>NC_139042.1:190905032-193494204 GCF_965140915.1 Aythya marila | reverse complement strand
GGGGGGGAAGGGAGGGGAATAGGAGGGGAAGAAAAAAAAAAAAAAAAAAAAACCTACACAAAAAAACCGACAACCAAACCCACCAAGACGCCGGCCGCCATTTCGCGCAACAACAGGCAGAACCCGAGCGAGCAGCCCCGGCCATAGCGCCCTAAGGAGAGAGAGAAAAAAAAAAAAAAAAAAGAGAGAAAAAACAGAGACACACGCACAGGAGAGTTAGACAGGAAAAAATACCCATAGACTCCGCCATGATCACAAGACGTTTAATCGCCCCCCTCCTCCCTCAGGCTCAACGCCCCGTTACAGCCGCCTCCTCTGCGTCCAACCAGCCAGCGGATCCCTTCACCTCGGCTCCCTCCTGCCCGCAGCAGCAGCTCTTTAGAGCCCCAAACTCTCTCTGCCCGAGGTGTGGGGGGACGCTAGGCTATGGCGCTGCTGCTAACTGCTTCTCCAGTCACCCGCTTGTGGCGGCTCCATCGAGGCAGGGTAAGGGCTGCCAGCCCAGCTTTTATCTGGTGCCCCGAGTTTGCGCACTGAAGGAGGCTCGCTCAGCCCCTGGTGGGCGTCGAATGAAACCCCAGCCGCCGCCTCCCCTCCCTCGCTCAGCCGCGGCGTTGGAGGGGCTGAGGCCGGCCAGGGACGTGGCGGAGGGAGCCGGGGGCTCGGCTGGAGCCCTCCTGGGCTGCCCGCTAAAGCCAGACCCTACCTTCCTCCCCGTTCCCTACACGGGAAAGCCAGCCCCGGCTACAACTCGTCCCGGGCCCCGGCGGAGAGACAAAACGCCGTCAGCTAGCGCGGCCCCGCTCGCCTCACACGCCTCGGGGAAGATCCCAGCCTCGAGTGCCCACCACGGGGGAGCCGCAGCCCAAAGCCTCCGTGCCGCCTGCCAGACGGGCCCAGTGCAAACCTCCCGCTCCCTCCCCTCGCTCGTCGCCCCCCTCCTTCCTTCCTTCCCCGCCCCTCCGGTGAAGCATGTCCGAGACCCCCGGGGCTTTGTCGTATACGATTTTAATGGCCAAAACGCACCCCTCGGGTTGAGATCCGCCAAGGATAGGTAGGGCCGAGCGGCATGCCGGGCGTGAGGAGGAAGCCGAAGCGGAGGCGGGGGGGGAAGGGGGAAAGAAGCAGCAGCCGAGGACGGAGTTTTAGCGATCCTGCCCCAGAGGATGCAGCTGTGAGTCAGACATCCTCCCGCTGCCGCCCGCCGCCACCACAGCCGCTGCCCCTCCCCGCCCGCGCCTCACGGAGCAGCCCCCGAGAGCAGCCTGGGCTGCTCCCCTCCTCCACCACCACCACCACCACCGCCCTGTATCGCCAAACAACTTCTCCCTTCACCCCCCTCTCCTTATTCTCGCCCACCCCCGCCCCTCGCTCCGCTCCCTCGGCCGCGGGGCTGAGTTGCAAAATGGACACGGAGGGCTCGGCGGGCGGCGGGCGCGCAGCAACAGCAGCAGCAGCAGCAGCCCACAAGCAAAATGGCGGCCGCTTGGCTTCGCCTTGGTAACCCTGCCCCTGCCAGGCGGGGCGGGTGAGCCCCGTGCAGGGGGAGGGAGGGGAGAGCGGCCGCCATTTTCCCCGAGAGGCAGTGACATAGAGGGGAGCGTAGGAGGCTGCGAGCAGGGAGACCCGGGAGCAGCGGCAGCGGGGTTTGTACGCAGGTCCCGAGGCAAAAGGCGCTCCCCGGCTAGCTCCCTGTAGGGTTCCGTGCGCCGAGCTGGTTCCTGAAGGGGGAGGGGGGGCCCTCCTCTTCCTTTCCTTCTTCCCTTTTTCTTTTTTTTTTTTATTTCGCCCGGGTCTGCTGAGGAGGGGGGTGAGTCCTGCCCAGGGCAGGGACATCCGCAGTGGGGCAGCGGCATTGTTTTGGTCGGGATAGGAGAGGGGCTCGGCTGAGGGGTCCTGCTGCCTGGCCTGTGTCACCATTACAGGTGAGTCTCGGGTTGTTTCTGAGGGGTTTTACCGGGGGTGCCTCAGGGAGGTGGAGGGGGGGGAGGGGGGTGGCAAAAAAAAAATAATAAAAAAAAAAAAAAGAAAAGGGGGAGCAAAATGCGACGGGGACGCCTCGTTGCCCCCGGGGTGGCAGGCTCCCACCTCCCCCTCCGAAACGTGCTGAAATTCTCCTCAAGTTGTCTTCAATTCGCTTTTCCTTTTGTGGGGTTTGGCTCGAAAATGGCAGGCTGTCGCTATATCTTGTGAATATGGCGGGTTACTGTAACTGGAGGAGCTGAGGAGAATTTTTTGGCAGTTCTGCCAGATTTATGCATTATGCCTGGAAAAAGAGCCAGGAGGGGCTATTATGTGACAACGTACGCTTCCTCAGACTGGTGGTTTTTAAGAAGGGGTTTGTGTGTTATTGGCACTGCGTATTGAGTTTTATGAAGCTTAGGGAAGCCTATTCTCTTCCTCCATCCTGTATATTTTTGCTTTGTGATACTAAAATGGCTCGTTATAGGCCTAATCTCGCTGACTTCCACACCCCCGCCTCCTTCTCTGCCTCCCTGCTAATATCTCAGCTTCGTGGTGTAACCTGGACGAACGGAAAGCTGTCCTAAAGAGTTTCTGTGCCAATTTAAAAGGGGATCATTCTCTCCACCCCCTTTCTTGAGGTTGTAAGTAGTTATACTGGTGCATCCCTTTCTTGCTTCGGTTTCTGTAGCCAGCGTTCGTGCTCCTTGGCTGGCATATTTTAATCTTCAGGAAATAAAGGCTGGTGGAGTAGACCCTATTGCTGTAGACATAGGGGAGGAGAAACAAACGGTTCACTGTGTAGTACTAAATAGGGTAGAGAAACATAATATAGTCTGATTATAAAGATCCTGTATTCCCCCATACTTGGCCATTAGGGAACGTGCGGTGGCGAAAAGCCCCGAGGTCCCTAACACGGTACATACTACGTGTCGTTGAACGCAGAAGCTTAGTGCTGCATCTAGATTTAGGAATATTTTAGACTGTTTATTTACAGTATCTTAAAGGAATAATAATGAAACGTTCCAGTTATTCAGGGCTCAGGTCAGAGAAAACAGCGATATATCCATGGCTGTACTTATAACGCGTAATTAATTGATTATAATCATGATACTTTTGAAGTTACTTTTCAAAAAATGTGGAGCAAATTTTTTAATTTCCCTCTTTTGTCCTTTAGAGATTCTAAAAATGGCGGCCTCAGGCTGATGTTGTGGTAATCTAATCAGCTCGGGTCCTCCACACCCCATGCAGTGCGTTTGTCTGCAGCATATTAGAGTCTTATTCCGTGGAAATGAAAAGACCGTTCCCTTCAAATAATGTACAAAACATCTCTTGGCTTTACTGCGATTTAAAAATGCTGTGTTCCAGCTGATTAATTTTATTGGTTATGTGTGTGAAAGGCAAGTGAACGAGACCACTCTTGTCGGGGAGAAGGGGGGTGGAAAGAGGCAGCAGACTCAGGCGGCTTCTTTGAGGGGTGTGTATAGATTTCTCTAAGGTAATACGTGTGTCGTCGAATAATTTGGAAAAGCTCCGGCGTTGGTGGTGGAGGCTGTGTATCCGTCCGTCGCATTATCAACCTAAAAGCGATAATATTTTTCAAACTAAAGAGGAGATTAAGATCGCTGAAACAGTCAGCTAAATTCTTTGTGGAATCACATTTGTGAACGTCATGGTCATCTCCCAGGAAATACCTCTGCTGGACGTTGGGGTAGTAATTCCATATGTTCGTAGTTCGAGAATACGAAAAGAACTTAATACGGACTGAAATAATGCATGCAAGATTATAACCTGTTACTCTATTAAGATGCAGAATTTCTTCTGCCACCGTAATCTTAGTATTCGACGTTTTCTTTCATTTATATTGCATATTGCTGTATAAAACGTGTATGGTAATATACGTACAAATAATTAAGTGAAAGTGCGGTGCCGAACCTCTAATTTTTTTCTGAAATGAAATATGAACCTTTTAGTATCACCACTATAAATATGTTTGGGTGGGGGGAAGGGAAGTCACAAGGATTTGTTATTCCGTAGTTGGTGTAGTGTACTCTGATACAAACTATGGAGACTGTGAGCTATATGTTCAAACAACAGCAACAAAAAAGAAATTCATATTTGTCGCTTTGGTTTTTGTATGCCTGTCTTTAATCTTGTCGTTGGTTTAATGAGGTGTGAGTTTGAATTCTAGTATAGCTTTGGAACCTTCTGGATTTAAACAATCAAAAATAAAGTACTGAAATGGCAAAACCGTCTTCAGTCTCTGAAGAATTCGAATTTAGATACCGTTCACATACAGAGCAGCACTGATGTTGGTGTAAGGTATACCTGAAGTTCCACAGCAAGATGGTAAGACTTTCAGCGGTCCTAATGCGTGCTTTTCATGTGTTTTGAGGCCAAAGGCTGAGTGATTTCAACCACCAAGTGATGCATTAATGGTCCAACAATGCATGCTCCCATCTTGCCCTCCTCATATTATATGGACTTGATCTTTTTTTTTTAAATAAGCCATGTCTTACTCTCATCTTATTAAAAAAGGATACAGTTTTAAAGACTTTGTATGAGCATTTTTAGAAAATTCTTGCCTTTTTCTTTTTCTCTTTCTAGGTTTAAAACCCCTCTTCTCTTATTTTTTCAACGTTACAACTTAGAGGGCTACACTGCTCTACTTCATGGCCTCAGTCATGTTCTTGGGCAGATGTCCAATTCAAGATTAACATTAGAAGAAACAATTTTGTACAGTTTACAGAAAGTGTCACTGGGGAAAAATTGAGATCCAAAAATTGGAATACCCCAACTCAATTTTTACAACTTATCTCACAGATCACAAATTTTATGCGTTAAGGCCCTTTTGGGAATTTTGAAATCTTCCAGTTTTTCTGTGTGTTCTAGTGAGTCACTTTGTGACTCAGTTTCTCCATTTGTAAAACAGATCTGTGATCTGAAAACAGGCTTGTTTAAGGATACAACATTACAAAGGAAATTCTGCCCTTATTTTTTGAATTCCGCTGATGTTGGTTGGTTAAAATATATTCATTAAAAATGAAATGTTCCCCCAACCTACTAGCAGAAGTTCTTGAAAGAGAGGTTGGAAATCAGAATTCTTGAAAAGGTTTCTGATTTACAAACGTTTTGTTACAAATGCAATTTTGTAAATGTTAAAATAATATGGATGTTACGCAAATGGTTTTAGCGCTATCTTCAAGCTCTTCGTATCTGAAGGAAAAATCTGCTCAACTGTCATAACTATGCATTTTGGGTAAGCTTTTTTGCCATCTGGGAAGTTTCAGAGAGGAAAAAATACTGACTTTTAAAGCTGTAAGTATCCAGGGAAAGTTTCATTTAGTACCAATATTCAGATTACTGTTAGGAGTTGCATTACCTCATGTCTCTGGTTTGGTTTCAACACAACTGGGTTAATCTGTTGGAGTGAAATACAGAAAACAGCATCACACTGAAGGCTGATCCCAGTTTGATTTAAGGACAGCCTTAGTTTTGTGCTCATGCTGGTTTTAGTAAGACTCCTTGTGGGTTTTAGGTAAGGAATGTTGTATGTTACTGAAGAATTATGCAATTGTTCTAAATAGATGAATCTGTAAATGAAGCTCTAACAAAACTATTCTGCTGTTTTCATATAAAATTCTAACAAAATTGAGTTGGGGGATGTAGATACGAAACGAAAGCCAAATCAGGCTTCTAGAGAGATCCTAAGGAAATCCAGCTATGTTACTGGTCTTGTGACTTCCATACAAATGATCGTTTGTGAATCTTTCAAAAGCAAATTTGGTTGGATAGTGTTTTTGGAGTAGGTACTGCTGTGTTCAAATGTTTCCACTGTACAAATAGTAGTTTCTATCACTAAGAATAAAGCTTGCTTTTTTTTTTTTTTTTGTACAGAGATACCTTACTTAGTTCATGTAGAATGTGAATTACTTTTTGGTTTTTTTTTTTTGAGTTCTGGATTATTTACAATGTTAATTGTGTTGGCCTTTTGAAGGGTGTGAGGTGAATGTGCCTAACTACCACTGTTCACAGAGTCTTCTACTTAGTGGAAAAAAAAAAAAGCTTACCCATAAAAGTGAACCTAATCACTTTCAGGATCCAAAATTCTGCTCATGACCTTCATACTACAAAAAACCCTGCTATAATCACGTTCAAAGACAGAACTGTTGTTACCTTTAAGGCATAACAAACAGCTTATTTAAAAGAAACCTTGTCAAGGTTTCATATACTTGCTAGCAGATACTGAGATAATTTTTATTTCCTCTTACAAATCTTAATATATTAACGTGGTGTTAATGAAACTGGCAAGGTTTTAAGCTCTGCAGGTTGTTAGAAAATCTTAATAATTAAGGTTGTCTGCAAGCCTTTGAAGAGAGTTTTGTCATACAAAGTGGGTTCTTTAACATCTCTGGCTTAAATGGTTTTCATTTGTCATTTTTTTTTAGTAATTAACAAATTTGGTAAGAATTATGGTAAATCGGTGTCCACGCAAGTTGTGTGCTGCAAAAGTACAAAAAAAAACCAAAAATGTAGATTGAAGTAGCATGCAGGCTGTGTCCTGTCTAGGTAAAAATGTGTGTTAATTTTGCATATTTTATTGTGAAAGCGCTATCATTCCTTTCATGTGATAGTTTATACGCTGCCTAGATTGAGATGTGGTGTTGTAAAACTTAAATGACACCTGCATGGGCCCAGCAGTTCTGCAAATCAGGCCAAGCATGGGAATTCCAAAATAATATTGATTCTAGTTTAAAAATGTAGTTTTAGATTAACATTTTTGAAAGATATACATATTGAAATGCTCCAATGGAAGTTGAAGTTTAGACAAGCTTTTTTTTTTTTGCATGTCTGTGTTTTGTGTATTGCTTTATGCTATCATAGTCTAGGTAATCATTCACTTTTATATCCTTATCAAAAAAAAAAAAAGCCGTCAAGTTCAAAGAAGATGCGTGAGTAGATTTTAATGACATTATTGTAGCTTAGGTTACAACTTACAAAGAAGGGCCTATAGGCTGTTTGCTGTTTTTTGTTTTTTTTTTTTTTTTGGTGTGTGTGCTTTTCATGAACAGGTTATATAGAAAATGATTAAATATGTATCTTATGTTTACTAAATACGAATTGAAAATGTACACGGAATGGTAGGTTTGGATCTTTAGCCTGAGTAGCTCTGGATATTTAAACTGGTTCAGTGTTCATTACTTTTAACTGTTCTAATTTCTCTAGGTCTAGAGAACTTTTTTCTTTCACAGTGGGTGATGCTCTTATTTTGCCTTGAGTAGACAATAGAGCTACCTCCTAATTAGCAATGGGTATAATGGGACTGTTTTTGTATCACAAGACAGCTGATATTCCAAGTCTAGACAGTTAATCCTGTCTTAACTGTTGGTTTCAATAAACTTTTTGAGTGAGAAAATGTTTTTAGTCACTACTACTTAAACTGAAGGTGAAGGCCTGAGAATTATAACAGCTTACTTAGAGCTTTTTGGGGAAGGAATGGAGAGATTACTCCTCTCAGTTGGTTTCTGAAGGTATAATTCTAGAACTGCGAGGGAAACGATAATAACTTTATCCATAACTGATTTAAAAATACAGTCGTTACCTTACTGTCTGTAAGGATGAAGTTACTCCCTCAGATGCCTTACCAAGTAGTAATACTGCTGGTTCTTACTCTTTTTGCATACAGTCGAAATATTTGATGGGATTTTTTTTTGTGTTCATTTAATATATATATGTAAATAAAAAGTTGTTACTGTCATTGATTAAAAACAAACAAAAACGCCCTGTGTAACATTCATATGTTCATTCTTTGTCTCTTGCTTTCCAGTCGCTTGAATCTTCTGTCATAGAGGCAATAAAAGACAAACTTTGCATCTTCTTTTTTCTCTGTTTGGCAGTAGTATTCAAAGATGAAAGCTGTATTTTGTGCTTCTCTGGCTGGGCAGAGCTTTTTTGCTGTGTTTATTCTGAGATGACGTATTTCTTATCTGTTACTACAATTAAGAATGCACACTGAGATCATGTTTGAAAACATAAATGTATAAAGTTGCAGAAAAACTCTGAATTTCTTCACGCAAATCAGTCAACATACTCTTGCAAGATAACTGCAATTGAAAACAAAACATTTTCTGTTCCCTTTAAGTAGGAAACATCTTGGTATCAGACTGTGTTTTCTGTGGCTGCCTTTGAAGGGCCCTCTCAATCTGTTCTGTTGACCTCTCCCTCCCAAAACCTTAGTAAAGAGCTTTGCAATACTGCCGTGTCGTTACCAAGAACATAGTCCAGGTTAACTTGTGTAAAAAGAACTGTGTAAAAGATCTAACTGCTAGAAGAATGAAAGTTTGTCTGAAAGAGTACAAATTTCTGACCTGTCTTGTGTTTGGATTCCTAAGCACAAGAGTGACAATCAGGTGAATGTCTACAAAATACTTACAGAATTAGAAATGGAAGCACTGTTGTGTTATTCATGCAAGTCAAATTCCATTGATAAGACAGGAGAACTGGTTTTGAAATCTACCAAAATGAAAGGTTGGACTAGATGACCTTAGAGGTCTTTTCCAACCTGAATGGTTCTGTGAAAACATGTTGAAGTAGAAATTACTTTAGCTGAAATGTCAAACGTTGTGCAAGTCTTAACAACTTACTACTTGTATAGTAGGTATCTAATATGCAGAAGTAGGCTTCCAAGCCTTATTAAGGTGCACAGAAACATAAATTAATAATTTTACCTGATGTCATAAAGGCAGCAAAATAGGTTGTTGAAACCATTAACTATTACAAATATGTATTTGAAATATGTATTTGCAACCACGCGTTCCCCTTCCACCCCCAAAGCCATACTTCCTTCTTGGAAGGAATACTGGGCCCTAGAGTAGAGTTCAGACCTTCCAGTGATTGACTCACCATTCAGTGTATCGTTATATTTATTTAAAATTATCCTTGGCTCTTACACTTACAGATGTTACAGCGTATGCTTATGGAACACTGTGTGCGTGCAGAAACACTTTACATTCTGAAATGTTTGTTAAGAATAATAGCTTACGGTAACAGGTGTAAATGGTGTTTCTTGGAGAATGATTGGTAAGTGACATATTCAAATGCCTGCATGTTTAATCAACGGTTATTTGCTGCTTCACAGTAGATAGAGAAAAATGTTTGCTGGGAAACAGCTGATGCAAATAATAGCTTAAAGATACCTTTACTGGGAAAATTATTTGTTAGTTTTCTTAATCTTTGAGTTTTACATCTCATGGTGATATAGTGCAAGATGTTAGATAGCTGAGAGTCTAGTGTATCATTCTCCAAGCAACAAGCAGTACTACTATCAAAAAGTGGTCTTGTCTTTTGTACTCATTCATAGGATGTACTTGTATTTTACAGCTCCTTGATTCTCCCCTTCAAATGACTGTGAATGTTTGAATGGGTAGGCCTTTCTGTGTAGAGTCTACTTTAAGAAGTATGGTAGGCAGTTTAAATTTAGAAAAAAGTATGGTATTTTCTGTATGCCTCTTCTGTTGCCACTTTTGTTCAATAAACCAGTTCCTGCTCTTTAACTTACTCTATACTTTATAACTGCATTTACCTTTATTTCCCCTCTACCACTCATTCTTTTTCTCTTCCTAGTCCCATATTTTGTTTAACTTCCACTGAAAGAAGAAAAGGAGGAGTGAAGAGAGAGAAGAGGTAAGGGGGAGTCTCCCACATGTTTTAATGGCATAAGTACCATCATCTCAAGAATATGCAGGAGCAGTGCTCTTGGATGAGATAGCAAAAGGGAGATAGCCTACAGCCAGTGGAAACCAATTCTAATGTATGGCAGAAATGTTGACTGACAGACTTATTCTTGGTTCACACTTAGAACGAGTTTTATTTTCACCAACTGGTTAGTGCAATGTAAGCAATGACTTGAAGAATCAATGCTTGAATGACAGAGACTCAAGTTTTTAATGCATGAATCTTGAACACCAGGGAAGAAGCAGAATTTTTTTTGTTCCATACCCCAAACTCAAGACCACTTAATGAAGTTGGGTTGTCATTCTAAACGTGACTGGGTCTTTGATTATAAAGTGTTGTGTTTATTGTATCAGGATGCTCATAAGTATTCCAGTAATCTTCTTGCTTCACCTGGTTCGTTTTGACTGTATATTGGGGACTGGATTAAAAGCAGAGCGGGAGGAAAAGCAGCCTCCCTCCATCATAGTTTGCCTGTAATGGCCTTGATTCTTAAACAAGTTGTACTGACAAAGACCCAATGACCATTAGACCAACAAATAGCTTTAAAACAAAATCTTATAGAGTTAGGAACTTAGTGCCTTTGAGATCGCCAAAGTTTAATGAAAATCCAAAAGGGGACGGATGCAGCTATGAGCATTGTCCTTGGAGAGTTAGGGAGAAGCAGCATAATGATGTTAGGCACTGTTTGGTGTGTGTCCTGTAGACTCCTGTGTGTGTAACTCCAAACAAGCCGTAGAGGTACTTTTGTTTGTTTTTTTTTCTTTTTTTTTGGCTGCATGGCAGCATGCGAGAAGCAGTGGAGCTGGACCCAACTACTGACAGCGCACAGGTCTGTGGCTGGCACAGGAGGGGATTGAGGGGCTTGTGGGCTAGGCCAGCACCAGTTAACATTACTTATGGGGAGGACACTGATGTGAGAGAGATACAGCGAACATGAGGTCTGTGAGGATGTTTGGACACAAACTACAAATGCATAGGGAATCAGATTGCTTTCAGAACGAGGTGTTTCTTCTGTGTGGTGTACAGGAGCTGGTCATTAATGGATCCTACAGCGTATATGGTATCTGAGTATGCCTATCATCTTTTTTTTTTTTTTTTTTTAACCTTCTTACTTAATTGTCTTTTTGTCTCAGCCCAGATTTGAAATAGACTGCTAACTTCTCTGTTAGGTTACCATAGAGAGCAGCAAACAGTCAGCAGAGGTCTGAGTTTGGAGTCATAGTTATTTCTGTGAAGCTGCAGCATGCAGGCTGTGATGTATCGCTTGGGAGCTGGATATCCCTCCTAATCTCTTAGTAAAATCTATACTATGGGGAAGCGTGTTGGGGGAAGCAGAGAAGGAACTTCCTTGTGGGCAAGATTAGTCATTTATTCATGTATTCTGCTTCTAGGTCTGATTAAAGATGTGTTATCTCCTTAGAAACAGCCAGCAATAAATAAATATTCAGATTACTTTGCATAGCGTAAATACATATATCATACGTATGCTAGGTGTATTTGTTCCAGATTATGTTGTGTGTGTAGACACATTCATAAATCTGTATACACAGAGCATTTAACCATTTGAATCCTACCTGGCATATTCCATTAAAATGTTAGGTTGCTATCACTAGTTTTCCAGATAACCTTATTATTGTATAGGGAAGGCTTCAGTGCTCAGAGCAGTGGTAGAAAGCAGAAATTTAGTCAAACATAGAACTTACTTAGTAAAATTTTCTTACTGTTTTTCTCCCTTCTCTATGAAACTTCCCCCCCCCCCCCCTTCCCCTCCAATCCACAAATAAAATGATTAAATTTTTTAAAAATAGTTTGCAGGCAGGGAAGCAGAGTAGGAAAGCTCTTGTTGTTGGCTCTGACAGTTCAGGACAGAAGTCTTCACTTTGCATTCATGGACTGTGACACACTGTAATGATAAGTGCATTGTTACTTTGCAATTTCTCCTGTATAGGTTGTGCTAGAGCATGGGTATATTGACTTTTAGATTCATTCTTGTGCATTTTCTTTGTGGGAAGGGTGGTTCCCATGATTGCAGGTTCAAATTGTTGGTCTGTAAATCTGAAGGCAGGCATGACAAGAATTGCTTTTGTTAATGATTGCAAAACATGTATATACATATGATGTAATTGAGGAGAGGGGGAAGGAAAACGTTTGCATTGCATACTCAATAAAAGGCAAGTTACATGTAGAAGATTATTTTTAAATGCTGTCCTCAATTCTGTTTATTTCCCTTTTTGCAGTACTTGTAATAGTATCAATTTTAAGATAACCGAGTTCCTGTGTGTTATATTGAGTACCAGCACTTCAAAAATGTTTTTAACCGCTTCCCCTTAGAGCATTTTAAGGGCAAAGAAGGCACCAGTGTATCATATAGATGAGCTTTCCTGGCACGGTAAGAGAATCAAACACCAATATTTGTTGGTATCTCTCTCTGATGCATGAGATGACTTCTGTAAAGAGAAGTCAGGCGAGGTCTGACAGCAGTACTGTCTGGCAGCTCTTTGTCTTGCTCCCAAGACCTTGTTGATGTGGAAACCTGGAGTTAGTTTCAGAGCACTTCTCTGCCGCTGTGTGGAGCCAAGTTGAGCTGGTGGTATGATGAGTTTTCTCCTGGGAGCAGAAGCTGGAATTTTGGTTGGAGCTTAAGTGCCGGATGAGTACAGTTAGCTTTTTACATTCAGATGGACTTGAAGTTGTAACCAGATTAGCGTTGTGTGCTGGTTGAGCTGAAGGGTCTTGCTTGACTCAAGAAAGTCATACAACTAGCTTGTGTATTTTGTGTTTGGTTTTATCTGTAAATCTGATAATTCTTCTCCACCCTTACTCTTCTTCCTTGGTCCATAGAAGGGTACCAAATCAGCTGTGCAGATAAATAACTTTGTCTCAGCAATTTCATTTGTTTGCTCCAGTGAGCTTCAGTTTAATTCCCTCAGATCTGTACACACCCCTGGAAGAATCTTAATACGTGTGCTGTCTGTATTCTGATACCTTAATGCTGCTCCAGGAAACTGTTCTGAATGTTTTGCTTATAGTTAAAGGGTGAGAGGCAAGGTGTTTACCTGGACTTCTAGTTCAGCAAATTAGACCCTCTTCTGTAGTTCTTCTCAGAGGTGCTGCTAAAACATGGGGTGAACTAACGCAGACTACAACTTTTCAGATATTCGGGAATGACAATTCTCAGATCTTTATTTTATTAAGCAGAGGTAAATTATGACTTTTTTCATATTTTGTATGTACTTAAAGTTGTATCGCTTCTAAGGAAAGAAAGTTGGTTTATGTACATAGGTTAGAAGGTTTTGATTAATTTTCTCCCCTCCCCAGTTATGTATATTTTGTATATGACCTTGTGAAGATGCGGAGCAGACACAGTGTAGAGGTGGTAATTAGGTTAGCATATTAATCTTTGCAGTGATGTTAGGTCAGGATTTTGGGGTAAAGTTGCAGGCATCAGTGTTAAATCTAAATTATCTTAATCCAGTGCTTTTTCCTCTCTGGAAATAGCCAAAATTATGATTTGATTTTTTCATCTTTAAACTTCTGCTCAGCATGTGCGGAGGCCCTGGTAATTGTCTCCTGCAGAGGCATTGTGTGAAATCCCCAAGTCTTGAAACACCTAAAATGTGTAACTGCTTTATTTTTTTTTTCCATCTTGTAATTATCTGTTGATAGATGCTGACTGATAGAAGCAGTTGGTAGAAAAATGTGTTGAAGAACTTCGAGTGCATAAAGAAGTCGTACAAACAGCCCAATGAAAACATGGAAGAAAAATAAAAATAAAAAAGACTTGACATGCTTATAGTGCTAACTGATGGGAGAAACTTGAATTGTTTTAGCAATCAGTTTATTGAGATCGATGCAGTCGTCTTGTGTATGTTGAAAATTCTTCAATCTTGAGCTAAAAAATAATTGCTTAATTTATAATTTCACTGATGCCCCTTTATAAATTGGAAAATAAATGTTGTATTGCACCTCTTTGAATTCTATTCAAGTTTATAATGTGTTTTTTACTGAACTTAATGTTTGTCCTTGTTATTTATCACATGGTAACAGGATATGGAAACTGATTTATGGGGAAGGAAACACAAGAAACAATGACATTGTGTCTAATAAAAAAAAAAAAAAAAAAACAACCCACAACTGAAATACACTAAGTAGAATGGTAAAAGCAGGTTTTTCTCCAGCCCTTCATTTGGTTATTGCAGTGTTAGGACTGACTGTGGATTTAAAAAAACAACTTGCAATAAGTATATGAGATTGTCTTGATATTCTGGTGCTGCCACCAACTCTTACCTTTAACTTTTTGCGTAAGCGTTTTGCATCTGTGCACCCAAATAAGAGCTGGAGCATGCTTGTACACACAGCTTAGGTTCTAGCAGGCTTTTTAGCGCTACTGTTTCCTCTTCCTTCTGAAAAAAAGGTGAAATGTGCAGAGGTAGGCTACTAAAGTTAGCAGATACCAATGTGAGCTGTGCCTTTCTCAGTATAGCAAGTACTGTATGGTTTCCTCTGACTTAAAACATGCTGTGTTATTAATAAAAATAAAATAAAATAAAATATCCATAAGCCAGAGCTTTCTTAGATTTATATTGCTGCTTTCTTGTGGAATATAAGTACTGGGAATTCAGCTTCTGAACCTATGAAAGTAAACGCAAGTAAAAGTGGGTAAAAATGAACAAACATGATTTCCTAGTCCTCCCCCCGCACTCTCCTCTCCAAAAAAACAAACCAAAACAAAAAACTTTACATGGAAAATGTCGTGGAAGAAATTGTTTGGAGTCCTGACACTTAAAGGATGATTGATAGCTGGGATTATGAAACCTTGTTGGAGTCATCTGGGCAGTTTGGCTAGGTTTCAGGTTCTTATTTTTCAAGTATGCTTTCTGTCTAGGTGATCTGTCATCTGCTTGTTGCCTGAAGCCATCCTCTGGAGCTTTTGATGGTCCCCAAAAAACAAGTGTGGGGGGAGGCTGACAAAGTCGACCTGCGGTTGGTCTGCAGCCAACATCTGATCAGAACTGGATCTTGTAGAGTTCGGTCCAAAAATACTGATGCAATTTAGGAGATTACCCATTTAACTTCTGATCCAAGAGTTAGGCCCTCTATACTTCTGTTAGTTTTTTCCTCTTCTCCTCCATATACCAGCAAAAAAGTTATGTTTTTTCATCTGCTGTCACTTAATTGATCTTAGAAGGACAAGGCAGAAAGGAAACATGTGGTCTTTGTTAAACCACAGAATAATGTTGTGTAAGTGGAATACCTCAGGGATAATATGTAACTTATTTTCTGTTGTTAAGTGCATAAATGATGTTCTTTGTACAAAGCCACACAGATGAAATAACTTGGCCTGTATTGTGCTCTTACACTTCTGCTAGTAGAGGACAGGTCATTTAAAAAGACCGGTTCTGGGACCATAAGCAAAGTAAATCACGAGAAGTAGTGATGAAGCTTCAAAGATTTTATACTCGATAAGGCAGTTAAGGCAACAGGGTGATGAGTGCTCTGTAGAGAGAGAAAGAACTGCCAGAGGAGATGTAAACCAGTGCAATAAAGAGTGAAGGGTGCTAAGTTTCTTGCAGGCCATTGGTCTTACACAAGTTACATTTTAACCAGATCAAACAAATCTTTATAAAGATGAAAATCATATTACTAGGACAAGATAGGCTTATTAGCTGCAATTAAAGAAGAGCAAGATTTCCTCAAATAGGGAAAGTGTTTTCATGTGATAAAGTTGTGCTATTAAGGCAGCAATGAAAGAAATGACAAATATCAGAAGTTAACAACATTCTTTCAGTGGTTACGGAGTAATACCACTGGAAGAGTAAAGAGGGCCCCAACAAAATTGGAAATAGTCTGCCGTTGAGTTTAATGAGTAGATGAACTACTTCACCCGGTGAAGAGCTAATAAATGAAGCATTTGTATAATGCCTTTTTAACTATCTGGACCTGAAATTAACTTGACAGACCAATTCGGTCTTTCAAACTTCCAAGTTCATGTGCTACTTGAAGAAAGACTTCATTAAGCAGCAAGTTCGTGTATATTCTGTTTGGGTTGTAGGAAGTCGTCTTCTCTAACACCCTTCTTTCCACTCTCCTCTGCCAATTTTTTTAATGAAATGCACCTATGAAAACAGTGTTTTGGTTGGGTTTTGAATGCACCAGGTAACAGATTCTAAGAGTTCTGGAAGAGTGACCTCATGGAATCACAGAACGGCTTGGGATAGAAGGGACCTTTAAGGCCACGCAGTGCCACCCTCTGCCATGGGCAGGGACACCTCCCACCAGCCCAGGTTGCCCAAAGCCCCATCCAGCCTGGCCTTGAACACCTCCAGGGATGGGGCATCCACAGCTTCTCTGGGCAGCCTGTGCCAGGGCCTCACCACCCTCAGAGTGAAGAATTTCTTCCTAATGTCTCATCTAAATCTCCCCTCTTTTAGTTTAAAGCCATTCCCCCTTGTCCTATCCCCACACCCCTGACACAGAGTCCCTCCCCAGCTTTCCTGCAGGCCCCCTTTAGGCACTGGAAGGCTGCTGTAAGGTCTGCCCAGAGCCTTCTCTTTTCCAGGCTGAATGCCCCTAAGTCCCTCAGTCTGTCTTCATGAGAGAGGGGTCCAGCCCTCTCATCATCCTCATGGCCTCCTCTGGACTCGTTCCAGTCTGTCTGTGTCCATCTTTTGGTGGGAGCCCTAGAGCTGAACACAGTGGGTAGATTTAAAATAGATACTGATTGGAAAGTACTGCATTATGATCCCAGTTGGTATTTTATTATTTAAAATACCAAGCTTCAAAGGATAAACAATCACTTTTAGGATGAATAGGGAAGGTTCCCCAATGATTAATTTATGTTCTGTGAACTGTCCAAATACTCTCTAGTAAAAACACTGGGAATATTTTAGTGTTGTGACAATACTTCTAGTTCTGAGATGACAGAAAATAATTCTTTTCCTTCATCTGAAATCTGGTATCAGTGTTGTTCCTCATTTGATAGTCACATTAGTAGATGTAACAGTTTATCCTGTTGCTTTTTTTTTTTTTTTTGCTCTTATGGGAATTTGTTGAGGATGAGCTATGTTTGTTTGAATTACCTTGGCTGTGTAGGTATCATGAGCTGGTGACTTTAATTCTTCTGGCCTTAGCTAGAGGCAGAAGAAAAGCTTTGGAGGGCTCTGTGCGTGTGTGCGGTGAAGATCTGAAATGTTAAGGTAGTGAAAAATCATGAGGTAGCCTCCCAGTCTTGTTCCATTTCCTCTTAAATGAAACAACCTGTGTTATAATGCTGTTGGGCAGAACAAATCTGAGCTGATCAGGTATTTAATTTCATTTGGTGTCAATTAGTGCCTTAGGATTTTTGAGTGAATTCTGACTAAGGCTTAAGAATGTCAAGAGCTTGCAACAGATGTATCTCAAATCTCTCAGCTCTGCTTCCACCCTTTCCCCACCCCCTTTTTTTTTTTCCTCCTTACAAGAGCGATGTTGTAGTTGGTCAGAGATCAAAACATTAATCGTGAATGGACCACATGTTAGCAGTGAGGTTTTTTATCTGTACATAGCTTTAAAATCTGCTCTTTTTTTCTGTTACTTCTTTTAAAAATTCATTTTAATCTCACGTTTGGTAATCGCATCTCTTCATGTTGTTGACATGAAGGTATTTTGAATATGTGATGATGATGATTGGGTAACCTTGGTTTTATGCAAGTTTGTAGATGTCATAGCACACAAGGCAGCTGGTTTAGTTTGGTTCATCACTTCCATTGGTATCCCAGGCGTTTTTGGCTCTATTAATTTCCAGTTGTTATTCTACCTGGTCAGAAATGTTTAAAGAAAATCCAGATTTAAAAAAAAAAAAAAAATCATCACCAAAAGCTGTTTTGATTATGAGAAACCTCAGGGTAAATGAGGATCTCGATCCCAGGCTCTGGTGTCCAGCATGTCTTTTAGACCTACTTTATGACACAGTAAAAATATTTTATGGAATGTCCTAATGACAGGCCTAAAACAAAAAGCCCTATTATGGTAAGGATTTGTTAGCATGGGCGAAGCTGCAGATGACGGGGCATCGACCCTGTTGTCTTAACATGTGCTTTACATGGATTAAACAAGTTCATAGCTTCGTTTCAGCTCACAAATAGGAATTAATGTAATTTTTTTTCCTTTTTCAGAAGGGTGCTAAATGGAAAATGAATTTTGTTTTAAGTTGTTCATAAGGCTTTAAGGCTTCAGTTTAAGGTTCCTACCCTATGAGTAAACCATGTGGCAACACGATGAGCGTTCACTTACATGGTGAGAGGGATTTGGAGTTTTTTATATGCCTGCTATCACTCCATATCTGCTTTTGGTTTAGCAGGTTTTTCTCGTTGCTTCTTCTTGAAAACAGCATGTTTTAGTCTTCAATTTTAGGCATAACCTAGTGATATGGTTTGATATTTGTGATACTTGGTAAGGAGATGCTCGTTGGTAACTTGAGGAAAGCAAGATAACCCAATGGCTAGTTGGCCCAAGTGCTTTCTAGTTCATTTGGTGACTCATTTAATGGGACCAAAACACAACTGCTGCTGTCTTGAGGAATAATGAACTGTAGGTTTAAACACTGAGCATGCCAGGGTGTTTGATACGAACTGCCAGACTTAGTAATGAGATAAATTTTTAATTTTGATAAAGACTTGATGGCAGTTCATCCTGTAGAGATGTTTGTTGTCCATCCCTTGGGGATGGTTAACATTGTAGATGGAGATACTGACTTGAGCAGCAAAAGGAGCAAATTCAGGTTTCAAAGTCTGCAGCTCTTTTCTGAAGAATCCTTGTTAGAAGCACACCAGTTTCCAGTTGAGGCCGGTTAGCTTTTTCTTGGCGATGTAGTGCGTTTGGCAAGGAGGAGTGTTAAAATATGTTGATCTCAAAACTGTCAGGCTTTCATAGACTTGAGCTGGGATGGAACGCTTTGTCAGATGGAAGAAGTGTATTTATTAAATCATTGTATGCTTATTGCTGGGTGGTCTCTGTTCTGGCAATTCTGGACATACGGGAAGGACTTTGCAATACTTCGTTATGCAGGTAGTGGAGGTGGGGGCATTTTGCTTCAATTACCTGGCTACGTGTGGAAAACCTCGTCTGTCTTAGGATATCACAAATACATCAGTTCTCTAATCTCTGAATGGGGACAGATGAGGTGCTATGGCTGTTTGTACCTCATCTGTGCTGTCTGCCGTTCTGCCCTGCCCAACAAGAGGAGTGGGAGACTGGCAGTAACTGCCACATAGGTGGGATTGTTTTATTTACTTGCCTGAGTCAAAGCAGATTGCATTATTGCTCTAAAAACTACTGTTGATTCTTTTTTGTTTGTTACTTTGGCCCCCGATGTGTACAGTATCTTTTGCTGGTGATCCATTAAAATGAGATTGAAACTGTCACTTCATATCGTTATGTGTGAATCACTAGAATTATTTTGGTTTAAAAAGATGCTGAATGGAAGTTCTGGGAGAGTTTCTTATGTAACGTTTAGGTTGTGTTGTGAACATTGGAAGTTTTTGTGTGTTTTATATGTGCAAAACAAGTCAAGAATGCTCTCTGAGAAATGCCTGAAAAATTCTTTGACCAGATTTCTGTTGAAAGTTAACAGCAGCTGGGCTCTGATGAAATAGAGCAGTAAACAAGTGTACCTGATGTTTATCGCAGAATCATAGAATGCTTTGGGTTGGAAGGGACCTTAAAGATCACCCAGTTCCAAGCCCTTGCCAAGGGCAGGGATGCCACCCACCAGATCCAGGTTGCCCAGGGCCTCATCCAGCCTGGTCTTGAACACCTGGTCTGAACATGTTTGGTATGCTACCTATAAAGCGAGTCTTTGTCACTTCACTGAATGTAATGAATGCATTTTAGTGATCACCAATCTGAACAATAGCATTTTAATTAGTTTGTAATACTTTAATAAGCTTTGAGATCATCACAAAGTGTATTTGATATTAACGGCTCTTAAAGAAAATAGAACACTTTATCTTCCTTTTGCTTCTGTAAAATAAAGCTATTGAAATGACTGTTACTAATGGTAATTTCACGTATGTGATGTAAATTGCCTGTTTTAAGATGATCCAACTCAGTCCTCTTATTTTATTTTTTTAACAGGGTTTGTGGATGCACTTAGATGTTTGCAATGAGCACTGTGGCTGGCATGCCCCAGTGTTTTGGATACCAATGCATAGGACTCTGTAGTAATCGAATTTATCAGAAACGAACGTCATGAGCATAGTGATCCCATTGGGGGTTGACACAGCAGATACTTCTTATTTGGAAATGGCTGCAGGCTCAGAGTAAGTATATTAACATAAAGAGTAAGTTTTCTGTTTTTAACTACCTATTTTCTCATACTGAGGCTTTTTAATACAGTTGGAGAAGACTTACCAGTCTCTAGTTATACTGGATTTGTAATAACTTCTAAGTCAATTTCTTTCTCTTTAAGGAGAGTAAAGGAGAGAAGGTAAACTCGTCTACAGATGCATGTTTTTCTTCCTTATCAGACTGAGAAATGCAGATACTGCCTGATTCACCTTTCACGTTTAAAATATTTCAGTTTTCTTAACCTGTGTTTGAAAAATAAAAAAAACTTCCCATGTTGGGGTGGGGAAATCTTCTGGCATGGTAAATTGCAAAAAAGCAGTAATAATTATAAAGGTGCCTTTTATTTTTTGAAAGTTAAAGGCCTGTCTTAATTGTCTAACGCTACGTTTTCACAAAGGTATTTTATATGGAAAAATCAGTAGAAAATAATTTGGCAATTACTCTTCCAGTTAGAAAAATTGGATAGCCATTTATAAAAGGTTGCAAAAAATCCTTAATTCAAGAAGCTTTGCATGAAATAAGCAGAGTGGTTTTTAAATTTTGTTTTTACTGCTGGCGCCTGAGTCTACAGAGTATAGATGAATTAGGGTTTAGGTGTTGTTGGGCTGTGAGTGGAGATCTTTCCTTTTGGGTAAACACATTTTCATGTGTGTAGCATCCACCTGGCTCTTGAATGTTACGAGAGAAGAAATAATATTTTGATCAACTTGTGAAGTAAAAGACCAAGACGTTATTATTTCTACCTGTTTATATAGGACATCATCCCATTTAGCTCTGTGTACTTCAGAGCAGTATCTGGATTTTTTTTCCTGTTTCCTCTGTGGCTTTTGTGTTAGTAAAACGTGACAGATGAGTTGTGAAAAAGTGGGTGTCAAGACAGTAAAAGTGATGTTAAAGATCAAGAGAGTTTGTGTAAGCCACACTAAGGTTTGTACACTTCCTTGTGTAAATAGAGAGGGGAAAAAAAACAGTTCATTTCTTAGAGCAAAAGCTGTTAAATGCGTCATTTATATTAACTGTTTGAGATGCTGTTACTCCTTGCTTTCCTCTGAGTACAGACAGCCTTTAGTAATATTTAAGCCACTTACTTTTTCTGGTTAACACACAAACGTCTGTTTGCTTTAGATATTGAAGCAATGGATTAGACTTTTTTAAAATGCTTTCTTAAAATCTCTCCATAAAGCAAATAAACTTCACAAAGTGGTCCTTCATTTAACAGGTGCATTGAGTAACCGCTATCAATAAAAGTAGCATGCACAAAATCTTAGCGTGCTAACCTAGTAACATTATTCAATGTAAGATGTCTTTTCTTCCAAATACTGAAGGAAATTTGTCACGCACTTAAGATCTCAAACAGCTTTTTAAAAGAATGTTTCTTTCCTGTGTTTTCAGTTGTATATGAGGTTATTTCAATACTCTATGTGACTAGAACTCCTTATCTAAAGAAAACTAAAAAATATTTCTTTGAAACTTTGTTGCATTAAAGTCTTTAAACTTGCTTTGTTGATCTCTTTCATAATCATGAACACTGGTTTCTGTGGTGCAGAAAATGATTTTAACTCCATGTTAAATAATTCAGTGTGAATCATTCACAGCTCTTTTCATTATCTTTTCCTGTGGATTTTCATGTTTCGAGGAGGTCACAGTTCCCGAGGTTACTAACACTACTTGCAGACTCAGCAAGCCATGCTGAAATTAGGATAAATAAATACAGTTGTCAGTATAAACAAAATAGTTCACTGTGTTATTTGCTTGATACTGTGGCATGGAGACCCAGTTAGGTGCTGCTTCTCCTCAGATGTTGGGTGACTGTTAGCAATTACTTTCATTAATATAATCTCTGAGAATATCATTGCTGAAAAGCAGCTAGCTGCATGATTAATTCATGCTGATCTAAAAGCCATGTCCGTGTCTAAAGAAGTGTGACACAGAACTGTGTACCTAACAACTGCATAAGCAATTCAGGTAACCTTTTTTATCACTGTTTATCTGCTTTAAGTGTACTTTTTATGTCTTCTTCCAAGGATATATTGGGCATAGATAGTATTGATAGTGATCACTGATAGACCTTTGAGCAGGTTCTGGGGTTTTCCCAGGTGGGAGGAGTTGGACTTTCTTCATGGTGACTGACAGGTCTGATGTTGCTTCATCAGTCACTGAAGCGTGAGCAAACACAAGAGAGAGGGGGAATGACAAACCTAATTATGTAGGAGAAGGAGCCCTAAAGGATAAAACATGCTTTAAACTAAGGGATTAGTGTGGTGGTTTTTTAATGGTGGGTAGTTTATCTGTTACATACACCTTCACTTACATACTGTTAATAAGGAGGCCGGTAACTACTGGAGGGCCCCAGGGGTCAATACTGGGACCAGTCCTGTTTAAAATCTTCATTAATGACCTGTACACTGGGGTACAGAGAGCTGGCAGATAACACAACTGTGGGGAGGGGCTCGTTCACCAGAGGGCTGTGCTGCCATCCAGAGGGACGTGGGGAGGAAGCACTTCTGTGCTGTGCGGGTGACCAAGCACTGGCACAGGCTGCCCAGTGGGGCTGTGCATCTCCCTTCTTGGAGACCTTCAGAAGCCACCTGGACGTGGTCCTGGGCAAGTGGCTCTGGGTGGCCCTGCTTGGACAGGGGTGGGAGCAGCTGGCCTCCAGAGGGCCCTGCCATCTACAGTTGTGCTGTGATTCTGTCAAATAGGTAGGTGGAGGAAAAATAACTCCTCCTTGAAGGTGTGAGTGTCTTCTAAATTGGGTGCAATAGCTCCTCTTCTGTTACTTGAACCTAAATTCTCCAGGGGTAGATTGATCTTCATTATGTCACCATAGTCACAGTCCTTTTTTTTTGTTGTATGTGCATTTCAGTGAAAACTTTACATGTAATAGTATGCAGCCTGCGTACTGTTGCAGCCCAACAAAGCATTATGATCTCTCTCACACCTATACCCCCCCGCATCTGTACATTTTGCCTTTATTTTTGCTTCATTTGTAAAAGGCTTTCTAAAGATGAGTACCAGTGACTTCTTAAGAGAATCCCTCTTTTATCATTAAAGACTTTGTAGTAATATACAGAGCCAGCCGTTTTGTGAAGTTCAGTATGTGCTTCCTGATTGAAGAGATTGTTAGTGTAGCTCAGTGTATAAGATACACCATCAATAGCACTATTCTTCTCTTAATATCTGTATATACTTTTTGGAGAAGGACCTTATAATGTATGAATGCACTTTGAGCCAAAAACCCACAGTGTATCAATCATTTTATTGAGCTCAGTATCCAGGAGAAAAGGTTATGAATGTTTCAGTATTAAATAAAAATCAGGAAAAACTTAACCCATTAGCTGGTGTTGAAACAGGGATTATTTTTTTCTAAAGTGTCATAGGAGAATGGAGAGGTTGCTGGTAAATGGTGTCAGGCCAGCATTACCTGTAGGGCCTGGTATGGGATGTTTAGGTAGCAGTTGGTGGTAGAGAATTAGCGCTCAGTTGTCTTTTCTCTAGGTAGCTAAGGCCATCTGATGTGTTTGGCTAGGTGAAGTGTGTTGAAATAGAAAATGTTATCTGCTTTTCATACAAAATAAATGATACTCCTTTATCTGAGTTGACCTTCAGCCAGATAATGCTCAGGTGTGCTGGTACAAAGGAAAAGCAAACCCAGACTCCCTGATTAGACCGAGCAAACCTGGTGCATGGCAGGCTGCTGTTGCTGAAGCATACTTGGAAGCAAGAAGTTTGATTTGGCGTTTTAAAGGTGTTTGGGGAAGTACTGTTAGCTAACTTTCCTAAGGGAAGCTTTACAGGATGACAGTTTTAGTATTAATGAGATTGTTTTTCATTTGAATACCAAGAGTTTTACAGAAGGGGTTGAGGGGCCCTGATTCCAACGACTAATTTAATTTTGGTAGTCAGAAACTACCACCTTTTCTTCTGGAATTATTGCTCAGGCAGAAACAAAATGGCATTTGAGAGCAATGGGGTGGGGGCAGGGGAACTTTTATAAAGACAAATTTACAATTGCTTAGAATGATTTGTAGTTTATTCCCTTAATATAGGGGAGCTATAAGCTTACAGGAACCAATTTTTTGTGTGTGAACTGATTTCCTGTGTAGCCCATTTAATTTTTCACTAATGCCATCTGCTGGCAATGTGCAGAATATTTTTCGGTTTGCACTGTAGTGTTAAATAGAACCACTAGGAAGTAACCCAGACCCTGAGAGTTTTCAACTGCAGAGTTGAAATTTGAGTGGTTCTTAAAAGAAAACATAGTATCTTTGATTTTTTCACTTGTTTTCAAGTTACAGGAATGTTTCAAGTCATTGCAAACTGGGAACATAGGAGTAACTTTGCTTTTTTTTAAGGGTCCTTTCTGGTGTGCTACTTCTAAATATTTAGCGTGGTTCTGAATTGCTAACCAAAACACCTAACAGCACTTCAGCAAAATGTCATGGTCAGTGTATCACAGTAACAGTTGTTTGTTTCAGAGCATGTTATTAGGATTTGGGTATAATTCCAAATATACCATATTCTAAGATGGTTTTGATGAAAACTGAAAATACTGCACCATCTCCCCATAGTTAGGGTATAGCTGTTTGAGGTAAGGCTGAAAAATGTGGCATGCTCAGAAGAGTGCCAAGCTTGATATTTCAGTTTGGTACAGAACTGGTTTAAGGTCAAAGAAAAGAACAAGGAAGACATCAATGTTCTTTCAGATCTGAATGCTTCCTCTTTCTTCTTGAAAACTTGTTTTTTTGGGATGCCAGTAATAATGCCAGTGGAAAGATTGGGAGCAGTGGGTGTTTTCTGAAAGGAATGCAAGCATTTGTTTAGGGTATGACTGGAACTGAACTATCCAGGATGTATACTGGCAATTTTTAGCTTTGTATCCTAGTTTTTTTCCCTTCATCTCCTTTCCCTGTGTTGTCCTCTCCTGCATTTTTAATAGTCAGCATACATAATAGTTTTGTCTACAACCAAGCATGGTTGCAGTCTTAGATGCTAGCTCCAAAGTCATGTTCTAGGTGTTAGAAATGGTTCAGGCATGTAAGTCATACAAAGATTGAGTCCTGAAGACTAGATTTTTGGGATAAAGAACATCAGTTTAAAAAAATAATAATTGAAAGTGGTATCTAATGCTTTGAGTGTACAATTAAGGATTTTAGTAAGCGGTGTGCCCACAAGTGTTTGGGTGGGGAAAAAAGCTTTCCTGAAAGCTAATTCTGCTTAAATACTGCTTGTTAAACTTTTTTTTTTCTTTCTTTCTTTTTAAATATGAAGACTTAGTTGTCTTTGCTTCTCAACCGGTTTTCTCCCAACCCATTTTTGTTTTTCTTGCTCAGATGAATGTTGTGCCTTTTTGGTTTTAATCCTCCACTGGTTCTACAAGTATTAAAATAATTAGGGTTAATGGATTGTATTTATTTCTGCATTTCCTTTTTAGAAGCTTAATGCTTTTGATTCCCACAAAAGTTATGCCTCTAAATTTCTAAATTTTAAAGTGCTTCTCTTAAGTGGTTTCTAAATGGCTAGGGTAGGTAGAAATATATTTAAGGAGTAGGGTCTTTTGTCTTGCTTCGTATTTTGCAAGAGTGCCTTTTAATTTTGTAGTCAGTTGATGAAATATGTATGGCCTCCCTTTTTAGGATGTATGCTTCCTTTCTTGTATCTTTCACTGAATGTTCACCTAGTGAAGTATTGAGGGCATGTTAAGATTGATTGATGTGTTTGTTGGATGGATAGTTGGCTCTTGATTAATTGGCGTTTGGCAAGATCCTAGAAGTATTAA
This sequence comes from Aythya marila, assembly GCF_965140915.1. Lineage (NCBI taxonomy): Eukaryota > Metazoa > Chordata > Aves > Anseriformes > Anatidae > Aythya > Aythya marila. Next base: position 193,468,403 of record NC_139042.1, on the reverse strand, counting down.
CTAGGCAACATTAATAGTGTTGATTACTGCCCAAATGCATTGTACGCTAGTGCAGGTGTGGTCAGTATATAAAAGCAAATCTGTGGGAAAGACAAAGTTTTTTTCCAACTGGTGTCCTTTTGATTTTTTTTTTTTTTTTTTTTTTTTTGGGCTTGATGAACCTGGCTGCTTCTGGGATATAATTCCAACAAACTCTGATAAAAACTACTTTCCAGCTGAGAAGTGGTGTAAAAAAAAGAAATGAGGATTTTTCTGGATTTGAGATAAGTAAGGGAAAGTGACTTCAGAGTTGTTGGTTTTCCCCTCATGTTACTGTAGTTACAAGCTCTGTTTCTTATCTGCTAGTACTTTGTGTGATCCATACATTCCCTTACCTGGCATGGTGACTGTTAGAAATGTCAGTATTTTTTAAAAGACTTTTTTCCCCTCTGAACTTTCGTGACTAATGTCTTCACCTGATGATAGCATTTTTAACTAGCAATTCTTTCTACACAGTAAGATCACAAAGGGAAAAGCTAATGAGAAGAAACAGGCTGCTAAAGATGTTAGTGGGACACTTCCAGTTCTGTATGTTCTTCCCAGGAAGAAAAATTATGTTTTTACAGACATGTTAGCAGAAAGCTTGAGTTGCTGGTGTCTTCTTAAATCAAGCTAGTTTCACTTCATGGCATAATTAAAAAGCTTGCATTTATATCAATGCAAGAAAAGCATAAAAAATTAGAAAAACATGAATTTCTGCTTTAACTTAGGATTTAGAATGACCAATTTTAAAACATCAGCTCAAGGAATTACTGAATCTTTGTGGGGAAAAAGATTTGATGCACAGTAAAACTAAAATTAGAAAAGTACCCACTTGGGCTCAACTTGTGATGCTAGTCAAAAGCTATTTCAGTTTAAAAGATGCTGGTATTTCGCCCTTCCTCAGTGTTTAAAAAAAGCCAGAAAATGTAATTCTTAATGCGGCTAGGTGACTGCATTAATTTGAAGTTTGTACTGGTGTGATTGGATTGCATGGTGCAGTGCAAAACCAATAAGTTAGTGACACGTGAACTGAGAAAAGGTGCAATTTCTTGGATTCAAAAAGATACTCCTGTTTTAATATTCCTTTACCCTTCTCAACTTTTGCGTTGTGGTTTAGTATGTATGAACTATAGTTCCTCTATTAGAGGTGACACTGCCTTTCTCTACCAAGCTTCATCTAGAAAACGGTTCGCTTTTTCTTTCAAGGTAAAAAATAAATCGATGAGTGCCTTTTTTAGATTTGTCCTACTTAAGGTTTGTTTGCAGAAACAGTTCTCTGCTGCTGTGGGTGCTGGTTCATGAAGATGTTGAGAGTCATGTGCTGATGCTACCACTAGATGTCTCTGCAGAATTTCATAGTGTCTGTGCTATGTGGGGCTGTGTCCTCAACGGACTGCAGTTGTGTGTATTGTTGCTTTTGTCTTTTGTCTTAATTAAGCTGAAGTCCTTTCTTTAGCTTTTATTGCAACTCGATAGACCTGTGCATACTGATTACTGATTGATGAGTTCCTGACAAAGTGTGTAACCTGTATTTCTGCCTAGATTTGCATGTTCTGTGAAATTATTTAGCATGTACTCTTTTTTTAAAAAGTTTTGTAGCTACAGAGGTATAAGTTCTCTGCCACTCTGGAAGCTTTCTTATAGATGAAAGAAAAGTGCTGGTTTTTTTCTTTTTCTAATTGGGTAGCTGGGGGGGCAAAAGTGGTTTTGGTGGTGGTGATTGTTGTATTCCTGAACCTGTTTGTATACTCCTTTTTAACAGGAACAGCCCGTAATTACTTAGCAGTTGTGAAACAATCATCATAACTAACAAGTATATTGACATAACATTAATAAATTACTTGTATTTATTAGTACAACTATTTATTATTCTTCTGTTTTTGTTTTGCAGACCAGAATCTGTAGAAGCTAGCCCTGTGGTAGTTGAAAAATCGAACAGTTATCCGCACCAGTTGTATACCAGCAGCTCGCATTCACACAGTTACATTGGTTTGCCCTATGCAGTAAGTTTCGTGCTAAATATGGTAAAATCTGATGTTCTTAAATAGGAAAAACTCCTGATTCATGCTTATAGTTTTGTATTTTATTGGGAGCTGGGTAAAATGCCTAAAAATAGTTGATTACAACTGAATAGCTGAATACAAAACATGGTGAATTTTATGTAAAACATAGTTGAGAAGGTTAAAAAAAAAAAAACAAACACCACACACCAAGAATGAGCAATGACAGAAATAAGTTTAAACCTAATTTTAAAAAACGCACAGAACTTCAGAGACTTCTTATAAAGTTAATCTTATACTTTGGCTTAAATAACCATCAGAATGTCTGACACTTAAGAGCTGTAACTTACCTTTCAAAAAAAATCTAGGACCATAACTATGGTGCTCGGCCTCCTCCAACGCCTCCAGCTTCTCCTCCTCCATCAGTGCTTATAAACAAGAATGAAGTAGGCATATTTACCACTCCCAACTTTGATGAAACCTCCAGTGCTACCACCATCAGTACGTCAGAGGATGGAAGCTATGGAACTGATATTACCAGATGCATTTGTGGCTTTACACATGATGATGGATATATGATCTGTTGTGACAAATGCAGGTAATGAATATTAAATGTATTGAAAAGGTAAAATGACTTTAAAGCTGCATTGACAAATTGAGTGCAATTAAATGGTGTTTTAACAGTCTTGATTCATAAGACAGAGGAAACTTCCTTAATCAAAACAATGTTTGAAGGTTTAAGGTTTTTTAATAGACAGAGTAGTTGATTAAAAGTAACGAGTATTTCATACTTTATCCCAGTCTCTCTTAACTTTTCATGTCGATTTGTTCATACCTTCACTTATGTATTGTTGCTCTAGTAAGGATGTCTTTGCCTTTTCGTTCTAAAAAGGGTATTTATTTTCTCCAAGCTATTTGTCAATATGGTGAAATAAAAAGGTACCAAGTAATAAAGTGTTTTGGGAAGGTATGTGCGTTTAAACCAAGTAACTTGAAGGAAGCAAAGCAATATGACATAAGCCTCTCAAATAACAGGCTTCTTTGTGTGTGTGATCTTTCTGATAGGAACTCTTCATCTTCAAAAGACGTGGTCTTTCAATAGTTACTGAAATTCTTAAAGCTAACAGATTCTTATTTGGGAACCCAGAGTTAAAATACTTAAACTTGTGTTCATGTTTTAGTGTGATCAAGTAGCTACTTACATAAGCAGATGCTATTGAACAACTGCATTTTGGAAAATGGAGGTTTGAAATTTTTAGAGTTGGGACACGTAGCAGGAGAAGACAAATCTTGTATTTCTGGAATTACTCATTGTTAGTCTGTATATTCTCATTCAATACTTATAATGAGCTAATTGATGTTGCTGAATTTACTAAGTTGTATTTCTAAAATGATTGCTACAGTTAATTAAAACAATAGTTCAGATCTTATTCCTCTGTCATAACAAGCTTGTTCATTTTCAATGGTCCTTGATTCTGGTAACCTTTTCTCTTAGTTTAAAATAGAGATCTCTCTTAGAAAAAATAGACATCTTTCTTAGTTTAGAGATCTCTCTTAGTTTAAAATAGAGATGTTCCTTCAGCAGGGGAATTGTAGATTGTCACCGGTAGTCTGCTAGTTTTGAAGAAGAGATATTCTGTAAGGTGCTGGGAGAACTGTGAGAAATTCTCCAGTGATTTTTGTGTCCCAGTTACTTCTAGCCTTCAGTCTAGCAAGCAGCCTTTCTTCCTTGACTGTGGGAAGCAGTTAAAGCTCTTCCTGTGTTGTACAACAGTCCTGCCAGTCCTGTGACTTCTGCTCCTACAGAGGACTTTGCAGTCAAGCAAAGGAATCTGTGGTGTGGGTGTCATGTTGGCATGCTATAAAGAAAATGAATTCCCTTTTTATATTGAGAAAAAAATCCAACCAAAAAAAAAAAAAAAGACTAAGGAAGCAGAAGCATTGGGAGGCAGCCCCAAGATTGGAATTGCAGTGATCGGCAGAATAGAAAGTCAGCAGGCTAGCAGAGGGCTGATGAAGACAGTAATTCAGTAAGTAGTTTTTAGGTAGTGTTTAATCTGAGTCAAGATCATGACAGGAGGGGAAAAAATCTCATATATAAAGTGTGTGTGTATTTACACACACAGAGTCTGTAAAGTTGTACTTCAAATAACCAAAAGGTCTTTTTTTTGTAGTGTCTGGCAGCACATTGACTGCATGGGAATTGACCGGCAGCATATTCCTGACATATATCTGTGTGAACGTTGTCAACCAAGGTGAGTAGTTCAGATCAGCTAGAATGAGTAGAGAAATATTTAAGAACAAAACAGAAACACAAAACAAAAGTCCTGGAACAACCAACAGTTAAAAATGCAGACCATGTGGCATAATCTTGAGAATTCTAGATGAAGGAGCTATGTTTCTGATGCAGCTGACCTTACCAGTCTGCATTCTCTTGTTCAGTTGTCATTGTTTCTCCTCACTAGATGACAGGGTTAAACCATTGAAACACTTACTGACATAGCAATGAGTCGTGGATCCAAGGATTTCTTGCTCTGGAATGAGTGTTTTTATGCTCCTTCTCAAACCTGAAGTCCTATAACATGACCAGGAGGGCATTTAGTTCTCTGTGGTAGGTAGATTATACCTGCCTTTAATAATAGCTGTTCTGGGATATAGAGCATAAAATGCTACCTGTTAGTTACATTGCACTTTGTCATTTAAACAGTGAATAAAAGAAGTGTGTTCAGAAAACATTTAATTACAAATAATTTTTTTTTCCTGGGAAATTGCTTGAACCATACTGTCTTAGGATCTTTGTTATTATATTGTGATGATTTAAGGAATCTGCAAAAGAACGGTTTAATTCCTGTTTAGTTGTAATCCGTGGGACAACTGTCAGTCTTTCTTCTGAGCTACCTATATTTTCATTATGTTTTGAAGTGATTTGAATACCCACATGTGGTTTGTATTACAGTGAAGTTCTGCTTAAATACTTGGATATATTGATGCATGAGTGTAAGGCATGGAGTGAAACTTATTTTTTTTTTAATTTCAGGAATTTGGATAAAGAAAGGGCAGTGCTGTTACAGCAAAGGAAAAGGGAAAATATGTCAGGTGGGTAAAGCTTTTAAAAGATTTTTCTTCAGTAAAGATTATAAAATAAATATCAACTGCATAGATGTAAGAACATATACGCAGTTCTTTGTAATTTTGATATCCTTCAGTATATAAGGTTCAGTAAATCAATACCTGCTACATGACTATTGTTAATAAGAGCTTTATATCAGAATAGTTGAAGTTCCAAGTGTTTTCTTAAAAGATGTCACCACCAATTTGTTGTGGAATAATTCATTCTGAACATTGTTAAAGTTTCTTAAGAATTAATGTAGCTTTTACAGTAACAAGAGTACTTTGAGTAAGCTACTGAAGATAGATGGGAAAGTTTGAGACTACTGGGATAAGAGAGGGTTGCAAAGTCCACTTTCTTTTGGGGAGAAAATGACTTCATGTTTCTGTCACTTCTTCCTTGACAGTGTAGACTACTTCTATTCTAATACTAACATCTTAAAACTATTCCATTACTGGTGATACTCCTGTCTCTGACGAACAATTACATAATAAATGAGCTTTAAAACAATGTAGCATAGCTTTGAGAGGTAATCCCAACTCTGATTTGTTGGCTCTAGATTTGTATATGTATATAGGTGTTTTTGTCAACCACAAAAATTAATAACAACTCTTTGTTTTGATAATCTGATGAAGCAAGGAGCTTTTTAGTCTCTATTTTATAAAATGAGCTCTACTACCATTTACAGAATGTCAAAGCTCAATTGACGTTAATTTGTCAGGAGTTCTGTCAAGCCATTGTCAAAATGTGTCACGGGTTTGGTTGACAGGTGATAACTTTAAAGCTCTGTTGCAAAAGTCGTAACATAGAAGACCGTCTAGAGCTTAACATGTTTTACTTTCAGATTCTGTCTCAGAAGTGCTAGGGGTTTGTGCAAGCTGCTTTAGTCAGTTAGACATTAATGACTTATTTAGAACACCATAATAATTTCTGGTTTTGTCTGCTTTCATTTTAACAAAACCAAACCTACTTCATAAAGTTTTGGTTGACCTGCTAGATGAATTTAGAATTCAAAAATACTCAAAAGTAGTCTTTTAAATCTGCTCTGTGTAGTCAATAGGAAAATAAATGGCAAATGGTAAATCTTAAGTATCAAAACAGTAAAAAATAAGTATGTATACAGAGGTTCAGAGGCTTATATGTAATAGGGCTTTTCATTTAGATGTGCGAGTACTTCACTGTGTAATGGTTTTCATTCTAAAGATTTCTGAAGTGTTGCTGCTGTTAGCCACGTTGCATCCAGAGCTAAAAAGTGGGCAGCAAGTAATAGATCAGTTGTTTGACCTCAAGAAAAGAGCCTTTAGGGAAATGTGTCCCATGATGTGAAAGTGGGTGAGTGTCTTGTGTGTGTAACCACATGGGTTTTCTTCCTTGCAGCATTCCTAGTCTGTTGTTCGGAGCCCACGGTTGTATGATGTTGCTCTCTGAGGATTAGATTGCCAGCTTTGGTTCAGTGCGCTACCTTTGTTAAGCACCTAATTTTGTCAAGGATGATTTCATTTAAAGATACAGTAGCCAGATATGTTACTTGTTCAAGGATGGTGCTGCAAGTGGTCTGGTCTTGAAATAGGTGCTGATGAAGCCACGTGCTGCTTATGGAGAAGTGTCTGGGCTCATAATTTTTGTGAAAGTTTTGGGAACTTTGTACCTTGCCTTCCAAGATGGAAAACCTTCACTTAGTGTGCTTTGCGAAGGCTCTTCAAAGTGAAAGCAGGTTATGTAGGTTAGGAAGGAGTGTTTCAAAACAACTCGGTGTAATTATATGTTTGAGGTAATTACTTTTTTACAGTAAGCTAGAGCACAGAGTAGATAGACAACAGTATTGAAATGGTGCTTCCCTGAGGAAGGTGGTGTTCTGTGGGGGCTTTCAGGTTGGTGGTTTTTTTGGTTGGTTGGTTTTGCCTGTGACATGATAAGTAATGATGCTGTAGGCATTAGTGTATGGAATACAATATAGGTGATTTTAAGGGTGTTGATTTTTTGGCTTTTCATTTTCCAATTGTTGGGTGTTCGGCTAGTCGTTAAAATTAGTTTTTTATTAGACGTTTCTTCTGTGTGTTTTTAGTGATAGTTCATAAAATTGTCCCAGTAGAGATGCAAACAAATTAAGATCACCTATATAAATATATATATATAAAACGTGCATAAATATTCCTACATCAACTTATAGGTAAAGTATAGCTTTGTCTAATAAGTTTAGAAAGAAGAACCAAGATCGTAAAACTGGGTTGCTTGCTGTTCACAGAGGAATCCTGTTTAAGGAATGCTGTGAGCAAGAAAAATCCAGACTAACCAGTAGCTGGATCTCTTTATTTAGAGAAGTTTTCAAGAATAGATAGTATTGTTGAGTGCACTGATAAAGGCAACATCCTTTTGAGCTCAGAAGGAATGTTTTCTCTGCTCTCATCGTAAGTATTTGTAAAGCCTTCCCCTGTGTGGTTTCAAAAAGTCTTGGTAGTGTGAAATGCTCTGGAGGCAGAATATTTGGAAAAGCTGCTAAAATGTGAGAAGTCTGTACTAAGCATACGTGAAGAGCAGTCTGCTATCTATTTGTACCATCTCTCTTCCAATCCTTCCCACAGTTGACAGCCTTTCATCTTGACAGAACTAGGGTAATCCTGTTTCAGGTCAGGAAATGTATTTGTCTGACATAAATGCTGATGTATGCTAAACTTCAAACTTCGGCTTTAGGTCTTCGTGTCACAACAGAAAACAAAAATAACAGTTTGTGTACGATCTTGTTCTAACAAGGAAAACTAGACTTCCACTTTTCTCTTCCTTGGGAGTAGCAGAGTGTGATCTTCAGGGGATTTTTTCTTTTTTTTTTTTGAGAGAAGGCTTTCAGCAACATTGACATACTTGCCCTGAAAAAGGAACTTGACACTAAAAATTTCAGCTCAAGTAGTTGATTACAACTTGCACATGACTGATTAATAGGCTTTCAAAAGAAATGCTGGGCAGTCATTAATTTTAATCCTCTCTAGAATATCGTCATCAGAGAATCCCAAAGCTGTATTACAAGTAAAGGCCTTATGTAGGTGATGAGTTGACGAGTAATTGTTTTTTTTTTTTTTTTTTTTTTTTTTTTTACCATTTTTGATTTCAATTCTAATTTTGCTTATAATGGAATGCTGTAAAATGATTCAATTTAAAAAAATGAGTTAGTCTGGTATCTTTTTCTTACCTGGCATTGCAAACATCTGCTAATTTACTAGCTTTTCACAGATACTTATTTTCATGCTGTTAAAACTATTGGTGAATTTTGTGTATGAGTTCCTGAAATATTTGGCAGTACACATTTTGGGCTTTCAAAGGCAGGTGTAGAATAGCTAGTGAATGTTCTTTCTGTGTTATGTCATTGCTTACAAAATGTTTTTTCTTTTAAAGATGGGGATACCAGTGCAACAGAGAGTGGTGATGAGGTTCCTGTGGAACTATATACTGCTTTTCAACATACACCAACCACAATTACATTAACTGCTACAAGAGTTACAAAGGTCAATGATAAGAAAAGGAAAAAAAGTGGGGAGAAAGAGCAGAACATAGCAAAATGTAAAAAAGTAAGTGAATGTAATATTTCTGTTTTTCTGTTACAAATTACAGCTGTGTGACATTTCTTACCAAGAGACACTGGTTTTAAAATCCAGGTTATTGTTACTAATATTTTACTACCTGGGTTTAGATTAAAATGCAATATTCTGCTGTAGTACATAGTACAACCTTCATGCCTTTTCCGTTCTCATAAAGTAAGATGTAGCCATGACAGTTCAATTTTATAATTGAGATAGAATTTGTAAGGAGGAATTGTATTTGGCCAAACTGCTTAATACAGGTTGAGGTGAGGCAAAGCAGGTTTTGGATAACGAAGAAGAATTGTCTCATCAGTTGTGGTTTAAGCTCAGAAGTGGTTATAGAGTGGTTTGGATTTGAAGGACCCTAAAGATTGTCTGGTTCCAGCCCCATGCTGTGGGCAGGGACACCTTCCACCAGCCCAGGCTGCCCAAAGCGCCATCCAACCTGGCCTTGAGCACTTCCAGGAATGGGGCATCCACAGCTTCTCTGGGCAACCTGTTCCAGTTGGGTTGCTGCCCAATGTCCTGATGTTGACTTTATGTTCATTTATTTGAGTTGAAATTGTATGGAAGTGTGCTGTCAGAAAGTTAGCTAGTGAAATAATTTGGTGAAGAGGTTATGGTGATAATACCGTCTGGTTGTGAGCAACATACTTTCTACGTTAAGAAGTAAAGTACATGTGATTTCCTAAACTAATGAGTTGCCTTCACTGGCTTGGATGAGAATTTTGTCCTTTAAACGTAGGAGTGAGAAATAATATTTCCAAAAAGATACCAGTCACTAAGTAAATATTGCCTTTTGAATGAAAAGTTCATTCAAAACTGAATATAAATTTTACTACGTTGAATATAAATTTTACTAAATTACTGAATATAAATTTTACTACGTTGTATTCTACTGTTTTTTGTCTCCTAACATAACATAACTTAAAGAATGAAATCTCAGAATGAAAGTGAATTTTACAGGTTCTCTGTCACCTGCTTCCCCCTTCCCCTCTTTTGATAATTATTGCAGTAAAGGATATGGGCTATTCACAGACTTAACCTGCTAAGTAAAGGGTGTTCCCTAAGTAACTGTTGAGCTACTCTTCATTGTGTTCTGAATTTCTAGAGTCACGTTGTAATGTGGGAGAAAGGCAGGGGTACATGGACCACTAGCACTGAAATGCAATGTGCACTTAGTTTGAAATGCTGATTTTATTTTTTTTAATTTGTTTTGTGGGAGATAACCCACTGACTTGAGATTTGAGTAGCTCATCTGTTTTCTTCTTGCATGTTGAGAGTGGTCCACAAAAGAGGAGGTAATTGTTAAACAGGTTTTGAATTGCTTAAGAGATTTTGTATTTCCTCCTAAGAAAATAAATATAATTTTGTTTCAGGCATTTCGAGAAGGATCCAGGAAATCTTCAAGAGTAAAGGTAGTGTGATTCAGTGCTTTGTTTTTGTTATACACCTTAATTGTATGTTACTGAATGCATAGTCCCAAATACCCTGATGCTTCATATTAAAGTACTAAAATACTCTTAATAATGAGTTATGTAGTTACCATAGTAATTTTAAAGGTATAAAAAGCATGTTTTTGTTCTGTAAAGTTAACCAAAATAGTATAATGTGAGCTTTTTTTCCCCAAGAATACCTGCTACTCAAGAGCCAGTGGAGGAATTAGGGCACTTCAGTGCTATGCAAGGGAACAAAGTTCCCACGTGCTTCATATGAGTTTAGTAACTCCAACTTATCAATAACTGTAAGCAGCAAAAGAATGAAGTGACTATGTTGCATTTGAGAGCCAGCATTTCTGCTGTCATACACGGGTGTATTCATCTGGTGGGACTGTTTGCTAGTGCTGGCATAGTCTCTGTAATGATGAAGTGCTGGCATCATTTAAGGAATGGTGTTTGGATGTCTGCTTTCTAAGACTGTAATGTTATAGCAGTCCTCAGATTTTCTGTGGGAGAGATATATTAATCATGTGAAAGCTAGATACTTCCCATAGTTTATTCATGTTTGAGATAAATACACGTAGGACACACCTTAGGCTTAAGATATACCAGATATGACTGGGACTTGCAAGTATGAAGACAAAATAAGGAAATGAGAATAAAATCTCAATTCTGTCTTTATGAATTTGGTGTTTGTGTGGCTCTGTTGCTTTTTTAAAACTGCATCACTTTGTTACACTGTTTGTATGTATGGTTCCCGCAATGCACAAAATAAATGTTATTAGTAACAGGTAAATTAAAAGTACTGAACTACTTGCTGTTTTATGAATGTTTAATAGTGTCTCTGCTCAGGTGGATAGAAAAGGGAGCGTTGGCTGCTGCTGTCCATAAGGAGCACTGGTTGGCTGCAGCCTGCCTGCTGTTTGTGAGGTCTGGAGGTACAATGGTACTTTCTTTGAAAGTGAAAGGACCCGAAGCACTGCAAACGAAAATTGTTTAGTGAGGAACAGGCAAGGGGAGAAAACTGCTGTGTGCAAAGCCTGTAATGTTTGAGTTTGCAGCCTTTGCACCTCATTGCAGTAGTAGAAGGATTTGTAAAGCTTTGTAAGATGTGAAGCAGGAAGATGTAGCATAGCCCTTAAAGCTGAAAGGGGTGTATCAGATCTGTGTGTAATTGAATGGAAGCCGGAGTTCTTTATATTTGCATATGTTCATAAAGTTGAGTAGAAAGGGAGATTTGACCTCCAATTCCTGCACTGCTAGATTCCTGATGCAGGGCAGTTTTGGGAGGAGACAATGTCAGTCTCCATCCTCATCCTGCTAAAAGCCAGAATCCCTGTTGAAAAGGGATGTATTCCTGAACTCGGTCAATGTTTATGAAATGATGCTGTTTATAAAAGAACAAATGTAATACTATTGAATTCAGTGGAGTGCTCTTAAATAATGCAGAAATTAAAATTGTACTTCCCATAGAGTGAGCTTTCCCTTCCTGTAGTGGAGGGAAAAGTGCATGCAAAGTACTGTTAAGACAGAACTCAATTATCATAGTTGTTGCATACAAATTTAAATATACGGCATTCTCCTGCCGTTTATTTTGTAGCATGTTGTAGACATATTCTGAGTTTCTAGCTTACTAGTGGGAACCTTTCTTTCAATAAATAAATAAAATCTTAACCTTGTAATAACTGGTTGCTTACTCTAATTTATAGGGCTCGGCTCCAGAGATAGATCCAGCTGACAGTTCGAACTTTGGATGGGAAACTAAAATCAAGGCATGGATGGATCGTTATGAAGAAGCAAGTAACAACCAGTACAGTGAGGGTGTTCAGAGGGAGGCACAAAAACTAGCTCTAAGATTAGGCAATGGAAATGACAAAAAAGAAGTCAGCACCAGCAATCTGATTTTCAAACCTCCAGTAGAGGTAAGGAGCTGTGCCACATTGTGTCTTTGTGTGTGTGTTTTTTACCATAACAAAGATAACCATTTAGATGCCTTAAAAATAAACAAGTAAATGAATTCACATTCATTTCCTCTATCTAGTCTCACCAGACCTAAGCATCAGAGTTGTAACAGCTTTTTCAGAGTTTCTAATTGATGTTCATATATGCTGTATTGCTCTTGATTATAATCATATTTACATACCAATTTTCATAAAATAGTTAAAATGCTATACTAAGCCTAAAACCTGAATTGTCATTTAAAATATTTTTTGTGGAGGGAATAACACAGTAAACTTCCTTGCTACTGTTTCTCTGATGTGTAAGGAATACCAGGAATGGTTAGAGTAGAAAGAAGCATCAAAATTTGATATTTTTTTTCCTAAGTGTATCAACATGTTAATTGCATGTGTTTTTCTTGAGATGTGGTAAGTCTGTTCTGGATTTTTAGATATTCAGATAGAATAGAACTTCATTTTCATCATGAAGGATGTTTCTGATGGTAGGTGGTATCCCAGTACTGATGTTTGACTCTGTACTCTTGTGATCCTGTAATTTCTAGTTTATGAAGAAACTGTGCAATGTCTTTCTGTCTTTGACATCAGTTAATGATCAGCTTAAAATCAGAGCCATATAACAGACCTTAGCATTTTGTAGCAGAAATCTCAAGGAGTAGTTACTGTAGCAGATTAATAGAAGCATCTTTGCTTCTTTTCCTCAAAGACCATCATGGCATATGGGACAGCCTCCTTAGAGGAATATCCCTGCTTACAGAGCCTTTTGCCTACATAGAGGCTACTTCCTTTTTGATTGACGGTGACAGTTTTGAGAGTTCACTAATTGTCAGGGTATGTATTGGTTTTTAATTAAAAGACATCCTTCCATCTAAAGATACGGAAATAAGAAATTTGCAAACTTTCTCAGGTTTCTTTTTTATTATTTTGATATTTTCCTGTTCTGTTTTTTCCTTGAATGAATCATGGATGTCCTTGTATGTTTGCATGTTCTGTTTTGTTCGAAGGAATTGAAGCCTTTTGAAAGCATTATGCAAATGAATGCAGCAATTCAACATGTGCTGACAGTTAAATGTACTGTGGGATAAAATACGTGAATTGTGAGAACATCTGTATGCTGCGATTTAGCTGTACTAGAATAACAAGGCTAAGGCGTTTTTTGAATTTAAGTTCTTAACTAGTTGCATTGGTATGGGAACAGGACTGCTTGATCAAATTAGTCTGGAGGTTTAATTACAACAAAATTTTCAGTTCATATAGCAGTGTTCAGTGGTTGTGGAAGTATGATCTGCTGTTAATAATTTTCCACCCATTTTTGCCATTATTTCATAAATTAACTTCTGTCTTTATAGAGTTACATGCAAAAAAACAAGAAAATTTTAAAAGCTGCCAAAGACTTGCCTCCTGATGCACTTATTATTGAATACAGAGGAAAGTTCATGCTGAGAGAACAATTTGAAGCTAATGGATATTTCTTTAAAAGGTTTGTTTATTTCAAATATGTTATAATAAGGTAACTATTAAATGCTCTTTTGCCAAACTTGTGCCTAAGATACAAGTGGGTCTTGATTACCAGTGGTGCCTTGCATTTACTTGTTGTCTGATTAAAAATAATTGCAGCTGGTATCTGGTGTCCTCCCCACTCTCCTGGATATCATTATAGCTCTCTTCAGGAAATAGTTTCTTCCTTCTTTGTTCTTACCTGGCTAAAGGATTCCTGCGTTCTCAATTATGTAGATGTGCACCTTAACCCAGGGATTGACAGGTCTTGCCATCCTAAAATAATTAGCAAAGTAGTGGTAAAGACTTTTTTTTTTTTTTGAGAGAAAGATCTTAATTCTATAAGGCTAAGAACAGAATTGAACACAAGTCAACATGGGCTTATTAACTGCCGTGGTTCTCTAGTTGGTGGGTTACTGAGTAATGCTGCGTGGCTGCTTCCTGCAGATCATTGTCAGTGCTGCCATTAAATGCAGGGACACACTGACTTGGGACATCGCAAGACACTTGCTGGAGAAGTGAGTGTAGAGCTTTTGCTCAGTAAAGCCAGGAGGGTTCCCAGGCAACTGCAGTAGCAGCACTTAAAGTATGTCCTGGCAGAGTGTTGAGATGCCCAGTTCCTTCAAGAAGGCTGGGTGCTAATGGCACTGCAAGAACTAGGCAGGGGTGGGGTGGTGGATTTTTTTTTTGGAGGTGATTGTCTGGGGCAACTGCATTTCTACTGGAGTTTCATTTTATAGTTAGTTACAAGAAAAGCTTAAGGAAGATTTAGAATCTTTACCTTGTCTTTTCCATGTTTAGCGTTTGTTTCTCATTTTAAATCCCATGCAGAAGAATTGCATTTAGGGCTGTGACTGAAACTTTCAGTATTCTGAAAATACATTTGGAGAACATGAAGCTTCAAATACAAATGGGTCATTCTCAGATAAGCCCTCAAATTCAGTGTGTCTTGCCAACGCTATTTCACATTAGTTAATTTTGTATCAAATAGGCTGTATTTAGAATTTTTAAAAATGGTCTGGTTTTCTTTTATTTTTTTAGGCCATACCCATTTGTTTTGTTTTATTCCAAATTCCATGGGCTAGAAATGTGTGTCGATGCAAGGACTTTTGGAAATGAAGCTCGATTCATCAGGCGTTCATGTACACCAAATGCAGAGGTGAGAATATACATGAAATTAAGTTAGGTTTATTTACTTACATGTCCCCTTCCCCTTGATTTTTTCCAACTAATAATTTGAGCACTTTCTGCAATTTCTATACAACAACAATAAATCTTCATTACACTAAAATGATGTTCTCTTTTACATAGGTGAGGCATGTAATTGAAGATGGAACGATTCATCTTTATATTTACTCCATCCATAACATTCCAAAGGGAGCAGAGATTACAATAGCATTTGATTTTGATTATGGAAATTGGTAAGTATTTGAGCACGCTGTTCATTAAATAACATTTAATGCCTGTTAAGTTGTGATGCATTCAGGGTGACCTTGATTTTTGTATCGTTCACTTCTTTGCGTGCATTAATAATGCAGTGCTCATTGAGTATTTATGTTTGCAGTGAATAGGGTATGTTTAGGCAGGGTTTCTTTTATATTTTTATTACTGAATATCTGTTGCTAATTTTAGCAATATTGTAGTTACCTATTAGTAATGCAGATAACATGCAAACTCGGGTGAATATGAACAAACATGGACTATGAAAACTTCTCTGTATATAGGTGCCCCATAATGTGGGGAGAGTAGAAAAAATGTAGAACTACACAGTGATGCCGTATTTCAGAGTGGCTCTGTAGTGTAACATTGGGAAGATGGTGTCTGGAATTGAGCTATAAATAGTTGATTAAGAATGTTCAAAAATACTGCATGCTTAGTGCCTTAAATTCTATACTATAATACACGTTTTTCTGAATATAACTGCTGCTCCTTTTATTATCTGGGGAAAACTGTAGTAAACTGCCATTATTTGTAAGAATTCCTTTGAAATGATAAAGGAAACTATCGCTTAAATTCTGTTTACATACAAAAGAGCTGTTATTTAGTCACCTCTTTGAAATCTGATGGCAAAACAAGGCTTTTGAGACCCATATGGGCCTTATTATAAAGTAAGGTGTGTCATCTTGTAATGATTTCTCTCTGCTAGTAGGAAGTGTTCTAGAGCACTGGCTCATTGTGCAGGAACATCTAAGCTGACACCAGCTCAAAAACTGAAGCACTGAAGAGTCTAATTCTATATGTGAAAATTATCAGCTTAAATATTAGTTACAGGTTTTTTTAATCTTATTGCTGTACAGCCTAATCAAAATATTCTTTCTTGGATTTATCTAGTAAATACAAAGTGGACTGTGCTTGCCTCAAAGAAAATCCTGAATGTCCAGTTCTCAGACGCTCTGAGCCTACTGAAAACATCAATACTGGATATGAAACCAGAAGGAAAAAGGGAAAGAAAGAGAAAGATGTTTCAAGAGAAAAAGAGACTCAAAATCAGAACATCACGTTGGACTGTGAAGGAGGAGCCACCAAAATGAAAATCACAGATAATAAGCAGAGGAAGCTCTCTCCCCTCAGGCTCTCCATTTCTAATAATCAGGTATTGACACAGAAACGATTAGGAAGCAAAGCTTTTTAAACACAAATGCTCTAAAACTGTGTAGTTACTAAAATTATTTTAATAAGTCACTGAAAAAGGGATATGTGGATTTATCAAAAACCAAAATGGTGCATAAGCTGTTAAGGTCTTTTACGTTATTCCCAGTTTTACTTAGTTTGATTGGATTTAAATACTTTGGTTCCCTTACCAGTTTTAATTAGACTTTTTTTTCCTCTAAATTTCTTTGTGGGTCTCTGATGCAAAAGCCTCATGTCATGCTTTCAGGAGCTCCCAGACAGTCATGAAATGTAGATAACCAAAAAGCCACGTTACTCAGAAGTGTAATATATTAAACATAACAATAAATAACACTGCTCCTGTAACAAATAAAACTTCAGCCCAGCATATTGAGCGTTGGCTGCAGCTGTCTTGTAACTTGGTAAGGAATTTAAGTAGAGTTTGGAGAGATGGGAGGAAGAAGATATTTTCTGAAGTTAGTGTGGTGAAACTACTTGCTAATACCATGGTAGTCAATTGTTAGATCTGTCTTTTTTAATGTCAGTATGAAAGAACTAATGAGAGAGAGATCCATGAAATTAATTATTAACCTAGCTTTGCAGAGCAGCTGTTAAAGAAGTATTTCACGAGAGGATTGTTACCTTGGTAACTATCTCTGTTGTAGGGAAAATACAATTTAAACTTTCTTTGAATGTGGTGGCTTGTGATGATGATTTAAGGGGAGAGGGAGAGAGTTTTTGTTCTGGGAGGAGAGATTTTTGAGTTTTTCATCTTCTAGTGTCACTAGGAGCAAAGGAAATTCAGGGAAAAAGAGCATATTTGACATCTCCCTCCCCCAGTTTTCATAAGATGATCAAATTGTTCCGTGGTTTTAGTAGCTATGTTGCTTTAAAGTGCTTGGAAGTCCAGAAGGCATGGCATGGGACTGTTAAAAGTGATCTGCAGAGGCAATATTTAAACTTTACAATCTTACATGACTTTTTGTTGCTTTTTAACTGGTATTTGGAACCTTCTCCTGGGCTTTTAGCATAGTGTACAGTGCTTTGGCAGAGCAGTCACAGGAGAACTCAGTGTTTTTTCCAAACTGAACCTAACAATAAGAATTAAAGAATTAATAAGAATTGTGAGGAGAATAAAGCTGTTAAACTATGTATACAAATATAGAGGCCCAGTTAGTCAATTGATAACCTTCTTTTCTGTGACAAAATATATAACATTAAGGTAAAAGAAAGGATATGGGGAAATGTGCTTTAAAGATAAATGCTAAGGAGTTCTGTTTAGTCACCTAACCAAAAGGTAAAATTGCACGTAGGGCTAACAAACTTAACCCTCAAACCTACCCTTTTGTGTTCTTTTCTTAAACCAAATGACCATTATTAGTTAGTTAAATTTTGTTTCTGTGTGGCTTGGCACCGTTATTAAACTACAGTGAGATTGTAAACAGAAAATATCACTTCAATGAAATACACTCTGGAGCTGAGAAGAAATTCCATATAATAGTATGTTAACTTCTCCCTTTGACATGACAACATTCATTGTACATCATTATAATGCCTTTTTTTTTCCAACGGATGTATAATGTAAAGCTCCTAATTTTTTAACTTGTTAAGAAGTGGCTAGATCAGTGGCCAGTGTTAGTGCCCAAGTTTCTGTTGGACTGCAGGTTTAATTCTCATAATCTGAGGGGGTCTGGGGGTGGGTGGGTGGCTGGGGATGGGACCCCAAAACTTCAGTAAGATCAGTATACTTAAGAAAAAAGATACAGATGTGTCTAAGCTCAGATTGAAAAAGATCTAGCCAAGTGGTTATATTTACAGGTTTATGCAAAGGTACAAGTGGATGTCAGCTTTTTTACATTTTACCTTGATATATTGGCTTGGTTACTTTTGAAGTAGTGATCTGAGGATTCTTAGTTCTGTGTAGCTTTTAGTATTCCCTAGTTTGCAGGAGGTAGTGGAGCTTCTGTAAAGCAGTCATTTCCATCTTTCAGGAGCCAGATTTTATTGATGATATAGAAGAAAAAACTCCCATTAGCAATGAAGTAGAAATGGAATCAGAGGAGCAGATTGCAGAAAGGAAAAGGAAGATGGTAAGTTGGGAAGCAAGTAGCTGCCTAAAGTTGTCACTAAGGCTTAGTGACACCTGCTCTTCCCATGCTAATTGCTGCCTTTCTGTAGGCGTTTAGAGTCTGAGTATATGTGAAGTCAGATCCTTACATGATCTTCAACTTCAAATGCAAGGCTTGCTATTTAAGTGAGAGCATTTCATCTGGCTTGATCATCGCTTTCTGACAAAAAAATCTGCTTTTATCTTCAAATGTATATAACTTGCTATTGCTTTAAAAAAAAGATGTGTGTAGAAATCAAGTAGAATTGATTTTCTTCACTCCTTATTATTGTACATTATTTTTAATGGCTGTTTTATAGATGGCATTAACTTTTTTTGAGTTCCCAACTTATAAAGCCTCAGAAATCCTAATTTTCAGAGGTTGGTATAGAACAGTGTTATGAACACTGGTATTATAAAATGTGCTTTTGTGTTGGGCATTCAAAATGTGAGATGCTTCAAATAGATTAAATCAAAATCTTGACCAAGATTTATAACGCAATACTAGTACTTGGAACGTTCTAAATGCTATCATTTTATTGTCTATGCTCACTTTTTGTATACATATTTTTATTTGGAAAAACTTCTTATTCTAACACTTCACTGTTGGTGACTTTTAAATGTTCTACTTGTAACCAGTCTTCTGAACAGACTTACCTTGGTTCTTTGTACAAGAGTGTATCTAGATTTGTGCAACTTTTGCACATGCATTAACTTAGTAGGGAGAGAGATGAAGTCTTTCAGAAGTATGGTTCAAGACTTCTAACTTGCACCTGTTCAAATGTCAGAACCAACTATTTTCTTGGCCATGAGTTGTTGTAAAGACAATTTATCACTTTATAAATACTGCACATTGATTCAATTCTGAATGCTGCTTCGCGTGTCTCAGGTAGGTTATCTTCTTTGCAAGTTCTCTATGTGTATATTTCATTTTCTTTTTAACTTCCTTAACTTCCAAGTCAAACACTGCTAACGGCAATAACTCAGCACGAGTTTGGCAAGAACTTATTGCTAAATCCACCAAATGTAAAGAGAAGATTCTGATACTTCCCTCCCCACCCTATTTAAAAAAAAAAAAAAAAAAAAATAGGCAGCCAACTCTGGGGATGTGCTCTGGTGGTAAAATATGAAGAAATGTACCTTTCGTCTTCTCTTTAAGAACTGGGTGTTTGTAGTGGTAATGCTGTCACCCTGTATTAAAAGGAAAGCATCATATTCTCACATTTTTGTGTAACTATGTGTGCCTGTGCTCAGATGTGTGTTAACGTGGAAAACCACCTGCAATTAAGTACATAGACTTAGATGAGTTGCTGTTCTTTCTAGACACTTCACAGTTCTTGCTTACTGTCCTGTTATTTTTGATACAGTTGTACCTGAATTGCAGGGCCCTGGGTGATTATTAGGCTTGTCAGGAGAGCTAAAAATTGCAGAGGGGAAACATGGTCAACATTGTTTCATGTTGTAATTTGTTAAACGAATGCACGTTAAATAATGATCTCATTCTTTTATCTTTTCTGACCTAAAGCTAAACACCATGTAGTAGCACAGAAGGATAAATAAGAAAGGGAACTGGTTTTAGGGAGGAGAAAGTAATTCAGAGGCATAGTGAATGGATGTTGTACATGGCGAGTTGGAGGTTGGTGGGGGAGGAATGTGGAAACAAAGATGAACGTTTAACATCTTTCTGCTGTTGAATCGACAGTCTAGGAAATGTTATATTAAAAAAAAGGGAAGTTGGCCTTCAACTTAAGGTTGGCCATGCTGCCTGCTGCCTTACTCCTCCACCTCCCCCATCTTCCCTATCAGGTTATTTACGGTACACACAGGGTGCAATAAGGATATTATCCTTTCACTTCCCTTGAAGTTAGTCTTGTTTTTGTTTTCGTTTTCATATACTTAAGAACTGAAAAGTAAGTCATTACACCTTCTATCTCTTCTTTATCTTACTGTCACTCTTCACTGTTTTCTAGTTTCTCAACTTCTTCATTCTAGCATCTTCTCTGTTGGTGAATTTTAACTTGAATAGTATTCAGTTTGATCCAGAGACTGTACGCCATTATGTAATTCCTTTATCTCTGTTGTATTTATCTCATATCATGCTGTGTTTAGTACAACACTGTTTTGTCATTGAATTAGTGTTTGCTTTTTATTCTCTCCTGGATTTAGTGTATGATTACCTGCCAAGAGCTATTTTGTGCATAAAGACTTGAAATGACATTTAAAGTACTTTTTGTCTGCAGCTTAAGGCAATTGCTGCTGTGGCATCTTTCCTCTTGGTACGATCACAAGATCAGCATTTCAGTTGTCTGCCATTATTCAATGTTGCTCATACCAGATGTCCTTTCAACACATTTAGGACAAGTGTTCATCTTAATGTGCTTTTAATTACTTGGTACATTCAGAAGGATGTTTCATCAGGTCTGTAGACATCCATCTTTGATTTTGATATCTGAAAGTTATTAGACTAATTATTTCTTCAGCATTATTTTAAGATTCAAAATGACAGGGACAGTTTTGTTCTATTTGCTGAGCTGTCAGCATTATTTTAAAGCTTTTCTCTAGAGTTTTTCTGACGGTTGACCATTGCACCTATTTTTTCAGTAGCCTAATTGGATGATGTGCCATCGAAGTGGCAGGTAGCTCATCTGCTTTATCTAATGGCACTGCAGGTAACTGCAGTCTTTTTCAAATCCAACCAGGTACTGCTAGAGTGCAATTAGATAATATTTTTGGTGAAGTGAAAACATAGATGGTGAGAAAATGAATTATTCACACTAGAGAGGAATCATTGATACTTAGCATTAGCATGAGCCAGCTAGTTTTGGCCTTGAATTCCTGCTTGGAAGGCTTTATGCTCCTGCTGTTCCGTGACCTGTTTACAGATTTTTGCCATTACTGGGTTTGTCTCTTGAATGCGTATTAATTTTGCAACTCAGTTCTTTTTCTTCATGAAAGCATCATCTTCTGGATCTTCTGAATAATTTGTATCAGTGTTGTAGAAAAGCTTCTGCTTTGTTTCCACGTTTCCATGACATTTTACTCGGCCCTCACAGCTGTTAGTTGTGAATGCGTGCAGTACTTACGCAGAAGGGAGTAACGCCAGGCACGGACGGGGACACGAGTGGCTGGAGAGCAGCTCTGCAGGAAGGGGTTTGGGGGTGCTGGTGGCAGCAGGCTCAGCATCAGCCACAGCACGCCCTGGCAGCTAAGAGTTTGGGGTGCAATAAACACAGCACAGGCAGACAGTGATTGTCCTGCCACATTTATGGTTGGCACAGCCTCACCTTGAATATTTGATGTAGTTCTGGCCTTCATGATAAAATAAAAAAAGGACGTTAAAGTCCTCGAAATCCTCTAGAGGAGGGCAGCAAAGCTTGTACAAGGGCAGGAAGGCACGGCCTGTGAGGAGGGGCTGAGGGCACTCAGAACAGGAGGCTGAGGGGCGGCCTCATTGCTCTCTGCAGCCTCCTGAGGAGGGGACGTGCAGAGGGAGGTGCCGGTCCCTGCTCCCAGTAACTGATGGCAGGACGTGAGGGAATGGCACAGAGCTGCACCAGGGGAGGTTCAGACTGGACGCCAGGAAAAATTCCTTCATTGTGAGGGTGACCGAACACCAGAACAGGTTTTCTACAGAGGTGGCTGATGCCCCAAGTAAGTCAGTCTGTTGAAGTGATGTTGGGGTAACACACTTAATGTTTTCTGTAAGTAATGGCTAGCCTTGCAGTGGTCAGGCAGTTGGGCTTGATAAATTTTGAAGGTCCCTTCATGAAACTGCCAAAAACTGCAGTGGAACCTTTAAACTACAGTACAGCACACAACAAATAGCACACAAGAAGTGCCTGTGGGAAACGAGCAGTAATCACTTGTTTTTTGTTGTGTCTTCTTAAGTAAACTTCAGGCTGCTTTGGCGTATTTACCTCCTGTTAGTAGGGAGACATTACTGAGAGCAGCCCTGAGGGTGTTGGTGGATGGGAAGCTCAACATGAGCCATCAATGTGTGCTTGGAGCCCAGAAAGCCAACCGTGTCCTGGGCTGCATCACCAGAAGTGTGGCCAGCAGGGTGAGGGAGGGGACTGTGCCCCTCTGCTCTGCCCTCATGAGGCTCCTCCTGAGGCCCTGTGTTCAGCTCTGGGGCCTTCAGCACAAGAAAGACATGGAGGTATTAGAAGGAGTCCAGAGGAGGCCTTGAGGATGACCAGGGGGCTGGAGCACCTCTCCCATGAAGACAGGCTGAGGGAGTTGAGGTGTTCACCCTGGAGAAGAGAAGGCTCTGGGGAGACCTTACAGCGGCCTTCCAGTAAATAAAGGGGGCCTGAAGGAAACCTGGGGACTCTTTGTCAGGGGGTATAGGGATAGGACAAGGGGAAAGACTTTTAATTTAAAGACGAATAAATATCAGAAAGAAATTCTTTACTCTGAGGGTGGTGAGGCCCTGGCACAGGCTGCCCAGAGAAGCTGTGGATGCCCCATCCCTGGAGGTGTCCATGGCCAGGCTGGATGGGGCTTTGGGCAACCTGGGCTGGTGGGAGGTGTCCCTGCCCATGGCAGGGGGTGGCACTGGGTGGGCTTTAAGGTCCCTTCCAGCTCAAACCATTTTGTGATTCTGTGACATCCCTAACTCGAAATCATTATCCACGATTTTATTAACCTGAAAGGAAGATGAGTACCATGTTTAAAAATAAAATCAGGCTTTATCTTTATTTTGGGTAAGTGTAGCAAACCATTATTAACTAATCATTTACTAATTTATGAAAACTGTGGTCAGATGTTACCAGTTATTTTTGTTTCAGTACTGAAACTTTTTTTTTTTTCACTGAAATTGCAGATATGTTCTCTTAAATTACTGTTTCATTTCTTCTTTATTTATATTCTCTGGGTGTGTCAGCTCTTCTGATGCTCTCCTTTCCTCAGATAATTATATAGTGTTTGTTATTTTTCCTTAAGGTAGGGTGATGATAATTTGGTCAATGACAGACTTCTCAAGTTAGATTCCTTTTTCTAAAACATTGCAAACAGTATACTTGCATTGTGACCTATGGAAACCAAATTGTATTTAATTAGGATAACAGATCAGATTAAACAGAACTTCTAAATTAATTTCAAGGTGGCACCAAAACTGCACCTACCCAGGCCTTACAGAAGTTTAGGGGGAGGGATTTATATTCCTTTTGGTCAGTACTTCCACAGTTGTCACTAGCAAAATTAGTAAGACCTGTGTTTTTAACTCTACCTGACATCAGAAAGTAAAATCTCTTCACGTTAATAATTTGCATTTTAATGTGAAATCTGAAGAATGACAGCATGAGCTCTAGTTTTAACGTACTGCAGTGTCTTGTCATGCTTTTGAGGAGCAATACTCAGTGAGCACTGTTGGACACGCTGCCTTTGGTCCAGAGAACATACTGGCTTTTTTTTGTTTGTTTTTGGGCGCTTTACTTTGGTATTCTTACTGAAGTAAAACCGTATGGAACCACATTACAGTGTGGTCGCTGTAGTAGTTACAGATGTAATTACTGTTGTCTCCATCATGAAGATTTCAAATAATGCAAGCTTGCATGTGTTTTAACATTCAAACAAAGGCAAGCTCAGTGGCAAAAACAAAATTGTTCCTCATCCGCTCAAATGAGCGATGTACTTGCAGGCGTTTTCTTTGATGCAAACACATTGCACTGTTGTTGAGCTGCCGGCATTGAAAATAAATAAAGCTTGTAATAGAAGCCCTCAATTCTGCGGCATCTGTGCTGTCTTAAGCAGAGCTCGGTGCAGGTAGGGAGCTACCTCTTTAATAGGACTAGACTTCAAGTACTGATCCACAGAAAATGTAACCTCTGTGGGTGACCCAATGTTATCTTACTTCAAATCAGTGATTGTTGGATGCTGGTTGCATGTTTTGATATACTTCATGGCACATTGGAAAATTGAGTCAGAGGATAATGAAGCTTTTTTTTTTTTGTGGTACTTCTGTGTATATAGTAAAATTTCATGGTTTTGGTCATGAGCTTTTCATTGCATTTTAAATATTACATGGGATAGTAAGTAACCCAGTGATGTGTGTTCTTATGTTTATAGGCCAGCGATATACCAGTAAATGTCTGTTTAGTAAGTTCTTTAATCTAAAACAGGACCCTCTCTTCTTGTTTGTCACGGTTGATGAGAATGCAAGCCTTTCTTCAGAAATCTGCAGTAATTGCAGTCATTCTAACTTCTCCCTGTCCTCTGAGCTTTGCTGAAAGTGATCTGCATGTCAACGTACACTGTACATGCTCTGAAGCACTTTAAAAAAAACTACACAGTATTTACAGATGCGAAAGATTGACTGAAATTTGATGATGATTGTTATTATATCCATCAGACAAGAGAAGAACGGAAAATGGAAGCTATCCTGCAAGCTTTTGCCAGACTAGAAAAAAGAGAAAAAAGAAGAGAACAGGCTTTGGAAAGGATCAGCACAGCAAAAACTGAAGTTAAATCAGAATGCAAGGAAGCACAGATACTCAATGACACCGAGTTTATTCAGGTATTTACCTGGAACTTTATTTTCAAGCTGGCTTTTTAAAAGGCGATGTTGATCAGTTTGGATGTCGATTTACACATTAAGATGTATAAAACTCTCTTAATCACCTGAACTCAAACACATTTGACCAAAATCTGGATAGTACTTCGAGATGCTCATTTTGATGCTCATTTTATGCATAGGAGTTGCTTTTATGTAGGCACCCTCCATAACCAGCAGAGAAAGCCTTGCTTCTCTAGTGTGTTATTCAGAACAGGTTGTAGTCTTTTCTTTCAAAGTAGTTATTAAGGCTTAGTTTGTTCTGAATTCTTCTTACATCTTAATGTATCGTAAACATTTTTTAAGTCAATTGTTGCTGGATGCTAGTTCTCCTTTGCAAATAATCCCACAGATGCTCAGTTTGGGTTGTTTCCATGGATAGTATTTGTCAGCGTGCTGTTAAGTCCTTTATGGCAATTCTAAACACTCAGCAAACTGTAAGTTACAAAAAGGATATTGAGCTGAAAGACATCATAGTGTAAGCAGATGATTTCTAGCCTATAGATGAATGAATGTGGTATAGGAGTTTCTGTACAAACCTGCAGTGATCTGACTGGTGACTGGTCTGTGTGAATACTCTCCCAGTGATGCTTGGGAGGAAAGTATGGGAAACATGGTAATCTGCCTTGAAGTAGAGTAGAAATAGTAATTTTAAAGTGTTTAGCTCTAAAAACAGAAATGAGAGGCTTTTTTGACATATAAAAAAGGAGGAACTGATAACATTTTATTTTAAGAATGATATGTAATTTTACATGTGTGTGAGATCCATCTACTAATTTTCTGTCTTGTACCAGGAACCAGCAAAAGAAGAAACTGCCACCAAGCCTACCCCAGCCAAGGTTAATAGAGCTAAACAGAGAAAAAGCTTTTCTCGGAGTAGAACTCACATTGGACAACAGCGTAGACGACACAGAACTGTGAGCATGTGTTCGGATATCCAGCCATCTTCTCCTGATGTGGAAGTAACTTCACAGCATAATGAAACTGAGAATGCTGCACTGGTAGCTGAGCCCGAAACAGAAACTGTTGTTACAGAAATGGTTACTGAAACAGAAGCTCCAGCACTTAATAAATGCCCTACTAAGTATCCTAAAACAAAGAAGGTAAGTCTCTTGAGGGTGGGGAGGAGGGGATGGACTTTGAACAGAGGTTTATAAAAAGTATAGACAGCTACATTTATATCATAGCTATATATGGATTAAAAAAAAAAAAAAAGCCTTTCTTCTTTAAAAATTACCATTACCTGGCCACTCACTGGTAATAAATTGAGCTTTTAAAGTTGAGTTACATCTATTAGAAGTAGAACCTCCTAATATTTAAGAGAATTCCAAAACACAGCTTACAGAATAATTATGGAACGAATGTTTTCTGGGGAAAGTGCGTTCTAAGTAGACTGAAATTATATATATATAACTGAAACGTAATTAAAACTGTTAATTGCAGGTGGGGTGTGTAGAATTAGCTTTCCTTCCTTTATTCATCATAGACTTTAGAACGTATTTCAGTGGCAGTGAACTAAACATCTTAAAATAATTAGTTTCCAGTACTTTTGAGGCATCTGTTCTGAAGTGAGTGGATTTGAATACTCAAAAGTTTACGTGGATATCTGGGAGGGAAGTATTCATAACTCTCTATAGTGCTTTGTTTCAAATGATTTTTTTTTTTATTGCAATGCGTTGCACACAGTTTGAAGAAATGTTGCACTATTTAAAGGCACTTAAAAACATCTGAAAACTGCAGGAGTGAATAAAACATTCTGCTCTAAAATTGCAGATGGCATTAAAAATTTCTGGTTTTCTCTGGCATGCTTATGAGTTATTCTGAATGTTTTACTGGGGAGGAAATGGGGGCAGCGGAAGCAGAGGAAGAAACTTCTTGTTGATGAACAGTAACAATTGCTAGGTGACTTTAATTAAATCCACAAATAGATAAATACATGCAAAGTTCACATATCTGGTGCAAGAGTATTAATTACATCGCTACTAAATTCTTGTCAGAGAGGAGCCTGGAATCTCCTCTTTTGTGTGCTACAAAAAAGCAGAAGTCGTCTCAATTTTACTGTAGTTTTTTCCTGTTCCATGTTTTTAAAGGTAGATACCTGGTTGTATTTTACCCAGTATATCTTAAGTAAGGAGAAAGTCCTGATTTGAAACTAAATAGGTTTGTTTAAAAAAACAACTTAGTGCTTTGACAGATTATCATAGCATTTAAAATGATATTAATAATTAATGTGCTATTTTTGCATGTCTTTAGCTTTGCTTACCTCTGTAAAAATTGGGAAATTAGTTCTCTGTAAAAGATACAAAAAATGATAACAATAAGAAAAAATAGTGGATGAAGTCTTTCAAGAAAATCAAGATGTTGCGTTCCACACTGAATTTTTTTCAAGCTGTTACAGTGCAGTGAATGCTGGTATTTTTATTTCTTGTGTAAATCTTTTGTAAGAAGTATCCTTGTCTTCTAGTAATGCTCAAAAAAAATATCTGAGAA
This sequence comes from Aythya marila, assembly GCF_965140915.1. Taxonomy (NCBI): domain Eukaryota; kingdom Metazoa; phylum Chordata; class Aves; order Anseriformes; family Anatidae; genus Aythya; species Aythya marila. Next base: position 193,441,050 of record NC_139042.1, on the reverse strand, counting down.
CTATTTTGCAACTTAGAAGGCAGTTTTATTCTATACTGTACATTGCAGCAGATGAGTAAAGCTGCGTGTTTTGAAATGAAGAATGTTGGTCTGAATCTCTTGGGTATTTAATTCAAAGACCTGTATACTTACTAGAGTTCAATTGTTTTATTTCTGGTACCCTATTAAAAGGAACTAAAACTACACTTGTATGTCTTTCAGAAACACTGAACCAGATAGGAAAAAATAACCCTTTTTGGTACATGTACTATAATTTAGCTACTATAAGGAAGAATGTTCAAGGCATCTGCCTGACATGTTGACTGAAGCAGAGTCCTGACAGCATGGAAGTCTGATAAGGAGTTTACTTCACTTTGTCTAATTAGCATGACAAAGTTTTTCATGAGTTTAGGTGCTCAGGCTCAATTTTAAGTGTCTTGGAAGTATGTTCAGTGAAAGTTAAATATAAAAGAACTAAATGTTCTTCATTTACAGAAAAACAACAAAAGCTTCGTTATGTGGAGCAAATGTATAGTGCTCCCTTCCATTCTCCCAGTTATTTCAGCAAACTGTCTTCATATTCTTGCCCAGCTGTCTTCTGATTTGTGTAACAGATGACTAGATGAGTAATAAGACTAAAAACTTTCTGAAAGCCATTAATAGAAAACACTCATAAAACAATTTTTTTCCTCTTTGTTTAGCACTTGGTCAATGAATGGTTAAGTGAAAAAAGCGATAAGACGGGGAAGCCTGCAGACAGTGTTTCAGAACGGCCTCTGCGCATAACTACCGACCCTGAAGTTCTGGCTACTCAGCTGAATTCTCTACCAGGTCTCACGTACAGCCCACATGTATATTCTACTCCAAAGCACTATATTCGTTTTACTTCACCATTCCTTTCAGAAAAGAGGAGGAAAAAAGAACCCGTGGAAAACATTACTGGCTCTTGTAAGAAGGTAATGCTTCCCTTCATTATGGTTCCCCATGCCATAGTACTTCAAAATAAGTCTTTATTTGTTAGCATGAATTCAGGCCAAAAAAAAGCTGCTTGGCACTTGAATTGTAATACATTTTTGAAGTATATATCTTAAAGCTGTTAAATCACTGATGTCAATGTGTTTTATTAAAGCGTTGGTTGAAGCAAGCTTTGGAAGAAGAAAACTCGTCAGTGATTGATAGATTCAGTTCACCATCACAGGAGAGATCTAGAAGTCCAGCCATCAATGGTGAAAATAAAAGCCCTCTATTACTGAACGACGGCTGTTCCTTAACAGGTGATGCTTTTATTAATACAGTACATAAAAGTTATGTCAGTAGGTAAATGTGGAGGGCTGCAGTTTGTAAAGTGATGAGTTAATGAAAATTCCAGGGGCATTTACGCTGTTTCCTGATAGCTTGTCTTTTGGATGGTTGTTGGGAAGAAAGGCTTAGTTGCATAATAGCTGTTTTTATTTTCCCATTTTCTTTAAAGTATAATTGATGCAAAATCAGTAACAACCATTTCTCATAGTGAATCTGTACAGATGGTCACTGTCAACAAAAGACTAATGTTTTTGAATATAAACATCAAGAAGTTAGATGTTGTTCTGGATATTCATGCTATTAAATTCAGTGGCCCTGTTGCACCCAGCGGAAAAGTTGTATAATCTCAGGAATAACATAAAATGGGAACGTGCTAGAAACCATGCTACTGTGAGAATACGGAGCATATTAGATGATCCTTGTGTACAGAGCTTGCATTTCCATTTCTTAGCTGAATAGTCTTAAAGATGCATAGAAAGAGACGTTTTTTGGACATGTAGGCAGTTCTTCCCAACATCCTTTGGGGAGGGGGAAGGGGACCAACACTTACTGATCTCTGTACGCTATTAAGTGTATTTTTCAGGAAGTCTACCTCTAAGAGAGATCTGTCAGCTTACTAATGTTTTAATGTGGAATTCATAATTTTATTGCATCAAGCATTTAACTGTAATTACTATATCTAGATCTCCTGTACCTTTTTTGTGATTTTTAAAGCAGATCTAACAACACCGCTAAAAAAACGAAGACTGTATCAGCTGTTGGAGTCTGCATTCTCAGAAACGTCCACACCTACTCCTTCTCCATACGCCACACCAACTCACGCTGACATCACTGCCTCAGAGCCATCGCTGTTCGCTACTCCTCCGAGGGTAAAAACAGAAGATGAAACCTGTAGAAATGGTTACAAACCCATTTATTCACCAGTTACTCCTGTAACTCCATGTATCCATGGGAATACCATGCACTTTGAGGTGAGATTTATGATGGAGTTTGGTGTGATTAGATTTTTATTGTTTGGGTAAATCAACAGTTGTGCTCCTATTACAAGGGAGTGTGCCGTGTTTCTCTAGGCCAACAATTGACTTGCAATTTCTTCTTATTCATTTAGAATATTTCCTCACCTGACAGTTCCCCAGAAATAAAAAGGCGAGCTTACAGTCAAGAGGTAAGGATGTTTCCAAAAACTGCAAAACGTTTCTTGATTTCATCAAGAAACAATGCTTTTGGTAAATGCCTGCTACTGGCCATTGCACATTTTGTGGGATTTTGCCTCCTTACAGGTTTTATTTGCCTATTATATATTTCCAGTTTTTTTCTTAAACTGGTGCTTTCCTCTGTTTTTTTTTTTTTTTTTTTTTTTTTTTTTTTACTGTCGCTTAAAAATCCTGGTGACTATTGTGGATGAGCAGTAAATACTGCAATTTACAGAAAAACAGCGCTTGTGCTTTTCAGGCTGTATTTAGGTTTACATTAACGTGTCCTCTTGTTACCAGCATCTCTTAAATGTTTTGGTTGAGCCTAATTATGCTTAGAGTGGGAAAAAAGGTAACAAATGTGTTTCATGTGGATTATTTGAGGTACAGCAGGTGCTGCTGGGGTGGGCCCGGATTGTTGCCGGATAAGGGTATGTTCCATTGCATGGGAACAAGTTGTGTTGGTGAACCACTAGAGGGCAACGTGATTCATAGATACCAGAACTTCCACAGGGATGCTTGCATCCAAAAGGAGAGTGACAAAGTTCCACAACAATACGGAATTCGAATTGTGTGATAACTACAAAATACACATAAATATGCTGAACCATAAACTTTATAGTGCCTAAAAGGAACAGGTAGAAGTAATCAGCAATAAAAATAATCAGCTGTTGATTTCTGGAGAACTTCACTTTCAGTGGATCTTGCAAAAGAATGGTCTAAATATTATTTCCTTTGGGCCAAGTGTGGATGTATGTATAAAGCTTACTTATTTTTAGGTCAAAATCTTAAATGTTGAAATACACAATTTTTCATGCGATCATAGCTGTTGATTGAATTTAGTATTTACTTCTAAACTGGTGTAATTGAATGAGTGTTTGTGACTCAAAAAGAAGAGTTTTACGTAATAACTTTGCATTGTAATGCAAATGATTCTAAAAGGGTTCACAAACGCCTCAAAACAGGTTAGTTTAGAAAAGGTATTTCCAGCCATGGATATGTGCTGTTTTTTTCATGGCTAACAGTTTTAAGGAGTACAGAAGTCAGTTTCTGTAACTTCTCATTGTTTCCTCTGTCGAATACTGATTTTTAACATGGTCTTAAAATTCTAGTGTTTGGACGAGCTTCTCCCCTTGCCCCCACCAACTTTTTTTTTCTTTAAATGTGTTTACAAGGATCCCTTTTATTAAGTTAAGTAAGGCCTTTGTACCTAAGGACTTGTTGCTGTTGAAGCTTCTCTCCTTCCTCTGCCAGTAATAAGCAAAACCTGGTATTACAAGTTTATTTTGACTTTGGTTCATACATATTTCATTAAAATACTTTTATTGGTGGTAGTGGAAATAAGTGTCTGGCTACACAACTGTTTCTTAAACTCATGGTACTGCGAGGTCTTTAATCCCGTTTAAAGGCACAAATGAATGTTGGAATAGTTGTAATCATGTTGCAGTATGGAAAAAGAGCTGACTTGTTTTTTTTCTTCATGCAGGGATATGACAGAGCATCAATTCTAGCACTGAATTCTTTCAGAAATTCCAACCTGCCAGAAATGGGTCTGCAAGAAATAAAGACTATTGGATATTCCAGTCCAAGGAATAGGACTGATGTCACTCGGCAGTGCACTGGCGAAATGGAATCTGTGTCAGACCTCCAGCTGGGACTCGAAGTTATTGAGCAAAGTGCACTGCATAAAAACCTGGAAGCCCCCACACATGATAGGACTGATTCAAACAGCCAATTAGAAACTGCTCATTGTGGACGGGGCACAATTTATTCTTCCTGGGTAAAAAGTCCCGACAGGACAGGTGTAAATTTCTCAATGAATTCTAATTTGAGGGACTTGACCCCTTCACATCAGTTGGAGGTAGGAGGTGGATTCAGAATAAGCGAGTCAAAGTGCCTGATTCAAGACGATGCTAGAGGCATGTTCATGGAAGCATCTGTTTTTTGTACTTCAGAAGATGGAATTGCATCTGGCTTTGGAAGGACTGTCAATAACGACAACTTGATGGATGGAAATTGCACACCCCAGAATCCTCCACAAAAGAAAAAGGTTATAATTTTAAGAATCGTTTGGTTTTTCTTACGTAGTCTGGTAATGACCTTTCTATAACAGAAAGAAACATACTAAAAAACAACAACAAAACAAAAACTGACAGCTAAACTTTTTTTTTTTTTTACTACACTGTAGGCATTATTCAGGAGAACTCATGAAGAGCAAAGTAATGTTGCATACATCCATTAGTAAATTCAATTTTTAAAAACAATATATACAAATTCACTTTTTTCTATTTTTAATTTTATTTCTTATGAGTCTTTAATGAAATGCTCAATAAATAATTGCTTTTCAGGTTTGAAAATAGTTGCTTGTGCCACCAAGTATTAAAACATTCCATTCTGTTAGAATACTACCAATTTTATCCTATACTGGGAACATCTTCTGTGAGTTACTATTGGAAGTCACACTAAGGTTTATGATACTAACCCTTGAAAATTCCAATTTTGATGTACTTAAGGTATCTTGGTTTTGCTGCTATGACCACACAAGTCCATAGTTAAAAGAAATCTTTTTTGGCTTGATTTCTTTTTTATAAAACACTTTGTTTGGAAGATAAGCACAGTATAAACTTGCTACTCTTCTCAAACAGCCCCTGTAGGTAAGTTCTTTGGTCATGGTCAGCTGGAACCAAAACTGGAGGTCAGCCTGCATAAATGTCTTGACCCTGTTGTCAGGTCTTCTCTTTGCTCCTTGGCAATAGTTTCAAATGCAGAAGCTTATGCAGTTCTGCCTCATAATCTGACTGTAGAAATTAATGCGATTTATTTTCCTCATTAAAGTAATGGTCAGGGGACTAGAGGTGTATTTTCTGTGTGTATACACGTGTAGGTAACATGCACGCACAATGGGGTTTTGATTTTTTAGGTACCATCCTGCCTTCTTGCACTTGTCCCTTCCCTTGTGGCTCTGGGACAAACTGCAAGGGAATGCTTATGAGTGTACCTTCAGAAGTTTGCCATCAGATCTGCATTTTGTGTTTACCTGTCTTTATACTGAGATATAACTGAAATAAGGCCATAGCTTTGTTCTTACCTGGTCCTGAGTTTTGTGAGAGGCTTTCCCCTCTGCCTTTCTTCTGCTGCCCCCTCCCCCCAGTCCCCTTAGAATTCATGTGTAAAGGTCTCAGTTGAAGGCAACAGCCAGAAATAATTTGGTCTGTACCCCTGAAAGAATGGTTTTTAGGTTTTCCAGGGACAGACAAATTTAACTACACTTTGCAGTCTAAAAGGAGGAAAAACAATTCTAATTTAAGGTGAGGGGAGAAATCCGGATTTCTGTAGGAGAATAATAATCAGAAGTCTTTTGCTAAGATCTGCTAAGACATGTGTGTTCTTACACAGTTGTTAAAAGAGGATGCCCCATATCGCAGTGTTTCTGTGGGTTTTGCTTCCTTTATTTTCTCTCAGCATTACACAAGTTCATCCTGTTTCAATATTGGACGTCATGGCCACGCTTCATAAAACTTGCCCTTTCTTAACATTTAAGCTTTGCCTAAAGCAGTCTTCTTCAAGGGATCCCAGTGATGTGGAAATAACATGAATTGTTTCAAAACAAGATCAGTTCTTGGCCTAAACTTTCTCTTAATAGTGTTTTGACTCTTCTGTACCCTGGCATACAGATGAGTTTTTAATAGATAGAAAATGTTTATATAGAATTGTGTGTGTGTATACACAAAAAAATATGAACTATACACATATGTACGTATAAAGTAGAACCGCCTGTCCCTTCCTGTGTCATTGGTTTTGGAAATAAACATTTTTACTTCAAATTTATCGTTGAAATACACTGAATCAGTGTTTTAGAGTGTGGTAAAGATACCAATTTAAAACAAATTGCAAAACAAATGTCATTCTAAGTCACAAATCCTTTATATTAAGAAAAAAAGCTCAGTATCTTTTGATCTATGCAGTGGAGTGAAGCAAAAGCTTGGTCTGTTTTTCACATGAGGTAGGCAGAGTGAGTGACTCAGACTCTTAAAATTGCCATTACTATATTGCTGTCCTCTTAGTAACGCCTGCAGTTCCAGGAGGGGCTGTGAAGTCCCTCATAGCTTCAACCAGCAGAAGGGCTTCAGCAGTGAACATTTTGCTGATTCATAAACTTCAGTGTCTTCAGAGGCAATATACGTGCCTCCACTTGGCAGAAGCCTTACTTTGTGTCTTCTTTGATAGCCGTTACCAGCTCTGTAAATTCACTGCAACTGTGGTGAGATACTTTCAACTATGCCTGTCTTCTTTTAGAGCCAAGTAAATGGTATCTCACTGAAGGAATACATTTAACTGAAAATGCCAAGAAGGAAACAAACTTTTATTCTTTTTTCCATAGGTATCCTTATTAGAATACCGTAAGAGACAACGAGAAGCTAGAAAAAGTGGCTCAAAGACAGAAAACTTTCCACTTGTTACCGTGTCTCCTCATGCAGCTGGTGGAGGAAGTATAAGTAGTAACAACGGTGCTAATGATGGGTACAACAACAGTGGTGAAAATGGGGAGCAAACAGAGAACGCTGCGAGCCTACCTGCACCACTGCCAACTACTGTTTATAACGCAGCTCCAGAAGACGCTGGGAACAACTGTGCAATTAAGGAGACATCAAGTGAGAAGAGTGAGCCAGAGGTTCAGTGGTAAGTTACAAAACTGTAGGACAAAAGTCCTGCTGAATTATTTACTTAATTCTAAGTCTTGGATTTGAAGTATTTTCTTAGTAAGCGTGCAGTTATGGATTACTGATCAGAAGCCCTTCTTTCAAACTAGTAAACAGTTGTCCTACCTCTTACCTCAGAAATACAGCAGATACCTCATGAAGATGAGAATATGGAAAGTTATCCATAAAATATTGCTCACCTTATTTTCAGTCTGCTTTGGTATCTTATTTTTCGAGAGCAAAAATAGCTGTTAGCTTGAACAAGCGAGATCACCTGGTTCTGTAGCCTGTAAATTGTATAAGTGCAGTTGTGAATATTTAGAAAATGAAATGGAGTAGGCATGCTGCTGCACAAGTCATGCTGTGTGCGCTTGCCAAGGTGCATGGTGGAGGGAGCTACGTTTGGATGGAGGATGTTACAATGGCTTTGGGAGATACTGAGTCTGATTCTCAGCATGGCCTTGGCTCTGTCACTGCTTCATCTATGGGCTGAAGATATTTTTCATCTTAAGCCTCAAAACCTTTACAGAGATACCGTAGGAAATAAGGGTGGAATAAGGGAGTAATTTGTATTGATCAACAGAAGCTTTTAGAAGACTCTGAGGAGTCTGCTTTTCAGTGATCTAGTTGGAATGTGTGCTTTGTGTTTGCTGTCACCTAAATGCAATGTGCAGAGATGCATGCAGTCTGCCCGACAGTTCCTTCTGCTCAGGTAGACAGCGTGTGGAGATGCTTGCATAGTTGCTTATGGTGGCTGACTGCTCCCCTGTGTGCAGGCCATATGCTGCCTTGCACTCCCTGCCAGGTACTCGGGCAGCCTTAAAATCGTGGGGAAAGGTGGCAGTGTGGAGGGGGATGACACAGAGTGACTTCGGTTCGTGTAAATGTTTCGCAGCGTTTTCCACTGTGGTTTTTGGTAGCCTTAAGATAGATGGTCAGCTGTGTTGGCTCTGTCTCCAGAATGTTACTAGCACAAAATAAACGCTGCAGAAGTTCCTTATGCTCTAGAGAAGGCCTGGCAGTCTTGCAGATAAATATCTCTCTGCTCAGATGCTCCAACTATTCCAGAATAGAAGGATTTTGTAGAGCCAACTGAAGGGAGAACATAAGTGCAGTCTTCAAAACTTCACTGAGAAGTGGCTGCAAGTTCATAACGCAGAATGTAGTGTACTGTAATGAAAGCAAAGGGTCTGGGAAATAGGCTGAGCTGGGAAGAATTTATTAGTGACTTTTTTGCAGTACTCCTGCAGACAACCTCCAAACTTTTAAAACAACAGCATCGCAGAGTATTGCAATATGCTCTTGCCTGAAATAAAACTGAGTTTTGTAGAGTGTTGCCATTACTGTTTATGTTCAGATTGTGAGAATGTAATTGATGGTAAGACAGAAGACAAGACTCACTTCACCCCACATCTGGCGAATGAAGTCTAAAAGATTAAATCCTGTACATCCAGAGTTGGGCAGTATTTGCAACTATGGATCTGCTATTGAAGAGCAAGGTTTTTTTAATAAACAAATGACTATTTAAAACTTTTCTAGAAGGCTTTCTACAAATTGAGAATGTGAAGCAGTACTCACAACCTGTATCTTTTGATCTGTCAGATATTAAGAATAAAAAGACCTCCACAGATCTACAGATTATCTTTTTTTGTATTGAGAAGAATTGTCAGTTCTCATAATGTAAGAAGGTTGCAGGAAATTTTTATATTTAAAGTGTGAGAAAACAGGTATACCTAACCAAATGGCATCCCTTAAGAGGACCAGCTATTTGGCTCTTACAAGCAATCAACACTGTAAATTCTCTGACCTAGTATTTGCATGTACGGTGTCCTAAATTTGGTCCCTGGGAGTATATTGCCTTACTTTAACCCACGCTTCCCTCTTCCAGGACTGCATCAACCTCTGTGGAACAAGTGAGAGAACGAAGTTATCAGAGAGCATTGCTTCTCAGTGATCATAGGAAAGACAAGGACAATGGTGAGTTGATTTATCGTGCCAGAGGTAGATACATCTAACCACTTCCTTAGGTAGTCCGTAATCATTCTAATGTTATGTTTGGGTCTGCTTCATCTGTAGGGGGAGAATCACCCTGTAGCCCCTGCTCACCGTCTCATGTTCAGTCTCCATCTTCATCTCATTCAAATCTCATTTCCCAGTTGCAGCTTAAGGTCCATTCTTTCACTGAATGTATGGAAGGTCAGTAAGCAGATGACCTTGTATGGCACTTATTGAATAGTCTCTTACAACAACGTTAAGTAGCTCTTTAAAGTGAAATACAAAGTGCTTTGAGTGATCTTGGCAAAAGACCTTTTCCCCCGCTGTTATATTTACCTCTTGTTTTTGTTTCTAGAACCTGATTCTGAAAATCCAGAGCCTACTTCTGAATGTCCGTCCCCAGATACTTCACAGAAGACTTGTAAGAGTCCTTCAAAAGCAAGCAAGGTGTGTATGCAGGTGCATGTGTTTGTGTGCATCAAGCATATGTACAGGTCTCAATCTATTTTTAAGATGTTAGCATTGTGATTTTCTGTTGAGATTTTTTAAATATTACTGTCATGATTTTCCATTGAGATGAACCATGTGTAGTAATACTGTTCAGTAATTTAATGTAGGTAAATATCTGTAAGAATATTTGCAGTAGGTCCAACATGTGGAAATTCTGTTGAAGTTGGTTTGAGTCCTGTTCTTTCAGTAGCTGTATCTACTTACATCTGATACTGTATTCTGTGAACACTGAAGAGTGGTCTCAGTATCAGTGGTCTCAGTATTGCCACAGTTCTGCAGGTTGAATGCCAAAGGACTGACAGTCAGAACTGACAGCAGTAAAATGATTTAAGTACCTCTTACCTTAAGAGGAGTGACTCTTGCCATGTCAGGATTTGGTACTGCTTGGTAGTAGAGGCAGTGATACGCAGAAACTTGTTCAGGAGCTTCCTGTATGATATTAAATGCAGTAATTCAAGTTACAATGTCCGGTCTGTTTGCTTGCACTATGCCAGTTTTAAAATGTTAAATCACTCTTAAAAAACATTTTGTTTTTGTAAATAGTCATCTGGAATTATTCCTTTCAGACTCAAAAATCTAAAGCTTTAACACATGGGAGATTCTGACCTTGCCTTGATGGTCATACTCCTATTCGTATTCTCAGGTGCACTTGCTAGGCTTTGACTTTTGAGTACGAAAAGAACAATTCACATGTACTTGCTAGAAACAGTGCCTGAGCTAAGTTTAAGCTCAGGTCAGGTTTAAGCTCTATGGTCGCTGTTTCTCATATACCAAACATATCCTGTGTCCTCATGTTTTTCATCCATCATTGGAGAAAGAGAGCACTGTCCTGAGAAGATGTAGTTTTAGTGCCTGCATCACTGAATGTTCTGAACGTCTTGCACTGACTGAATTTCCTTCTGTTCCAGCCCTCTTCACCAAGTCCTGTAGTTTCAACACAGTCACTTGGGAAAACACCGGCAAAACCAGATTCGCACTGGGAAACTGCAGCAAATGCACCAGAGGCCGAGTGTGCGAATCACCCAAAACCTGAGCTGCAACAAAAACAGCTGACAAACAACGTCCAAGCACTTTCAAAAAATCATCCATCTCAGTCACATCTGCGCAGTTCTGCTGAGCAACTTCCCCACTCGCAGAAGTTGCCTTCTGCACCTTTGAAGCTTCATTGCCCCCCCTCGCCTCACGTAGAAAATCCTCCCAAGTCATCGACGCCTCACGCGCCCATGCAGCACGGTTACCTGTCACCAAAGCCTCACTCGCAGCAGCTGGGCTCTCCGTACAGACCTCATCACCCCCAGTCACCTCAAGTCGGGACGCCCCAGAGGGAAACGCACCGCAGCTTTTATCCAGCAGCACCACCCCTCCAGCCCGGGAATCAGCAGCAGCCGAGCGGGCCGCTGTTCACTCAGACCACTTCAGGACAATCTTCAGCTTCTTACAGCCAATTTAACCAACAAAATTTGAACAGCAACGCACCCCCTCCCCCTCCCCCTCCGCCCCCCTCCTCTACTTACTATCAAAACCAGCAGCCCTCTGGAAACTTTCAGAGCTACAGTCAGCTGAAGGGCAGCATCCCCCAACAGACTGTGTTTTCATCCGGACCAAACCAAGCACTTCCTGGCTCTGCGGGTCAGCAGACGGTGCCAGGACACCACGTCACGGCGGGGCATTTTTTGCCCTCCCAGAACCCCAGTATTCATCACCAGGCTTCGGCCTCCGCTGCCCCACCTCCTCCTCCGCCCCCGCCTGCCCCGGGCCCTCACCTTGTCCAGCAGCCAAGTACCCATCAGCAGCATTCTGTAGCACACGTGGTCGGTCCGGTTCACGCCGTGGCAGTAGCTCCCGGATCCCACCTTCACTCTCAGGCTGCTGGCCACCACCTGCCGCCGCCCCCTCCGCCGCCAGGTCCCATTCCCCACCACCAGCCCCCCCACCCTCCCACGGGACACCAAGGTTTGCAAGCACAACACCAGCACGTCGTCAGCTCCGCGCCGCCGCCCCCTCCGCCCCCACCGTCCAACGTAATGGGCTCGGGGCACCACCCGGCATCAGCACAAGGGTTGCACCACCCCTCGCACCAAGGACCCCCCCACTTCCCCTCCACCGCCCACACAGGCGTCTCCTCCTACTCCTCGCAAGCCCCCCACCACACGACGTTAGGGCCTGGACCTCAACATCAGCCTGCTGGAACAGGACCTCATTGCCCGCTGCCCGGCCAGGGGCCTCACATCCAACCTCAAGGACCAAACAGTCTCGCGACGCCCCCCGCGTCAGGCTTCTGCCCCCACCCCGGCTCCGTAACCCTCCCCCACGGCGTGCAAGGACCGCAGCAGGCGTCACCGGTGCCTGGACAGATCCCCATTCACAGAGCACAGGTGCCGCCGACTTTTCAGAACAATTACCATGGTTCAGGGTGGCATTAAAATGGATCCCTTTAATTCTAAACATTTTTAAAATGTTCTGTAAGATAAACTGTGTATATTTCATATGTACCTATTCGAGGTACTTTTTAAAGCTTGTACATGATACTTTGTATAAAAGCAAACACCAGTGCTCTTTCATTGTATCTTTCCATTTTTTGCTTTTTAAAATTCCTGAAAATGTGCTGTTAAGCCAGTATTAGGTATTTCTTTTTATTTTGTAAGTGAACATTCCAGCTGTTTTTCTGGCAGTAGGTTTGATGCTGCATAATCTTTAAAATTTTATTGTTGCAGTTAAATTCATTTAGTGAATGTTTTCTATATTACTTTTATACATATGTAATTAAATAAGTACACAGGCTAAGTGATGGCACTAACAATTTTTTTTTCATTTTCTTCTGTCAACAGTTCTTTGTGTGCATAGAGATAGGAAACAATGCAATACAAATTTTTATAGTTTTGGTGTGGACATGGCTTTTTGTTTCATCAGTTATTTGCAGAAAATGTAATTTAATGTATAGACTGTTTCTAATGTCTCTGACGAGTGCTGTAAATACTGTATTTCTTTTGCTTGTAAAATTGCTTAAAGCTTCTTTCATTTGATATAGTATTGTACATAATAAGTCTCTTTTGCAAAAAAAAAAAAGTGTGATCTTTGTGAAAGTAGTACAGTATATGATCTTTAATTTTTTTAATATACTGTCACATTGCAGCACTGGTTGGGCATTTTAATTCATGTTAATAAATCACAATTATGTCAGTTTTAACCACTTGTCCTCAGAGGGTGCTGTGTGTTGAAGGAAGGGGCTGTAGGCCTTCTGTCACCGTGGGGCTCTTCACCTCCATGTGGTTTCCAGCTGTGGGTTTATGGCACAGGCTGCAGGAGGGGATTTATCTTCCCCTGCTGCGTCTAGGAGTGAGGAAAACTTACTTCAAGGACAGCAGGGTAGGGGGCCAGGTTATTTAATGTTGATGTGCACTGTGTAGGTACCGTAGCAGCGCAGTCGTGCACTCAAGGCAGGTGTTACTCTGTTCTGATAAACTACTCTACCACCTGCTCACTTTAGCACATCCCTGTTTTCTCCTGTTGGCTCCCCAGGACCTCCTGTTAGTGTGGTAATGTAGGAAGTGAGACCCTTAAACCGTGATCATGGTGTGTGCCTGCCCTTAGAGCTCATTAGTGAATGCTCTTGAATTCTGCTCACGTAACGGAACGAATGCTCGATGGCTCTCTTTCAGACCCCAGAGGAGAAAACCAGCATGCAGCTTCCTCTGCTCTGGCCGCTAGAAAACCTGAAAGAGGACAGGATGGGAAGCAGCAATTCCTACCCAGTGAAACGTGGTAATTCTTTTTAGCATGTACAAAGCATTGGGGCTACGTAAAACTCTCATTTGCTCATAAGTACTGGAAAAAAGAGCACACAGCAAATGCCTTCCTGGACAACAGTTGGCTATGCAAAACACACGCAAGGGCTGAGCTCCTACGTTTTGCACTAGCATGAAGTAGACCCGAGTTAGGCCAGCAACAGCAGGAAGAAAAACAATCCCATACAACCCCATGCACCTTATTCTATGGCTCACACTCCTTTTGAGACCTCTGCATCACCCTCCACAGCCCAGAGCTGTTGACCTGCCCCTCTGCCATTCAGCTGCGATGTTACCTCTTAGCAGCTGTGTGATGTGTTGACACAGGGGGTAGCAGACTGATGAGCATTAGCCAAGTTCTGCTGTATCAGCACGCCCCTCGTTTGCCTTGCAGTTAAACAGCTGCTGCCAGTGCTAGGCTCATCGATGTAGTCAGGAACAAACCGCTAAACAGCTGCAGCAAGGCGCAGGGTGAAGCTGAGCACCATTTTTACCTTGTATCTCTGGATTCCACTGTAGCGTTATTTTTTTTCTTCTCAGCAGGGTCATCCCTGAGGCCTTTAAAAGCCGTTCCCATGTGAGGAGGGAAGTGGATGCTCAAAGGCCCTCAGGTCTGAGATCCAGCTGCTGGCAGGGCCTCAGCGTGCACAGGAGTGTCTCCTGCCCAGCGCGTTCGCGTGGCTCTCCCATTTCTTTTTGGATGAGCGGCTGCACAGGCGCATCAGGGATGGGGGATAAATGGCTGCCTTTTTATATAAACACCTCCTATGAAATGGCTCTGTTTTTGTCTTGTTTCATCTTGCGCCCTCTCAGATACAGCCCCTCATTCCTCGTTAGCCTTCAGTATGCTTTGATTTATACAGGTGATGCTATTTTGTGACCAACCCCATCGTACAGGAATCACAGCCAGGCTAACCCCCACCCGCCCCCACCACACAATTCTAGCAACGAGTTGGCTTTACGGCTAGCAAAGATTCCAATGACCAGCACACTGTCTGAAAAAACAAAACACTTTAATTAGACAACTGCAAGCACCTCAAACAACTGGTTATTGTTACAGCATGGGGCTATCTTCTCACAATCTAGTTATTGCAAAGGCATGTGAATAAATTTCATATGGACAAAGTCAAGAAAAAGTGGCACCATAGTTACATGAAAATCAGAAGTAAGCTTACATTCATCCCACTGACTTCTAAAAGAGGCCAAAACACACCTCTGTATTTTACATTCTAAAATCTGTATTGCCTATAAGCTTCAGTCTATGTAGCTTTTTTTCCTAGGAAACACGTAATTCTTGCGTGCAACTTACAAAGAATAATCGTATGTCTAGTTATGGGAAAAAAATAAAGCTAGTGCAATTTGTTTTAGAAACATGTAAAGCTATGAATGGAATGAGCATGATCTTGCTTCTTGCATTTTACCCACTGCACTGTAAATTATTTGCAGCTATCCTTCCTTAACTGATTCCAAGCACACACTTTTATTATAAAAGATCAGTAATTCTACACAGAGAGTGGTTCTCATGCTCAACTTTTAATTTTTTTTCTCCTTAAGGTATAGTACAACTTACAGTGCTTATAAAAAGGCAACACCATATGGTACCATGTCTTCACTATCACATTGTAAGGGAAATTGCTATTTTCTTTTCTTAAAAGCACTTAAAATAGGCAAAAGTTCTAAAAGGGAGTGCTAAATGATAATGCATACTTTATTAGAAAGAAGTCTAGCCTTCCTTTAAAGTGCCATTTGGGGAATGAAATCCTGTAAACCAGAGCCACTTTGTTTAAAATCCAATGAACGGGAACTGCTACAGAATAGAAAGTTTACACAATTCCTTAAAGCAGTTTAAAGTCCACTACATGCAATTGGTTTGCTATAAAGCTCTCTAAAACTTAGTAGCTTTACTCTGAAATTGAGTCCCCAGTCCCATATTTAAATGGAAATAAACATTTACAGGGTGCATTTACATACACTATAATACAAGAATGACGTCCCTTTGCCAGAAGATAAAATTGTACAATTCCTTGCCGTAACTCAGTTCTGACTTGATAAATTTCTTACGCTTGTAAATTATATAATATGCATCAGCTAAAATATTTTTTTCATAAATAGTTACAAAACTTGCCAAAACACATGGGGGGAAGTTTCTCTTGTTCAAAAATCTGACATCTGAATGCCACACAACACAAGAAACAATGCTTAGAGACACGTTAAAGTGTTTTCTGAAGAAAGTGGGTGAGTAAACTACTAGCTGAAGACAAAAAGACTACCCTTCCCCAAGAACACAGTGCACAAAAAGCAAAATGTCAAACAGTACCTCAAGCAAAATAAAGGTCTGAGGATTGAAGCCAGCTCACGTGTGATCCTGCTAAAGAATTTGTGACAGTCACCATTTAGGTCCGATGCATTGGAAGTGGTTGCTGGCTTACTTCTACGGCTGGGAGATTCTGCTAAGAATTCAGCCACGGATGCCTAAGGCATTCTCCAGCTGAAGCGCGTTTCTCTGGGACCATTTCTAGCATGGGGATCAGGAAATCTGTAAACTGTGCAGCATCTTCGTGAGGCCAACCATACTTCTCCACAAGCACGTCAAAAAGACTCCAAGGTTTCAGCTTGGTGATGTGTCGGAGCTCTCCTGTAAACAGAAACATTACCAGTATTAGACAAATACCTCTTCAGCCCTGATAGTGACTAATCCCTGATTAGTTTTCCTCTAAAAAAGAAAAAAACACAACTCATTAGGCTGAAAATCATCGTTTAGGAAGGTCTGCACACTGCAAGCTTGCTTGAGGTCCTCAAAATGAGCATGCCTGATGTCAAAACCAAGAAATCATTCCTAAAACAAACTGTTACACCTGGACTCCACTGTAAACAAAGTTTCTCTGTTTTTTCCTGTTGTCTTAGAATCACTGAGTCACAGAATGGCCCGAGTTGGAGGGGAGCCACCAGGATCATTGAGTCCATCTCCTGGCTCCACAGAGGACCACCCAAAAATTGGACCTTGTGTCTGAGCGCTGTCCAAATGCTCCTTGAACTCCAGCAGCTCGGTGCTGTGCCCACAGCCCTGGGCAGCCTGTCCCAGTGCCCGACCAGCCTCTGGGTGCAGACCCTTTCCCTAACCCCCAGCCTGACCCTCCCCTGTCCCAGCTCCATGCCGTTCCCTCGGGTCCTGTCGCTGTCCCCAGAGAGCAGAGCTCAGCGCCTGCCCCTCCGCTCCCCTCCTGAGGGAGCTGCAGGCCGCCATGAGGCCTTCACCCCGTGCCCTTACAGGAGGGCACTCGCTCTCATGCTCACGCTGTCCACAAGAACACCGCAGGCCTTTGCTCATCGATCAGCCAACAACCCGAAATCTTACAAAAACTGCTCCAACCGTAGGGCACAGCTCTCACTAACAGCTCATTCAGCCTCACCACGCGCCATTTGCCGACAGTGCCACGAGCAGAGAGCAGCGAGACCTCTCACACAGCGAGAGCAGAGGCTGCCTGTCTTCGGCTGGGTCGTGCCTGGGCATTTCCAGCACAAGTATGGCCCATGAGTACTGCTGAGTCAAGCCACAACAAAAAAAATAAGGCAAAAAGACTCCAGTTTAGGTCTATACGGACCCGCAGTACAAATGTACAGAGCAGAAGACATCTTGGAGAAGTTTGTTCACTTCCAGGCTTACTCTCAGCCCTTTAAAATCCCCACACAGTTCTTAAACTGAAGTGCTGAAAAAACATTTCACTACTTACAAAACCGGTAGTGTATTTTCTAAGTGTATACACTCCTGTATTGTGCAACAAGCAATCTCTCTGCCAAAAAGCAAAATAGTGTCTTGTTATTGACTGCAAGCAAAAAAAAAAAAAAAACAAAAAAACAAACAAACAAACAAAAAAAAAAAAAACAAAAAAAAAAACAGGCTGGGTCTGTAACTTCTCCAGGCTGCAGCAGTCACTGCCAGGGTTGCCATAATCAGTTATCAACATGGGGTGGAGAGGGGGATGATGCAACAGCCTTCACCTCTGTATTTAAATTAGGTAGTATGGGGCATTATATTCTATATATTCTATATATATACGTATATATATATAATATCCGATATTATATTCTCCATGAAAAACCCAAACATTTGGAAAGCCTGGAAATCCAAAGTCATCATCCATTTTGTGAATGAAATGCATTTGTAGCAGAATCGATTGCACGCCTTTAAACCCCAACGCCTGCATTTTCTTCTTTCCACCCTCAGGCGGTACGAAGGGCACAGCTGCAAACTGAGGATCCTGGGGTTCAGTGGCTGTCCCTGTGGAACCTGAGCTCACACTGTTTATTTTGCAAAGTGGAGCTCAAATTGGCAATATCTAAGCTAAGACCAGCACGCCCTGAGCAGCACAACATGCTGTGGTGTTTTTCTGCTGAGGAACAAACTATCTTAGCACTACAGGCTGGAGGTTTTCCACAAGAAACTCTGTGAAGACCATAAAAACATAAAAAAGAAGATGGGACATAAAAATTATCTCTGTGTGGTCTGAGAATTAAATTAACGCTTCAGTTCTGCACTGGGGATGCCGGAGGGTACATCCCTGCACCAGACCTTTACTGGTTTGTACACTTAGGGACCTGTTGGCCTTGAGTTTGTTCATCTCAGCTAACATGAGCTTGGTTTTGAGCCTGCTGACACTGCAAGCTCCAGGCTCCCACCTGGGTGTAAGCAAATAGCTGTGTTGAACCCATCACTGCAAGTTTCACTGGCTGCTTTTGCTGCTTTGCCAGTCATCATATTCCCCCCGCACGCAGCCTTCTCCCCTCCAAACTGCATCCCAGGCTTTTTGGTCTCCCCCGTAAGGCAGCCACCCACGGCTCCTGCCCTCCTGCACCCTGCCCAGCCCGGTGCCCCCCTCGGGAAGGACCCGAAGCCAGGCGAGGTCCCTACGCGCTCGCAGTGCAGCGCCAGAGCCTGGGCCCCGCCGCGCCCCCAGGTGCCCGCGGTGGCTGGTCGGCGCTGGCCCTGCCGACAAGCCGCCCGCCGGGCACGTGGGGGCACGGGCACGAGGGAAGCCGTGGCACTGCCCTGCGGGAAAGCCGCTCGCCAGCCGCCGGCCTCAGCCTCGTGCTGCCACAGCCGTGCCCCAGCACTCGAGGTCGCACGGGGCTGCCTTGTAAGCAGGGAGATGAGAGGGGCTTGGAGCATCCCCGCGCTGCCTCCCGGGTTCATTCCTGTCTTGAAGCCCAAGCACAAAGTGGTCAGAAAGGTCAGCGCTGAGATTCGATTGCTTGTAGCAAGTGGCCGTGCCACGAGAGGGGCTGATTTTTGGGGGCTCTGTTGCTGCGCGAGGCCACACAGGGCTGGGTGTGACCCAGGGCACCACAGCAGCAGCAGCAGCGTTGGCAGCGAGGCAGCACGGCGCACGGGAGAGCGGCTTTCTCCAGCGCCCCGGCACGAAGCCATCCCTCCTCCTCAGGAAGGGTCAGAGCCCGAGGACCGCACACACCTGCGTGTCTCCTGCCCGGGCAGGAATTCTTTTTCCACCCTGTTTACTCCTTACCACGTCTGCCAGACCACTGTGTATGATCAAAAGCAGCCCGCAGCTCATTTTCCACCAAGTTACAAGCTCCGCGTTCCCTGATTGCTTACATTTACACGAACATTTGACAACAGATTCACACAGACATTTGTTAACGTTCACACTTTGCTGAGTACATCCCAAAACAATTTCTAAATGAAACACCGAAAGGAATGCTGCAAATTTTTGCTTTCCTCAGAAAGCCAAGTTTACAGCGAAATTCTTCTTTAATAAGAGCTCTCCGTGTAAATGGATATATTTCTTCAGTACCCATAACCGAACATACTCTCCTCTGGGATAGTATTATGCTTTAAATTAGTGGTGCATAAATACCGTTACCTTTTTTGGTGAAAAACTCCTTGGAATATTTCCCCAACATAGCGTATTTTCGAGGGATTTTTCCCAGCAGTTCAATGATCAATGCTATGTGGTCTGCATTGGAGAACATTGCCAGCAAAACAGAAACATACAACAGTTTAATCAGTACATTGCATGCACACACTAACACTGGCCCGGTACAGACAGAAATAGATTGATCCTGGTGAAAAAAAAACACATGCACCATGGCTAATTTGGGAAGATGCTTTCAGCAAAACTTCCTTCTCAAAACAGCATCTGGGTATCAGCCACTACAAACAAGTTTGGCTCCGTCCTTTAAAACGTACCAAACAGTTATTTTTCAGGAAGTTTAGGTTAAAAAATAAAAATAAAATGAGTTTGTCACAGATTCCTGTGCATTTTGGTTTTCAAAAATAAATTTGTGTTGTGTGATTTCAGAAAATGCTCCTCAGCGGGACATGCTACAACCAGCAACAGCAACTCCACTTCTGTCTGCATCACGGCACCTTTCAAAAAGAAGAGGTACTACCTCTGCGATTGAAGAATTCCCGAGAATATTTTCCAGATAGAGCAAAGTGCCTTGGGATATTGCCTAGCAGCTCTATGATGTGTGCTATGTGGTCTATGAGGGAGAGAAAAAAAGGATACGGGAGTGGAAGGGGCAGGGAAAGGATGGGATAAAAAAGAAGAGGAAAGAAACTGGAATTAGTAAAAAATCAGAAATAGTTTAAAATCAACAATGTTTGCAGCAAGTCCATGCAGAGGTTTCCAGGATCAGCAGAGCTCTGGCATCATTAGTAGCACTTAGGAACAATGAATGATGCCCACATTACCACTGCAAAGGGCATTTACAAGCAAACAAGCATGAAAATGGACAGGTATACAGGTGGAAGCAGGAGTTAATTCTCTTGAAAAAAAAATAAATAAATTAGTAATTGCCTAATTCAAATAAAAATACACAACGTAAACATTATTCCGGTGTCAATCTTATAGAGAAAATACTACGAAATTCCAAATTGAGGTTTCTTTTCTAAACTATAAACGTTGTTATTCTCAATCAGGTTTCCACACATATGCAATCTTACAAGAAGGGCAGTTTAATTCCTTCAGGCAGTTGTTAACTAGCTGAGTATCTGCAGAAGGGAGGTTTTGCCCACCCACTGCTAGTGATGGAACTTAAAACTAAAAAGAAAAAAATTGCATTTATGTTCTGAAAACAATGTGTATGAACAGTTCACTCAAAAAAACAAAAGTTAAGCCCGCTGTAAGCTCGCTAGAAATTTGAGAAGAATGTGAAAATACAGCGAAACTCATGGAATAACCCCAAAGGTTCCTACCTTCATCCCTGGAATAGTCTTCACCAGAATGTGGTTCAAACAAGTAATCTCCAGTTGCTAGCTCAAACGCCTATAACACAACAGACATAGTGATGGGTATTTCAGAGGGAAGGCTTTTCGTCTCCGAACGCCAGCAAAACACCACAATTATCCCGGAGCCACGAGGGAGCCAGCACTCCAGCCCCTGGCGGCACCTGAGGCTACTCACCTGGGAGCCCCCAGGCCCACAAGCCTGAACCCCGGGCGTTTCTGCCTCCACAGCCAGAGGGATCGGAGGAGGTGGGAAGGGGTGTGTGGGAGCACGAGCCCCAAAAACCAGCAGTGCTGAAACCCCTTCACCAGCTGACCACCGAGTTCTGTGTGTCACGTCCAAAGCCACGGCACCGACCCCCAGGGCAAGAGGCACGGCTAAAGGCACGGTGCTGGGATGCGAGGGGGTGCCGGTGTCAGCTGAGGTTACACATTTAATAGACTAACGTGTTAAACCGAGTTAAGTGTGGGTGGTAGAGAAGCTGAGAGATTTCTAGATACATGGTAAGGAGCTACACTTGTACCTGACGTTGTGGACCAAAGTAAAGTCTGAATCAGAAATAAAATCCTTTTATAATTAATCACTTGAAATTATTCAACAGGGTAAGCCTCCTTGATGACTAAATCGGGAAGTTTTTCCAAAGGTGTTTTTGTTAAACCCGAAGTAAACACTGCAGTCATGGGGCAAAGCACTGAGACTCCCATTGATGAAGGAGAGGCAGAGGGATGATTGATCCCTTCAGGTTATTGCAACGCTTCCACGGGATGCTAACCCTACACTGGGTCACGACAAAACCTACGGGCAGTTTCTCCTTGCAGGCGTGATGTGTACTGAAAGCCTCAAGTACCGAAATAATGATGGGAGCCCAGACTCATGTATGAGCATGGATGCATCCAGCCTGATTTGTCGACCCATTCCCTTCCGCTCTGGATCACCCATTACCCAAGCAGCCTCAGGACCCTAATTTTTTCCAGGTGCTGTAAGCAAACTGCTTTCCATCTCCAAGAGCAGGGGAAAGCATCTGAGCCACAAAATCATTCCAAAAATCAGGCAGAGCTGGCACAGGGAAGGAATGTCACTGTCAGAACATTTACTATAAAATGTTACAAATATTACAATATTTACAGAATCTAAACACACACTTTTCTGTTCCCATTTGTACCGTGGAGCTGCTCAATCACCTGTACCTTTCACCTGTTTACGGGCACTCGATTTCTTCAAGCTGTGAACTGCAGAGTGATCCAAGCGGGCTATCGCCAGACCAACTTGCCCCGATCACACAGCAGCTGACAAAGCCACAATGCCCTTCGCTGGCATCTTTGTTGATCCTACAGACGGGCATTTCTAAAGTCACCAAGCACTTATACACAGCCATTTACCTTCCTTCTTCTTCTACTCTGAGTTTGAGACTTTTTACTTTACAGCTTGAAAAAAAATCTGAGACTTCATAAATTATTACCGGGTATTTAAACTGAATAAAATGTCAGGGCAGCCAGAAGCTATCCGTGGAGAACACAACCCAGAGAACGTCGTTGCTCTCTGGAGAGGAGACTGAGAAGCCACAGGAGTCCCCTCCTTATCTAATGGGAATACATTCACTGAAAAAGCTGGGTCAGCTGTCTTAGGAGAGCACTTGCCAAAGGGGCTGATTCCTGCCACTAAGGAACTCATCTCTACTTAACGCAGATTCCTGAAGAACAAAGGAAATGGAGATGGATTTAGCCACAAAGGTACACTGCAGAAGAACAGAGCTTCTGTCCCTCCCCAAAATGAAGTATTAATAGCTCAAAATGTCTGTGTGGAGTTAAAAAGATTAAATTGGAAAACCTCTAACAGCTCACAGAGAAGCACAAGCAGCAAGCACACCAGAGCAGCACGAAGGAGCTCTGAGAGGGCACGGGGCAGAGCTCAGGAGGCAGGAGGAGAGGCTGGGGGCGCTGGGGTTGTGCGAGGAGAAGGGATTTAGTTGCTGTACCCCACTACCTAAAAGGCAGGGACAGAGAAGATCGAGGTTCACCGTTCTCAGGAGGGAACTGTGAAAGAACAGGGAATGGACACGGGTGACAACACGGGAAATTCCTATGATATGAGGAAAAAATCCTTCAGAGAGATGTGCTGAGCACCAGGACAGGCTTCTAAAGGCTGCGTTAAAGCCATCTTGAGAGGTGTGTGACACGCAGCTGGGTGAGGCCCTGAGCAACCTGATCCAGCCCTGACGCCACCCCTGGTACAAGCAGGAGGCAGACAAGACGACAGGACCTCTACAGATGCCTTCCAGCCAAAATATGTCTGTTATTTCTACAGCACTGCAAATGCAGGTTAGCCATATTTATGTAATTTCTTTCCCTCTAGAAATATTTTTTTTAGAACACAATTTTTTTGAACGAAACTCTGAATGATCATCTTATCTTCCTTAATGTTGACATTTGCCTCCCCAGAAATCGGCGTCCCGATTATTACATGGAGATACCAAGCGAGATGCAGCACGCTCACCATATGGCACAGGAGCCCGAGGCAACCATCCATCCTTACCGCCTGCATTGGCAATCGCTACTTAGCGCTTCTCGGAGGCTATCACAGAAAAACAGTCTAGACTGTTTTTCACCAGCTACAGATGGAGAACGTTGCGGATAAATGGTCACCCCGCTGCGTTTGTAGGCTCTGGAGAGGCTACAGTTCCTTCCCTGCCATGTGGCTGTGCACGAACCTAGCACAATACGGAGCTGTTGGCACCGCCACCACGCATTGTGGACCCGTGTCTGATCACACCATTGGAAATAGCTGCGTGCTCACTGCATGGCAGCTGTGCGCTCAGCCCGGTGATTGGAAATGGCTGCGTGCCTAGGGAAAGATGTCTGGGAGAAGAATAATTCGTTTGGCCTTCATCAGGCTCCCTGAATTCCTCGTACAAAGCCCCAGCTGAAAAAGGACAACAAACTGGAGGCCGGGATCATTATTCTGACAGACGAGATCCAGCTCTTGGCCAGAGTTTCTCCAGCCCAGCTGAAATGAAGAGCTGTGAATGAGCAAATTGTAACTGCTTTAAAAATAGACTTGGTTTTAAGCACACTGTTCCGCAGGTAAGTGGGAGCATGAAAAGAAGAGCAAGAAGCTTTCAGAGAGAGGCACACCGGGTAACAGGTTGTTCTCCCATGAACATCTTACTCTAACGATTCAGGCAATGGAAGGAATATAAAGGGGATTTTGCACGGTTGCTGCTTGGAAAGAAAGGTCAGACACACATGGGATGCTTGGGAAGGGAACAGCTTTCTATTATTTGCTATACCCCGAGCTCAGAATCATGCAAATGCTGAGCGTTGCCTTGAAAAGTCAATTTCTTTGGAAATTCATTTACTTCTGAATGTTTCAGGTTGTCCACCCACCACCTTCAAAGCAAAAGGGTGCATAGTGATTAATAACAGCATTTTGTGCTCTATCTGCCTACTGAAAAATATGTGCACGGTGACTTGAAGTTTTTCTTCTCTCCCAAGCAGATTTTTGATTTTCCATTTTCCCTCAAAATGCTGCTTCTGTGCAGACCAAGGCTTTGCCATCACACCTTCGGTGGTGTGCCACTTGCACGTACCAGCACAATGATACTCACGGTCCCATGGGGACATGGCTGTTTAATCCCACTGGCAACACGAAGAGTAGTCAAGGAGTCACCTCCCTGCTCCTCGTTAGAGGACGTTATGCAAAGAATTAAACTGGGGGCTGAGCAACAAGCACTTATATGCACATTTAACAGAAGTTACTGCACTCTCTCATTCTTCCTTTTGCCCTTTTGAGTTGTCTCATACGAATAGAATGAATGACTCATAATAAAAATAAATTAATAAATGAATAAAAACCACCACCGTGAGCTTGCTTGCCTGGTCCCCCAGGCTGTACCAGCCTTCTCCCTTAGCTCTCCAAAAGCTGTTTGCTTGCCTCCTTTTTCCTCTTACCCAATATCAGCAATACAAAGGTGATATTCCCTTAATCATTCCTATTCTCTTTGGGTACAAAAAACACCAAGTACAATTTCTCCTTCTCAGACTTCCTGACAGTCTACAGCTATGACGTATTAGCGAGTTCTCATTACAAAAAGATATTTCAGGAATCACAACTCACCACAAAAGCCACTTCTGATATGTGCTAAAAAATATTGTCTTGTTGATGTCCTAGCTTGTGATACAGTCATCTCCTCCCCGCAGTTAAAACAGGACCGTACCTAATGACCAACACAAGTCAGATGACGAGACTCATCGTTTCAGGTGCTTTTCCTGTCTCTGATCCAAAGAGCATAAAGAAAGTGGAATCACGGAGCTTGCAGTCATTTCCAGGAGCAGCACAAAGAGATGTGCTCGACCCATGTTAACTCCCTAACCTCGCCAGCATTTCCTGCAGCAGCAGTGGGGCACTGTGTTCCCTGGGTTTGGAGATTTAGGAACTGCTAAATCACTCGGTGCCTGCTCAGTTTGTGCTCCGCAGAAAGAGACTCCCTCAGCACTGCAAAAGAGGAAATGCAGCCTGATAAAGTCAAATGATCAAGAGTGGTTTCAGTCCTGTCAAAGGCACTGCTGGATCCAGATCTGCTTCTTTTTTTGGGTTAAAATGAAAAAAAAGGAAAAAAAAAAAGAGGAATGTACCTCCCTGTTGGTATAATTAAAGTAGGGTTTAGTACAGCAAGGGCACAGAGCATTTTCTAGACTGCACTAACTGTGAAGAGAGATTTCCAGTGTCAGCTTTGCATGAGAGCAGTAGATAATCCCACTTAAACTGGCCACGTTGTTGAAAGAAAAAAAAAAAGGGGGGGGGGGGCACTGTGTAATTTCCTTAGCAAAATATGTAAATGTGCAGCAAATGATCACAAAGATTACTCATACTAAAGTCCCTAAAAGTCTGGAAAAAAATGAAGTTGCACTTTGTTGCATTCTTTGCTCATCAGAGAACAAGCAAACTCCTCTGTCATAGTCTGGAAAACCCCACTGGCATTTAATGTCTTTCATCAGCTTCACAGCACATCATGCATGCAGTGACTATACATGTAAGCCTCCAAAGACATGGTCATCCTGTTTTCTCCCCGCTATCTTCCCCTGCCCCCTTTAAAACCCTAAAATTCAGATTACCTGAGCAGAGGACCGGTACTGGCCTGAGAATACCCCCTTTCACCCTCTAAATCTGATTCAAAGAGGTACTTACCCTGTGTGGGGCACAAGAACTGAGCCATGCTGAATCATCTAAAATTAGAAGATTCAGCCCACAGGCTCCTGGCTTACAATGCTCCTTATTCACTGACATAACACCACAAGAAAGGAGCTGTAAGGTTTTTAGCACTGAGTTACTTCTCCCTCTTTTACCCTGCTTCAGTTACACTGCAAGCTATTTGGGTAGAGTCCTTACATGACTCTGTTTGTGCAGACTTCCAGCACAATTAATCCTGATCAGAATCTCTGACTACTTCGTACTGAGTATAATATAAACACAACGTGACTGTTCTCTCCGAGGAAGCTGCATCAAACACACGGGGCTGCTGGCTCGATGAAGCCAACCCGCACTGGCACAGCCCAGCTAATGCGAGCACTTTGTGCAGACACAACACAGCACGTCCTAAAAGCCAGGTTCATAAGGGGAGGACTCTGCAAGTCGCTGTGCACACGTGGACACAGATGCTTTGCCTGCTCAGGGCACCACCATTTGCTTTGTAAAAAACATCACCATCACCTCCATTCTCAATACTCAAGGTCAAGTAAAACTGCTGATGAATGGTATTGTGAAAAAAGAGCTTGCTGCTGTCGTGATACACCATGACCGTGCCTGACAGCAACACTTAATGCCATAGACACAAGCAGCAGCTCCACTACTTGCCTGGTCAGTGCTATTCCCAATGAGCAAGATTATTTCCTTAGCAAGCAACAGGCAAGGAAAGGCCTTGGGCTCAAATGGAGAGTGATAAAGCACAAGACCAAGTTCAGCTGCCAGGTGAAGCCTGGCCCCATGCACTCCAGGTAGCGCAGCACAAAACCTACGAACCAGGAGACACAAAAAGATCGAGGTGCCTAATGAACATATACAGGGGTCAGCTACTGACATAGAAACCCTACAGACCCTAAATTAATTCAAAGAAAGGCCCATTTTTATTTTTTTTAAATGGATTTAGAAATATCTGACCCAGTAGTGGATATATAACAGATGGAAAATCCCCTTCTGTTTTGCAAGCTGAGCAGTCTTTATGCATGCATTGTACTGCTAAGCAGTGTTCTGGGCCACATAGGACCCAGCTCTTTCAGGAGGGTTTGGCAGCCATGTGGTGGTACCTGAACACTGCACACTGAGCTGGAGAACCTCACCACAGCTGTGAAGCAGGAGGTCTGCTGGCAGCAGGAGCTACATAGAGCAGGGAAATCTCACCTAGACCAGCCTCTGTGAGAACACTGCTCAGAAATCTCTGACTGAGGGTCCCAGATACACACAGATCTACAGGATACATTTCAGCATGTGATTCCATCTTCATGAGATTAAAATATTTTAAACCCTCTTCCAGATCAGGTTCAGAGAGCATGCCCAATAATTCAAAATCACAAGCATGTGTTTTAAAAGCCCAGTGTGTCTCATCTTTGCTCAGACACCACCTCGCTATACTTTGCACTCATGTCAATTCACATCATTCAGATTAGGCACAGACTTTTGCAAGATGTGCACTGTCTTTCAGTAGATAAATTGAGACAAGAAAATGTAGCCAAAGTCAAAATCATTATCAGAATGAAAGACCAAACCTGCAATTATGTCACAGCTCCCAGAGCAAAGCTGAATGTCACCTTTCCAGAACAGGTGCTCAATACCAGTAACAAACATTTCTAACAGGGATACGATCAGGGGAATTACTTACCCTGAACACTACCTCAGATTTACAGTCACTTATTAAGATATAGCTAGCCCTTAACAGACAACACTTTAAAAATTTTTTTTTTTTTTTTCAAACAGTGAATGAGAAATACCATATGCAGGTAGCAAAGGTAGCTTGTGTGCTTGTATGACACCCATCTGCCTGGTGGTATCACACTGGGCAAAGTAAGGAGGCATGGAATACCATGAAGAAAAAAGTAATGGCAGTGCTGCTGGACCACTCATTTTGCACAGCACTGCTTCCAAAATGTCCTTAATGACATTGGACCTGTCATACAAGCAAAGCAACGTTTCAAAGAGGTGGAGAATCACCTTCCTCTACATTGAATTTGAAGTCTTAGACAGCACAGCTAACAGAATACCTGAGCCACATTTTCAGCCCGTCAGAGCAAAATAACCACCACCTTCAGCTCCAGCAGACAGTCCCTTTGAAAACAGAGCTAAAAGTAAACACTACAGAATTAAATAAGGAAACAAGGGCAAAGTAACCTAGGAGGACGTTTTGTGAAGCACACCTAGGTACAACAAAGAATCCAGACTTGAGGAAGCAAGTGGGACTCTCATGGCATTAAAATGCTTCAGAACTTCACTGTTCTTCGATACTACAGCAACTGGAGATAATCAAATCATGATTTCCAAAAATGGCCTAAATAAGTTAATTAGGAGTTTGCAGTTCTACATCAGTCACGTTTCTGCACGTTTTAACATTTCAACGCATTAAAAGTCCTCTGCAAACAGACAGTTAAGGTGTTTGGTTAGTACCTACCTCCGAGCTGTATTCCCTCTGATTCAGGACGAGCACTTACGCTGCACTGACCCACTTCCTAACCGCTCCGGAATGAAAGCAGATCCCAAGGAGTTTTCAAACTATGAATTTCTGGGGTGAGGAAGCTTAAGGCACTGATCTCTATCTTCTACATGACTCACTTGTACAGCGAAGATAACTGAATTCAACTATCGTGTAGCAGTGCTTTAAGACTGTAAAGTTTCTGCAGTATTTTGAAGAGCAAAAATACGAAGTCTGTGGCAGAAGATGGAAGAGAACTCTAGTGTTTCTGCCTCAAGTGCTTTACTGTCTTTAAAGTTTACATATGAAATAACCAGAATTGTATTTTTCTTACAAAAATAATGAAATTCCATACATAACTGTGAATCTGAACTAAGATACCCCAAGTGGCAGCAATTTGTTAGATTTTGTTTTTGTCAGTTTAAGAAAGGACCTACAGGAAGAAAGCAATACAGCCTACATAACGTGAAAAAGAATTCAAGTGTAAGGGGCAGGATCACTGTCACAGAGTGAAACAGCCCAGTATTTGCTCATACGTTCATTTCCTCTTGTACAATGTAGTTTTTCAACACTCATCCAGTCACTACAACTATTTAAAATCGGATAAAAGTTCTTACAATGTGTGATAAGAACTCACAGATCATGTCAGTAGCTAGCGTCCTTCCAAAGATCTCTTTTCTATTTAAAAGGAACAAGAAAGTCATTTACAACCCCCACCAAGTATCAATTAGCAGGATGCAGGCTGAATCAGTACAACCTTGAAGGAAGAATACAGAGTATTCAACACCGTAATAAGGAATCGGGTTGAATTAAGGTAAACAGAATATCAGGTAAAAGGAATGATAAGTCCCTACAGTAATATTATAGATAGCTAAGAGAAGACCCATTAAAGAGTTCACAGAATTCAGGATCAAAACTGTGGAAAATTTTCAATGCTTCATTTTCAATGTAATCGAAAAATTCTACCTTTTGCCTCATAATCGAAGAGTAAATTTAGAAATGGATGTTCTTTTCTGTGTACTAAAGCAAAAACTAGTATTAAACTCCAGAGAAAGCATACTTGCAAATTTACTTATGGGTTAGTTACTTCCAACACATGGCTTGCTGAGCTTATAATATCTGTAGGATTTTATGTTCCTTTCAATCCTCCTCCTCTCCCTCTCAGTTCTGCAATTCTTCTCATCACCCACGCCTGCAAACTGTGTCTAGTATTTAAGTGTTCTCCTCCTCTTCACACACTTACTCTTTTCAGACATGTATTTGTAAAATATAAAGATTTGAATAAGTTTTCACTTTTAAAATAGACAAAGGTATTTCTAAATGTATTTCCAAAACTATCTTTAATGAGAAAATGCATGTAGCTTGTCCTCAAAGCGAGACTGCAAACAGAATCAATGTTTCAAAAAGTTATTTTCATTTTTCCTACTCTCTATAAAAATATATCATTTCAGTTTTACTGTGTGTTAAAACTAATTCTACAGAACATTACCATATATTTTACTAATAAATTAAATTCCTTCTCTTCAAGTTCAGAATCTAAAGATGTGATTTGGAAACCAAATCTGATGAATGTTTTCACTGAAGGTGGCAAGAATTTAAATTATTTCAGTGTTTTGCTACTTTATGTAATAAAAAGGAATGGAAACACAGCAAAGGGTTGCACAGATTCTAAGACAGGAGGGAAACATGCGGTCGTACAATTTCAATTAGATTTTAATATTTAAAATATACCTATATTTTCCTTCAAACTTGCTTATTTTGGACTGCAGGTTTAAGATGCATCAAATGAAAATTAGAAACCTCCTCCAAAGTATTTTCTGTTGATTAAGAATGCTTAGAATACTGAAATAAAGGGGAACAATCATCAGTAGCTATCTGACAGTACGTAATTTATGGTATTATATTTGTGTCAAAATGTCAGAACCATCCTCATCAGGATCGCTCACTAAATAAACGACGGTTTTTAGGAGGTTTTAGAATACGTATTGTGTTGTTCTTACCATACACGCGGTACTCCAGATATCAGCAGGTGTACTGTAACCTGCTCCTATTAAAACTTCTATGGATCTATATTGTCTTGTCTGGATGTCTTCTGTGAAGTGTTTATGCTAAAACAGAAAGAACCACATTAACAGGAAAAATGAGCAATAAAAAGGCTTGTTCTAAGTAGGAAGGCTCTAGAGCTGACCTGATACTTACCACCCAGCAGGCATTCCCCAGGTCAGCAATTTTAACTCTAATTTTATCTGCATTTCTTGGGTCCAGTGGATTCACCAGTAAGTCAGCAGCACGAGTTTTTGCTAACACAAGCAAAATGCAAACCAGTTAGTATTCAGAACATACTTTTCATTCTCCATAAGCAATCTTGCCTTGACACTTGATCCAGTTTTCTAATACCTTGAAGACATCACAATAATTTGCTTAATGTTATGAGGAATTAAAGCAATGCAAACAGTATTTCTTACCTTGATTTCTAAATATCCTTACACATTTCAAGTGCAAATTGTTTGTGTTTTTACAGCAAATTGCCATGTGGCTATTATTAAAGTATCTGAAGAAGCTCCGAAGCAAAAATGGTGCATATGTTTCCCTAACAGACATGCTAAAACTCAAACTCCAAGAACTCCACACAAAAGATACATTCTTAGAACAGTTTGGTTGAGAGAATAAATCTAGCACTTCCATTCTCGACTAAGGCACATACAGTCTCTGCCTCTTTTTGTTTGTTTTAATTTGCCCCATTGGGAAAAAGAAATACTAAAATCTGGATAATTTCAGAGCCATTAATATAATGTATGTATATATATAATCTGTATAATTTCAGTCATCCGTTTCACAGATCATTCAGCGTTGAATCAAAGTTCTCTGAAGGATCTGTTTGCATTAAACACAACTCAAAGTGAAATGGCAGAACTGTAATCAGTTTACAGGCCTTTATAGGCTCCTGGGACACCGGAGACCCTAGCACACGTTAGGGTCCTGACACTGCAGGACTGCTGCTTTTTTGTTTGTTTTGGCATACCACCATTCACTGGCTCCTAAATTGCATGGGAAAGCAAGCAGGTTGATTTGAATGTGGAGGAGAGAACCAGGTATCAAAAATGAGGCAGCAGCAGAGGAATTATCTCAGCTGCTTCATCAAAAGCTACATAAGAAACTGGTGGTAAGATGTAGAAGATCTACTAGATAAGAAAGGGATCTGGGGATCCAATACAATGATCACTTAAACTGGTGTAAGAATTGGAAGAAGAAAATACACTACAGGTGAGACAAGGAGAGAAAGGAGAAGGAAGTCTAACAGTGTGAGTTAGGCATGACTGGGATCAGATGAAGATCTTGAGCTACTGGGACAAAAATCTGAATGGGCAGTCAGGGAGAATAATGTCTGGATGGAAAAGAAGATGGCAGGACTGAATGGTCAGAAGGGCAGTGATGTCAAGAAAACAATCCTCTAAAGTAGCTGGAATGGAGTCCAAAACTCTACTTCAACCAAAGCACCAACATAGGGCATAATGATAATATAAATATAAGAATAGAGAATATTAAGGCTGCATTCCAGCACTTAAAAGTCAGGAATTAGTAATCTTAACTCAAAGTCTTCCCTTAAGAGCATGCTGCATAGCAGTATGGTTTTTTTAAGCACAATCACATGCATTATTCAACAACTAACAAGACCTTTCTCAGCTCAGTAACCCTGGCAAAAAGAAGATATTGCTGAGTAAATCCTTCCCATACCTCTTACTGAAGGTGAACTATTGCAGTAAGTAAAGCAGGAGAATAAAGGGGGGAAAAAATGCCTTGTTAGTAAGATATCTGAGTATGGCGTTAGAAAAAAGCATTCTTCAACCTCCCTTAACAGAGACTGGAACACGGTAACAGGCAAGTGCCTCCACCTTCGTGTTTTTCTCCTGAACTCAGTGAGTTAGTGTCCCGTATTTTGTGAGAGATGAATGAGACCTTGCATTCTGATTTTGACAAATGCTGATCATTCACAGCTGACTGAAGTCAACAGGAGTGTACTTCTTAGCAAGTACTCTCAAGAAGTGTCCTATGGAGCTCAACCTGAGCGCAAACTTTGTGAGCATTTCTAATTTTCACTTCTGTGTGTCCTAGTTCCGTAAAGCTGAGAAATATCACCTCCTCTGCTCACAGTCACACCACACAATATACTTAGTAAACATTCAAGCACTGCAACAAGGAGGGAAGTCATGAGGAAATTGATAAATTTGTCCTGAGAGCATTTGGTCACACAGTGCGAACTAAAAAAAAAAAAAAAAAAAAAAAAAAAAAAAAAAAAGATGAAAAAAGATAAAAACTTGAAAAAAATAGTTGCTCAGCTACTGAATGCAAATCTGTCTGCGCTGAATGAGGCGAGTATCCTGAAGAAATTAAGATGAGGCCACGCTATTTAAGAATGTATAGCAATAGCTACATGGAGAGGAGCAAACAGTCTGTGTCCATACCAGAAAAGGGTACTAAAAATATACTGAAAAAGTACCTTCATCATTTTTATTACTGTTTAAAGCCACAAGTGCTGTTAAGATTAGTAACATCAAGCTTATCCTCCTTCTGAGGAAGAAGTGAGCTATGGCTGCATTTACTGATCTCTCCTTCCTTTGCTCACAAGGCCTGTAAACTGCTCCTGAGGAGATAAGATCACGGAGGAATGAAGTGGGTCTGGTTCTCCAGCTGGGGAGATAAGCTGCTCCTGTGATGACAGTAGCAGCTTTGCTTTGGGGAAACAGGAGGATTTTACACAGCACCCCAGGAAAACAGCAGTAGAGTTTTCCTGCCCATGCACTGCCAGCAGCATGAAGAGGCTATGGAGCATCTAGGAGCCTTTAGGGGGAACAGGGCACACGGAGACAGCCTGGAGGATTTATTAGCCCGAGTCTTGACCTCCTGCAGAAATTCAGCTCTACCCAATTGCATTTTATTTCATGTTTCTTACCTACCTACAGATTACCTGATTTAGTCAGACTGTAAAATAAACCATGTGAAATGCTCTTCTGGAGTCTTAAATGGGGAAATACACTCTGCTGTACTTCTGCATACAGCTCTGTTTAAATTTAGTAACTTCATCTGGGACAATGTTCACGCAGGCTTGGCGATCTTCTCCTGAGCTATCTCATTTTCTTCTATCCGCTTACAGATTTAGTCTCTCAATATTTTTTTTATTGAAGTTGAAACCCATATATTTATCATTTAGTCACTGACACTATAAATAAAGCCTATGGGGTAATACTCTGGAGCCATTTAATTCAATGGCAAAAATCCATCTCTTTGCACAGAAACCAAGATTTCACCATCCATGTCTTCTATAAACAGGATTTATAGACAGAAGTTTTGGATTTTAGCAGTTTTGGTGGCCAAAATGTAAATGTCCAAACCCAAGCTGAATACAGAAAAGCCATCATGAGTTGAGGGCTGGCAACATGCCTTACAGAGACAACAAAAATAAATAAATAAATCCTGTTTAGATTTACCAAAAAGCTTGAGAACTGTCTTAAACTGAAAAGA
Organism: Aythya marila; assembly: GCF_965140915.1. Classification (NCBI taxonomy): domain Eukaryota; kingdom Metazoa; phylum Chordata; class Aves; order Anseriformes; family Anatidae; genus Aythya; species Aythya marila. The sequence goes on along the minus strand of NC_139042.1, from coordinate 193,407,144 downwards.
ACTATTAATGAATGAAAATAGTGTATTTTGAAGAACTTTTGAATATCACTGATAAAAGATAGAACAAGCTAAAAGCCGCAGCTGGACAAATCCAAATTAGTTACAGTTCTTCTAAAATTTCAAACATACTTTTTTTTTAGTCTTTTAATTTGCCCAAATCAATAGCATTATTTTTATTTTTATTTTTTTCCAAAATATGTTTTAAGCCAAACAAAGCTTTCAGAGCTTATTAGATAGGTGCATTATTGCCTTGTTATAAAAAAGGAGCCAGGTTAAATCATCTCACAATCACCTCTGGCCTTAAGCTGTGTGAATAATGCTTACTGGCAAACATCATCTTCCTTTTCTCTTTCCTACTGCTCAGTGCACATAATTCACCTACAGTAACTGATCTACTACCCTTAAAACAAGTTCTACAGCAGAAAAAAAAAACAGTTTTGCTTTGCTTTTAAAATTTAAGACTGCAGATTTATTTAAATTGATCAAGAATGCTTTTGTGCTGTGTTCCAAGCTGCATCTATCAAGCTCCCGGATCAGAATGCACAAAAAAGCATCCAGTTTATGTAAAGTATGCTTACAGCTGAGCCACTGCCTTTGAGGAGACTGTTAGAGATTTTTCATAACTTAATCACTGCCCTTCTATAACATTCACTTGCCTCCCCCCCCTACTTTTTTTTTTTAAAAAGTAATCAAAGCCCATGGTACTAGGCAAAAGTCTTTCATCAATTCCACCCAAACTTTTTTCAATTTTTTTTTTTTTGATTTCTTAAAGTCATTCAAAACTAACAGAGTTTATTTTCCTTGAAACTTGTTCCCAGGAGGCCAAAATTCACCAAAATCATTTGGGACCAAAATAACATAAAAGTCTCCTCCTGATTTCTAGACATCAGCACTGCCTTTTTTTTTTTTTTTTTTTTTAAATTCCAGAAGTCTTCTAAGATGAAACTCTAAATTTAAAATAATGATCATTTGGATTGGACATTCACATGACGTAATATTCAATGATCAGAATGTTCAGAGTTAGACAAAGCCAAGATGATTAAATCAGTCAGCAATGAAAAAAGGGTTTCCAGTAGTGGGCTACAGCTGTGATCCAGTCCTAGCTATGGCTGATCTGACCCCATATCCCACATTCTGACCAGGTGTGAGCAGTGCCTAGGAAAGCAAATATTTAGGAGCAGCCTGCACACACTTCTGACTGCAGAGGCTGGCAACACGGGCACCATCTTCTCAATGGGTACTCTTCAGAGTCAAGCAGGGAGCAGGCCAGGACATTAGTAAGTTTGGCACTAACCCAGAAACTAAAAATGTTTAAAACACTTCAGCTGTAGGTAAAGAAAAGACAACATCACAGAGAAGTTCCAGATCTACTCTTCAATCAAAATAAGGGAAATGGTGTGACAGAGACCTCCCTTTATTACTGAAAGGTGCTTTCACACCACTGAAAGAAGTATGTGATGCTCTACCCGTAAGGCATGGTACTGGATTTTACACTTAAAAAAGAGTAAAATTTTGCATACAAACTTCACTGAACAGAGATAAAACATTTACATAAGGCTTTTTCCATTTCCGTTACTCATTCTACAATCAGACCTACAGCTCCAAAAGACTTCAGGCCCAGTATATGCCACCAAGAGGAAAACTTACTTTTAGGCAGGTCTCCAGTGCTTGAAGCTGAAACTGTTCTGCTCCTGTCGTGAGATGGGCTGCTCTCCTCTCTTTCAGTTACAGTAGATCCTTCAGAAACAGCAGAACCACAAGCTACAGACTCTAGAGCCCCAGAGAACACTGAAGCTGAAAATTCAGAGAACTGTGACTCAGGAATTTTATGACGTCCATTTGGCAATTCACCATTAAACTGTTCATAGGAGCTGCTATAAGAGTAATCACTTTTTGCATTTGGCTCATCAAGATTATACTCCTCTGGATTTGGACATTCTTCCTCTTCCTCGTCTTCATCTTCAATCTGTTGTTCCAATAGGAAAGGGCCATTGACAATATGGCCATTTGTTTTGGGGGATTCTATCCACTTAGGGTCTGTAGGGTCATTGTTGACAAGTTCCTGCTCAACATCGTCATCTTTTTCAGTGTTTTCTTTCTCTGTGTCTTCTTTTTCATCCTGATCTTCTGCCTCACCTGAAAAATTTTAATGAGCAACATTTAGATCACATATCAACAAATACTTTTGAAATTAGGCATTCCTAACTTTTAACTCTTCAGGAAGTACTTGACTTCCAACATAGCACACAAGGCAACTCTAAATATCACTGGAACATGCAAAGAGTTTAAAATCTAAATCAAAGGCAAGAGAAGGATCTAATAGGGCTGCTGGAAAACAAACAAAAAAGAACAATGTGAAGTGGTTCAGGATAGTATAACCGAGGGAACAATTCAGAAGAGAAGAATGTTATGAATGGAAGATAAGTGGTTTTAAAAGCAAGCACTACAAATTTACAACTCTGTCAATGTCAAACAGGGATTCATCACAGAGGCAGGAAAATTCACAGTATAAACAGACCCAAAAAAAAAGACAGTATTACATCTCTGTCAGAACTGTAAAGAGCTGACAAAAAAACACAGGAGCTAGAAAACAAGTTAAACCCTAACAATTATGCTCCAAACCACAAATATTAAACAAGAATTTGTGTTTGGCAACTCTGTTCAATGTGTTAGATGCAATACTGCAATTACTTTCCCATCTGAAACAGTAAATTCTAGGTCAATAAAAGCAGATGACACTAACCATCATCATTTCCAGGTTCTTCATCTACAACCTCTTCTAGATCAGCTGTTTTTAGTTTCACCTCTGGGTGGTACTCATCTTCTTGCTCATTTGATGGTACAGCTGAGGTTACGTTTTCTTCTATTTTTTTCCTTTCAGCTTCTCGCTCTAGTTCTTCTATTTCCTGCAGGCGTTTTTCTAACAGCTCTGCTTGCCTCTTCTGTTTTTTCTTCAGTTTTTTCTTTTTGTTTTTGGATATTTTTCCAACCTGCAATATTAATAAAAACAAAATAAAATTAAAAAAAAAAAACCTGAACAATTCCTCTCAAGGCATTTTAGACCAAAAACATGCAGTGTAAATACTTTTTATTTGAAAATACTGGATGTCAATTAATATAGTAAATATACTGTTTTTTTTTTTCCATTTTATATATGAAAAACCTTTGTCTAACCATGGTTACATGAAGTAAAAAAATCTATCAAAATCTTACATAGCTATACAAATATTTTTACATGGTTGTTTACTAGACATAAAAGCAAAATACATCTAAGATGACACTGTAAAATTCCTATAATCTCAACTAGCACAATAATTTTAAACTTCAGTCTAGATCAACAGATGATATGATTGTACGTGGAAGATATTCTGCTATCACATCTGCTATATCTTATATATCTTATATGTTTATCTGCTGTAAGCTATATACATGATCTCTCTCTCTGTACAATGCAGGTAAATGCTCAGAGAAAGTATGCAGAGAAAAATTATACGAGAAACCCAGAGAGAATGAAAATGGTAAAGAATTTTAAATGAACACTGTGCTGTTCAGCTTTTTCCCTGTAAAAGGAAAGCAGCTTTATTCTTCCTTTCTGGTCCAAAACATATGAATCACAAACAACAGATGGCCATCATGAAAAGTTTCACATTTTATATAACATAAGGACTAGCAACCCCAGGTATAACAACAAAGAAAAAAATATCGAGAGATCTGAGCTAAGACTGAAACAATTTATTATATTTTAATTGAATTCTGACTTCTAATTTTACTCCTTGATAAATTAGCTCTATCCAATTTCCATTCATCATTCAGATACCACTAAGAAATCCTCATACAAGTCAAAAATAAACTACAGGCAACAAAGAGAAATACTCTTTTCTTAAAGGTTTGTCTGTAAATTCTGTTGTCTTCAAAACAAACTATGTTACAGTCAAAATTAGCTAATTTGATGATCCTACTAAATTTCATACATGTTGTATGCTTATTTAAGTTATATACAGGTTTTGTACATACAGATGTAGAAAGCAGATTTGACCTTAGGTACCACTAAACATCTGTATTATCGGTGGTTCCTTGCTATAAGCGTATGGCAAAAAGATCTTTGAAACCTCATGAAAAAAAACCTCCCTTTTAAGACCTGGCTGATTAAGGCCTTGAAGTCCTTAAGCTATCTGCAGTGCCTGATATTTAGTGCATGCATGCATTGCTGTCAGGATTTGAACTGAATGGATTACTCCATGAGCGATGAAAATGGAGTAACTTAACTTCCTCTGACACAGCTACAGAACTGTAAGTCTATGAGCATTTCCATCAGAGAAATGTGCTGAAAACTGGTAAGGCCAAAGACATTAAAATAAAAACATTTTCTGAAACATAAAAGCTTTATTCAAAGGAAGCCTTTAAAAAGGGTAGACACTACCAGAAGTCTAATAGTTACTAATACTACCAGAAACACAGAAAATAAGATAGTTAATTCAAATTATATATCAATACTTACAGGCTTTTGTTGTGGAGCTGTACTCACTAGAAAGAAAAAAACAATTTTCAATATACATTTTTACAAGAACAACTCTATAAAATCAGAAAGTTGTAGAAATTATCTGAAAACATTCTGAACTAAATTATAGAGCAATGATTAAAAATTGTATTTTTAGCTTTTTTTTTTTCCTACACTCTTTACAAGTGCCTCCTGCCTGAAATCATTTGATGTCACCGTTAGAGCATCTGGAATTGGAAGGAACTAGCATTAATTGCTGTTCACTCTGTTGAGGCTGGTTAATAAAAGTTAACAAAAGTCCAAAAGGGAAGTCTGAAACAGTAGAGTGGTCAGAAAACATTAGCTGACTGTAGTCACAAATGAAATGTTTGCAGTCAGCTGATTGATCAGGTGTAGATAGCTTTTAAATAGTCCGGGGAGACTCAAGACAGATGACTACTGTGTCACGCTGAACAGGAAAGTCACATATCAACATTTCTTGCCTTTTGAAGCGGAGTACGCTGATGGGATTGTAAGTATGAGTAAGTGCCTGTGGCAAAAAGCTCTACACCACAGAAAAAGCATCTCCAGCATGTACCTCTTCCTACGCATGTCTCAGGTGGATAGCATCAACAACTAGGTTTGATGTGATTACAGTAATGACTGCAAAAATGCACAAAGAATACAAGCCACACACACACACAAAATTAATAAGGGAAACAGGAGCAAAGTAAAAGTGAGAAAGTGGAACTGAAAGGGGGAGGAGAACCACTCACAAACTTCTTCAGACTCACAGGCATATGGCAATTAACAAATGCAAAGTGAAAAATGGAGACAGTTGAGAGTTCTCTAATAGATTCTGCTCCTGCTGCTAGGTTCAGGGGAAAAAAAACAACGCTTGTACATCCCTGAAAGAGAAATGTTTTCAAAAAAATTCTTACACTTGAGTATCATCACTTCTCTGAAAAGTGCAATTTTGCAGAACCTATACTTGAAATGCTGTAAAGAAAACATATCTTCAGCTCCTGTGTGGAAAGTCATACATTTAATTGCAATTTGCTAAGAACAAACTGTGATAAGAATTCATCAATGTATTCCTTAACATCGTGTTTATTTTAATGCCAGGAAGCAATATCAGGCTACACGAACAAAATCAAGTTCCTTCCCACACAAGTAACACACAGCCTTTAGCTATATGATCACGCAGTATGTAAAATCCAATACAATATATTAATGATAGATTTTTGCATGTCAACATATCTAACACATATAATACTGTGAAACAGCACAATCATTTTTAGCTCGACAAAAAAATCCCATTCAGTCAAAGACAGAGTCTAACGAATGATGTTGAAAAGAAAGTGCTTTAGGAAATCTTAAAAGTCTGTAAATAACTGGCTACAGTGGAAAAAATTATGGCTTTGACCACAATTGTTCCTGATATAGAAGGTATTTTTACTATATCTCAATGATTTTAATCTATAATGTATTTTCCAACAACATTACAAAGATCTTTAAAAGTTGTTATTTCTCCACTGCCTGCAGCTGATGTGCTGGATTACCAAATAAATGGCAACCATGCCACTAAAGATCACTAGAAAAGCCACGTTTTCTTTTTGTTTGTCTTTACCGATGGCTGTGAGGTCCTTTATTTTGGTTTCTCCTAGCTGAACGTAACATACTGTTCCCTTCACAGTTCTTGGCAAGTTTAACAAAGTATTTCACATACAGAGCTAGAAATAAGAGCTGATCACAAATTCAGTCAGGTACAATAAATTCTGTTCTCAAGAATGAAAAAATGGACCATAATATTTGTCACTGCATTCTGAGAATAAAGTTATAGCCAACTAGAAGGTAGGTAGTTTCAAACGTACACTGATGAAATTCTAAAAGAACTAGACTTGTAAGTTAGATAAGATTATTAATTATTGTCATCGTTAAAAATGCAAAGCTCCACTGCAGATAAACCTCATTAAAGGTTGCAAAGTGAGTCTTTGTTCCAATAAATCAGGGACTCCAAAAACCTGAACACGCAAAACTGAGAAGAAAGCACTCCTTTTTAGCTTTCCAGAGAATCAATAAGAATGAACTAGAGGTACATTTTCAGATGCAATTCTTTACAACGTTAATATTCATTAAATGAAATTGTTAGCATAAATTTATAGAGACAAATTTACTGAATTGCATTTAAACATACTATCATACCTGCTGAGCCAGAGGGAGGAGGAGCACCAGCTTTCTGCCACTCAGTAGCTTCAGCAGCCATTCGACGAACATAGGCATCATCCACACACATCAGAATGTTTTCTGGCTTAATATCTGTATGAATGATCTTGCACTTGCTGTGGAGATAATCTAAACCTTGAAGTACCTAATTGCAAAAGGAATTTTTGGAAACTTATTTTTATTAGCCAGAGCAAGTTAAATGTATTTACTGTTAGTAAAGAGATGCTCGAACTATTGCCAGCAGTCCATGCATGGCCTGCCAGGATAATTTATTTAGCTCATAAACCCAATTCCAGAGATGTCCATAAGTTAGATACTGGCTGGCTGAATGGTCTTGATGACAACAAGCTGCTCTCAGACCTTCTATTTCCCAAGTGCTTTTCTGTTGATCAGCACACACGTGAAAAAAACCTCAATAGGTCTTCCTTGGAAAACAGATTCAGGCTGCTCAGTCAGAAAGGCTGATTCTCACTAGTTTATTATTTAAAATGTTATTTAAAAAACCCACCACAAGTACTATATACTATAACTGAAATCTGCTTTGTGAATAACCTTAATAAATAACTATTGATTATTGTAAAAAGCAGGAAGGGGAATGTTTGGATGAAGAGCTTAGGGATATGGTTTAGTGGGGACTGTTAGCGTTAGGTCAGAGGTTGGACTCGATGATCTTGAGGTCTCTTCCAACCTAGAAATTCTGTGTGTGTGTGTGTGTGTGTGTGTGTATGAAATGTTTACTATAACTTTCCTTAGAATTGCAATAGTAATTCAGCTTTTAATGTGATCAAGATGTCACATAAGGACTTGTCTACCTGTATTTGCTACATGGATTTTTCCACTAGTCTTTCATATTCTCTGGAGGCAAATTCTGCTCGATCATATCAAACCTGCATTCCAAAGTCTTAAAAATGTCTTCTGGGACTAAAATAAAAAGAATTTTTACACAATAAAGCTGTCTCTGATTCTGACTAGAACAGAAATACAACAGCTTATGTGGTTTTAAAAGTATTTTAGATGAGACCTAGGTATAATATAAAAGCCTTGAAAAAAGTAATTGACTTTCACAATTACTTTCACAAGTCAATTACTGCAATTAATCAGTACAGGATAAGATAAGAGGGTAAACCAAGCTATTGCTAAAATAGGCTCCATAAATAAATAGGAAAAAAATCAGCAAGAAAGAAAAACCCAGAAACCTAACTGACCCCATGTAAAAGAATTCTTTGAATTTTTAAAGAATGTTCTGCAGCAGGAAGCAGACCTCCAGCCTCAGCTACAGGAACAGCCTGCCTTTCCAGATATTGCAGAAATAAATCAGCACATGCTAACCTCCCTGCTCTCAGGATCCCTTAAGACCAAACTAGCTAGGGTAAACTTCAAAAGCAAAGTGTGTTGGTTCAAAATAGCAGTAACAGAATACAAAGGTATGAGTACTGCCCAGTCCTGAGCTAGTTCCAGATGGGTATGTCCAGACAGCACACCAGGCAGCTCAGGTAAGAGAAAAACAGTGGCATGTGTATGATGTTTACACCCAGAAACACTTCAAAGCGCTTGGCTCTGTTCTGGAGCTAGCTTGGAACAGCAACCTTCCTGAAAAGCTTTCCATCGTGCTCTTTATCTATAAAAACTGCATGTTCACATGAGCAAGACTCAGCATCGCTGCCAAAGGTATACCTAGAAACTGTTGCTTGCTTAACAACCTGGATTTTTTTTCCCTGCAAATCCAAACTACGCCCGAATATTTGCCGAAGCAATCAAAAGAATATGCAGTATTTCTCAAAGTGAGAAACGTTAAGGAAAGATTGGCTTATTCTAAGAAGGCAGTTAGTGGCTAAGTGACTGCAATCTTTAGAAAAGACATTAGCAGCAACAACAACGTAAAGTTTGATTACAATAGGCTTTTCCCTTCATCGCTATGGTACAAAGCATCTTAGAAACTACCATCAAATATCTGAGGACAAAATAAAGGATTCTGCAGTACATGAACAGCCATGAACATTCAGAAGGAAAAATTCCACCGTGTTGTGCACAAGTGGAATTTATGTGAAAATAAATTTGCTGCTACCCACTTTATAAAGATAGCCTTTCCCCGTTTCATGTGCTAGGGGTCCAGCTTTTTCTTTCATTTTGGCTGAAGATTCCCTTTTAGTAAAACAGAAAACATTACTTTTTACAATCACAATCAATTCTTTGACTTACCGTAACGACCATACTGCTAGAATTTTATAATTAGGAAGAATGCTCTTAGCTAGCTTAAAAAGTGGATCAGACTGCTTTATCATAAAAACTGGAAGTGTGTTATACCACTAAACCAGTAAAGAAATGTATACTGCAAGTGTGACTCTGAAAACACAGGACAGCTCCTGTTATTACAATTAGAAATGCGAATTACAAAACTGTGCATTTTCCCTGCTAAATGTCACATGGTTAGTTTCACATCAAGAAACTCTTTGTTATCATCTGCAGTGTCTATTTAAGATTCACTTTTCTTCTCTCTCTTTATCGTTCAGGGAGCCACATCACATTAACACATTAAACACATTTACTGTATTGTAGATGCAAAGCAAAAGAGAAAATTTTCATTGATCAATTACATGATGCTGGTTTTAGCTTCTGTTTCAGAACGCGATCCTTTTATAGATTTTTATAGACCCTTTTATAGACTGACGCTATATATTTTACAACCCAAAATAAGGATTCCAGAATTAAATCTGCACTGCCAACCATCTTCACTGCAAAAAAAGGAAGTGTGGCAGCCAGCCCTTTTTCAATTCTATAGGGTCATCTCTTGCATGACATTTCATATAACTCTGCCTCAGGGGAAAAAAACTGCTCAAAATTGAAATGAAATTTCTTATTAAGAAACTCAGCTCTCTGCTGCATTTTAAAATAAACCTTAATTTTGTCCCAACTGAGTACTCAAAAGTACTCAAAAAAGAACAAAAATATTGTTCAACTCGCAGCATACAACATTTCTTTTTCATTATAGCATGGAACTATAATACCTTTTGAAATCAAATGGTTTCTTTTCCCGAACACCAGTGCAATAATTGAATTTTCATATTCAAGTTCCACAAACACGTTTTTAAAACATGCATGGCACAAGTTTTGTGATTTCAGTTGGAAGGAGATGGTGTTATTGAAACCCTCTCCATCTCAGTCATACCTGCTTCTTGGGCACTGCCCTGAGGAGAGTCTGGCTCTGTTTTCTCTCTATTTGCTGAAGACAATAAAGTCTTCGTCTTTCTTAGCCTTCTCTTAAAACTAAACAAACTAATTCTCCCAAGTCCTGCCATACATGCTATGCTGCAGCTCCCTGATCCTCTTGATGGCCTTCTACTGGACTCACTTCAGCAAGCCAACATCTTGTACTTGGAGCCCCAAACTGTACAGAACCCTGAGGGGCTAAAAACAGAGCCTGAATTGGTCTGCTTACACCCATACTAATGTGAGTACATACGAGCTCAACCACTTGTACTTGCCCATCCTTTTGGAAGCACCTTTACCTGCCTGTTGCTGCACTCCAGGCGTCTGAGCTGTCCCACTATCGCTCTGTGCTCTCAGTGAGGTTACGGCTCTGCAACTGCACATGGATTTCTAATTCCAGCTCATTTTTTCCTGTGCTTTATGCATTTGTAAAAAGCCACTCGAGACAGGTCCCCAGTCTATCTGAGGAAAAACTGAGAGCCTTCCTCATAAATCCATCCTTAAGGCAGCTCCTTGCTGATCTCCCTTCTCACTGGGTTCTGGTAACCATCCCTGAAGACCCCACCTGAAAGTCCTCTTCTGCTAGGTTCCCACCTTCCTTTCACAAAGGAATCAGCTTGGATCCATTCCTGTTCCTGCCAACAGGCACTGTAACAGAGGTAAAGGCTGCAGGAGGCAGCTCCTAAACCTGGCTTTGCTGCTCAAGCCAGTGTATAAAGAAAGTACATTGCAAATTCCCATGTTTTGGCCAAACTCCAGGACAATGGGGCAACCAAACTGAAAACATTCCAAACAAAGAAAAATACAAAGTATAGCAGAAGCAGTGAACATTTATATGCACATATTAATACAAATACACAGTCCTGTTCCTTAGCACACAGCTCAGTTCAGCCCTGCATTAGTACCACTCCTTATTTCTAGAATCTGAGCCTCCTGGCTGTACAGAAATTAAGGGACCTACAATTTCAGCTCCATCCTAACAGCTTTGTCAGGCAGGGCATTTGGCTAATTCTGATTAAAGAGCTGAGAGGCTGATATTCACCAGATGACATATAATAAAATTTTCAAAGAAAGTAACTACTTCAATAGACAGCTTATTAACAAAATAGAGGTAATGCTGATGAAAGGCAATACAAATTACTTAAGTGACAAACTGAAAATCTTTCTTTGATCACTGGTAGGTATTAACTACATATGGATTAACAGTATACATAAAATCACAGAGATGTATGATTTTGCCTTGTTGAGACACCATTTCTCCTTACAATCACCTCTCAGCAATTCAGTTTTCACAGCTCCTGCAAGAGAACATGTTTTAGAAGAATATCTCCCAGTGAAATGTTCTGAACTGTTTCATCTGGTTAGGCCTTTGACTCCACAAGAATTTAAATATATGTAGGTAGTTTTCAAAAACAGATTCTTTTAGAACTATTTTTTTCAGAGAGAAAATTTGTGTTCAGTTTTATAACAATATATTACTTCCCAATGTTCTGATGTTTTATTTCCAGAACAGCTTATTAAGAAGCATGACATACTGATGATTTTGTTAACCAAAACTGCAATTGAATATGAATACTCCTACATCTATGAAAAAGACTCATTGTTTCAGCGTTTTATTTTCTATAATATCTCAGGAAACTCCTTTATCTATGGGATATCTTGATAAAAATAATACAGTAAGGAGAAATACAGGCTACCAAGGAAAAGGCTCTTACAAACCTTACCAATAAAATTCTCTAATCTCAGATACCACTGGTAAGAATTCATTTGAAATATCACCATTCTAACCTTTAAACGGTTAACAATTTTGGAAGAAACAAATTAAAGAAACTAGAAAATTAGCAAATCTTACCTGTCGAATTATACTTTTTACACAACGGATGGGAAGGCCTTGATAATTGGACTTGATTATCCATTTTAGGAGATGATGTCCAAGTACTTCAAAGACCATACAGACATCTGGGATTTGATTAAGGATAATTTCCAAGTAAACTTGTTAACAAGATGAACCACAGACATATTTTTGCATATTGACTACAGCAATCAACATCCTGTAAGAAAAAAGTTCCCCCTAAACTGAGCAAAAAATAGTACATGCTTTGGTACTACATTTCAATTCTATATGAACAGGTACAAGAACAGTGCCCAAATTAAAACATTCTAATGATGCAATTCTTGTCTGTTATTTCTGAATGTAACAACAGCATTAGGGTGAACATTGAAATGGCTATATGTAAAAAAAAAAAAATAATTCATTTTTGTTTTCTTTGAAACAATTCAAAGTACTAATTTGCCCTATTACTTCTAGTTTCTAATAAATTTTAAGTGATTTGAATAGAAGGTTTGAACAACAGAAGACCGCAGCAACAGTGTTTTAAAACTGAACCACACTAAATATCTTTCTGACTAGGCTCAGTTGAAAAACACTTGATAAAGTCAACAAAGTAGTACGAGACTGGATCTCTTAACCACCTACAGTTTTAACTGCAGAGGATAACGACAATTATCAAAGAATTTAGGTGCAAAGACAACTTGTAATTCAGAAGCAGCAATATGGAAAAAAAAAAAAAAACAAAAACAAAAACAAACACAAACAAACAGAATGCCAGAAAGTTTCATTTGACCCATGATCTTCTCCGCAGATAATAAGGGAAGAATATTGGAACAGAGCAAGATATAGAAATTTCCAGTGATTTGTGGTTCAGGGACCTTTAAGTCAGAGCTTCTACATTTAATATACCTGGGTAAGTTATTTTTCTATTCAGAAAATATTCTAATATTCAAGTTAATTGCAAGTTTTAGCATCCATAATGTTCCAGCAAAAAATTATACAATTTGACAACGCTGACTTAACCCTCAGAGACAAACTGGGAATAACCTTACCATCGCTGGAAATTGTAAAGAATGTTGAAATCTGAACTACATGACACTATAACCTTGCACAGAATAATGCAATACAAATGACAGAAAATGAACTAACTGATGGATTCTGCAGGAACATCTCATAGAAATTAGATCCTCTCTTTCTCCATTCATAGGAAACCACGCTGTTAGGGGAGAAATCTTACCTAACTTTTCAGTGTTTTCATTAACCAGTTTCTTGGTGATAATCTTAATGCTGCTGTCTTGAGTAAAAATGAAACTTACTTTGCCTATGGGTCTATCACATCCTTTTCAAGCACCTAACCCATATGAATAAAGCTATGTGAAATTTTGAAATCTACATCCCCAAGATGGAGTTGGACTGAAAGATAAAATCCCTCAAGACTGGGCTTTGTACTTTGTGAAGAATTTTGATTCACTTTGATTGCTGCTATATATTCTTCTCACTCGATGTTCCTCAACTCCTGTATTAGAAGAGATCATGAATAGTCATTTCCCAACCATATTAATCAGCCTACTCAGTTCCATTCACAAGAGGAAACAGTTTGGGTTACTTTACCATCCAAGCATCCGATGACAAGAAGTCACTAATAAAGCACAGAGCCATCAGAGAGGAAGAGCAGAGCACGTTAGCACTACAGGGCTTATTAACTTAGCCCACGCAGGGAAGTTGCAATGCTACAGAAAGACAGCAACACACATTTCTGAAAGGCAAGACTCTGCAGTGTTAAATGAAATTTAGGACACCCGCCCACAGTCCTTCAGGCCACTGCTGCTGCAGACTCTCCAGTGCACATTCCTGCCATTCCTTGTTTTTACTGGCCTGCTATGCCTTGCCAGGAACCAGAAGAGGAAGGATGTGGGGAAGTGAACAGCTGAGAGGCAAGCAAGGGGAGGACACAGAGAAGGAAGATGCGAGGAGGAATGGCAGAAGTAGACAGAGAAAAAGAGAGCCACAAGAAAGAGGAGTGATGTATACCTGGAAAAGATTGCAGCATTTCACCAGGAGGACTCTGACAAACCCAAGGCAAGCTCAGTATTGGGGAGGCAAGTGGGATGGGGAAAAGACAAGCAGGAGGCTCAGTGTTTGGAGAAGATACGTCAAAATGTGACAGTTGTCTGATTCACTACTGTGACCTGAAGCATGTAAACTGCAAGCCAGCATGTCCACAAAGAAAAGCGTGGGGAAAGCTGTGCATTAATTATCAGGAAGCCAGCCTTGCAAGCCCCAGGATCATCCCACAGCACCAAGTGCCTGACAGATGAGCATGTCCGAAGAGTTCTTCAGAAAAAAAGAAAGCTGAAGCCCATGCTGCATACATGTCTCTTATGAAATGCTCTTTGAAGGGAGTCTGGAGAATATCTGAAAGGGGGAAATTTAGCAGAGTAGTGAAAGTGAGAGTAATAAACATAACAACTATCAGCTGACAGCATTAAGTACTAAAAACCATTCTTTCCTGACCAGAATCTTGCAGTAACTATCTTTTTATCTACAAACACAGCACAGGAATATTTAGAAATCTGATGAGGTTTGAAGACTATTTAAACTAAATGACATAAAGCTCTGGTACCAACCCAGAGAATATCTGGATGCATCTCAGTAGCTCCTGGGCTGGCAGTATTTAGGCCCTATGGCATTCAATTAATGCTGTATATTCTTTGAAGATAAATTTAATACAATTATCATAATACACGATCATGTCAGGAATGTTTCCTTCTTTATTGTCTCACTTGTATCTCCAAGCACTTGTTTCATTATGTGATTGTCTGAGTTTCTTATTAAAAAATGTTTCCCTCAATTATTTATTAAGGCTCTAATGAGTATCCAGTGCAGTCTGGATAATCTGGAAAATCGCAATTGCAGTCTTCTTAAAATGTAGAAGTAGCTAAAAAAAATAAAATACTATCAGTCTAGTGTAGCATAGCACACATTGCTAAAATCTACACGTATATAAACACTTCTTACAGCTCCTAGGAGAAGGATGATTGTTTTCAGACACACAGCCATGGCAGTGGCTCTGCAAACTCACAGCCCTGTGCTACTTGGTTCTTGACAAGCTTCCCCGTTTGGAAGCTCCACAACATTTTGTGGTATTGGCCATCTAAAGGATACATCAACCTCTCCTTTGTCTAACTTTTAAAAGTATTTCATAATCAATAATCAAACCTCTATGAAGCATATGTTGTTTTAATTTACAGGCAAGGAACAGATATTTAGTGACTTGCCCAAAGAATGCCAGAAACAATACAGCATGAAAAATTCTCAAATTGCTCTCTCAAACTCTTCAACTCAGTAACACCACCGTAGCACTAAAATGGCTTTTTTTAAATGGAAACCACTAACAGCAGAACATTAAAAACAGTTACTTGATCCTTCCCTCCCTCCCAAAAGGACATACACCAAAGATTTTTTTTCCCTAGAAGCAAAAAAGGACTTCATCAAATAACCAATGCAACCAAATTCTGATCAAACTAGTAATGTGATTCAGGATGCACAAACTGTTTTACAGGAAATCTCAAAGCTGAAGATATTAGCTATCACATTTTCACTGGTGACTAGGACTTTGACAGACCTAGTCAAGGATCTACTAAGGTAAAACTGAAACAGAATACATCAGTGTCAGCTATCCAGTGTTAATCCACTAACACGAAGTTATCTGAGCCCATTTTACACTAATACATGACCTCTCTTGGCTTTGTCAACCTACATGCTGTATCTCCAAAAGAGTTTGGATATGCTTTTATATACTATCGCTAACCAAATTTACTCTCAATACTCAGAAACAGCTTTTACCTTTAATACAGCTGTTTACATACCTGTGAATCTCATCAGTAATATAAGAATGATACTGGGAAACTGCTCTCTTAAACAGGTAAGAATTACTTCCTCACATAAGTATGAGTACATTTTCTTATTCCCCGTTTCATATTAGTGTTTTACGATGAAATCAGTAAGTCAAAAATCTCTGATTTCTAAAAATAACTGTAATTATTCTTCAATAGCACAGTTGTCAACTGAAGAGCTGAAGTGCTTTGGTGACATTATTTTTTAATGAACACAGTTAGACGATAGAGATATTTATGCAGTACTTCTCAGCAAGCATCTCAGCTCATAGATGACAACCTATTTTATACAGCCCAGCAGCACTGAGAAATCCCAACCAGGGTTCTTTGCCTCATTGTGTTAAACAACTTCTTTGATCACAAATCGTTTATAGTCAATTTGAAATGACTGCTAGCAACTGTATAGTTTCTTTTAATTCATGCTAATGTGATGATATGATAAAACCCACGAAAAAAAGCAGACTGTGCTGACTTCACCTACACTTAAGTAGCTTTCTACCAAGGTAGCTGACCAGTGAATCATCAGGAAACAAATATGGAAGAAAGGGGAAGCTGTTAAAATCCCATTCCACAAATGAGAATACTTGTCTCTATACTCACTTTTCTCACTTACAACAAACCCAAAGGCTAACTGATGTCAAGAAACATGGGTAGGATGAAAACTGTTTGCACACTTCTCCCTGGAAGGATACTTTCCAATGGGCTTTCAAACTTACTGGAGGTCACCTCCTAGATTCCTCTCCTAAAGAACTAGAGCTAGTGAAGAGTAACTTAACCTAATTTGCTAAAGACTGAAGGCACATCACCAAACTCAATTTAATCTTAAGCTAGAGCAAGAACTGTCTCTGTTTAGTAGTGTGATACCATGAATAATGAGGTCTGTTATTAGGCCTCCAAGACACAATCACACAAATAAATACCAGTTGTAACAATAAATGAAAGGACAGTAATATAATAAGCTGCTAAAACATCTAATACAGTTAGCAAAGACAATTGCCTTTAGTTCAACTAAAAAGCCAAATGTATTCAGAGACCTCAGATTTTCCCTAAGAACAATATTCAGACATATATATTACTTTGTCTCCCTCTCTCAAAGCATAAGAAAAGCCTTTAAAACCATTGCCAAAAAATAGAGGTCATGTGGCCAAAAAAGGATCACGTAAACCAGAAAGTGATGCTCCCTGCCCTCACAATTCTCACAAGAAAATAGCAACCAGCTTCTTCATGACACTGACTCTTTCTCCTTACTACTCAAGGACAAAACATATTTATCGTAAGCCTCACCTTCTACAAATCTCTTCAGTAGAAAATTTCTAAACAAACTTACATTCTCCAGCTCTAGTACCATGGCAGGATTGTCTTTTTTTTTTTTTTTTTAATTTTGTATTATTTAAAAAGTGTAAGCTATTTCACTCCAGTGGGTGCACTAAATGCTGGTCTACTCTTTGCATCTGCACACATGGTGATGGTTCTACACTGCAATTTTAAGCTAAGACTAATTAAAAATAGCCAGAACTAAGAGATTACTTATCTCATTAGATCATTTTTAATGAAGTTGCAACATTTTCAAAAGGATACGTATTCCATTCATTCCAGAAATTTTGAAGTCATCAATTAGCTGTACAACCATATCTTTGTTGGGATCATTAGGGTCACTTTCACGAACCTAAACCAAGAGTGCAAACACTGATATTTTAGGAAAGAATTCACATTAAAATACTAATTACTTAGCTTTCAATATGAAACAATGTTTTGGAGCTTCAGAAATCATGGTAACATAATAAATTAGCTATTTAGAAAAAAGATGTAGAAAGTTTAAAAACAATATCCCACTACATTTTTTAAATTTGTTATTATTATCATGATTAGTACTGAACAATACTGTGTGAGCGATACTTACACATTTGAGTAACTTTATTTCATCCAAGGCTGTCTCTGTGTAATGCTGGGCACTTTTTACAACTTTCATTGCAACAAACCTTTTTCCCCTTGAAAATAAAAAATAAAACCACTTTCAACACATGCTCTGAGCTAAAATAGACACATTTTGAAAATTTGGAAATGTTAAATAGAATATTTCATAATTTCATGCATTCTGACAGAAAACTATAAAGCACTGAAAAGCAGCTTTTAACAACATTGTGTTAACGACCTCATTTATTGAATATTTTATCTCCTTCATGCTAATGTCTTTAGAAGAGATATATTTTTTCATTAATGATACAACAGAAATAAAAACATTAGCTTACTCTCACACATTCAAGACAACATGTAAATTAAATAAGCAAAGCTAATTTGTCAAAAAAAACAGTTACACATATTCTGAGAGGTTTTATAAACGATGGACTTAACCAAAGGCAAAATAATAATGCAGACGTTTTTCTGCATTATGAAAAGGATAGCTCAAATTTACATAGCTTTATCATGCAGGCAAAATAAAAGTTACTGTAAACAGAATAAAAAATGGATATAAATAGTTTACTTACTGCATATCCCAGCATAGCCAGACTGTGGAGAAGTGTCCCCATCCTAGCTTTCTAATAACATGATATCGGCCATTGAAAAGATCACCAATTTTCACTGGATGATAGCCTCCTTTCATGAAAATAAAAAGTAGAAAAAAGAATATTCAGAAAACAAACAGTATTTTTCAGTTCAATTAATTCCTGTAGTATAAATTTTCCCTTTCAAATTGTCCTGTACTATAAATAGGAAGTCTAAAAAAAATTTACTCTAATGTTAAAAATACTGCCCTACTTGGCCTGGAGAGAAAATACTCATGCCCTGTACGTACTGTAGAGTTTATCTGTCCTTCTCTGTTACGGCTTTCATCTGTGGTAATGCCATCTGTTCAGAGTACAGGAAAGATCTGCATTATTTCTTTATCATATATGAATTTTCTCCAGTCAACATATTTTTGGATGAATGTAGACTCTCAACAGAGATCGTTTTAATTCCCATTTGCTTTCTACTAATAAAGGCAGCGATAAAATACTTCCTGAGAAAACATTACGAACGTCAACTTTATCGATGCTTTTCTGCTTGGCTCCTGACCCACGGCAGCAGCGCGTTTTCCCAAGCCTGAGGGTTTTATAGCGAGGAAGCAGAGGGAGCAGGTAGCTACAGGCTTTGTCTAAGCTGCATTTTAACCCACGTCTGCAGGCTACCTACCCGTTCTCCCCGCCACAGTCCAGACTTGTGCCCCCACACACCTTCCCAAAAGCCCTGCTGGCAGAAAGGCCAACCTGAGAGCAGGCTGGAGCTCAGGTTTCAGCACAGCGGGAAGAGGTTGCAAGAGGTAGTGCTGATGTTTATTGCTCCATTGTGAAGCTTTTTATTTCCTTTGTATTTTAAGAGGTGTTCTTAAACGCCAGAAAGAGAGTGATCATATGAGATTATTATTCAGATCTTAAAACACTAAATAAACATTCACAATTTTGCCTAAATGCAAAGGAATAATACAGCTGCAGCCTGCAGCTCTCCAGGATGTCACCCATCTGTCAGCTGTCAAGGGATTATCTCCTCGGCTCTTGCCGGTCCTTCGTCATGTCACGCCCAACTGGCCTTTGGAAGAACCCTCACTTACTGATTATTCCACTTCAGATTTGGAAAACCTTAAGAACACTTCCTTTAGGTTGTTATATTTGTTTTGAAATATGCTGCAAATCTTGTTAGAACTGGTGCCCAGTTAACACAACAATGCCAATTTATTACTTAATTCCTTGGATTTAGAACGGGGAGTTGGCTCTTATCTCCTGCATATCTGTGGAACAGCAGCAACAAATCCGGATATATTTATATCCTTTCTATGCTAATAACATTTTTTTTTTGCCCTAACAGAAGTTCAGGAGTTTATTTATGAGCTAGTCGCAAGGATTTCCAGAGCAGATGAATAAATTTATTAGAATTTTATGACAGAACTGTAAAGATTGCATATTTAACACAACTATAACGCTTAAATAAAATATTGATTTAAATGTCAGTATGTCTAAACAAACTCTAAACCACACAGCTATGGGATCTGTTCAGTGAGTTGCATCTCCAGGCTGAATTGGCTGCTGGCAAAGCTTGCCCAGAGCACCAGCCAAGAGCTGACCCGCCTGGCCCCGGCCCAGCCGCTGGGCTCTGGCACCTCCGCGCCGCTGGCACCACCTCAAGCACGGCCGCAGCACCTGGGGGGCAGCCCAGCCAAGCTCTCATTTGGGCCAGGGCCGGTCTGGATCGAGTGGCAGCACGGTGACATGCAGGGAAAACTTCCCTGCTATCCTTAGGAAGGAAATGTTTGCAAAAGGCTTCCAGAACAACTCACCTAGCAATGTGAATAAAACCTTCATTTCCACAACCAGGTTGTGCCAACTTAGTAAGAACGTGCAGCGTGCCCGTGTGGGAATTCCTCTCTTTTCAAAGAAAAAAGCAGATCATTTTTGGAATGCCAGCCCAGATTTACGCCCCAGGAAATGGGATGTCCATTATTTAGAGTAAATGTTGACTACTGGGCTTTCCACTTTGTTAGGGAAAAGAAACAGTACCGGGTACAACTGAAACCCAAGTCTCCTGTGTTTACATTATTCAGGAAATTCGCTGAATGAAGTCACACGTACAAATTCATACTGATAGGAAGAAGTAACCATAAAAAAAACCTAAAGCACTAATTTGTGTATTTAACCAGCCCTACAGTAACAGATGAGGATGAAAATATTAAGAAAACTGGATGAATGTAATCATACTGATACAGTTACTGATTGTTTTAAAACAATCAAAAAAAAAAATCTATTCTTTGGTAAATTCTTTCCATAAAACTCTACCCAGGATGATCAAGCGATACATGTGAGAGGAAGGTGAAGGGAACAATTACAGCAATTCTACCTTTCTGGTACTGAACAGGTCTACATTTGTGAAGCACATCAAGCCTGCTGACCTGACAGCAAGGATTGCTTAAAATGCTTCAAAAGTAAATTCAGTGTTGCAGTATCATTTCTTATTATTTTTGTCCTGCATATATCGCTGCAAGAAACCAGTGAGATGTATGAAGCTGTATAGTCATTATTCCTTTTGCAAGCAGATATAGTCAGAAAAGCTGAGAAGAATGCAACACCTAGTTTAACATCTGTCTATGGTTTGCAAAACAGATTTTAAATTAAACAATAAAAGATTTTCTGAAATATTTTACTAACTTCTTAAATGCCTAGTCCTAGTAAATTGTTCCTGAGCACAGTTACACGGCTTCAGAAGCATTTGAAATCACACACAACTTATGCAGCCTTTTGCACTGCAACAAGGGTGTAACTCTGGGCCTTCAAACACATACAACAATGGTCAAGTCTTTTTTTTTTTTCCCATTAAACAAAATATTTGCCTTTTTTGTTTGTTTGTTTTTGGACATGGTAACAGCATTAACTCTCAACTACAAAGAATTCAAGCACAGGTAAATGTGTGCTTCTAAGAACAATGTAGTTTATAAAACTGCCTTGCAAATCTGCCTGTGTGAAGACACCCTTTGGCATATTTGTGCTTCAAAGGGTCAAAAACAATCAAGAACTTGTGATACTTTCTTCCAGGACAGGAAAGAGAACTCCCTACAGAAGAAATCAAAGACACTGAAGTCAAGTCAATAAACAAGCTGACAAGTTATTTAGATAAAATCTATGTAGTGCAAGAACAATGACACAATATATGTAAAAGCCATGTTACTTTGGTCACTACAGCACTACAACACGTGTGTATCCACCAAGTAAATATACGCTTCACAAGGTATTTTCTACCCTCCTAAGTAACAGCAGGAGCAGTTTTGGAAATAATCAATAACTATTCCTGTAGGTGTTATTCCCTATTCCTGCTGCTAGGTCAGCAAGGTATTCATTTACAGGTTGTGCACAGCAGCACAGCTAAATGTACTATAAAAATCGGTGTCATCTTATGATGAATGCAATTATTTAAGTTCTTCATGGTACAGAAGGTGCTTCCAAATAGCAACGACAAGAAAGTATCTATGCAAAATTAGAGTTTTGAGAAAAATTATGTAATCTTGGAAACACAATATTGGTATTTGAAAATATACAATGTGTAAGTGGTAGTGCTGATAACGTAACAAAAAGTCTGTTGTGCTATTCACTACAGCACACACACAAAGTCTCTCACACTGCTAGCTAGCTACAAGCACTCAAGAAAGAGGGTCAGAAAAAAATGAGATCATTATTCCTAAATGTCTCCTGAATGTATTGGTAATTGTGGCTGAGTAGTTCTATGTTTGTATAGGGAATTATTCCCTTTGTGAACTGGATGAATGGGAGACATCTCCAGGGGGCAAAGAAGATGATCAGAGAAGCAAAGAATTCCAATTACATCTATGACATGACAGACTCTTGAAAAAAAAACCTCCAAGTGTTTCAAGGCATTTCAGAAAAGAAGAAAAAATAGCTTCATTGTCTAAGTACCCCTTGAAAAATCATGTAGTCGGAGTTTTGATATTTCCATTTCTTAAACAAATAAACATTTGAAAAGCATTTGATCTAAATTCAGTGCCATCGACAGCAGTCAGTTCACAGATTTAACCAGGCTCTGGAAGAAGGCCCAGGGGAACAAAGGTTGGTCTGCTTTACACAAGTGGCTGTTGGTGCTCTCCTTCGTATCAGGTGTCAATTCAAACTAATCCAATTTCCTGATTAAAAATACTATTACGAGTGGCAACTATTTACTAGCCACTATGTAATGTGGTGAAGATGTGAGCCCAGCTCATAGTAACATATTCTTAAGAAAACATCTGTAACAGGCAATGGTAAATATAGTTAATAGATAAAACACTATATTTGTTAAAAATATTTATATACTATATACTCCCTCATCAAAACTGCCCTTCTATGAAATTTCAGACTGGGGCTGAGAATGGACTAAATATGCTTTAAATCTTACTCAAAAATCCTGAGGGATTGACACTTTGGAGATCAAATTAGGAAAAAAAGAGACACTCCACTAAAACATGGTAATTTCCAAATATTTATCTTCTGCTCCACAAAGATATCCCAAAACAGGAAAACATATTCAAGCTAATAAAACATCTCTCCAAAAATCTGGAAATATTACATCCAAAAGCCATCCCAGCAATTCTTTACCAAATAACTGATTCATTCCCCAGACTGAATATGAAGTCTAAATGGCTCCAGATCTTCCCAGCCTTGCCATTTGATTCAGACGCATATACAACACTGACCTTCCTGTCAAGTTCAACGACAGCAAGTAAAAAAAAAAAAAAAAAAAGGAAGCTTACTGATCACTCTAACAGGAAATTATGGTTAAAAAATAGACAAATCATGCAGTGGAGCAACAAAAGCACTGTTCTCACAGAAACAAATGATTATGACATCCAAACAAACCAAAGCTCGAACCAATTTTTAGTACACTTCCATCAATTCACAGATTGAAGATTTCAAGAACACAGAACCACCTTCCAGCACACAGAAGTTGCCTTTAATTTTTCCAGAAACTTCAAGTATTAGTGTAACATGTAGTTCATTTTAAAAGCAAACAGATCTCACTCATGACCTATTACAGTCACAGACTCTACTTAAACAGGTGACTTACAAGCAAGCTGTAAACTTAGATTTATATTTTTTATGATCTGGATACTCCAGATGGTGACATTTTGCAAAAGATACTGGAACATAGACAACAATGGATTGTTTGAAATTAAACGCAGCCCTTCCTTCAGGGAAGAATTAAGTGGGGGCCTAGCAATGCTTAATCTCAAGTAGATACAGATGCTTACAAGTAAACAGATGTTTAAACAGCAAATCCATCCTTACTCACCGATGGAAGATGTTACAGATACCAAAAGAGTTATATCAATAAACTAGCGTGTAACAACAGAAATTTTAAAAAATGAATAAAAAAAAATACAAAGATGCTTTAGCTATGGGTTTTCTTTTCCCTGCTGCAGGCTGTAAAGTTTAGTTTGAGTTTACCATTTGGTTTTCACCACTGGTATTTGTAAGCCATTTCAACATTTGAAATATCACATATTAATAAAACTTCTTACACTGAAATGAAAATGTCACGTCCACTTGTTAAATCTGAAAATACACAACCACTCATTCCAGGGCTGGGAAAAGGGATTCTTAAAAGAGCACAGTGGCTGGCTTACACAGAAACTTCTGATTAAGACAGCATCATATTTGACAAAATATTTACTGATTTGAGGAACATGGAATACCAGATATAGTAAATGTATGCACAGTGGAGTGGTCTGGGGCTGTACTTAAAATGGAAAATAAGAATAAAATCAATTCAAGACCATAAAACTTTGATGTTTCCTACAGTAAATTCATACCCCTGAACTGATAGACATGTTATCTATGATTTTTCATGCACATACAGTGCACACTAATGGGAATAGACTTGAAACATTAGGAGTAACATTGAAACAAACTTTAGTATTGACACTGTTGCACTGCAGTTACGTGTTTTTATGAAAGAAGTGGCCACTTGTTCTTATGAAAAAATGTAGTAAAAATAATGTAAGTAACAACAAAAACTAAGGAATTTAGAAACTGAAATAAAGATGCAGATAACCTCAGACAGTGCTGAGGTCTGTGAAAGGCAACGTGCAAAAAGAAGCATGTATCATAGGCTTGTGCAGCTATGAGAAGGAGAAAGAAAAGATACAGACCCAAATGTATTTAGTTGACATCAAATGCACAAAAGCATTTGAGAATGCGTAGAGGGGGAGTTTGCTTTGGTTAGGATGTTAGTTTCTCTTACAACTACTATGTATTAAATAAAGTTTCTTCTCTTATTCTTATAACTGGGAAAAAATAGGCATATAATATTTGTACACTTTTAATTGCAAAACGCATACATAAGCTATAGATAAGTGAGAGTTGAGCTGAAGACAGTAGCACATTTGGACCTGAAACAGACAGTCATTGATGACTTTTGTATAAACAAACCCCATAATGAAGGACTCGTTCTTCAAACACCTCACAAGAACCTGGCTGAAGACTTACAGGATGCCATTCACCCGCAAGGACACTGCTGAACCGCACGCACCTTTGCAGTAATCTGCGGGATCCTCTTGCTCCTCATCGTCGGACCCTAGGATCTCCTCCTCTGGCTCTGGCGGGGCGGGCTCCGGCAGGGGTGGCGGCGGGGGCGGCGGTGGTGGTGGAGGTGCAGAGGGGGCTTTCTGCTGAGGCTCTGGCCTGGAGATGAAAGAGAGAGGACGCTTAATGAAGAGCTCGGTCAGCGGTAATCCGATTGTTGAGAGGGGAGGAAAGATGCTTTGGGAAATGCGAGTGAAGCACATCTCTCCTTATCTTTTCTATCGCCTTGCGATGCCCCAGGGAGGCACGGACAGAGATTCACCTCACCGGGCCAAAAGCAAGTGAATTCGGACTCGTTCACTGGAACAGCTTGCAAAAGATACAGGAAGTACATAATCAGATATGGACTGGCTTTTTCAAACCCTGCCGAGCAATTGAGGCGTTATGAGGTGTTATGAGGCGTAATTGAGGTGTTAGACCCATGTTCTTGAGCATAACCAAGAAGAAATGTTTTTCAGAAGACATCAAGATAATCAAGTCATTCAAAAGCTCTCGCCCGCTAGCTGAATGAAGAAAGATCTCATTAATACCCAGCAAGAAGCAATCTTCTAGTGACGCCAGCACAAAGCAGATGACTTAAAACACTTCTCATCTGTAGCTGCTGCCAGGACTATGGAAAAATGTATCAGCACGCAAGATACTGAAAACAGCTATTAGTGAGAAAGAGAGAGAAATTAATCTCCCTGGTTAGCCCATGAGCACACACAGCACTCCTGAACATGCAGTGATTGAGAAACAACAAAAAAGCCACCACCAAGCAAGAGATGGTATTTCTATCTTGCTTCTTCAGTTTAGAAAACAAAACAAAAATAAATAAATAAAACCACCATGAAAACGAAGTATTTTGTTACTGAAAGTGTTCTAGAGCTTTTTAGGAGAAAGATTATATAGTTGGTATTTCTAAACACCTACAAATTACTGACATTTTGAAATTCTGAGCGTTTTCAGTACATATAAAAAATGAAATCCAGGGTTGAAGCACATCTGTTTGTGTAACAACCAAGAAAACCTCCAAACAGGTTTATGCTGCTATTTTTTGTATTCATATTTCATACAAATAAAAAATGTGTATTTGTAAAATGATATACTTGCAAAATGCACTTGCAAAATAACTTAAAGCACGCGTGCCACCAAAAGCAGCTATAATTTACATGTGTATCTACTTCAGATCTAAGCTGTCTCAAAAGTACCATATTAACAGCATTTTATCATTCAAATAGCCACAGCTGAAAAAATACTGCAACTTGTTAGTATTTCATCTCCCAAAACTCAGATTCAAATGCTTCATTGATCATGAATAAAAACTATATTTATGTTTATACTGCTCCTATATTCATCCTTCTCATCACCCCCCCCCCCCCCCCTTTTTTTTTTCCTTTTTACACGCTGCAATTGTTCAAGAAAGCCAGCATTTGGAGTAGACAAGTACACAGTTGGTCAGAAATAAATTCCACTGGCAAGATGCTCCGCCTGCACAGCAGCTGCTATTATGTCTTTGCTTTAAAGGACATTACTGGAAGTTGCACGCATACCAAATTTATCTGCCTGATACTTCTTTCACAAAATATCATTCTTCCACGATTTCAGTAAATGGTCAGATTTTAAAAGGATGTTTGGAACTAGTTTATTATTGGAATACAATGGCTTAGGTTATGTCGAGCAAACTACAATCATTCTGCCTCGTTCTGACCACGTTTCAATTTCATTATTTTGGTCACATAAAATGATACAAATGTGGCAAAAAATCCAGTAGCTTAGAGCAATGTGGTACAGGTCATTTCAAAAATCCATTGGAGTTGTGCTGATTTTGTCTTTTAAGCAAACAACTACTAGATCTATTTCTTCACATGATAAAAATAATGTTTTAAAGAGAATTGGAAGCATTTCTGGAATTGAGATTCACACACTTTGTCACTCACTTTGAAATAACTGTCAAGGAATACCAAGAATCTCCCTCCAAGAGACCAGAAGAAGGAATTTATTTCTAGGGAAATTGATTAACAAAACTGAGCTTCTTCTGAGTCTCAAGCTACTATATTTGATTTTGGTTTGCAAAGGGTTATTTTTTCCTGTCTACAATCCTTGCTGCATTCAGTACCCTGGCATTCAGAAGCATTTTCTTATTCTCCTTTGCAGACATCAGGAAGGAAGGGGGGACTTTTTTTCCTGCTGGGGTGATTTATGATTTTATCTGCCAGTAACAAACACTGAATTAAACTGAGAAGGATCTTTGATTTGCTCTTTTAGCTTTGCTTGCACCTTTCGAAGCAATTGAATGTTACGATGTGGAGAAGGGTGAAGGAAAGAAATGCCGCTACGTTACACCAGCCTGCCTGCTAATTCTGCATTACTGCCTTCTTTTGCCATCTGTTTGCTTTAGTTTAGGATTCTCTGCAAGGGACATTGTTGTTTGGTTTTGTTCACTGTTACGCTTCTGAGCTGCACGCAAAGATCAAGCCTTCAGCACTTGACTTGGCTGCTTAAATTCTGCCTACAAGTTCAGTAGCTCAGGCTAGCATCGCCGATGCTTGCTCTTCTGCCAATACACAACTTGACAATAGTGAGTTATGACATCAGGCTGGGAGAGAACTCCAGTTTTGCTGTTTCTTAATAGCCCTGTTATTGAATTGGAAATGTAAGATACTGTCAATGTTCCAACAACCACAGAAACACAGAATGGTTTGGGTTGGAAGGGACCTTAAAGCCCAACCAGTTCCAGCCCCCTGCCATGGGCAGGGACACCTCCCACCAGCCCAGGTTGCCCAAAGCCCCATCCAGCCTGGCCTTGAGCACCTCCAGGGATGGGGCATCCACAGCTTCTCTGGGCAGCCTGTGCCAGGGCCTCACCACCCTCACGGGAAAGAGCTTCTTCCTTATGTCTAATCTAAATTTACTCCTTTTTAGTTTAGATTTAGATATCTTCCTTCGTGATGTATGACAAATACACAATTCATTCAGCTCACACTGTGGATTTTTTTTTAGTATAGAACTGCAACTTGTTTAAATGTGAACTGATTTCTCATTGAAATAGACTTTAAAACATCTTTGACATGAACAATTGAGACATTAGGAAAGCTGTAATAAACACGCTAACCTCCATTTCCTTTTCAGAAACATCATTGTCCGAAACTATCATAACATAAGCTATGCAACAGCTGCCTTACTTCAAGTTATTTCTCTTCTTAATACCCCACCATGTTGTACGCACTGACGTGCATTATGTAACACACCCATGCAGAGGCATACCCTAAATCTATTTTTCTTCTTTCTGCAGTAATCACTTGGTACTCTGTGGTCTACCACTACTAGGTTATTCATCACCATCCGAGCATAAACACTTAATTAAAAGAAGATGACACACTGTTTCTAGACTCACAATATTCTGACAGCGGGTATGCAGAGAACTGACCGTCTCCACAGGCTACAATGACAAACCTTACAATCATATTAAAATAAGCAATACAAACAATTAACAAACACTATGCAGGATGTTTTTATCTTTTATTTACTCATTTCTAAACACAGCACAGGCTGATCAAAATACAATGAAATCGTATTTTTAACCTCCTTTTAGAGGGAATGCTTCATAAAAGACAAAAGAAAAGCTGAAGCATTTCTCCTCTAGAGTGAACACAAAGGAATATATGCCAAAATGCTAAGTGGGGTCTCACAGCAAAGCAGTTGCCCTCTTCAAGAACCACAAAATTACTGACATCTGAATTTTACTCCTCCCTCCTGGCCACGTTGCTCCATGGTCCAGCTGGGGAACAGCCAACAGTAAAAGCAATCAGCGTAACATTAAAACCTGGAGATGTTGAGAAAATTGTACCATGACAAGTTCAGGAAGAGGTGTCCAGCTTTGTTGCGGTGGGTTGTTTTGCTATTCCTCTATTTCAGAAAAGGTAACACAAGAGCAGCGAGGGCGATTAAAAACGCGAAATGCCTTCCATATGGGAAGCATCTGAACATACCAGAGCTCTTCAGTCAGGAAAACAGACAGCAGAGCTCTATAAAATCTTGAGAAGAACAGAGAAAGTGAATAGGAAATGACTGTTCACTGCCTCACCCCACACAAATGGAGCCAAGTTTGGAAGAAACACTAAATTAAAAAAAAAAAATTTACTTCTGTGACGCGACATGAAAAGCTAAAGCTACTTTTTTCCCCGGATAGCATGGGTGAGAGAAGCTTACCTAGGCCCAAATAGGGGTCAGTAAAACTCCTGGAAGAAAGATCTCTTGATGGCTCAAACAAAGCCACCTTTGACTTGGGAAGCCCGAGATGGATGGATTTTGGAGAGTGTTCAGCACATCGGGGCCCGGCCCTGTGCTCCTCCTGAGGCGCCTGCACCTCAGGCCTGACCTGCAGCGGCCATTTCACCTCCAGTCGCTCCTCCCTGTGCCTCACCAGATGAGTCGCTGTCATGGCTAAAGCACAGCACAGGCTTCAGGCCTCTTCATCCAAAACCCTCATCTGGAGAAAAATCATGTTTTTGTTGCTACTATCAAGCAGTGAATAAGAATGCATTGCAGGCAGGATTGTTATACTGTAAGATTACTTGAAGAAACCAGCATGGTGCTCTCCGTGGGGGACAGGCATAACCCAGGAGGAGACCTTCTCTGTGAACACTGTAGGCATGATGAACTACTCCATTTTTTAATTTAAAGACTACCTTCTGGGTAGCAGAACTTTAGCCTGAATGCAGCTAAAACCTGATTCTCCTGCCTTTAGGAGAGGATTGTCTCAGAAGGAAAACAGACTGAGTTAAATGAAGAACTACTCGGGGAGACAGAAATATATGAGATGATATGGCTAGGCTAAAACTACCTCAGCCTAAGGGGAGGACGAAACTTTCCTTAAGATTTACAGATGAACATATCCAGAGAAATTTATTTGCTAATAGAAAATGCAATTAAAAGGAAGTTAAATGACTCCTTCATATATTTAAATAAAATAAAACCTGGAAACAACTGTGTTCTAACAATATTATAAATCTCCTGACATGTCCACGGGGGCTCTTTGGGGAATTTCGAATTGAAGAGAAAACAAGGAGGCAGGGGGAGGGTAATCATCCGAAGAAATGTTCTGTAAGCCTCCTAACGCTGCGATGTGAGCTTTCAGAGAGCTGTGAGTGGGTGTGGGTCCATCTGGAAGGAGCTCCAGCGATGCTTCCCTCCAGCTCCAGAAGGCAAAATCATTCAGGGCAGGACTCTCAGGTGCTGCAGAGCTTACAGGCTGAAATCTCTGCACACAAGTCTCTTCCAGCTGCTATTAACTGCTTAAGGACTCAATTATTAAAAATCTCTTTCTCCTATGGCCAAATGGTGTCTGCTTTTCTAGTTGAACTCCTGCCTATTCTTTTTCCCAAATGCAGATTTAGCTTAATTAGACAAGTGCCTGCTAACAGAGAGCTCTGTGAACCTGAGAGAGCCTTAAATGAAGGTTTTCTAAATAAATGTATGCGTACATCAAGCAAAAAAAAACACCACACACCACACATAAGAAAGAAATCAAAACAACTCCTAAGCTCTTCTTCAAGGAAGAAAATCATTTAAGATGTAAGATTTTTAAATTGTTGTAATTATGAATAATTTAAAATTTTAACAATTATACAGTGCTTGTAATTTCATATTATAATACTTTGTAATTATGCCAGAGATTATTTTACTGTTTTTACAATCAAAGACTTTAAATTTAGAAGGAAACAGGTTATAAAGAGGCATGTTTTAACTAACTCCAAGGAATTGTTCAAGTGAACTTCCTGAGACAGCCTAGCTTTAAGTGAAAAGCTCTACTTGGGTTCTTGTATCAGTGCAGACCAAGAACAGAGTTTCCAATTCTAGAATATCCATGCATAAAGAGAGACTGCTGGTGTGTCCCAAGCATGAAGCAGTTCCCACATCTGGTCATTATCTAACAAAATTATCATTCCTCCCGGGACTGTTAACATTTCTTTCAAAGGCAGCATTATAACTCACAGCATCCACCACTGCTCATGGAAACCCCTCCTGCAGCAGGGGAGGCCGAGACACAGTGGCTTCTGTAACCTCAAGACAGAATTAATTTTTCATTCCCTTTTCACGTGCTATCCTTCTGGAAGCAACCCTGGGCTTCAGTGTACACTGAAGGCAAAGTAAAACACCAAGGAAGTCTGCCTTCTTCCTTTCAAAACAAGGGGTACTATAAATAAACGCCATTTCAAGCAGCCTTCTCATGCCTCCACCCCAGCCTAGCAGCAGAGTGCTGCTGCTGTGAGACATCATTTTTTTTCTGCTCCTGACCACGGAGTCTTTCCTTTTCTTTGCTGGAAATTACATGGCCACGAGGGATGACAAACCTGAACCCACGAGCTGAGCTTCTTGCCGTGTGCCCACGCCATCAGCAGATACAAGGCAAGGGGAGCAGGAGGAGCCCACCGCCAAGGGCAGCACTGATGGGAACCAGTCGCAGCCTGTGATTTTAACAAACTACACCTAACATGAAGCAGTAAGGTCTGTCTGCTTGGTGGACATGAGAGAAGCTGGCTTTTCTGGGCCTTCTGTGGGACAGCTACACCAAGATCCCAGAAACAAATGGTGTCAAGCTCTGAAAGTCAGTCCTCCCCCCAGTTTTGTTCTCAAAAAGCTGCAATTCTGTTAAAATATTCTCAAGGCAGCAAATCATATCTATCCAGGAAGCTTCAATCTTAACTGTACTTATCAGGTTTTCTTCTCACATACTGGTTTCTTGCAAAGTTCTGCCTTCCAGACCCATTCTCCACTACAGACTCTCAGAGGGGAAAAAAGTCAACAGTCAAGAAAGGGAAAAGATTCACCTCGTGACACAACCAGAAAATACCTAGCAGCATACTCAGCAGTTTACACACTGCCCATGTTTCTAGCCTCTGGTGAAGTGCTGTAAAGGTTGAGAAGGTTATTTTAAAAAATTGCACCAAATCCCTAAAAGACACGGAGGAGAAATCCTGCTGTCCTAACTCATGGGAGATGTACCGATCAGCAGAGAATGACGAGTTTCTTGTATGCACATTCTAACAGACGGCAAAAAGAAACCTCCACCTGAAGACAGACAAGGCAGCTCGCTCCAACAAAATTATAAAAGCCTAGTTAAAAAACAAACCAGTCTCATATCTCCATATGAAGCTTCACCTTCTCCGAATCCTCCTTTGAGAAGGTGCTTCTGCTGTCTCCCTGCGCACACACTTCCATTTCTGGCCATCTAGAAGACCTTAGAGGAAACACTGGCATGCAGTGAAGGACACAGCCACTATTTCTTTGGCTTCTTTTTCCATATTACCGTGGTTAAGCTCTGTGATGGGTTACTTTTAACACAACGACTCACACATGTATAAATGGAAATTATTTTCTTTCTTTTTGGCATGTTACATTGTAGTATTTAGCTCTTTACTTTCTGTGTCTCATTAAATTATAGTGTTTCTAGTCTTTCTATTAATAAGATATGATCAGAAAGCACGCTGCTTGTTGTTTCGGTATTTTACAGTTGCTACTAGCAACAAATTTGCAAGTTGTGAAGAGGTGGAAAGAGAAGCATCCTCTGCTCTCCAAAAGGACTCCTTGCCCCTCTGGAAACAAGCAGATTTAACGGAATTGGCATCAAATCCCCTCACATCAACAACCCAACAATCCAAGCCAACAACTTCCATAGAGTTAATATAAACACAGGTGCACCACGAGTAAATACACGTGCCATTTACATGCGTTATAAGTCAAACAAACAATTGTGATAATCAAACTGAGCAGAAATAAGTCAATAAATACAGCATTTCATACCCCTTTTTACCTGTTTAATGCAATCCTGACCTCAGGTGATCATCCCAATGCAAAAAATAAATAAATAAATATTTCATCCCCTTGCTTACTTAATGTTTGGGAACCTAGTTCTATAGGGCAATGACATGTAGGTAAACAGACAAATGTTTTGGATGGGACAAACACTGGGGAATGTAACTGCCAGGGGGAAAATAACAAGAGCCCGAAGGGTAAGGTCACACTTGAGGTTACACAGCAGCCGGAGGAACCTCTTCATCTGCAGCAAACACAAAGCATTGCTGCAGTGATAGATTCTGAGCGCCACTTTGAACTCCATTGATACCAAACTCTACCTTGTTCACCGTGCTCTCCAGGGGCCAGAACAACACGGATTCTTTATAAAAAGCCATTATAACTCCTTTTCTCCAACAGATCACTTTCTTTCAACATAAGGGATTGATCTCAACCTTTCTAAAAACACACAACCGACTCCCAAACTTCCAAGTGCTATTAACTTCTCCTCCGTGTAACTTTACAAGAATTTTAACCAAGTTCTTCTCAACTTCTGCTAATATTTTGTTTTATGAAAGTACTTGTGCTTGCATTGCAGTAACAGTAAATAATAATACAAACAAGCTAAATAAGAGCTATTTAAATTAAACCTTTTAACCTTAAGTACAAATACGTCTATCATTAAACAAACTGTCAGGTTAAAATTCTTCCATTTGGGGTATAACATATGCAGGCAGAAATACAATATATGAACACATCTGCTTTCAGTCTCTCTCCACATATTGCTCATCGCATTAATTTAAGTATCTGCTTTCATAACAAATCTATAACATAAATCTATAAAAGAAGTAAATAGATTGCAACGTTCAGAAGCAGTCAGAAGTAAGAAAAAGGTAAAGTTACAGATGTATGTGTTTTAAGAAAACTCATTCTCATCCAAATACAGACAAGTAGTAAGCAGCTGGTTTTAAATCCAGCCTCAAAACTTTAAGGGCTGAACCTGTGCTTGGAGGTGAAAATTTTTTAGCATCCATTCTTCAATAGCTAATATTACTATAAGCAATAATTTAGGAACCCTGATACTGAATGACCATGCATAAGCTAGGACCAAGAAATGAGCAGCCAGTAAGCACAACCATGGCATATTCTTCCTGGTCTGCACAGGTCTACACACTGTCTTCACTGAGCTTTCCTGCATCTGAGACAGTTTTTCCAGCAAAAATTTCAGCAGGGGTGAAAAAAGGCAGCTGGCAACCTCTTCTGGACACAGGAATGTGACCAATCTTTAGCTCGGAGTTACGATCCAGAACGGTGACACCAGCCACCATGATTCTGGCTGTTAAATTTAGAGGCTGACTTTTCAGCTCCGGTATGTGGACTTTCACACCACAGCAAGGCTGACTCGCTGAGGCCTTCTTCGTTTTCTTGTCAGGTAGCGTGCCATGCCATTTGTAACTCTTCACTTGATGCTTCTCTCTTTTTGTCTTCGTAGAGGTGGTTGCAATTATTACTGTTCAGACACCTGGAAACACTTTTTATTTGGATAATTGCTTGATAAATTGATCTAGAAGAAAAACAATAGCTTCAGTTTCCAGGAAAAATAAATCTTCTTTTAAAGTGCCTAGCTCGCAGAATGAATTTTCCACCTTGTTTTTTATACTCTCTCATGCAAAGTTAGAACTGATCTCTTGCCCAACAACCATCTGCGCCTCTCACAGAATATGGCATCTTCCATTTATCTGACGTAACTGCAATGCCATATGCTTCCCAAAGCAGCTGCATCCAGCGGCCTCTCCTGTGACACATTCCCTCAGTGCAGAGGTCATTATTCTTCCTTGTGCTGCTCACGCAATATTCCCAGGGAAAAATACCTTTCAATCCCTTATTCCTATCAACCACCTGTCTCATGGGCTGTAGGGCTCATTTTGGAGCTCTCCATTTTGTTTGAAGCTTGCAGCTCAAGGTCTGTTCCCTTGGTTGGACCTTCACCAAGTGGTGGTTGCCTCAGGAGAACCAAGGAAGTCACCTCAGTATTTTGAAGCCCTGTCCAGCCTGTTCAGCTGGCTTGGATGAGGCAGCTTTGGTTACCGTAAACTGTGATGAGGTTTTCAGAATCACTTCTGTGTCAGCAAGTCTGAGAGTAAGGGTTATCCAACCATCTGATTCATCCCAGCCTTGGCGTGCTTCTCCTCACGGCATGGATGCTAGTGACTCACTTATTGGAATATTCCTATTTCTAACAATAATTGCGATTCTGATCCTTGGTGAAAAAAAAATATATCAAGGAATCCCAGCTGTCGTGGAATCCCAGAAGGACATTTGCTCTCACAGAGAAGACGTAAGTGTGAGGATGAGCCTGCCTCCTGGAGTAAGATCCTTCCATATCCTTTGCCTTGGTATCAGAATGCATCCTGCACCATGTCAGCCACCTACAAGCCTCAGGAAAGGCAGCTCACCTTGCAAGGGTAACTTCTGAACCCAGTTTACAATACGAAGAGGACAGCAATTATTACTACTGGGAGTAATACTCCATTTCACCTCTTTCACACAAATAATCCCATCTCAGGGTTTATCAAAAGGACCACAGTGTCCTGAACATCAGCTAGAGCTGTTAGAAAAACTGAAGAATTTTCAGATTGCAGGTTTCAAAAGCCAGAGGTCAAGGATAATTGGCATGGCACAGTACAAGACAGAAACACACTGGCGCTGACTCCTAATGACAGCCAAGGATGGTGACATAGCTTCAAAGACATGGCATACTCAAAGCAGAAACCAAGGTCCAAGGAACACTGCAAGTTTACTGCTGACAAAAATGGAAATATTGAGTTTTATGGTGGTGGCACAGCTTCTGATCTGACTGGTGCTAAAACTAAGATCTGCTACATATGTTTGCGATGTATTGCCTTGACTTTCACTAAGCTGAGTCAGTGCCAAAGCTGGCTAAAGTCTACTCTGGCATCGGCTCAGTTATCTGACAAGCCTCAGTGAAGTCTTCAAGAAGCTATGTAGACGATCAGCAATAATGGATGGAAAAGAGCTGAGGAAAACTCTGAGCTGAATGAATGCTGTTTCAAGAGAGGAAGTGAGAGCATACTGGGCTCATCTCACTTTAGGTACCCATAATTACTACAGAGGTAAATAAATTTTTCTACTCCTGAACGAAGAGGTAGATTCAGGGAGTGCACACATGGGTTATCACTTAAAAGCAGAACTTTAAATTGCTAAGCCTCTAAAAAGGCGATAGCCAAAACACAAGCTGATAGCAAGATGGGATGGAGATACTCTGTTATAAAGCAAGACGTCTTTAAATCATTAGCATGACAAGGCAGCCAAGCCTTGGACAGCTGTAAAATGCTTTTGAGCTTAATCCTGATTGATAGTGAGGGTGCCAGACATACAGAAGAGGCTAATACTCCTCTGTGAACATTTTATCTACTTGAATTTCTACAAGAGTCCCAGTTAGGATAAATCAGCTTCCTTTAGATATTTGACGAATTCCTGCTAGGCAACACCAGATAGAGAATAGCCGTGTGGTGCTAGGGGTGGGGATGATTCACTGAGATGCACGGAGCCTTTCACGCTTCTGAGGAATTCTGCTTCCAGCCGGGTTCATCTTCTCAGAAGGTTCTGACTTCCCAGAACATCCCACTTCTCCAAGGTGGAGTAAGTACTTTACGGTGTAGGAGGCTCAGAGAAATGCAAAGAGATGAACAATGTCCCACCCTAGTCCACTCAAAGATGAAAGACGAAGTGGAGGCTTCAGAATTCCCTTCCCTGGGTGACTCCTGGTACCCAAATAAAATGCAGTATTTCTAGGAAGCTACCCGATACCTTTCAATCATGCCTTCCTTAACAAAGGAGAAGAACTACCTGAAGATCTCATCAATGTAGATTTAATTAACCAGAAATATAACTTTTAGGGAAGCGTAAGAGGCAGCCAATTTTTTGTTTATTTTAAGCACAAACTTCACCTTCTTTACCTCTGAGTGCTGTCCCAGTTGATCCCCATCTGAATTTTCACAAGTACATAGAAGACACTTCATAAAATGGATGTCTCTGATTCTTCCAGTTTCATCTGACTTTCCCTTAGGTTTCTGTGCATCAGCTACAACCATTTATTGAACAAACATTAACACTTAATAAACACATGGTAAGCAAAATAAATAAATAAATGGAGAAGCAATGGTGTTAAGCTGCTGAACAGTCGTCAGCAAATAAGAGGCATGAGAGCCTGGTTTCCTAATCATTCGCCATGCCAAGGGGAAAAATAAAAGGAGTCAACGTAAGAGGTCTCCTCATCCTTATGATGCTAAAAATAGAAAAAGATATAGTAAGTCCCACTGAAAGATAACAGGAGGTTGAAAGAACAAACAAGAGAGGATTTTCTTTTGAAAACCCACAGAAAATTAAAAGCAGAGGGATAGGATTGCCACAAAAAAGAATGAGATTTATCTGGAAGTCCTCACAGACCTCTGTGAAAATAATTTTAAAAGAGTGGAGAGGTGAAAACTTGCCTGAAAAGGCTAGGATTAAGACAAAAATCGGTCTGTGTTGTCCCTGTTTTGCATCAGTGCTAAGCTCCCCTTGCTTTCAGTACAGAAATTCCTCGTGATTTCCATGTAAATCTATCAGCAATAATTGTGTATTTAACAGTGCTTTTCTGTAACGTTAGAGAAGCATAATGAAAATCAATTTCCTACTGCAAAGAGCAAACAAGAGGTTTCCATTTCCACTGTTACACAGATCTACCTCTTCAACAGATTCATAATCATTGTTAAATGTGTTTTTTTTGTGTGGTTTGAAACATTTCCTAGCCAAAAATGTAGGTCTGCATCTCTTCCCTCGCATAAAACCACCAAGCACAGGCCCGTGTCACCCTCCTCACGGTGCCGCGGGGTTGCCATGGAGACCGGCCCTGCTTCCTGCTGCCTGTGTGAGCAGGGAAAGAGCTTAAATAATATTTATGTAATATGCAGCAGAGACCGTATATACAGGATCTGTGATTTTATGGGAGGCCTGCAGACTGGTTAAAGTGGCTTCAAGAATCCGTGGATTGTTTCATTCAGACATTCAAAGTTTATTTATATTGCTAGGCTCAAAATATATATATATTACCACAGGGAATATATACCAAAGCAGAATTTGCTATATTCTTTTTTCCTCGTTTTCAATCAAAGAGACAGGTGGGCTCCATACTTTCTAAGTAAATAAAATCCCATGTTCTTGAATGTATGTCCTGTGAAGGAAAATAGAATTTGATTTCTTCCTTAAAGTGAGACACCCCCTACATCTTATTCCCAAAAAGCCCTAATAGATGACTAACAAAGACTTTTTTTTTTTGGTAGCAGACTGATTTTGAAACAAAGGAAGGCCAACCTAACCTTCATTATTTGCCTTATTTTAATAAGTGACATGTGTTTCTTCTGTCACCCCCCCGCCGCCCCCTTCTTTCAAAGAATTTTCGTGCCACAATACTGCAGGAATTCACCAATTCTCTTTTTTCTGCCTAGAAGCTGACACATCTTTCTGACTACTCCCTGACATGTCTTACCCTGTCCTCTGTGCAGTAAATAATCAAGTGTACCTTGCCATCTCCAATCTTGTTAAGTCACTGTCTTATTTACAATCATGCTTGGTTAGATCACAATGTTGTATCAATAACTATATTGCTGCTTTTCTCATCTGAGTGAAGTACAGAATTTCATCCTGTGAAATTCAGCCTGTATATCCTGTGAAATCAATCCTGTATAATTTCATCCTGTGACAGCTGTGTACACGCACACAGTCACCTTTCACAGCATGGCTGAGGCTGGCAGGGCCCTCTGGAGCCAGCTGCTCCCACCCCTGCCCAAGCAGGGCCACCTGGAGCCACTTGCCCAGGACCACGTCCAGGTGGCCTCCGAAAATCTCCAAGGAGAAGAACCCACAGCATCCCTGGGCAGCCCGTGCCAGTGCTCAGAGATCAGCTTTTAACACCAGGCATGAGATCAAGAGAGATGTTCAAAGTTCCAAACACCAAACAACCCAATGAATGGTTAACGCCCCAGAAATGCTTTCAATACCAAAGCAACTTAATTGGACAGCTTACTGTAAACACCAGTTAGAATGGAAATTACCCTTTGGGTCTACTTAGAGGGGGTGGGAGGTGGAAAATGCTGTGGAGAGTCTTAAACATAGAAGAAAAAAAGGCAGTCTCATTTTCCTCACTTGTGTTAGGCTTCCTCAGCATACTTGTTCATAGGTAGCATGTTTGGAAAAGTACATAAATTGAGTATTTCTTTTGTCTGGAAGAATTTCTGACTAGAAATATGAGAGTGGGAGACCAACTAGCACAGACACACTGCACCCAGACAGCCTAGGAAAGAGCCTCAAAGCCAGGTTCAAATCCCTAATCTGAATGATCTGAGATATAAATTTTACTTCAAATATATGTTGTTCTAGTCTATATCATAAGTCAATACTCAAAACCTATTGCTCGAGTTAAATCTTACTGTCTCTCTCACCTATATAGCTTTTTTTCCAAATAAAATGCAGAAGTTGCAAACATTAGCTAGAACAAATTATCCTTCCTGAAACAGAAATCCCATGGAAAAGGAGTAGAGCCAAGAACCTGAGTGCAGTGATATCAGGAGGGCTCTGGTAGGTCATATCAAAGATCTACATACACCAGTATCCTGTATCTGAGAAACAGCCCTGTGCAGATGTCCATGGGAAAGCTGAGCACAAAGTTCCTTCTTCCCCCAGGCAGTCTCCTGGTCTCCAGCAAACAGCACCTCTGAGACCGCCAGCTGGGACTGCTGTATATTTAGTAACTCCCAACTCACATTTATTGCACAAGTCTACCCAATTCCCCCTTGAGCACGTGGAAGCTTACAGCATCCGCATGACATGAAATTCCAGAGCATAATTACACCTTTTCCAAAGAATCACCTTGTTTTGTTTGCTCTGCAGCTGCCATCTCATAGCTTCAGTTGACACCCTTGATTCTTGCACTGAAAGTGTCTGAACAGTCATTCTGCAGTCACCCTCTCCCTGGCTCACAATTTAATAGACATCTACTGTATCCCCCTCTGCCATCTGTTTTTCAGTCTTGAAAAGTCCTACTCAGTTCTGTCGTTCCTTACAGGAAAGCTGCTCCATAATTCAAGATCCTCCCCTCCACTCTTCCCAAACCTTGTCGTGCCGTACCCTTTGTATGCCATATAGGCAATGCGTGATGGGCTTATGCTGGCATAATGACATTTTGTTCTTTGTCATCTCCTCCTTTGTTCTTTATCATGGTTTTGCTTCTTTAAATCATTATTGAACACGAAGAGGCTGATTCTTTTATGAAACACCTGTTTCAGTGTCAGTTCCCTAAATAAATATCACCTCAGAATCCATTATTTTATATGAAAAGTTAGGATTACTTTTCAATATGTATCACTATCACTGAACCTCACTTGCCACTTTGCCATACAGAATGTTGGTATGAACATACTGAACTATGAGGGAGTTGTTTAACCAAGAACCATCACACTGAAAAGGGAAATAAGAAAAGCATGCTTCCACCAGATAAACAAAATAAGATTTTTTCAGATTTTCAGGAAAACAAGAAACTAGTTTTGATTGCAGGTTTTTGCTTGTTTTTGACATCCTAAGTCTATGACTAGCTCATATGGCTGGGGCTCTCCAGAACTGCCTAATTATTTTCTAATGAGAGTGTGATTATGGTATGAGTTATTACTTCTTTGAATAGAAGTAGATTAATCAGTAGTTCTAAAAGGAAATGACATTTCCTTTTAAAATATCATTTTATATAAAAATAATTATGTATCTCATGAAGTTTAAATAAATGAGATTTTACTGTAAAGAGATCTGAAATTAAAAATATTTACCAAAGTAATACATAAAAGCTCTTGCTCTGCTTTAGTTAGCATCAGACAGAATCATAAAACACACACTTTGCAAAATAATGCAGATAAGACATGTTCTTCAAGATAATTTTATCTTTGCCTCAGAGATGCTATCCAGGCTTCCATCTAGCTTGAAAAGAACACAGACAATTTATCAATACAACCAGTGACTTTAAAGTAGTTATCATATCCATAGAATTCATGTATAAAGAAGAAGTAATTGCCATTGCCAAAACAGGAAGAAAACATTGGCATGAAAATCCTAGATACTAAAGATTAGACTGAAAGGGGGGAATAGTGCTCATCATTACACATTTGAAGCCATATGTCAGAAAGATAAAATGTCCCTTACCCAATACAGTAAGGTAAGGAGACAACTAGAAACGTAGTTGTCCTAAACTCCCTCTACCATAGCAGCGGAAAAGGGGCAATTAAACATTAGGTAAGTAGCAAGACAAGTATTTAATTTCAGATGAATGATGAATGCTATATTAAACTAATTATGCTTTTTATTAGTTGGGGACAAAATTAAATAGTCCCATCACACAACTGTAAATTTCAGTGATAACTAAAAGGTTGTATTCCCAGAACATGACTAAAATGAACTGAACATTTTACAGAATTAAGCTTTGACCAGGAAAACAATCCTTCTCTGGTAAAAGTGGCACTAAAAGATAGTACAGTGATGGAATGTAAAGGTAGATGAGAATAATTTTAATAACAAATGCACAGGCTGCACTGTTATCTGTTTGCAAAATTACAGAATCATCTCAGCCAGCACAGGACACACAGCTCAGAGCTTAAAGCAGATTTTGACTAAGCAGTCTAGAGAAAACGGTAGCTGCTTCAAGCAATTTATAAATTAATAAAACTCATCCATATGTTTGTAGCAGGATGGTATATTTAAATATTTATTGAATTTTACAAAGTAATGTTTCTTTTCATTATTATGATTGCATAGGAGACCTGGCCTTTGTCACTGTATTTATTTGGTGTTACTCAACTGATAAGAATATATTCAAATAAAGACCCAACAAAATAGTAGAAGGTTGCAATTTAAGAGAGTAACATTTTAAAAAAACATTTTCCCTTCATTTGTTTCTGTACAAATTGCTATTTATAGAGGTGCCTGCTACTTAACTGCATTCCATTAAATAAAAAATAAGCAAAATATTTTTATGAATGATTGAGATCTGTAAAATAAATACGAAACAGTTTTAGTTTGAAAGCAGACGCTCATTTTAGCAAATGAGAACTCTATATATCAATATAACACATATTGATCTTTCTTCAGAAAGGTAGTACAAGATTCAGCTGGGCTCACAATATCTTCCACAAAAAACGTATCTTCCTCCACATGTGGACAATGCATATATTTTAGGCATTGCATTTACATCAGCAGTATGAGGAAGCTTAAGATCAACTAGGTAAAAGGGTAAGTTGACTGTAATACATACAAAAAATGACAAAATGAGTTAAGGAATTAATCCTTAAAGCGCAAACTGCTTTTTAATATGAAATACCACTTTGCACTTAAATTTCACAGGAAACCTCAGGAAGTTTGCTCTGACTTTGCCTTAAAGGTATTTTCCTTACTGCCAGGTCCCACTGGAAACAGCACCACGCTGCCTTGCTAGCACATGCTGAACTACATGGAGTTGAAATGGATCCCAAAGCTACTGCCTAATAATCAGAGTTTCAATGGCTAGAAGCAAAATTATTATAATAAAGTGGGTTTTAAGCTCTATTTTCTTTTCAATCCACAGAGCAAAATGTAAGTAAAACATAATTTCTTCTAAGCTAGAAGAAATTTAGCTTAGAGGAAAACTTTCCTGTGCATCTTCAAGGTTGTGCTCGCTGCCAACTTTAGCCTCCCGGCACATAGCCTTCAGATGACCTACCCCAACGAGAGCAGGCAACAGTCCTAAGACATAAACAGGAAGATGCATTCATTTATTTCCTGTGTATTTTCTGACTCTGCTAAGAAAAAGTATTTATATCAATTAAAGGAAAACAGAGACATCAGAAATGTGACAGCTCATGTTTTCTTGCCAGGTTTTGAGCTGAAGGCAGGCTTTTGGTTAAAGAATGGAGATCAAAATAAAAGGAGTTTAAAAAAGTAAAAACAAAGGAGTCAACAAGTCCAAAGATTTTGCCTCAACTAAGACAAGAAAAGCTACATTGGTTTGCCCCTTCAGGCTGTGTTCCTTTTTTTTTTTTTTTTTTTTTTTTTTTTTGCCATTTATTCAAGCATTTCTCTCTGGCAAGTGTTTGATACTTAGTTATGCAGTATATTATCCCTGTGAAAATAAATCACAATCTTCCTAAAAATGGAAGTGTCAAGAGTAGACCAAAATTTCCCTTTTGCAAGGAACAGGCTGGTTAAATCACAAGCCTTCGGTTTGCTGAATGGTGTTATTTTGCATACAAAACCCTCATTCTTGCAGAATTACACACAGCTATGAATTTGACATTTCTGCAGCCAGCACGTGGCTGCTCCAAGTTGCATGAAATGGCAGGAGGAAGGGTGCAACGTGTGGATTGCGAGCAGAACAACAGAAGAGCAACCAAAATCTCCCTCAGCAGAGGTTCTCCTTTGACATCCTCCAAAGTGCTAAGGATTCTCCATGTACCTTCACTGTGACCCTGCTATTTAATAGGTAGAGAATGGACTTTCTGGCTCTGAAGACAGCCAAGGCACCTTCACTTTGCTGTACACTATCTTCTGCTTGTCTTTTGCTTAAGTTAATGCCTTATTTCTTAAGTTAAACATCTTAGTAGAGATGGCCCTTGCATTTTTATCAGAGCATGAAAACCAAAAAGAAATAAAAATAGTAAATAGCACATTAAATTCAAAGTACTTCATATGACAAATTAGGAAACTCCAAACAGGGATAAAATATTTCAGGAAACACTTCCAAATTTTTTCCAATATCCATTACAGCCAATGAAACAACAGCCTATGGAAGAAAAATTGACAAAACAGTCCAGTTTAGTGGTACGTAAAGATCAGAATAGAGTATCATTCTGAGTACTGCAATGAAACAAAAATATGAGAACACACACATACAGAAGCAATGGAGCATGCACACACAAGACAGTAACAGGCTATCTTAAACATGCATCTTTTTCCTTTTCAAAAAGCAGATTTGAGAGACAGACACTTCTAAGCCCAGAAAGCAAGTCTGCCCCATGAACTTTACAGAACTATGGCAGTAATTTGCACAGTGCAATGAAAAACACATGAGGACAGCACCTGACAAATTTGGTGGCTTTGTATGATGGGATCGCAGTATTGCTGGATAAGGGAAGAGCAACTGAAGTCATCTACCTGGACTTGTGCAAAGCATTTGGCACTGTCCCCTACAATATCCTGGTTTCTAAACTGGAGAGACAGGGATTTGATGGATGGACCACTCTATAGGTAACAAATTGGCTGGAGGGTTGCACTCAAAGAGTAGCACTCAACAGCTCAATGTCCAGGTGGAAACCAGGGATAAAAGCAGTTCCTCAGGGGGTACTGGGGCGCTGTTTAACATCTTTGTCAGTGACAAATCTAGGATATTAGGGTCACACAAATGTTGGGAAAAAGGCCTTCGGTTGTAGGTCTTTCATATATGTATGAAAGGCCTATGTAGGTGAGAAATTATTCCAGATGTCCTCTACGAAACACAAAAATATCTTAAAGCAAGCCTGAGGGAAATGCAAAGCTTTCCATTTTCTTCAGCTTACTTGTTATACAAATAACAAGCACATTGTGGCTTAGAAGGGATTTTCCTGCTAATTTAAAACTCAATTACAGCAGTTAGGCTTGTAAAGGAACGGCTCTTTTGGAAAACCTGGAAACGCTGGAAAAAATAACTTGCTTGTTGCACTCTGTTACTCCCCATGCTCAACTAACTGCAGTTTTGCATACGTCAATTTGTTAATTCTTTCAAGAAAATCAGAACCTGGATGCGTGATGCTATGTATCAAGAAAGCAGGAGACGAAACTCAAAGTGTTCCCCTACCCATAG
The DNA here is from genome assembly GCF_965140915.1 of Aythya marila. NCBI lineage: Eukaryota > Metazoa > Chordata > Aves > Anseriformes > Anatidae > Aythya > Aythya marila. The sequence continues at coordinate 193,362,725 of NC_139042.1, read as the reverse complement.
CACAGCAGAGGTCACGCCTGAAAGGCAGGTGCAGGTTGCCCTGGATGTGTTCCTCGCAATGGAGGGGGCAGGACAGAAAACAAGGGAATGGAGATGACCTCTAAAGCCATACTTTTCTTTATGCAGAAGAATATTGCCGTAGCAACATACATGAAATGAGTTTCTGGATTTTTTTTGTATTATTTTCCCAGCTTGTGACAGTTCTGCAAGGCTAAATAACTGAGCATATGATTCCATGCCTAAAAAAGGTTTATGGATATAGACTTAGAAATCCCTACAATGCCCGCAATGCTCAGATGCTTTTTTTTCCCCAGTTAAATTACTCTGCACTTTGAAAGAGACTAGAAGAAATGTACTCATGGGAAATAATTCTCTCATGGGAAGGATCAGTTCTTAAAATGAACAGACTGCCTAACCTGTTAAAACTCTTGCAAAAAGACCCCAGATTTGCCAAGCATGCTATATAAAAACGCAGGTAGTAGAAACACATCTTCTATTTAATTATTCTCTAGTTTTATTTAGACTACAGCTGAAAATAAAATAACAGTCCTTCTGTCAACTTCTTTCTTCTATCTAGGATCAAATATTGATGAGCAACTACACACCAGGTAACCCACATAAAATAGCTAAATTTAGAAATTCAGATATATATTTTTTAACTGTACATTTGCATGATCTTAAGTCAGACTACTACAAGCTAAAAATCACCATAATGGAAATGAAAAGGACACCTAATAATTGTGCCATTAAATACACTGCTGCATAAACGACTGTTAAAACTGGAGAAATGCCTCTGCACGAAGTTAAACGCTTAAGGTCAAAAAGAAAGAACACGGCAACAAACAAAGTGTTCTTCTGTATTTGCCTTCTAAATCAAGAGATTGAAATCCGGAATGTAGGTCTTTGGAAGAACGTCAAAAAAATAAAAAACAAAATTGCAACGATTTTTTTCCCCATAAAAATATGCTCTGCAGATCCCATTTTTACACATCAATCGCTAGTCCAAAACAAAGGAGGCCATGTTTTGCAAAACTACCCTCCTAAAATAAGCACGCAAAAAGGGCAGTAAATTTTAAAAATTACTGCTGCAAGAGGGTATGAATAGAACAGTAAGTGACAGTTCTGCAAGTCTGCTTCCAAACCAGCAGAACGTGCCCTCAATCCTTCCAGGACAGGGAGCACAGTTACATCAAAACCTGTCTGAATCCAGGACCTAATCCACTCCAGAAGCTGATAGATGTAGGCATTCTCCTCTCCCAACTCAACTTGAAGGGCCATAGTAGGCCAACCTTCAAAAAGGCTCAACTCTAAACCATAACACAAACAGCTTTTAACCTTTTATCGGTGTTAGTGTTTCCAAATAATCTCTGATACTTTGGAAACACAGCAAATAATCAGATCATTAGAACAGGCCACATTACTCTGGCAGGACGAAGAACCATTTTATGGAAACTTTAAATGGATGGTCAAATCTCAAAATGCAAAAAATTCACCCTGCATTTATTTCAGGACTTAAATCTTCAATGACCAGTGCACCACAGTGTTGTTGAAGTCATAAAGGCCTGGAGATACACGGAAATAAGTCTCACCAAGAACAGAATCAATCTTGTATTAAAATATTTCTTGCAACCATATCCTCATCACCGTCCTCTCGTCCTCCGTTCCCCACTCAGCACAGCAGCACCAGCACCAGCTCCTCCAGGGCCTGAGGTCTCCACGCTCCTGGCCAGCACAGGGCACCAGGAATTTCTGAAGTGTGGTGTATGTGAGAGTGCCTGAGCTGACAGGTACTGATGGTACCACCAGTTTTAGGGTCAGATATAGGGTCAGACAGGGTGTGATGATGCAGCCTACCTCAGCTACGGTTGCAATTGCAAGAAGTCTTCTCATAACACCTCCACCTGCATAGTACGGTCAAAGCACTACAGGTATTTGGAGCCTTCTCAGTACAACCAGGGAGCTTTAGATGAAAAGCACAGATGCCACCGTTGAATGTAAAAACCTGATGGGTCCTTCTGAAGGACCTATTACTTGTGCCATGGATCCTTTCTTAAATTATGAAATGAAGGGAAGGAAACTACTGTAGCAAGGCACAAAGAAAATTACTCAAATATAACGTGAAAGCATCCAATTTAGACTTTCATTTTGTACTTGGACAAAAATTTTCTCATAAGAAAGAGGATCACTGCATCGTCTAGACATGGATAGAGTTACTGAATGTCTGTACAGTAATACCAAACAAAGCCTAGAGCTCAAGTCACTTGCCAATATATCGTACTCTCTCCAGAATCAAAAGGGTTCTTGTTGAAATAAAGCATCACTGGCAGGGCCTGACAGCTAGCAGAGAGGAGGTTCTGTATAACAATGCTGCAGAACACTCTGTGGAAAAACAGAGTTAAAAATAACTTTGAATTTTGTGAGAAAAAGTGTCTAATGAATTAAATCATGTTCTTATGAAGACTTTTTCCTCCCTTCTGACAGGAGGGAGAAGCTGCAGTTCAGACTTAATAACTCGCACAATACCCTACACCCAAAGTCAAACCATCTGCCTCTGAAAGTGCAGATCGGTCTGGCTGAGTGAACCTTACTCTTCGGCACTGTTCATGAACTGCCTTTCAGACTTAAAAATAATAATAAAAAATAGACCAGTAGGTGTTATATTCAAGTTGCTGCAGTTACACGGTGGTGAACGAGAACCCTCCTTAGCAGACCACAAGGAACTGTTCACCTAAAGAGCCTCTATAAAAAGCCAGACTCAAGAAAAACAGAAGCAACATGCAAGTCTAAAATATCTTGATATTTATTTCTAGTTTCTAATTACAACAAATTTTCGCACTTTCACTGTGTTTTTACTTCGCTTTCCAAGAGGGGAGTTAACAAAGAAAGCACATCATCTATTTTTCTATTAAGCGTGGAGAAAAAGTAGAGGCATAGCTGGCATTCACAGAATTCCAGAAGTCACAGATATCCCCCACACAAACTGTGTGTGGTGGTTTCTCCACAACTTTTACTTATAGATACTACATTTGTACATCTTTTAAACCCAGCTTCCCAAACGAAGCTAGGTTAAAGAAAGTATTAATGAAGTTACAATTTCATAAGCTTTTGAGATTATTTTTTTTTGCCTTTACAGACCCCCAAATGGGTTGCACACTTTTCTTTAAAAAAAAAAAAAAAAGTATCAAGAGTACTAAAAACTTGTCCAGAAGTTTTTAAGGAATCTTTCATTTCCTTAAGTTTACAGCAATCACTTCTGTTTTGTAAAGAAGCAACAGATCAGTACCAGACAAGATGAGTAAGTTGACTAAACCAGCATTTTCTGTGGAAAATCTAATCAGATCGTCACTAATCTGAATGGTGTCAAAATTTCACTACTAACCATATAAGAGTGCCTTCTCATTTTGATACAAAAAAGGAGGCGTACCTTGTTTTTAAACAAGGGTGATTTTCAGCATTTTAAAACATTGCTAAAGCTCCAGATCTCTCTGCAGATAGAGTATCACTGAACATGGCTAGTAGCTTCCAGCATTTCCTTTTAAAAATCAATTGCACTTTTTTAATGATTTGTTAGTATTCTGAATGAACCTAGGCTCATATATCATCTAAATCCTGTAATTTAACATAAGAACTTCTGCATAATACGTTACCTACAAAGTTCTTCCAGCCACAGGTACAGCAAACGAATTAGCATACGGGTGCAACTAAAGATCTCACGGCAGTACTAAGGCAAACAAAGACTGAAGCTAAGTTGCAAAATTCAAGCCAAATAGCTGTGAGAGGTGGAAACTAGGCTGGAAAATCATCAAGAAGATCCAAAACACACAAATGACAAGGCAGATGTGATGCCAGCTACCATATGTAAGCACCAGAGAATGGAATTTACATACCAGTTAAGTCAACAGGAAAGCAGCAGATGATTCTATCTAAATAAAAAATGGAGCCTTGTTTTTCTGTATAAATGTTATACGGTAGCTTAAAACTTTTCAACTAGTACAGAAGCAAAAGACTGAATAAAGAATAGAAAAGACCTGCTGGATCATTAACTTTTTGTTGTTGTTGTTTATTTGGTTGGTTGGTTGGCTTGGTTTTTGTTTTTTTTGAAGAACCACTCAAAATCAGGATTGCAACCTAAAGCCATTAACATAATGACGTTAATGTTAATTGGTCAAATTAGGAGGACAACAGAACTGAAAATTTCCAAGCCCTATCACTCTTCTAACAACACAAAGTTCTGGTTTTGGTTATCTTCATATTAAATAAAGGACCCCCAAATAATATACTGACTTCACTGATTCTGTGTGTGACCTCTAGACCTTCTATTTCTATGATAACACATATAAAATGCATGCCATGCACACACAAATCAACCACAAAAACAGGCAAGTACTGAAAAAGATTTGTCCAGTTTTGTGTGAACCCCACGATCGTGCATCTACCTCACGTATACTGTGATTACCTTGTTACTGCCACCAAAAATTATCTTGTAGCTGCTTACCAGATTGCCTAATACCCTAAAAACATAAAAGTGTAGAATATATACCCTCCCTTTTATATGTTCTTTATAATGTTTGAAAACCTGTAAATTATCATTATGCAATTTAAGTGTTTTTCTTGCTTGTTCTTTCTTTAGACATTAAACTACTGTCTACATTGGAAGATTCTGTAGGTGGCTAAAAGAATTATGTGATTATGGCTTTAAAGACACTCTGGATGATTAACCTAAGAATCGAGATGAGATGTGAGTGTTTTTTTTCCTTGTTGTCCCCTCCACCTCAGTCTGGCTTGTTAAGGATTCAACAACTCTGCCACTTTAATTAAAACAGTGAGAACTACTAATGCACATCTGACTCATCCAGAAAAACCTCCAGCAAAACAGAGGAGATACCAGACTTGAAATTCTATTTAAAACATGAAAAAAGCTGGATGAGAGAATCAAAAACGTTTTGGAGAGTAGGAGGGGAAGAGTTCAGAACACCTTCATAACTTCTGTATACATTTCAAAAATAAGGTACAAGTTTATTTCTTCTCTGTTCTCTACATGGCATTTTCAAAATAATAATAAATAGGGAGAAAATAGCTATGGCTTTTTGCCTAACACACAAAATGGCTTCAACAACTTACCATTCACCATTTCAAAATGTTCTTAACAATAAAGGACTGTTACAGAACTATTTGCTAGAACAAGAACATCAAGTTTGTTATTTTAATTTTACTGTATAGTCTGAGCACTTCCAAAACCAACACACATTCACTTTATCTTGTCTCGAGACCTTAGGCTTTATTGAGTGATCTCCATCGCCTAAGCTCTTTAAAAAATCCCGATGAAATTGCAAGGCTCCGTAGTTAGATACATGATTTAGCCTTGCAATGCTACTCCAAAACAGCAGAACTGTTATTCTACCCATGGAGAAAGAATAACCAATAGTTGAAGATTTTATCCTAAAAATGCTTTTCTTACCTGAAGAGAGTTCAAAAGTGATAAAGTACCAAGTATGGCCCATTAGTTCTCCACAAGAGAAAAACTAGGCTTACTTGTGCCATTTTCACATTACAACTCAATCTTATCAAAAAAATCAAACCTGTCTTGACAATACACAACGCTGGTTCGACCTCTGCTAGCAGAACAGCTGCACTGGGTCAGAACCAAGTTGCATCTAAACCATTATCTTATTCCTGACAGTGGCTAAAATGGCCATCCTCCCAACAAGGGAAACATGACAGTAGCCAACTACTTGCCCAATCTGCAGTAATTTGCATAGGGACTTCTTGGACCACAGATGGTATTTAACAGTCTTCAATGAAGTAGTTCTCTATGAATTGAAGACCTTGGACTGTCACCTCTTGCACTCATGAAATTTTAACACTAACATCCTGTTGCAAGGCCTTCCACACACTAAACTACCCGCATTTGAAGAACAATTTCCTTTTGTTTTTTCAGAAACTGCCTGCATGTTTCCTGGTATTGGTAGAAACAGTGAAAAATTATTTATTATTTACTCTTTTTGTGTCACTCACCATTTTATAAACCTTTATTTTACCTCCCCATTGACACTCCCATTCCAATGGGAAGATGCCTGGCCTGCCTTACCATTCCATGTGCAGAAGCTGTTTCACACCTGCCATCAACCACCTGACTTCTCTCAGTCACTTATCTGATTGTATTCTTTCTGAGATGGAAAGAACAGGACAGAGTGAAACATTCAAGACTGGGGACACGATATATTTACACACTGCTCACTATTCCTTCCCTGATAATCCCCAACTTTCTACTTGTGGTCCTGTTATGGCATTGAGCTATGACTTTGAGGGATCCAGTATTCCTCCAATACTGATATTTATCAGAATTACCTCTTAAGAAACTGTCAGAATGAAGCTTCACAATTGTTTTTAACTGACCAGGTCGATGTTTTTAGCACAGGGGACTGCCTTGCCATCTGCTCGTGTCTGACAGACTTCCAGGCATCCCTCCTGCCCGCAGCTGCGCCCACGTCACTCCCTCGCCCCGCTCCTCTGTGGCGATTTTCAGGCTGATCAAACCCCGAGCCAACTGAGCGCATCGAGCACACCGGCGCCAGCTCTAGCGATGAGCAGCAGGAGTAAGTGCTGAGGATAAGGTGAGACTTGAAACGTGGACTGGGGCCAACTGTGAAACTGCACTCTTCATGGGTATTAGCAGTAGGAAGCATCTCCTCCACTGACTTTTACACGGCGCCTCAACGGCTACACAGTAATACACACAGCACTAATGGCTTAAATGTTCATTACTGACTTCTCGTGAAGAACAAAACTCTCAAATTACAACAAACATGGGGGACTGGTCCTTATGTTTCTCCTGTCATGACACTGAAACAACCACACACCCCCATTACCTTCTCCTACTCTGTGCAGTACGGATGGCCTTGTTGGAAAACCACCAGCCTTCTTCTTGGGCTTCGGTGTCATCTTAACCAAGCTATGCTGACCTGATTAATTAGACATTCTGCACTGTAAATTATCATAAAGAGGAAACACAGTGGGTTTGAACAGCTGTTGGCTTTAGTAACGTAGAGAAGCTACGAGTGAAAAGTTTATCAAGATGGGTGTTGGCTCCATTTTGAGCTGAAACAGCCTGCCAAAGGGAAAAAAGCACTTCCCTTGCCAGGTGTTGCCTTTCTTCTCAGAAAGGAGCGGAATCGTGCAATATTTTTAGTCCCTGATATCCGAACCCTGATTTCTCAGGTCCCTCTTTCTTTTAAAGCACTCCAGGGAGATCAGATGCCAGCACCCTCACCAACTCACCTGGTCAAAGGCTTGCTGAATCGCAAATACACTTTTCCTGCCTCCCAACAGGACTATCAACAAGGCAACCCTGTCTCCTGGGGTTACAAAGCCTCTGATCAGATGTCTTTTCATACTAGCTTCATCCAGTTATGTACTGTCCTAACTTTAAAGCTTAAACATCTTTGTTGGAACAAAAACATAACAGACTTTGGGCACAGCGAACTTAAAGCAGCTGTTTTGATCTATAATGGGTGCTTTCATTTTTCCAATGAGCCTTTGATGGCATTTAGATCTCTAGCTCCCAGCTGATGTACCCTGATCACTGAAATGGACAAAGATACTCCTAAGATTATTTTCTGAGGCTTTTTTGTTGTTTTTTTTCTTTCAATCCAGAACATTTTTTAAGGTTATTTTTCATGTTATTTTTGAACTAGGTTAGTATTTAGAAGAATTTTCCACCCCAAGACTTGTCCAAAATAAAGCTTTGGCATTGATCACAGATGAGAACCCCTTTTCTCACTCCACAAGTAACTGCTTGTCGCTGTGCATGATAAACTAAGGAGGACATTACACTGGGAGCACATCACTACTTGATATTCATCCTAAAATGATGGCCAATGCCTTGCCTTAGCAATGCTTTCATTCTCAGAAATACACTGGCAATGCATCACAGAAGGTGTGCTGCATTGTCTAAGTTCACAGGTAAAAATACTACACTAGTTATAAACCTACAGCTGAACTACTAATGGAAACCTCACTGACTTCCAGAGCCAACATGGGCCCATAGATGTTAGTACCAGCCTTCCTCTCCATTTTCAAGAAAGAAGCCCCAATTCTGGAGGGTTATAATTATTGTTCCCCAGATATATGCTGAGCTGATGGCCCCCGGGAGCCTTTCCAGTTTTTGTTTGTTTTTATTCTTGTTTTTAAATCAATGCCTCTACTCTTGAACCTTTGTCAAGAAGGAATGCTTTAACAGAGCTTATCAGGGTCACTGCTGTTAGTAAGAACTCCTGAGACAGTAAGTTAAACGCCTTAACCACGCGGATTAATAGTTGCTGTTGATATGCGAAAGAGGAGATAAGACAGATACTGGATTAATTAATGCTGGAGAGAGACTGAAACAGCAGAAACTGTTACAATGCTAGGATAGGCAGCTATCCCAGCCGTTTTGGAAAAGAGGTGATTGGAAAATCATTTCTTCTCCTGAAGAGCAGGACATTTTATGTCCAGGATCCAGCAAAAAGAAAATACAAGTCTTAACTTTCATCCCCCCAGACTGGAAGGAGTTTACCGATAAGGCTCTACAGAGGCAAAAGTTGAGAAGTGCTTTGCAGTTGAGCTCTTCTATGCTGGCACTCAAGTAGTGGCTGACTGGGTGATTTTGGAACGGGAACCACACATCCAAGAATACCTGATGATTTTTTCTTACTATTCTTATTTTAATATATAGTAATCCCCAAATCCTAAGCAGTACACTAGGCTGAAAATCTCGCTATCTAATCATTTATTAAGATGAAAGAAACGCCTGCCTATGGAGAAGGCAGACGTTAGAAGAATTACTGACAGAGGAAGAGTCACAGTCCTTCCTAGGATCAGGCTTGCATTCAATCCTTACTAGGACTGAACCCAGTACGTGGAGTCATGCAAAAACCCTAATAAGACATTTGGTCATTAAACAGACTGAAAAATATGCCACATTCTTTCCATCAAACACACAAGTATCCATCTAGATTAACATGTTATTTTTTTTTTTTTGTGTGTCAGAATTTCTGCTGAATCACAGAGGGTGATTTGCAACATTTCCTTTTAAGCTAAGTGCTAAGGTTTGCAAATTGCAGTTATAATCGTAGTGAGGACCACAAAAAAAAATCCACAAAACAATGCTGAAGCACTGAGACTGACCTAGAACAAGTGCAAGAGAATCCTATACAAGTTTTAAAAACCTAAACATTAGTGTCATTGTTACTGCTATGAAAAAAAAAAAGTAAAAAAACACTTGGCAGGTTGAGGAATATGCAATTATTGCCCTCTCATGTGCTCTCTCTCCTCCCTCCCATCATGCAGGCTCTGGCATCTACCTGATGCTGATGGTGGTGAGCTCGGGGGCACAGAAGACAGGACACAGCACAAGGTGAGAAAGCTGTGGTAGGGGCAGGATCACTCCTTTCAGTCACAAAACTGTTAGGCAGAGGCCAGCCCTTCTGTTGGAACTATGTGCAAAACCTCATGTAGCTCGCTGGGACGTGTAAGTAACGTGGGTAAGCTTGTAACGTGACCGGTACCAAAATCCTGTCAGGAGAATTTGCCAAGCGGAAATCCAGGAAACATCCACCTAGCAGACAGCTGGGACAGCGTGAGGTATCGCTAGCTCTCTAGATACTTGGTTCTGTGCCAGGGATAAACCTTCCTGCAGGAAAGCAAACAGAAGAGACTCGCTCTACCAGCACTGCACCCAGCGTTCCCCTCTTTAGCCCAGGTCCTTCCACAGACCAATTCCTCCAGCAGCCCCGAGCAGCCCCAGGCAGCTGATTGCTCCCCGCAGCACCACTCTGTGCTAGGCAGGCACACAGCGAGCACGTGCCAAAGGTTGACAACAACTCCAAATTTCCCTCTGTAACATCAAAGAATTCCAGGAGAGCACAAGCGACATTCAAAGGTAAGCCAGAGTATGTGAAAAAAGGACAGAATGATCCCAACTAAACCTTGGTTCCTCTCTGAGCCGTAACCTCACACACAACATGGAGAGATGAAACTGCCACCAGTTTCAGGAATAACAAAATGCCCTAGAAGTCAAAGCTGTAGGCATGCAAAAGAGGTTGAGAGTGACCCCGGCCTTTCATTTTGCCTGCAACAGGCTCAGGTCTTTTCAGACAGAGCACAGTCAGATCCTGAGGGAAAGCGATGACTTCTGCTGCTCTGCTCGAAACCCCAAGGACAACTCCAATACAGCACTGATGAGTCCTAGAGGGAGATGCAGCAAGCTTTCCTTGGGCAAGACTGGTATAACCATGAGAGTGGATAAAAATAAGATAGAGACAGGACTACAGGATGAAGATGGGTGTTTCCAGCCCATGTAGGTCCAAACTGATGCAGCTCATCAAAACCAGGGTTTTACTGCCTCAGTCAGCAGCTGTTTCTTCCAGATAATGCTTCGAGGTTTGCAAACTGCACTTGTAACAGCAGCGAGGACTGCAATAAAAAACATCCACAAAAAGAGCACTCAAGTGTTAAGACCAACCTCAAACAAGAGCAAGAGAACTCTAGGTGAATTTTTAAATTCAGCATCTCCTGTTAGTAAAAAAAAAAAAAAAAAAAGGCAAGAAATACTCAATTAAGTTAAATGCTGTATGTTGCTACTGCTATTTGTAACAAACTCCTGAAGACAGACTGCATTTACATGTGCCATAATACCTATGCTTTGCTGGAAGCCATTAAACAGAATTCCTCAAAACTGAAGTCTCGTTCCTTCAAAAAACCAAGCACTGTAGAAATATCATTCGGAGAGTACCCATGCGATGTCTTTCATTTGTCACTTTATTTGGAAGCAGCAGACATTTGCATCTTTCACAACAAGAACCTCCATCTTTAGAAAGCCAGGTCACTTACAAGAAAACTTGCAAACAGACAAACCACAATCAAACAGACAACGAAAGAGAGGTTAGCATCTCTTGTGAATAACAGATTTCCCTTTTGTGTTTGTATCGTTACTGAAGCTAATTAGATCATACCACCACCACTGCCTTAATTATGTTTACGGCTTCCAGTTCAACATCAGCAAGTGCTGCTCTGAAGCACACCAGTACAACAAGGTACAATCGACTCAAACTGTTAAAAAAAAAGAACAAGAAACCTTAAAGAGTACATGACATGCCTTAAGCAAAACGCAGTATTTTTAACTGATTTTGCAAAAAAAATAAACTAGCCATGTCAGCAACACCAGAGCAGTAAGTAGCAATAACTAGACATATCTGCCCAAATTAAGTTACATGAAGCCCATAAAACTAGGAAAAAGATATTGAGAAAGGATGGAGTTATTTCTACAGTAGAAGTGTTACTGCCCCTTCCTCATATTTCAAGCCATTTTTGCTCCTTAACTTTAACATAAATAGCACATTTTGTAATTTCTAGTAATTGCCTCTTCCCTGAAGATTTTCATTTTGAATTCCTATCAACAAACCAAATCATAATGAAAAAACTTACAAACTCTTCAGCTCCCATCTCACCACGCAGTTAGTGACTCACTCAGAACACATCATCTCCTCTGCTACTTGCTGACACAACTCCACACAACAGCAATTGAAAGCCTCCAGTCTGGCCCAAGAGAACCCTGTTCTGTATTTTGATGGAGATCCAGCACTTTCTAATGCATGCAGGGAAACAAAATTGTGATTGAGAGCAGGCTTCTGCATTACTAAGAAATTATAGGATTGAATGCTAACAGCAGCAACAAACGTGCCAGGAAGTAACCAGAAGAAACTTCAAGATTTTCAATCTTCGCTTACATTTTATATTACAAAACTTTGATTTCTAACTCAAGAAGACTTGATTAAAAAAGGACTAGATTACTGGGGAAAAAAAAAATAAGCACTATGTACACCAATCCCTTCCTCCCTTAACGAATCTTAATGAATTAAGCCACTCATCATGGCCCATATACACACAACTTTAAAAAAAAATAAAAAAAAATATCTCGGAGTAAAAAGATTCTACTGAATCTAATTCTTAGTTCACCATCTCAAAACTCTTTAAACAACATAAATTTTATTAGAGTGAAAATAGGAAGTGGTTTGTGCGATCGCCCGAAGCAGTCTGTGATTGAATTCTGTAGACCAGCAGACCGAGATGAAACTCTTGTCAATATTTTCCCCTATGAACACCACATAACCCTGCCTCCAAAAATTCACTTTAATTGAGCAGAAATTGTTTTCTTTCTCGATTGCCTACTGATTTTTCAGTGTTTACAGCAGGCTTACCAGCACTACCTGAAAACCTACCTCACAACGTGATGTCCTATCCGACCAACACAAGGAGCAAAACAGAGGACACAAAGCAGATGCAGGTGGGACTTACACCGACTGGAATGCTGCCTCCTTCCTTTTATCTGCTGCAATGTAAATCTTTCAAGTTCACATTTGAACAAAAATAGCAGCAGTCCCCTTATCATCAAACAGACCTTTCCTGACACCAATGCAGTGCAATGGATTTTACAAGTAAATCCTTGTGCACCAGCATCCACGCTGGCATTTAACTGCATTATACTCAGAATTAGCAAGTGTTAGCCTTATTTATTTATATTGAAATACAATTGTCCCAATTTCACTTACGGATAAAACACTAAATAAACTATGTATTCCTAATCCTCCTCTTTTTCTACCAAAAATTCTCATTACCAAATTCCAACCCTAAGTGTACTCAATGAGCAATGTTCCTTTTTTTTTTTTTTTTTTTTTTTTTTTTTTTTTTTTTTTGAGTATCTGCAGTTTACTTTGTATTACTTAGATGCAGGTCACAGGCAAAAATAACTTCCCAGATGTTTCATTACGAAGAAACTGTTGCAGTTTGCCCTGTTACTGCCTCCCAACAGCTTCTACAGAAACTAAAGTAATGTTTAAACACCTTTGTCACTGGTAAATTAAGATGAAATTGCCCAAGAACAGGAAAGGTTCTGCATTGTTTGGCTTATGACAAGCAAATCAGTCAAATGTCTTGAAGGAGTTAAATTACCATATTGTTAATTAAGTTAATTAATTCAGTTAAAAGCTTTCTCCGTAACAATTATGGATATGAATTTATCATGAAGCAAAAAGAAAGGAAGCCTTATTTTAGAATCTGCTGAACATTTACTAGGTGAAAAGCATAATTAGCTGTGAATAACTCAGACCAACCGAAAATAAGATGCAGTAATAGTCTGTGTTTCTGAAATATGTGATGCTGATGATCAACAGCAACCAAATGCCTCCCTTACTGAGCACCCTCGTCTGCTCCACATCCACCACAAAACTTCTGCCTGTAGGTCGGAGACCCCATCCCCTCCCTAGATGGCAAAACTGCAAAAACACCGAGCACCAAAGTGAATCCTAAAAAACAGCCAGAGGAAAAAAAAAAAAGAAAGCCTAGCAAAGCCCTTGTTACTACAGTAAGCAAAACAAGAGTGCAAGAACTGGACCAGACGGACGTCTTTGGGACTGGCGTTTCTTTTCAAGCTGGGTTTCGCCATGGCTAACAAACAAGAACATAAAGAGCAACATAAAACAAAAGCTGGGTAGCTCTCCTGTGAATTTCTTGGCTACTGCAAAGGTGCTGTCAACAGAAAAAGACGACCAGCTAAGCATGCCCGATCTTAAGATCACAGTTGAAGTACAGAAGCCTGAAAAACAAACTCCTAATGTAAGAAGGCTTTATTTTTGATCAAAAAGTAATCACTTTTAAGAAATCTAGTGTGCTTTTTTCCTATTAAAGTGTTCGCTGAATTTCAGAGAGCTAAGCTTTGTCTGAATACTGTGTTCATGGAGTTGCAGGACAGCTGAGGTTGGAAGGGGCCCCTGGAGGTCACCAGGTCCAACCTGGTGTCTCGGAGGAGGCTGACCTGGAGCTCGGCACCATGCCCAGCTGGGTGCCAAACATCTCCACAGATGGTGATTCCTCACCTCTCAGGGCAACCTGTGCCCTCTGTTCAACCACCCTCGATATAACACATTTTTCCTGATGTCTAAACGGAGTTGATTGCACTTCGGTTTGTGCCTTCTGCCTCTTCTGTCGCTGGGCACCACTGACAGCTCCACCTGCCTTATTGCCTCCCTCAGGATCAGCTCATACGCTCATCTCCCTGAGATGTCTCTTCTCACGGCTCAACAACCCCATCGCTCCAGGCCTCTCCTCATGTGACAGGAGAAGCTGTCTGCGTGTCCTCCATCATCTTTTGCGGCCTTTTCATGGCCCTGCTGCAGTTGGTCCCTCTCTGTCTCACCAGGATGGTGGAGAGGGGAGGAATCACCTCCCTGGGCCTGCTGGCAGCACTCGGCCTCATTGCTGGCTCGCGTTCAGCTCTCTGCCCATCAGGTCCTTTCCTGCCAAGCTGCTCTCCAGCTGCGGGCCCCCAGCCTCTGCTGGTGCCTGGGGCTGTTCCCACCCAGGTGCAGGACTCGGCCTTTCCCCAGATTGAGCTGCACGAGGTTGCTGTCTGCCCAGGCACCAGGCACTGCTCCCGGAGTTGTTTTGTTTGCAAACTGGCTGCAGCTGCACTTTGTCCCATCGCCCTGGTCACTAACGAAGATGTTACACAGTCCTGGCCCCAGCACAGGCTGACCGCTGGAGTACGGGGTGGAGATGGCTCCAGCTGGACACCGTGCCACTGCCCACAGCCCCGGGAGCCCAGCAGCTCAGCCACATCTCAGTCCTCCTCACCTGGCCCTTAATTCATCTGTTTGTCTATCAGGATGTTACGGCAAGCAGTATCAAAAGTCTAGCTAATGCCAAGGTAAAGAAGAGACACTACTCATGTTTTATCATTGTTTAATATAATTTAAGCCCCTAACATTTTTGTCCTTCCAATCGGAACTTTTTTTTTTCCTACATCTGAATCAATTCTCTTATTCCCCTTGTTAACTCTAGCTCTTCTACGCTAACGTACCTGGATTTATTATAAAACCTTTGTCAAAGAAAAAAAAATACATGCAGAAGTACACAAAGTACTACCCTATTTTCACATCTCTAACTTTCACTTCATGCAATCCCTATCTCCTTCGATGTATCAGCACTTAGAAATAAACTTAAAAAAATAAAGCACGAAATCAAACACGGGATAACAAAGCAACCAGCCTGCACAGGACTGGGAGTAGATGGTATCTGAGCACAAGGAGTGGGCAACAAGAACGAGGCCTGAGGCAGGGAGCGAAGGGGAAGCTCTGGGATAAAACTCCTCTGCAAACGAAGCTCAGATTTCTTACAGGCGACGGCACAGGCATGAACTGCTGCTTATGGACAAAACAGCTATGGCTAAGGAGAGGCTGAGGGCGGCAGGAAGCTGTGCAATTCACAGAAGCAGAATGGGTTAGACCTAAAGGATCTTGCCCTGGAGAAGCCCAGGGAGGAGCTGGCAGAAGAACGTGGCGAGGAGAGATCCTAAAGCAGCTCCCACCTGTCCAGGGGAAAGGCCTGAGCAGAGCTATTTGCAGCAAAGGGCAGGAGGCTTGGGATGCCATGCAGCGTGACCTGCGAGGAAACCGCAGAGTCCAGTGAGCAAATAAAGGTACTACAGGGTGCGTAAAGGCCTCTTTGGAAAGCTGTATTTTAAGTCTGCCATTGTTATCCTAAAAAATTGATGGCTGTGATCACGCTACGCTCTAAATAATTCTGCACTTGGCTGCGATCAGGGCGGAAGGTTGGGCTGAATACCTTGCTTTTTGGTCCAAGTAGAAAAGCAGCATTAGCTCTTTTATGTAACAGCTGTAAGTAAGCAAACTGGAAAACGCTGTCCAAAACCCTGACACATCAAATCCAGGCGGACTGTAAGGTGTGGGGATTCAAGAATTTTCTAAATATCAATTATGAAATTAAAGGAGTTGGGAAAAACTGCTCGCAGTTACAGATGCCTCTGTGTAGCAGGTAGAAAAAAGAACAGCAAAAATACTCTGCCTGTGATCTCAGGAAAGAGAGTCGTGTGGTTTTTTCATTTAGTATTTCTTTTTTTTTTTTTTTTCCCCTAAGTACAGCACTTGCTAGACAGGCAGACTTGAAAACATCAGCAAAATAGCTGCCTGTTGCACTTTGTTTCTACTCTGCTCAAGCAAACAGAGCTCTGTTTACATTCTTTGTAAATAAACAGGGCTGTGCACACACAGAAATCTCACAACCCTCAAATCACATAATCTATTTTTCTTCCTGAGAGAAGCAACTTGGCAAAGCCTCAAGTACTAGCTAGCTTTTGGGCTCTTATATTAGAAATAATACATGCCAGGTTTTCTGAATACAGATGTCAGATGGCCAAATATTGGCTAATGTGTGCTGTGGGTCTTTTTTTTTTTTTTTTTTTTTTTTTGCCTGTTCAGCTACCCTGTAATGGAATTGAGCAATCTGCAGGGCTTGCAGGTCAAATTAACAATAGCCTTCCTGTCCACCTTCGAGACACCACTCCTCTTCTAAACAAGGATGTGTGCTTGGTTTTGTTTTTAATTGGCAGAAGAAATAATTCTTAATTGTTACTATCAGATAGCTCTTTTCTGGGCCAGGAGCAGGAAGGATGGCCAGTCTGAGCTGGATTATGCCCCAGAACTCCTTACCTATTATTATATAACTTTGCACTACCTTACCTCAAGTGGGTTTTGCAACAAGCACAGAAGACAAGTTTGGCGGAGTAAGTAGCACTACTTGCTTGTGGTCACTGTTGAGCTTTGTCTTCGTTAGATGTATGAGGCTAACGACTCCAGCAGGTGTAAATCTGAAGCACACAGTATATATTTAACACGCTGTAAGAAGACACCTCAGTTTTCCTTTCCAGAAAGGCAAGTCCACAAATGAGTTAAGTAGCCAAAACTCTCCAACTCGAAATTTCAAGACTGAGTAGTGGCAGAAGAGGAATCGAGGATTTTGTATCCTCAGCTGATTGTTATCTTCTGGATGCCCGTGTCAGATTGCCAGAAATTCAAACAGCCCTAAAACCAGTTTTGACAGGTGTGACTGGCAGACTAGTGTTAGGTTATCTGATTGAAGGGTAATCACAATAAAAACAGAGCCAGCAAGGATCAGCGGAAAAACAAGAGGCAGAGAAATCCTAGCAAGCTAATCAGTGAAAATGGAAGCACCTGAATCAGCTGCTCCCAAGACCACCAACTAGACACCATTGTCCCCCAGTGAGAAACCCACAAAGAAGAGTCCAGAAGGAAACTCTCCCCAGAAACACCTTAAAAGCTAAAGGTTATTGCCTTAAGGGGTACAAGATTTATGGGATGCAGGCAGAAATAACATTTTGGGATTGTGTAAAACGTGCCATGAGATTGTGAGAATACAGAAGACGTTATGAAATAATTAGGGAAAGGCACTAGAGGTGGAGAAAGACAGGGACAAAGGTGGATAAGGGAGAAACAAGCATGGGAAAACAGCAGCAGAAGAGGATGAATGGGGCAGGGGCCAACAACGAAGGGAGACCGCTGGGCCTTGGTGCCAGCTACGAGACCCCTTCAGAACAGCTACGAGGGGGACTTGCAGCCCTGAGCTGTTGGGAAGAGGAGCAGGACCGGGCTGTATGTGCAGACGCTGTCAGTGCTGTGTGTGCTTATGTGGGTACCAATAACAGCATTGTTCTGTGTCTCTGCTGGTCCACGTGGCCAGCTGCATGTGCATTTCGTGTGTGTTGTGTGTGTGTGCACGCACGCACACCTACTGGGAATAAGTGCTCAGCCTCATTAGGGGCTGGCCCTGGGGACACAGGATCTGCAGCAGCCCTGCACTTATCTCTTTAGGCAGGATGGAAGATATGCCCATGAGACCCAGAGCCCTCCAGCTTTGGCTACCTCTAACACCTGGCATGGCTGAAAGGACACAAGTTTCGTAGCAAAGCTAGCAGGAAGACTTGGAAGGAGACGAGTATAAATCCACCCTTGATTTGAGTTCAGGAGAAAAAGTCCTGCGCCTGTTTACGGTGTCCTGGCATGTGCTGGAACTCACTCAATTCTGTTCTGCTACATTTTGTAAACAATTTGGTATTTAAACAACAGCAGGAAAAAAAAGTATTAGCATTCTCAGGCACCCTTCTACTGCAATTGGACGGCCTCTGCTTCTTTTAATAGCCCTTGAAATTCCACATTTGAAAGGAATCTTTACTGGGTCTTTCTTACGTGTTTTCTTTTGAAGTCAGGGCTCAATTGTACACCATTATAATGGCAGAGCAACACAAATAAAGCAAAAATACAGATAAGACAAAGCAGATGTAAATTAAATTACACAAACATATTTAACAGGTTTGCCTGCAACTCTAAATACCAGTGGTGTGCACACAAAAAGACACGCACACTGCAGCCACAGTGCCAAAGGAACAGAGTCAACACTAATTTATGGCCTCAGCAATCCACCCACAGGCAGCAAATGTAACATAGGGAAGATATTTTCTGTTCACTTTTGTTTTTGTTGCTTTGTAAGCTCTGTGTTTTCACTTCTGCTATGAAGTGCAAATACTCTGAGGAAGACCATGTTTTGTATTTGGCCACCTAGACCAATACTCTGACACATGAATTACCTGGGATGGAGCCAAGTGAGACTTCAAAGCACGTTTAAGTAAGAGTCCAAAGTCTTTGTATATTGGAAACATTTTAATTGATAAAATTTATTTCAGAATCACTGCAATCGATCATCTCTTTCATATCTCTTAGGCAAGTCTTGATTCAAAGCAGTATTAGTTTTCCCAGAAGCAGACACCTCTCCCAGCTAAGATACCAGGCAGCAGAGGAAATTCCCAATTCTTGTCACATAAGCAATAACCTAAGCCCATCACAAGGGCTTTACACTGGCAAAGTGGAGCTGACAAAGCAACGCTCTGAGAATACCTCCACACAGTCTCCAATGGTAAGGTAACCCTTTTATAGAAGGATTCATAAAAAAAAAAAAAAAAAAAAAAAAAAAAAACACCACAGCTAATTCCAAACATCTTCAATTCTAGGTTATGGCACGGAATAAACAGAGGGTGGTGTGTCCATTTCGTATGGGGGCATGGCAGGAGCTGAATGTTTCTGAGCTGTGGCTAGAGCAGCTGAAGGAAAAAAGACAGGGAGAATCTGTGGTCATGATGCTGGATAGAAAATACCAAAATGGCTGCACGCTGAAAGCCTCATGAATTTCAGAGCCCCTTTCCACTTCAACAAAGAAAATAATCATTGTGGGATATTTTGATCCTCTACCTGTAGTAACAGTTACAAAATAAAATACTGCCTCTTTATAAGGACAAAAACAGTTCTCTCAGTTTCTGCCAAAACTACTGCTAATATTTAAGCTTTGACAATACAGAAAAAAAAACACCATAGCTTAAGAATAGCTTCTACACCAGTATGGCTTTCAAATCAGAGAATCATTAATGCTGGAGAAGCCCTCCGAGACCATCTGGTCCAACCACCCCCTACCACCAATGCCACCACTAACCCATGCCCCCAAGCACCACGTCCAACCTCTCCTGGAACACCCCCAGGGACGGTGACTCCACCACCTCCCTGGGCAACCCGTCCCAGTGCCTGACTGCTCTTTCTGAGCAGAAATGGCTCCTCATTGCCAGCCTGAACCTCCCCTGGCACAACTCGAGGCCATTCCCTCTGGTCCTGTCACCAGTTATCTGTGAGAAGAGGCCGACCCCCAGCTCCCCACAGCTTCCTTTCAGGTAGCTGCAGAGAGCAATAAGGTCTGCCCTGAGCCTCCTCTGCTCCAGACCAAACACCCCCCGTGCCCTCAGCCTCTCCTCACAGGACTTGTGCTCCAGGCCCCTCACCAACTTCATAGCCCTGCTCTGGACACGCTCCTTTCTTTGTCCCCCAGAAGACAGACACTATTCCCCATGCACAGTAGCACTGAACAAGAGGAGTAAGGATAGATTTGGGGCCCAAGAAGTTGCTTCATAAAAACAAAGCACCAAACTTTACAAATATTTGACATGACTCCAACGTCACTTTGCCAAACTAAGTAGGTCTAAAAACTTCTTCCTTCCATGTGATTATATTGCTCTAAGTTGTGGGAGAAAAAAAAGTCTTTGAAGATTAGCCAGCAGAACACTGAAATACAAGTGTTTCACAAGCTTTCAGGAGAACAAATACGATCTTTTACTAAGTGTGGGTATCACCAATCTACAATAATTTATTGTTTTGGAAATCAGCAAGATAAAGCAAGAATTAGGACACATTACTTGGTACAGAAAGGTTATTTCAAGTGCCCTCTGAACATCCTGTTAAGCAGAGTGGCCAAAATTTCATACAAACAGGACATCTGCTGGGGATGTGGTTCTGGCCTTGAGCACTGCCCAGCCACAGAAGAGAAGCGATCAACCAGCCTGATGGGCCTAAAACCAGAAGCAGAAGAGGAGAGTTGTGTAGATGAACCTGGTAAAGAACTGGCACTCCTTCAACTGTAACATAACATGGGCAGAACTTGGAGCTCTGTATGTTTGTTTTGTAATCGGAACTTTAAAGAATAAAAAGAGAAGAGAGAAGCAAAAGAAATGGACATAATCCACCTTCCACCTAGTCACCATCGGCAGCATGAGTTTGGTAGGCATCCTAGGTGAGATGACTTCCACGTACGGCTTTTTTTAAAGGTAATAATGACTGGATTTTGGCAGAGAGCTTACCCAATCCTAAGGGTAAGTCTTGAAGAAAATAAGAAGCATCTAGGTTAGAAACTGGCCAAGGAGTGTACAATTCCTAAGGACTTCTAGTAAGACACCTTCTGGTCACAAAACCTTTGAAGAGGTATTCTTCAATCACACAAAGACTGGACTGATGTCCTCGGAACTATATGGCGAGATTCACAGCAACTCAAAAGCTGAGATATT
Source organism: Aythya marila (assembly GCF_965140915.1). Classification (NCBI taxonomy): domain Eukaryota; kingdom Metazoa; phylum Chordata; class Aves; order Anseriformes; family Anatidae; genus Aythya; species Aythya marila. The sequence goes on along the minus strand of NC_139042.1, from coordinate 193,341,940 downwards.
ACAATTATCCTGATAATATACTTATAACAGATAAAATATGTAAGAAAACAGAATGCTTACATGGGCACAAATTTGCTCAACTTGTTGCTTAGCACCTCATGACAACTGCATCAATTGTCTATCAATGAAAATACACAAAAGCATCATAGTAAATGTATGAAATTACATAAACATCTGAACATTTCGTTATTCATTTGGAAGTACAGAATGAGAACATGCAGAAAACCTCAAATTAGTTTGTTCTGTAACAGCACACTGACAACAGAAACACATTAATCTGGTATAGGTACACAGTGTTTTGTGCAATCTGTCAGCCAGTGTTCCCAGACCACTTGTCTAGGGCCTGCAGTGGGAATTTTACTGAAGTCATGCTTAAGACAGTGATTAGGCAAAAAAAAAGTCTCAAGTCACGAAACTGGACTATTCAAATTCGGAACAGGAAAGGATTTGCTTAAAATTAAACATTACTTTTTCTCGGACCTTTTATGCCAAAGTAGAATTGGATACATACATTTCGCTTGGAAAGAGAAAGCACATTGTTCAAAGCGTATGTTTTCAATCTTTTTCATGCTCTTCAGCCATTAACTGTTATAATCATCACTGGCTTGCTTGAATTAGTTTCCAGTGAAGGCCAGTTCTCACACAGGAGAATCTGATGCAGCTCCCCAGCACCTTCAATCTCTCCCTTTCCCAAGATCTCTCATCTTAGTTCCAACAGTAAGTGCCAACAACCGAGATTTGTGTTTTCAGAAGGTATGACAAACCTCCCTGTAATAAACATCTCAGATGCCTGTAGGATGAAAAGCTCCTAAAACTAAAAAAGTGAAAAATTAAGTAGTGAATAGAAGATAATCTGAAAAACAGGGACACTAATGATACATTTTATTTGTGATTAAATATCAAAATGTGATTTTCTTAACACATAGCAGAAATTCCAGACAGAGACAGGAATAAAAAAAATCCTGTCATGGAAAAGGAAAATACACTCCAAATTCTAAACCTTTTTAAACTTTACTGATGAGCTGATACAGGCACTATCAGCTCTAAAAAAAAAAATGTACAAAGTGGACCCTAAAAATATCACCTTGAATGAAAAAGCTGCTCTGCAAGTGGCTTCTTCTACGTTATTTCTGCTGTTTTTTTTTTTTTCCTAAACATGCACAGTGGCAAGCTGCAGCATTCCTAGCCTCTGCATCCCTTTCATACTTCACTTAAGTCTGTCACAATAAAACAATTAGCATGTGAAACCTTTAATATGAAAAACACACAAATGGCAGCATTTGTTTCAGTCCAATTTTAGTAATCTAAAATTAAGTATCTGGTCTAATACAGTTACACAGACACACTGTTATTGAACACATCTAGTTCTCCAGCAAAAAAAATGCCTCCCTGGATAAACAGCTTCCATCCCACATGAAGATAGGATAATTCCCTCCCTTCTTCTAAGATAAAGTACAACAAATTGCAGGATTAGATTGCAATTTTGAAAACAGGGAACTAATACACACTGTTCACTGTTATCATGTATTATTTTAAACAAAACCGAAAAATTAAAGTCGGACAACTACTCAAAATAACTTGAACCACCTGTAATGGAAGTTAAATGATATTTCTTTTATACTATAAAAAAATGTAAAGAGGGAAGATAAGGATAGTTTTAAATGGATTTTTAAGTGTTAGTGAACTGATTGAGTAGTCACATTATCCTGATAATTATTTTTTGTTTCAATGTTAGTTACACAAATAACAACACAATTATCATCTTAGAACGCCCTGTTATCCCCTAATTATTCCAAAACATTCATCTGACACACAGCACTGCCGGGTCATGCTGAATGTTGGGAGCTGCTGGTTCTTCCACTCCTCAACATGTTTTATTTCTATAGTTCATTACAAATGACACTTCTGCCTTAGGAGAATCAGTGCATCCACAATTAAATTAAGAAAACAAAACAAAAAAAAAATAACCACATGTTCCTACACCCCAAGGAATCTTTCAACATCAGCGTTTCACAATGCCTCTTAAATCAACTAACATTAGATCTCTGAAAAAAGGAAACAAAATGTACTCGGTCTCCATCTTTTTTTCTTCCTTGCCATTATTTTAGGTTTCTTCTTCCTTTACTTTATCCCTGACTGCATTCTTGAGATGACCTGATGAACAAACCATGTAGAAGCATTAAGACATGCATTTAACTTGCTCTGGAAAGATAAATGACAAAGATGGAGGGGTATATGTATATATAGCTCACGGCTAAATAAAACCAAACAAAAATAAAAACAAAGAACAGTTGTCCTTAAACCTTGCCTGCACCACCCCACCCCAAATACTTCTGTGCACTGAACAAGAACTTCACTGTCCTACTGTCATTTGAAAGCATTTTCCCTTTTCTGCTATGCATGGAACCCCTCAGAAGGGTGAAAATCGAATTATACATACAATGGCTGTCGACTTTAGGACTGCTCTGAGTGCTTGGCTGCCATCATTTGTTTTTGTTGTTGTTCCTAAATTTTGGGGGGAAGAACACTGAAGCATAAATTCATTTGAAAGCAACATGTATATGCAGCCTGTACAGAAAGGCAGCAGAAGAGACAAATGTGTCAGATGTATGGGCCTTGCTAACAGCCTTTACCAGGAACATCTTGTGACAGCAGTGCATCAGTAAGATGACATATGTAGAATTTGGAATCAGAGCTTAAAAAAAAAAAACAAAACACAAACCACCAAGCTTTTTGCCCTAAAGTATGAAAATGAAAAATACTACGTGGAAGAATGACTTTCCCCAAATGGCACAGAAACTCACAAGAAGTTCTACAAAGCCCTTGAAAAGGCAAAAGGAAGCTCTACAACCCAAGGAAAAGAAGAGGGCATAAGTGATGTGGTAGAAATAAAAGTATTTTTGCTTTCTTTGAGGTTCTTGCAAGACCAGCCTCCTCTGCCCAGCTCCTGCTCTTGACTCCTGTATTTCCAAGAGCCCAGATATGCAAGCAAGCCCTGCTGGTGTAACAAGCCAGCAGATGCCACCTGAGCCCCCAAACATCCAGGGGCAGCCTCCCCTCCAGCTGCCCACCAGCACAGGGAGAGGGATGCCACAGGCTGATAACGTGGATGAGCATGGCACTAACACTCAGCATTTTGGGACATCAAGGTGCTATCTCATTTTATCTGCCTAACCGAACACTCCCCAGAAGAGCAAAAGGCTCACATCCCCCCATCTTATCCCCCCCATCTCACCCCCTTCCAAATGAAAGTTTTTCTAGGCAGGAGGTGCGGGGAAAGGAAGGAGGAATCTCATTAAGAAAAACAGCTCAGGCTTGCCTTCATTTACTTTCCAAGGCTATAATATCTTTAACATCTCAGAGGATCCTCACCACAAAGGTTCATCTCACTTTCTTCCTAATGTCTCCTAAAAGCCTCTTGGAAACCTAACAAGCAGGTATCCTTAGAGAACGCTGCAGGATTTCCAACACTTGGAGCTCCCACAGCAGCCAAACCAGCCATTATATTCCAGCTTCCTTCTGACCATTTTGTTGTTGTTGTTTCTTCCCTCTAGGACAGGATAACACACTGAACTTGCCGAGCAAGCAGGAAAAGCTACAAACGCCAAACTTGCCTGTAAAAACACAAACCAAACAAACCAGAAGGCAAGCGATGGGCTCCTCTCTCTGTTCCTAATTCCTCACTCTCTCTGCATGCACAAAACACCTCCTCTCCTTCCCTTCCTGACATGCGAGCAGTGTCTGGCAGCCTGCTTGTGTGGAAAACAAGAAACAAGCCATGGGCTCTCTTAGATCTCCCACCTGGTATTTCGGACAACTCAAGCTCCTCAAGAAGTCCAACCACTATAAGCAAGGACAAAAATTAATGAAAAAAATATGCCAGTGGGAATTCACTTTGTGTTTGTCAAAAACATACACGTTTTTGTGCATGTGAGCTATAAGCACACACTGCAGTTTCACTACACAGCAGTCTGAGGACAGTTTTGCAGTTCGGACATTCAACACTACTCTCTTTTTTTCTTCAAAACACGGCAGTTTTGCAAAGGGCCTTGAAAGGAACTGGAAGCTAATAGGACAGACAGCACTGTTTCATAACAGCTTGCAAAAAGAATTCAGTCTATTTTTAGATGCATGAAAAGAATGTGGTTATGTTAAAAAAAAATCTCAGATAATGCATAAAGGTTTTTGGGTTTTGTTTTTTTTCTTTTTAATCCATCACCGACCGTGTAAATTGTGCAGCTGATGTGCCGAATCACTCTCCAGGTGAACGGTACCACATAATTAAATCCTCAAAGGAGCAAAGCCTGTGTGTGTATACAACATCCACATTTGAATCTTTATTGCAAAATTATGCATCGTGCTGTTATAAAATCTTACTTTTTAATGAATGGCATTTAAATTAATTTCAGATGTATCCTTTCTAATTATGTGTAATAATCCTTTACAGGGACCAATCCATCTAGGACTAGCCTTAGTTCAATTATGAGCATGTTTTGCTCAAACCCAGACTGTTCTGTTTTAGGGTGCTGCATAAAATTTGTATTTCTAAATGTATACATCAATTATATACCATAATCCCTCTCGGCAATGCCAGATCTATAGAAAAGCCTTTCCAAAAATCAAGTTAACACCTGTTTCCTCTACTGCTTTCACCCCATCATCCTCTCTGTTATCACCACCATTTTATTAGTCTTGTATTTAAAAATTGTAGACATCAGAGTGGAACAGAGGTAAGCAAATAAACATCATTTTCTTTCATGATGAGTAATTTTGAATAAATCAATAAGATCTATCTCAAAGCTGTTCTCGTATCTCTCCATTTTGGAAAGGTGACTTAACAACCCACTCCCCCCCACCATTTTCTGTATCTCTCATTGCTGGTATTTTGTTATATTACAGCTACTGAAAGGCAATACAATTTGCTTCTACACATCATACACAAATATAAATCTAACTAAGCTGCTCTTTTTGATTTTTTTAAATCATGCATGCCACACAGTCCTCACTGATTTTGAAAGATTTCTTTTACCCTGTTATCTTAAGACAGCTTTCAATACATTAGCATTTCTTTCTAGACTGAACCATTCGATAAAATGTACTTCAGATAATAATTTCAGCTAAATGTACAGTTCGAGTGCATAAAATTCATATATATATATATTTTTTTTGCCAATGCCCAATATTAAAATGGCAAAATATCACATCCGGTTGGTCTTTTGCACACAGCTGACATGATTACTGTAAGTAATGAGATAAAATCCATATTCCACTGCTCCAGATTTAAGCCATTTCCAAAATAAAAATTTCCTCTTAAAATTCAGTGGCAAGCAAAACAGGAGTGAACAGGCTGGATCACATTAAAACAACAAAATAATCGCAAAGAGGTCATTTCATGTCAGAAAACTCAACGTGCATTTAGTGCCTCAAAATATTCCTTCAAAATGAAACAGCTACTTAAAATTGTAATAATCTGATTGACAGATAAAATAATTGCTTTAAAAACACTTATGAGTCATTTTGTCCTTACCTGCAGGCATGAACCATTACTGCATGCAGTGACTGCTCCATTTCCTAGCACAGACTTGAACAGGGATCACATCTATCTTACAGAATGTGACTAATTTGGGGATTTGCGATTCCTGAGCTACTTTGCAAAGGACACTCCCTTTCCACATAACAGGACATTAAAATGCTTCACCAAGTTATATTTTCTGTTAATCTTAATTCAAAAGAGCCCTTTGTAAGTGTAGAGCGGTTTCCTGTAACACAACAAAAACACTAAATCTTTATAAATGAATTTAGAAATCGAGATGCTGTTTGCACAAATGTAAAAAATAAAAAACAACGAGGTCTGCAACAACAGTACACACAAGCCAGCAGCCTGCTTGATCTGCTTGATTATGATTTGCATGCTGCAGCCGAGTAGACTTCATTAAAAAGGAAATCAATAAATCTTTGCAAAAACGCACAAAGCTTAACCAAAAACAGGGGGGTTCAATTAATACGTTACAATAACCAGCATGCAATACAGAAACAATATTAGCAAACTCGACAAGGGGGGGGAAAGAAAAGAAAAAAAAAGCCCTGCGCTGCTTCTTTGCAATGCTACACCATTAATTGTTCATGCAAAAGATGTAGCTGTACCTTTCTGAAGAGGACGACTTCTCAGAGTTAACTGACATCAGCAGCTCAATCTTCTGCTTGATTTCTGGAAAAATCAGAAAATATTCACAACCGAGATTGCCTGCCCTTGCTTTCCAAAGTCTTCTAACCAAGCGAGTTTTTCCTAATCCCTTTTGTTTCAAAGGAGGCCACAAGATTCACAGTACTTCTGTGAAGACTGATTCAATCGGGCTGGGAAGGAAAAAGCTCCGGAGGCATCAGGCCCTGCTGAACTCTGCACATGACTGTTTATGAAAGCAGGAGGAACCATTTCTTTTAGGCAGAGGGGTGGTGCCTTTCTCCAGGCGAGGCTGACACATGCACCAGGCGATTCTTATCGTAACGCTTACAAATTGAGGCACGAATTGCAGTTTCTGGGGGAAAAGAGGGAAACTGATGATTTATGGCACAGAGCAGCTCGCTGTTTAATTACCTAAACCTTGTTTGACACCCTCGGAAACCCTCAGTTCAAAAGCCCTGAAAAATATGGCTCTTTGAATCATTTTTGTCACAAAGAATGAAGTATTAAATCTGTACTTTAATACACGGGTAGAAATCAGAAAGGGGAAATGCTACACGTACCGGGAGTCATTTTTCCTCGTGCTCTGTATTTCATTTCCTTCAAATACACTTTGAAAAGTAGCATTTAGAAGTCCTTGTTTTTTAAATATAGATATTAATTACCGATCTAGCACTCACAACAACTAGAGGGAAACACCCGCTAGCCAAACCCAGGCTGCCACGTTATAGATGGTCAGAAATGGGCCTGCCGGCAGGCCCCAGCACCAAACCCCAAATCAGCTTTTCCTGACAGACCCCTCGGCACGGGGGGCAGACGTGCTCTCGTGCCATCTGTGGCTTTCTTCACAGGATCATCTCCCAGCAAAATACAGGGACAGCTGAAAAATGAATTACCAGGAGCTGTGTTTGTGGCTAAGATGGTTCTGATCAGAAAAAAATAAAAACAAAAAGAGTAATGTCACAAATGTGAGCATCGTTTTAAGATCCTATCGTAGCCGGAGATAGTGGTGCCACCTATAGAAATACAGGTAAATCCCATGCTGCATTAAGACGAGGTTCAGTCGTTTATCACTGAAGGGAACTTCTGGCATTTGGGATTAACCATGCTGTGATGCGAGAGCTTCCACCTGGATTTTTTTCCTTTACATATATTGCAAACACAAAGTCTCAGAAAACTCTGAAACAGCAAACAGAAGAGAAACTGGATTTTTTTTTTTTAAACATATGATAAAGATTTCTTAGCACTACAGTTTAGCATCCTGATGCTCCAGTGGCAGGGTTGTAGCAATGGCTATTAACCTCGTCTAAGCGTATGCCACTGCTGCTTCCCAAAACACAGGCCAGAGCTTTGTTTTGAACTAAGATCCAAAAAGGATCTTAGTTCTCACATCCAAAGCAAATGCTTCTCACAGAAGCATTTGGGAAAATTCTGTAAATTTGTAAAATTGGAAAACTTCTGGGAAATTTCTGTATCCCCAGCTGGCTCCCAACTGGGAGACAACCCCCCTAGGAGGGGAAGGAGCTGGCTGGGCAAGCCTCTTGCACCTCACCTCAGCACCGAAGGCCAGAGCGGTTCTGATTTAGGCTGCCTGCATCCCTCACTCCTTGCCTCAGCTCTCCTGCTATCAGATGGGGGTGACAGCATCCACTGGACTCCCTAGGATACTGGTTTTTAAAAATAAAATAGAAATAACCTATGGTAAAACATCAGTGAGCACACACACAAAGAATGATTTAATTTTGTACTCGGTGCATGGAAAATGGCTCTGAAGTAAGACTTAGAGCTGCACAGTGAGTAAGATCTGAAAAACTGAGTCCCCACCCATCCACTGAAAGAACCAGCCACATACAGTAAAATAATTTGGACATTGTCATTAAGAGCTAGGTTGTGCTGCATACAGGCCCACAAACACCTTTAACACCTTCCAATCTCCAGCTATACAACCAGACATGTTTTTAAACAGATCTTTAGTGCAACTTAGGACATTGGTGCTGATCATACACATTATACAATAGGCTGGTTACATTGTCCCTTAATTTAAAGATCATTTTAAAGAAGCCGGGGAAGGCTGACACTATAACCTTAGGGCTATCCCAACACAGGATTTTCCAGCACCTTTGTGTTTGAGTTGTATGAGTGCAGTGCAAAAGACCACACAGAACTGGGGCAGGGTGCAGTCAAAAACATTTACTACAGGGCTCAAATTCACTGCAAAAGTATTTCTGTGCAAAAATATTTCTATTTTAAATAGAAAATGTATCATAAACAGACACCAAGTTACTCCACTGAATTTCAGCTTTAAAAATTGAGCAAAACTGCCTTTGAAGCAAATTTAGATAACTGAGAGAAAAGCGGCTTTGACAAGCATCTATATACAAGTTGATATAACAGAGTTGTGCTGCTGTAAAATGCACAAGGGCAAAACCACTCATGCTCATTGCACAAAAGGCAGGCGCACAGTGCACCTCTCTCCTCTGTGTCTCCTCTCCTCTTGGGGCATGCCATAGGCCAGAAATCCTTTCTCCTGGACATGATCAAGCACACCACAAGAGCCTGCCTGCATGCAGAGAGTGAATTCTGTTTCCTTTCTTCCACTTTTGATTTCCAAGACAGGGAACATCAAAGCTTGCAGGCCTACGTTGCATTTTGCTATGACTTGATCCACACAGGCTGTAGGTATTCTTGAGCTTCAGACTTCCTTTTCTTGAGGACCAGCACACCCGCAATTCCTTCCTGACTCTCTCTTCACACCCTGACCCAGTACGGTTCAACAAGAACAGGATGCTCCATCACACACTGATAAGAGCTGTGTTGTCAGCACTGAAAGCTAATGGCTACAGCAAAGACATTTTTGTGGGATGGGCAAGTCTACAAGTTTAGACAGGTTGCTGCTCCAATATGGCTTACAATAAATAAATATCTCTTTAGTACACTCTACATCTATATATTTTTTTTTTATTTTTTTGTATGAATAAGCTGTTGAGGGCGTTGCACCTTGAAGGAAGCTCTGTCAGCTTCTCACCCATGCTTCTGGACAGAGACAAACCCAACAGTTTGGTGGTGTGAATTGAAGCTTGTTTCCCCTCCCACAGACCCTGGACACTGACTGAAAACGTATCTCAGTCTCACAATCCAACATGACTTTTCATTCCTTTTGAATAAACATATTAAAAAGTCTGGGTTTTTATAGTAGAACAAAATCCAGAGAGCTTGGAATAAAGTGATCAACTGACACACTCCATAAGCAAGGCTCCAGACAGGCTTTTCATACTACCTTGATATAAAATGGATGCCTAGAGATTATTATACTTATGTTATATTGCAAATACCAGCCTACAGGATGTTAAAAATAAAATCAAAGCTACTTTGCTGCAAACTTCAAGTGCATGGGTGCTCTACGAGTTACTCAAGAGCATTTTTCTCTTATGGCTATTCCAGCACATCATTTGAACTTCAATTTTATTCAGTGGTAACAGATTTATTTAATATGGTGACAAGGAGAATTTGAATGAGGTGAGACTTCACAGGAAGAATAATTTCTGGCAGCATTAATGAGGGGTCCCATTCACAAGTTAATAAAATTTCCATCACAAAATTATTTAAATTTGGGGGGATTCACCTCTTTTTCTCTCTCCCTCTCTCATCAATGTGAGATATTCTCTTTTTTGGGATTTACTTACTCTTTGTCTCTGCTATTTGAGTGGGGGTTTTTTTGTTTTGTTTTGTTTTTTCCTAAGACCACCCATTTTCCCCATTTTTAGAAGAAAATCTGTATCTTTGTACATCTACACCACACCCCCGAGATGACGCTGATAACACAGCTATCACTCTAGACAGAAAGCTGATCATGGAAATATCATCACCAAGATTAGACAGATGGATACCTATTTGAGTTTTCCTATTTGAGTTTTACACTAGGTGCCATTCAGACCACGATAGGAACGTGGCTGCAGTAACAGCAATGTTATCACTTGTTTATTGTGAATATTTATAAATCACATATCCAGAAATCTGGGCTCTTATACAGAAGGCATTAGAACATACAAAGTGTATCCCAAGACCAAATAAAGAAAACAAAGCTCCAAATGGTGGTTACCCTGCCACCCACTCAAGCAGCTTTAACAGCTCAAAAGAATGTAAGTTACAGTAATATTTGCTAAATTCCAAGTTAAAAAAAAAAAAAAAGTGAAGAAAAAAGAAAGAGGAAGAGTTCTACATCTGAGCAGCTCTTCCTGAAAGTCTCTTGATTTCCCCTCTCAAGAGCCTTTCCAACTTGACACAGATCTATCAGTTCAGCTGTTGGTTAACCTCAACTGCTGTGGCACAAAGAGAGAGGCAAACGCTGGGCTATTGAGGACTAACATCAGTTAGATTGAGAAAGCATCATCTTAAATGGCTTTTATGAGTTAATTTGATAACTGTATTGATCAGCACACAGACGAAGAGAGAAGACTCTGCCAGTTCCTCTGCTTAATGAGCAAGGACAAGTGTTCTCAGGAAGATTTCTGGGCTGTCCTAATTTCAGAGGTAACAAAAAATGGCACTGTAAGTAGAGCCACATCCAGAACAGATCATAATAGTCTGGCTGAAAACAAAAAAAAAGATGAAAGTAAGTGAAATTAGTGTGTGCCTGCAAATGTAAGAGCAGCAGGTAATACACTGAAGTTCTCGAGCTAAAAATAGCAAATTTGAGGTAGGGAAGCCACCAGCTCCTCAGTTGTTCCATACACTTCATCAGCCCACTTTGAGTAACTTCACGTTGTACAGAGATCTGGTGTCAGGCCGCTGGCTCCCATCCAAGACCTGAGCAAAGCAGATACACTAAGTCTCTAAAGCCATATTATTCAACCTGCAATTGAATGAAAACAAAAAAGAAGCTCAGAAAGCCTCTGCACTGCCCTGAACAGCTTCATAATCATCTTTTTTTATTATTATTTTGTTTGGCTTTGTTATTAACCTAAGCAAAGCAGAGGCTAACCATTCAGAGGAAGCTGTGCACAACCTTTGTTTACCTCCTCTGAGACGTTCGGGTGTAGGTTGGGCATTAGATAGGCGTCAGATAAAGTTAAAATGGGAAGGGATTTCCTTTTTGAGAGAGATCATTTGCTTTGCCAGACAAAGAGGAGACCAGAGGCTTGGAAAAATGGCAAAGAGAGCCCTCCAAAGAAATGCTGGCAGAGTTTTTAAACAGAAGGGATTTGCAGGAAAGCATCATGCCAAAGGCTCCAAGAACGAAGAGAGAAACCTCCAAAAAGTTTCCACAATGAACCTTGAACATCAGAAAGAGAAAGGGAAGAAACCCTCCAGACCAGCCAAAGAAAAGTTATTTAATAATATGAAAGGAGGAAAAAAAAACAGAAGCAACAGAAATACACTCAGTTTTTAAGTAATACTAAAACATTTTCTTAATCTATCCTGATAATAAAACAGCAAGTTCAGTGCTTTTCTGTTTCTGAACAGTATGTGTTAAGACACAAGGTAAAGACGCTTTTAGCCTTTCTCCTAAGGTACCTTTAAACATCTCCTTTACCACCATTGTCCATCTTAATCTATTCCCTGTTGTCTTTTCCTTTTTTAAGTCATGACAGTACTACAGCAGCTTGAATCTCACATTTTGACTATGAAAACTCTCATCCTTCTACAACTGGCTGTATTCCCAATGTCAGTGCTAAAATAAACAATCCTGCTTCCTAAATGCCATAAAGACAGATGTGAAAATATTACTCAGAGGGAATCAACCAAATAACACATTCTTAGCAAGTTTTCAGTCTTGAAACTAATTAAACGGTTTCAAGAACTAGGAATTTTAATATTACTAACTTTTATCTGGACAGATTCTTGTTCTGAGCTGCGGACAATTGTTGTGCAAATACATTAAGCAGTATACATAAAGGGAATAAATTAAAATTTTCCTACCAAGGCATCAGTTAACAGGGCAAAATTAGGCAACCATGGTCAAACAACTTGAGAGATTCACTCTTTGATCTCTTTTAGATAACGTACTTTTAAAATAAAGAATAGAAAACAGGGGTTTCTTTGGAAGGCAACACATAGCAAGTTTAAATTTGATCAAAACGTGAACATGAAATAACTAGAAAATGGGGTAGTGTGGAAGCGCAGAGATTATGATTACCCCAAAACAAATCCTTCTTCCAGGTGTTGCTAAGCTTTTGAAGCAAACAGTGCTTGTGCCCCAACTTTGTGTTATTTGATGCTCAGGCAGAGAAGTTTGGCAGTCCATTATTACTGAAAATCAGACTTCTGGTGGTGCTTCTCTGTGACGAAACTTCTTGTTTTCCAACCACTTTACGTGACCAGAAAGAAACAGAGGGCTGGCCTGAACGGTTTAGTCCTACTATGACAGAAAGAAACTCAGTAAGCACAAAGCAGGCATCTCACTTTTTGCATCAAGTGAGACCTCTTTAATAAGCCTAGAAAGATTACTTCACGTGGAATTTCAAGATTACAACAGAGCTGACTTGAAATTCCTACGAGTCCTTAGAAACGTAAAAGGCTGTCAGAAGTGGCAGTGAGCACAATGGGACTGAAGCCAAATGTCAATATTGTCATCCAGCAGACTTTGAGAAGCTGATACCAAGTTTGTTTGTTACTTTCTTAATGGTGTAAAGTCAGTGCAGTCTTCAGGGAATTTTTGGTCTGCATTTTCTGACCTTCTCTTTTAAAGAAAATTGAAGGTCTGTCTGTAGCAGTTTTTTTTTTCTCTTGTTTCTGCCAGTTTCCTGTGTAAGTGTAGTAACCGTGTCAAAGTTTTATCCATGTCATCAGCTCTGCACACATTCATGGGGTTTGATTCCAGGATATCTAGAAGAGGCAGGGCTGAGAAGAATACAAGGGGTGCCCAGGCATCCCAAACAGTCTCCGGTGTTGTCTATTTCTGTTAGCAGAAACAGCAGCTCTCATATTGGTTTAACACTGAAAAATACCCATCGTAAGGGAAATTACACTAATAGTTTCAGTTTTACTCCTATTCAGATCGCTCCCTACTGATCTCAGAGATACAGAAACACTGACTTTTCACATCTCCAATAAACTCAGAAGTCCACAGGAATCATCTGCGCTGATACTTTTAAATAATACTTTCATAGTAATATCACTGATCCTTCTAAAATGAGTTTTCCCTGAGTTTCAGCTGAGGTTGAAAAATAACACTCTTACCAAAAAAATCCAAAGAAAAGCCTCTCTTCCTTCAAAACAGCTGCCACCACCTGTTCATACCCAATGATAAGCCTAAGCTAACTCTCAAAGATAGCCATCTTCCGTCAGCATGATGCTGCTAGTAGTTCAGCTTTGTTCCCATTAACACCAAGAAATGGCAGGGATGACTTAAAGGACAGTACAGACCTCTAATGGCAGCCTTCACCTCACTTCTACAGAGGTAAATGGAAGACCGTTTACTGAGAACTCACCAAACAATGGTATTTTACTCACAAACCACAGTGACACTACCACCGTTTTAAAACTTCGTTTCATTGAACCTTCACAACAAGGAAAACAGGCAAAAGCAAGGGACACAGGGAGCAGTGGTATGTGATAGGAAGGAAAGATGTGCTGCAGGAGGTCTCAGGTGGGGAATCAGAAGCTTGAGAACACCAACTATCCAGCTAAGTTTGGTTTGGCTTCTACAAAATGGGGAAAAAAGCCTATAAAATAGAGATGAGTTTGCCTTTTATTTGTTTAAATATCCTGTTTCCAAATACATAGATGTGCAGCCTAAATTTCATGTTTAATACCTCCGAAGAATTTTAAATACATTCAAATTCTTGAATTTCTTTTTTATGTTTGTACATGGAAAATTTTGAAGTTTGCAAATAAACAAGAAAGCATTGGGTATCTGAGGAAAAAAGCATTAAGGATATGCTACAATTACTCTAAGAATGACCCATTACAGACCCAGTGAAGCGGCATTACAGTTGAACGTAACTATGAATTTGAATTTCTTTTAAGTCACCCACATAATTTTAAACTAAGTCTTGTTGACATAATCTGCCATTTGATCTTTTGCCAGGCTGTAGTATTCGTTCATTAAAATGCTTACTGAAACACAAAGACGACATTAAAAGGAATTCATCATTCTTCCAGTTCTCCTTGGGCTGGCAACATTCTTTGGTCCCAAGACCAAACCGTTGCTTTTCCCTCCGTCCGTCCATACTAGCAAATCTGCTGTTCTTTGTGCCCAGTTCTTGCCCAGTGCTCATTAGCTAAGAAATTCAAGTGTGAATGGGGGAAAAAAAGAAGACCCAATAACCACTCTGCCCCATGTTTGAAAACCTGAGGTTGCATAAAGCCAATCTTCAAAGGAAAAAACATTTAAAATTTAAGTATCTTTTCGCATAACTACTTGTCAGATTAAATGCTAGTAAAGCACATCAAGGAAAACATGATTAACCCCAAATATGGCTGTGCTTACTTTTAACATCTCATTATTTGTATATATTTATCTGTCCTTATTATGAGGAGGGTTACGTTTAGGGACACGGAGTTAAGAACATATCTTAGAGGTGCTGGAAAATGGAAAGGTTGTCCTGCAAACATATCCATTCCCTTGGGAAAAACACAAGAACAAAAAACTACCACAGCTAAATAGTCACTAAATATCTTAAAAACATACCCTCCTGTCATTTACAATCAGTTGACAGTTGCTCCCTGTTAAGCAAAAAAGCATCTTCGTGTAGAAACTGTTGTAAATTATTTGGCTAGAGACAGAATGATTTGAGTTATTAGTGTTAGTCAAAAGACAACAAATGACTAGCAGTATTTTCCAGACCTTGTCTAAAGAGAGGCAAATGGTTTACTGAGTGTGCAGGGTCAGCTTTTCTGACAAAGCTGAAAGTTCAACATCCAACATAATAATGGAGTGTTTTCTCATACCCTCAAACTAGACCACTTTAATATGTTTGCTACTTAAATAATTAAACAGAATGGATAATTTCTGATTCCTAGACTAAATATATTTTTAATTTATTCCTTTTGTGATCTCATGTACAAACATTATTTTGTTAGGATTCTTTTGACAACAGCATTTTCTCTCAGGTCTACAACTCATCTAAATGCCTACATTCTATTCACATTTTCAAATACTAATATTTTTTCCACTCAAGAAAAAAAACATTGCTCCAACCTTGTAGCATGACAAACTAAATTCCAGTCTTAAGATAAAACAGTTCTCTCTTCATCCCAACTGAGTCAAGCATATGTTACCTTCTAAGGACTACCAGAATGGCTCAAGCATCATGCATGCAGTCTGACATCTGCCTCACACAGGAGATGAAGCTACACTATGCACCCAAAAGGATTAAATTGGGTCATAATTATTAAATCCGTGTTATAATCTTAAACTCCAGGTTAGAGGTTCTCCTTTTCCTAACTAATTATTATTATTCAGCGTTCTAAAGAGCTTTATGTTTTTGCTTGTTTTATTTTTAAACGGAGGTATTTTGACAGGATATTCACAGGATGCTTTTCAGTATGTTCTGTCAATGTGTTTATATCATGCTCATCACCACAGTATCTACATAACCAGCTTTTCCAAATATTCT
This sequence comes from Aythya marila, assembly GCF_965140915.1. Classification (NCBI taxonomy): domain Eukaryota; kingdom Metazoa; phylum Chordata; class Aves; order Anseriformes; family Anatidae; genus Aythya; species Aythya marila. The sequence continues at coordinate 193,326,199 of NC_139042.1, read as the reverse complement.
TGCAACATTTTTGTATTTCTTAGCCAGTAGATAGTTTTACTGGATTTTTGTATGGAATTCGCTACCGTAAAGAGCATGTCTCATCTCTGCTCCTGCAGAAAACAAGACGGGACTTGTTTCACCTTTTCTGGATTCAATACGATGACAATCAGTTCTAAGAAAAAGCTCCTTCAAAAAAAGTAACGTGTCATCCTGGGCACAAACGGAGCCAAAACCCTCTCCGCTTCAGCAGCGAGTACCTCCGGCCCTCCGGCCCCAGCGGGACACAGGGCCACGTTGATGATCTTACCTGAAACGCAACTCATCAGGCTGGTTAAACAGCAGTCTGTCAAGTGTCAGTCAAGCATGTCCCTTGCTGTTTACATGGGAGGAAACAAGGAGAAAGGGAGAGAAACATGAGGTGTTTTCACACCGAGAAGGAATGAGGGCCAAGGACGAGGTGTCCAGAGCAGCCACGAGAAGGCCCAAAGGCCTGACGCGGGCCCCACACATCCAGTCACACCCAAACCCTCCTGAGTTTTCCTACACTTCGACTGTACAGCTAATGTACAAATAATCCTGCCTGTGCCCACGTCAACTGTGTACACTAAATTCTGGGAATCACTGGCTCCACCACGTGAAATATTAAGCCTTTGCCCCAGAGCAACCTTCACAGCATTACAACAAGCCTTGAAATTCCATATCCGAAGATTTGGGCATCCTTCAGCACATACCTTCCAGCTAATCTCTCATACAAAAAGCAACTGATGGCCAATAAAAACAAATACCATTTTCAATCCTTAATTGCCAGTGTCCTGGCTTCACACAGCTGCATGAAAAGACACAAGGAAGTTTTTCTTTTTTTTCTCCCTCCACTCTGAATGGATACAGCAGTAACACCAGCAGATATTTATTTGAAGTGTTGCAAATACACCCTTAACCAGGTTAATCTGGCCATCAGCCAAAATCTTCAAGTTCTTCTATATACACTTTCTTTACCGCAAGGAACAGAAAAGCTTCAGATGTCTGTCTTTCTGAAGTCTGAATGAAGTTACAGCATGCATCTTGATTATCTATCACTGTCTATTATAAATAGAAGAACACGCTACATTCAAAAGTGGGAAGAAAAAAGATGGGTTGTTTTCAATTAAGGGAGCTTTCTAGTCCCAAATTACTTCCATCAGGAATATTTTTTAAATTTTATACATAAAACACGCAACATAAATATACAAGTACGTGCCAAAGTAGTCCCTTGCTTTTTGTTTGCTCTGTTCTTTGGAGAAACAGGATGTTGATTTAAAAAAAAAAAAACATGCCACGTTATACATTTGCAACAACAAATGATCAGAAAGGAGTCTGGAGAAATAGCTACAAACTTTCACTGCAAGATTTGAGAAAAGGACTAAGTAGAAGAAATGAAAAAAATCTTATCGGAAAAAAATTTGGCGGCTAGACGCAAAATATTTACGTAGGAAAGAAAGGAGTTCAAAGTAACCACAATAATGGAGGAATTTACAGCAAGCAGAGAGGTCTGTCCAGACATGAGATCTGATCTTGCAATCAGTAAGACAATTTACATCTCCACTGCTTTTTTTTTTTTCCTCCCCAAGTCTCATCTAAATCGTATCCTAATCAGCTACTGCTGATGAAAAATTCAGTGCACGCTTTGCTGGCCTGCAAGTTAGCTCTACCTTTTTTCTTCTTCCACCCTCTCCCCTCCTCCATCTGAGTTCCCCATCACTTATTCAGCAATCACATGAGACACCTGGCATTGCCTTGTCTAAAAGCTGGCTACAAATAGTTTCTTTGGCACTGAAGACACGATGATGTAGGTGGTAAGTCATCACCATCCACTCTGCAACTGTGTGGTGACACCCCTCAGGAGCTAATCATGCTGGCCTTCATTATCTTCCATCTCCTACGTGGCACGAAGCGGGTTTTGGTGAGTGATGCCGCTAAAAGCATAGGACCACGTCATTCAGCCTCCTCCTGTCTTCTGACCCTACCGGCTCCTCTCAGCACCGGCGGCTAGCAGCTACTGAGTCAGCAATGCTGTCACTTGTCCAGGCACACCCAGCCTCTTCTCCAAACCACCACGTTGGAGCTTTCGGTCTCCTTTTGGTCCTCTGCTGCACGGACAGACAGAGCAAAATGCCTTGATTTCACCATTGGCCTCCGCAAATCAGGATTTTTAACAACACAGTACTAATTCTGGCAGCTGGTAGAGCACCTCTTAAAACAATGCACAATGTTTAACAGACTGCCATCACGGTTAAATACATCTTTCACAAAACAAATGAAACAAAAAAGCCCTACTGGAACTAAAGGAAAACTTGTTTAGGAACTAGACTAACACAGAGTTCTAAAGAGCTCAAAAAGAACAAGAAAATAAGAAGAAAAAGCAGATTTGCAGGTAATCCTCTACCTACTACATTAGGTATCATTAAGGGTTCAGAGAAAACTCAAAGAAAAAGTGTCCTCTGATACTCTACTTCCAGATTTTTTATTAGAAACAAACAACAATGTTAAATAAAATTAAGACCTCATGAAAAAGCATTGAAAGTTAAATCATCTAAATTATCTCCCAGTTTCACTATCCTATTTACCATTCCCTAAAGTATCCAAGTTTACAGTCATAGAAGACGCATGCTTGAAAATCAGATAATTCAAGTTTCAACAGGACTGGCAAGTCTAGCCTAGACAAAGCCTACCAATGATCATCCCAGCTCCCCTTGCTGCAAAGGAAACATGCTTCAAAGATTTTATGTATTTGCAAATGCAACTACTATTTCGCCCTGTTTATAGGAAATTTTAAATATATATATATACTTAATATAGATTTATATAATCATTATTTGCCCCTGGTGTTTAAAACCTGTAATGAGACATTTTTATATATGCATGAAAATGTGGAAAAAAAAAAAGTAATAAGCATTATCAGAAGAACCAACCCCTACAAAACAATTTTAAACATTATCCTGTTAAGTCATAAGAGTCAACAATTTACTTTCAAACATCAATTAAAATTTAGATTAAGAAAAAGAGATGAGTGAGTACAGAGACTATTGGGAGACAGGGAGCAAAATAAAATCAGCAGAAATTACTCAGTGCAGAGAAAAATCAAGCAGGAGAAAAACAGCAAAAATTCTGGGAGAGGACAGGAGAAGAATCTTGAGGAGAAAAGGTACGTTGCCAAGGCAAAGACAGAGATCTGAAGACAGTAGGCAAAGAAGGATATAAAAGCTCAGGAGAGTGTAGGAAGAAAAGCAAACTAAAAAAAGATAAGGACTAAGTCTTGCAAGGGAAGACATTGAATGTAACAAATGTGCTCAACTTAACGGAGCCAACATGTGCTTGTTTAGGAGAAGACAGACAAGAGCACTCTGAATATTTGAAGGAAGATTAATTTGTGCTCTGTCTGCAAGATACACAGGAATATGTACTGGAAATACAACATCCTTCCTTTCCTTCCAGAACAGGGACTTGACTGCTCCCCCAGCCAGTGCATTGCTCCTCCTCCTCCAAGTAGCCAAGCGAGGACAACAGCAAGAAAGGGCAGGTCTGTGAGTTGTAGACAGCACCTTACACTTAAAACCAGGTTCTGGAGATTCTTATATACTGGAAAATATGGTATCTTGCATTCTTAAAAATATAGAGAACCTGTTGCATCTGCTTTTTTACATTAGAAATTTAGCCTTTACCTAGAAAAAATTGTAAACAAGGCAGTAGAAGGACATCACAAACAAAAAGCAAAAAAAATTAACTAAGAAATAGGACTTCACAGGTATTTGTGTAATTTTGCTCTTATTTATCATGCTTGTTTTACTACAAGGCTAGTGAGAAGAATATTATTTTTTTTTTTTTAAATAAGTAAATGCAACACCTCCCATTGCTATGCTAAAGCTGGAAAAACTCCCAATCAACATGAGTCACCAAATCACCTCCAAATGAATAAAACAGCAGCAAGACTTAACATTGCCCTGGTCTATTTTCACTTAGAAATATAAACAGGAAAAGTGACTGAGAGAAAACATCCAGCCTTGCTTTACCCCCCAGGAAACTAAGTCCTTACCTTGTTCCTTTGCTAATTGGCTTGAGAATGCATTTCAGATGACTAGATGAAGACAAAGATCAAGATCCAGAAGAAATATGCAAGAAATTGGAGACTAAGTTATTTTGCATTACACTTAGCTATGTCCAAATGTCCTTTCAGAAATCTAGCTGGAACACTTTCAAAAGCTACCAAACCCAGCAATTCGTTGTGCCCTCTACCAGAGGTTACCGACCTCCAAAGAACATAAAAATAGTCCGCCTGATTACCGAGCAAAGGCTGCTCCCAAAAAGCCAGCTGACCCTGAGGCACACGGCCCAACCTGACTGCTCTGTTACAGCAAAACAGAGAGCTCAGATAGTAATAACTCAAATTGTGCTTATTATACATCTCAAAGCTCATCTGACCATGCCAGAGTTCTACTTAAAGCTGCTCTACTAATAGGGAAATAAGTCTAAGGCCCTGTCTGTAGGGAACTCTAGCCACTAGGGCATGTGTAGTGTATAAATCCCTAGAGCAGTATGGAGATATATTAAGGACAGAAGAATTATTTTTAAAAGGAGAGGGAAATGCCTTCCTATGGTAACTCAGTCCGCTGACTGAAAAGGCAGGATGACAATTTTAGACAGCTTCAATGAGGTGAAATGAATTCTGCCTTTTAGTTTCTACATGAGTTACTGTAGGCTCCTTTTGCCATAGACAGGGAAAGGAGATGTTCAGGACAGAGTTCTTCTCGTCTAGTTGGTTAATCTAATTCCAAACAAGATGAATCACCCAAGTGCCACTTTCTCTCCACCAGTAAGTCTGGACACCCAAATCAGACGCACACACTGCAGACATCCACACCAGATCAAGTCAGTCCCATCTTTACTGCAGCGTTTCAGGCAGCTGTATCAAGGCAGACAATCTTCACCTATTTAGGTATCAGTTCCTGTAATGATTTAACATGGGATGAAAATATCATTTAATGTCACTCTCCTTTGTATGTTGATTATATCATCTCACTTTCCTTCCTTAAAGTAGGAACAGGGAAGGCTATGGGTTTGATTTATTTTGTCTGTTTTATTGTGAAGGCGCTCAGGTGTTCAAAGTTTTCTTAAAATTGTTAGTATTCATTGCAATACATTTACAATGAAGGTTAGTAACAGGTACCTGTACTGATATAACTACACCAATACATAAATCCCCCTCTATAGAGGGGAGCCTCAAATCATATTTATTCTTCCTTGAAAAGAAAGAAAAGAACCTGGATATGACAAAGTTCAAAGAAACTCTGAAAACAAAAACAAAAACAAAAACAAAAAAAAAAAACACACGATGTACAAGACATCAGGGAGGGTACCAGAAGAGACTGGTAAGCACTTATAAAGACAAAAAAAAAATACTGAAAGAAGAACACAAGTGTCAGCTGAGAAAAAGCATTCCTAACAATCCAGACAGAGAAAAAAGCACAAACAGAAACTTCAGCTCTATTTCCTTCATTCATTCTCATTAGATTCCCAGTCTTGAAAAGCACCAGAGATAGGGATCTCTGCCTGACAAACTGCTTGCAATAGCAGAGTACCAGGCAGGTGTGAGACTCTTGGGCATTACAAGGTTACAAATACGTGTATATACAGTGCAACACACTTTAAAGTTTGACCTTTAGGTATTAGCCCTGACCATCTGGCCCTACTTGCAGGGTTTCAGGGTGAAAGCAAGGCGGGCAGAACATACCTTGGCCTTTATCAATCACTTTGTTTCCAAGTCCTGCAATATTGGTGAGTTTCCTGTACCATCTTAGAGTTATATTTTTGTTCTCAAGGCCTCAAGCAAGAGCTTTTAGATAAAACTGTGTTTCAATACTGTCCGTCAAGCTTTCCATTAGTGTGCTTTTAAAAAGGCTTCTCCTCCTTGCCACTGTGCTTGGAGCACTCACCAAAAACCAATGCTCTCAGTCACTGCTGATTTAACAAACCTGGCCTTAACTCGGGTTTGAAAGTTTACAGCCAAGATTTAGTCATCTTTGTCATTTCAGAATCTTTTGGCTAGGCTAAAATTGACACAATTACAGGGCTAAAATGATGTACTGGGCATAAAAGAATAGATAAACCCTACCTGCTAACACATTCCTAAACAAGCCTGTGATATGCATATATTACTTACATGCTGTGCTACTAGTCAGCCCTCTGGCAGGCCTTTACCAGCCTTTCCTTACCCAATTTTAAGTACATGTTCTTAAATCACATCAAGTCTTTAATTTTTTTGCCTTGTTTTCAGACCATTTTTGTACACTGAACAAACCACCGGTATGTTTTAAGTCACTTATTACCCTATTCTGAGGTCTCCTCAGAGAAAACATGTTTTGGACTACTGGTTGCCCTTAGATTGTGCAGGACCACAAGTAATATAAGAATTTTAAAAGGCTGTTTTCCTTCCTCCAAGACGGCACAGATTATGTAGCGACAGCAGTGTGACATTAGAGAGGCACTTCAGCCAAAATCTGAATAGATGAACACTGGAGATGAAGATCAAGCCTACAGTAGAAGTCTGAAGATAAATCATAAACATGGATTGAAAACAAAGCAAATATTATCTATTCAGATGGCAACTTATCAGGCTGAGCTCATTTTCTCAAGTAGCTTTGTTACACTGCAGCATTGTCAGGATGGCTCAAAAAACAGCGACCTTCTGCTGTAATTGAAAACCTATATATAAACTGTTATGTAGTGATGAGGAAAAGCAGCATGGTAAATAGCCGTGCCTCCCATTTTCAAACACAAAGCTATATATCCTGCAGTTACCTGAACAGGTTGTTTCTTATTAAGTATTTTCCACATAAATTCAATTCCTGTGACCCTACTGGTCAGCTCAGGGTTTTCCAAGCTCCAGGACCTGACAGTAGGTTTCATCACAGGTTTCTGACAGTCAGACAAGGATCCCTTCAGCCTTTCTGTACCAGCAGAGCTAAAACAGCTCTCTGGATGAGTAAGACATCTACCACTGGCAGAGCTTCTGCCCTGTAAGACACATTTTGACAAAAAACATGTTCAGCTCTCAAGAAAAACTTTCAGGAGCACGGCGGAGTAGAGAACAGGCCCCGCTTAACACTAAATCCCTTTGGTAATCCTTTTTGTTTAACATTTTGCTTTAATGTTTTTAAAAAATCACTAATTACCTTTTTTCCATTGGCATTTCTCAAGGCAGAGTGATTATAACACTGCCTTTTGTATCTCTGTAGGAAAAAACATTGTACAAAACCCTTGTCACTGATGGTGCTGTTGAAGCACAGCCTTCCTCTCGTCTGTACAGAGACAGCTGTCCTACATGCAATTCCTCAGAAAACTACTCATGTCCTGTAAGGATCAGGATAAATTTGTTTTATTGTCAAAGTGTTGGAGCAAAAGCTCAAAAAGCTCAAAACACAAAGTGCATTTTTCCAGCACTGGAGAGTGCCAATTGTCAGGGAGAACCCAAGATGACAATTCTCTCTTTCTGAGGATTGTTATATTGCCTTTCCATTAAAATCACTTACATTTTCTCTTTCACATGTCTGTAAAGGCACCAAAAATACCTACAAAGAACACCTACAAGGAGATGCTAGGTTAAGGATGCTGTACATACACACAGCGTTAGGGTGTTCAAGCTGTTCTAAGCTGCACTTTCGTGTTAAGCCCTTATCTTTTTCCTCCTTCAGCACTGTAGGCACGGAGCGTTTCTGACAGACCTCAAAGCCTCCTTCAGGGCCCAGTTTCCCATATTCTAAGCTCAAACACCGCCATCAGTCGCAGACTTCACAGCCATTGCTGAGACTCCTCTATGCACTGGCCAGAACATCTTACATAATAATGAAGCATTCTCGCACCGCGTTGTTAGGGTTGGAACACACTGTTCCGTGTGAAACACCACAACAAGACTGCTTCCCTGAAGAGTTTACAGTCTAAGAACGCAAGGAATACACCGGGGGGAGAGAAGGCAGGCATGGGGAGATAAAAACACTTATAAATGCATCTACACACGCGATGTTTATTATTAGAGTAATGCAGTTGCCAACCATATCCATCATCCCCTCAGCTCCTCGTGGGTATGATAGCAGAAAGGGCTAAGAAGGTTGAAAGAGTGCAGCAGCTAAAATGTTAGTCTTGGAGGGTATTTTTAGGAAAAGGAACATCATGGGAGGAAGAATAGAGCATTTATAGGAGATAAGGGATGAGTGGGCAAGGCTTACACTTTGACAGATAGGAAGAGACAGACGAGCAGGGAGATTTGCACATGAAGGAGGGACACGGTGGGCAGGTGCAGATAAGGAAAAAAAAGAGCTGGATCAGCACAACAGGGAATGTTGATGAAGAAGTGTTAAAAGGATGATTTGGTCAAAATAAGAAATAGAATATGTTTCGTATGTGTCTTGGAAGGACTAGAAGGGATGATCCTGTACTAATCACGTTGGTGGATGAGGCAGGCATACACATTTTTTCTCTCAAATTTTATCTTCCCACTTGAGAAGCCACCTAGAATGTAAATATGTATTATTGCTCCCAGCCTTGATTAAGATTCTCTCCTGCATTTCATAACTTAAGTGATAGCCATAACATCAAGCACTCTGGCTTTTTTTTTTTTTTTTTTTTTAAAGAGTTTTCATGATTCTGTACTAACTTCACAGAAAATGAGCTGATAGTCTAACACGACTTCATTTGCAAGATGTTATCTTTAGCAGCATGGTGTTCTTTAGCATAATGGACTAATAGCATGCAGAACACAGAATCCTGAAGGAGGGCTTGGTGATCTCCTTGCAGTGATGCCTCACAGGACAAATGACCACATCTTTAAACATTACTCTGCAACCAAATACTTTTAAATACCTTACTCTTAATTGTTGCATGACCTAATTAGGATAACAAAACTAGATCTTTCAATTAAATCTATATTTCTTCGAAATCTCAGCTGAATTCTTTATTTACTGAGTTATATGCTTAGTAGTAAAGATTACCAGCAATATCTCGCTAATCCTGTTTAATTTAAAAAGACCAGCGCATACTTTCAACATTATCTATATCTGCTTTTTGCCTTCATGCAGCAATACAGAGACTGCTGATGTATCTTCATACGCTTGTGTCTTTCTAGATTCACACATTTCTGCTCCAGGAAATCAGCAACTGCACAGTGTTACCAACTGATAGCAATTATCAGCAATGTCACACAATCAGTCAACGTTTCCTTTCTACAGTTGACCCCAAACCTCAAAAGATACTCAACTAACCCTCAGAAAGAGGGCCAGGGTCTCTTTGCTCAGTTCTTTGATGACACTAGAGAAATGTAAGTAGCCTTCACCCACTACAGCTTTCACTCTAAATCTTCTCTCAACATCCAACATTATAATAAACTCCTCCACCTAAGAGGAGAGGGCTCTAAGCACCACTTACTTCAAGGACAGAACTTAGCATGCAGAATTTCTAACTGCGTGTGGCCTGCTGATTCACACGAGACAAAGGTTAAACAACAGCTTTTTATGTATATAAAATTCATTAAGTGTACACCTAATGATTTTCTATAAACAAATACCAGCTAATAACCAACTGAGACCAAAAGCTCTTTGTCTATCAATTGCATCTCTTCTCATTCTTGAAGAGAAAGCCCTATTTTAAGTCAAATTATTTTAATTGAAGTGTAACGATCTCACTGCATTATCACCATTGTAATCACTACCTGCTCATTGAGGAGAGTCTCTGAAGAGTTCAAATGGCAATAATCAGCAACACACTTACACTCGGCTCCAGCTCGCCTTAGCGTCAGGACAACAGTGCAATTTCCTTGCTTTTCTAGCATCAAGGCAATCAATTAAATAAATTCCATGAAACTAAATCTAGAAGTGAGAAAAATAACGTAGAATTAAATTATTCAAACTATTGAGTTTTAAGCGTGACCGTCACAGATTTCCAAGTTCTAGGGACATCTGTACTCCAGGCAGGATTTATTTTGGACAGTTTAGGTAGACTCTGTTGGCTTTATCTTCATGTGCAGTCTGGATGTAGGCCTGAATTGTAGAATGTCTTACCCCTTTGGTGATTAACGTGGTGCATTTAAATTACGTCCTTTAACACAGAGAAGGTAAATAAAAAGGCAGAAATATAACTTCTGGCACCTAATGGGACAAAGTTTAATAGGATAATGCTTATTTGTAGGATAATAATGCAGAGATACACCAAAGGGCATTCATTTTCAAAGCAATACCTATTGCAATTACTTAACAGCATGTGGACTGCTGCACTTTTATTCATTACAATCCAAGTATACAATAATTATTTATAATTCTCTTTGAAGAAGAGGCATCACAAACTGTCGTCAGACTCAGGTTTGTGCTTGAGCTATTTTTCCACATAGGAAAGACAGATCTCAAAATTCAGAGCCGTTGTTAGTGACGAGGGAATTCATGAGCCTGAGGAATGTCCAGACAGGGCCTCCAGAGCCCTCGGGTTGAAATTACTTTCTAGAAGAAGGCAAATGAAAGAATATAAAACCTACTAAGAGGGTAATTTATGAGAATACAAAGTATTTTTCTCTGTTGGAGAGCTGGCAGATGGTGAGCTACCACAATGTTCAGTATTATTTACAGAAAACAATTATGGAGCCTATGATCTAAAAGATAAGTCGCTACTTCAGGTTTAAACTTCTGCAAAATGAAATGCACGTAGAGGGGGGAAAAACAACAAAAAAGGCATCACCCTCAAAGCAAAAAAAACACAAAAAAACACATACAATACACAATGCAATAAGCTTAAAATGTCTTTTAAGTGGCAATATGCTTTATTTTATTTTATTTTAAAAAAAAAAAAGAAAGAGATGACAACACAGGTTTTAAAGAAGCTAGGAACTAGTGTCCTAGGCAAGATACAGTCTCTAACATTCCCAGGCCAAACCACTGCAGCTGTGCTGAGGATGTGCCTCAGCCTAAAATCATTCTGCAGATCCCATTTATTAGCGTCATGGTGTGAACGATTTAGAATATAACTGCAAATAGGATGAAGAATTTCTAGCAGTGCATGTGGCCATGTGACTTTGAACTGCAAACTACTGATGCAGATAGAGCTTTTTTTCTTTTTTTTTTTGGCCTTTGCAGACTAAGCTGCTATAAAACCTACCAGAATCATCTGCCGAAGGAATTTCATGTGGACGTGTTAACACCATGCAATCCTTGCACAACCGAGTCTTCTTTGCAGCACTAGCGGCCACTGGTCTGAAAGCAGAAGCCAGCTTGTCCTGACAGCAGGAAAAATCTTTCATATCAAAATTTGGAAGCAATGAGGCTCAAAACAGATTTATTTCTCTTAAAAGACAAATGGTAGTAAATAAATAAATAAATACTCCCTGAACTTTAAACGTCTCAGGAACGTTTACAGGACTTTATCTTTCCCTTTGTTGATAGGCTTTTATTTAACTCATCATTTCCTTACAGAAGCACTGGAAAAGCCTGTTTTCATTTATGACATAATAGGGCTGCAGGTTTACAACTATACTGTTAAGATAAGGATATTGCTTTATAGATAACTTCTAACACTTGCAGTCATCTCTGATATGAGTATCAAGCAAGGAAAACAGGTAAATAATTTCTAAAACAGGCATACAAAGGATTTATAAGTCCACAAATGAGTCCAAAACCAGCCTACTTCTAGAAATTCTGTAGCACATACGTCACTCAGAGATAAAAATGTATTTTTGCTGTTTAAAACATCATGAATGTTAAGTTCACCGTCCTCATTTTTCATCTGGTTTAGATCTGACAAATAATTCCTGGTCTGACAGAGAATCTCACTGCACAAATATTCTGACTGCCCAACATGGCCTTTAATTTTCATTTCATAATTTAATCACCGCGAATTAGATGCACAAAAATGAAGAATTTGTTCCGTGAGCCCCACCAGCTGATGTCTGAGACAGGAACAAAAGGTCCCCTTTGTCTACCAAAAAGATGCTTTCCTAGGCAACCTTTGACATGCCACTTAAACAGAAAAGGGGAGCCTGAAGCTTTCCAGAAGATGAAGTTCTATCCCTGTCTGCTCAATCAGGATACAACCTTTGCTGAAGGCTTTGAATTTACCTAGCATAAGTTATTACCAAAAAATGGTTTGTTTGATTTAGAATATCCACATGCTACATGGAACAAAAAATAAGCAACCTGAAATATCCAAAAGAAGATTAAATGTAGGTCTCTGATTTACTGATGCCTTTAAAATAGTGACTCAAAAACACTCGATTCAAATATGTGCATTACTGTAAGTACCTAAAAATCAGTACAATAACATTTCGATTCCAAGTCTAATCATACTCATCTTCTCATACTGGATTTATTAAATTATCAAAGGTCTTGATTTCGGTTCATCACCAGCAGCATCATAATCAAATAACGACGGAAATTCAGAAGTAGACTCGTGCTGGAATAATCCACTGTGACTTAATAGTTTAATTATGCATGCTTCAGCCCACGATAAGCTACTGTAAGGTTTTTCTTTACAAGTCTGAGATATTTTTCCCCATCATTGCCTAAATAAGTAGCTAAGTATTCCTAGTTGCTTTGTTTTTATATCTCCATGGAAGTGTTCACAAATAATATGAATAAAAGCCCTGATGTCTGTTTTAAGACTTCATTCCCCAAACCTGACCCAGAAAAATTTAATATGCCATTTCCTATTATTGCTTTTTAAAAATAATTCCCAAGCAGCCTTCTCAGTGATCTAATTTATTTAAATTAGAATTAGCTTTCTCTCCCTGGTCTGCTGATATTAAAATTAAGCTGTGTCCCACTGTACTTTTTGGTGTTTTCCTATCATATGGCAAGGCTGTCGCTTTGGCTGCTCGGCGCATGGGGCTGAGGTCGGACCCCCTGAACCCCTTACACACTTCTATTTTCATCTCACTGCAAGTGCAAAAACAGCACATCTAAGGCAGTGGCATCATCCTAATGGTAGTCAAAAACTGAGATAACACGGGATTAGCTTCACCTGCCCTCTTCTTCTTATCATGCATTGTTAAATAATACCACACAAGCTCAAAAGAATGGCTAAAACTGATACCTGTGGTTACCTCTTGGTAACCCTGGCAGGTCAAAAAGTATGTAGAGCAGAGCTGGAACACCTGTAAAGACAAAGCCAGACGCCTGATACCAAAAATAAGCCAAAAATAAGGCAGCATAGGAAGGACTAACACTTGCTTTACGTTTTAGTCATATAAGACACAGTGGCAAGAGCTTCCTTCAGCTTTTCCTTCCGCAGCCCTCCCACCGTAGCCCAGCACTGAGTCACAACTGCAGCTCCCGCTCGACAGAAGTTCCACGTTTGAAGAAAGCTCGAGCATCTTTTCCAAAGCCTCACATCTCCAGCGCGGCATGAGAACGATCGTCACAGCAGCGTAGCTCCTTTTTGAGTGCCAGGCAAGCCTACAGCACGGGTCAAAGCCGTACTGCAAGCAGACAGCAGAAGTCCAGGTCAAAATGTCACCAAGCAGGAATGCTTCTACAAACAGATCCCCCGTTGTTGATGAAAATCAGCTCTTCTCCAGGGTTTTGTAGAAGTTCAATTCAAATTATCCATAATAAGATTCAATATCATGGATATATTAAATGAAATGCTTCAGTTTATGGAAGAGCATCCCATAATGCCTACATTTATGGCTGTATCTCAGGTCTGACAAGTCAATCCTAATTTTAGCAAGTCTTGCAGCCCAACAGAGCCACCACTTGAATTCCCATTAGGTTTAAAACTGAATAAAGAAGCCTGAGAATTTCTCCAGACAGCACTGAGGTCACATCAGCCAGGCACAAAGCAGTTCTCCCAGACAAAAACCTGGGCACAGCCATCTTCACACTTAAATGAAAATGACGGCCACAAAAATCTCAAATTTTAAGAAAACTCAGCCAAGTAGTCGTACCACATGTTTGCACCATGAAATAGCTTCCACACCCCCTCAATAAAACAAAAATAAATAAATACCAGATCTGTGAACAGCACTGCACCACAGGGAACTTTATCTTCCTATAAAACACAATGATGCTGCTTTCCTTATTCACTCTGAAGAATTTTTTTTTTTTTTTAAGGATAAATTTTATTTAACAATGCCCATCATTTAAAGTAAGAAAAAGAATACCCATTTCCCTTTCCTTCCCCCATTACTTTTCACAGTTAGGAAGTATTTATTAAGGCAACGTCATCAGTTTCAATTAAATTTTACAACTCTACAGATTTCACATATATTCACAAAATAAGTTGATATGCAAATGGGTAGAAATACTCACGCAAAGAAGTGATTGCAAGAAAGCTGTTATCAAAGAGAATTTCTCAATTTCTTAATTCTCTTTTCCTAGGGTTTAAACCTTTTTTCCCCACTGCCCTCTTCCTCCAGTCACCACAGTCCCCCCCAGTACCTGACACCCCAGTCTCAGCACCCAGCCAGCATCTCCCACACCTCTGTCATCCACGTTTAGCTCAGACTCGTATCTCCTCCTGATTTGGTTTAAGGACTCAGAAGCGAAGAATAAATAAATCAATAAATTTGCTTCCGATGCCTGTTAGGCGCCTGAAGATCTTGAAGCTCTCTTGGTTTTTCAGTAGCCAGGTAGTGCCTTTTTTGGCGATACTTGCAGTATTTGCTCGCTATCAAGGAGATGAGTTTCAGTAGTTGACATAGTTTAAAGCAAATTAGAACAGTATTTTCCACTCTTCAAGTGGGAAAAACCCCGCTGGTTCTAAAATCATGGCAGTTGCAAGGAATGACATATTTGTATTGTTCTCCACATGATCTTAATAACAAGCAACTAAAATACCTATTTCCACAAAGCATTTTACAAGGGAACATTTGGACTTTTCACTGATCATGCAATATCAACAGAAGTAGGAAAAAGTCAACGCAAGCATCCAGCTGAGAGGTAACACAAACTGATGGGCAGTGCCACGCTTCTTCCCACAGGATTCCCAAACACTTGGGGGAAGTTTGAACACAAATCATCAATTCATGACTTAAAAAAAAAAAACAAAACAAAAAAAACACACTGAAGAGTACTATGAGATAAAGACTTTTCTGGGGAAGGAACTGACTCTTCTTCACAGTTTGAGTCTGTTGATGTGCTCAACTTATTCATAGCACAGATAACTGGCTGTCTCAAAGGTTAAAATTTTATTTTTAACCCTGTAGACATTATCTATCATTCATATAGCCCTTTGGATCTCAAACTTCATTCAGGTCTGACAAAGTAGTCACCTTTTGTTGCAATAGAAATGAAGTGAAATTCCATGCTTACTCTGTAAACACAAACAAATGTTTGAACACAGATGGAAAAAGGTTCGAATTTAATGGGAGCACCCAGATTTTCACAGAATCACAGAATTTCTAGGTTGGAAGAGACCTCAAGATCATCGAGTCCAACCTCTGACCTAACGCTAACAGTCCCCACTAAACCATATCCCTAAGCTCTACATCTAAACGTCTTTTGAAGACTTCCAGGGATGGTGACTCCACCACTTCCCTGGGCAGCCTGTTCCAATGCCTCACAACCCTTTCAGTGAAGAAGTTCTTCCTAACATCTAACCTAAAACTCCCCTGGCTCAACTTAAGCCCATTCCCCCTCGTCCTGTCACCAGGCACGTGGGAGAACAGGCCAACCCCCACCTCGCTACAGCCTCCCTTGAGGTACCTATAAAGAGCGATAAGGTCGCCCCTGAGCCTCCTCTTCTCCAGGCTGAACAAGCCCAGCTCCCTCAGCCGCTCCTCGTAGGACTTGTTCTCCAGGCCCCTCACCAGCTTCGTCGCCCTTCTCTGCACCCGCTCAAGCACCTCGACGTCCTTCTTGTAGCGAGGGGCCCAAAACTGAACACAGTACTCGAGGTGCGGCCTCACCAGAGCCGAGTACAGGGGGACGATCACCTCCCTAGCCCTGCTGGTCACACTGTTTCTGATACAAGCCAGGATGCCGTTGGCCTTCTTGGCCACCTGAGCACACTGCTGGCTCATATTCAGCCGACTATCCACCATCACTCCCAGGTCCTTCTCTGCCTGGCAGCTCTCCAACCATTCCTCTCCCAGCCTGTAGCTCTGCTTGGGGTTATTGCGCCCCAGGTGCAGGACCCGGCACTTGGCCTTGTTAAACTTCATGCAGTTGACCTCAGCCCATCGGTGCAGCCTATCCAGATCCTCCTGCAGAGCTTTCCTACCCTCAAGCAGATCGACACATGCGCATAGCTTGGTGTCATCTGCGAACTTACTGAGGGTGCACTCGATGCCCTCGTCCAGATCATCGATGAAGATATTAAAGAGGACCGGCCCCAGCACCGAGCCCTGGGGGACGCCACTAGTGACTGGCCTCCAACTGGACTTGGCTCCATTCACCACGACTCTTTGGGCCCGGCTATCCAGCCAGTTTCTAACCCAACGAAGCGTGCGCCAGTCCAAGCCTAGGGCAGCCAGTTTCTTGAGGAGAATGCTGTGGGAGACGGTGTCAAAAGCCTTGCTGAAGTCAAGGTAGACCACATCCACAGCCTTTCCCTCATCCACCCAGCGCGTCACTTTGTCATAGAAGGATTTTGTAGCATATGACTCAGTTATCTTTCAAAACAACATTTTGGGCCTAGGCTACTTGGCTAATTTCCCTATTAAAATCTGAGACAATAGAAACATACAAGAGAAAACTGTAACACAATAGAAAGACTATTTTTCTTTGTGTTGGGTACTTACTAAATGAGTCACATAATTCCCTGCAGCCAAACTGCACTGCATTTGCTGTTCTTTTACAAAGGGAAAGCGAGTAAGGAAAATAGCTCTACTACACACAAAGGAATGTTTTTGTACTGCAGCTACCAAAAATATAGCCCAGCTTTGTTGATCCTGTTTCTCAAAAGCACGCAGTACTGAAGAAGAGCTAAAATCCACCCAGGTCATGATGGACTGAAGATTTTGGAGCCGAGACTCCTGTCATCCCTCCGCGTTTCTCAGACCACCACCAGCACTTACTGTCAACTCCTTGCTTCTCGTAGTTCTGCAACTCCCTGCAAATCATTTTTCACAGTCTGTCAAATCACACTGAAGGAACCACAGGAACACACTGATTCATTCACAAGGACTTTTTATTTTCCAGGGTTTACAAACACACACATACTGGTTGCACTTCCTGCAGACAAAAAAATAAGTTACAGGAAGAAGCTGTAAACTATTCTAAGCACTGCTGGTTAGCAACAACACATATCGAATGTTGAACCTCTCCTGCTTTAAGGGATTGCCTCCATGAGGTTTTCCCCTCTTTAGGGACCCCCATCTCCCTTACCATACCCCTGCTCCCCAGGCTGCAATGCTGACTGCTGCTAGACACTAAACTGGGTTTCTTCCAGAACAGTGGGAGCCAGAAACCCTGGGCACATCAACAGAATTACATCCTCAAGAAACAGAAGGGGAAATAAACCTGCTATTTTCATGGAAAAAAAAAATAAAATATTAAACATGTCCAGCCTATAGGTTTTAAATTGCAAAGTACTGGAAAAAAAATAATTAAATTAGATTAAATGGAAGAAGCTAACAGAGCTAACGTTTGCAGCACGTGAGGCAGACAAGTAAATAGACATCCCCTGAAACCTCCCACTTTCTGATGTGCTTTGGACAAAAACCCAGGGGTATCTACAGAGCGCCAATCCTGACAGGATGCTTCCTGAGGCAGGCAGTTCAAGCAGTCTATTGCTATTTTTTTTTTTTGTCTGGTTGGGTTTGTTTTGCTTTTACCTATAAGGATTCTCCTTTTCAAAGAAAAGGATGCTTTCACAGACACAATTGTGACCAGGGACCTGCTTAGTGAATAACCCAGCTGAAGTCATTAACAAAAGACCTCACTTTTACAGGAACAAGGGCATTCAGGATTGAGTCTTAATGGGGTCCCTCAGAAGCAAATGAAAACTGAAGGACCATTTAAGCATCAGAAAAAAAAAAAAAGGACAAGCAAAACACATTTAGTCTGTGGTCATATCTTTCTATAGCTTTGCATACACAGCTGGGCAGCAACTGCCTGAAGAGGTAAGGCGAAAAACAGCAAGGTACAAATTCCAGAAAAGCGTGAAAGGAGAGGCATTTGGAAAGGCTCAAACACAGTAAGCCTGTGGTAATGCAGCCACCGTGATATTCATAGCACGAACCTTCCGGTGCTCCGAAAGATAGATGCACACAAAGCCCAGCATTCAGAACAGGAATGCCACGAGGGCATGGACACACGCTGTGCAAAGTACATGCTGCACCTGGAAGAAAAGCCGTTAAGCAGAAATGACACAACATTATTTTTGGCTACAATACACCCTGAGAAAAAGGACACCTAACAGAATCACAGACGTTTCTTTATAGAGAATAAATACCACCAGAATTCAAAACTAACACAATGACTGTAACTACATCTAAGTTTCTGCCTTGCACTAAGGTCTCAAACATCTCAGAGCATCTCAGATGCATGCAGATAAATCACCTGTAGGAAAACACAACAATGAATACAAGGAAGAGGAAAACAAAGAGAGCATTGAGCTCTGGGTCAGCACAGGACTAAAACCCTTAACAGCATTTCCCATCGCATTTTGCCTCATGCCCACATCTAAGTGAATTTTTGTATTCACATTCCCTGCTCGATTACCCTAGGTACAGAATTGATGCGTCTCTCCTGCTCCTTACACCCAAGCCAGCCCACACCCATGAAGTATTTTCTGCACGTCCTCTGAGGGTTTCATATATAAATTATGATTTAGTAAGCAATAAACAATCTAAACAGCAGTGGACTCCACAGAAATAGATCTTATCACAGAATAAAGTTTTCGAAATATCCCCTCCTGTTCCTGTAGTGCTTAAACATCTATGGTAATGTTGCAAGAATAAACTACCTACATTTACAGAGGGAAGTGCGTGCACAGAATCAAGCTACACTGACAATAACACCATGTATGATATAATCACTTATTAAAAAAAAATAAACAAACATGAAGGAGTTGAAGTTAATCAAACCTGTAAAACTGATAACAAGAAAAAAAAGCATGATTTGTACTTGCCTAAACGTCACATACCTAAACATTGGAACTTAGGGAATCACTACCACTTATTTTAAGAAGCAGCACTCAGTTTCTCCAACAAGCAATTTATGGTAGAGCTGACTGGACATAGCATTGAAGTAGGCATTTAGAACACCACTTGAAAAACAGTACTTTAAGGGAATGCATCATCCATACCAGAAATACTTCAGGAGAAGGTTCACGACTTAAGGACTGATAAGCAAAGTCACTGCAACACCCTAATACCCAACAAACAGGGCAAAGTTTCTTCTGTGAAAAAAAAAAAAAAAAAAACAAACACGTTAAGTCAAAATACAAATCACTCCAAGATAAATTAGTTCCTCTGGCCACTGCCTGATAAAACGATGATAAAACCTGACCAAATAAGGCCAAGAACCAAAGCAAGAGAAAGCACTACCTTTTCAAAAATACCTGAGAACCGCAACAGGGCAAACAACTTACCCAACGATAGCACAAGTATTCGGAATAAACCCCAAAAAAATAGAGATACCACGAAGAGGGACAGGCTATCACACAAGTTAAATCTAAACAAGAGAACAGCATCCTACACAGATGCTGGAAAACTCCACGTGGAATGGTACCGGCAGAGTGGAGCAGGCAGGTAGGAGGGTAGCAGAACGGCACTCAAGTGGAAATGTCACTGTCTGCACATCAGCAATTTCACTACATGTAGTCCCAAAGTAACCCAAGCAGGACCGTGATATAACCTTAAACAGCTACTACACAGGAACATTAACAACAGCATCTTCAATAAACTTGCTGAATATACATACCTAAAGAAAGGAGTGATATACCCCTGATAAGACAGGGCCTGTGACACAAGGATATGGTTTCTGTATGTGTGATGCTGTGCAAAATGAGACTGCATGTGCAAGCTGTGCAATGACAAGCCTCTTGAGGCTTTATCTCACATAAAAAAACACATACTATGTTACAGATCCAGTAGCACCTAAACCAAAGATATTATCAGCACACCCACTAACAAGTGCCTATTTATACCAGGCACATTCGATGTTTGGTAAGTTCATCCACAGCCAGCCAGTAAATCCATACTCATTTTACACTGACTAGTTTCAAATCAGCATTACAATCATAGCAGTAACAACTTATCTTTTGAGTAGCACTGACACAACCCCAATAAATTCTTTCTAACTGCCAGGCTAAAATAAGTTGCATCAGGAAGTAGCACGGTAGTAACTCTGTTTTTCATACGTGCAATATGTATTGCAAACATGAAAGTGAAAACAAGGCTTCCTCCCCAGCCGAGGAACTCCACAGAACTCTTCTCCATCAAGTCTCACCAAGGCCAGTTTGTGCAGAGCAGCTCCTTTCTAGGTCACGACAATTTTACATACGAGAAAGTTCAATGTTTTCACTTGAATCAAACCTACTGCTTGGTGTTCTGTTTTTGATGAAAACTTTAATTGCACTTTTTGGAATCTTTTAAATTGATATTGCCACCTAGTGGTTTGTTCAAACAGTACTGAATAATCACAACAGTCAGCATGAAAACATTCACATCTAGAGCAAGCTTGAGAAAAACGAACAAGTACTTCTTTCCTCCCAATATAGAAAAGTTTAATGTTCCTCTCTATCCAAAACAAAGGAAATGGCTAAGGACTACTTATACAATTAAGCCTAAGGGAGTAAATTCTTTTTAAAATAAAATTATTTCAATGGGCAGAATAAGACATCGAATAATTTGGTTTACATTATGTAATAAACCAATGTTGAGCAATTTCCCAAACCTCTTCCAAACACATGATTTCAAGGAAAACATATAGGTACTAAACCTATTTTTAGAAGTTACTCCTTTCAATTTCTTGAATACAAAGAAGAGAAGAGGAACATATTTCCCATCTATCCTGTCTTTGGTTTACTGTAGATCTTGCTGTAACAAGAAAGCTAAGTATCCTAAATATAGGAAATAAAATGCAGAACAAGCCATGTTTTACCTAATATAAGAGAAAACTACTTTCAAAACATTTCTGCTAGTAAGTTTGGCTTAGTAGTCAAAGAAAAAAGACAAAAAAAAAAAGTTTAGTATTTATGCAGCCTTTCCATTGCTATTTCATCCTGATCCAAACCAACACATACACATCAGAGAGTCTTACAGTTAGAGACAGCTCTGTTCTTTGGTCAGATTACATCCCCTGCAGTATCTATTGGAAACCCAGATGCTTATTATGCAGCACTAGGAACAGCTGATTGACAAGACCATATGTCACTTTAATCCCTTCTGCTCGTTTGTACTTATTTCTAGAGGCTAATAGACAAAAAAGGATCAATTACATTCCAATCAAAAATCTGCAATATTGTTTCCAAACTATTTAGTGGTGGTTATTTTAGTATTCTTGGAAATAAAACCAGAATACAGGGAAAAAAAAAAATCACACACCAAATTTATAATCATAGAATGGTTTAGGTTGCCTCACAGTAAAGGATTTCTTCCCTATACGTAAGGAAGATATCCTTAGATATCTTCCATTCCCCCTTATCCTATCGCTACATCCCTGACAAAGAGTCCCTCTCTAGCTTTCCCATGGCCCACTTTAGGTACTGGAAGGCCTCTGTAAGGTGTCTCTTTTTCAGGCTGAACAACCCCAAATCCCTCAGTCCCTCTTCACAGAGGAGGTGCTCCAGCTCTCTGGTCATCCTCATGGCCCTCCTCTGGACTTGTTCCAATCCATCGATGTCCTTCTCGTGCTGGGAGCCCCAGAGCTGAACACAGGGCTCCAGGCGGGGTCTCACAAGAGCAGAGCAGAGGGACACAAATCACCTCCCTTGCCTTGCTGGCAGCACTGCTGTTGATGCAGCCCAGGACATGGTTGGCTTTCTGGGCTGCAAGCACACATTGCTGGCTCACGTTGAGCTTCTCATCCACCAAAACCCCCAGGGCCTTCTCCTCAGGGCTGCTCTCAATCCATTCTCCACTCAGCCTGGGTTTGTGCTTGGGATTGCCCCAGCCCAGCTGCAGGACCTTGCCCTTGGCCTTGTTGAACCTCATGAGGTAGCACAGGCCCACCTCTCAGGCCTGCCCAGGTTCCTCTGGGTGGCATCCCTTCCCTCCTGCATGTCAGCCGCACCACACAGCTTGGTGTCATCGGCAGACTTGGTGAGGGAGCACTCAATCCCACTGCCCATGTCACTGACAAAGATGTTAAACAGCACTGTTCCCAATACTGATCCCTGAGAAATGCCGCTCATCACTGATCTCCACTCTGACACTAACATACTGAATTTGAACAATTATTTTCAACCAATAGTTTGCTTTTAAAAATTGCTGGTTTTCCCCCTATTTTTTTCTTTTAATCTTGTCACTTAAACAAGTGCCAAAAGGGCCAACTGTACCCCAGGGAGCATCAGGCACGGTGCTGCCAGCTGGGCAAGGGAAGGGATTGTCCCACTCTGCTCTGCAATGGTGCGGCCTCACTTCCAGAGTACTGTGTGCAGGTTTGGGTGCCACAGTGTGAGAAGGACATCAAACTATTAGGGAGTGTCCGAGGGAGGGCTACAAAGATGGTGAAGGGCCTAGAGGGCAAGATGCATGAGGATGGCTGAGGTCCCTGGGTTTGCTCAGCCCAGAGCAGAGCAGGCTGAGGGGAGGCCTCATGGCGGCCTGCAGCTCCCTCACGAGGGGAGCGGAGGGGCAGGCGCTGAGCTCTGCTCTCTGGGGACAGCGACAGGACCCGAGGGAACGGCATGGAGCTGGGACAGGGGAGGGTCAGGCTGGGGGTTAGGGAAAGGGTCTGCACCCAGAGGGTGGTCAGGCACTGGGACAGGCTGCCCAGGGCAGTGGGCACAGCACCGAGCTGCTGGAGTTCAAGGAGCATTTGAACAACGCTCTCAGACACAAGGCCTGATTTTGGGTGGACCTGTGTGGAGCCAGGAGTTGGACTCAATGATCCTTGTGGGTCCCAATCGGGATATTCTGTGATTCCATGATTAAAAGAGTATCATGCCTACATAATTCTCACATGCCTATCCAACCCTCCCCCCATTTCTTCCCCCCCCCTAAATCATAATAACTAGTTCAAACATTTTAAAAACTGGATGGAATCCTCAGAGCTACTAAGTTTCTACAAGTTTTATGAAAAAGCATGGCAGAAGAAAAATCTCTACTGGTACCTCACAGAGGGGAGGTCAGGGCAAGCCCAGCTTGTCCAGCTGCTGAGGGCCAAGCAGTAGCTGGGCAACCAGCCCAGGGCCAACTCCAAGCCAGTCCCCATGAGCACTGCTCTTCAAGCCCAGCTGGCACATCACACAGATTTGGGTCATAGCTACAGGGGAAGCTCAGATCTTCATGCAGGTGGCCATCAACTTCAGCAAGGGAGGGTCAGTATTGCACTAGGTACGCTAAGAGACAAGGACCAGCCATGCTTATCAAAGAGGGCCCACTGAAGAAGAGGAGAGAGCAAAGGTATTAAGGTATGAGTGGGAATTATGGTAGGTATTATGGGAAGAGATCTGAACAGACCTGGGATTTGCGATGGTGAGCAGAGAGGTATAACCATAGCAAATGCAAAAGAGAGCCAAGGCTACTGCAATGGAGAGATACGCGTGGTATGGGATGAAAGTGCACATAGAACCAAAGCATTTTGTATAACTCCTCTAATCTATGCAGCCTTCTGAAATGTGTGATAACACTTAATTATCCACTTCACAGTCACTGTCTTTCATCTGTATTACCTGCTTTAACCTTTAACTAATTGGTATTATTCCAGCACATCTCATATATATGCTATATATGCATATATATTTGCACACAAATATATGGAATACAAAGATTAGTATTATTGTTATACTTTTTATACATTTCACACAAGAGCACTACTGATGTCACTGTCAGGAAAGTTTGTTGTTTTTTTTCCTCAAACCTTGAACAGATATATAGACCAGATGTTTTCAGCAAAAATACTCTACAATATTCGTAAGGTCTCTCCATTATTTCCTGGCACATTTTTTAACCTACTTTAGAACACAGACAGTATTTCTATAACGAAGAAAGATCAGGCCTTGTAAACGCTTCCAAGCCTTTTCGACTATTTCAGATAAAATTTCTATTCAAAACGCAATGCTACATAGCTCTATTTAAACATAACAGCCTCTTGAGCTTCTTTTACAATGGCAGGTAAGAGTTCTTTTGAGAAGAAATAACAATTTTCTAATGAAATCTTGAATAAACATGTCAAACAAAACCAAAAGCTGCTCTGCAGACCACCAACATTAACATACCACTTTAACAAGATTTAGATTTAAGAGATCTTTACAGAGCCATCTTGCAAATGAGAACTTTCCCACTATCTACTAGTGCAATTCCTAGCACTTAAATAATTTTCTAAAATGTTAATGGAATAGTTAAAGGCCTATAGGCTTTCTGTAAAAAAAAAAAAAAAAAAGAGTAGTTCACATTTGAATTTTAACTCCAAACTGGTCCTCTTAACATTTTTCAAACTTACAGAAAGAACCCCTCTTCTTTGATACCGTTGCTGCTCATAGTAGGAGAGCTACTTGAAAATATTCCCTCAGACGTGCTGATCTAAGCACCATCTTTTGAGTTCCAAGGCCATCCACTTCCCTGGAAAAAGATGCAGGATGTCATTTTCTTTAGGCATCACCAGATTAGCACTAAATTTATGCCTTGTCACTTCCTGGCTGCCTCTTTCAAGCTTTGTAGTCACCTGAGCTGCAGCAAGGGTCAGAGCGTAGCAGCAGTTTTATGAATTCAGTAAATTTGCATTGAGGTTAGCCGAACAAAGAGCAGTGATTGCTCCTCACTACAGACCACACAAAGCAGGCCAGCACAGCCCAGTAAACATGGTGCTGTCTTTGTACTGGGCCGCTGGCTTTGCGTTCTGCTCCTAATGCAGGCATTAGGACTTACCAGGATTTGTCTGCACTTGCCTTGGCCTGCCTGGAGATTTGTTTTAGGATTCAACAGCAACAGTCTGCTGATCAAATGACTACTGCCTGCTATGTTCCAGCTGTAGCTTAGCTTTGTACAATCATGTGGTACAACAGTTATTGTTATATGTGTCTCTGTAACTAACACAGCAATAAATAGCAGGTATTTTGTGTTAAATGGACTACTTAATATACTGGAATAAAAAGCAGCAAAGGGGGTAGAGACACAGAATAACTGCAGAGGACTAGAAAGACACACATGATGATACAGGCCCAGAGCTACCAACAACTCACCTGCTATGCTGCACACCACTACAGAGTAAATCTGGATGGATTAACATGGATTTGCAAGACAGTGAAGAACAAACTGTAGAATGCATTGGCAAACACATAAAAATGACCCAAGTAGAGCGAACAGGAAGAAACTACGAACATCAGCATCATCCTGATGATGCCAGTGGAGGGCTCAGGACTTGTGACTGGCCATATCCCTCCCTGCTGCCAGATAAAGCCACCCACCTTGGAAGGGTGAGCAGAGGGAGAGCAGAGACTGCTAAGTCTGTACATTTACCATTTTGACTGTATATGAAACAAAAATTACTGTAACTGTAATTTGACCATTAATAATTCTTTGGTTTCACTAGACTGACAGCAAATTCCTGACTCTGCAAACAGTGACCATTCCTTCTGTTCATAACAAACCCTTCACTGTAACAAATTCAAGCAACCCATTTGAAGCCTGGATGCAATGAACTGGTGAGAAGAGGCTCTCACATTTGGAAGAAGGGATGTAGCTGGATGCACCAGTAGCTATTTTCTCTGAGGAGACACATAGCTGCGTTTTTACAGTACCTCAGCAGCTGGAGGGTGAGGACCACGCTGCAAACATGGGAGATGAACATGGAAGAACTTCAGGTTGAAAAGAACATAGCTGGCATATGGGAGCCCCAACTGGCTTTGCTCCCTCACAGCCTCCATAAAGAAAAGAACGAGTTCAGAATAAAGTTTCTTTACTGTCCCCTAAATAAGGGGAACAATGTATTACTAGGAGAGGGAATAGCAAGCAGTTTTGTTTATATACACATACACATGCAGCATGCTCTCTTCACCTCACTAATTCCCAGTATCCAATTTTCACAAAAGTGTTTCAGCCTTTGGGGTGTTTGCTCACAGCAACTGGAGTGTACACATCTCTTCTCTGTTACTGAAATGCTAGATTGCAAATCACACTTGCCCTTTTCTGCTACAGCACTGGTCCCTTCACTCAGCCTCTTCTTTTTCCTTCTTCCAAATGCCCCAACCATATCATGTAGAGCTGATTACACAGGGAAATGTCATTACACACACTTTCACTTGTTATTCTGATATTCTAGGCATAAATTTGTTTTCAGTAAATCTGGGCTTTCCTGTTCTCCGTCGCTGCTGATAAAAAGCAGAAATTAAAATCTATTTCAGGAAACGGGGTGAAGGTGCTTCTAATTCCTGATTAAGTTTTAATTCCACATTATCTATGGTAATGCAGTTTGAAGGAAATTACTATCATCTTACACAGAAACAAGGCAGCTTGCCTCTTCATACTTCGCTTGCTTATAACATTGTCATGCTTTGATGAGCACACCCCAGGAAGCTAACCCACAAAAAAGGTGATATTATTAGGCAAAAAAACCTGAGAGGACCAATTTCTCTACAGTTCCTGAAACACCAAGATCACACACTTCAGTCCTGCTATTTTCAAACAACTGCTTTATTACTGATATAAAATTCATGGCACTAACACAAACACTGCTGTGGAACAAAATTTGAGTAGGAGCTTTGAGAAGCAGCCTCTCAGAATTAGTTATCAACTCATCCTCCCGCTCAGCAATCATTGCTACATCAGACATGCCAGCTCCTGATGCACCACAGTTCAGAGTTTAAGATACTAATTTAAACCATGTGCAGTTTCAATTCAAGTTAATACCTCAGGGGTGTGAACTCTAATTAGGAAGAAGCTGGCACACATTCAGTTCCATTGCCCTTGCATAGTTCTATGTCTTAAAAACACTCTGAATAAACCAACAGCACAAGCGTTTTTTGCATTTTCTCCATCAGGTCTTGATACCGTGGTAGAACAATCAAATGTCCTATCTGTTCTGGTTCTGCCTTTTTTTTTTTCTTAAAATCTTGCAAGAAGTAGAGTCTAACAAAAAAAAAAAAAAAAAAACACACCTTTAAATGTTTGGCTTGCTGTGGTGTTAATGAACTTAGTTACGACATCAGAAGGTATTTCATTTACATGCTTCCTACGATCAGTCACACCACATTAGTATTTAGCAAGCTGTCCTTAAAAAAAAAACAAAAAAAAAACAAACAAACAAGAAATATCAGAGAACATACACATTGTTATAAAAAAGGGGTTTTTTGTTTTGTTTTGTTTTTTAATTGCTGCACTCTCCAAAACTGCAAGCTTATTGACTCTCAAGCATAAAATTTGATTTTATGTGTTGTTCATTTCCAGCATTCATTCTCTTTGGCTCTCCTGCAGCCTGTGGCAGCTCAGGCACACATCTTTGGGCCCTCCACCAGGTTACTGGGATGGCCACAAGTAGTGGACAGAGAAGCTGGCAGCAGACACAGAGCAGTCCACACACAGCAAGCACCAAAATGAATCGGAAGGCTCAAGGCCTTCTTGCAAGGGAAGTGAGTAACATCTGAGGATTGTGACACTGAAACAGAAGCAAAGGAGAAGTAGCAAAGCCCACAAGCCAGCTGTGGGACTGTTGTTCATACGTTCCCACACACTAGCAGGGAGAAAAAACGCCCCAACTTACCAAAAAGGATGGTGAATTAAAATTAACAACCAAAGCTTCTCTATCAAATTAACCAGTAGTGTCAACTTATATTTAGCCTCTAACTCAACACCTCTGGCCAAAATGGCCAGCACTACATGTCTTTAGAACTAGATGTCCCAGCACACCTGATTCATCTTAGATTGCCATCTAGTCTCCTATGACACCTCCTGAGATAGATGAAGCTTTCCATAAAAGGATGTTTATTTCAAATGACAAATCAAAACTAACACAAACAATTTGGTTGAATGAAATATCCCCAAAATACATTTAGCCTGTTGATTTTTTCAATTCTACTATCCAAACCATGCTCCCATTTAATCAACTGTGGTCTGTAACACGAATTCCACGCCCCATGCACTGTTATATGGAAAAACTACAATGAAAATAGGAAGGGTCCAAGAGTAAAACTGTTTTCTTTCAATATACATATTGAGGTGTGATTTGTTTTAATGCTCTTTTTAATTGCAGCTATTTAAAATACTCTGTTCTCACCAGCCCTGTAAAGTGCAGGGCAAGGGTTAAGACTAGCAGCAATCCCAAAGAAGGTGCAAGGGCAGGGGGAAGGGAACCGGGTCTACTTTTAGTTTATCTCAAGATCTTCATTCCTCAGACAAACATTCTCATCACACAGAACAGGCTTTTCTGGCCTCAAAAATAAAACCTAAAGAAAACAATTCTTCTATTTCTCAGCATTAATAACATGACAAGTCATTTGATTTTCTGCACTGTTTCCTGTAGAACATGCAGAACTTTTGCTAGCTTTGTTCTACGATAAATTAATCAATTCTCAACGATACCTGTTTTAGGCAATTGAGGAAAATCAAGGATTGTGTCCTGAATAGTTTTAACCTAGTTTCTAGATGCTGGGTATGCTGAACAATGACACAACTTGGTTTAGCAGTGAGACTGCAATACTTAAAAGTAACTATTCCCTATTAAACAGCAGTTATCTAACAGGTATCTGGTGAATTAAAATAAATAGGAAATGTTGGCCTTGTTCTTTATAGCTCTCTCTCACATTTTAAGTCAATTGAATATTCACACATTGCATTTTCACATCCAGCCTTGACTGTGAGCACGCCCAGATTACATCTACCCACAACAGCAACACTGAGTTCATCACAAAGCCTGCAGTTCCCATGAGTGCCAGTCCCTGATTAAAGAGCGACTCTATAAAATGCACAGTGCTGGAAGCATCTACTAAAATTGCTGTGTTATCTTCTTAAAATTGTTGACACGACTCATGACTTACAAGTTGATATATAGCGAGGCAATTCTGTGAAACACCAAGTATATGAAAACTTCCAATTTACATTAAAAAAAAAAATAGAAGTAAAGCTGTAATAGCATCCAACTGGAATTTGATTAAATGCCCACAATCAGTATCATGAGACTTGGAAAACAACATGTGCTGGAACACTGTACTACTAATATGCAAGACAGGTAGCCCCAAGCAACAGACTGCCTTAAAAAAAAAAAAAAAAAAAAGCACAAAGGTAAAATGTTTTTAGATACTATTATGTAGAAAGATGATTCCTATTCTTTTGACCTAGATCTCATAATAGGATTGTGAAGCTTCTGCTCTTTTTCTAGTTTCCCTGATGCTGCTATGATTTTAAAGCATTCACCTGAGAAGAGATTCTGGCAACTGGAGGTCTGTCTTACTGTGCTTTGTGACACCAGGAAGGGGAACTTGAAAGAAATTTACATTTCTGATTTCCTCAGGGCTCCCTGCTTCATGAAAATGAAGAATTGTGACTGTGCAGCTAAAAGGAAAAAAATAATTTTAATCATCTAAACAGTCTCAGTCTGACCAAATCACCACCTCTGTTTTGTAACTCAGAGTTACATGGCCGCAATCAACCAACAAGTTGATACCTGCTTATTAGAAAAACCTGAGAGCAAAGCTTCCCTTTTAATCACTTGTCCTCTAACTCCATCGGTCTTTTGCTCTTGATTATTCAGCAGAAAAGATATAAAGCTATTGTCCTTCCCTGAGACCAAAGCCTAGCACAGCCTATAATCCTGTGATTGACATTTGCACAAGGCAGGCTGAAATAACAAGATTGAAATTCCTCAGGCATCTTAACTCCTATTTCACAGGTGAGTGAATTACTGAGCTACTACATAAACAGGAGAACCGAAGCTTTAAAGCAGAGCTAGTTGTTCACAGCAAGAGGCAAAAACCCAAACACTTGAAATTGATGACCTGAACTCACAATCTCACCTTGGCATCAAACTCTAAGCTGCAGTTGGCATTGATTGTATGGCAAAAGCAGCATTTTGGGCAGTCCTATTCCTTCGATATATTGTATTCCTTGGCTAAGGCATGCCTTTCAGCCTCTTCTTCTTTACCTTTGTGTACTTGGGTTTATAAATGCTCTTCTCAAACACAAACTCTGCTCTTTCAATGATTTAGCTAGCTTCCTGTAAGCAGGAAGGAGTTGCAAAACTAAGCAGCACGTTAGGTCACTCCAGCCCCTTCTGGATCTAGGCTTATGGACAGTGGTCAGGCTTACAGCTACTGTTAGATGTTGTGAGTCATCTTGTGAGGACGTCTTAAAAATCAAAGAGCTGCCACAGTAATTCAGATCAAATACCTATCTAGGCCAGTATCATACCACTAGGTGACAAACATATGTTTAGAGATAAGTATAGAAGTGGATCGCTCTATATTAGGAAAAAATTACATGGCTGTGCTTCAGCAAACTCTTGGGAAGTCAAACTGCACCTGTGCTATAATACCCTTAAAAGCTACTGATGGTTCTAGTATCCAGCCTTATCCTTCTTATTTTCATTTATAATTTGGCCTCTACAACATATGGCAGACACATTCTGTTGTTTGTACTGCATAAAAAAATATTTTTGTATTAAAGTCATCTCTGTGTACCATTGTTTTGTAATGAAAAACAGCAAGTTATTCATTATTCACACTCTGTACCAGTTCTGATTTTTCAGGCACGTCTACAAGATATTGCTTAACCATCTTTACAGGTCTGAAAAACATTGATCATAAATGAAGTTGTCCCATATCCCTGATCACCTTCAGCGTCTCCTCCTTCGAGCAATTTCTTGTTCTACATCATTTTTGAGCTGGTTAAGATGAGAGCGATGTACCATGAGCACAAATATAAAGAACTATTTACATAGTAGCATGACTTATTTTAAATTTATGATTAGCACTCAAACATTTCAATGGCTGCGCCAAAAAATAAGCTGTGCCAAGCTCATCTACTCAGGGGTTTTCTTAGTTTGAATATTTAAGTTGTTCCTAAATGCCTCCACCATTTTTACCCATTTATTTTTAAATCAGCCTCCTCTCACACGAGTGCTTTTCAGCAGTTATACTGTGAACCAGACATTTTGCTCTGCTCAGGATTAAGAATTGTTTCTCTTCTTGCAGCGTCTGTTTGTGTTCCCAGAAACAGCCCTCCTCTGTAGAGTTTAACAATCATTCAGAATTACACCTTGTTATAGTTAATTTGCAGAGTTCTTCCACCCACAGACTTTTCCTTCTCGGCTGTGACTAAGGCTCCCTGCACAGTCGGTCAAATCAGTAAGAACACTAAAACAAGTTCCATTTACCAAGCACCACGGAACTGCAACCCACAAAGACAAATAATCTTTTGAGGCTGCTAATCCTTAACATGCTCCACTGTGATAATGATGACTTCTCCAGCTACTCCACCACTGTCACCAGCTCGCTCCCTACGACAAAATCCCCTTCTGTTCGTCACAGTTACGAGGTCCTGCATCACCAGCCTCCTTTAAAGCAGAAATACAAGTTCATTCATGCTAGTGTACAGTTATTGTGTTTCATTTGTCTTGTTTAAATAAAGTTGTTTTGCTGTGTACCTTACTTATCTACACTTAGCTACATCATAACTGGCATTCTTTCAATTACTTTCTACCTGCGTTGTAGTCGCTTATTTTGCCTTATTTTCTTCAGGGATTCAGTTCTCTTTCTACAAGATGCATGACCTCAAACTGTCCGAATGTCCCACGCCAAAGGCAGCAAGTGACCGCTGGCTACTCCCACTCTGGTAGGGGGGAGAAATAAAACCTGCAGTCTTAGGGCACTTTCACAGTTCCCTTTTAAATGACAGCCCGAACCCAGCCTGGCTGCCTGCCCACAGTTCAGCAGGACAAATCCAGACCAAATCCCAAGCTTCTGAAGTCTCTCAAAAGGAATTCAGCATTTTACACCAGTCTGAATTTTGCTTTCACAAACGTCTAGGCGGGGAAGTCCTGAATCAAAAGCAGCTCTGTACAGCAAAGAGCTGTTTCTTTCTTAAGCGTGCTGGAAGAGGAAGGACCCATCCTGCTCTCCAGGCTGCACGCACCCCCTTGAAAACACAGCTCAATTATGCATTTCCTCCTCTTACCGCAAGCTCACAGAAGCACTGCAGTCACATGCATCTGCAAGCTCAGAGCAACCACCTAGGAAGCTCTTCTCTAAGTGCTTGGTACAAACCCTTGCATGCAGCTCAGCCTACAAAGATAGAATAACAACACACAGAGGTGAGCAGCAGCAGAAGGCAGCAAGCAGACAAGCAAACAACCAAACAGGAAAGTTACTGTGATGAGGGAAGAGAAATTGAAGAAACGGATCAATTAAGAAAAAGAGCCTCAAGAGAGAATTTTCTTTAGACCCGTAAATACACGAAAAACATCACTAGAACAATTTGAAAATTAGTAAACAATTGACTTCAGTATCAGAATTTAAGATGGAGATATTGTACTTAGTTCTGGCTCTTATCTCTACAACAGAGATATTAAACCTTTTTCCTCAGGGCTAGGAAAATATAATTGACCTTTAACTGTGGAGCTCTCCCTTCCATTTTTCAGAACCTGCAAACAAAGCATTGACAATAGCTCAAGGCAATTGAAGCCCTTGATGCTTTCAGTCTCCTCCATTTAAATTACTGACTTTTAATTGACTAACCTTAGCTGAGGAAAAACAGTATCAAGAAACATTATCTCACAGAAGTCTGTTCTGTGGTTTGCCTTTAACCAACAGGTTCAAGATAGGTCGTCTTTAGCATTAACGTGACTTCGTTACGCAGGACTCTGAGATCAAAGCCAAAAACATGCCAGCTGGGTTGGTGGACAAAACCAAAACGTGTGGTATTTAAATGTGTGCCCTGTTTTCATCAGAGGATTTCCAAATAGGTAACCTGAATTTAAAACTGTACACACAACTCAAACAAGTTTCTGTATTTACAGATTTTCATTTTGAAACTTAATAGCCCATCTTTTTTCATCCCAAAAGCTTATTCCCAATGTCTTCCATTAAACACAGAGGCTTCTTCTGTCTGCTCCAGCAGATAGAAACTGCTGCAATTATGCTCTGTAACGTGTGCTTTCTTACACTATGCTTCTTTCCAGCCCGTTCTCCACGGATATCCTGCATATGATCAAAGAGAAATCCACTCAAATCCAATACGTCCCCCAAAGGGAGCTCATCCTAAAAGGGGAGCTACTACTGGGGTAGGGAAGGGGGCACAGGAGGAAGAATACTGCCAAAGCTCTGCCGACTTTAAGCAGCACCACCCCTCTCACAGCGTGCTCTAACACGACTGCTGAACAGATTAAACAGGAGAAAGGAGAAAGCGAGGGTAAGGGTCATGAAAAACAGAGCACAGACAGGAAAACCAGGAAGCAAGGGTTATCACCTCAAATATATGAAAGCCAACGGTATTTTAAAGGTCTGAATACTGGGAACTGTAAAGGCAGGTGGAAAGGCCATTTCTTTGTTGCTTCAAATTTCAGTATCTTTTGAAATCTGTTTTTAAATAGTCTAACAAAATATGGCCCCAATCCCAAAGTCCTGGTAGTAAATTAGAACAGAATTAGTTATTGATTATTAGAATACAGGCTAGATTACAAAGATAAGAGCTGGGCACAATTACAACAGGAATCATCAGTAAGAAAAAGAAATGATTACAAATCTAACTGCTGTATAACAACACTTTTGTTAACCATCCCATCCCTTTTTTCTGTACAGAACTGAGATCACCTCACTTGCTTTCCTTAGATACTGGCATAATGTGGGGTACTAGCCTTCTGAATCTTTCCTAGTCCTCTTTAAAAGCTATTAAAAATTAACACGACTTTCTCCGGCAGTCTTCAGTGAATCATTCCAAGACCGAAAAAAAATAATGCTGACACTTTTGACACAGTTCTTAAATCTGAATTTAAATTATTATCTTTGTTTCATATCACACCATTCAGGACAGAAAGCAACTGCCCTCAAAGCTGTACAAAACCAAACAGAAGTAGAACAGTTTTCCTCGACCAGCTCTTTTCCACAGCATTTCTCTCAATACAATGCAACATGTCATCATGTAGAAGACTGCCTCTGTCTCAAGCTCGTGTTAGAAGGAGGTTACATATGGAAGAATGATGACTTTTCAGGAGCTCACAGCTACGCACATTGGTTAAGAAAAACACAAAATCGTATTTCAGGTGGCTCCCCCCAACCCTGTGGAAGAAGGCACCTCTATCAATAGACTGGACTCACTGTTTATTTCTGAAGAGAGAAGAATTTGAGAGAGCTTGAGAGCATCACAAAAATAAAGAGGTACTGCAGAGAAGTGTCCTTCAAGGGCAAAGTTTGCTTGTAAGAGCTCTTCTTGCACAGGCCTGTGCCGACAAGCAACGAGGCACCTGACAGTAAGTTTTAAGTTAGCATTTACAGAGTCTTACAGTCCCTGAACACGTCACAATTGATGGACAAATACAGGACTACCTCAAACTTCACAGGTGCAAGGTCATTCTCTATAGGAAGCCTTAGAGGTATCCAGGTAGCCTTTGATCAGCTAACAATCCACCCAGTGAACACCTACGTGCATGGGAACTCCCTGATAGAGGCTGCTCTTAAAAACACAACTTAGCTGTCACAGTGGCCATAGTACAAAATGATTATTTTGTTTAAGCACAACAAATGCACACGAGGAAGCACTAAAATACTTTGGTAATATCCTGACATCAACTTTCTAGTCTTCCTCACATATTTAGATCCAGGCTTCCTTCAAAGGATTAAAACAATAACACGTATAGAATGTAAAAGTTGCGTGTACATATATATGGGTGTGGGTGTGTGAGCATACACACACACCATACAGTAGACGATTTTAAAATGTAGTAGTATTTTCACAAGACAAAGCAGGAAAAGGAAGCTAGATAAGGCTTACTGCCTAAAGCTCATCGTCCGTCTTAAGCAATTACAGCCAGAGACCGTTCTCATTTTCAGTAGAGATATGGATTTACTCTTTTATTACAGACCATAAGAAAACAAACAGGTCTGCACTCTGTCAACATACTCAAAATAGCCGTGTGCTTACAAGGAGCATGTGCGGCTTCCACTACTGCCCTACAGCTCATTAGTTAACGGAGAAGTCGTCCACGCTGCCTCTAGCTTCTGTCGTGAAAAGATGGCAACACCAAAGACTTCAACCCTTGAAAAACAGGAATGGAATTTAAAGCAAAAATCTGCTTTTAAATACAAAATCTTAAGTCTCTTAAGGATAACTAATAAACTTAGCTAACAAGGTATCGTGTGTGCTCCTCAGCAGGCCCAGCAGTTCTTCTCTACATGAGGAAACAGAGATAGTTCAGTCTAATGCAATGTTTTGATATAATGCTCTCATCATCCCGCACTTCTACAGCTTTAATGGAATTCCTAACTTTGCTAGGCACATTTCCTTCTACGACACAAAACACTACAGACAGTGCTTGAGGCTGAACGCTAGCTTTGAGAAGAGTCTCACTGTAAGACAGCAACAAAAAAGTTGGATATCTAGCACAGCTGTGAGAGCAGGTTTCTGTCCACGTTTTACTTCTGTCCTTTGTCTCGATAATCTACAGCTACCAAAAAGAATTGTTTGTGCACCCTCCAGCCTTTCTTCCCTGCCCACACATTAAATCTTTATAATGGTCAAAAAGGATATTTAGGACACGATCAAGGAGCCGAGTAATAAAGGAATTCTTTCTTTCATGTTAACACGTGTGAATTCAATCAGGCTATCCAAAACTAAACACTGAGCCAAATCACATTATTTTTGTCAAACCAAATCAAATTTATTACACCGTCTGACATTCTAATTTATTCAGTAAAGATTTCCAATACGTATCTTCAAATTGTAGTTTTTAAAAAAAAAAAAAGCAGCCAATAACTTCCAGTCTGTCCTTATTTTGATAACGAAAGGAAGAGAGACATGTTTATATTTCAAATTCCACACCCAGGCCTTGTCCACAAAATTTATTACCATACTGCTCCGTAGTTAGAGAAGAACAAGTTAAACAAAACAAACATGCACTGCAGAACAAGCGGCCCTGTCCTTTATCTTAAATAACAGCCCAACAGCTCATCTCAATATGATCTGAAACACTAAAAGTAGGCATTTTCCCTCCCCGACCAATGCGCTCTTGTTCAGGAGTGTTGTACTGAACTTCATTTTCCTTAATAAGACTGTTATACAATGTTATTTCATCAAAGAGAATTATTACAAATGAGATTAAAGTGCCAGGATGGTTTCTATAATCACTGCCTGTTCAAAAAGGAACGAATCTTGACAGATTTTCCTGATCAGGTAATTCTTTGATAATAGATGTGCTTATATGACAATCACAGAATGTTTGGGTTGGAAGTGTCCTTAAGGATCACCCAGTTCCACTGCCCTGCCACGGGCAGGGACACCTCCCAGCAGCCCAGGCTGCCCAAAGCCCCATCCAGCCTGGCCTTGGACACCTCCAGGGATGTGGCATCCACAGCTTCTCTGGGCAGCCTGTGTCAGGGCCTCACCACCCTCAGAGTGAATAATTTCCTCCTAACCTCTAACCTAAATCTCTTCTTGATTAGTTTAAAGCCATTCCCCATTGTCCTGATCTGACTGATCAAAAAGCTGCTCTCTGAGCAACTGTCGCTCCCCCCGAGGGACAGCGGTTGTCCCAGCCTCCACCTGGAAACAGAGCCATTGACCACCACACTCTGGGTGCAACCTTCAAGCCAATTCCTTACCCACTAAATAGTCCACCCGTCAAATCCATCCGCCTGCATTTTGGAGATCAGGGTGTCACGTGGGACTGTGTCAAAGGCCCTGTAGAAGCCCAGGTAGATGCCATTCCCTTGTCAACTGATGCAGTCACTCCATCGCAGAAGGCCACCAGGTTGGTCAGGCAGGATTTGCCCTTGGTGAAGCCATGCTGGCTGTCTCGGATCACCTCCTTGTCCTGTGTGTGCCTTGCATTGCTTCCAGGAGGATCTGTTCCACAATCTTTCCAGGCACAGAGGTGAGGCTCACCAGTTTGTAGTTCCCCAGATCCTCCTTTCCACCATTTTTAAAAATGGCAGTGATGTTTCCCTTTTTCCAGTTACCAGGGACTTCACCTGGAGTTCTTAAATATGATGGAGAGAGGCTTGGCAGCTCCATCAGCCAGTTCCCTCAGGACCCCGGATGCATGGCATCAGGCCCCACAGGCTTGTACCTGTTCAGTGTCATCAGGTGGTCTTGAACCTGCTCTTCGCTTACAGCGGGAGGGACTCTGCTCCCCCCAGCCCTCACCTAGGGGCTCAGGGAAAATAACCACGGGTTCATGGTCAGTAACTACTGTCAGCACACAAACCTGCAAGACCTCAGCAGCATATTAGAAGTTCTGGTGCCATTCCCATTTCAGAAATCAGGTTGATTAGAGCTATGGGATATTTTCTTCCTAGATGACACCAGAAGGTGTCATAAGTCAAAATGAACACACCTAGTAATACACACATGCTGCTTTACACTGAAATTTACTTTAGATTCTATTGGATTCCACAAAAAAAAAAAAAAAAAAAAGTCTTTGCTAGCTGTTTTATTATGACATTACAAAGGTGAACACTAGACTCACTCAGGCATTCACGCTCAAGCATGTCAGAACTCCTACTCACATTTCTGTAATCAATACATGCAATTATTTACTTCTTTACAAAAGAATTGTATTATCTCTATGCTACTAAAATCAACTTTGTTTCTCTCAGCTGAATCCTTCTCTATGTTGTACTCTTTAAGAGGGCATGATGTTAAGCACTTGAAGCCTACATACACTGAGTGGGCAAATAACCAAGATAAACACTTGTAGCCTTGTGGTACACACAGCTTAATGAAATCTTAACAAAAATTGACAGAAATAGGAAAATAAAGCTCTGACTAAAATATTTGTAGCAAGAAGACAAAAGGTTATCTAGAAAGGAGCCAAGGGTAGCAATCCCATCAAAATCACATTTTGAGTAAATAACCCAATCCGACACAGAGAGTGGACTTCTTAAATTGATCCATCCCAGGATAGGATGGATGTCTCAGATATCCACATACTGCAGCCTCAGACCACTAGCAGTCAAAAAAATATACAGAAAAATGCAAATAAATAAAACACATTTCCCATATACATACCCTTGAGGGAAAAAAAAAAAAAAAAAAAAAAAGTGAATGAAAAGGGTTGGAGGGTTTTCAAAAGTTCTGCAAGCAAAAAATAATTTAAGCCAATAACAGTCACCGTAACACTGTGCAAGAGGGTATTTTTTTCCCCTCCTCAAAGAGGGACTCTCATTAAGAGAAAGTTGAGAAGCACTGTGCTAGAGAAACATTGACAAGCAAAAGTGGATCATTTTCAGGCACAAAGGTACAACTATGATGTCATATATCCAAAAAATTTGATAGCTGTGCAATACCTACTGGCCCCAAGAAGTTAGTTATATGGAAGCATGCCATAGAGAAATCTGGCACTTCCCAAGTTCGCTAAGATACGTATCCCTCACCACTTCCAAGAAGTATCACATGGTCATCATGCCCTGTACAGAAGTACTGCTAAAGACGAAACCAAAAATCCACTCTATGAGAAAACTGAAAAGGTGATCTTAATCTCTGGATTTAAGCATTTGATGGCCAGGCTTGGTAATCTTAAAGGTCTTTTCCAACCTAAAACTTTCTGTGATTTGCACTGACATATTCAACACATGAATCAATCCTCTCTCCATACATCCATAAGCTTCACGTTATCACCTCGATCTTTCTACATGCAAAACTCTGTCCTTTAACTTTAGGTAGAAGTTTAGAGTAAATGTTTAATACACAAACATCTTATTGCATATGGCTTCTGTCACATTCATTTACACAAAGTCGAGCAAAATAAAAACAATCCAAGACAGAGATTTGTTCTAGCTGAAGCCAATACTAGTCTGACTAAGAAGAAGAGCTTATCACTCTGATGAATGCAAAACTTCAGACGTACCTCAGGGCACCTCTTACAGGCGCCCAGGCGCTACCAGTGCTAAATACAGGACAGCAAACACACTTGCCTATCTGTAAGAGAGTTTACCTCCAAACACGAGCACGGGCATCTGTTGAAAATGCTACTTCACAGACCTCTCTCAACGCAGATCTCACTTTTAAGGAGAAATAATTCACAAAGGACCAGAACTAACCATTTTGATTAATCTTCTACCTGACTCAGAAAATACATAAACGGTTTGCACACGCTGCATGAGAGTCCATCTATTATTACCAGAAGCAAATGCTAACCATTATTTTTAAATAGTGAGATATTATTCTTTTTCAGCAGTCTGGGGGACTGAATGTGAAGTGAGGCTGTACCAACTATGTTTTGTTATTACATACAATTTTAGATATAGTCTTAATCCAAGACAAAGTGCTTTCACTTCAGAACATGAGTCATTTACCTTCTACTTTCTTATTTTTCCCACCTATTACCAAAGTAATCCAGATTCACCTCCACCAGTTCTCATTCCTCACTTAAGGGGGTCAACGCCGAGCAGTCCCAGGATTGATCTCACGGCCTTTCATGGCAATCAAGGTCACACCAGACAAAAAGCTATTCAGCGTCAAAGAGCACTGTAATTTCTTCTTGTGTCATCATCCTAATATTATTCAAACAAAAGCCTGCAAGTAAGTTACAATGCGATGTAGCTCTCCTAGCCAATTCTAGGAGAGGAATCCTGCAGCTCCTTTGAAGCACATTGTTATGAGCAACAATGGAAGTTGCTCTATAAAGCTACAACCCAACAGAGAAGAGCGTTAAAAAAAAAAAAAAAAAAAAAAAGCAGCTTTGGATTCAAAACTGAGTCACAATTAAGTAATTCACTACTTGGAAGTTATGTTACAGAATTTGTGCCCCCCAGATATCCGCATTTTCATTCACGTGATGTGCACCACAATCACTGTAGAGCTCTAACACACTGGTATAAGCTGTAACAGCTGGAATAAAAATAAAGGCTAAGAACTGGAAAAAACAGACACTTCTGATGAGATTTCTTTTCTGAAATAACGTTCACTTTACGTTGGGGGCCTAAACCACGTATTGCACTACATACAGAGAGACTTGAAATCTTGCAAGGAGTTTCCCAAGAAGCATAAAACGGAGTAGGAGGTCTCAATACCACACATGTGGTTTGAAGAGAAAAGAAAGCAAACACAGCAGAAAAGAAATGATGGCTCCGACGTCTACCACAGCAAAACCACCGTTTCCCGAGGCAACTGAACAGATTGGGCCACCGCATCTGGAAATGCCGACTCAGTATGGGCGAGTGGCCAGCTCCTGACTGAGCACCCTGACTGAACAGTGGCCAGTTTCTTCAAACATAAAGAGTACCAGCTCTGTGCTTACTGAAAGGAAACTTTTGACAGACTCATTCAGCAAGACATCCCGCTGCAGCCCTGGTTTAAAAAAAAATGTAACAGTAATCATTAAACACTATGATCTAACTAGACCAAAAAGTTATTAATAATCTGCTGGTTAAGACTCTACGAAAGCTACAAAACCCTAGAGGTTTTTATAGGAACCTAGAGTTCCTGTAAAGTTTGACACATTTCTGTTTTCAAAGTGGTAAAACCAAACCACGTAATGTTACAAACTGACTTTCAGAAAGGTTTCGGGAAACAATAGAACCAACCCAGTCGCATTGTGTATGTTGTGCCCAAGATTTATTTCCGTTGCAATAATTCCAACTTCATGCCACCAGCAGTGTAACGTGGCATCTATATGACACTGGAGGAAAGAGCAGCAGAACGGGGTGCAGACCACATTACAGCCTGATGACCACTACCACAGAACTTCATCCTGCGCTGGTTTCACCTGTCTCACAAGGAGAAAGCTCACTTATGGTAACTAAAAAAAGTAAATGAATACCGGGATCAGGTGGAGGTTATTATTTCTTCCTACAGAAATCAAAAAGAAAAGGACCTTACGCTTCAATTACTTTCTCTAACACGTAGCCATACCTTTACCCCATCACATACACGTGCCCACCGGTTACATCCAGCTATGTTATTTTCTGTAACACGCAGCCAAACCTTTACCCCACCACACAGACATGCTCGTGGTTACATCCAGCTCCCCTGGTCTTCGGACGGGGCAAGCAGGAGGAGAGGGGAGCGCGGGGCAGAACCAAGCAGGGCCCCCAAGGGACAACACAAAGCCAGGAGGCTGTCACGCGTCCTAAGCCACCGGTAAGGTCTCCGTGAACCAAACACAGCTCAAGAAGCGCGAAAGGCTGCGAGGAGAGAAACTAAACCGGGGAAAACTCCAACGCCGCCTCATCGCAGGAGGGGCTCCGCGGAAAGAGGCGCCTGAGCGGGAGCACGACGGAGAGGTGCGTGAGCTTAAAAACGGGTATCAGGGAGTGAGAACAGACGGAGAACGCGAAGACAAGAGGGCAAAACACCACGATTTCTGCCAGCACCCGCGACAGGCACCGGAATAACATAATAACATAATAACATAACACGGGGCGGCTGGGGCGAGGGCAGGGGCAGATGGCGGCACACGGGGGAAGGGCACGGCCGGGGGGGGGGGGGCTCGGAAAGGGCCAGGAGGAGGCGGCGGCGACACGGGCAGGCCGGGCCCGGAGCCGCCGAGGGGCTGGGGCCGAGGAGGAGCCGCGGGGGCCGTTACGGGGCGCAGCCGAACGCGGGGGAAGGAGGCGGGGAGCGGGTCCCGTACTCACTTCTTGTGGGGCGGCTTCTCCCTCCTGCCCGCCGCCGCCGGCTGCTTGGGCCGCCGCCTGCGGGCCTGCAGGGCCAGCACTGCGCGAGGAGAGAAGAACAACCGGGAGACGGCGTTAAGCACAGCGGCTGAGGCTGCCCTGCCTCGCCAGACACCCCCCGGCCCCAAATCCCCCTCTCCCGCCGCGGTACCTTTGCGTGAGTTCATCGCCCCGCGCCGCACGCTCCGGCCGGACTCGAACCCGGGTCCTCGGCGCCGCGCCCTGCCCTGCCCTGCCCTGCCCGGCCCGGCCCTGCCCTGCCCTGCCCCTGCCGCGTCCCCGCGCCGGGCACCGGCCGGCTGCAGCGGCCCCGCCCCGCCCCGCCCCGCTCGGTGCCGGCCCCCAGTGCGCAGGCGCCGGCGCGCTGGCGGCGGGGCCGGGGCCGGAAAGGCGGGGGCGGGGCGGCGGCAGGTGGCGGCGGGAGCGCACCTGAGGCGAGGCGAGGCGCGGCCCCTGGGTGGCAGCGGCCGGGCTCCACTTGGCTTGGTGTTGTTAAGTTATTGTCGTTATTTGGGGGTGCGCCCCGCGCTGGGATGCTGGAAACTTTGTGGCAGCTTGTTCTAATAAAGAATTATTTCGTAGAATTATGAATAAAGACCTCCAACAGCATCTGGCGCAACTGCCCCTACCACCACTATCACCCACTAACCGTGTCCCCAAGCACCACACGGCCCCAAGCACCACAGTATTTGTGTGAAATCTGGCACTCGTGCTACAGATCCCCAAGCACACGGTTCTGAGGGATGTCAGGGAAGGGATGGAGATGTGCAGGGCTCCCAGAGCTCAGAAAGAGGCAGCTCTGCCCTCCACCAGCAGCCACCTCCAGGGGTCCACCCTTGGGTGTCCCTGAGGGGGTTGTTCAGCTAGTAGCCAAGTGAAGCCACCCAAACACCACCCTCATCGTCCCTGTGCTGCTCCATGCTCGGGGTCAGGGCAAAGGAAGGATGAGAGGAGCCCCACAGCCCTGAAAGTGCCCCTGTGCCTCCCCAGCAGCCGCTCAGGGCTAGGTCAGCCTCAGCTTATCAGGAACTGCGGGGTCAGGTGCCAGAAGCAATTAACCTCATGACACAAACCCAGGGAAATTAGATTTCCTTAATTCTGATTCTCACTAAGTTATTTGCCACGACTGACAACTCTACAAGTTTTTTTCTTCCCGCAGACCGCGACAGTAACGTGGCATCACAGTGCCCACGAAGCCAGGTGCTATTTGGATATGGCCTAGTTCTGACCTGTTGAAAGCTGTCATCTATATCTGCTGTGCATAGCATGCCTCGATTTTTGACACTTGTTCTGACTTTGAAATTTCATGTACTCACAATTTCTAATTATGCTTGATGCTGAACATGATCTGGGTCAGACCGAGAACTCCAGTGTGAGCATGAGGCTTGTCTCGCCTCTCTTTTATCTGCGCGTGGGACTGGAATTCAAAGGCATAATAATGAAAGATAACAGCGGATGGTCACTAAATTTCAAGGCAGAACTGCCTCCCTAAATGGCAAGCCAAAGAATGCACAAGGATGAAGATCTAAAGGGAGCTGTGGTCAAGGTCTTGTGAGAGTGAAGAGAAGCAATAATCACTAGTCTTAAGTAATTGGATCGTAGAGATTTCAGCTAGACAGAAAATTGAATCCGTAGTTGTGGTTAGTTCAGCTTGGAAATGGGACAGGAACAGAAATACAAAGCTAGACAGCTCAGAGAGGACATACCACAATGTGTAATACATTTTCATCTGGCTAGGGAGCCTGGTGAACAGAAAACAATGGAGCCATGAAGTTTCTAAACTCCAACTCTCCTCTGCCAACATGAGGCACCACAGCTGCATTTCTAAATCAACACATTTTCTGTTTTCCATCCTCCATAATAAAGGAAGACGGAAAAAAAAAATAATAATCTCTGTTGGTATGTTATGCATCTGCCTTTTTGTGGTTAGTCTTTTAGTGATAGTTCAGCGTGATGGATCAGCCAACAGATGGCTGTACTGGAATGTTGAAGTCTTTCTTCTTAGAAATTATAGATACATGAATATTAAGAATAGTTGGATGTAAGAAAGAAAATTACATATCTACCCTTTGGTTTTAGGCTAATTTTAATTTCATTGGTTCAGTTGTGCCTTTGCATGAATGCCTGTGCCTGTACAGACAATGGTAGAAACAAGCGGCTGATGATGGAGAAATGGTGAGACTATTCTTTTTTTATTATTTATTTTCAGTGGCATTGCTGGCTTAAAGTTGTCTTTTAGGTTTGGCTGTAAAGCGGAAATCATATTAGGGCCCCAATCATCTTTTCAGCTACTAATGTGCAATTCTATTTACTTCAGTGGGAGACTTATATGTAGAACTGATTGGAAAATTGGGTCTTAGGTAACTACAGTGAACTTTGCTTACATCAGCAGGGTTACAAATTCACCAAATCTGGGGTCAGGAAGGAATTTCCCTCATGAGCATAATGTCAGCAACATAATCAGGGCTTGGGAACAATTTGTTAGTGAACAGAGAAGGAGTTATGTTAGTACCAGGTGAGTATATTCCACTCAGTCAATGACTCTGTATTCAATGAACATGTATTCCTGATTTTTGTTGTGAT
The DNA here is from genome assembly GCF_965140915.1 of Aythya marila. Lineage (NCBI taxonomy): Eukaryota > Metazoa > Chordata > Aves > Anseriformes > Anatidae > Aythya > Aythya marila. Next base: position 193,281,763 of record NC_139042.1, on the reverse strand, counting down.
TTTTCCTGAAAAGCTGCTTGGATAATGCTCACAAAGAAGTGAAAAAAGTGCACTGAGACTCCAGGTATGTATGGAGAGGATTACCATGTGCAATTAACTAAACTGAAGAGTAAATTAAGGTAAATAGAGGCTAAATGTATTTCAGGAAAAAAAAAATGTATTTCTCAGACTCTTGAGAATCTAACTCCATGAGAACCCAAGCTGTAAGTGAAAATTAAATATATATATGTATGTATATATATATATATATATATGCAGAAAATTGAAGAAATAATTCATGGCACTTGGATTGCCCGGACTATGACTTTTTGAATCCGCTCATTTCAGTGAAATTCTTCATCCTAATTTCAGTATGTCTTATTGTATGCAACTCACCCTTTACAAAAATAGATGATGAATAAAGAGAGAAGACCGGAAAGCAAAAGAAGACGTTTGCAAAAATCAATGAACAATATAAAGAACAGTGGACTAGGTCAGAATGCAACTGTTTCTGGCTGCCTCTCTTTGAACATAATACGGGAACAGGTGCCTGTTCTATTACAAGGATTACCACAGACCTCATTCACAGTGGGGAAGGGCACTGTGAGATTTAGGTAATATGACCTTCACAGAAAGGAGTAACATCAGATTTAGGTGATCTCGGGTGCAAACATCAGGGGAGGGAAAGGAGAAAATAACAAATTATGGGATGATATTTTACTTCTTTATAATGTTGTTCGGACCAGACATCTGAAACCCCACAGATGTTTGGTTTCTTTTCTTTCCACCCATCTTTGAAATATCCCACTTACACAAGAAGACATTAACTTTTCAGACATGAATGAAATACATTTGTACAGAATAAGAAGTAATCTAGCAGCAATCCTGTAAGCATGATAGTCTGCTTTCTGAGAATAATTCACAACTCTTCCCTGAGCAGAGGGATGTTGGAAGCTTTCGCCCTAATTTCTGTACCAATTCCTTTCAGCGTTATGTTTCCCAGTGTGTGGTAGTGTGCTCTCTGAATTGCACCTTCTCAGAAATTCGGGTATTAGCTAATTGCATGCTGCTTTTGCACAGAATGGAACAGACAAGAAATATTGCATAAGGCAAAGAGAGAAAAAAAAAACATTGGGTGGTGGAGAGTTCTTATTAATATGCAAGTCCAGCCTTCTCATCCTCTCGCCTTTCATGTTTGTCTCTTGTTCCGTCAGTTCCCACCCCCATTCCACATTTCTTTAAGTATGATGCACTAGTGTGTGCATACTAACGATGAGTCTGTCCTCTTGTTCACTTAAAGAATTTTCTGGCTGCCAACGCACTGTTTTTTTTTCCCCCCTCTAGGATTTAAACAAAGCAAAGAGAACAATTCTCTGCTTAGTTTTGAACAACAGAGACAAAGATAGGAAGTATTTACCAACAGCAAATAATAAAGTGTGTTTGTTTTTAAAGGCAGGAGGACTGTTGGCTCATCACAGCGTGAGTATAACTCCAGTTAACAGGAGGAGCGATGAACACATTAAACAAGGAAAGCAGAACTGTTATCTTGGAAATTTAACTGGAGAAAAATATAGCAGGGAGAAAGAGTTGGAATTTCCAGAAAACAAAACAAAACAAACAAAACAGGAGGTCAGAAATTCCTGAATTCACATTCCTGGCTCATTCATTGATTCATTGTGTTCTTCCTAAAGCAAATTATGTGACTCATCTGATTTCATCTTCATCTACAAAATGGTATAGTGTATGCCAGCAGCACAGAGTTAACATTGGTAGAGAATTCTTGTTTATCAAGTACATTGGGATTAATAATAAAGGAAGAAAGACACGAAGTTCAAAGCAGACTGGCTTAACACCAATTTGACATCAAATTAAAAACTTACCTGTGCCTAGAAATAGCTGCATCAACCCAGATATGCATTGTACTAGTGTAAAATAGGGCATGAACTGGCATGACTTAACTCAGACCTGAAAGAGGATTAAAATAGACTGTGGCAATGTTTTTATGATAACATTTCTTCTGTGTTTAGTCAATCTAATGTTGAAGTACCCAGATTTCTGAAATCACTCACCGAGTCTTTCCTTTCTCCTTTACTTCCAGCAGGCTCCTGAACACTCTTTCAGTTAAACCTCCTCCTGTGTCCTGTCTTAAATGTCATCATTACCCCCTCTCCTCCTGTTTCTCAGCTCTTTACCCAGCTTGCCCTTCTCATTTCAACCTCCCTCATCTTCTTGTTCCAATCTATTACCTTTTTTGTCTCTGTTTAAATCAGTTGGGTTCTTCCTTCATGCCGATTATGTGTCAGCAAGGGACGAGAGGATCACCAGAATATGAGTGACTGCTCCCAGATTCCTGACCAAACACATCACAAGCAATTATAGGGAAAGTTCCTCAACAGTGATGCAGCTGTGGTTTGGGCTCATGCCTACTCTTTCACTCTGAATAGCAGCTATGCAGTCTGGTCATGCCTGTGAGAGATTTCTCTGCTACGTGAGCGTGGAATACTCAGAGACTTAAGTATTAAAGTCTAACATGTCACTATCCAACATGTGCAGAATGCCATTCTACAAAGCCTCATAATCTGGCCCCATTTGAGGAGATTTTCATCAGTTCTTGCAAAGCCACATCTTTGGTATTAAGGCCTTCTTCTAAGAAGTCTTAGCTAAGAAATCTCCCTACTCAGAGTTAGGGATCATCAACCAGTGGGACGAGAATTCATTAGAAATCAGATGTGGGCTTACCCAGTTTCCTCTTCTGTTGGCTTGGACTACACAAACAATAGTCACAATGGAAACAACAAGGCACAGCCTGTGAGCTCAGCGTAAGAGGAAGCAATTGACTCATTTTTTCTTGAAGAATAAAGCCTCTTTCTTCCCCACAACCTCCTCTGTACTTTTACTTGATATAGGATGTTTCCTCAGCCCTCAAAAAAACAGACACCAGTAGGATGATGCCATGATGATGCCACGTTATGTCAGCAGTGCCCCAGGTGTCCTTTCCTCAACAATTCCTTCCGTGTGACATAGCTCCAGTGCCCTTACCAACACCTCTCTGGGTGATGAATAACCACTGCCCCGCTGTGCTGCACCTCAGCAAGGACCAGGGCTCCTTTATGAAGTTTCAGGTTTCCGTGCATTCTGAAATAAACTCCTGTTAGTGGAGTGGCCAGTAAAGAAGCACTGGCCAAACTGGTTTATCTGGGCATAGTCTGAGAACTTCATCCAGACAGCACAATAAACTTGTCCTGTTTTGTAGGAGGCAACCATTTGGTAAATGATAGCTCAGTTACATAGGCAACATGCATCAGTGGCTACAGTACACTACTGTTTACCATTAAAGCACAGAATAGAGCTGCTTTTGCTTAATTAGGCTTGATTACATATAAAGTAGTCAAGGAACTACTGCGCTAGAGGGGCATTTCAAAGAGGTATCTCAGGATTCTTTTAGTACAATCAAAACATCCCTCTTCAAAATGTATGAATTATTTCATTACTTGGTATGGGATATTTCATCCCATATGATTAAAATTTTACAAAGTTAACAGTAACAGGATCTTACAAAGTGAAATGTCAGCCAGCTTCAATAGTCGTTAGCATTAACAGCCTGGTTCGTAACATCTGTGAACTAACCATGCAGTTTCATTCTATCTGGATACGCCTGTGCCATATCTATACCATATAAAACAGCAACATGAATTTTTTAAAGTAGAAAATGTCACAGCTAATCATTAAAATAGAACTGGCTCGGCTTGTTAGCTAAGCAGTATTTCTTTCCAGCCTTCACAAAGAACACTCATGAATAAACTTTGTTAGTTTCAAAGAACTGAATAAAGACTGATTATCCACCTCTAGGCACTCAAAATTCCCCGTGCTCCTACTATAAGATGCATAACATCAAATAACAGTGAAAATATTCTAAACAGTTGGCTGTGTTTTCACTCAAAGCACAGAGAACTAATCCAGTGCAATGTGGCTTGTGCATTGTTAGAAATGAATTCAGTGGGCTTGATTTTTCGGTTTTGATTTAATCATGTTTTACACCCACTTTGCTGTTCATTGTAGTCACATAAATGACTGTGGTGGGAAATATTCACGTTTGCACCTTCAGAGCTGCAAAACTTTATAGTAAACATTAAGAATGTAAATATTGTCACTAAAGAGTATGCATTAATTGCATTATTTACTCAAGCCAGGCCTTTAAAATCACTACACTATAAAACTACATTCCCACAATACGCCATCCATCCAAAGTAACTTCTCAGTATCAGGATTTTTACCCACATTCACAAGCACTCACTACTTTACTAGGTGAGCTGCCCTGACAGAGGCAGCTCTGAGAGATATGCACAACATGCTCAGAACTATGAACAAAACTAAAGGACTATGGCACAAACACTAGGTACAAAAATGCTACTGGGAATTCAATACGCTGCTAAATCCAGTGTGTGTGCTCAGAGCATGCCTCCTGGATTTCCAGGAGAACAGAGGGTGCCTTTTCCATCTCTTCCTCTGAACTGTAGCGTGGAACCCAAGTGCAAATATGATGTTGTTAATGGTTTTGTCCACACACTGATTTATCTAATTACTCTTCTGGTTATATCATCTTTGTCTGACCTGTTCAAAACTTCAGATAAGGCTCCATGGCTCTTCTTTTTTTCCCAAATAATACATAGTTCAAGGTCAATAATTCAATTATAGACTAAAGCACTGTGTGAAATAGTATTGGGAATCTACCTGCAAATAAGAAAAATATTCAAGAATCCTATTTGCGGTGAAATTAACAGTAATCTGAATGGTAATGGAAATCTGCATTGCCAGCATAGCATTCCCCTTTTTTCTATAGCCAGCCTGGTCCTCATGTAAAAAAGTACATCTGTCTGAGTGGTCTTCACTTTAGGAATTTGTGGTGGGCTATCCTCCTCTTAACTCTGAAATTCCTTAAGCAGTTGAAGATAACAGAATCACAGAGAGCTGAGGCTGGCAGGGCCCTCTGGAGCCAGCTGCTCCAACCCCTGCCCAAGCAGGGACACCCAGAGCAGGCTGCCCGGGACCACGTCCAGGTGGCTTCTGAAAGTCTCCAAGGAGGAGACCCCACAGCCTACAGGACTACACCTATAGACGCTGCTGAGATCCCCTGAGCTTCTGCAGGCTGAGTCCCAGCTCCCCCAGCCTCCCCTCAGAGGAGAGGTGCTCCAGTCCCACCACCTTGGTAGCCCTCCATTGGGCTCCTTCCACTATGCCCACATCAATCCTGCACTTGGGGGCCCAGAACTGGACACAGCCTCACCAGGGCCGAGTGAAATGTGCGTCCCATGTATATTACATACAGTCTGGGCAACATCTGCTCTGCAGCTTACTGGGCACGAGGGAAAACACAACTCAAAGAACAAGACTTGATTTTGTAACTTGTGTTCTCCAGCTTCCCAGTTGTTCTTTAAATTATTGGCAACCATTTCTTCCTTCTTCCCAGTTCCTTTTTCAGTAGTAAATTCATGTTAGACCTGTATCCAAAGCTTATTTGCAGCAGGTTATCCCTGAATCATTATCTGAATCATTATTTTCTTGATTTTGTTTGTTTGTTAAGTGTCTTTTCTGGATCACGGTCGTTTTCACCAAATATGTATCTAATTTTTCCCACAGAAAGAAGGAAAAAAAAAAAACACCCCTGTAATGATTTGTATAATACTAAGCCTTAAATTAATATTTTATGTGCTTAGTATGCCTTCATTTCATCTCTCTCTTCCACTTAGAAATCGTTCTACTCCATGCTGCCAGTCTACAGAGCCTACAGTATTTCATATTAATGTATTCTTACACAGAAATTGTGATGGTTGGGAGGATGGTCCCTCAACAAGGGATGAAAGGGATGCTTACCAGCTACGGTTTCAAGCAGCAGTGCCATGAGAATATATTAATCAGCTGGAGGTCCCAGACTGGAAGAAGGAACAATTTTTCCCAGCATCTGGTAGAAGGCTATTATAATCTGGTGCCCAATTAGCAAGGCACTGAATAGAGAGAGCTAATAAGCTGTAGAGCATACACTGGAAGAGAGCTCTCTCCGGCAGTTTTGCTGACCACCATGATTTTCTCATATTTTAATCATTTGTAAGACTCTTCAAACAGCAACAGGGAAAATATGCAGGTGAACATTAACAGGATACTGAATTGGGATGCCAAGGCTAGCTAAAAATAAATGTGCTTCTTATCTTTTTTGGCTGGAAAGCATGCTGTGAACTAAAAGTGACAGGAGACCAGGCACAGCAAGCACAGAATGCCTTCTTCACTTAATACACGTGGGACTTGTCGTGCCTGCTCCCTGCAACAGTGCTTCAATGGTAGTACCAGTGTAGTGCTCTGCTCACAGAATTTAGCTGTTACAGATAAAAAAAGATATGCCCCTGGTTCTTGCTAAGCCTTCTAATCCCAGCTTTGAGTAAGTTTACTAGTTATCAGTTAAACCCTTGCTAGAGTGAATCGTTAATTGCATTAGTAAATTTTCCCCAGCTGGGATTTATGTGCACATACCCACATAGAACAAGGGGCCCAAGGGGAAAAAGGAAAGAGGGAAGTGATGCCACTTCTGTCCTTGGTGAAAGGAAGGCCATACTATACCAACTTCTATCCCCCCCCCTCCCAACAATAATACCTGCATTGGTTATGCTTTTTTCTACCCATAAAAAAGAACAAACCTTTTACCTGGTGGCACTGTCATCAGTTGTCTTTCTACTTGACTCCATCCTCTGATAAATCCATGGTCACAGCACAGATTCTCTGTCCATTTGGCTGCTCTGAGGTTACCACTTCGCTACCTCTGCTGCTGGCCTTTCCTGCAGTACAGCCCTTTTTGCCCCAATCTAAAATCCGAGACGAACCGTTCTGCCTCAAAAGCTGCCCAGTCTGATTGTGCCAGCAGGTGCATTTGCAGCTTCTAATTTTCTTGTCCTGGCACTGAATTACTCCCTGCTTGATCTTTTCCTCCTCAAATTTACAAGTAATCATCTGTAAGTGTGTGCCATCCCAAATGACCTGCTTTGCTGTGCTCACCCCACAGAACTACCTGAGGGTTGTGCAAGTCTCCAGTTGGCTCACAGTGCTGGAACACAGCTGTCCCTGCGAGTATCGTTTTGCATTGCTTGATTGAAATAGCTGTACAGAAACTGAGCAACTCATGTGAAGACAGGGACTTAAACTGCTGTATGGTCCCTCATATTAAGGAGGTAAATGGAAAATGAAGAAGTAAGCAGGTAAAAATAGAGCTTGCCTTGAACTGTGGGGGTCCCTGGAGTAATACCTGAGTGCACATGCCATCAGCCACGTTCACATTGCAAAATAGATGGGACGGATATCAAGCGGGCAAAACTTGCCTTTAATTTATCCCCTTGGCTATGACAATAGGACTAGACTCAGAGGACTTCAAGAACATTTCCTAACCTGACTTCTTCAGGAAGAGACCACAAGGTACGAAAGCGTAGCTCACATTTCCTTTTCTGTCCTATTTTCATACCTCAGCAGCCTTGTGTAACTCTTAACCTTTTGTAACTCAGAAGAAATGGTCCAGCTTTTCATCATAGCCTAGTAATTTTACTTTTCTATTGTCAGGGCCAAACATGAGTTCCCAAATATAATTTTTGAGATGCCCACTGCAGACAAAGATACAGGTATGAGCTGCGTAAGCAGGTTTTTGGTAGCTTCTAATGACCCAGCTTGGCTCATAGCAGCAGCCAGTTACTGGTGTCCTGTGGCTACTGTGGGCTAAATTATTGAATTAGTGATTTAATAAACTAGAAAATTAGCAGGATACACTGCTGGAGAAACCAAAGCTAGCTAGTTAAAGTTGGCTTAAATTTGTTAGCACAAACTGCAGTTACACAGGACCTGCAGAGCAGAGAACTGGTTCTGTGTCCATGCAGTCCTCCATGAAGCAAGACATTGTGGGTTCCTAGGCCAGCAGACCACCGATTAGATCTGAAATTCAGGACCCAGGTCCCACAGCTACACCAAAACGCGATCCAGCCATGCTCAGCCTTCACCACCTGGTTTTGATGGGTGGAACGAGCAGCAGGCATGAGGCCAGGAAGCAGCTGTCCCATGCTCTGGTCCCAGCTCCTATCCAAAGAACTGCAGGACCAGGGGCAGGGCATATTGTGCAGCACAACTCTTCTGCGCTTTAGGCAGGACTCAAGAACGTTTAGGTTACATTAGACAAATAATTAGTTGTTTACTGTGTGCGTAAAATATGATTTTCTCCTAGTTTAACCACACTGCTTAATCATGCCTCCCCAGCACAGATATTTCAGCCTCTCTCCGTGTTTTTCTTGAAGCAGCATATCATTGGTTTCCTCAGTTAGCCAACTCAGACACTCAGCCACAGTTTTTTTATTCAAACAGAATTTAATTAGATTGGAAAATCATCCTTTTGTATGCCCAAAGATATTGAACCTAAACAGAAGTATATGGCCAATTGCTCTCCCCTGCATGCGTACTCCAGCTCCCAACACAGTCATTTTGAAATGCCAGCAAATGCTAGCACCAGAACTTTTGTAAATGTCACATGCTTGAAGATAAGTGCTTAAAGTTTTAACTCTGAATAACTTATTCATTTCATAACTCATTTAACCTCTTTCTAAATTATAATCTTATGTGGTGTTTTTGTTCTTTCTGAAGTTGTAATTTATTTATTTGTACTGAGTGCAAGAAATCCAATACTCTAAACTAATTAAATTATCTAAGTGAGTCATCCCAAAAGCTACTCTAATTACTATTTTACTCCTTTTATTCCCCCCCTCCCCCCTTAGGATTGCATGAATCTTTCCTTACCTTTGTTTTTTTTTTTTTTTTTTTTTTTTCCTAAAAAAACAACATTTGTATGAAGGGTTAGTCTCCATCTGATAATTTTTGACTTCATTGTCCAATTTCAAATGAATCTGGAGAAGGTTAGAATTTTCCAAGTTTCTATGAAGATACCAAGATTAGACACCAGCAATGTTCCCAGGAGAGGAAAGGAAGGAGAACACAGGAGCCTATTTGGCAGGAGCTGCTGCATCCTCACCAGTGACTGAAGCCCATTCTGCTACTGTGGTCCAGGCAACAAGTTGAAAAAGGGTAAGCAGAGGGCAAAGATTGTGTCTAGGATGTACAAATGAGCTTGGAATATTGCAAGATTGTGGTGGGGCATCTGAAATACAGAAGAGAGCTGAGTATTGGCAGAAAGTGCAGGAGGTAAGGAAGACTGGGAGAATATTTTGGTGACATAACAGTAGGAAGATGTTGGGGACATAGGATATTGGTTTAACAAAAAGCAACTTTCATTATTTTTTCTACTTATGAAACAAAGCAGTGGTTTGATAAGGCCAGCACTTGCTTAGCCCTTTTGAATGGAACCTGTCTGTACCTTAATTGCCAAATCATTTCAAAATGGAACTTCAGACAGGGGTTTCTAAGTCTTTTCTTAAAAATGTACCCATTGCAGGTGAATGAATATTTAGAATTAGAAGAAGCTGGTATACATGATCATGTAATCTGTACACCTGGGATTTCTATATCTTTTTCAAACTTGAGAAAATAAGGTTTTGCACATCAGGAGTTCTGGTTTCCAAATCTGATAAGTTTGAGTAATCAGAAGGAAGTTGGTTCAGATGTTATCAGATTTCTTTTCGGCTTATGATCATATCATGACTTATAAATAGGAGTATTTTTAAAACAAGTATTGAGCCTTAAATTTTGCTTCTTATTGAGTGATGCAAGAGAAATTACAGGGTAATAAATGTAAGATAATACTTTCTCATCTGCACCTCGTTCAATTCTTCCCAGTGAGTTTTTTGCAGACTAGTTGGCCTGCACTCTTCCCAATGTCTAAATTCTGTTCACATTTTTGCCAACGTGCCTTTGAGGTCAAATAATGACAGGTCTTTGTGGGTATTCTTAAAATACGTAAAGTATTCTTAAAGTAAAGCTGTCTGTATGCCATCTGTCTGGTCTCACAGCAGAAATTCACAATTTATTGTCTTGTTCTTTAAAACCAACCATGGTTTTGTTAGTCCAAGCTGCAACTTTGCTTAGGGCGCATTGTTTCAATGGCAACCGTGCCATCAGTCAAGCTGCCTGCTTGCTTAATGTGTACTTACATGGCATTGCTGGGAAAAAACATGCATGCCTTTGCTAATAAGCTGTTATTGAGCATGTTGGTATCGTGGAGCCCAAGTCATGTGGCTTGCCCTTGTCATGTCTGCAGTTTTGGTAAAAATTATGAGAAATCCTATCACCAGCACCTAATTTCTTTTAACTTGTGTGCAGCACTGTGAGCTGGTTCCCTTAACCTACCTGGAACTGATTGAGTTTTCCTTGAACTCCCCAGAGCAGAACCCTTCTAAAAATCTGCCTGCAGTGTGTTGTAGAGTATTTGTTTTTTCTCAGTTGTTTTTCTCATATCAATGGCAAGTACTGTAAGCTGCTAGAGGATGCAGCTGTTGCCCATACACTGGTAAGTGCATTTGATGGAAATATAGACTTCATATGGAATTTTCCTTTGAAGGGACCTGTATTGGTCCCTTCTGATTGTATCCTACTTGAGTATATGATTGAGCAGCTGTGTAGGAGGAGGCTTTAAGATACAGGAAGAAACCTTTGTGGTTTATTAGACTATATAGTTATGAGTGAGAGTGAACGTGTTACTTGGAGATGCAATGCATTTGTCCAAGAGAATCATGTTCCAATTGCTGCTCTATCCTCAACTGTGCTTCTGCAGCAGGAAAACTAACAGCAAGAAGATGACTAGAACTGTTGTATACAGCCTAGTATACAACAGAACTGTCGTATACAGACTAGTGATGGCTAACAACGGTTCCAAAACTTAGTGGATCTATGTGAAGAACAGTCTACCCACCGAAGAGTGTGTCGTCGGTGGGTAGGAAAGAGTGTGTCTTCAGAAGTAGGAAAGTCACTGTGTGGAAACTGGCCACTATGGCCCCTGGGTGATCTTACAGTTCAGTGGTGAGCCACAGTGTTGCTGTGGAGGTTGTTTACTTAGTATGGGTATCATGACTGTCAAAGAATGGGACTTTCATGCAGTACTGGAGAGATTTTTTTCACATTTTCTGAATTAGTAAAGGGCAGTTCCAGACCCTATTGTAGGGTGGAGTGTAGAGCCAAATAGCTGCTGATTAATGCCTTCTGTTTTGTGCCTGATGAATTTTATGGATTACAGTGAATAAAAGGCTAATTTGTCTCCTAAAGCATATATTGATATAAATGTGATCATTTTCTGCGCTAGGTAACTTGTGTTAATAGAGTGTTGTTTCAGTGCATTGTGTTTCTCGCATGTTCTGTCAGTATCAATAATGTCTTTGTGTGGCCTGCACTTCCTATTCATTACAAACGGGTGAGCAGCCATAAGCCCTTCAACAAATAGATATTTCTTAAGCTGTCAACCTCAAAGCCTGAATAACCTACGGAGGAGTGCAGCCAGGCCTGCCAACTGGAAACAAGAAGCACTTCTAAAAATGTAGAGCGGCTCACAAACCAAACAAACCTTAAAAGTTAGGTTCAACGGCAACTCAGCTGTAGTTCCTGAAAACATTAATACACAAAAGAATGAAGGCAGCACGAGTGCCTGGTACCAGCTCTCTGCTTTTCTGCTTTTCTCTCTTTTCCCTTCCTGCTTCTTCCATGCATAGCGCAACACGCTACAGGCATACAATGGGGAAGGGCTGCAGGGTTCCCTGAATTGTTCTGGTTGGCTTTCTCTGTGTGTGGCTGCCAACTCAGTGCACAGAAGAGATTACAGAAAGGCTTGAAGATATTTCATTGTCTTCCCAAGAGTCTGAAGCAGCAGCAGAGCAAGAAGCAGGTGTTCTTCACTCCATACAGAGGCATGAATACACATGGCTAACATCACTATGGTTTTGGCTCTTCCCTTCAGCTTCTACCTGTAAGAAACTGTTGAAATTCTTGGGTCACACTTATAGCTGAATTTGAAAAGATAATGCCATTTCCTTAGGTGCTTTTCCTCCATAATCTCCATTCTTTCAAGCTACTTTTTTCTCTCCCCTCCTCTTTTTCTGCAGCAATTTAGAAGTCTCTGCTGAATGTTGGATGTAATGCTTGCTGCACATTTCCTTTTGGTCCTCTGTGGCATCGTGCATGCACTGAGGCTAGACAGCAAAATGCCCTGGCCCTCCAACCTGGAGCCTCAGACTGCAAGGACAGGCCAGTCATTTTCTGGGTGTAAGCAGTAGAAATAGACTTCCCTCCCCCCTACTTCTAGAGTATAAAGCCATCAATCACAACTTTATCACGGTGTATTTTTTACCTTGGCCTACATCCACAGGTAGAAGGCAAGTGTTGATTATGGTAACAACAGAAAAAAACTCACAATACATTATTTTGTTAATTCACATATTAGCTTTAGGAAAGGCATCTTACTCCAGGAGGAAGCAATATGACTGTCAGTGAAGCAGCTATCAGGGAAGAGAAAATAAAGAGCTGAGTTTATTAGTCAGGGCTGTCTGTCTGTCTTGGCAATTCATCAAAAACATGCGTATTTTGGAAGCCTCTGAATGAAAGAAAAAAAAAAGTGTCTTTTCAGTCTTGGAAGAGGAGAGTGTCTTTCCAAGGATACAGTGGTGCTTTTTAGAAGACTGTGCAACGTGTCTGTCAATGGAAGGCTCTTTTCAGAGCAAAGCTTGCTCCACCACTGCAGGTAGCTACTGACTAATGTTACTGACCGACTCAAATCCTTGTTGCCTGAAAAATCTGTAAATACAACCTGTTTAGTGTGAGCAAAAAGCAGGGGAAGACAGATAAATTGCTTTAGCAAGCACTTTTTGAATGGTGCCTGTGAGCTGGGCTCCTCCCTCGGCACCAGTTAGGGGGAGGAGGAAAGAGAACTGGCTGGGCTTTAGCATTGAGGGCTTGCTTGTCTGACTTATCCCAGCTGAAGCCGGGACTGGCCAACAGGACTTCAGCCAAAAGCACTACCATTCTCCTCTTCTCCCCTGTTTTTCCTATTCCACTCCAGAACACAGTTTCCACAGAAACAGAGTAGCACAAACAGTGCAGTTTTGGGTGCCTTCCTGCAGAATTAAATGTTTAACAAAAGAGTCTGAAGAAAGTGTTGAGTAATTAACATCTCATTTTGGTGAAAAGCTTTATTAGAGCTTAGATTCAAAGGTTATCTGAATATGAAAAAAACATATTTGTAATTCCTCTTCCTCTCTCGACACTTTAAACCTTGTGCAGTAACTCCAGGGACTGCATGACTATCTGGCAGCAGAAATACTAAACTAATATTCTAATTTATTGCTTAGGGATTTATCTTTTTTTTTTTTTTTTTTTCTTTCTACTTTTAATAGCAATATTGGCAAGTGTCTGATAAAAAAATAAAAAAAATGAAAAAAAAAATAAAAAATCAAGCAAACCACTGTAACAGGCCATGATATGGCTTGCTCTGTGTCCCACAGCCCAGCTTAGACTCAAAGCAAAATCCTTCCTACCATTGCCCTTCATAATTATAGGGTAATTTTTTAGGCTGAAACATACAGAAAGGTGGCTTCTGCACGTAGGATATACTGCATGTTCCAAATGGGCCCTCAGGCAGGTACCTGAGAGACCTGGTTCACTGAGAGGCTTACTTGAATTTTGCCACTGTTTCAGCCAGCCTCCTGACCTTCCAACTGTCTGTAAATAATTTCCCCGTCAGAAAAATGTTGTCATGCCAGTCACTAAGCTCAGTGATTAAAAATTGGCAAGTACCTCTCATTCCATACAACAGGCACACTTTGCTGGGCTATTTTCAGGCTTCTGGTCTCCATCCTCAGCTGCACAGGAGAGCTTATTTGCACGCTCACAGTGGTGATGTGCTGCCCCAGTGAATGCCCAGCTAACCAAGCTGCTGGGAAATGGCATCGTGGTGGAATACGTTCTTATTGCCATATCCGAAATCATGAGTGCTGACTGTACCCCTTCTGGGCAGTGGAGAGAAGCCAGCTGTGCTCCTTCTGGCAAGCAGCCAGGAGGACACAAGGATTGCTTTTGCCAGTGCTAATCAGTTTGGACAAATCCGCAAGAGAAAGAAGGATCAACAGGATCTCCAGATAGCAGGGAAGAGGAGGGTGATACAAGGGTGAAGGATTGCCTCTGTTCTGGATCTTATTGTCTGCAAACTCTGGGAAGAATTAGGCAAGGGATGCTATGATGTCGCTACAGCCCAGAAATTAGTCCAATGCAGGTATCATGATTTTCTGTATGAATGATGGGGAATGAGATTTTAAAGTAATTCATAGTTATGATTAAAATCATACCACAGTTATTGTCATAATTTATTTAGTTTCACATCTGTCAACCTTTGACATTAATGCTGTGATTTAGAGAGCGTTTTTAGTGGCCAGATCCAGTTGTGCAAAGGACAACGGGCATTTTGCTGGTAGCTTAATAGCATACAAAATTTCACACCAATAACAGTGATCAAAGACAGTCAAAGAAATGTCGTGGAAAACCAAGTGTGACAGCAGGCACAGACAGGGCAGGCAGGCACATAAAGAGCACATTCTGCTACCCAGCAGGGCAGCACTTCAGCAGCACAGCTCATTTTCTCGCTCTGCTTTGCAGTCTTCTACTTTTCCTCCTGCGTGTGAGGCAGCAGCTGTGCTGCAGGAGATGATCCCAGCCAGCGCCACTCGGTTCCCTTGCTGTTTTGTGGCCCTTGTGAGAGCAGCAGGAACAGCCAGCCCTGCTGGCAGGTAATGCTTCAGGCTCTGTGCCCTGTCTTGGCTGTTCTCCTCTTCCCATCCACGCAGCACTAGCCTAGGTACACAGAAAAGGCCTTCCAGCCCTTGGAGGAGAAAGGCCTCCTGAGATAATTATGGGTGGGGGCAGAAATATATAATTATCCCCCCCGCTCATGTTCCTAGTACCTGCAACACTTGCTCTTCGCTGTCTTTGCAAAAATTGAATGCTGCCAATCAAAAACATCTGATCTGTGGGCAGTGACATCCTGTTTTGTCTGCAGTGCTGCAAAGCTTTAGGCCATCACTGAACCAAACTTCTGACAGAAAAGCAAAAGGTACAAAAAGAAAATATATTTCGCGATTACCCCCCACATTCAATGGAAAGTTTTTACTTAATATTCCAGTCACAAACATCCTGAACTTAAAACTACCCTGTACAGCACAGTACCTGATGATTTTGTTTACAGCTCTTTTTATATAATTACATTTTTAGTGAGGAACTTGATCAAAAATCACCTCTGCCTAAAATTCCTACAGTATCCCTAGAAAAGATGTTTTTCTACCTCTCTCCTATTGCAGACTAATTGACCAAGGGATTTGGAGAGATGAACATGAAAAATAAGCAGCTTTTCATTTTTAAAACAGAATGGGGGTAGGGAAGAGGGGAAGTACAACTTAAAGGTGATGACCTATTTAAGCCTCAGTAGTGGAAAAACTCTGAAAAACAGTTTTGCCTTTATTTTGTAAATCTGTTTGATTGTTTTTGGACTGTTTTCAACATACTTCAAAGATACTTTCAACATACTTCTAACTGAAATTGCTTACCTTGAGCATTAAGTTCTCTATCACCCCCCCCAAAACAGTTTTTCTCATAATACTGTAGATTTTGCATGCTAATGAATTATCACCTCCACTTTTTTCTTCATGCACAGCTTCAAAATAAGCATTAGCAATGCAAACAACCTACATATGAAAAATACATTAGGCTTTTAGAATTTCTTTCGTTTTAATTCTCTGTGGTGCTATTAGTGACATAGGTAAAAATCAGACCAGTTAAGTGTAAAGAGTATAAAATTACAACTTATCAGCCTGAGTGTCTGTGCCCTTGGGAAACTTAAAACTGAAGAGTGAGCGCAGTTATTGATGCTCTCTTTTATTAGTTTTTTTTTTTTCCAATGGATAGGGAACGGCTCAACTTTGTACCTTTGGGTTTTCAAGGAGCATGCCTGTAGGAGATTGACTCAATATGCTTTTTGCTTGTGTTCTCCTCGTAGCCAGAGTTATGCTCCCACCTGACAATACGTGCTATCCTGATATCCCCTCCTGGGGAGCCTGAGCATAGGAAGCCATTATAAACTTGAACTTATTACAGGCCATAACTATTGTTGGTCATTATGTTTTTCAATGAAACAAACTTCCTTTAGGTTGCATTATTTAAGTTTCTATGGAAACATAACAATATTCACATTTTAATTGAGATTAAAATATTATTTTCATAATACCACCTGACTGGTATATTAAAACCATTCATAACAGAATAGTTGTTAAACCAACCAGGGGAAAAAATCAAGCTGAAGCTGCAGTCATATCATTATTTTCTTACAGTTTTGTATGTAAAAAGGGCATTTGACTAAGGGAAAGAGAAAGTGGTGATGACTACGTAGATGCCCTTTGCCAGCCTGCACATAGAAACCACGCTGGGGGCAGATCACAGCAGAACATGACTGGGTATACAATTTTTAAGGTCTGATGCTCTCTGCTTGTCAGGATGGCTCCATTTTATTTCAGAAACATAACTAGATATTCCCTCCTTCCTGCCCCTGAGCTGTAGGAAGGCCAGTCTCAAGGATTTTGTCTGTAGATTATCAAACACAGACAAATAGTTCTTTGATATGTTGGAGATTACTACTGTTCTTGAGAAAGGAGTAATGAACTTTGCTGAATGTATTAGAAAACTTGAGAAATGCATAGTGATGATATTATTAGCTATTTACCTTTTGGTGGCACCTGCAGGTCCTTCAAAATGCTGGTTCTTCACTGTATGAAGCACTTCACGTCACTCCAAATTCTATTCAATCCAAGCTAATGGTAATGGATGGTACATGAACACAGTCAACAGGGAGAACTAACAGTAGGGTAATTACCATACCAAGCAGAGGTTGTAACGTACAAGCTACTTAATTACTGACAAGGATTTTGTAGACTAAAAGATTAAGAGAGGTGCTTAATGTAGGAATCTGGAGGAGGAAAAATAAAAGTTTTAGGGAACTTCTCTTGCACAAGATGAAAGAAGCAAGAAGCTACATGAGAAAAAAGTTGGACTGATACATGGGAGAAGTCTTGCTGAAGGATCACCCCTGCAGATATTTTCAGCCAGATAACATCATGTCTCTGCCTGGGGAGGAGCAAGGGGCAACCTTTCAACACCTATGTACAGAAGCTACAGTAATTGGTGAGATGACAGCAATGTTCAAACAACACATGGCTCTTTTTTACATTTCCCCTACTGTGAAGGCAGCCTGGGAATTGAACAATAGTCACAGCTCTGGATTCCTCAGCAATGCTGTACTCTGCCGTGTCTATCACTGTGTCCAGTCCACCACTGACCTGTCTGCAGGAGCACACAAGCCCCATCTCCCTCTACTGGTTTCTAGTAGGATATTTAAATTCCAAGTGAGAAGGGTGGTCAGGAAATACACTGAGGGCCAGAAATAAAGACACAGCTTTGATCCTCTAGGACAAATCAACTTGGCAAAAGAAAGCTCTGTGGATCCATCTCCCTCCCAAGGATAGCCACAGATCTTTGCTCCTTCCTTTCTAAGTGCAACATGTGTTTCTTTAATATGGTCTTTTGTAAGCTAGTCACACAGCAATGCGTATACGTGCATTTTTTTTTTTTTAATTTTTAAAATTCAAAAAATTAAAAAATTTGGATTTTTAAAATGCAAACCAAAGTACTCCACTTTGTTGCCTCCCCTCTTGGAGCAGAGTAAGAAAGTAAGTACCAGGGATGCTCATATACATGCAGCGCTGTAAGTCTCATCACATGTGCATGTGATGAACAGAGTATGACTAGAGAGTAAGTATAAGAAACTAGAAATTGGCATTAATAGCCTTACAAAGAGGAAATATGAGGTTGGCTAGGATTATGATATACCACAAAAGGTCTTGAAAGTAGAGACAAATTCTATGTATTCAAGTTAATGATGAAGATGTTCTTTGCACTGCTGCTTACAGTAGAAAGGAGGGTGGACACCGACATTCTGACCGAGTCAGAGAATACCTGTAGTACAGATCCACTCAGTTCTTATTTGGTTTTAAAATGGTGCCATGATTTGAAATGGCGCTCAGACACGTCTGTGCCTGGGGACTGATGTTCAATTAGCACAATCTGCTGCACAGCAGGAGAGTTCAGGAAGGCCACTGACTGCCTCACAGGCGTGACTCCCTGCCACTGACTCTAGCTGACTGAGGGAAATTATGCTTTTCTGTGCTGTTGTTGTTCTTTTGAGGAGTTTATAGTGCATTATTGCCTGCTTCAAAGTATTTTTACTTGCAAAGGAAAACTTCAGCAGGCCAGCAGTGAAGGAAGGGTGTGCAGAGCAGCTGGCCATGGGCACCACAGCCTTCGCTGGGCTGCCCCAGACGGGAACTCTTTTAATTATCCTGCTAATGATGCCTCCCTGTGACAGCAGCTCCTTCCTTTTGCTCTGGAGGCAGCCCTGGATGCCCTGCCTGGAGCACAAGTCCTGTGAGAAGTGGCTGAGGGCACTGGGGGTGTTTGGTCTGGAGTAGAGGATTCTCAGGGCAGACCTTATTGCTCTCTGCAGGCACCTGAAAGGAAGGTGTGAGGAGCTGGGGGTCGGCCTCTTCTCACAGGGAACTGGTGACAGAACCAGAGGGAATGGCCTCGAGTTGTGCCAGGGGAGGTTCAGGCTGGCAATGAGGAGCCATTTCTGCTCGGAAAGAGCAGTCAGGCACTGGGACGGGTTGCCCAGGGAGGTGGTGGAGTCACCGTCCCTGGGGGTGTTCAAGGAGAGGTTGGACGTGGTGCTTGGGGACACGGGTTAGTGGTGGCACTGGTGGCAGGGGGTGGTTGGGCCAGGTGATCTCGGGGGCCTTCTCCAGCCCCAGCAATCCTCTGACTCCTCGGCTCTCCCCACGGCCCGGCCCTGAGGCAGCCGCCGCCGCCCGCCCGCAGAGGCGCAGCCGGGAGCTGCAGCCGGGGCCCGCCCCCGTACAGGCGGCGTGGAGCCGAGCTGGGCCCTCCTCCTCCTCCTCCTCCCCCTGCTCTTCATCCTCCTCCTCTTCCTCCCCTTTCTCCTTCTCCTCCTCTTCCTCCTCCTCCTGGCCCGTCCTCCCGAGCCGCCGTGCGGGTAAGCGGCACCCCCATTCCCCAGCTCCCGGAGCCCTCCCCGTGCCCGCAGCCCTTCCCTTCTCGTCCCGCCCGCCCCAGCCCTGGGCAGGAGGCGGCTGGAAGGACCGGGACCGGGACCGGGACCGTAACGGGGCCCCGGGCCCTCCCTGCCCGCCTCTTCCGGGGCCTGGCGCCGCCGCCGCCCCGCTCCCGGAGCCGCTCCCCGGGCTCCAAACCCCGCGGGGGCGCCGCTGGGGTAGGGCCGGGCTCGGCTCCAGGCCGCCTGCCGAGCTCGGCTCATCACCACCATCAGTATCGGTATCGGTATCGCGACCTGCTGCCATCGCGTTTTGCTCCCTGACAGGTCCCGTGCCCTGCCTGCTGGAGCAGCAAAGCCCCAGTGCCCGCTTGGTGCGGCAGGAAAGTCGGTGGCTCTGCCAGGACCAGCTCCCTGCTGGGATTGCTGCAGAGCCTGGAGGAGCAGCTGCTGGCAGGGCAGAGGGCTGAGGCAGCTCAGCAGCTGTCAGGGAAATAAAATGCCTTTTTTTCTGAAACCCCATGCGCTGCGTGCCCCCACACTGCAGCCCCTGCCAGCGGCTGCCCTGCTGCTGGTCGCAATTTTGGCACCAGGCATGACCGGGTCGTGCCTGCTAACTTCAGAGCCTCCTCAGCCAACACTGAGTTCTTTTAGCCATTTGTATCATTTAGTAACTCAGCATTGCATATTTCCTTTAGAAACATGAGATTTGTCTTGCTATCCCCTTCAGCAGCTGTTCCAGAAGATTTCAGCGTGCTCAATGTGGATTCATTTGCCATGCAAGGAGACTCAGAAGGTATCTAGAAGCCTTTTCCTCAACAGTGCTTTATTGCCAGCACCCCATGAATTTGGGAAGATATGAGAAGAATCCAGAAATGCTGGTGAATTGCTTCTCTTGGGTATGATTTTTATAATAAGGATTTTATGTATATATTTTATGTATGTATATTTTTATATATTTTTGAGGACAACATGAAAGTGATGCTTTCTGCTAGAAGTACACTGCTTTGTGGATTGTTTTGCTTTCTGATGCTTGTGCTTTGTTACCCCTTTTCAGGTATCACGTGCATTTTTATAAGGCTCTACATACTTCCTTTTTATTCCTTTTTTTTTTTTTTTAGCTTTTGTTGTCACTCCTTCATTTGAGCAAAACGTTTCAGATGTTCCTAAAAGTGGCTTTCCTGCCTGTTTACCCTAAACTTTTGTGACCTTACAACTGAAAGTTGTAATTTAAATAGGTAGTGGCTAACAGCTAAACTGATAACAATTAGTTAACAACTCAGAGTGTGATGATTAGTCATGAGTCCTCCTTTAAAAACATACCCTTTAAATTTAAATAGAACATTAGAGGAATACAGAGTGATGGACGTGGCTCCCTAGTGGGAGACCACGGTCCCCTGAGAGGTGTCCTTGGTCTGGCATGGAGCACACATCTCCAACAGCGTTCCCTTCCACGTTCCTCCCCACAGGTCTTTCTTAGTATGTCCTCACAAACCTCATTCTGTGCCTCCCGTTGTGCTGCCACCAGCAGTTCCTGTCTTTTTTAAGCATGCCTGAGCAGAGGCACCGTGTGCACCTTTTTTGAGTAGAGTTTTGGCATATGGTGGGTTTTCTCTGTCATGGAGCCAGCTGGAAGTGACCATGATGAGCACAGGGCTGTTAAGGGCATCCTTGCAACGTTACGGTTATTTTTGTTTGGTTTGGGGTTTGTCATTTTTTTGTTTGGTTGTTTTTTCCCAAACTTTCTCAAATAGATATTTTTCCTTTGTTTTTCAGATCTCTAGGTTCTGGTTCTGCTGACAGAAGGGTGGCAGCTAAAGTTGCCAGTGAAGAGTCAGATCTCTGCTCCACCAGTGTGAGTAGTCATATTCTCAGCAATCATTTCACTTGCTTGTTGTTTCATTTGTCCCATTCATTCAAAAAATTTATTACCCCTTCCTTATTATCCTTTGGCCTGAATTCCTGCCATCTTGAGTTCTGTGTGGGATTGTGTGTGTTAGAAGAGATGCACACAGAAAAGGAGAAGGTGAGGTTTCAGGTTTAGGTGGAATCAAGCCATGTTCTCTCAATCCTTGCAAGATCAAATCTTGGTAGAATAAGGAATAACTGAGAACAGTAGTGTCTGACAGAAGACTTGGGAACAGAAAGTTTGTTAGGCACTAAATTACTGTTGGCAGCAGAGTCTGTATGGACAGGGCTCGTTGCAGCTGTGTAAGAGTTTGCAAGAGTGACAGTGGTGGCAAATGCATTGTGTGGCGTCGAATCCTGCTCCTCTATAGCTTTATATCCTTGCTGCCTCAGGTGGGTATTAAGTCCCTTTGATATCTCCCTTCTCTCTTCTCAAGTACATATTGTTTCTAGCTGTAAAAAAGAAAACAAAACCCCACAACTGTATTTGATGTTTAATGTAAATGCAGAAAGTGTTATGGTTTACCCAAACTGTTGCAGAGTGCGGTCTTTGGAGTGAAGAGACTGTGTATTGATATTGCTCTTGAGCAGCCAGGAAATAAGCCATTCTTCTTGCTCCTCAGGGCTTTCTATCCTACACTGTGCCTTAAACATGGAAACTGTAGAAATGAATAGCGTATCCTTGAAACGTCCTCATTCTGAGGATGATGTGGCTAATGCAGACGATATTAAAAGACAGAAGATCTCAGAGAAGTCTCAGACAGGGAACAACTCTGGGCAGAGCGTTGAGACTGTAAAAGAACAACCTGACAAATCTCTGCTTGAGGACACGAAAAATGAAATAATCCCCAATGAGGAAGGTGAGGAGCAAGAAGATGAAGAACTAGAGGACAGTGATGAAGATGGAGATCCAGAGAGCTTTGCAGACATGATGAAGCATGGACTGACAGAAAGCGATGTTGGCATAACTAAATTTGTTAGCTCTCATAAAGGGTTTTCTGGAATCTTAAAAGAGAGGTAACTCTTTGTCTTGTTATATATGTTAATTCCTTGTGTTAGCAGCTGTTGTTTTCCATTTTCCTTTTCTGACTCACAGGATGCAGTTGGATTATGTGCGGCCATTTGGGAGGTTCATCGCTTTCTGTTGCTAATGCTGAGATTGAAAGAAAGGTTTAATTTGGCGTTTTTCTTGGTTGTTTCTCTATTTTATTTGTTTTTTGTTCCTGTCAAATGGAACTCTGGAGAGGGAAGCTCTGTGTGGATAGAAATTGATGACTACACTAAGCTTTGCCATTTGTCTTTATCTGTGGCAGCAGCATGCAGCATAAAACCTTGTGCAATACAGCTGCCTTCTGTACAGCTCTTCAGTGCTGGTTCAGGAGGCGCTGATAACAGTATTGAAGCCATCCTTCTCCAGCTCTTCCGTGCTTTTCCCTGAATTTTTAGTGCTGTAGGAGTTAAGCATGTACATGTATACTGGCAGGTAGTCAACTAGACTTTAAGTTACACTCTGATCAGCCATAGTGTCATTTACAAAACATAAAAGGGAATTTTATAACTCAGGGTATGAAATCTTGCATTATAAACTTAGTAAGATGTTTGGCTTGTAGTAGCTTTTATTTTTTTAATGAATCTTTTAGGATTTTTTAATTAAATAACATACTTGAATAAAACTCTGAGAGTGCAAATACAAAAACTCCAAAGCAAAAAATCATTGTTGCCCTACCTTAGCAAATCAGTTTTGTTTTACACGCCGAAAAGTCCTTGTTTTTAAATACTAGCTTCGTATATAGAACGTTTTATATAATAAAACGGTATGTACATGTTTTGTGTTTAATCTTCACGTGCAGCAGTAAACAGCTAGCATAATCCTTCACTGGTGAACACAGTCTGTGCAGAACCTCCTGCTGGGAAATTTGCCAGTCTTCAAACTGAGGTGGCCAGATGTAGCTGTGTGCTAGAAATGTTTGTAGACTCACAGTTTGACTTTGATCCCAGTTTATAACACCTATAATTAATTTAATCCTAACATTTTTATGGTAACCGTCACTAGCATGTCTAGACAGCTACAGTTAGTAAGAGAGGACATAAAACACTCTTCCTTAGGAAGGAATTCCACCAGTAAGATGTATGGCTGCACAAAAGTATGGCAAATGTAGGACTGGGGGGGGACACTATAGAAACATTCCAATGCTGAAATTTTTTATTGATCTTTCAACATTCGTACATTCATAAGCTGAGGACTTTTTTTTCCCCCTCTTTACAAGCAGTTGCTACTTAAAAATAATTTATCAATTGCAACAGAGACTGTTTCTACTCTCTTAATGTTAGTATGTTTTTATTACTGAGTGTAGCAACTCGATCCAAAATGTCACAGTGAAATTTTATGTTGCTGTCACAGAGGGTGCAGAACAGTTTTTGATGGAAGATGTTCTCTGTAACTGAGCATATGTAACAGAGCTGAGCTTGTCTTGCTTTCCTTAGAGAATGACTAACAGGCACTTTATCCTGCAGGTTGTTTGAAGTGACAGTGTATTTGTGTTCAACTTGTGGTAATGTTGTAGAGTCTTAATTGTCACTACTGACAATTAAGGACATAAATTACTGATCTCCCCAAAATAGTGGGAAAATGACTGAATAACTACAGCAGGTGCTTGCTTATCTGCAAAGAAGTCTACTTGATTTACATACGCTAGACTTTCTGCAATGTTTTCTTGGTATCTTTCTGAGGGGTGGGAATAGGTACAGCTTTCCCATGGCTGAAGTTTCTTTTGCACTCCCTTGAATGAATTCTGTGAGTGAATAGTTTCTTAGGAGAGGACTTTGTGATGTGGGATATTTTTATTTGTTAACTTACAGCTTTAATGCATGCTTCTTCCCATCAGATACTCGGACTTTGTTGTTCATGAAATAGGCAAAGATGGACGTGTGAGCCATTTAGATGACTTTTCTGTCCCAGTGGATGATGAGGTAAATTCTGAGGTAAAGGTAATGGCTAAACTCGTTAAGCAAGAACATTAAGAGACTGAAAACTGTTTTACATGGATTACTGGATGTTTGTTTTTTCTCCCCCCCAACCCCCTTAAATGCATTTCAGGACCCATCAGAAGAAACATTTACAGTTTTGTCAGATGAAGACAAGCAGCGTTTAGAGGAGCTCCAGCTTCTTAAGAATAAAGAAACTAGTGTTGCCATCGAGGTAAAATTAATAAATGGGATAACATTTGTGGGGGAGGGGATAAGAGTGAGTGACTGGAAGGTGTGTGCTTTCTAATGCATGCGTGGCATAAGAGCAGTTTGAACATGATGTAGCAGCAGGTAATACTTGAACTGTTGCTAATTTAGGTGCAATTCTGTAAATTCTGTTTAGATACACTCAAATTCATGTGCATGAGTAGTTAAGATTTCAGTGGGACTGTGCACGTGAACTCAATGCATGTCTTAATTTCTGTGGTGTTAAAATTTTCTTGCAATATTTTGGTTCTCTGTATAGAAGTGTTTTATAGGGTATCTATGTGAGGAAGGTTAAATAAAATCCATCCTGATAAAAAGACTATTTCCAAGGATAAATATGGTCTTCTGTCACAAAAAAGTTAAAAGGATTCAAAACAAAAACTTCATATTTTTTAAAGGTCAAATATTTGATATATTTGAAGAACAACTCTTGAACTACATTTCAGTTAGAGAAATGAGTAAGATTAGGTCTGGCAATTTTAAATAAGCAATCCTGTGAGTCTTAACTAGTGATTTTTTTTTTCCTTTAATACATGTAGAAAAACTTGGTTTTGCCAGAGTTCATTAGAAGAGGGAATTTTATTAAGCACAAAAGAGGGGAATTAGTCTTGAAAAATTGTGGTTTTGAATACTGAGACTTTGTATCAGTTACTAACTGTTTTTCAAGCTAATGAATAGGCCAGACTTTTAAAGTGTATCTATTCAGTTTAGTGTGATTGAGTAGGTTTTCTTTAAGCACACAAAAATTCAACTCTCAGAGAGTCCTTCTTCTTTTGTGTTATTTTATTTGGTTTGTGTATGCATGTGTTTTACCACAGGTAATTGAAGACAGTAAAGAGAAAAGAACAGTCATCCATCAAGCTGTTAAGTCCTTGTTTCCTGGACTGGAGACTAAAACAGAAGATCGAGATGGAAAAAAATACATCATTGCCTATCATGCTGCTGGGAAGAAAGCACTGGCAAGTGAGTTTCAGTATTGCAGCAACTGGGTGAAGTATATGCTAAAACTAACCTGAAGAAAAACAAACAAACAAAAAAACACATTAGAAAGCACTTCACATGGAGTGTACATCCTAAAATGTAGCCTGGCCTTTTTCTTTTTGTTTGTGCTGATGTCATGCATCTAAAATAACTAGGAATACAAGTGGTATCTCACATTTAATTTTTTACTCGATTTTCTTTCCAAATCCTTAAATATATTTATGGTAGAAGTGAGAGGACCTTTCGGTATTACGAGGGGAACAGGCAAAACAGGGGCTTTATTATATGTATTGTTTGAACGTAGTTTACGTGGACTTGCCTGGATCTGCAAGCATGCATTGTGTTTGTAGTTGAAACGCACTCTGCGTGTCTTGACTGTCTCGAAAAATCATGATAAAATTGTCCATGACTCAAATTGAGATAGGGCCTATTTGTTTGCTTGTAGTGTTATATAAACATAATATATTTACGGTGGTCTTTAAGATAGTTTCAGTCATTAGTTCTGAAAGCAGAAGTAGCTGTGTTTTATTTGCAAAAGATTGTCCATGCTGATTATGTTGTGGTTACTATTTTGGAATAATTACAGTACTGAAAGATTTTCAAAATGCAGTATCATATACACTCTTACCAAATCTTGTTTTGGTTACAGGGGATAAATTCACGTGTTCCACATCTTCTAATGTGTTTTAACTTTTTAATTTACATGCATTTTAGTTTTACTTTGATTGTCCTGCAAGTTGAGAGGATTGTCTAAATGAATGTTTTGCACACTTAACTAAAGGTTCTAAAGTTTGGTTTGAACTGATTTATTCCAATTTCATTTCAACCTACTGCAAGTGGTATAGTATGTAAGGCTAGCCCTTTTCATTTTAAAGATAAAGGAGATGGAGAAAGGAAAATAGAAGGAAATAAGATAATTTAAAATTTGGAAGAAGACCATCTCCACATTCAATGTAGTTATTACTTCTAAAGCTTTTTTTTAGGCAAGTATGGGAGTGTTGTGTTTTATTGGTACAAGTTATAACGTGTTATATATCTTGTTTAATCGTTTAGAAACTCTATGTTTGCATGCTTTATGCATGGAGTATGTATACTTACCAGCACAAAATTCTCCTCAACCAGTTTTGTTCTCTGTTGGTTTGTAACAGTTTTACCTCCACCTTTCCCTTCTGCTTGCACATATTCTTTAACCATTGTTACAGTCAAGTGGTTGTTATTAAGCTGACTGGTCTGATTTAACAAATACTGTATAAAATTGAAGTGTTTGGAATACACCAAAGAGAATTTAGTGATGTATCTCTAGGATTAGAAGGTCTTCTGGAGCAGCATTTTGTGATGCAGAGGAGCATCATCTAAAGCTGAACTCTTAAGTTACAGTGCTACAAACATCTGGGCGAGGTGGTGGAGATGTGTACAGTTTCAGTGGGTGTGTGTAAGTGCTAATGAATGCAGGGTTTGAGTGCAAGTTCCTATTAGTCAGGATTATATGGCCTTCATGCTTATACAGCCACTAACACATCTCAGTCCTGAGCAGGTTCTGCAGGCAAGAAATATTTCAGAAGTGTATAATACTCAATAATTAGCTGAGATACCTGATTACTTTTGTTTATAATATAAAGGTTGCCAAAAATAGTTTCCTAAAATCTTAAAATCAAAAGCTGCTGTCTGTTTCTACTAAGTTCACACCCAAAATACTTAAAATACCGCCTTACTAAATTGTCAGTTAATTGCTGTTTCATCATTGTCCACAAATGAAGTTTGTTGCATCTCCGATTGAAGCTTTCCATATGTTCACTGTTTGCCTCTGCACGATTCCATTGCATAACTGTCTAAATTGCTGTCATCCACCACCTAACTGTTGGATGCTCTCTAAAGCATAAACGATCCCATAACCATAAACCTGCATGTTCACCTCTAAAAACCCTTTGACAGTCTAAAAATTAAATGCTACTCTTTTGTGCTCTTTACGCTATGCATTGGGACAGAGGTCAGAACTGCAACAGGTAAGAGATGTTGACATTTCATGCTAACAAAATGAAATGCCAACCATTACGACCTCCTAAATTGTGATGAGACTGGCCAAAGTAGTAACAATTAATTTAAAACAGAACAAACACAACAAAACAAAAACCCCAACCTATACACAAATAATGATTACAGTTCCCAGAAACAGTGAAGAATTAGGCTTGTGCTGTCTCTTTTTCACTAGTGCAGTATAGGCAGTAGTCATTTGGTGCAGAGAGGGTCTGCCAGTAATAAGTGAAGTGAATTATTGGGGTTGACCATACTTATCTATCTACATACTATATGGTAAATTTCCCTTTGATTTCACTAAGCTAAAACTTTACCCTTCAGCCTTATATTTCAAAACCCATTCTCCAGATGTATACAACTTTAAAAGTATGTATCATACGTCCCAGTCTTAACAGAGAGCTTCTAGCCCTCAAGTTGCAGCAAAAGGTTTGGAAAAAAAATCTTGGAAATACAATTTTACTGTGAAATACATAATGAGACTCTGAAAAAATAGTAATAAGGAATGCAGGCTGCCCCTTCAGTCCATCTACCCAAATGAATACTTTGAAGTGTTGAGCCAGGGGTGGATAAATAGTGGGATTACAGCTGCAGCCTTCCAGGACTCAGTGCTGGGGATAGGGATGTGGCTGTGATGCCTGGAGGTGAGAAGCCTGTGGGTATATTGTGCAGAGTCCTTTTAGTCTTGCCTTGATTAGGGCTCTCTTTTAGGAGGGTGTCAAAATAACTGTGTGCAAGATGAATTAGTTAAATTTGAAGAACTGTTTCAGCTGGAGAAGACCTTCCTTGTGAATCACTTGCTGCTTTCCCCTCTTCTCTCCCCTCTTTCAAATTAATGAGTTCTTCATGAAGGTATCTTGTTCTTCAAACTGAATGCAGTATTTCATTGAGTGTGCTTAAGAAAAATGGTGGCTCAGAACAGAGACCAGTAGCAGCATGAGGTCTCTAAAAGATTTTTGATCATGCTACTCAGTGTAGATCCTAGGAAACTTTATACTGGTTTTGTGGGAGGACTTTGCTTAGGAAGCAATGGTACAAGACAATCATTGAAATTATTTTTAGTGATTAAAAACTACATATATAGTATGTCAAACTGTAACATGAGAAATTGTTTTGACAGGAGTGTTTGTGTGAATGGCACTTTCTCAAAAAAAAAAAAAAAAAGGCAAGAAGAGCTGTCCTTTAGCAAAATGTTTAATGAAGCTTAAACAAATTCACTGTCTGCATGGGATATCTGAGGTTTATTAAACAAATGTGAAAAAAACCAGCAGTGTTTTCCAAGACCTTCTTTTTGGTGTTGATGTTTATATACTGGAATAGGACTGGCTTTTTTAGATAGCTTTTATTTTTTGTAAAGAAAAGCTCTTTTGGTTCAAAACAATGAATGTCTGCTTGGTGGCTACCAAGAGATAAGGTGCTTCTTATTTAAAAAAAAATCCTTAGTTTTGTTCTTGTAAAATAAATAATTAATGAACAAAGCACCTCCAAATAGGCTGCTAAAGCCTGTAGAATGAACCTTCATTCCCAGTAATGTCTTCAGCAGTGGATGAAGGTCAGAGGAAAGCTTTATCCCTGTAAGCTCCTGTGTGTAGCAGAAGCTCCACAAATATATTGACGGTTTTGCTTCCCTCTCCAGCAATCTCCAAATAATTGTACAGAACTGTAAATCAGCTGATAGTCTGCGAGAGCTGAAGTTCTCTCCCTCTGGTGTTCTCTAGACATGGCACAGTATCTGCCTTGAATTACTTGTTAACGTTGTAAGTGTGCCAGATTTTTCTCTCCCATATGACTTAAAAAATATCCATAGAATATCCTGAGTAGGAAGGGACCCACAAGGACTTTTGAATCCAATTCCTTATTCACCTTAATATTTTAATAATAAACTTTTTAAAGCTTTTATAGAGATACAATTCACGTTTTCTCATTACATACAGAAAAAAATCCTACAAAAATAAATAATATATTAGTACTATAAATATTACTGTAGTCATCATACAAACAGTGCTCCAATGGTCCAAATCTATTAATTAGAGAAGGCACCAGGTGAAAAGTGGAGTGGCTTTTACTGTACTGGCTAAAAGTAAGTATAATTATAACGTTTTTGAGGAGTTTAATCAGGTAATATGGCAATTAAGTGACTAGGGGATAATTTTATGTAGTTTCATGACAAAGGAGCTGTCACCATTTCATTCAAGCTTTTTTAGGTGCCAGGATTGATCAAACAGAAATTTACAGCCAGTGGAAGGAGAGAAGGTACTTTGCAATGTGCTTTGCAGCTTTTGCTGTCAGTATGTATTTATTTGTTTTTAAAGCAGATGGAGGTTATCAGAAATTGACTTTTACATATTTGTTTTAAATGGAACTGCAATGGCAACCATGTTCATTGTAATAAAAAAGTGACACTTCTAAAATGTTAACCTTTTTATTTTTAAAGATCCAAGAAAACACTCTTGGCCAAAATCTAGGGGAAGCTACTGCCATTTTGTACTGTACAAGGAGAACAAGGATACTATGGATGCCATTAACGTCCTGTCAAAATTTTTAAGGTAAGGCTGCTGTGAACCTGTCGAGCACGCTGTCTTCCCACTGCATGCTTCATGTCACTGAAAATGTTAAGCCTCAGGGTTAGGTAAGAGAAATGCAGTTATTTACTATTGCCTAATCTTTAGACATTAAAAAAAAAAAAAAAAAAAAAAAACAGCTTTGAAACTACGTTTCAGAAGGAAAGTACAAAGTGATCTCAAGTGATTTTAAAAGGCTACACAATTCAAATTGGCCCATAGGACAAGGGCTAGGCAGCTCTTAGCCTCAATGTAAATAACATGAATTAAAAGCCAGTTTTATTCAGGTGTGTGAGTAAGTGTGTGTTTTATGCAGGTATGTTATGAGTCTGTGTCAGGTACTGTTATGATGATATGCTAATTAGTTGCTAAGTACTAATTGATAAACTGTCATTCCATTTATTAATTTCTCCAGTACAAACAGCCTTAAGTCCTTTTACCCTACAAAGTGCAACAACACCCAGATTTGTGAAAGGCATAATGTGAACACAATGAATTACGGACAAAGAATTATTTCCAAATAGGGTCAAGCCAGTGATCCGTTCCCTGCTTTTCCACTGCCCTTCACTGTTCCTATTCAAAAATAAGTATCTGCACTTCAGACTGTAACCAGTGCAATACAATACTAACATTTGCATTTGAGAAGAGAACATTAGGAATATAGTTTGGTGGAAATACATACCTAGTGGCAATCCTGCTACCACCTGGTGCCCATAGCTGGAATAACGGGATGTATTTCCTGGGTAACACAGGTTGTGGTACACAAAGTGGAAAGGAAATTTCCTTTTTGAGGGAAGAAACGGAACAAATTTTAAGTTAACTTCACGTATTTTCATATAATATGTATGCATGGTATTCAAATGGAAATGCTATTTGAAATTTTAAGGAAGAAATGGACCTGCTCTAATTTTATTTTTTATTATAATGGCTACGTATTTGTGAACTGAGTGGATATATAGAGAAAAGAATTTCAAAGCTCATATTTCGAAAGCACAGTTGTGGACCTTTTTTACATAAAATTAAAACAGGAAAGTTTAACTTTTATTTACTTACAGATGAGCTTAGGAAATGTCACACATATTTAGGAGTGTCGAATTGCAGTCTGCTTCTGGAGAAGAGTTTAAGTCTGCCTATATAAATGTATGTTCTATTTTAAATAGATGTATTTTCCACATAAAAGATAAATTAATAATTTGGGTAATTATACTGAAAATTGTGTTCAATCTGTGGCTACTTTAACAGTTTTTATATCTTTTACTGTTGCTTTTAAGAGTGAAGCCAAACATATTTTCCTACATGGGAACTAAAGATAAAAGGGCTATAACAGTTCAAGAAATTGCTGTTCTTAGGTAAGTGAAAATACCCTGGAGTGTTTGCACTCCTACCACGATGGCTTGGCTACCTCCCTAAAAAACTAAGACTCGTTATGCACGTAACATGAACAGCAAATTCATGTCCTGATCTTGTTACGTGCTTGAGCATGTGTTAATGAATAAACTATAATCTTTTTTTTATTCCATGGAGACTGCTAATATTTTCAGGCAGTGGTGCTCTGAGTCATAGGCTAGGTATGTGTAAATGCAGCTAATGTTTGGCTGAAGCAGTGGGCCAAATTATCTGTGTGCTCTTGCACTGCAGGGCCCTCGTGCAACAGCAGATAAGCAGAATGACACGGTGAAAATCCCGTTGCATTTCCTTCCTGACTTTTGTTTCCCCCTTCCTCCAGCTGGAATCCCATTTCCTTTCTCACTGAACTCTGAACAGCTCCAGAGAAGGCTTAACCACTGCCTTTGCTCATCTGTGAGTAGCCAGGAGGGGAAGAAAAGACAAGGAATTTTTCTTGCCTTAACCTACTCCCATAATACAACTTATGTTGGCATACTTCAAGATAATTACATGGTTCCTAGGCACTTGAAATTAGTGCTACTTTAGTAACAGAAGATGATGGATGCCTCACAGTCGTGTATTACAATATCTGTTTAGCTGGCTGGAATATTCTGCCTGTACTGATATTTACAGCTCTTTCAAAACCACAGTCCTCAAGTGGAGGAATTCTGAGGTTTGAGAGCCAGTAATTTATCAAGTTCTTGTTAAAAGGAGGGCATTCACTACTTAATTGTTCACAATTTTCCTTCCTGTGGTTTGCATGTGCATACATCTGTGCATATTAAAGGAATTCATTTGTGAACTATGTGAGAAACCCAGATTATCGTTACTGAAAACAAGTTCACCCATCGATGGCAATTCACTGAACTTGTGGTGTAACCATCTCGGGGGCTGTTCTGTTTACTTTTAACACAGTCACATCTAACATTGCGTCCAAGAGCTTCGGTGTGTTGTAAGCATTGCCAGCTTCCCAGGGAGGAACCTACTCATTCTGGCGCACGTTCAGTAGCATCACAGCACCAAACTCTGCTGTAGATCACTGGGGACAGATGTCATGGGGACAGAGAGGTTACCCATTACCAGCCCCCTCTGAGCTGAGTGTGCTGCCCATACTGTTTGATAAACTTGTCTCTCCTGGTATCAATTGTAGCAGAAGCGTCAAGGAGCAGCTCTGCGATGCAAAGAACAGGACATACTTCTGAAAGACCTCGCAACCAAAACGACAGAAATCAGTGACGGTTTCATACTCCTTCACTTCCACTGAGCTCACACAGTGGCTAGTTCCATAGCACAGTCTTAGAGTTAACCTGAGTGCATTCATGGTGTCTTTACTCAAATAAAGCAGAGTTAGGCTTGTGGTGTGGGGTACCACTGTACTTCAATATTAAAAGCTTTTTTTTTTTTTTTTTGAATGCATGTGCTAACATAGGTGTGAAAAGACAGTCTTAACACTGTCGAAGTACATGTTTTCTCTTGAATAAGTAGGCCTTAAGAATGTTCTCTTCTTTACAGAATCTCTTCTTCAACTAGATAGTCATTGCTTTTTTGTTTCAAAATGATGGCATTTCTATATTTATTTAACTTACCTGTTTTTCTAAGCATAAGGTGGTCACTGTTGGTCTGTTTCTCTTTAGAATCACTGCACAAAGACTTGCTCATCTGAATAAATGCCTGATGAACTTTAAATTAGGAAATTTCAGTTACAAGAACCACCCACTGAAATTAGGAGAGCTGCAAGGGAACCATTTCACTGTTGTTCTCAGGTAATATTGTTAGTGTGTATTTAGACAGTTCTGTTAGATTCCCCACCCCCTCCCTACAGGGAAGGGATGTCAGTGTATCTTATGTTACAAGAAAGAAGAAAAAAACAATTGGCAAAAGGCTATTCAATTTATTAAGTACTGCATAACACTAATGTTGAGCTGTAATATTTTGGGGATTATGAAATCATGTAAGCCCTTAATAATCTGTCTATGACAATCTTATTTTTTTAATGCTAGAAATATAACAGGGACTGATGACCAGATAGAGCAAGCAATGAACTCTCTCAGGGAAATTGGATTCATTAATTACTATGGAATGCAAAGATTCGGAACTACAGCTGTTCCTACATACCAAATTGGCAGGTACGTGTTGTTTTCATCACTTCTTATTTTTTTTAATCACCATATAACTTCTAGTGTATTTCTGGGAAGGTTTTTCTGCCCTATTGCATGTACCAGTTTTAATTTTAGATTCAAGGAAGGCCTTGTTTCTGAACTAGCTTCAGCAGGTACCTTGCATAATGCCACTACTTCTAATATTGCATAAACGCAAACAATACTTCTTATTTCAAATAAGTTTGCTCAATCTTAAAATATATTTGTCAAGTTCTTAATCAACTTTCCCGTTTGAATCTTAGAGCTATTCTACAGAACAATTGGAATGAAGTAATGGATTTGATATTAAAACCACGACCAGGAGGTAAGGTTCCAACCTCAACTATTCTGTGATTCTGTTAACCTGTGTAATTTGTCATGAGTGAAGTGTTAATTACTCAACTGTTTTAACAAAAGGTGAAATGAATGTTTTTTTGGCGTGTAGGTAAAACATTTTTATTCTGCATTCTTGTTCTAGCTGAAAAGGGATACTTAGTAAAATGCAGAGAAGAATGGGCAAAGACTAAAGATCCAGCAGCAGCCCTCAAGAAACTACCTGTAAAAAGGTGCGTGGAAGGACAGCTTCTACGCGGACTCTTAAAGTATGGAATGAAGAACATAATCTCTGCATTTGGCATAGTGAGTGTAAAAGTGCTGTGGGCTATTTACTTGAATAAACATTATTTTCATGGTATCATGATGAATTAGAAATACTCTCATCAGGCATCTCTCGCTCTAAGTGTAAAATCTTTATCCTACGTTTCTGCTTGAAGTACTGCTGATGGTAACGTATGACATCTGCAATCAATGTATAATGAGCTCTCCAATTTATACAACGGTCTCTTTAAATTGGAAGCAATACAGCTACACTTAGTAACCGTGTGTAATACAGAACTGAGGATTTTGTAGAAATTCAGTATGATCTTTCTTCTTGTTGCTTAAAAAGTATAAATCAAACTGATAATATGTTAATGAAGCAGCTTTGTATGGGAGGTGGATTCACTATCACTTTCAAGTTCTGTAATTAAGTTGAAATCTTTGGAAAAGATAGCTTATAACCAGCAATTATTGGGCCCAGCACAGGAGCTGGGGATAATTTCTTGTTTATGGAGAACACAATTAGAATAATGCTATGTCTCAATATCTGCAAAGTTTACTTAAGATTTCAGACTGTTGAATACGACGAATTCAGTGTGTTTTTTTTTAACAGCCCCATGTGTTTAAGCTGTTGAACAAAAAAAAAAAAACAAACAAAAAGTTTATCTCATTTTTAATTTAACCACAGTGCTTTTCACAGTGGATTTCAAATGTATAAAAGCATTATTTCTTCACATACCTTTTTCCCAAATCACAAATAAAAACCACAAGTCTGTATATAAAGTTGTTTTATTAGTCCTTTTGCTGGAGAAGGTAACATTTCAAATATGTGCATTTTTGGCTTATGAGTAACAGAAAAACCTAAAAATACGTATTTCTGATTTTTCATTTTGTTTAACCTCCAGATACCAAGAAACAATCGTTTAATGTATATTCATAGCTACCAGAGTTATGTCTGGAATAACATGGTGAGCAAGAGAATAGAAGAATATGGGCTTAAAGCTGTACCGGGAGATCTCACACTTAAAGGAGGTAATATCAAACAACAACAACAAAAGGCTGGTGATGCTTTGTAGTACAAATTCATAGGAAAACAAGGTGCAAATATCCATTATCACATAAACAGATCTGCTTTCTCTGCAGTCTGAGACTGCACTCAGTCAAAACTCTCTTCACTTGGATTTGCATTTAGCTGTGGTGAGATTGTCCATGATATTTCTCCTTCACGTATGCCTGATATGTGGTATGGGGACTGCTTATCTAGCAGTCCTTACTTCATTCAGCTTTAAAAGTCTTTGGAAACCAGGCTGTGAGTCTACTGGTAACTGACAGCCTTGAAGACCATTATTTCTTTTCTTGGAAATGTCGTCTATTAGAGTGGAGATAAAACCGAGTAGTTAGCCCCCTCTAAGTAGGGTTGTTTCAACCAAATGGCTCATTTTAAATTTGGCTAATGTTAACTGTCACAGGCACCCATACTGGTAACTCTTTACTTTTCTGTCCTGATTGTAGCCACAGCTGTTCACATTGAAGAAGAAGATGTTCATAACTACACCATCCATGATGTTGTGATGCCATTGCCTGGATTTGATGTTATTTATCCAAAGCATAAAAGTAAGTCTGACTGTTGACTTACATAATGACTCTGAAACTGCAGATCTGCTTTAAGATTGCTCTTAAAAGGAAGGTGAGATCTGTGCAACCTTCCTGACCATTTAAAAAGTAGCTATTTCAGAGCTGTGCACCAGTAGTAGGTACGCTACTGTCAACCTCTCCCACTATGATAATAATGTTCATTATAATTTCTATAACATAAATCCGTTTCATATTTCTTTTTAGCAAATAGTTTTTCCAGAAAACTTCTAATGAGGCAAAATGATTTATCTTGGCACAAGGGAAAAATTGGTGAAAAGTTCATTTAAAAAGTATGCACACTTGATTTTTTTAAATTACAAAACAAGTTAAACTTACAGAATACATAACCCAAAAGCTTGATGTTAGGAAAAAAACAAAACAAAACAAAAAACAGATCTGGCTTAATTAAATGTTAATAAGTATTAATGCTAAAAAAAATAATGCATCTCTCATCTGTTGTATATAAGGTATATTGGATTTAAATTGTTTTTAATGGAATAGTTTTGGCAATCTATAATTATCTGCATGAAACCCTATGTTATTATTAAGGGACAGAGTTGTAGAAATCATTTCAGTTGGAAGGAGACTCGGGAGGTCATCTGGTCCAATCTTTTGGTCAAACCAAGGCCAACTTTGTCCTGTCAGCTGTGAAACTTCCAAGGACAAATAGTCTCTAATGTCTTCTCTGAGTCTTCTCTAAGCTAAAGAAGCCCATTTGTCTCGGACTCTCCTCACAAGGTGTATGCTACAACCCTTTGCCATTGGGCTGGCCCTCTATTAGACTCATTTGAGTCTATCAGTGTCCCCTTCGGACTGGGGTGCCTGCACCTGGACACCCTATTCTGAGTGCAATCTAATGAGTGCCCAGCAAGGGGCAGTCATTATTACTGATGTAGCTTTTGTTGCTGCCAGCTTGCTCTGTTAAGTCTCCTTTCCCCCAGGATTCCCAAGTAACTGCCAGCAGTGTTACTCTGTAGCCTTTACCATTACAATCATTCAGGTACGGGATTGTTCTTAACAAATTTCATGAGGTTGCTCTTGGCCCGTTCTTCCAGCCTCTGCCTAGGTCCCTCTGAATGGTAGTCCTGCCCTTGAGTGTATCGACTGTTCCCCCAGTTTAATTTTGTCCACAAACTTGATGGAGGAGGAGCTGCAAAGTTATTTAACATATCATGTCCCAGTTCCTTGAGGAACTGTACTGGTAACAAACTCCTAGGCGGAGCACAAACCAGCAGTGACTGTCCTTTGGGACCAGTTCTTTACCCATCTAGCAGTCCACCTACTGTGATGTTCTAACCTTGGATACAAGGATGCTGTGAGAACGTGTTGAAAGCCTTGCTAAAGGCAAGACGAGCAACATTCACGGCTCTCCACTCATCCTCTGATGTAATAATTTCATTAGAGAAGGCTCTCACTGAGCTTTGGCTTTCCTAATGCCACCCCCGTGTGCCTAGGCAGTGCTTGTATATCCCGTCTTTGAAGTCTGTCCTAGCCTTCACCTACTGTATATCTCTTTCTTAGATACAAACTTAGTCACAAATTCCCTACTTAACCCAGCCAGTCTTCCAATATTTGGTTAAACTGTTCTTGTGCTTTGCTGTCCCTAAAAGACTGGTCGATCTTGATTTTCTTTGGCTGCCAGAACTGAGTCTCAGAGCTGGATCCCATTCATAGCCCATCTCTGAAACATTTGGAAAGCAAAGGTCTGTTTACAATGTATGGCGCTGAACCACATTGAACTAAAAGATTGGAAAGAAAAGCTGAAAGTTTTTTGTATTCAGTGTATTTTTAATGGAATTTTCCCATGGGAAGCCTAATTTGTTCCTGTTCAAACTTCCCCATTGCATGGAAGTGACGCTGACAATTGCACTGCAGACTACTGGCATCGGACAGCATTTTAGCTGCAGGGTATTCTTATGTGTCCGTTGTCCATGTCTTTGCTTAGTGTAGAACGCTTCACACCCTTACTTAGGGATGCAAGACTGTAATAAAATTACTCATTCTTTTGGCAGTGTCAGAGCTACTTACAGGTACCCATCAGCTAAGTTCCTTGACTCATCTCAGTCTCTGCATTTTCAAAAATAGAACAAGGGGTAGTTTTGCCCCCCCCCGTCTTTAAAATCCATATACCTGAGGTTAGTCTTCTGAAGTTCGTTGACATTTCACTGACATCTTACACACGTCTTCCACTTATCGAAAGTATTTTTTAAGTTTTGTTTTCAGCTTGAATTTTGATTTGCCAAAAAAGATTCTTGGTTACTTGCCATTACTACTCAGGTTGTATAAGCAAACATTGTAGGTAGTAAGATTTGCAATATATAATTTGAAACTTTTGTCTAATGTTTAACCCGTATATAACCATACGTGCTGAAAACTGTTAAAATACAAAGGAAGAAATGCTCTATGAAAGCTATCTGTTTAATCAGAGAGTGTAGTGCAGCTGATTGAAATATTTTTTTTCTCTTGCAGTTGGTGAGGCCTACAAGGAAATGCTTGTAGCTGACAACCTTGATATCAACAACATGAGGCATAAGATCAGAGATTATTCGCTTTCTGGAGCATACAGAAAGATTATTATTCGACCTCAGAATGTCAATTGGTAAGTAGGAGAGTAAACAAACTTAGATGTGAATTGGCAGCATAGAGTCTATGTGGGATGACTAAGTTAGAAGCATCAGATTGACCCATGGCATGTACGTATAGACTGAAGCATGGGTAGGGAGAAATCTGTGTGCTTTCCTCATGTTGCTTATACAGCTGAAATTGAACCACAGCCTTATTTCTACAGTGGTCCTCTGGTTTTCAGATGCATTAGTGTCAAAATGTCTATCTGGTTGTTGCTCTCCTTGCAAGGGCTTGCCTAAACACTTCACAGATAATTATTCATGTTGAAACCATGATAGATAATATTCAAAATAGTTATTTGTTGTGATCTTGCTCTGAGAAAGTTGGTCTCCAATTAACTGTGTGTCAATCAGAAAGACCTATATCACTTCAATATACTAAATTACTGTATTAGAGACACAACCTACTTGTCACACAGCAACCAGATAAATACCTTTTAAACAGGTAACCGTATAAATGTGCAGAAAGACTTCGTCACTGATAAACAGACAAAATATAGAGGGTTTAGGTGGGAGTCAAAAACCTCAAATATTTAATTTTATTTTAAATACTATTGATATTTAAAGCTTATATACTTCCTAGTTACTTTTTTCAGCCTAGTCACTACATATGGAATGATTTCTGTGATATGAATACATAAATATGTATTTAAGCCTTTTCAAAGAAGTTTAGAGGGTTTTCTTCAAAGTGAATGCTTTTTATTTTCTTTCCAAGTGTTCTTAAGAGTTTACACCATTCTTCCCCTAATTTCATGAACTATACTTCTTGTATAGCTGGAAATCCTGATATGCCATGGGAGGAAAGAGGTTACTTATGCAAAGTCATTTCTCACTAGTTCATTATTTTGTGATAACCTTCATCAAACAGAGGCAAGTTTTCTATACAAAGCTTTACCAGTTATTGCAAGATATATTTCATAACAATTTCATTAGAAAATCATTCCATCCCAGTTGTATGATTGTACCTGGCAAATCTGAATAATAGTAGTAATGATAAATCTTATGTATGTTACAAAGGGAAGTTGTTGCATATGATGATCCCAAAATCCCATTATTTACTACGGATTTGGATAAGTTGGAAGGAAAACCATTACCAGTTCTTCCTACAGGTAAGTTAGTGTTCTTGCTGATCTTTAAATTTTTAAAATAAATTTCGTCACAAAGTCTTTTGTCACTACTTTCTGGGAGGTGGGTGAAGGGGGGGAGAAAGGAAGAGGGGCTAGGAATTTAATCTTGAAGGAACAAAAGCCTAGTGTTGGTTGTTGTTTGTTTTTTAAAGCAACACAAACACCCACACAAACCAAGGAAAACCCCATTCTTAACAAACATCACCGTCATTACCAATAAGTACTTAAGACATCATTTCTGCTGTGAGAAAACCTTTATTTAAAGTTATTTTTTATGAAATTCTATGTTACACTGTGGCTTGCATATTTGAGTGTGGTGGTAATGGCTGTTCTATGGAGTTAGGGGTTGGTGGAAAACTTGGGTCTACTTCAGATGACATCCAGAATAAGCTTTACTTACGCTCTTAACTTTTTTTTGCTTTGTGTCTCCTCTCACAACAGATGGTAAGTTCAGGGCACTGAAGATGGAGTTCTCCCTTCCCCCATCCACCTACGCTACTATGGCAATTCGAGAAGTTCTGAAGATGGACACGAGCATAAAAAACCAGACACAACTGAACACCACCTGGTTACGCTGAATGGGCTGCTAAAATGTCTTAGCTTTTAACATGTATAAAGCGTTTTCCTATTTACATGTTCTGTACAAATCTTAAAGATTGCTAGTAAGAGATTTGTATTTTTTTAAGTTTTTATTAGTGCAAGCATTTAACTTCAGTAGTCATTTACAAGATGGTGGTTGTAATATAATTACAGGTTTTAGTGACTGGTGCTTTTAAACGAACGAATAAAGGCGTTGCTTGAGCTTTAACACGGCTGCATCTGTAAGAAGCGGGCTTATAATAATTTCAGACTTGGAAGAACGTTTAGCTTACTTTTTCTTTTCGGTGAGCAGTGAATGTTTCTGCGAATTCTGAAGATCTATTAAATTACAGATCAGGAAACTGAACGGAGATGTTAATATCTTCAAAGAAGCTTGTGCTGGTGCGGTCGAGGATTCTGTCAGCAAGGCTGTAACGGGGTAGAGCTGCTTTAACCTCCTTGGGAAAATATCTGTGCCTATTCTCCTGCTTTCCCATAACTGTACCGAGAACAGGTAGTGGGAATAAACGCCCTGAAGAGCCTCGTATCGGGACCACCTCGCTGTGTCCCCTGACAGGGGCTGAGCCATGAGGCACAGGCAGGGCCGTCAGGGGCGGCCCCTTCCCCTTCCCGCCCCTTCCCTCAGGCGGCAGCGGGCGGGTGGGGAGGGAGCGGCCGCGCGTGCGCAGTGTGCCCTGGGGCTGCGCAGCGAGGCGCTGACGCGGCAGGGGCGGGGCGGGGCGGGGCGCGCGGCCGCGGCTCCCTCACGGGCTGAGGGGGACGGGGGGCGCTGAGGGCCCCGGGACCGGCGGCGGGGACCCGGTGGTGGCGGTCACCCGGTGCCCGCACCCCGGCTGTGGGGCCGGGCCGGGGCTCCCCGGCTGTGGGGTCGCCCAGGGCCTTGTGGAGCTCCTCGAGGCGATGCCGTGCTCCTCTGTTGGTCCCTGCCGGGGCTTCCTCACGGGTGTCCCCCCCCGTCGCTCTGGCAGAAGAAGCGATGATTGGTAACGTCAGACCTGAGCGGAGCCTTGGCCAGTTATAAATCCCTCAGCACTTGATGCTTCTGTGTGTGAACAGGTAAAGAGGGGGATCGTGGTTTCTCTTTCTACTTCACAAAATTATTTATTTATTTATTTATTGGTGCGTTTCCATGTTTTCTAACTTACCTAAGTAGAAACCACCTACATGCCGAACTATTTGCAATGATTATTAAGTCATGCTTTTGGGACTTTTTTCCAGTCACACTCATGTCCCACTTCATTAGTTAATATATAATAAACCACCAGAGGAACGCATGTAAGTAAGATTTCTCAGCTAAGACTTAAGCTAACATCTCATCTTGTGTAATGCAGGATCATTATTAAACGTCTTATTTGAGTTGAACTGCCTTGCTCTTCATTGAGCTTTGTATCCTCGGGAGGTTTCTAGCTGGTAGTGCTGTCGTAGCGGTGAGTAACTGAAGTTGTATGATTAGTATTGTAGATAAAGAAAACATGGCAACTGTTAACGTTACAAAGAAAGAAGTCACGAGAGATCTAGACCATTGCGATATCCCGTACTATGTTTCTGAATTTGTGGAAAGAGAAGTTGGAAACGACTATGATTCTCTGAGGAAGCTGGGCAGCCTCATCGATAAGCTATCTGAAAATAAAAAGCAGTTAGAAGAACAGGTAAGCACATTCCCTTTTTTTAATATGCTGAATGTGCCTTATGACTGATTAAGTAGTAAAATCAGTCATAAGATTTAACTAAATTGAAGCAAAGTATTGAAATTTCAAGATACCGCTCTATATAATGCAATATTTTCATGTGAGTTTCAATACTTTTCTGTAACTGTAGGTACTTACAGTTTCATCTGAAGTTCCTAAAAGAATTCAGAAGGCCTTGAAGAATGCAGAAGATTCTAAAAAATCCCTGAATCGGCTTCTAGAGGAAGAAGCTCTTCTATCTGATTCAATCGATAGCCACTTACTGAAAGCTGAGCCATGGATGGAGGAGCTTGGTGTGCTGATTAGTCAAGTAGAGGAGATTGAACGGCACCTGTCCTATCTTAAATGGATTTCACGAATAGAAGAGTTAAGGTAAAGTTGGTATACTTTAAAATCTTATATACTTTAAGAATATTCTCACTAATGTTATCACACAGCCTTTTCAGGGCTTAGCACTGCATATACATGATGAGAGTGGTAACCATGTTTGTCTCATTAAAATATTTTAGATTAAGTTTTATCTCAATTTTTCAGTGCACAAATGATTCTTAGTGAATGTCTGACCTCAACTTTTCTTGAATTTTATAGTGATAACATTCAGCAGTATCTGATGACCAACAATGTTCCAGAGGCAGCCAGTACTCTAGCTTTTATGGCAGAACTGGATATTAAACTTCAGGAATCATCTTGTTCTCATCTTCTTGCTTTTGTAAGATCCACTGTTAAATTCTGGCATAAAATTCTTAAGGACAAGTTGTCAAGGTAAGGGATGCACTGTCACTGCTTCGCCTTTGTGTGGTACTGTAGGTTTGTGCTAAGGTACATATTTTATGTTGCAGTGACTTTGAAGAGGTGCTGACCCAGCTTCGCTGGCCATTTGTGGGGCCACCACAGTCTCAGGCATTTGGCCTTGCTGCTCCAGCCAATGCTCCTGACATATACAACAATTTGGAGACGTTGTTCTGTCAGCTTCTGAAATTGCAAACCTCGTATCCTTTTAAATAGTGGCGTGTTTTAGTAAGGATAATGGATTTCAGAGCTCCCGAAAGTCAAAAATGAAGTCGAATTTATGTTACTTTGTATTAACATTATAAGGTACTTTACATATAGATAATGCTAGGTGGCCGGAGCAAGAATTTAAAACTCGTTTTCAGTTAAAATTCAAGTTCCTCTTTTTAGCAGTAGCAGGATCATAACTCCAAGTCATCAGATCCAGTGATCTCATGGTAACTTGCAGTTCAGGCTTCATGATGTGCACACCTTACGTTCTATACTTTCAGCAAGATTACCTATATTAATACAAATGATGATGCTTTTTTTTTTTTAATTAGACGTAGTTAATGCTTTTAATTTCCTAGCATTACTTGAAATCTGTGTTAATCACTTTAATATATGCAGTCCCAGAAAGAAGAGAGAGAAAACTCAAGATGTTTGTCTCGGAAGGGAATTTTAAAAAATGGAACAATTTTAACTGAGCAGAAATAGTAACTTGCCTCTGAGGTAAGTCAGAAGGCACTGCTGCTCATCCTGTTCATTTTGTTTGTGGGTGAAATCAAGCACAGCTGAAGTTCAAACAACCATTTTTACTCTTTTTTTTTTTTTTTTTTTTTTTTTTTCCT
Organism: Aythya marila; assembly: GCF_965140915.1. Classification (NCBI taxonomy): domain Eukaryota; kingdom Metazoa; phylum Chordata; class Aves; order Anseriformes; family Anatidae; genus Aythya; species Aythya marila. The sequence continues at coordinate 193,238,541 of NC_139042.1, read as the reverse complement.
GGAGTGGTTGTAGCTTTTTTGTTGATGTTTAAATCAGCAGGACTGGACCGGGAAGAAACAAGGTCATTCAGGGCAACCTGGAGCCAGTAACAATTTTATCAGAGACTGGGCCACTTAAATCAGTTGCTTCAAAGTGGAAAATCATGAATACCATTTAGTAATCTTGTGAGTCTGATACTTCTTTAGGAAACGTGAATATGCACGTCTCTTGGATAGCCCTTGGGTTTGGTATTGATGATGGTGTTTTTTCTTCCCTTTTTCTTTTTTTAAATGATTCTGGTTTCCTAAATCAAACTGACTTCAGTGACTTGTACTATCACTGAATAAATTATCCTTAGCAGCCAGAGTTATTTAACATAACTTATAAAACGGAAGCATTTTGAGTGTTGTTTGTATTTGAGGACTTGTATGCCTTGTGTAATACTGCCTTTAGCCAACAAGGTAGAGCTAAGGTGTTCACTCCTGTAAACCCACTTGATTGAAATTTTACCAGTGGAGGAATCAACACTTAAATTTGTCCTTGACTGTCAAACTTAGCGATGAATTGTTAACCAAACCTAAACAGCTTCCAGAAAAGTATTCCTTACCCCCATCACCACCCATTATCCTTCCAATCCAGATCATGCTGAATCCTCTGCAGAAAAGATTCAAGTATCATTTCACTGGAAATAAACCAACCAATGTCTTAAACAAGGTATGGAAGAAAGCAGTTTTATTTATTTGTTTATTTTTCTAAGCAACAGATACATTACTGTATTTAAATTGTGTCACTTGGACACTTTCTTCTCTGAAATTAGGATTCTTAAATTGTGCAGTACTTGTGTGTCCCTTAGTGGGGACAGATGCCAAGGTAACACGTGAAGATCTTGCAGAGGCATAAACATTTTCTCTGGGCCAGAGAGATGTCCACTTCGCCAGTTGGAAACTGACCTGCTTTTGTAATGAGTTATCTTCAAAGACTTGAGTATTTTATCTGAGAATTGTCACTGAAGCAGGTTTCCTACAGGTAAATGTTAATGTTGCTGTAATACATCTACAGCAGACTTGGAGAGCTGTTTTCTAATACTGTAGTTGCACAAGTCTCTGTTTGTGTTAACAGTCTTGAGTAAATATAAATACATTCACACTCTTACAGTTGCTAATACAATGCATTTTTAATAGTATTACATATGTTAGGGGATTCATTCTTTTTTTTTTTTTTTTTTTTTTTTTTTTTTTTTAAATAAGCCTGAATGGTATTTAACACAAGTGCTTATGTGGATTGGAAATCACTCCAAGTTCCTTGATGACAAAATCCAGCCGATATTGGACAAGGCAGGATCTTCAGTGAATGCTGGGGTAAGCACTTTGTGTGTTTTATATGTAAGCATTTATACAGTCAATTTGTACAAGCATTCTTCTGCTGATTTCACTAAACTCGTGGTGAGACTTAACTGAGTCTAGTAACAGTTTTAAGATCATACATTTTTGCCCATGTTTGTCCATATCTCTAATACTTTACTCACTTTCTTCTTTTAAAAGCTTGAATTCTCTCGTGCTCTGGTAATGCTGATTTTGGAGAAGCTTGCTGCAGATATTCCATTCCTGTTATACGATGATGCCCTCTTTTGTCACCTTGTGGATGAGGTACTTCAGTTTGAGAGAGAGCTCTACAGTGTTCATGGCTACCTCAGCACCCTTCCCAGTTGCATGCATATTCTCTCAGAAGAGTCTTGCTTCCAGAGGTGGCTAACAGTGGAAAAAAAATGTAAGATTTGTGATGGATTTTGTTGGCCTTGACACATTTTCTTTCTGATTGTGCAGAATACAAATAGTCTTCTCAAACAGGATAAGTCACTTGGACTGGGCTACGCCAAAAGATGTATTTTTGAGGTCAGTAATGAGAGGAGTGCCCCGGGGGTTAATGCTGCGTCCAGCCCTGTTTTTTAAGCTGGTCTGTGATTCTGTGATATTTTTATACTTTGCAGTTATTTTGACTAAAAAATGGTTTGGCTCTAATAGTGCTTCTGAAGTTTATAGGACTGTTGTCCCCAAGCTGTATGGGATCTAGCCTGCGTATTTTGACAGAGTGTGCAGACAAGTGTGCAGACAAGGATAGACTTTAAATTGAAATGGAGCGAGGGTATTAATTTTTGAGAATCAGAGAAGAAATACATTGGAACAGAACAAGCCAACTATTAAAAAAAATAAATAAAAAAATAGCCTTGACAGAATTCTTATACCTGCGTTTGTGATGCTGTTATTGGAATTGCTTCTGCATGAAGCCAGTCATCACTAGTTTTTTATCATCTGAAAACGTAAATTTTAACTAACTAGGGATAAAGATTTAATTTTTATATATTGTTTGGTTTTAGAGTTGTTTTTTTGTTGTTGTTAGAAATTTTTTTTCATTATTAAATACTAAAACAATTTACAATTTCTGTGCTCAGTTGCTCTTCAGAAAATGGACTCCATGCTTTCATCCGAGGCTGCGTGGATATCGCAATACAAAGATATCACCGACATAGATGAAATGAAAGTCCCAGACTGCGCTGAAACTTTTATGACTCTGTTGTTAGTTATAACAGGTAACTGCCAATCTGTGGACATTGCTCTTGTTCGTAATGACTAGTAGAAAAACTGCAGATATTATTTATTAAATATCTACTGTGTCAACAATAGTCAGCAAATAACAACTTTGCAAAGTTGTGATACTCACAATTTAATAAAAGTTGTCCAAAATACAAGATGAGCAGGAAATTATCTAGCACAAATAATCTTGAGCTAGTAGTGACGTATTTTCAAATGCATTTTTAAAAATTTGATAATTTGCAAATTACCACATTCAAACCCATTAATTATGGAGAGAATATGATTTGTTACAATTCAATAAGAAAAATATCCTGCCGTTCCTCTTGAATCTGCAGGATGTACCTTTTCAGGAGGTGCTTATTTGTATATTGAAGGGCTTTATCCTACACTGTGACTGGCTTTAGGGGCCACGTGATATTGCTAGGTGGTGTGGTATGATAACATATTTCCTAAAGTATTAGGATGCAATATGCTAGTGGAATCGTGAGGGGGAGGGGAATCTCAGATATGTTGTTTCTTCACATATTTAGCTTTTGCATTGAGTAGTTTCTTGAGGTTGCTAAAAATAAGTCAGCTTTTTAAAAATTAAATACTGTATGATGTCTTTGTAGGAGTAACATCATGTAAAAAGATGACCATAATGCTTCGTGTTCAAAACCTTTTCTTCAGTGCTGGGAAACGTTAAATATTTTGATAATGTCTTTCTAGACAGGTATAAGAACCTTCCAACAGCTTCCAGAAAACTGCAGTTCCTGGGGCTACAGAAGGAGCTAGTTGATGATTTCAGGATACGATTAACTCAAGTAATGAAGGAAGAGAGCAGAGCTTCTTTAGGCTTCCGGTACTGTGCGATCCTTAATGCCGTTAACTATATCGCAACAGTGCTGGCAGACTGGGCTGACAATGTAGTAAGTAAATTTTTTAAAAATAAATTAGTTCTGTTTGTTTCATAATCAAATGTTACATTTTCAGCACTATTTATGTAAATGTATTTAGAAGAATTAATTATGGAAAAAATAGAACTAATAGTACTAATAGTATTGCTGCTGAAGTGCATGTGTTGCAGTAGCATGTGCACGCTTCTTGAATTATCCCTATGCTGAGCTAGTTTAAATGGATTTGGCGTGGGTGCCTGCATTACAGCTTGGTTCAGGTGGTGTCTGGAAAAGTCACTCTTTGATAACAGGGTGTTGGGTAGAGTTATTTTCTGTAATAGCCCAGTGGCACCATAGCTATTCTGTAGTATGTCAACTTTTTCTGTAGTCATTGCAGAAATAAGCATTTTGTGGGAGATGGGCAGCTTCCAAATTGTTTTTGTCTTGACAGGAAACTGTCTGTAGCAGAGGATAATCTTGACTTGATAGGAGAGCAGCTTTTATGTTGTACAGCTGCATCTACAAAAGTATCTTGACGTGCTTAAAAGCAAAACCAACTTCATTACCGCTGTGTCACATTCAACTCAGTCCACTTCTTGCTATTGTCAGACTAGCAAACATGCCATTACCTATCTGCTGTTGTGTTTGGGACCCGTATCAGTTGCATTACTAGGATTAAAACAGTTTTAATTGAATCAGGACAATGTTTTAAGTTTCAAGACTTCGTTTATAAACGTGTCAGGAGCATGTTTTGTAGAACCCTGTCTGTTAAAGTACAAACGCAGAGTTCAAATAATAAGATGATTTTTGCTAGTACTTATGTCTACTTCTGTTCCCCTAGTTCTTCCTGCAGCTACAGCAGGCTGAACTGGAGGTTTGTGCAGAAAGTAGCACTGTCAGCCAGCTACAGCTGGGGCAGCTGGCTTCAATGGAGAGCTCTGTCTTTGATGAGATGATTAACCTCCTGGAGCGCCTGAAACAAGATATGTTGAGTCGTCAAGTACATCATGTCTTCAAAGAGGTCACAGATGCTGCAAAGCTGTACAAAAAAGAGAGGTGATTCTGTTTGCTCTCTTCTCATATTCCAATATTATTTTCTGTTTAAAAACATTGAGGTAAATAAAGGCAAGAATAGCTAATAAGAGAAACTGGTTTCCTGGATAGGAAAGGCACAGGGTAGTAAGTATTGGAAAATTTTTTTTATCCTCACTTCAAGCCTGTTTTGATGTTATGCTTTCTAAAGTAGTTCTGCAGTGAGCGGGCATGTTGTCTTGAAAACCCTAGGAAGAACGCTGGGTCACTCTAGTTCAGATGAGAGTTACTTTCTTCCAAGTAGTATTAAAAATGGCCTGTAACTACTGCTTCTATCCTCACGGAATCACAGGGTTTCTTGAATTTTTGTGGTTGAGTTTCTGAAGCACTTCAAAATTAACACAACTGCTTGATGATTTTATAGATTAGCTTTTTTTTTTTTTTTTTTTTTTTTAAGAAAAAAAACACGTTCAGATTTATAACTAAAGCATCAGCTTAACATTAAAGGATATTAAAATAAAGCATTAGACTATGATTACCTTTAGGTTTTGAAACTGGCTAAGATTTCCTTACAGGATAATTTCAATTTCAGTTATTGTAATATGAATAATTATCACATCGAAGTCATAACAGTGAAATTTCTTTCAGGTGGCTATCTTTACCGTCTCAAGCAGAGCAAGCAGTAATGTCTCTGTCGAGCACAGCTTGCCCAATGTTGTTGACCCTAAGAGACCGCCTGCTCCAACTGGAACAGCAGCTCTGTCACTCGCTATTCAAAATATTCTGGCAAATGCTTGCAGAGAAAGTGGATACATTCATCTATCAGGAGGTAGGTATCTACGAAGTGTATGCAGTACTGTGCGGGTGTTGGTGACTGGCCTAAACAGAAGATCCCCCCCTCTGTGTTTGCAGATAATCATGGCGAATCACTTCAATGAAGGAGGAGCAGCACAACTTCAGTTTGACATGAGTAGAAATCTCTTCCCTTTATTTTCACACTACTGTAAGAGGCCAGAAAACTACTTCAAGCAGTAAGTAGGCAAACTTCTGATCCATTAGTGTTTCAGAACAGAACATCCAGATGAATGTTTTCTGTATCACCAACATTTTTTTTACAGTTTTGAGTGGGTAAGAAATACTTGAACTACATGTATGTGGATCATCTTTCAGTGTTTACAACAGCCCAAGTTTTGATTCTGCAGCACGTTTTCAGATAGCAACTGACTGTGATGTATGTTCTGGAGTATTTAGCACAGTGAGGATGTCTACTGCACGCAGATAGATGAACTTAGGGAATGTAAGCAGAATTCAAAAAGTGGGGCAAAAGAAACTACTCAAAGATTTAGTTACAGCACAACAAATTTTCTTTATCCTGAGGCTATTTTAAACTATGTTTCTGCTTAGCAGTCCAGTTGCTTTGGCTGGTGAGAAGCAACCTTCTTTCTGGTTAGTCTTTTTAAATAGCTGACAGTCTTATGCAGAGTCCAACGCTAAACTCCTGGGCTAATTGGGACAGAAATTTTACTACACATCTAAAGATCAATATGGAACGTGTTATTCAGTCCTGAACGCTTGAAGATGAAGGTTATATATTGGCATTCTTAATTGGAATATTCCTGTAGCAGCGTCTTAGTTTTTTTGAGCACATTACCTTTACAAAGGTAATCGATACCTATGTAGTATTCATAGCTTAAAAAAGAGATGCAGAAAGGAACATTAAAAGTAATGTGTAGTGGGTATGTGGCTGTTGTACTAGAAACAATGTGGCAGGGTATCTGTTTGCTCTCTAATGAGATTAATAAGAGAAAATGTTCAGACTCTAGCAGCTTTCTGTAAAGGAGTGTTTTTTAAAAATATACCAAATAATGTTTTCTGTTGATAATTAGAAACCTAGCTTGGGAAGGCTAGACAGGTAATTATATGGTAACTTCTCTTCTGTATTTTTTAAACTAGTGGAAAAATTAAGAAGTAAAAGTCAAGCCAAGCATGGCAAATATTGGTGCTTGTAACACAAAGTGCTAAGAGAGCAAGACCAAGTATGCTAGGCAGCACTTTTCCACTTTTCAGTTCAGTACTTAGATCCTTTTCAGAAATCCTTGGAAGCCTTTTTCTTAGTCACTGTGCATACAAAATTAAGTGTATCTTATGGGTGAGTCTTTTACTAATTCATATAACTTTTTTTCCCTCCCATAGCATAAAAGAAGCCTGCATTATCCTGAACTTGAATGTTGGCTCTGCCTTGCTGCTGAAGGATGTACTACAGTCAGCCTCAGAAAATGAAGCGTCACTGAAGCCAAACCAGCCGTCAGCAACAGCAGCATTAAATGAACTTGGCGTTTACAAATTAGCTCAACGGGATGTTGAGATTCTTCTCAATTTGAGAGCTATTTGGCCAAATACAGGAAAATAAAGACTTCAGAATTGGTTAATAACTTGATCTAGATTACTTATTTGCTTTGCTTTTGTTTGAAGTAAGTTACAACATAGTTGTGTTATTTTTTTTCAACACTGTATGCTGTATAATTGGTTTGATCTAATCTTTACCATTTATTGTATATACTCTTAAATTATTTGAAAATGTTACTGACTTGGCTTCTAACTGCACAGGTCTTACTTCAATGTAACCACTTGGTCATTACATTTAAAAGCTAACAGTCTTCATTACTAATGACTATGACACTCTCACTTAAACACGTTTTTACATGTCTAAATCACAGGTAATGGGTGATCTGTATCTAAAATATGCTTATGCAGGACCTGGGATGGAATGAAGGAATTTGTCAATTTGTTTCCTATATTTATGTTCTTTTTTCTTCTGTCCCAAAGTCTCTCCCATTTTTTTTTAGTAAGACCTCTTTTGTTTTTGAGACTCTTTTAAAAATTAATAAATGCTATGTTACTTGGCACTGCTATCTTTCAACCATGAACACTTCTTCCTGAAACTGATTTTTAAACCTCTTTATATATATATAAAAAAAAAGTATTGTCACAACTTTTAAAATTAATTTTATTTGCTGTCTCATTACCAATGATTAACAAAGTAAGCTACTAGCTGAAGGAGGAGACTCTAGGATACTTTTTTCTTTTTAAAGAGGTTTCTACTTATTTTTAACAAAATAATCTTACTAAGAAAGACAGTTCTCAAAAGATACCTTTCAAGTCCCTGGTAAATGTAAACAAATCTTTGTCATTTGTCCTTTTCAGCTGATTGCTACTACAGGGAAGAGAGAGGAAAAAAAGAGAAGAGAGCACTGTTTAAAATCAGTTGTTCGCAGCTGACACAGCAGTGAAAGAATGGAGCAAAATGCCTATTTTTAATACATAGAGCATACCGCTGTTCCATCTAATACACAGCCCAAATCTCCAGCAACCTTTTCTTCCTAGGAAAAAAAGTAAAATAATGCCCAGTTAGATAAGTTAGGATAACTAGTTTTAGTACTCTTTCAGTGATTGTCACAGTTACCGAAATATGCTCCCTAGAACCATATTGTAACAATGAGAAAGTACTGAAAAATTCTAAGCTTGTTTCAGCTATGTGTTACTACCTCTGCTATATCAGGCAGAAACAACAGTGGAGCTCGAGTACTTGACGTTTCTGGACCAGTGCTCTCAGTCCTGGGCTAGCTGATGGCTGCTTGTAGGGAAGAAAATCTGACAGGCCTGCTTTGTGTGGGTCCTAATGTGAGATGGCTGAGGGAAGTGCTGAGCAAACCCATCAGGCTAGAGCAATAGTGCCTGTTTAAATCTTTCAGTGCACAGCGGGTAAGCTTAAACCACCTGTAAGTCTTTTAATGACATGCTTTTGTAAATAAAACATAAGCCACAGCAAAAGATCTGTGCATAGCAACTCTGCACATACCCGTTCCATTATACTTACACTTCTTCCTTGAACGTGTCCAGTGTGACGTTCTCATCATCACCAACGTGCAGGTTGTCTGTGCTCAGTCCCAAGGTTTTAAGAGCTAAAGTTAAGGAAACAGAATTTCCTATATAAATCTGAAAAAAATAACATCTGAAAGTGGCCTAGATATAATAAACAAAAAATAAAACAAACATAAGTAACTTTGTTTAACTTTCCAAGGTCCAGGTTGTGTGGTCAGAAGTGCTGATGCTTTTACATACATACAGATGGGGTTGAAGCTGTTTTAATGCAATTCTTTTGAAACTGTTTTAACAAAACTGTTTGAACAGAGGGGAGCGTGCTGACTGCCGTCCGGGCTGGACTGACCTTCTCGGTACTGCGCGGGGGTGATGTAGCCCAGGTCTGCCACGTCCAGCATCTGGAACATGGCAACCAGGTTGGACTCGTCCATCAGGCACGGGTATGTCCCCTCGCCTTGCCTGCCGGCCTTCACTGTTTCCAGCACCTGGATGAGGAACTGGCGAGGTCTTTCTGCAACAGAACCAAGCCACCGAGGTCTTTTTCTTCAAGGGAACCAAGCCACCGAGGTCTTTCTCCAAAGGCACCAAGTCACCAGCACCAACTTCCCCTCACCCCGCTCCTGCCTCCTCCTCTCCCTCAGCACCCCCGCCCGGTCCCCTGCTGCATCTCTCCCAGCGGCCACCACCTTAAAGACCCCAAATCTCCTTTTTTTTTTCCCCCCAAATCCCACCCTGGCCCCGCGGGGGAGCCGCACCGGGCTGGTGGTAGAGCAGCAGGGCGCTGAGGCGGCGGAGCAGCTCGGGGATCCCGTGGCGCTCCAGGTAGTCGCGGCCCCCCCGCTCGCCCGCCGCCATCTCGCCGTTGCCAGGGGAGGCCTCGCAGCCGCCGCCCGTTAAAACCGTTGGCCCTGAGGGGGAGAAGCTTCGAGAACGAAGCCGCCCAGCCGCCACCTTTGGGGTTTTTTTTGCTCCGTTGCCCGCCGCCGGGGCCCCCGGGCGGGTTCCGTCAGCCGCGGGGAAGGCGGGAGAACGGCGCCGCCTCAGGGCGGAGGGCTGAAAGCGGCGGCCCGCCGGCGACAACAGCCCAAAATTACACGGCAAAACTGCGGGAAATCGGGTCTGTCGCCTGTCTGCCGCGCTTGGCGAGCTGCGGTGCAGCTCTGCGAGATGTTTGTCAGGAGAAAGGGAAAGGGTGCCGCAGAAGGCCAACCCCTCAGCGCAGATAACCGCGGCATCGCAGGCGCGCTCCGTTTGCAACGGGGTTTTACAAGATCCCACAGAAAAGTCCCCCTCCTGCCTGCAAAAGCAATGAGTAGCAGCTATGAGGGAGAAAGATTTAAACATTTTTACTTCGCTTTGCAGCACAGTCCGTGCAAACAGGGACGAGACATCAAGTACCCTTTCTACTGTGCTACCCACTGTGAGGAGAAAGATAATGAAGCAGAATGTCCCACTAAAAAAAAAAGACACAGTTCATGGTTACCCAACCCATTCCTGCATTTCACTTTTCTACTCCCTTTCAGAAGATTTTGAACTAGCAAAGTTTGCTGTTGTTTGCTGTTTTTCCCCCCTAAAGAAGACCAATGGGAGAAAGAGTAGTTTGAGGTGCAGAGGAGTACAAACAAGTGTCTGAGCCGGCCAGCAGGGGAGAAATAATGACAGAAAACCTATTGAAAATGAGAACATAAGAAGATGATTGACTTGACGGGAAGGAACAACTGACGACCTGGAGAGAAAGGTAGGTAAAGGTCAGTGTCTGGGGCAGGGAAACAGTGTTTGGCAAAGTTTCTCCTTCAGTGGTCAACAAAGATAACCAGCATGAAACGCATGCTGAAGGCTGAACTTCTAAGCATAAACACACAGGAACAGGCTGAAGTGTGTTTCTATGAGGAACGGTTCCAAAAATCACTAAAAGCAAACCCCAGTTTGATTTATTACTAGGAATGTATGTATTTTTAAAATTAATTTCACTGTTAAGAAAGCACAATTTGTTTCCTTGAAAAGATAATGTGTCGTGTAGGGGATTTATTAGCCACAGTTCATGTGATATTATCTGCTAAATGAGGGTTCTAAATGTGTGATAATTTAGGATAATATCTGAGAAGCTCACATGGACTATTGTATGAGGAATTAAATTTCTGGTGACTAAAAAAACAGGATTTGACAAAACATCTGAAAGTTTCCTGGTTCCATTATAGCGATGCTGCTAATTAAGTTTCAATCACAACTGCAAGGCTCACATCTATTTTTGTGTGTTTAAAGTGTCTTGGTTATTTAAAACTAAATTTGGTTAAAAGATTTAATATCTGCTATAACAGAAGGTGAGCATTCTACAAAATATGACTAATAACTTAAACCTTCTACCTAACTGTAAAGGACTGGATAAACTACCAAGACTCTTAAAAGATTTGACAAAGAGGAACAGGGACTGCAGGTCAGACGTGAAGCTGGTTGCAGAAGTATTTGGCTCACTGAGGAACTGAATCAATGGACATGTTTTTCCAAATCAGGTTGTAGAAGGTAGAAGTCTAGGGCTGTGGGATGAGACAGGAGCAATAAGAAGGGGGCTTGTTAATGCTGGGTGCTTCACCTGCCACTGCTTCTTCTCACCAGGGGCATCAGCAAGCACAGGGGGAGCTGCAGTGAATGGGCTGTGCTGCTCCTGTAGATGCTCTGGAAAACCTCTGCTCTACCCTTCCACCGTGTGTAGTGTTTTCCTCTGCTGTTCCTCAAGGGCTTCCAAGATCCCAGTGAATGCTTCATCAGAGGACACTACATTTATAGAGGGAAGTGCTTAACAGCAGAAATGCCAAGTTTCTGGGTATTAATAATCTCAACAGCCAGAACCCTTTTACTTATTTGATAAATTTATTTATTGTATTATTGTTATTATTAGTGTATAGAGTGGCAGAATAATTTAGGTTGAAATGGCCCTCTGGAGATTGTTGGGTCACCTCCTTCCCCTTCCCCGCCCCCCAAACAAACGAACAAAAACCCAACAAACCTGGGGCTAACTTCAAAGCTGAGATCAGGTTGCTCACCTCCGTATCAAGTTCTTACAGTCTCTGAGATGATTCCACAACACCTATTGGTCCCTCTTCTGTTGTTCGTCTATGTTACAAAGGCCCTTTTTAAATTATTTTTATTTTTATTTTCCTCCCTTGTGTTTAATTCTCATTGCTGTACCTTACACCTATTGCTTTTTTTTTGTCGTGCACCATCACGAAGAGTCTGGTGCACTCTTCTGAGAATCTTGGCACTCACCCGTTATGTAGCTGAATAGAGCAGTTTGAACTCTCCCCCTCTTAACCTTACCTTAGAGCTGAACAAATCACAGAATCACAGAATCACAGAATTTCTAGGTTGGAAGAGACCTCAAGATCATCGAGTCCAACCTCTACCTAACGCTAACAGTCCCCACTAAACCGTATCCCTAAGCTCTACATCTAAACATCTTTTGAAGACTTCCAGGGATGGTGACTCCACCACTTCCCTGGGCAGCCTGTTCCAGTGCCTCACAACCCTTTCAGTGAAGAAGTTCTTCCTAACATCTAACCTAAAACTCCCCTGGCTCAACTTAAGCCCATTCCCCCTCGTCCTGTCACCAGGCACGTGGGAGAACAGGCCAACCCCCACCTCGCTACAGCCTCCCTTGAGGTACCTGTAGAGAGCGATAAGGTCGCCCCTGAGCCTCCTCTTCTCCAGGCTGAACAAGCCCAGCTCCCTCAGCCGCTCCTCGTAGGACTTGTTCTCCAGGCCCCTCACCAGCTTCGTCGCCCTTCTCTGGACCCGCTCAAGAATCTCCATGTCCTTCTTGTAGCGAGGGGCCCAAAACTGAACACAGTACTCGAGGTGCGGCCTCACCAGAGCCGAGTACAGGGGGACGATCACCTCCCTAGCCCTGCTGGTCACACTGTTCCTGATACAAGCCAGGATGCCGTTGGCCTTCTTGGCCACCTGAGCACACTGCTGGCTCATATTCAGCCGACTATCCACCATCACTCCCAGGTCCTTCTCTGCCTGGCAGCTTTCCAACCATTCCTCTCCCAGCCTGTAGCTCTGCTTGGGGTTATTGCGCCCCAGGTGCAGGACCCGGCACTTGGCCTTGTTGAACTTCATGCAGTTGACCTCAGCCCATCGGTGCAGCCTATCCAGATCCTCCTACCCTCAAGCAGATCGACACACGCACCTAACTTGGTGTCATCTGCGAACTTACTGAGGGTGCACTCGATGCCCTCGTCCAGGCCAAAATGATTTTTTCAGCATCTCCATCACATGCTCCAGCTCCTAACCATCTCAGTAGCGCTGCACTGCACTCACCTCGGCACTCGTACTGCATTTCGTGCTGTGGAGGCCCAAGCTGGAGGCAGCTCTGCAGATGGAGTCTCACAAGAGCCAGAGCAGAAGGGGACGCTCGGTTCCTCAGACCCCTGCCCGCATTCTTGCTGATGTGGCCCGGTGTGGGGCTGGCTTTCAGCACTGCAGGGGCCTGTTACCCCCTACCACCAATGCCACCACTAACCCGTGTCCCCAAGCACCACGTCCAACCTCTCCTTGAACACCCCCAGGGACGGTGACTCCACCACCTCCCTGGGCAACCCGTCCCAGTGCCTGACTGCTCTTTTTGAGCAGAAATGGCTCCTCATTGCCAGCCTGAACCTCCCCTGGCACAACTCGAGGCCATTCCCTCTGGTCCTGTCACCAGTTCCCTGTGAGAAGAGGCCGACCCCCAGCTCCCCACACCTTCCCTAGTAGTGGGATGGTTTTAGAAAATAATGCCATCTAGTTTATTACACAATTAGCAACCCTTTGAGCAAAAATGTTCATGATTCCTCAAAAACAGGCTAACATTCTTGGAGAATGTCTTAAATACTCAGTTCTGTGAACTTTAAAATACAAAATGACGACTTGTTAGAGCAGACACCAGTTTCTCTGCCTTGCCCTACGCTGTCCCAGATACAAAGTAGGTAAATTTACTGAAACTCTACAGTATGTCTCTAGGGAGAGGCTTAGGAAAAAAAAAATCCAATGGAATATTTATCCAAGAAAGACATATTATTAGAGTGACAAGTAAAATGATATGGCCTCAGGTGTTACCAGCACTGAGTGGGAGATACAGCTACTGAAAAAGTTGGTTAATGAGTAACAGGCAGACCAGGGTTTGGTGTTAGGAAAATGCCCTCTGGAGGCCCTGTGGTGCATTCTTCAAAAAACAACCCTACTAGATGAGTCCCTGAAGGAGGAGGTGGATCGCCACCGTTGCTTCCTTCACGTTTGGCTCACAGGACAGGAGGGCTGTAGCCCATAATCCTGCTCCAGTGCAGCATTTCCTTTGGGAAGTGTCTGTGCTCGGAGTGTGAAGCTGTACGGGCCTTGGATGCACTCTGTAAAACACCATGAGTGAAAAACAGCTCCCTGCATCTTCCGTGCGTTTTCTCAGTAACGATGAAGGGAGGCTGGTGTGTTGGTGTTACTGCTCAGGCTGTGAGGCTGAAATACAAACCTTAAGGGGGTTAACAGGGAAGGAATAACTCCAGGCAAGGTCACAAACAAACAAAGCAAAACAACAACAAAAATGACAAGACAGCCAAACAACTGACTGCGGGTCAAAATATGAGAGAAGGAAAATGAGAGCAAACAGCTGCCATTTAAGGGTGGAGCTGGCCAGAAGGGAAAGTTTTTGCAGATGCTGTTGAGAGGTTCTTAAGACCGATGCCTATAGGGCCTATACATTCTGCATCGGTGGCAGGGAAGGCTGAAGAGTTGAGGCCAAGCAATCCTTTTTAATCAACCTGTGAGCTCTCGTGTGACACAGCACGCCAAACCTCTGGCAGGGATGGTGGTGTCTCTCCTGCAGCGACGCTTTGTCACCATTCCCTTCTCTGGCTCGGTAGAGGCCGGGCTGGAAAAAAGAGTGCTACAGCTCTGGGACTCGCAGGGTTACACTCGGGAGTTTGTCAGGCCATTTGTTTTATTTACACCAACAGGTTTTTACCTGCAGTGTTCTGTAAATGTGCCTTGTTCATGCCAAGCAGCTTCTCAGAAAAACTGCTCTCACGTGGTGTCACATCAACCTCGTTAACTGCTCCACATCAACCAAACCCAGCTCCAACTCCAGAGCCCAATCTTTCAGGTCTGGTAGAAGGGCAGAGGGGCAGCTGAATGTTCTGCACCACCTGGAACCCCTCCTGTTGCCTTTACCCTCGAAGTCAATCTCTCCTGATCCTGATCCATTTCTGGCAAGCTTCCCTTAACAAGGAGAAGTTTCCTGAAAGCTCCCTTTCTGTGGGGACAGCTGATCACAGCCTGGATGTTCTTATTCCTGCAGGCCAGCAGCATAAACCAAAACACTCTTGCACAAAGCAACCCAGCCCGTGTCACTGGCGATGGATTTTAACAAAACGAAACAAGAGCACACACACCATCTACCGCAGCTGCTATGGTTGAAGGACAAACGAGGATCCGCTGCTAAGGTGTCAGGTTATCTTTAGCTTAGGAAGTTAGGTTTTAAAAGAGGTGCGTACTTGGTTGGAGTAGAAGCTTTCAAGAGGTATTCGAGAGGAAACACAGCACTAAGAACTGCATGAAATAAACACTGTGTTCAAAAAGTCTGACTGTGCTGCATGAATCGCCTCCAAGTATTTCTGGAATCGGTACTTGGCTTGGCTTCCGATTGTGAATTCTGACAGATTTGGATGAGTAAAACAGACACCGGTTGCAGACAGCAATGACTGCCTTCTAAAATCAATATTTCTCTGGTAAAAACAGAAGCATAAGAACCGGAGTGCAATGAGTAACAAAACTTACTCAGTGATCTGCTTACCTCTGAAACTGGTGGCATTTAAAGCACGTTAGATAATACAAGAGGGTGCTGCTGCAAACAAAACACTTGTTGCGTAACCAAAAAAAGGGGTGTGGGGAACCAACTCCAAACAGAGAACAGCTTGTGAGCCAGTGCAACAAAGCAAAAAGTGCTAATAAACCACTTGGTCACATTTGGAAAATAATTTTAGTGGTCCCTGACCACTGCTGGCCATGGATGATGATGGTGAGCAACCAGTAACTCATGGTTGCAATATTGCATTTTCTTTTTTATAGCCCTCATTTCTAATAGCTGCAAGAAATATCAAATCATCTTGTAAACAAAACAAAACAAAAAATTGCAGTTCAATTTCTTGCTTTGAAGATCATCCATAATTGTGTCTCTTCCCTCCACTACCTCCAAGACTGAGTTTCCAGGTACTTCATGGAAGAAGCACAAAGCGTACATCTCCTCCAGACCTGCGGAAGAGGTTTGCTGTGAGAGAACAACCTGCAGTCCTCTCTGCAGAGCTGGGAAGTCAATGAACAATTTCAGTCACATTTGATCTGTAATTGGAAAGGGCTTTTACACAGAACAAGAATCTTAATGCCTAGAGATAAAAGTTGCATTTTTAGAATTAACAATGATAAAAACAAAAACTGGTTCTATTTTTACACTGCCTATTGAAGTCCAAATTCCTACATCTAGCAGCTCTGGCAAAGTTAATTCTTACACTGATAGAGTAAGAAAATGCAAATCAGCTCAGTGAAGGAATTCAGAAATGATTGATCAAAACAAAAACCTCAGCAGCTGATCATCATACATACAGGAATATTTTAGACCCGAGTGCCAAAACCGATCCTAGAGCAATTCAGCCCTGTGCAGACTGGGCAGGCCTTTTGGACCAGGAATTCTCAGTGCTGGCTACTGCATGCTCTGTTGGAGTCTCTGGGAAGAAAAAAGGCAGCCTTGCAATACATACCCCTTTCACTTTGCCAAGATAAATAATGACAAAACCCATTTGTTTCTTACAAACATATAAATTATTTTATTTACAAAGCCATGTTACAAAAAAAAAAATAATAATAATAAAGCAAAAAAAAAAAATACAATCGCTCACTAGAGAATATCTCCAGGCCCGGTGTTGAACCATGGCAGTATCAATCAGATACATGTTTGTTCTGTTTTTCCTTTTTTAAACTGTAAGCCATAGAATTTACTATTTACACCTACTTTAGACATTTATTCTGCTTACAATTATCACAAGCATGGAATGAATTCTATTTGATACTGCTAATACATAAAGGTGCAGGACAAAGAATGAAAATACTTAGTGTTACAAAATATGGATTGTAGAAAAGAAATTGGCTGTACAAGTATGGCATTTTTTTTCTTAGAATGATTGGACATGCTTTCTTCAAAAGTCTTCTGGAAAAGGTTCTAAAATCTGTAGTAGGAAAGCACAATATAGCAGGTGCAAATTCATTTCTGTGCAACAACAGTTATTTAATATACCCCATGACTGACCAGCTATGCAAAACCCACAGAGTTTTGTTAAAGTGCCATGGGTCAACAGCATAACAAAATATAAGGTGTAAATAGAAAAATTTCTTTTTTTCTTCTTTTTTTTAAAACAATAGTTCACTGAGAATCAGCAATAATAGAATATGCTGTATAAACTATTCTCTACAAAGGTCGATCAGCACTATTTACAATTGTTACATCGATACAAAAGAAGGCATACAAGTTATCCAAGTCGCTTTTTATGGCTGACGGGCCTATGCATTGCGTATGTGTAACAACCAAAGCTTCTGAGCCTCTATTGCTGGAAACAAATCACAAGATTTTCAGGCAAATGGGCAAGAAAAAGAACTACCGAGTGAATGCTACACTAATAATGCATTATAGGCTGGTCCAGTTTATATCCATTTATTCAAATGTTTGCTTCCATTTCGCTTTTCAGGCTGAATTTTTTGATACTTGCAATTAAATAATGATTCTTTGATGATGAAAGGCTGTGGGATTTTACTTGGTGCTGAACGTTCCTGAAATGCTGTCAGGTGTAAGCCAGTTGACACAAAATAACAAAGCAGCATTCAAAGGACAGGCTCCAGATTCCAGCTTTCCAATTAAAAGATGCATGGGAAGAGCTAAAGCTTCCTAAAACTACGAAATCGCTCCTTCAGTCACTGATTAGCATTAGTTCTCAGAAGCAACCACCAAATCTCACAACCACCGTTTTCCCTCAACAACTAGAAATAGCATTTCGTTGATTACAGAGGATGACTTTGTTACTGAGATTTTTAAACTCCTGCAGTTTTAAAACTCAAAATAAATTAAAAAAATCAACATAGTACTGCTCCTAAAACTGAACAAGACAAAAATTGTGCAAAAATAACAAAGATATGTACACATTTTTCAGTCTGAAGAAATGTACAATAAAAACATAATTCAAAGAACATTTCAAAAATATAAACATTGCTTAAACTTTCCTAAGTTTCATACTGTTTCTGAAACTATACGGTCAGTTAGCTCTGAAGTATAGCAAAACATAAATTATTACAAAATTAACACTATAAAAATTTATTTTAAGAATATTTCTAAACTTTTTTTCAAAGGGTCTAGCCTTGCTTATAATTGCTTAAACATTTTAGTCTTAAAATTTGCCTTAAGCCTTCTTTTTTTAAAAAAGAAAGTAGTAATAATCTCCCTATTTGCAGTCTCTCGCCTTTCCCCCAGATGTAAATAAACCAGCATATAAGTGCACTTTTAACACTGTAGAAATAAAAATTAACTCCTCTGTACTATTGTTCCAGTACCTAGTATTGGCTTCCTGATTATAAAATCTATATTTTATTAAAAAATTATTCAGTAATCCTATAAGAAACACTGTCAGTGCAATTCTATTAATGCAAGCCAATCTGCTCAACGCCCGTCCTTGCAAAGCCAAACTGTTACCGAAGTTATCAAGTACTGGGATGGATCTTAAGGGTCGAGACCTCCACCACGACAGGGGGATTTCGCGTGCTGAGCCTCGGATAACATTAACCACAGTTTGGTGCAAAAATCCTCTATGCATTGATTGAAGTATAGATTCCTTAAGAGCCTGATCCTGGAAGATGCTGAACACTCGGAATTCCCACTGAAATCATTAAATGCTGTAGGTAGAAGAGCACCAGTCAGGATTAGTCCCTAAAGTTGCAGTGCCCCAGCTGTTTGCAAATTACTAAGAAATGCACTCTATATTTATCCATAGGACAAGCTTAAATACAGAATTACTGTAATTTTTATTGAATGAAAAATTTTGGAGGTCCTTTAAATTCAAATCATGATTTTTTTTTCTTTTTTTTTTTTTTTTTTTTTTTTTTTTGGAATGTCCACTGTATTCTGGTAAGGAAACAAAGGGAGCATTGCAACGCTAACAGCTTCAAAAGGCATGAAACATAACCAAGCAGAACGCACAGATCAGTGGCAAATACAAGTGAAAAACTAAACAAATCACTATTACAGTTTTCTGTAAATTTGATTCTCTTTAAAACCACAAATTCATAAAAGGTTAAATCCATCTGCAGGACATAGAAAAGAAAAACCCTGTGGAGTAGGGCTGCTGAGAGCTAGAGATTATAGGCTGGTTCCTTTTCCTTGTTATGGAAGAGTCCTTATTCTACCAGTCCGGTTTGATGTCTTCTAAAAGAAAAACCAGAGCCAGGTTCAGAATCAGAAAATGTCTTTCAGTCCATAATACTTTAACAACGTCTGCATCTGAGAGCCACCTCAAACTATGAATCTATTTCAAGTCCATCCCTACTTACTGATTACATTTAAGAAAAGGACCTGCTTTGAATAAACTCGTTATTTCCTTTTGGGAAAGATTTTACTAAGCTTTGGCGAATCTTCTGTTCATTAACTGAATTTATCATTAGAAATAAAGAGCAGCAATTAGACAACAACTTTGAAGGATCTTTTTCCCTGCACAGCGTGTTTTCATGCATGATGGAACCCCATACAGCGCACACGTTGTCACCTTCCCTTAATAAAAAGATCTAGTTACTCAGTATTTAAAAACCACCGCATACTGAGGTCTTGAAGTATTAACACATGAAGGCACCTAAAAGCACTACGAAGAAAAAAACATTTGATTAGTTATAAACCTACAACAAGGTTTAAACAAAGTTTAAAATCTGGAGAAAACAAGCTTTTAACACAGTTCGTATAAACAGGTACAAAGAGTTTGATTGTAAAACTATCATTCCATTAATGCTTTTTAATACACAAGTAGATTTTGTAAGGAAAAGGAGTGTGTTGTTTAATTAAAGCAACAACAGTTGGAAAACCAGACATGCTTTTACGTATATAAGCACTTGTTCAGGTCTCAAATAGATGCAGCAAGGTTCACACTGAATGTGAATTGAGAACAACTCGACTGAGTTTAAGGTGAGTTTAATGTGATGGGGGGCAGCAGAGAGGCCCACCACAGTTGGCATCACAGCCCGCCAGTCCTAGGCAGGAATACCTGAGAATATAACGTGCCTTAGCAGATGTAGTAAATGACCAAAATAAACTCCTTTTGTGAAATGAGAACTATGGGCCCTCTTCTCTCCATACCAGTTTTGCCCAGGACAGAGCTCACTTTCTTCACACTGGCTTGCATGGTGCCACGCTTTGGGTTTGTAAGGCAAACAGTGCTGGTAACACTGCCACGTGCCAGCTGCCGCTGAGCAGCGCTCACACAGCAGCAGAGCCTTTCCTGCCTCTCATCCTGCCTGGCGGTGCACTTGGCAGGGGACACAGCCAGGCCAGTTGCCCCTGACCATCCAAAGGTGGCATCAGGAACAGCAATAAAAGCTGGGAGGAGGACGGTAGGACACTTAAAAGTTGTGGCATTTGTCTTCCCAAGCAACTGTTGATGAGGCCTGCCTTCCTGGGAATGGCTGGGCATCCCTCTGCTGATGGGACGTAGGGAATGAGTTCTTATTGCTTTGCTTGTGCGTGCAGCTTTTTCTGAACGCTTCATTTTCACACAGTCACTCTCCCTTCTCTTGAGAACCAGCAGCCTTCCTCCCTCCCAACTCCCCGCTCTGCTCCCCCGGAAAACTGACAAATTGCCTGGCCAATTGACGCAGCGGAGGGAGCCCAGAGGAGCTGCTCTGTACTCGTATTTAGCTTGATGGCTGCAATTCTGTTTCAAACTGAATTGTTCCAAATCTGCTTTTCAGGCTTGTATTCATGAAAACTTGCCTGGTTTATCCAACTGTTAAACCCCAGTGTGGTAACATAAATCACCTCTGCCTCCAGCCTTGCCTTGGCCTCCCTGCAATGGTTACAGTACTAACACTAAGCAAGAGAGCTCAGGATCCCCCAGTAATAACTTGATTGCCATGTCATACACTTGGAGATCCACTTATTGATACCTAATTAATAGCACGTTTATACAGACATATTACAGCACGCCTTAAGACTAGGAGTTTGTTTAGAGACTATTCAGTTGCCAAATTGGAGATGAAAGCTGTCAGCAAAGCAGCTCAGATTGGTTATGACAGTGGCAAGCATCTTTTAAGTAGGTAGTCATTATTCATGGTTCCAAACACTAAAACCCCATGTCAGTGTTAAAACAAACAAACAAAACTAAAAACAAGCAACAAAATGTTCAATAAAGCTTAATATGCCTTCATTTTCTTTTGTATTTCTATTCCGAACTCCATACTCAGTTAATAAACTGACAGAAACGTATTTTTTAACAATAAAGAGTCTGTGGGGCTTAGAGCAAGCAAACACTTCTGGTTTTGATAAATTCATGGAAACAGGCAGCTGAAAAGCTCAGCAATAGCCTCTGTTTATATACAGCTGCCACAAAATTGATGTCTTGTCCTGTTAGGTTTTTTCCCCATGGGATCTAGACAACAGATTCCAACAAGCTCTGCTCCTCGAGTAGCGTGCATTTTATGTCCGACAGGAGCAGGAGGTTAAAGCAGAAAGTTTTACACTTCAGAAGAGCTTTATCACGTTTGTCACTGGCAGTTGGCTGGCAGTGTCTGACACAGCAAAATGCCAGTCCCTCTGAGTGCTTGGGTAGGAAGAAACTTTCCACTTATTTCCCTTCAGTGTAGTTCTGGCCTATGTACAGTCCTTTGCATTCAGCACCAGGGGGGTTGTTTCACCATCTGACAGTTCATCTCGGGACGTGAGTGACTCAGAATATGCTTTACTGATGAGACAGTTGTGGGTTTTCTCCACTACAATAACCACAATTCTTTTACGGCATCTACATAGCAGAAACTAAGCAGCACAGCCATTTGGAGTAGCTACTGTGCCAGGCCACGTAACAGGATTCCAACACTGCTTGGCCACAGAGAAAAACCTGCTGGAGTTTTTATTTACTTGTGACTACAGCTTGGTGAGACGAAAGCCTTTTTCACACCAAGGACCTTGATAATGAATTCTTGAGAAATTACCCAGCTTGGAGAGTCAAACAGTACGGGCCACAATGAAAAAATTAATTAATCTATCAGTCCTCTGGCCAGCTGAGGGCTGGGCGACAGGTCCAACACCTGTCCTCACAAAGGGGCCGAATTACAGAATTTACCACCATTATCTGACTAGCAGTCTGTGTGATACACAGGCATGGCGTGAGTGCTGAGGATTTCACACACTCTAGGAGGAATTACACTTTCAGATTACTTTCTCTGAACAAGCGGGGCCTTCTGCCTTCTCTGTCCTGTTTCTGTCCTTCCCTCGCTGCTTTCAGTTTTTGCCTATTTTTAAATGCCCACTCTTCTGTGCCAGTTTGGGGACTTTGCCATGCCACCTCCCTCAGCAGCGGAAGCTGGATAGAAAAGGCACGCTGGCTTAGCTGGAGCCCATGGAGACACAGATTCTGCTGCCGCCGAGTTTGTGTCACCAGAGCAACAGGCAGCGGGCATCGCCTAAGCCAACCTGAACCACAGCACAGGTGGTGAAAAACAAGCAGAAAACTTGTTATGCGTAAACCTCAGAGGAAAACATCCTAAGTGAGAGGAAAAAAATCTATTAGTTCACTGAAAGAAAGCTTCTATACAGAACTGCATTTATGACAAAATTGTATTTTAAGGTTTTACAATATTAAATATTTCAAAAACCATTTATAGACTATTGAAGTGTAATTTTTTAAAAGCAACTTACTTGTCTGTTGTGTACTGGGTTTGATGTACTCGAAGGACTGGACTGTGACAAAGCTACACTGCTATTTTTTCCAATCTGAAAGACATTAATTGAGCAGCATTGAGAGTATTTGTCAGTGGAACGCAGATGCTGGTAATGGCCTTCCTTTTCCTGAATAAAGTGGCACTAATTGCTCTGCATTCGGAACACAGGTATTTTGCTAGTATAAAAAACCCAACAACTTCAGACAAAATTGTCATTACCTCTCAGAGCCTGTATTTTAAACAAACACATTTTAAAAGGCACATAAATACCATTACAGGTAGGAAAATAACAGTAAGAAATGGCTTCTGGTGGAATTTAGGTTGTAAAACCCCACCTCTCTGGACTGGAGCACTCGGCTGTCACTGGACTCGCTTGGAGCAGCTCAGTCGGTGCACAGAGCGCTCAGGGTCACTCCTGCCTTGTCCTGGGCACCCTGCCCACTGCTTGGGGTTCACCAGTTTAAAGCAACTGGCCAAGCACCACAGCATGCCCTAAGTTACTCTCCTTTTCCCCCCCATAGAGTCTCTTCATTTATCACTGCTTCATAAAGCAAATATTAACCAGTAGAATCAACCTCTGGAGGTTTAGATGTCCAGTTGTATCAATTTACTGGGTCAGAGAATGTCTTTGGGAATGAGTACGCATTTAACAGTATGTGTACATTGATTTTAAAAGTACTTCTTTAAAACAGTGTGATATTCAATCTGTATGTCAATCCCTGAAAGGTTACGGCACTCTGTAAGAGCAGTCTGCCTTAGGTTTTCTGCAGTGCCCCATAAGCACGTGGTAGATATTGGTGCTAAACAAAAGGGGAGAGCTGCTGGATCAAAGGAGCAACTCTCCAGGGGTTACAAGGCTGATAACAATGAACCAGGGCCCCCTGGTTACAAAATGGCAATGACTGGATCTGAACAGGATCCACATGGCCAGTGGACTTCAGGTAACATCAGCTCTAATCAGCTGATGGAGGAGCAGCAAGGCCCTGTCTTCTACATGCAACGAGAAATGAGGCTGCGGGTTTCCTGCTGGATGCATGGGACTCAGGCAACGGCTGGCAGGGCTTTCACCAGCATCAGTGTTTGCTCTTTCCCTTCTGCAACACCATTTCTTATTTTGCCATTTCATGTATGTACTGAGAAGCAGCCTTTGTATCCATATACGTATCTGCCCTTTCTCACAGAGACTCTCAGTTTTCTCTACTCACATCCTATCCAGAAGAAATGTTTAACGTTTTTATTTACAGCCAGTCCCGAAGGCAGTTCCCATGGCACGCAAACATTAAAAGGGCAGGCCTCTGCCTACCCTGCTCCCTCTCAGCATGTTTTGCATGTCACAGCTGTTCTTCTCCAGGCAGCTCTGTGCTGGATCAGGCTTTTCTTCAATATGCAAATCTTGGACAAAGACTCGCAGCCTTGTAAAATCTTTCCGAGCCATTCAGAACGCCGTGGCAAACCTGCAAACCTTTCTCCTCCATATCCACCACGGCAACATCCATGAAACTCTCGCACAACAAAACGCACACACACCTCCTCCATCTTCTGTACGACAAAAACAGCCTCTGAGAAATCGACTTGCTGGGATCCTGGAGTCACGAGAGGGAGCACCACGCGCCTCTCAGCCTTTCCTTCGTTCCGTGCTCCTCCGACTACTGGACTGACTGACTCGCTGCACAGCTCTGCGCCGAGCTGCCCCACCATCGTGTCTGAGCTTGGAGCTGGAAAGGCAGCGCTCCGCAACAGGAGGGTGATGCAGACAGGCTCGGCAGCTACAGCACTCAGTGTAAATAAAGAAAGATTGCCAATTGTGTTGGGTGTTTAGCGATGGGAACATTCTGAAAGCATTAGGGGTCAGGCCAGGAGTCAGATGATTTTTTCCTTTATCAGTACAGTGCAAAAACACGCAGTCAACACTTCCAGTTACTGCCTGTCCAGGCCAGACTTGAATAAAAAAAAATCCAGACCCTATCACCAGTCGTTTGAGCTTCTTCCTGTGTTCTTACTCTCTTAATTTGATTTGCCTTATTACAGCAGGGAATAGAAGAAAGATTTTAAGTAATACTGTGTGTTTTTTTTGTGTGTGCAATTTTTACTGTGACTGCATTTCTAGAACACAGCAAGTCGAAACAGCAGAGGTTAAAAGTGATTTCCAGTATTGTATTCTCTGGAGTTCTAATATTCACACATAGAGGACATAATATTACGAGACACATGTACTTAAGCGGATACAAGTGTCATTTGTTTATAGCACAAATAATCAGTAGGAAGAATCCATTTTGTATAGTGCACAATTCAGAATCCTTCTCACAAAGTCACCAGCTGTGAGCCAGGATTCTAAAACAAAATCAACTTCATTTTACCTTCTATATTTGATTGCTAGCGTAGCTCCAAAGACAGCAGTATGAGAGAAAAGGGATGGCTTCTACATATATATATACACACACATATATATACATCTGTAGGTGTATGTACACATCCATATGTAAAAACATTCTGTTTAAAAATCTGCATATCATCATACTCATTACATATATTTAACATTTCCTTAAGGGAAAGTGATTAGTGTGAATTACTCACACATTAACATGTATTCAGAGAAGACCTCTGATTGATTCTTTCTGGTTTATTTGCATCCATTACTACGCAACGTGCTGAAACACATCACACACTGGAACAGGAATGTCCCACAGGAACAGATGTAATCACTAAGAGAATCAGAGTTTGAACCTGGGACCTCCTTGTAGCTCTTTATATTGCCTGTATCTGTAGGACATCTCCAGACCACAGCAGCTACAGATATGTTTATGTAAGAAGTTGATACAATCCATTTCCTATTACCAAGAGTTGTACCAAACTAACAGTCTGTACTTTGTCTTCCCACTTGAGATACTTTGTCTTGGGGCAATTCAATCTTTTTGACACCTTCATTCTGTCTGCTGTATTAGTTTTTCATGAACTACTCAAATGATATGTTTGCTCATTCCCTTCTTAGACGCCCATTTCTGTCCGCTATTACCTGTGGATTGCCTTGCCCAAGATGTTACCCTGTCCAGTTCTGAATTCCACTTTATGTACAACATCTTTAGGAAATGAGTTTCACAACAGTTCATAAACAAAACAACCAAAAATTGTCCTAAGCCACCTCATCTGGTTTTTCTCAGGTATTCTGTTCTCTCTGTCTCTGTCTTTCAGAAGCCAGGACCGAGCTTTATTTTCTGTGCACTGCACAGCATTGCATGTAATAGCAAAATTAACCAGTACATCATTTTAAAGACAGCATTGGCAGCTTTTCCAGCAAAATTTAATTCACATCTACTTTCATCCTTATACAGCATCACTGAAAGAAAAGCCAAAGCTCTATTGTTAACGACAATGAAGGCCGAGCTTGCATCCTTATTTGTTGCACTGACTTCACCATTCCGAACACATGCGCACTAAAAAAAGGTAACTAAATGTCCATTAAAGGTCATCTGGTTAAGAGCTTAATTTCTTAGTTCTCCCAGTTTCAAACAGGAAACAGCATCTGAGGTCACACGTCTCAGATTTCCCCCACAGGAAAAGGTAGATGTAAGCATTTTGCATAAAACAAATGAGGTGACTCACATTGACATTAAAAGATGAATCAGCAACAAGGTTAGGAAAATGAAAAGCCAAAATGCTGACTCTTATCTTCCTGCTTTAAATGAGATATAATTTATTTCAGAGAGATAAGAATTAAGATCAGAAATTGGTTCCTAAAACTAATTTATCCATTCTGGACATTCAGTTTTACTTTAAAAATACAAATAGCTACTTTAGTAATTGAATAAAAATTCTGATTAAAATATTTTAAGTAAAAACAAACAAACAAACAAAACTTTCCCCCACCAGCATGTTTCTGTGATTGGTACAAACCAAATACAAATACAGTTCTGTATTAACCTAGAAAACACACTGTTCGATGGAAAACAATCTGAAGTGCACGTTTATTTTCTTTTTCATAATGCATGAAATATTTCAGGTAAGTCAAACATGACCGTCAAAAAAATAACTGGAAGAGTCCCTTACCTGTCGAGAGATGGAGCTGCTTGTAGGATCTGGCACCGCAGAAATAAGGTTGGCAGTGCTCTTTCTATGAACACTATTCATACCAGGCATTTTAGTGATTTTACAGGCTTTGCTACTAGAACTAGAGTTTTTACGTTTTTTTCCTTCTGATTTGTCGAAAGAAAGGGGTAAAGAAGACACTGCATTGTGTGCTCCCAGGGAGTGGTCCCCTGAGTGGTGCACAAGAGAAGATACAGACAGATTAGAAGAGTCAATACTGCTTACTACCATGCTCATGTGTTTCACTGAGTCTGTTGAACTACTTGATAATGAAGTCCGTCCTGAGGGCTCCGATTTGGCACTGAGTGGGCTTGTTCCGTTATTTGTATTGTGCACAGACATGCTGTTATAGGAAGATGTAGCCTGATAGGAGTTCAAAGTTGAACTGGGGTTCAGGACACAGTTCTTTTTGTGGGACCCTGAAAATGAAGACGAGGAAGATGTCTGCAAAGATAACGAGGATGATGACGACGACGATGACGACGACTGCGGCTTCTTCTTTTTGTTACTTGAAGACTCATCGCTACGAGATGACAGGTCTTTTACTTTTGAGGATTTGCTGGTTTTTGTTTTGGATGGCTTGTGGGATGGGGAAGGGATGACTGCTGGCACTGGTGACACAGCTGATGGCGCCTTAAAGGTTGAGTCCATGATACTTAGGCTCGCAGCCACGTGAGGAAAAGCTGTAGTGTGTGACATAATGGAATTCGTATCTGATGTTGTCACAAAGGCTGCGTTTGATAACATGGCTGATGTCATTATGTAAGAAGAAGTGATTCTTGAACTGATAGGGGTTGAAGGAATATACACGGCGCTGGGGTTGCTGAAAGGCTGTAAGACTGATGCGGGAAAAGGAGTGGAGACGTGTGCTGCTGGAGAAGGCATGGGGCTGTCTGCCGCAGGAGGAATTTTCCTAAATAGAACAGAAAAGGAGATTTAGATACACACAAAAAATTCCATCTGAACAATGCAGATGGGAAACAACTCCTGGGAAGGAAAAGTTTATTAATAAGGGCATTTTAGTTTTGATTCCTGTTCTACCAGTTAGACACATTTTAATATTCACAGTTCAAAATAAGTTCTACATTCTACAACAGCTTCAAAATGCTTTTACTTCTATCGTTTTTTCTGTTTAAACATAAGATTCCATTTTCAGGTTCTCTTATTAAGTTATGTGTGATTTAATACAAACAGCAAAAACCTACCACAAAGCATGTGTGTTTTAATATTGTAAGGATTCAGGAAAACTGGATTGTGAAGCGTATTTTCATCTGAAATGAATTTTCAAACCAGGCACGTTAATTCTATGAAGGCAGAGGAGACCTAACAGAAGAAGATTAGATGTAGCCCGACAGGAGTTCGAAGTTGCACTAGGGCAAGGTAAAGAATTACGCAGCGTAACTTTCTGCACAAAATTCTGCCATGGCACACGACTTCTAAACAGTGCAACTCCTCTGTTAAACCAGAACTCAGCTTCACTTCTGCAATGTAGCAATTATAGGTACGGTGTTACAATTAACCACTTTCTTGAAAATTTCATTTCCTTTTTTCTTTGCTTTACTAGAAAAAATAAAAAAAATGCAAATAAAATTCCCGATGACGGTACCTATCAACACACTAGATACTATGTTTCATTCACTGCCTATGTTTTGCCTGAAACTCCAAGTTGTAGAACAGTTACAAAATTAACCTGAACTCACAGGTCAGATTTGATGAGAGTAGTACATGGGTCAATTTGGGGGGCAGTTGAGATTTATTTATCACTGAGCGTAAAGAGGAAAAGGAGCAATCAGGTCATTTGGCTCATCCCTTTCTCAATGCAGTACTATCCCCAACAGCTCATCTGGGAGCAGGTTAGACAGGATTAACTAGTTAAGTTATTAATTGCAGCAATATTGAAAAATTGACAGAGTATTAAACAATGCTTGATAAGCTCTATAACTAGCTGAACACTATTCAAAGCATATAATATCACCTGTGAAATTAGTAGAATGTGTTCAACTTCCTCTCTATTAGGCCACTGATAGCACACCTTCTATTACTTTATCCAGTCCAGTGTTAACAAAGAAACAGGCTTCCGTAATGGTGTCTTGGAAGAGTATCATATGAGCTTTTCTCATTATTTGGACTAAAATTTAATTCTCAGTTTAATCCCGTTTTTATCATTAGAACCTACAGCCCACCATCATTCTGCCCTTGTTATCCTCACTACTGACACCTTTTCAATTTGCAGAGACTTAGTCCTGTCCTCAAAGAAGCATGATAAAGCAGCACAGGGTACTGTTTATAATAAAACACACCCTCTGCTGCTCTACCATAAACCAAATCCTAATTACTCGTGTTCTCACATAGTATTTTTCCTATGAAGACTCTCAGACAGAACATCATTTATGGTACAAATACGTAAGAGATTACATACAGACTATGCAACCAGAACTGAGCAAGCCCTACTGCCTGTGACTTGCTATGTGACTGAACAAAGCAGCTTATCAGGTCTGTTCCTCGGTGTATTTTTAAAGAAGAGCCAATGATTTATACCCACCTTTGTAAAATACTTTGAGAACTAGGATAAAATGCACTCTGTGGATGTTGCTATTGTTCTCAAATATGGCCTTGCATCCCTTTTACCTTTCGTCTCAGCTGGATGAGCCACAGCTAGAGCTGAACTAGCATCAGCTATAAAATCACAGCTTTACACACACCCCTGCTTGGCAAAGACAGGAAAAGATCAGTCCAGAGGACTGAGGACAACAGAAGAATACAAAGAGATGAAGCACTGTGAGCTTCCTATGTTACACAGACAAGTGAGTATGGATATAATACATGAAAATATTAGAGATTACACGAACAGCTGGAATTTGAGAAAACATTTACAATTGGATTTAGTGGGAGCAGAATGAGGCCTGTTTATTCCTTGTATCACAGAACTACAACAGAAATTATTTTAGGTCTTCATGAAAGGTGTGATACTAGCGACATTGATTCACGTGCCTGAATATCTTTTCACCTGGCAAATAAAGCCAATAGATAACGGGTTTTAATTTTACTATTTATAGAAACCAAATTAGTTTTATTTGTGGAAGGTGACAGACACTAGTTAGCTGCCAAATTTGCAAAGCAGAAGAGAGGAACCCGTTGTAGATCAAGCATCACCTGTCTCTGAACAGAGATGACACTGGCCCTTTCATGGCAAACCCACCCACCTTAAACTATGCCTCCCAGCGCTGTTATCACTGAGTTACCAGGTTAGTCAGACGAGCCAAGCTTTAGTGTTTCAAAAATATATGTAAATAAAAATCAAACCTTGTTTATCTAATGGCTGGCATCCAATGAATATAACACAGTCCTGATAATAAATAGTGACATGAAACACTGCACTTTAGTGTCATTATATTGGAAGAAGAATGCATGTTCCACAGTAGAATTTAAAAAAGTCATACCTGCAGACCCCATGAGTCTTTCAAATATAGTTGTATATTGTTTTAAAAAATAGCTTTTTTTTTTTTTTTGAAATGCAGTCTATTTTAATGTTTTTACACAACCTAAGCTTATAGTGATGTGGCACAGAGGTGTTTCAATACTAAGTCATAAAGAGAAAATTAAGACCTCAAAGCCAGGGAGCTTAAAGGGCACTATGGACTAAAAATTTCTATATTCCATCTTACATGTTAGCAAACGGGTACTGAATTCCTTATCACACAATCCGAGTCTCAGAGAGCAAAGTGTGAATGGTGATACAGTTGTGTGACACAAGTACAACGAGCTAGGCTAACATGTGTTATAAAACTGCATGGTATCAAGATGCATCTCCAAACACAGGAAACACTGAGCTTTAATGCACTTAAATGTTAACAGAACTAGTGAATTATTCCTCCCCAGATTTGGAGGGACTACAGAAAAGTCCTAAATCTGGGAGAAATCCACATCAGGATAGGAGATTGTTCTGCTGTGCTGCATATTCCTTAAAGAAGAAGAGAACATTTTTACTGGCATGGGCATATTACTGATGTGACTTAATGCAGAAGAAATTTTAAAAACAATCCCCAGTGGAGAGTTTAATTTTGTAGTTGTACAGAAATACAAATGTTGAACTACCCACCAAGTGTAAAACTCCCACTTACTTCCACATCTGTGAATTCAAGTGTTTTTCTACCATGGAGTTTAGTGCGAATCGAAAATGGTCCCATCTTCTGTCAAAGACGTAGTACCCTCTTCCCATTAAGCGACTACCATATGAACAAAACTGCAAGAAAAGATATTTCAACGTTGTTCATAGAAAAGTATTTCTACATTATGAAAGAATGATCATTTTTACATCAAGTAATAACTTTGTAATTTATATCACGAATACCTTTAAAAAGGTATTTCTCACTATCTGCAGCATAAATATTATTTAGCATGATGTATGAAATTTGCGCCTAATTTTTCAGCTTAGTGTAAAGTATACTTCATACTCCACTAACAATTTAGTTTACTATCAGGTAAAGAACAGAGGAAGAATATAAATGCTAAGGTACTGCTAAGGAAGTAATTCTGGCCAGTAGTACAGGTGGTCTGACACTGGAAAGTTCTCCTTTGCTCCAAGGACCACAGACAATCCTATAGTTACCCCAGTGTTAATTTTATTCTGCATATCATGTGGAAAACATATAAATGAAGTCTTTGCTAATTTTATTCCTTGGCTAGATCTTTATGAGAACCAACTGCTCACAAGTTCAAGAGTTCTCCCCCTGTTTCTTAGTTTCTACAATGTAAACAAATTCCCACTGCAAATCTAATGACACAAGGTTGCACTTTACTACTTACAATAAAATTTGCCACTAGCATGGGAGAAAGACAAAAACAGCTGCCGGAGAACATTCTTCAGCCCCTGCCAGAGCTGATGGGGTATGCTGTGCTCTACTTTCCATTTTTAGACGAATGAAGCGATAGCTTCAATGTCCACGTACACTCTCACATAAATGATATTTAATTACTGCTTCATAGCAGACTACAAAGATCAACGAGCACTGTAATAGCACCTTGCTGCCACATGATTTTCAGAGCTATAACCAATTGCAAGGGAGTTTCGTAAGAACTATGACAACAAATCATCTGTTCAAGTCACATTTAAAACACTGCAGCTTTTCTCTACAGCTTAGCAGAACTATACCTGATTTACAAACTATTGAGAAGAATATCTAAACCCAGAACTTACTTTCTCCTGCTTGTCCTGCAACCTACCAATGTTTGTCATATGCAACAAGCAGTCTTCTCTTCCTACCTTATCCCATTCATAAAGAGAACAAATGTGTTTGTTCTCTTTAGAATGCAGGCATCGCAATATAATTCCCTCATTCCTTACATTTTTACTGAAGTACATCTTTTTCTCCCCTCTTTAATGACTTAAGAATAACAGCAAGGCATGCCAGGGAGAGACACATACCCCAAGAGGTCTGGGATGGTGTCCAGAAAAATGACAGTCTAATTTCTCAGATTCTTCAGCTCCATCTGCTTCTCCTTCATCACTGGACAATCTACTGGTTAGATCTCCTCCCATGGAAGGCAGTGGCAGTTCTGGTACGTACCCACTGTGGTTTGAAGAACTGTTGCTGTTTATACTATTTGCAGATGATGGTCTAGAAGGAGAACAGACATTTACATCATCAGTGTTCGACAGCTCCAGAAACCCACCTGCCAGAGAAACGCTTCCAAGTAAATTACACCTGGAATGACCATGTAAAGGACAGTAAAAGATAAAGAATACCTGACACTTGGCCTTGTCAGAAATATATTGGGGTTATCACCAGGTTACCACTAACAGAAGCACCTGTGTGTTGCCTGAAATTTTAAATTTGCCGTGAAGTTGAGTTTAAGATCTTGAGGGAGGCAAAGTGTATTAAATATGCAAACAAAACCAGATGTGTGAAATCTTCTTACACAACACCGTAACTCTGCTACTTGATTAATCCCAAGTGTCCAGTTATGCTGAAATTAGCACACTAAATATAAACACGGGCGTTTAGCTTACTCCCTGCACAGCTAGTTTAGTAAGTGCAGTAAGTAGGAGGACCTCTTACATCATGGAGGATTTCTTTACCTCTGCCTAAAACCCAGGAAAACAAAGTGGGAAAGCGTGTACACCACAGGGCACAACATCTTCCCCTTCAAATTAACTTGGAAACAAACCAGATTTGAAGGTAGGTAGGTAGGGTGTGTGCCTGTGTGTGTAAAGGACTGGCAAATACAGTTTATACAACCAAGTGTGTATCTACATATATATATTTATATATACATGTGGAACTCTGAGGTTGGAAGAGACGTACACACTGAGCAAAATCAGCAGAACAGCAAGCTATCCAGCCAGCCTTCTTCAACCTAGTGAATTTATGCTATCAGCCACTAGACCCGCAGACAGGCGCTCTCTTCTGAACAGAGCAGGGGCTGCTTGACAACATCCATCAGCTAGAAACTGCTGCTGCAGTCACTGTTGCATTCATTGGAATTCATTGTGCGAGTGCTCTTTAGCCTTCGGGAAAAGCTGGCCAGGTCAAGCCAAGTCACTTTCAGTGAAACCAGACAACTTTGCCTCCGCAGAGCAGGCAGCACTCACATAACCCTTGCCAGCACCAGAGCAGCAGGCTTGCTGACTCCCAGCAGAGAGGTAGCAAGGCTTTTCCCTGGCACAGCTGCTTGCAAAAACAGAAAAGATGACACAACAGAGCAGCTGTAGCAGAAACAGAAGTATAAATTGTACAAACACAATGCATGACTGCTAGAATCCTTCTCCTCGTGTACCACTACCTTTCTTTGCAGTTTCTTCAGCTGACTCTCACTGAATCACATCCCAGTTTTGTTTCCGGAACACCTACCAAAAAACTGTCTGCCTGTCCCTCTGCACTCCTCTACATGTGAGGATGGCGTAGGTCACTCTTTTAACAGAGATTATGCTGAGTTCTCACCAGTTTACCTAAGTGTATTCTTTCATTCACTCCAAGCCCTGTCAGACCCACCTCTGTTGTTGTACAAACAAAATTGCATTATGACATGATGAACATAGAGAAAACATAGGAAATGTCTGTTTTTAAAACTCGAGATAGCAAGTACAACTAAAAATCACTTGGAAATACGGACTTTGTACAAAAGCCCCAAAATGGGCACCCAATCCTGACCAAGGCTTTTGCAAAGAACTGAAATATGAAACAAACAAAATATGAAATATGAAACAAAACCAAGGATCTTAGCTCCATCTATCCCAGTCCAAACGAGTGTAAAAAAAAAAACAAAAAACACACTCCAAAAACCAGCAGCCAACCAAAGCACATGGGAAAGTTTGCCAGAGGGTAAGGAGAATTCAGTAGCTCCAATACCTCGTGGCAGTTTTTCTAAAGGGACATTTTTGGAAGTTCACACTGTCTTTCCGAAGCCTGTCCTTGTCCTTTAAACGAAAAAATCTTTGAAATGAGGAAAGATGTGCTACAGGCAGTTTCAAATCTCAAGTTATAAGAATTAGCTGCTTACACCGTCATATACATGAAATCATACCTTTCTTTGAAGGACATTCTATTGATGTAATCGGTGAATTATTTGCAGAGAAAATTTCTATGTAAACATGCTGAAGTTTGCCACCAGTACTCCAATATATATAATCATAGGATCATACAATATCCCGAGTTGGAAGGGACCCATAAGGATCATCTAGTCCAACTCCTGGCACCATGCAGGTTTACCCAAACTTAAAATAAATTAACGTAAATATATTTTTATTTCCAAATGTGTCAGAAACGGTCTTGATCATTACTGGCCATCTTATACAAAAAATGCTGCTAGTCCAAGGTTCAGAGCAGCGGATGGACACCGCTCCTTACGCCATGCCCAACCAGACAACAGGCTACTGTGGACAAATTCAGGTTAATACAAGTATACTCTATTTTTTTACTGCTAAGAGAAATTCTTATAATTAATGTATGTTTTATCATGCAATAGCCCAAACACCGAATATTTATAACATAGCCTGTATAAAAGACTAGTACATTTCTAACAGCAACTTCAGAATGCAACACTTCACGCTGGAGAACTGCTTACCTCGGAAGTACAGAATTTGGTGGTCTAGATTTTGCAGGAGATGTTACTTTAGATTCTTGCCCAGAGTTCACTGAGGATCCTGACAGAGAGTCTTGTGCTGGTGTGGGCTGGCTCTGATAGCTTTCCCTTGCAGACGGTGGATGCTCTTTGTCTTTTGCGACTTCTTTTTCCCTGGATCGAGCTTTGTGTTCAGCTAGAAGGATGTCAAACTGTTTTTTACGGCCTGGAACTGCTCGTCGATGATTAAGTGAATGAGTCTAAAAATAGGGTGGTTAAAAAGCATTTGTGTGTGCATGACATTGTTTATGAGTCCTCTATACTTCCGATACACCACAACTCTCTACAAGATAAAAATCTACTTCAAACAACTTTAGCCACAGTTATGGAAATAAAGCTGTTATTCCACATTATCTTTGATAAATTATGAAGCAATTCTTAAGAAATGCCACATCGAGGCTAAAACTACTTCTGCAACAATCTTCATAATAGACTCTATTGACTTCCCCTTTCCAGCACAGAAAGCATAATTCCAATAATTGTAAAATATTAAGAAGTAACGTCACCGCAGCTCTTAACTTACAATGAAAAACTGATTTCATTGGATTGAAAAATGGGAATACATTTTTAAGCAAATGTAATTGATTGTCTCTACCCACAGGCAGCACATACACATACAAACGTTCATTATCAACATCTTACTTTGTTGCTTCTTTTTAACATGAGGCTTATTATTACCAGAAGTCAGCCTCCGTGTAATTTATCATATGAAAATCACGTTATATTTTCACTAAAAAGTGACTATACTTCAACATTTTTGCATATGTGAGCTAAAAAGAGAGTATTTAAAATAACTCTAGAGCTCCTACATGAAACATTAATGCTTTTTTTATAACGAGATGACAAGGAAAGAAAAACAAACATCTTTCTAGAAACATCAGTGGAATAATGCAGATGCTCTGATTCAAAGAAACAGAATTACTCAAAAGAATTACCTGAAAACAGCGTCTGAATACCATACCCATTGTCTGTAAGACAGGAGCAGGTATGACCTCTCAAACTACTGTGGTAGGATTTAAACTATAACAAAGCATCTGATATTTTATCTTCTAAGAAAAATACCTTGCAGGTGAGCGATCTTGTGCAAGGTTTCTTTGTTTCAGGATCCAGTACTCCACAGTGTTTATTTGGGTCAAATTCTCTTTCTGTTTGATGAGGGTGGAGGAAAAAAGGAGAAAAAAGCAGATTATTTCAGGAATTTTAACCGGAGCAACCATATTTGCAGGATTTCAATCACAGACTTCACAGGAGTAAGTCTGCTTACAAAGCTGTACTCAACACAGTGGTCTAAACGCGGGACCAAGCCAAAAAGTGGTGAGTTCAGTTCCCTCTCTAACACTGGCTGCCTGTGAGGCCTCGAAATGCAGCACTTGCAAATCTAGCCTTTGAGATCGACTCCGACACACACAGACTAAATACTGTAAGTGCTTTACACATTACTTTGACTTACTCAGAAACCCTGAAAAACAACCAGCGGTGCCTAAAATGTAAACACGAGATTACTGGTGACATTTTAAAAACAAAATTTATCTAAATCTGTCTCATTTTCAGGAAGTGTTAAAAAAAAAAAAAAAAAGCGCATGTTAGTTCTTATTTCCCTAAGTCAATGGCAGCAAGGAGCTTAAAGTTTGCAGCGATTATGAAAAAAAGTCTCATTTGAGTTCTACTGATGATTAACATTAGGCGTGCATTTAATATTTAATGTGCTATATTTGCATATTTCATTGTCATTAATATTTTAGTATTTATATACCACAGATAGAGTCACCTCCTTTAAGTTATATTAATATAGTTTTATGTTTTGCACTATAGAGCTGTAACAAATCTACAGACATAGAATTTTTATTTGATGCCACCTTAAACCTCCCGTTATCTTTATATTCCTAGACACAGTGTGTTTTAATTGGCAGAATGGTTTGCTTTTGTTTGATACTGGGATATAAACTATTTGTCAAAATCATTTTTAAATCTACAGCTGTGTTATATTCAGATAAAAATAATTATCCTATGCTTAAATGCAACAATTAATCCGAGTACTTAAATGTTCCTTATAAATAAACAAACAGAATCAGAGCTAAGATGAAGACAGCAATTCCCAGCTATGCTATAATGCTAGGACACCATACAGCAAGTGGAACAGCTGGAAGAAGAAATTTGAGGCCAAGTAGCCTACAGAAGGTAATTCTTGTCTTCCGACAGCAAAATTACTAGCAGTTATATGTATTCTAATATATATGGACTTACAAATGATAAAGCAAACATCAAATAAAAGGTTATGTTATTGGCCTACTAGCAGAAAGATACCAAAAACTGAGCTTGAAAAATATAGCTAATGCTATTTTTTTGGTGAAACCTAAAAAAATGGTCTGAAATCTGTCACACGCAGTTGTAGTTTCTGTGGCTTCTACAGGTCAACAGGAAGAGTAAAGTGGTCTGTGTACAACTAAGTATGATAAACATTTTTCCTATTTAATGGATGAAAATGCATGTTCAGGTTGAAGGAGTTAATTACTCCTGGTTTTCAAGTGTATGAGTTCTTATCTGAATCACCTGCCAAAACCCCAGAAAACACACAAAAACCCTAAACAAACTATATGGATTTATAAACGTGCCTTCTAATGAAAAATCAGTCCTGAAGGCAGTGGCAGGGCTGTGCAATGTATTCTGGAAGACACAAAATTGGGCTGTGTTGGACCAACGTGGAAACATACTGCAAAAATCAAGAATTTTGGGAACAGCCAGACTGCAATTTGTGTCCTGGCCAAGCAAGACTTTGGAGATTGATTGTAGGAAAGAGAGATTTCAGAAAACCATACAGAGGTAAAAGCTAAGCGTGTAATGGACTACAAGCACAAGAAGTGGAAGCCTCTGCCACCTACTGATCAGCAAAATAACGTGCTTGCTCTGAGGAACACCAAGTATTAAACAAACAGGAAACCACTTCTCCTGAGTGAAGCTTATGTGGCTGCTCCCGAGGAGTCATGAACAAGAAACGTAGCTACAAATACGCCTGGCTTGGGCAACACTTTAAATGAAGATTTTCACCTTCTTGTCAGTGATTAAATACAGCTTCTGTCTACTTTTGTATTAGGAATTGTGTAGATTCCTGTGCACATGCCCAGCTTGAGAAAGCTGTTTCTCCAGAATGGGTTTCACTTCCTTTTGGTGGCCAGAGCAAGGAGCATTGTAGCTTCACATACAGAAGGAAGGTCACACTCCTGTTTGAAACAGCACAGATATTCTTAAATAAAGCTTAAACCGGGCATCTGTGTTTTTTAGTTTTACCCCAAAGAGAACAAGAACTAAGGAAAATTTAAATACGTGGGGTTGTTTTTTCCCAGTTTGCTACCAGGGAACACTGATCCACTTGTGCTGGGCAGCTACAGACTGTCTTTTGTGGGTCCACGAGCTGACTCCCCTCGCTCACCGACAGTGCTCCTGAAAAGAGGGCAGGTTCATTCATCACCCAAACAACCACCAGCTCTCAGCAAAGTAAAAAACAACAACAACAACAACAACAACAACAACAACAACAAAAAAACAAAACACAAAACAAAAAAAACACCAACCAAGCAAAAATAAACCTTCAGCCACAGGAAGGGAAATGGTATGAGAGAAAGTGGAGGTTGCTAAAAAGGAAGGAAAACAGATGTAAACCAGACCTATAAAGAGTCTTCAAAAATTAACAGCTGCACCCCTGCATGGCAGAGGACAGGGAAACCTAAATCCCCAGGCAGCTTCTCCTTTTAGTGTGAAAAGAATATAATTTATGGTCTAACTAAAACGATCATCTTCTTGACCCTCCAAGCTCTTTTTCTCAGGCTTTATGCCCTTCAGTGTAGCAGGATCCATCAGAGTGACACACAATCTACAGACAATTAATTTACAGGGCTCACAGAACTTTTGTTCTTTGCATCATCACTGATTTATTGCCTTGCTGCACGAACACATGGGACAGCACAAGCAAGATTTAATGGATTTAAAATCTGATAATGATAAAGAAACTTTACTGCAAGTATCGGTTTTGCGCATTTGTTAGCCATCTAAAAGTAAACCAATGCCTGTCAGAGTGCTCAGATAGTCCTGCGCAGAGCCCCAGCCTACTTGGAAATTTCCACCACTGAAACTTTCCCTATCCTGGAAGAAATCATGAGTGATAGCTTAGAGACAGAATAATGATGGAGTCACCTCCACACACGACATGGAAGCTAA
Organism: Aythya marila; assembly: GCF_965140915.1. Lineage (NCBI taxonomy): Eukaryota > Metazoa > Chordata > Aves > Anseriformes > Anatidae > Aythya > Aythya marila. The sequence continues at coordinate 193,199,782 of NC_139042.1, read as the reverse complement.
AGGAATGATACAAAAATGATTCTCCTTTATGAGCATATTTCAGCAAGCACTTGTACAAAGAAGGAGCAAGTATCTCCTACAGCGCTGCAGAGGTACATGGTGACATGAAGAAAATAAGTATCAATTTCAACTACCCAAGTAAGAATCGATCTGAATCGATCGGCTAAATTAAGCCCATAGAGCATTAAATGAAATAATGGTTTAAAACAAGCAACAAATTGGATCTTAGCAAGTAAAGAGTAAGTTATAAAAGCCGAACCAGCCACTTTTGCCTTTTTTTTTTAATGCTATCATGAACAACTGCTCCATTTTCTTACTTGCCACCTTTAACTAGTTAAGAAAGCAATCAGTGTGCTGAATCCTTGAAGGCGATGGCATTCTTCCATACCACACACAGCCCTAGCAAACACCTCTCACTGGTCTGGAATCAAGCCACGGATGCAGTACCAAAGAGCTAACTGCCAACTTGGAGAAAATGGAAAAAATAAAACTGATATTCTGTCAAAAATAGGACACACTCATTAACTGGAAATGAAAGCATTTTTCTTGTACACTTCCACTTGATTCAGAGCTTGTGCACATTTGGAAATTGTATGAACCAACTCTGCAAGCAGACGATCTAATGCGGATCGTGCTGCCATTAGCAGAATTAGCCTTTCAGTACACACAGGGAGTTGCTGCCCAAATCACAAAGCACTGCCAGCAGATGAATAGACCCTGCACAGCTTCTAAAGCAGTCAAATTGAATCAGTTGCTTTTGCTTTAAACGGTATATCCCTCAAAACACTTTATTTCCCCCCTTTTATTCGAAACAAAAATATGTTTTTGGCTTTAGAGGACAAATTACTTACACGCTGCCCAACAGCTGGCATGGGTTGCCTCTGGGGAGCTCTGTGGAAAAAAAAATCTTCCTCCAGCAGATGGCAACCTCCCGACCTGCCCCCCTGTGCTGTTCTGTGCTTGACTGGTAAATCTGCACAGGGATCTCCTCAGTGCCATACTGCCTAAGGCCAGCCAGAGCATTTCCATTTGAGATGCCAGTCCCTCAGCCTCACTGCCCTCTCTGCCTCAAAAAGATCAAGATCCCTGCGCTACCATCTTCTTACTTCACCCACACGTGAATCGCAGAGGTAGAAGTGGAGGAGGAAAATTATGACATTTAGGATTCCCCCAGCATTCCCCGTACATTCCTGGAATTTTCCAGTGTTCACTATCAAGAAAAATGACTGTTAAATAAAGTTATGACCTGGCGGATAATGCAATGTCCTCAGCTGCTCAACGTGGTCATGACCATAGTATAGTCACTCAACCCAGGCATATTATCTTTTGCTGTAGACAAACTGGTATTATATAATCGATGGAAGAAGCTTTCTACCTTTCTGTTTTAATGAGTTTTCTTCCTTAAAATTTTACATTTGACTTGTTGGCCAATTGAAAAAATAGACTAAGACACTCCACATTTAAGCTAAATGGAACATGCATTTTGAAAATAGTTTACACGTGCTAGGAGTTTGAAAGCTTTCTTTTTCATATATGTAAACAAGCATCTTACAGCAGAAAAATCAAAACAAAAACAGGCTACAGCAGTTTATTAGTACCTTATGTCTGAGCCACAGAAAGATAAATGAAGAAAGATGGACTACATCAAAAAGCAAACCACGACGCTACTCACCTGAAAGTCTTTTGTAAGGCTTGTTACTGCTTTTAGTGCCATTTTGGTGTTTCTTGTCTATTGAAGGAGCTATAATTCCTTTGCCGTTCAGAATCTTTTCTGGTGACGGCGGCACTGATTTAGACGTCAAACCAGATTTGACCAAGGTTGGAGCAGGTATGGTGGATGAAGAGGCTGAGGAGGAGGTGATGGTGGTAGTGGTTGCAGAATTCATTTTAACGTTGGCACCATCTGCCTTCACTAGATTAGGAATTTTCTCTAGACTGACTACTGGAACAGGAACACTGCAAAACCAAGAAAAATCTTCAAGTTGCGTTTTCTGTATCACAGATTCACAGTTCATTAACTCCCTTCCACAGATAAAAAGATTTTGTTGCAAGTAAAACATCTTCAGACCAAAATGGAAAACTTACTACAGTTATTGGCTACTTTTGTTCAATCAAATCTTTACAAAACCAGCCATCTGTAGAGCCTGGTAATGTAAAGAATTATGCAAATAAAGCTTTTCATTTTTAAATATACATTTCCTTACTATTCATAAACAAAATGATTCCTCGGTGCCTAGCAAAACACGTCCCCTTACATCCATGGTCTCATGCCATTAACACCAACATGTATCGGGTGTGTGTATGCCATGCTAAACTCACCATGACACAGAAGGAGTGTGCTAACAATATTTGCAGTTTAAACAAACACAAAAATAATTCATTTGCTCGAAAGTGTGTAAATGACATATAAATTCTGGGAACAAGGAGAAAAGACATTTTGAGTATAGCAGTCTTAACAGCGATCCCTTTAAAAGTATCACCATGCTTGATGAATTGAGCACTGTTTTTAATAAAATCTTGTGAATGTATGAATGGAAATCCCCACTATAATTATTACCTTGGTTGCCCCTTTTCAGAATAAGCTCTGCAGTAACTAACTTCACCTAATTTAACTACTGCAACAGCATTATTTGTGATGCTAACAGAAGTTACATTCTGAATTTGGTAGCAAAAAAGATTAACGCGAGTCATTTTTAAATCCAAAATTATAACAATATTTCTGAGTCATATCTGCATGAGGAAATATTCAACAATAGTCGCTGCTTTCAATCTTCCAAGCAACCCCCAAACTGGATGTGTTAGCCTACCAATTAAAATTCTAATTACCCCTCCTTACTGAAACAAACCCAGAAAGAAAACATTAATTTAAAAATACATATTTAATTTAAAAGCCTAAATGCTCAGAGCTTTAAGCCACGGTTTCTCTAGAGGCTACAAGTGGAGTTTCTTGCCAAAGTACACACTGCCGTCAGTGCCCCAAGACAGGCAGCAGTTGCCTGTCTGTACCTCACTGAACCCTTTGGGGTTTCTTGCCATTCATAAATTCCACATAATTCCAGTCTTTTGTGTCTGAAAAACGTCACCTTGCTATGTGAGGAATGGTTAGCAGGTAGGAAGTTGCTACGATCAGAAAAAGATGGCTTTGGCAGGACATCCTCCATGGGATGCCCTACAGAAGCACTAGAAGCAGGGGCCAAAATCACTCAAGTCCTGACCTTCATGGGATCCTACAAAACCTGTTTCCTGTTGGCTGCTGAAGATGCTAATCAGGAAGTGCAGTGTATGTGGCTGGAGTGGACTCTCCTAGAGCGTAAAGTTGTTTAGTTTTAGTCTAAGGATATTTTAATAAAGAAAAATGTATCAACAATGACAAACAACAGGTATATAAAATAAAAATTAAGCTGCAGGCACCAAGACACGTCCTGCAGCTGGAATTAACTTACATAAAACTTCCTTATCCTGTGGTATCATAAACATGCAAGTCAGGTGGTCAGAATACAGAACCAACTACAGTGAGATGCACAGTGTTGGCCAGTATGGAAAACAACTCAACTTACTCATAAAACCAGAATTGCTTAAGTACTTCAATAAAAAAGCAATCATGAAGCTATGATAAGAGGACTTGATCCTCTGGTAACTTTTTTAACCTGCTCTGAATTTACTAAGTTAAATGACAGATATAAATTATAACGTCTTAGGGTGAGGATTTATTTATTTTTGCTTTTAAGCTGCTGACAATTAAATTTAATAAAAATGGGAGAATTTCTTTACTCTAGATCAAGTAGTTTTACTACACAGAAACTATATATATACACATATACATGTATAATAGAGCTGAACAAATGTTCATGCCATTTATAAGGTTTGTCTTAATTCAAAGTACTGATGACACAGTGATAGAGTCCAGTATCTTCTCTGTTCTAGTAGCTAAATGTGGGTAATTTAGAAAAAGTTTATCTGCTTTGCGGTGTGCAGAACCCTAAGTCCTAGAGTACGTGTGGGTGCTCACTGTGAAAATGAACAAAACCAAAGGGAGGCTTTGGGTTTTGCTTCAGTTTTTTTCCAGACCAACAAGTCAAGCTTGAGAATAGGTGTAATTACTTGTTACGCATTTCACTGCAATGTTGATGAAAATAAAAACATTCTCGTATTTTAAGATGGCCATTCTATATGACTCCTGGTAGTCTACCATAAGTTTTTGGAGATCTTAGAAATTACAAATGATCACTTCTCTTAGTGTCAGTGGGAACTACACTCAACATTAAGGAACTCTAATTTCATGTCAGCATAACAAATAAAGATGAATTGATAGCTGAACTGCAATCTGGAAGCTGCACAGGACCAACAACCGTGATTAACTGCTAAGGACTAAAAAGCTAAATACATCAAACGCCCATATTTGTACTTGATGCTTCAAGAGAGTTCTTTGTCCAAACCATTTTTTGATTGAAAATTAAGGATTTATTCATAAAGTTCATTAGATTTTAAAAAATCTCCTTAATCTATTTACTACATATAAAAAACAATTTTCTGCACAAAGAGCCTACTCAAATTTAGTAAAGATAATGGCTGAAAGCAGACATGCAACAAACACAAGAAGAGGAAGGGCACATGGCAATCAGTGAAAATGAGAGTAGTGGGGGTACAGAAGATCGCCACAGATATGTGGAGAAAAATTTGTATTCATTAAAGACAGGTTGTTCTCCTCCTCCTTTTTACAAAGGAAACTAACAATAACAGCAGTATTTACCTAATGGTCAGTAAAATATTTATTAGCATGCAAAATAGCAAAAATGTTCAGTATTTTTTCTATACTAAGAATGAAGCAGGATAATGCACCTCGATCACAAAAAGATGGTTTTTGATTCCTTCAGTAACTGTAAAATGCTAGCTGAAAAATCAGATTTTTTTTTTTAAATAAGCAAAGCTGGACAACATGGCCATGAGTTCCAACAGAGCTGAAGAGATATCTGATGTCTGCACATTAATTTCTAACTGCATCTTGGAATATCTGGCAACTTAGGGAAGACAGCCTAGTGCTGATGTTATATTCACACCAAAAACCCACACTGGAAGGTCTTGGAAAGAATAATGGAAAAGCTAACAATAACAAACTGATAAACAATTTGTTCATATGGTTGTACTGAAAAGCAAAAGAAATCTGTTTTCACTTTCTGGTGAGGTTACCAGTTAAGCTGACAAAGATAACTGTGAAAATTCCAACTCTTGGAATGCATTATAAAATAAAAACACTTTAAAAGCACATGTTAAACAAACAAAAATCAAAAACTAGTTTTCAGAGATTCCAATGAGGGTGTTGCTAGTGGGACTTCTTAGCCATCATAACCCAGTCTGACACGATTGAAAACTTCACTGGCATTTAGAAACAAACACTGGATTCCTGTCGGTGACATTTGCTGATGGAATTAGGATTGAGGGAAACCGTGACAGACAAAAGAAGTTATAAAAATTAGCATGGGATGTTTGGTGAAATGCATTCATTCAAAAAATAGAATCAAATGTAAAGTTATACATGAAGAAAGGAGCTATTCAGTGTACAGTAAAATATGGGGAGAAAACATACTGGAAATACAGACAAAAATATTTAGTGGTCAGTGGATAAACAATATGAGCTTTTACTGTATTGTGCTGACATTAAAAGAAAAGGATATAGCAAACAAGATTTAGGAGCAGATTTACTTTTCTCATCTCCTCAGTTATATTGGTACGTCTCCCAGTTTTGCTGACCAGTGTTCAATACTGATGTTGATGAATTAGAAAGGAACCAGAGAAGCCTATGAATATATCTGAGGGCTACAGAAAGTGCTTTATCATCACAGGCTTCAAAACCTCATTCTCTTTTTTAGATAAGGTAACTGATTTCCCTGTTTTCTCATGTTCTTAAATAGACAGTAAATAGTAACTCCTTCAGTGGAGCCTGTGACAAACTCCTGAAACAAGACTGTATTTCCCTCCTCAGTAACTTGTGATAATTTCTTTCAGTTCCAAGTCATTACTTGTCAAGTCATTCCCAAGCAAGAAAAATAGTTATAGTATGTCACAATACTGGCACTCCTATCTCCTTATTACCTACACTTCCCTTTCTTCAGGCTTTATTAAATAATTTTCCCTTGCTATCATGTAATTTTGCTGTGTTTTTTTTTTGGTCATTCATAGCCATATTAATTCTAAAGTCTTAGCTACCTGTTCAACTCTTTTTTTTTTTTAATTTGTTTTTATAGGAAATAAAATTCAGAAACATTTACAAATGTAAAACACTTCCATTTTTTATTTCTGGGATTGCCTCTAGGTGTAAGAAAGTATTTTTGATGCAGTGATTAGAATATATGGCTCAAGTTAACTCTTTTGAATTTTGTTCACAATTCCATGTTGCATTAGAATTTCTTGACAAGCTTCACTTCCTCATCTTTTCTGTGTACAAAGGCGTTTCTTAAACACAAAGAAATAAAGACTAAAAGATGGTTAAAAGATTCCTGTAAGTGACATTACAAACCGTAAGTGGTTACACACAGGTATACCTTTGTCATCTTACTACAAAAAGACCATAAATTCCCTACATGTCGATGAAAACTACAAAATTTCTGTTTCATTTCCTTTATTTTCAGAATTTCTGGCAGGCAGCAGCTAATCCTCACGGAGGGAGGTCAAGGAGACTTGCTTCAGCTGGGATCGCAGGGCTAGCTGGCTTTAACACTTCACCGTGGTCTTACACTGCCTCAGGAGCATGGTGCAGGGAAATGAACATCCCGCAGCATCAGGGCAGTGCTGGGAAGGTGAAGTGGTGTCCTTCAGGCATCCAGGGAGGAGCCAGGAGCTCCAGGCCCCTGCAGTGGGGCCCATGGACCCCAGAGGTGCAGTTCCTCTGAGGAGAGGGGAGCAAACTGTGTCGTGAGGCGAGGAGGGATGACCAGAGACAGGATCAGCTCAAGTGGAGAGATGAGTCAACTGTCACCTCCTTGGCACCAGAACACTTTTTACAAATGGTATCTGGGCTGTTTTTATGGATCACCATCTCATGTTCATTATTATTGTTATCACTAACAATTAACTTATTTGTTGCCTTTTTCTATTTTCTACCTGTTTGCTGTGTCTCCTACAACCTCAACTGCAAGCTCCAGAAAACCCTGGTTCACGTTTATCTTGCGCACAGTGCAGTCGTGCTCCAGCAACCGCTCCGGTCTCTGCGCACTGCTGTATTAATAGCAACGATGCTAGAGAGAGACAGGAAAAAAATCAGAGCCGAGAGGTATTTCTGGATGATGTATTCACAGTAATCTCTCACATTCCAGCTACAAGAAGGCAAGGATTAAAACAGCAGAGACAAAAATGCAACAATCGCAGCTCTCTTTCACCTGAGCATTCTGATCACGCCTTCTAAAGCATTAGCTGAGGAGTCCTCTGAACCGCTGCAGCACGTCTCAGGACATGGATGTGAAGAAAACGAGCTGCTGGGTCAATGCTTAAGATGATGACTCAAGCAAATCAATAGTGAATTAACAGAAGAGCTGGGTCTACATGCAGGCAGGCATGCCAACAGAGATCTACTGGGCCATGCTGTCGCAGAGGCCATTTCTGAAACACTGCTATAAATATAGCATCTAAAAATTAAAAGAGAGACTGAAAAAAATGTGAAGGAATCAGCTAAGTGCAATAAAGGTTATTCCAGGTCTGGAAAGCACTCATTACAAGTGATACGGCTCCTGAATGAAGCTAACCTATGTATTTGTGGTGTCTCATAATTACTGCAATGTAACGGACAAAAGCACTGAATAACTGGAAGCTTCAGATGACGATAAGCTGTAACGCATGGATACATGATGAATTCTGTGCATATTTTTTGAGACAAATTTGTGTCAATTCAGTATGTCTTTCTAAAAGATAAGTGGGTGAAGTTCTATGCCTTGTACAGAATGGTGAATGGAAAATGTAATTCTTTTTTAAGATAAGATTTATATTTACAAGTAATTTCTCCTTTAAAAAAAAAAAAAAAACAGATCTGCTGAATAATTCCTAGAATTCTAAATAAAAATGACAATCCACTAATGGAACAGGAACAAACTGTTTGTTAACATCTCACTATAAACTGTGATGATTATCAGACTGATTTTATTCTCTAAGAAATCATGTAATCTACGGCACTTGACACTACACTCTGAAAGACAAGTTTACCGATGCCCAATTCGGACTGTCAGTGATCTGTTGTGTGATGATTACAGTATCTTTAACCAGTAGATGCCTCATTTTCCCCTGGTAAACAGAACCACAGTGTTATCTCCTTGCAGAGCTGCAAGAATTTGGTAATTCACAAAGTAGAACTACTGACATATTAATTGCCAAATAATTAACAAGTCAGTACAACAGTTTTAAACAACTAAATCTAACTTCTTAATCATCAGTAGATGTTTGGGATGTTCCCAATAATGGGAAAAAGGGTTGGTGAAAATGGATATTTTGTTCCCTTTCAGCTTTTACTGACAGAAAGCCATCTGTTGCCAAAACGGAGGATACTGTTTAGATTCAGTTAGCAGGCTGAAACATAGATACAGAAATTGCTGTCTTTAAAAACGGGTAACAGGTTTGTAGAATTAATACTCTGAAGACCTTTCTGAATTTCTTTTAATTAGATTTAAAATAAAAATGTTCATTCCTCTTTTTAACATTCACAATAAAAGGCCACTATTCAAGCAAGAGTGTTTTTTTTTTTTTTTAATAGTAAAGGAGGCACTTAGATGTTAACTAAAATAGCCCGTATCTCATGTGTGTGTGTGTAGTCTAAACATCCAAAATTTGTGTTTTCAGAATTATATACCGTAATTGTCCACAACATTCATCACATTTATAGAAATGGTGGGTTCTGACTTACAGGAAGATTAGATATTGACTAGGTTTATTCCAGTGCAAGGTAAATTCTATGGCTAGGCAGATGCTGCAGTCTTCGAACTCATGCCAAGGAGTGTATGTTTCAGGCAGAAAACATGAGCTACTATTTTAACATACTAGGAGTTTATGTTTTGTCTCACCGGTGAATGGTTTATTTACTGCTTTAAGGCAGTTGTGTCCAGAAATGCTACCTAAAATCATGACCCTCTTATGCTAGATACTGCATATTATATAAGTATCCTTCCCATTTGTAAGTAGATAAAGCTTGAGGAAAAGAAAAAGGAAGTCCTTTTATCTCACATTCACAGAAACGGAACTGAAGCTGAGGAAACTGAATTGTAACAGTAGCCTGTGTAGAAGCAGGAACTGAACCCAAATCTCCTGAGTCACCAACCTAGTGACCTAATCACTAAGCATCTTTTCTGTAGATAACTAAATATCAGTTTCTTAAGGGATAAAACAGTGACCCAGTTCTGCTCTCTTTTACGTCTTTGCAACTCTGCTGCTATCATCACAGTCATGGGAGGATGAACCTGTCAGTCTCAAGCCTAGATGTGTTTATCTATCACAGTACGTGATGCAAGACTCCAAAAAAAAAAAAAAAAAAAGTGATTTTTGCAGCTGGAATATTCTTCTGTCTTCTTATAAAGCAGCACACATTATCAAAAAGCAGAATGAGCTCCAATGGCAGCTGCCACTGAAGATAAATGACTATAACCAGTAAGTTTTCATGAACATGAACTAAAACAATGTTAAGAACTTTACAAAAATTATCTATTTAAAAGCATTGGTTTTAAGGGCTGATACTGTAAAGGCAGATGGACCTTGAAGATAGCAAACTGACTCAACATCTCACTTACTATATGCATCTCAGAAAGGCAGACATTTGATGGAACATCACAAGAGTAAATCAGTCCTTTTTCCTGTTCACATATATATATATACGTATATTTAAAAGACATCCCAATTTTCTCCCTTAAGAAATGTAGAGGCTTAAAAGGCAAACTTAGAAAAGATAAAAATAGACTTTTTTTTTTTGGCAATTGTGAAATGTATATATAGATACTGATTTTTTGAACGCCAACGGCTCAACTAACTGTTCTTTTGGCACTTACCATGGTTTATCCCTTGATACTTTTGAAGGAAAGACTGTGTGCTGTTTGCTACTGGAGGTAAGTAGATTGTCTTTGGGCGTTTTGAATGGCTTTGAGTTGCTGCTGACAGGGTTATGGCCGCTGATACAGGATTTCGGTTTCATCTGTACTAGGGATGTCCTGGAATTACAGGCTGGAGAAGCTGGAGAAGGGGAAGGTTTACACATTGAACCGTGTCTTCGTTCTGTAATGGAAAAATAATATACTTAACAACATTTCATAGCCTAACATTAAAAAAAAAAAAAAAAAAAAAAAAGAGGAAATTGTTCCTCTCTATTCTAGTTACAATGATTTAATCAATCCAAAGAATGATTACCAGTTCATTACTGTAGCGAATGTAATCATGCCAAAAGATAATTAAACAAAATCAACTCTGTAAAGTGCCCTGAACAATGTAAACAGAGCACAACAAATGCTAACTAGCAACACATATCTCCCAGAAAATTTCACTACGAAATCTCAAACTGTTGCTCAAGCACCAGGTACCCACCAGCACCTGTGTGAGCTACCCTGGGTGTCCCAGCTCCTTCAGATATGCAGCACCAGCCCAGATGACTCAGTGAAATACACCCTGATAGACAGGAGACTGCTTCTATCCGGGCTCATGGCAGATCCATGTGACCTGGTTACTGGGCAGTTTACCTCAGGACTGCCTTGCTCCAGTTTAATGGGAAGCTGTAAGGACAACATGAGGAAGACTGAGTGGTAGCTGAAACTGAGGGGCCTCCTGGCCGTGCTGGCCCCGCAGCAGGGCAACAGGCTTCAGGACAGGCAGCCGTCAGAGAAATTGTTTGTGTTTAGTCACTAATATTACTAATATTCCAATCTACATGTTCTACTCCTGATACTACAGCCATTTGCTTCGGAATAAAGATGTTTCCTGGGGAGAAGTGGTTTCCAGTCAGCGGCCGACCAGGCCCACACAGCGCTAGGCCATGGGCACAGCCACCAGACACAGCAATACGGCCTAAAAACTGACCCAGAGCGTCCCCAAGGCGACTCTCCCCTTCAATACACATCATTTTTCCTAGTCCAAAGCCTTCAGCACTGAAGCTGAAGAGTGCTGGGTGTTGCTCTCCGAGAGGGCTGGGGAAGCATCAGCAACCTGCTGCTCCATGGGTTTGTGGTCACATCCCAAACCCGGCGCTTGCTGCTTTGGTAGTTCAAGGATAACGAAGAAAAATTTTCCCACAGAGAATCAAAACACGACAATTTGTCAGGCATGTCCGCAAGTAAAAACTTGCCAGCAGCAGAGGGATTCATCCATGATTAATTTGCAATAGGCGAATACCTCAAGAACAAAGAGAAACGCTTAAAAAAATCTACGAGGAGTATTTCAAACTGTTTTACTACATCTCCAGTGGCTAAACAAAGGATTTTCCATCAAAGCCCAGCACTTCCAGATCTCCATACATTCACAGCTTTAACTACAAATGCTGAAATTCCCTCACGATTCTCCTGTAACCGAAGAACAAAACTTCCATAATTATTTTCAGTGCAAGAAGCTCTCCTCAACCCCGAATGGCAACCATCGTTTGTTGGTTTTCACCCGGCCACACAGCTCCGTGTACAGTCCCTGCCTCCAGAAGTCCTCAGCAGGATGTAATTAATTTACATTCATTTCACTCCACGTTTGTGTGAACAGCCATGTGAGCTACGCGTCTGTCTCTGAAGTGCAGTTCTATTCACAGATTATTCATTTAGTTAAATAATCGCTGCTGTGTTCAGGTTTACCAGCCTTCTCGGCAACTATTTAATCAGTTTAAATTAGATTAATAAAAATCTGCACTTTTACCGTTAATTACTTGAGGGCTAATGAAAAGGAACTGCTGTGTAACCAAGAAAACCAAGTGACATTGGTGAAACTTTGGAAAAAAAAACAACAACACACTCCTCAGATACAGATTCTATAAATTCTGGATCAATCACTACCCAAATCTTCACCATAGCTTCTGCTTTTCTCCAGACTGACTGCCCTCGAGTAAACCATATCTTTGATATCATCCCTAAGGATATATTTGGAAGTGAAATACACTACTCTGATATTAAAATTAATCTTCCGGAAAGACAGACATTCAAGATACTGACCATCTAAAATTATATTTAAAAGTCATCTAAGTATCACATGCCACAGCAGGTTATTTTTTTTAAGAGTCACCTTACACTGCATTTTTAAAAAAAACACCAAAGCTGAACATTTGGTGTTCTTTCCAAGACGATTTTTTCAGTTCATTAATTCCCCAGAGCCAAACACTACATTAACATTTTTTTAAACAATGTAACATAAAGTAGTAGAAGAGGCATAGCAGTAATAAGAAAATACAATAAGTGCATCCCACTATTTTAAATAAACGTTTACCTGTAAGATAGGGAAGGAAAAGCTCAGAAGATTCTATATTTTATCTCAGTGTGCCAGATTGGTGGTCAGTGTTGCGATCAGAACTGACTGCTAAATGTGGTGTTTCCTCTCATCTCCTCCAGCTCCATTCTTCCCCCAAAGCACAACTACAGAAAGCCCTCTGCGCTTCAGAGAGCCTCTGATACTTTGTGAATTAGCAGTGTTACTCAGCTTCTCTTGAAATTTCCTATATGCAAAATGGAAATTGTGACCCCTCTAAAGTCACACAGCAGGAAGAACATAAATAGCCGGGGCCGCACAACTGTTGATAGTGTCGGACACCACTACGACAGGGAAAAATCGACAAGGTTACTCATGCAAGGTAACATCGCCTTAGTGTGGGCAGCAGCACCTTACCAGGAGGGCTGCAGAGGAGTGCTGGAGGAGAAACTCCTCGAAAGGCGGCAGAAAGCAATTCTTTAAGCTGGGCAGACACTGCGGCAGGAGGTTGGGCTTGCCAAAGGTGTGAAACCTCATAGAAAATCCTGATGGTGGGGGCATAAATCATAGCTAAATATTGATAGATTTCTTCGCAAGAGCTGTTAGGATAAGGGCTATTATTGCAGGAGCTCCTGTTTCTGTGCGGTGCTTCTTTATCAAACTAAATTTCCCAGTCACATCTGTTCTTTAAAAATTTCTACTAATTTGTCTATTAATATTTTACTTATTACATTATTAATCTGCTGTTACTCGGCCTAATTAGTAAATTAATAGGTGAATAAAAGACATTTGCACATCAGATAGATATTATCAAGTCAAATATTCACGTGCTAGCACATCCAGAACATAACTAGCCATCCATGTAGAAGCTTCTACACTCATCTGCAGTTTCTACATAGATGAATTAGATCTAGCAGGGCAGATGAACTCACACACACACAGCTGTGGACGTATCTGTCCCTGTTTACTTGAACAAATGGCAGAGTCACTGGTTATACACGAACAGAAAGTAGGATGAAAGTTTTTGCCCCTAAAAATAATAAAAAAGTCCTGCAAGACAACTAGAAATCCAGTCACCGCTCCTAGAACACTGACCCAAGTTTTACACCCATTTCAGTTTCTGCAGAAGCTTACAGTGCTGTGAATGTGTTCAAGTTTAAAATATGAAAAATGCCCCCAACTCTTCCAGTTAATCTGAATACTTCCAACTACGCTTGTGCTCCTCAAAAATAACAACACACATTCTGTTTTCTTCCCAAATAGCAGTTGCTGTCAAATCCAAAGAACAGAGAGAGCACAATCAAAGTTGCAATCCTCTTTACCGCATTAATCCTTCTGCAACCTCTCAGCTGTCTCAGAGCAGCCACTGCAGCAACTGACAAGCAACATGTGACTCGTGCTGTCAAACAGTTAATGTATTAACGACAGGAATCGCAGAAGTTTAACACGCTCGCCCTGAATTCACGGCGCTTTCTGAAGAATTGATCGCAGATCGATACCGGTCGTTTCTTCTGGTTAGTGCCCAAAAGCTCAACGCTACAGACCGTCCTACCACACCTCGCCAACTCTGCATCAGTAGCATTGCGAACGATCTTAAACTTTTCCAGGAGATTCTCCATGTCCTATGGAAACATGGACGCAGTCCAACTTTCTCAGCCAAATCTGAATTGTTTGCTAGATGTGAAGTCCTTATGTTGTTGGAGACTTAACAGTCCCTGAATCTCCAGAGCTTCTCTCCCCTGCCCTTGCACTCAGTTTCAACTCCTCCTTCCTGCATCCTACAGAACGCAGTCCCCTACCTTTCCCCAAACCTTTGCTGCAGCTGCCAAAGTCCTCTAGGTCTGTCTTTGAATCTGTAATTCCACTGGATCCTCTTTGACTGGCCACCGGGGAATACTAGCAGCTGTTTTGCAGGAAACGCCACATCTCCTTCTAATCATAAGCAAAAAAGCAAAGCAATAGGAAGGCAACATGATCTCCAGATCTACAAATAGTGTGTGGGAAAAGAGGCAAAACACGTTTTGAAGTAGACTGCATTTTCTTTAATTTTTGCCTCGACTATCCCTTATGAAAGATGCAACACCCCCTTAGCTCTCAGCAAACCTTAAATACAACAACACAACATTAAATACATTGCTGGTAAATTATGCCAACCGCATATTTCTAGGTGCACTGCAGCAGTAATGCACCCAGAGAAGACCTTTTTATGATACTGAAACCACAGATTTCTCCAATTTGGACTACCAACAAATACCATGCACAGTATATTCCACCTAAATCCATTCTTACCCAACATGCTCTACTCAACATTCATCAAATCAAGTGAACAGCTTTTGCCCACAGTAAGCGTCTCATCCGCTGGCGAGACTTAGAAGACTGCAAAGGAAAGAAGTCATGAGACAGCTTGAGCGCAGAGACAGATACGCCTTTGGTCTTTCAGTATTTTTTGCAGGTACTTCAAAAAAAATCCCTCTGTCGTTGACAGAAGAGCACACTAGAACTTTGTCAGCAACAGTCATTTCGAAACATAATTCTCGTTCAGCACGATCCTACTTCCTGCATACAAGAGGCCTACAGCAAAATCAGTTTTAAGTTGACCCATGAGTAACTCAGTGACCCGGCGTGAGGGATTACAGCTTGGTACTACATTTGGAAAAAACAAGCAAAACATAATTGCTAACACCCAGAAATGTAAGTTATTTGCTGTTAATAAACAGATTTAGTTGAAATAAAACTCCTTAAAAGCTTATGTTCATCACAACGCTCAAGCTTGTAGTATTTAAAACAGCATAAACCTTCAAATCTGAGTGCCCTTTACCCACCACGAATACCATTTATTGTTCCCTATTTACAATAAGCAGATGTTAATGAAATTTAGTATCTACTCCACAGCGTGATTGTGTCCCAGCAGTACACCCGCCTTGTTGATGACCGTGTTACTTATGGTAACAGCAGACACCACCTATGCACGAGTTGCAGTTTTGCTATTTACAGTATATCCTGAGGTGCTTTGTTACACAGCCCTTCGCCGTGCTCAGTTGAGCAATGTATACTTACAATTTCAGCAAACAGTAAAGTGAAACCTTCCACCTTGTACTGATCCCAGTTCAAAGTTTAAAAATGCACTTGGCATTAATTCTAATAAAACCCAAACAGAAAAAAAACAACAACCACACATGCCCGAAAAGCTACGATCAGCCACCAGAAAATTGAACAAGTAGACTACTTGCAGAAATGTGTCATCCTGCAGTAACTGGCAGCTGGTTCATAACAAGAGTTCATAAACACCTTGTAAGCACTTTCATTTTGCAGCCACAGTCTAAAAAAAAAAAAAAAAAACAACAACCTAACAAAAGCCAGTACGTGAGGCTAACTAAAAATAAACTCCGATCTGAAGCTAACAAACTACAGCAGAACGTTGCAAGACCGAAGGACAACTTTACCAGCTTTTTGGACAAAATACTACTCCGAGTCCAGCTGAAAAAGTTTGGAAATTATATCCGCAAACCGTTCCTCCCTCCTTGCACCGTGCACTGTAAAGGAAACGGCACAGTCAGTTTCATTTTGATACTTCTTGTAAACTGACAAAGGAAATAAACTGCCAACTCAAACCCCAGCACCGATCCGCTGCACAAAACGCAGCTTGACAATTGCGAGCTTCATTCCAGGTCAAATGACATAATTGGGAAATTATCAAGTGCTAAAATAACCGCCGTTCCGCTCGTGTTTATTTACAATAAACACAAGCCTCGCTTTCTGACATAAACCCACGAAAACGGTTCTCCATTTCCCAAAAGCCTCCGACGGAGTAGGATCAGCAAAATTATGCAAAACATCCTGCGAGGAGAAGAAATGTAAACCGAGCCACTTACAGCGAGGAGCAGGCTGCCAACTTAATCTGATTCTACGACGACTGTAAACATGTACTTTTGGAACGTGAAGCGATTCCCATTGCCACAGATGCCGTCAGAGGAAGGCAGCGGCGCGAGCAGGCATTCTGCGCACGGCAAGAAGCGGGCGGGCGACCTGCCGCAGCGAACACCCCACGGGCGCTCGCGCGCACACCGCCTGTTTTGACTCCCGGCACTTGTTAAGCACCAAGTTTCAGGTCCTACCAGTTGGACACCAGAGCTGAGCCCGTGCCAAGGACAACAAGCCCTGAAAGCGGCTGCGTGCCTTTTTCTTTTTTTTTTTTTTTTTTTTTTCCTCCCGAATTGTTGATCCAGCCCAAGGAACTGCAGAAGTGAACCAAAGTGCAACATTAAAAGCGACAAGAAGCACAGCCTTTTATCAGAAGACACTCTTTTCTTTTTTTCTTTCTTTTTCTAGGGTGTTTACGTCTAAGGGAGCAGGGCAAACCTGCTGTTTTGCTGAAACATCTTTTATTTAGGGAAGAATGCCTTGAGCTTTTCCAAGGGTAGTTACAGATGAGACAGCAGGATTAATCTCTAGAATAACACTAAATTACTCCAAAGTGGCTAAATTTCTTAAAAATGGCCAAATTCCATAAAAAACACTCAGCATTTCCCAGAACACTTATTTCTTTTTGGTATAAAGCATTAAAAAAACAAAAGAGGAAGGGTCGAACAGACCTCCACCACGGCACACAAAAGCTTCAGATGGCGGGATTAATTACGCTGAATGTGAAACGAAGCTGCTGGCTACTTGCTTGCTTCTTTGCGAGTATTTTGAGATCTAAAGCTGAAGCTCCAAGGCCCTGCTGGTGTATGAGAGAGCCAGGAAAAGGATGGAAGAGTCAATACCTCGTCCTGGTGACAATGTCACTCCTCACGTCACGCCGTTAGGAGACCTAGATTTAATGCTGGTGCCAAGGCCTATTTCTTCGGCTCTAAAAGGGGATACTAATGATTTAGGATATTAACTTGCTTAAAAAAAAAAAAGACGTTGGAGATTTTGGAGGCACAATTCTCTACGTGCAATCACTATTTGCCACCTGACACTGCAGGAAAGCCACCTGTTTTTCTATCACAATTTACACGCTCTCCTCAGCTCAGAAAGACCAAAAATCCCTGGGCAAAAAAAAGAGCTAACAGAGCAAGTGAATCACGGGCACACACTGTTTTTTTGCGTGACACTCTACTACAGAAAAGCAAGGAGAGCTTAGGCATGGAAATTTCCAGTTCTGCTGGAAGAGATGCCCTGGTAGCCCAACACGAAATCTGAGAGACATCCCGAATTCCCTGGGAGGGTGTGGGGTGAGTGCATCTTACACCTCGTGCCCTGCGCTTATGCCATAAGGACAGCCCTCACCATCCTCTTGCGCTATTTTATTACCTGCTGACCAGTGGTGATAATATTTCCAGTGGTGGTAATACTTTTGCTCTCAGATCAGGGAAATATACTACCAGCCCTAACCTACGAAGTTGTCAAGCAATAGTACTTCCCTTTCAGGCAAAGGCAGCACCACAGACAAGTAAGAATTTTGTGGGTGATCTGTGTACGTGAAGAGAAATCTTTAGTTAGGATATTTATTGGATGTAACTAAACGTTGTATTCCAATATTAAACATAACGTTAGGAACGGCACGCTAGTTTACTAGAAATATAAATTTAAAAGCAACTCATTTATTCACTCCCCAAAGAATCTGGGGAATAATTTTACTCCAGACTGTTGCAAAAAGAGGAAAATTTGGTATCGCTGCTCCCTCACGCTTCATACCGTGTAGCAGAGCCCTTTATTGGGCCTAAGGCAGATCTTTTACACTCAAGGTCATTTGCTGATACCCATTTTTATTCATTTACTTGTATTTTTCAGAGATACCCCGGAATATTTTACCTACCTCCATCTTCAATGATATTTACAAAATAATTTATATACATTAATGTTTCAGGAACTCATCAGATGTTGCCCCTGTAATAAGACTATTACAGAAAATTTGTACTTCTACCTCTTCAATGTTTTGCTTAATCTAAGCAGAGAGAAAACAACACTTCTTTTGGTAGTTAAGATAGCCACAGACGAGTACGGAGGGACAGCTGAGGTGGCCTGGCAAGTCTCCACAAGGAGCTCAGGGTTAGGTGTCACGTATTTTCTCCACACTCAGACCCAAACTGATCAGACGAGCGGTGCTCAGCTCCTACAAAGCTGAACGCAATCACTACGGTTTTGCAGGTAACTGAGCTAATGGTGCGAACCATATCACACAGACCAGCAGAAGGCCATCATACTTCCACAAGTTAAAAACGCCTCTATAGGCAAAAGAATAAAACAAATTTAACAGCAAGATGAGCCTTGTTTAAGCAAAATACCCAGATTTCATGACTCCACCAAAACAATGCTGTAACTTACTGAAATTGGCCCAGAATAATAGTTCTGTAGCACTTGCATGTAACCTACTATTTAAAGCCTCTGGCTTTTTCAGCTCTGTTATTTGGGATCCAAACCCAGCATCTGGTGAAACAACATATTTCTTTTTTTTTTTTTTCCTATATTAACAACCAGATGTGCCATAAACAGAAAAATGATGAAAAATGTTTTTCTCAAAGTCCATGGGTTTGATCCCTAGATTTTCTCCATCTCAGTTACCCTGAACTTCTCCACCCCACAGCACCCTTACATTTCATCCCATATCCAGAGTCTTTTGTGGTCCCTGTCCCACCAACTTCCCCCAGCAAGGTCTAGAGGTACACACATGACAACTACCAGCACAAGTGTGCTGCTGCCACAAGGAAAGCTGTTCCCTGGGGGCACAGTAAGGTGTCTCCTCACAGTTGCTGATTTTCACAAAATCGCTGAAACTTGGCCTCTTTGAAGACAAATTGGCATGGAGTTAAAAATTCTTCAGCCAGAATCACTGTAATCACATGAGCCTTATTAGTATTATTTTCTGGAAAACTCAATTTGAAAAATGTATATGGTATTTTTTACCTGCTTTTGTGTATTTGTTACTCCTCATGGATATTCCCTGGCCTCAAATTAATCCCTTTGGAATATTCTGACATCTTTTAAAAATCAAGTTAACCAAACACACCTGCCCAAGAGAGGACTGCTGTTTTGTTCTGAAAACTGAATGAGCTTGTATTTAAGTTCCAATCCGTATTATCAAACCTGCAATAAAAGCAGCATAAGAGCTTTTTAGAGTATTTTTTTTTTTTTTTTACTTTTACAGTATTTTTTCATTCCCAGTGTTTTAGATAAATCAGCTCATGCGTTTTTTTCAGGCACCTCATTTGCCACAAGTAATAAACCCTATTATTTAGAACACTGCGGGAATACTAAATCGCAGCCTCCAAAGTGAATGTCCAAAATAATTCCCGAAGAGGTCATTTATTCCTGTTTCTCTCACTAATACAATCCACACAGAAAAACCCCAAACCCTCACCCTGCTACAGAAGAAAACTGTGAGCAAACCATGCTGAAAGGCCTACCTGTAAAGGCATTTTGTTAGCTGCTTCTTTTCCTTCAGAGTTCCTTTAGTTTCCCATTTATTTACAATTTCAGGTCCGAAAAGATGGTTTCTAATTTAACTTGCATCATTTCTGACATCTAACAGTGCAAAATAAGAAACTCAGCCCTAACTGCACATAAACGACGTAGATGTAAATCAGCTTAAGACAATCCATGTGAAATGCACCTGGTATTCTACCTCTGAACGTGTCTTACCCATTTGTCACTGCAAGTAACTCCATGCATTACAGAAGCCTTGCTGGGCATAAAGCTGTACCCGGTCATAACACCAACAGTTTTTCCATCACTGCCCTGAATGAGAGAGACTGATACATGTCAAAGATGTTGTATTGCCTCTGCCACATATTAGCGTGGCAGGAGTGGCACAGGGGAAAGAGGCAGGTGATTCCCATTACAGCTACACACCGAGGTGCATTTGTGATCTCTACACCATGGCAAGGCTGTGACAGCATGGCCGTGCAAGGCAGCTTTCCCTCCTGCCACTTCCAGTGCCATCCAGTTCAGGTGGTTTCAACTTTCTGTGCATCTTCTCAGAAGCACACACATGGTTTATTTTATAGAAACTTTTAGGACAAAATGAGTATGTAGAAACTCACCAGCTGACGACAGGGGTTATTTTTCCTATGAGGCACCCTAATTACTTTACTGTAATTAATTGCACAAGTTCAGTGGGAAAAAAAAATAAAAAAAATCACTTCTCAGGCATAACTCAACTCAAAGTAATTCCTGCAAGTTTCAGCACCGATGAGCTTGATTTGTAAACAAACAAACCAAGATCATTGCAAGTCCAACTTGTAAGCGAGTCCACATACGGAATCAGTTTTGCCTGAAGATATTTAACTATGAGAACAAGCATGCACTAAACATCTTCCCAAGGTATCACATTTGACATGTATCAGTTGGTTTTGATTTAAACCACCTGAGTCACTCGGAGCACAGGTAAAGCATTTTAGGATGATTATTTCCCATCGGAGCTGAGCTGGTGTCACGTCACTTCAGGTGGGAAGAATGAACAGCACAGCACAGCCTTTTGTCAGGGGACAGAGCAACCTCTGGCAGTCAAGAAATCATTACAAGGGGAGTAAGCTTGGGAGCTAACAGGAAGGAGAAAACAGTTTTAAGGGTAGGATTGCAAAGTGTACAGACGGTTATTTATAGAGTCAACACTCAATTATCCATGGTCAGATTATCTGTACCAGAGATGCAGAAACAAATGAGCTCCAGCTGGGCTCATTAGCCTACATGCAGCTCAGTGCAAATGTTCCTATACTTCTAGGGCTGGCGTGGGTCTGGAAATAATGCAACAACTTCTTTCCAGCATAAGGCCGAAGTCCTTTTTGATCTAAACTGAGACACTTTGGTTGTCTCCGTATGACATTTCCAAAGACAAGAACACCGGGGAGAAGGGCCCGGAGTCCAGCTGAAGGCACTGCCTTGCAGCATTAGCCCCGTGCCCCAGGTCCCGAGCTGTGTTAACTCAGGCCCCGCGTCAAGGCAGAGCTGGCTGCGTGCATTCCTGCCCTGCTGCGTCAGGGCTGTCCTCCGCCTGGACTCCGGGGAGCTCGCTGCCGACCAGAGCGGGATACTTGTGACAGCGCAGCAGCCAGCACCAGCCAGCATGGCAAACGCTAATAAAAACCCAAATACAGCTGGGATGGCCTCCGTGCTGAGGGGCTGAGCTGCAAGATCACTTGAGGTTATGATTTACAGCCAGGTCACTCAAGCCAGATACTTAAAGTAAGGGGAAACTTCAAATGCAAGCGTTTTCCTAACTGAAAGGAAAACAAAGCAACAGACGGTACCAGTCCAGGCTGAAGCGGTTTTCCTGGCCACAAAGCCAAAATTTCCCTGTAATTAGCAGTGAAATAAAAAGGTACACAGGGAAGGAAATGGAACAAAAGAGCAACATTGCTTCCTACCTGCCAATTGCTTCCTCTGAATCAAGCTATCTGTGCTCATGCTGCAGGGCTGAATCCTTTCTCCCATCTACCAGGAGACAGCAGACTCCAGAAGAGACTTTACGCTCTTTAGACCCTTCTGGAAGTTGTCTCTCCTCATCAAATCGATGCTGCTATAGCTGAAAGAAATCCTACTATTTAGAGATAATGCAAGATATTTCCAAATTGGAGGAGTTTGGAATTCTTTTCTTTTTCAGCTCTGGGAGTAACTTGGCCGAAGAGGCAGACGGAGGACAACATGCAGGATGCTGCCATGAAAAATCTCAGCTATAATCAGCTGACTCCAGCTTGATTACAGAGGAGGAACTACACTCTGTATTTGGCAAATTGATCACAGAGCAAGGCTTTTCTAAAGCTTATTGCTGAGTCTGCAAATTGGTAGCTAGACACAGCAGTAGGTTTAACCAGCAATGGCTAACAAGAGAACCAAAATGAACCATGCCTGAGCAACTGACCTTGTTTCTAAATACTGAAAGGAAAATACCTATTTACACCGAAGACAGCAACTTATAGCATGGAACTACTTAAAGTAGTTTCAAAGGCTAGCAAAAACCAAAGTGTCATGGTAGAGAACACAAGGTAGAGAAAGCAGCGATCTATCCCAGAAGAACATCACTGTAACACTTGCAGGAAATCTGCAGGTGCTAAATCGACCACCTTTAAACCCCTCCTTTCCTTCTCCCTAGTCCTAAATGCCTTGAATTCTAGGCTTCTTAAAGTCTGAAAAAGAAATAATTCAAGGAAAAAAAAAGTTCAAAACCAAAGTTCACCCCAATACTACTTATCAGAGACTTCTGGCAGTTCCAGTTGTTTTATCTGCTTAGATTACAAGTGCCTAACACCTAAAAGCTGATAGCACTAGAAGTTACAGAGGATTTATTGTCTTCGCTATTTTATCTTAAGACATTAAATTTATTCTCATTATTAGGAATTAATACATTTTGGGTAGTATAACACAGCCAACAAAAACGGAAGAGAAATCTACTGCTGTACATTATCTGCACATCTTGTGTATGTTTTTTTTTTTTTTTTTGAGTACTTACTAATGCTGGAGCATCACAAGCACTAGAAGGGAGCAGACTCGATTACTGATAAACAACTGGGAGGCAAAAGACTTTGCCAAATGTTTGACGACTCATATCAGCAGAAGGTTTACAAGTTTTCGCCTCTTATTTACTGTAACAAGGTACAGGCCAACGCTCCCCTCCTCCCCCCCACCAAATGCCACTGAACTAGGAAAGACCAGAAATGCAAAACACATGACCTGAAAGCACTGCGCTGAGTCTCAACTGTTGTAAGGTTTAAGGAAATACGCCCAAGGTATTTCCCCTTCACGTGGGCTTCTGCCACAGCAAATTTCAGCCTGCAGCTTCCAGGTAAACTGTCCGCGTATCTGTCAAGCACACACATGTGAGCTGTGTTTAAATAAACTTTCCGCTCCATTACTGCTCCCCCTGCCACAAGATATCAGCTCTAGCCAGGAACACGATTAGCAACAGGCTGTGAAACGCTTTCACAGAACTTCAGAGGTGACACTTACTGAAGGGCAGTGAAATTTTATGGCCTGAGGGCCCCGGGGCAAAGCATGGAGGCCAGCACTGGACCTTGTGTGTGACTGCCGCAGCCGTACCGCGACCAGAGATGCGATTTCTGTACCTGCTCCGCCTCCCTTTCAGAAGGTTCCTGGTTCACCTTTGCCTCCAACCTTGTATTAATACAGGGCTGCCTCACAGTGTAGGATCAGAGAGGGGCGAATTACAATAAGGTCACCTCCAGTCCTTCAGCAATTGCTTCCTCTGGCAGGCTGTCCCGAGGCATGGGCTCGCAGACTTGCTGCGCTCAAAGGGAACCCGCTTTCACAAGGTGCCTACGTTCACCCTGTACCAGGGACTCTCCCTAATCATCTTATGCCAATCCGCCGATCACAAATCTTAGAAGCAATTCCTAACTCTGTTCCTGGTTACTTTAAAATTATTATATGGAATCACAAAACCATTCAGGCTGGAAAAGACCTCTAAGATCATCTAGTCCAACCTTTAACCTCGTACTGAAGTCCACCACTAAACCATGCTAAGTTCTACATCTACACATTTCTTGAAGACTTCCAGGGCTGCTGACTCAACCACTTCCCTGGGCAGCCTGTTCCAAGAGCCTCACAACTCTTTCAGTAAAGCAATTTCCCCTAATACCCAACCTAAACCTCCCCTGGTGCAACTTGAGGCCGTTTCCCCTCATCTTATCACTTGGTGCTTGGGAGAAGAGCCCAATCACCACCTCACTACAGCTTCTGTCAAGGTACATGATGAGGAGTCCTCTGAGCCTCCTTTTCTCCAGGCTAAACAACCCCAGCTCCCTCAGATGCTGCTCAAAGACTTGTTCTCCAGACCCCTCACCAGCTTCGTTGCCCTTCTCTGGGGATGCTCCAGCACCTTAAACTCCTTCTTGTAGTAAAGGGCAACAGACTGTGGTGAAATAGACTACCTCTGTATGACTTCTGCTTTCCCCTTTAAAACTACCTGTCAAAATCTTTATGTGGCCACTTGTAAACAAATTATGCTATGCCGGTTTTGTAGTTTAATTAACGTAGAGCGGTACTGGTCAGATACCTCAGAACATCCTTAGCTCTACAGATAAAGCTCATTTAGCAGCCACAAACTTCCACAGATTTACAGGTAACCCCTCCATCAGCTGACACAGGTTTCAGGTAAACAAGCAGGTTTTCTTCCGACCCGGAAAATCCATACAAGTTTTCTAGGGTCACTTAGTTATAACTGTTTAATAAGAACATAATGGTGATAAAGAACTTCTTTCTCTTCCCAAATTTTTAGTACAAATAGAGGAAAGCTGTGATTGCTGCATACAGAAAGTAACTGAGCTGTAATCCATACTAGAGCACAGCAGAGGTGAAGTGGCAATGCCGATGTTACAGCTGATGGTAAGCAGCCCTTAAAGCCTGCAGGCAATCCTTGTCTTTCCAATAACTCCAAACTGGAAGAAATCAGATATATTTAGAGAATAACTCAGTATCATGACAGTACTCTCTTTTAATTTAAATTTACACAATTCAAGCCATACTGAAGCCTCCAAAAGCAAACGTTCGGTAGTTCCCTTGTTCTTTATTTAAGAAGCTCTATGGAATTTACATAAAGAAGTCCATTAAGAAGTTGACAGCTGCTAATTCGAGAGTCAGCAATTTCCCACTATAGTGGCAGACTGTGTTTAAACTGCTGTGGTACCACTGTCATGTTATTAATCAAGTAAGGAGAAAAAGGTAGGAATTATGTATTTCTGAAGCACTACCTTGTATCGATACAGTCAGATGGAGCTTGCACTGTTTTTTTTGGCACCCCACGGCACGTGAAATAGATGTGACGGTGCAAGCAGAGGGCGTACAAATACATACTATGAAAAAGGGAGAAGTCGTGGTAACTCCTCTGCAGGTATGGGTCCAGCTGAAGCTTTTCTGTGCTTTTTGAACCCTTCTGAAGGGACAGCAGTGCCGGCTGCAAGCGGCACCCAGCGCCTGCTCCCCAGCCAAAATCCCAGGCGCAATTCGTGGGGGTTTGTGCAAGCACGAAAATTGCAGGAGACATCAGTCCCCGAGACGGCAGGCAACGCGAGCGATCGATACTTGCACAACAGCACGCTGATACGGCTGGAAAGAATAAAAAAAAAAAAATCACACATAAAAAAAAAACCACCACAGATAAGCGAAGGGGCAAAGTCCCGCGCTCTCCTGAGGCGCCTCCTCAGAGGGGCGCGAGGCGCCGGCCCCAGCGCGCTCCGTGCTCCCTCCCCAGCCCCGGGCACCCCCCGGTACCCCCCGGGCACCCCCCGGTACCTGCCGCCGCCTCGCCGCCGCCTGCCCGAGCCCTCCAGCACCGGTTGTGGCCCGAGGCCTCGCCCGGCTCCCCCGCAGCGGGGCCGCGGCCGGCAGCGCTTCCTCCGGCCGAGCCCGCCGGGCCCCGGCCGCCATCCTGCCCCCGGGGCCGCCCTGCGCTGCGCTGCCCGCCGCGGGGCCGCGGGCTCCCCCTGGCGGGCCGGGGGGCGGGCTGCCGGGGCCGCTTTATTCGGTGTTTTTTTTTTTTTAAACTTATTTATTTATTTATTTATTTATTTATTTATTTATTTTACCTCTGCGCCCTGATCAGGGAAAGGCCAAAAGGCGACAGGTTCGCCAAGCGGCCCAGAAGACGCCAGCTCTTCTGAGCCGTTGTCCAATTCCTGCCTCAAGTTGAGGAAAACCCGGAGGAACGCCCCGCCAGCTACCACAACCCCTGGCCTCTCCAGCCAGGTTATGCGCTCACCTCGTCTCTCTGAGGCTGTAGCACTGGCTAAACTCCACAGAATAACACACAGTAATTAATTTGAATCACACATATACATAATCACGGATAGAATAATGGCCGGGGTTTGAATATCTCCACAGAAGGAGACTCCAACATCTCTCTGGGCAAACTGTGCCAGTGCTCTGTCACCCTCACAGCACAGAAATTACCACAATTAACGCATATTCTTTACAATACTAAAAGATTACACTTCTGAGGTCTTATTATCTTTGATTTTTACACAGTCACATCCAAGAGGACATGGGATGAGGGCCCTGCTGCAGGGCACTGCATTGCCCCCAAGCCCTCTCCTGTCCCCACAATCAGCCAGCCCCGCACAACCCTACCAGAAATGAAGGGCTCTGTGAACAAGCTGGGCTTGCCACAGCAGAGCTCCACATGCCACAGCACCTCTCAAGCAAGCCCACATGCAGCTGACCACTGCTGGGAATCCTAGGTTGCCCATTATCTGGAAATACTTCCTCAGGTGTAAGTCTCCCCTTTTATTCATTAAGGGGGAAGAGCACAGCCCACAGGTACAGCCCGTCAGCAGAAGCTGCTCCACCTGCAGCAGAGCAGTTGTCAGACCATACAGAAAGCCAAAAACATCTATATTTGCAGCAGCCTAGCACGGGACCCCAGTTGAATGTAAATTTATTCTCACAGCAGAGACCAACATAAAATACTCTGACACATGCAAGCCCACATCATGAGGCACTTAACAAGTATCTCAGGATTTAACTTGCATATATTTGCACACATGCATGGAGCCCTGGTCCCCAGGAAATTAAGCTCAAAGCTGTTCCCTGGGGCACTGCGCTCCCCGGCTGCTCACCCTCCCTGCCTTCTGTGGGGATCCCAGGGGGCAGGCGAGGAAACGGCCCCAATTTATCCGAGTCTCTTTCTTAACCACAGAATCCTCTGCCTGAGGCCCTGGAAGGAGAGAGAAAGAGGTTGGGGAGTGTGAAAATACAGAAGCAGCACTCTCAGAGATTAGTTACGGTAAGTAAGCTCTTCAGGGGGCACTTCGGGTCCTCCTGGCAGCAGTTTCCATAGGGCAGAAGACAGAACCGGATTCAAGACATCCCGACCCACTGGACCCGAAATGGAGCCCAGGCAGACCAGTAATGGAGCCAACAGATCTTTGAAGGTACAGAACCTGTTTTTTTTTAAAATTATTATTATTATTGTAATTACTTTTTTTTTCCCGTTTAATTTCAATGCGGGGCTTGAAATAAAAAGAAACAAACACAAAATGACAAAACAAAACCCAAAAAAACAAAAACAAAACCAAACAATATGTTGTATATTTGGGGTATGAATCTACCTAACCAAAACAATACTAAATGCTTCTGGGATTTCTGAGTGGGGAAACATTAACCCTGTAGGTACACTTTCCTCACAGAAGAGGTAATCACAGCAGCAAAGGAATAATGAAACAAAATAGTATTAAAAAAAAAAAAAAAAAGAGAAAGTAATCAAGTAATAAGTACAGAAGTAGTAGGTAATATCAATGTGTAAATAAATAAAACAAATAGTTAAGTAAAAATGCTTACAGACATGCTGATAAAAAGCTGACAAATTAAAAGCTTAAGGGAAATTCGGATTGTGTCGCATACTCCATCACTTATGGCTAGGATGCTACAGACACTGCTAATGCCCATTTGCATATCTCAGGCTGGTGCTTGCAGGGCAGCTGGCAGAGCACCCTGCAATGGGTAATCCTGGGGAGCCACAGGACAGCACGGCAAGTGAGTGGCAATTGCTGCCTCACATCCGCGTGTGGCAAAGTTTGCCTTCCAGTCCTTGAATGGCATGCAAGTCCCAGCATGGTTCTGAAAATTTAAATTGTAGCAGAGGTTAACGTTAAGGAAGGGTTAACTTCCGTGTAAAAACAAAACAATACACTATTTTGGGGGGGATGTGGGTTGGAGGGGCGCACAGTAACCATGCAAACAGCCTAGCAAATATAATTTTACAACGATGCTTTCAACTCTCTGAAAAATAAAATTCTACTATTTGAAAAGCAAGGCTAATATTAGCTTTTGATTAAGGTACACCCAGGAGGTTGTCAGTTTTCCATATCTTAATATTAGGTGTCTCAAGTGATCCATCAATAGATTGCCTGAGCCAGTGTTTCAGGAAGCCATAACCAGTGCTTTCGTTTTCAATCTAAAAAGGGGAATTCATCAACAATATCAAAACTCTTATTTAAATTTAAGAGGTCTTCTTCAGTAGAGATGAAGACCGCAAACATTTTCCTTATAGATTAACTTCCAGTAAATAGCTTTAGAAAATGCTCTACTAACAGAGACAGCTCATGCTAATGACAGACAAGTTGTGCACTCAATCATACGCAGCAAGCATTGCAAGTAATTGCTTTCTACCTCTGCAATTCTGATATGGAAGTTTTAACTACACAACCCAGAATCTTTAAAAAAAAGGTTAAAAACAAAACAAGCCAAGGGTGAGAAATACAGTATCATCGTGGATAATACAGAAAATAATTTTATTTATTTATTTTTTAATAAAGGATCACTCTGTTTGTTCGTTGCAGAGGCTTTAACTAGGTTAAGAAATATGGAGCAGCTCAAAGTGATTCCTTTGTAGCCTGCTTTTTTGGGTCTGTAAATGTGGCTCAGGTAATAGTACTACTACATAAAAATATTAAGGAGACTGCCTATTTGCCAGTGCATAAAATCAGCCATTAACACGCCTGATGTCAGCAAGAAGATGTTATCAAGGTGTTTTTAAGACTAATTTGAAAAGAAAACATCTCACCTCTGTAGCTAGCTTTGGACAGATGGAGCTGGGCTTGTCCCAGCTAAGAAAGGACAACATGCCAGCATCACTTTGGAGAAACTTCTTTGGTGCTGTGCAACAAAATAATATTCCTAAGGAATTTTCAAGAGAAGGCCTCAAATCTAAGAAGTGCTTTTCTGATGGACACCGTTACTGTCGGAGAGCTTTCACATTTTAAGCTATTTGACCCTGGGGACATTTCTTAGCACCCAGTACGTGGAGACTGGCGACTCTGCAACGTGTTCAGTGACTAAAACTTTAAGATGCAGAAACAAGAGTCCAATCTGTTGGGAGTATACGTGTTTCTTGCTAAAGCCGCGTGGGCCTAAAATAGGGACAAAATTAATTTTGTTTCCTCGTAGTGCTAGGTAGGTCAACACGCAGGCTTTTTTCCCACCTAGAAACAAGGCTACAGCTTCAGCAGTTCAGCACTGGCAAAAACAACAGAGCAGACTTCAGGCAAAAAAATTAACCCAGCACAGAAATGAAATACCAGCTCATATATTTGAGCAGCAGCCGCACTAAGTGTTTCAGGTTTTTCTGTAATTGTATATTAATCTCACTCTGAGGCCCAAATCAGTTTCCTAGTGTTTCAGTGCCATGGATATCTCAGCACCAGTGGACAGAAGAGGATTTTTAGAGCAGTGCAGGTCAGAACATTTGGGAAAGCCAAAATTCTACTGCTTTTGTCTGCAGAGATCATCTCAGAAGAATCCCTCAAGCTCCAGCTGATCATTTCTGCAGACTGCTGGTAAAAATTACTGGCAGGTGTCATATATAAACAATATTTAGCAGCAAACAGATTTCTATGAATTCCCAGTACCCCGACTCGACAACTCCAGTAGATCAAGTGTCTGATCTATTTTCAGAAATACACTCTACGAAGCTATGTCTGCAGCCTATAAAACACTCCTGCTACTCTTGAAGCATCACAGATCTTCATAAACAAATCAAACAACTATTATTGTATGGAAGAAGAGTACAAATCCTTGACTAACAAGTGGTGCTTGACAGACATTCAAGTTACACTTATGTTCTCCTGCACATCAGACAGATGCAGTCCCAAATTTTCAGAGCTACTCCTCCAGAAAGGCCATGGCATTCTGCCTTCCTGTTTAACCTCCAGGAAACAAGAAGGCTGGAAGGTGAGGAACACAGCTTTAACTGAGGCATACATTACTCCTGAACAGTTCATTCCTAAAACCCATAAATTATTCTATTATTTTTGGGAAACCCTAGGAGGCCTGAGATACACCCACTTCCATTTTTTTTCTGTCTGCACATCTGAAATTTGTCCATTTTTCAGGCAGGGAATAGTAATTTCAGTCCCTTCACTTGATTCCAGTCAGTCCTTGCAAGATGTTTGCCCCATCCTGCCTGATGAGAGATATATGACAAGTACAGGTCTCTTCCTTTTCAATCTGTATCCAGGCCAAGAAGCTGTTGCCCATTTAGATGTCAATAGACATTCAAGTGACAGTTTAAAAACAGCTCTGAGTACCTTACCAGCATAGGAAAAGACAACCCACTATCTGCTTTCTTAGGAAAAACGTCAGCTTTTCAGAAAGCTCGTATTCAATGGGTTCCTCTTTCTTGACCATGATCCCTAGGGGATCCTTAGACATAAGTTTCTCTCATTAAAAATAAAGTATTGTAACAACAAAAATAAACTATTAAACTATTTAATAACTGTAACTATTAACTATTAACGAACTATTAAACTATTAAGCTATTTATAAAAATAAACTATTAAACTATTTATTTTTGGAGTTGAACACAATTTTCTTGGTGTAAAACTTCTAACCCAAATCGTCTAAGCAAGCTGAAATTCCAAGAGGTGTCTGTCTTCCCAGAACGTAGCTACAGCTAATTGTAAGCAATCATATAAAAACCAGACCTTGTTCTCAATTACTTATAGAAGATGATCTGAACACTTGGGCACCTCCCCAGTGCCACGGAGCTCAGCAGTACCACTCTGGGTGCAGCATCGGGCTTACATGCGTCTAGGGAAAGAGATGAAACTAACCCTAAGAGGAATAAACATTCCTTCTCCAATATTCAGACCTGCAATTCTTAGAGCAAGCTCAGGAAGACAACGGGTCCTTCATTACTTCTCCTGTGCAACCTTTTCCACTGCTCTAGGACTCCAAAAGCTTCTGAGTATTTTTAGAGAGTATTTAGATGCAAAGGATTCATGTTAAATGATATGTGAAGATTTAATGCACAAGTAAAAATCACAAAAATTATACTTCTAATGTATACTTCTATACTTCTAATATACAGCAATGCTGCTGTATATTGTAGAGTTTTAAGCTTATTGCTGTAGTCCTTGTATGCACTTTGCTTCCTTAAGGGGTTAAATGGCAAAGGTCTCCAATATTAACTACTTAGAGCAAACAAGATCATATTTGTTGCTTGATCTGTGCAATGCTATAAAAATCTTCATGAGTGCCCCAAACTTGTATTTCTTAGCCTTAGCTTCAGGCTCCTCAATTCCAATTAATATTGATATCTCTTACTGACTTAATTAAAAGGTTTTGGTTCAGTCAGTCTTCTAGTAGTGCATTAGAATTAGTGACTTAAATTTAAATGATATTCACACAATTATTTTCATGTAATGTGGATATATGCATTTTGACAGTATTGCAAAAATGTACTTGCATAGAAGTTGCATAGAAAGTTGTTTGAAATTGTTAAACCAGTATTTACTTGCTTGTGGACATGAACTTCAATATATACTTTGGGAAAATAGTCCAGAGAGTATTTATCTAAACATACGGACGTATACTTGTACCTTTTGTACATAAAAAGTACACTCAGAAAATATGTCTTAAAGGTCACCTGCATACATAGGAGGAATATAGATATTATTCCTACATTTGCTTATTCACTAATTACACATTAATTTTCTCCATTATTTGTTCTGAGACCACATGTACCACCCTCAGACTTCCAGATTCTCTCTCTCCCCCCAAATTCTAAGATTAAAAAAAGAGTGAAAATGTTTCAAACATACCAAGTTTCTTACTTCTTTAGTTCTGATCTCCAGTCTGAGAAAACCATAACATCAGTGCGTTCTCACTAAATACACGTGCTCAGATAACGTACAATAAAAGCTGTTCTGAGGTAAATTCACAAAGTTTTTGCAGAAACTTGTGCTCAATCTGCTGCCTCTTCCCTGCTGAACGCTGTGCTGAGGAAGCCAATGTTCTGGATATGCAGCCCAGCAGGCCCCACCACTTTTTGTTTTCATTTAATTCTCATTTTCTACACTGCATATGGAATTTTAGTTATGTTGTCCCTGACAGAGTTTCTGTGTTTTTTGATAATATGAGCAGGCTCACTCCATACATTAAAACTTTCTCCCTACTACATCCCCTTTTAGGGTTCTGAATTCCTGTTGGAGACGAGCATGCCTTTTTGGGGGAAAAAAATAACACACTGCCACTAAATCTTAAGATATATCATCAGTCTGTGGATACCAACTAGCAGGAAAAACACTCAAATCCGAACAGGCATAGCCCAGAAAACATCACTTTTAGGTTAATTCAAACAGCAGATCTTTCATCTTCAAGGTCAGATGCCCTTTCCAAAAGATACGCTTTTAAGATTGTAGTTTAGATAAGACAGGCTGAGCCGATTTAATAATTAATTGCCGCTGCTGTTCCCCCTGAACCATGTACTCTCCCAGCTTTTTCTTTCCACTGCCCCTGGTATTCACCTGCTGCCCCGCCGTGCAAGCTTAGCTTGCTCAGCCAGCTGAAAGCTACCAAAACAAAGGGGGGAAAAGTGTGAAACCACAAAAAAACAACAGCCCAAACCTACCCAAATCAAAGCACAGAGCTTTCTCGTAGTATTTATAGCATCAGTAAAGGGTGCGAAGAGCCACAGAAGCGGGTGAGGAAGGTGATGATGTGAGCGGGGCAGGACGGGTGTGATGAGAGGAGCAGGTAGGGCTCCTCAGCAGCAGTGTGCCACTGGGGCAATTCACACCCCCATCGGGTGCCCAGCAAGCAGCAACCTGGCCAGTGACAGCCAGCGGAGCTGTAAAAGGGACACCGATGTCACCAGCAGAAAAAGCACCCTGGAGAGATGACGAGGTTTTCAAGTTTTGTTGCTGCTGAAGCAGGTTCCTCTCACAACCGAGCCTCAAACCAGTATTTTCTTCTTCCAATCTATGAAGAATTACCACGGCTGAACAGTTTATTCCTGCAAAGCATCACTGAGCACTGCCCTGTTTGTAAGGATGTCCTTTTGGAAAACAACAGCTAACACTCTGGCCCTGGCCACCCCATAGGTTGTGCCTCACGGCTCCTGGCTGCAGCTAACCGTGGTAAGGAGGACATGGCACACGCGGCAAGGACAGGCAACTCCTCACACTAATATTTTGAGAAACCAAACGGGTCTGGAAAGAACTGGATACAAAAGGAGAAAAGTTCTTTATTCGCTATCTATATACACCACCAAGAACCTGTCTTCTTCACTTGTGAGACCAAAACGAGAGCTGTGGAGCTTACTTTACGTGGCAGACCTGCTTCATCAGTGACCTGGTGCACCTAGGAAAAGCCAAAGTCATGCAACAGGGGTCTGCTACAGCACTTCTACACTCAGGGCACCTTGCTAGACTTGCGACACAACACTATCGTAATATTACTACCTTGCCTGAGAGACTCATCGATTTCATTACAAAAAGTCTAAGCCCTGCTGCTGAAAATTCTCCAGAACCAGAACTTGAACAATTCTGCATTTTTAATCTGCCCCCAAGTTTTCAAACTAGAAATATATTGCTGCACCATCTTATCTCCTAGTTAACTGAAAGCCATATTTTGAGTTGAACACTGCTCAGAAAATTTCACTATGTTAAAACAAAGTCCTACATTATAACAGTTTCACTCCATTAACATCAGGAAGTCAGCGAGCAATAAACAAAACAGAGGTTGCCTGTTAAAATAACAACTGGTATGAAAGACAGTGTAACACTCTTAGGCATAAAAACGTCACTGTCTGTTTGCACCACAAGAATATTGGTTATTGTATTTCTTGCAACCACACACGAGTATTCCATGCATTAAGAAAAGACAAATCACTAAAGCAACAGAAATCAGGAAGCCTTTCAATAGGTTCAAAATAATAGATGGAGGACATCCAAAGATACCAAAGCAAACTGATATAGTACCAGGAGAACTTTTCTGTAGATGGATAATCCACATTAATTAAAGCACTGCTAGATACCACTGCAGCTAAGCTGTTAGTTTAGCTTAATACTAAGACAAAACATTTTAACGTAACAATGTGGGTTACATTTTGAAAACTGTTTAGTCATTTTTGCCCTCAGTACAACCTAATGTTTCTAGGAATGCAAGTTATTTTTATTAGGCAGCCAGCTGCAGACATTGCTGGAAGTTAACTGCGTTAAGTTCCAAAAAAATGAGGAAAATTACAATTCTGCACATGCCTTCAAAAGTTTCCCTAAGACATGAATGGAATCTGTGTTTGAACAGCAAAAGTCAAACAATTTTGAAGCTCGATTAAAGGAAATAATGATTTATTTGCAAGGTATCTTTTGATTCAATGTAAAGCTGTTTGTGCTTCAGTGTCTGAGATTTGGTCCATACTTACAAGAAAGTATTGCTGCAATGATGTATTACAACATAACCTTAAAAAAAAATAACTCTGAGCAACTGCCTACATCTCTACATCCATGCTGCATGATAGGATGTGGAAAGCCAGGTGATAAAATCTTCCTTTTACAGAGAAATCAACAGAAAAAAGGTATTTTAAGCCATGGCACAGTTCCATATTAAATACTTAACGTAACTGTCATCAAATTAAACAAGTTATTAATTACTACAAGTTCACCCAGCAACACTTCCTATGCTTATTTCTAGATGATGAAATTATACTTTTGCTCATAATAAAAAGCACAGATTAGTTTTTGTAAATAGGCACGCTTTATTTTTTAAACCACCAAAATACGCAGTGTTTCAAAACTTCCAGAATTATTCCTGCTTTAGGCGACCTGAAGCAGATTTGCACACGCAGTGCAGTCGCTGAGGGCGTGCTAGCAGGACACCCAGCACCACGTGGACCACGCTTTACCCCTGAGCATAAAGGAGCCGTGTTGGCCCAGCATTGCGGCCGC
Organism: Aythya marila; assembly: GCF_965140915.1. NCBI lineage: Eukaryota > Metazoa > Chordata > Aves > Anseriformes > Anatidae > Aythya > Aythya marila. The sequence continues at coordinate 193,164,731 of NC_139042.1, read as the reverse complement.
TCAACTTGATCAAATTTTAAAAAAACTTGCAAGGAAATTCTCGGCAGAAACCTTTCAGACTCTGAACCCCCTCCCCATTTCTCCCAAACCAAACCGGTACACCTGCAGGGTGCCTCACAGGAGCCAGCTGTAGGGGTTTCCAAAACGTAAGGTGGCCGTGCTGTACCTGCGGTCCCCCTCCATCCTGGCAGGGTCTGTATCGGGGATGGGCATATTTAAGGAAAAGCAGACCTGCCCCCGACTGACAGGTAGCTGGAACGTTTTACAGACCAGCTGGTGCTGTGTAGCCGAAATCAAGCTTTAAAGCAAAGTTTGGGATAAAAAGGAGAATGGCAAAGCTTAACCAGTAAAGCCAGCGTAGGTCAATGCTGCTGCCGCCTCATCCAGTGTAAACGTCTCATGGGAAACGCACTAAGAAAAAGAACCCTGGCTGAAAGAGAAAAAATAAAAGGAAAAGAAAAAGAGGAGGGCCAGGCAGGGTGAGATCCTGCCTTGAGAAGCCCAGCACGGTCTGCAACACAAACACCGGGGAGCGAGCGGCTTCCTCTGCGAGTGAAGCAAGGCTCCGAGCCCTTCCTGTGTCACAACTCCTGCGCTTCCTTCGCGCGCCCGCTGCCGCAGCGACGCGCACAGCCTGCACCGGCACCGCGCTGGGGCTGCGGCCACTGCCCAGGAGATGCAAGGCACCCAGGGGACACACCCAGCTCCCGGCTGTCTGGACTGCCCGCTGAAATCACCTGTGATGGAACAGCTTATAACTTATAACGAGCTTCAGGTTTTTTTTTAAGGAAAGGCTGTGCAGCCACGTAAGAATGAAAAGTTGCTGCTCTAAAATTTACAAAAAAATGAAAGATAAAGGAAATACTATTTTGCATCTCACGTAACTCCAGAAGTCCACTTTACAAAACTGAGTTCAGCAAAGCTTTCTGTATTGATTCCCTTCACGGGCATAAAATGCCCAGGTCAGACATTCAGCTAGCTGAGTATGGCAGAGACACAAAAAACTTTCAGGTGATTACGTTAACTGAATCTAAAAGCAGGCTGTAACACATTTTCAAAAGTATTTTCTCATAAATGAAAAGAAAAACTACTACAAAGGTAGCGGTGAACTCCTCAAAATCATGCTTGGGTCAGCTGGAGTGCAGTAAAGTTCGCATTTGCTGAAGCTAAGAGAGGAATTTTGTGAAGTAAAGGTGTGACGTGATGAAGCAGCAAGATGACAGCTTTGTTAGGTGATAAGCACGTAAAGTGTCACCTGTTTTACTTGCTTTTCAAGTGATAATTGTGCAACTCTGACTGCAGAGATTATCTGCCATAAGCGTATTCTTGTGACATTAAACAAAACTTTCAAATAGATTCTAACTCTTCTTCAGCATTAAAGGACATTGCATTGTTTTCATTTTTGTGCTTTATATATTTTTTGAAAAAACAAAATCAATCTAATCCTACCCTAAATATAAAACTTAAAAACCAAAAACAAGACATGAGGCAATTCTACTAAACTGACATTGAACCAAGGTTCGGTTTAAAAAAGAAAATCTGTATTTTTTTTAAATCAGAACTACGTATAGAACAAAAACCCAGGAACTGAGCAGAAATAAAAATAAGGCAGCATACATTACTCAGTGAGTAATTAATGGTTAAAACAAAGTCTTGCATTTAGCAAGATGAATTGTTAGTGTTCAGCAGAAAATATTTGTTTCTATAGCTCTCTTATGAAACCATTATAATTTACACTCAAATATCTGTTTTCTGAACTTTGCTTTATCTCACTGATACCATCTAGCTAAAATTGCCACACACATCCATATCTGTGAGTTAAAAAAAAACAACACACACAACCACAACAAAAAATACGTTGTCTGCTTAAACTTTGCTTCTGGTGCACATGCTGGCAACACCTCCATAATTTCTTCATATAACTGCATCACATGATAAGCAACTGGAAATAAAACTGACCTAGCACATGCACTACCAAGTAACTTGAATCCCTCGCTGCGGGTGAGGGCGAAGCAGCAGAGCCTGGAGCCAACCTCGCCAGGTTTCACTGACACTGACCTCAGAAACGCACGGGAGGAAGGGATTTCACCTTCTCCTGCTCACGCTTCCAAAATCCGCTTTCACCTTCTGAGTTTTCATCATAAGAAGAGCAAAGGAGCCACTCACAGGATGAAGTTGACCGGGCATCCTTAAGCTAGGGCACAGGCACCGTGTCGGCTCAGTTCCCCCACGCCTGCTGGCAGCAGCGTGCTGTGAGGGCTCAGAGAGATGACGGGAGGCAGGAGAGCACGTGGATAAAGCTGGCACACCGTGTCCTGGAGGAAAGACCTGAGAGTGCGCACAGGCAGGATCTTCACTTGGCTCGTGCTAATTGAAAGTTAACAGCTTTTGGGAATTTCTCTTTCCAAGATCTCCGTAACTGGGAGACACCAAAACCAGCAATGCCTGTGGGGTGCTGCAGCCTAGCGCTCATGCAGTTCTTTCTTGGGTTTGTGAAGATAACGTTGGGTACAAGTGAAGCTGTGAACATGACATGGACTGGATGCAAAAACATCCCGAGTGGCTTCTCTTCCTAGTTCCCTAGAACAAAACAACACAAAACAGAGCAAAAAGCTCCGTTCCTTGCCTCAGCATGTGTTGACCTTTTCAGTCTCGTCCCTTTCCAATTGCAAAGCCAGGCTAGCTCTGACCTGACTGACTCCCAGCACGCCAGGTAAGGCTTGTGGAGCAGCAGAAGAAAACCCAAAGCGTTGCAGATCTTCCCAAGACTGACAAATGGACATGGGTGAGGTTCTCGTGACTTTCAGAACTCCATGCGAGGAAATGTGAACAGCACCCCTGGGGCTGTGCATTACGTTCTTGGGTATGTCCTTCCGCTGCTCTGGGGGGAGAACACTATTTTATTTTTTTGTATTTATTTTTCTTCTCCCTTCTACCTCGGCAAGAAAAACACCTGATCTTGACAGAGCAAGTGTTACAGGACAGCGGGGCTATTAGCACACCATGCACTTGAGAATATTCACCCTGGTGCACACACAGCCATAGATCTCTGTGCCCAGCAGTGGCACAGACCGCACTGTGAGGGAACGCTGAGCCTTTATCAGCCAACCAAACCCTGATAACTGCTGGCTGAGCATCCTCACCGCCCTCAACATCACTTTATATGCAGGACACGTCAGTAGCTATCACTGATCCAATACGGACAGGAGCTGATACCGCTATGGATTTTTTTCCCCCTCAAACATCCATTTACAATTCTCTGACTGGCTTTATTTTTCTTAAAGACCAGCAATTTTGGGTTGGTTCAGAGAGTGCTTTGCTTTTAAAATTCTGACTGATCAAAATATTTCCAACTTTTTATTATTATTATTTTTATTAAAAGGCCATTTAAATGGCTCTAAACATCAGGAAGGTGATGAACCCCAGTTAGAGGACTGCTTCCCTGATGAAAGCACTCCCCTTTCTGCCATAATGGATTTGAACCCAAGTATTTCACCCTGCAGAAGAGGACAAACTATTGCCAAGGGGGCTCAGGTATTTGTTCTCCCTTCCTCCTGCTGAAATTATTTCACTTTTTATAAACACGTTTTCTGAACCATACACTGGATCTTATATGTCAAAGGTAGGGAATGGCTCTTCCTTGCTCTGTTCAACAGCTATTTGGCAGCTTTATTCAAAATAAAAACTTTGATAGGACAGAAGAAATCAGCGTGGTCCTGAACTTGTGCCTTCCCGCACAGGGGGACTCGGTCCCTCAGGCAGCAGGTAATTCAGAGCCTCCCTCATTTCCTTCCATTTCTTTTCCATATGAAACACGCAATCAGAGAAACAGGCAAAGGCTCTCAAGCACGGTGGTTAGGGTACTTCCTGGGAGATGAGATAAATCCAGCTCCCATCAGCATTTCGTTCCCCAGAGGAGAACGAGTCTGGCTGAGTGATCACAAACTCCCACCGACACTAGGTGGCCTGCTTAAGATGCTCTTGATTCCAGTCCCCCCAGATTAGGGAAGGATAGGGTAAATCGGGTGTCCCACATCACACACAACCGTTCTGATCTCCAAACTACTGGGTAAGGGAACAGAAATCATTTTGAAAAGGTTGTCCTTTATTTCCTCTGTTTTTACTTCAGTCTCCTAAAAGAGATTTCAACTCAGGCCAAGTGGAACACTCTGCTTCTCTCAGCATGACATTTATTTTGTTATGAAAATGAGAGAAAAATTAGTTATACTCTTTTAGCCTTTTTAACACAAAAAACCTGTGTGTTTTCTTCTTTGGCAAGCTGGAGGAAAAAAAACAACTTATTTTTTCTCAAATGTGTCTACCCATTAAGTGGCAATAAATTACTCCCTAGTATTTATTCCAGATTTTTTTTTTTTTCCAGAAGGTTTTGTTTTATGGAATAAAACAAAGGACTGAGATCCCATCTCCAGCTGAAGGACGGGCAAGCTGGCTGCAGAGCAGGTTGGCAGAGCCAGGCCGTCTGCAGTCACTCAGGAGCTCTCCAGAACCCGTGGACGCGGTTTTTGCGTTATTAACCCAAAAGCAAAGCCTCTCGCCGAAAACCACCTTATACCTAAAGATCAGAAGGTACCATCAACGCTTGGCAGAACACAAACAAGCCGACAGCTGCAGGTCTGAAACACGTTCAGGCCAGAGTGGTAGAAACTATAAGGAACCAAATTAGCACACGTACAGATAAGTATGATATACTGGGGAAAGGTCAATGGAGTTTGTTAGAGTTATGAGTCACAAACGTACTGGAAGGCATAAATGAAAGTGTGGATAGGAGAAATCCAATTAACACAGACTATTTAAACTTATAAGTTAAAGGAAACCATGTATTTGCGTTTCCTAGAGGAAAGGTAGCTGTCGAGGGAGGGGAAGGAGCATTCAACCCCTCCTCCCGAAGGCTATCTACAAGGCAAAGAGAAGAGGGTGAAAACAGTCAGTTTTCTAGGCAAGAATTTCACCAATGGCATGCAACATGGGGCTGTATTAAGGCCGGACCTATCCAACATATCCAGAGAAGAAGGTGGTTAGCCAGCAAACAAGATGTTTGGTATTTAATTACTCAGAGAACTAAAGATGAAAATCAGCAGATTGCAGAAAGACCTAATGTTGCTGAACGGAGTAATAAACCAGTAAATGAGATTCAATGTAGAGAAATGTAAAGTGAAAGAATATGGAAGAAAAAAAAACCAACAATATATACAAAATGACGGTCTCTGAATTATTAGTACAGAATAATGAGGTACTGGTCTTGTAATAGAAGTTAATCTCAATGATCTGCGGTGGTCAAATGTTATGCAAGGAACGCAGCACGACACCACTGCTTCCCTTTCAAAATTGGTTTAAAAGAGCTGGGTAAGGTACAAAAACACACAGTGAGGACAGGGACGGGTCTCTATAGGAGTGACAATTAAACAGATGCAGACTTGTCAAACTAGAAAAGCGATGACAGAGGAGGGTTACGCTACACACTCATTATGAAGGTGGACAGGAAATGAGTGTTCGCTGTCGGACAACAAGTTCAAAACAAAAAAAGGGAGGTACTTCACACAGCGGACTGCCAACTGTTGAGAATCCTTTCCACAGGACCCTAAGCTGTTAAGTCTCCATTATGTTCAAAAAGCAATGGGTCAACAAAATTGTTTGGCAGCGCAGTGACAGACACCGGTCTTTGCAAAGTTCAATTCTTTTTTACAGAATTTCTCTCCTCATCTTACTGCGTTTCCATCTCCCAGGAAGGTATGCTGCACGCCAGGTTGCTGAATGAAAGGCTATCCTGTTCTTCGGTGACTCAGACCCCAACTATCTGCACTGATACAAAACTGTAGGATTTCAACTTCTACAGAACTATTTTCGGTCGAGTACAAACTCTTCTATTACAGCTAGTTCCTGCACCAAGGCTGTGATGGCTTCACACACGTTTTTAGTTAATGGACAGCAAAAAAACCCTCACAACCCTGCTACTGAAAACATGCTGTTCTGCACCGTGCTGTTCTCTGCAGCAGTGCCTGGGTCTGACTACGCCTTTCCTGCCCGTGTGAAAATGCTGAAAAGCTTTGCTGCTCAATTCAGCATTCCCTCTGAATGCATCTGGTGTTAGACAGCAATGAAAAGGTTTACTTACGCTGCAAACTAATCCTTTGTCGTCCTAGCCAAGTTCGAAAGCACCATTTTTACTGATAGTCATCTACCTAGAGTCACAGAACGAGAAACACTTGTCTCCAGACTCATCTGGACATCCCCGGGTAGTCCTGCCAGGGTGAGAAAGCTGGAAGTACACGCGAGGATGCGCTGGACCGCACGCTTCGTGCAACCCGATCAGCAAACACAAACTAAATCTATCCGAGCAAGTCTAATCTACATAAACCTTTTCTGTATTGTTGGCCAATTCCTGGCCCGTGTTTCAGCTTGCACAGATGTATTCCTGCTTCAGTATTTTGAGGTAAAAGCTGCACCAAAAAATGAGACTCCTCCCTGCCAATCCTTCTCCCAGCAAGCTGGATTTTAAAATGAAGCAATTTTTCAGTCAATCTCAAGCCTAAAACACAATTAAAAAAACAATAATTTTCTAGTTATGTAATTAGCAAACTGCAACACCAATGATAGACACATGGAAAGAATAACCCTATACAGCACACGATTTATTCACAGGGAATAAAATGGAAGCAGGAGCATAAAATAATGATAGATTAGCACTAGCGTTAGACGTATTTCTCATATGCAAGGCTTGATATTTTATGGAAGTATGGTATTAGTTATACTTCACTAGATGCAGAGCAGATGCTAAGCATGATAAAAGATTATTTTCTCGGATACCAGAAGTCTGTCCAAAAAAAAAAAAAAGGGGGAAAAATCTGTTATTTCCCAGAACACCAGTCAAGGGAAACGTTCCTGGTTAACAGCAACACTAGTCTCACAAGCATAAATAGCTAATGAGGCAGATTTCCTAAATTTTATTTAGGCATCTTAACAGTAGGTAGCTCTTGGTGCAGGAAGCTAAATCGAGCATTAAAAATTGACTCCAAATCAAACTACACACCTAGTGAGGTGAACAAGTTGCCCCTCATCATTCGCCTAATGTATTTCAAACAGTTCTCTCATTGTGTCTCATAGAATTTAATTAATTACTCTATCTAGATGAATTTAACAATTTTATTTTAAAACCAGAATCTTACGGTGCTTCTAACCTATCTGTAGTGATAAAGTGTATTTTAGAAGAAGGTCTAATTCAATATTTTTAGATTTGAATATGACAATTATTACATTAATACCACTAGTTAAATAGAATAGCATTAAGCTATTAAGATAATTACATGAATCACTACAGGATTGTGAAATGGGAAACACACAGAAGAGCTTCAGCTATAGTTGAAATGATGAGAATTTTAAGTACAGTATTTTATGCATGGAAACAAAATGTTTTGAATAGATTTGGCACTAGTCAGGTACCAAGACGCTGTATACTACTAGTACACAGTGAAACGAACAGAACATTTAGATTTTAAACATGCAGCTGTGATAAACATGTTTGCACACTGGAGGAAAATAAAAATCATGTTGAAATAAAGAAGAAGAAATACTTTAAAAATTCAGAAGAATTTATCTGGGATAAATATTATTACTGAGCATTGTGGAGAAAGTATCTGAAGTAGATTTGCAAGCCTTGTACTAGCTGGTTTATCAATAGCTGACATTTTCCTCTACTAAAAAATAGAATATTTTGTAAAATACCGAATAAATTCATTTATTCATGAAAGGCATTTAGCATAACTACTTCCAACTTAAAAACCAAACAAACAACAAAAGCTCTCGAACCTCAGCTCCATTCTTATTTCAATTGCTCTCCGTTGCACCTCTCTGCAAAAGGACAGGGTCTATCCTATCGCCCTCCGGCATGCCAAAGGACTTCGGTCTTCCACGCTGTACCCCAGGTGGCCTGTAGGTGTTAAAAGAGGCCATGGAAGTGGCAGCAGAAAGTGGTATTTCGGACCATCAGAAGTGGTATTTCTGGACAAGTAAGAGACTGATGTTCCTGCTTGCTTTCTGCTCACCACAGAAGCCTGATCGGGGCAGATGTGTGGGCTGGAGCTGGCCTCCAGGTGCTCTGGCCTCCTCCAGCCCTGGCTCTCCAGCACTGATCTCCAACCCTTCCTGCCCTCCACCTGACCCAGCTCGTGGCACAGGAGGTGGTCGGCTGCTAGAGAGGGCACTGCCCCAAAACTGCTGCTGTTTCCTTTGGGAAGAAGCAATGGACAGCAGAATCAGTTTTTTGAGGCAGCTTTCTGGTACAGGTTTTAGTAGATGAAGAGCAAGAAGTTGCTAAATCTATGCTTTGCGAGAAATTGCTAAAGATAACATACTATAAATGCATAGAAGAGTTAGAAAATTAACTATACCTAAAATGTTTAGGCAACTGTGAGAAGTCATTGTCGATGGGCAGGCCCATACGCAGGAATGACTTCAACAGGACTGAGATGGGACTTATAGCATTGGGTAGTGACTAATCCCAGCGTTAATTACCTTCTGTGAGACACACTGAGTACGACGCATCTGAACGTAGTACTACCAGAAAACAACCACACCCAAAAAAACCCACCACATTTTTCTTGCCTGATCACAAGCAGGATACATAAAGAGATAACAGAGGGAAGAGAGCTGCTCTTGAAACTTCTGTACTTTTGAATACAGCAAAGAAGCAAGGATTTCAGATTTGGGCCTTTGGCAAAGTTGGATTCCACAACTGTACCTTCTGGACAGTACATCACAACTTGATATAAAAAAGGATTTGTTCTTTCTTATCTTTTACTCAGCAAAACACTTCCAAGCAGCAAATTATAAAGCTTGTAAAACACCAACACCGCATTCTTTCTCTAGGATGGGAGACATCTACTTAATTCAGCCCAGGGAAGGCATGCTATGGAGAGCTCTAGCACAAACAGTCCCATTTCTAATTTTGTCAGGTTTTTACAGGTTATGATGTTAAGTTTTCACTGCACCTCTTCCCTCTGCCTCACTACCGCAGCCCCAGCCCTCCAGCAGTGAGGCAGTTGGAAGGAAGAGGCCCTAAACTCAGCCCTGTAAATTATAGTATGTAGGAGATTAAACTTAAGCCTAATGCTACAGTCAACCTTCAACAGCTGAGCTCTATAAATGGACACTCCTTAAAAGAAATCCTTATTGGTTACTATTTAAAACTACATCTCTATTAAAATCTCGACTGAAAGAAATTACAAGCGATACACATCTCCCATCAATGCCATGACAACACCACCCGCTTCGAGTATGCACGGTATCATTTAGCACAATTTGCTTGCAGGTTAAAAAAACATGTAAGGGCTCACTAAACAAATATTACCAATGAATACGCTATGCGAAAGAGAATTTCTATTGTTATAAATTAGCTTAGGTGTAAACTAGAACAATACACTTTCAGGGCACTGAAAAGCCCAGCTCTGTCAGTCTGCTTCCTCTGTAGATTTATTTAAGATCAGCACTGTAAAATTACAGCACAATCAAGGCACTGTAAAGGCAAAACAGAGAAAGTTAGGGAAAAGATGACTGATCGATGTTGTAGCCTCAGATTTTTCAATTTCATACACAGGTAAGGGGCGGAGGGGAAAAATTACTATGCTAAATAACAACTGTATACATGCTGCTCACTGCTGAGTGTCTTCTGCTGAATAAATCCTGCTCCCCAAAGTGCAGTCCCTTGAGAGTTCAACCCTGCCAAAACGTTCCTGCTATCTCATTCAAAGAATCTTTTGAATGAAGGAATTGTCAATTATTGATGCATTGACCTAGGGCGAATTTTTGAAGCATCTAAGTTTTTTATGGGCAGTTGTGAGCTTCCCACTTAGGCTACTCATTGACCTTACCTCTCTCTACATTATATCTATGTATCTATTTGTATATAGATATATATCAGAAACAGAGTTCAGACAGATTTATAGATAGATATCCATATATCTATGGTCTGTTTTAGGCTCTGTCACTGGTCATGAATTAGTAACAACAAACAAGACAGCAGTTTAAGCAGTGGAGTGATAGTAGAAAATATATATTTTAAAAGCCCCATAAAATACTGTGCTACTTTTTCTAAGCAAGCAGGCCAGCCAGTCTGAACACAGCTCCACTTTAAACTCGCAAGCTAGACTAAGAGAAGAAAACACGACAAACTCTTTCCAGCCTCCAGCAGCTCTCAGCAACCTGCAAAGTGAAGACAGTACGTTTGCTCTGAGCATCAGCTGTGCATCTTTCAGTCCCTGCCACAGTCCGTCCCTTGGAGCTGGGTGTTACTCTCTGCATTCAGGTTTACTTTGTGTGATACATCTCCAACACAAAATGCGTTTGTTGCTCTTGCTTTAGTGTGGCTTATGATGCATCTGCTGGTTAGGACATTCTCTTCTCCTAAGAGGTGGAAGATGAGAGAATAGCTCCTAGGCAGTAAGGCTACTAAATCCAAATCTCTTGCTTCCTGGCCAAGTTATTACAGAGAAGGCAGGATTTTGTTTTGTTTTGTTATTCTTGAATGAACATGGCCTCGCCAGTGCCTCTTTCATGGAGCTCTCTCTAGGGTACATCCAAAAAAACCCAACCCAAGCTGTCTGCAGTTCTGGCCGAGCACAGGAGCCAATACTGAGGTGACCAACACCCTCATGCATACAAGCAGCTACAAAGATTTTAATTTACTTCTTGATTTGAATTACATGTTAAAATTTCATTTTAGCTTTTACGCACTTAAGTACTTCTCTGAATCTGGCCAGAGTCTATCAGCAGTCAGGATACAGAGCTGTTCTCTCCAAGACAGATTTTCCATTTCTGCACCTATTCAGAATCCCAAGAATTGCTCTGACAGTCTAAAAATACAGCACTCCAAGAGTATGTAGGGAAAGAGCTGAATTCAGAAGAGTGCTGTTTTAGTTTTGCTTCTGCAAGGGTAACATCCACCCTATCTGGATTGTCCAGGCAACGACGTGCTATTTAAATTCTGCAGGAATGGTGCAGAAAATGGCTCGTGGCCTCAATTTCAGAGACTGCCGCTATGCTGGGCCCACAGAACTTGCATCGATGGAGTCAGGACCAACCTACATCACCTGCAAGTACCATTGCAGGAACTGGAGCTCATGTTTTCACCATAGACAGGAAACAGTTAGGTCACTGACTGCAATTTGGTCTTAAGATTTCTGATAGAAAGACTGTAAAGCTAGAGAGAATTTTTACATGCTTGTAGCTACCAGGGGGTTCCAATATAAAGTAATAGAAATGAAAGATACAGACAAAATGTGTGTATACTAGGCAATTGTACAGGTCAAGTTAAATGTACGAATACAGTACATATAAAATACTCAATTTCTTCTCTCCCATCCCCCCAAAAGAAAAAAAATATGGATTCTTGCCAGTCCAGCTGCTAACATTAAACTGTTGCCATATTTAACAAAAAGCAGGGGGGATGAGAGTAATTTTCATTATTGTAGTTCTCTTCTGCAGTGAAACCTTACCGTGTGACAGCCCCAAAGTTATTTGATGAGCAGCGATACCATATAACAAGTTTTGACAAGGCTGTGAAACAAGAAAATCCCAGCAACAGAAGGAGAATTACTGAAAATGCCATTGTCCTTGAAGGGCACAAGAACGCTCCCCTGACAAAAGGTCAAATGCAGTGGATAAAATATTAACAATTACAAAACCCCAAACAGGCGTATTTTGTAAAAAGCAAGCCACTGAATAATTGAAATAATATCAAAGCTGAGAGTAATCCATCAAACGTGACAGTGATACCCATATCAAAATCCTTATGCAAAAAGAGATGCCAGCTAGTGATGTTCCAGTTCGTGGTAAGAAAGCAAATTGTTCACACTGGAAGCTCAGCCTGCTTTTCTTTAATCGTGGTTCATTAAATTGTAACACACAGCTATTACAATGGAAAATAGCTAGTCTGAGTAATTCAAAGAATATAACCTCTCTTAGAAAATAATTATGATCTGGAAGGGAAAATAATTTATTTATATTCTCCTGTACTTCAGTACTTGCAAGCTTGTTTGTCTTTTAAATGGTGCTTAAACAGCCCAATAGAAGGATAAAAGGAAATATCCTTTTCCTCCTTTCATGAGGACATGAATAAGTTGACCCAAGGATTTATAACGCAGAAGTAATGAAAATTAAGGGCAGCTTTTTTCTTTTTTAAGGGATAAGAATTTTTACTTCTTAATCAGAAGCCTACAAAAAAACAACCTTAGAGACAAGAAGGAAAGACAGCAACGAACCTGCAACAGAGAAGTGAACAGAGGAGGAGATCTACACATTCATTTTTCCTTGACAAAACAAACGTGTTCTCCTCTATACACTACTACTTCATCAAATAGGGGTCTTAGCTATTCGGCTCGTTAAAATACCCTCCTCATTTTTTTGAAATCATTCCAGAGTATGTTTGGAAACTTTCCTTGATGATTATACTGCAGTGATTGTTTAAACCAAGCTTCGCTATTTAGCTTAGCTAATTCATGCCAGCCCCCCCCCCCCCTTTACTTTTAACACTTTTTAAACACATTAATTTGTTTCCTCATATTAAAAGAGGAACTCCAGATGTTTTGACAAGCTCTCTGCTGCTCCAGAGCTACCTTTTGTAAGAGGTTTTCTTTTCAACAGGAAAAGACCAAAGTTAGCAAGCCTATGATTGTATGGAACCTTCCTGAAAAAGCAACCAGAACTGGATCTGATGCTCTTTATTCTGGTAAAGGGTAATGCAGTTTAAGAATATCAAGCGTTGCTCCGAGTGCAACTAACAAAATAGAAACATCTCCTGGGAAATGGTACGGGTCCCATCTCAACAAATAACAGATATGTCTTCTCTTAAGTTCTGTGATAGTCTACGACAGACAGCTCAGCACAGGCTGCTACCCTAAAAATCTTCCAGAAAACAGATATATCGGAGAAAACAAACAAAAAACAAATACCAAGGACACTGTGGTACTTCAGGGATACTAAAACACTACACTTCCAGTGTCCCAAAAAGCGCTCTACATCTTCATTGAGGTCAGCATTTGAGAACAAACAGTCTCAAAACAAAAATTCCCCACATGCCAATATACTTAGACACTCTGCGAGCCATCTAACTAGGCTGATGCCTCATTTCAAAGTAGTTTATGGAGAAACAAAACAACTGCATGTTCGCATATTAAACAAACAAACAGAAACCTAAGATATTGTTGCACTGCAACAAGTCACTGAAAAGAACTGGACTCAGAAGCAAATGACACCATTCCAATCCTATTGTCGCTGACATGGTGATATATTATTTTCAGAGTGTACAATAGTACTGAGCGACCTCCAGAAATGATTTGATTTATATTTCCTACCCAGCAGCCTAAAACAGCAAGTAGCTCTTTCAGTTGGACTTACACCATACGAACATGAATGGTTTAATCCTCATAAATGGATGCAAATGCTTATCCCACAGATGTAAGGACCTGAAACTGCTCTTAATAGCTCAGCACTTCCCTTAGAGGCTTGGAGAGATCTCTTGCTTCGCAATGCCAAGCTTTATGCTGGGTTCATTACAAAGACTGTCAAGATCAACAAGTCAGTCCTCTAATCAGCCAGATCTCTTATTTTACCTTTCTAATTTCTACTTGTCTGAGGCTGTACGATGCACCACTTCTCGTTTTAAAAGCCTGAACCACAAGCAGATTTTTGTCTTTTTCTGCTCAATAGTCCAGGAAGCAAACCCTTAAAAGTTAAACAACAACATCTGCTTCTACAATCTCCACAACTTCCCAGTGCCATCGAGGATGGCTGCCACATGTCTGAAATTAGAGACAAATGAACCACTGGGTCGACTTACGCTCTGGAGAAAGGCAAATGCCATCAAGGACTCAAGAGAAGTGTACCACAGCCCAAATGTTCACTAAAGTAAGCATTCCAGTGCTGCTCCAAAGCCAAGACCTTCAAGTTACAATGCAGAGAACCTAGAGACATAAAGCACATGTCTGGCATGGATCTGAATCCTTACTGAGAGAATATGCACTGGATCTTACCAGGGATATTAGCAACAAACCACACTTTGCAGGAGATTCTGGGATAAATCTCTACTAGTCCTTGTCAATAGCAATAAAGGCTCCCCAGGATGCAGCCTTCAAGAGCCAAAAAAACCACCAGTGCTGGCTTCTAACTCTGCCTCATTTCATTGTCTTCGTTTCAACTTTAAAGCTGCAATTCAAGACATGTAAAATAATGCGTTTTACAGTAAACAGGGCAATCTAAAATAACCTCAAAGTCTACTGACTGAGGTCTTCTCTGTCACTGAATTTACAGGTATACTGCTGCATGACCTAATTAATTAAACAAAATTTGATTAATAAGATACATGTCTAGCTCTTCTTTTAATCTTACTCATTTCATATTAAAATGATTGTATGTTAGCCAATGTGTGCCAGTAACACAACCTGTAGTACTTTCAGCAATAAATTTTTTTTGGAAAAAAATCATTATTTTTCAATAATTACTAAGACCTCCAAGAACACTTCTCTCTTCTAAAAACTTTTTATATAGGTTTAGTACATCACCTTTACTGTTTTTTCTTTAAAACAATGCATATATATATATATATATATATATATAAAACAAATATATATACACACACACATATATAAAAAATATGTATTTAAAGCTCTTCTCTAGGCCTTCCAGCAATATTCTAGAATACCTTCCCTGAAATAAGTCTGCCTACATCAGTTTGTTAAGTATATTAAGTACAATCTTCAAGGGGCAACACCTCTGTTCAATTATTTTCAGTATGCTCCATTTCTTTTAATGCAGACTTTTTAAAAGTCTTTATTAACCTTAGGTTCTTAAATCAAGTAGTTCAGAATTTAACTCTCGGTTGTTCAGTGTAACAGGATTGTGATGAAGTAAAAGGGATTGCATAAATAATGGAATAATGGAGAAAAGAGAAAAAAAAAGAAAAAAGGCCAGTGACTCACGGGATCTCTGCAGTTCACAAGCAAAACACTAATGCTGATGTTAATTGGTTAATTCCAGAGAGCTCAAAAAGTTCCTTCCAACACGGATTACTTCACTTTCATCTATAAAAAATACCATTTTGTCCAGCTGTTTAGTTTTACAATATCCTTTTACAGCTCTTCAGTCTCCTCAATCTCATTTAAAGGACGTATCACCAGCAAGTTCTTCCACCTCTGCTCTTTCTAGCCGAGTTCACAGAATGGTTGTTTTGGCTATGCTACCCTGTACCAAACTTGGACATTAAGATAAAGAATTCAAAACACTAATCCAGCATCTCACTTTACACTTCTTGCAGGAGTTTCACATGGCTCCTACGTGAAAACAGGA
Source organism: Aythya marila (assembly GCF_965140915.1). Lineage (NCBI taxonomy): Eukaryota > Metazoa > Chordata > Aves > Anseriformes > Anatidae > Aythya > Aythya marila. The sequence continues at coordinate 193,149,377 of NC_139042.1, read as the reverse complement.
CCAGCTTTCATACCACTCTCCAGACCAGGTGGTCACATCCAGGAAAGGGCACAACTACCGAAGGCTACCGCACAGCATTGTCAATAGCTATGGGTCAGAAATTCAGCAGCATTTATTTTCTGTTCTGTCATACACCCCTGTATAATGCACCAATGCTTATGGCACCCACTGTACCGATCAGCACACACAGAGAAGCTTTTCTGCTGTCACCGAAAGAACCATAAGATACCTGAAGCTGGACAAGAAAAAACTGAGTATAAGAGCAAGAAGCAAATTTTGGAGACAAAAAACATAAAAAACCCACACAGGACTGCTTGTCAAAACCCTGGAATTAGCATCCTACCCCTCCAATTAATTTAGAACGTCTTTTTCATAGTAATACTCTTTCAGATCATAAATTACTCAGTGGATGCTAAAAGCTGTATTTCCTTATTAGTGTTTTTTCACAGTTATTTCAGTCTGGGCCAAAGGTACCAGTGAGTTGTATGACTGCTTTTGAACATGAACACACTTGCTACTGGTTGGTTGTCAGCAGTCCATCCGTACAAACCCAAGGTAATACTTTGTTAATCTCTCCTTCAAAGTAAATACACTTTTACATTTTCCACTTACTGAGTTGCTTTGCTGTCAAGAAGACAGAAAGGGACACAGGATTTATGAAATCTATTTGTTGTTCGTAGTCAAGGCAAACTTTGCTGGTTCTTTTTTTTTTTTTTTTTCCCCATCAATGTATTTCACTGACACCATCCTCAGTACTAGCTCCCATTCATTATTTTGCAATCACCTTCGAATCAATTTGATTAAACTGAATTTTAAGAAGAAAAAACTTTAAAACTTCAAGCAAATCTAGTCATTCCAGTCACATTTTGCAATCATTTAAAAAACAAAAGCCAGGAACAAAACACTGGACAAATAACAAATAAACCACCAGATAAATAATAAATAAACCAGACCTTGAGATGAAGTTTTTCAGAGATTATTTGAGAGTAGTTTGTTAATCAATAACAAAAATTTCTAATTAAAGCAGTTTTGCTTAGAAATAAACAAAATAAAAGTTATCTAATTGTCATACTAATTGAGAAATAAATATCTGCACATTTCTGGTTTCTCAAATGAACAGCTTTCAATAGAATCTTAACTAATGTGATGTAACATGCCAATTATTTCAAAAATTAAACCATATAAGAGATATAAAAACAAATCTGTAAGTTCCTACATATAAATCCCATCAGAAAACAATCCATCATAACATCCAAATTCTGGTTAACATCAATCAGTATCACTCACTGTGCCACTTTGATAAAAGACAATCCAATATTATATTATAACAGCTTTAGGCTAGCTAGTATCTAACTAACAGGATTTATTTATTGTAATAGGTTAATTTAGTATAACAAGTTCAACTTGAAAAGCCCAGCTTCTAGAACAACTAATTTAACTTCCTTCTTTACAGGAAGCATGCCTATTGAAGGCATTCCTGATATTTTCTGTGGAAATAACACAAGATAACTGGACAAGTATCTGCAATGCCTCTGTCACGATTGTATGCAAGGATTCTTAAGAGAACCATACGCTGGTTTGGCACTGTAATTCAGGAAAGAAAACATTCACTTACCGCAGTGTGACTGGAAAACCTGTGGCTTGACTACCTGATTGCAGATATTGCACACTACAAGATAGAAATCATCATGAGCTGGATAATGGCCAAATAAGTGCATATCTGTGGGAAAGTTAAAAATATATACAAGAATTAGAAGTTATGCTTTAAATAGATGTTAAGAAAAAAAAAAAAAAGAAAATACTGTAGGGCCGTTACTGTTATATTAACTTATACAAAACAATTTTATACACTGCTCGATTAGGGCTTCTTACTACGTTAAAGAGACATTTTTCCCTCTTCTGGGTTTCACGGAGCTGTGCTAAAGCTGCAGCCACATCCCCTCGGTCTGAGTCTGAACAATGCTCACTGCCAACAAGTGGACTGAACGTTTCTGTACCGGTCAGCCACAGAAAGAGCAGAAGAATATGTCTTTTAGCATCCCTTCCTAAGGATTATGTTAGAAAACAGGATGCCTGAGTTAGGCTCCATGTTACAATATTCCGAGCATGACTACAGAGTGCTGGAGAAAGTCTCCTGCTTAAAAGCTGGTTAGAATAACCAAGGTCAGCTTAAACCAGTCAGAAACACCATCCCTGTTTTGAACCAGGTGTCATGATGTGAAATTCCCGATCCTTTGCAAACACCCCTCCTTGTCCAAATGCCCTCCCGTTTGGTTCCCTGACAAGCCACAGACGGTTCCTGAGGTATTTCCCAGTGACAGCATGAGGAATCGCATGAAATCAAATGATGGGACAGGCAAACGATGACAGGCACTTGTCCCTCCCAGCTGAAACACAGACTGCAAGGCATGCATTAAGCCATTACAGGCACCGAGCACAGTGGGCTTCCATTACTGCCGAAGGCCTCCCAGCTCTGACACCAGCAGTGAGTTAGCGCGTTTCACTGCCTTGCCGCAACTTAAGAACAAGTGTGTGGACTCATCCGCCAATTTTCAGCTCTGAAGGCAGTCAGTACGGTCACTCCTGTTCCTGTGACCGTGTTACCACACCCAGAGGTGCTAACGAAGGTGCTGCTGCCTTTGTGACCGCACGCCTCGCGCCAGCTGCACAGATCGCACTGCTCCCCGAGCAGGGCCGCGACATCTTCGCTTGCAGTCATTTACTCAAGGACGTCACCTCTTTGTTGAAGGATGACACTAAATGACATTCCAGGGTTATTCAGCAGCTTCCAAAATCTATTAGAGAACCTGCAAGTGCGACTTCTGACTCAGCCTGAAACGCCAACCTGGCACCTTTCAGGCAGGCGCTTTTCTGACAGGAAGAAAAATGGGGAGGTCCTCGGTGAGGACAAACACGCACGGCAGCAGCTGAGCGATAACCATCAGTGATGAAATCTTACTTCTGCAATACGTTTTCGATGTGCAAGTCATAGTTTTCTTTAAAAATAGCTATTTATCTCAAAAAGCAACTTTAGCAAGTACATTATATCACCAGTTCTTAACAAAAGCAAGCATTTGGGGCCTAGCATTATTTTAAGTGATTCTGCCCTGTGGTCTTCCCTGCTGTGCAGTTGCCTGTGATGGCAGTGCTGGCAGCCATGAAGTGGGAAGTGTCTCCAGGCCACGAGAAACCCACAGGGCCCAGGACAACCACTCTCATGCTAATTTAGGCAGCACCACAGGCAGATGCGAACAGGCTCACTAACACATCCCTGGGCATGAACCAGCACTCCCGACCCACAGATATTCCTTGGTCTGACACGATGAGAATTATTTGTTATCCCCTGAAAACCAAAAGCCTCTTTCTCTGTTACTGCTCTTACCAGGCCATGAAATCCCACTGAAAGGTTTACTAATTGCGACCCCTTCGCGGTGCTAGCCTTGGACTACCCAAGGCTTTAAATGCACCACAAATAGAAGGAAGCAATCAACACATTCAAGGTGAAACTTAAAGAACTGCAGTAGTTAAATATAACTACTCAGGTAATATTTTTGTGCCATTAGTGTTAGTACTGATGATGCCAACAGCAGGCCTGTTTTCTTTCTCGTTTTTCATGTGGATAAGCTCATGATCTTAAAGATCACTTTACATCAGCAACTCTTACACTGGCAAAATCTCATGTCCAATTGTAACACATAGATTCTCACTAACAGACTGACAACCTACACAGAAAAGAGTATTTCTCCATGGTATAATTTGATACAAATTCTCTGCTCAAAAGCAACCATTTCATTACACTTCCAAGATATTTCAAAAACGGTTAAAACATCTCAAAGACTCGAAACTTTTGTTCCTTCTGCTTGAATAGCCCAGTGACAATCTTGCTATGAAAACATGCAGGATTTGCCCTTTGCAAACACAAAAGATGCTTATACTTGCAAGTTTTTTTTCCATTTTAAATTCTTTAAGTCCATTTAGCCTTCACAGCTCTGTATGCTAGACTATAAAATATGCCTAGCCCTGAAGCATATGAAATCTGGCTGGGTCTGAGTCTGAGTTTTATGAAGTCTGGCTGCAGGGAGCAACTTATAAAGACGCATAAGGTAGTAATACTGCAGAAATCTATCCAAGGACATAGAGTAAGAAATCAGGTTAGTTCACAGGATCACTGAATCATCTGCTTTTTCCACCAGACGTGGTCAAGGAGCCAGAGCAGTAAAGGACAGGTTCTGGTACCTGTGAGCTCACTGCACAATCCTGGCAAACAGCAGACATTCAGGTTTTGGGGATACCCAGGTGGCAGAAGCTGAGATGCAAGGAAACTGCACAGATGCGTGAGAGATCACACCCAGAGGGTGCCGTGAGAAGCACAGCATCAAAGAGCTGATGTGGTGTACAAGATGTTCCGAAAGGCAGCGCCTCCAAAGTTTTTTTCAGTTTGCAGATTCTTAGAAATAGTCCAGTGGAGGTGAAAAACCTCTACTATAAACGTGGGCCGTTGGATACTAAGTTGATTTACTAGCCACCTGTCAAAAGTCTACTTAAACTAACCCAAGAATCGCAAGGATTGAAGACCAGAAGTTGGAAATCAGAAGCAGAAAGACTACACAAATAAATTGTTACTATTTAATCACAGTACCTGCAAAACAAACTGAAGACTATCATTCAGACTGGATTCCTTAAAAACTCATTACGCAGGAATTTGTAAGAGGGAAAATTCATCATGTCCAAACAGGTTGAACTAACCCTGGTAGTTCCATCAATGCTAACAAGATTGGCACAAATTGGTCTTCACGATTAAACTCATGATCCACAAGCACGCACACAGTATATATAAATTATTTTTTAATTAAAAACAGTACCAAGCATTAGTTTTGTCTCGCCAGAAATTCCAATCAGGGACTCACTTTATTAGGTGTGACAGTATTACAAATGCAATCCGTATCATAGAGAATTGGGAATGAAGAAAACAAGGAAAGTACAAAATGATAAAGAAAGCAGAAAATAAACAAGCATACATCTTTTTATAGATGTTTTCTTGTTTTTAATAAGAACAGCCTAATGCTAGTATGTCCTACTCGAAGCAGCCAGGACTAAAGGGTGATTTTGGACAAGGAATTTGTTCTCAGATCTGATTACAGCCATTTGACAATCTAGATCTTTTTATGTGCAGCAAAAAAGACAACAGCCTCTCCAAAGATTTATCTTCTCGAGCCAACCATCACACCTCCTTGGCTGCTAAGCTGGAAGCAACAGCGATAAGCTTCTCAGGAAAGGTTAACTGTGGAGAAGAGAACAGAAAACAGCCCTTTCCAAAGCTAACTCAGGAAAGCCCTCTTCAGGAGAGAAGGTAAGAACATGGAAGAAGAAGACGGCAGATAATCCATGAATAGGGCGAGCACCTACCAAATGATACTGAAATCATTATTAAAGCACAGAAAGAACAGGGAGGGACAGAAGAGAGAAGGAGGATTGTGAAGAGTATTTGTTTTCTACTGACACTGTCAGAGTCTGTGGCCCACTTGTTTCCTACCTGCAAATACAGACAGCTACAAGTCCAAGGCAGAAGAAGAGCTGCCCACTGCTTCTAACGAGTAAAAGCTGTCCATGGCCCCCATCACAGTTACCTCATTTTACCAGAAGATGCTTTCAGCAGACTGGGAGTACGGTCTTGATGGAAGAACGAACAGAAAACTGATTTTCCAGTCCCCACAGGCTTTGTGGAAGGGTTCTCTCTATATACGCCTCTCCTCGTAGTACCAAATCATTGTCCCCTCAGAATGAAATCTTTTGGCCAGCCAGGTCCGTGATAGCAAACACTGACAACAGCCTTGCTTGAAAAGGAGCTATTTGACTAACAGGATGCGGAGTGTCCCATATCATGTGAAAAATATGCAAGATACGTGAAAATCAGAGACAGTGAATGCTGACTGTAGGAAACCTGACGTTCCTAGATTAAAATCTTAACCCAAATATTACTGTGTGTATACTTTGCCATGGTGCTTGGGAAACAAATGCAACTTCTGCTTGTAGTTTTATCACTAACATTTGCAAATAAAAAGACAGCTGTAGCCACATGACACAGTTTTGTAAGACATCAGCTTCGTAAAATGTGCATTGAAAACACAAATACCATAGAAACAAAAGAAAATGTTGCTTCTACAAACCGTGGCAGGAACATAAAAATGCAGGTGTCAAATACGACTTTTTATCTTCTACGACAACACACACAAAGGAATTATTTTTAGTTACAATCAAAGCCAGATGACTTATATGAAGTTCCTGCTCTGACATTATATAATTCATAATCACTTACATCCTACCATACAATAAAACACAAGCTAGAAGTAATCTAAAACACTCTTCCACTGCAGAATTAAGGTTGTTGAGCGGCAAGATCTCATAATATTGCGTGGGAAATTAAATTTTTAATGATGATCTTTTGCTATAAATTATACACACTTTAAACATTCTCCTATATATCAGCTGCTTCACTAAGTGTTCGCACAAAGCCTGCTTTAAAAAATATTAGTGATGCATATGGGAAAGAAGAGGGGGGAGGAGGAGAGATGGAGAAAGAATATTCAACTAACACTGGTTTAAAAACTAATAAAGAAAAACTTAGAAAAGGCAGTGAAGAGAATTGTAATGGGAAAAAAAGAAATCCATGTGCAGACACAGACTTCCAAATTCTGTGTCTAGGAACTTGCTCAGTATTTCCCTCTTGTTCCACAGAAGTGAAAAATCCATGCATCATTCAAAAATGTGGGAAAGCAAAGAATCTTTCAGTGTATTACATTACTTTCACATTTGAGATTTCTTAAAAAAAAATAAGTAATTTGAATGTTGACTTGAAACTGAAACAATATATTCAGGGTATTACTCAGAGAGCAGTTGAATGTGCTTGCATAGACAGGATAGCCTTATCTCAGATATAAGCGTCACACTCCTTGCATCAGCTTTCTTCTCCACCAAGTACAATTTTCCTTCGTTTTCTACTTTTCATGAAAAAAAAGGTAAGTTGTTCAGTAACTATTTATCCTATATCAACTGCATTTTACCCCTGAAAATGTTGAAGTCAGAGATGCAATTAATCACAGAATTATTTAAGCTGAGGAACCTCTGGATGTCATTAGTCCAAGCCCTTGCTCAAGTCATGGGTAACTTCAGGGTCAGAGCGACAAAGTAATGATCAAGCTGACTCTTCTGATGAATAAAGGCAGGTCATGGCTGAAGTAACCATGAAAATGAGGAAAAAGCAAAATTAAATATTCAGGACACAACTAACATAGAGCCAAACACAACTGTCCTAAGTCCTGAGCGATGTGCTTTGGGTGTTAGTATAAGGAACCAAAGACTGTGTATGATAAAAACACAAGTATTAATGAGAATAATACAGAAATATTGGACTTTTCAACAATAATAAATTAAACAAAACCATGACCAAGACAGAAAAAATGCAGGGAAACAAGAAACAGCAAATAGAACAGACAAGAGTCAGAGTGGTAAAAGGTCTAGCTGGTGACACCTTCAAACCAGACTGGGAACATTGAATGGCATGCTGCCTCCCAGGTCAGAGCAATCATGAGGATGCTGGCAATCCTAAAGAACATTGGCAATTTTCCATTAATTACAGTTTGTACAGGAAATACCACCCCCAATGACTTTGAAAGATTTTGCACTACACTGCATTAGGTAGGCATCTTGAAATTGCGTCGGGTATGGAAGTGGTGCCTTCCGTTCCCAAAGACCCATAACAAATGAAAAAAAACATACAGAAGTGGGAAATTAGAGATCTAAACAAGTGTAGCGGATTCATAGTATCTGTGGATTTTTCAGAACAACAAATTGCTTGTAGAGATTAGAAAGTGCCCTATGCTGACATTGCTGTTTTGGACAGGACACTGCATCAAGAGAAAAGAAACATAGGACAATGAGAAAATAACCAAAATAAGAGCAAGAAAGAGCTCTTCTTGCATAATTCTGAAGCCCTTGATTAAATTTATGCAGACTGTTTGCAGTCCCAGCCAATATTAATTTGGCAACACAGGATGAGAATTGCCTGGACTATCAGACTAATGCACCATAAGAATATAGGAAGAGAAAATGCAGAACTTGCATATCAGAAAGTACGCTGCATACCTGTGACACCAAGAAACCTCAGCTTTCCACACCTTAAGATACCTAAAGGGTAAGAAATTTGCTAATGCAAGTTCTTCCTCCTTGAAAAACTAATTTCTTAACACTTGCTAATATGGAGGCAGGCACCCTGTACCTCCTGGGGCAGGCAGAAGACAGCTCAGCTCATCTGCCTATGGAGTCTTTATTGCCCTCCCTGTACAATAAGACAAAGCACAGCCTCCAACACAGAATAAACCAGCAAAGTGCACAGCTGCTCTTGTATTTGCAAAGGCAATTGATTTCTTCTGTAACAACTTTCTTTCCATAACATTTTATGACACTCAAAATATGTTATTTTGCAGTTTTCTGTTTCAGTTGTAAATCAGGCTTCCAAAAGAATTTAGACCAATCAAAGTTAGGCACTGGTACTCCCCTGTGCCATCAATTGTCTGATTACACAAGGAGTCACGTTCAGAAAACTCTGAACTAGGAGCAACATAGCAAGAGGAAGGACAAAACAAAACAGGAAAACGTTTTCTGGCAGTTGAATTCCCTGAGCTGTCCCGTTGCAGAGCCTGATGACCACTGCTAACAGCACAAGGGAGGGGAAGGAAATGCACAGCCCAGCACTGGAGAGCAGGAGGACCCACAGCAGGTAAAACTGCAGCAGAGCAGCTGAGCCTTGCCAGCTTGCTCTGGAATCTCTCACACAGGTATCTGTGAAACGTTCAAGGAGGGCACTAAGCTCCAGAAGCAGCTTTGTAAAAATAAAGTTACTTGTGGCTCAATTAAAGACGGCAGAAAGCAAATGGATTAATTTGTACTGTAAAATTATTCTGAACCACATCATCTTTTATACAGTTCTTTAAACATTTCTAACACTTCAGATTACTAAATTGATCTTTAAAACTGAGTTCCCACTTTACCATTTAACTCCTCAATTATTTTCTGCAATGTAACCAGACAGGTTAATTTTTACCTTTTCAGTTCCTGAGCACGCTGGCTCTCCTGCCTGTCCCTCCATGACCAAGCCTCCTCTCTTTCTGATGCAAAGGGTGTTGGCAATAACGCTAAGAAACCAGAGCATGTTCAGAAGGGGCCACGTGTCACTGGGGTCTGTTTGGATGGTTACGTGAATTTCTGTTAACACTTCGTTGTTAATTCTTTATAATGAGATTTCCTACCACAGGGCAAATACAAGCATTTGCACAGGGCAAATACATTGCATATGGTTGCTGCAGCTCAGGACTGGAGAGGATGGAGGTGGCCCTGCGAAGGAGCAGCCGGGGCAGAGACAGACCTTCCCCTGCACTGCCCCTTCTCTTCTGAGCCTGCATCCAAGAATTTGGAGAGCAAGACAAGGCTGAAAGGCAAAGGCAAAGGAGTTCAGCAGGGTGACGGGCAATAAAACCCGTGCTAAGGGATCAGAAACATTGCCTAGAGATGGATTGTAAAGTTAAGGCTTATAAATACTATCTATCTCAATTCACTATTTAAAATTAAGTGCAGTGTAAAGTATAATCATAATGTATGAACATGCAGCAACTGTAACAACCCCGGTTACATAAAATACAGTCTACAAAATTGTGACTGTTCTTAAGTTTTTCTTTAATGATTAGATTACACTGCAGGTAAATTAATCTTAAGGATATTAATTGTTAGGACCCTGTCCATATCCAGAAGCAGTGATGACATCCCATTTGTAGAACACACAGCACAACTACTCCTGAGCTTCTATATACAGAGAATATGGGGAAGAAGCCCTGCTCAGGAGACCTTCTTACCCCACCAAAGCAGTAGCTTTCCTTTAGATGCTCACAGATATCACTATTGAAACCACCAAAGAGTGAACACGTCCACACACAGGTGTGCACACATGGGAGACAGAATATGCAGGAGGACTGCCTGTCTATTCATCAGACTTCTGATTGCTGCAGTGCCCACAGCCAGGCCAAAACGGAGGAAAGGCTGGAAAGCATCTTCATTTCCCTCATAACTCAAAGTCACTGCCACACACTTGACTAGAGCCTCCACGAACGTAGCAAGAGAACAATTCTTCCTCCCTTGAACATGTATCAAGAGGAGGCTTGTTGCAAATGAGACTTGTCAGCACAAGTGGTATCCATCATGGATGATGGGACTGCATTTCAGTTCGGATTGATGTGTGGCTCTCCAGAATTAGACGTCTGACCTTTAGCAACAGATACAGGGTTTCACCACACACAGACTTTCTCAGAGACCTCCACAGCAGGTGGGCTCTGCCAGCTTTTCTGCTGGGACAGCACACCTTGACACTGAAAAAAAAAACAACACAAAAAAAACCAAGAAGAGATCTCATGTCTGCCAGTTAGCTACAATAAGTGACTGAAATAGAGTTTCAGCTTCTGATTTTCTGTCAGGAAAAGCTTTCTGATACACCAAACACACCGAAAAGGCAAGGAAACAACCTGAACATACTGGGACTGCAGAAGTAGAAGGGTGAGGATCTAGAGATACTAAAAGCCAGCTGAAATGTTTGGTGCCTTTTTAATGTTTTTCTCAGTATTTCACAGAATTTTCTAACATTTTTAAGCTACAGAAGTACTCAAACTATGAAGAGGGTACCTGAGACCTCTCCTCAGCTTTCACTTTTGGCATTACAATGGCTGATGATTACCACAGGGCAACGGCTTGGTATCACCATTCTTCGTGAGAGTAGTGGGCAACCCTTGCTGAAGATCGAGACTAACAGGGTTTAAAAAAGGATATCAGACTTCTGCAAGGCAGGAGAGTCTTGACAAGCTAAATAAATTACGAAGTGAAGAGCCAAAGCTGAAAACAGTATCAGTGACAATCAGGGAACCTTTTTCTGGAAAGACGAGCCATGCAAATGCTCCTATTGTAGGCCTACCTCTTTTTGGTAGTTTGGCACTAGGCATTTGGCTAAGAATGCTAACGGGGAAGGAGGTTTCTCTTTTAGCAGTTGTGAAGAATGTCTTCTCTATTCCTCTACAGCCATCCATCCAAACACAGATGATTTCCAAGATTGCCAAGATAGGCACCGAGCCAGCCAGCAGGGCAAACAGTGCTTGGGGAGTGGAAAAAAAAAAGTTTTTCCAGTTCCTTGGAAGTGAAACACACAGAATTTGAAGTGGGTTGCTATACAGCCTCCCTTACACTTTCTTTATCAGACTCACATCTTCTTTCTGTCTGAGCTTCTCGGTCAGCATTTGGTGTGATCCCACTTGGAGCCCGACTGTTCCGAGCAGCAGGGCCTAGTCCAGAGGGCAGCCACTGGATCACAGTGGTCAAAACAAAAGATAAGGGAAAAAGGGTTGAGGATGCACACGTTTATTAACTTGAGCTAAACGCAGGATATTCACCAACTCCTGACTTCGTACAGACTGTCAAAAATACTCAGTCACCCCTACAACTGATATGTACCACAGCAGTGGGACCGACAGCGACACTGATCCCAAGAACCTGTTCCATCTGCATAAGACATTTCCTCCCTACAGTACACCATCAAAAAAAAAAAAAAAAAAAAAAAAAAAAAAAAAAAAGCCTTTTTAAAAGAAGAAAAAAATATTAATGCATTTTTATTCAGGAGAAAATGCAGGTCTTTCTCTACTTCAAAGCAAATCTTGCAAATACCTTTTAATGTTCAAATTTAGTCGACAATTGCTAGCTGACTACCTCGAGGAACACAATGAGCTATTGTGGGGTTATTAGAATAGCTGAGAAACTGCCAGAGTGACCAGAGACATTTTTTTTAGTTCTTGTTCACCAGAAATGTCACTTCTGATTGTGGCTAGACAAAGAGGTGAGAAGACAACATCAATTATTGTCAACTACTGCTCTTCATTACAGCACAATAATCCTACGGGTTCACTATAATCAATAAATATTTACTAATGACATAGATAGTTTATTACTTAATTTCAAACCAGCAGGCTTTCTGCATGGATTTAGTGCAAAGATTTGAAATATTTTGTTATGCGAGTCAAAATAAATACCTGAAATCAAAAGAAATTAATAACCCTTCTCCAAATTACACAACCAATGTACTACAGATCACCTTTGCAATAGGTCATGGGTCACAGTGAACTTGAAAGTGTTTTTTCCCTTATTTTTCCCCATTTGCTAAAACAATAGCTTAACAATAATTTAGCAGTTTAATACAAGATCGAGTGATCTGAAAAAATAAAATTTGAAAAGAAAGTAATGTATCTGATACTTATTAATGTTTTACCTCTTCCCCCTCCTCCTTTTTTTTTTTTTATTTAAAAGAAATGTTGAATACATCTATGTTAGGGGCTCCTGCGTACGGAGAAAAAAAACAAACAGAAATGTTTTAGATACAATTAATTTGTAATAAATTGTTTTAGTAAATCCATCATCTGAAGTGCTAGTAACGAAATCCTACAAGGAGTGCAGGTTTGCTTATTTCCTTGACAATACAAACCAATAAAAGTATGTTCACTCCATAATCAGTCCTCAGGAGAAAATCCCACTAGTGAAAAAACAAAAAACCCTTCACTCCTATTTCTTCTGTGCAGACTGCCATGCAACAGACCTGAATCCTCCAACTGGCATTTTCATCATAAACACCCTGCAAGACACAACTGGCACCGATGTGCGGGCCTGGAAAGCTGCATTATCTTCTGCAGAAGAGCAACTCTGGTTTAGGGCAGTACAACTGGACTGGAGGAGAGCTGGCTTCGTTCCTGGCTCCAGAACAACATACTTGTATGACCCTGATTAGATTTTTCTGTGCCTCAGTATCCCATCTCTAAAATCAGGATAATATGCTCTTTGTCTGCCTTGCCTGTTTAGATTGCAGCCTTTCTGTATTCTCTTACTATTTGTCCATACACTGCAGCCACAGTGGGGCCCTTCTTTTTGGCTGGGCCTCCTCTGTTACTACTGAACAGGGAATGAATAAGATAACTCTTGGTATGTTTTAGGACTGCTCTGTGACAATTGCGATGCTACTGCAAGGACTTAAAGAAGTCTTCATAACCTTTACAGGAGCATTTTCAGACCCAACTGGCACACATCGTTACAAAAAAAATCATAGAATCATCATAGAATCATAGAATATCCTGAGTTGGAAGGGACCCTTAAGGATCATCAAGTCCAACTCTTGACACCGCACAGGTCTACCCAAAAGTTCAGACCATGTGCCTAAGTTCACAGTCCAATCTCTTCTTAAATTCAGACAGGCTCGGTGCAGTGACCACTTCCCTGGGGAGCCTGTTCCAGTGTGCAACCACCCTCTCTGTGAAGAACCCCCTCCTGACGTCCAGCCTAAATTTCCCCTGCCTCAGCTTAACCCCGTTCCCACGGGTCCTGTCACTGGTGTTAATGGAGAAAAGGTCTCCTGCCTCTCGACACCCTCTTACGAGGAAGTTGTAGACTATGATGAGGCCTCCTCTTCTCCAGGCTGAACAGGCCCAGTGACCTCAGCCGTTCCTCGTACGTCTTCCCCTCCAGGCCTTTCACCATCTTCGTAGCCCTCCTCTGGACACTTTCCAACAGTTTCATGTCCTTTTTATACTGTGGTGCCCAGAACTGCACACAGTACTCGAGGTGAGGCCGCACCAGCGCAGAGTAGAGCGGGACAATCACCTCCCTTGACCTACTAGCGATGCCGTGCTTGATGCACCCCAGGACACGATTGGCCCTCCTGGCTGCCAGGGCACACTGCTGGCTCATATTCAACTTGCTGTCTATCACGACCCCCAGATCCCTCTCTTCTAGGCTGCTCTCCAGCGTCTCATCGCCCAGTCTGTACATGCAGCCAGGGTTTCCCCGTCCCAGGTGCAGGACCCGGCACTTGCTCTTATTGAACTTCATGCGGTTGGTGATCGCCCAGCTCTCCAACCTGTCCAGATCCCTCTGTAAGGCCTTTACGCCCTCATTTGAGTCCACAACTCCTCCAAGTTGGTGGAGAAATATTCTTCTTTGTCGACGTTATAGAAAACTATTATGTATGCTTTACAGAAGTCACACTTTTTGAGTAAGAACCTATATATACTAAAGGTTACTGCTCTCAAAGTATCATTTGCTGCTAAGGAAAGTCTGCTTCCTCATACGCAACAACTCAGGCATCAGAAAACTTATAGAAATCTCAAATCTAGTTCCTTCTCTCCCAAATTGTTCCACACATTTTTACAATCAAGTTACTATTTCTTTATGACAAATAAAGAAAATCCCTGCTGCTTTAGTACACCTAGGATGCAATATCCAGCAGTGAAGTGCAAGTTTGGCAAATATCATCTTATACCACTAGGTTGCTACTTTGAAGTAAATGACTAATGGTTAGCCTTGTCCATCAAACATTTGGTGTCTACTCTATAAATAAGTTTAAGTAAATTTTCCAACAAGACAATAGTGACTGAATGAATTCATTGGGGCACTTTCTATGCAGCCACAAGCACCAATTTCAAATTCTTCCAATAATTGCCTGTCTTCTCCCAATCTCCAAGTTCTCATCAATCATTCTGTTTTGTTACTCCGACTCTCTCTTAAAAAGACTGAGAGCATCTTTTAATATAGGAATTCTCCTCTTACTGAAGATCCAAGGTGCCTGCTGGTTCCTAATTGATAGCTGGATATTACATGAAACTGTATTGTACTACTATTTTAGAAGTACACAATACTTCCTACGCCTCTCTGAGAAGTTACTTTCAGACAGACTTCCAACAAAATCATGTTTTATCTCCTTCTCTCTTTCCTGTAATGATGACTTTTACATTGTATTTCCAAAAGATCCTGGAAGTGTTTAGTGGCTTGAAAACATCCAGCCACCTCATTCAACAATTGGCAATAGACAGGGAGGGTAAAGATGTCCCCACCTTACAATGCCTCGTACGTGTACAAATCTCTATCTATCTATCCCAAAAAAAAAGGGACTTCTAAACACAAGTCTCAGAATTTGCTCACAAAATGCTACGTGAACTCAGAGTTGCAGCTGTTTCCACAGTCTATTTCACAAAATACAGCACGCGTGAAGAATTTTTGTAGTCAATATTGCAAAAGCCTAGAAGATGGCAGCTAGGAGGTTAAGCCTGGAGCCATCCCTCCTTTTCTTTTTCCTCCGCACAACTCCAAATGACACGAACTTTATTCTCATCCTTGTTGATGTGCAGATTGAGGTACCACTTCAGCACTCATCTGGGCTTTTATTTCAGTGAGAGGGTTTTATGCCGAAGAAAAATACGTGAGAGAAAGGTCATTAATGGATAACAAGATGTAGAAATATGAACGAGCAACTTCTTAATCAAAGTTCGAACATCCAAAAACTCTACCTCAAGGCCACTCAGACAAAACAGTTGAAAGAGGAGATCTATTTCTAGCAGATTAAAGAGCAGTCTTTAGTTCCACTAACACACAACTCCAGAAAACAGCTCTCTCGTTTAAAAATTCCGCTCTCAAGGGAATCATTATCCTCGCAAGTACGATCAGTCAAATGTTTTCCTCTCTCAAAAAAGCATACATATGTAATCAGTTCTTACACCGAGATACATATAGTACAGTTACGTGCAGACCACAAACATCTCCAGAATAAGAATATGCTCCTGCTGGTACACGTTAAGTATAGATAAACTAGACTGGCAACGCGGCACGTGGTAGTGGTACAGTGAGCTCTTCCCCGTTCACTCACTAAGGAATCACAGAACTGTAGGGGTTGGAAGGGACCTCCAGAGATCATCGGGTCCAGCCCCCCTGCCAAAGCAGGTTCCCTACAGCAGGCTGCCCAGGTAGGCATCCAGAAGGGCCTTGAATAGCTCCAGAGGAGACTCCACAACCTCCCTGGGCAGCCTGTCCCAGTGCTCCGTCACCCTCACCGTGAAGAAGTTCCTTCACGTGGAAGACCAGGAGATAGAAGCACCTTTGCTGGACTACCCAGGGCCATGCTAAAAGCCTGCTGCACACCTCGGGGAGTTCTTACCTCACACAACCCTGACAGAGAACATGGCCATGAATGGCACAAGGGCCAGCACAAGCCCAGATGGCACAAGAATAACCATCAAGGCTTCGATCTGAGCACCCTAAAACATACGTACACATTGCATTCAGAGGTATTCCCCTCCTTCCTTCAGTGGTACTTCCCACCAAGTTATAGTTTAGTACAGATACAAGATCAATGACAATGTAAAGCCTCAAAATAAAGCTATGTGGTTAAAGCCATCATCCTATAAAGGACCAAACCCTTGTGATGAGACATACTAGTAAGATTCACTGCCTAGATAAGAGAAAAATTATGTATTCTTCGTTATCGCTGCATCAGGCAAAATAGGTCTTAAGAAACTTGAAGAGCTTTTGCCAACTAAAGAATGAATAAAAGAAACCATAAGAAGTTCCCCCTATGAAATATTACGCTATTTCAGCTCTGAAGGCTTTCAAAAAATTCAAAGAGCAAATTTAAAGAAACCTGCAAATCTGGTAGTACTGAAACAGCAAAAGGAGGAAATGAAAAAGCAATGGAAGAAGCATGTGCTATTTGTATATGTCAAAAAAGATCATCTCTGCTTCTCATGCTGCACAGTACATCCTAATACTACAAATCATCAGTTTAATATTGCCACTTAAAGGCATATACACTAATATAATAAAAGCTATAAATAGGGCTCTTTCCTTTAATGAGGGAAAGTAGTTTATTAGTTCAATCACATTATTGTGCTATTTCATTTTCTGCCACCTATTGAATATTGCAGAAACCTTATTGTGATGTGCGCACGTAATTCTCACTATGTCGTTTAACACACAAAATCATTTCATGATTTCATTATTACAATTGCAAATGAAGACTCTGAAACTTAGAACTTTGGAGTGTTTTTTTTTTTTTTTTTTTCCTGGACAGGTTAAAAACGGTGGCGTTTGGGGCATGAAATCCTTAAAATAAGGGAAGATAATTGTTTTTCTTTCCTCTGCCTTAAACATATGACTACAACAAACCTTCCAGCCCACTTTTTCACAACGTTACTTCATTTTCCACTATTTGGCAGCAGCAGTAACTTACTAGGACTTCATGGTGTAACACAAATATCACAAGGTAGCGTTTCTGAGGGCTGAGGAGCCTTTCTGTTTGAAGGAAGACCACTGCGTGCAATGGAGAATCAGCATGCTGATTCATTTCTTGTGATGTGCTACACTGACCTAAAAAGCAAGGAGGTTTTACAGCCATTGAGCAAGCCTCTCAAAGCAACCCCAAGACAGGTTTCCTCATGGCAGGTAGGCAGCAGCAGCTGCACAGCTGCTGACACCTGGATGAGGTTAGGATATAAAGGGCTCAGCTCTTTCTGCTGGGGAACCAAGACCATCCTGGGAACACGCACAAAGAAACCTGCCTCAAGATTAAAGCAAGCTGCTGAAAATGGGTCTGCTCAGTGACAGTCTCAGGTTCTCGGGGTTAACGTGTGAAAGGTGAGTGACATTTGCTGACATGCCCTGGTCCAAGAAGCGATGCTTTTGCCAGCTCCCAGCTTCACCTCGCCCACCTACCAGCTCACTGCAACGAACGGACCACTCAGTGCTTCTAGGAAAAGTTGTCGGGCATCAAACTGCAGCATAAGGAGGAATCTCTCTTCCAGCATTATGCTCTTTTAATGACTGCGTGTAGCAAAGAGGTTATTCATTTGCTTAATCCAATATTAGAGCATCGTGCTGGCTCTGCAACAATTAAAAAGTTAATTAAAAAAATAAATCAACAAAACAGTTCTATCTAAAGATAGGATCCACGTTTATTCAGCTTTTCTTTGAGACTGCCGTGCCTCCTGGTACTCCACAATTTATTTAATTGTAGAGATATTGGTACAAGAGGTCTCCTAGATACAGCCCAAGATGCAGCTTTTCACAGATACTGAGTTCTCTGGTGCACACCTGGCCCCAGCAGTGATAGCACCTTAGCTAGATGAAGAGAAAGGAGACAGAGAAGAAAAACCACCTCCTCTCGTGCATTCAAGATACACTCCAGCATCATAAAGCAACATAAAGTCAGTGAGATCCGTGGACGGAGATCACGTGAGACCTTTCCACCACTCCCACTAAATAAAAACATCCCCCAAACTATTACAAGGAACAAACCTACCCCCCATTTATATAACTGCACGGGTCCTTAGAGGACTGTTACTAATTACCATGCAATCCAGCAGATAGGGCAGTGGACAGAGGAGCCAAACCCTGCATTCTTGCACCAGCCCACTGAGAAAACCTTTAGCCAAATTTCTTGAATTCTTCGTGTTGCTTTCCCTGTACATCAGAAGCAGTTACGTACATTGTAACTCCTAATTCAACATTTTAAAGCTTAATGATTAAAAGCATCCTGCATGAAAACAAGTAATGTACATGTTTTAATACATGTTAACGCCTTATCTGCAAGTTTATGCGACAATTATAACAGTGTAAGTGAGGGCTAATTCCTGTCCCAACACTCCATCTAGATACAAAATCCCTGGTATTACTATTTTTCCCAAAAGACCAAGTCCAACAAAATTCAGTTTGGGAAAAAAAAAAAAAAACACAAAAACAAAAGCACAGCAAATGGGCTACATATGGTATAACAGCCATGCAAGTGAACATCTGCCCACTGAGAACTGTTTGCACATTCTCCAAGCACAACTACTTCGAGGATCTGAAGCAAACTCTGAGGCTGTATTTCAGAGTGCAGGAGGTCTGTACGTGTCCTGAGGGATGTGATGGATCCCAGCACAGGACCGTGCCCCGGCCGCTGCTGCGGCACCAGACCTGTAGGAGCTGCTTGCCTCAGGGATGCTGGCAGCAGCTGGCTGAGATTGATGTGGTCCGTGGCTTTAATGAAGGGTAAATGAATATAATGTCAGACAGGACCATTATTCTAACCAGAACAGGCTGTGAAATTCTTGCTGTTAAGGAGGTAAAACGCCTGAGAAGAGAAGAAGTGCAGGATGCACTAACACCCCGCTCAGCACAGTGCAAGGGAAGACCAGATGCATCTGTGGGGTGCTTGTTGGAGTATCACTCAGAGCCTCAGGTCACTGATGTACACCTTCCTTCCGAGTCTCCCCTTTGGCAGATGTGGGTGTTTTGCTGAACTCGGTATGTGAATGGCATGAGACACTGCTTGAGAACGTAAGATCCCTGCTAACGAAGCTCCTGCAGATGATCTAACTGTTCTGTGATTAAATACTGTCCTGTTTCTGAAATTATTGTGAATCCTCCTAACAGCTAAGATCTGGAAAGGATATTCTCTAGTTATCAGAGCAGAAGTGTTCAACGGGGCATTTATTTTTTTTCAGGCGTTCACGATAGAAAAGTCTCCGCCTAAGGGAATCTCTGGAAGCCAGACCACGTCGCCTCTCACAATGGCAAATACAAAGCATCCTCAAAGCTTCTGTCATGGGCAGAAGAATCCTAAACCAGCTTTGTACCTCAAAGTGCATTTGTTATTTTAAGTCTCCAAGTTCAAGTGGAGTCCATCATTTGAAACATAAACAGAGTCAAACGGCCACAGTTTAAAACTTGTCTTTCATTTAATTGTGAGCATTAAAGAACCAAGAATCTTTGTAAGTTTATAAAACCCAACTCTTTATTTTGATTAAAACAACATGTTTCTGCAATGAAAAAAGCCACTAAGAGCTGTAAAAATCACTAACTATGTGGAAGCAAATACTCTGAAATAAGTTACCAGGATGCATAATTGCTGCATGACTATACAATAAAGTCAAGGCAGTCTGGAGACTTGAACTATAAATTTCCTTGCTGATTTAATGAATTTCTTTAATGTCTAAACTAATAACTTTATCACGCATTTCCTACATTTGCAATATTTGTTTGAAGAATACTTGCAACATCAGTTCAACTGTTAAAAATCCTGTAATATTACTGCATTTTCTCATCGTAGTTTGACCTTATCTCTGTTTTACATTCGTGAGTAACAACAACAAAAAATGTTTCTTCTGGCTAAATAATCCTAAACTCATCATAAACACAGATAAGAACTTGCTAATCACAATTCTGTTCCTTTATCCTTTAAGTGGCAGCAGTTGCCATTTCATGCACCAACTGAATTTTATGGGAAAAACTGTCAAAGGCATCAACTATCAAATTCAACTACAATATACTCACAATTTCAGTAGAAAACATGGGCATAAACAGGATCCATCCTCAGATTCACGGTCTTAGCCTCTAACTGTGCATACATAAATACAACTCTTACATGGAAGTAGATCCTTTTAACAGCAAGCAGTGTTGCAACTCCCTACCAGCTACAGTCCAGAAGCTAGCCAGTTGGCCCATATTACACTGAAAATTGATTTATTTTGGTTCAGTATCAACAGGCAGCTACCAGAAATTAATTGATGACATCTCCCCTTGTCAAAGAAAAAAAAGAAAATACAGATTAATCATGAAAAAGAAATCATAATGCTTTAAAAAATCACCAGTGATCGTTCACGCCCAGTTAATTATCAAACGTGCCCCGATTCTTGCTGAAATAAGGCACTCGTAGCTAGCTTAGAATCGCTGTTTACATTCCAAGATAATTCACAAGCACTTTACAACTGCATGTTTCAATAACCTTACAAGGACTTTTATTCCTCTGTGGAAACAGAGTATTACAAAATGTCAAACTTGTTGCAAAACTGTTGATGAAATTGTGAATAAAATAATCCCTGAAATTCCACCAAAAGAAGATACATCACACCAAAAATAATTAAAGCATTCCTCCCAAATGAATACTTCTTCACAAAAAGTATTCTTAACATTTTTATAAATAATACAGGACTATTTTTTCCAGCTCTGTCACCAGCTGTTATTTCACAGGCTGAATTATATTTCACTTTATTGAAGTTACAGAATAAAATGCACAAAGGCCTAAACTTTATTTTAATGACCGGATTACTGTATCAGCACCGTGACATGTCTACGAGGATATAGAGAGCTCCTCGGTGGCATATCTGGATTCATCTGCATACCTCTCAAATACATGAGGAAGACTTCTAGATTCTAAAACCACCAAACATAAATAAGAAAGAAATGCCATCAGTTCCAAAACAGTCAAAAACCTGAAATTTAAAGGCTCCTGGACGTATGAGGTGACCAGGATCACTCCCGGTGGGAGCTGTCCTGCTGTTCATGAAAACTTTGCCCCCTGTTTGGTCGGGCAGAGTGCTGAGCACACATTCCAAGGGAACTGGAAGCCAGCGGTAGCCCAGACACCCTCAAAACTTGGGACACTCTAAGCAAACAGAAACTTAATCATTTACCACGCTTCTCCATGCCTTCCATCAGATTCAGACAACTCGCAGGCTCCTGGAGGATTCCCACCTGAAGCACTTGCACACCCAGCAAATTGGGTGAGAGGGCAAGCTAGCGGCCAGGACACATCCCCAGCAGCTTCAGATTTGCTCCCAAAACATAACATCTCCCCCTGCTCCTCTTCCCTACCCTCCCCCAGGTAATCTCCTCTCACCTCGAGCCCTCTGTCCCCTTTCACCTCTCCAAATCTCTCTGGTTAAAAGCAATGCTATGGCAGAAATGGTGGGAGAAACTCCAAACCAAGTAAAAGAAGGAATCCCATGCAACACTAGGTTCCTTGCTTGCTCCCTCAACCAACTCCATAGGGGTGCTCTGGGACAGTTATTTTTTCTTGTTACGAGAGCAAACTGATACTCCCTGAAGTGAAAGGAAGCCTCCATCAAGTTACTGAGTGCTGTGACATCGAACTGCTACTCTGCCATCTGCTTGGAGCTAAAAGGAAACTGAGGAAAAAAAAACAAACAAAAAAACCACATGATTTTAAGGCATCTGAGGCTTCAATACACAGGTTAGACACCTACAGTAGAGTGCAGCCCATATATATTCCTGTATAAATAATACAATCCGAAGTAAGGTTTGCCAGTGGATTTTGCTAAGTACCTTGCTGTGTTTGACTGCAAGTACAGCACAAACACAACACAAAGTGTAAGGATTCTGAAGACATCTTCCACAACATGTTTTTTTTTCTAGAAAGATTCAGAAAATAAGTTTTTCTCTCTCCTTAGGCAAAAGAAGAGTTAGAACTTAATTTGCCAGCAGCAGACGGTGTAAAGCTGTGGCTGGCCTCGGCCCCCAGGTCCCCCATCCCACCCTCCACTACCTTGCTCTCCATGAAATCAGCAGCTCCTCAAAGCGAGGCAAAACGGGATGTAGGCTCCATGCAGATACAGCTACCCACACTGGGTAAAGACCAGGAGATAGGGCTATTGGGAATGTCGTTGAAAATGTGCTACGTGCAGCAATTACCAGCAGCAATTCTTATTTCTTTTCCTCGCTCCGCTCCCATACAGTCTCCCAGTGAAGGCACAGCCAAAGCACTCCAGCAACAGAACTGGAGATTTCTTTTCCATGTTTGGAGCAAGTCATTTGGCCTCTCTCTGTTTCTGTTTCTCCATCTGTGAAGTGTCGCAGAAAGCTTGAGAGGCTTAATTTATTAACAGGCTGCCAAGTGCTTTAGACAAGTGTGTTACTAAAGCATTAAAATTGTGTTCATTGGTTCTGAAAGGGTAAAGCGCTAGGCAAATCAAAATAAAAACAACAATATCCTTCGAGGAAGGCTACTCTGTTTGAATGCAGAAGTGTCATGTTTGTCTTATTTGCCTTTATAGGAAAAAAACACCTCCAGACTTTAAGTGTTTTATTACAGCAGGACATCCTGAACCCTCCTTTCTCCCCATGTCCCGTTACACTCTTGGAGGAGGTGATAAGCAGGGACAAACAAAACAGTAATGCCAAATGAAAGTGACACATGCCCAGTCAGACTCACTGCCTCCAGGCCGCAGGGAGACCCATCGGCAACCCCTAATTGACAGCAGATGTCAGCTACAGGTTGGCTGAGCGGGGCAGAAAAGAGCCTGGATGCTAATACAGGCACAGGCAAAGGCAAGCTGCTCCCAACACCTGCAAAACACAATAGACTAGATACCGGTAGTGAGCAGCACTCAAGAGCTGGACTTCTTTCAAAGCAGCATCCACATAGAAGTTTTATACCTATACAAAATCAGGCTTAAGTCATTTGCCTTTTTTTTTTTTTTTTTTTAAATAAATATTCCTTTAGCCACCATATTGGAATTGTAGAATCACAGAACCATTAAGGTTGGAAAAGCCCTCCAAGATCACCTGGTCCAACCACCCCCTGCCACCAATGCCACCACTAACCCATGTCCCCAAGCACCACGTCCAACCTCTCCTTGAACACCCCCAGGGACGGTGACTCCACCAATTCTCAAAGCCACTCCTGGCAAGACAAACAGTGCACCTGAAGTGCTGACAATGGACCAGGGTGATTTAAAAATGCCAGCTATAAGGTACGGATACATATTGACCAAGCCCTCATAGTCTAGTTACACTTACAGTACATAACACCTACTTGTTGTAGCTAAAGCCACCTATGGTAAGCAGCAGCTGAAACAAAATAAGAAATCCAAAAGAGAGACTGGCAACAACAGCATGTTCATTTCCTTGCGTTTTTTCAAATTATTAAAACACGATTAGCCCAAAGAGGTTAATATTCTTCAACACATCACAAATGAAAAGCAGCCTGCATTTTGGCAAAAGACCCCCAGCCCACACTGCCGAGGTTATAAAACCAGATGAGAGACTATAACCGATGCCTGAAAAGAATGTCATTTTGTATCACCAGACATTAAGAAAAATCTCAAAACCCAAAACATGATTGCAGAGAATTTTCTAAATATACGTATGTAAATGTATATATATTTTTATACACACACACACACGTGTATTTTTAGGATAAAAAAGTGGATCTGTTGCAATCCACCTGTAGGAATTCAGCACGTAGAAACGCTAACGCTGCAGTGCCATCCTTCATCTTGTTCCTGCTAACCTTTCTGTGCACTTCAGATCTTTTCCAGCCTGCAAACAGGCTTTGCACCACACTGCTGCTGTGCCTTAATGCCGGTAGGTAGCCGAGCACCACACAGCTGCTCTGTCACAACCCCCCAAGCAGCACAGGGGGAGAAAATGTGATGGAAAACCTCACGGGCTGCACAAGAGCCAGCACACCACTCACAAGACGGCCCGATCCAGCTGTCAGGGCCGTGCACTAACCCTCTGCACCCCCAGGCTCCCACAGCAGCACGAGGTGTTTCAGTTCCACGCCGCTCAAAGCCCACACTGCAAAACCCACCGTGCCTACAGCATCCCGAAGAATCACCATATGCTGAAAGCAACCTTTTTTTTTTTTTTTTAGTTCCTCACAGGTGTGGCTCTCTCTCAGCAGGTGACTGGCAGCAAGAAGCGAGGGTTTCAGTTCTATCAGATGTTCAGAGAGCAAAGTGCACCTCTCTGGGAGCTGGCACCTGACCCACGTGCCATGCCAAGCACGCACTGATAGCAGTTAACGGGCTCCTTCACACAGCTCCTTCACAGGAGCTCTTCTGGCTCTGCTGTCGCTTGTCTCCTGCAGAAACATATCTTGACGTTTTGATAAGGGGAATGGAGAAGCGAGGAAGGCCTCTTTGTAATCAACAGACATCAGGTGAAACTCAGGGTTCAGGATGCCCTGACTGTTTTAAGCCATCGCGAGCTACACGAGGCCCTGAAGCTCTCCAGCTTGTTTCTCCTACAGCAAGTACAGCTTTTGGAAGATGACAGTCCAGGTCAATTTAGAATTTGAGACCGCTGCATGACAATCCAGAGCACGACTTTTAATTATTTTTTTTTTTAAACATTTGCCTTGTTCCAGTAGAAGGCAAACGAGAAATAAGAACTTTGGGGCTGTTACCTTCCATCTTGATTACGAGTGATGAGAAACAGCACCTCACAGGAAGGTGAAGCCTTGTCTTGAGCTTTCTACAACACAAGTTTCCATACATTTACAGATCTTTATCTGACAGCGACAGTAAGCCAGACCTGCCTAAAACACAGCCCAGCAAACCACTGCCTTGGCTGGTTACCCTGGGCAGACGAAGTCACTATCTGACTGCTTCCTCCAGCTGCCACGAAGCTGCCCCTACTGCAGGATATCAGCCTCCTTCTTGAATTCCTGCTTTCAGATTAGAAATTGAACTTTGTGATGTTTTATGTCAAAGTATCACCTTTTGTATTTGCCAGTCTCATATGCAGTTTATCTTAACAGAAGTATGGATTAAACAATGAAGAAAAGGTTAAGCAGACCACGTATCTGCACGAACTTCCAATGGTTGTAAGCATTCTTCAGAGCAGATCCTGGCTTAATCCAGTGTTTGCGAAATTGGGGATAGAGGGACCTATATGGTGAGGGGATTATGGTGGTGATATTCCATCCAAACCTTCAGGTTAGCTCACTACACACATAAATGTTCTCTATTCCCAACTAAGAGCTGACAGATCAGCCCCCTGCCAAGCTACATCACCTTGTCCCCAGCACCGAAAAGGAACTGAGGAAGGATCAGCCTCTCTGGACATTTAGACCCTCCTCCATGGTACGACTCCAAGGTAGCTCAGGCCAGGTGTGGCCTTGACATTCCTGGCCACAAACAGCTGGAGCTCGTGCAGAGGATTCATGTGGCCCTGGAACAGGACGTGCACTGACACACGCTTGGAGCAAATCTCATTTCTCACTTCACAAGTTGCTTTAGCCTTCCCAACTGCAGAAAACAAAAACAAACATAAACCCAAAGCCTAAACCTGATCTGCAGTCCTGAAATTCTTTATTTTTTATTGGATGTGGAGGCCCAGAAATTTAACAGTTCATACACAGAAATCCAATATCGAGTATTTTCTTTTTTAGAGCCTCAACTCACGAAGCTTTATTTTACAAGTTTTGCAGGCAGTAATACTGGTAAGGGGAGGAGGGAGGAGAATTTATAAACGTGAGTTGTAGCACATTCACCTTCCCCCTATTTTTGTGTACAATGCTTGCAGCAGTTACAGAACCACCGAGGTCGGGGAAACCTCGGTGTGTCTGCACTGGCAGTTGGTTAGGTGCTTCCTTTAAGCCCACATACACAGCCTCTAAGTTGAGGAGTACCTTAAATCAGCCCTGCTGTGGATATAACCAGGAGAAGAGGTGACCCTCTCGCTCAGGTTATCCCCCGATTTTATAGCAAAGAGAGAAACTAAATGATTTAAATGCTATAGTCCTTCAAAAAAATTCTACTATTTCTTTTGCTAAACCAGGACACGGAGTTCTCCCACAGTTCATTAGAAATTACAGAGCCTCTTACTTACCATAAAGATTGACCTGCCATGCCCTCATAAATCCACGGGCAAGAGGGCAGCACCAGAAAAAACAACACGGTCACAAAAGTTGTTTTCCTCTGCAAACAAAGCAAAGCCAAAGAAGATCTTTGGGCCCAGCTGCCAGTTACGTGAACCAGGGTGAGAAGGCACAAAAACGACCTGCAATGCTTCTAAGAAGGCTAACAATTATTTCGTAAAAGATTAAGTTATTCTTAGAATTAGCAAATGGAGAGATATTTGTGGGTTTGATTGGTAAAATAAAAAGGGAGAATGGAGAGCACTACTTCCTCTTTTGCCTGTTCCTAGGGGACAGTCCCCTCTCACCCACCCTGCCAGCTAGCTGGCTTTTTGCTCTGACCACCTCGCCTTTCACATTAACCTTTCTTTTAACAAAAGCAGCATTTAGCATCTATGCAGTTTTACAGAGGGGAAGAATTAAGAACAAAAAGCTTGCTTATGATCTGGACTGAATGTCTATGTTAATTCTGCCCATAGAAATCCACCACGTTCCTCTAGCTTCACAGCCAAGCTTTTTAGTTTGTGAAGGCACTCTCCCTGGGAAGCACCAGGGCCTTACATGAGGATTTTGTGCAACAGGGAGCCTACTACATCCCTTGATAAGCTGTTCCTATTTAATTGTATCGTTAGAAAACTGCAACTTACTTCTAGCCTGAACTGATCTAGCTTCAGCTTTCAGCCACGAGAATCCCCTTAATCTTGCTGACAAAGAGCCACCGAACTGACAGATACCTTCGCCCTGTCTAAGTACTTACGGACTTATCAGGTAGCCTCTACCGTCTGTTGATAAACTAAATAGATTGAGCTGCTTAAATCTTCCATGCTAAAGCTGATTATCCAGACCTCAAATTAATGTAGATTTTTTCTGAACCCCTTCTCGTTTTTTTTCCATCACCTTTTTGAGTGCACACATCAGAAGTGAGATGTAGTTTTCCTGTAAAGCTGGGGAGAAAGCAGCAGTATTCACCTCCCTCCTGCTCTGTTTCCCTGTCGTGCACTTCCAGCCTTTTTCAAGGCTGCTTTGCACAGGCATGGTTAAATTTATCAGCCTTCTGGAGTAAACCTTCCTTCTCCGCTTATATTCTAGATGAAAGCTCCTTCTAACACAACCACCTCAGAATGGACCACGACCAAATTTGTTGGTTTGTTATAGTGTTTTTTTTTACCCCAATTGTACAAGCTCTACATCTAACGGAACATATGAGTTCAATGCCTACACTTCACAAAGGAAAAACCACAGAGCAAAAAATGACGTTGCAATCATGTAATAGTTCCCAAATTTAAAGGTACCTCCTTCAGCTGCTATTTCCTTCAATCACCTCACCGCTCACCATCTATTTTGCACCCCGGCGTACTGATGCTCCCTCGTATATTCACCTCGTGAGGTACTGGGTGGACACAGCAGAGTTTATTTTAAGCAAAATCAAGTGGGCACAAAGGAAGGTTGCTTCAGGCTAGAGGCAGTGAAAGGGCAGAGCCGTAGGCTAGCCGTGGAGGATTTAATAATGCAATAAATCACCCCATGTAGTAAAAATTTATTGCCTGCTATGATCTTCAATCGGATTGGTGACCAACTGGATCACCAGCTAGCTTCCTCTTCTGTCTCAGATAGAAACATAACGCACCTATGGCCACAAAGTAGCTAGGGTAACCAAAATAAAAAACTAAAAAGTAAGATCGTATCCTTTCCTGGTATCCACCCTCCTCACTGGCACAGCAGGTGCAGGGAAGAAGATGACCCTAGTGACATTTGCACGGGAAAGCAGCAAGCAAACTAGGTTTTGGAGAAGTAACATCAAGTCCCACTTTCAAGTAAGTTTAAAATGAGAGAAAAGCACTAGAATTAACACTAATATTTATGGTGACTGTGTACAACACACTAGTATTCAGGGTGACTTGCTAAAATACAGTGAAGTACCTTTTTTTCCCCCCTAATAACAACTGGCCGGTTCTCTTAAGCTTGGTTCAGGCAACTGTTCTTTGGGGGAAAAGATTAGCCCCAGCACTTCATTTCAAGAGATGGCAGCCTTTGATCACTGTTTAATTTTAATAAGCAAAATTTGGTGCCGTTGGGAGCATCTTTTGGAAATTTGTAAGCACGGAGCTAGTCTGTAAAGTACGCCACAACCTCTCACAGGCAAAGGTGAGGCACTTTGGTCTAAAAATGCTGTGTTTTGGTTGTTTGTTTTAAATTAATACATCCTGTGTTCACACTGCAATCTAGAAATGAGGTATTGCTCCTTTCCTTTCCAAATCATTATGCAATAAAACGTTTCGGGGGGGGGGCTGGATGCCACCCTATCAGCACACTGAAGGCTTTCAGCATTCTTTCATTTAATTCCAGCACAGGTAGGATTAGGCTGTCAACAGCAGCCATATTTACATTCAAAGTCCCCCGTTTCGGTGACAAACGGATTGATTTCTGCGCATAGCTGTGGAACACCTTGGGCTTTTTCCCAAGGAAAGGTGATACACGAGAATTATTGGTCGTTACTTGGTTATTTTTGTGATTTCTTCCCATTCATTCACTCCCTCTCATCGCCAGCGATGGGTGTGCTGCAGACACCGATCACATTTCATATCCTTCCTCTAGATACACACACACAATCTCAATTATTACTAAAAGCAGTTTTAACACATGATTTCAAACGCAGGGAAGTCCTTCTCACACCTTCACAGTATTAAAATGAAGACGCTTCCAAAAGCACGTTCTGTGTTGTTCTCACATCACTCTACACTCGCACGTGGTACTTCCAACACCTGCCATGAAAAGCCCACCTTGGAAGGGTTCTCCTGAAACTAAATCCAAACTCTTGAGGACTTTGGTCACAACAGATTCACTCTAAGGATGAAAGTCCATAGCAAGAGTCAAAGCTGCTTACAATTTCGTATCCCATTTAGCCTCTAATCCCACAGCACACAAATAAATGGACATAAAAGAGCTAGTGAAGAAGAAGAGAATATGAAAGAACGACAAATGCTGGTGCGTACACATTGTGTTTGTTTGTTTGTGTTCAGTTCTGGGCTAGTATCAAAACCAGGGCAGGTTTCAGGAGAACAGATGAGGCTGAAGCCTAATAAAGAAGGGAATGTTTAAGTATTTAGAGAACAGAGAGCATGTTTAGGAAACGGATTTAAGGAAGAATAAGATTTATCTTTCAGTAATGACACCGTGTGTCATTTTTGCAGTTCAACAATTACAAGTTGTTTCACTTTCCAGCTCCAAGACACTAAGATAATACTAACAAGACGCAAAAACTTTTTTTTTTTTGCTTTTTTTTTAAATGAACTGCTTTCACTAGAAAACTCTTCTGCACACATCTTCCGTGTATGCTCTACTATCAGCTTTGATGCCTCCTTCCTCCACATCAACTAATTATTCTCTGCCTCCTTCAAATTCCTCCTTAAAATAGCTGTCAGCATGCCATTTTTCAACATTCATAGACAGACTTTTGTCTTCACAACACACACTGCTCAAAGCTTTGTCTGAAGTACATTTGAAGGTCTCTAAAATACAGACCACCCCTTCCCATTTTTAGAGCTACCCCTTTCACTCATTTTACACTATTTAAGCATGTAAGTTACACACCTCTTCAGAGTTTTTTCCAAACATACTTACTAAAAAGGCATTAAAAAAAAATTCAAGAAGCCTCACATTCAGAATAAACTGCCAGGAAAGCAAGAAAGCTTCACCATAGTTTTGTTTTGTCAAAAAACTCAGAAAACAGTCAGGGTAGCGACAGGTATCTTGAAAGATGGAAACATAATGAAAGCTGCAAATAAAATCTGCAGCATTCCCTCATTTCAGAGATGCAGTCAAGAAGACTATTTTTTTTTCTGATGAACAAGAAACCCCAAAATACATGAAGCTGCATTATGCTTTCCAGAGCCTAAATACCTACAAAGCTGGGTAACACACACCCAGTGTGCTGTAGGTTTTGATATTAGCTGGAGAAAACTTACCCCAAGCACAAAATATACAAAAAGTCTATAAAAATACAACTATGTGCAGCTCACCATAATTCTAAGAGCTCAAACATTTTTTCTCCAATTTCTCCTTATGTTTTTGAATGGCCATGCTTTCAGTTTCTTAGTGTATTTGCTCAGGATTCTCTAAGTCTTCTAGAAAGCCAAAAAAAAAACAAAATAAAAACATGAATCACAGAACACAACTGTGGACTTAAGAGACCTTGAAGAGAAAATCTGAAGACTTTTTACAAACATTAATTCACTCTCCACAACTGCAAGATGTTTATGAACTAGTTGGATGACTGAACACTTACAGCAGGCAGGGAGACAGGCAGAAAGCTGCTTGGGAAAGAAAGGAAAGGTAATGAATAAAACCTCCCAAGCCAAAAGATCAGCTCAGTCATCCTCTGTGTGTGCAGACAACTCTTTCTCCTCGCATTCTTCTCTTCCTGATCCTTTCCTTACACAGATGTTTAGATCTACTGAAGAAGCGTGAAAACCTGAGATTAACATCTTAAAACACCGCGTTGCCTGTATCAGGAACAGCCGCCATTCCCATGTAACACCTCGAAAATCATTAAGTCCTGCTTCCTCAGAAGGAAAAAAAAAAAGTGCTGCATCAAAACATGCCTGTCTGTAGTAGGTAGACAGTGCCAAGCTCGCTCTGCCATGCAAGACAAGCAAAAGTTCGTGTTTACCAGAGCGCTGAGGCTACACCCTGCACATTATGACTTATTAGCCTGGGCCCAGTCCATGAAAATGTAATCGTATGGCCTTGCCTTAGCTCTCAGAGCAGGAAGCACAAGTCAGGATTAGTAAGTGAGGGCTCTTGTAGGCATACAGCTGCTCCTGATGCCCTGTGAAGAACAGAACCACTGAGCTAGCAAAGCAAAGCCCTTTGATCTCCCTCACGGGATGTGTTAGCTATAACCAGTGAACAAAGCACAGGAGCCTTCTACTGCCAAAGCCATGGTCTACACAATCATCGCTCTCCTTGGAGAAAGGTGAGAGCCTCTTGATTGCTCCTCTTCTTCTTCAAGGCTTTGAAGCTTCTCAAAGGCACGCCATGGATTCAGACGCGGGGCAGTCGGGGAGGGCGAGCTGCCAGCAGTCCTCTCTCCAGTCATCTCCGAAATAATCTTTCATCGGGAAACCTGACCCAAAGGCTGACCCAGCATATTCTGACTGGCATCAATTTACTCCCTCAGCACCGCTTGTTATTGCCAGCCCATTATTCCCGATACCCAGCACTCCACCCTCTTCCACACTTACTACATATTTTTGCCCTTTCTGTTTCTACCTTTGATGGTTTTTTTTCGCTTCTCCTTGTTATGACGAGGTCTGACTCCACCGATCCTGAACCCATGCTCATTTTAATGATATCCTCCTTTTAAATACCGTTTCCACTGCTTTATCCTTGCCTGGCCTAGAATTTGCAGTGGAAAAGGGAACCAGTCTGGAAATGAGGTTAGTGCATTCTTTTTCCCCCCTCTCTCTCTTTCCCTGCTGCTTATTAAGCCGTGCCATTCCTCCAGTGGAGCTGAACCCACACCTGCAACTTCAGCCTTTTTTCCTCCTCCTTTTGACTCACTCCTCGAGCCTTTCCTCCTGTCCATCTCTTGCTCCACAGCAGAACACAAATACAAGAACACGAAAGAGCCAGAAAAAAAGAACACCGCAGAACATCTGTCCAAATCCTCTCTTATCACCCCAATCCTCACATCTCCTTTCCTGTTTTTATGTTCAACTTCTTTCTCCTCCTGCTCTGACAGCCAACCAGTATTTCCCCTGTCTGGGAGCCTACCTCTGATCCTGTGTTTCTCTAACTGCACTGCTTCTCTTTCTATCCATCTTTCACCTTTAAACTCATTATGAGCTGTTTAATGACAAATTACACTTGCAATTTGTCTCCGGCTCCAGCCTGAACTCCCTTCAGCTGTCCCTGGCAATCCAAAGCAACTGCTTTCATTAAAATGTCTGAAAACCTCTTAGTACTGCAACGTCACCAAATCTGTCCTCCGTAACCCTCGTGTGTCTTTCATAGAAAAATAAATTTCTCCTTTTGAAGCATTTTCCTTTTCTGATTTCCGTGATTCTGTGCTCTCCTGCTTCCCTTCCTCCCTCTGTCAACTCTTTCACAGGTCACTGAAGGCCTCCTTATTGCATCTTCATCTTCTGCTTGGGCCCTACTGAGCTACAATTTTTGCCTTTTCCTTCTGTCTGGGAATCCCCCAAATCACACACTCAGCTCCTTTGAACACAGGTCTCAAACAGAGTAGATTTATCTCTACACAAAACTCTCAGCCTATCTTTCTGACACCTCTCGTCACCGAGCAGCTGTCAGCTTCAGCTCAGCATGGCCAGAACAGACCTTAGATTTCACCTCTCCCCACCCTCTTGTCTCCGCTGTCTTTCTTGATCGCTGTGGACAGCAGCAGCATCTCGCCCATCATTCAGATATGAAATACGATGTCATCTTTGACAATGACTTTTCTCTCGATCCATTTACTCGGGCTACATCTGTATCTAAATGATTCTCCCTGTCTTGTATCCTTAGGACAGTCTTCGCTCAAGATCTCCAGAGCTAAAGGTCTGTCCTTTGCCTCACAGTAGTCACTAAGATATTTTTGCCGCAACAAACATTCTCCTGCTTATTCACCCTGTTTCAAAAGTTATTTTGAGGAAATAGAAAAAAATGATCTATCATTACTCTACATCCTTCTGTGCACAAGTCTCTAGTTCAACTTTAAGCACTGGAAACAATTCAGCTTTGCTTTTCAGGTTCCTCTGTCTCAACTATGTTATACTGCCCAAATCCTACTTGCTCTCACATCATTTGCTCATGTTTCTAGAGGGTTCATGACGGCAGTGTTCATTTATTAAGCTAACAACCAGGCCGTATTTGCATTCAGGCCAGCTTCCACCCTCGAGTAAGGACGCCTTGCAAGCACTTGCAGCACTACTTCACTGCTCTCTGAACATCACCTGAAAGCTTTTCTTGCACCATTCTAAGAAAAGCATGCTACTAGCAGACAAAGTCTACCATCTATCATGCTGAGCAACTGTGCTTTTTTGATTTGTCAATATTAAAACTCCTGCTTTGACATGTATTTAAAAAAATAGTTCTCTGTGGCACAACGATTTCACAACACACACACACACGCACATGCACACAGCCCTGTGCCTGTGCCCTGCACAGCGGTGTCCAGTCCCTGATGGGGCTCCTACACATTGGGATCCTGCAAACAACAACACTCCCTTCCTACTGAGGGCCGTGACAGATGAATTACTTACATTCACCCAGCTCATTGTCCTCCAGCTGACTCCATTATCAGCCCCAAACAAACAAGTTTTGGCTCTGTCGATGCTTGCTGCGGTGGCGTGGCTCCAACAAACTTTTCTGATCTAAATCATCAGGAGCATCCTGCCTGCCTCCACGGGGCATAACTAAGAGCTGCTGAAATAATTACTGGAGAGGTTAACTATCACCTGATAACCGACCTGACCTGCACAAGCAGCCAGCCTGAAGGTGGCTTCCCCTAGAGCAGAGAACACCCCTCAGAGATTGAGGGATGAACACACGTGATGATTTACACTTCTGTAAATCCCCACTTCCCCCATTCTGACCATTTCAACCCACAAGAATGACAAGCTAAAGCCACCTTCTGCTACCACAGGGGCGTTTCAGTCCATCCTGTTTTGTCTTAGTAGGCAAGATTCAAGAAACTTGTCAACAGCTATTTCTTCCACGATGCTAGCGCTGTCCAATCCAAATAAAACTTCAAAATCCCAGAGTCTCTGCCCCTCCTGCGTCTAGCCCCACCGCAGGAGGAAGAGGAAGAATGACTGGACAGAAAACATCAAAGACTGTGTAGTAGGAAGAAAAACACACAACATATAAACAAAGGAAAGAAAAGAGCACAGCAAAGATCCCCTCACAGACTCAAACCTCACAAGCACTCGTCCTTTGCCAGTCATTCTTACATCTCGATGTTTCTTCGCCAGACATTCTTCTCTCTCTTCTGCCCAACACCTGCTCCAAGCGAACGGAAAGGGAAGCAAGCCCAAGCCCCTTGTGTGCTGTACGCGGCTCTGTCACAATACAACTGCTTCCGTTTTGCAGACGATTCAGGAGGAGCCTGGGGACTACGTGAAACTGCACTAGAAATAAATTGGTACCAGCAGCCGTACAGGACCTGGAACTTCTGCCTTGGAGTCCTCTGCTACTTCTGGCTGACAGTCCTTGGGATCTGGGACAACCACGTCTTTCCTTCCCCAGACACCACACATTTTATATACACGCGCTCACCAGCACCAATAAGCAGTAAGACCAAACTATTCTGAAGGCTTATTGCTGTCAAGAACGCAGGGAGGAAGATATGTTGGGCTGTATTATTAATATAACGTGGTGAAATGTGAAAGGAGACTGCTGAACAATAATCGTGGCATTTCACAAGTATGGCAGACATCTCTATTTCTCTTTAGCGTACGACCACAAGCAATCAGAAAGCTCACTTCAACATCATCGGTGGCTTTCATGCATAACTTTTAATAAGCCACATGAGTTATGACGCAACCAATTCTTTAAAATCACCAACAATCAATCACAGAGAGTGGACAGAGGAAGAAAAAAAAGAAATGAGAGAAATGATGCATGCAATAGTTGGTTTTCCTCTGCCCCATATCTGTCTTCAGTAACTGCAGGATTCCATCTTCAGTCTGAGTCAGCTCAGACAGATGCACAGCACGATGACAGAAACTGGATCACTTTACCCACACAGGGTCTCTCCCTCACCCAGGAGGAGAACCATCAAAGACTTCTCGCTACAGACTTGCTGAGAGATCTGTCAAACACCCTTACTGTTTCACTACAGCATTAGCCACAGGTTTTTTGGCACATAAATTACTAGCTTCACCTGGCACCCTGCACCATAAACTCCGGAATCAGCTTCTTCAAGGACAAGCCAAAGAGATTCTCCACCAAGCTGAACTTGGAAGACAAGAGACGTTCAGTAACTTGACATCAATCCATACCCAATAGAAGCTGACAGTATTTTTTGTTAGTTATTCTAAAATTACTCTTAATAACAAGCTGTCATGACACTCGTATAACCTTATGGTGGAGTTAACTCTGAGAAATACTCATCCATACACTGCTTTTGCTGCAAGTGATCTTCCTTAGTGATGCACGTAGCGTTAGACATCAGAACTTCCCCTAGAAATTTCACCAGAAATTTAAGCTTTCTGCCAAGAGATTGAATGATCACTCCAGCAATACATAACTTAAACAAAATGTATTTTAACCATGTTTCCCATAGGATTTTCCACTGTTCCCATCTCATACACCTCAGCCCTGGCTAAATGGCCAACATCTTTTGCCGTGAAGGTAAAACAGAAGCTGATAATGGCCTG
Source organism: Aythya marila (assembly GCF_965140915.1). Taxonomy (NCBI): domain Eukaryota; kingdom Metazoa; phylum Chordata; class Aves; order Anseriformes; family Anatidae; genus Aythya; species Aythya marila. Next base: position 193,113,671 of record NC_139042.1, on the reverse strand, counting down.
GTTTTTAGTTACCTAGGAACAGAAAGCCCATTTCTTGGAAATTACTCCATTTCTCAGTGGCAACTTGTGTAGTCCTTCTTTAAGCATGGAAACCTGTATTTCATCTATAAACTGTAATCCACATGCAGAGGCAGATCAACAAGGAAGCACATGTGATTCTGTATCTCAACTGAAATTAGATACACGTTATTTCACTTTCAGCTTTGACAACAGGGCTTGGGGTGCACTGCCGTAGACACGCCGTTTCCCTCTCTCTCTCAAGTCCCGAGATAAGTTCCAACAAGCAGGAGGAATGTCAGCGCCAGGTCTCTAGTGGCAGTGCTGTCTGTGGACAGAAAGCCACACGTGCTTTCCTCACTGGCATTCAAGAGACATACCTCAAACTAAAGGAGGACTAAGCCCTTCAGAGCAACTCTTGCAGAAATACAGGGAGAACACCTGAACATGAGATATGCTCCACCTAAAAAAACAGAGCTTTTGAAGAAGTCATTTACAGAACATCAGTTTTAGATCCATATTCAAAAACCTCAAAATCCCGATTCAAACCACAGAATGACCAGAGAGCACTCCCATTACTCTGCTTTTGTTACCCAGAGTGTGGGTTGATGAGCTAAAGGACATAGACTCTAGCCTCACAGTTACATAGTTGTTTTCTGAAAGCTGACCTACAATTCTTGCTAAATTTCTGGGCACAATCACACACAAGGTTTCATTCTTCCTCCACCACTGGTCCTCAAGACGCGTTGTCTGAGGCCACAACCAGGAGCCACTCTGCTCCCGAAGCTGTCCACGGAAAAATAAACGGAGGCAGGTATCACATCTGATCAGGAATTCAAACGCCAGAGCCCAAATGATTCAAACCCACTGCCATTTCTCGTCCTGAAGAAAACCCCCATCAGGACCTTTGCTCTTTACCCTTATCCTCAGCATAAAGATAAGAATGGTAAGGAAAAGTTCCTCTTTAGGACGGACACATTTCTGTATCCTGCAAATTCTCAGGCTGTTTGCTCACCAAGCTCTACCTGAATATTACATCTGCTTAAGAACCAGTATCTCTGGAAGACCTTATTAGCCTACAGGGAAGAGAAAGAAAATTTTACAGTATTCACCCCTCTCTTTTCCCCACTACAAAACCAAAAAGAACCCAAATCACCAACTAAGGTAAGGTGACCTAAATCCACTGACCTCTTCACCTCTTTCTTTTGGGGCAAGCCATTACCATCTTATTTCCCTCTCAGCCCTTCCCAACATTCCCCCCCACCACAAAAAGGTGAAAGATGAAGGCAACTAAAAAAAAATAACAGCTTATTCTTAAGTTTTTCTTTGATATGTTTTTAAAGGAGACAGACATCACCCTCCACAAACCACTAGCAAACAAAAAATTAAAGAAATCAAATCAACTCCCTGTGCTTACATTAACCAGCTGCTTGCTTTCTCTTCTTTCACAATCTTCTCATAAATAATTTTAGTTCTCTTCCTTGTTTTTCATACAGTACAATGCTGTATGCTACAGCTTTTTTTTTTTCCCCCTACAGAAGTGTTCCCTATCATCTCCCATCCTCCTTAACTTCTTATTTCTCCATGAGGAATGATAAAACCATCAAGATACTTTTCTGAAGAAAAAAATACAGTGAGCAGAGCTAATCAGCATCCTTTTAATTTTGTTCTGATGTTACCAGGGCATTTAACAAAAAACTTTCCATCAGATATTTACGTGGGAAGTCAAAACAGGAAAAACACTGGAAACAATCACCCAGTAGATAAAAAAGCTCTGGTTTGCACGTACAATCTTCAAGTCAAATGGTCACATTGGGGGCTGTACAAGTATCGTACAGAAAATCCCAGATTTTAATGCAACATCAGAAAAACTGAACAGAGTATTTTATGTAACATCCTTAATGCTAAACAATAATGAAACAGTCTGGTTACTGACAAGATTATCTAAGACAAAACACACACATCATCAGACCGAAACCTCAATAATACAAACCCACTGAACTGAGAAACTGAAGTTGACTATGACACCAAGTACCCAGATTTAGATCTAAATCCCACAGGTCATATTTAACCCTGCTGTAGTTAGGAAAGATACACAGGATATCTTTTGCTCCTTTTAACAGCCTGTGTCTGCCTAGAAATACTCCCAGCACTTAATCCTTGCGCATTTGCTAACCTGATTTTATACACAAATAAACTAGAGTTCCGCAGGTAAGAAAAACCTCACATTCTTCTGTTTTCTTAAATGCTGTATAAAGTCAAACATATGCCTCCAAAATTAATCTAAACTCAGTTGCAGGTTATTACTGGCAATAAAATGCCACAACATCTATTCCAAGCACGCAGTTATGGTGACTTTTCACAGGACACAAATTGTCAAATAAATACAGGCTCGTTTTGTTATGCATGCTATCAGTAAGAAAATCTTCAATTCTTCAAATCTGCCATTCGACTTTTTAAAATTCAATATAAATTCCAAGTGCATCTCCTATTCTGATAACCCCTCTTCTAGCTAAGCTGGTTGGTTGGTAGTGATTTCTCAGATAAGTTACACAATACTGTTTCAGCTTCCTGATTAGATAAGCAGATAAAGTTGTTTTTATTTTTTTTTTCTCTGGCACACACATTTATGCATAAAATTTTTCATTTTCTGTGAACACTTGCAACTTCGTAATCCCCTCTCCACAAATCTACGTGCCAGTAAAAGTCAACCATGGACAAACTGCATCACTGAAGGAAAACATAAAGTAAGTATTAGCATGCAAAAAGGAATTCTGTCTACAAAACTGAACAAACGTTCAGGAAATTTCTCTCCCTCTGTGCTGCCTATATACACACACCGTAGAATAAAAGAAAGCAGCGAGCAATCTTCCTATGGCGTTATTCCTTCCCTACAGATGGGGCACAGAGTGCACGCAGCCTCAGGCATCTCTTGTGTTACAGAAAGGAACAGCACGGCCGGACTGTGACCCCTTGGCCCAGGGATGTGCTAAGAGGTACCCACCACGTTGGCAGGAGGGTTTGGGAGCCCATTTCCCTGCTGCCACTGCAGAACATCATCTCCCGAGTCCCACCCGGGCTGCCAGGAGGAAGAAGAGCAGCCCGTCACTTAAATAAACAGAGGACGCGACCAGAAAGGAGGCAGCGACACAGGGATGAAGCTGGATGGAAGCATTTTTTTGACACCTGGTTCTACCAAACCCAAACGAGCCCCCTTGTCATGGTAGGGAGGAGACCATCGCCCTCCCACCCCTTCCCCACACCATCCTCCCTACGAACAGCTTCACTCACCCAAACGCACCCCTTGCCTAGCCGCCTATAAGGGATATTGACCAAAGCTGACAAAACTCAGACAAATATTACAAGAAGCAAGCGTGGCAAGATCAGATTTTCCACTGTCTTTGTTGAACAGGGCTGTAATTTTTAATACTCACAGTCCTGTCCGTCTGTCACCCCAGTTACCTTATACACATAAAGCCTGATTTCTGTAAGACACCGCTTACAATCCCTACACAATTACCTAAGACTGCGAAGCAAAAATGAGTTGGGTTTGGTATTAAGACCCACCACAACTCCAATCCTTGTCTATTAACAAAGCAAATAAAAAGAGTCAACACCTCACGCAAGAGATGTGTGCAAGATCCGAATAAGAGCACAAGCGTCTCTGCAAGTATGTCAGCAATGTTTTCTGTAAACCACTCTAACCCTTCAAATTTTTCCCCACCTTTACTCTTAAGGATAGCGAGGCTCAGGGAAGATTTACAGTGGGCGTTCAGACACACGGGTGGGTGTGGTGAAAGCACCTGTATTAACAGGCTGCTTAAGTGAATGCAGTAGAAATATTTCGACACACGCTAATTTATTCAAACTTTTGGGAAGTTCTTTCTAAGTGATCCCAAGCAAGTTACCACTTGGAAGCAAAACAATTCCTAAAGCTTTTTGTTTGCTAAATAGAGCAGTCATTTTTGTTCGTTTCTTGTTTTTCTTTTAAACTGTACTGCAATGCAAGCACTATAAAAACTAATAAGCAGTTCACACCTGTCACAATCAATAGCAATAACGACATTACGCTTTGTTTGGAAATAATTTTTCTGGAGAGCACGTTTAAATAGATCGCCCTTGCTGGAGTCTCTAAACTCCCCAAAAACAAACAAGGAGAGACTACAGCTCACAGCCTAGACTGAGTCGTTCTAGGAAACGATTTGCATATTAGGTATGACTAAGGAGCAGTGATGTTCTTCAGTCTGTGTCTCAAATAGCTCCACAATGAGAACTTGTGCTCAAGGACTTCTAGGCACAAAATATTTAACCTCAACAAATGATGCTCCTTATGGAGGCCAAGTTCCAGTAGCAAGATTTTTGTTCAATTGCTTTTGAATCAAGTGTATGCTCAATGCTACGGATGGACTCACAGAATGTTTGAGCCTTGAACATTTACCTATAAATAAGCTACGTTAGAATCCCAGTTCCGTCTCTAACTTATTTTTGGGCCGCAAAATAGAGTTCAGGCACATAAGAGTCAAGACGGGAATACAACCAAGCTTGGCGTCTCTGTGGAGGCCTTTCAAAGTGGAGGTTTTATGCTACTTTTAATTTATTTTTATTTAATGTGCACTCCACTCCAATCTTGTAGTTTATCACACAAATTTACGTTACTGATTAATTCATTCTTTTTCTAAGGGCTCACTTATAAGACATAATATTCAATTGAGCTGCCAAGATGCTCAAAATTAAACATGCCTGTAATGACAACAATAATATGATGAGAAGCTTAACATCATTTCAGAATATGTATTATGACATTACAGGTAATAGTGGGATTTCTCTCAGCACCCATAAGTCACGGAGAAGTTTCACTATGATGGGATCACTTGTTATGAACCGATTTCACAAGTATTACTCGCGATGGGAAGGTTACAAGTGCATAACACTGATCCTAACAGAACAGGAACAAATGGAACGCTACATGAGAGTATGTCCCAAACCATTTCACTAGCTGCATTAGGTGTTACTCCAGTACCGTGTTAAGGACACACATCACAAACAGAATGGGTCAGATGGGTTTGTCTACGCTCACCAGTGAAGTTTCTCCTTCAGCAACTGACAGAACTATGTCAAGTATGGCATATTAGCAAATACCATTAGCCTGGAATTTGCCTGTTCGTATTTATGGCACCAGAAAACCTTATGACCCAGATGACCTTTTATATTTGTTTTTGCATAATACGCATGACTTAGCCTGGCATAAGGTGGTATTAGATGCTGGCCGCTTCAGTTGACTGTAAATCACATTCGGCAGTGAGAATGAAGGAATAAAACGTGATTTAACCTAAAGTGAATGAACTCAAAGATCGCGAGAGACTATTTCAATGAATAAAAGCGTTTTTTGCGAGAGTCGGCAACGATAACACAAGGCTTCAAGTTGATGCCCGGGTTTACACGCTCATCTTCAGCGAGGAGCGAGTGGATCGTTGCGCCAAGAAGGTCCTCGAAAGAAATCCAATATGGCCACTGACGTGTGGGGGTGCCTTTTGACTTAAAACCGCCTCATCCCTTAGCACGCTGCTAGCCTCACGCCTAATATCACGCATAATACACCTGTTCTGCTCCTCGCACTTGGCGCGAAGTTGCCCCGGGGACGGCCACCTGCCTGCACCCAGCCCCCGGGAGCCGGCGGACAGGTAGCGAGGCGCGCCACGCACCGTCCACTTACCTTCTTTATTAAGCCTCATCACCTCCCTGCTCTTTCCACCCTCCTTTCCAGCCTCTTCCAGCTCTACACCTGCGGGCGAGAAGCGGCGTCAGGCAGGCCCGAGGGGGGCAGGTATTGTTCAGTGCTGGGGAGGGGGGGGCGAGGACCTTGCGGGGCGATTCCCCCCTCACCGCCACCCCCAGCCCGGGGGCACCCAGCGCCACGCACACCCCCCACCACCCCCTTTCGGGGCATCCCCCTCCCCGTTTCTCTCCCTCCCCACAATTCCCGTTTTTTTGGGGTGGGGGGGTCCAAGCGGCGGGGCACGGCGGCACACATGGCAGCGGGGGCTCGGCGCGTCAGCTGAGCGCCCGGGGGGGCGGCACCTCCCGCAGCACGGCCCGGCCCGGCCCGGCGGGCGAGGAGGAGGAGGAGGAGGAGGAGGAGGAAGGAAAAGGGATTGTGGGGGGGGTGGGGGGTGAGGGGGGTGGTGTCGGCCCCGCCGCTCCCCTCCCCCGGCCCCCCCGGCCCCTGCCCCGCCGCCGGGGGAGGGGAGCGGCGTGCGCGGAGCCGCGGGGCCGGTCCCTGCCCTTACTGTGCGGGGGGGCGGCGCCGTGAGCGTGCGGGGGGGCGGCCTCCCGCACCCAGGCGGCCCAGGGCTGGCCCAGGAACGCTTCGGGACTGGGCACGGGCCGCTCCAGGGCCGCCATGGCGCCGCGCCTGCTCTCCTGCCCCCCTCCTCGCTGCTTTCCCCCGTTTCCTTCGGCGGCGGCGGCGGCGAGCGAACGAGCGAGACACGGGATTCGAGAACGCCGCACGTCATCCTCGGGACGTTCCGCCGCCCACACGGGGGTAGTGTCAGCCCCTGCTCCCTATCAGATCGGGCTCCCCGCCGCACGGCGCGCATGCCCGCGGCGCCCCCCCCTCCTCCTCCTCCTCCTCCTCCTCCTCCTTCTTCTCCTTCTCCCTCCCTCCCCGCTCCGCCGCGCCTGCGCTGCGCTCCCCTCAGCCGCCGCCACAGCCACGGCCACCAGCGGGGCCCTGCCGCCCGCTTCGCCCCGCAGTAAGTGCCCGGGACGCGGTGTCGGGAGCCCGGCCGCGCCCTCCTGCCCCTCGCGCCCCGGGGGTGTCCGGCTCGCCGCTCGCCATTTTGTGGTGCGAGCCCCTGCCTCGGAGGCGCTCCGGTGCCGCCGCTGCGCTGAGGCGAGGGGAGCCGAGAGGCTGTAGCGCGGCGCACCTCGCGCAGGTAAGGAGTTTGAGAGAATAAACCGACTGCCACAGGGCCGCACACGCACACCGGGGGAGCAGCCGGCGCTGTGCAGGCTCCACACACGGCGCCCTTCATCCCGCTGCTCCGAGCCGAAGAGCGAAGCCTCCAGCTCAGCAGACGCCTCTCAGGGTGTTGATGTGGCCCTCCAGGTCCCATCCTGCCTCTCCTTCAAGGCCCTTTGTCACCGCTCCTTGCTGCCCCAACCCCCTGTGGGACACTGCATGCGGTTAATTTAGGCTAAAAAATACCCAGGGCCGGCCCAAAGGTTGGAGCAGAGCCCAAAGGTGAGCAACAAGAGTAGCTCAAGTCAGCAAAGCAACCTGGGGATGGGCACACAGCACTGCAGCCTAAAATGGATTTAAGTGAATTTCTTACAATTCCATGGAGATCAGGCTCTTTATGACACTACAATGGATAAACACTCAGGGTAAAGGACAAACTCCCTTTGCCTCGTATACACTGTCAACAGATGCTGTATTAAATACAGACAGCGTTCACACTCCACCTCTTCCAAAAAGTAGCTGGAATATACAAGCCCCATCTTTAATATCTGGAGGCAAGCCTAAAATCTTTCATACCATATGGCCTGGCCAGAGTGCCTCCAGTCATGTAACACTAGCTACAAGAAACTACAGGAACACAATTAAAACAATCAAAGCAGCAGAAAGCTCGCCAAAGTATGCCTCAAAAGAAAATCAGTCAATCGCGGCAGGCTTGTTAGCAACCAACGTGAAGCAGCCACGGGATGTGTAACCTTAGATACACCACACGTGCAACTTCCAGAAGCAGGAAGAGCAGTCTTGCTATGATACAAAGCCCTGGTGAGATTTACCTTGAAAATTAAGTACAATTCTAGTCAATAGTTTAAGTTAATCTTCCCATAAAACAGGGCGGAAAGGGTTATCAGAGAGATCAGAGGAATTAAAAGTCTACAGTATGAGAAGAGCTTGACTTAGTCTAGCAAAATTTAGCTGGAAATTGATATGATTGATGTTTTTAATTATCAGAAGACATAATCATCAATGGGGAAGAAAAAAATAAAGAACAAATAGACATAAATTGCTTATGCCAAGGTTGAAAATTAGAAGGTTTCCGGTTATGAATGAACTATATAATAGCTGCGTGCAAAAACGGGACACTGGACTTGACAACTCAGAATAAAAATAAACCTATGTTTCAATTTTCATTAAACCATCATTACAATACCAGACTATTTCCTGATTTTTTTTTTTTTTCTTAATACTTTCAAAGCCCCCGCTATTTCTGTTCCTGGCAATTAAAACAAGCACCTATTTCAAAATTAAATACTTCACGCTCCTGATTTGAATAGCACATTACGACAAACAAAAAACATTAAACTGTGCTCACTGCAAATAAAACTTTAGTCAGGAATAGCGAGATGGAATTCCTTAAGAGGGATAGTAAATGTCATGAAGTTAACGGTCAACCGTGTTTGGCATTTGTGCTCAAACTGACTGCAAGAGAGTGGAGCAAAAAGCCTTGACAACAGCCAAATAGTCTGGTAATTAACGAAGTTGCACTGCACAGCCTTATGCCATCATGCTTCTGTGATTACCGAAGATAATGTATCTGGAGAGAAGATTCAGAAGGAAGATGCGAGCACCCAGGAAATCCCCATCAGTGAAAACCAACATAAGATTTCAGGGAAGTACATATGGCCAAACATCTAACTAATATTAAACACTGCCACAGGATACACAAGCAATAAAGCAATTCCTAACCACACAACTGAGAAAAAGGGGAGGGGGGAGGGGGAAACTATTTAATACAAGCTGCCACAAAACAAGCAAAAAAGTGAAGAAACTTTCCAACTTTAACACATGGCACTAATCTACATGCTGCTTACCATGACACACTGCAGATCTACAGTCTAGGCTCTAACAGAAACAGACCATATGAAAGAACATTAGCATAAAATCAAAGATGCAAGATGTACCAATTCCCTCCTAAAAAGAAACAATCCAGTGACTTACAGTTTGAGAGAAACGTTTCCAAAGCCCTCCCAAAGGAATTCTCCCTCCTCCCTACCATATGTATTCAAGAGCAACATTATCATTAAACAAATGGTTCCACAATCATCAGAATGGATGTGCTCAACTTTCCAGTGATCACCACCTTTACTTTGAAAAGTGCAAGCTCTGCTTTGATTGTGTCCTCACCACCCGTGTGATCTGCACCAAGGAACGAACCCCATCCCTTTGGCTTGTAGGGTCCAAGCCCTGAAGCCGCAGAAAAGCAGTCTCTGTTCTGCACCAGGGTTCCTCCTCAAACCTGTTTCACTCCAGATTGGAGCCAAAGTGTGCAGCGTGGATGGCTGTATGTTTTGCTCCAGAGCCCTACAGTGAGACAAGAAGGTGGGCGACCTGGCAGTTTAGAAGCTTCTGCTGTGGTGAATTTGAACTCAGGCTGCAGCTTTGCAGCAAAAGGGGCATTCAGATGGTTTCTTCTCCCTTTTTTTCTTTCACAGCATTTGTAGAAGGACAATTTTAGTTAGGACTTTTTACTCCTCTTTCAAATTTGCTGGTATCAGTCAAAGAGATCCAAAAGTTATACAGGGAGTTAATGGAACCAGAAGTTATAGATGGAGAGAAAAAAAAAGGGAGGGAAAGGCACAAACATTCTAATCACGGAAGACTTACTTCCACAGGAAGTGAGTAAAGAAAATGCACATGAAAGTGCAGATGAAACATCCTTTATATTTCTTCTCCACCTGCACACACAAAAGTTTAGTTCTTTTATGACCTTGAACAAGTCACTTTGCCACAGCAAAAGAGTTCAGTCAGTCAGGAAAGGTGCTTCTTTCCTTCCCCAGTCCCTCTGGATTCTTTTCTGTTTGTTTCAAATGCAAAGTAGGGCTTCCTCTTACTATGTGTTTTTCAGAATTTGGTATAATGCAACCTTGATCTTGGTAGCAGCTTCTAAATACTACACTGATTTAATCATTACATGGAATTAAAAAAGAAAACTATAAGCAAATTAAGGCGTTTAACTAATAAGCAGTAAAATACGGATGAAACCTAACTCTAATCTTTTTAATCCATATCTCACTGGTCTTTAATAAGACAATCTCCAAATGCAAGCTTTCCACTAAGCAAGCAAGAGATAAAAATCATATGTTCCTATGTACACTTAGTAGAATTAAAGACTTGGGCTTCGTAAAATCACAGGGAAAGTTACAGCGTTTAGAAGAAATCCGAAGTTGTGTCCTGGCCTTTGGTTTGTATGGAGATCAATTCAACATTTCTGTAATTTTCAGGATCTAAATGCTGAGAGATAACAAAACGAAACAGCAGTTCCCACATGTGGCTGTCAGGAACATCACATGTAATCACCGCGTACAAATAAATAATGACATGCTTGCGTTTCAGCTCCGCTGTCGTATACTGAGAAAATACCATGAGGTCGCTGAAGCTGCATGTGCAGTCACAACAACAACAACAACAATTCGTGAACCTCTGTTTTAAATCATGTATACCTGACAACAAGTGCACCAGATGGCTTTAAACTGGCTGCAAAAGTATTACAAAAAACAGCTGGATAAGGTTTCAATATCATAACGAGATTATAAACATATGATGTTCTTGTGACAAAATCATTATGATTTAAGCAGCTTGGCAAGATTCATTAGTACTTTTCAGAATCCTGTTTTACAATGGATTTTCCACAATCGTGGTTTTATCTTATAGAACAGAAATTATTACAGAGCAGACAGTTTTATGAACCCAGGTATCCACTTTGGTGGGAATGAAACAGTAAATGAATCACAAGACTTTCTTAAAGACAGTCAGCGATGGAGTTTGCATAAGAAAAGCCCCAGCAAACTAGCTGGCTGTTTTAACCTGTTGGCCATCTATTTGTAGTTAGTCTCTCTTTCCACTGTGGATAAATGAAATTTCTTATTGCGAAATCTGCATCTCAGGGGAAACGATACCAGAGAGGCTGGGACTGAGAAAGTGTGAAACCCACAAATAGTCCTGCCTTTCTGTGGTGAAACTGATTTTGAAACTTTTTCTTTTCTACAGCGTAGCATCCCAGTCTGCTGTGTGATAATTGCAGATTAGTGAAGCGAAATGGATACCTAAAAAATCCTACATTGAGGTTTCTGCAAGCGTTGCATACAGGATTGCCATTAAAACAACTCAACACCTAGCAAGCCAAATGTAAAAACCACTTTGACCCACTCCCTACAGCCACGTTTCTGACGGAAGTTCACTCCCTGTACTGTTTCTGATCACTTTGTGATCTCAGAAGGCGTCTCAAACACTATGCAAATGCCATCATAAAAGCCTTTTGCTAGAAAACTGGATAAAATAGACACTTATAGCAGAGAAATCTATTTTAATGTCCCCTGAAATAGCACAAGAGAAAAAAAAAGTCTAAATTAAGCTTTTGGTTCCATCTTAGCCAAAGAAGCCAGCAAGCCAGCACTTAAAAAAAGAAACAGTCAGAGAAATGGAGAACTGAAAAAGAAATTCTAAGTGACAGTATAATTTTTCGTACATACCACTGCTCTTGTATCTCAACAAAACATATTTCTCAAACAAGCGTTTCAAATTGCTTCACCCCAAACAAAAAACAGTGCTTGAAACACTACAGCAGCACTAATCAGATGAAACAGAAAATCTAAAGAAAGGTATGTTGCACAGAACTATGCCCAGAAAACGCACAGTACATTATCTTATTAGGGTGAACTCTCAAAAGTTTAAAGAAAAATACTACCAAAAAATGGCCATGAGCTAGAGGTGGAAATCAACACTTAACTACGCATTTCAAACCCAAGAGAGTTACGCAAGCAGTGTGAAAAAATAAATCGCACATCCTTCTGTTCCAGTGTCTAAAAGCCTGTTCTAAACAGTTTTGCTCACATATTGGTTGTAGTCTTAAGTACATTAACACAGCACTGTACTGCAGCTAATTTCTCCTGCTCTTCAAGAGGATAATTTATCTTACCTACTGTATTAGCAGAGCTGGCGTGCCTCTGCTATCAAAGCTAGTAACACTAATTATCATTGTATTTCTAGAGAGGAGTTTTTTGTACAGTGCAGACATGCATCTTCACTGGACACAGGAACTTACCAATTGCTTGTAGGAAGCAAAGCAAAGTGTTTCATTTTTCTCTGTAAGGGTTTCAGGTTTCAGCCGGGAGCCTCGAAGTTCATTCAGACCCGTCTTCCTTACCAATACTTCAGCTCCCCCAAGACTGTTCCCCATGTCCAGGCCTCCACCAGACACGTGAACATCTGGTCTCAGTGATACGGTACAACCCGTATCAAACAGGGATCTCAAAGTCACTTCTTAAAACACACTACCCAGGGTCCCTCACCTAACACTCCATCAGACAAAATTATGACAAGAAACTTTGGGTTAGCCCAGATCCAGGGAGTGCACTGGTAGCAGAAGATTGAGTGCTAGATACTTAAGTGTGACTGTTTGGGAAGATGGGAGACACGAATGACAGGTCAAAGAGTACTTCACAGGCTGAAATTGAATTTCCCTGTATTGAGAGACACCCAGAAAAGATCACAGTTGGATTGTTTCAAAATAACAGTGCATGTTTCATAGTGCTTCTTAAAATTATTAAGCATATCTAGTATTGGTGCAGCAAAAATCGTTTGTATTTTACCTATTAAATATTTATCTGGTTTGTTTTATTCAGAACAGTTTCTTGGTAAGTAACGGCAATACAAATATTTTTATGGCCATTTCCAAAATAGGCTCTTAACCATCCAGTCAGGACAGAAAACATGAAGCTTGTAGGAGTTCCCTGCATTTTTGAAAAACATGACAAAGTTGTTTAGATTTTGCATGATACTTGGGGATGGAGAAAGTTACCTCGCCTCAGTATTGAGTCTGCATTCAGACAGCTCGGTCCTCTCCTCGACTTGGCTCCCTCAAAATGCTCGCGTGAATAACAAAAGCCACAAAATGCAGGTCCCCGAAGATTTTCACACATTTCCCATGGTGTAGGTGTAGAAATATACTTGCATTAAAAATTAAGCTCGCCCTGTTGAATAATGCATGTTATCCCTTTCCATTCACCCCCCACACTGCGCGTGCTACCTGAGCACTGCGTAGGCAGCACACACCACCACAGCAACTTGCTGCATCTCTCTCAATGGGTCATAATCAATTTTCTTTTGTTCCTTCTCAGCATAGAGGCCGTATTGCTCCTGTTTGTATCCCTCTTTCTCTCCGACTTACATTTGCTGAATTCTGTACCTTTTTCTCTGTCACTTTTAGCCAAAGCACTGCAGGGTGGGTTTTCATCTCCCACCAGGTCACTCTTGTGAAGCGCTGTCCTGGGGTTTGTTTCTTGCCCCCAGGCTCTCACTGATCGCCTCCCACATGGGCCCAGCTGCCTCGCCAAACACCACCACGTCTGTTAATACTTCCTGCCCTGCTTTTTATCCCTTCCTTGCAGTTCAGAGCCTGCCTTCCTCCTGCCTCCCTCACCAGAAGGCTGGTCTCTCCCGTATGTCTCTCCCAGCCATGATGACTCTCTCCACCTCCTGCCAGTAAGCTGCCTCTTTCTTCAGAAAACTGTTTGGAGTTTCTTCTATTGAAATGCTTCCTCACCTGTGGAGAAACCACCTTTTCTTCTTCCTTCCTTTCAGCAGGCAGCTCTGAAAGCCAGCTCTGCCTCTCCTTGGGAAGCTAGAAGCCCTCCACGGCCTTGTGCTGCCTCTGGCCAGAGGCCTCTGTCCCCTGGTGCAGGGGCCTTCTCCCCCATCTACTATTTTCCACAAATTCTGGGCTGTCCCACCCTCCAGCAGCTTGCTGATGTCCACTGCAAATGGGGGCTCATCCTCAGCCCTCCCAGGCAGAACGGAGCCCCAGCCACCCCAGGGCAGCGGCCAGCAGGGTGGGGAGGCCAACAGGGCCAGGCAGGGGGCTTAAGGTACAGGCACCCAAATTGTAGCCTGTGCAGGCTGTCCCTTGGCATTCAGAAGCCGTTTGAGTTTCCTTCAGCCCAGCTCTGAAAGTTTGAGGCCAGCCAGATGAGAGGTTTCAGTGGGGGCCAAGTGGTGAGGCCTTTGGTGGTGGTCACGTTTGGGCCCTAAATCAGTTGATAGCAGAGGAGGCCAAACCTGCTCACATTGGCTCCCTGGTCCCTTGCTCAAAGGGAGCCAGCTCAAATCAGACCTTGCTTGAGGTTCTGAAATGTTTTGGCAGTTGTTATGGTATGTCCTATTTCCAGCTTGTACAGGAAGCAGACGTTGAAATCACAGAAGAACGCAAGCCTGTTCTTCTTGTATTTCTGGCTGAGGCTGGAAGTGGAGTGCCAGAAATCAATTGTATCTGATCTATTGTACAGGAAAAGTCTCCCGTAGCTCCTTGCGTTGACACGCTGACTGTTCAAGGATCTTTGTCCTTACGAGATTCCAGCCATGAGCTAGCAGAGTCAAAGATAGCATCTTCACGTACAGCATCTGGAAATTCGTTACAGTCCAAATGGATCCCAAAGGCCGTAGCAGGAATTTGGGTACAGTGAGTGACATGCCTGGCAACTAAAGGCAACAGAAGTAAAAAATATATTTTATATTTAAAGAGCAGCTTACATGCATTTTTTTTTACACTTTTTTTTTTTTTTTTTTTTTTATAGTCTCATTCTTCAAAATGTCTCACAGGCCAGCCCGCACTTCTGTGAAGTTCTTCAGCAGACATTGTGCACAGACACTGAGGTTGCTGAGACCAGATTTGGATGGACCTCCGTTACGGTCTCACAGATCTAATGAATGTTGTAATTAAATCCTCCTCATAATGATAAAAATAGGTCATCCGTTGATGGTCTGTTTATTGGAAAACCATGGTCTGATGAGTAGCCACTATTTCCTTCAAGCAGACAAAGTGTAAGCAAACAGATCTAATGATACGTGGAGTTAAATACAACATAGGCAGTCAAGAAGGCAAAAGCAAATACATTAATAAAAATATTCAGCCTTGCCTCTGAAGGTTGCACAGTTCTGAAACACATAGGGGCCAAGATTGTTAGCCAAATTTCCAGGCTCAGATTAAGAAAATCGTTGTAGATCTATAGCTATCAAATATTTAACTAGCTAATAACCTCCAGTGGTGCAGTTCTGGGCATTGAATTATGTCTTGATTTCTAGGTACTTTAGCATGAGGCATCTCATACATACAAAAGTTACAAGACTAATAAAAAGTGAGCAATACTATTCTAGGGAAAAAAAAAAAGTTAATTAAAAATCATTATAAAATTCGTATTTGGATATTTTGTAGCTTAGATACCCATTTATTTGACGTGAGATTGTAGCTAGAACTGGCTTTTGTTTTCTGAACATTTTCATTGACAGATTAAAAAAAATGCTTTTCCTTTAAGGGACAGTGGACATCTGTAGATTCCCTCTGTACTTAATTCTGCTGAATTATTATTATATAAGATCAATTAAAAATATTCAAATTCAAAGCAGTTCTTAAACACAAACTCCTCTTCCTTATGGGGAATTGAAGTCTTATTCTGTATATACCAAATTTGAGCTCTTACATTTTTACTTGCATTCATATTTACATTCAAGGGCCCTGTAATAAGCTGATAATAGAATGCCAGTTTTTCCTGCTGCATTAAGAACATTATTTTTCTCTTGGCATCGGGGCAGCTAATGCATTTGAAATACTATTGGAATTGTAGCCTGTGATATAGGAAAGGCTACCAAAATTAGAAGGCTTGATGTATACTGGGCTGAAAACTCGTGCAGAATATTATCTGTCTAAGCATAAATGGACTGTCAGCCCTCTGTGGCAAGAGGTGTCTACTCTTCTGGTTAGGAGAACAATGGAGCCTTTCTTTCTGTGCCCTCACACATCATCAAAATTAGCACAATTGCTACAACTCTGTCAAATCTGTTAGTAGCATAAGCAGTGGAATTTTACTGAATTCTGTGTTCCTGTCATAGTATAGCTGGGCACTTTTAAATATTTCTTGAGCTGTTCTTAACCAGTGAAGCAAAACTTGTGTCATGCTGTTATAAACAAATACAAATAGGATGTTGGAGGTTGTATGTAAACAGAGTGAATTATGGTGGTGAACAGACCTCACAACAGTCCCTTGATTAACACAACATTTAATAGGAATACAATACGAATTCCTAGAAATGGATAAATAAGTTTGGAGGGGTTAGAAGTGGTCTTTTTGGAGGACTTAACAGATGTGCTGTGCCACGACTACATGTCCCCTGGATTTGCAGAGGGAAAACTTGAAAGGCATCTCTAGGTTGTGAAGGGGCTCATATGTGGATGAATTCCTCCATTTATTCGGGGTTTAGTAATTTTGCCTATGGAAATTTATACATCAGTTGACAAAAAAACCTCAGTCTGTCCTTGTCAATCTGAATCTTAACATAGCCAACTGTTCTGTGCAGTTCTTATGCTGCATTTGTGGTGTAAGAGCCTAAGAGCATGCTGTGTTGGCCACAGGATTATTGGTCCTAGATTTTGTAAAATTTCCCAAGCACACTTCTAAAACAACAGCAGAAGATTATGAGAGTTGGCAGATACCACAGACATAATTGTTTTCAGCAGTTAGAACAGATGTTTTAAAAACATTTCCTTATTCAAACCTTCAATTAGTTCAGGGCTGGTGAAATGCAGTCCCTCCTATTGTCTCCAGCCCTCGGTGTATCCATTAAAACTGGACCGCTTCTTGCAAGATGGTTGAACTCACCAGCATTTTATTTCAAAAGGGCACATGGGTAAGAAGTTCCATCAATATCAAACCCTCATGATGTCACTGTTGTTTTACTTTCCTTTTCTCTTGTCCTTTCAAACTTGAGCTGACCTGGGATTAAACATTGTCCTCATAACTTACTTCTCTTGCACTAATAGGCTGACCTCAGCGAACACAAGAAATGGTTGGAGTAGCAAGAGGTGAACAACAGTACACGTGATCTTGACTGATTCATTTGTACCCGTATCCTGCCTGCAGCACAATTGGCCACACGTCAATGAGAGAAGTTTTCCTTTCTTTTCTATCCATTCACTTCCCTGCTCTGTTTACCTAAGCAGCAGGAGTCATCTTAACAGTTGGTAGTGAGATAAGATACAGAATCGAATATATCTTCTTGTCCCTCAGAAAAGACCATTGGTAATTTCTGAATAAATGTCTCATTCTCTCCAGGATACTCTGAATGTAA
Organism: Aythya marila; assembly: GCF_965140915.1. Lineage (NCBI taxonomy): Eukaryota > Metazoa > Chordata > Aves > Anseriformes > Anatidae > Aythya > Aythya marila. The sequence continues at coordinate 193,096,540 of NC_139042.1, read as the reverse complement.
AGAATTTCTCCAAATAATTACAGTTTAAATGCTGAATCTCAAATATATATATATATATAATTATTTTTTTTTTCTGGTGTACATTGAATACATGCTTTAAGAAATTTCCTTTTTCGTGGTTGCTATGGTAAAAAGCAGGCCCCAGTCCTTTTACTTCAAACCCATGAACTGCAATTAACTGTTTAATGTTGTAACATACAACAGCTCTAGTAACACCTTAACAGCTTTGAGCATGATACTCCATCATCTCAGCAGATGGTGATTTTTGGCATTCTGCGTTTTCAGTTTATTCTTCTCCTTTATAATCCTTGCCATTATATCTTTTGGAAAACGCTCCTGGACTAACTTAATTGCGATTTGATTATACCGAGCGATTTCTTGGATCTTTTCTATTTCCATTAAAGATGACCGATAAATGAGAAAAAATATGTTTGTACATGTATCCTTGGCAGCAATTATAAAAGCAGATTTTAAAGAACTTTAAGAATCTGTTTCTTCTTATCTGTAACCTTAAAAAATACAGTATTGAAATACCCCATGTATTCTATCAGAGCTCTACACATCAACAGACAAGGAGACGTAATTGATTCTTTTGTGAAGAAAGAGCCACCCTGAATGTTTGTCAAGTCTGAATTGAATGAGAGTTACCAAATTGAACTTGTTTTACTAAAGGGAATTGCCCTTTACTATTATTTCTATAGAGCTGAAGACTCAATTCCCCATGAATTTTGTTCATTGTTTTATAGATTTATGGCTCATATAAATCTGTGTCATGTGGAGATTTAGCCATATTTAGAAAAAAAGTTGACTTTGTCCAGACATTATTAGGAGCAAGATTGTCTGGTGAAATTGCTTTTCAATGGCTCTCCGTCTTTCTCCTATATAGTATATTTATATTTCACTTGTAATATTATTTTTTTTTTTTTCTGAAGTTAGAAACGTATTCTTTGGATAAAAACAGAAGCGTTCTTCATTTTGCTCCTTGAAGGGATTTTATGTATTATGCAGGCAAGACACTTCAGATGTAGATGTTGTCTTAAATTATGTAATACAGGACCAAATAAAGGCGTGTTTTTTTTTGGTATCATCATCATCATCATCATCATCATCATCATCATCATCATCGCTTCTTATTTAGAAAAAGAAAACAATGGAGAAAAAGGAAAAGAACAGTTTTCCCAGAATCATGAGAAGATAATTTTGCAGTTTCAGGTTTTAAAATATGAATGTCTCATTCACAGCTATTTCCTGGCTGACTCCAGGTTTCTCTGATTATTATTTATTCAGTGCTGATAGTGTGTTTGACATTGTGCAAATATAGAAAGAGATATTCCTGTGGACTATCTGCCAGGATTTCCTAGTTGTTAGTGGCAGTGTTAGCCTCTTTAAGCAAAAGCTTGAGGCTGTCTTTAAAATGGAGATGCTTATCCGTCCTGCCAACGTGCAGCTTCATACATAAGACTGTGGGAAACACTGCTCACATGCACCCAGCAAGGCTTTGGAAGGATGGCCCCAGCAGAATTTAATTTAATTAGGACAGCAGCAGCATGTGGTAGCTCTAACTGATCAAACCTTTAAGAAGAGACAGTCTTGATAGTTTCAAAAGCTGGACTTTTTTTTTTTTTTTTTTTTGGAAAGGTAACTGGGAAGAATCAGTCCTCCGTCCTGATTTGACACCTGAAGAATCAAAGAAAGACTATGTGCCTGAATGCATCATGCTTCATTTTCAAACCTGTGTCTTCTGTGAAGTCACACAGGAACTTTTTGGTAAGTTATCTATAAGGCCTGCTGACAGCAGGTATGGTTAGTTTACCTGGACAGTGATGTTGGTGTCCCTCAGGTTGTTGCTGATGTTGGCAGACAGTCAGTTGCCAGACTGATGTCTACTACTGGCTTTGCCAGAAACAGTGTCTTCTGAATGGTAGCAGTGGAAGATTTCTGTCAAGGATTAATATCTCAGGTTAGTGACATTTGACACAAACAGACAAAAAAACAAAACAAACAAACAAAAAAACTTGCTTGTCTGTTTATTAGAAAAGAGTTATCCTCTCCAAGGAACTATGGAGCTGTAACAAAATCATTCTCACAGACTGGATAATTAGTGACTCTTGCTTGACTTTATACATGAAAGGACAGGTTTGCTGTTTCACAAATGAAGCACATTTTCCTATTGATCACTTAAACAAAACAAACAACAACAACAAAAACAAATCAAGCAAAAACCAACTTGCAGCGAAGGAAAAGGCGGAATGCGAATGCTTATCCTTGTTTGCTCCCTCCCTAGAATGAGCATTTCACCATCTGATCCTTTCAGATATCCCAGCAGAATGAAAGGATGATGCCAATATGCTTATCTCTTTGTCTGAGGTGGTGACACCACCCATCGAAACTAACACTCAAAAGCCTTCAGTAGAGCAACACGTCATATACAGAAGTCAGTATTTAAAAGCCCTACTTCCAGAAATGAATATACTGCCATATATTGCACAGAAGCAACCAAAACAAAAAGACTCATTTAAAAAATGCACAAACCTCTGAGGGATTGGAAAGCTGAAGTCAAATGTGTTGAGCTCATTTCATAATTACAAAGAAACTTAGAGGGATATATCAAGTCTAATGAATAAATTGCAATTCTTGAATTAGTAATAGTCACTAGACCCTGATTTTTATTTGGAAGGGAAAAGTAAGCACTCAGATTTCTTTGCACCTCCACACACCCCAAAAAAGGCTTCTCTTTGCTTAAGAGAGAATTTTAAGCAAAGACTTCTCTTTGCTTAAAAGCAATTTTTTTTTTTTTACATGGAGTGAAAAACCTGATTTACACTCACAGGAAAAATTTAATTAATTCTTATTTTACAAATCTTCCACAATATTTATTCAAAAGATTGGCAAATTCCAGGAAGTTCACCCATCCCTGAAAGAGAAGTTTTGTAAACAAATCTGGCAACAAATTTGTTTTAACAGCAGCAACCCTGCTAATCTGTCAAGATGTAGTTCGTTTCTGACACTTGATTAAATTCTTTTTTGCTTAGGAATTGAAAGTAATTTGCTAAAAACAAGCCATTTAGCTGGGACATGGTGGCTGCCCCTCTGATACTTCACAGAGCATTTAATTCATTTCAACAGAAAACAAGTAAAACTATAATGTTTAGCACTTTTTTTTTTTTTTTTTTTTTTTTTTTTTTTTTTTAACAGAAGCAAGGCTAAATTTCTGTATTCACAAATCAGCAACAATGTTAGGGGTTTCAAGGTCTGGTGAAACCCATTTATAGTGTTATCCCACAAATTGGACCAGCATTAATTCGCATCCTCTGGACGCGAATGAAGAGTTTTAGGCTGTGATTCCACAGGCATTTTCTTGCCCAGGCACCCTATGTCCTGCCATTCATTCCTGGCCATGTCGTTCTCAGTTCTTTTCCAGAATTAAGTCATAAATCCAGCTCCCTGGACAATAGCTGAATGGATAAAAAAAGTCTACCATTAGTGACCTACCTAATACCAAGAGTATTAGGCCAACTGGACTGACTGGTATATGAACATTTTGGGGTATCAATTTCTTGATTCTAACAGAGATTTGGCATTTCATCTCGCTGCTACCCCTTTGGATGGGAAAATATGTTGTGATTTTATTTTCTGTCATAGATTTCATAAAGCTGTGCATATCCCAGGGCAAAGGCTCAGCTGGTGTAAATGTCAGTAAAGCCACGACAGCAGCAAGGAAGATGTCCAATCTTCCTGCCACTTTCCCAGCTCCTTCAAAGCTAAAAGGTTGATCCAGGTCCCAAAGAAGTCAGTGAGAACTTTCTCACTGTGCTGTAGCCAGCTCTGGGCATGTTCACAGCCACTTAAGTAGAGCAATTAAGATATTGGGCTAATATTAGTAGTCCTTCCCTGCCTACTTACAACACCCAAGTTGTTTGAGCTAGCTTTCATCTCACACAAAAGCCAAAGGAAATCAGCTGGTTTTGTGTTGCATCTGAAAGGTTGCTCTGTGTCCCCATGGACCAAGAGGTATGGGGGAATTCCAGAATCTGTGGCCAGCTTCTTGGTATTTATTTCTGGAAGCTGTTAGCTTAGATATTTTAGCTAATCTTGGTCATGGAGAAGTGAGATGATAAGAGTGAGGGTTTTTAGAACATCACATTTATATGTGTTTTAAAATATATTTATAAATCTGCCATTCTTGCTTTTTAAGTTCTTTTTTAGATGGAATTTTAACTCAACAGTTTTTATGGACACTCAGGGCAGGCCTGATATTCTACTTCTCTAATACCACATGTAAGGACTCTACTGAATGGCCTTCTCTCTAAAGCAAAGAAGATACTCCTAAAAATCCTGGCAGGGTTTGACATCAGTAACTCCATATGGTAGTATTATTGGGAGGCATTTTAGTACCTAAATAATACTTCATTTGGGGCAATCTGTGATACACATTTTTTTTCAGCATATAAAACATCAGAATGTAAGAGGAAAAAATCCCCCATAAGGATTTTTACTTTACAGTGGGAAATAATGAATTTATGAAATATAAGCAAATGAAGTTAGCAGCCTCTTCCTTAATTGTGATTTGTGCTACTTAAAAGAAAATGGAGTTGCGGCTGTCTCAAATTTCTAGCTCTTCTCAGGCTGAAAAGTATTATTCTTTTACACTATTGACTCTGATTACCTCTGTGATTTAATCCTTTTCTTTACATGCTTAGTGGGTAGACATAGTGGGAAAGTCACAGCTACAAGCAATAACATACCAATTAACTCCGAGGTACTGATGGGACATTTAAGTAATTTTAAGTCAACACACATAAACATTACATCGCTGGCTTGAAAATCTGGACATTGTTTGCAGCTGGAAGATTTGATTGCTTAATTGATTTTGATTTTCGAATTGCTTTTGAAAATCAACCACTGGTTTGAATCTGCTCCAGATGGGCAATGACTGGAAATTGTTATAATCTGGCATGTATTTGGTAGCATAGATAAGTGAGTTGACGGCCTCATTAAAAGTACCTCAGACATATGCACTGATTAAAAAACTCTCATCACTGGCTCAGCAGGAGCTTGGCTGAGGGGAGCTGCACTGCCCTTTCACCCCTCAGGGCTCTTTCTGGCATGACAATGGGAGGAAGTTTCTATTACTGCTGCCCACAGTGGTGTTTGCAAAATATACACTAGTCCAGCATGTCTGCCTGTCAGGGAATGCAATATGGGACAGGCCAGTGCTTGTTTTCACTGCAGTCAATGGGGAAATAGAGCACATCCCATCCTAAAGGAGAGAGCTAGAGATGGTCACATAGTTGTGCCCTGGTAGTGCCTCTGTTTCCAAAAGAAGCCTAGGGTGACTATATAGCATTAACATATACAAGCCTATGGTTTAGTTAGCTCAAGGTAGGTGAGGTAACGCCCATCCTAAATGGCATCTCACCATTCTGACTGCTAGTTTCTAAAACATTGTGTGAGAACTTTTGCAGTTTTTCACAACCTCTGAACTGCAGATCCTAGTCTCTCCTCCAAAGCATTATGAGTCAGTTCCCACAACACACTCATTTGTTTAAAGGAGGGAATGTACCATTTTCAATAAGAAGCTTGGCAAAGGCACTGACCAAGATGATGTCCCTGGAATGTTTTTAATATGCTTTGTAACCATTGCCCACACAAACTAAATGACTTTCTGTTTAGACAGCTGGATTTCTGTGTGGCACTAGATGGCAATATTCCCTCAGCTCCAGCAACGGTCAGGGTAGCAGTGCACAGCAAAGGGACATATTCTGACCTTGTTTCCTTGTTATCACCCACGTAGCTTATAAGAGCTCAGTTTTACATGACTGAGGACAGTCTGAGCTGCAGACATATTTTTCTCTCTCTACATTCACCCACCTACCTTTACAGCTTCACGGTTCTCTGTCAAAACATTTGTTGGACAAGTATGTTTACTGCATGCGGTCTTCTGTTTCATTAAGAAAGGTTTTGTGGTCTCAGGCTGTTCCATGATGTTTGTGCTCAAATCCACAGGCAAGAAGTGTCTACATCCAGAGTAGTGCACTGCTTTCCTGCTGCCTTTCGCCTATTGATGTGGTGGTAGACTGAGTCAAGTCATTACTCAGATGCAGCGTTGCCTCATGTCACTCACAGGTGGCTCATTTTTTTACTCACATTTACTGTCAGATAAAATAAGTGTAATCTACACTCATAACTGTAAAAAAGTGCTCCTGTATCTGTACCCAGATGAATTTGGATCTATCTCTGTGTGATATTTCTTAAGTTTTTTTTTCTGATCACTGAAACTACAGGTAGCAAGGAACAGAGCCAGTTAAGAATACTGCATCTATCTCCTTTGTGTCGTTAAGATTGTGTTTGCCTTCAGGGTATTTTATTCAGACCCAGATCTATTGAAATGGCTTTTCACGTCCCAACCACCATACAACCTTTTTCTCACCTCATAAACCCACTGTCATGCTGCCACAGCTGTTCTGCTACATACTTTTTAGAGCCAAGTTCCTCAAACCATGTTCACTGCCTCCCTTGTCCTCTTATGGCACATCCCCATGCCCTCAGATCAGGACACAGCTTCACACATCCAATCTTCTTCTTTCTTCCACTCCTCAACTTCCCCAGCAGAGACTGAATTTTCTCCACCATTTCCCTTCACCATCACGTCAGTGAGAAACCCAGCTTCAAACTCTGCCTCATAAGTTTCTGTCCTCATGTCACATAGCTGAGAAAATAATGGTGCTACTGTGTTGGTATTGCCGAGCAAGAGAATGGAGCAGAAACAAAAGTGTATACCAGATCCTCAGGTGGTATGATGCTGCTGCATGTCTTCTGACCATGGCAATGACTCTGCAGTGACTTTTGGCCAGCTGATGTGCAGTAGTCTGAGGGGGAGAGAAGCTGGCAGGAGCACCAGAAGCACAGAGCCCTGAATAAGTCACCCTGTAGTTGCTTCAAGGCCCCTCATAAAAGAGAACTATCCTCTTCCAGATACTTCTGCCCAAAAGCCAGTCTGCAGTCTGTCGAAACAGCCACTGAGAGTGGCAGGAAGTGAACAAAGATGGCCAGTTCCCTGTGGTACCTCAGGGCCCTGGCACAGGCCCATCCCCACCGCGGCCATGGCAGCCCAAGCGAAACCGGGATGTCTCCAGGGCTGCATGCCCTTCTCTCATCACACGTTCCTCCGCTGCTCCCCCGGAGAGCTGCAGAGCCCAGCTGAAGATCTCAAAGTTCCCGAAACAATAAACAAACAAAGTTTGTTATGAAGCAGTGAATTGTTCTCAGTCCTCCTGTTAAAGGGTTGGAGGAACTTAAGTGTAAAAACCTGTCCAACTCCGAGTGAAACTCCACCACCTGAGCCCCAGCCCTGTGCCAAGCCATATTTCTATTCATTCCCTACTCTTTTTTAAAATAGGGATCATAAAAATGTTTTATTTGTGCTAAAATGTAAAGTCACTTTTGCTAAATATCATCCAATCCCTTTTGTTGAATAAAATAGACAATATACAGCGTGTTTTGTGATGCAAAGGCCTGTTTAAGGAATTCTCGGTGGTATATTGAAGTATATGACTAAGCGAAGTGCATCACATTGTGTACATAGAAACCCCAGAGTTTCTGTACCCATATTTGCCCAGAGCATTCTTTCTTGTTGCATTTGCATTATTTGCTACTTCAAGTCCTTGCTCATTTATTTACTGATCAGCTTAGGTGGCCAGGCAATTACAGTAACAGACAAACTTGTAATGTGCAGTAAATACTGTATTATGAGGTACGAGGTATTGCCACATGGACTCAGGCCCTGATCCAATATCCAGTGCTCAGGAGACTTCATCGGCCTCAACACATTTTTCACCGATTCTTTACTTTCACTGGAATTTAAAGACAAATCACTCAATTAAAATTCAAGTGATGTACATGGCTGGCATGGACAAAAGACAGCAATTCTTGCAGGTATTGAATGCTCTACACCACCACACATTTTTGATCTTGAAGTTCATGACACAAAGTTGTTGCTGGTAACATCTACTTTTGCTCAGGTGAATGAATAATGTGTTTTACCAACTTTAATGTTACGTTGATGCAGAAATAATAGTATTTTTAAGCAGTGCAAGAACTTAAAGGGAAAAACATATGGCAATAATACACTATTTAAAGTCATGGTACTTTTCAATTGGCACCACTGAGCTTCAGTGGAAGAACTTCAGCTCTTTGGGTCTTCCTGTGTGGCCCTGCAGAAGTCACTTGACCTTTCTGTAAGGAAGACTCAAGTATGTCTAGGGCTTTCCTAAACTGTCCTTGTAATTGTCTGTCCACATTTGTCATTACAGCAACACAAAGGAAGACAGAGGCTGATCGGGCAAGATGGAGCAGAGGGAATGGGAAGGATCAGAACAATCTTAATGCCTTAGTGCCCCCGGTCCTCCTAAAGTGAGTGCTCAAATTCTCAAGTTACGAAATAAGTGGCAAAAGCCAGACTCCTGGGATTCATTTTTCTTTTGTGAATGCTCTCATCCGTAGGGTGTATACATGTAACTGCTGGAGCAATGGGAGAACTTGTTTTCACTCTTGAAAACAGCTACGTTTTCAGGTTTTGGTGTGTACTTGCCCAGATTTTAGGCTTTCTTTTACTTAAATCTGGATCCCCAAAAAGCTCTTGACATGATGGAAGTACTTGCAGACACTTCAAGTTAATTATGACTAGCAAGTTTATGTGTTGACAAGTAAATGCTAGAAAATAGATGGCCTGGATATCTGTCTGGGATGTTTTTACATAATTGTGTGGGGTTAGTTACTAAATTTACTAAGCTGGGATCGCTTTAGGTGAGATTAAGGTAGCCTGGATACTACTCATGGCTTTTAGTTTGCTCTTGTTACTCACAAATGGTACAGAGGAAGCTTTTAGCTGAGAAATCAAATGAAATGGTGCATAAGTTTTTGGTGTAGGATGCCGAGGTACTGTTTTAATATTTTAGGAAAGGTTACCAAGGCAGCAGATGGAGTAGCTGTACTGTTTAAAGAGAAAGGAGATGAAAATAAAACTGACAGTCTGGGCAATTTAATTGGGGAAATAACAATAAATACTCTTGAACTGAAGTTGGATCAGGTGTGGGAAAATTCTCGTCAGGCTGCTCCATTTTTGGTGGGTATTTATCACAGTAAGAGCAAAATGTCTCTTCCTGTGAGTTGGCTAAGCAAAAGAGAGCCACTACTCTGGCTGAAGTAGCCATTAATGAGAAAATTATGTCTTGAACCTCTGATGCATTTGAAAAGCGAGAGAACTTTTCCTTCCCGTTGACAGACTGGAAGTCAGTTGAGAATTAAATGTGCAGGAAAAACGATTAATGTCCTGAACCTGCACATGTTGTTATGCAAGTAGACTATGTCTCTGATGATGACCTCTGTTAAAATCCCCAGCTTTCCTAAGGACAAGCAATTGAAATTTTGCACATCTAATTCTGTTCTTTTCCCCTTGATATCCCTCACTTTCAATATGCTTTATTTCTACATCCCAGCCTAACACTGGAACAGTCTCTCACACTCCAGTCTGTTGGTCTTTCCCCTGGAATTTCTTGAAATTTCTTGAAATTTCTTGAATCTTTCCCCCTTAATTTCTTGAAAGGTGTAGCACCTTCCTCTTGCACTCTCTATCTTACCTGACCCCCTAGAAGACATTTTTTTCAGAAATTCATTTATTTTAACAACGTTCTAAATTGCCCAGGTTTCAAATCATCTTGAAAAACAAGGAATGATTAAAAACCCAGCTTGTTCCTTGACCTTTTCACATTCTCCAATTAATATTTTCCTCCCTCTGTTTTGCCTACAAACTCCCTGGTTATATTCTTGCTTGCACTGCCTTGACCTCTTTTTGTCTAACTGCTTTACATCCCCAGAAATCTCATTCCTGCCATTCCTGCAGTGGCAGAGGTGTTGCCAGCATCACCAGCGAACTCCTTCTACCTTGCTCACCTTTTCCTAACCAGCTCTGTATTTACCGATCTGAATATACTTATTACTACTTGATTTTCTCCCTTTTCAGGGCTCTCTTTTGACTTTGGTGTCTTTCTCACCTAATTCCTCAGAACCTGGCAGGACGGACCAGACAACCACAGAAATCTTCTCAGCAGAAGAGTATAAAAAAAGAGGGATCAAGGAAGGTACTGAGAGATATTGGCAGTGACTGCAAGACGAAAAAGCCAGACCCCTTTCTGCTCATAGGCGCTCCTCCTGTGTGAGCTGCCCTTTATCTGCTCTCTCCTCCCTCGCTGTGTGCTGCACTGGGCTGGGCTCTCCCCCCGTCTCCCTGGTCACCTTTACAGTCTATTCTCACAACATGCTTGAACCATGAGGCTTATCAGTGACTACTTGAAAGCCCTGGAGACATATTTAGAGAGAAAACAGATATTAACTGCTCCATAGGTCTTCACATAGCACCTGAAAACCATTGCACTTCCAGGGAAAGCTGGTGAAAGGCTGGCATTTTAAGCACATATGTTTTCCAAATGCCTTCACTATCCATGTCTCCCATATCCCTCTGTGGTGTCTTTAGCACAAGATGTACAGAGGAAAGTCTGATTTATGTATATGGACACTGAACTCCTGCTGAAAGTAGGTCTGTGTGGGTTCTCATATGAAGGAAGGACAAAACAAGGATGTATTTATAGGGGAAAAACAAACAAACAAACAAACAACACAATAAAATAAAATAAAATAAAATAAAATAAAATAAAATAAAATAAAATAAAATAAAATAAAATAAAATAAAATAAAATAAAATAAAATAAAATAAAATAAAATAAAAACAGCCTAAGAAATAAGAAAATAAAATAAAGGATAAAAAATGGTGACCTCTGAGTTCTGGGAAAAGCTTGGCTATTCAGAGCATCAGATGGGAACAGTCCATCAAGCTAGATATTAAACAAGTGTAAACATGTATCTGAAATACTTTAAAATTTAGCCCCGATATTTCTCTAGTTTCTTCAAGAGTACAAGAAACAGCAGTAGAATGGGATAGATTAGACACTGCGACTGAAAGGAGGTAAAAAAGCTACCAACAGGTTTACACTGTGCTGGTAATTATTAAAAGATCACGAGCTTATTGTCCAGGCCTGGTTCATGTCAGCGCACACAGGCCTCATCTTTGTGAGGTATCCGTTCAGATCATAAGCTTCTTTGTGGATCCAGAAAATGCATGTGAAGGGATGGGCAATGACCTGATATGTAAAGGGACAGGCTAGATTTTTTTCCAATATAAAGACATTTACATTAATATCATATCATCATAACTAAGTCATCTGAGGGTAAAGTTTTCCATATATTTTTTTCCTAACATAATACCTAGGCACACATTCCCTGGGGCAATGGAAGATTAGTTTCCTCAGTACTACAGACCAATGCAGTGTGTGCTCACAGGATGATACAGTGTGGCCACATTTACTTGTAGACCAAGGCTGCATCTGGACTTGGCAAGAACTAGAAGCAGTTTAAAACAGATGCAGATCAACCATCAAATGAACATTTCTTGTAATTCCCCAAAGCAGTATCAGATACGTGGGTATGGGTCAGCTCCGATCAGTAGTTTTACTGATGCATCTTTTCCAGGGTCATAGCAGCAGATTCCTCCCAGCTACAACCATCCTGTAGCTTAAGGTGTGCATGCAAGCACAGCCAATGCCCCTCGCAGTGTTATGCTAGCTGTTCGTGTTCAGCATGTCCAATTAATATTCTTATACTATACAAAACACAGGAACACAGGATAGAGCTACCTGATCTAGTGTCAGCTTTCACTGGGACAGCCACAGAGTGTCATGCAGAACCATCTAGAGATACTAGCTTAGCTCACAACTCAGTGTGGTTTCTCCAGAGTGGTGTTAAACATGAATCACTAAGTCCTGCCTCATGGCAGAGCTGATAAGTTTGTATGGAGGTGTTTAAGAATTAACTGGACAAATCCCTAAGTAACCTGATCTAATTAGGCCTCCTTTGAGCTGGGCATTTGACCAGGTGACCTCCAGAGGTCCCTTCCAACCTAAATTATTGGATGAGTTGATGCCAATGCACATATATTGCATCCAGTCCCAGTAATAGTGCCACCTCTATAATACACTCCTCCAAAAAGCGCTAGGACTGCCCTTAGATCAAAGAGAAAAAATTGCATGGGTGTATTGTGGGCTAGCTCTCTAAATCCAAGGGAGTCAGTGGTGGTTTATGCTGTTCCTGAAACAGCTACAGCAAAACTGACTTTGTCATGTACATATGCTACAATTTTTCCTACAGGTATGCAGTGTGCATGGTCTGAGTAATTCTCTGATACTCAGAGAAACGAGAAAAATTCAGGTTCTTGGTGTAAGTAAGAGAGCATGAGTATTTGATCCTGGTCTGTGAAAAGAGCACCTCATTTGCCAGAGATACAAAAGCAGCACAGTACTTCCACGTTTAGAACTTACTAGTTTCTTTACATAATGCTTCAATAAACAAGATGATTGCAGTGAAAGGATTATTCATGTCTGTTTTCTCAAGTGTGGCCCAGGTCTGTGGATGGAGTGTCAGCAAGGAGCAGTTCTACGACAAGCAAACATGCTGGCGGTGTTTAGAAACTCCCTTAGAGACACGGGTCCTTTGTTTAATTTCTCACTCCACAACATGACAAAGAGGAAGAATTTAGGTGGAGCTGATTATAAAGGAGGGAAAACATATCATAATCTTCCTTCAGTTGGCATCCTGGGGACATGAAGGACAGGGTCATAAAGACGATGAAGAGCACAGTACTTCTCTTCATTTTGCTGGGAGTAGTATCTGGTAAGAACATGATTTCATTACGCTGCTAAAATTAGAACACTGTTGGCTGTTGTACTTTCTCTTGGGAGCTTTATAATACATATTTAAGGATCAGACACGGATGGAAAAAATCAAGTAACAATTATTTTTCTACTGAAATAGATTGAGCTCTGTGGTTACAGCAGTATAATGAAGAGAATATGACCTCTCAGTAAGACACTTGGCTGGAAGAGGCACTTCAGTGTGTAATAGCCACTGCTCAGTAAGAAAGTGTTGGAACAGGAAAGGAGATCAGTTCTGCAAGAGACAGTATCTATTAACAATACTGCAGTATCCTCCTTTCAAATATTGATAACATTTCTATCTGATGAAGTAAAATAAGCAACCAAACAGAGAAAACACTGGTAGAGGTTATTAGGAGCGTGTCAGTATTTTTGCCCAGGATAAAAACATGGAAGTTTTGCCAATATGAATACGTACGTGTTAGCAACTTAAAGTAGATCTTCAAACATCAATCTGTGTGGCTGATGGAGTTGCTTGTAGCAAGCTATCTACCCAGGTAGGATCACTTTGCTTTCAAGGAAATGAATTCTTCCAGTCCTCAGAAACGTGTCAGTATTTGGTGTTTTACCTTTATGACCCCCAAACTGTAATCAGGACGCTGCATGTGAATCTCAATGTTTCTTGAAGAATGGTGTTTTTTTGATGTGCATGGTTGCAGAGAAAAAAAGCTTGATGACATGACTCAGGCTAACAAATCACACATAAATAAGACTTGAACATACATATACATCTCAAAGCCAACTTCATGATCGCTTTGTTTTGGGCTCAGAAATTGTTAACGTTTGGGGCTGGTAATTCAGATATATAATTTATTAAATTTCTTCAGGCATAGTTCATCCTCTGAAGTAAAGTGGTAACCAAGGACTTGTGAATACAAAAGGAAGGCTTTTGTAAAATCAATTGGAAGAAGAAGACGCCATTTAGACACAGGGTGGAAAATTTCAGTTAAAAAAAAAAAAAAAAAAAAGAACAAAAAGTGAGAGCTTATGATTTAGAAAGACAAATCCTGAATAAACTGCCAAGAAAATCTTCAGAGATAATATGAAAATAGCAACTCTTTTCTTTCTTCATTTCTAAATGTTGTAAATGATTTCATTGATTTTATAAATGGTTTCCATTAATGAACTCTGGCTTGCTGTCAGTAGCAAGTTCAATGTTCAGCTCCACTTGTGGAAATGTATCCCCAGAAGGCCCTCTCAGCTCAGTCTCATTTGCATGGTCGATTTCTGTTGATGATGTTTTCCAGAATCTTTAAGAACATTGATAAACGCTTAGTCCTTCTCTGGGACTTGTAAAGAAGGGGAAATAGGACTCCATGCTTTGTCTCAGGGACTCATCTACTGTTATTACTTTTGCTTCTTATTAAGCAAAGACACTAATATCCTGTCTTTGATCCCATGGGGAACATTATTTGAGTGTCCAGTAAGAGGAGCAATGGCTGACACACAAAACAGATCATATGTGATCTGTCCCTAAAATGCTCCAAAATGTTGCTAGCGAATCAAAGAAACAAGATTTGGGATGGTTTGGGGCAAAAATCACCAAGGCTTCTTCTAAAGTCATTGAAAGCACTGGAGCTGAACTCTCCCCTTCCAGATTAAAGATCCTGATGATCTTGGAGCAGTGGCAATTTTAATGCCTCTTTGGGAACTGGTGTGAACTATCCTTCCCTAGCCATAGGGGAAAGAGGGAAGTGGTTCCATCCTACCAGTTTAGGAGGCAAGTAGTGTAGTGCACAGGAGCCCATTTCCCTTTGGCGTCCTCGAGCTCCAAACTGAACCTGAGCATCCAAGTGTGGCTATGCTGCAGCCCTAATGGCCTCAGAATAGTTCCTCTGCAGCGCTTTACCTCGTAGCTGCCCAACAAAAATACAGGCTTTGTGAAGCTTTGCTACAGTAAATGCTGTGGTATGAACAGCCTGGCCCTCAAGTGAAGAGTATCTCCCGCTGTCTTGGCACAGGCTGTGTGGAAAGTTTTACCGAAGGCAGCTAGCTCCCTTGGCATGTGGTTTGGACAAGCCAGCAAAGCCCCCCAAGCAACATCCAGTCCAGCCGTGGTCTCCTGTTGAGGCCAGTTTAGGGATATGAGGGTACTAAGATGTTGTTTCAGGGCATGCCCTAAAAGCTGACCTCATTTATATTTCCTACACACTCTTCAGGAGATAAAGCACCACAGGCCCCTGTTAAAATAACACAAAAATACCCTTGATAAACATCAGAGCGAGCACAGATTTTGTCTCGGGGAGTGGGGAGGCCTGACGGAGTAGCAGGGAGTTCACACGAGGCCACGGGATGCCACAGCCTGGCTGCAGCCCGGAGGCTGTGAACCACGGGGTGCCTTTGTGGGCCCTGGGGAATGGACGGCTGCCCGTCCGTGCTCGGAGCAGAAGAGAAACCAGCACAGCCCCCAGAGATGCTGCTTACACAACTTGTCAGCCGGCCCTGCACACAGCATGCCAGAGAGATTAAGGAAAGGGAAAACGGAGGAAGTGGGCGCTGCAGGCAGCGTGGCTCATGGTGAAGATTGCTTCTTTAACATCCCGGCCTGTGTGGTTCAAGGTGGCAAACAACACAGCAACAATACTACTTAAACATCAGCACCCTAAGTGACAGTAGTATAGTGCTGAATTAGAGATTCCTTCTTCTGCCATTAGTGCTGGATTTACTACAGTGCAATGCCACCATTCATACGCAAAAAGAGAATCAGGCCGTTTTGTGCTCATTAATGGCATCTCCTGGCACCAGCTGTGCGCTCCTGCTAGCCTAAAACTCCCCGAAGTAATTTCTCATTCATTTTCATCTTGCAGGAAGAAGAATCCAGTTGCTTAGGGGCTTACCTGCAACAGGCACTGTTGAAGAAAATTCTCCAGCTGGTGTTTCCGTTCACACCTTTAATGTCACCCTTTCTCCACTGTCTTCTGAAGGTGTTGCAATACATCCTACCATACTAAATTCAAATCCACTTACAGAAGCATTTGATATTGAATCCACAGGAGATCTTGTATACAGGGTGAGTTTTACATTTAGCTTGAGCAATGCTCCGTCCTGGAGGCTGATGGTTCCTGGATTACTGAGAACTGACAGAGCACAGTGACTCATCTTTTAATCAGAGAAGAGTTGCAAATGCAGACCGCCGTACTATTTGGACATGCTGTAATAGATATGACAAATGAGTAGCAATAGTGATTATGATTTTAATTGCATCTAGGCAAAAACTGCTTATCACAATAATTCTGTTTATTCTGGGATAGAAAACATGATTTTCTAGAAAATCTGAGGTAAAGAAGGACATGTAGGAGCCGATTCTGTTTTGAGGTTTTATCCATAGTTTTTCAACTTAATTAATATGAAGTCACTGTGAATTTAAAGTGGATTATTTAAACCACATGCAGCTCTTACTTGGACACTCTCACCTCGAATTAAAATGAATTTGACTCACTTCCAAAACAAAGTAAGCTGAGTCAGATCAAAGCCAAGTTTAACTCGGAATGAGGGCTGTGACATATGAGGAAGTTACCTTGAGGTATAAAGTTATCACACTTCCACACATCTGTGATCTATTTCCATCTATTGCGTACTCTTGTCCTGTGGAAAATGCAAAGTAATTTTGGTTGTTTCAGGCTAGTTTTTCTTGCTGGATAAATTAGCAAGTATTACCTCACATTTGTCACTGGCAGTGAGTGTTCAGATGCATGATAACTTGTCATCCCGTTGCAACTCACTTGTATGCCTGCGCCTGAACGACACTCAAGAGCACCTTTGAATCCATTTTTCTGGAAGTTTCCAAGGAAATTCAGGTTTTCACAGAATTGATACAACGGCCCTTTTCTATTTCTCTTTGCTGATGTTTCTGGGAGAAAATGTAGGGGGAGTAAGACCATGAACCCGGGTGTCTGCAGCTCATGGATTGACGCAAGGCAGGGTAGCTCCTTCCAGGCTTTCTCCGCCCCAAACTGTCCCTTATACAAGAGGTCCTTGAGTTGCTCTGGGAGGCCACAACATTTTGGTCTTTCCATTTTCTTTTTACTCACATTTCAGCCAGTGGCAAGGGTTGTGACAGCAATCAGCATATAATCTAAAATACTCACTGCTTACTGATGGAAAATGTCCTGTTACTGGTATTCTCTCCTATAGATTATAAATTACATCTCTTTCATAATGTGCTAATCATATTTTTTTTTTCTCTTTTCAGGTTGTTACCAGTGGAAACCCTGTCCTAGATTATGAAACAATGCCAAAGCGCTTTGATTTACAGATTTTTGTTGAAGATACAACTGGGAGAACTGACCTTAGTACACTGACTGTCCAAGTAGTAGATAAAAATGAACCTCCTGTGTTTCGAGGAAATATGGCAATTCAAAGTAAGGTGGTAGAGGCATTTGAAAAGAACAATACTGAAAAAGCTGACATCACTTACAAAACAGAACTGCATACAGTGACAGTGGTTAAAGTGGTCTAAGAGTTTTCCTTTAGAAAAACGGGAGGAACAGGGTGATGTTTTTATCAAAGCTTTATTTTATACAAATATTTGGTATAGTTAATCTCTGGAGATGCCCTTCTGTTTTCTTAAAGTTTTGACTAAAAGTGATGGAACCACTTAAAAATGTTTGAAGAATATATATATATATATAAACATACATACACACACACATATATAAAAACAGACTTATTTATATCGGTAGATATATATACTATTTTTGATGTGAAGTGACATCAAGGTATATATTGGAAACATGAAGTTTGGTGGGGATGTAACCAGTATACTGTGGGCCCATGTTTCAGTAGTTTGTTGAAACTGGACTGATTTGGAGAAGCAAGATAAATTTAAATAAATGTATATTGTGTGTATGCAAGAGTTTCTTGGGGAGAAGAACAAAGACAGCAATCTGCCAGTGTTTGATACCTGTGTATCACATTTGCACCTGCATGTGAAAATTAAGTGGAAAATCATTCTGAAGAATGAGATCTCCTAGATTGTGATTTATGGTGGTGTAAATGGAAAAAGGCAAAGAAATGTCTCCTGCCTGTGGCAGATGGCAGTAAACCTGGCTACCTTTCAGGCTTACCTGAAACCAGGTTTTCTTTCAGACCACATGCAAGGTGCAACAGAGAAGTCTGCAATAGCATTAGCAACGAGGCTGGGGTGTCTGAACTCATAACAGCACCTAGGCAAGAACATTCAGTAATTCAACACCCAACATTTTTTTTTTCTTTCATCTGAGAATAGCAAGCTGTGGTCTGTTCGTGGTAGGTATTTGTAAGCGGCTGCTGAACCCTGTAGATCTGGAAAGCAGTGCTATTTTTTAGGCTGGTGGCTTGCAGCTCCTGGAATGGTCAGCAGAGCAGTGTGGCTGCAGCCTGGCCATCCAGTGCTGCAGAGGGCAGGGCTTGCTGTAGGGATGGATTTAGCGCAGCCGTGCTCAAATCAGCCCGCTCACTAATGCCTCCTGAGCACGTTGACGTTCCCACTTCCATACAATACTTAGTTTGTAAAGCAAATTAGCTTCCCTGAGGGAAAAGGCCACGTCATCTTCTCGGTGTCAAGGGTGTCTTGCATATCATGGGTGCTGCTGGAATCTAATAATAATTAAACGTGACACTTCAGGGATCGGCACAGCATGAAGCACACTCTACGTGGGAGCTTGTTACAAATCAGTGCATCAGCTTAACTCTCAGCTAGAGCTGCCATAAATTGGTGAGCACAGATGTCTGATCTGTCTAACTGCGTGGCTTTAGTTAACAGTACCAGCCACAATTAGACGCTAATTGCACATTCGTTGGTTATTAAAAAGCATCTCCCTCTCATTAAACTTTATATTCATATTGTTGTCCTCTGGGAACAACTCATTACACTGCTCTGGGATTCCCACTGCTCTGATGAGAAGCAGCAGTCAGCAGGGGTCACAGTGGAAATTAATAGTCCAGAAACGCCAGGTCCAGCAGACACAAAAGGGCAGAAAGCAAATAATGGGATCTAAAGATCTGTTGTTTTGCTAATCACTCTGGCCAAGGAGAGCTAAGCCTGTTGCCTGTGGCCCAGTATGGGATAGCCCAGTTGGGAGAGCTCCTGATACAGAAAGGAGCTATCACAACACTCCTTGCACAGAATTAACACCCATAATAAGGCAAAAGTTCAAGCGCAGACCATCCACGATTTATTTACCTCACAGATGTAAAAAAAAAAAAAGCATAAAAGATGAAGAAAAGCTCTGAGGTCTCCTGGCAGGGGACAAGGGTGGTTGTAGAGGGGATGGGAACCTAGCATGGAGCTATGTTCTCCCTATCTGCATGGTAAAGGCAGACACATGTGTACTCCATACCCCACTGAGCAGCTCAAGGGAGACCTGATGTATAGATCAGCCTCCCTAAGGCATAATTCAGATTGCATCTATCAGTGATGGTTTTCTGTTTACAGATAAGCACTTTTCCTTTTAATCTTTTGAGTGTTTCTTTCCTGTGATGATTTTGGAATTACACTGGTGAACTGAGAACACATATCAGTCAGTAATATGCCTGGACAGCTTTAATTTATCAGTATGTTTGCTGTTGTGTCCTTTATTCTTATCCAATTAACACTTAGTACACTTATATCTGTGCAGCTGTAACTATCTACATCTTGGAAGGTACACGGCCTGAACGCATTTACCAAGTTGATGCAGCTGATCCTGAAAATGGTGGACTCAAAGTAAGCTGAAAAAAAACAACCAGAGACGATATTATTGACTGTTTCTGAAATGCTTATTGCTAGCATCTTTCAACAATGCACTTCATCGTCAGGAACACAGGAAAAGGTTTTGTCAGGAAAAAAGAACCATTTTCAATAATAAATTGAGAAAACCCAGCCTCAAAACTTGGGCTCAAATTGTATTTTGATTTCTCAGCACTCCAAAATTAAGGGGTATTGAAGGCAGACTTTGATATAGTTAATCAGAGATACAGTAGAAATCATGTCTCTTTAAAAAAAAAAATAGCTTGCAAAACATTTTTAGTAGATGAGAGTGATTAAATGTAAGTAAAGTTTTTAATATTGTGTCACGGTGTAAATTCTTTCAAATGAGACGGTAAGGAAACTGCTTGCAAGGCAACTGAATCTCATTTTTGTGACAATCTTAGGGCAAACTGTGACCCCCAGTTAAGAAAATGGATTAGCAGATCTGAAAATACTCTTGATATCAGCAACATTCCTGGAAAGTGATAACTTTGTTTGCAGAAAGGAGAAAAGTAACTGCACTAACCTAAGAACCATTTTGTAGCTTTGCTTTGTTGACTTTTGTGTTATAACAGACAGCATGTACAAGAACAGAACCTGAAGATGTTAATTCCACGTGTAGCATTATTCAGGAGAGCAATTACCCTGACATCCGTCCTCAGGCTTTACCCAGCCAAACCACCAAGCCCCGGTGGGCTGGTGAGGAGGGAAGCAGAGGCGAGGGGATGTATCTCGTGCACTGGTACGGTTACGGTACCCATTTGTGTTGTGCAATGCACAAAGCATCTGCAGCTACGTGCAGGTGCTGACCACTGTGTGAACACTGAGCTTCCACTCCCTCAGGCACCTCATGAAAGTCCACTCATCCCACCCCAGCCTCTCTCTTTGCCTGGTCCTCCAGACTTCATTGCCTCCTGCACAGCTCTTCTTTAGTCTCCCAAATCCAGCCCCAGCCCTTCTTCTCTCTCCTCTTGCATGGAGGTACTCTGCTGCTACCCCAAAAATGATTTTGCCAGCTGTGTTGTGGCTCTGACCTCTATGTTAAATTCCCATTGCAGGTCTGGGATAGTAGGAGATACTGTACCTTGGCCCCTTCTACAAGGCAAGGCAAGAACAGAGAGATGCTTTAACAAAAGGATACAAAAACTAATGCATTGTGCTCTTCATTTCAGTATTCCTCGCTTCCTGCATCAGTGCCATTCCTGGTCTTGGAAAGTGGAAGCATTTTTTCCAAAAAAGTATTTGATTATGAGAAAGATCCACATTGGTGAGAATTTATTTAATTCATGTGCTCTTTTTATTAGCTTACAGTAGGCAATGTTTTCCTATGTAGCCATGGAGTGATTCTTGTTTTGTTTTCTTATTTAACAGGTACTTTTTAAATATAACAGTGACAGATCCAGAAGGACTCAACTCTACTAAAACAGTGAATATAAATATAATTAACATCGATGATGAAAGACCTTACTTTACCACGTGAGTGAAAAACTTCCATTGTAATGAAAATGTAGATGTTTTCCCAGCTTTACTGCCTTGGCACCAATGGGAGGGCGTAACACAGGGCAAGCTAATGTAACAACACAGTACTACTGAAAACTGTATTTTCATTTTGTCATGAATCCTGTTGTTTTTCTGAGAAGATTTGCTCTCGTTTCCCTTTTTTATTCTTATTTATATTTTTAACAGTTTTAAGTTTTCCAGGTTCTGCCCTCGTGCTAAAAGCAACCAAACAAGCTTGTTGTGCTTGTAAGCGTTTAGAGAGGTTAAAGCTACGCAAAGACCTGTGGACAAGTTCAGACAAAGACATGAGTTTTACTCTGTGTGAATACAATCATACAGAGTTTACCCTTCATGCAGATGTGCATTTCACCATAATGATGTTTATTCATGCAGAAATGTCTAGACATAAAAAGGTCTCACTTTTGATCTGTCTTTTCCTCTTCTTCCCAGACACTTACACTTGTAAATGATCCCAGTGCTGTTTGAAACGTTGCCATCTCTTACTGTGTCATAAGCAGGAAATTGTTGTGTCATAACACACAAGTCAGAAATAGCTTTTGAAAATTAATGGAGCTCTAGCTGGAAGCAGGAGTATTGTTGAAAATTTGCAAAACGGGAGAGAATATCCATATGCTACTAGAAGGCTATTGTGTGGTGGAAAGTGCAGTGGGTGGTTGTTTCTGAAGTTGGAGCCTGACAAATGCAGTTCTTAGAGGGTTAGTCTGATTACGTTCTTGATTTATCTTCGTCACTTTGCATGAGACACTGACTGGATTCTGGACACTCTCTTTACCTCTCTTGATACTGAGGCTTTACAAGGTCCCTGCCAAGAATATTTATGGTGGGTTCTCTCCTGATATCTATGCAAAGAGGGAGAAGACAGTGCAGCACCTGGGCACGCCAAGAGGTCTCCAGCCACTTGTTTGGAGCAGTCTTCTGGCTGCCTTGTGGGACCTGAGCAATGCACAGCTCCTGGGCTGAGGCCAAGGAGCTGGACAGTGCTGGGTAAAGGGGTGGAGAATCTGAAGAAGTGGAAGAATAAAATATTAGAAACAGATACGGATTTTTTATTGTTGTTGCTACTTATTTATAACTTGAATTTCATGCATGCAGTAAGCAGTAGGGTTAACAGCTCTCTCCATATTACTATACTGATATAAAAAGGAGGAATCCACCTCCCAGGCCCAAAGCCTGCATGGTCTGTTCTAGACTATTTTCTCCAAATGTTGCCCTTTCTGTTTATTTATCCTTATGTCTGGAATGCTGAAGGAGCTCTTTTAAATATTTATCTATTTGTTCAAGATAACAAAAGCTTCAGTGACTGGAGTATCCATAACACGTTATGTCTAAGGCTCGGATGTCGTATGGCACAAATAAAGCTTGGTATTTGTTTGAATCTTTTCCGCTTTAGATTGACACTAGAGACCAAAAATAGAAGCTCGGTTTGTAAAGAGCTTGAAATTAAATTGCACTTCATGAGCTGTCCTCACTGTGCACATGCATGCCCTCTCCCCTGCTAAAATGTGAGCTACATGCTGGGACTATATATTTTCTGACACTATAATAATTAGTGCTGGGATGGAAGCTGGGGAAACTTGACAAGTTAGAAAACCTTCTTTATTTTCTCCTGATCAAAGCTGTCAAGAACAGAGTTTCAAAGGGTCTTTTTAATTGTTCTCACAGTATATGTAGGCACATCTGTTTTTGGTGTTCACAACACTCCATCGGCATTTCAGCCTTTTGAAATTCTGGATGTTAAAATCAATGGAAAACTCATGGAGCGAGGAAAACAAAGGAGGAGACAAGAAAACAAACATATGCTTCCTTCACAATTATACTGCGGCGTCCAAAAGGTCTGCTTGAACCATACTGTAAAATACCACGGGCAGGCGGCAGGTAGGTCAACAGCAGGACACAGCCCAGATGTAGCTGTGTAGAGGAGGCCCCAGCTCCACAAGCACTCTGTGCAATGGGTCCATGCAGGGCTGGTAATTTTGGCTGTCTCACCAAAACCAGCGAGAGCTGTCCCTCCCGTATCTCCAGTGATCAGAGAGGAGTTTTCAGGAGGCATTTTTGGTAGCAGTGATGGAGATTTGTTGCTGTTTGTTTTCTTTCTGAGTAACTCCTGAGCAATGGGAGAACAAGGAAGCGATCCAACACCAAGAGTGGGACAGAGCCTTAGTAAGTACACAGACTCCATGGCCTTCACAAACACCTTTTTGTTTGTTGTTGGCTGAACGTTAGGTGTTTTTACTGAGAAAACTCTATGAGATTTGCCTGCTGTATGCTTTCCTCTTTTAACATCAGCTGACAGAACAGCTGAAGTACTGTGTCTTCTTAGCCATTCTTCAAATTGCAAGTGAAGACCTGGAGGCATCAGATCTTCTACTCTGCGTCTGCAATTCTCTGCTCCAGTTGCTAAATGCCCCATAATGCTGGGTTTCAGAGGAAAACAAAGGGCTCATGTTTTCCTATCGTAGGAACTATAGACTAGTCAATTAGCTATGTGGTGGCTTGGAAAGTTTAAAGTGCACAAAAATGGTTCGGTCTTGAAACATGCTCCTAATGCTTTTCTGAACTGTTGAACACTTTCAACTCCCTTTGACTTTTGTTAGCAGATGTTTTGTGTGTTTGTGTGTTTCAGTGGAATAAATCAGCCCTCATAAAGTCCTTGCAGAGTTTTTGCGTGCTTGCCTACGCCTGCTTTTACATGTGGTTCAAGTACCATAATTGCATACCTGAGTACCCATGTGAACATGCAACTGCAACCATTACAAGCAATCCTGCACGATTGCCTGCCAGACCGTACCTGGGCCGTAAAATTCACTAACTTCATGGGAAATCTGGGAGCACTGGCATATCAAACAGCAGCACTAAAGAACCGTTTTCTCCATGTAAAATGAATCAGACAGATGTTGCAGAGAATTTGGAGCAACATCATGAGGACATCTGGGGGACACCCACAGCAGGGCTCTCTCTTGCCTCTGCCTACTGCAGGGCCAGCTCAAGCTTTTCAGTAATACTGTTGTCTCCCAGATGCCTCCAGCATTCATTCCAAAATACAATTAATTGCATTAGTGCTTCTATTTTTGTTTTTGTCTTGCAGAATGACAGCATGAGAGCAAGTGGCTTTACAGGCTGGTGGCTTTACAGGGAGACAAACTGCATGACTTAACAGCCCCTTCCATTTTCAGCTTCCACAGTTCTGTGAAAGTCAAATTGCTTTTCCTGTGACAAGTTGCAGGGGAAGGGAAGGACACTTGGTTGTGTGGTTTTGTCATGCTTTATGCCCACATTCCAGTTCAGCTACTGCTACAGGTCCAGCTGGCAGAACCAGTGACTGGGATATTTACCCTGACATCTCCCAGCCCAGTGTGGCCATGGCTCTGCTGCTACAACTGGCTGCTTGGCTAAGTCTGTGATCAGCTGCTCCTGCAAACACAGACATGCCCTTTGCTGAATTTTGCTTTCTCTTGTAGAAAACAAAGAATCTACAAGATTCCAGAAGAACAAAGCCCAGGGACTGTGGTTGCCAATATAACAGCTAAAGATCCTGATGATGAAGACTCTCCTAGCAGACTTTTCTACAGCATCCAGTCTTCTGTCCCATATTTCTCCATAAATCCATGTAAGACAAAAAAAATCATATCTTCTAATACACCCCCCACCACACAGCAAAAAATGATTTTGCCTGAGTTTCTCGGTAGGTTTTTAGGGTCAAGTTCTTCCATCAGCTGAACAGGGTTAAATAAGATATCTTAAAGAAAGTAGACCAAAGGTGACTTATTGACAAATACTGACTGGAGTCAGTATGGCTGGAGGTTGATGATCCCTTGCATGGAAGTAAGATCAGCTGCCTTCTTTTTAATCTCTGAGGATTTTAATCTCTGCGGTCCTTCTGGGGCTCTTGCAACAGCTGCAAGTAGTTAGACCACAATTGGCTCTCTCCTACCTGAAATCTGCTCTAGCACTGAGATGCACAGCAAATCTACACCTCAGCTTCATGGCTCTATTTATGCCCTTCCCCAGGCAAGGCCATTAAAAAGAGTTACCTCTCTTGTGCTGTTTCTATGTTCTCTGGGGTGCACATGCCACTGACCTGAAGATTTTCCTTCTAGGGCTGGCATTCAGTGACTGCTCTGTCCCTCACCTGCTATTGTTTTAGAGCTGCTGATCACAGCTGTAAGAGATGCCATGCAGCACAGTGCTATGGGGGATCAAGATGATCTTTCTATGCTTTGGATTCCCTATGCCCTTTGGCCATATGTTGCTACTGCCCCCCTTAATTGCACCCCAAAAGGCAGAGGATATACAAACTGTTCTTCACCTCCTCAGTACTCTAGGAATAGTATTGTGCTCTGCCAGAACAATCTTCTCTTTTTTGGACAGAGGCTAACAGAAGTGAAAAAAAAAAACAACAATAAATTAATTGCATGGCTGACCAGAACACTTGGCAGAAGCTGAGAGCAGATCTGTTGATGTATGAGTAGATTTAGAGGTGCTGAAGGATGCTTGAATGACAGCACCAGAAAGTGAAGCCATTTTACTAGATAGAGAAAAAGGCATTAGCAGCTCACTGTCCTTGATGGTCTGCAAGTGCACTCAACTCTGACTTGCCCTACCTCTTTGAGAGTGTAAGGGAAATCTGAGGCCTCTGCTGAGGCCACCACTGGTATATTTTTGAGCAATGGTTATTTATCCATGAAAGTCTTACACAGAATTTTCAAGGCCATCGTGTATTGTTTTTAAAAATAACTAAACCAGCCATGACTTCCACAGAACAGAATAATTTTTTGTCCGCCACTTGTCTGCTGAGCTCTCCCATCCTTCCGCATGTACACCATGAGTTTTGCTGTCTCCCTGAGGGTGAGTATCTAACTTCTGGCTGCTTTCTGCCCAGCAACTGGAGTGCTGCAGGTGACCAGGAGACTCGACAGGGATGTCCCTCCCCTGAAGCTCCACCCTAACATCTCAGTGATAGTGCGGGTGGAGGACAGTCCCAGTGGTGGCCACGCCAGTGAAATGGAGATCATCATCACTATTGAAGATATCAATGACAACCCACCAGAATGCATCCCCTCTACCTTCAGGTATTGAGGCTCTTGTTGCCTGAGTGCCACCTTGTTGTCCCAGCCCAGTGACACATCTAGGGCACATCATTTAGGGTCCTCAGACCTACAGCTAGATGTTCAAGTGGATATTTAGCATTAGCCTTTGAAGGTTAGTGTTCACTCTAAGTACTTTAGGACAGAAAGTTCACTTTTCTGACTTGTGCAAACTGAAATTTGGGCTAAAAATATCTCTGTATGGTCAGATACGGTATTTATCTTTCTCTCAGATACCAAATTCATTAGGGTATCAGAGCCATATGATTTACAGAATTACTTTTCTGACCCATACAGATCCAGGCTCCTCCCTTTTTACTTTATGTTAAACTGTGGGGAATCACTCACCAGGGTAAGCTTGCCAGGCAGTTCTGGAGTTTTATTTTGAAATTTCTAAGCTTCTCTTCTGAATCTGTTTCTAGTGGCCTCCATGGTGTTTGTCTCATGAAATCTGTAAGGTCTTCAGAGTCCAGATCACCTCTTGTCCTGTATCCTCTGTACATGGTAATTTAGCCATGGACTTTTGCAGTGGCTCTGAACTCTCTGAGACCCTTGTGATGATCAGCTGGTTTACGTTTGTAGATGAGGATATGACATTATCTTCATTTTATAGAAATACTGAGGTCAAAACTGAGCAACAGAAATTGTCCATCTGAAGTGTCTGATGTGCCTGTGCTGCAATCTTTCAGGGTACACAGCGCTGCATAGTGCAGTTCTCAAAGAGTTCAACTGCACACGTGGTAGTCTGTTCTGCAGGTAAAAATCCAGTGCCTCAAGCCAAGACCCTCTGCAGTGAGGGATTCCTGGTTAGTGGGTATCTGTTTAAACTGCTTGTTCACTAACTAATATAAATGTCTTGCATTTAAATCACGTAGTTTTGTGGACTGGCAGGAAGAGAAATGAATTCTTTAGAGCACTGCTTAGTTACAACATCCATGACAATAACAGAACAGTCTCATTGTTATCCAGTGAGCTCAAACTTTGATCTAAATGAAGCAAAAGTTTTCTGGGGAGAAAATGAGATGAACTAAAGAACTACAGTTCTGCACAAGGAAAAAAAAAAAAAACATCAGGTCTTAATGACTTTACGACATTTAGTTAGTTCTTCTGTGTTTTTTTTGTTTTGTTTTGTTTTGTTTGTTTGTTTTTTGTACTTAATCCTCTTGATTAAAAAAAATGAAATCAACACCTTCTGTTCCCAATTCCATCATGTGCATCACGGGGACCCTCACTGCCAACAGCAGGGACAGAAACGCTAACTTCACAAAGTACCAAACAGTCCAGGTATTAGTTAAGGAGAAAAGAATGAGGTTCTCTTCAGAAAAACATAACACACTGAAGAAATGAGTGTTGTAAAGACATTTTAAAATACTAATTAGTAATTGAACTAATTACTCATTAGTAATCTTGAACGTTAAGATCTCGTGGCAGCTTCTGAAGTGAAGCGGAGTTCCAAGTTTTTGGTTTGGGTCTGGCTAAATGTTTGTGTCCTGCCCATCACACAGGGCTGTTATCCACCACAGCATATGGTTCAGATTCTAGGTTGCTTCATCAGCTGTTGTCTATTTAGATCTAGGATTTCACTTAGAAAATAAATGGAAGTCAATGTTTTGGCATGTAATATATGAAGAGTTCAAGGGGAGAAATATAAGGAGCTCTGATGGGAAACATGTTTCTTTTAAACAGGAAAGAGATAAATGAAAATACAACTGCTGGAACATTTCTTCTTGATCTCAGAAATTACTGTAAAGATATTGATGTTGATGTACCAAACAATCTATTTAATTTCACCGGATTATCTGGTTTTGGAAGCAATAACTTTGCTCTGGAGTCTACTGGGTCCGGAAGACTTGTGGTCAGTCATTTGTGGCTTTATGCTAGATTGTCTCATTAGGAAAGCAACTTATGAAATATCACTAAGTCATTTCTTACTTTGTTGTCTGAAAACGAAAACAGAATTACTGTAATTCATGTCACAGTGGAGTGAGATGGGGAGAATGGCTGTTTTGACTAGATGTGAGCTACGTACCATTTGGTAGGATGATTTCTATGGATTCTACAGAATTTGGTGAACAGAAAACTGTCTTCTCCCATTTTAAATCAAAGTGCTAGATATGACTGAAAAAAAAAAAAAAAAAAGATTTGGGGGTAGTGGTGGTATGAGACACCAGCTTTGAGATAAATAAGCAGAGAAATCTGATGTTGCTTCATACCCATTTATTCATGACAGACCATGGAAGATCCTTGGTCTTCAGCAAGAAGAAGCAAAATACTTGAGAAATCCCAAACATAGGAACTGCTTCCCAGCTTCCTTGGTCAGAATTGTAAAACCACTTTGTGTGATAAAAATTCACCAAAGTGTGGTGGGATTTGCACATGTGTGATTTTGCGTGTCAAAACATGGCTTCCTTATGCTAATAGCTGCTGCAATATTTGCATTTGCCAGAACCCCCACCAGCTGCTGGACAAGTGCAGTGGTGGTTGCTTTGTTAATTTAAAAAGAACCACAGACAAGTACAGGAAAAAGGAGGCATCACAAAAATTAGCGAATAGAAAGGCATTCTGCCTAAGGGACAAGGGTGCTACAGGAGCAGTAAAATAATTTTGTATGGTTTACTTTGATTTCTCATCTGAAGTATAAATGTTGATGACCATTGTCCTTATCTGCTTCATCTACCAACACAAAAAAAAAGAGAGTTTACTTTGCTGCACAGGACATGATTGTTGTCAGCCTTTCGATTACCATGTTTGTGTAACGTAACAGGTTATCTGAAGTGTCCCATCCCTCCAGGAGTTTCCCTACAGACAATAAACAGTGGATGCCTGTGCTTTAGTGCTTCTGCCCCAGAGTTTATGAGGCTCCTGCAGAGAGACAGAGCTCAGGAGATGAGGATTTAAATCTCTGTGTGAGCCACTGCTTGGTAGCTACTTGGTTCCTGGACAAACAGTTGTAGCCGAACCTGATACCTATAATACAGGTCTGCAGGCATGAGCTCAA
Source organism: Aythya marila (assembly GCF_965140915.1). NCBI lineage: Eukaryota > Metazoa > Chordata > Aves > Anseriformes > Anatidae > Aythya > Aythya marila. The sequence continues at coordinate 193,067,407 of NC_139042.1, read as the reverse complement.
GGAGTAACTATTGCTATTTAGCAATCACAGATTCTTACTGAGCCAACAAAGGGCACAGCAAATAGCCAGCTCATTAGATACACTTTGAACTAACTAGGTAAGAGGCCAAGACCTTATCCTTCAAACGATATAACTTCCTGCATTTAAGAGGAAGATATTTTGTTGGCAGAAGGAAAGAGTTTTGAATTGCCAAGAGACACCAAAGCGTGAACGTAAAGAAAAAGCTTGAAATTCAATCCTGTAATTGATTTATAGCCTATATTACTCCTGCAGGGCAATTCTACATAGTCAAGAGGGAGGCCACACTTACAGAATGCTGAAAAAACTAATTGCCATCATGTGTATTGTGACTTTATGTGTAAAGTGTAAATACAATTGTGTTTCTTTTTAATTTAGATGACTGGAAGTATTGATTTAGAAAACCCAGCTAATCTAGGAGTTGAAGTTTATTCTTTAACTGTCAGAGTGCAAGATATTGCCTCTCCTCACTACTCAAGCAAGTATCCCTTTTACACTTTTTTGATATTTTCCTGTGCTGTAACAGCATGGAGAGAGGAATACCATATGTATTTTGAATATATGCATGAGAAAATTTCACAGCCATACTTAACTATGATTTAATCTTCTGTTATATTTCCAGACATCATTTACATTTACATCAGGATAAAGCCAGTGAATGATTTTTTCCCAGTCTTCGATAGTTTATCATACGAATTTAATGTTCGAGAAACTACTAAAGGTACAGTAAGTAGCACCTACATGATAGAAATAGTGTTGTCATGCTGACAAATATATTTTTGCTCCAAATGTATTTTCATTTCTTTGAATAAGGAGAACGCCTCAAAGTTCCACTTTGACTGGGGTCTCACAGTATACCACCTAGTAACCCTAAATAGATAAAACTGGCAAGAACTCCAATTGTACAGATGGAAACTGAGACACAGACAAATTCAGCAATTGCACAAGAAATCTGTGACAGAGCCAGGAACTGAACTCAGATTTCTTGTTTTAGACCGTCTTTCTGCTCTTGCTAAATTAGCCTTTTGGAGGGATCATGATGGTATAAAAAAACAACAACACTGTAGACCATGGCACAGATGAGAGAGCTTTGTCCCAGAGATGGTGTGAGACTGTCACTCCACTGTCCCTTCAGACCTGGCTCACCTCAGGTGCAGCAGGCGTCCTGGAGGTGGGGTGGGATAGGGATGCTTAGATGAGGAGCACGTGCTCCACCAGCCAGTGCAGCTTCTCATACTGGAGACAAGGTCCTGTCCATTCCTACAACAACCCAGGACCAACTGCTGCAAACGTGGCCTTAAATCTGTTGCAACTGAATTTGAAAAGGTTCATGTGCTTGACTCCCACCTCAGTGCCATTCCTGTTCCTCGATGAGCCCTGCATTTTAAGTTTGTGGGGCAGCATCTTTCCTTCTTGGTAGTCCTCATATGCCAGATGTGACCACCAGCCTACTCTGTGCTGTAGTGCTTGGCATGTAGAGGGGTCGGCACAGGAATGGCATCTTCCCCAGCTTCATCTTCTCCCTCATATGACCTGATGCATTGGCTTCCTTCTGTAGGCTGAGAATAAAATCTGACATCTGTTGGATATAAGCTGGATAAATCTTGATCCTCATTCTGGACTTTCCACAGTAACAGAAAAACTGAAGTTGGAAAGGACCTCTGGAGGTCTCAAGTCCAACTCCTGCTCAAAGTGGGACCAGTTTCACAATTAGGCCGTGTTGCTCAGGGGATGAGGTTCCAGTCGAATTTTGAAAATTTCCACCAGTGGAGACATCACAGCCTCTCTAAGCCCTTGCTTCAGCTGACCAACTTTCATTCCAGATAATTTTTCTTTGTACACAGTTGGAATTTCCCATGTTACCACCTGTGTCCATTCCCTGTTCTTTCATGGTTCCCTCCTGAGAATGGTGAATCTCTATCTTCCCTGTGCCTGACTTTTAGGTAATGGGGTAAAGTAACTAAATTCCATTTTCACCGTTCCTCCTCTGGCCTGCACAACCCCAGTGCCACCAGCCTCTCCTCCTGCCTCCTGGGCTCTGCTCCATGCTGTCTTAATCCCCCCCTGGCTTTACTCCAGTTTGTTAGTGTCTCTTCTACCTGGGGCCCCAAACTGGTCTCAGGTCTCCAGCTGTGACTTTATGAGTGCTGAGGAGAAGGGAGTGGTCACTTTTCACCACATCTTGGTAACACACTCATTAATGCAGCCCAGCATGTGGTGGCTCATGAATAACTTGTCCACCAGGGCCTGGGGTCCTGCTCGGTCAGTCCCAGCCTGTGTTGGTGCACGGGTTTGTTTTGGTCCAGGGGTAGGATCTACATTTGTCTGTGCTGAGCTCCTTAAGGCCTGTTGACCTATTGCTCCAGCCTGCCAGGCCCTTCTGAACAGCAGCACGTCCACCACTGCCCCGGGCTGGTATTACTCAGAAACCTGTCCCAATGGCCAACCAACAAGGAAGGTGTGCAACTGCATCACACAGCAGGCAGATAACCTAGTACCTGCTTGAACACACCAAATGATTATGGCCAGCACAGGCTCAAAGCACGGGTGAAGGCGGCTGTGCCTGTGGTCAGCAGACCTGTGGGTCTCTGTGGTGCTTTAATGCCCTGGGGGGACAGGAAAAAAGCATATTTCAAACAGCCCTGCTGTCCTGTCCACAACCTCCTCTCCCTTGTCATGGGCCAAGGAGCAGGCCCAAATCTCCAGCCCTAGCCCTTAGCTCTGTTTTCTTCCTCCCCTGGTCAGGGGGATCCTGCTAAGGGTCTGCAGGCCTGCACAAATCACTCCTGCGTGCCCTCTGGAGAAGCCGTCGTTGGTCGCTGAAGAATGTGGTGGAAATGCATCTGTTGTGGGAATGTGCAGCCTGGGACAGAGCTGGGGACACCGGGGAGGCTGAGGGTGACCAGCTCCCAAGGGAGGTCTGCCTGGCAGAGGGACACTGACAGCACTGGCTCCTGTAAAACAGGAAAACAAGGAGGGCTACGGAAGGAGCAGGAGACACACAGTGGTCGCTCAGCAATTGGGCTGAGCTGGCAAGACCTGAGCCCAGGTGAATCAAGGCTGAATCAAGTCTGTAGAGACGGGTGTGCACAGTCCCAACGTAGTTCCCACAGTTTACAGCACTGTCATTTGTAGCTTGCTTCATAAATGCTCCATGCAGAGGTGATTCAAACCACCCTTTAAACACCCCAGAAGGAGGAGCAGCAATTATTTCTGAGGGAGGACAAAGAGTCTAGTGCTTGGGCTGCTGCAAGGCAGTAATTTTTGTGTCAGTGCATGGCTCTGGGGTGGCTCTTGCCACCAGAGCACTTTTGCTGTGTTTCTCTACAGACTCCTTGCATTCCGGTATTTATTGCTAGTAGGCAAGCCTATACGTGGGGGAGCCATAACACAACACGGTAAACTGGTATTTCTTACAATTATGCTTTACTTCTTTGGGGCGAAAAATACTCTAAAACAAATGTGTAGTTACGGTTTCATCAAGCTTTTGTAGGAACAAGCAATCTGTACTTCCTTTTCCTCTATGTTTAAAATGTTAGTGAAATATGGATTTTCTTCCTCTTAGTTGGATCCAGAATTGGAGAAGTGCATGCCAGTGATGCAGACTGGCCACCCAGTGTCATCACTTATTCCATTGTAGCTGGAGGAGGCACCAGAGATTACACAAATATATTCTGGATCAGCCCAACTAATGGAGATGTGAAGATTTTGGCTAGATTAGACTATGAAACAACTCAGAAACACCTTTTCACAGTGCAGGCCTCAGACCAGGAGAAGACTGCAACAGCATCTGTGAGTAAATCCAGTCTACTTCTCCCCCTTTATCTATGCTTTTCTCTCCTTGACAAGAGCAGTAAGACGTTGGGCAAACCACTTTTGGTCTGTAAAAGGCAAGTCCTGCACAGGACTGTAAATTGGTCAGGTGAAAGAGATGGTGCTTACTGTCTTGATTCGTTTCTTACAAAATGGATTAAAGTAATATTTTTATATTTTTAATTCTTTTTTTTCTTTCAGTCTTTCTTCCTTGTCTTCCAGATAAATAAAATTGTTTTCTGTGCCCTACCCAATTTAAGGTATTCCTTATGGCTACATATGTACCAGAAAACAGAAAAAGGAAAGAGTCTTGAGGCCAAGTAGCAGAGCCTAACTGTATCCATGCCTAGTACTGAGTCTGTTTTGGACTTCATGTAGTGCCCCTATGGTGCTCAGACATAATTATGATTTTATATGTGACCTTTTTTCACTGCAAAATGATCAGTGTAACATAAGAATTTTGTTTCAGTCCATCAGAGTTGTGTTTTTATGGGGTGAGTCAGAGAGGGTTTAGAAAGGCCATTACCAGCATTTCTCTCATACTGGCATGGTCAGTCTATAAGGAGTCTTCCTTCCTTTCATGGATCATATTCTGAATTATTATTAACTATGCTAAGAAGCCTAGCTAATGTCTGTGAAGCAATTTGAGACATTTGAAAGGAAGTTTAATGAATGTCTGGTACTATTATTAATTCTCATTCTTACTATGACACACTTCAGGTAATTCAAATGATCAGCCACATCAGATTGAAATCCCTGTGGTTTTGGAACATGCTTCAAGTTAAGAAAACTGTAACAAAAGATTGCCAATCACAAGAAGCGAAGGTCAAATGATCACAGACATTTTCTGGTAGAATCCAGTGTGGAAAGGAGGGTCATTGCTCTTCAACTGCGGTTGACCAGAAGAGCAAAAGGGGCAAAGTGAAATAGCTTCTGAAGTTAATAAAATTCTGCTTCAGCACAGTAGAGGAAATTCAGCTAGCTATTACTCTTTTCTTTCAGGTAACTGTGAATGTTTTAGATGTAAATGATGAAGAACCAGTTTGTTCACCCAATTTCTATGCATCTCAAATCCCAGTCAGTTTATCAGCTGGGACCAATGTAAATGGCTTCAGGATTCAATGTCAAGATCGCGATTCTGATCCCAGGTCTTTCCGTTACTTCATTAAAGAAGGTACTGTGTCATAGCATGTGAGCTGGGAGCAGCACACAAATTCTTAAACACATGGTTCAGTTTTATTTGTAAATAGAAGTCTAGCACAGTTTAAGTGCTACTTCTCACGGAGAGCTAATTGTGATCCCCAAGTTTCACGTCATTATTTTGCTGATTACCAAAAGAGATGTTTCTATAAGTTGGCTATGGATGCTGCCACCTAGAATGATGCCCTTGCAAGTTTGGATTGCCTACCACATTAATTAATTGGCAACGGACTGCATAATTGAGAAGGACTTTAGTAGAATAAGCTAGAAAGATCTTCATGGTCAAATTTAACTTCCAATTATAGTTGAGTGAATCTTGAGAAACTGTGGTGGCTTTTGTTACTCTGCATACCTCACCCTTAGGTGATGATAATCAGATGATGGTAAGTAACTGAGCAAACCTGCATGTCCTAATTCCATGCCCTATGCATTAAAACCACATTATAAAAATATATTAGGCTTGAACCTAATAATCAACTGCATCTGGAGAACTGTTACAGTGTGGACTGACATTTGGCTTCATAAAGAAGGAAACACTCTCTCTTGGGGAAATTTCATTTGTTGTTGTTGCTGAGGTTATTGACACACACTGCTGAAACTTTAAGTGTGGTTGCTGGCATGATTTTGGTCTGTGCCAAGCAGTACATTTACAGAGAGATCTGGGCATTGCTGAGGAACCTAAGACCTTGCCCAGTGCACTGTGTATGGGCCCTATGGAGTGAAGGTTCAAAGGTTTGGCTACACAGATGTGCTCTGTGCCTTGCAGTGGGCCTTTGAGACAGAGCCCATGGTCTATTGGATGTTGGATGGTGGACATGGCCTTCAATGTCACCTCAACTCTGGAGCTCTACAGGGCAACAAAAGCAAAACCAAAGTACATCTGGTGCTTTTACACCACACAGGTGTAAAATGATCCATAAAAACTCATCAACAGAAACTGCTCTTTTTGTTTGCTTCATGCATTTATTTTAATGTGGGATTGTTTTTCACTTTTCTTCCTTTTTTTTTTGTTGTTTTCATTTATTTATTTATTCACTGTTATCACTTGCAGGCAATGTGAACAATCATTTCACCTTTTCACCAAGTGCTGGCTCCAACACATCTCAGCTGATTCTTGCATCTAGGTTTGACTATGACAGCGGACTTGATAAAAGCCGGATTTACAGGCTGCGTGTCTATATAACAGATGACAATTTACTATCTGCCAGGGACAAAGCTACACACCTAGTTAAAACTGGTACAGTGTCCTTAAGCATCAGGGTTATCCCAAACCCAACAACTGCCATTACCACCACGGTAAGTTCACTCAAATTTATGCTCAATTCTGCAGTTCTTTTATGGGCTAATTGCCATGGGAATGAAGAAAAGAGGGTAGATGTATGCAAAAGGAAAGCAAAAAACAACAGGGGGTCCACATTTGGGAAGTGTTGAGCCTTGTGTTCTTACATTGAAGCCACTGGTTGTAGATATGCTCGGGGTCAGGAAAGATTCTTGGTAAAGATTTGTAACATCTGTTTTGTATTTTAGTTTCTAAAACAAAAAGGGTGAGTATCCAAGCACCAGGCACTCTGCCATTACCATGTAACTGGAAAGTTAAGGATTTTGGCAGCTTTATTAATAACGAAAGTGTAGGGGTTAACCTTTGCCTGGAACCTTAAAATTACCTCATGCATTTTGCTCAGCCTCCTTTTTCTTTCATTTATTTATTTATTTTTGCTTTTCACTACTCCGGTGTCCTTGCACTTCTGTTTGCTTCTTTAGCAGTGGGATGAATTACTCTGTGCCTACCAAAGTCAAAATAGGCAACAACGATGACAACAAGAAATCATTATCATTTGCAAGGGCCATTTTTCCATCCCTCGGTCACCCTCATGTAAAAGTTCAAGCTGCCTGTCAGGAACTGAAGCAGTTGTGCACATCCCAAGTTCTCAGCAGGTTTCAGACAGGCAAAGCCAGATGGATGGGATGGGTATTTCCAGAGCTCCCTGTCCGCATGGTGGTCCATAGCTGAGCGGGGGAAGCCTGCAAAGCTTTTGGCAGCCAGTCTGGGACCTGGCCTCTCACCCTGATCAGCCTGTGGAGCTGTGCACCTGCATCCCACTGACATAGCCAGCTCCTTGGCACATCCATCCCAGGCAAGCTCTGGCTCAATGGTTTTGCTCTGGAGCCAATTTCCTTCAGGGTGCTGCAGGACACAAGCAGAGCTTGCTTTCCTCCTCCCTGCTGGAGCAGCACAGCCTGGTGGGTGCAGAGCAGCCTGCCTCCATCCTTGTGCTGATCGCTGCCTTCATCCCTTGTCTCATCATATCTTCATCATCCAGAGTCCATGCATTTTCTTCCTGCCTGCAGATGGCATTAGCTTTTTTCCATTGCATGCAGGAAGGAAAATACTAGGATATTCAAGGGGTAAAATAGTTGTTTATTGTAAAACTGCGCAAATGTGCCAGGGTAGGCTAGTAACTGAGCCAGAGTCAGGGGATCTTCCAAACAGCACGTGCAAGTCCAGAAGCTTTGCTATGAAAGTGCTTAAATCCAGACTTGCAGACTGATTAATAACCCAATTATCATCTAATGCTCTGTTTGGAAGGAATAAATGGCTTTTTCGCAGCCTTCTCCTCCCCCCTGCTTGATGAAGGAATGAAAAGTTAAGCTGAATAACGAGACTTATTCCATGTTTCTTTTCCCATGCTTTACTACAACCACAGACAGTACAGACCACATACCTCAGTGTTCAATCGGCCTGCCCAGAGATATCAGCCTCCCATTTTCAGACTGTTTTCCAGAAGAGCACTTCCATTTCAGCACCTTCTCCCATCGCTGCTCATTACTTGGGTTCAGTGTAGCAACCTGACGACTGGGATGCTGTCATGCTGGTAGTGCACTGACAGGAAGCCCCATTCCAAAAAGCCACTCGTGACTTCAGTCCCAATGAGGATGGAGTGGTGGTGGTGATCTTAAGATTATTTTAGCCTTTGTGTAAGGATTTGATGTGCCCAGCACAACTGACTGGCAATGGACACTGACAGCTCTTCACTTTAAACGTCTCCTTTTAATAGTGACTGATATTACCCACTTCAGCTACCTGTCAATTTTTGCAAGGCTAAATAAGTTACTTCAAAGGTGTCCCTAGGTGGAAAACAAATAGATACCCTTACTGAACTTCATACACAATGTGATGATAAATGTCTTACAGAAAATTTAATAAGAACGTTGGTAGAAGATTGAAATTAATAGAACCACACCATGTATGGACCCAGGTAGAGCAATCAAGTAATTTCTAATTCATATAAAGACAGTTTCATGACGGGACCCTAATGAATGAGCTGCTAGTGACCTGCCAGCTCAGAGCTGTGTCTCATGGCACACAGAAGATGTGGGAGATCACGACTGCTCAGGAAGTGTGGTTTTCCCTTCTGGAGAAAATCACAGGGCAAAAAAATAAGTTTCATTTATTTTATACAATAACCTAATTCCTCAGGGTTCAACTGCTTTTATGAAGGGGGCCGAATGATCACTGCAGTGCAGATGACCTACTTCCAGTTTTGCCTTAGGTAACAAGAAGCCATTATCTTGGTAATGGCAGTATTCCCTGAACTTCCAAACCCTCCAACAGTGCACTCACAGCTTCTCAGGCAATCTGAGGCTTTTCAACCCCACCATGGTACGCCTATTTTAATATCAGACATTGAAACACCATCTGGAACCAGCTTTTGCATTGTGGGTGGGCTCCGTTTCACCTGCCTTTGGTTGCCCAGGATCTCGGTGGCCTATCTCAGCCATCTGAGCTGCTTCGGCAGCCAGCAGAGAGGTACGTGGGGTGAATCACTTCTCCAGCAGATGCTATCTTCCTCTGCCGATCATCTGCAGAGCCCTGGGGCAAGCTTGGGCCAGGTGCCTGGGTGCAGAAGTTCAGCCAGATGAACGGTGCTGTCGGTGTCGGTAACCTTACAAGAATGCAGCGTTGAGAAATGTTTCCTATCTTGTTTTAAAAGCCTGGCTTTACTCTGGTGACGAGGAAGGAAAATCTCTACTCCGACTCGGCGTGGTACGTGCCCTTCATCATCACCCTCGGCGGTCTGCTGCTCCTGGGACTGCTGGGGTACCTGGGGCTCCTGCTGGCCACCTGGCTCCGCACCCGCTGCCCTCCGGCGCACAAGGCAGACGGCGCTCCTCTGTGAGTCCTCCCGGGTGTCATGCCAGGGAGCCCCTGGCACGGGCAGGGAGAGCTCAGCCTTTTCAGCCGTAACAAAATCTGTGCTTTGAATGCTTTATGGCGGTATGCCCTCTGCTGTAGTAAATGCAATTTCTGGCTACAGCAATATTTGGTGTTAAGAAATGAAGGAAAAATGTCCATGGATTTTTTTTTTTTCACGGATTTGCTAATACTTCAGCATTAGCTAAAGGTCACAGTGGAATTAACAGTCATGACCTCTAACAGCAGCTAAGCTTGTAAGGCCCTGTTGGAATCCGTGCCTGACTGTGCTGAGCAAAAACACAAATGTCCCCGCTGCCCACTGCAAGGGCGCTGCCATCCAGGCAGGTACCACTTGCATATTCCTCCCTCTCAGCCTAGGAGCTCTGAGATCTTTCCAAACATTGGTGCTAATGCCAAATTCTGTGTTCTGGCAAAGATTCTGCAGATTCCCTGCAGTGTTACCCAGGCCTGCTGCAAGGCTCTGGCCCATAAAGCCTCATGGCACCTCTAAGTGCTCTTTTTTGGCAAAAGCCATGGAAGCACCTGGGAACAGCTCTGGTTCAGTGTGGGGAGAGATCGCTGCTGGGAGTCCGAGTGCCTATAAACTGGCATTGTCACAAAAGCAAAGATAAGCAGCTCTGTCAGCAGGCTGGGCTTTAAAAAGGATTTCTGTAAATATTCTCAGGATTTGAAGTTAAATTTAGAAATTGTAGAAAATGTAAAGAAGTAATATATGACTGTGATTATAATTCAAATGGTGTGTGCAAGGAGTTTAGCAATTCATGATAAAAATGACAAATGAATCTAGAAGCATATAGCTCGGCCATTGTTATTATTTATTAATAGGGCAAGTGATTCATTGGGAGCAGGCTCTTCCATTAAAAAGCAATTTTTATATTTTCAAATACCTTTACAATCTTTCAAATGTTTTAAAAAGTATTATCTGAGCACCGCAGATCAAAAAAATTGACCTTCCTCCAAGGATGGAACAAGATGAGAATGTCTGAAAATACATTTTTCCAGATTACATAAATCCATAATGCTATCATCAATAAGTCTGTATCTTTTTACTATCATCCCTTCCTGGAGATGTGCTAGCACAATGCTCAGGGCTGTTTTCCTGTTTGGGAGCAGTGTTAAATGATGCAGGCATTTAGTGAAAGGAAAGCATAAAACAAACAAATCAAGCAAATCTCAGAACTCAAGGAAACGCATCCTTCTTGCCAAGTGGAAGAGCATGAAGCATGATACTTTTATGTAGGCATAAGCATGACGTTTTCTAAGTGCATTTCTTAATCTTTTTTTTTTTTTTTTTTTCTTTTTTTTTCATTACAGGATAAATGATCCAGGTGCGTGCCTCTTTTCTATATTTTAATACCTCTCAACAACACTGTGTTTGCTGTTCTGTGTAAAATTTGTAAATCCATTTCTAGACAAATACATTTGGCCCAGTACAGACGTACTCTGATCAAACACCCTGGCTGATAATGGGATGCCAGCCCATGAGATGGTCCTTTTGGTCCTCAGATCTATTAACTACTAGGTAAACCCAAGTTTAGAGTAGCCTACTATTCTGGTGTGGATGCTAAAGAATTGCAGTATTTTTCACATGCATTTCATATGCTATCTGTTAAAAAAAATCTTATTGCTCCAAAGTACCTTCGAGAGTCCTCTCCACTGTAATTCCCTGTTCTCCGATCCCTTTCATTTGCTCCCCTGATTTCATCACACACTCCTGAAGATTTATATTCGAGTATTGGTGCTTGTAAAGGTGTTTGTATAACTTAGCAGAGGCGTAAGTTACATACACAAAACCAGGTGTTCTTTAAGCAGTCTTCCTTCTAATCCCATTAACATTCCCCTGACAAGCATGGCGTGCCTTTTCTCAATCAGTATTGCCCAGCTTGAAAAAAAAAAACACCACAACAACACGTGACTAACAAACCCCAACAAAACTAGCTGTTCTCTTGGTTGCCCAATCTGAGACTTTTCAGCATTGGCCGGCTTCCAAAAAATGGTTGCTTGGTGCTTTCTGAAAAACTGGTTCCCAAATGATGGGCAGGAAAGGTCAGACAGAATAGGTTCCCACTGATGCTCAGGTTCAGGCCCATCTGCAACATTTCAGAGCATTGCAGGTCTGGCCATAAAGCCCATTGGTGGCTTCCTCTGAAGGAAGGACATTAAACAAACCAGCAAGGAGTGCACAAGAAGAAATCATAGCAACTAGTTGGGTATCATCCACAAATCCATGCTGTCGAGATGCCTGTGGCACTGCCGCTGTGTTTGTTTGCATGTGGGATGAGTTAATAGTGTGGTAAATTCACACATAACCAAACTGTTCTTCAATCTGAATATGACTTGACTGGATCTGCAGCACTTCCCTGTTTTGTCTCCAAATGCATGTTTGAGTGCACAAGCTTAGTAAGTACAAACGTTCTTGGGAAAAATCTACATTTGTAATTCAAATATCCCCCAAAGTGAAACTTGTTTGCTAGTAGATAGCCAGTCCAAGGCCCCTACAACACCCAAGTCCTCAACATACACCTTGAAGAAGTGGTACGTGGTGCACAGACCTGTGCTGGCTGGGTGCCTGGGTGGGGGCATCTCACCCCTGAAGAAGACTCTGGTTGTGTCAGTGTGCAGTGCAGTGGCATGCATAAAAGGAATTATTCACTGAGCAAATGTGTGAATAAGTTTCAATAATGAACACACTTGAATTTCTACATCTGTTCATATCATTTATGAAGGATGTTTTAAGAAACCATTGTTATTTATTCATGACTGAAGGAATAAGACTTTTAAAGGCTCAACTTTTAATTTGTCATTGGCAACTGTGAATCGCCACTCCAAACCATTATGAAGATGTTTGCCTTTCAAATAGTGTTAGGGATCACCCTTTGAAAAGAATTAAGACTCACTTAAGATGTCTGAGAAGCTGAGAACTAAGAATCTCTATTTTTGGGGGGGAATCTTGACTTTAATATCTATAATCAATGTCCAAAAAAATCTGATTCTTTACAATGTGCATTTTCTTTCTTGTAGGAAAGAGGAAACCTAAGAAAGAAGTGGTTTTGGTGAGTACTGCCAGCCTCAGAGCAAAACAAAAGTTTAGTTTTGACCCCCATCATGTGGTATGATCATAGTTATTTCCATTGTAATAGATTATTATTATTATTATTATTATTACTATTATTATTATTATTATTATTATTATTGTAATTTTTCTCCCAGATACCACATCTAGGGGCTCCTTCCTTTTTCACAGCCGTAATGGCATAAAGGCTGCAGTGTGCTCTCTCCCTCCCCAAGTTCTTTGGAGAGGGGATTCCCAAGCCTCCTCTGGGTGGAGGCGAAGCTCTTGTGGTTTACACACGTGGGGGTATTTTGCATGTTAGACCTTATTAATTCTCCTTTGAACATCTAGCAGCAACACCCTACACCACAAATGGCCTTTGTTGCCAGTTTTGATTAAACTCAGCCTACAGGAATGCACTATACAGGTCATATATATGCCTCCATCCATGTAGGTCAGCATTTCCAAGTCACTGCTCCTCCTTCTTGCTTAACTAATTCACAGGATTTGTTCCACGTTTTGTCTCCCTTCACAGAAAATGACAAGGCTAAACACTGTCTTTGATGGAGAAGCCAGAGACCCAGGTAATAAAAAGCAATTAACAGTGAATATGAATATTTGGCCGGAAACAAACTGGATTAGTTGACTTAAATATGGCTTGACATTTGCTTTTCGTATTTCAGATTTGCTGTTTCCAAGGAGAGCAGGAGCTATATTTCACAGATAGTGAAAATCAAGACAGTGCCCTAGTAACATTTCTAATGGTAGAATACACTCACATCCACCGGTCAGATTATTCACTGCTGCTCTGCTAACCCTGAGTGTGAGGAGCTGGTATTAGGAGGTGAGAGACGAGGAGGAATTTGCTCCCAGCCTCCTGCCCTGCTGCTGTCACGGCTATGTGGTTTCACCTCCCCATGCATGGGAAATGGCCAGCGGGTTAATGTAGCCACAGGGGTGCTGAGTCTGTCTCCAAAACCTCTCCCTGGATGCAGGGTGGGTGGGTGAGCTACTGGCACCTGCACAAACCTCCTCCAGGCAGGAACAGCACATCGCTGCTATTTATCTGAGGCTTGAGCATCTCTTGCTGGGAAGGACAGAGAAGACCATTCTGCTTTCAGATACAGCTGTGGTGACTGAGGGCCCACATGGAGAGGAAGGGTTGGTAGAATGTGGAAAACACCCGGTCAAAATAGGTCTTCAACAAATATGTCTGAAAATAGGTCTGAAACAATAGATCTCAAATTATCCAGAAAAAAAAAAAAAAAAAAAAAAAAAGTTGGCCTTGTTTCGAGGCTTAGATTCATCTAGCCAAATTTCCACCCAAGTGTTTGTACCTCGTGTTTCTTATTAGCTGTCTCTGGGCTCTTAGAGGCTGTGAGCTAATAGGAAACACTAGGCGCAGGGACTTCAGTAGAATTTGGGTGAACAAACGGGCCCCTACTGTGCAATGAAGTTCATCCACAAGGCTGCCTGAGGATGGTTTGGGCCAAGTCCAAGCCCACCTGCTATTTATAAAGAGGTTCTGGAGGGACGTCCAGAAGTCCCTGCTTTTTGCCTGTGTAACGGGGTTTCTTAGATGTTAAATGTGGATATTCTCTAGGCCAGTGCAAGAGCTGGGCACCTGGCGGTTCCCTTCCTCAGCAGACCCAACCACACCAGGCTTATGGCCAGCTGAGCCCACCCAAACTGCCCCCCAGAGCCACAGCACCTGCGTTGTACATGCCACAGGCACTAAGATGTAACACGGCTTTGTGGGGTCAGGAGAGAATTGTGGGCTCCTCACTCCTCCCTCTCCCCTCCATGACTTGTCCCAAACCATAGAGGATTGAGTGCTGGCAGTTCAGAGATGAAATCTGATAATTCCCAGCATATCATCTGTTGAATACGGTCAGGAGGGCTGGTCAGGGACTGCTGCCCGATCTGGGCTGCTTTAACATGCCTGCCTGGTAAGCACTCAGAAAAAATACCACGTGAAGGGATCCAGTTTCATCTCTAATTGCTCAAATTGTGTTCATATGTCAGAAACCATTAATTCTGATACAAACTGTAACGTGTAGTAACACGTAACCACCGTTTCTTTCCAGGCCTCAATAGTCTTGTTTGTGTCATATTAATGGTGTTTAATTACAAGCAGTGCCACTGCAGATCCTGATTCTCTCTGTTTAGCAAGAGACAGTAATTCAGACCATGAGGCAATCACACCGGATGGATGGGCATTTTTCCACCTCTCTCTGGATAGTGAATGAACTGAGGGAGGAGAGATCTGCTTTTAGTGTCCAAGTAGAAATTACTCATAAAATCTGAAGAGGGCCAAAAATCTGAAGAGGGCCAATGTAGTAAGGAGAGGTAGCAACGTGTGCTAAACAAACCAAACTTAACAATATTTTGTATATCTGAGGGAGGCATACCCATGCACAAATAGAAAGTGCATTTCATTTCACTGTACTCACAGCAGGCCAGGAGGAAATCAGTTTGTTAAAACAGTGACACAATGCGTACAGCTCAAACCCATGGGGAATCCCAGATCTCTGAACCTCGTGTCACCCTAGATGACCTGATGTGGTCTGGAAGACATACACAGCGTATTGTGATCCTAGCAGGTTTTGCTATACCAAGTAAGCAACTCCTCTTGAAAAAATAGGCACACACATACACGGTGGCCTTTCCCAGCATAGCCACAGGCATAAATTTGGGGAGAGTAAGTCATAACAACTAAGGGCTATGTATGGGTTTGTTACACTGACCACAATAACCCACAGTAATTCGGATGGAGGGTTAGGATGATAACAAGGTCCTGTTTTGAATATTCCTATTCTCTGAAGCGCAGAGCCAGTTTTTGTATTAATGGAAAAGCATCCCCACTGAGCGGCCTCCACGACTTCCGGGGCACCACACTTGCAGAAATGCAGATTTCAGGGCTGCCTTCCCAAACTCGCTTGCTTTTCCAGGTGTTTCATGTTTTCCTTTTCAGCCTCATCATGAGGAGAGTTGTCATGTTGTAATCTGCTAAAGTAGTCATGATTTTAATTCCTTGTCTTTTCTCCCTTGCAAGTCACCGGCAAAATCTATGAATTCAATACATGGTCGGGGGCCCGGAGGTGGAAGAAGAGCAGTGAGCCCCTTCAGCCCACTCCGGCCATGCAGGTAACGTCAGGTGCCAAGCAGTGGTGGCCAAGCGACAGTGGTGGCCAAGACACAGGCAGAGCAGAGGCACCAAGCAAAAAAGAGACTTCAGAGAAGAGGAAAGAGCCAACCACAGAGACAAAGAAAGAACCAACCACAGCTGCCAAGCCTTCAGCAGGGCCATCACAAACACCAGGGCAGGATGGGGTGAAAGTACAAAAGCAGAAATAGGAATCTGCAGACAGGGGGTTACCCACACCAGCCCCCAAACGCAGATGCTGACCTCTTCTCCACAATGAATGCTGCATTTGTGTTACACCAGCCTGAAAGCTCTCTATCTCAGCTGCAAAACATCGGATGGCCACTGCTGTGGACTTAAAGGCAGGATGAGCTGGACTTATTTTGGCATGTGCTGGTAAGACTGGGAGAGATGGGAAGGTGCAGTGACAATCAGGGCAATGATCATGGTCTAGGAGCTAGGGTAAATGCAAACCTTGCTTCTCCAAGTGCAAAAGCAGACCCTGGTTGTTGCAGAGGAGTTGCTCACTTCTTGTGAAGGGGTGGACATGAAAGGGCAAGAAGAAAAAACGAAAGCACTGTCATGGACAGAAGCATCTGCTGCTCCCTGGGCTGTAGCTGCTGACAGCTCCCTCCTGGAAGAGCTCTCTGCCCCCAGGCCACCATGGCCAGGTGCTTCTCAGGGCAGGCAGCACACACACGGACCTGCTGAAGGGGGCCAGGAGCACAGCTGCATCGAGTGTGAGGCTGGATTGCTTCTCCTGTCCCTGCTGAGTCTGAACAGCAGAAGGGGTGAAAAGCAGATTAGAGTTGAAAAGTTTGCTGGTAAGAGCTAAAAATATTTTCTTTTCATTCAGTATTTTATTTCATCCCTTCCTCCCCATCCTGTCTTGCTGTAGGAAAGAACAGAGCTTGAAAGCAGTTTTGGAGTGGAGACAACCCACAACCTGTCATGGTATCTCAGGCTGTCATGTCAACATTTTTAGCTTATTTATCTTTTGTAACACTAGTGGCATTCAATATCTTCACCTTTGGTATTTCCTCTGGCATATTCAGAGTTTTACAGAATCAAGTGGAACACACTCAAAAGAATAATTACAGCAAACACATGTGGTGAAATAATCTTTTCCAAGTGTGATCATGTATAATATAAGTGCTGTCTAAAAACCTGATATAAAACAAGCAAACTCTGCAAGATTTCAGAAAATTATTTTAATTGTAAGAAAATTAATTATAAATGATGACTTAATACTCAGTGTCTTGGATTCTTTTCTTTTCTGATGAGAAAAAGGTGTTTTGGCAACAAGGGACTGATCTCAGCTAGGTGGTAAAAGAAAATTTTTGGTTTAAATTTAGCAGGGACAGTAAGTTAAGATTCTGTCACGCATATTGTTTTTTGTCATACAACAGAGGACCTGGGTGGGGAGGCCCAGGGTAATTTCACTGAGGATCCTACACTTCACAAAACCACCCTTCACAGTGCTGCAACCCTTGTCTGCACCCTGAAGGAGTGGTTTGGCTCGGGAACAGCTTTCCTTACAAGCACCAAACATCTTGAGTCAAATGACATTTCATTGCGCAATCAGAAACCCAGCGTGTCATGAGCACAATGATAGAGATAGGAAAGAGTGATTTATGGTCTCTGAACACGTTATCAGTTTGCTGTGGCTGTGGTGGTTGTTATAGCGCTGTTTGACCTTCCAGCACCAACAGGGCTTGTCACATTTTCAGAGCTCCAACCCACCATTGTTTGTGTTCATTTGCTGTAAGCCACAGAATCGCAGAATCGTGGAATGGCTGAGGTGGGAAGGGACCTCTGGAGATCATCTGGTCCAGCCTCCCCCGGAGCATATTACCCAGGGCTGTGTCCAGATGGCTTTTGAACAACTCTGGGGAAGGAGACTCCCCAACCTCTCTGGGAAACCTGTGCCAGTGCTCAGTCGCCCTCACAGTAAGGAAGTTTTTCCTCATGTTCAGACAGAACTTCCCGTGTTTGTGCTTGTTGCCTCTCATCCTATTTCTAGGCACCACTGAGAAGAGTCTGGCCCCATCCTTTTGACCCCCTCCCTTCACATACTTATACAGATTGGTCAGAATCCCCCTGAGCCTTCTCTTCTCGGGGCTGAAGAGGCCCAGCTCCCTCAGCCTTTCCTCATATGAGGGATGCTCCAGTCCATTCACCGCTTTGGTAGCCCTTCTCTGGACTCCCTCCAGGAGCTCCATGTCCCTCTTGTACTGGGGAGCCCAGAGCTGGACACAATGATCTAGGTGAGGCCTCACCAGGGCTGAGGAGAGGGGAAGGATCACCTTCCTAGACCTTCTGGCAGTGCTCTTCCTAATGCACCCCAGGACACCATTGGCATTCTTGGCCACAAGGGCACGTTATGGTTGCACCAGGCAATCTTGGAGGTCTTTCCCAACCTTACTGATTCTGTGATTCTGCATTTTCTGGCTCATGGTCAACTTGTTGTCCCCCAGGATCCCCAGGTCCTTCTTCACAGCTGTAGGCATTTCCTTGGCTGCATGCACTTGCTGGAGGAATTTCCATGAAGCATCTCAGGTCACTACAACTCTCCCCTTCCTCCATCTCGCCTGGTTTCAAGCTCTCCTCACCATGCTGGTAAGGACAAAAGTCTTTGTCCTCAGTTCTGCAGTAGCTGGTAGCTCTGCTGTAACTCTGATCTCTTTGTCACTGCGACATAAAGGTACCCACAGGCACAGCTGGCACCTAGATCTTCGTTACCTGAAGAAGTTAACTGCATTGTTTTCATAATTTTTTAAAAGTTTATTTTCCTGGCTTTTCTCTACGGAAGCTAGATGAAATCCCCCTCAATTTCTCTCATTCCACTTTTGTGATTAGGAGATAATTACCCCTTTTCAAAGAGGAGGCAGAAACAGGCTGTAGTTTCAGCCAGGAAACTTGGAAGGAGATGGACAAAAACTCATCTTTGTTTACTGCTGTTCCTGCTGCTGAACTACGCAAACTTCCTTCCTTCCTTCTCAGGAAAAAAAAAAAAAAAAAAGCCAACAACAGCGTAACATGGTGCCACAGCATGCTGTGAACATTCGTGTAAGCAAACTCATGGTCACGGCCAACACTGCTGGTGCCGCAGTCTCCCACAGCTGGCCAACATCTGGGTGAGAAGCAGATACCCTGGAAGGGGTGCTCGCATACTCTAGCTTCTGAGCAACAGCCAGCTCGATGAAGAGGCAGCGCTGATCTGTGAGCTGCCAGACCTAAGAGCTAGAACTGCCCAGGATGCCTCCATCCAGCAGAGGTGAGCCTAGCTGGTGCATTCAGCCTTTTGGGCAACAGGTTCCTTAAAAATACGTCCCCTTGCAAATTCCATGCAATTTGCTGCATGGGGCAACAATGTGCCAACCCTGTTACGTGCTTCCTGACTCACAATTAGTTCAATAGGTGCGGTGCTGACCTCCAGCTTTGTCTAATTCTTCATCCTGATCTTCACCTCATTTTGGCCATGCCAAAACTACTTCCAGGTACTCCTTGTTCAGAATCTACGAAATCAAAGAACATGGCTTTATTTGAGCATCAGCTTGATGGAAAAGCAGCACAATTTTCCCATCAGCTGCCCCTAGTGCTATTGACTTTTCTCCCACTGAAAGAATCAAGAACAGCCTCACGTCTCACCAAGCTGAAGCCCAGCAATTCATTTTAGTCTCTTTTGTAGAGCAAAAGCAGAGAAGATAGTACTGACTGGCCTAGATGTACACTTATTATTTGTATGAATATGTGAAAGATACTGAGCTCTGCAGTACAGCTTTAAATATTAGAAACCTCATCTTATTGTTAAACCAGCTTTTGTTCTTTTTTCATTCAGAAGTGTCTTTGAGAACACAGATTCAGTGTTGAAAACTGCCACTAGATGGACTGGGAGCAAGGATTACAGTAGGCTCTAAACAATAAAAGCATTTAATTATTGGAACAATTAGCTAAGATTGTGGGACTTTTCCATCATTTGAAGACTTCAGAAGTCAAAACCAGCTTCTGCGTGCTGGAGAAGGCCAGACTAGATGATGTGAACAATTTCTCTAGTCTTCAATAGCTCTACTAGTCTCTGTGCATATAGTTTACAAGGTGTGAATTTCGGTGCCATGTATTTTATAGTGATGGCACTGATGAGCTGAGACTCTTAAGAGAAAAGTGTCTGATGGTTCAAGCAGGGTGGCTGAGGGCACCAGTTCCTGACCTCCAGCTGCTTGTCACACATCACACATTAATTTTATCCAAAGTTTACACAAAGCAGCGTGAGTTCTGTGGCAGTGTTTGATTGTTGTGTCTCCACACGGTAGCTTTGTATTAAAGTTGCTACGGAAGTTTCAAGAGGGATTACGAAAGAGCACAGGTCACTCTTCCTCACTAGGCCTAGTTCCCCCCCGCAGTTTGTGTGAACATATTGCTGTGGTTTTGGTTCTTTTCTCCAAAGCAAATACACTTCTAATGAATGAATGCTCTGCTTTCATGTTGCTAGCAGTACCAATTAGCACCTGCAGTAAACATCATAAGTCTCAGCTTCTGGCCATGTAACTTCATTTTTATCAAGGAATGAAAAAGTGCTGATACTGTATTTGTTCAGGGACCTACACAGGAGAACAGTTTCAGCTGCAGAGATGGAGAATGTCTGCCCAGGCAGCTGCCACTTCGTGACTGCTCGCTAGGAGCAGATGGGGCTGGGACCCCCTCAGACAAGGTGGTGGTCAGGCAGGGGGGACAATCCTCCTCTTGAGCAAAGTATCTAGCTGCTGATGAGACCCAGATTGCAACACCATAATGGAAATACGCAAGCGACCACAACTGCACACTGCACGTGTCCCAGGTCTGCTGTGTTTATTGCTAGCCTGAGATCTGCAAGCAGAGCAGGCCCTTTGCAAGGCTCCAGCTGAGAGGTGCCAGCATCTGGGACGTGCTTGGTCTGAGCTAGCTGCTGCAAGCTCCCCGTGTAGTCACCGGGGAGACAAAGGCACTTCGGGGGTTATTTATCTCATTGCAA
This sequence comes from Aythya marila, assembly GCF_965140915.1. Lineage (NCBI taxonomy): Eukaryota > Metazoa > Chordata > Aves > Anseriformes > Anatidae > Aythya > Aythya marila. The sequence goes on along the minus strand of NC_139042.1, from coordinate 193,046,952 downwards.
ATCAGTCGTCTGTCTGGAATCGATCAGATGAGCTGCACCCTAAGAGCAGCTCTCTCTGGCTGCCTCGATCAGATACCAATGCCAGCAGATCAGCAGAGCCTCAGCCCAGGGTGCTCAGACGGGGCAGGTCTGTGCTGCTGCACCCGGGCCTGAGGAAGCTGCAGATCAGCAGCAAGCAGCGCGTGGAGGCCAGCTCAGCCCTGCTGCTGCTTGCTCAGATCCCAGGAGGAGAACAGGCACCTCTGTGGTCTGCAGGCTGCTTCCTGGGACCTGCCTTTGGGGTCATTCTGCGTCTGGAAGATGTGAGATGTGCAGCCAGGTGGAAGAGCACGGGCCTGGCCAGGAGATCAAAGATGACAAACATGAGCCTCAGTGAGTGTCTGGGTGTTATTCAAGGATGCCATCGTGTTGCAGCTCTCTGGTACCAAACTCAGCCCAGTCTTGCAGTCGTGTCTGATCTCCAGTTCCACCCCATGGTTACTGGTGGGGGATATTCCAACAGGACAGCAGGGCTGTGTTTGTGCAGGATCTGCCTGGCTCAGCCCTGCCTGGGCGTCCAGCACCCCAAAGCACCCCATGGCACCTCGCAGCACCCTGCGGCACCCCATGATATCCGATGGCCTTGCCAGAGGGACCGTGCGTACCCAGGTGAAAATGAGCTAACACACCAACACCCCAGCTTATGAAGGCTGCTCCAGGGAGCTGGGGAGGTCCCAGTACCCCCAGTACTCCCAGTGCCAGCCTGATTTTCGTGCTCCCACAGCATCGCTGTGACCGGTGTGGGACCAGGCCCCGAGCACCTACAAAACCCCGAAACACACCGCCGGAGAGCTGGCTCCATCCCTCCCCTTCCCCTTAGGCTTTCCCCAATATTTCTTCCTGCTGCAGCCTGGCACCACTCCTGATCCCCCAGGACCCTCCTCCCCGTGGCTTTTTGCCCAGGAGCTGCTGCCTGGAGCCCGGGCCCGACCCTGACCCAGGGCCGGGGAGCGCAGCTTGAGCGGAGCAACACTGACCCCAAGCGGCTCGGCAGCCTGCGGGGCTGGCAACAGGGCCACGACGCGGGGAATTGTCCCTTTAATGTATTTATCTGCGTATATATTTCCGAATATATCCACATAGAGATATATACACACATAGCAGGTGTGTGCGGTGCAGCGTCGATGCCAAAGGGCTGCCAGCCAAGAGAGAGGAGAAAGGAAAGAGGTTGCAGAAGAAAGGCAGAAAGCACAAGTAAATTTGAGAAAAATGAATATTAAAAACATTGGAAGGAGTGAGGAAAAGGGTTGTAGGACACCATAGCAATGTAGATTTATCAAGTAAGGAATGATCCCATTACAGGATCACGTTGTGGTGGAGCAGGCTGGATCATTTCTGGAACAATCCTGCTTCAGCCCGTACACAGGAGCTGCAAGGCTGCTGGTACCTTGTTCCTTCTCATCCCTCCTCCCCATCACTGCTGTGCTTCGTGTGAGGTATCATACATCTTAGAAGATCGATGACGAACTGAGGTGACAGATGTTTCATGCCAGTATTTTGGTGCTGCTCTGACAGGTAAGTCAGGACAAAGGTGGATGGTCCCAGGGATTTCCTCATGGAAATTCAGCTAGGGCCAAATCAGTGTCATGCTGTTAGGTGTTCCTGCAGAGATCCTGCCCCATCACTCACCTGGAAGCTTTATCACTGAGTGAAAGCAGCCTGAGCTTACCTCTTAGCAAAATAAAGCAGCAGAAAGCCCCAATCCTTCAAAGTCCTGCCCGTTTGGGGGCACCAGCACTGATGCATGGCAGATACAAGCTCTGTCACTCCAGGCTGAAGACCTGCTGCACTTGCTGTAGATCCATACGAATAACTGTGCTGCACCTGGAAGAACAGGTTCATGGTCTCTTGAAGATGAAAGCAGAAATTTGGGGGGTTTCCAGCAGCCCTCCTCTATTTCTAGCAGGGTTGTGCAGAGCACACGTTGGCCACATGTAAAAATAGTCAGTCAAGAAAGATCAAAATGAAATTATTATTTCCTTGATTAAGAGCTTTCAGGGCCTCAGGGCAAGATTAGAATATGTGCCCTTTGGCTTCCTTGATTTAGCAATGCATTTCTCAGATTTACATCCTGGTCTAGCTTCATCCTGGAGATGCTCTTCATGGAGGTGAGTGCAAGCCTCACAGGCGCCAGTGCCTGCCAGTCCTTCCTCATGACTTTTGATGCACAGTCTCTGTGGAAACTAAAGCTAAAAATAATCACCCTTATCTCCTCCACTGGCATGCATGATATTCTTCTCTAACCATAACTGCTTGATCTACCTGCACTTGTGATGTTCTGGCAAGAGACCCTACCAGTCCCATGCTTATTTCTGCAGCCGCTGAGTCTTCCCCAGCACCGGCACCTCCCATGCTGCTGGTGCTGTGCCTGGGGTCATTGCTAGTACTCTGTATTGAAGATGCCTTCTGGGCCACTGCTGGGAACCTCTGAAAGCCAGGAGTTCAGCCCTGAGCTTTTACAGCTCAATGGACTACACCACTTCCCCCCCCTCCACCCCCCTCCTTTTTTTTTTTTTCTTTCTCTTTTTCCTTTTCTGCTTTGGACCCATTATTAGCATATTACTTCCTTTTTCCTTCTTCTGTTTCCAACTTGGGATCTCTTCTTTGCTGGCCAGTTCACCAAGCATCAACGTGAAAAGCTCAGTTTAATTGCAGGCTGTTTCTGAGGTGTAAACATGGCTCGTTCATGCTACAAGCACACTGTGTCAGTGAGGAGCTTGGGGGCAGCGCTGGGTCCTTGAATGGGGGGCAGCTTCTGAGGTGCACTGTTCTGTGGTGTCTTGTTAAAGAGTAGCACAGTTTGGATCTGATGGCATTACAGACTCCTCGTGCTGTGCTCAGAATAGGGCATTGCACAACACCAGAAAAAAAAAAAAAGTGTTTCTCCAGCTAGCCAGTGTGTGCCCATCATGGTTTGCCCAGTCTTTTTTTCCTTTGCTGGACCATTAGGTCCTCCCCTGCAGGCAGAGACCTCAGCAGGCCACTAATGCCACCCAACTGATGCCAACTGATCCACCTGAAGATCAGAGTGATGTAAGAGAATACACAAACAATCAAACAAACAAAACCCCAAGACCTTCCAGGCCATGGGGACCCCTCTGTGGAAAAAGGTGTGTGCCATCTCAGCCCCTAGGACAAGGGGTGACACAGAGTAAGTGTTCTCCAGTTATTGTGGAAACCATGAAGTGAAACTTGAGAGCACAATTCCCATATTGCTGTGGCTGCTGTGGGAAGCAACTACAACATTTTGTGCTGAGAGAGCCAGTGTAAAAGCAGAAAATGACTGCTTTGATCTGAAAAATGTGTTTTAAAAGAAAATCCTAAGAAACCTGAAAACGAGTACCGTCTAGCGGCTCGAAAAGGTAATAGTGAAATATGGTATTTTCAGTGCTGAAAAGGGGAAAAATAAACCTGCAGAAGCAGAAAATGACAGATTCCAGCAGAAGGATTAACATGCGTAGTGCAGCGACTCGCCCTAGAGCAACGGAGAGCTCCAAGGGAACCTGATCATATTAAATGCGAAGCTAAAATTAGATGCTTGCAAAAGCAGATCAGGATGCAAAAATTAAAAATAGCTGCTGTATCTGCAGAAAGTGGCGGAGAATTAGATTTGAAGTCAGCAGAGGAAAATGATTTAGGGGATGATATGCATACATGGTAAATGAAAAAGGAGCTGGGAACAGCGGCATGTGTAACAACTGATTGCACACCATGCCGAGGCGGGGAGGTGCAGCAGGTAGAACTGTGGTTGCTTCACAATGCAAGAAATGACCCTGGGGCTTTGGGACAGACAGCTGAGGATTGTGAGCCGCAGGGAGAAAGCAAAGCCGAGGACTGGCGAGTGCTACTTCTAGATAAAACTACATCAAATTTTGAATCAAATTGAAATGAAATGTGTAAATTTGTTAGTGCTTGTGCTGCACCAGCTTTTACTTAGCCTGTGAATCAGGCCTGAAGGCATCAGTACAGAGCCTCCTTGATGAGTGCATTAAGTCAAATTGCCCAGCAGACAGGTAAGAAGAAAATGCAGCTGGCAGCACCAACATAAATTCATAAGCCAAGAAAAGATAAGAGTGCATTTTATGAATAAATGAGGAATCGCTCAGATTTTGGCAGGATGTAGCATCGAGTACAAACCACTCACTGCTGATGGGGCACAGGTAGCTGCAGTTCTCCTGGCAGCAGCAACACTGAGCTAGGTTCCTTCACCGGAGGATGAATTATGAGAAGTGGCAACCCAAACACACCTCCACTATTTGCAATGAACACCAATGTCACAGGAGGAGAGGGAACCCACCCTCAGACATCCCCAAATGCCGGCAGGATTCTGTTCTTGGCCAAGAAGTTCCCTCTGGTATCCCACATTGACCCCCCAGCTCCATTTTCCTGCACTGCCACCCTCCAGCCTTTCTTCCTGCCACAGGTTTCAGATCATGGTGCTTCACAGTCTCACCGTGTATCGCCCCTCAGTTCACCTGCCGGAGCTGCATAACCATAGCTTGCTACCAGAAGGATTTAGGCAGTCTGAGAGGATTTTTATGAGCTTGCTCCATTGATGGCTGCAAGAGAGATTGCTGCCAGCTGAGGACACCTTTCGAGATCTGGCAGATTTCCAGGCCCTTTGTTCCCTCGGTACAGAGGGATCAAGCACACTGCAGCTCCTGTTAGCAGCAGTGATTCTTGTGCAGCCGAGATAAAGCTGGTAAATCACTCAGCAGTCTTTTTTTTTTTTTTTTTCCTTCCCCGCTCTCATGAGTAAATAAGGCACCAAGCATCTCGGCGCTGCCAGCGTGAACGTGATGTCAATTCAAAGGCAAAGGCTTCTCAGCCCTTTGTGGGTGTCCGGTGTAAATGCGAGCAGCTGCTTGCTCCTGCTGCACGACGCTTTCCATCTCATCCCAGCGGCAGGACTCGAGCAGACATCAAAGCAGGCGGTGTTCTGCTCCAGTCCCCGCCCTGTGCAAAGGAAAACAAGCCTTATCCTAATGAACCAGAAGGGGACACGTGCCTGTTCTTTCTTTTGGAAATCTTGCTGGCTGAGGACTACACAGCACATCCACCTCAGCATTGCTAACGTTTATCTGTGCAGAGCACGCCACGCGTGCAGTCATCGGCTTGAATTTCTTCACAACACAGCGCTGAATCTGTTAGTGTGTATTTTACCAGTTGTAGTCCTGCCATATTTTATCTCTCTGCCTTCTAAAGGAAGCACTCCTGAGATGGGACCCACTTGTTTCATCTACAAAAAATGCAGCAGAAAGTTTGAGCCCTGCTGAGGACAGAAATGCCTCTTCATAAAACACCTTCGTAAAAGCAGACCGCATTAAATTTAAGTTTTGGTTGAAACAAAAGCATTCCAGCTCTGGTTTGGCTTCAGCTGCTGGCTTGACCCTAGCCAACAAGGCATACACCGATCTAATCCATCCCTGCTCTCATGTGCAGAAGTACACACAATTACCAGTTTATAACTAAGCTGCTCGAATGTCTCCAGCAGCGCTGTTTGGGACACAGTCAGCTTGTCACAGCACTGAAGCTGCAGGTGGTAGATAAATAGACGGGAACGTGCTTTTGTTAAAAATAATATTAAATGTTAAAAAACAGTTTTATACGTATCATGTGGAGAATTACATATGATGAATTATATACATTCAACAATTTATATTTGATATACTTGGTATTTTATATCAAAGAATTATGAGATTGAAAAGCTTGATTAGTCTATAAGTAGCCGTGTTTTTTTTCCTTGGACAATAAGAAAATTCATAGAAGTTTTAGACTTTAGGATGAAATTCATACTTTAAACAAGCATAATGCAAGCAGGGAGCCTCTGGTTAAAAATTTAAAAAACAAACACCACAAAACAAACAAACAAGGGACAAAGGCAAACAACAATGCATCAGATGTTAGAAAATAAAAGAACGTTACAAAGAGGAGACCTCTGGAAAAAAAACTTGGTTCAACCTTGGTCAAAGCAGTGCTAACTTTGATCAGGTGACAAACACTAATGGGCTCCAGATTTAGCTTTGGAATTAAAAATACAGCAATGGAATTACTAAAACTTCTAAATATTATCTATCTTCCTGATTGAGCCACTTGTATAAGGCTGTCTTAGTTCATCATGATGAAACAGCACATGGCTTTTGTATCTCAGGTGTCTACAATTCTGATAGGAAAACAACAGTTGATAAGGCTCAATTGGTTTGACTTAACCACAAAAAACAAACAAACAAACAAACAAAACCAAAAACAAAAAAAGAAAAAGAGAAAGAATAAACAAACAAAAAAATACAAATATATATATATATATATATAAAAGCCCTATGTACAGCAACAACAAAGTATTATTATTATTTTTTTACCAGCTCTTTTTTGTTTCTCTCCTCCCAGCTGTACATGGCGATATAAACATACTATTACGAAAGAAGCCATCAGTGACAACTGTCAGCTCAGGGCAGTGCTAGATGATAAACGACATCTCTTCAAGGAGGAATGAGGATTTGAGGCTTAAAGTTAGTACTTGGAACATAGAATTGATACAAGAGAAGAGGTCAGAAAGGACATCACAAGTCATTTTTTGTCAGGAGTTATTGAAAGGCAGGACAGCAGCTAATATAAGACCACTTCAAGACAGTGCTTCCTTGTATATATAAACAATTGTCTGGCTCAGTACTTTAAATCTTGATAAAAGCTTCATGTTCTGCATTAGTTAACACCTAAGCATTGTAATTACTGTATATGCAGCCTTTCCAGAAGATTCACACTATATTTATAGCTCACTGCAATTCTGCTGGGTATGACCTAGTAGCAGAGATTAAAGAGACGATCAGGCTCATCTTTTAATATCAATAATTCCAGCGAAGCTTCAAGACCCAATTAAAATTACTAAAATGACAGAACACTAACCCAGCCAGGAGTCATCTTCTGATCATTTAATGCAAAGGAAGTGCCAAGAACATAGGACTACAAGCAGAGCATACACATCCTGGCTAATTGCATCTGAAATAGGCCCAAGGAAGGCTGTGGAGATAGCTTGGTCAATCAGTGTGTTAACACCAATCACCAACTGCTCGAAGACCTTTGAGTGTGAAGTTAACACAAGCATCACTGCCAAAGAATGAGGCTTTGGTGGTTTCATCTGCCCTTTAGATGAAAGCGTCTGCAGAGCACAGTTTGTGCTGGATGGTTCCAAGGAATACCCACAGTAAGTAACAAAACGGGCAGCAGCAGGCAGCTCTAGTCTGCAGGACTAACAGATAGTCTACAAAACAACACACCCACCAAAAAAACAACTGAAGGCACCAGCATAAGAACTCCTCCACGTGATCAGCAACAGCTAAAGCCATGTCCCAAAAGATACTGCATTTGCATCTATCACAGCAGTAAGGATTGAAGGTACCTTTGTCATACTACTTTTACTATACTCTTCAGCGTGAAAGTGCATTATCAGAAATGCTGTAGCTCTAGCACACTGAACAATTAAGATTTGTGTTACACACACCGTAGCTTGCATATGTTTATTTGATGACACAGTTTAAAGGAATCAGAGAGATGGGACAGGAGTCTGTTTATTAATCAAAACAAACATTGTTTCTGTGCAATTCACAAAGTCAAGTATCTTCATATGTGTAGTTTACATGGCAAGGTTTTGGTAGCAGGGGGCCATAGGGGTGGCTTCTATGAGAAGAATCCAGAAGCTGCCCCATGTCAGATAAGGGCCCTGCTGCTGGCCAGAGCCAGGCCAATAAGTGATATTTTTTGCGCCTCTGTGAGAGCAGATTTAAAAAAGGAAAAAAAAAAAGACTGCTGTAGAACAGCAGCTGGGAGAGAGAGGAGTGAGAAGCAGCCCTGTGGACCCCAATGTGAGTGCAGCAGGAGGGCAGAAAGTGCTCCAGGCAGGCAGCAGCAGTTCCCCTGCAGCCTGTGGAGAGGCCCCTGGTGGAGCAGGCTGTCCCCCTGCAGCCCATGGGTCCCACATGGAGCAGATCTCCACACTGCAGCCCGTAGAGGAGCCCCCGGTGGAGCAGGTGGATGTGGCCTGGAGGAGGCTGCGGCCCATGGAGAGCCCCCGCAGGAGCAGGCCCCAGGCTGGAGCTGCAGCTCGTGGAGAGGAGCCCACACAGGAGCAGGGGTCTGGGGGGAGCTGCCGCCCGTGGGAGACCCATGCTGGAGCAGTTTGCTCCTGGGGGATGGACCCTCTGGTACAGAGCCATGTGGGAGCAGTTCTTGAAGAGCTGCTGCCTGTGGGTAGCCCCTGCAAGACTGGTTCAGGAAGGATGGCATCCCATGGGAGGGACTGAGAAGGAGCAGTGGAGATAGCAGCGGAGATGAAGTGCTATACACTGACCACAAACCCCATTCTTCTGTGCAGCACCAGGAGATGAAAGAGGGTGGATGGGGAGGGGAAGGTGGTTTTGGTTTCTTCCCTTTGTTTCTCATTTCTTTAGTAAAATTTATTGCCTATTACTACCAAGCAATCTCCCTAATTTGAGTCTAGTTTGCCCATCATGGTAATTGTTGGGCGATCATCCCATCCTCTTGCCCTCAAGAAGGATTGAGGGGTGAGTCCCCCAACCTTATCTCAACCCTTGAGCCCTTTGCATTTTCTCCCCCTTTCCTTCTGAAGAAGGGGGACAATAGAGAGCTGTGGTGGTGCTCAGCTGCCCACCCATGTAAAACCATCACACCATGGCTGTCTATAAGAAGATGACTCATAGTGCTCCAAATAAGTGGAAATAAACTCAACAATACTAAAGACTGGGATATTAAGGAGTGGGTCATATTCAGCTAATTGTATTCCTGTCCTTCCAGCTACGAGGACCGTCCACACAATGCAAAGGAAGTCATAGAAACCCTGACATTAGCTATTAGAATACATTAGCTTGAGTGTCCCAAAGTATTTGTGAAAGTGTTAAGCCATACTTTTTTTGTTTTAACATTTAAGTCAGCTATTGCACATAGATAATCATATCTTTGAGAAATGATCTTTTATTGAAACTCAGTCTTCTTGTCCCAAGGCATTTAGTAGTAACACATTAATCACAGAAATAACACCCTTCCAGTCAGACCTGTTAACAGATTTGATACAGTAATCTGGATCATCTGCAAGTCACTGGATGATGCCTACAACTATGTCAAAGCTTCAAGTTTTACTGATACAGCTTCTGCAAGTGAGTGATCATAGGAGGCAGATGAACTACATTTTCATTGGAATTTCACGCATCATAGTTGCATTTACATTTCATTTTTGTTAAAGGCTTATTAGAACTAAATAGGTTGCAGTAATAACCCCAATGCAGTTGCTCCTTACCCATACCTCCTATGAAGGTAACATAAGAACTCTCCCCACAGCATCAGCATTTATAACCTCAACATTTTGCTCTTTAAAGATTGTACAAAGTTGTGCAGGTTTTTGTTAAGGCATAATATATTTCAAGATAACATTTCAATTGAAATTTCAAAGACCTTATGTCAAGCTAATACTCTGTATAGACTTCCATTTTGTACTATCAGTTATTAGTAAAAGAAATCCTAATAGTTCCATGCTCTTGGCAATGTGATGTGAAAGCAGAAGCACTTCAAGTTATCATCTCATTTTCATATCCTTTGAGCTGGATATATTCCTACAACTTGAGAAATTTTGTTTGACTGGTTGTGCAAGTTGGTGTCCTTGTATACAAACCAAATATTTCCTCCCCACAAAACCATATTAAGCAAGCCAAATACCTGTAAGAGAAAAAAGTGAGTTTAGGCTTGAAAGAACTGACATCAAGAACACAGATTATGACTTCAAGGCAAGCCAGAAACACTAGCTATCTCTGGAACCTCTAATTGGGAGGAGAAACTGGCACATGCTTTCAAATATTACAGGGTATTTTAACTAGATTTTGAAAAAAATCAGATAGTCAACTTATTCCATACAAAGGACAGAGTTCTACAAGTTTTTTCAGTCCCTCAGTACCTCTGCATATGCAGAGTGCATGACTGATTATCGGGCCAAATTATAACAACCAGAGCTCTAAAAAGAGGAATTTACTAGGATGATCATACAATGAGACTCATTTGCCCTGCTGTGAGGAAGAGTTCTGTCTATAAATATGAGCACCCCATACTAATCTTTGTTTTATAAGGAACCTCTGATGTGCAGAAGTTCACAAAAGTTCATGCACTTAAAAACAGCTAGGCTCAGCACCAAATGGAGAGCAGGAAGCATAGTGTTTCCTCCATACTTACAGAAGTCAGCAAGCCATTTGGGTGGCTGAGCAACATATTAAGGTGCTCTAGACTAGAGATAGAAATAGTATGGCAACTTAAGTGTATGGAACTACCATATCAATAATTCTGAGACAGACCCTACAAGTCATTTCTGTTCATTTCCTTGAAGGAAGAAGTTTCCTTTTAAAGAAAGGAATGCTAATCAATGGTTACCACTGTATTAATAGGCCTGGACAACTGATATCCCATAAAGCAATCTTAAGTTGAAGCAACATGTGTGATCAGTAGAATGGGAATCTCAGGTACTACTGACTAATTCTGTAACACATTTATTGTACACCATGTGGTGCAAGAAATACATACCACAGACACATTCAGAGTTCCCATTCTGGTCACAGAAAGAAAGTGACAAGTTGTTCCTGGTGCTTTGCAAGAGTCAATTTGTGAAATAATATTGGCACCCGTGGATATTTTGATGTCAGCAAGTGCCTTTCCCCATGCAGAAGTACTGACTAGCCACAGAAAGGTTATTATGACAGTGAGAATTAAGTCCTACAGAAGAAAAGCATTCATTATAAGGTTTTCAAAAAATTGCATGGATGTACACAAGAAAATAAGGCAGAAACTACATCAGCTATATCAAAATAACCGTATCAGTACTAATAAGCACAAGCATATGTAGACATTAACAATATTGTAGTTACAACAGTTGATTATCTTTGATTATCAACTACAGAACTGTAGTTATGCTTGATAGATACAAAATGCATACAACCTGATCCTTTGGAAGAAATTAGGATCTAGATCAGATGCCTGACACTTGTTATAAAAATTTAAGTTTCACAAAGCTAGTGTACCAGCAGGGAGAAGAAAGCAGAGGATTTAAGACTACACTGCTGTTATGCTAAGACTTTGCTTGAAAGGTCACTAGATCCATTTTTTGGGTATGCTCTGGATTATCTCATTCTGAGGATCATGGATTTAGTACTTAAGGTGAATAGAATTCACAAGATAGCAATTTCCCCTCTGCTACTCACATCTGCACAGCAGGTGCTCTACAGAGGAGAGATTCCTAGTGACTAACAGAAGAGGCTCCCCCTACAGAACAAATCTATATTCAAATACATGATAAAGAAGGTGTGAAGACACTGTTCACATAAGAATGAACTTCACTCCAGTCTTTGACTCAGTAACAGGGTAGCATGCCATAGATATTAAAGGGCATAGATTTCTATTTTCTGCTGAAGTGCTGTAGACATTAATGCAAGACATTTGATACAAGCTCCACTTATCTTTTGGAGCTACTGAAGCTTCATAAATTCAGGTGTTGTGTTAGCAGTGTTTCCTATCTTTGTTTTTAAAAGGCAAGGCATTAAAAATCTTAGTATTACTTACAGTTAGTGGAAACTTGCTATTGTGTTGATACACATGCTTATATCCGACATATACAACAAGGGCAGCAATGCAGTAGATTAATACCAACACTGCAAGCGTAACAAAAAACTGTGCAGAAGAGGAGAAGTTGCCCACAAGATAGCTGTCAGTCCAAGTACCACCACAGCGTTCCGGATCTGGTTCACTAAATACAACAGTATTCAGCCTAGAAAAGATGATATACTTCATGTGGTTAGAGCTCGCTGTACAGCAGAAACATCACACAGTCATGCCTCCAGAGCAACTACAAACTGATGGAGAAATAGGCCGTTAAGATTGTACTGTTTTGCTGATTAAATCAATTTTGCAGCTTTTACACACTGCTAGGTAGTTTAAGGTAGAGCAATTCAAAGCAGTAACAGAATGAGTTGTCCCCTCTAACTACTTGTTTTTGTAGGGCACTTACAATCACAATGCTTTGAGCAGTTATAATATTCACTTTTTAAACTACCACAGAGAAAGTCAGGTGGTTTACTTTATGTAAAAGAATTAACAGCATAAGCAATCATGAAGAAAAAAATGAAAGCAAAGAAAATATAATCAGCATATAATGAGTAATAACTGAAGAGATAACACTCACCTGAATGGATATGCAAAAGCAGCTGTTACAGTTTTGTTCACCACACCCTTGCAGGAAACTAAAAGGGTAGTTTCACCGTAAAAGCCTCCACAGGTTGCAAAAGCAAAAATGGAAAAAATCTACAGAAGTTCACACATAGCCATATTAGTATACATCACTAGAGCTCAAAGGAAACAAATCTAAACTTCTGGCAAAAATAGCTAGTGAAAAAGTAAGCAAAGGATGAAGTTAGTGATGGGAAACTTATGTCAAGAGGGAATGGAAGTGTTGAGTTTCTATAACCAAGAAGAGAGCAACATAACTAGTAAGGCAATTTGAAAGTTTTGTTTGCATTTTTCTCAGCTTTATAGCGGAGGTACCTTTTTTAATTTGAACGCTTGCAGGAAGAGCCAGCACAGCAGCTCTCAGTTAATAAGCATTTTTAGGAGTCTCAGACACCCATAACTGTACATTAATGCAGTTAGTTGCTCCACACTCAGTATCTGTAGCTCTTACTTTCCCTTTGTTCACTAGGGAAACCTCAACCCCACAGTGCCCAGGACACAAGATACAAATACTGAGCAGCACAAGTAGCTATAACATTTGTAATTAATACATAATCCTATTAATCTACAGAACTGCTTTCTCCCCTCCCAGCCAAAGAGCTGGCTGAAGAGCAGCTTCGTTGATCAGCCACCAGCAGCAAGACAAAGCATGGAGCCAGCAGCCTGCTGGCATGCTCCTAATCAGGCCTGCCCTGATGAGGCATAGGAGCAAAGCAAGGCCCAGGCCAGGAGGAGAAACAGCCCAATGAAGGAAACACAGCCTCCCCCAGAGCCTTCCCAGCCCTACTCACCCACTGAAGGACCTTTATGAAGCCCAGGGGCTCCAGCAGCATGCCAATGTCCACCCGCAAGCCAAACATCCTGGAAGACACCAGAGCAGCCTGCAACAACCACAGACACCCACACCAGGACCACCTGCCCCAAGGCTCCCCCTTTTAGAGCCAGTGGCCCTGCTCCACCCCACCCCTCCCCACCAATTATGTCACGCTGGAGGCAGCCCCATCCAGTTACCTCATACTGGGATGGCCCTGCCCCTTGTTATGTCACACTGGGGTCCATCAGCCTCGAATTAGAGGGAAAGTTCAGCTGTGTGGGGTGGTTGCTGCTGCCATGGAGGCCTTTGTCTCCAGGTGGGGCATCCTGCTTGGGGAAGCAGTGCAGGAAGAGTCACAGGAAGGAACAGTTTCGGCCATTTTGTGAGATAGGACAGCAGTGATCCTGGCAGAGGGGGTGCTCAGCTGAAGTTTGGTGAAACCACAGTGAGGCCCTGAGTGCTGTGGTGTTGGGGCTGTGCGTCCTCGTGGCCAAGCCATGCATTAGGAACAATGGGTGGTGGCCAGAGGACAAGCATGGCTGTGTGCCATACCTGGATTTGGGACTTACTGATCTTATTAGACCTTATTAGAGTAGTCAGCCATGCTTAGGGCCGGGGACTGGGTGAGGTGATCTCCAGAGGTCCCTGCCAACCAGAGTGACTCTGATTCTCCAAGTCAGGCAGGCCTGACCTGCACTGTCCTCCATCACAGCTCACCCCATGCAAGAGAAGTCAAACACATAAAATACTGTCCATAGATAAAATACTGTCCACTGCAGATGCTGGGTGCTGGGAAGTTTTTTTTTTTTTTTTTTTTTTTTTTTTTTTTTTTTTTTCCCATTTCACTCAATTGTTCCCTGCATTTTCTATCCCTTTTGCGAGCACCAGGAGATGGCAGGCATTTTGAGTATCTTGACAAGAAATATTGAAAACATCAGCTTTTGTTGCGCAGGAAGTTTTCAGTTATGAATAATAATTGCAGCAAAATGCCACTGATTCCTTACAAATGCACAGAAGCCCAGACATCAGTGGTGAATCTTCTCATGGACTTTCCTGGTTTCTGTATTCCCTCCCCTTCTCACCTGTGCTGCTTTCTATCCTTGCAGTGCCACACATCCTTCTTCCCTCATGAAATAAAGTGTCAAACACTTACAGAAGTTGTTGATCCAATGAAGTAGAAAAGAAATGGCAGCAAAGCAAACCAGGAGCAGCAGGGAAATGCAGCTGGGGGTTGCTATACAGAATATGACATGGCTGTTACACTTCCCTGCCAGTGGCTGAGCAGGGCTGCAGAGGCACCTGGAGAGAGGTGCTACTGAACCAGCCCTGGCCTGCACATATGCAGGCTCAGATAGGTGTAGCTGTGTGCCAAGTGCCCTCCTGAATGGTCTTTCACATGCCCGAACAGGAACAGCTGTTGTTTCTTTTTAATTGTTTACCATAAAGAATAAAACCCTCTCTTTTCCTCACTGAGTCCTTAAAAAATATTCCTGTGTTAGTTGTACGGCTCTGCATTTGCATTACAGTCATTAATGTCTCAGAACAGACCATCACACACTGAGTCTTAGGCAATGTGGTTCGTTTCTCTTCCTACCCATTAAGAATATGCAGAGATGAGAGACTGAGCAGCCTGCTCACCATGAACTATGCATGCTGTCACCCTCCAGAAAATGTGAGGTGATCAGAGCTACCTCAACCTCCGGTGAAAGGAAGAGGAGCTCCCACATGTGTGCCCTGTGAGTCAGAACTGCTGCACTGCCAGTTCTCTGGGAAGAAGAGCAGGCAAAACTCCACCATGGGCTTGCCAGTCAAATTATTGTCAGGATCACACAAAAGTAGAGCGGTGCTGTGCAGGTACCATGCCCTGAGAAAGCTGGTCTCAGCTTGTGGGACAAGTGGGCACTGCAAATCCCAGTCAGAATTTTACCTGCAGTTCTGGTTAGCCTTCACAGCCTCCTCGCTACATGCCACAGACCTTTGGTGATCCCCAGTGCTGAGCAACTGTAATAATTAGACTTTCCTGAATTAAATCTGCGACAGATGTTACTACTGTGAATAAGTTGTGGGAAGCTGGCCAAGGGTGGTAATTCATAGGAAGCTGCCAGGCTGGGTAATACTTCTGAGAACGGTAGCAAAGAGTCAGGCTTTCAACTAGCCTGGGGTTGCTCTGCTGCGAGGCATTGGCAGCAGGGTATGACATTCTCACACAGTTTGCTTCTTCGTTCAAGGAGAATTTTCTACCCCAGTTTCCTGTATGGCAAGCAGGAGAGGTACTGAGATCAGCCTGCTGCTTTGGGCTCCTGGAGGCAGTCCAAATTTAAAGCTGTGAAAAGGATGGTTCCTTCTTTTCTTTCACTGCTGCATTACAAATACAGCTGCTGCCCAGCCTGGCAGCCTCCTCCCTGGCTGGTGGCTTCTGCTTTGTTCTCATTTGTGCTTGTGAGCATTAGATGAACTGCACAGATGAAATACAGTCAATCCCCAGCTGTCAAATTTTGATGTGCCCGTCCCTGAGGGTTATATAAACTCTTAAAATGAATAGAATAGGCTCCTTTATTACAGGAAAATGACGTTGTTGATGCCTCAAAATTCAATGAATTAGTGTCACTGATTCTATTTATACCACTATCTGTAAACTGCATTTAAATCTGATGTAGCTCTACGCTTGCCAGCCTTAATATTAACGTGGTTACTAATGTGTGACCTTGCTGTTAAGATCAACTTACAAATTAGTTACTAGTTACAAGTAATGACTAGTTGGCTTTTGTATTGGAAATCTCCAAGAATATGCATCTGTGGGTACAAAACACAAATGGTGTGGAGTGCACTGAAGGGTGAGAGCATGTGCATAGCAGATGCCACTTGCGGAGCTTTCCTTGGAGGAGTGAGGCTGTTCTGCAAGCACTCAGATGGGACAGGGTGCCAAACCTCTCAGCACTCCAGCAGCGTGCAAGCATCATCAAGCACATGCTAGAATTCATTTTTGAAATGTGGTATTGTCTTTTTCTGTCTGTGTGTATGCCTTGAAAGCACACAAGTGATCAGCTGCTCTGTGGAGCAGGCTACTAAAACACTCTGTACAATTAAAAATGACAGCGAGGTATCACAGGAGGGGGAGCACCCAGGACAGCAGGGACCAAAACTACCAGTCTGCAGAACTGCACCTTGCATTTCCAAATGAAGGTGACAAGGTGACAAGGAGATGGTCTGTACCACCTGTGTGTGCTCTGGCGTGGTTTTGAACACATGGAGCCTTGAGAAAGCTCCATCTCCTGCAAATATGTCGCTTAGCCCAGCATCAGACCTCTAGGAGCTCAGGGCCAGAGCTCTCTGCCTGGGCCTTCATCCCCCAGCTTTAGGGGTGGTTTAGATATGCTTAGAATCGCAGAATCATTAAGGTTAGAAAAGACATTCAGATCACCTGGTCCAACTACCTCCCCACCACCACTGTGTCACCCACTAAACCATGTCCCCAAGCACCATGTCCAGCCTCTCCTTGAACACCCCCAGGGATGGTGATTTCACCATCTCCTTGGGCAACCCGTTCCAATGACTGACTGCTCTTTCTGAGAATAAATGTCTCCTAATTTCTAACGTAAACTTCCCCTGGCTTAAGGCCATTCCCTCTAGTCCTATCACTAGTTATCTGTGAGAAGAGGCTGACCCCCAGCTCCCCACACCTTCCTTTCAGGTAGCTGTAGAGAGCAGTAAGGTCTGCCCTGAGCCTCCAATTCTCCAGACACAACAACCCCAGTTCCCTCAGCTGCTCCTCACAGGACTTGTGCTTCAGACCCTTCACCAGCTTTGTGGCCCTTCTCTGGACACACTCCAGGGCCTCGATGTCTTTCTTGCAGTGAGGGGCCCAAAGCTGAACACAGTACTTGAAGTGTGGCCTCACCAGAGCAGAGCACAGGGGGATGATCACCTCACTGCTCCTGCTGGCTACACTATTCC
This sequence comes from Aythya marila, assembly GCF_965140915.1. Classification (NCBI taxonomy): domain Eukaryota; kingdom Metazoa; phylum Chordata; class Aves; order Anseriformes; family Anatidae; genus Aythya; species Aythya marila. The sequence continues at coordinate 193,029,875 of NC_139042.1, read as the reverse complement.
TGACACAACCCAGGATGTCGTTGGCTTTCTTGGCCACCTGGACACATGTTCAGGTGTGCATTGACCAACACCCCCAGATCCTTTTCCTCTGCACAGCTTCCCAGCCACTCTGCCCCAAGCCTGTAGCATTGCATGTGGTTGTTGTGACCAAAGTGCAGGACCTGGCACTTAGCCATGTTGAATCCCATCCCACTGGCCTCTGCCCATCAATCCAACCTGTCCAGGTCCCTCTTCAGGGCCTTCATCCCTTCCAGCAGATCAATACTTCCCCCCAGATTGGTGTCATCTGCAAACATACATACCCTCATCCAAACCACCAACAAAGATATAAAAGAGGATAGGCCGCAACACCAACCCCTGGGGAACACCACTCATGACCAGTGGCCAGCTGGATTTCACTCCATTCACCACTTCTCACTGGGCCCGGCCATCCAGCCAGTTTTTAACCCAGAAAAGGGTGTACCTATCCAAGCCATGGGCCAGGTTGAGCTCATGCTAGGCTTTAGCCTTCCTGATTTTTTTCTCTGCATATGCTGGCAAATTCCTTGTACTCTCCCTGAATTGCCTGTCTCTTCTTCCACCAGACATAAACTCTCTTTTACTCCTGGACACTCAGCAAAAGTTCCCTGTTCAGCCACGCTGGTCTTCTTCCCCACCAGCTCATTTACAGCACACAGGAGCAGGCTGCTCCTGTGCTTTTAAGACTTCCTTCTTGAGGAGCGTCTAGCCTTTCTGGACCCCTCTGCCCTTCAGGACTGACTCCCAAGGGACCCTTCCTACCAGTGTCCTGAGCAGCTCAGAGTCTGCCCTCTAGAAGTCCAGGGTAGCAGTTTAACTGACGCCCCTCCTGACTTCACCAAGAACAGAGAACTCGGCCATTTTCTGGTCACTGACCACGATGACTCCTGACCACCACATCTCCCACCAGTCCTTCTCTGGTAGGTTCACAAGCCAGCTGAGTCAGGAAGCTGTTTTCCACGTACTCCAGGATCATCTCTATTGAGCCTCATTTCATCCCCATCCCCCTTCACACCTAGTTTAAAGCCCTCTCAACGAGTCCTGCCAGCTCCTGGGCTAGGATCTGTTCCCCCCCTTGAAACAGGAGGGACCCATCTGCAGCCATCAGGCAAGGTGAAAGGCGTGAGCAGAATAGATCAAATACAACAGCAGCACAACCAAATTCAGCTCGGAATCTGCTCAGTTCCTTCAAGAGCAATGTAAGGAGCAAATGAAAGAGATGAAATGGAGAAGACTGTTTCTAAGATCTGTGGTAAGGATGAGCAAAATGATGCTGGGTGTACTCAGTATCTGCCTCCTCTGCCATGAAGGGGCCTCCTGTGATGTCAGCTGCCACCTGCTCAGATGCCACCTCAGTGTATGCTGGCACCCACCCCATAAAAAGGGCAGCCCTATAGCTGGCAATCTCTTGCCAAGTTTTTTGCACCTGGAATTCAAGGAGACTTGGAGTAGACAGGTTGCAGGGAAATCAGGTAGGGACTGCCAGCCTTTGGGTGGTGTGCTGCAAAGGCCAAAGGATGGATGTAATGATCCGTCTGGGACAGAAGAGGAAATCCACCCAAGAAATAGATGCCCTCAATGGTCAACCCCCCAGAAGGTGTCCATAGATGGATGATGGGGGAATGATGGTTGGGAACCCACTGAAAACATGTGAGCAGACCACTGGGGGCTTGGCTGAGGAGAACAACATCCAGGACTTGTGCAGATGCCCACCAACAAAGTTGGTGCAGACCACGCCACCCAAGAAATGGATGGATGGATTCTCCCTCTCCTTATTCACTGACCTTGGAGACTGCAGGGCAGTTTCCCACTCCTCACTCTCCCAGCTGCTGTTGCCCAGCAGGTTTTCTATTTTTTATTTTTATTTTTTTCTTTCTTAAATCTGCTCTCCCAGAGGTCCAGCCAGCATTGCTCATGCCTTGACTCTGGCCAGCAGTGGGTCTCTTTGGAGCCAGATGAAACTGGCCCTTATCTAACATGGGGCAGCTTCTGGACTCTTCTCACAGCCCCCCTAACTTCTACTTCGTTAGTTAGAATTTACAGTTAGAATTACAGAATTAATTAGAATTTACAGCTTGACTTCATAAGATATTTTATTGACTGATGTTGTAAAGGAATGACAGTAATTTGTGATTCTGGTGCTGAAATCAAATCCTGTTAAAGTCAATGGAGTTGAATGGTTCCAAAAAATTATGGAACAAGACCACAGCAGAGCTGTGCAGGTCTCCTAGGGTCTCTCTCACAGGGATATTGCAATGGCACAACTAAAATGCACTTTGATTTGGGCTGTGAAGGTCTTGTAGGATTGGACTCCAGCGGGCCAGTCTCTGTAGAGCTGGCACTATTTTTTTCTGTGTTTCACAGTAGTATTTTTAATGCAGCTGGTGTAATGCCCTCATATCCTGAAAGGATCTGTCACAGTTCAGTGCTGTTTTCCCTGAGTTAAATGAGTAGCGGCTCAACCAGGAAAGCATACCCTATGGGAGCCTGTCTATGATCCCTACTGTCTTTATAGTACATGAATCCCACCAAAACGTACCAACAAAAACCTCCCAACAAATCTAAAAAAGTACTGCTGAGGTTTCAGGCCACCCTAACTAGCCTTGCTGCCTTGAATAGCCAGTTCCTTTAAGTAGTTAAAGAAGCATATAAGAAGAGGGACAGGTGAAGATAAAAATGGAAGATCTATTTGGTCATTTTCTCCACTGCATCCTACATGTTCAAGAAAAACTGTTCCATATGTTAAGTGGCATTTAAAGCCTTGTTTCAGTCTAAATGAACCAAGCAATCCTCCCATCCACATCCAATGTTTCTCAGTATTTTAATTTCTGTGTCTGTCTTCTTTCCTCCCCATCTTCTACTTAATCCCTGTAAGCAATACATCTCCATAAAAATACATACAGGCATTTGTCTGATTCCTTTTCTGCTTGTCAGTTGGTTGAAAGTATTTCATTATTTAAAGCATTCTTCAAAAATGCTCTCACGTCCTAATAGATTTTTTTTCCCAAAGTATTTTCAGGTGTCACATACCAGGTATGGAAGTACTCTGAACTGTATACAGTGTTCTAGCTATGGGCTCATTAATTCAAAATTGTAAAAGGCTCTTAATTTTTCACTCCATATAACTTATCTCTCCACTGGGGTTAAAAGTATTTTGGAACATTTTTGCGAGTGGTTTGCATTCCAAAGTGGTATCAAACATATTAAATATAGATGGTGCTTCCATAAGGCTAATTTCATACGCTGAAACCAATTCTGAATCAAATCTCTGCAAGGATAAATTTAAGCAGGTAAACCGTAAAACTGTTTAAAAGCAATGAAAAAGTCTACTACAGAAAAAGAGGGTTATTTCGCTTAGAAAATCAGTTTGGCTTAGAGAGAAAGTGAAAGAAGTAGAGAAATTATACAGCAAATGGGAGAAGCTGGTAATAATGAATACAAATTAGAAGGTAGCCTATTGCAGAAAAGTGATAAGAAAGCAAATGGACCAAGGGACCAGTATATGGTCTGCAGACCTGCAGACAACAGCAATGCATTTTTAAAACATAGGAGGAAGAGAAGAGATTATACCAAACTGAATAGACAGAAATGATGGAAATCAAGTTAAGGGAGAAAAAAAAAAAAAAAAAAAAAAAGCAGGAAGGACCAATATTATGGCCTCTATTTGGGAAAAAGCAGGGAAGTATTAATATGCTAATAGTGCAATAAATCCTTTCCACTCCAGCAGGGCTCAGGAGAGTGTTGAGTCCCATCTGCTAAAGCTTTTTCATCAGTCGTCAATACCCAGCAAGCCCAGTTTGGACAGGACTGATAAAGGAGCTCTCGTAATATTAACACTGATTGCCAATCATCTTTGAAACACTGTAAAAGATCCAGATGTCTGATGTTATGGCAATGCTAGCCCTACACATTTGTCACCATTTCCAAGAAAAAAAAGATGGAGTGGCTGATGACCCTCTTAATAGAGAATTAAATTAGAAAAATGTAGTTAATGTCAAAATATATGGTCATTTGGGAGTTAGGTTTTGCTGATTAGCCTATGCTTAAGCCTGTGGTTAAGCAGTGATGATCAAAAGACTGGGCTGATGTAGTTAATAGTTGTCACTGTAATGTATTTCAAGGTCTGCAAGACATTTGACCTGGGACTGATGGATGCAGGAAGATATAAAAGTGATGTGAAACACTGATTTAATTAGAAACTAGCTAGCTGGAAGGTCTTAATCTGGAAATTAGTATTATTATTAAGAAAGCAAAAATAATTTCTCAGTATACTGAGTCTAATTCTTCAAAAAAGATAAAAGGAGGACAAAGCTTTGGGGCTTACATAGCAGCTCTCAGGATATCTCTGAGCCACCGGTGTGGTGAGGCTCTGGGACAGGCCAGCAGGACTCCTGGCTGCCCCTGGGGACATGTCTGCATCAGGGACAGCAAAGCACCACTGTGCAAGGAGCATCCTCTGGAGCACTGAGCTGCAGCCTCACTGACTGACGCTCATGGAAGATTAATTCAGAGTACCTGGGTGATTTACATGGAGAGCTCATTTTCTTGGACTGAAAGAAGTTGGATGGTTTAGCTTATCAAAGTGAAGGGTAGCTGAAGATACTACTGCTGTCTTGAAGTACACCAGAGAATAGGAACAGGGAAGACAGAGGTTTATACTAAAAGACAGTTTTACCACAGGGATTGCTGCATATAATCAAAGAATATAATTTATGCTAGACGTAAAGTGTAAGTGAGAGGTTCTGGAAGTGTCTTCCAGCAGCAGACACGCTCTAAAAGTTGTTTTAAGAGGGAGTCAGAGTATTTGTGTTATTGTTGCTTGTGACAGCAGCGGAAAAAAACATGATGATTCATGATGTTCTTTTCCCATGCTAATCTTCTACACAGCCCAAACAAGGATTAATTCAGGGAAGTCCGAGGCTTTGTGTTTTATAGATAAAGCAAGAGAGAATGATTAATTTAATACTGATCTGGCAGGGGAGACACCGTTACATGGGACTGCCCCGTCCACAATATTCTCTATTCAGCAGATTTGCTGTAACTTTAGAAACTTCAGGTGGGGAAAGTGCTTTTCTTCCTCCCATAATCAGTAAATCTCCCCTGCCAAATAGCTTTCTACGGGTAACTTCTCTTGATGCAACAGGCTGCATTTTTCTGTCCATTTTGTTAGATTTCTGTCTGTTTTCTAGTACCTTTGCATCATTTTATTTTCTTGTGCACTCTGATATTTTAAACCTTTCCTCTTTAGAACTGCTAGTATATTGATTATTCAATGTATTCCTCTTTTGGCTCTCTAATAACAGCACTTTGTTGCATGTTTCCTTTTTCCTGACTTCTGTGGTACCTCTTTTCCTTTTCTCCAAAACTCTGAAAATCACTGTTTGGTGTTGCACTTTGCTAAAATCCTTGAGACATTTTTACTGCATGTGATGTTCATCTACCAAATCCAAGCAGCTTTTATGTCCTGTAGTTAAAATAATTTAAATGTTCTGAGACACAGTATCAATTTCTTTAAAATAAAAATCTGGGCATTTTATGCTGCCTTTATTTCATTCTCTCATAGCAGCTCAGTTACTTCAGAATTGCTTTGTTGCTTCTTAGTGCCCTCTCTGTCTTGAATTTTCCTACTGCTGCATATGTAAAAATGATTGTTATTCTTCTTGATCCCTGTGGAAGCAGGCAGGCCGTCGTGTTTCCTACCACCTATGTTTCTGTGTACATTTCCAAAGGGCAAGGAAGGCCCAGAGAGGTGGTGGCTTCTCTGGAGGATGCTCCAGAGCAGAAGTTTCTCATAGCTGCTCTTGCCTCTCAGGCAGTGCAATTTCCACGTGGGATCACAATCTACAAGTGAATCCTGTAGCTTAATTTTCATAGCTCATCATTTTGTAGGTGTTAAGCAGGCAGCTGTGAGAGTCTGTGCTGTATGCTGCTAGGTGAAGCGTTCTGTGAATGCACCTCAGAAAGTCACCGCTGGCTCTGGAACACAGCGATTAACCGTAAAGGACAAAAATGATGATGAATGCACGTGTATTAAAATCTCTAAATTTCATTGCAGAGTTACCAGTCTTCATCCAGAAGAATGTCAGCTGCTGACAGGAAGATCCTGCCTGGGAGCTCTGGGTGGCTGCAGCCGTGCAGACGGAATCCTGTCGTACCATCTAGTGGCCTGCTGGGATAGCGCACGCTCTGGAAACTGCCTGTCCTCTGAATGGTGCAGTTATTGTTGATGTGTGATATATATTGCGTAGATATGTTTTTTAATTATTAATCTTGTTAAGCTTTTAATTGTTAGAATTAAACTTGTAAATTTTTTAATTGTTAAAATTAAACTTGTGAAACTTGTTATTATTAAAGTTACTTGTGAAACCCAATAGAAAGGAGTTTACCGTGAATTTCTTGGGTGAAGGGGCAATATTAAGAATGGCACAGGTGCTGATTTAAAGTGGAAATGTGGAAAAAAGGAGGTAGAACATATTCTCTGCTTCATGCAGACCATTGTGGTCAGCCAGATAAGCTTAGTGTGGGCATCAGAAGCTTTCCTTGATATACATTGCTCTCACTAAAGCCTAACACTCAATAGTGTAGTGGGTTTACATGGCAAGGTTTTGGTAGCAGGGGGCCGTAGGGGTGGCTTCTGTGAGAAGGATCTAGAAGCTGCCCCATGTTTGGTAAGGGCCCTGCTGCAGACCAGAGCCGAACCAGTAAGTGATGTTGTTTGTGCCTCTGTGAGAGCAGGTTTAAGAAAGGTGGAAAAAAAAAAATAAATGCTGTTACTCAGCAGCTGGGAGAGTGAGAGGAGTGAGCAACAGCCTTGCAAGCACCAAGGTCAGAGCAGAAGGAGGGGGAGAGGGGTTCCAGGTGCCAGAGCAGAAGTCCCCTGCGGCCTGTGGAGAGGCCCCTGGTGGAGCAGGCTGTCCCCCTGCAGCCCATGGGTCCCACATGGAGCAGATCTCCACGCTGCAGCCCGTGGAGGAGCCCCCGGTGGAGCAGGTGGATGTGGCCTGGAGGAGGCTGCGGCCCATGGAGAGCCCCCACAGGAGCAGGCCCCGGGCCGGAGCTGCAGCCCCTGGAGAGGAGCCCACGCAGGAGCAGGGGGTCTGGGGGGAGCTGCCACCCATGGGGGACCCGTGCTGGAGCAGTTTGCTCCTGGGGGATGGACCCCGTGGTACGGAGCCATACCTGGAGCAGATCTTGAAGAGCTGCTACCTGTGGGAAGCCCACACAGGATCAGTTCATCAAAGACTGCATCCCGTGGGAGGGACCCCATGGCACAGGGGACGAGAGTGACCAAGAAGGAGCGGCAGAGACGAAGTGCTGTAGACTGATTAAGGAGGTATTGGGGAGGCATTGGGGAGGCAAGGACAATCCCCAGACATGGACTGTCTATCTCGAAACAAGACACTGAAACTCATGATAAGGAAGCGGCAGACGGACAGAGAAACAAACGTAAGGACTATAAATCTCAAAACTGGACATTGGAATTCATTATAAAGATACAACAAATGGAAGAATTAGCAACAACCAGCTCTTGCAATTAAGAAACCTGCCAATTCAGCAGATTCCTGACCAAAGGTGAAAAGTACACTGTGAGGAAGACTCGGGGTCTTCCTCCCAAAGACCCCTGCCCACGTCCCAAAGACCCCTGCCCACAATTCTTGGAAGGCTCTACGCAGGCGCAAGGTGCCAAAAGGCTAATTAGCATGAGAAGCGAGGGAAGGCGGGGATAGGTAATGCATATGTATAGGTGCTTGTAGAATATTGATAGATTGATTGTATAAATTCAAGACTGCTTTCCGCTTTGGGTATGCACGATAGGTGGAGAGATCCCCCGTGCATCCAGCGCTGCAATAAAGAATATACCACTTAAAGGAATTTCAGCTTCGATCTTTGAATCAAGACTGACCATAACCCCCATTCCCCTGTTACCCTGCTCTGCTTGGGGGGAGGAGGTGGAAGAAGGTGGATGGGGGGAAGGTGTTTTTGGTTTCTTTCCTTTGTTTCTCACTTCTCTAGCATGCTAGCAATAAGAAATAAATCTCACTGTCTCCCTACTCTGAGCCTGTTTTGCCCATCATGATAACTGTTGAGCAATCTCCCTGTCCTTATCTCAACCCTTGAGCCCTTTGCATCGTGTTTTGTCCCCCTTTCCCGTTGAGGAGGGGGAGTGAGAGGGCGGCCGTGGTGGAACTCAGCTGCCCACCCAGGTAAGACTACCACAAATACATATGATCTGTATCTTATGGTAAAGCACACCTCTGTAGTGCTACTAATAACTTACTTTTTGATGAATCTGGAAATCAGAGAACCCCTTCCCTTTCCCCTCCTTCATTTTCTCACACCAGTCTCTGAGAACTAACCTTGTATGTTCACTTTTGTCAGTGCTGGTTTAAAAAAAACACATTCTCCACTCATGGCTGTCTGCAAAAGTTTGCACTGTCACACATTTCAACTGATCGGGACAAAAGATAAATCCATTATTGTATTGTATTGTATTGTATTGTATTGTATTGTATTTATTTATTTATTTTTGTGCCAAATAGATGCACAAAAGCATTGCTGGCACAAAGCAAGGGGCAGTTTTTGGGGAGGAACAAGCAGCTGGGGGCAGGAAATACCTTCTTCTTAGCTACCTTGTTTTGGGAATTTCTCCTTAGCCAAAGACTAAGTGAGAAAAAAACAACCTGCCTGCCACAGGAGAGATCAGGTGTCCCACTGCAACAACAAAACCAGAAGATATTGCCCTTTCAGAAGAGTATCATAGGATTGTTCAGAACACAGAGAGTAGGAGAATTGGGCTCCCAAATGTACTGCACTATCCCGAATGGGACTCAAGATCAGCTCAGATCTATAAACCAGTTTTAAGTTTCAAAGGACCTGTTGTAGAAAACCGAGTCTGGGAAGCTTTAGAAACAGTTTTAGGACTTCCCCATTTATCTGATGGATGAATAAAATGCATTATCCATTCTGCATCCTGAATGAGCGCTGCTATGCTGCTGTGCAGCTAATGCTGTTACAAAAATTGTTTGCATTTCTAACCAAATCTCATTAGAAGTTTTTGTATAATTAATTATACAAGCAAGCTGAACACATTACTTTGCTTTATTTTTTTTTAGGGTTCCAGATTTCCCAACTGTTGACAAAGGATGTGTTAATGTCATCATTATGAAGTTCTGTTGTTTACTGTTTTCTTCAGCAAGTAGTAATTTTATTGACTTTGGCAGAGACATCGGTGTTTTGCATGATTTCAATAGATTTTGTGACACAGAGGCATAATAGAAACCAAGATGTTCCAGAGTAAACAGAGCTATTACTACCAGATGGAAATAGTCCTGAAGCATTATTGAACTTGAAAAAAAAAAAACCAACAACATTTTAAGACAAACATTTTAGGACTCAGCTTAATCATCTTGAAACAATATCTAAGTATAAAATAATATTTTTTGAAAAAACAACAGAAGGTTATAAAGAGTATTAATTTCAGATCTTAGTATTTTATTGCCAGTACAGTATTTAGTGTATGCTACTCTTTAAAAGACATGCTGATGCACAAGTTAGTGAGATAACTATACAAAGTAATATGAATCTGGAATGAGATATTTCGGATTATAAAACAGAGAAAGTCAGATAAAGCTCAAAAGTCATTTTGTCAGCAAACTTAAATATATATGAACTTAAAGACAGTAGATGTTGACAGACCTTATTTTTAGAGCTGCTCAAATTATTAATTGTGAATTTCAGATTAATTCTAAATTTATCCTGGTAACAATAGCTTATGAAATCAGTGGATAATGAGCCCTGACACATGACAGGTTTATAACTCAAATCCGGGTCATGGATGTGAGGCCACAAAATAAAAATTAATCTATTCAACAGTGCAAATATTTCTCATTCTAAACTGTGAGAAAGGAAGTCTTGGGTGGAACAACTGTATACAAATACAGATGGCCAATCAGGTATTATTTGTCTGCCAAATGAGACACAATAGATACTCTTAAAAAGTCTGTTAAGAATTTGGAAGCAATGAAATGCACTGGGTAGATTGTGTGTTTTAGTTCACAAACTGCAAATATACATATGGGTTAAATAAAATGCAAGCAGCAGTGAGAAATAAAGGAAAAAATGAAATAGAGGACATAATGAAATTAAAGGGTTGCTATGTAGTTAATTCAGTTATCATTTGACTGGATTAAATTTTTTAGAAACCAAAACACAACACAAACAAGTCTCAAGCACCCTGTATAAATATAAAAGCCTCTCTCAATGTCATTAATGCAAGTGCTGCTTAGTGAGAATAGTTCATAAATCCTTAGTTCAAAAGTTCATAGCCCGCAAAATGCAAGGCTGAGCTCTCTTTTTCACGCAAGCCAAGAGTTTGGCAAAGTCCGGCTTCATGTAGAAAAGCAAACTGTACTCTTGGCACTGCAATTTGGGAGCTGCATTTTTAACATCTTCCCTCCAAGACTCCTTCAGCGCTTGACATTTCACAGAAACAAACTGAGTAGGCGCACAGTGACCCCTGCCCTTCTCTTGCTGCTTCCAGAGCCAGGGAATGCATTCAGACACTGCCAATACCTGCCCGCCTGCAGCAGAAGCACGATTTTGGCAGAAAGTGGAGCAAATGAGGATACCAGTCAAGAAACATGCTGCAATGTTGCCAAATTATCCTAGAACAGTATTGCAGAGAAATCTTAAGAAAAAGCCTATCTTCCTATAGGCTAGCTGAAGGGTCCAGACCTTCAAATACTTGAGCTGTGAAAAAACAAACAAACTGGCCCTCAGAGTAAGGTCATAAAAATCAGGTTTCAGATTTGCTTTGGCAATCTTTCCAGTGAAATTAAAAAAATATATATATATTAAAAAATCTTACCTTTTTGGAGCTTGATCAGTATCATGAGTGGCAGTACAAACGCAATATAAAATATGGAAGAAAGCTTTAGTATCCTGAGGTGCTTCAGCTATGGGAAATTAAACATGGCCAGGTGGCTGTGTGACCTGGTGGGAACTGTCCCTTGACCACCCTCAGTCCTGAAGTATGCCTGGAAAATATGTGGGAGCAAGTCCATGTACCCAAATTCCAGTGCTTCACTGGTTTGCTGGGATGCCCAACAGTGTTCCAGGGCAGGCAGCTCTCCTTGCCACTTTTGACTTTTTCCAAAGAGCATCATTTTTCTGGGAGGGCTGGGGCACCAGCATGCCACAGAGCAAGAAGTTGCCTGGTATTTCCTTCTTCTTCCCTGCTCCTTGGACTTGCATTGCTCTTGCACCTCTCCGGGCACTTAGGTACTTATGTGGGTCCTCATAGGACTGATTTCTCCCTTCAGCCATCACCTGCCTTTCTTTCTGCCTCTGTTTTTTTTTTTTTTTTTTTTTTTTTTTTCCTGTGATGTCTCTCATGCTAATCATTCCTGGGGGAATTTTCCAGGAGACAGAAGATGGAAGGCAGCAAGAGGCTGGCAAGAAGCCAGGTGGGCAGGGCAATAATAATGCTGCTGTGTCTGCTCCCAGCCCTGTGAGCATCCTGCTGTACAAGGCATTTTAGTTAGCCATTCATCATATTCACAAATGAGCCCTTTGCTCTGAGAATATTTTGTAGAATAGAAAGCCTGGAAGGGAAGTCCAGGTTGCCTAATTACATGGTAGCTCTGGGGTGTCCTGGTGCCACCGTCTCTGCAATATGTCTTTCAGCAAATATCTGCATGTCAGTAGAGCACAGACCATAACATGTGCCTTACCTGTGTACAGCACTTTAAACGTTTGGCTCTGATGTGCCGCAGCCAATGCCTGGTGTGCTGTCACCTCACCATCATGGTCTGCTGTACAAGCATGTATGTGTGTACATAAAATTTAAACAATCAAACCCAGGAGTCCTGTTTCAGTGCTGGGAAGTGCTATGTTTTGACTAGCTTGCTGGGGAGTTTTTCAGTAGCTGGTTTAATCAGTCTTGCTGCTGGCCTGTTGGCCCCAGGCAGCATTTCAGCAGCGCGTATTACTCCAACATAAAGCTGGAGCAACCTCAGAGGGTCACAGACAGCACACTGTGAGGCTGTCCCAGCTTGGCTGCTGCTGCAAAGGCATAAATCCACTGTTATTTCCTCTCTTCATCCCTTCTGCACTGAGCACACACCGAATCCTGGGCTATACATAGTACCTAATAATTTTACCTTCTCTACACTTTCCTGTTAGCATCCAAGAGAGAGGTTTTTTTTGGAGCTCCCTCAAACAGGTATATATAGGCTTGGCACATAACATATTTAGACATAATTTACATTATGCTGTAAATTTCAAGTACCTGATTAAAATGCATATTGTTAAGGGAAGACAGAATTTAGGACCTAAGTGCTTTGACAGAACCTTCTGTGAAATGGAGCTTCATTTGTTTTTTCATTAAGCTCCTATAAATCAAGAATAACTGCCTGGAAGTCATATCCTAAAAAAAAATGAGTGCGGTTGAGCATCTTCCATGGAAATATAGAGTTTTAGTTAAAGAATTTGGCTTCAGTGCAAAAGCATGAGTGTAGAATCAACCTAACAAGTGGATGTACACAGAGGAGTGTGTGCCTGTGGGAATGTCCTGCACTTCTCTGTGTGTGTTACACAAGAGTCTCTCCTATCCTATACTCCCCAAAATTATGATCTTCTGCAATTACATGGATTCTGCCTTTCCTGCCAGCTTTTCTCTGGATCATACCCCTCGTGACAATGGTGGATTCACCTGGATGTACAAAAGAGCTTTTTTTTTTTTTTTTTTTTTTTTTTTTTTTTTTTGCCAGTTTACTGGCTGTACCCCTAGCAAATGGAGTTCCTCACCAAATCCACAGAATCATAGAATATCCCGAGTTGGAAAGGACCCACAGGGATCACTGAGTCCAGCTCCTGGCTCCACACAGGACCACCCAAAATCAGACCATGTGTCTGAGAGCGCTGTCCAAACACTTCTTGAACTCCAGCAGCTCGGTGCCATGCCCACTGCCCTGGGGAGCCTGTCCCAGTGCCCGACCAGCCTCTGGGTGCAGAACCTTTCCCTAACCCCCAGCCTGACCATCCCCTGTCCCAGCTCCATGCCGTTCCCTCGGGTCCTGTCGCTGTCCCCAGAGAGCAGAGCTCAGCGCCTGCCCCTCCGCTCCCCTCGTGAGGGAGCTGCAGGCCACCATGAGGCCTCCCCTCAGCCTGCTCTGCTCTGGGCTGAGCAAACCCAGGGACCTCAGCTGCTCCACACATTCTTGCCCTCTAGGCCCTTCACCATCTTTGCAGTCCTCCTTTGGTCACTGTCTATAGTTTTATGTCTTTATATTGAGCTGCCCAAAACCGCACACAGCATCCCATGTGTCTCAACTCATTTGAGGCTGGAAGAAGCCCTTCCACAGCCTTAGGGGCTTTCCCCCTAGTTTTCGGCAGTACCAGAGGACAAACTGTGGGTTCAGACAGGCCCCAGAAATGATCCAGTATGGATAGTGTTCGGATGTGTCTGATTGATTTCTGCCCATGTCTTACATGGGAAGTGTAAATGTAAATTTCCCACACTTCTCTTCACGTGCTCACAGTAGACTAATTCCTCAGCATTTTTCTTTTAACCTTTTTTTTTTTTTTTTTTTTTGACAAATGCCCATTGCCGAGTGAGAGGGTTTTAATGGCTTGGCACGGGATTCAAGGCATGTTACAGGTGCACCCACTGAACTGTGACTGAATGTCAGCACGCCATTAGCTGCCATTTTGTTAGTCCCAGGCTGACCACTTCGCTTCTACATAGAGCCCTCCATTAACAACTGAGTGTGCTCATCTGACAGCAAGCGGGCCGTCATCACACCACGCTCGCTTCAAGGGCTGGCAGCAGGGATCTGCAGGCAGTGCCTGGCTCAGCCCCAGCCCTGCTGGCTGGAAATGCAGCTGTGGGCTGTCATGTGCCCGCGGCCAGCTCAGGCACGGCAGCGTCCTTTCACTCACAAGACCCTGACATGCCTCCGTCCAAAGAGCTCTGCATAGTTGGCAGCCAGCCTGCTTGTGATTTTCCAGTGGCACGTGTTCAGCGACGGCTGCCGTTAGCTTTGGCAGATGCAAGGAAAACATTTTGTAACCCTGGAAAATCCCCAGCACTCACACACCGACTGACTGCTAAGAGCATCCTCCTGCAGTGGTATCTCCAGGCTGAGAAGCATCAAGGAGAGTCAGCAACAGGCTGGAGCCATAGAAAAGAAGGAAGAAGGGCAGGGAGAGAAGGAGGAGAAAGCAAGAAGCAATTTTTTGTCTCTTCAATAATTTCATAATAATATTTCTTATTCAAAGTCTTGAACAGTTAGTAGTTAGCCCTCAAAACCATGCAGCTTTCAAGCCATGCACTTGACTTAAAAAACAGGCTCTTAATACAGCTGAGATTCCTTTCCATTTGTCTTCTGATCCTTTACCTTTAGGAGGTGACATTCTCCAGCATTTCTCTGCAGTCTCAATAGCTAGAAACTTACATTTAATTGTGAAAGCTGAGATCCTCACTTAATCATATGACTACAGAAGCTGGGGACTTAAGAAGTACATTGTGTACCATGGGACCAGCAATCAGCATGTTGGCAACACTGCAGCATTTCCCTGGAGAGCTCATCCTGCCGTGATTAATGTCCCAAAGATAATGTACAAGGTGGCAGATGAGCCAAAGGAGGGATCTAAAGGTCACATTCAGCCCTGTGCGATGAACCATCACAAGCCTATAGATCACGTACCTCTCAAGTAGGACCTCTACACCTTGGCTAGGCTGATTTTCATGGTGACCCCAACACTGGATTGAATTTCACACTAAGGTGCACTTAGAAGAGCCAACAGTTCTGCTGGTGGTTGCAAAACTGAGCAGATGCAAAATCTCAGAACTAGAAAAAGGCTTGGGATTTGGGCCTTATGTCTTATTACCCCCAAACCTCTCTTGTGTTGACCAAAAAGTTGCTTCTAATTCAGAAAGTAACTTTTGGACAAAAGTAATGGCACAATATATACAAGAGAGGGAGTGAGATATGAAAAGTTTTGATTAGTGTGTTACATGTGTCTTACATACATGTATAGAAATAAAAAGATTTAATTTTTACACATTTTCAATTAAAATGTTGTTATTTTTCATTTTGAAGGCAGGCTTTTTTCTGAAACTTTCCTATTTTGATAACAAGAATAGAATAACAGCTAAACAGACACAAAGCATAATATTTTGGATCCAGCAGAATATTTCAACTGTGTGTAAATAAAATGTTCTTTATTTTGACTGCTCTATTAAGAAAATCAATCCTCAGCCTGGGACTCATCTCCGACACGCTGACAAATGCAGAAGATTGCCCAGGTGCCTCCAGGGAGCCAGGGCTGGAGGCAGCAGAGCCCCCAGAGCTGCCCCATGCTGCAGCAAAGCCAATAATGACTTGGTTGCTGTGAGAGCTGCGTTGGGCAGAGGCGGTCACATTGCACCCAGCTGCTGCTTCCTGCTTCAGCTGGTGCAAGGGCACATTGCTCGGGGCCAGAGCTCGTTCAAAAGCTTGTGAGGGAGCAGGTGACGACTGTGAGCTTTGCAGTCAGCCAGCAGTATGTTTTCTGTATTTCTGTGTTATGGTAAGACCCCTGAACGCCCTTGCCAATGCCATGGACATCAGCAGCACCATACCCAAGCAGATCCTACCTCTCTTGGGATATGTTAGATCTTTTGTCTTGTTGTTGTTGTTGTTATTACTAAGGAAAGAAAAAGTAAGAAGAAGGATTGCTGGTGTTTTGTTTTGTCTTGTTTTTCTCCATGGTTTGCACAGCCAGATAGAGGGCTTCATTATCTTCTGGATTCTGGAGCAATTTCTGGGTGAAGATCGTACCAAAGGTTGGATTTCTTGGCTCCATTTTCATGGACCACTCCAAAATGAAGGGGCATATGTTGCAAGATGGGCCCTCAGCTACTGCAAGTCCTCAGAAGATTTTGCTGTGGCAGTGCATTTCTGGGGAAGGCATTTGGAGCAAGTACAGAGTGAGCATTTGGGGGCATATTTTGCCTCTGTGATGTTTTCCCCATGCCAGGGAATGGGGTGAAGTGTCCCAGGGCAGGGTGGAGTGATATGCATGGCTGTGGTTTAGCACTAAAATAAAACGCAGAGTGGAGGAACACGCTCAGACAGGAAATCACTTATTTCCTTGTGCTGCTGCTATGACAGCAATGTTGATATTGGATCTTCCCTACTTAAAAGAAAAAAGCAAGTTAACCAAAATAGGGCCTGATTCCTGTAAGGACAAGCCGTCACCTTCCCTGAAAGGTGATTTTCTACAGCCCCTGTGCACAGAGCATCAACCACGCAGGCTGCCAGAGGTGGACAGTTACACATTTGTCTTCCTTTATCTACAAGATGCACAGCTCTGAGTGGGGAAAAAATAGTGATTTAATTCTGTTTGGTTGAACACAGTAAGAAATGAGGAGGGATTTTCCAATAATACTTGAGGCAGTTTCATTCCCATTGCCCTTGAGACAGAGATTTATTGTCCTGTCACTCAGTGGCAGCTGCTTGCACTCTTAACTCCTGCGCTGCCTTGGGGAAGAGGATAACAGTCTTCAGTGACCAGAAGACCTTCTCAGGTCACTTCAGGAGGGAGAACTTAGGATTTCCTGGCTCTGCTGTGGTTTTCTGCCTCTGTGCTTCCTCTGAGACGATGCTATGCTCTCTGCTCAGCCTTTCAGCAAAAAGGACCAACCTCCTCTTGTTTCTTTTTTTCCTTGCAATTTGTTCTCTCTGTGTTGCCAAGAAAAGACAAGTCAAAAAGAGCTATAGTTTCATCAACCCTTTCCCAGCACCACAGGCAAATTTGAACTTTTGAACAAAGTTGGAGCAGGGAGTATTTGTGAGTTGTGTGGCAGCAATTGACTGCAGAGGAAAATCGATGCTCCCCATCAAAACAGCTCAATAGCCTCGTGTGCACCCGCAGCAGTTTCCTTTCCAAGATGCTATGTTTTGCCCTAGTAACTCTTCCAGTTGTCATCATTAACCTGAGTCTCTGTTTCACCTGCAAACATTTCAGCTTGGCTGGCATATGAGCAGGCTCAGGTCAGTTCACCTTCTTTAAAATGTGCAGGAACGGAGACCTGCACCAAGGAACTGGGGATTTTGTGAAATGACGTACAGGAGGCTGCAGCAACGTGCATTTAATGACTCGAAGGGACCTGTATCTGATGCATGGGGATCTATAGGAGACTGGAGTCGAGCACAGCCACCCTGGGGGTTTTAAGGCCCAAGAGGACAACGCACTGGGCACCTTGCCTTCATCTCCACGGACCCTGGTTGGAATAGGAGCTCAGCTTCAGCCTTCTGGCCCCAACCATTTGGTGATTTGATGATCTCGTATGCAGGGCTCCCCACTGAGAAGCTGTACCAACTCAAAGCTGTACCATCTCAAATCATGAGTAATTTAAAATCAATGTGGATTAAGCAAAACATATTATTATTATTATTATTATTATTATTATTATTATTATTATTATTATTATTATTATTATTATTATTATTATTATTATTTATGGGCTGGTGTGCCTGGTATCCACCTCATGCCCTGGGGCCAGGACGGTGCAGTTCTCTCCCTGTCTAGTTCTTGGAAGCAAAGCATGAAGCATCAGCAGCGTCCTCACCTTCTCTAGGGTTTCCTATTCTTGCTTAAGAAGTAGTTCTTTCCTTGAAAAGAAACCTATTTGTGCCTGTCTACCTGCATGGCATCTCCTTCTTCCTTCCTTGGTTCCCTCCCAGCCTCACCTGCTGTTTGTCCTACTCCATAGAGAATGTCCTCATTGATCTTGTGGGCAGTGGCCATCATTTTTTTTTGTTTGTTTGTTTCTGGGAGCATGCCATGACCTTCAGACCTGTCCTGCTGTGTCCCTACCCAACTCTGACTAACTGCTGTCAAATTCAGTTCAGCTGCAGCTGTCTGGAGTTGCCCAGCTAGACCAAGCCAGATGTCAGCCTTCCCCTGCCTGGAGTCACCTCACCAGGGTTTTAAAGTCCATCTACTTTCATTAAAAAGAAACCAGATTGGTGAGAGCGGTGATGCTGCAGCAGCGGGGATGAATGATGTGGTGACTTGTGCAATGCAGAGGCTGCACTGTCCACTTGCTGTGCAGGCATTTCTGTGTCCACACACGTGGAAACCCCACGGTGAGGTGGTGGAGGCCGTGTCCCCACCAGCTGGCTGTCAGCTGGGGATGGGGTACCCAGTGCTGGGAACACAGAAGTGCATGATCCCATCCCACAGTGCTGTCAGACAAGTGACCTAGCTCCAACATGCTGCTCAACCCGGTCGTGAAGGCATTTGGTTGTCACCTACGTGTCGAAAGACATATATGTGCTGTCGTGTGCATGGGATTACTCCAGCAGATGCCAGCCTCTGAGAGTCCACACCAGCCTGAACAAACCCATCACTGACATGGGGTCTGCTGCAGAAGGCAGCACTGGGTGGCACAAATCTTTGTCCTGTGGTGTCCTCTGAGAAGGACAAACCCAGTCTTTTGCTCCAGGAGATATCAAACCTTTCTCAGGGCAAAAAGCATCTCTAGATCCTAACTGCGGGGTTCCTATGTAGCTTTCTATCTAATTGCTGATTCTGATGTGAAATCAGGCAAGGTTCATTATAATTTTCATAGCTATATGTGGGCCAAATATTTGTGCCCAAATGTACTTGTTTTCACAAAGCATTTGTTTGAAAGATTTGGGGCCAAAGGCAATAAAAAGAGAGAGGAAGGGGAGGAGAAAGGCTCTGTCTATTCTAATACATGCAGCAGCCTGAAACGCCGGCCTGTGGTGCCTGTGGCAGTGGCTGTTGCGTTGCAGCCTCCACCACACACAAGTCCCTGAACAGGGCCAGAGCCAGCGCCTCGGGGTGAGGCAGCCATCCCTGGCCTCTTTTATTTAGCAATATGGGCATGAGCAGCAAGCCCACAACAGTTTGCTATAAAGCAGGAGGTATTTCATATGGGAAATGCATTCCTCAGAATGAAATGATTTCAAAACAGCCCAGACCTATTGCATGTACCAGAAACACTCTGCTTTGCTTTGCCACTAGGTCCTTCAAAGGTCCTCGTGCCGTGATATCAGCGTTTTCTTTTGTCCCATCTGGATCAGACCAGCATCCTGATTTCTGAAGAGCTGCTCTGCCATTCCCACCCTCCAAGGACTCTCCTCTCACCTGAGCTCTTGCCGTTCTTGTGGCAAACCTCAGTCAGCCCGGCAGCAGGGGCTCTTTGGACCACTTCACCTTGAAGAAAGTACATAGAAATATAGAATGGGTTGGGTTGGAAGGGACCTTAAAGCCCACCCAGTGCCACCCCCTGCCATGGGCAGGGACACCTCCCACCAGCCCAGGTTGCCCAAAGCCCCATCCAGCCTGGCCTTGAACACCTCCAGGGATGGGGCAGCCACAGCTTCTCTGGGCAGCCTGTGCCAGGGCCTCACCACCCTCAGAGTAAAGAATTTCTTCTTTGTATCTAATCTAAATCTCCCCTCTTTTAGGTTAAAGCCATTCCCCCTTGTCCTATCACTACACCCCTGACAAAGAGTCCCTCCCCAGCTTTCCTGCAGGGCCCCTTTAGGCACTGGCAGGCTGCTGTAAGGTCTCCCTGCAGCCTTCTCTTCTCCAGGCTGAACAACCCCAACTCATTCAGCCTCTCTTCACAGGAGAGGTGCTCCAGCCCTCTGATCATCCTCTGGACTTTTTCCAATCCATCCATGTCCTTTTGTGCTGGGGGCCCCAGAGCTGAACACAGGGCTCCAGATGGGGTCTCATGGGGGCAGAGCAGAGGGACACAATCCCCTCCCTCACCCTGCTGGCCACACTTCTGGTGATGCAGCCCAGGACACGGTTGGCTTTCCGGGCTGCAAGTGCACATTGCTGGCTCATGTTGAGCTTCTCATCAACCAGCACCCCCAGGGCCTTCTCTTCAGGGCTTCTCTCAATCCATTCTCCACTCAGCCTGGGTTTGTGCTTGGGATTGCCCTGACCCAGCTGCGGGACCTTGCCCTTGGCCTTGTTGAACCTCAGGAGGTTGGCACAGGCCCACCTCTCAGGCCTGTCCAGGTCCCTCTGGGTGGCATCCCTTCCCTCCTGCATGTCAGCATTAAACAGTGCTGGTCCCAATACTGATCCCTGAGGAATGCCACCTGTCACCGGTCTCCACCTCAACATCAAGCCTTTGACCACAACCCTTTGAGTGTGACCATCCAGCCAATTCCTTACCCACCGACTGGTCCTCATCTTCACCATATCATCTGGAGAATGGATGACTTTTATGGGTTACAAAACAACAGAAAGCTCACAAAACAAAACAACAACAAAAACAAGCAGTAAAGGATCATAACTAATGCTCAGGAGGCTTTCCAATGGAAAGGCAAAGCCAGGTGTGAGACACGGTACCTGTCAGAGCTCAGCAACTCCAAGCTGAGAAAACTAAAGTAGATCAGTCCCAAAGCTGCTGGGTTAGGTCTGGAGCTGTGGAGGTGTTTTTATAGCAGTTTGGCTGCCTTGGGAGTTTTGTGGCTCCTGCAGGATGAGGTCAAGCCTCCAGGGTTCAGACTGGATTTACTGCAAAAACTCTGGGGACTTTCTTTATGGCTGGGATTTTTTATGACACTTGAATTACCTGTTTCAGATGCAGAAAAGTCTCTGTATATTATACTTTATTATATTTATTAGATAAGTTTAAGCATGATAGCTCAATTCTTGGGTATTTTCAGACTCAGTGCTGTGAACTTTAGAGACAACCACTATGCCATTTTATTCCTGGCTATTCTGGAAAGTGTCTGGCTAAGCTGCAAGCGGGCAAAAAATAAATGATGGGTGATTTTTTGAAGACATTAATTCCAGATGAAGGTTCCTCATGTACAGCTGTCAGGGAGAGCAGTTTGGAAATGATCATCTCAGCAAGGGAATGGTTTTGTCCTTCTTGGTTTCAAATAAATACATCTCTTGCTCCAGCTGGGGACCTAAGCAAAGGCAGGCTGGCACTGATTATACACTGACTGGTATTAAAATGTCATTTCAGCCCCTGGAGGATAAAAATCAACGGCAGCAGCTCTCAGGAAGAACTGCAGCAGGATGTGTTATCAAGCAACAAGGGGGAAAGATAGGGCACTTAGTGTCTTCTCGAACAACCACAGACCTGCACGTTCATTTGTTAGGAATTTGAATAAGATGGGCACAGCTGCACACAACCTGCTCTGCTGCAACCCCGGTGGGTTATGAAACACACTGTGCAAATATAAGTCATTAGCATCGACTTTTTGGCCCTAAGCCGCAATAAAAGGTACCCGTGAGGAGCCTTTGTTTCATGCCTTTGGTGTGCCATGGGGCGTAAGGCCAAAGGCAGCGTCACTTCACCCAGCTGGGAAGTGCATTTAGCACCTTGCCAGTGTGGGATCTGGAGGGTCATTCCAGGATGAAGACTTTTTTTTTGTCTTTTTTTTATTTTTTTTTCTTTTTCTTTTTTGGCCATTAAAAAACACCACTTTTTTTTTTTTTTTTTTTTTTCCCCATAATTAGGGTGAATGTAATTGGCTTTGTGTGCTTCCTCAAATCTTTCTCTGGTGTGGGAAGTAGGGGAAAAAAAAACAACAAACAAAAAATGGAAAGGCAGTTTACTTACCTATCTTTAATTATTTCCTTTGGTTTCCCTTAGCCACCTTATTTCCTGGAAAAGAATATCTTTAGCAGAGAACAGGGTTTTGAGTGGACCTTTATCTTGCTCTAAAGATGCATCACATTAGTTCCAGTCAAGAATACATCCTTTCTGGGATAAAAATCTGCAGCAAAACAGTACCAAGTCTTCTAGATATTTTAGAGAAGCAAGATGTGCCTTTAGTGTAAAGTTTATTTCTTTTTTTTTCATTAGCCTCCTTTGGTAAAAAGGGAGAGAGCCAGAAATGCTTCCTCTGTTGCTTTGAAGCTGCGCTATTTGGAAGAAAGAAATAAAAACAAAACATCAAATAGCAGGAGATCAGTGACAGAGGGACAAACAAGGACAAGCCAACATCTCACCTGTCCTCCCTGTGCCACATATAGGTTCGGGCAAACCTTCCAGTGGTTGCGTCCCACCTTCTGGCTGCAGGGGCAGGGGAAATGAGGCAGAAGGGGCTGCCCTATTTCTTTTATTTTTTGCATCAGTGTACCGGAAAGTAATGCTGGAACTTTTGGCAGCTTCTTGCAGACCACAGGTGTGCAGCCGCAGCCCCACAGGCTCCACTTTCCTCCTGGGGCTGGTTACAAAGCTCTTCCTTGGGGGGGTGGACTTTCCTGCTCCCCAAAAATCAAAATTACAAAACTGTTATGAAGCGATGATCACATCTTCTTGCTTAGGTCAGCTTAAACATCTTTGTTTCAAATAATGCAAAAACAAACAAACAAACAAACAAACAAACCCACTTCATTTTTATTTCAGGTCTATTTAATTCTTTGATTCATTCTATTATTGAACTCAAACTTGTAGGTAAACTTAATATTTGAAAGGTTTTGCTGACAAACTCAGCAGTTCAGCAGTTGTCTCCAAACTTTGCTAACTGTGCATCCAATGGGCAGATTTATTGAAACCAAGCCTTTCTGCCAACGGTTCTGGTTTTAACAAACTGGCATTTTTAAAGGAAAAATATGCTTCACAGGAGAAATTCCAGCTCTCTTTGCTGAAGTTATTGTATAAAGGCTTTCATAACAGTCAAAAGGTCAGTTTGTTTTCTTGGAGAAAGAAAGTTCTTATTTTCTTCTACTCTCCTCTAACTGAATAGGAAATAAAAACAGATAAACATTCACAGGAGTAAAATGCATTTTGGACTTCTATAGGCACTTTATATGTTTGAAATACTGTAGAAAAAAAGTAATTAAGTAGCTTAAAACTTTGGTAGCTGAGCTGGGGATCCTGAAGCTTTGAAAATACTGAATTGCTGAGGCTGGGATGTCTGGCACTTGCTGGTGCCTGTAGCCCAGGTGGAGGGCTCTGCATTTCAGAAGCCACCAGAGCAAGCAAGGCTTTGCCTAAAGCAGCAGGCAGGAGTGTGTGGTGCTGCATCGAGCACTTTGTTAACACTCGGATTCATGTAAAATGTATAGCACATGGGACACTTCACACTGAAACCCGTGCATCAAATGACAGCATATGTGGGAACTGCATTCTTTGCTTTAAGCAAAAAGCTGCTTGCTTGTGAACAGGGCACAGGAGATGGCATCCAGATGGACAAACAGACTCTGCCTGTATGAGGGAGAGATCTGTTCAGTTTAATGAAGACTGTCTGGACTTTCCCTGGGTCTGTGCTTATTATCCTGTGTCTTGGAGAAGCAACCTTGAGGGCATTTCCAAAACTATTGTTCATGTTCTGGCTTGCTGATGCTGTGGAGATGTAAACAGCTCAGGAAATGAGTCCAGTTTTTTGGGTACTGTTCGGACCCTCACTGGCAGCTCAGGGTATGCTCTCCTCCCCACTCAGCATGTTCCTAGCAGAAAAGTCCCAAGTCACAAACAACTCAAAATAGCAAAATGATCTCATAGATCAGTAGCTAAAAATACAGGGAAGACTCTAGTTACAAACACTGTGGTCTGCTGGTTTATTATTCAAGTGGCAGAGGAAGGCATCACAGAATCCTGGATTCTTCCACTTCTGAAATAATTATTCCTTTCTGCTGTTGTCTACTGTCCTGTCCTGACCAGCACTGAGCTAGCACTGAGCCTGTTGAAGAGGACCTTATGCAGAAGAAGTGTCAGTGTACAAGGCTCATCTCACATGGGCCACCAGCTTTTCCAACACCTACCCGTCAGCGGGGGATACTCTGTCCCAGGCCTGCACCAACAGGTCAGAGAAACCCACACCCTGTTCTGGGATGGCAGGCAGCTCCCTGAAGGAAATAATCCCCATAAAGACACCCGGCAGGTGCAATAGTGTTGGCCAGCAGCTTGATGCTTCCTGAAGACGATGCACTTCTGCCATCGCTGGAGGTGGGAGCAGAGTCGCTCCAGGGGCTGCTCCTTGCTCGTGCTGGTCACCAGCTTGGGAGCTGAAAGGTCACTGGTAAAAAAAGCCCTGGCCTGTGCAGGACTCCTGTGGCAGCGCCCATTCCTTCGGCTATTTTAGATGCAGGCAGAGGGATCCAGCATCCACACAGCTGCCTGCAGAGTGCCGTGGTCTGGACTGTGCTGTCCCCCAGCTTATAGCCTGGCTGTCTTTAGAGTTCAGTTTTGAAACACAAACACATCCCACTGGGATGGCTCAGCATGGAGGGATGCTGTGTGTGCATGCCAGAAGATGACTTCCCTTCCCTGCTCACACCTGATGAGCGGGAGGGATATGAAAGAGGAAAATGCCTCGCATAACAAATCCTTTTTGTCATTCTGTGGTATGCTGGGCATTTGGGGGGAGTGTCCTCTTCATCCTCGCTCAGTTCATTGGCCTCCCCACACTCTTCTCGATGTTGTGCTTCTCTGATCCAGGCCTGGTTTGGATGTAACTCACCACCCTGAATTTTACACAGGCATCAGCCATAGTTTGCTCTGGCAATACCAACGCCACAGTGGCCTCTTAGGCCCCAGAGCTGCAGACTGCTGTCTAGAGGCCACAGGAGCTGGGAGGTTGGCAGGGCAGCATGGTGGCTCCACCAGAGGGTAGAGGAGGGGCTGCTCCACATCAGGGCCCGTCCTGGACAGCTGGAAACCACACCAAGCAAAGCCCTCTGCTAGCCCACAAGGAATTTCACAGCCTCCAAGGAGCTGCGCTTTGGGGCTGTGGTGGGGGTGTGAGCATTTCTGCAGAAGAGGAAAACTCCTGGTGAGTGAGCAGGACTGCAGGAACCCAGGGAAGCCACCAGAGCTGGCTCTGAAAGACGTATTCCAGTACATTATCTCTGTCACACTTAGATAATCCCAAAATACAGCACATATCTGTGTCTGAGCTGCTCTAAAAACGCAGAGACCTCCCAGAGAGGTCTGTGGTGCCACCGCGGGTGGTCAGGCCCTGGCTGACAGTCCAGTCACTGAGCTCCTCCTTGGCAGATCTGCTCTCTGTGCAGCTGCCTGGCACCTGTGAGCACGGGGAAGGCCAGGACTTTCTTCTCCAGACACATGTGGAGACCTTTTCTGTGGAAAAGTCCATCAGCGGTCACACACTGTGCCTGTGGTGTGCTCCTGCTGCTGCCTGTGCTCATCCCATCCATGCCCACAGTTTCAGAGCCCCTCAGAGCTCTGCCTCCCCTTTCAACAAAACTCCTGTGCTTAAATGATGGCATTCCTGGCTTTCCTTGAAAGGCAAGCAAGCCCCAGACTCATTCTGTGCATTATCTTCTTTCTGCTGACAGAAAATCACCTGGGCTGGCTTATGTGTTTGACTATTTGCCGCTGGTGTAACAGGGGCTGGGGGCTGGCTGCCCTTCCCTGCCGGGCAGCGGGTATCACTGGCTCATGCTGAACCTTGTGTATCTCCAGAACCTGCCCTCCCTTTACAAGTTTTGTTCCTCGACTATCTTCTTCTACCTCATCAGCATTGCTCACTGTTTTGTGCTGACTTTTGGCACATAAACATTGCTGAACTCCACATTTATGCTCATTTCAGGAGCCTGTAAATGTTGCTGAAGCAGCGTGTTGGGGACGTAGCATCAACTGGATTGAGGCCCACCACAGCTGTCTTCCACCTTCCGTATCCTCCAAGTACGTGGGTTTAATTTCACAGAAATAGAGCTGCAAGCTGCATGATGGCCTGCTGATTCTGCTCTGGTGCCAAGAGCCTCTGGCTGCCCTGTGCAGCCTCAGGTGGGACCTGTCCACCCTGCCCATGGCCCAGGAGCCCCATTTCAGCCTAGCTGGGCTCTGGTCCTGTGGCTCAAAAAGGTTGATCTCACACAGACCTGTGCCCAGGGAGGGAAGAGCTGTCAGGTGAGAGGTGTGCCAGGCAGGCCAGCCCCCAGGGTGATGGTCTCCTCTTCTTGTGTGACTTTACCAAGCCAACACACGGCTCCTGCCTCTCCCCTGAGAGCAGTGTTTTCTCCAGCCAAATATTCTTAGCACATTCCTTCCCTAAAGGTATTTCCTTTCGTAATTAGGAATTGCAGCAGAAAGGAGGATTTGGCCAGCAGCACTTCCTGCTCAAAGCTAAATGGAGAAGGAGGGCCTTAATGGAGAAGGAGATATCTATACCCTTCCAGTTCAGAGCACTTTAGTGGCCAGTAGTGGCAAAGGCAATTACTAGAGCATGGGTCTGAATGCTGTTGTCCTTTTAATGATGGGATTGCAGATCTGTTGGATTACAAAAAACATTGTGGTGACATGTTCATTCCTCCAGGGCATTAGTACACCATTGTATTTGGTTTTAAAAACTTGTGCAATATGGAGTTACTAAGGAATTAACTATATAGATTAAAAACTGGTTCTTTCACTGATCTCTGATCAATGACTCATATTGGTCAGTAGGAGCCACCAAGTGTAACCACTTTTAGCAGGAATGCCAAAGGGTTGGGGTCATTTTTCTACAGTTCAGTTTGTTTATCAGTGAACTAGACAATGGCATAAAACTTCTGCTGGAAAAGTCTGTGGAAAATGCAAATTGGAAGGTAGTGAAGAGGGAGAAAGATGGGTTACTGTTATGCAAACCTGCCTTGCCTGGTCACAGTCCCGTGACACCCACTGGCAGGTAGCTAAATACCAACTTATACAACACCAGAGACAGACATGCAGACTGTCTTGGCAAGCAATAATTCATAGACAGATTTAGGAGTAATCATAGATGAACACTTCAGCATAAGCTACCAGTCAGTTGGCAGCTGAAAAGGCTGATTACACAACCCTTCCATCTACAAAATGAAGCTACCAGGAAGAAACAGGGCAAGGACCCCTGTATGCCTTTGTGAAAAATCATAGCACATGAAAGATCACAGCCCATGAAAGAACACTGTTAGAATGTCTTTAGTCTTTATGGACTTTTCCTTCTATATATAGAATATACATGCATATGCATTCATCTGTCTATTCATATATAGAGATTTGTGTCTGTAATATATATATATATATATGTATATATACTTAGATGTATGTGATCCCTGTACAGCCAGCATGTATAAAAGAACAATTATCTTGTCCCAAGGGACTCTGCTGATCTAGGTGACTATTATCAGATGAATAAAACTGCAGAATTGCACCATTTGCCACTGAGAATTTCCTTCCAGTATGGCAAAGACAGCAGAAGAGCAAGGATCAGTTTCACAAATGCCATGAATTTTCTGGAGTTTGATTTTCTAAATCTTCAAAGGATTCTTGATCTTGCTGAGAAATGCATAGAAAGACCAAGTGACTGAGGTTGAAGTTGGACAAACTCAACTCCAAAATTGTGGTGGTAGGAATGAGCTTAAACAGCTGGGAAAGAAATGTCCCCAGATGACATCTCAAGAGAAAGTCACGTTTCACAGACCAGAGTTCCTTGAAGGAAACAACAGGTGTGTGGGTAAGGGAGATCCTTTTAATATAACCTACTTTTATTCCAGAAAGGCATAGAATGAGGTTTGCTTATCAGACATCTCCAAGGAAGCTAAGAAATTTTGTGATATGAGGGGAGGTACTTACATATATAAAACATTGATCAAAAGATAGGAAACAGTAGGAAAAATACTCAGCTTTCACAGAAAGGAGTGGAGTTTCTTAGTGATCTGTGCAGGAACTCATGCTGCTCAACATATTATGAAACAGTCTAGAGAAGGATGAGTAACAAGGGGACAGTTTGCTGGAGATGCTGTTATTCAAGGTAGTAAAGACATGTATTGATTGCAAAGAATTGCTAAAGGATCTTATAAAACACCATGACAGCAAATTAAGATTGGAGATGAAATCCAGTGTACATAAGCATAAACTGATGTACATAGCACATAATTCTACCTCACACATGAAATGATGCATTATGAATAATCTACTACCACTTAAACACAAAATCCCAGAGTTATAAACAATAGATTAATAAAAATGCCAGTACAAAGCTCAGTAGCAATAAAACCAAGCAAACTAAGCAGTTCAAGTGTTAGGAAAGAACAGAGGGTGTAACACAGAGCTTTATGCCATCGTATAAGCCCTGGTTCTCTTGCATCCATCACATCTTTCCATTGATATTGTCCCATTACAGAAAAGGATGAACTTGAATTAGAAAAGGTTTAGAGAGATGAAAATGAAGATCCAGAGCATGGAAGAGCTTCTGTACAAGAAATAAGTACATAGGTTGGGACAGTTCAGCCAGGAGTAGGACGACCATACAGATCTATATACACATGAATGGCTTAGAAAAGGTGAAATATGTTCTTTCCTTTTCTGAAGGGAAGACTTAGAGCGAGAAAGTAGCTGTTGGCAGGATGAGAACAAACAAAAGTACTAGCTCTTAACACCGTGTGTAGTTAAGCTGTGCTATTACAATAGGTTGTTTCAGATGCTGAAAGTTCACATGGTGTTTAAGGAGAGACTGGACAAATTTAAGAAAGAAAAGACTATTGATAAGTTGGTAAATACAATGTGTTTCCTGTGGCTTGGGAAATCTATGATCTACAGGCTGGGGGTGGTGGATAAAGAAAGTCAGCTGAAAAAGAACTAGAGGCAGCCTTAGCCAACACACCTCTCTCGTGTTTCCTACAATACAACAATCACCGGAGTGACAGTGTTTGTGTCTAATTGGTTGACTTGGGAAGGAGTTCCTACTTATGATCATATCACAACCTGCAAAGTCACTTTCATGCTCTTCTCATGCTGGTTTACAGCACACCACATATTCAATAACCACATGGGTTCTCGTCTCACAGTGCCTTTGAGCAGGACTGTTGTTGTAGCATGGAAGAAACTGATAAAACTCTTTACGTGTCTTTCCCAGTTTCATACAGGCTGTAAAAAAAAAACAATCAGGGATGGAACATGCACACACTTTCGTATGACAAAATAGCCACTGGAATAGCATCCACAGGTAGAAGCAGAGCTGGAGCTGAATTAGTCTAACGAAACCCAGCAAAAATGCATTTTTCCCCCCTCAGGTGATCAGGACTGCAGCAGGATGTGTATTTCAGAGTGTTTGGAATTTCACAGTGGTTAGGAGACACAGCATTGCACTCTGTATATTTGAGCACTTCGTCTTGCTGCTCTGTGTGCAGCGTTGCCTCCTTGTCTGATGGGATTAACTGTGTGTGCACAGCCTCTGGAATCTGGCTGAGACTGGTGAGTCAAGAAGCAGCTGCAGAAACCAAGCTAAAATGTTTGAGTATTCAGCTATGTTTTAGCAATTAGAAAGACTAACTGTGTGTTTCAGTATATGGCATCACAGCATGTATAATTTTTAAGAGAACAAATGCTTTTGGTTTTGCCAGGCTCATGTGTATTAACGTTTTCATGGTCACAAGTCAGGACACGAAAGGCTGCACCAGGACAGCTTTCTTTTTTGGTTTTACTGTACTAATCTATTTGCTTTTGTCTGAAGGTGTAAAGATTGCAAAACCTTGTACAGAGGTGAAATCTTCCCTTTACCTTGTGCAGATTTATAGCTGCAATAAAAGCAAATAATGGTCTTCAGGCAAGAGTGCTGGAGGTGAGGCTGCAAAAACCACAGGGTGTGGGAAGAATGGTAGCTTTAATGAAGTTTGTCATTGGCATTTGGCTTAACAAGTAGCTATAAGCCTTGAAAAATGGATTAAGGTTAGACTGGGGCACATTAGCACACCACTGCTTTGTTATCACATGGACACGGCCACCCTCTGTTTTGGCTGAACAGCCTCAATGCTTCTTGCAACAGATTACAGGATAGACTCGAACCTCCTCAGCTGAGACAGAAATCAAGGGGAGGCACCCTCACCCGAGGGAGATTAGCTGTCATGCTCTGACCCTTCTGTGACTTACAGACATACCCATACCCAAAGCCATTTAACCTGCAGATTATCCTCTTAAATTGCTGGATAGGTCATCTTTCTGACACACCAAAAAACAAGGCACAATTCCTTAGGCTTAAAAGTAGGGTAACATCTCTTGGAACATGAAAAACTCCCTCAAAGGGCAGAGCATGCTAGCTTGCTTTCTTTAGTCAGCTGAGGAAACTGCATCCCAATCAATGTGACAAAGGAGCTTTCTTCTCTTCCCTTTAGTAAGAAAAAGAATGAAGATCAAGACTGATAATCAATTTTCTTTAGCAGGTATAAGGTTTTTAGTCCATGCAATTCACCTGACTTTTTTATTACTCTTTTGGTGGTATGAATACTCAGTCATGATAAAATGCTTCCTCATCCTCTTTCATAAAAAGAGGTGATGTGAAAGCTTTAAATAGCTACATTAATAACACAATCTAGTGACAAAGAAGTGAAAATTCACACCCCTCAGATCCTTCCATGCATTCTTTATCCATCCACTTGAATTTCTTAAATACCTTAGTTTCAGTAAATGCTGAAGCCATTTTCAATAATTTATAATTCCCTGGCTCTATCCAATATATGTACTTGACACAGGCATAGGGAACAACCCTCAAGAATTGGATTTCCAAGTCTCACAGTGTAAATCAATAAAACAACAACAACGTAGTGTTGCATATAGTAATAAAGTATCCTTGTTTAATTATATCTAGAAGCAATGTTAACTGATTTAGATACAACCTAAACTGCTGGAGAAAAAGGAGCTGTAAAATCCAAATGTTCTGATTTTTGACCTAATAGTAAACTAGCTATAAACTAGCTATAAACTTGTCCTTCTTCTCAGAGGAGCTGTAGAAGAGGGAAGTAAAAACACTGCTAGAGTTATGAGGGACTCCTCCCTCCCTCTCCTTAGGAGACCTCCCTGCTCCAGCCAGGAGCAGGATAGAGAACTACAGTGCTGGTTCCAGGAAACCTCATCAGAAATTGAAAAGTCTAAAAATTCTATTCAAAAAGCAGAGATAAAGAGCTGTAAGGAAACAATATTGATCAAAATACATTACTTGAGACGAATCCTACTGACTTCACTCCCAAGTCTTTTGAATCACTCTGTATTACCTTACAGCAGAAAACAGGTTACCTATCAATACAAGAACTCTACAGGAAAATACTTTTTGGTAAAGCTGTATTAAGTACTTCTCATCCTTTACCATAAAAAACAAATATCTTAGATAAACGAAATGGGTGTTTTTAAATGATTAGCAACATTGGCTGTGCTATCAGTAAAGCAATGAAAAAATTGTCTAGGGTTTACAATTGTGATTTCAGCAAGCCTGACTTTATGGAGTAGCTTCAATTTCATAATTTCCTTATTTCTGATGGCCAAGTTATTTAGAAGGCATGCAGCTCCCCACACAACATGCCTCTATTTGTCAGGTTAAAAACAAGGGGATTGCCTTTCACTAAGCTGCTTACAAATTTCACAGAGGTGTGTACCTACAGGATCCCCATGGGACTCTCACGGACAAGCAGAAACACACATTACTGCATGGAGAGGTAATTACCATTGCTCAAACACAAACTCATAGTTCCAGCCTTGAGCAACTCAGCACAGATACTATTTTAATCATTACAGCAGAAATCGGGGGGGGGGTGGGGGGGGGGGCAAAAAGAGAGACATTTGCAAATCCCTTGCCTTCTCCTGCACAGTTTGAGGCTTGAAGTTCCTCTGTAGACTCCTTTGCACGATGATCTGGGAGCCCATCAAAGCACACTTACCACTGGCAGTCACTTTTAACTTGCACCAAGGCTACCCAGGGTAAGAAGAGCTGGAGCATTACACCTGGATGTTTGCAGCAGCATGGAAAGAAGGAAGAAGAGCCCTGCTTACCTACCACTTATGCTGTGTATGCTCTCTGTAAAGATAACAGAGACTTTGATTTCAAGTGTTAAAGGCCATTATTGTAGGCTACAGGTGTCCTTTTTTATAGTTCAGCACAACCTAAAGGGACTGGCAACAAAGAAAGATAAATAATCTTTACACGTTAGAGACTGTGCTTAAGGTACAATTTAAAGTTACGTAGGAGCCAAATGTGTTATTCCTTCCAGTTAGGAAAATCCTGTCCAAAGGGACTGGAGACATTCTCTCTATTAAAAAGCTGATATTTTTGATAGCTACTAAAGCATTTTTAACCGCTTTAGAGGTAAAAAATCTAAATAAAAATAATGAATCTTTGAGAAAGGATTTTGTGAAATGTAAATGGAGGATATGACCTCATAGCAAATTCAAGTGCTCCATTTTTAAGCAAAAGCACACCAGATATTGAAGTACAGATGTGCTCACACTTTGCAAGAGAAAAACAGAAGAGGGAAAAAAAATAATCCAGTTTTCCTTTTCTTCTTTAGAACTAAGCTGACCACAAACTGCAAGCGAGCCAACAGGGCAGTTCTCTTACAGCAGACTATGACAGCAAGCTGTACTCCAATCTGTGTTTGGCAACAAAGAGCGCATGAATGGAATCTGATGCCCAACATCACAACTTTAAGACACAGTCAAATGGCTCTTATTTTCACTGCCAGAACTAAACTTTATTTCCATGTGTATTACATACTGGTATTTGATGTCAAATACATTAAAATTACTTTAACAGAGGATTTAAGTGAGGAATACTTATTCTTCACTAAACAGTTTAAGAAGGAATGTAAAAACCTACACAAAAAAAATGTTTAAATGTTGTTTTTACTTTGGCAAACCGAACAGTTAAATACTCTTCTGTTCTCTCCTCAGGTCTTTCAAAGTATGAAAAAAGCATCTTTTCATAATCATGCAGCTTAAGAAAAAATAGTTTTATAAAATCCATTTCTTATGCTAAATATGGTTACAAATAAGTGTATTAACACAAAACTCCCAATTCCTATTTTTAAATACAAATACTGTGTTATATTATGAAATGGGGATAATTAAAATATATCAATGACTACAAATCTAGTAATTTAAAGCAAACTTAAACATGCTGTTTGCTTTTATGTGGAAGAATCAGGATACTGTATGGTTCAAGCACTGTAGTAAGTTTTATCAACTCCTTGATGCCCAGAACGTCAAACTGCCAAACACAAAGACATGTATTCAGGTGTGAATAGCACCAGGTGTTCTGCCTCCCTCCTCCCCCTTTAAAAAGATATTAGCATTTATTAAAATGAGTGACGTGACAACCTTCTGAGTGACATGCACAGGTAGAGAATCTGCTTTAAGTCTCCAGCTAACACACTAAGTTTTAGAGAACACTGAACAACTACTGATGCATTTCTTTGTTACACAAGAAAACAGTGCTTCCACGGCATATCCTCACTGTTCAAGTACAAAAATATCAGTTATGGGTAGTTAATAGTTATCAAAATTTTTATTGGTACAGAATGAAAGCAGCATTTACTCTTATTTTTTAAACCGTACATCATAAAATTCCCTAGTACATATCTGGAGGAGTAAAATAGGCTCTGTACTATTTACCTGCTATTGATCCTAAGTCCAGATTTAAATTCTTTCTTGGCCAAATACAAACAATATCATTAATAGCAAAGGGAAGGCAGTTCCTCAGTGTGAAAGGTCAGCATTTAAAGTTTTACTAAAGCACTATTTTTGAAACAAGACATCACTTAAATGTATAATTACATACACTAAGAGTGGAAAACAAGTTTTTATTAACAAGAACTACTGAAACTGGGCATAAATGTCTTAACCACAAACCCTGGAAATATTGTGAATGCTTTGATGTGGTCCTTGGTGACAGAATAAAAACAATGAAGTATGGCTTTTCAATCTTCCTTTAAAAGCATATTTTGTATAATTTTTGTAGGCTTAAGTGATTTTAGAGGACCCCTAACATTTTCCTGTAACATCGTTTTCTAATTAGAAGCATTAATTACATCAGTATATTAAGTCGTTGTCTGACAGTTGATCATAAACAAAATACAGAAACCATTTGTTTTTGCTTTTTTTTTCTTTAAATAAGGGAGGTATTCCTTTTCTAGCGAGAGCCACCCTACAATACTACCAAACATTTCAGAGGTTACTACATAGCTTCTCAAATAAAATCCTCAACAGTTTTATCTTCTAGCAGATATTCAAATCAAGCATATGCAGAGAGCAAGTACAATCAAGTGCAGACAGTTCAAAATTCTCTCTGAAACCTTGTTTTTACAGTTACCCTCTGCAAAATAAAAGCCCCTCCTTGCCCCAACGAGACAGGGGAGAAGGGGAAACAGGTCTGCCATTCATGTAGGAGTTTGGCTAGCATAAAGTTTTATTAAAGTTGTTAACAAAAATAGTTAAACTTTTTTTTTTTTTTTTTTACAATTTAACATCCAGTCTGACAAAAGGCAAATCAATGAAAAAAATACAAAAAAGTAAAAAAGTGCACTACCGAGTCCAGTATTTTGCTTTAAAGTCATGTCACTTACAGTATATGAAAAATAAACCCAGAAGTGTAATTACTTTAAAATACACCGCTTCCATATTTCAGTATTTTACACATATATTCTATAGTGGAAGAGGAGATCTCTTAAAAACTTTACTCTTAAAATATTGAGGTGCATGTGCCAAGTGGGATAGACTTGGCAAGTTAAGTTGCAGTAGAGAATCCTTTCAAATTTGGCATTCCGTTTATACACCTTACCATGCCAGCAAGGTCTGTAGTACCTAAACCTTCTAGTAAGAACAGTAATTTTCTTTAATGTAGATTAACTAAATACAGACAACTACAAGAAACGGTGAGGTCAGCAATTCTATGGGATCTTAAGGAGATACAAGTCCTGATTTAGTCGTCAAATGGTACAATGTCACAACAAACTTTAAGGCCATGTTTTATTTGCTGATTAATGGACAAAAGGCAATGGATTCTCCCCCCCACCAAATATTTTCTTGAAAGTCTGTGCTCATAAAAATCATGAAAAGTTGGAAAGACTTAATTATTGAAACTTTAAATATATTTTACACAATCTTGTTTGTACAAAAATACAAGTTAAATATAAACATAAAGCAATCATGATAATTTTATGTAAATCCATTTTGTGATATTCTGTTATATATAAAAAAGTTTCTCAGCTCTGTCTCATTTGTGAAAAGATCAATACCAGATTGAGTCACTACTGGCAAAGGGCCCTAAAAAGCACACTTTAGCATTAAATATGTTTTACATTGTAAGTACCATTTCCTGATTTCATCTTTTCTAAAGACTGGCAAAAGATAGGGCAGTATGTCCATAAACCAACAAATAATTTGGCTACAATGTCATAAAACACAAACACACAAATCTGTACAGTAAACCCAGTAGCTATGCAGTACATACTTGTTACACACACATACACGGACAAGGAATGAAACTTAGTGAGACGCCATTTCTAGTTCACTGTTCTTCAGCCTGGCATTTTGTCTTACTTCATCAAATGAATATGACTTCGTTACCTTTCCGTTCTTAAATACTGTATGAAGGAGGTCCTGCAAGAAACACCACTGTTTTAGCAAGATTCGTTTGCCAATGAACAAACACAGATTACACAAGCTACATATAAACTTAAAAGCAAGATTGATGAAACGAGAGCTTTTGACTGTCAACATACTATATCTTTTCAGCTCTGTCTGTTACCTTTCCCTAAAAGTGAGACAGAAGAAACGATTTAGTCCATCCTGTGCACAGACAGAAGTTTTGTGCTGAGAAGTCCCTGAAGTAAGTTGTCCACATGAAGCCAAAGACAAAAAAAATCCATACGCTAAATATATCCCACTAGACCAGCTAGTCGGAAAGGAGACAACCAACTAAATTTTAAGTACAATTCAATTACAGAAGTTTAGATTAAATCTTAATTTTCTCTACACCAATTATGGAAAAAAAAAACAAAACACCACAACTCTTTTTTATGCAAAGTGGACTCTTAGGAAAATATATAAAAATGCATCAAGAAGTGCTCACAACTAGCACAGTGAAAGGGCGATAAACATAGCTTTGCACAGAAAAGTTAGCACAAAAGCAATGTTGGACAGCTGCTTTGCCTGGTGACATATTGACTATTAACCCATGGCAATAAGGGAATCGGGGCCCACAAAGGAACACACCTCCCCACCATTTCCCAGAGTTCCAAAGAACCTGTACAACATATACAACCTTGTCTAACATCCCATTACAGAAAACTACTTTATAAATTCTTTCCCCTGTCAAAAATGAAGGGACCACACATCAAGCTAATTCAGATCCCAAATGATGTGACTGAGTTGTTTGGAAGACCTTCTTACCATCAACTCCCATTTGTGTGTACATATACCCCCCCACATATATATTTATAAATAGATATATATGAATGTGCATCACAAACAGATACATGCATATGTGTATACAGAACTCTGAAAGTACACAGAATGGTTTGGGTTGGATGGGACCTTAAGGATCACCCAGTTCCAACCCCCTGCCAGGGGCAGGGACACCTCCCACCAGACCAGGTTGCCCAAAGCCCCATCCAGCCTGGCCTTGGACGCTTACAGGGTTGGGGCATCCACAGCTTCTCTGGGCAACTTGTTTTAGCGTCTTACCACCCTCATAGTATAGGATTTCTTCCTTATATCTAATCTAAATCTACCCTCTTTCTGTTTAAAGTAGTTATGCCTCGTCCTATTATTACACTCCCAGTTGGAATCTTTTTTTTTTTGTTCTTAGGTCTTTATATCAAGAGCACGTTATCTACAGAGTACATAACTGTTTGTCTTCTATGTTTAAATTTCTCAGAGATCTCACTTTTATGCTTAAACAGCATGCCTGGAAACATCCCTCTGCCTTGTAGCACAGAAATGTCCTTGTACGTACCAGAAAACTCAATTTTCCAGCTTTTAATGACTGAAGTGCAATTTGATAATGTGTTTACTTTCAATACTCTTAATTCAGGAAGAGACTCAACATACAGTTAAGCATTCTGTTGCCAGTTCACTGAATACTTCAGATCTCCATCTGAAAAGCTGAGATTGGCCTAAAGATTGCACTTATTTTACTGAAATAGCACTTAATTTTGTGACTGTAAAGACTTAACAAGGGAACAGACTTTGTAGACTAATTTGCATCTTGAAACTACTCCAGGTAGAGCATTAACACCTGAAGGAACTATTTACAAATCTCAATGCAAAAGTAGAAACAGGTTTAGTTAAGCCTGTCCACCTCCCTCCTCCTCAAGCTACTATTCAAATATATGACTCATACAAAAGTACTTTGTTAACATTTTCTCATAGAATATTCCAAGTAGAAAGGGACTCACAAGGGTCCAACTCCCAGCTTCACACAGGACCACCCAAAAATCAGACCAAGCGTCGTGTCTGAGAGCATTATCCAAACACGTCTTGAACTCTGTCAGGCTCGATGCCATGCCCACTGCCCTGGGCAGCCTGTCCCAGTGCCCGACCACCCTCTGGGTGCAGAACCTTTCCCTAACCCCCAGCCTGACCCTCCCCTGTCCCAGCTCCATGCCGTTCCCTCGGGTCCTGTCGCTGTCCCCAGAGAGCAGAGCTCAGTGCCTGCTCCTCCGCTCCCCTCGTGAGGGAGCTGCAGGCCGCCATGAGGCCTCCCCTCAGCCTGTTCTGCTCTGGGCTGAGCAAACCCAGGGACCTCAGCTGCTCCTTGTACATCTTGCCCTCTAGATCTTTAACCATTTTTGTTGCTCTCCTTTGGGCACTCTAATAGTTTTTATGTCCTGCTACATTGTGAGACACTAGTTTTGTGAAAAAGAAGCATCAGTCTCTTGTTTCCAAACACAAACAAAATAGAGTGAACTAGTTTTCAAGCCAGAACATTCTACTAACATCCTAGCACTCTACTGTTACTGAATTTGGCACTGGGGACACTTCTGAAGTAGTGAGACAGGAGATGAACAAAAAGACAATTGGAAACAAGGTGTGAAATTAAGTTACAACCTGTTTTCTGTCAGTCAATTTTTGCATGAGGAATGATGTAATAAATCTTGACAATTCATACCTGTCCATACTCTTCAAGATCTCCCTTGCCTTCTTCAAGTGTCACATAATCTCCAGCAGGTGTCCTATGCAAAGACAGTCGGCCTTTCTTTGACCGTTTGTTTGGATCGGCTACTGGATCCTTGAAGACATTTACCTAAAATGAAAGGAACATCGGGCTTTGTCAGACTTGTGTACCTTATGCAGACGGTGGTAATGTAACAGGAAACATGAAACAGTTTTCAAGAGGCCTCTACTGACAGCATAATGGCAGATGTAGTAAGAGACATACCCCAAGACCGTTGGTCACCACGTAGCTACATTTGAAGGAACAGTTTAAGAGATCTCTGGTTAGTTTCTGCAACAACGCTCCGCCAGATCCAAAGGCGATATTCTCAATACTCCATTTATTCTTCTTCATTCCTTCCACAATCTAATAATAAAAAGAAAACTATGATGGAACATGCTTTTAGACCATGCCATTTTTTTTCCATAAAATATACTACTACTTAAACAAGATGCTTTTACAGACAATTAAACCAACTAACATTCAGTTTCCAGGAGATATACGTAACAAGGCTGCCAATACTTGGCATACTGTTTGCGTTTTTCATTGCAATTACAGCACAGGATAATTATAGAAAGTTTTTGCTGAAAAACTATTACAATGCTGGCACATATCCTTTCCAAACTAGGGTAGCACAGCAATACAATGCCCAGACAATTAGAGAAAACAAAAGACTTCGTGGGAGTTATTTCAGAGCCTTCTGATTTTTCAGAAATATGGGCAGTCCTCAAAGCATAGCTTGTGTCCTCAAACAAAGCAATCATCTTGCTCATCAACTCCAGAAAGATATTACCCGCTTTGACCAATGACTTCAGCAGAGCAGTTCTGAAAAAATATCACGTCTAGAATTAAGATTGGCAATTTAGAGGATGGGAAATGGAAATACATAAAGTTGCTTAAAATGTTTGCCTTGGCATCTTCTCAAGCAGATACAGATTAACATGAACTGCACAGGTATCAACAGTCAATTTAAAACTTACTACAGCATTCCCATCCTCCTCACCACACTATCCACACAAACATAGCATCCTCTAGCTTGGAGTCATGGGTGCTAGCTTAGTCATGCTCATAAGCAAGCAAGATTTGTTTCCCTGACCTGTTATCCCTATTGCAGACTGAAAAGGTGGCTTTGACCCCAATAAGAGTGTTTGAACTCCCATCTCCTAAATATTTCAATAACAAAAGTGGGTGAGAAAACTTTAGAGGAGGTGAAATAGCAAAATCCCATCCATCCAGAAAAAGGAAGGTGAGGAGCAGAATGGAAGCACACAATCCACATGGAACAGTGCAGAGTTTCAGAAATCAGTGTCATGTGAAATGGGGTAATCTTTTTTGTCCTCCTGCAAAGGAAAACGCTACGGTAGCACTTAACACGACTGTTCTAGGAGTTACTGATGTGAAGTCATTTCTTCAAAGGACAGCTAAGGCAAAATCAAACTTTTATATGGAGGGGAAAAAAAAAAAAAAAGACCTCTCCAATTTCAGACAATGGTAAATGGGTAGTTAATGTAAACAAAAATATATAGTAGTTTTCTTTTTATTTATCCATTTAGTCACATGTAGACTGCCTGTCTCAAGGATACTCTCAAAGTCTGAATGCCTGACAGAAATCAGCCAACACGAAAGGTGGCCTGCAGTGCTGTAATTTGAGGGTACAGGTGGCCTGCAGAGCCATAATTTGAGGGTACACCTCGAACAATTTCCCACTAGATTTTTAGCAGATTTTCCCAGTAGAGATACCATCAGTGAGTCTTCCTCATCCCTGAGTAACTACTTACTCAGCCTCATCGAAGAAACCAAGCAAAAGCAATCTCTGGCTCCACCTCTGTGACTTTTGCTTAGGGAAACCCTTGGGTTTCAGGACTATGTCCTGAACAAAGACTGCCTCATTACGTGAAAATCCTGTGGATTTTTATAGTAGCCATTCCACCCTTTCAGACAGTGACCTTCTACAAAAGGAAGGTATGTTTTCAGGTGATTAAGCTCTGGAAGCAGTTTTAAAACGGGTATCCATGGAGGATAAGGGATTTAGTATCAACACGGTGCAAACGAGATTCTCCCTTAAGCACCTCAGAAGTTACTGAATGTGATAAAGGAAGGGTAAAAAAAGGGATTTTGAATACCCTTTCAACTATGAGACCCAATAAGACAGAAAGAAGCTAGCCTTGACTCCCGGACATGGCTCTGCTTATCTACACTGTCTTTTGAAAAGGGAGGTGTTGGTAAGCTCCACCTGGATTCTGAGGAAGTTCTGTCCAGACACTGACCAAGCCTGAAGTCAGGTAAACTGTTGGCCAAGCCTGAGCCAATATATTCTGCCCCACAACTTATCCAGTTTTATAGACAGGTCTGACACCGAATTCACTTGAATATGTCTGCAAGATTTAGGAAAACTATGTGGTATAAACAATACCCTGTGCCCATGCTTAGACTTCACATTCTTCAATACTTGGAGGATTACATATTCTACGGGTACAAGTATAACACAGCTGGGACGTGGCCGCTCAGCCCCTTTGCCTAGATAAGAAATGGGATCCCTCTTTCAGCTGGAAATCCTGCTCTAATTTAGAGAGTTTGTTCATCTCATACTACAGGTACAACTTCTTACTTACCCTGGGTGAAGAACTTGCTTCCATCTTTCTATTCTCTATCAAGGAATTTCCTTAGTCAGACTGATCTTTGGCCAGCGAGGGGCAGAAGGGAAGGGAAATCTAAACTAAGTTGAAAGACAGTCCTGACTTCTACCAGTGACCCACGGCAGCGCCCCAGATTACAGCTTCCTCAGATATGGAGAAGAGATGGCAAACAGCAGCAGTAATGGGGAAGAAGAAAAGTAGGAGATCCCAAACAACTAAATCCTCCAGAAGAAAAACAATGCAGAACAACTCATTGTCTCACACTCCCAAATTTATACAGAGAGCAGCTTCAGTGACAGGGTTTTGACTAGCTTGCCCTAACCACTATGAGCATGACTAATACATCAATTGTGACTCCAGGTTAGAGGATTTGTTTTTCTTTATAACCATTTAAAGACATCTGGAAATTGAATGTTCAAAGAAAATCCTTTGAAAGTGTAGTATATTGTGGAGTTAGCAGATTGGAATGATTTTTAAAAGTGAAAATGCTAGAAGAAAGTCAGAAAAGGTTCCTTACCTGTTCTACCAGCAATCCCTATTAAAACAAAGAATTTTAAAATCCAGTTTACACTCTGTTTTCTGTATTTTTCTTTCAGCTAGGTCTGATATTTAAATGAGACTCTTTGTCATTGCTCATTCTATGTTTTCCTATTGTACCAATTACCTTTCACCTGATCCATACCAACAGGTCAATCTAAGGCTGATACGGAGTAATTAGAACAATCACTTGCATAGGTTTTAAACATATAGCCACGACAATGCATTCAGATTTGTTCATGTAAACTCCTTTATGAAAAGAATGAAGAAACTTGGGTTTTGCTGACATAAAAGGAAAGAAATCCACAACATCTTAAACATGACCAAAATTAGGCTGCAAGCTCGTGGCCTTTTTGCTCCAAAAATACTTGTTGCTGCCAAATGAGAAGTGTCTCTTTCCTCCTTTTCTGCTTCCCCCAACTCAAGACAACAGTTTGGTTTTACTCTTTTGTTGTACTGGTGGTTACTGGCCCCTTTCATGAGTCAATGTTGTTCATTAAAACAAAAGAAAATTGGTTTTGGCCAAGTTCATTTGCTGCTACATTTGTGGGCTAAATTTGTTTAATGTTCGGTAGTTTAATGACCAGAGCTGACATGAGGTGCAGAGCAAGATTACAGAATCAGGAAAGGATGAGAAGGCAGCCACTAAGCAGCAATGAGTTCTGTCAACTCCGTAAGCCTTGAGGAGCCGAATCCTCAACCCTCTTCTATATATTCCAGATAAGACTTTTCCTCATAATCAGCCACAGTTTGAGAAAGATACACAAACAGGCAGATCATCTGAACAAAGAACTTCTCCTTCTGCCTCTTATCCTCTCCCATTAGCTAACAGAATTAATTTCCTGCTCTGTTT
The DNA here is from genome assembly GCF_965140915.1 of Aythya marila. NCBI lineage: Eukaryota > Metazoa > Chordata > Aves > Anseriformes > Anatidae > Aythya > Aythya marila. The sequence continues at coordinate 192,987,930 of NC_139042.1, read as the reverse complement.
AGAGCTTGGAGAGGAGTGCATTTTATCCTCTAACATAAATACTTGAACAATAGTTTTGTCATTTCCACAGAATGGCTGAGGTTGGAAGGGACCTCTGGAGGCCACCTGGACCAACCCCCTGCTTGCCCTGGAGCAGGTTGCCCAGGACTACATCATGTCCAGGCAGCTTTGGAAGATTTCCAAGGAGGAGACTCCACAACCTCCCTGGGCAGCCTGTGCCAGTGCTCAGTCACACAAACAGCACAAAAGTGCTGATGTTCTGGCAGCACCTCTTTTGTTTCAGTTTGTGCCCATTGCTTCTTGTCCTGGCACTGGCCACCATCAAAAACAAACAGTCTGGCTTCATCCTCTTTGTCCTCTCCCTTAAGGTATTTATCCTTCCTCTTCTGCAGGCTGAACAATCCCAGCTCTCTCAGCTTCTCCTCATAGGAGAGGTGGTCTGCTCCCTTCAGTATCTTTGTGGCCCGCCGTTTGAGTACAATCAATACTACATGAGCTTGCCTCTACAAATTTTGCCAGGTGTAACCTACAGAGTGAAGTTTTTGAGTTCCTTACAGAAAAGGATTAATGTTCCCATTTTTTTCCTGTCACAGACTCAGGAAAGTCTCTACAAGTACATATTTTGCCTAACACAGGCATCAAGTCATGCTTAAATCCTGTTTAGCAGTCATCGAGAAGTTATTAATAAGTCTCTTCCCTTAGTACCTAACCATAAGACTTCCTTTCTAGTTATTAACCTCTCATGCTTGTGTTTCATTAAGCTTATTAGCACAAATTATTCTCAAGAAGCCACAGGAAGAAAACAAATTTGCTTCAAAGGCTATAGGAACAAAACTAAGGTGCGTACAGCTGGCACATCAGGAAACAATGTCAGTATTAACTGCTCTCTAAGGATCTGAATGACAAACATCTTTGGAATTCTGTGGTTGAGCTTAACATGATGTGCCCACGTTAAATATGCAGATAGTTTCACGCCAGTGAGAAAATAAGCTTGCTATCCTCTCTTACCTAACTTGAGAAGCAGCAAAAGTCAACTTTGTTAAGAAGAGTCTAAAGGTGTGCCAGCCTCGGAAGCTAGGACAAGGTTCAATAAAATCCAGTGAAATTCATCTTAAGTTTATCCAACTTATTTCTGGTTTGCAACTCCAGTACGGTTAATGATGAAGGACCCAGGACAAGCCTGATAAAATCAAGTCCTCCTCCCCCTCATCATCTGCAGCTGCAGCCTATACCTTTATAACTGCATTATATTAGTATCTCTATCTAGCCAACAGTGGTCAATCTGTAACTAGTTTCTAGCACACAGCATCCACTGAAGAACTATTTTTTTTTTTGATCTTACTGAAATTGCCCTTTTTATATTATTACTAAGAATTTGTGTATTTACCAGACTCAAACATCAGTGGTGCAACATAGTCCAATTTGATTCAGACCACAGACCTGTAATTCACAATTTCTGGGGCTTTCACCAACCTTTATTCCATTAGTTGCTGAATCAGTAGACTCCTTACCTCCATTATGTTCATTTTTAAACGGTCACCTTCACAAAACACACCTTCAAAATTTGAGTGCAAGCACTCTTCAGAGCATACGTAACTGATGAGCTAAACCAGTTAATTACTACTATTGCTACAGCACAGCAGCCATGCAGTGTGCTTTAGGTATCAATGAAAGGACCAAACACTGCCAGGTTTTGATTTGAATTAGGCTTGACAAGCAGGATAAAACCAAACAAAGGGAGAGACAGTGGGAGTAGAACGGTTACGACAGTAAGATTAGGATATGCCTCTTAGTTTTTTATGCATCTTAATAACTCCCTGTGGGCTTTTAATGAATGTGTTTTATGCGTTAGGATATCACTGCCAGTGTCTAGGATGAAGGGCAGGGTGGGGTCAGTACAGAAGCTGCAACACCTGACTAGTCATAAGAGATTCCAGATTAAACAGCAATATAACCAGTGTCACCCTTATACACGAACAGGATCTCCTACCTCTTGCAACGTGTTGATATCCACACCATCCCCTTGAATAACTCTGAGATAGGGTGGCAGCAGTTTGTAGCCTTTAGAGTTCTCTGTAATGGGAAACTTCTTCCCTAAGATCTCCAAGACCTATGGGAAGTAGAAGGCAAATAGCTCAAAATAAAAATAAAAATCTGCCATTCCAGTAAAGAAACCGATTTCCACATTTGATTCATGCTAAAAACAAACCATAACAAACCAACCAACCAACCAAAAAAAAAAACCCAAGCGCAAATTCATAAGTATGCCCATGTATCCTGCTCTAAATATATCCCTGCAGGTACACAAACAAAAAGCATGCCAGCCATTGTAGCAAAAGCTGTTAGATTAAATCAGTCACAGAATATGTAGCCTTTATGCACTTGTACCCAAAAGCTATCAGATCCATGCTGCCCTCCTTTCTCTCTTCAGTTGTGTCATTTATTGCTATTCATGAGTCAGCTGAATATTCTGCTCTTCCTTTGACCTCCATTAAGATAGTGAATGAGGCTTTCAGTTTTCTAAGATTCTGTTAGCCATCAATAATTAAAATTAAACTCTCCAGATGGGATTTTTCTTATCAGCTCTGAGAAAGATTATTCAAAGTTCCTATTTGTTATGTCATTTGCCCCAAAGGAAGAAAAAAAAAAAGTGTTAAAAGCTATATGGATCTGATAGACTACCAACATACCTAAAATCTCCCCTACTTTCTTATTAAAACAGTATTGAGAGCTCCTCAAATTCAGAAGGTAACAACAACTTTTGTTGTAAAACCGCAACAATCATCATTCTCTCTCTACAGCTAGAAGGCAAGAAATAGTTTTCAACTTAAAGGTCATATGTCACTGACTTAAACGGATGTGTTACAAAAGGGAGAAGAGCAGTAAATATGTATTTGTAGCATAAAATAGCAAAATTACGTTAATACAGGACTCCAAGATACCTAATCTTGGAGGTAAAATGTCTTATTTGCCTAGCATTTATCAATACTCAAGTTTTTTCTCCCTTTTATTTGTTACTAAGTGATGAAAGACTTCTTTATAGAATCAGTCCAGCATCATTAGTCCATCAAAACTGGTAACTCTTGTAAAGGCTTCAAGGAACGGTATGCAAGAATGATTTTGAAGTAAACAATAAAACCATTCAGATTGCAAAACAGTTGCCATATCTACATTTAAATAAGGTAAACATTTAGATTTTTCATAGATAAAAAAACATCCAAAGCATAATAAACATACTAAGTTAGAATATTTTTTTCCTATGTTTACTAGCCTGTCATTACAAAACAAAAAATTGTCCTTCCCAATCACGTATACGAATGACTTTAAGAAAACATTACCTTTAAAACAGTGTCAAGAGGATTCCCAGAATCTGGTCTAATAATAAGCGGTGCCTCTGGACTTCGGGCTTCAATTATATGCCTTAAGTCATCACCCCATATTTTTTCACAAGCATTGTAAATGTCGTAGCTGTCGCTAACCACAGATACAGGCACTGAAGAAAACTGTGTTACTATGTGTTCAAAAGCATCTTTTTCGTGATCCTTCCCCCAAGCCGTTATGGTACTGTGAAGTCAATTGAAAAATACATATTAGAGGAGCATTTGCATTAAATCACACATCCTGTACTTTCTACATGAAATAATTCAAGATAACGATAGGCAATGTGATTACAGGAGAGCACAAACTATATTTTTATCAGCTCTGTGCTACACTGATAGTAAATGCATTAACAGCAACCTGGATTCATCTTTGCAACTCAAACAAACACTGGACGCATGAAGCTTCTTTCACATTACTTTTTTTTTTAAAAAAACAAAAAAACAACAAAAAAAAAAAACTTTTGTTAGAGTTTCTCTTAAATTTGACATTCAGACAATTAGGGAACTACAAATACAAGAACAGACCATCTGCTCTGGCAACCTCAGACTATAAAAAGGGAAGTTGAGAACTAGCAGCATAAATTAGAAAAAAACTTAAACAGAAACAATTTATTTGCCTTTTTTGTATAACAATTTAAAGCCATTAAGCTCACTGATACAAAGGTTCTTCTACAGGAATCTCAGAGCATTATCCTTGGTACAAGGGTACAGGCAAGCATATCAAACAGAGTTGCTCTGAGAGGTACTAGGTTACTCAATGCCAGCTGATCTGCAGCAGCTGCCTGTATGTGGCTGTTGTAGAGCAGCAGACATAACTTTCATCAATAACTTGTGTGTGAACACTAAATGCACGCATACCAAGTGTAGGTGTGCAGTAAGAGCTAGTGTGCATTGAATTTGTACCATAAAATACTAGCACTAACTTCTGTGTACACGAGCCCTGGATCATGGTAATGAAGAGACAAAAAATTCTCTTCCAGGAGGTTGGGGCAGTTACAGGAACCACCCTGGTGGTGTGCCAGAAGTGAACACTACACACACAACACTTTACCCTGGAAGTTGTGGAACAGCAGAACAATTTTGGAACAATTTGGGTCTCTTGCACAAGACTCTTCTGTTGTTCTAGCTTGAAAAGAGTTACTGCAGTCTCTATTTGGCAATACAAACTAACACACTTGATCTGCCTGCTCTCATACTACCACTTCAACTTGCTGTACAAAAGATGCTTCCACATGTTTCCTTTCATTACAAAGGATTTTATAGTCACTTTATTAATCATTTTTTGATTTAACTGTAGTATTAAGCTAATCAGAGATGAGTCAGACAAATTTTGTTATATCTACTGATCAAGCAGCAGTTTTAGAACAGCACTATTGCAATGGTCCAGAAAATTATATGAAGTAATGTACCTTCAAAGATAATCACGTTAGAACTAATCACTTGAACTTGTGTTATCTATCTTACAATTCTGACTGAAAATAACCCTATTAAAAAGAACTACATTTGTACTTGCTAGGAGAAAAACACAACTGGCCCTTCCTTTATATTGTGTTCATTTCAGTATGCAAAGACACACACAAGTGAAATCCAAAGGTTTGCCCTCACTCCTGACCTTGTACATGATTCCTATCTCAACACCAAGAGCTCTTTCTTCATCTCAATTACCTGTTTGAGACCAGTTCCTTACTCTCAAGCTTGTGAACAACTCAGTGCGAGATTAAGGATCAATTAGCTGAATTTGTTACGCTGATAGGAAGCTTTAGAACAGCTTCTTTTGGAGGGAGAACATGATCTGTGAAAGCCTAAAGGTGCATCTTATACAATTTTTCATGCTACTATTTTATGTTTAGAACAAATTTAAAGTTCATAACATGAATCCTCAGTAACTACTTTTTTTTGCCTGTAAGCCCCCAAGTCCATTCTAAAAATCATCTACATGTTGAATCACAGAATCACTGAATATCCTGATTGGAAGGGAGCCACAATGATCATTGAGTTCAACTCCTACTTTACTTAGACTGTGTTAAGAAGTTTATAGTTAAAAACATTTTAAAAAAACATTTTGAGTTAAAAAAAACATACCATTGCTGTGCCCCTAGAACATGCAGAAGACATCAGTATCGAACTTTAGCCATTATAGCTGGGTCAGTCATGGCTAATACTGTGTGGTATAAATGAAACAGTTTAAGCCTGCCTCATCCTTTTAAGTGAAAAAACTCTGAATACAAAGATGAGTAAGTTTAACAACATGTAACTTTTCTATTTAAAAAAAAAAAAAAAAAGTTTTGATAGCCAAAAATCTTACCTGTGTTCAGCAGCTGGAACAGAATACCCTGGAACCGGATCTTTTGTTCCATAGTACTTTTTAATTAATGCAATTCCAGCTACAGTGTCTGTTCCTTTGAAGTTCACCAAATGAGCTGACGCTCCTATTCCTGCAGTCTGAAAAAGATGCAGCTCTCAGTTGCCAGGCCAAATATAGAAGCCTAAAACCAGTTACTGGCTAGCACTAGATTGAAACAAAACTTTTACTCAGTTCCTGTTTCACCAATACACTCTTAATGCATTTACACAGGAAAGACGGTTTCTACATCGAAGAAAGCTCTCCCAGCCTAGCAGTCAGACACAGCTCAGACACACCCACCCACCCAGATTTACCCACTCCACATAAGCCCAAATGCAGTGCTCTATGTATTCACAATTTCACTGCTGCACATAGATGTAACTGTTAACAAATACATGCTGCTATCCCTTATAGTTAAGAAGGATCAGGCTTCTCCAATTACTAGAAAAGTAGCATTACCTCTTGTGAAGAAACTCCTCTGTAGCCGAAGTCATGCAGTTTATATTCCAGTCCTTCTAAGCTGCCAGAAGTCTCCAGCAAATACTTGGCCAAAATCTTTTTCTGCTCTCTAGAATTCGTAGCTACTGTGATTGGATACCATGACTGAACAAGAATAGTCTAAAATAAAACCCAACACATTATTAGGTGCAAGTTTGCTTAGGATTCCAAAATCCCCACTTGGTATTTAATCAGGTTCAAAAAGGGCTATTTATTTTCATCACCCATTCAGGAAGTACTGATGGCTCCAACAATTTGCTTTAGGTTAAAGTAATTTGCCTTTATAATACCTTTATAAGGCAGGTAAGTACTGGCCATCTTGGGACTTATTGCTCCCAAGCTACAGACATTTATCTCCCTTCCTCCTCTTTTCCTCATTAATAAAAGTACTGCTGTGGATTTCCTGTAAAAACTATTACAGTCACTTGCCAGGTAGTGGGAAAAGGTAAGAGCACTAAAGAAAGAATCCAGGCTTACTTAAAGCAGAAGATGAAAGCAGCCAGAGAATCTCTTTAAGCTATTAAGGGATTCAACCCTTAAATTAAGTGTGTTAATATTTATTTAGAAAAAACATACTAGCCTTCCAAAACTGACCTCAATCCAGTTTGTGAGCCAGTAGCATTCTGGATCTGTGTTTTCTACTGTGAAGAGAACATTTCCTCTGGGAATGACAGAGCCCTCAGGAACCGCTTTTATTTCAATAGGAAGATGGCCATCATATTTCTGTGTGAGAAACAGCAATATTATTAGGTAACAGAAGGTTGGAACCTACTTCTCATACTTAACTGCAGTGGATAAAAGTCAGTCTGTGAGTTCATTGATAAAGCTTTTTATTTTTTTCTTTCGACCTTAAAAATAATTCAGTTTGTTTATATACTGACCAACCCAAATGAGTAAGAAAAACGCATTTATCAAAAAGGAGTAAAACTCCATAACCTAAAAAATAAATTATATAGAGTATCTTTATCAATCCAAATTCTGGTTATCACTTTCGTTCCTTGATGCATAAAAGCTTAAATAGTCAATAAAAAGAAATATGCTCTATTCACAGAACAAGAAATATCTGCTATGCGATTTTCACATGAAGAAAGCAGAAAATCCCAACTGTTTAGCTATTATGTAGATCTTAAACAAAAATCACTAGTTTTGCTTGGTCTAGAAGCGTGCTTTGTTAATTTATTAGAGTAGGATCTATTTAGCATCTATCATAAAGAATATTTTGTCATCTCAACTATTCACTACACATGAAATCCAATCTCGAAGTGTCATTCTTCTGTTAAATTCAGTCTTTCATCCCTGAAAGAGTATTTTGTGGAGTATGCCTTCTGCAAAAGAGTAAGTTGCAAACAGTAGTTCTAAAACAGTAATTATAACTTTGCAAGCTAAACTGACAATACTTAAAACATTTTGCACGTCAATACTTTTTGACAGAAATCTTCGCGTGATATTACTTCTTTAAAGGTAACAAAAATTGTTAACAGTGCCCAAAACTCAACGAAGATCTTTTCTATACTACAGTTAAAAGGTTTCTTCTGAAGTGTAAGACACTGAAGCAAGTAGTGTTTACATACCACACAGGGTTTAGTTGTCAAATTTGGAGATAACAGTTCTGGTTTAATAAAGGACAATGAAGCCTTCAAAAAGGCTCAAAATTATGTATTACTGATTCAATCAGAAGTAAACTTGGTGGAAAAACAAAACAGATTTAAAAGTTGCTCAAGGTGTTCATTTTGTCCACGGAAAAAGCAACAGGGTCGTGTCATACCACTATAGCACCATTCATCAAAATACTGTAATTCATCATAATGCTATAGCATCTTTCACAATTTTCAGGTAGAGTCAGCTTCTTTCTGTAATGAGGTATCTCCTGAATGTACGCAGAGTGTGTCTGGTAAGCATTTCAGGCAAAAATCATCATTTATATCCTTTTTAGCCCAGATCAACTCCATATGTTCAGGGCTTACAACTCTAATGCTCCTCACCAGCTCCTGTTTGCTTCCAGCCTCTACCCCATCCCCTCATTCCACAGGAATCCCATTCCTCCTTTCCACTCCCTCCATTCTGTAGGTATTTACTTCTTCATTTACTCTGTACAAGTTCACGTACATACATTTCAAATTCATTTTGGCATGTCACTCATACAGCCATTGCTCCCTCCACTTTACCTAACACAACATACCAGTTAACAGAGTCAAAGAGAGCAGGCAGTAGTAGAGAGGGATAGAACACCTCTGGGTGCTCATAAGGGCAGACAAGCACCCAAAGGGAACAAGCCATTCCACTTTGAGCGCCACTAGCATCTAAGAACAAAATGGAAATTATATTTGTTTTTATATATGTACTGTTTTAGCAAGAAAATCTGACCAAGGAATAAAGAACACAAGGAATAAAGTACACAGAGGGTACTTGGGAAGGCTATTTTGAATAAGCCATTGAAACAGGTTTAGTTAAACCATATCAAAACTCAGTGTGGACAGACATGCAGCATTAACAAGGTATTAATTCAGTTTAGCCCAAGTGGGGGTCAAGATTAAATACAGATTAGAGTAGCCCACAATCTATAACGTAACTTAAAAATATGTCTTTAATTCACAGTTGTAGCTGTTTCAAGTAGATACAAGTGCTCTACAAACACCTAAGTCCCTCTTAGAGAACAATGTTATTTACCTCGCTGCCATTTTCAACACTTAAATTCACTTTTCTGTTTTGCACTCCTTATGGCTCACCCTTATTGCAAGATGATATCCAGATATATTCACAGATGCCACCAAAAATACATCCAGTCAGGGTATCCATGTGAAAATAAATGCAAAAGGCTAAAAATTGTGTTTTCAAGCGTCAAATGCCATTCATAAGAATCCACAATGAAACCTGGTATTTAATTCACCAGCAGAAATTAGAACAACTCTGAAGAGTGTTACTACTCTGAATCTGGTGGCTTTACACAGAAGAGATATTTGCAATTACTTGAAGACTGCTACATTTTAAACAAAAGGGAAAGAGGATAAATTGAGGAAAGACTTGGGAAGATTTGTGTGTCAAATGTTCAAGCCTTGTATTTCATAATGAAGTTCAACTTAAGTATCTCTGGAAAATTTAGGAAACAATTGAACAAAACACATTTTCTGGAACTATTTACACATACAAGAAGTTGTAATGCTTCCTGCATTGGAATAAAAATGGTTATGATTAGTTACAGAAAGCAATATAAATGATGCAACCAACCACTAAGCACTATATTATAAATGGAGACTTGCCAATAAGCCCCCACTTATTCTAACTGGCTGACAGCAGCCATAAATCCTTATTACCTGCAAAGCCGTATTTGGCATCCAAAAGGATGAAAATTGTTTTTCCTCCATGGACTTGCAATTATATGATTATTCTCTGACTGCTTCTACTCCCTGTACACTGTATGAAAAAGCTAAATTTACCCACACTTTGGTATTACAGTTAAAATATCTTGATTTAAAGAAGAGACTGTGAAATTTATTTTGCAGTTTATACATAAATCCTTCAGGATGACCTTGCATTATTTCCATAAGTTTTTACCTCCAGAATGTAGTTCCATCCCTTTTCATTGAAGACGTCGTCTTGAAAGTGCTCCCTATACACTTCTTTGGCTTCCTTGATTTTCTCTTTGGTTACCACTTTACCTGTGGTTCCAGAAACAAATGAAAGATTAGGAAATAATAACAAATAGGTTCAGACACAGAAAAGTTACTTTGCCTCAAAAAAATAACAACACAGGTAACATGTCAAGTGCAGTAAATCAGCTATGCTCAAACCAAATTTAACTTATTACATAGATTAGGATGCTAAGGGAACTGTGGTCAGCAGGTGACTCAAGAAAAGTTTCAGCTTTCTATTTTATGATGGTTAATAACCTGTCAAGGGTTTTGTTTATCTGTGACTTTCCTGAAGGAGCGTGACAATTGTGCAACTCAGCACACAGAAGACACAACCTGACTAGCTCAGGTCTCAAGCTGCGCTGCTCCAGAAAGAATCCCTATAGAGAGGCCTTAAAAAATCAGATTAAACACTTCTGTGACACAAACAGACAGACTAACCACATTACTTGAATCATTGCTGCTGCTTTGTGACCAATCTTCTATTTGCAATGTTAGAGAACAATCCTCAGATTGCTACAGAAAAGATTATCAAGTGCTTTGATTTTAGTCTAATTCCAATATCTGGCAGAACTTGCAGAGAGATTTACGAATTCTGGTTCAAGATAAAAGACAAGTAAGCTATATGGCTAAAGTTGTCCTTCCCAAGCCTGGCAGAAGGCAATTTGCATTTGGGTCAGAACAGATGACATTCACACATAATGCAAAAAAGCAAGCGAAGTCTTAAATGCCACCATGGATTTTTCAGATGTTACTCTTAAAATTGTCAATATTGAAAACATGTTCACATGTAGCTGCCTTGTTCAGCAATCTGAGTGGCAACAAAAATTTAAGGGAAATTGATATTACTGCCTTACACACTAAATAAATCAGCAAATAGACTAAAATTCATGTTCAAAATGTGACGTGTACCTCTGTGTGGTTCTATGAAGTCTTGCTCCACTTCAATTCATTTCAATTTAACCCCCTGAAGTAGGGATACAAACACCTCTTTGTTTTTAGTAACCCATTGTCACAAAGAAACAGTAGAATGGTGCCTGAATTTAGAAGTCAGTACCTTTTAACAAGGGCGGTCATCTCATTTTCAAAATCACATAAATAATATCTTATGCCTGCCACTACCTGTACTGCACCAAAATAGTCTGGATTTGTTTAAAATTCTACAACTCCAGAAAGACTTCAGAAAAATTAAGGTATTTATTTTCAGGTAAAGTTTTACTTTTGAGTCAGTTACCTTTTAAGTATTTATTCAGAATGTATTGCAAGCCATAAAAAACGGTTTCTTCGTATTTCACTTTCCTTAATTTGGAATTTTCCGTCTTCTTTTCACGACATTCGAAGTAGGAATATACTTTGCTTGTGTTAGGTGGATATTGCTTGTAGTGTGTAACCTACGTTAAGAAAAACTTCAGTAAGTACTTGAAACAACACTGCAAAAAGAGAAATCAAAAGTCATTGGGCAATATTAGGGTTTGCAGCAGAGCTCTTCGTATGTTAAAGCTTACGGTAACTCCAACTCTTCTGGACTATTCCCTGTTTACACTCTACAGTCAGCAAGTCTTTGGGGGATTTCCCACTTCTTCAATTTTCAGTTCAGAGGTCTGTCTCTTTTATCTTATTTTGCTTCCATAACAGGCCTTTTTCCCCAGTAGCCTTCATGGCCAGCACTCAACCCTCTGCTTTGACTAACTGGGAAGGACACTGGCTGGGATTTTACGATCAGCACTGGGCACTGACCTACCTACCCGGGCAGTTTTCACTCCACCATGCTTTGGCCAAGCCCAAGAGCTGTCTTCCACTACCAACGTGGAGGTCTCTGCTTGTAGTTGAAGTGCTGAAGGCTATAATCACGCAATTCAGGTGAAAGCCATCGAGACTCAAGAAGGCACCGACAATGGCACCTACCCAAGCGTCCCATTATCCACGGGCAGAGTGCATTTCTCAAGCTGAGATTATGTTAAAGCCAGCTTACAAACCTGTTACTGCTGGTAATACTGTTACGAGATCTGCTTGGGGTTTGTACCTCCCCTTTTGTACTTTTTTCCAATTTCTGACAAAGTTCTCATTTGGCATAGAGGAAGCACGAAAAGTTGCAGTCCGAAAGCGCATATCACATGGAAACTGGTCACATGAACATATCCAGGTAAACTGGATTCAGCCACACCAGCTTTTATTAACTACTGGTAATTAATAAATCTACCCATAAATTTACTTAGGGTAATGTGTTGTTTGAAACAGCTGTACTTTAAACATTAGCAACTTAAATCTGCAAAATTCTTATCTACTAGTATGTAAAAAGCAAACCCCATGCAAAACCTCTAATTCCATATTACACACACACACACAAAGTGATGTAACTTTGATATTGTAAATCTGAATGTTGAAATTACAGGATGCATAAAGCAGCTTAAGGCATACCCAGAGGTGAGGTATCAACATTTTTTCTAAAATTATTAAGAAAAGTCTGTGAAGAAGTCTATGCACTCCGTAAGAGAAAACTGTTCCTACAGCCGAGTAAAGCAACATCACACACAAGAACAAAACTTGAAAAAGGCATGAAATACATCTGGATTTTTCTGAAATGTCCACACTTATCATCTCAACTACGAGTTATACTTGCTGCTACTCCTTACTCCAAACCATCCTAAAGAGTGTCCTTTCCAACACCACACTGAATTGGAAAAAGGACAGTTTAACATTGTCCCGTCTTTTTAAAAAATGCACCTCTGACACTTTCAAAGTAAAACATTTGAAAGTTTCCCTTAACCTGTATTGATAAAATTGTCTATTAAAGGATTTAAAAAACAGTTTTTGAATCTCCAAAGGGAGAATGCCTACTGCTAATCACATCAAAATCAAAGCCAAAAACTGCCCGACAGATTTGGTTTCTATTAGGAAAAGCCTCACCCCACCAACTGTAACATGCCCGCTCCCAGTTCCAGGCAGAGCTCCCAACAAAGTGAATCCCAGTGCCAGCCCAGGCAGTTCTGCTCACCCCGTTACCACACGCACAAAACCACAACCACACAAAACCACACAACAATCCAAAAAACCTACTACAGAGCAGTCTAACAATACACTGTTTGTCACGTCTTGCTGACTAACCGGAGTATGGGCACCCACGCAATCCCCTTACGTGAAAAAATTTGTTCTTTTTTGTGAGCATGTAAGGGACAGGACTTTAAGCTGGGGCTTCTCATTTGATTATATCACTTGGGAACTCCGGTTAACTTGATTTTCATTCTTCATCCAATTTGCATGCTACAGCTTCATGATTTCAGAAGCACTCGACAGAGCGCGCCAGCTCCAAATGCACACAGCCAGCGTCCCCCAAACAATTCCCCAGAGCAATACCCCAATTCTTTGAATATGATCTGGAACAAAAAGATGCAACGTTGTTGTTTTATCCACAATGGTTCAAGCAAGGTAAAAAAAAACAAACCAAACCTACATCAACATGAGACTGCCAAATCAAGTCTCTTTAACGAAGTTTAATTATCCAAGTTACAAAGGCAGGTTGCTGAAGTTAGCATCTACATTATCATGAAAAGTTGCATGACTCTCAGCTACCAGCTTAAAAAAAAAAAAAACACACACCTCTGGCTTTTGCTGTTCCAAGGCATCTCCTCCAGCTAAACATTTCTCTCTATCAATGGGTTACAGGCCCCAAATTCACTTTAGGTGTGCAGCGCACACAGTGAGTCGGTGCCACCTTCCCCTGGCGCATTTCAATGCAGTTTTCCTCATGGACTTCCCATCCTAGCTCTGCTTTGAAGCACGATCCCAAAACACGCTGCTCTGGCTGTAGACTGGAAGCTGAATGTTGAAACCCAGCTGGAAAGCCAACAGCCCAATTTATCCTTTAAGGAGCATGCCTGGGGAAACAGCTCCATCAAACTACCGTGCTGGCAGTTTCAACCTAAAAAAGATGCACTCAAGTTCCTCAAACAGTAAATCACAGGTTTGGATTTTTTTTTCCTGACTTTGGATTAGATCTTAACCTGAAAGTGTATATCCACTAGCTTCCAGAAAAGTTATCTCTAAGAATGACAACCTAGATAAAAATTGCTTGTGAAAGTAGTGTCAGTTTATCAATTAAATTTCATCAAGTACTTGAAAGATGATTTATTTTCCAACAGTTATGTGTGTAACATTTAATTCTATTCTTCACATACTAGAACCTGTTTGGACAGTGAAAAATACACATCCTTGGCAATTAGGATATTTCACATCTAAGCAAACTTCACCTTTGCAATCTTAAATATCTTGTGCTTTTCTTTGATGCTCTACAGAGCTATTGGTTTTAGCTACAAAAATCAAAAACCCCCACTGGGTGTCCGCAAGGATCTCACAGACTTCTCGGTACTTAAAGGCACAAGCACAGCATGAAAGGCCCAAATCTTCCCACCGCTGCTTACTCCAGGTGCGTGAGAAGTCATCCACAAGAGCCATTTCCCCTGTTCTCGATGGGTTCAGCAGGAGCTGCAGCTCTCTGGATCCATTCCCAACCCTCCATGTCCCTGCTGTGCTAAGTCACGGTGTCACCCTGCGCCTCCAGCACGCAGCCATCAGCCAGAGGGCACTTGTCTGGACCCGGCTGTGCCCGCAAGCTACCAGGCAGGGCACAGAAGGTGCCTAGGAGGCACATCTGCTTAATAAGCATCACTGCAGATCTCACTGTTAGCAGGGATTTCTGGATGTCTGGGAGGTAGGAAATTAATAGCCATGCACCAGAGTGTTGGGCAGGCACTTGGATACGTAGTCAAATGTCTGGGGTAGAAAATAAATGAAATATGAGGAAGGATCAAGCCCAAGGGAATGGGAACACTCACGGAAGAGACAGAGCACCCGTGGAAAACAAATCAAAACCTCTACAACCAACCACACGAACAGGACTACAAGGCGCTTGCACAAGGAAAAGTACACTTTGAAAATTGCCAGAGCTGCCCTTGTTGTCAGATGTTTTGATTCTCTCTGTATTCTACTTAAGAGTAGAAAAAACAATCCATGACAACGGGTGGCATTTGAAATGTGTTCTATGTGACTTGCAGATTGAGACAGCATTGGTAAACCCATGCTTTCGGGTAGGGGATGACAGAAGCTGGACCTCTACAGACAGGCTCTTGATAAGCAGAAGTGACTAGAAACTCAACAGAAAACCCCTCTTCTACAGAAACTAACAGAAGCAAAACCAAAGTCCCAGTAGGGGATTAAGAGACCCCTTACAAAAAAACCATCACCACCACCACCAACAAAAAAAAAAAGGAACTCCAAAATATCTTCTAATGCCTTTTGGTACTTAGTTCAAGACTGTGGTTTAGGTTTTGTCCACTCCAAGTCTGACAACCAGCCATCTACGACAAGGTTATGTACTAGGACCGCACCTATCCTCCAGTTGTGATTGCTCCTTATTAAATTTAATCCAAGCAAAGGTGCATGCTGGGCAAGGAACACCTCTGTGAGGACTTCATCTGTGTAGCTAAATCTAGTCAGCCATCTGAGAAGAACATAAAGCACAAATCAGATTTGGGTCAGGCATCCGAGGAAACACTCCAAGAAAACACCCAATATTAAAAGTCACATTTTAAGAGAAATGAATTAACAGGTACTCATAACAAAACAGGGAGAACTGAGGCAAAGGGCTGTATTATTTTTTTTTTGTAGGCTAGATGATAAACCCTTTGGAGTAACAGCCTGCGTTTATAAGCTTTGATGTACAAGAGTTTGCAGTGAAACTACTTTAAAAAGGTTGTTTAAGTCTATACACATCAAGCATTTGAGAACAGGAGGGGAACCAGGTCTGACGTAAGTACAGGAGTCAGGTGTGGCCAAATTCTCCAGCAGTGGTTTATCCCTGACGTTCAACACGTTGATACCACAAACCATCAGAAAGATGCCTCTGAGCCCCGTCTGCAGCAAAGAAAACAAAACGCAGAGATCTACTGGCAGGGTCTGGCCTGTACTGTAACTCCACAAGCAATAAGATAACGCCAGCTCAGCTACGAAGGTACTTGAATTTCCTGGGGTTAGTTGAAAATTATTGCAAAGTAGGTATGGAACAGCCCAGTTACTGAAACCAAGGCAGAAACACAGAATCATGGGGAAACAAGGGAGAATCAGGGAGAAAATAAGTCTGAAGGAATGTGGAATGAAGGAAGTTGGTAGGTGAGCTATTCAACTGGGTCACTTCAGGGTCTGCAGAAAGTTATTAAGGCACAAATTATGGCTTGCTCACTACTGCAAGCCTCGTTCATACAACAAAATGGGCTATATCCATATCAGTATAGATAAGAATTGTTCTAAGTGACAAAAAGAAGAGCCAAAGTTGCAGGATGAGGTGTCAGAATGGCTCGTTGAACTAACTAGTGCTGGCAGAGATGTGTTTGGGGGATCCTCGCCCCCACATACAACCCGCTGAATGAGGTGACTTTACTGCAGGGGGGCTTCAGGCATTTCTGCTGGAGAGACTTTGAAGAAGCACCTGTAAGAGCCGGAGTGCTGGTATTACCAGGTGAAAACCTCGTGTAGGGAGAGGGAGGCGGTGATTGAAAGAGCACTTCACCTAACCCTCCATCGGGTTCAACCCATGGAGGGGTTCAAAGCAAAGCTTGCCCATAACCTCCATGGAAAACACAGCTGACAATGGAGGAAGTGAACCAGTAATTGGGAACAAAGGAAATGCTTCATCAAATATACCTCACTGGGTAACTAACTAACTAACATAACTAACAGCAGTTATTGCTGACCCTCTTCGGGAAGAAAAAAACCTGCGACGAGCAATCAGATGCAACAAGGATGCTTTTGCTGCTTCCAAAGCAGTCACATAAGGAACACGTACCACAAATAAAAGTAGAAATGAAAACCAAACCCAGAGTTGGTGTGGTTAAACAATAAACTTATCTGAACACAAAAGGCAACCACAGGAGAATCAACCTTTAAGAAGTTAACAAAAAAAAGGCATTCAACAATGGTAGATTAAGTGCAAGGTGCTTGCAGGAAAGCATAAAAACAAAAACAAAAAACCTAATAGTCAAGTACAATCTTCTTATTTTGATCATATATGAACTTCGAATTACCATAAGAAAATAGCGTCAGAGAGACCCCAGATGACTTTAAGTGGCACAAGCATAGCAAACACAGATTAGGGAAGTGTTTAAGTGAGAATATTGGGGCTCTTATAGATGAGAAGGAGAAACTAATTCAGGTTATGACCGAGACTGAAAGCTGATATTCTACCAATCTGAATGTCTCTGTATTCTAGTTCATCCATCATCTCTTACTTACAGGTTAAAAAATAAGAGGATGAGAGGTGAGCAAGAAATAGTTAACAGATCAGGCAGTACTATGGAAAGAAAGGTGAACACATGCACATAACCAAACTTCTGAGGAAGCTGCTCATAACAGCAAGAGATGCTCAAAGTGACCACATTCACGTTCATCTAAAAAACAAGGTCAAGTGTAAGCACTGTAACTAAATGTATTCTAAAATGCTCAAAAAAAATGTTTAAAAAAGGTAACACTTTACAACAGATTTCTTTACCTCCCCAAATTCCAGTGTTTTGCATCCAAGATTATCATAACAAAGATGACAAAACACCTTATGTTTTCTGTTCACACATGTTTAAGTAGTCCTCTGTAGTATTTCACATACTGCTACAAGTTTCCTGATCCTTAAATGTAAAGGAGACACATTTAACTTTTTGAAAACGAAAGCTGCAGTGACTCAGTGAAGGTGTACTTCCCGTTCATTTAAAAACTGTCTGGATCCTGTCCCGTTGCAGTGTTCCCTCGGAGCAATGACGACTTGGGGGCTGGGACACCACCACATGGCTGTCAAAATTTGGAAGATAACAGCCCCTGACAGAGCAAAGGTTGCTTCCTACAAGGAATGCCAGCCCAGAAGGTTCCGTTATCTTCCACTGGCAAAATAAAAGGAGGCAACAAAACACATTTGCACCCCTACCAGAAAATTTTAATTAGAATCATAGCTTATCCCGAGTTGGAAGGGACCCACAAGCATCATTGAGTCCAACTCCTATCAATTAAAATAAATATATATCCACATATATGTGCCCCAAAGAAGAATAATATGCCACCATTGAGTACTAATCAAACCCAATAAGCTCAAGGCTACTCATGACTCTTCCTCGCATACCTACAGCCTTCTAAATAAAGCACGTGCCGCCTGCTGGAGCCTGAGAATAAACACACGCTGGTGTGAAATGCTTCACAAGTGCTCTTCTGCATCCATGCCGAGTGTAAGAAGTCACTCGCAACGACAAATAATTAAGATTCAACATGGAAGATGTATGGAGTTAAGCAAAAATCTTTAAGCTGCCTCGGAGCATCCCGAAAGAGAAACAGATCTCATTTACAGTCCCGATGGCAAGTCGCTCCTCCTATGGAGTAATTGCATCGCAGCTTGTTAGAGCTATCAGCTTAATTACAAACCATCCCAAGCAGCAGCCAGGCAGCCCACTGGTAAAAACAACAGAAGCTATCACTGCTTTAGCAAATGAGGCTTGTGCCTCCCTCCAACAGCCCTTCCCCTTGCTCCTCACACTCTCCAGGCTGGGCTCACAGCTCTGCCAAGCTGCCCCCAGGACGGTCTCTGATAGGGATTCCCTGGAAGATTTGTTGCCTGTGCACAAACAAACAAACGTGGGATGAACAGAGCGCTGGGAATCAAAGAGAAAGGAGAGAGAGGCAGCATGTCAGCAGCACCGAATGGATGAGGAGCTGAAGGACACGGGACTTTTCTCTGGGAAGCACTATGAGGGAGCAAACCTGCCAGAGAGGGGCATGAGAAAGGCACCACAGGGAGGAATGGTATGGCCCGGATGGGAGGAAGGGCAACGTTAGGACACATTAACCCCTGATAAGAAGGAAAAAAGAAAAAAAAAAAAAAGAAGAAAAACCAGAGTGAGGAACTTCCTGGTATAGACAGAACGAGACAGCATGCAGTTTGCTTGCATGAGGAACTGTCAACTTCAAGGAGTGAAGTTGCTGATGGCCCCTCCTCCAGCTCTCAAACTAGCAACAAGGATCCTGACTTCACGTGCTGGCCTTTGTCAGCAACATCGGGTCACCAGCAGAAAGCTTCACAGCTAGAAGTATCATCACTGCATCAGGCATCAACACAAAGCAGTTCCCCAAATAACTCTGCATGGGTCATCTTCTTCAAAGTCTTGTGGTCCGAAGAATTAAAAAAATGTGTTTTACCTACATTTTTAGTTGTTTAGCAAGACACGTACACACCATACCAGATGCCCACGCCCAGACCTGGAGGGGATGGCATTGAATACCCAGCACATGGGGAGTTATACTCCTGGGGGACTTGGAGAAGCTTAAGAATATGCAACAAAGTACTGAGGGAGGGAAAAAATCATCAGATTTTAAAACATTTATATTGTTATTGGGGCTAGAGATAAGCTAGGCAATCTGAAACCTTATCTCAAAATCATGGAGCACTTGCACAGATCCATAAGCCCTGATTCACAGAGGAATCTGAGTACTGGGTTCAGGGCGGAGGAAGTCTGAAATTCACCTGCTGGGAATAAACTCCTATCCAGGAAAACGGAGCACATGAGAATTAAGTACGATACTGAAACTGGGTGTTTGATAATCGTCTGTGACTTGAGATGAAATGTCCTGTGACACACACCCAGACAGGAAAGCGGTTTGGGAGGGAGGAGGCCGGATCAGCTGTCAGTGGAAAAATCTTTGCCTACCAAATTACTTTGCTTTACGGTACTTGTTCCTGGGTTTTGATAGGCACTTAAACCAGTCACCAATTTTCTCGCCATCCCAAATTTTCTATTGTAGCAACACAGAAGTGGGACAGCGGAGCCAGCACTGTCCTGCCTCAAACTAATGAGTTGTGACAGATACGAGCCGGGGACACCACAACTTGTTACTCATGGACAGCTGCCTGAGCTAGGGCCGTGCTGGTTGGGACACTGCACATTTTGTCCCCGAGCTGTTTATTTTCATGTGGCTTTCGCCACCACCATTAGCTCGTACGGATCTGTGTCGGGATCACCGAGCAAACTTCCCAGCACAGCTACGTGTTCTGCCTCACGGTGTGATTGTTGTGTGCTGCACGCAAACAGATGCTGAGATTGCGGATAGAGCAGAAATATTGAAAAAAAGAAGAAAAACACAACATCAACTCTCAATTTTGTTCTAATTGCTAATCAGAGCACTTGGTAACTCCTGTAAGAAGTCTGGTGTTGTAGACTACCAGCTATTTTAGCATGATTGTTGTTGAAAGTGCTTCCACTAAGTGTGCTTCATTGATTAGGAAATGACAGTATCATCCAGGGAGAAGGTAAGTGATGCTCGCTCCTGTTACCTAACAAGATAAAAGAAGCTACTTGTAAAAGCATTGTTCAACGATATTGGAGCTTTTAAGACTTGGAACAAAGTACATGGGAAGATAAACAATTTGAATGGCCCTAACAAAGCAAAGCAGGCAACTCCACCTGCTTCTGATACAATACAAAATGCTCCTAATCGCCACAGACAACTTCATCCAAATTAAATTTGAACTAGAAAAAAACTCAGCCCTTTACTTGTCTCCTTTAGGATTTCTACAACTTGGGGGCTGTTACCAAATCAGCAAATGAGACTGAAGTAAATGCCGTCTGTCATCCCAGTTCTCCTCACTAGCACTAATCCCTGACCAGATGCAGTGAATTTAAGGGAAGCAGTGGCACGTTAGAATTAAAATAGATGCTGTTTAAACCCATGCCCACAGTACTGGGTGTTATTTGTCCCGAACATGGAAGAGAAGTGGCTCTTCCACATTTGAACCAAGGTTAACAGTGAACACTGAGCGTGGACCTTAAAGAGCAGCGGTGCCAGGTTAAGCCCTGAATGAAAGCAGCTCCACAAGCCCTCGAGGAGATGCTCTGAGATCTTATCAGCATCCTGCAGGCTCCAGCTCACCTTCCTGCGAACAGGGGGCCTGAATTGTAGAAACGTGCCCCCCCGTGAGCCGATAAACCTTTTAGGGACCATAATAAAGTAAGCAGTGGTACTGTGGCTGCGCTTAGCGCCCCAAACACCTCTCTGAATTGCAAGTCAGCTCCTGAAGGGAAAACAAAGTTAGCTTTTTCTAGATGATGAGGCAGCGTGTGTAGCACCGGGCTCGGCATCCCGCAGGCCCGGTGCTCAGGGGCTGCGGGGTCAGCTCCGGGCAGCGCCGGGGCCGGGCCGCACTCCCCTCCTGCCGCGCTGACGGCGTTTTGGGCTGAAAAACGACGGGATTGGGGAGCGGGGAAGGAGCTGCCCGCCGGGCCGGGTGCCGGTGCCGCAGGGCACGCCCGGCTCCCCGCCGGATACGAAACCTCCCGCAGCCGCCGCGCTTTCGTTTCTCCCCGCCGCGGCCCACACGTGCTCGGGGCACCGGCCCCGGCGCCGAACCCGCCCCCCCCCCACCCCGTGAGGGGCTCCCGGCCCCGCTAACGGCCACCGGGGGGGGGAGGGCAACGCTTCCAACGGTCCCAACGGTTCCCCCCCCGCTCGGTGCCGCCCCCCCCGGCTCCCCACGCACCTTGTAGGAGTCGGTGGCCAGCAGGATGTTGAACTCGGCCCCCGCCGCCGCGCACTCCATGGCGCCGGGGCCCCGGCAGCGGCGCGGGAGCGAGCACGGGGCGAGGCGCGGGCACGAGCGCGGCGCGGGCACGGGCACGGCGCGGACTGGGGCTGCGCCGCCGCGGGAGGGGGGCGGGCCCCGCCAGCGCTGTGTGGGCGGGGCCTGGGCGCGGCGCTCCCCGCGCGCTGATTGGCCGCCGCCGCGCGGCGGGGGGAGGGCGGCTCGCTATTGGGCGAGGGGGAAAGGAGGGAGGGGCGGTGGTGACGCGAGGGCGCCGCGCGATGGCTGGGGGAGGGGCTGGTGACGTCAGCGAGCGGCCCTGTGCGCGCGCTCTCATGGGTCGGAGGCGGGGGCGCGCTGCGGGGTGGGGGGAGCGGGGGGGGGGCTTCGCTTCGCTCCTGCCCCAATTCCTGCAGGGCTCTCCCGGCAGGGGGGGCTGGAGGTGGAAGGCGAGCTGCCCCCCCTGCCCCTGAGCGTCCCGCACGGCCACATTTCCCGGCAGAGACGGGGAGACCCTCGTTCCCGTTCGGAAAACAGCCACCCTAATTAACAATGCATTAATTGCATCGCTCCCTTAAATTGCGGAAAGTCAGACCCACGCTACAGGGCTCCTTTTTTCGTAAAACCCTGACGTTTCCAGGCTGCAGAGCGCTGGTGGCGGATCCCCCAGCCCTCGGTACCACGATTAATGATGTGCTCAGACGGCGTTTTTAATTGTCAGCATCTCCCCGCTCCTCCTGCTGGCTCTTTGCGCCTCACGGCGTGCCAGAGCCCGAGGAATGGTTTAATTTAGCTCCCGTAAGCTCATCCGAAGCCGTATCTGCGCTGAAATATTGTAAAGTCAGGGCATTAATGGGAAATGGCATTGTGCTGAACGGAGCCGCGTTAAATCACGCGTTGCTGGTTAAGGGAACGTATTTGACATCTGGGAAAAAATTAAATGCTGCTGCGGCAGTGGGAGAGGTGGTCCTCGGGACCTCAAAGCCTGATGTCCGTGCTGTATTTGCCATGTTATCCCTGAACCCAACTTCGGGCTGATCACCCGGCTCACTGAAACAAGGATTTGTAGTTTACGTGGGGTGTAACTTCTCGTTTCAGATGGCACCCCATAAGGAAATGTTGTCCTTCAGTTTAAATGCAGGTTCAGCTAAATCGGTTCTGACACCGTTTAGCCTACCAACAGAGCCGGGGATCTTCATTAATTATCTTATAACATTTTCCTTTGACATATGAGACACTGTTAGAGGTACTCATTTTAGGTATTTCTAATAAACAGAGCCCTAATGGTGGGTTTAATAAAGCCATATTAATCCATGGACGTGTTTTTCTCCCTGAGGATTTCTGATAAGAAGTGATATTCTTCATAGTAGAAGTGTCCAGTCAGCATTTTATGTATATGAAGCCTGTAATGTAGCCCGCTGCTGCAGTTGGGGGAAGCTCTCCTGAAAATGTGTTCTCAGCCTGATGTATTGGGAGGTGTGTAAGGACAGCCAAAGTAGGATGGAGATTAGATCATATCACTTTGGTCACTATTGCAAAACTGGGTATTTATTTCCTCTAGCTGTGAGAGTCATGTCACAGCTGCACAGAAGAGCCGCGTGACTGAAATTTCTGCACACACCATGGTTATGCACAGTGTGAATTTCTCACCTGAAGAATTTCTGGTCAGTTTGGTAATTCTGAGCCCAGACCAATCCCTTGTGCTGTGTTTATCTTGGTGGTAATTCCGTGGCATATCAATGAATTAAATGTCAGTATTATCACAGAATCAGAGAATCATTAAGATTTGAAAAGCCCTCCAAGACCACCTGGTCCAACCACCCCCTACCACCAATGCCACCACTAACCCGTGTCCCCAAGCACCACGTCCAACCTCTCCTTGAACACCCCCAGGGACGGTGACCCCACCACCTCCCTGGGCAACCCGTCCCAGTGCCTGACTGCTCTTTCTGAGCAGAAATGGCTCCTCATTGCCAGCCTGTACCTCCCCTGGCGCAACTCAAGGCCATTCCCTCTGGTCCTGTCACCAGTTCCCTGTGAGAAGAGGCCGACCCCCAGCTCCCCACCCCTTCCTTTCAGGTGCCTGCAGAGAGCAATAAGGTCTGCCCTGAGCCTCCTCTGCTCCAGACCAAACACCCCCAGTGCCCTCAGCCGCTCCTCACAGGACTTGTGCTCCAGGCCCTTCACCAGGTTTGTAGCCCTGCTCTGGACATGCTCAAGGGCCTCAATGTCCTTCTGGTGCTGAGGGGCCCAAAGCTGAACACAGTACTTGAGGTGTAGCCTCACCAGAGCAGAGTACACAGACTATCTGATCATTTCTGTTCAAATATGCAGGCAAAACAGAGCTCTAGCTGCCCTGCTTTGTGCTTTAGGTTTTGTATGGGTTGGTGCAGCTAGTACTTGTGGAGTTTAAGCTTATAAAGGTTGGCACCAAATGCCTCTGTGCCTGACAGACAGGTTGGAATTGCTGGATGGTATCAGACATCTGTGTCTCTCCACCTCAGTGCATACCACTGTTCATTTGGGAGCTATAAGGAAAAGAGCGGAGCCTGGAGACTTTTTTTTTTTTTTTTTTAATTGAAGACTAAGTCTGCTCAATCTCCTTTTATCCTTCCTAAACCTTCCCACCCTACACCACTCCGCAGCACCCCAATGCTTCCTCTGTGTTCTTGTGGCATTCTTTCACCATGGAAGGGGCTCCGGAGTTAGTCAGCGCACAACTGGCTGAGATGTTAGTGCCATCCAGGTAGATTTCATTAGGCTTGAGAATTTTATTCTTATTGCTAAAAACAGTATCCATCAATAGTCTTATTAAATAGAATCACAATCACAGGGAATCATGGAGAGGTAGATTATTTTGCACAGAAGTGAATAAAAGAAAATCCTGACACATCACTTTAAATCATAGTCAGTGAATGAAGCAAGCACTGGTGTTTCTCCCTTGTAGTTTATCAAAGGCTTGTGTAGAAGCCTCATTAAGTCATAACTCAAAGTGCTCTTTAAAAATTCTGTGTTATGCAGGCTGTATAAATAACTGAACGTAACATGTCTGAAAATAAGAGGAATGTGCTATAGGACAAGGTTAAATCCAGTGCAAGGCTCTGTTTACAGGAGATGGCACAGCCTTTTGGTGGGCAGACACACTAGATTATATGTAATTTGATGTTTAGATCTTTTGTCTCTCTCTGTATGTCTATGTGTGTGTGTGTATACACGAACTAATATTCTATTAAAATACTGCTTGGTGGTCTGTCTACTGAAGTTCCTGTTGAGTCCATGGTGTAGCATCTTTTTTCTGAACTGCAGCCTACCAAGAGGTGCTTATACGACCGCAGGACCTGGGGCAGCAAGATTCACATCTCAGGACAACCAGCCTTCAAATGGTTATCAGGCTTTGTGGTTTCACAAAGTGGATCACAATGGGTCAGGTTTTCTATATACCCTCCTGAGAGCTCCATCTCACCGTTAGGTCTTATCTTTAGAAGCAGATGTATGTATTTCAGCTGGGGATTGGATTCCTAGCCTTCCAGATATGCTGCCAGACCTCTTGCCTTGGTTTTTGGAAGAGGTGAGTTTCAGGTTCATAAGGCTAACCTCATTTCAGGTTATGATTATGCCTTTATTCAGCACATGAATATTTATTTCTTGACATGCAATGCATAACCCGTACTGAGGTTTTCACTAGGGAGTAAAAGTTCAATCACTTTACTGCCCAGAGTAATGTGAAGGTGAGATAACTTGAAAATGCTGCCACACAGATGTACGAATGCCACAGGATCCCCTGAAGTTTCTGAAGATGCTGAGCTACTTCACTGCTTCTGCATAGTCACTGTGGATGCACCACAGTCTGGCAGCTTTGGCTGAGTCCTGAGGCTCCCTCCACAAAGAGCCACTCAGGTGTCTCTGCTCTGTGTTTTGCCACTGCTCCAGATTCCTCACGAGTTAAGTAAGTGTTGTGCATGGATATCTGAGTGCATCTGCCTAGAACCAGCTTGGATCAAGACAGACCTTCCTGAGCTGGGGCTTGCTGGATCTGATGTCTTTCCATGAGTAGAAGTTCCTGTGCTGCACATCTGAGTCTTCCTGGTTTTGTCGTGTGGTTCAGATACACAGTGAATGGAGCGAGCTTGGTCAGTAAAGCTTACTCATCACGTCCCAGATCACATAAAACAGCGCAGCCACTTCCAGATCTGAACCGACACACTCAGCGCTGTTTAACCTTGTTTGTGCAGCGCTGCACCCGAGCCAATGAACTTTGTATTAATAACCTCTGAGCTACACAGACTGTGTCTGAGGCACAATGTGCAGCTGAAATCACCCTCCACAGCTAGTTAAATGTTATCTGTGGACTGTGGGAGGAAGGAGGGTAGCTGTCATGAATATTAGACTGGATCACTTGTGCTTTGCCGACACGTCAAGGTTCCCAAACATCCCAACAGCTCAGTTTCTTTTTCTTTTAAACCAAGTAAGCACAGAGTATTTTCTTTGCCTCCCAAACCAAATTTCCTCCACTTCATTAGAGTGCCCTGAGGCTCAGATTGGGCAAATAGAGCTCATGTTAATTAATGCGTCTGGCTTTTACAGGAAGAAGAGGGAACCATTTCCAGTAAATTTATTCCAGGATTCAGAAGTACTTCTCAATAGTTTCTTCAGCATTGTTTGGCCGATGGAGAATTTGTGCTGTTATGGTACAGTGTGAAGATTTTACTGTCATTTTTGTAGAATAACATTTGTAATTTAATCACTTTTTACTGCTCTGGAGTAAAACAATAAATTGTAAGTCCTGTGGAGCTGAGACCACTTCTAGTTCTGTGTTTTTTGTCGCCTAATGTGGTAAGGACTGATTCAAACCAGAGCCTCTGCATTTTTGCAGTAGCAGCAACTGCATTGTCCATGGAGTGTGACTGAGTTTTCTAAGGTTTGGAGGGACAAGAGACCTCAAACAAAGCTAGTCTTTTGTTGTGTATTTGAAAGAACCATTTCCAAAGAGAGTGAGATGTCCAGTTGTGTGTCCAGGTAAGAATTAACAACAGGTTAACAGGTTAACAACACCCAATGTGCCGTTGTGTTAGCAAAACATGCAAAGTCCAACCACACTGCCACAGATAGATCCAAGCACCAAACTACAGTTGTCAGGTTTAGAAAGCTCAGAGATGGCTTCCCAGTGATCCAGGTCTCCATGCTCATTCTAGCAAGGTGAAGGTCATATTTCTATTTATTTTACTTCTGTATACTCAGGAAGAAAAACCTGTAGTACCTTAGAAACTCTGATTCCACAGAATTTCTGGTTTTGCTGTGTTGGCAACATGGAAGATTGGTGATCACCCAGTTTCTGTAACATTTGCGCTGTTTTTTTTTTTTTTTTTTTTTTTTTTTAAAATGAGATAAATCAACAGATTTGTAAAAAACAGGAGGCAGCCCTGACACTTACTACCATTGTGCTTCAACCAGTCGGTTGTAGGAGTGGCGGTTTCACAGCCGGTGACATCAACCAGTCTCCTCACATGAACTTCAGCCTTGAACTGGGGTCGTGTTAACATACTCAGACACTTTCTACTTAGGCATGATCCCGTAACAGGCAGCACTTCTCCAGTCAGTAGTCCAAACTACCGCTGACTTCAGTGAGCTCAGGACCTTGCATACTGTCTCTTTAAAGAGAGAAAATAATGAATAATTTATTTCTGCTCTCTAGAAGAATGGTACGGAGGGCAAGCAGCACTGAGCAGAGAGTATTCTGGTAAAAAATATCACAAGGCTACAAAATTTTGTTGCACTAAAAGTTTAAAGAAATGTGTGATTTTTTTTTTCTTGCACCCTTTCTAAATGGGAACAAGATCTCGCTCCTACTGTTCCCGAGGAGTGCGAATATTTAGATGATAAAGGGACCAGGACTGAGCCCCAAGTGATGTCCATTTTCATAACAGCTCATCACAGGCTTTAGGATTTGGCTAAGGGAAAAATTAAAGCCCTTTCAGGCCGTCAGCAAGGATATTAGTACCTGTGGCTGGAGCTGAGATACTGCATACAGATGCAGGGCTGTTCTGCTAAGTCATCCTAGCTCTAGGTGAGCAAGCCCTGCATGCGGATGCAGAATCATTTCTGCTCACTCAGTGCTGGTGCATTTGAACTGCTGCTGGCTGTGCCATGGCTTCTGCTTCTCCCATGCAGAAGTGGAAAGCTGGAAAAAAATAAAAGAGGTGGAAATTGTCTAAGAGAATACCTTCAGATCAGGGGATTTGAAATCATGGAAATTGATATTCGGGTTTGCATTCTGTTGCTTCTGAAGGTAATAATGAAGGAAAACAGAGGGATTTAGAACAATAGCCTAAACCCATAACCCACAAAAACCACCTTGTGTGCTTAAATTTAGGGTGTTAGTGGATTTATTGACTTGAGCAGGATTAAAGTCAGCACGTTTGGTGAATAATCACAGAAGTGATGAAGTAGTGTGTGACTGTGTGCACGCTTTTGCAGAGCTGGAGATCTTTCTTTCTGATGTCCCAGACAGAAATGATCTTGGCAAAAAAGCTATTTTTTTAAAAAACAGCGGTCTTACACAATATTTGCACTGGCACAGGACACTGTGCTTCACAAGATCTCTGTTGACTGGTTTATGCAAAATCCACTCACTGGAGCAGCAGATAGGGCTCCCAGCACAGATTTTAGGGTATAGATTAGACATAGGTCTCTTCTGCTCCCTTTCAGACCCAATCCATCTCCCATTCTCTCTATGGCAGACAACCTTGAGCAGGTTGGCAGGCAGCCTAGGCTCCCTTGGCCAGGAAGCTCAGCTGGAGGGCACACGCTGGGAGCAGCAGCCTCTTTCTGCTGGGCTGTCATTTAAATGGGTGGGCAGTTTTCAGCTCTCGCTCTCCACGAAGGGAAAGATTGCAGCTGCATTTTGCAAAGACCTTAATCCCATTAGCGTGCATGAAGCGTGGCCTAGAAATGCTCGCTGGATGCAAGCAGAGGGATGTTGTCTGTGGATGCTGGCAGGCCGAGGTGCTGGAGCAGCTGTGGGTGTGCACAGAAGCAAAATGACCAGCACCAAGAAAGTCTTTGGGCTAAACACAAAGGCACCTACTCCGTTATATACAGCTGCACAGAGTTTTCTATGAATGCTATTTTAAAAAAAATTCTACTTTATTCGCCTTTGTCCTATTTTTCTTTTAAGACTGTGTTTAAACATGAAATTAAAAATGGAGATGAAAGACTGCTGTGTGGCAGGAGGAGATAGGGATGAAGATTGTGCATCAATTTCTGATCAATACATGCCAGATTGATGCATTCTCTGATTCTACAAATAAATAAAAAAACAACCACTGTATTACCTCAAATTATGAGAAGCTACAAGAGGTGCTGAGCAGTGGAAAGGAAGGAAAAGCTGCCTGAGCCCAGGAGGAAGAGAGATGGCAACCATGCTATGTAACAGCTTGTGCTGCATCGGGAATCAACGTGGGATCCCAGTTTGAGCAATGTTATTTGGATTGCGCCTTCCCAACAAGTACCTGTAGGGTCTGGCTTTCCCTTTTCACT
Organism: Aythya marila; assembly: GCF_965140915.1. NCBI lineage: Eukaryota > Metazoa > Chordata > Aves > Anseriformes > Anatidae > Aythya > Aythya marila. The sequence continues at coordinate 192,958,944 of NC_139042.1, read as the reverse complement.
TTGGCAACGTTTGGAGAGTTTGTCAATCCGATAAATTGCATGGAGCTGAATTACAGCACGGCCCCCTGCACACGGTATTTTCTTGCCAGCTTCTCTTCTCACCCTGGTTTGCCAAGCTCCCTGAACTCAGTTCCTGTCTACTGTCTCATTTCTTCCTCAGTGCTCTCAAGAAATGAACCAAATAATTAAAAAACACCCCTGATACCCCACTCGTTTATAGCTAGTCCTTCCTCTGGGATCATTAGCAAGGTGACTTTTAATATTTATGTCTCTGTAGATTAGATCCTAAGATATCCAAGTGAGTAGAAACAGGCATGAGGTTTTAGACTGCTGATTTTAGAGGCAGGAGTTATGTGTCAAACCAGCAGTGAGGTTATTGCTTGGGATGAAGCAATAATCAGCTCTCTGGCATTATTGCTTTTTAGACATGGAAATAGGATAATCTTTAGCACAAAATTAAAAAGTCAGGTCTCTAGCTGACCAGGTAGCAAGTAATATTCATTCCATAAAGGTTTCAGGTATCGTGATCCCACAAACCCAGTGAGGTGAATAGTTGGCTTATGACAACCCTCGGTGTCAAATGAAATGTGAAACTTTCCATAGCTGCTGTTAATTTTACTACATTGAATCAGTCCCTTCCTTATATTTTCATCTTCTCATACATTTTCTCTGTCTAAAGCAGCCCTTTTCCTGCTCCTGGCAACACTTCCTTTCTTCTTGCTGGGGAGGCAGAAGGTTTCTGATATCTGATCTATTTTTTCTCTGTAGGTATCTCCTTCTATGGTCTACATAGTACTCTTTTCTTTCTTTTACAACCTGATCATAGTAGTGGAAATTAATCCATATTCCTTTTAAGAGGATTTATTTCTGTGTCACCTTATATTTCTCAGTGGTTTTGCATTATCCGCTCAACTAACTCCTACTGTCACAAAGATCTTCCATTTGATAACAATTTGATTCCAATTAAAAGGTTTATATTTGTGAGGCTTTTAAGATTTACATTATGATGGCCTGATAAATATTGTACATTTGTTAATCCCAGTGGTTTCTTTTATAGAGAATGGAAACTGGAGGGGGTGGGGGGAAAATCTGATTGTGTAGCTCAAGAAACAATGCTCTATTCCATGCTGAACTGCTAAAGAGTCAAAACTTTTCCTCCTCAAGGGAAATGTACAGAGAACAGTGAGGGATAAACTATCTAGGCTGGAGCAATGTAAAAGAGTGGGTGTGAAAAGAAAGACTGAAAATAGATGATCCAGAAGATAACAATGAGAGTCTATATGTAGAAGAAATGGTCAGTGATCCTTTGCTATGCAAACACTGCTGGAGCAATCTTCCCCACCCCTCTGATGAGTCATGGCTACGGGGAGGTTCTCAGCAGTTCCACTAAATCAGGAATATTCATTTATGTTTCGATTCACATTTTCATACATGGGTGTTTTGGCTGCTGACTATCCACCTTAGCATCTATTCTAGCAGATCAATTTTCCAAGAGATGTACCTGGGATTATTTTGTATGGCGTGTAAGGTAGGGCCAGGGCAAGGAGGACTGCTGTGAATTTCCAGTCTCACAAGGGTGATATGGGAGCTCCAGATACAAATCAGGATGAGCTTTGGTTCTACATTCAGACCTGGGACTTATAAGAGATTCCTGGATGCAACAGTGTACTAAATAGTCTCTAAAAATACTGCATTATTTTGATCTTTGTAGAGAGGACATGCATCAGAAAGAAAAAAGAAAAAGAAAAAAAAAGAAAAAAAAGCGAGCTGAATTCTTGGCAAATCTCTAGCCCATTTCTTTTCTCACCATTTCCTGATGGATATCAGGCAAATCACTTCAACTCTGTGTGATAATTCATAGAACTGTCCAGGTTGGAACGGACCTCTGAAGATCTCTAGTCTGGCCTGCTGCTCAAAGCAGGTCGATACGGAATTCAGACCACATTGCCCAGGGCTTTATCGTGTCAGGTCTTGAAAATTTCCAAGGACAGAGATTACCCAGTCTCTCTGGACAATTTGTTCCAAATGCTTCATCTTCCCAGTAATTATTTTCCCCTTATATCCATCTAGAACCTCCTCTGTTTCAATCTTGTAGACTCTGGAAGGCTGCTATTAGGTGTTCCCTAAAGCCTTCTCTAGGCTAAAAAAGCTCAGCCTCACCTCACAGGGTATGAGTGATCTGATCATGTTGGATGAGACAAGATGTCTCAAGAGGTACTTGCCTCAATCCTCTTCCAGGGAGAAAGAAATTCTTTGCTCCTACTTCTAGACACAGTGGCCTGGGAGACCTTGCTGGTGATGACTGAGGTGAAGGAAGTATCGAGTACTTCAGACTAATCTGTGCCCACAGTCAGTAAATCACCCATCCCATTCACTAATGCAGCAGTAGAAGCTCTTGTTGCACTTGATGTCCCTCACAAGTCTTAACTCTGCCTTTCCTGACTTCATCCGTGAGTTCCTGAGCAATGTTTTAATATTTCCATACAGAGCCTTTGTCTGTCTGTCCGTCCATCTGTCCGTCCATCCATCTGTCCATCCAAACATGCCAGAATTCTGCTGGTATAACTTACCTCATAATGTCTCCATGATTCACGTGATATCATAGCTCTGTATCCAAATGTGGAGTCTTGCTGCTCCTGTTTGTTTCTCTAACTGCGTATGTTTACATGCAGGCATCTGAGGTGGCCCTTTTCCATCTGTTTTATCCTTCCCAAGGGCTTTCTTGCTCCCATCAGCTTGTCCCATGTACTTACCAATCTGACCTTCCTTGCTTAACTGCAAGCTATTATCACTGTTCTCTGGCGTATCATTTGAAGTCCTCTTTACCAGCTGGCAAGCCTGCTGCCTATTTCTTCCCTGTAACATGAGGGTGGTTGTATTTTTCTGTCTTACAGGCATGTCATAATGATAGATACATGAACAAATTTTGAGCAGAGCTGGTGAAAACAGGAATATCTGCCTTGTGGGCAATTTGTGTGTGATGAAAAATCTTTATGTTAGAAACAAAGGTAGAAATGTCAGTATTTGATGCAAAGGGATTTCTTAATATATTTTTTTAACATAAATACAAATATTTTATTAAAAACAGACTTTAAAAATGTTGAAATTGGAGCAGAGACCTCAGCGTTCAGAAACCCACTTCAGCTGCAGTGCACAACCTGGATGCTCTGCTTGGAGTTCCAGAAAGATGAAGTGAATTAGCAGGCTGGAAGCCCTGGGAAGAGTGAATGAACCTAGAAGCTTCAGACTCAGCAGTTGCAGGGTTTCTGGGGTCCTCACTTTGTGTTGGAGCAACAAAGTTGGATCTTCTATGCTTTTGGGGGTTCCTGGAAGTTCAAGCATGCTCTTGCCTAATAAATCAGTTGGCAGCAATCAAGGAAAGGTTTTATTTTAACGTCTCTTTAATAATAATAAAATAATAATAACATAATTAATAATAAAATAATAATAAAAATATTTAAAGCTTGTATGTATTTATGAGCTCTGTTAGTTCTAGCTACTCAGTGGCTCATACCTGTTAAATCAGAAAACTCCCCAACCAGTTGCTCAGACAATACATTACTGAGGGACTGTAACCATACAGATCTGAGTAATTCCAAGCTTGGTGGGCAGCTGGAGGCGTTTTGTGAGCTCTGTGATGAACAGTTAGCTCATTGCACCTGCCCTAACTTCCTTGTGGAGGTTACAGCAAAGGCCGTTGGCATCACAATAAATGGTGATCTCTGTCACCACAGGCAGAGATTGTGGAAGACTTGAATGTTATGCCAGCAAGGGAGGAAGATGACTACCATGTGGGACATGAATCAGCTGTTACCCTTTTACTGTGTACAGGCAATAACCTCACAAAGGTTAACCTCACACTTCTTTTCTTGATGGGTGCGATGAGCAGACTGGGAGACCCATCAGATCAGGGCGTGTAGGATGCAAATGCATGCCTGAAGAACACTTTTGAAGGACACTACAAGCAATGTAAATACCTTTGGCTAATTGCTGTAGTAACTACTTCCTCTGATTGTTGTAGTTCATGTGAAAGTAAATCAGTTATTCTAGTTCAGGAAATGAGCTCAAGATGGTGGGACGAGTCTGTACAAGCAACACATACTGACATCTTTCTCCACGTAGATATTTCTGTTTACTTTTTGAGAAAGATTTTAAAGTCTGTAAATTCATCATAAGGAGCCAAGAATTCCCAATATTTCTGTGAACACTACTGTGAATTACTCATGAATAAAATATCATGTTGTATTTTATCTTCTATAAAATTTCTGATCATCATCAGGGCTATCTAGGAAATGATAGCGAATTCCTGCATTGATTTAATGCTCTTGCTTGTAGGTGACTGGGGAAAACCTGAACTTCACTTAACATTTTCTGAGCAACCCCTAGCAGTTATCACAGAAGCAGCAGGATTGAAGTGCTTTAATCTTCTATAGCTCAGGTCGCATGGCTCTACCTGGAACTTAGTGGCAATCGAGCAAGTACAGATAGTCCAGTTCTTAAGGGAACTGCTGGAGCATTAACTTTTACTCCGTTCATACATACTAATTACATACACATTGCGGTGTGAATAGGAAAGGTTAAGAAGAGTCAAATTAAAATACTTCAGCCTTGCTTCACTCTGTTATATTGATATAAATGAGGCATAAGCATATTAAATTCAGTAGTGGTTACTGCTATGTAGAACGGGTGTAATCATTACAGAATTTTGCAAATTTAAGTTGAAACTTTGCCCCTTAGGGTTAAAGTAAAATATATTATCGCATGTGAACTCTGATTCAACAAAGGCTAAAGACTTAATTAGTGCAGCATTTCAACCTCCCCCCCCCCCCCTTTTTTTTCCCCCTGATCCATGCAGCTTTGTTTAATAATAACAATTAAGTCTTTCAAAGATCAACAGAGACCTGTATGAATAACATACTTCTTTTTACATACTTGATAAAGCAAAGATGGTGAAGGGCCTAGAGGGCAAGATGCATGAGGATGGCTGAGGCCCCTTGGTTTGCTCAGCCCAGAGCAGAGCAGGCTGAGGGGAGGCCTCATGGCGGCCTGCAGCTCCCTCACGAGGGGAGCGGAGGGGCAGGCGCTGAGCTCTGCTCTCTGGGGACAGCGACAGGACCCGAGGGAACGGCATGGAGCTGGGACAGGGGATGGTCAGGCTGGGGGTTAGGGAAAGGGTCTGCACCCAGAGGGTGGTCGGGCACTGGGACAGGCTCCCCAGGGCAGTGGGCATGGCACCGAGCTGCTGGAGTTCAAGAAGTGTTTGGACAGCGCTCTCAGACACAGGGTCTGACTTTGGGGTAGTCCTGTGTGGAGCCAGGAGCTGGACTCAGTGATCCCTGTGGGTCCTTTCCAGCTCGGGATATTCTATGATTCTATGTCTTTTAAATAATAAATAAAATTGCTGTATTTCACATTATCATGACTGTATATCAAATCAAGACTATTAAATCTGATTAAGCTCCCAACAGCTGGGTTTGTCAGTATTAAAAGCACCAGCAGGAACAGTTGTAGATTTTTACCTTCTCCAGACTATCAGTGGACAAGATGAGAGGTACACACCCTTATTAAAATGGACTGCGTTTTTACTTTACAAGTATCAGACACTGATTGTTTATGCAATATTCACCAAGTCTAGCATTAAAGAATGAAAATAAAAGTGTCCACATCACTATATTGTCATGTAAAAATTGTTGGAAGGTTTTGTTAATGTCATCAGTGCAGTCAGATATTGGAAAACGTCCTTAATGGAAACTTGGTTACACAGACATTGCTTGGTATGTACAACACGCAGATTTCTTTAATAGTTTTTTGTTTGTTTGTTTGTTTTTCCCGCAGGATCTGAAATTTAACATTTTTTCTGCCTCTTGCTGCAGTCAGATCCGAAACCCAAAGAGATTTGAGATGAAATAATTTATACTTTGATTTATTTGTGGCTTTATTATCTTACAGAATCTTAGAGATTTTTTACATATAAGAACATTAATCCAGCATTCTGAATAAATTTCTCATCTCTTCAGCTTATTTGGAATAAGGGTCTTCAGGTTATTTTTCATAAGTTGTCAGACACTGCTGTGTAGTTTTGAAATGTCACTGCAATTCAGGGAGAGTATTTCCAAATATATGAGAGATTTTGATCAATAAGATGGCAGTCAAAAAGAATATGTTTTGTAGTTCAACATCAGTCTACCCTTTTAAGATCTTAGAGCCCTTTGAACATTGAAGGAAAGAAGCCTATAAAATATACCAAGTAGGCGACATTATTTTCATTTAACAAATTGGGAAACTAAAGCATACAGAATTGTAAACATTTTTTAAATGTCCACTGATTTTTTTGGGAGGCAAAGATTGTGTCCCAGGCTCTGGGTTCAGAACAGGTTCTAGTATTTAATTATGTTTAGCCCTTGATTTCTATTCCATGTATTCACCTGGTAGAGTGACCATTTTTTCTTGGGCTTTTGTCATTGCATACCTCACTCTGACTTCACTTTGCTTGTGTTATTCAATGACCTATAATGTAGTTCAAAGAAGAAGCCCTGCACTCAACAGGCAGGACCCATTGGCACAGGCACTACTTTTTTTTTTTTTTTTTTTTTGGAATACGGGGTCTATGGTCAAGAATGTGTCAAAAATGATCTCACTTAAGATGATGAAGATGAAAACTTTGAGCATTCATCGTGGTGCTGCTTGTAGTTTGGCCTTCATATAAAGTCTGTTATGGTAGAGGAAACCTGGGACACTGTCATTCCCATCCAACATCAAGAACAGTGATCTAGGTGAAGTCCATCCAGTGGAATTAAGAAACCACTTCTTTCTTCTGTCACCACCATCTTCAGTCTTCATGCCATGATTCTTGACTACCCAGAAGCCTAACATTGGTGACTGCCTTGCTTTGTGCATTTGCTTCAATCCCAAGAGAAGGGAGAAAGGGACATGAAAGGAATGAACTGTGAATGCAAGCATTTTTTTAAAGCTGTCCCCGTCATTCTTGTTGTTGTAGACCACCTACAGATGATAGAGTGTACTGGGTTTGTTAAAGAGGAGTTTCCCCTTTTTGTCATCAGCTGGAGAGGACTTATGTTCAGAAATCAGTTACATCACATCAGTTACTGTGGTTAAGAGCATACTGCAACTGTTGTGTTGGTTATGTATATTGTGATTGCAGTTCTGGGAGGAAAACTCCTTTGAACAGCATCTGCTTTCATTTCCTGTAATTGGCCTGGTGTTGTGGTGTTACTGTCAGTGCTATTGCAGTTACATTTATTCACCTTACGTGTAGCACTTTGTTCCACTCCCCTTTCCTTTTCCAGAACTTCCTGGACTATGATGTCCCCTTCTCCATCTCTTTGGAAAACATCTACCTGTTGTCAGGTCCCACTGGCATTCCCACAAGTCCAAGCAGTCAGCAGCAGAACCATTCCAGTGGTATGATGGAAGAAGAAGGAAAGGATGGAAGAAATAAGAACTTGGTAATAAGAAATAAGAACTTGGTAAAACTAAACAAGATAGGAACCTCTTACTTCACACTGACTAGCGCCACAATGCACAAACTACTGTAAGGCCAGTGTATGTTGGAGGTGTCTTCCACTAAAAGCCATTAGAATTTCTTCCAGTCCCTACCTGAATCCATGGTGTGTCACATCCAAGCCCACTGAGAGTGGAGCACAGAGGCAAGCTCCAACATCAATGAGCTCTCCATGAAGTGCATAAAATTACAGAATAATTCAGGTTATAAGGGACATTAAGAGGTCTTAGAGTCATCTTTGAGATTAGACCATGTTGCTCAGGGCTTTATCCAGTTGATTCTTGAAATCCTCCAAGAATGGAGACTCTACAACTTCTCTGGACAATCTGTTCTATTTGAAAATAGAACAGACTTTAGACTTTGAAAATTCATGATGATTTTTTTTTTCTCATATCCAGTCTGAAGCTCTATTGTTTCAATTTATGCCCATTATCTTTTGCTCTTCTGCCTTGGATCACATAGAGCCTTCTCTTCTCCAGGTTACAGAAGCCCAGCATCCCTTCCTGGAGAATCTGCTGCAGCCCCTTGATTGTTCTGAATGTCCACTGATCTTATTCCAGTTGATCAGCATCTCTCTTGTATTGGAGGGCAGATGCGGTATTTCAGATGCAGTCTAATGAATGCCAAGAGAGATAATCACTTGGCTCAATCTACTTGCACTGCTCCTATTCATACACTCCGGGAGGCTGCCAGCCTTTGCTGCCAGGCCACACCATTGGCTTACGTTCAGCTTGCTGTCTGCCAAGACCCGCGGGTCTTTTTCAGTGAAGTTGCTCTCCAGCCAGTGTCCAACCTGTATAGTTGCGTGGGGTTCTTCTGCTGCAGGTGCAGAACTTTGCACATGTCCTTGTGTATTCTTGGAAGAATCCCAGTGGTCCATTCCTCTAGGCTCTCTAGACTCCTCAGGTCCCTCTGAGTGGCTGCCATGGCCTTGAGGATACTGACCAGTTCCCCCTCCTTACCTGTCAATTTTATGTAATTTGACATCAGATTGACAGTATGTCAAAAACCTTGCTAAAGTGAGAGTGAGTTACATCCATTTCTCTCCTCTTACCACAAATCCAATCATTTTATCATAGAAGACAATGAGATTGGTTAGGTATGATTTTCTCTTTCCAGAAACCATGCACACTGTTCCAAATCACCCTCTTCTCCTTCATATGCTCATAAATGGGCTCCAAATGGTCTTATCCCATAACTTACAGTGATGCTGACCATGCCTTTTTTGAAAATGGGTGAAACATTTGGCTCTCTTAACTTATTGGGGACCTTCCCCAATCTACTCAACCTTTCAAAAATGACATAAGGGCCTCACTACAATATTGCCAAATTCTCTCAGCACTATTGGGTGCAGCCTGTCTGGTCCCAGGTACTTGGATGGGTTGAATCCTTACAAATCATCCCTGACTTAACCCTCATAATTGCTGGCAGTTCTTCTCCTCCTTGAACCTGGCCTTTCAGTCCAGATGCCCAAGAGACCTTGTTAACAAAAGATGAGGCTAAGATGGGGCTACGTGCCTCAGCTTTCTGTGTCCACTCTCACTAAATAGCCTACCCCATTCAACAATGGTTCCATATATTCCTTGTTCAGCCTCCTACTACTGATGTAGTGGTAGAAGTACCTGTGACCCTTCACATCTCTGGCAAGTTTCAACTCTACTTGAACTTTGGCTTTCCTAACCCCATCTCTGTGTGCCTTCTAAATTCCTCATCTGGTGCCTATCTCTGCTTCCACTTCCTGTATGCTATTTGATTGCACTGGGGCGTAGTCATGAGTTCCCTATTTACACCACCCAGTCTCCTGACAGAGCTACTTGACGTCCTGTATATTGCACTTGTTCTTGGAGGATGTTGTACTAAGGGCCTTGGCAGCTTTCCCGAGCTACTTCAGAACTGTTTCCCATGGGATCCCACCTGCCCGTTGTCTGATAAAGCTGAAGTCTGATAAAGCTGTGCTAAGACACAGGGTCTACACTGTCCTTTTTGCCTTCCTTATCCCCTCAGGATCTCAAACCCTGTTATTTTCATAGTCACTGCAGCCAAGGCTGCCACTGATATCCACAAGCAGTTCTTTCTTCTTTGTGAATATCAGATCCAGCTGTATGTCACTCCTGGTTGGCCCATTCCGTTCCTGTTTAAGAAATTATTCCTCACATCCTTCAGAAATCTGTATTGCTGACATCTCACCTTGTGGCCCTTCCAGCAGGTGTCAGGCTGAAACCCCTCAGAAGAACTAATACATCTGTGATCCAGAGACTTCCATGAATTGTTAGAAAAAGATTTCATCCACTTTCTCACCTTGATCATGTGTTCTCTTACAAAGTCTCACCACAATGTCAACTTTACTGGCCTGTCTTCTGATCCTAACCCACAAGCTCTCAACCAACATGTCATCTACCCCTCCTACATAGGTGGGTGTCCTTTTCCCCTCTCTTATCATTCCTGACATATCTCTCATTCCCACCTGCTTGCATCATTTGTTTCCCACTGCTAACCTCTGTTTCCTCACTTAATGGTGGGTCATAACCTCCATTTCCCAATCTTTTTAGCTCTTAAAGCATGGCCAGCCTTTTGACAAAGATGCTGTTGCCCCACCTCATCAGGTGGACTCTGTCCCTCTGTACCAGTTCTAATCCTCAAAGACGGTCCTTCGTGCAAGCCAGATCCCTGCTTCACTGCCAATAAGGGTTGATTAAAGTGTTCAGCAAGCATGGAAAGTGCTTTGTCTCTGTATTCAAAGACACTGAATCTGCTTTCCCAGGGGACTACCTGAACCAGCAAGAGGTGCTCAATTCTCTCACTAATTAGAGTTGCTTATAAAGTCTCACCAGAGAATGGCATTTCCTATTGTATCCTTAACATACTGTGCATGAACTAACTCTTCTGCTCCCTCCCTTTTCTTGTGCTTGTCCAACTCCTCTCTCTGTGATCTGAAGCACAGACATCTGCTGAGCTGAATGTGTTAAAAGAGTATTGCCACCCCATGGCCTGATCCTAGCTGCCAGTGAGATACAACAATTTGACAGCAGCAGTTTTGGACCAGGAGTTCACTCCAGAACATACAGTAAATGCATTCTGCAGACATACCCAGAGAGAAACGTACGTGTAGATGAACATTTGTTTTCCGTAACACCGAGACGTCTGACATTGCCTGGAACCTGCTTTGAACTACAGATAACTGTAATGGTGAAATTACGCAACAAGCAAAATCTGAGCCAGGTCTTTTCCAGCACATGCCTTATAACAGGGGTATGACCAAGCTGTATTTTTTTTCTTTTTTTTTTTATTTTTTTTACTCATCGAGTGCTGAACAGAGAAATATCTAGGTAAGTTTGGACACTCAGTCTCTTAAATAAAATTATGCTTTGTTGACGATGAATATAAGGTCTCCAGCTGCACAGTTTTAAATATTCTTTTATAAAGCATATTGCTTATATGCAGCCTTGAAAATTCTTATCTTCCTCTGTGAATGCAGAGGTTCAGATACCCTGAAGCTATTGCATGCCAGCCTAGACAGCTAGCAGTCCACAGCTCACAACATCTTAACTCAACCGACTCCAGAAAAAATGCCATCTCAGACTAATTAAATAGACAGCTGCAGCCTTTCACAAGTTGCAGAAACATACTGTCCTTTGCTGTTTCCAATGCTTTTAGGAGGAATATAATAACTCACATGGACTTCAGCATAGCCCATATGCATACACAGAAATTAAACAGCCCTCCAGTTTCCAGATTTTTCCATATATAATTATGTACTATGAAAATGTGATTGGGGACTTTAAAGCCAAGAAAAAAAATGTTTAGGAAAAATAAAAGAAAGAGAGTGCAGAAGGAGGGAGGAAGACAGGCTGGATTTAAAATAATTTTATGTCATTTTACCTATTAACATTTGCACAGGAATTCTGAATTAGATTAGTCTTTATACAACTCCCCCAAAATAGCTGGATTTATTCCAGCTATTTATTATGTGCTGAAGTACTGCCAGCTGAGAATATGTTGTCAGCGATCACCTTCACATGTCCTCAAGGAATCTCCATTCTCTTGGTCTTGGGAGAATATACGCAGCGAAACTCAGCTGTCTAATGGCTGAAGCTACTTTCATCTGGTGTCTGAGAAGAACAGTTGAAGTTTGAGCATCTTTAAAGGAATTCGTGAAAGCAGGAATTCATCACTTGGCAGACCTTGTCCCGATTTACTGTATCTGACAGATGAAAGGAACATATGGAGTGACAGTAATTACCCTGGGGTAAACACCACTAACTCGTGAGTCCCTCTGAGAAATCTTTATTGTATGATAGTAGAAGTTTGCAACAGTCCCAAAATAGTGACACACATATACAAAACCATTTATTCATCTATGTATTCCTGAGATAAATTACACATAGGAATTCAATTAAAATACTATTGCCATAATAGTCAACGCACGCAGCTTGTTGCAGGTTAACTGATCTCTGTGTGTTATATCTGCCTGGTGGGTTCAGAAGGAGTTTCTGCCTATACTAACGGTATAATTTTCACAGTCTGCAACATCTGATATTACAATATAATGTATCTGTGACTCAGACATTCTTGCACAATACGTAACTTCCATTTTACGTGAAATGTTTGCTAATGTTTCACTTTCACATTGGTATTTATTCTCTCACCCAGGAGTCTATCATTCAGACATCATGTGTCTGTGATTAAGGGGATCTTTAGCCATCACATCTGCTGATGGCAGAATTAACTGCCTTTGTAATTGTGTAATAGTACAATTTTATTTCCACTTTTGAATTACTGGAAGTAGGATTAGGGATCAGCATTAAAATTAAGTGCCTGGCCACTGCAAACAGCATTCCCCAAGAAGCTGCCATGGCTTTTTTTCATTTAAAAGCACATTCTGAAAAGAATCTTTAGATTTCACAGTGCACTAATCATAGACTGTAACATCTGAGGGTATTGAGGGATTTATAACCACTACCAGAGTCTACATCGTTCTTTATAAATTTAGATAAGTACAAATACAGCTGTCAGAAATTATTTAGGTCATAGTATTTTTTGAAGTGATTGAATTACAGCAGTCATTGCACCTTCAGATATAGCAGTGTTGGTGCTAAAAGCAACCAAAATTGAAAACCCAGAGTAAGTCAGAAGAAGCATCAAGGATGGAGTTCACCCAAATGCAGCACTTTTGCAGGCTGTCCCCATGCGCTTAAACCTTTCTTTAATCCCTTCCCCAAACAGGTAGAGCTGGAGCTGGCCTGCATAGCTCTTATGTGATGTGCAGGAGACTATTTTCCCAGCTCAGAGTGTAACTGCACAGACAAATTGTTTGAGACACTTTATGTAAGCCTCAGTGGTCCCAGATCTCTATTTAAAGAGCACAGAGGATGGTGGCTGTGTGCAGGCTGGCTGTGGGTAGGGCTTTGACTTCCACTCTGCAATCTCAGCAGATTCCCCCTTATACACACACACATACACAGAGATAGCACAATTATAGGGCTGGAATTCACCCTAAAGTCAGAACAGTACTTGGCAGACACCCGGCTGCCAGGTTTCTCCCTTTGCAATGCTTTCCAAGGGATGGACAGACAGCTGCTTTTCAAACTGCCTTCACTTGGCAGCATAAACAAAAAAAAAAAATCAGCTCTGATAATGTTTGGCTCTACTTCTAAGACAGTTATTGCATTTTCTAATTTAAGTGAACCAACTGCTGATAGGCAGAGTTAACTCTCATGTTCATACTTTTGGGGATATACTGAGCTCTGTATCTTTCAAAGGGTATTATATGAAGGTATTTTAATAACCATTTCTCATGCATCCCAGTATTGCAGAGACACTCAATGGCAGAGTGATTAAAAGAAAACCTCTTTTCCCCCATCTTATCATAAGGTAGCTCTCACAAGGGGAGCCATATCTCTCATAGCAGGTGGTCACTGCCCAGTGTCAACACGATTCCCAACTACAAGGGTTATGCAAGTTCTCGGTTGCAAGCCACCCCGTGTCCTGCATGACAATGCATAATGCACTGCTGTTATCTGCAGTGGGCAGATGTTGCTGTCTGAAAGCAGCAGCCATTTGCAGCAGTAAGGTTATGACCCACCACGTGCGGGTGGTTCCAGCCTGCCCTGAAATTAATTGAAAGAATATGGTGAAAAAACACACCACGTACCCAAATTATGCTGTCATGTACCAAAATCCCATCCAGAGGAGCACTGGATCCCCCTATCCAAACATATGTGAGAAAGAAACTGGCAGCCACAGGGGGCTGGAGAGGGGGAAACTCCACCCAAAGGCATGTCCATCTTTGAGGGTCTGCAGCACATGGGTGACCCACACTGGGGCAAGGACATGCTTGAAGGACTGTGGCCCATGGGAGACTCACTCCAGAGGAGGGACACTACAGGACAGAGCAGCAGAAGCCTGTGCAGTGTGGCAGAAACCATTTCACTAATTATTAGGAATCATTAAGTGGGGCATGGCAGAAACTATTACATACAGGGCAGCAGAAAAACATTACACACACCACTTCAACTTCCATCCGCCACTTGGCCCTAGGTTATAACTGTGGCAGAAATAAGGGAATTTGAGACTGGGAAGGACAGAGATTCATGAATGTGTCTGTGTAATTGTGTTATTTCCCTCAGTTTCCAAATCAGTGATCAGAAATTGGTGTGGCCTGGCAATACATTAATTCAAGTAAAATTTCCCAACTCCAGACTGTTTTGTCCATGACAGCTACATACAAAGCATGTTTTAAATTTCTTAACCATGTACAAAATCCTGTCCTACACGACTATTTCTGCATCTGCAGGAACAGTTCGTGCTATTTGCAAATGTCTTATCTATGTACAGCTTTTTGCAACTGCAGAAGCAGCAGAACAGTGTGAGAAGCTCAAGGACACTCCACCCAGGATGTTAATCAACACGTTCACTTTTAGGTGTACAAAGGTGCAGCAGGAGCAATGTGGGAGAATCTGTAGAAATGACCAAAATTCCCATGCATAGAACTCCTATGAGTCAAGTACTTAATTATGGAGGCAACGAGGAGTTCTGACCTGCTTTCAAGGCAGAATGTTGTCTCAGACCAGCCCTAATACCTGATTGAATTGGGTTTACATGGCAAGATTTTGGTAGCAGGGGTGGCCTTTGTGAGAAGGGCCTAGAAGCTGCCCCAAGTTAGATCAGAGCCAGCTCCAGCGAGCTCCAAAAGGGATCTGTTGCTGGCCAGAGCTGAGCCAGCGAGCAATGTTGGTTGTGTCTCTGTAAGAGCAGATTTAAGAAAGGAGAATAAACTCTTGCGCAACAGCAGCTGGGAGAAAGGAGTAAGAACCAGCCCTGCAGCCCCCAAGGTGAGTGCAGCAGGAGGGCAGGAGGTGCTCCAGGCAGGCAGCACCAGTTCCCCTGCAGCCTGTGGAGAGGCCCCTGGTGGAGCAGGTTGTCCCCCTGCAGCCCATGGGTCCCACATGGAGCAGATCTCCACACTGCAGCCCCCCCAGGGGTGGAGGAGCCCCCGGTGGAGCAGGTGGATGTGGCCTGGAGGAGGCTGCGGCCCATGGAGAGCCCCTGCAGGAGCAGGCCCCGGGCCAGAGCTGCAGCCCCTGGAGAGGAGCCCACGCAGGAGTAGGGGGTCTGGGGGGAGCTGCTGCATGTGGGGGGACCCATGCTGGAGCAGTTTGCTCCTGGGGGATGGACCCTGTGGTACGGTGCCATGTGGGAGCAGTTCTTGAAGAGCTGCTGCCTGTGGTACCCCACTTGGAGCAGGACAGAGTGACCGAGAAGGAGCACTGGAGATGAAGTGTTAGGGACTGACCACAGCCTCCATTCCCCGTTCCCCTGTGCTGCTTGAGGGAAGAACGTAGAACAGAGTGGATGGAGAGGGAGATGTTTTTTATTTCCTTTTAGTTTCTCACTGTTCTAGTCTGCTAGCAAAAGGCAATAAATGATATTAATCTCCCTATGCTGAGTCTGTTTTGCTTGTGATGGTAACCAGTGATCTTCCTGTCCTTATCTCAACTCCTGAGCCATTTTTATTGTATTTTCTCCCCCTTTTTCTATGAGGAGGGGGAGCGAGAGAATGGTTGTGGTGGAGTTTGGCTGCCCAGCTGGGTAAAACCACCACACTGAGCTGTTCTGAAGGCAAGCTGTGGAGTTCCTGGGCCACCCATGGAATTGATGACAGGTGCACTGGATGTGCTGAGAAGCACAGCCCTGATACCCAGATATGTTGCAATTGTAACTATGGGACAGACTTGAGTTTCGTATTTAGAACCTAAGTCTAACAGCTCCTACCACACTGAGATGTTTTCTTGGCCTTCAGAATATGAATATCTCTATTCTTGGATTACTGTTTGAAAGGATTTATTATTATTTTTTTTTTTTTCCCCCCTCTGGATTTTAAGCTTCCCAAGAAAAATTGTAATATTGTCCAAAATGATCAGTCAGTGTTGCAGATACTTTTATTTACCCAAACCTATGACTTTGCTCTACCATTTTAAGAGGATCACTGGCCTCTCCCTCATTTGTAGCACAGTTTATAAAGAGTTAATTGGGAGTAAACTGTTAGGATAACAGTAACACAAGCTTTAAACTTTTCTTCATTTTGATATTTGCCATCAATGCATTTCACTATTTGCATGTTATCATGTACTGGAGCATAACAGGTACGTTCATCAAAGCATTTCAGGCTAACAGAGGAAGTAAGGTGGACTCACAACCCTCTTGTTAATCTTATTAAATTGGGCTGATTTCTTGTGCAAAGGTAAATGGGGATTAAATTGTGGCTCTGTTTTCCTCTTCTCTCCAGGCCCCCAGAGACACTTTGTCTTTCTGAAGTGCTGTTTTCCTGCCCCAGACTTGCCAAGTAGGACACCCAGCTGCTGAGGTTCTCTAACCACAGTGCTTGCTAGTGCTAGACCACTATTTAAATACAGACTTTAAGAAGGCTAGTGGATTTGTCAAGAACTGCTTCAGGAAAATGTTTCTGTTACAAGCACTGCATCATGCAGTCTCTTTTCCTCAGTAAGAAGAAAAAAGCTGCCCCAGGGACAAATCTCCAGGAGATGCAGTTTTGCTTGTGTTTTACCAATTGAAGCAGCTGTCAGATGGGTGCAGGAGGCCTAGGTTAGCTCAGAATGTGGCAGAGGGTGTTTTGCTAAGGAAAAGCAACCAATATCAACAACTTTTGCAACAGAGCTGAAACAGCCTAAGCAGTTCACTGAAGCATGTCTTCACAGTCATCCCAGCTACCAGTTACTGTAATATGGCACCTAGTCTTATTCTCATGTTGAGGAGGAAAAAAGAGAAACCATAGTACTGAGAAATGGGTTTTGAAATAGTAGAGAGAAGTATTTGATAACAGCCTGAGGTCAAGGCACTCTGCATCTGGGGCTTTCACTTCAGGTTTAGGTTTCTTGGGACAAAGAACTGTAACTCTGCCTGTGTATATTTGTGAATACTGCCCAGCTGAGATAGGCTTCACTCTGAACTGAACACCACTGAAATACCAATGAATAAATAATAATAATCTCCATTTTAATAGCTATCTGTGGGAATGTAGCACAACGCTGTTTAATTTTGACCAGCAATAACCCTGAGAAAATTAGTACCATCTGGTTTCCACTCGGAGCTTTCCTGATCAACAGAAAATAAAATAGATGCAAAAGTTTCAGAAAATAGCAGCTACCCCCAGAACTATCATACTCTTGTCAGTCTTTCCCTCCAGCAATACCCCCAGGACTGTGCCCACTGTGCATCAAAAGTGACAAGATCTGGATCCCAGGCCTGAAATGTTCTTGCCTACAGCTTTGGGGTTCCAGCAAAAAAACAGAACAAGAAATTTTGTCGTGTTATTAAATTGTATTCACCCTTGCTAACCTCTTGTGATGAATGGCTCCATCTGAATTTAATGCTGCCAGCCTCTTTGCATCCATATGAAATACAGTTACAATAAATCTTAAGGACCTGTCAGGGAAAAGAGTTACAGCCTTTTTATGCAGGATGACTCCCCAAGGAAGTGGGATGAAATGAAACAAGCTCAAAGCTTACTGCAGGAAAAAGCATTTGAGACAGTTCAGTGGGAGACTGCTCCCAGAGGGGTCCAGGGACCTGGAGCAAACAAAGAGACTTTGTTTCTGTCACAGGGCCATCCCTGCTGAGGGGTGACAAGCTCCTGAAACTGAACTAGAGCTAAAACAATGAAATGGTGTGAATGAAACCAATTTTCTACATTTTTTTTTCCCAAATATAGCAGTACCCTCTCCCTTTCTTGTGCTTACAGCCAAACAGGAGTCCAGGCCAACCTATGCCTCAGTGGCTCAGAAATGCTGGTGGCAGTGTCGTGCTGAGATGAGCTTGTGGTCCATGGACACAGGTGGCATGGGGCTCAACGTGGGCTGACCTGCCTGAGGGCAGCCAGCTCAAGGGAGGGCTTGGAGGGAGCAGCCAGGCACCACAGTGGCTCCCTGGCATTTTGTGGCCATTTGTCAGACTGCCGGCTGTAAAATGGGGGCGTTTCTTTTTAATGCGCAGCCTTGCACAAGAGCAGGCTGCAGGCTTGTTTCCTGACCCTCCCAGATAACGCAATCCTCCAGCTAAGGCTGCTCCTCCCATCAGCAAGGCAACAACGGGGAGTGAGCAGCCGTCCTCCTGCCACACATGTCCTTCTGGCTGGCAGAGCCATGCCCACACTGACTGAACCCTGTGGCCATCGGCTTCCTGGTCACAAGAAGAAGCCTTTGCCACCTCACCCTTTGTAGTGGCCTCCATGAAAAGACACTGAGGTGGTGAGGCTGCTGCATGTTCCAATGGGAGCATGGGATAAGAAGGATTTGGGGAGTAAAAGTATCCCCTGCTTTGCAGTGGGCTATGCTCAGAAAGGCAAATACAAGCTTATTGTTCCAGAATAAATATTATGCAAACGGATTTTCCCATCTGTACTCTAACGTTAGGTTTCCAGCACTATCTACATGGAGGCAGACAACTTTTAAGTGAGAATGAATATTCACCCCCAGGTGATATGTGGAGAAAAAAAAAAACAAACAAACAAAAAAAACCAACTTTATCATAATTTAATCCCACTTCCATGTTGGGATTCCTCTTAAAGCCCAGGCATACAGTGTAGCCACCGTGAATTTGTGAGTGCTTCCTGATATTCAAGACGCCCGGTGCTGAGCTCAGCACGCCAGCAGGAACCCAGCTGGCTTCCAGTCCATGTCCTCAGAGGTGCCCTTTCAAGGCCCACTCTCTCAGAGACTTCATGAACTTTCCATTCAGCATTTTCCTGTCTCAGTGACCTGTGCCCTAAAGTTAGACTGACATGCCTGGCAGTCAGGATCTGTTAGGGTCTGCCAGAACCTGACAGACTGACCCTTGAGACTGGGTACAAGGAGGTAAGAGAGGCAAAAGCTGAGGCGAGCAGCAATGGTAGGTTGACTGATAATGTGAGCAAAGTTATTGCTAGGAATTACAGAGACGCATAGTTCTCTTCCATGACATGGAAGGTGCTTATTCCAGAGTAATAAAATCCTGAATATGAAACCTGGAGATGCAACAGTTACTAGCCTTGTTTTGGGAAGTGCATTTAGACTTTGAAGTTACTGAGCCATGGTCCATCATCTTTGAGAAGTCGTGGCAGTCTGGTGAAGTTTCCAGTGACTGGAAAAGCAGAAACATAACCCCCATTTTTAAAACAGAAAAAAGCCCAAGAGAACTACAGGCCAGTCAGTCTCACCTCTGTACCCAGCAACATCATGGAGCAGATCCTTCTGGAAACTGTGCTAGATTGGTGACAGCCAATGTGGCTTCACTAAGGCAAATCTTGCCTGACAAATCCGGTGGCCTTCTATGACAGGGTTATGGCATTGGTGGATAAAAGAATAGCAACTAATGTCATCTACCTGGACTTGTGCAAAGCCTTTGACACTGTCCTGCACAACATCCTTGTCTCTAAATTTGAGAGGCATGGATCTGATGGATGGACCATTCAGTGGATAAAGAATTGGCTGGATGGTTGCACTCAAAGAGTTGGAGTGACAAGTAGCACTCCTCAGGGACTGTTGTTGGGACTGGCACTATGTAATATCTTTGTCAGTGACGTGGGCAGTGGGATCGAGTGCACCCTCACCAAGTCTGCCGACAACACCAAGCTGTGTGGTGCAGCCAACACGCAGGAGGGAAGGGATGCCTTCCAGAGGGACCTGGACAGGCCTGAGAGGTGGGCCTGTGCTACCTCATGACGTTCAACAAGGCCAAGTGCAAGGTCCTGCAGCTGGGCCAGGGCAATCCCAAGCACAAACCCAGGCTGGGTGGAGAATGGATTGAGAGTAGCCCTTGGGAGAAGGCCCTGGGGGTGCTGGTGGATGAGAAGCTCAACATGAGCCAGCAATGTGCGCTTGCAGTCCAGAAGGCCAGCCATTTCCTGGGCTGCATCAAAAGCAGCATGGCTAGCAGGGCAAGGGAGGTGACTGTCCCCCTCTACTGGAGAAAAAGAAAGGCCACAAGAAGAAAGAAAAAGGCCACACAGAAGACTTACGCGATGATGAGGCTGTTTTTGCGAGGAGATAAAAATCTGTTTTGTCCCAGATGCCCCAGCATGTTTTGACTGGTGTTCATATAGCCCGACCGCCTGACCTTCTTATTCCCAAAACAGACAGCTGCATCCAAAGACTCTGCAAGGAACAGCCCCCAGCCCATGCCAGCCCTGACTTTGGCTGGGCATGGTGCTCGTGGCCTGGGCTCACCAGTGCCAAGGACCTTTCTGATGATTTATTTGCTGATCACAAACTGGTGCTATGTCCTGGGCTCTGCCCCTCTTTGGCTTATTGCAGGAGACTAAAATCTAAGGCGTCCCACTGACAAGCCTGGATGGGCTCAAAATGAGCTGGAGTGAGCAGCAGGGCAGCAGCCCCCATGCTGAACTGTTCAGGCACAGCATGAGCTGGAGGGAGGGCTGGGACAAGAGGAGGAGAAAATGAAAGCCAGTGCAGCTTTTGCAAGATGTTGGGGATGTTTGTAAATGAGGCTGGAGCAGAACAAGATGGTAAAGAGGCAATGTCAGGTCTCAGGAAAGGCAAAAAGGGGGTGGAAGTTGAAAATTACTGATTCTTCCTCTCTCCCCATCAAATTTTTTTGGTGCTTCCTCCCCTTATCTCTAAGCCAAACCATGCTTCTTATCTCCTTGCCCTGCCTCACTTTTTTCTCCCATTTTTGACTTTTCTTCCTCCCCTTCCTCCTCCTGCCATCCAGCTGGTTTGCATGGTCTCTGCATGTGCAGGTCATGTACCAAAAGCACCAGGCAGGGGTAGCCTGGGGACACTGTGCTGAGTGTGGGGTCTCCCAGTAAAATCTCCCCCAGCCTTATATCACTGTTGTACATGGCTCTGGAAGGTCATCATGTCTCTGCAGTGGCCCCCAGTCCAGATTTCCCTGCCTACCTGGAAGCTTGCAGAGACAAGCGTGTGGCAACTTGGGCTGAGTGTGAAAAGCAGCGGGTAGGAGACAACTGCAAGATATTGACACCATGGATGTTTGTGAATGTAAGTAGTAAGAATGTATAGGATATGCTTCAGCCCTCCAGTGGATTCGAACAAAGCATATATACATATATATATGATAATTTTCAGCTTGTGGGATTTAACATATATATATGTTTATATATATATTTAACATATATACATATGCTTGTGGGATTTAACATATTATATATATATGTTTATATATATCTAACATATATATACATATATATATGTTAAAACCCACAAGCTGAAAATTAGCAGAGGCACCACCAGTGTCAAGACCAAGGAGGAATATTGAGCTTTCTTCAAAGCTCAACCATCAGCGCTGGTCACTCTTGCTGGCTCCCCTTGGCAGCAGTATCCAGATGGTCAGCGCTCTCCCAGCTTCTCAGAGACACCTTGCTGATTTTCTGAATAAGCAGAAAGCTGTCAGGAGGGGGGTTTGTCCCTTCTTGAAAATGTGGCTTACAAAACCACTGATAACCACCTTCTATGCTCTGAAGGAGCCATGATTAGCACTCAGACTAAGCAGAAACTAAGATGAGGGGAGGAGAGTTTCAGGGCTGAGGAGGTCCTGAGAATGAACATGCTTTGCCAAAATATGTCTTTTTGTTTTATCACAGCAAGACTGTGAGCTGACACGCTTCCACTCTCAAGCACAGAAATGCCACAAAGGCGTGCAAAGGGTTTGTGGCAGAAAGCATTTCTGCTTGGCCATATGGGCTCCTGTGCCTGAGAGGGGATTTGGCTAACCCTGAGCGTGATGCCATCTGCCAGATCCATCCATTTCTCCTTAGATATCTGTGTAATACTCCTTTTATGTACCCACAGCAAATGGCAGACCACCTGCGTGTTTTATCTTTTAAAAAGAAACTCCCAACTTTCCTGGCTCTGAAATGCAGGATTAGTTGAGAAAGTTTTTTTTTGTCTGGACATAGCATTATTCTGTGATGTTCACAGTTGAAGCTGTAGTAAGACCCACGCCTGGATTAAATTTTTTGGTGAGGGCATGTTCTGTTGACTTCAGTGGATATCTCAAGCAAGAAGGCATGTGGTTGTGTATTTCTTTATAAGCTTTTTTTTTTTTTTTTTTTCGTTTTGTTTTTTGTTTTGTTTTCAGTGCCAGAAGCCCACAGTGAAGATGAGGGTGCAACTGTGCTAGGTGCTGCACAAACGTGGTGAGGGAAAGCCATTTCACATTGAAAGACAGCTTGAAATCAGAGGACTGTTTGCAGCTGGAAGTGCCAGTGATTATTTCCACCCAGGCCAAACGTTTTTGCCTCTGGTTTCTCCTTTTTGAGGGTATTTCTTTTTATACTGCACTGCCAATCTCATCTCAGATTTTCCAGGCTCTGGGGGGATATGAAGTGTGTTATTTGTCATGCTGAAGGGAACACGAGCTGCATTTCAGACGAAAAGGCTATTCAAGGGAAATGACACCGCCAATACACTCTGCGCTGCAGAACAAGCAAACTCACATTGCTACTTGAAATTAAAAAAAGTGAAGCATCGCAAATCACTGAATTCCCAGACGCAGGAGAACCAGCCAAGCCCTGGATTCTTGTGCACATTTTGTTGAGATCTGTGAGCATGCAGTCTTTTTTTTTTTTTTTTTTTTTTTTTTTTTTTTAGTTTCCTCTAGAGCTAGACAGAGTTTTGTTTAGAAAAAAAAAAAAATCAGTGTTTGCTGACACATATCTTACATTCATCACTGCTATTTACTGATTCACTTACTGTGATTAATGGGATAGCAAATGATGAATGTTTTATAGAGAGCACTCTGCAAATGGTCAAGGCAACTGCAAAATATTTAACGTTTCAGAGCAAACAATGTGTTTGGGAACATCCTTTCCTTTGCCCTTGTATCCCTTTCTTCCCCCACCCCTTGTAGTGTGTGCCACAGGGTCTCTGGCTAGCTTTGGAAATGGCTTTGTCACCTGTGATCATGGCTGAGCTTCTCCACTGACAGGCATGGATGACAATAGAATAAATGTAAATTTGGGATTTTTTGAAGGGGAAGAAGAGAGAGACTCGTGATCACTATGATTATAATACAGTATTGTTAGTTACTGGTGCAAGAGCATTTTATCCTATGTCTCTTTACATGGTACTAATTGCTGCTGTATGTGGAGACTTTATATTTATTGAAGTGATCTTGTTGGCAGAGCCCTGCATCTTCAGCAATCTCCAGCCACCTGAACAGAAACACCCAGGGTCACAAAGGAGCTAATTTTTCAGGATGCTTCAACCTCTCTGAGAACATTTCTAGAGAAATTATGGGAGAGGGTGGGCACTCAGCTTCCCTGCACTTATGGGAATGAACATGAAACCGGGCAGCAAGCGGCCCTCTGTCAGATTGGGGAAATCCACCTCTCCTTCCACAGAGGCACCGTGCAATTTCCAGGAATCCCCTTGGGGCAGAGGTGCCTGGAAAACAGGTGGGATTTCATGGCTTCAGACTTGTTTGCCAGCTGCTCTTCCATCTGCTCCCCTTGTTTGGCTTTTCTCCCCTTGGTCCTTCCCTCTGCACTACCCCTCTGTGTCCCTGCAAGCCCATTGCTTTCCAGAAGGGAAGAGGTCAGACTGCTAACGAGGAGGACTCAGCGCCTGCAAGGTAGTGGCCCCACCAAGCAAAACTCATTGACTAGCCGGGGCATCATGCTGTCAAGGAGCTGAACCACCTGTGTCCCTTGAAAAGTTTTGAAATGGTGTAATTCCCATCTCCTTGCTGCTTACTTATTAAGCTGTGTTTTGAATCTCACGGCTCAGACCAGAGAGTATATGTTCTAGAGACAGTTGACTTAGTGAGTAACAAGGAGGTTGGCAAGCTACCAAGGGATGTTGAACAAAAAGGTGGTTTTCCTTCTCCAAAGGCTGCTGAGCTGACTGCTGGCAACGTGCCACGCACTTCCTAGCTCTGACAGATCTGGACTCCACACTCGCAGGTCTCCTGAGGAATTTAGGAGTCTCTTTGTTAAGCCTATTCAATCCCCTTGATGTTTCCAACCACAACTTAGATATTATCACTAATAAAAGAAAACTTGCAGTTCCTCTGGATTTAGTCCACCTTATCTCAACAACTGAAAGGGAGCTTGATAAAAACATAAATAACTTTATTTTATTATTTCTTTTTCTATCAGTGTATTAAGCCATTTTCCTTGCATCAGTTCAAAGCAGATAGAAATGCTCTAACATATTCTTGAGCATTTGGGCTGGTGTGATTTGAGGGGGTTACTGCTCTGGCACCGTGGAGACTCCTGTCCCTGGACAGGGGCAGCAGATGAAATTGTGCACTGAGCTCCTAGCCATCATATCTGAGCATTAGTGTGAGTGGTGTGACCAGAACTGATGAGAGTTTAGCCTCACTGAAGAAGGGGCAGGCTGCTCCTTTGCTGCCCATGCCACAGGCCAGGAGCTGAGGATCAGAGGCACCTACAAGCAATACCATAGGAATGCAGAGCCACAGCATGGATGAGGTTTGAAGGCACCTCTGGAGATCATCTGGTCCAACTCCCCTGCCCTTAGCAGGGTCAGCTACAGCAGGCTGCTCACAGCTGTGTCCAGCCTGGCTTTAAAAATCTTCAGTGATGGAAACTCCACACCCTTTCAGGGCAACCTGCTCTGTTTTTTGAGAATCTTCACAGTAAAAAAGCTTTTTTATTTTTATTTTTATTTTTATTTTTATTTTTTTAAGTGCAATTTCCTGTATTTCAATTTGTGCCCATTTCCTCTTTTCCTGTTACTGTGCGCCACTGTGAAGACCGTCTCTGCCTTTTTTTACTCCTCACATCAGGTATTCATAGACATTGACAAAATGCCCCTGAGCCTTCTCTTCTCCAGGCTGAAAACTCCCATCTCTCTCTGTCTTGCCCCTCACTGATCCTCCAGTCCACCATCTTCACGGACTTGCTCCAGTTTGTCCACTCACTCCATTGCTGGACTCACTCCAGTACGTTCATGCCTGTCTTGTACTGGGGAGCCCAGAATGAGACACAACACCCCAGTGCCAAGCAGAGAAGGACCACCTCTCTCGACCTGCTGGTGAAGGCCTAATGCTGCCTAATGCAATCCTCGATGCAGCACAACTCATTGGGCATTTGTCTAGCCCTTACTTCATGTCTTTTTTGAAGACAGCATCTAAAGCCTTGCTACAGTCAAGATAACCCCTTTGCCTTGGTCCCTACTGGTAAGATTTGCCCTCAAGGATCACAGGTCCCAGCGACCAGTGGGAAGTGCTCTTCTTCACCATCGGGTGGTCTGTAGCAGACACCTACCACAACATCACTCACTCTGTTCGGCCCTCTAGTCTAACCCATAAGCTCTCAGCTGGCTCACTGTCCATCCCCAAGCAGAGGTCCATGCCTTCTTGCCACAAAACAGATTTCCTAAAGTTCACAATTCACTTCCAGATTCCCCAGCCCTCCAGGTACAGAGACACGTCAGGGCTTGTGTGGAAGGAAAATGGAGAGTAATTCACAAGTCTAACTCTGGTGCCATCTTCTGCTAGGCACTGCTGTCCTGACAGAGCACATCCATGAAAGCACAGCATTATTTCAGGCTACACTGCATTCACTGGAGTAAACTTTTGTTATGTGTTCATGTATGATTACTGCTATCGGATTGCCTACCTCATTCCATGATCTGCTTGGAGGTAGAATAGAATCACAGAACCATTAAGGTTGGAAAGCCCTCCAAGATCATCTGGTCCAACCACGCCCTGCCACCAATGTCACCACTAACCCATGTCCCCAAGCACCATGTCCAACCTCTCCTTGAACACCCCCAGGGTCGGTGACTCCACCACCTCCCTGGGCAACCCGTCCCAATGCCTAAGCAAGGAGGACATGGCAAACTGGTAGAGGGGTTTTGTTGGCTACCTGAAACTTTCAGTACTGAAGTTTTGTGACATGTACAAAGCGAGGGACCTGCTGGAAAGGGACACTGCTCTTATGGCTTGGTAGATAAAGTGTGGAGTACCTGGATTGTTTTGTTGCTTTTGCCATTGGCTTCGTGGTCATGACAGATAGCTCTCTTTTGCAGAGACAGTGAAAGGCAGTGATACCTACCGGCCCTCTGCAACTGTTGTGAGAAAGTATTTCATGAAACAATAATGAGGAACACTGTGGGATGAGAGTCTGAAATGAAAACTTGTTATGGTTGTTAGGGTGCACCAAATAAAACCTCAGGCAACTGAGGAGTAGTGAACTTCAATAGCAATACTGAAACTGCCTGGAGTCAGCTCGAGCTTAAAAAAAATAAATCAGTTTCCTAGCAAGACGTGAACAAGGGGAAAAACTATATAGTTTCCATTATAAAATAATTGTTGAAATGTATTTTAGAATAGCTCTACAGCTGATGAAACAGGGAGCAGAAATCTGAGACTTGGCACAAGTGAGAGCTCTTCCTTCAGGAGAACTTTTAAGTGCTTCAGATAAATCAGGGTAGAATGTAGATCTCTGGAAAATGCCATGCCCTAGCAGCAGGTTTTGTGTAGGGGGTTGAGGCTTTCTTGTCTTTGCTCTCCCATGGGCCCGTTTGAGGCTGGATCCAGAGCTCACAGCAGTCAAGGTTACTAAAGAGGCACCTAAGAGCACAACGCTGGGCTCCACGCACTGCTGCACCCTTAGGGGCTGCTTCTTCATTTCAGCTACAAAGCAAAGAGATGTTTCTGTTGGATTTCTTCTTCTGTGGCTTCCCGTGTCAGTAATTCACTTCCAGGGGTCTGCTGACAGAGAGCTCCTGAGTGGTACTGTGTGTTATAAAACCAGCATTAGGTGGGAACGGCTCGGATCTGGGTACGGGACATGTTACTGCCATATAAATAGTGTGTGACTTTGCAGTGTGTCTTCTGCTTTCAGGTTACTGCCCAAGTCCACACTCAATGGTAAAACCTTAAATTTTGGGGGCCACAGGCCCAGTGTCCTTGGGAATGTGAAGCGTTAAAGCATTGTGGCCATCAGCACTACTCCTGGCAGGTAAAAAAAGTAGCCAGTGAGGCTCATTTCTGATCTGTTCTGAGCTACTGTGCTGGGTATATGTGGAAAACCATCATTATTTCTTATGGTTTCTGTCTGACAACAAAGCTGTTAAAGCTTCTCCTGTGCCTCACCTCAGTGATGCTGGCTGTGGTTAACGTGCGTCAGTTACCAGCGCCTGTGTTGCGAGAGAACACAAAAACGCAGCCAGAATACAGCCACCAAAGGCCTTCCTTCAATATCTATATTTAAAAGAAGGAAAGGCAATGTGAGCAAATACAAGTCGGTATAAGTTCTCTCGAGCAAGTTGTTTCACTGGGATCTAGTCTGAAACCAGTATTAGTGGTATCACATATTTACTGGCAGCAGTATTTAACAAAAAAATCCCCCCCCCTTTTTACCTTCTGTTCACTTCCATTCCCCTCTCCTTCCTCTACCCAAAAATCTGCCAAAGCATTGCCAGTCCTTCACGAGAAATGTTTCCACCAGGAAGTTAAATGCTGGCTCTTACAGTGTACATGTTACACGCTTGTCTCCACAAATTAGTTTAACCACCTCAGGAAAAAAAAAAAAAAAAAAAAAAAAAAAAAAAAAAAAAGTGCCCTGCTCATATGGCAAAAGGAAAAGGAGGTGTGGGGAGAAGATGGTCTCAGGAAAACTTTGCCCAAACCTATTGTAAAATCTGTTTGAAGAGGCTGCTTCTACTGCATTCAGAACACAAGTTGTTGCCTGTAAAACACAGAAGCAAACATCAATGTTCAAGATGAATTTCAAGAATGGCTTTTCAAAAGACATGCTGTAGTCAGATCTGTTCATCCACAGGGAAGGAGAGTCCTGGGGACTATGTGAGGGGTTTAAACTTGGGGTTTAGAATCATTTCCTGGTATTTTCTTTCCTGTAGCTAAAAGAGGAAAAAAAGCAGCCATAAGACAACAGAAAACCGCACTAGTTTCTTTCAGGGTTTTGTTTTGTTTTTATTTTTGGAAGCCTGACCAACCTCCAAATGCTTGAAGTAAAATGTTTCCATAAATATTTTAGAAGCACCATTTTTTGCTACTGTCAATTCCAAATTCTGTTTTAAAAATTTCAGACTCATGGGCATCTCTTACTCTACAGGAGCAGAGCAGGGTTGTGTCCCGGTCTGTGGAGCCGAACAATCAGGCTGGGAACTTATCCTAGCATCAGTTCAGTAAACAGCCGAGGTGTGTACGTGAAGTTTAATGCATGCATGAATGACACATGGTAGCTCTCTACTAGAATGCTAGCTGCATTTAAGTGTTTCCAAATCTGCTGTTTACACATGCAGTGTATACGTTTATTATATATGCATCGTATTCACACGTATGTATATACAAACACTGTTGCCTATCACATTTCTTCCATGTAATATAGCTATTTACTCCTGCTGTCTCTGTACTTATGGGAGAAGAAGCCAGTCTGAGAAGCTTGTGTTGTTAGAGGCTGAATATATGAATTTCTGTTGGTGGCAAGGTGTTAGTTAACTTTTTAATAAATTATCTTTTCTCCATGGGCCTGTCAGCTGGATGCCTTGCTTCAAAGTTCGCAGCAGCACTGTACCAGTTTTACCATCCATTCCCCAATACAAGCTACTTACCCTCAGTCCTTGATACTGAACTGATGTGTTTTAAGGGATTATCAAATGTCTGCAAAGCACATGCACTGAAATTCAGGTGTTTTGTAAGTTGTCCTGGGGAACTGAGATCTTGCATGACCAGTATAAATTCAGCTCTGTCCTTGCCATTTTTCAGTCCTAGGAGCCTCAGTGCTATACCCAGAAAAGGTACCATCAGTGCTAGTTGTAATTTGGGCTGTTGGATGTGATGGATGTACAAAGTCCAAGAATGAGACCAAAGGAAGAGATGGAAATTACAGCAGCCTGCTACACAGAAATCTGGGTTAACCATTGGATCTGGTGTTTGATTTAAACACAGTTTCGCAAATATCCAGGAAAACCAACACTAAATCTTTTCAGAAAATGTTTCATTCTCAGCTGCTACTGATTCGAAGATGGTGCTATCATGGTAACACATTTTTCAATTCCTTTCACTCTCCCATGTAAATTCTGGCCATTACTTTGCTTGTGTGAGTGGTGCTTTTACCTCTCCAGTTGCACAAGTTGTATGACAAGAGTGTGAACATGTGGAAGCAGTTGAAGATCCAATTTCAGTGTGGGCTCAAGAACCTGATTGCATTAACTCAGTTTTGGAACGGAGGCCATGCAAAACCACTGTGAAGACTGCAATCACACCTTGGCTTAACTTCATGCACTTAAATAGCCCCTGAAAGCCAAAGGAATTTCCCATGCTGACGTTCAGTGTACACACACGCAATCTGCTTGGTTAGGACCATAAAAGGTCTGTTAATCTGATCATACACTTGTGCTTGATACAGCCATTCAGGAACACAGATACCTCCTGACCATTGAGTTCATTTTTCTGGGAGTGGCAACATGTCATACAATCTCTTCCCTGACCTTTCTGAGCCCTGCAGAGATTGGTGCCAAAGGAGTTCTGGCTCTCAGCACTCGGCTTTCTGGGGGGCTCTTGAAGCACATCCTGGATGTGGCTCCTGGTCCCTGCATTGACTAATTCAGGGGTTCTCACAAGAGAAATGTCTCAGAGTACCTTTAAATGAAGCTTTGACATTTTTCTGTTCATGCACACTCAGATGACTGAGTCCAAAGCCGTATACTACAGTCATGCACATATCCCTCATCATATTTTCAAATAAATGTCATTCATTTTAAAATGATAACACCTAGAAGTGTGCATATGGAGAAGAGGGAGAATAAGGCATACGTATTACATAATGATTTGATTCAGTGATACGTATCGATTAGCACATGTAGCAAAGCTCTTGGATTTTCACTTCATACAGCCTAGATAAAGTACCTAAGAGCACTGCTCTTGACATTTGATCAGCGACACATTTAGAGTTTCTGGAGATGCCTTAAAGGTTAGTGTTATATTTCATCCTTCCCAGCTCTGCATTCAGAAGCTCAGTCCCATGAAGCATCACCTGGTGCCAAGGAAAGGCAGGCATTATTTAAATCACATTCTGACATAAGCTGCTCAGAAGTCTCACTTGGCATCTCCTTTGCTAGCAGAACCAGTACCTTTATTTCAGGAACAGTTCAAAGCAGATGAGGTGCTTTTGCAGACAGGTGCAGGAAGGTGAGAAGAGTGGGAGGTAATATGTCCTGGATTGCAACTTGGCCACCAAAAGGAGTAAATGGAGAGAAACCAAACTAGAGAGGACAGAGAGGAGATAAAAGAACATTTTCCATCCACAACAACATTGCCTGAGAAATAGAGAAACAAAACCAAAGTGTATTTAACATCCACAGAGGGATTTTATGGACTGAGTTTTTATGGACTCTGTTGGGTGGAGGAGACAGGGACTGTGGTCTGAGGGCAAGCAGGTAGAGGGAATGAGGACAACAGCTGTAGGAGTACCATGGGTGGGGGGATAACTGCCCTGCTTTGTCCTGCTTGGAGGGCACATGCTCCCTTTCCATGGCTTGAGATGGCCTGGAGATAAATCCTTGAGGAAGGCACCAAAGCATAAATAAGCAAAGCTCGTCTCTGTGCTGGGAAGTGCTAAGCAGAGAGGCTTGTGCTGAACACCTGCTGCAACTGCAGGCTGACTCCTGCCCTGAGCTGGCAGAGGTGTAGGGAATGTGGAATATCTCCGAAATATCATTTTGGTGATACCTCTAACAGGATGGTTGAATCCCTGGCACAAAAACAGAAGATGCACCTGTAAAATGACAGTGGAAAAAATCATGACTGAGGAGCATTCCTGCTGAAATACCAAGGGGAGAGTGTTTGCTATGAGCCAAGGGCTGAGCTGCTGAGAACTGATGGGAAGCAAAGCATGTCTGCGCTCCTGGCAAGCTGCACGCTGGCTGGAAACAATACACTGTCCTACAGGCAATTCTCGTGACTCACTGGATGACGTGGTTCTTGTCCCAGAATGCTGTCCTTCATGGGTTAGAAGAAAAAAAAAATGTATAAAGACTAAAAATATCTCTGCATCCCTTGTGTCTGCCTGACAAAGGGACGGCTCCAGCAGGTGCACCTACGCACCAGGCACTGGTCTTGCAGGGAAGTCACTTCTCTGTGCTTGTGGTGTTTATCCTTACACAATAAGAGTCAGCTTAAATAGCTTGTACTGCACAGGTCTCTTAAGACCAGTCAAAGAGGACTTACAAAACCATCTCGGGTGCCTTTTTACACCTGCAGTTGTGCATTCCTTGTTTATGCAAATCAAAAAATGATTTGAAGACATATTTTGTAGTGTGGCCTAAGATACAAAAATAAAGTATCAAATGTCTCAAAGACCTGACTTTTGACTGCTTCTAATGTGGGGTGTGATATTTATTGCAATGTGGAGAATGAGACAGTGTGGAAATTTTTAACAGTTTGTCAGGTGAGGCTTTGCAAACTTTGTTGCTACAATATGGTCAGCAAACCAAGCCATGGCACTGAAGCAGTTCACATTTGGTAGCTGCTTTTTTTTTCAAACACAGAATAAGAAGCCTTGGAAGAATGATTCCTTGATTTTATAGGATTATACAGCAAAAATAACTTCTGCACCTTACTAAAACCAATGATTGTATCCAAAACCAGAAATGGGATGAACATATATATGCACAAAATCTTAATAATCTGAGCTGGGAAAGGAGATGAGCTACTGTATTTGAATATACAGTCGTAGAGAAAGAACAAAGAAGTAAGAACCCTGTGGAAGCAGCTAGCATTTCTCACTGACCTGGCCTCCTAGCATCTGTGACCTTTGAAAGAAGAGTCTCAAGTAATAGTGATGACATCTGGTTTGTTGTCCTTGTTCCTGAACCTTCTTGCCTATAACAACAGAATAATCAAATGTCTTGTGATCTTGGCTGCCTGCTTTTAAATGAGCATTCCAAGTGAAAATAAAGGATTTTGCTAAACGCAACACACCGAGTGGCAGATTTTTAGTTTTTGCTCTTTATTCTAAAATTTCTTCAAAGCCTTCATTTTCTCAAGATAATAATTGAGAGGAAAAAATGGGTTTGAAGTGCTCACAGACAGTCCTCACAGTGGAGAAAGCCCCTGTGTTAAGACTGCTTGTGCAAATCCAGCCTAGAGGTTTGTTTTTACTCGCAGCCAGCCTTGATATCTTATCACACCAGAAATGGGTTCATCCGAGCTAAATTGCTGTGCATCAACAGGACAGGATTAAGCAGCTCACAGGGCTGCTGACAGTGTTGAACAGGGCAGAATGAGAAGCTTCCACGCCTGAGCTATCAGCTGAGTGCCCTTATCAGCTGTGTATTCACACCAGGCTTAAGGTGCTAAGAAAAAGTGACAGGCGTGTGTGCGGTGGTTGTGCATTCGATTATACTCACAGACACGTGTTGTTGCTTGCTCCATGCAGACATACATATGTATGTGTGCATGTATAGCTTATATAAATACACTGTACTACTTCATTATTATGTTATTTACATGTTATGTATTATACTTGGTCTGTAGTATAGATGTATTATATATATACAGCTCTCTTATGTGGATATCTGTCTATGCACACATGGACATAATCTCAACATTATATTAAATGCACTTTTCCAGCGATGCTGTTTCCAGGGACTGATGAAAAGGACAGAGGACTGCAGCAGGACCGTTTGTGTGTGCTGTGCAGAGCCACACAGCACCTTCAGGAGCACTTGTTTACAGGCCACCAGGCGAACTGTTATGTACAAGGCTGCAAGTACCAACAGGCACTGAGGGTGATTTGGCAGCCTGGAGTTGTAGCAGGTGATGATCACAATGCTTTGCTTTAAAGCCACCCATGAGAAGCTTCAAAGATCAGAGCTTTACATCCATTCACTCTTAATGCAATTGGATGAGAGCATGATACAGCCCACACAGACAAGAGGTGAAGTTAAAGTGTTGGCTACCAGCAATTAGGACTGGGCAGATAGTCGGTGCAGGTGCTGGAGTGATGAGCTTCATGTACATAGCTGGATTTGCTAGCTTGCCCTAGGCACTGCCACTAGCTGTCTCCTGTCCAGCTCTCCTTCAGAGATCCGCAGCTGGCAAAGTTTCCCCCAAGTGAATGGAGAGGCCCAAAATGCCAGCATAAAGACCCGGAGGAGGATCAAGGCTGCATGAAGGTGGACTCGCAGGACCCTGCATCCCCTTGGCACCTTCCCACTGCACCGAGGTCAGTATTGATGACTTCACGCTTCAGGTGACTTCACGTGAAGTCATCAGTCATGATGTGCCCTGCAATCACACAGCATAGCCTTGGAGATTAGAATAGAGTTCACCAAGATACATAAGCACTGGGACTCTACAGTTTACATCTGACATGTCTTAGTATGCCATAGAAGTCTGTTCTGCTGCTTGGGTACATGCTGGGAGCAGCATAGCTAGCACTGGGACACAGCAGGTACCACAAGCACTGGCTCTCCCCAGAGGGAACGAAGAGTGTATTTATTGCCTGCCCTGCACTCACTTACACAAATCTAGTTGCTTTCTGACATTCACCAAGATGTTGAACATTGCACGTAAGAAAGAGAAGATAACTGAACTCAAACTTTCAGTTCTGCATATAGCTGAGCTGTGTGATTGCCGCTAACCATCAAGCCAGGTAGCTACAGTTGAATTTGAGGATATCTTTCAAAAAACACTGACTGCAAACTTCTCCAGGGATGTCAAGTCTATGACAACCAATCATCACCCTCATTAGTGAAAAAAAAATATATATATATTTCTCACATAAACTTTTCTATCAATTGTAAGGACAGAAGGCTGTTGTATCAGCATCAGTACCATCAAAACCCTTTGGCATAGCTTAGAGAAGACAAGCAGATGAACCTGTAAGAGGTTCTTTGAGCAATCAGATGGCATTGCTCTTTGCTAAACTTTCTCTTATTTTTTGATATCCCTTTTGCAGTGTGCACTTCACAACTGGACACCATAGCTGCACCAGCACCAAATGTGGATGCCACAAACCTTTCTGCTTCTGCTCAGTAACAAGCACTTATCTTGAAGGTCCCAACATCACACTACAATTTCATTACAACCGATGAGGTGGTTCCCAAAGAGGTTAGTGAGCGCCAACCTCTTCCAGAATTACTGCTCTGCAAGACAGATTGCCTTGTAGGCCAATGTGACCTGCATTTTTTGTGCCTAGATGTATCATAATATATTTTACCAAACCAAAACATGCAGTATTTGCTCATGTTAGGTTGTTCAGTTTTTGCTTGTTTGTTTTATTTTTACCAGTTCCTCTAACATTGTCAATAATGATTGCTTTCTTCTGGATCTCTCCTGAAAAAGACAAAGATCCAGTGTCAATTTTGTCTTATCTTTTATCTTAGTCAGAGTACGGGTTATGATGAAGCAAGCTTCCTTACACAAGTCTAAGCATATTGCTACACGTGTTTATTAGCCAAATTTCTCAAACTATTGTAATATTATTTTTAAAATGAGACTATAATACCTTTCATAAATCTAGGTTGTGCAACACTAAGCTTATTGCCTTCCTTTAATTATTTATTAATGGCGGCTGTACCAGTTCTTCCAATATTTCTGGAGACTGACAGGCTGGTAATTAAGGGGACCTGAAGCACCGAGCATCCAAGCCTGGCTATGCAGCTGGCCATGGACATCACAGCCATTCCCCCTTCACTCCTACATCCCTATGCAGACTAGCTTCCACTCAAGCTGTTCCCATGCCATAGCACAAAATGACCCATCACGGCTGTTCCCCCTTCCCTCCTACATCCCTCCACTCAAGCTGTGCCTATGCTACAGCACAAAATGGCCCCCCAGCCTCCCATAAGTCCTGGCAAACACATGTACATGCTCCAGCCATGTTTTGGTGGCCTCTGGGCTTGTAAGCTCCTCTCTCCCTTAGTGGGATCTGGGCAGGGTCACAGAAAGGGGCCCACAGGACAGGGGGTGGCTTCCTTGGTCACACCCGATGTGGGACCCAGCATGGGGAACAGCAGGGCTGCCCCACTCTGCCTGCACACCCACCTCCAACAGCCTCTGCCAGGCCCCCAGGACTTCAGGTCCTTGATGACATCCAACAGCAGTCCAGTCAGGATGGATGTGGTTTTGAAACCAGAAGCACTCCGGGCAGTTTCCAGTCCTTATGTGTGGCCTGTGGTGATCCCTAAATCCCCAGCCCACTAGACCCTGCAGGCCATACATGGCTACCATGGCCATGACCCATGGGGATCTCTCTTCATGTCTCTCAGACACCAAGAGCTGCCCAAAATGGCCATCACCATGCACAGGAGCAAGCCCATCCTGGCAGCATGCTGGCACTTTCCAGAGCCCAGCCAGGCCTGGTGCCATTCCTGGTCTTGCATGCTCAAAGCTGTTGCTTGTTGGAGGGTTGGCCAGATGTGGCTGCGATTGAGGATCTTGGTGATAAAGGGCAATGAGCAAAACATGTATATATTCATATATATAAACACACCCACACAACTCTCTCTCACTCTCACACATACATTTCCTTTCTAAGAATAGTCTGGAAATTATGTTCACAGATTGCTGGAGGTTCCACAATCAAATTATGCAGGAAGGGGGTGATGTAAAGCTGTGGTCAGAAACCATTCTACCTTTTCATCTACTCTCTGATAAACTGTACAGTGTTCACTCAATGTCTGTTTGCCAAAGAACCAGTTGCAAGAAGGTGCAGTCAGAGAGGAGAGCAGTAGATGTCCATCTTCATAGTGCTGTGATGCCAAGGTGAATGTTGCCTACCCCTTTACTCTGTTTTTAAGAAGTTGCATATTACTTCTGTCATCTGCACCGGTGTGTGAAGGCGCCTTGTGGTTACCCTCTTCTGCAGGTTTATGATTTTCACTGGAGAAGTGGCCAGGGCTGATTCCAGTAGAGGGGATGGCCTCTGTATTCAGACATCCTTAAGGACAGCATGTACCAGTGCATGTCCTGACTCTGCAAATACCAGAAGCAGAAATATAGTCATGGTCCAGAGCAAAAGCAATCAAATTCTGTATAAGCTGCCAAAAACAGAATCAACCTCGGTTGTTTCAGAGAGAACAGCGTGGGAGCCCACGCAGACAGCACTGCTGTGAAAGCCTCGGGAAAAGTCAATTCTGGAAACAAAACGCCCACTCCAGTGATTTTCCTGAAGGGCAACACATCTTCGAAATAGCAATAAGCTGCTGAAGAAGCAGCCCTCCCTGGCAAGGAGGACTAGGTAGTGCTGGTGATGGCAGAGGGCAGGCCCTGCAAGCCCAGGCCCACGCTGTAGCGAGGGGTGTCCTGCACAGACTATGGGAAAACCCTGGTTTGTGTCTTGGGCTTTACACAGTGAAATGTCATTACCTTTATTTATTTATTTATTTATTTATTTATTTATTTATTTATTTATTTATTGTTGTTTTGTTTAGTTTTGTTTCCATTTTATAATGGCTTTTCTTGTCCATGTCACCTCAGCAATTGTTCTGTTATTTTATGTGCACTAATACACTGCTTCGCTAGATGCAGCACTCAGGGCACAAGCCAGTTTTGCAGACCTGATGTGTGCAGGACTGACCCAGGCTGTGACCAGAGGAAGATGCTTGTGCCCAGATGGGAGAGCTCGGCCGCCTCCAGCCCACACTGCATGAGCAGCACAGCTCTCTCACCATAACCCAGCAGCGATGGCTCAGGAGCATCTTCATCCTGACTCCTGCATCCGGCTTTTTGAAAAGAAACTGTCTCCTTTGATCTGCGGATCTTTGATCTTCTAATAAAACTAAAGATCCTGAATTAATGCTGTTGTTGTCTGTGGCTCTGCCTGTCTGACAGAGAGCCCGAATCCCAGATATTCTTCTGCTCAGTGCACTGTTGAGATGCTCTGGTACGCAGCACTTTTTGTGGCTGGTTAAGTAGCAACCGTGCGCAGAGAGCAGGGTAGATGGGAAGGTGACAGCAGTTCCTGTTCCAAGATTTGACTAATTACAGAGTAGCAGCTCCTCTGCTGATGTGAATTGTCACAGCCCTGCTGGAAAGAACAAGCCTTGAAAATTCACATCAGCTGAAGACTCTTCACATCAGCCAAGAACGTGCTGCAGCTTTGTCTCTCGAGTATAAATATTTATGTGGACGGATCTGGCTCCATCTTGTGATTTGATGGCCTATGAAATACCTAAGGCTTCAGACTTCCTCCTTGCCTCCCCACCTCCTAATAGACACAGCTGTAATTGAGTGTATTATAAACAGTAGAGCTGATTTCCTGCCATTAGTATTTTTATTTGTCTTGATCCTGTGACACTGAAATTTTATTACTATTGGCGCTAGCCAATGTGTGTGTGGCAACATACAGGTTGCCTTTGTTATCCTGGTGAACATAGAACGTTCAGGTTCTTTCTGGTGCACCAACAGATCAAAAAAGGACAAAGACAATTATAACTATGCATTTCATCTCAAGTTGAACACTTCCCTGTGTCTTGCTAATAATAGTAGTATTAACTACTTAAAGACTGAAGATCATGGTAGATTTTTAAAGAAAAATGAAAAGAAATGGACTGCTCAGTGCCCATGTCCCAGCCCAGATGCAGACATGGCTCCATGATAGGCAACCTGGGGGCTGAATCTGTCCAGTTCTGCATCCCGTAACACATCCAGCACACTCCAGCAACATCTGGCATCTCACTAGGTGCAGAAATGCTGAATACCAGGCTCTTTTATCTAAGACAAATGTGGTAGAAGAGGATCTGGAAGAACTTCTTCCAGGAGCTGGGGCAGCCTGGGGGCCTGCTGGCTGAATGGGAAGAGCCCTAGTGCTGAAGCTGTCTAAGGGCACAAAAATGGGTATCAGACACCCCTGGAGGGAGGGGAACACAAGTGGCCTGCACCGGTCTAGTGGACCTTGCATTCACCAGGGCAGGGGAGCCCCTGTTTCTTCTTCTTATTGCCCAGGCTGGCCCTGTGTGGTTGCCTGCTGAGTTGTGGTGTAAAAAGTGGGAACAAGCAATGGGAATGGGACTTAATTCATCTTTTTCCCTCCTGGGCAGGAGTTTGTGTGGGCTTTGTGTGTGATGGAGTTAACTTTCTTCACAGTAGTCCATATGGTGCTGTGGTTTAGATTTGTGGCTAAACCAGAGTTGATAACACGTCTATGTTTGAGCTCTTGCTGAATGATGCTTGCACAGCTCCAAGGCTTTCTCCTTTTCCCACTCTGTCCCCCTAGTAAGTGGGAAGAAGCTGGGAGGGGACACAGCCAGGACAGCTGACCCCAGCTGCCCAAAGGGATGTTCCATACCATGTAGCATCACGCTCAGCACCTGGGGGTGAGGGAGAAGGGGAGGTTTGGGGCTTCTGAGGTTGCTGTTTGGAAACTGGCTTTGCTCCACTTGTGTCCCCCCCCCCTCCCCCCCCCCCCCCAATTCCTTCACCCATTAAACTGCCTTTATGTCAGCACATGGGTTTTCTTGGAAAAGCTCCATGGAAATTGGTGAAGCATCACCAGGACAGCCAACGTAGGAAAGGTTTAGCCTCAGAAATGCCTACTGGACTGGACTACCAACAGATGTGGTTAAACCTGGGCAGACCCTCCCTGGGCAGGCACAGCATCAAGGTACCAAGAGAAGGGGCTGCATGGACCTGCTGCTCTGCATGTGGACAGAGCTTGCAGGTTAGGGATAGAACTATCTGAAGTACCTCCCAGGGTAAGTGTGGAGGGTAAGAGGAGGGTAATATTTACAACCCTGGACACGATTATCACAACTGCACTCTGAAAGTGTACTGAGCAGGGATCTTTTCCAGATACACTCCCTGAGTCAGGCTGATAGGCCTAAAATTGCTGCAGTCATGCTATTTCTGCACTGACTTTGCAGATTTGCACCTGAGAAGCCTATCCAGTAACACCATTCAGACCTTATATGGCAAATCTAAGAACAAACAGACAAACAAAAAAGCCCAGCCCAGAAGGTAAATGTTTACTACCAAAGTACATGTCAATCTCTGAATCACAGCTCCTGAATCACCTCATCTGATAAGAAATTTGAGGCACTATAAGTCATAGTAAGATACAAGTTGGCACCTCTCTCTATTCTTGTCTAGGAATCAGGAACCAGAACAAATGCCAGCGTGCCCTAAAAAGTACTTGATTTCAACAAAAAATGGAAATGTTTCTTTGTGCTTGTAGATGGGTAATGCCATCAAATTTGTCCCACAGTACAATCAGAAATGGGAAATTTGCCGTGGACTATTTAGAAAACTCAAACTATCATGCCAAGGGGAACATGTGGGACATCTTTTCCTCCAGTCCAGTTTTAGAAGAGTGAGTCATGCTTGGTTCTGTGAAAGAAAAGTCCATGAGCATCCACCCTAATGAATCACCTCTGGGGATGCCAGCCCATAATGCTGGCTGAGCTGCCTGAAGACTGGTGTTTAGGTCCTGCCTTGCCCTCAGTGTAACAGATCTGTGAGACTTGCCTGGACTTCTGACCATTTGGGGTCCCAGCCTGAGACCATGTGCTCTTGTGTGCATTATAAAGGGGTCCGTGGGTGCCCAACAGGGTGCAGGGTTGTGCATTTCACCTCACAAGGCAAATGCCTGGCTTGTAGGCACCCAATTTTGTAGCAAGAGATGGCCCCAGGGATAATGTGTTTTACCTGCCACATGTCATTCATACCCTTGCATACAGGCTCCTATTTCAAAGGGAATTGAAGAAAACAGCTGGTGTTGGGAGGGAATTTAATTTTAAGCTGGAATGCATCTCAACCACAGAGAAGGATGCCTTCAAAGAACAGAGGAATTAAGAAAAAGCAAACGTTTGTAGAAATGTGATGTGTCACATTCAAAGGACCAAAGATGTGCATCTAAATTCCCTGCAAAATGAAAGCTTTGGAAATGACAATGGCATGCATTAAATAAGTCAACACACAGTTTTGAGAGAAAAATAGTGTACAGTAGCCAATTAACTGAAAAAAGCACAAAGGCTCAATTTCCATTCTCTATTTCAATGTAATTCTAGAAAGAGAAAATAAATTTTCCCATGAGAAACAAACAAGCAAACAAACAAAAAGCAATATTAATGATTCCTTCTTTTCAAAAGCAAGCAGGAGAATGCAATGTGACAGGTATAAATGTGTGTAATGTCTAAGAGTTCTAGCTTAAAAGATTTCAAAGCAGTGACAATTCAAAACCAGCAGTCATAGAAAAATCACATTCCTAGGGTGCTGAGAAATAATTGGATTCATATTTGGATTTGAATTAAGCTATGAAACCAAAGAAACTACTCAGTCAAGTATGTAAGTACTTGCCAAGGACAGCAACTTTTTTGTCTTAGGTGAATGTTATATTTCTACCTCCATGGACAGGGAAAGGGAGATGGTCTGGTAGATAACGTGCTAGTTTGAAATCTAAACTCAATTCTTTGTAGCTGTGCTCAGTGACCCCAGAAAAGTAATTAAGCTGCACAACCCCAAAAGCATTTTCTTATCTAATTCCCATTGAACTTCCAGTGAGAGGTTGGGAGGGTGCAGACACCCCTTATCTGGGCTTTACACTCCTCATGCCTCAGTCAGCTATTTGTTAAGCAGGGATAATAGTGTTTCCCTTCTCAAAAGTGCAAAAGGAGGTGCTCAGGTACTGTGACAATGGGAATCAAACTCCATATATACATGTTGAACATACAATGCAAACTACATGCATGTGTATGTATGGGGCAGGCATAAAAATGTGAGAGATCCCCTGCAAGTGGTGACCTAAGCAATTTTTCAGGGGTTGCTGAAGTGCTTGTACAGCAGAGTCAAAAGGCTTTGATAAATCCAGTCAAGTTATTAAAGAATTTGCCCATCCTGTAAAAAGCAAACTCATATTTTATGAGAGATGTATTTTAGTAATGGAGTGGGATCAGCGTCTTTCAAGCTCAGGAAGGTGATCCCTCTCCTCTGCTATGTGACCCTTCCTTTCTAGTCAACATTGGTGGGGCTACACCTGGAGCACTGTGCCCAGTTCTGGACCCCCCAGTACAGAAGAGATGTGGACATACTGGAAAGAGTCCAACAAAGGGCCACAAAGATGATGAAGGGACTGGAGGACCTCTGCTGCGTGAACAGGCTGAGAGAGCTGGGACCTGCAGAAGAGGAGGCTCAGGGGGATCTCATCAATGTCTATAAATACCTGAAGGGAGAGTACAAAAAAGATGGAGCCAGGCTCTTTTCAGTGGTGCCCAGTGCCAGGCCTAGAGGCAATGGGCACAACCTGGGACACAGGAGGTGCTGCCTGAACACCAGGAGCACTTCTGTGCTGTGTGGGTGACTGAGCACTGGCACAGGCTGCCCACAGAGGCTGTGGGGTCTCCTCCTTGGAGACCTTCAGAAGCCGCCTGGACGTGGTCCTGGGCAGCCTGCTCTGGGTGTCCCTGCTTGGGCAGGGGTTGGAGAAGATGGCCTCCAGAGGGCTCCAGAGGGCCCGTCACCTTTCTGTGGTTCTGTGAAGAGTGTTGTGGTGCCACAGGCAGGGGCCTAGCTGGGCTCCTTGGTGGTTCCCAACTAGGCTAAGGTGCCCAGAAAGCCAAATGCATGAATACCAAGTGTACTGTGGACAGCTGGTGTTTAATTTGAGAGGATTCTGCTGCTGGCACATGACCTACAACTTCAAGATCCAAACCATCAGCCATTGGTTAGACAGCAAACCTGGTACATTTGCCCCAAGGCACTGGTAGCCTCAGCAAAGGATCTGGAGGATGAGAACTAGAGCAACCACAGCTCTCACAAGATGGCAGGTGATAAACAGCTGGGGCTGCTTCAGCACATCTCTGCCAGAAAATAGGATGGCAATAGTTTTTAGTCATTGAAGTAAAATCGGTTAGGACTGGAGCAGATCTCAGGGGATCCTCTAATCCAACTGCACAGCTGCCCACATAACACTTTGGAACAACAGCTACTGAATATTTTCTTACATAACTTCCAGGGATGAAGATGTAAGATGTAAGGGTTTAAAGTGCTGGTGTGAGTAAAAGATCAGGAGCACAGCTAGTTCATACCTGGGGCCAGGAGGAGATGAACCTTTCAAATCCCCAGAGATATCCCAGTGGCTGACAGGTCAGAGGGCTGGCAGTGCAGAGGCAAAGCTGGAGCTGGTCCATAAGGCAAAGTCTGGAAACATGTCACACAAGGGCACTCAAAAATAAAGCAGGACTGGGTCTTAGCCCCAGCTGCCAGTTAGCATTTTGTTACCTTGTGCAGCTTGCCTCTGTACTTCAGCCTCCATGTCTGCAAAACACGGCAAGCAGTACGTGCCTACTTCAATGAAGCCATTTGCAATCACACTGCAGAGAGCTCAATGTCATTTAGTGTCATTAGTGGTGCCTAATTCTGTGTTATCTTCAATAAATATGGAAGTGGCAAGATGAGCTCACAGCCCAGAAGCATTTTGCGTGCTGAATGCCCTGTTTAATGGGACCGGGTGAAATGACAGTCTCTGCTTAACTCACTTGCACCCTTCGGAGGGTTTAAGCAGAGCTTTCCATGTGTGGCACGAAATTGCCTCACAGCATTGAAAACCAATCCCTCTGAGAGTAAATAAAATCCCTGCCTTGTCTTGTTAATAAATGCTAGAATATAGAAATACTGCCAGCTTCATGTGGTTTAACCTCCCTCCTCTTCCTCAGTCACAAGTAAAACTACCTGACCAATTTTGCTGGTAAAACATTTCCTACTGCCTGGGCCACCAAGAGCCACAGATTGCTTTTCTACCTGAATTAAAATTGCAATGTATTATGCAAGCAGTTTAGCAATGGAGAAAGAGCTAGAAGCGTATGAGAAATAAAAATACAGCCCCACACAGAATACACATGACTTCACATTTTTTTTCTTCAGGATTATAAAAGAACTGGCCCGGCCAGTCGGGTTAGCCAAGATTTAAATCCCTGTGATATTAAAAGACACGGGCATGACACAACTGTTTTTGCATAATGGCTTTTTTTACAAATTTACAAAACATGGACAACTTTTCCAAATGCTAGCCCTGGCTATTTTTATCATGTGGCTAAACTCTAACTCCACAGGAATGCAGCTCCACAAGAATAGTAGATGTTTTATGGGCAAACACGCATCTGGGAGGCTGTGGACCGTTTTACATTTATGGGCCCAGATATTTTCCCCAACAGATGTGGGATTCCCCCTGGGGCAAATTTAAGCCTTTTGACAAGAGTCTTCCCATTTGTTGGTTATTTACCTCCTGCGCTTGGGATTTCATGGGCTGCAGGTTGAAAACTGCCGATTTAAATAGCAAACAACTCAACTGTGCAGAGGGGTCGCTCTGCGTTTGTGAAGAGAGAATATCTCAGAGAAATATCTCAGCCATTCCAGGTTGTGGGGAGTGAAAGGGTAAACTTTGGTGGTTGTGGGGTGGTTATGGGAGGCTCCTTCCCCAGATTTCTCATTTCAGGGATATTCTGGGATGCAGGGCTGAGGGATTGCAAGACCAGAGAAGAATCCTTCGGGGACAGCACTGGGCAGCCCCAGCACAACCCCTTTGCAGTAAGTCTTCCTCCTTACTGGGATTACATCTGAGCTCTGTGGCCACAGGCACAATTACTTGGTCCTCTTTAGATGCCTTTAGCATAATTGCTGGCCATGACTGGTCACCTCTGCACCTCTCTTGTGACATTGCCTCCTCAGATGCCATCTTTGCCTGCCTTCACTCTCCCAAGCCCAGTGCAAGGGGACTGAGCCCCGATCTGCATCCAGCCCTAGCTTAACTCCTTGCTCCACAAACAAGCCTGCAGTTAGAGCATCATCTATGACATGATGAACAGCAAATGTGGTGCACCACTGCTCCACCCCAGCTTTTGTACACTGTTGGATTGTGCTGTGACTGAGGTTGGAGACCTGGCCAGGGACAGGCCCTGCATGAGGATGCTTTCCAAAAAAATAAATGGAGCCCTTGTCCCCAGGTGTGGGACTGCTGCCCTGCTCTCCACTTGGATTTATGCTGGGGCTGCCAAGCAGGAGGTGGAATGTGAACATCCAGAGATCCTTGCTTTGGTGTGAGGGTGCAGCACTGGAGTGACTTCAGGAGAAACCTTCCCTGGGCCTCACCTCAGAAACACTCATTGCAGCTGAACAGCTGGAGGGGAGGCCATGCTCTTCTGCCTGTTTCTCTCTGTGTCTTATCTCACCCTGCATGATGCCAAAATCTGGGAGTATACAATGTTATTGGTCTGCAAGTGGGAGCTGTGTCCAGAAAAAAATGTCAATTGGCCAACATCCTACAGACCATGAAGCAGCTTAGGGAGCCCCAGCCTGCAATACTTGGTTGTTACACAAATTCCAAGAAAGCATTACATGAACTAGATACTTTTGGGATTAGCCTGGTGCTCCCTTTGCCTATCACAAATCCTTTTACTGAAGCATGTGATATAAAGCCTGGTTTTGGGGTCAGAAGCTTTCAGTCTAAGCTGTACGTGCAGGGTTGCACAAGGGGGTGTAGGAGGGAAAGAAGACATTCCAGACACTGATGGTTATTTTTGCTGGCCCCTTCATTTGAAAAGTTTCACCTTAGTGTTATCAGCTCTGGCTTCAAAGTTTTGTTTTGCGGTCACCTCACGCACATTGTTGATTTTCTGTGATCTTTGGTCCTGTAAATATTAACCACTGTCAATCTGTTTGATATGGCTATTGCTGCTCAAGAGGCCAAGTGCTATGAACCTTAGCCTACATAATGCTGCGTGACTTTTGTTCTGCTGGAGCCAGCGAGCATGTTTCAGCCCCTGCGTGATATGAATCACAAGTGAAACCAGAACACCTGTAGACAGAGTTAGTTGTATAACAGCACGGCCAGGTTACACAAGTGCAAAAGGCTCTGCTGAAGTCAAGCAGGGGACTTGCAAGTCCAGGGGCACCACCAGGAATGAGAGGACATTCACCAGTTTATTGCA
This sequence comes from Aythya marila, assembly GCF_965140915.1. Classification (NCBI taxonomy): domain Eukaryota; kingdom Metazoa; phylum Chordata; class Aves; order Anseriformes; family Anatidae; genus Aythya; species Aythya marila. The sequence goes on along the minus strand of NC_139042.1, from coordinate 192,914,025 downwards.
TTATTACTCATTGACTAATGAAAGAGCAAGCAAGAGGCTGCTCTCCAACCATATCCACACTGTGCTCCCTGATAACTGCTGTGCTGGGGTCTGGGGGGAAGCCTGGACCCCAGTGCTGCCCTCACCACCCTATTGCACATGGGACCGCAGCTGGGGCACAGAGCCCTGCTGCAGGGCTTGGGGACAGGATGGGCTGTGCTGATGGGGACAAGAGGGGCTGCACTGGTGGCATGTGCTGGAAGGGAGACAGAAGTGGTGGGAGGGCAGGAGAAGAGCCCTGCTCCCAGACTTCCTCCCCACTCAGGCTGCAAGTCTGCAGCCCAGGGATTTGCCTAACAGCTGTGAGGGAAAACTTTTTTTTTTTTTTTTTCTGGGTATTTGCTTTTGTTTCAGGTCAGTGCAATTTCCACAATGCTGAATTGCTTCCTCCTGCACTGTGCTGCATGCTGTGGGGCAGGAGCATGCCTAGCTGCAGGCTGAGTCCATCTGCCTGTGCCCACATCCCATATCTTGCATCCTGCATCCCCTTTCCTGTATCCAGCATCCTGCATCCTGCACCCCACATCAGGCATCCTGCACCCTGCATCCTGTAGGCACAGGGACACAGCCCCTTGCCACCAGGTCCAGGCACATTCCCTGCTGGGTTTCCCTTGGAACGAAGTGCCTGGAGGCTTTTGTCCATCCTCCAGTGCCCTGCACTGCTGTTTGATGCTCAGAGACTCTTTTTTAAGCAGAAACAGTCCAGATGATTACGTCACAGTTAGTGACTCACCGCTCAAGATCACATTCCTCTAGGTTTTAAAAGGAAAGGATAATCTGATTTTTGAAGCCTGAGCAGCTGCACTGTACACTCCAGATGTGCCCAAATAACTTGTAATAACCCTCTGTGGAGGTTAAGGTAACTCCATTTAAAAAATATTGCTTTCAGGCAGAGAAAAATAAACTTATCCTGGCCAAACAGATGGTAAAGCACTGAGCAAGAAGTGCCAAACCAATTTTCCTTGTGGTAGAGCCCTTGCACAGTGCTGTGAGCTGAGGGACCAGTGCTTTTCAGGCATCACCCGTCAAACGCAGCACCACAGGGGAGGTCCAGGCAGCCACCAGGCACCCCACAGCACGATGGGTCCAGGGTCCCCACTCCTATCAGCTCAGAGTCCCCACACACCTCTGTGTGCCTGCATATTCCAATTTTCTCTCCCACTTGAGCTGAAGGGATAAAGAAAAGCCCTCCATCATCCATCGAGTGCTTGGGGAGAGGTAGCACCCTGCTCCAAGGACCCCACTCAGGGCTCCCCATCTCCCCTGGGAGACATCCCACATGCCTCCAGCTCCAGGGGGAAGCTTCTTGGGTAACCCACCAGTGAGGCCAGTGGGATGCAAGGTTAGTAGGGATGGAGATGGGCAGGTCTTAGACCAAGTCCTGCTTCTTCTTCACCATGGACCTGTTGTTATTGCTTAAATATTCATCACTGACAATGCATCCTCTGCCTGCTTGGAGCAGTGTGCCCAAGTCCCAAGGAGCACAAGTGCTGTTCTTCTGCTTTGGTGGCATTTTCCACTCCCTTAGCAAAAGCCTGAGAAATCACAGCAGGGGTGTGTGACAGGAGATCCAGACCTGATTTTTCTACAATAGCTGGAAAACCAAAACCAAGCCTGTTGAATCAGCCAGTGCAGAAAGACAAACACACTCACGGCAGTGAGGTTTATCCTACTTGGGTCAGTTAAGCCTCAACCTACAATGGCTTAAGAACATCTGCTTAGTGACACTCAGGAGTTTGGCAACACTGAATTAAGGTTGAGTTTTCACTTGCTAAGTGTTTTTTACAGGTGTCTTAAGCCTCCCTAGCAAGGTTTGTTGAAAGATGTGCTACAAGGACAGTGATCTCACAGCAAGAGGCAAGGGATTAGCCCATATGCCCAAGCCATAATTACCACTGCTGGCAGCCCAGCCCATGAATGCAAAATCCTTGGCACATAATGTCCTGGTGCAGAGCAGGTCTGCAGTGCTGAGGTCCCCCTGTGAGCCCCCACCACCTGCACGGTGCTGCTGGCTGGAGCACAGGACACATGCTGCCTGGGGTTGGTGTGACTGGAGCCAGGTTTTGCAAGATATTGGGGTCTGAGGAAGCCTCAGCATGGCCTGGTGCAGTGGTCGTAAGCAGACCACTGCTGTCTGTGGGCCACTCATGGAGCAACCAATGCATCCATGCACTGCATTTCCCATGTTGAGCTGCACCACATGCAACCCTCAGCCACAGGACAAATTTCTCCAGCTGGTTCCTGTCATCAAAAGGGATGTAAAACTGTGTGTGCTATTCTCTCTTTCTTTACAGTGCTAGCTCTAACAAACAGCATTTAAATGATACTTTAGAGAGCCCGAGTGCCTTTCTTATGCAGACTTTCAGGCAGCAGCACCTCCTGGTGCAGAACATGAGGCAAGGTCTGCAAGGTCTGTGCAGGCTGGGAGAGGCACACGCCCAGCAACAGGGCATCCTGCAGGGACAGGGGAGCAGCAGGTCTTCTCAGTGGAAATCTAAGCCAGGACCAGTCCTAGAAAGGTCATTTTTCAGAGCTGATGTTGCACTTTGGGTAATAACAGTAGTCTTTGGGACTGCCATCCTCTGCAGACGTGAGCAATGAAACCACCTTTTCTGATTTTCAGTGTGGATGGATGCTCCAGTTTTTAAAAATGAAAGAGATCATGAAGAGCTGTCACTAAAGAAGGCCCAGCATCTGGCAACCTGCCTCTTCCATAAAGCTTCTAGCATCCACGTTCCCTATACCTGGCTTCGTGTCTGGTTTATTTTTAGATCAATCCATGCAATGTTAAATCATTTCCCATGCAGAGGTGTTTTATTACTTCACTCCGCTTCCTGCGTGATATAAAGGGCAAAACTCAAAACTATGATAAAGCTGATAAATAATAGATAGGATCTTTAGCTGTCACTACTGATCACCTTCTAGAAGCCAGGAAAGCACTCACAAGAGTGTCCTTGATTTGCAGCTCACAAAAGCCTTGCCTTCAAGTAGCTTAAGCCAAAATCAGAAGAGCAACACTGCTAATTACACTGTATGGCTGCTACCATCACTATCAACTGCATCTGCTAGAATGAAATGAAATGAAATGAAATGAAATGAAATGAAATGAAATGAAATGAAATGAAATGAAATGAAATGAATAGAATAGAATAGAATAGAATAGAATAGAATAGAATAGAATAGAATAGAATAGAATAGAATAGAATGAAAACCCTTCAGAATTTTTGCCAGCAAATGTAAGCACTGCAATGAGATGGTATAAAGGCATTTAAAAAGGCATTTCTGTTCTGTAGCTTAAAGAAGTCTATTCCCAAACCTCTAGCTAGGACATATTACTCATGGTGCTGCCCATGTTTATAACAGGCTGTTGCAGGAGGAGAATAAGGACCCCCAAAAGAATAACGTTTCCAGGTGGAAAAATGTTTTCTCTTCTCTCAGTTCTGTCACGTGCAGTTGCAGAACCATAGCTCAGAAGACATCTTCCCTCCCTCACCTTGTTTATTTGGTGCAGCTGTCAGGACATGATGACTATTCCCATTTACTGCGCCTCTGCATAGTCAGTCAGTCCATTAGTTTTCCTGGTATCTGTCCAGCTCTTCAGTCTCATGATAAAAGAAACTAAAAATACAGGGCAGCTCAGGCACCATGTTTTGGCAGAGGATCTCAAGGACAAGCATAGGATCTGGAATGACTTTGGCTCCCCTCTTTTTCCTCCTCACTGCTTCACTTCCTGGCAGAGTGCAATTTGAATCCCCTAAGTTTTACAGTAAAACATTGCATCATGTGTACTAATAGATTGTAAGGGAACTGAGGAAGAGCAAAACATCCTAAGGATTTCCACAGCCTGTGTGCCAGAAGAGCTTTTCCTCTTCACAGTTAATTTTATGACCAGGTTCAGGGGAAGACACTCAGATAGTGAAACGAAACTGTCCTGAGTTTCTGGGAAATGAGACTGCTGCTGACAGTCTCCTAGGCTTGCGTGATAACTCAGCATGTCAGACCTCTGCCTCCAGTTCCTCAGTTTCCCAGAACATGCAATGAGCGTCACCTAGGGGGGCAGCTGGACTGCTGAGAGGTTAATTTGTGAATGTTAATAAAAGGTTTTAAGATCCCAGGGTAAAAGATGAAATGTATAGAGTTTTAGTCAGCAGATATTTATGCTTTTTGATAGAAATTCTTGTAAAGTAGGTCACAGATGAAAGAGAAGGGAGGTTTTATTCTAATCGCAATGCTCTTTCAGAATATACTGCACTGGAGGTAAGATGTTTCTAGCCAGATTTCAAACATTCATGCATCGGTGCAGCTTTTATTAGAACACTGCAGTTGAGGGAATTTCTTAGAGCACAACTGTACCGCACGTAGATGTACTGATTCTGAGTTAGCCAGGGACATAGCTAGAAAAGGTTGAAAATTTTATAACAGAAAGCCATGCATGGGAAACCACAGTCATGTTGAAACTCTGAATCCCCATGAAACAGGATGATTCCAATGACATTTCATAAGAAAAAATAAGAAAATATGTAAACACCCATTGGAGTAAGGCTGAAAGCTGTATTGTGGCACCCCCAGGAGAGAACATTCTTATTTCATAGCCTAATAAAAATACTTCAACATTCAAAATATTCACATTCAAAACATTTCAGCATTCAATATGCAAGGTTTGAATGTGTCAAAGCCTTTTTTTAATTGTGAAGCGATGTCATGCTGATTCTTTAAATGACTGACCTTTCTGTGAAGAAGACCTGTGTGCTCTTGCAGAGGTCCATGCTCTACAAGTGCACTGCCTCTGCGTGTGTCATGGCTTGTACCACACAGCTCTACACAGTGCCTGGAAAACCAAAGGTGACACTTTAGCTAGGAACGTGCACTACAAGCCTACAGCTGAAAATTAAACACACACAATCATGAGCTTCTTCCCTGAAATGCTACCCAAACCTAGTGCTGCCTAGGGAACTGCATTTTTTTTCTACTGTCCTAAGAAACCTTCAGTAGGTATTTCTACCTCACTGTCAAAGTACAAAACCTGGATCAGCATCTACTTGGCAAAGTTTTTACAGATTAACTATTTTTTTTAAGGGTGTAGGGCAATACAACTCTCTCAGTCAACATGGCTATTGCAGAAAAACCACCTCTGCTGACGGAGGAGTGCTGCTGGCACACCTTCGTTGCTAGCATGGCCTGAGCCCAAATACCAGGGCTCCTCCCTATCTGTGCCTTACATCACTGAGTTTGGATCAGGCCACCAGCTTTTAGTGAGCAAACAAGCTCTTTCCAGCAGTGAGGCCAAATGATCTTTTTTCAAGAAGGCCGGGTGGAAAAGTGGTGAGCTCAGCTAAAATCCTAAGGGGAACTGGTGTTGCAGTAGGAACAGAAACCCCCACTGCTCATACCCGCTGTGGGAAGCCCAGTATGTGCAGCCAGGACCCTGCAGAACAGATCAGGTTTGATATGGCCACAGCTCAGACCTGAGGTCACGGTTAGTCCTTTGTAGCAACCTTCCTTATGATCAGCGGGGTGGTGTCGATCCCACAGAGTATATAGCAAAGAGGAAAGTGGTTTCAAGGTTCCTTCCCTAGTCCAAATTCATCTGCTAATGCCCAGCCAATACCCTGTTTTGCTGTCAAAACCCAACTGAAGGCGACACTACTGGGAACTGAAACAGCTCATCGTTAGAGGACAAACGTCAAAAACTTGAACTTATCAGTCCAGGCAACCAACATAAGGCCACAGTGCTACAGAAATGTAGGCACACAATCTCTGCCCTGAGAGAGACCATCCCCAGTCCTGGGAGAGCAAACAGCCTTCAGGTAGGATGGCAGTCAGGTGGCAGGAAAGCAAGGCTGAGCTTCCAGCAAACAACCTTTAACTAGAACAAGGTGGAACTGCTCTCCTCAGGGAAAAGGATCCCCCTCATGCCTTATCCAATCATGCTGGGTGCAGGCAAAAAGGTGCTGAGCACTGGCCTCAAACCATGTCAGAGCAGGGACCGATGCTTTGTATGTCATTGCCCATAAATGTCTTTTTAGTGACCTCTAGGTTATTATGGAGATGAGAAAGATTTCTGTGGCCTTTCTATTAAACAGCAAAGCCCCAGGAGCCTGGGTTCATCCCCAAATGTGACAATGGACATCTCTGATTTCTCTGACACCTGTGGGATAGCAAACCCTTTTCCATCTGGGTGTTGCTCATGGGGTCTCTGCCACAAGACCTGTCCTTGCTACAGGAAGGTCTTTCTACCTGTGTGGCTACAGCATGCCACCTCAGCATGTCAAAAGTAAATGCATTGAAGAGTAAAGCACCTTCTACTTTAGGCAGTACAGAGTTAACCTACTTCTTATTGCACGATCTGGGACACCAGTTGGTGAGTGAGCTGTACTTTCATTTATATGAACTTAAATGCCAAGGGCATGCTCATCATCTGGGACCTCATCTGGGGAAGCACTTGTTCACAGAGCTGGAAATAAGCTGAAGCACTTGGCAAAAGCAAGGAAGAGGGCATTATGCCAGAAGTACGTAGAGCACAGGAGACAACGATAATCAGAGACAGGCAGGTTGAGCTTCCTAGTAAATTCAATACTCCCTCAAAATTTTTACTCAGGTTTACTTATTGTTATTCTAAGTAACACAGGATAGGTCTAGCACTGCTCCCACACAACAGAGCTTCAAAACAGCAAAACGTATAGAGCTCCCCCGTTCCGATCGTTATAGCCTGAGTCTTAGACAGAAGGGAAAAAATAAGCCAGAAATTACTAAATAACTTGTTTGTTTGGGTTTGGATTGTCTTGTTGTTTTTATTGTTTGTTTGTTTGGTTTGGTTTGGTTTGGTTTGGTTTGGTTTGGTTTGGTTTGGTTTGGTTTGGTTTGTTTGTTTGTTTGTTTGTTTTAAGTGGTTGTATTCTGTCAATCTTTTTTGCTTAGTTCTGCAGGTTTTTCTGAACTGCGGAGCCTAAAGCCATTCTCACACAGACCTTACATACCACAGGAGCAAGAGAGCCACCAAGAGGGATGTTTTGACAGCTAATGCTGAGATTGCAACAGGATCCACTTCAGTTTGCTCTGAAAAGCCCTAGGTGGTGTTTCTGCTGAAAAAGCACGTGTTCAATCCAGCAAGTCTTTCCTAAAACTCCTAAAATGTTGCTTTATTTATCAATCCTCTCAAGATTTCAAGTGGCAGAAAGCATACAATCCTGATGGACCTTGACATCTGTGGCCACCATCCAGCCAACCCTACCTACATACTGGCTGGGGCAGAAATACAAATGCAGGAAGCCATCTCTAGGGCTAATAACGGGTCCCATAATTCATAATCAAATTAGGGCCTGAGTTATCATTGCAAGCAATAGCATGGGAGCTTGTCCCTGCCCTCACCTTTCACAAGTCCAGCCAGCAGCTTTCATGGTGGCTGTACAAAGTATGTCACATGTAGAAGTCATGTGTCTAATTTCCATCTTTGTCTTTTAAAATATCTCTCTTCCTCTTTCTTCCCGGATACAGGACCCCTTAGTAGGTTTCACGTAGCTTTCTGCATACAGTGAAGGCCACTTCTACTTCCACATTTTTGCGGAGGTGCTCCTTAATATTCATATAATTTGCCATGCTATTCCATAAGTTGATTAACCAAGTTTTGTCTTCCAAATGAGAATATGCCTGCGAGCTGGGAGAAAATATCACTCTGTGCTGTCACGCAGTGATTCAGAGGGCCAGGATTCAGAGGATTATTTCCAAGCAGGCGTATGCCAACGTTTCACTAGGGGAATTTAAGAGCCTTCTGTGGCATTATTTGCAAATTCCTCTGGAGGAATGAATCAAAAGCACAGTATAGGAGATGCTTTCAGCTATTGAAACAAAGATGTATTTGTGACCCATCGCTAGAAATAGCTAGCCCTGAGCAGTCAGATAGGTTTGCCCTGGATATTTGTTGGCATTTGTTCAATAAAAAAGTATATTTAAAATATCTAAGAAAATGTCCAAACTGATTCAATACACAGTAGAGGTGACAGAGCTGGGCAACTGTCCCCTGCAGTAGCAGACTAATGGTGACAGTTCAGTGACCTTTATGAAATATATTGAGCCCAAGATAAATTCCTAGCCAGTGAATGCTCATGTGAAATAAGACTGTGTATAAATTCTAAGTGAAAACACAGTGAGAGGTAACTGATAGCTGCTACAACCGCTCACACTTGGCCTACCAACGCCTACTTTTTTTTTCTTTTTCTTTATATATATACAGAAAAAAGAAAAACCTCCCACACATTTGTAACGTTTTGGAATACTGAATTACTGCAACGAGGTGACTTTTGCACAATTGTGCTCGGGACAGGTGTCGGCCCCTCTAGCCATGTCTGCCTGCTGGGGAGCTTGTTCTGCCGGCAGCTACTGTGCTTCACTTCTGCTACACCTCATATGCCACCTAGTGGCTTCTGAAGTGGGAAATTCCTTATTAAACATGATTTTACTCACTGCTTTTGCCAGTTAGCTATTTCTCACCTTGCTGGTGAAGAAGCAAGTTTAGGCATAATGCTGGTATGCATGGTGCACAAATGTACTGGCATGTAAGTGTGGTCAGACACCGCAAGGTGCACCAGCACCCTTGCAAATGACCCCAATAACAGCCCACCCAAGGGCCTCCTCTCATCAGCTGCAGCAAGTTCTCGCTCTTCACTGCACCCTCAGCCCCCCTCCCCGCCCCCCCCAAGAAATTTCCACTACCTTGGCCTTAGTTTACGGCTCTCCTGTTTGCCCACCACTCACAAAGCTGTCCCAGAATCCAGCCCCTTCAGCTGCTCACCATACCCCTATCTCTCACCAACTTAACTAAATGTCTGGAGGAGAAGAGCTTGTACTTTTTACTTCCAAGCATTCAGTCATGGCAGACACTTGCTGCAAAATTCACAGGTTGGATAAAATCCAAGTAACTTCTTACAAGGGCCAGGGAGGACTTTGTTGTTCAGCTCAACACTTTGAGTGCCCTACATTCAATGTATAGCCTTGTGGTTGGGGCATTTCTCCAAGAAGAAGGAAGTTTTGACTAAGAACTATGTTTTGTCTCCAGAAGAGTTAACTTGATTACTCTTTCTCATGTCTCAGCATGGCAGCCTAACCACTATGTTAATAAATACCCCTATGCCTCAGCCAGCCCTTAAGTGAAATGCTGTCTGCAGAAGAGGTTGACGGAAACCCCTTGGAGGACTGCCATCAGCACGGTCACTTAGGATGAGCCCAGCTCCAGCTTGTCACAGTCAAGAGCACTTATTTGCAGTTACTAATGGAAGGGCTTTGTCATCCTCACATTTGGGCAATGGGTTTCTAAGTCACTCGGGGAAAAGAAAGGATCCAGAACTGATCCACATTATCTCCAGCATCCGCATTAGGCACCAGCAGCACTAAAGAAGAAGCCTTTCCCCAAACGTTCATTCTTTGCATTTCATTGCAAATGCTTGGAAACTGGATAATCCATTTTAAAAGTGCCAGCTAAGTTTCCTTATTCTGAAATAAATTCTCCGACCTTTTAAAAATAGACTCCCAACTTTCCTGAAATCGTTTTCCACTATTTCCTTTGAGGCCATTTGGAGAAGTTTGTGTTTGTGAATGTCTGGTCTGCCCTAGAAGTGGTTGTTTGGTGCCATAAGTTATCTGAAGAGCTTTCATCCTGCTCTGGCACATCTTCCTGCTACACACAGCCATTGCCAGGCTTCACCATGGTAAACAAGGAAACCTGCTAGCACCCTTAAAAGCATTTGCCAATGAAACAAGGCAGATTACATATGGCTTCTGCCCAGTATGAGAGGGGGGGAAAGTGCTCCTCTTTCTCCTCTTTTCCATTCTTGCTTTCTTCTCCCTTTTCCCCTTCATTATTTTATGCTCAGGGCTTGATCTTGTATTCTGGACCTTCTAGATGTACTCCAGAGCAACAAACAGAAGGTGAGGCAATACAGTGGAAAGATCCTTATGGTGCCATCTCTTCTCATTTTTTCTAAGCCAACTCTCTATCCAGCCACACTCTGAGTTACTGTTTACTTGCAGTCCTTTTAATTACTCAGTCCCAAAACCTTAGATGTCTTCAAGGTGCACCCTGTTTCTTGAAGCAACACGTGCCTCAGGCTGTTGGCTTCTTAATCTACAGCCCCGTCTCTGTTTTGTACCATTTGTTTGTACAGTGTCACAAGTCACTACACCAGTATATACAAGTAAGAATAAGCATTCATTTGTCTTCTCACTGTGTAAAACTCCAAAATGACAAACCTTTCTAGCATTTCAGAGGCATTACAATTTTAGAGTACTGACCCTCTTACACACAGGTAGCCTGTTGTTTTCTCCAGCATGTTTCAAGATGATTTTAGCCAGAGTATATATATACAGATATGAATTGGCACTTGAACCCATGTTTGATGTGGGTCTGATCCTACAACTGGATTAAACTCAGGTGGTGACCTTAGGTGCGATGTACCAGCAGTATTCCACCTTGTGACTACACAAAACCACTACAATTAGTGACAACGGCAAGGCCTGCGAAAAACATTCCTGCCCTTCAGGATCTGTTTCATCACTGCAATGAAGGCAATGCAGATGAATGCATGTCGTGAGCTGCTGCCCTGCAGATGGAGAAGCAGTGTCATTGTGCCAAAGTCCCAGGTGGCTGTGTCAGGCCACCGAGGCACCCAGTGGGCCCAGCTGGAGCCCTGGGCTCAGCAAGGAACAGCAGGATTTGAGAAGCACTGGAGGAAGCAAAGCTGGCGTGAACCCCTGCCTCCTGCAGAAACGGCAATACAGAAAGGCCTAAAGTGTGTGCGCTCAGCAGCTAGAGGGCAGGCTCATTTTCCTGTAAAACTTGGTGAACGCTTTTGTCGCAGTTGCAGTGAGTTTTAGAGTGTTCAGCTGAAATGACTAAACTGTAAATCACTCAGGGCTAATTGGAGAAGTCTTCTGTCTTAGTTGGGGAGTGAGGGGAGCCAACCCAAACCCAAAAGCAAACTAACAGATACGCAAATGTTCTGGTTGCTTTGCCAGCCCCGGCTCTTGCCAGCTGGGCCTGCTCCTGACAGCGGCTGGGCAGGACCCGTGTCCAAGGAAGGAACATTTCACAGATGTGGCCACGTCTCATTGCAAACACCCGACAAAGAGCACGTGTTGGCTTCCACAGCTTCCACGATGGGAAAAAAATAATTGAAAGGGTTTACAAATAGCTCTCATCAAAGCACTCAATAACTTCCTTTTAATTTACTTCCTATTCAGAAAAGGGCTTGCAAGAGCAGAGAACATGTGACATGAGCTAAGCAGCCTCCGCAGAGCTCTGTCTCAGGCGAGCTATGTATTCCATCACATAAATTTTTCCAGTATTTTCTGTGGCTGTAGGACTTGGGAGCTGGGCTGGTAACGGTGAGCACAACTGGAGGTGCTGTCCAGAAACAGGCCGGCTCCTGCGCCATGATGTGCCTGGTCAGGGCTATGTTGTCACAAGGGCATCAGCTCTGCCACAGTACAGAGAGATTTGTGTCTTCAAAGACAAATTCTTCTCTTTCTTGCATCTTAAAAGAACCACTGGAAGAAATCAGCTGTCATAGTGCTTGTCTTTTCAGCAAAAACATCCTTTTTGAAGCATATGGAGAAACTGCTGACACTGTCTAGTACCGCTGCCATCCCACTGTTAATACAATTAGGGACTAGGCCAAATAACCCTAAAACTGGTGCCTGAAAATGAGCATAATTATTGTAAATCATTTCAGGATCTCAGATGGAACAAGCTTGCAGTGAAACACAAGCGCTTCTCCTGTTCCTAAACACATGAGTGCTGGAGGGTTTGCTGGGTATTGTGTCAGGAGAAGGGTTTCATGCATGAGAAGCAAGGAGGAGAGAAGCACTGTAAAACTGTGTGCCAAGATAGGCAGAAAAAAAAAAAAAAAAAGCCTGAGCAGCAGCCATGGGACTGCAGATGCTAGAAAAGCCCAAAGAGGTCCTCGGGGCTCCACACCAGCAGAAAATAAATCGCAACTATGTGGGGCAAAAGGATTTCTCATTAATTTTAAATTTGCTTATTTATGTTGGTAATATATGTTGTTGTCTGTTATTTACATTGCAGAAATGAGTCTGCACCACCCATCCTATGAAACATCACCGCACACAGGGATGGATTTTGAGCTGTGCTGCATGTTCCCTCTGCAATGATGGGTACAGAGGGGGAGAGGTTTGCATTTGCAGAAATGACAGGCAGTGTCAGCCTGGTGTGGACGGGGAGATTACACTGTGTTGGGCATGGGAAGGACTTGACAGCTCTCAGCGCATGCTTGCTGCCCTCCAAAACAACAGGCAGAATCTTAAGAAGCAAACAGGTATTTGGAGGAATCGGAGTAATACAGTCTTGTATAGGTGTCACACTGCACAGGACTGAGATGGGATAGCCAGACTTCATGTAAATACAGTTACTGAGAAAATGGTTCCTTTCGTTGCACTTCCTCCTGTCTGCAAGGGCCAAATCCTCATGGTGCTAGCGTAGACTCCTGATCCTCTGACCCATCTGATGCTGGAGGTATTGTTCATTTCAATAGAGAAAGGCTTGGGAGAAAATTGAATTTGGATCATTAGGATGCTGTTAGAGGCCCAGAGAGCCTTGGTCCTTGGGAACAGAGAATGCCACAATGTTCTCCTCCATGTTCATCAGCAAGAAGGGAGAGGTTTCTGTGAAGGAACACCAGCAGAAGACAGGAAGAGAGAGAGATTTAAGCGCGGATGAATAGGAGACATGGAGACGGAGCTGCAAGGAGACAGCCCAGCAGGAGTGTTGTGCCTAAGGCCACATTCCAAGGGCCATGGTTAAAAAACAACAGCTTCCTGGCAGCGGCCACAGCACCTGATTTCCTGGCAGGATGCCGCAGCCAGGGAGTGGCTCCAGGACCTGGCTGGTGGCTCCATTGCTGCTGTGTTTGGATGACATTTTACCTTCCTGGTAGCTTTTGCCGCTGGGTTGCTACAGCTCCAGCTTTCTTTTGCCTTTTTTTTCTTTTTATTTTTTTTTTTTTTCTGTCTAAAGCACTTTCTACGTGTGTAAGGTCACGTCTGGTGGAGAACAAGCAAGCACCCCAGCACAGTACATTTATTTTTCTTGTTTAACCAAAGTGTAAACCAAGCCACAAACAGAATGGGAACATTTCATCCTGAATTGTGCAGATGAAAGAGACATAAAAGCAGAAGTAGGACCAGAGGGCAAACCTCCAGCCAGCAGCAAGCCCTGACCTCAGATTTAACAGCGTCATTGTAAATAGTCCTGGCCTAAGCCCTCAACTGGCAAAGAGGAAAATTATGTGCTAAACTGGTGTTCAGTGAACAGATTTTCCCTACCCAAATACGAAACCAATGACAAATAGCCTTTTTTTTTTTTTTTTTTTTTTTTTAAAGAGGGAAAAAATGAAAATGGGCCAGGCAGGTAGGGATATGATGGTGTGAGCAGTGCCTTCTGTGCCCTTGTGCCCTGCTTTGCCAGTACCGTCCTCCACTTCCACCTCAGCCCTCCCACCAGCACCATTGCTTGATTCTTTCTGTTGGCTCCAGGGCCTGTATGCTGCATGGACATCTGAGCTGCCTCTTGCTCAAGAGAGGAAACACTGTGGTGGCTTCTTCCCTTTTACTCATTTACCAAAATCATTCTTGCTTGAGCACTCTGCTCCATCGTTTGCAGCCTCTCTGGTGCTAAGGTTTCTGATGGACGTTTTCCACTTAATAACTCCCTTCTGTGAGAAATATCTGACAAAGATAGAGAAGCACCAACATACACAATGCACCTGCATGTCAGTCCCTCTCATTTATCCCTTTACTCCATCATCTTCGTAAAACAACCTCCTTAGTCAGGGTCCCTTGCTCTAAGTGAATAAGGTCTGAGCCTAGCAGTCACGCACACTGAAATCTGCTGTTAAAGAGCAAGAGAAGTACAAGAGAGAGAGGAAAGGATGCTGTCAAAATGCATTAAAGCAGACTCAAAAGGCCAGCTACCTAGGTACATGTTTATTTGTGCCTCCACAAGCCAACCTGCCCTTAGCCTGTACCAGAAGCAGAGAAGGAGCACCCAGCCTTGTGGACACTAGAAACTGCATGCTAGGCTTTGTTCTGTGAAAAGGTCTTGTTTTCTCAACAGCAAGCATGTGACAGCTATTAGAGGTATAAAATCTGATGCAAAGATAGGATCCTGGTCATGGCCTCCTGAAAGGCAGGGCAGCAAGTCAAGCACCACCACACCTCCCTCTTCTTTCCCTGTTCAGGCTAGGCTGAAGAAAACAACCATCCTCCAGCATTTTTACCAACAGAAGACTTGAACATAAAACATCTTCTCCTGATAGAAAAGGCCAGCCTCAGGCTGACCATCCCAGTTCATTCCTGCAAGCCCCACTGCTGGGAACAGCTTTTTGTCAGGAATTAACCAGGGCTTTTGACCTTGCTACATGGTGTTCCCCTACTCAACAACCCTAGCCTCTCAGACACCTCAAAAACACATATAAAATGACAACAGCAAGACACTTGTTTTGAGCAAACTTGTCATTGATTATAACAACACAAGCTGCTAGCCCAAAGCCCTCGGTGGGATTACATGCGCACATCCACAAAAGAGGCATGAGGAAGAGAGCTGACAGAGCAGTTGCCTGTATAGTCCTCCCCCAGATGGCTGAGATCCTGGGCACCTTAGGAAATCGCTGTGCAGAATTCCCCACAGTAAATAACAAGGACTGGTGTTTCCTGCAGAGGCACAGGGGAGGATGCGGTGGAAGGTGCAGGAGCAGACCCATGTTCTCGGCAGTGCCCTAGTGACACAGCCTGACAGGGCATCGCATGGATGGGGCTACATCTCTGTCCTCAGTCAGGGGCTCCTGGTAATAGGGAGCTTCAGAGGCAAAGGAGACAAGTCCAGCTGCACCACAGCACACTCGGGCTGTTTATGATTTTTAAAATAATGGATTTTATCAAATCTCATCTGCGCCTTTGCTGGAGGCAGATCTGTGACTGCAACAGGACCACAGGTGCAACACACAGTGGTCCAGTGCTGCATGTGGGGAATGCCATGGCTGCGACTAGGTCAGGTCTCATCTGGGACAGCTGCTCCTACTTCATTCATCTCCACCCCTCTGTCACAGCGTGCAGATTTCCCCTGTGATAGGGGGCACTGCTGGGCAGTGGGCTCCATCACCCCCCTGTCTAGCAGGTTGTTAACGCAGGAAGGTTTCCATTACATCAGTAAGGGTGTTAATTTCTAGCATGTTTGCTCTTTCTCACCAAATCCTCTTCCAGATCAGAGCTTCCTCCCTCATGCTTGCTGCATGCTAAAGGCAGAGATTAGCAAGCATTTGGTTAGCTGCAGTGCTTGATGCTGTCCTTCACCCTGCCCACCTGTCTGCCAGGCTTCTGTCTGCCAGGTTGAGCAGCTGCTTAACTGCACCATAATATTTGCTTTGTTGATGTATAGTCTAAGGAAAATATAGACACGTATGTATTTTTTGGACTGAGAGTGGCTATAGATGCAAGTTCAAGACCAGGTTCCTTTGGAAGAACTGATGTTTGGACAAGATCTAGGTTACTGTGCACCAGGAGCTGATCATAAATGGAGTCTAAATCCACCAGTCCAGAGCTACTTCCCCACTCACAAGAGTTATTAATTTGTCTATTTTTTTTTTTTTTTGCTGCTAAAAGGATTTTCTCAGAGTTGCAACTAATGTTTTATGATTGGATCAAGGGAAACAAGACTAACCTGCAATGGAATGAATAATAAACGTGTAGTGCATTATTACTTTATTATCTGGGGAAATGCACTTACTTACACCACATATGCTATATAGGAAGTTTCTATTAATTGCATCTGAGAGGTGAGATCACTAGTTTCCAACAAAATACTTTAGAGTCCAAACTAAACACATAACAAGCCATTTTGCATTTTTATATCTGCAGCAAGGATTGCATTATCCAATAAAAAATAATGGTTTCATTGTAATTCATTGGCTTGCATCAGTTCAAGACAGCTTTATTTGTTTGTTTGTTTGTTGTTGTTTTCTTTTTAGTGTAGCTTCTGTTCATTATTATGAAGATTTAAAACAAAGCTTACACCACTCAGATCTGAGGCAGAACTGAATGAGTCTTAGGGCACAAATAGCCAAAGGACTCTGGGGCTGCATGTTGCCATCAGACACTCCTTTCCACTGCTCTGCATCGCAAAGAGCAGTGACGTACAGTGATGTGGCACGATACAACAATATGGTGACATTGTGCTTGTTCCACCCAGCTAAGAGGCAGTAGACAATTAAGTCCACTGTTATCCAGAAAGACATGCTCAACCCGCTGCTTTCATTCCAGTTTGTCAAGCAAGTGTAGATGTAGGTTATGGGTAACGATCCTGTTACAGCAGCTGTTGCAAGCCCAGGCTCAAGAGGAGATAAGTCAGCAAGAAATGCAAACAGAAACTAAACTACAAATAATGACTGATCTATTTTTTGTATGACACATAGATTAACAAGTGACAAGCTCTCTAAGTCCATAAAAATGCTCTCAGTGATGGGAAAATGTAAGAAAATGTCAATATAATTTAAATTGCTTTTACATTTAAAATAGCCGGAAGGAATCCAAAAAGAAGAATAGAAAATCACCAGACTTCTTTGGGTGAAAAAAAGAGCAATGGAATTCCTAATGAATTCCTATTTAATGTGCCAAATTTCTGCCAAATAAAGGATTTTTGCTTAGTTAACAAATACTTGAAAGCCTGAGATTACTAAAGAAACACTGTCTCAGCATTATCTGCTGATGGTTACCAGCGGAAGTCATTGCAACAGCAGCCCTTGTCCTTCTTTCTGTTGCAGAGACATCTCACATGGGCCTGGTTAAAAAGTGTCATTTGTTCCTAAACCAGGGCGTCTTGCTGGCACCAACACCCTTCTTCTCTCGGCAGTTGGAGCTTAGCAGCAGGAGGTGACACCACAGCCTGCTTCCCTCTGTGGATGTAGAACTGTCTAATATATTCTCAAAAGACACTGCCTGTCCAGCATCTCATCCCTACCCACTGTGCCTTATGCAGAAATACCTGAATTCAGTGCTCAGCTGCTTAAAAACATTGGGGCTTTCCTAAGGAAGAATTATTCAGTGGGAGAAGCCCTGGACAACACTGTCTGAAGTCCTCAGACCTAGCAGGTCGCAGGCTCCTCCTGCCATGCGAGTGCTCTGTGATACAGCAAGGACTGCAGCCACACAGCTTCTGCAAAATGAGTGCATTTTCTATAGGCAGCAGCTCCTGTTCTGTTTCCATTCATCTGGGTATAATGGCAGGGCCATTGAGAGAAACTCATGAGCTTTTGGTGATTTAGCAGGTTGCGTGTGATCACCTCCAGCTACCCAGAAGACCTGCTCGGACACACCAGACCCTGTCTCAGAGTGTGTTAACCATGAAAGTACATGTAGGATGCATGCAGAAAGCTGCCCATATCTCAGTCCTGGAGAAAAGGATGAAAAAGGGTCTTGATGTTTTGTGTTTTCAGATCAGTCCTGCATTAGGAAGGCTTGGCCAGGCTCTCTCTGGACAGTCCATGGCTCTTTGAGCTGCTGGAGGCAAAAAGAAACCCAAGAAAGAATATTAACCAAAGTTACAGTTACAGAAGACTTGTGTGTCAGCAACAGTCCATCATGCTGCCCACGGGGATTTTACACTCATGCTGACATGCACCAGAGCGAACAAACCCATGGTGGGTAACATACTGTAACTCACACAGCTGGAGAGCTTCTTTGGCTTTGCTATTTATACACACATTCAGCTGGAAATATGTCTTGTAAAGTGGAGCATGACAAGAAGAAGCAGTAATGGGAAAAGCAGTATTGTCTCTTGAGAAAAAGCCTTTGTGTCCTCTGCAGTGGAGAATGGGCACCAAAAGGTGGTGGTTAGCAAGGTCGCTCTGTTGTTCTCTCTGAAGCAAAGTGGAGAGCCCGTTTTGCTAGTACATAGCTGAGAAAATGCCAAGTCAGACATGCAGAACAAAAAAGAAAGAAGGCAGGAAGGCAGGAGGGAGGGAGGGAAGGAGGGAGGGAGGGGGGAGGGAAGAAAGAAAGAAAAAGAAAGAAAGAAAGAAAGAAAGAAAGAAAGAAAGAAAGAAAGAAAGAAAGAAAGAAAGAAAGAAAGAAAGAAAGAAAGAAAGAAAGAAAGATGAAAGAGAAGAAAAGAGAGGAAAGGAAAGGAAAGGAAAGGAAAGGAAAGGAAAGGAAAGGAAAGGAAAGGAAAGGAAAGGAAAGGAAAGGAAAGGAAAGGAAAGGAAAGGAAAGGAAAGGAAAGGAAAGGAAAGGAAAGGAAAGGAAAGGAAAGGAAAGGAAAGGAAAGGAAAGGAAAGGAAAGGAAAGGAAAGGAAAGGAAAGGAAAGGAAAGGAAAGGAAAGGAAAGGAAAGGAAAGGAAAGGAAAGGAAAGGACATCCCTTGATTCTAGGTTGCAGGAGCAATGCTGTCTTCTCTTTGGGTATCTTCCTGTGGTGTAGAATAGCACCATTGCAATGAGTCGTGTTACACCACACAGTGGTAAGAGAATGACAAGTGGTCAATAACGGTGATAGTGCCTGGATGGTCTGTAAGGCCTGGCTGCATTTAAACGTGGTTATGAACAATGGAGTTGGGCAACATAATAAAGAACGGGACTTGTACCAGCCTGTGGGAGGTCTGTGTCTCCTACTGTGTCACCTGAGGTCTCAGAGACATGTTTGTGTAGTATGGACCAGTCTGAAGGGAGGGAGGAAAAAACACACCATCCTTAGGAGAAAGATCACCAGAAAAGACCATGAGATGTTCCCACAAGGAGGAGAAGTAAAGCTCTGGAGCCAGGAGCTGGAGTCAGTGGTTGCCACATGCATTTTTGGAATTGCACAGACCTATTGAAAATTTTCTGTGTCGTGCAAAAGGATTTGGCAATTTCTGAATGTCAGTGAGGCCAACCCTAGTTTCCAAATGAACTGCTTGTCTCCCTAACTCTCTCATTAGAGACAGCCTATTTATAAATTCTTGAAAACAAGTAAAGATACAGCACACTACTTTATAATTGTCAGCTGGGAACGCTAACCAGCAAGTTAATCTCTAAAAGTCTTGAGCCTAGCTAAAATTGCTTCCACTGGTGGTCACTGAAGTGTGTTATTGGTACTGAAAGGCTTGACTTTAGCAGTGCTTCCCCAGAACTGAGGTGTCCATGTGATGAGGACACTACATGACTGAATTGTGCTTTACAGACAAAAGAAAATAGTTAAGAAAAGTTGAGTTTTCAGACTGACAATACTACTTCTTGAAAAACGAACACATCTGGAAGACCACTAGTTCCTTCTGTCATGAATCATGCTCCAGACTGTTGGGAATGGAAGGTATTCCAGCTCTTTTAGTTCCCATTAAACAAAAAGGAACAATTAACATCCTTTATGGAATCAACTGTCTGGAACAATAGGAGCCACTATCCAAAACGCAGGCACATGACACGAGGGAGCCGAGGGAGCCAAGCAAGTTCGGCAAAATGCCTTGCCAGGTATTGCCTGGTAAAACAAGCTGCATGAGCCACTGGCTGGAAAAGAGCTCGGAGCTGCAAACAAAGCGTTTCCTCATGTTAAGCAAAGAAGGCAGCGCCTGTTCTTTGCAAATAAGCAGCTCGTTTTTAAAACAAACCCAATGCTAAAGAATTAACTGAAACAATCCAAACTTTGGCTAACCACTGGGGTCAAAATAGGATAATAAATCTTTTTTTTTTTTTTTTTTTTTTTTTTTTTTACGTAATAGCAAAACCCACGATGCTATTCACTAAAGACTTGAAAAAAAATGGGAATGACATCATGCATAATTCTAAAGATTCCTAAATGTTCCTTCAGCTGCCTGGCAGAAGCACTCTGTCCTGTCTGTTCTCCCTCTGGCAACTCTCACAACAGGCCTTGCAGCGGGGACAGCCTCCCTGCAGGCACTGAAGGTTTGGTACAGTTCTGTTCAAAGTGTGAACACGAACCCAGAAGCTGAGCTGAAGCACAGGGCAGGAGGCTTCACCTAGGGCATTTCTGCAGGGGCCGGGCCATGATTACAACCGCTGGGCAAAAGGGAGTGCTGGTAGGGTCCAAAAGAATAAAGAAAATTATGGCTTTTCTTGACAGTGTAGGCTGCAGATAAGCACATGATGGGTGATGAGTCCAAGTGAACAAATCTGAAGGATACTTTGAGGTCCTCACAAAGGGGAAAGCAAAGAAAGGGCAGAGAGGTTATCAGCAGAGGAAAGCTGGAGCAGAGATCTGCAGGAGGTGAGGAAGGAGGTGACAAACTTTAATGACAATACGGAGGTATATGGAGGGAAAATGAGGTCAGGCAGTGAAGAACTCAAGAAGGACCTTGTAAGATAGAGTTAGCAGCTTATATAATGGCAAAGGAGATTCAGCATAGGCAGATGTAAAGCAATGAATGCACTTAGGGAGAAGCAGCTCCAGCTTCATGTATAAAACAGTCTCTGCTCACAATTACTACTCAGGAAGGAGGCCACGGTAGATCTACTGAAAATACTTCCTTGAAAATATCAAATCAATGCTTAGTAACAGTCGAAGAACAAATAACTGTTATGGAATACAGGGAAAGGAATAGCCAACGAAACAGTGAACATTACCTCTATATAAATCCGTCTTTCAGCCATTCCTTGAATAACGTGTGCAGTTCTGGCCCCTCTGAAAGGTTAGCAAAGCAGTTAGAAAGGTTCAGAGAAGAGTAACAGGATGAGCAAAAGCCTGATTGCTGTACCATGCAGGAGACTGGGGCTTCTCAAACTGGAAAGGAGATGAGATGGGGTTACTGCATGCAGAAAGCTATGAAATCGTTAATAGCATAGGGTGGAGAGGGATTGAGTGTTCATTGTGCCTCCAGGACAGGAACGAGGCACCAGCTAATGGAGCTAGGAGCTGAATCCAAAGCAAATAAAAGGAAGAGGCTGGTCATGCAGCAGGCAGTAGACTTGCCAAGGAAGTTCTTTCCAAAGGACACAGGAATTGCAAGGAGCTTACAAGCCCTCCTAGGGAGTTTGGAGGGGTCCATGCCACAGCAGGTTCAGGAAATCCTTTTGAGATGAAAATAGCTGGAAGCTGCAGCAGTGTTAAGGGAGATGTGATAGATACGTTAATTCTGCTCTTAACTTTTTCCTAGGTGTCTACATATTGCCAGTGTTGAAGGCAGAAGAGATGGACAGGTTAGAGGGTCCAAACCAGCACAGCTGCTCTTACCTTGAGCAATAATAGATAAGCTAGGACTCGGGTAAAGAAGGGGATCCCAAAGGGAGCAAAGGTGACAGCATGGAGCAAAGCATGAAGTGAACTCAGGGGGTTGGGTGAAATTGGCACAGTTAAACTGCAGTCCAAAGGTGTAGATAAGCAGGCAGGAGAAAAGCTGCAGTTTCAGCTCCATCCGTGCTCAGGCTGAGCCCAGACATGCCCCACTGTAATCAGGAGCAAAGCTTCCCCTGACTCCAGCAGATCAAGCCCTAAAGTCATAAAGGCAAGCACACGAGTGAGGGGTTTCAGGGTCAAAGAAGATTTCCAGGATATCAGAAGACACAGCACAGGTGGGTCTGTACAGGCAGAATTCACAATTCATCTCTTTGTTATCTATCTGCCAGATCTGTATGGTTTCACTCCTGATAGGGTCCAAGTAAATTTGGAGTATAAAGATATGCCTTTGCAGAGTCTGCATGATCCTAAAAAAAGACGTATTCTGTAGGCATTGCCCACAGCAATGTTATTTTTTGAAATCTTTTTAGTGTGTACTTTGACATAAGCAGTGCTGCCTCTACTTCACTCCAATTGTGATATAATCCAGTGGTGAGAAGTTACAGTCTTGGCCTCAAGGCAACATGAAAAGCCCCCCAAAAAGGCTTAAGGATATGTGGGTTCGAGAAATACAGCCTCAGAGTGTTCCTCTTAAATGGAAGGAGCCAGTGTTCACTAGTTACCCAAAGCACAGATTATTGAATCAATCAGCAAAGTAAATATGTTTCTTCCCAGAACTGAAGAATGCTTCACATTCCAGTGGACATCCTAAATATCACAATTCCCTTTCATACAGACAACAATCATTTTGGGTAATGAACTTGAAATTACCCTTTTCTGTTGTGTGGTTGTGCTTTTCTGTAGGACTGATCTTTGTTTGTTTTATGGCTCCCACATGCAATTTCTCAATAAATGCTCACATTATAGTCAGTCTTCTGAGAAAAGAATCTCTCACTCTTTCAGCTGAAGTACACTGCTTTTCTTGGAGTGCAGAAAACAAAATCATTTTAAGAAGTTGATCTGATTTGCTGGGTTAAACTCAAAATATGCCAAATTGCTCTGCAGACATGGCATAGCCGCTGACCTACGGCAGGGCTGGAAATTGTTCCAGGCTGTGACGTGCCGTGTCTGTTCACGTCAGCTGTGCACTGGGAAATGCAGAAAGGAAGTGGCTCACTGAAAACTGTCCATCTTAGGGCTTGGAAAGATTCCGGTAAAATAATGTTATTTGGGATGAAGTCAGCTTCTCAGACACAAGGATAGTGATGTCATTTCTCACACAGTGAGAAAATTAAGATTTCTCACTTTTCTTTCAGTGTGCTTAGGACAGCTCACATAGACGATGGCACAGCATCCCTCTGGTGAGGTTTACAGATACATGTCCCATTCTGCCCATCTGTTATTCACCCAATGCTATTAGCCCTCAGCAACTTATTTTCATCATTAAAAAAAAAATAAAATAAAATTGCAGATTGACTTCTTTGTGTGCACCTCCATTTCACATTTGCTCCCCTGCATCCTGCTCAGACACCTGCTTTGCCAAGCTGGGCATCTCTGCGTGGTCCCCGCCACTTGTGGAAGCATTTCGGCAGCAGGAAGCTGCTGCAGTGGGTCTCACCCAGCGCTTTGGTATCTGTCCTCCTGCCTGACTTCCTTATCTCATCTGCTCATCTTGCACATGTTCGCTGGGGAGGGGGAGCCAGCATGCAAAGACAGATATTTGGAAGGAGAGCAGAGCTACCCCAGTGCAAAACCTCATGATCTCTGTGGACATTGCCTAACACAGCTTTTGTTAACGGTTAGGAAGGAGAAGCTCCAGAGCTCCTTCAGGCTGTAGCCATTTGAGCATTTTCCTTTGAAAGGAGTCTGCCCAGTCTGTGCCTTCAGCCTGGTTTTGTTTTGCAGTTGTGCCATGCCATCACCAGCAGCTGTGCAGCTGTGCCATGAACTGGCCTGGGGAACTGATCTGGCTGAAAACTCACCCAGCTGAAAAAAAAAAAGGAAAAAAAAAAAAGGTAATTTTCCTGCCAGCTCATTTCTCTGATCTCATTTACCACACGGCAGCACTACGGGTTGTATCAGCACCAGGGAGGTAACCGCTTCCCGCAGCTGTGCCGACTGCTGCCAAGCACTCCTGGAGCAGGAGCTCAAGCCTTCACCCCATGGACGTGCTCCCTCACAGGAATCAGGTTTTCCCATTTCATCTCCATTGCTCAGGCAATTCTGGCTTGTGTGTGGATGCTCAGAGTGTCATTTGAGGAGATCTTGTTAGAAAGCTTGTGTGGAGCTGGGTCTGCCAGCGCTCTCCTTATAAACACAAGGACAGTAGGAGAAGCATTCCTCTGGGTGCTTCTCGCTTCAGTTCTTGCTCTTCAGCCCCCTTGGGGAGTTTAAGTAGATAGTTTATAAAGGCAAAGCCTTGCGGTAGTTTTTCCCCCTCCTATCCCCATCCCCATTAACCAGTGGGTGGGAGAAGCATTCTGCTCAGCCTTGAGACCTTCGTGTCCCAGAGAAAATGTCTGACACTCAAATACTTCCCTTCCAGTGCAAATTAGTGGGTGGAAACAGGAAGCTGGGAACGTGAGCAGCTTGGCACACACCAGGGCTCTGTCCGTTAATAGCTGTGACCTTTGTGACTCATGTGGCACTGGGAGGCACTGGGGTGCGCTAAATCCCTCCCTCCAGCACAATTGTCCTCCTTGGTGTCTCATCGCCCTCCCAAGTGGGGAAGCTTCAGATCCAAAGCCTGCCAGCTCCTGCACGACACACAAAGGTCCAGAAATCAGCCAAAGGACATGAGAGGAGGTGATGGCTGAGGCCAGCCCCATGCTTCTCCTTGTGCCTGGAGCTCAGTCCCCACCACGATGGTCCCCTTGCTGTGCGCTCAGCCTCCCCCACAACCAGTGTCATAGGGCTGATGGCCACAATTACAGAAGGGCAGAAGGAGCCCCCTCCACCACCCACAGCCCTCCAGCCACTGCTGACCCACCAAACCCAAAACACCCCATGCTGATATTGTGGCTGAGAAGCCTTGAGATGTGAAGGGAGGGGGCATCTCCCCAAGCCCAGCTCCATGTACATCCTTTGCACTGTGTGCATGCATGCACCTGGGCACTGATGTGCTGAGTTCCACTGTGTGACTGTGCCCCTGCTTCACATCCACTCTGTTTTCTTTCCCATCATTATTGGAGACCCTCTTTTTACCAAAATACCTCCATGTTCTAGGCCCACTACACCACTGCATTTGCTTACAACCATCAGTGACCATTGACGGCTTAGACAGAGGACGGATTTTGGAGTCCAGCTGAATGTGGGCTCTGCACCAAGCCTGTGTGGAGGCTCAGCCCCATCCCACCATGATAAAGACCCTCTCAAAACCCTCCAGTGGCTGTGGGCCAGCACCTAGGCTTAGGATGTGGTCACATATCCCATTTAAAGCAATGTCAGCACTCCCTACAGACAGAAGGAGTATTTAAAATCTTACATGTATGGAAATCAGCCAACAGTGGAAGCTCTTATCTCAGGTATCAAAGTGCATGGCCATCCACCACTGCATCCTGACCAGGGAAATTTGCCTGGAATTATCAAGCTGTAAATGTAAATCTAGGGCATAGGGCATCAAGAAAGGAGAAGGAAACAAGGAGACAGAGCTTCACCCTGAGTCCTGAACTCCCAGATAATGCTGACAAGACGTTCTCAGGGACAGCCAGGGAAATCCCCAGAGGGCTGGTGCACAGTGAGGGCTTCCTGCTGCGCCGTGCTGTGCCACCAGGGAATAGGGCTTAGCAGTGAAGCTGTGGTGGGGATGGACCCCACAGCCTTCAGGGCAAGGCCTACCCAGCAGTGGGTTGTCCTGGTTCTGTTTGCTTATGGCGAACACACCGCCCTTCACTCACCCACAGTCATTTTGCTGTGAATTTACCCAGCTCTGCAAATGGTGTCCCTTCGGAAGGAACCGTCATTTAACTAAAGGTTGGAAAGCTATGAGTGAAAGGCATACAAAAACCAGTGTCACCGATCTCAAGAGTTTAAGAATCATTACTTAAAAATTTGAGAAAGTAAAGATTTTGTCTGATGGTCAGCTTGGAACTTCTGCTGAACTTCTGCTGAACTTCTTCACAGGTGCAGGAGGGAAGCATTAGTTTCCTGCAGAAACCAGCTTTTGCTGTGCAGCTGTGACACCCTGGGCTTTCCTCTGAGCATGCACTGCCCAGCTCCTGCCCTTCCCTTGCTTCAGCCGGCCCCTTGGCCATTGCTTCTGCTCTGCTAGCACAGTCTTACGGTAAACCTGCTCAGAGGCTTGAGCTGGCTGAAAAATACCCCCTCATTTTGTGAAACAGGAGGCAGGCAGCAGTAGGAGTTTTCCCTTAGGAGAGGCAGCCCCAAGAGAAACATCGTGGGAATGAAATAGCTGCACTAGAAACCTGGCCAAGGACTTCATTCGCCCACATTCCTGAAGACGATCCCGATTCCCTCATGGCCCACAGGAGCAGTACTTTGGCTTCAACAGCAGCTCACTTCTGCCTTTCATTGTCTCCACAAAGCAAGCTGTGCCACCAGTTTGTGTGTGTTAATACACAACATGGAATTAGACATGAATCTACAGACTCTATCTGGAAATACATTTTTCACTCTAAAATTAAGGCTTCAGCTTCTTTTCTCCAAGCAGTTTGGCATATGACTGTCTGATTTGCGAGTAGAAACTCCAGGGAATAGAAAACCAAGTCCTGAAAATGTTTCTGAACCACAAAACCTCATGCGCCTCATGGAAGAAATTCTGTGTGCTGCAGCACTACAGAGATCTTGCCTTTCTTCCTGCTGCTGTTGAGCGCTGAGCTGTGCAGTGCTGGGGATGCCACTATGTCCCTGGGAAAGGCTGCGGGCTTAATTTGAGAGACCAGGGACTCCACGTGTTGGTTGCCACCTGGAAGGCTTAAGGTAAAGCCTGTACTCAACTTTCAGCTCAGCCTAGTGCAGGAGACAAACCAGAAGATGAACAAAGTGCTACCACTGCTAGTGTTTCATCAGCTTCATCAGAGTCCAGTCTCAGGAATGGAAAAAAGCATCTAGCAGTCCTCCTCATCCCAAAATAAATACAGTCAGGTTCAAAACAAACTTAGGAAAAAAATGTAAGTATTTTCTGCCAGGAACAAATTTGGAAAATGAGCTATTAAAATATTTACTGTATGCAAAGGTCTTTGCCATCCAAGAGCCTTCAGGATCATTTTTTGAGACTATTAAACACTAGAGATGCACAAAAATTGTTGGTTGGAGCAATCTCTTTTTGTTATCTTCAACAGACTGCATGGGAACATGATAAGGCTGGATGTTGTCCTTGATGCTGAGCTCCTCCTTTCATTGCCAGCAGTAATTCTCATTATTTGGACACACTGTAATGTGCTTCACAGCACACTCAAGGCCAGGGATTAGCTGGTGGATGCAGCAGGAATCTCTTCAAATGCTCCCTTATTTTACTCTCAAAAGTCTTAAGAATGAGATAGTGGAGGTAGACTCTGCTGACATTTTTACTTCATTACTACATGTCCAGATAGGAAGATCAAGGAATATATCTGCAAGAAATATCCACATCAGAGGGTGCCATTGGTTTCTTCCAGTCTGTTCCTGAAGCCTTTGTGTCAGGCTTCTTAAATATACAGCAGCACATTTCAGGGGCTGTTTTGAAGTGACTTCAAACACCATATTGCACAAGCAAGTGTGACCAGTGTGAGCCATGAAAAAGCTCCTGAAAAATTGTTTCTGTAGAAAGGGTGCTCAGATCCCAGATTAGGCAAAACAGGGAGATTGATATCTTCCAAATATCCATCCTGAACTGATGGAGACAAACATGGTCTCTGCCAAGGGGCCTTGAGGGAGGAACCCAGGAATATCTGCACCCACCCTTTTCACAGTCGTCATGTAAGTAAAAAATTCAAATTAGTTAGGATGAGGTTTTTGTCCTCTATTTAGTAATGATAATATAAAATTGTAAAGAGAGGATGTTGCCATTGTTGGACGCCCCATCCCTGGAGGTGTTCAAGGCCAGGCTGGAGCTTTGGGCAACCTGGTCTGGTGGGAAGTGTCCCTGCCCATGGCAAGGGGTTGGAACTGGGTGGTCTTTGAGGTCCCTTCTAACCCAAGCCATTCTGTGATTCTACAATAACTGCATTTACTAGCATGCCCCCCAGATAGAAGCCTGGCAGTTGTATGACTGCTGTTCAGAGAAGGCTGGGACTACCAAACACTGTGAAACAATGAGCCCTGGGCAGCAGGGCACCAGCTGGCTCTGCCAGCCCCCAGCTTGCTCCCCCAGGCAGTGGGCCAGACGTTACCTTGGGTAGCAGCTCTCCTGCGGCTGACATCTCTCCTTATGCAGCAGGGCACAGGGCTGGGAGATATGTGGCACCAGGCTGACCTTCCAGGGAAGCTGGGGTTGAAAACTTCAAGCTGTGCCCTGAAGAGTGCTCAGCACCATGGTTTCATCATGCGCCAGAAGTTTGATGTCTGCCCATGAGCATGAAGTAGATAATGATGCACTTTCCTGCTGGACCTTCTGGAGGTGATGGGGGATGAATGGGGCTTGTGTTGGACTGCCCCAAGCACAGCCTACATGTGGAGGAGCTGGGTTGGATGCAGCCATCTCCCCACCCCTTGAGCTCCCCACCAGCAGCAGAAATGGTGGTGCCAACAGCTTATTCAGCATATTTTGGAGATGTGCGAGGTAGGAAAGGAAGTGCTGAGAGACAAAACCACGGGCATGGCTAGCACTTGAGGCAGCCAAACAGTGCTTTCAGCTTTCTGTTCATGTTAAGGAACAAGCCTCCAGGAGTGTACTGGGTGTCTCACACTTGGCTCTCCGTGCCAGTATGCTTCTGCCAGTTCTCCAGATTTTATCAGTTTTGCAATATTTGCTCTTCGTCTTAAATCCCAGTTCACAGAGTACACACTTCATACAAAAGTTCCCTATAACACCAGTTACAAAGGTGTAACAACTCACATTTTGAACAGCTATAAGGGGTTAACTGTGTCTTGGAAGATATTTGCAGTGCTCATCAGCTGTGATGGGTAATTATGGATTTGAAGAGATTAGCAATTTGTTTATAAATATGATTTCAAAAGCTTTCTCCTGATACATCTTCATCCAACTGCTCATAGTTAATTAAGAAATCACATTTATACATGCATTTAAAAGTGTCAAGAAATTACAGGAGCACCTCCACTTTTAAAAGTTATATTTCAGACTCTGCTGGCTGGAGAGAAGACATGAACCCTGAAGGCTCAGGAAACAGAAAGAGAACAAACACTGTCACACCATCTCTGTTTTATCTCCTTGTTTCGAAATCCATGCCATGAGTTTGTTGTTTGTTAGACGTATTTTTGACTGATTACCTCTGGGGGCTGCTTTAACTATCCTGACTCTACCTCAGTGGTCTACCTTAAAACTTACAACCTAATAGGAGCTAAATTAAGTTTGGGATATCACAGACAAACAGGGAGTCTATTGCTGACCACTGTGTTATTTGATCAGAGAATTTAAGTATAAGTGGAGGACATCCAGCTTACACCCTCCTTTTTTTTTCTAATTCTTTTTTTCAAAGTCAAATAGGCTCTCTTTAAAGGGGCATGTGGTGTTTCATCAGGTGCATGGTGGGAAAGAGCCCCAAAGCCAGGATGTCAGCAGCATGTCCCTGGCTGAGCACTGATGCCCTCCCCGTGTGTTGGAGGCAGATCATTTAATGTGGAGCCCCAGTGCGTGGGCAGCAAGCTACCAAGGAGGGGCTGCGGCCTCAGTCTATCATTGGAGTATTGGAAAGAGTCCAGAGGAGGGCTACAAATGGCTGGAGCCCCTCTCCTATGAAGACAGGCTGAGGCTGCTCAGCCTGGAGAAGAGAAGGCTGCAGGTAGACCTTACAGTGGCCTTCCAGTGCCTAAAGGGGGCCTGCAGGAAAGCTGGGGAGGGACTCTTTGTCAGGGGGTGTAGTGACAGGACAAGGGGGAATAGCTTTAAATTTAAAAAGGGCAGACTTAGGTTAGGTATTTGGAAGAAATTCTTTACTCTGAGGGTGGTGAGGCCCTGGCACAGGTTGCCTGGAGAAGCTGTGGATGCCCCATCCCTGGAGGTGCTCAAGGCCAGGCTGGATGGGGCTCTGGGCAGCCTGGTCTGGTGGGAGGTGTCCCTGCCCATGGCAGGGGGTTGGAACTGGGTGATATTTAAGGTCCCTCCAACCCAAACCATTCTGTGATTCTTCCAGGTGCTTCAGATCCAAGGTTTGGGTGCCATTGCTTTGTGATTATCATACCAGGGAGACTTTTAAATTTACACACAACCAGTAATACATTTGATGCTCATTAGGAATGAGTGATGATGCTTCCCTTATCAAAATCCACATTTCTCCCATCAGCACTAATTCCTTTTCACATTCTTTCCCTAACAGCTCTGATTACCAGGGGTAGCCTTGTGTAGCAATGTGTGCTCCACCTTTCCACACTTGCAAAAATGTAAATCCCATGAACAGTCACGCACACATTTCATTACAAATCTGTGCACATTAGATTGAAACCAGCAGCCTAATATGTATTTTATATGTCATACATCACGTATACATGTTATATGTCAACATAGCTTGTTAGAGATCCCCCACCACTAGTATCAAAGTACTCGGCAGAAGGAGCCTGACTCTCCTGATGTTCAACTGGAGCGCCCTTTACACAGTAACTTGATTCAGGTCCATGAATACACTGACTGTGCCTGCCTGATTTGGAAAGCCAGGAACAGCTTTTCTGCATATGCTGGGGCTGGAAACAGAGGCGAATCCAGAGGTGCACAACACAGCTTCTGCCTGCATCAATGATTCTTTCTCTTTTGCACACACATGCGCTTTTATCCAGGCCCATCTCTCTTCTTCCCTGATTCAAGGAACTGAACATTAGCCCTCTGGGTTTGGTCCCTGACCACACGGCCTGATTTAGGTTGAAGTTCAAACGTATGTGAATTTGGGAACCTAGCTCAGATCGATCTCTGACGTGAACAGGTAGTAAAAAGGATCTTCAACCCTCTGATCTCTCTGCTGGAATGAGAAACCATGCTGTGGGGAGATGGTCTTGCCTGCCTGACTGACTGAATAGTCCTCCTGAGATGGCACTCTAGGGTCATATATATGGGTCATAGTGTTGCCCAGGGTGGGCAACAAAGCTGTGCCCAGCTCCAATGGGGCACCTGGAGAGCTGCAGGCCCCACAGGGGGATGTCCTCCCATTGGGGCAGAGTTATGGCTCAACACGTGTCACAGAGGACTACACCAGGTGGCACAGGGACTGGTGGGTGCTGACTCTCCTTCACTTCACATTGCTGCTCCACCCTGTTTACAAGGATCACATGCTCTTGACTAAGCAACATGATTATTTTTCCTTTTTTTTTTTTTTTTCTTTTTGAGTTCAGGGGCAAAGTCCAGGACACCATCACAAGAAACTACTGGAGGGCTTAGGCAGAATTTACATCTCTGTCTAACAGAGCAATCTAGCACTCAACAGCCATGGGGCTGTACAGCCATGAAGGCATCATAAATTTACCAGCTACCTCCTCGGCAATTTTGCTGCCCAGGAAAATTTATTTTTCCCAAGACTTCACTTTAGACTTGACCCTTTCTAGATCTTTCCTCTATTTTGTCCCTTCCACACCACTTGTTCCTTTTGTCAGCTTTCTTCTCCTCTGGGGAGTCTGTGTATCAGAAATATACCTCCCAACATCTAGGTGTTGGCTGGGACCAAAATGTTTTAAACCAGACACTGATTTGACTGTTTTGGTTAAGTCCTCTTCATTAGTATGAGGTAAACAAAGCGATACTTATCCAACTGCAGCTGAGTTACAGTGGATTTGCTCCAGTTAACCCCACGTTCTCATTTGCTTACTTACCCTTAGTGTTGCAGGAAACATTATCAAAGGGAAGAACCCAAGCCAGCTGTGCCTTTGCAAAGCTGTTATCTCCCAGCCTTGAACTCAGGCACTTCATATCTAACATCAGTCCACACTCACAGGATACATCCAAATGCAATTTTCTCCACTCTCCACACCAGTTCAGCTTCTAAAAAAGATTTAATAATACCCCAGTGTGCAAAGCTATAAACTGAGTTCAAAGTGCTTGTTCTGAGACAACATTATATGAGGAGGTGTGAACCCAAGTCAGTGCGTTTCCTCATGAGAAAATTTCTCTGATTTAATGTGATCCATTTAGCAGCTGAGCTTCTGAAATGGGCTGTAACTCTGTAGAGCTGGCCTCACGTTGGAGAGGAAGACACATTGGGCTTCAAGGAAGGATCAGCTGCAGGTCAAATTCACCTTGCAATTGCAAGTGATCCCAGCTGTGACTCCACGCTCCAGCCCAGCCAGAAGAAGCTCAGGGGCTTCTCCCTCCAGTTCCTTCTCAGGAACGTGGCTCCTGTATATTGAGCAATGACGCAGCTGAAGTCTCCTAAAACTGATGGTGGTGAAGCAACACTTCCCTGGGTAACACCTAGGCTTCCTCCAGCAGTCCTTATGCCCATCAGTTCGGCTCTCCAGTTACTTTTTTGTCCTGCTGCTGAAGGACACAGAGCAAACCATGATGCTCAGGGACACCTGGTCCTCCACTGGGCAGAGGGATGATTTCAAAGCCCTGGTTGCACTGCTGTGCATTGGACCCATTTCCATCTTGCTCCTGGTAGCCCTGATGCTCCTCAGCAGTTAAAAGCAGGACACCATACCTAGAAGAAAACCCCTGGGCAGCCTCTGGGAGCACATTCCTGCTTCCCATCAGAGCTGCTTCACAGGTTCACCGCCCATCTGTATGTTAATATTTCGGCTAGTTTTGCTTGTTCTTCCCAGTGAAATTTCATCACAATGTTTAATTGCAAAAGCCAACCACTATATTCAAGAGATGAATTACCCTATTGCCACAAGAAAGTTTGACGTTTAGTAGCTTAAGAGATATTTATGACTGAGGCAGTTCTTCTTTTAAAATAAAACATTCATTTGTAGAAATTCCCCATTGGGGGAAAAAAAATCAATGACACATGGAAGGTGCTAAAGCCCTACCAAAATAGCATCTTAACAGTTTCTTAAAATGGTGAAATGTACACAAATGATGAAAAACAGTTCAGAAAGTTAACCAGTTTAGTCCTGGAGCAATCCAAGCATTTCAAGACAGATTTATAGAGCACTGAAAATCTGATTATGTAAACTATCATAAATGGATTCAGTGTTAGAAGCCAACACTAAATCTTCAGCTGTTTACTGAAAAAAAGGCAATAGGGGACTATACATTAAAATGAAGATTGATTTCAGAAAGCCTAGCATAAATGAAATATGCTGACATAATGGGTAACAGGAAAGAAAGAAAGCATAAAATTAACAATTGTCAGCTCTTGCTCCAGGATTATGACTATAAACTAGAAAACGACATTAATTGTAATGCTAGTCCTTGAGATGAACTGCAAAACTTTTGATAAAGCTTGTCAAAACTTTCCAGGTCCCTGGTTCAAAATGTGCTGCAATCATGCCTGATCATTAAGAATAATTGGAGGCAGTTCTGAAAAACCCTGTGCATGAACCCCTGCCTTTTCTGCCAGGATGGGACCCTGGCCCTGCCAGTGGGGCCACGTGCATGGCGTGACTTCAGGGGGCTGAGGAGACATAGGGTCAGGAAGGAGCCTGTCCTCCTGCCTCTCTCCACTACCACCCGACGCCTACATGTTTCTCATGCATGGCCTCAGCCAGCCAAATCATTTTGTGAGCCTTATCACATTTTACAACATTATTTTGATCCTGCTTGAAAGTGCGTGGTATCAGGCATTGCTGTGGCTCTTGGGAAGGTGAAGGGGAGCTGGGAACTGCGGGGGCATGACTTGCCCAGCTGCCCTGAGTGCCAGCCAGAGCCAGGAGTGTTCATTATCACTGGGAGGAGAACACCAGTGCCTGGATATCTTATCCTCTGTGGCTATGTCAGATGGTGAGGAAGACAGGGAAAAAGGCTTTATTTCAGAGCATGAAGGCAGATAAGGAAGAGTGGGAGGGCAGAAGGTTGGGCAGTGGAGCTTTGAACTCTGGATGGTGCTGTCTATGAACAAGAAGCAAGGAAACCTGCATAAAATGTTTATAAAATGGCACTCAATAAAATTAATCACAATTAGCTGAAGATCTGGATGTAAGAGTAGTTAGGCATGACACCGTACAGACACCCCCTTGCTCAAAACCCGAATGGCCATACACGAATGTGGGATGACACATTTCAGAAAAGGGACACTGTCTGTGCCTTTGTTCTGCTCTGCATGGCATCACTGTCGGGTTTTACCACACCCGGAGCAGTCTGTTTCAGAAATAACATCAGGTAAGGTTTTTTAGGTGTTCCTCGGTAAACATCCCTGTTACTTGGTTTGGACCAAGACATCACAACAAAGTTATTGTAAACTGCAGCCTTTTCATTTTCTCTTTTTCACCTATCTACTTTTCATAACTGTACAAATTGCCTTAACACTACTTTAAATCTACTTTCATTAAAATTCATTATAATCCTGAAAGAGCTGATGTGTGACTCGTTAAAAAAAATTGTTGTTAAATGTTATAGATTTTGTTGTTGTTGCTAGGCCCTTCCTTTTCTCTCTCTCCCTCCCCAAAAAGAGTGTTAAGCAAAAGTGTTTCATTCTTTCTAGGATTGTACTTAAAACATAGCCAATGGCATTAGAGTTGGGATTAGATATGATCCTTTTTACTGGATGTATAAGTCAAAATAAAATAAAAACCACCCTGGGAAAACATCCAAAGGAGCATTTCAAATCCTTAAAAGAATCCCAACACATTGTGCTGCCTCTTTGGAAACTGGGTCTGCAAACTGGTAGGTTGGCAAATTAGCCATTATTTTTTTTAAAGACTGAATCTGGGTGGGCACCCAGCTCAATATGTGAGCTCCTGGCTCAGAACAGAAAAACACAGTGAAGCAAAAAGTCAAATCCATGTCCAGACAGTTGCAGGAGAGTTTCCAAAGGTCCCACCACCACCCTGTGCTACCTCCTGCCACCACATGGGACAGCAGCTCCTGCCTCCTTCAGGTTGGGTGTCCCATTTCTCCAGTGGGTGCCGGACTTTTATGTCACAGGTGCTCGCAGGGTTTTCCCAGTGGAAAACAATGGGAACAGCCCCTGTACTGGAGGCTTGGCACCCTACACCACTCCAGCCCTTCCTGCGAGCCTTTCCAAGGTGACCCAGGGCTGAAGGGTGACCAGGTAATTCTGATTCAAGCACAGATTTTGGTTTTACATTATGAGAAACCTGTATTGATTCAGGGGGTGGTGGTAAGGGTATCTAGGGTGTTTTATCTCTACAAAAAGAAATCTTACAGGCATGAAAGAAAGAACTCAACTTTGACATATATTTGGCAAGCAATACTGCCCTACTCTGTTTAATCCAGTGTATCTGCTCAAACATTGTCAATGCAACAAAAATACAATAAAAGGAAAAGAGGTCATGTAGAGAAGGGTGGGAGGCTACATCTGAATGTCACGGCAGGATATGTTGTCAGATCTCTAGATGCATTTGCACTTGTTTCTGACTCTCCTGGAGCAGGACTCGTCACCAATCGCTGCAGGTTACCGGCAGCACAGCCGTCGATGCAGCCACTTGTTGTGCAGGCAGTCCCTGGAGCCAGCAGGCAGAAGAAGCACTTTTAGGAGATGACTCACCTCGCACTAAGGCTGATATTTAACCTCGTCAGGATGAGTTGTGCCCTAGAAGTGCCTATTTCCCCCCATTGAATGAAAGGGAGCCTAAAGCGACCAGCTCTGACATGGACAGCTGTGCTGTTGGCATCAGCGGGGAGGTGAGATCCTGCAACTGAGTCATTGTATCTGCCCTAAAATATGGTTGTGGGATTGATTGTTTCAGATTTTGCTATTTATACAGAGCAACATTCAAAGAGGAAAGAAACAAGGAGGAACTGTTTCCTCACCGGTCTGAGTTGGCACCCCAGGGGTGAGTCACGCTGATCTCCCCCCGATAGCCGGGAGACGGGTGGATAACTCACAGCAATGTCAGCATGCAGACACATCCATTAGCCGTGGTGACAAAGTCACGAAAGCTCCACTTCTGCTGTAGGAGTATAATTACCGCAGGAGAAAAATCTGAGTCACGGGTGTAATGCAGCCTCCTGTCAGGTATGTGATACGTAAGGTGTTAAGCAGCTGAGGGGCTGGAAAATACTGAAATGATCACTGCTCAGTGCAGGTGAATCACACAGTGAAGTTCCTTGGATGTGGCACATGGAGAAGTGGTTTGCCAAGCATGCGGGACAGCGTATTAGTGCTTGATTTTTCACAGTGGTTTTCACAGAGAGATAAACATCTCTCTTATTTCATCCTTGCTATTTTGAAGTAGATTCTTCCAGACAGTGTCTGGAGTTGCAGATTTTCTTCATCTAAACAGACGTCAAAATATCTCGGGGTATGGAAGCAGACATTTAGGACACTTGCACAACCTTTTCCAGCGAGGTACCATGCACTGACGTAGTGTAGGAGTGAGTACAGCTGTAATGGAGGAACTCTAACATCTACATAAATCCAATCCAGAATTAAATTGCTACTTTAAGATGCTTTAAGGAGGCTATTTATTTTTCTTTCTTATTCTAGTGTAATTGGTGCAGGGTTGTTTAGATACCTTATCTAAACATTTCTGTATCCTCATATGTTGTTGTGATTTCAGTAAAAACCTTTTGATGCTTGGAGTAACAGCTAATGTTTATCTAGTCTAGAAGAAGAATCAGTGGCTAAATGATCCTTTTATTGGGAAAAGCTGCTAGGGAAAGGCTACCACTGAAGCACAGATCTGGGCAGGAGCTGTGCCATCGAGCTGCTGCATTTCCCAGGAACAAGGCTGCAGTGAGGAGCTCCCCAGCACTGGGGTTAGTGACATCACCTGCAACCTTGGGAAATGCTGGAAAGCACCAGAAAATGAGAGCAGGAAAAGACACAGACACAAACAGGATGGTAACAAGGCACAGAAAATATTGAGCTGTTTCAATGTGACTTACACTTGGCAAACCCCTGTGTGCTGTCAGCTTCATACTTGAGTTTCTTCTCCCTGGCATGGTCCAACAGGCAGCACAGGGCTTGCCTCTGCTTCTGGGAAGCCAGTGGGGAAGGGGCACAGAGGCACCACATCTGGACAAGCTGGACGACTTCTGGCTTCTGGTCAGGGGCTGTGTCACCAGGACTGCAGGTGAGGCCAACCTGCCCCCTGGTCTTAGACATTTTGTCTTACTTTTTGTATTCATCCTTTTGATTTGACCCATACCGACCCTTCCTTTCTTTTTTTCTTTTCTTCTTTTTTTTTTTTTTTTTTTTTAAAAAAGTCTGTCTCTTTTTCAGTCTTCTGCAGCATCACAAATCCTCCAAGGTACTGTCAGCTCCTTTCTGGGGCCCCAGGAGGGTTGAAACCTGCTGGGTGATGGATACAGAGAACCATGCCGGTCTGTGGGAATACAACACAGAGATAGTCCAAGGTCTTTTTATGGAATTAGCTCAGATCTAGTTGGACTTATTTTGAACTCATGTTGAACAAGGCTTTTTGGATGGGCATAGCAGTGGGCTGGAAACAACCCCCACCACTTTCCTCACACTGCACCTCAGGAGGTGATTCTCCCAGAGCTTGGCAGGGGCTACGACACAGGTACAAGTGCAGTCAGCTCATGTCCAGACAGACTTTCTGAGGGAAGGCTTTAGCCTCATCTTGAATGGAGATTGTTAGACTATTTCCAGGCCCAACATGACCCTGTAATCTGCTACACTTCATTCATGTGGCTCTCGTGCTAATGAGCCATGTCAGACACTACCTATCTCTGCATATGTGGCAGAGATAATCTGCAAACTGGATAATTCAACCACAGATGCCAGAGAGCTGGGTTTAGCTGCAAAAACCTCTGGGATTGCTTCAGCCTTGTCCCTAAGCACTCCAGTGTGACTTTCATTGGACCCAACTGAGCTGAAAATGTCTCATTGAGGGAGTTCTCCCTAATCTGTTCCTTCTGTTGTGCTCAGTTCTTCCCCTTTCGTCACTGCTGTTAATTGCATTAACCATCTGATAGCAGTTAAATTTTTACTGAAGTATTAAGCAACTTGAATGATCATGAAGTCCTGCTGGAATGGGGACTCACTCTGAAAGGGGTAGGCACGTTGGCCATATCTACCAGTCTTTACAGAGGTAAATGAAGCTGGTATTTGCTGTGAAAACACATCCTGCCTTCTGAGCGATCCCTTCTTGGAAAGAGGAAGCCTAAGTGCCACTTTCCCAAAGCAGTGAAGGAGCGTGGGATAAAAGAGCAGTGAGGCCTGAGAAGGAAGGTGCACAGAACAAGAAGTGGATAACCGTGAAATCCTGAATTCACCATCTCCTCAGATCATGCTTTCACCCATCGGAGAAGCAGAAAGCAAAACACAGCAGGCATTAGAAACAGAAAACAGATATAAACTCACTGCAAACTCAATATCAGGTACCTTCCCTGGCTCCCACTCTCCATCTCCTCTCTCCTGACTGCTCATCTTCAGCCCATTTGGTTGTGACAGCACAACTGCTTGCAGTACTGCATTTTGAACTGGATTAGGGGACTGATCCGATTAAAAAAAAAAAAAAATCCTGCCAAGAAATGTCAGTTCTGTGATGGGAACAGACGATAGTGAGAATAATTGAAACCAGCATTGCCACTGAACATGTTGCATTACAAAACCACAGCCCCAGCTACATGGCCAGCCCAGTCAGGCAGCGCTGCATTGTTCTGATTTATGAGTAAATCTGCTGTTAGAAGCTGGCATTCCCCTTGCCTTGGACTTTTTTAAAAATTATTATTATTACTTATTTTGCTTTAAATAAATGAGTACGGTTGTCTTCCAGTCACAACAAATATTGCATCTGCCTTATTTAGGGCTATTGATTGACATCTTTTGTCATGAAAATGAAATTCAGGGATGCAAAACTGTATTAGAAATGGCTGAGAGGAGAAAGTATGGATCAGAAATTTCAGAGGGTGAAACATTAATGTAACAGTTACAGGAAAACAAAGCCTTAAAACCCCACAAAAGTCATAGGAAAAACTATATTAAAAATAAAAAATAAAAAATTAAATAGCTCCTGTTTGGCACAGATAGGCACATCTGCACTGCAGAGGAGGTGTGCGCCCACCCACAGCATGAGGGCTGTGATTCCTGCCAGCAAGGCTTTCAGGGCAAAGTACACGTCTTACATGTTCTTGTGCTCCTAACCAAGAGCATAAAAGGGTGGAGCTGCTCTCATTCACTGGGAGATTTTTCTTGTCCATAGCAGAGGCTGGAATTCACTCAACACCATGAGGTTTGACAGCACTGGGGTGCTCCGAGCACTCCCCATCCTCCCCACGGTGAAATTCGTGGCACAATTCTTGGCACGTGGGCCAGTGCCAGCCAGCTCTCCCCTGCCCTGTTTCTGGGTAGGGTTCAGAAGCACTGTGGGCCAGGGACTGTTCCCAGCACCAGTTTCCATGCGACCACCCTGTTTTGGAGGGTAAGAGAGGTTAATGCTATGGATGCAGGCTGCTCCTTGCCAACCGGCTTCAGTGCCAGGGAATGGCCCCAGGCACATTTCATTTGCTAGTATAGGCACAGCTTCAGTTCCTTTGTGCTATGGTTCCTGTCTCATTCACTAGCATTTTAAAACCCTTTGGTAATAGTTTGTTAGTGAGCTGATAGGTATTTTAGACCGCAATTTATGGATTTAACAGATTCCTTTTTTTTTTTTCTTTTTTCTTTTTTTTTTTTTTTCCTACAGTAAGTAGGAAAGGTGTCCTGAGGCTTTACTCCCGCTTCCTGCAGTGCTGGGATAACTGCTGACAATGAGCACCCCAGCTGGCTGTTCAGGCTAGGCAACAGGCAAATCCTCTGCTTGCAAACACTGCTCCTTATCTTCCACGAAAAGTAGAGAGGTTTATCTGAGCAGGCTCTTCGTGGAAGAAACCAGGCATTTCTTGGCAACTCAAAGCACAGTGGCAGACTATGCTCTTAATTTGCTAATGCTGTTCTGTTTCAAGGAATTGCCCTGATGAAACACTCATCTCAAGAGGACAAGCAGGAGTCATCCCCTCATGTCCTACAATTTCTGTCCTTACAGCCCCTGCCTTCATTTTGTCCTCAGCCCCCCAAGAGGAGAGCTGTACAGCGCTGCCAAACCAGCTGTAAGCCGGCGAGCCAGGCAACTACTAATGCCCAATTTAACATGCAGCTCATGTGCCTTTAAATAGCAGTGAGAGCCGAGCCAAGCCATCCACTGCAGCAATTTCTGGACATATGTGCGGAGCCCCCCTCCCTCGCCGAGCCCTCCCAGCCCCGCGCCGGGGATTGGCGCGGCTGCCTGTCAGTTCCCAGTCACCCCACTGACGTCTCCTCCGTGCTGTGGACTCGATCCCGTTTGTAACCAATGTAATTACAATGTGGAGAATCAACAACTGTTAACGATTTAGGTTAAACGTAATTTAATGCCTCCAGATTACCGCACTTAGGCTAGATTTCATTTCACGTGAGCCATCGAAAGAGTTCAAAGAGGTCGCATACTTTGTTAAAGTAGTTCTGGACAAAGGAAAGATTGACACTAGCTTCCTCGGGCTCTATTAAATGCTTCAGCAACTTTGGCATGAGTTTCCAATCTGTCATTGCTTTTGGAATTCCACATGTTAAAAGGAGATCTGTCTGAGAGCAGAGGTTCAAAATCCATTCTTCCTTGGGGGGGCGGGTGGTCCATATATCTATCTTAAAGAAGGAGAGCTTAAAATCCCTGATCAGGTCTAAAGGACCCTTGAAGAGACTATGCCTATTATTTCTTCCACAGTGCCATTTTATCTATAAGCCATGGAAGACAGCATGAAAAGTTGCTGTTATAAAGTCTAAGAAGTAGTCATCCAAGCCTAGAAACCAAAGAGTCCATCACAGAGTGCTCTTGTGCTACTGGGACAGCTGCCAAATGAGACATGCAGATTGCTGTTGCCGAGCTTTTGGATGATGAGAAAAAGGACGGGACTTCCCAATGCAGCAGGCACTGCCCCAGAGTGCACAGAGCTCCTGAGCAGGCAGGCAGCACAGCTGCTGCCTCTGGTTCCTTTTGGTAGCCACTTTCTAGGTGGACTGTGCCAGACCATTGACTCAGAAGTTGGAGCTGGATGCCAAACACATTTTAGTAGAGGCTTTCAGCTCTGTATGTCACTCTAACAGGAAGTTTCCTAACAAGGAGACAGCAAAAATGCTGCCTGGTAGCTTTAGAGCTCATTTATCTTCTCCCCAGATGAGGACCAGCCATGTCTTTTCCAGTCATCCATGCTTCCGCTGCCCCATTAGGAGTGCAAATATTTGTGAATGAAATTGCCAGCTATTCTCTAATTCTTGAGCAACTCAGCAAAAAATAGCATCAAGCCCAGCAAGCTTTTGTGATCTGGTGACAGTGTGACCTTTGTTTATTCTTAGTATTGAAAGCAAAGGGATATCTGACGCACCGATGTATTTTGATGAAGTTCTTTATGTGCTTGGCTTTGGCAGGTTCTATTAGTCCCCACCTCTGTGCTCCTGGGCAGCTGCTGTGATGGCAGCATTTGGATTTACTGACAGCAGTCTGTTGGCCTGTTGGTTCACAGCACTTAACAAATGGAGGAGCTTCCACATTCTTGGTGTGGAAAAGTCAATGCTTCCTGTGGTCTTACATCTCTTACTGTCCAAGGGTTTAGGCGTGGCCTCATGCTGTTTGTAAAGCACTTTGCTCTCAGGCAGGATGGGGCAGCTGTTTTCCATGAGTCAGATGCAAGGGCAGTGCACTCCACCGTGTTCTCCAAGAGGTTTCGAGCCAACTTTGACCTTGGTTCAGTACAGTTTTCTTGAAGGTGTCCTGACAAGAATGTCAGTCTTTGCATGGAGGTTTTCAGCAAAGTGCAGGTACCAGCCTCAAGTGCAGGTGCCAGCCTAAGGAAAAGCATATGCAGATGATGAATAATGACAGAAAGGCTCAGACTTTAATGAAAAAAGTCATAAACTAATCACACAAAGAAGAAAGCCATCATTATCCTGTGACATGAGGCAAAGACCAGTTACGTACAGAACTTCCTGGCCTATCAAATCTTATATAGTTGTTTGGCATTGCAAGCCTTCCAAAAGTGTCCACAGAAACAGTTGTTCTCCAGCATTATCAATTGTTTTTGGAGCCCTTGTAGCTTAATATCTGTTAAAATTGCTCAGATAAGTTGTGTTGTTGGTTTAATAACTGGAGGTGACCATTACACAATTGGTGATTTACAAATGTTAATCACAGTAATATGACTTATATTATTCACGAAAGTGTATAATTACACAAACTATGTTGCTGGAGCAGAGTGCCTAAGTTCATATTTTACATATAAAACAAGTCACTATTTTTGATGGTAGTTCACAGAAACAAGAAAAAATGATGTCTCATCAAGATTCTTCCATGTGGCTCTCTTGAAGCAAAGGAAAAGAAATATTTTACACATTTCAAGTATTTCATGATTGGAGCAAGATTATTCTCTTTATTTTAACTGCAGTATTTCT
The DNA here is from genome assembly GCF_965140915.1 of Aythya marila. Taxonomy (NCBI): domain Eukaryota; kingdom Metazoa; phylum Chordata; class Aves; order Anseriformes; family Anatidae; genus Aythya; species Aythya marila. Next base: position 192,872,137 of record NC_139042.1, on the reverse strand, counting down.
AGTGGAATGAAGGGCATAATTATATGGTCAAATTGAAATTTTGAGATTTTGAAATTGAAAGATTATTGAAATTATTGCTTTTCTGATTAGAAGGCCCTTTAAAAATGGTCACCAAAAGTCAACAGTTCAGTCATGTAATAGGAAGCATCATGGGATGGTTGCCAACTTCTTCCCCTTCAAATGAATTTTCCATCTGGAAGGACTTTGAATCCCTTTCCCATCACGTAGACTAGACCTGGAGACCCATCAGAAGCACATTCCCTGACATGGTTTAGACTCTGTCGGGACTTTCCAAAGGAAGCAAAGACAAGCGAATCACTACAAGCACAGAAAACAAAGGGGAAGGCAGGCCATGTCAATGTGGATCATGGACCACTTCTGTTGTGCACTAAATAGATCCCCAACTGAAACAGGACTGAACATGGTACTGTAAGTAAGATAGAGGAGCTCAATATTCACAAAGACTGCCAAAGGTGAACTGAAGATTTTCAACAGCAAACTGCAGAGCTATAAACACTGACAGCCAGGAAAATAAGTGTACTTCCACTCAAAGCAAGTAATATGAAGAATGAAATTACAGTAGGGAACAGGGACTAAAACTCACCTCAAAGGAAAGGAGGAAATACACCATGACAGAATTGCCTAAGAAAGATGTAAGTGATTGAAACAACGGGAGGTAAATAATGCTCCTGTCCAAGAAGGAATTTTGTACAATTACTCTGAAGAGAAGCTACCATGACGAGAAATAGAGCTATCTGGTTTCCTTCCTCCTGCTTTGTTCATTGACCATACCTTCACACTACATAATGCTAATGAACAAATAAATTAATGGCAACTAGTACTCTTACACTTCAGAGACTGTAAGAAAGCATTTGACAGTGATGCTGCTATAGCAAGACACTGAAAATGTACAGATTTCATTGTAAAATCACTCACGTTTTCCAATGGCTTTCTCAGTACACCAGAAATTAAATGATTGCTTTGATGTCACTGCCAGCATAGACAAAGGTACATCATCTCCCTGCAGTGTCGTGTACTGCTATGTAACAAATATCTGGCACGGAGACTGGAGTCCCAGGGGTGTTTGGCAGCCTCGGTTTGCTGGGGATATCTATTCATCAGCAGATGAGATACAACAAAAGACAAATGGCTTAGTCAGAACAGCAAAACAATAAGGTCTTACAATCAACAGGTCAAAAAACAAAGGCTATGAAAATAAATATGACCTTACATGGCACCGTTGTTCTAGAAGGAGTAACTGCTAGCATTGTTGTCCCATTTATTTACCCAGGCAGTATGTCTCACAGCCCTTGTGACTCTGTCTGTGGTGCAGGGTTCAGATGGGCAAGGGAAGGACTACTTGTCTAACACAAATAAAGTCTTTACAAACTGTGGATCATGGAGAAGAAATAGGTTTATCAAACGCCCTTTAAACAACTTTCAGTTAGAGAGCTGCACCAGGCATTCATAATAAAATGATGAGCTAAAGAACAATGACAATTTAAGGTATATACAACTACCAAGAGCTGAACAAAAGTGGAGATAAGAATGTAGAATACGTTGGCCATACCCTGACAATACTGAACAACAGGCTAGGTGACCCAAGGTCCAGAGGAAAAGATGTTGACTGGAGGAATGACTTTGCAGGACATGAGGAACTGAAGAAATGACCTTGCAGATCAGCAGATGGATCACATTACGAGTACTGATCTATGATAGGATTAGTTAGGGGCAAATGACCTCTGCCTTATGTCCTAGCATGTGTGAGGGGTGAGTTGCCTTAGAGCACCCCCATATGCTGAAGTTTTCTCTGTACAGGAACCAGGTGCAACATAGATACAGGGGTCTTCCCAAATTGTCAAGAAAATGGCTGTATTCATGCTCTCTACTGTAGATAGCATGACCCATTTTCCTCACTTTACACATTGCAAGCCTGTAAATATGCCAACAGTTGCTTTGGACATCTCACTTTCAGCTTAACAGTGTGCTTACTATAAAAGATTTTCAGGTACAATCAACTTAAACAGGTTTTTGCTTTCTATTAAATGTGCCAAGAAATTCACCAGGTATCACCAAACGTGATAGTACCTTTTGTCATCTCCTCTCACAGAAACAGGGAAAATACTAATTTTCTGCAAGCTATGTGGTGATTTGGAATGCATTTAAATCAAAGGGGAGACCTGTGTTTGGTTACCCTAAACATCTAAACCAATTAATCTTTTTAGATATATTTTTTTCCTTTTTAGCAGTGTAAAAAAAAAAACACATGTAAGGGAACCAAGGTCTTTTAGCACTGGCACCCCATAAAGAGTCCATTTCCATCAAAGGAAAGCATTTTCTTAACTCATTAAATGTTTGCATTGACCTATGGTAGAAGAGTTTTCATTGTACAGGGATAGAGTCATAGGGCAATAATAATTACACACCAAAAGGTTTTGCAAGCTCTAGCACGGCTGTTTACTGGTCTATTTTCAAAAATAAATACCTGCTAAAGGTGTGTGCCTGCTGAGGTATTTGTCCCTCCACCTAAGGCATATTAATGTGTAGTTTCCTCTAGCTATGCTAAAGATCATAGGCAATTCTTGGAGAATACATCACTCAAATCCCTTTCACAACTATATGAAGGTGCTCTAATAAATATATATGTAAAGATAAAATGAAAAAGAGGAAGGGAAAAAGGAACAGATGGTGTCAAGAAGATAGAAGAGAGGAATTTTCTCTTGTTTTATCTTGAAACCAAGAACAGATCCTTACTGAAGCTTTATAACAACAGTGTAGAAGGAAAAAAGAACATATTTCAGGCAAAGTACAAAGAGCAATTAATTGCCTTAATACAGAGGTATTTAATTTATTCAAGTCATTTCTGTAAAAGTTTTGAATATTTTTGGATACTTTTCTTTTTCTGAGAGTTTTTGGCCCTGAAAAGTTAGCTCCTCTAAAAGGAGAGAGAGCAGTAGATGGCTAAAGCCAGCAGATCCTGGGTTTTGCTGTTGGTGGTTCACCCCAAGGATGGTCCTGTAGGGAAATGGAGGCAATGTTTTTGGGGGGATGGAGGTCATGTTTCAAGTAAGATGAATTCCCAGAACCTGTGTATTGCCTGGCCACACCAGTGTGTGTTCTGGTAGAAGGGAATGAAGATAGAAGGAAAGGTGGGATGTGTCCTGGAGCAGTGGGGAGCAGGACTTGACCTGCACCAGGATTCAAGTTGGCTTAATGTGACCATGGAACAAGAGCATCAGCTGGTGTTAAGGCACTGGAGTCACTGTAAGGGAAGTTTCTTATTTTTATTATAGATCTGGATCATCATTAAACTTAATCACACAAGAACTATTATTTGTATGTCTGCTTTTACTCAACTTCAGAGTTACATAAAGGGTTTGGACCAAGGGTCAGCATGCCAAATATTGCCAGCCTCAGTTCAGTGCATATCTATGCTTCAGATATCTATTCCTTTCACTAATACGGTAGCTAGTCTGTGCAACACCATTGCCTCCCCATTCACATTTACATTCCCCCTCCAGGCTGCCTGCATTTTGAGCCATGGAAGCGGCCAGGCTTTATCACAGCAAGTCCTGCTCAGAAGGGACACGCTGGGCAGGAAGCTCTGATGGACATGGCCCCCTACATTACTCTCTACCTTTCCTCCTCATGGTATACCTGGGAACCCAATAAGAAGGGTTGGCTTGCTATCTTTTGTAGCCTTTCATTTTCATCCACACAGTCTGGGGCTTTTTTCCCCACTAAGGGGGAATTTACCAATTCAGCTTTTTACACTTGTTTTTGGACTGTAGTTCCATCCTCATGTACTTTTAGAGACTTCTGCATCACAATTTACATGTATAATGCACAGTTAATTACAGTTTAAATTAAGCACACAAAAATCAAGATCTGATGATCTGTTTTATCAAATCAGGCTGTGTAAGATTAACAGCTATTATAAAATAAATGAAATATGTAGATAACTCTTACCATTTCAGTAGTTCATTTACAGATCCATTAATTCTCTGGGATGCACTGAACATACAAATGGGGACCAAGTTGCTCACATGAAAAATGCAGTCTCATTCTTTCCATTAGGCTGCTGCCCAACCACATCAGAAGCAGAAATTCCCTGTGGTTTAATGACAATCTGGTATTTTGTACCTAAAATGTGTGTCTTTTCTTTTGCTTACCTTAGTACAAGTATCTGGTAACATATTTTTTTCCTAAGAAATAAGACAACACCAAAAAAAAAAAAAAAAAAAAAAAAAAAAAAAAGCTTTATTAACAATTTATATCTTGCTATGGTGTATGGAGCTCTGTTTTCTAACCCTTGATAATAGTAAAGGATGTTGCAACATCCCACCCCGAGTAGGACTTCAGAACATTGTGGTCAACTCTTTCCCATGAATACCCATGGGCTGCTGCACAGAGCACTCTCCAAAGAAGCAGGGTTGAGATCCTGCATACCAAGTTCAGGATTATGGACAAGTCTTCTACATCTTAGATATCACTGACCAAAGACTGCTACATAAAACGTGGATATCTTCACTCTGACACACTTTGGAATCCAGTGCCTAGCCAAAACTACTTAGCACATTTTTCTCAGATATACAAATAGCTTGGGAATAACTAAAACAACATTTGAAGACAAATTTACTTTGTAGAAAAAAAAATATCTAGCCACAGCTGTAAATGTCTTGTATTTTGCATGATATGTTTGTGGGGAAAAGAGGTTGTTTTCTAGCAACAAAGTAAATTATTCAGAAGCAGTTCTTAAAGTGATCAAAAAGAAAAGTGTAAGCTACTTTATTATTATTATTATTATTTTAATACAAAAGAGCTGTTCGTTGAGGTACTGATCAAACTAAACAGAAAATCAAATGAATCAAGGATTAGCTTCAATAGAATGCATGGGCTTCTGCTGAGACAGAAATGGATTATTTTGCCAAACAGCAGCAAGGCTTGCCAAGATAAATTACTTGATTAAAAACAACCTCCATGTTGGTTGATTTGGTATTCATTTTTTTTAACTTTGGACAAAGAAGTGAACATTCTCTGGGAAGATAAAAAACAAGCTGCATTTGAGTAGCTCTTTTATTTAAGTGACATAAGCACAAATATAACAGCAAATATAAAAGAAACAAATGAAAGAAAGACAAAAGCAGGAAGTAAGGAAAGGTTCTTATTAGCATTAATATTATTTATTTGCTTTGCATCCATTCCTAACAGCACAAGTCATGAAGCAATACCCCATTATATGAGGCACAGTGCAATCACAAAATGAAAGGACAGGGTGTGCTCCTTGCAGTTCACCATTTAAATATAGCACCGCAGACAACAGGCAAGTATTGACTAACAGGGGAGTACAAGGACAAGCAGTCCTGCACACCCAATGCAGGGGGCTCAGCCTGATGTGGCTGCCATCCTGAGGAACTCATGGAGGTGGTTTTGGCTTTGGGGAGCTCCCCCCAGTAGTGCTGGCCATGGGCTGACACTCAAAAGTGTTTTCTGGAAGATATGACGACAGGACAGTGGGTGGTGGGCATGTTCTGGGGCAGATGGAAGATGATAAGAAGCACTGGTCTTGAGGAAGGACTTGTGAGTGTAGATAAGGTTTATGCAACAGAAAAGGAAGGGTCAGTAGCGAGGTGCTAGAAACACATCTCAGAGAGCTGGGAAATTCTTTCTTTGCTCCTGGGTGATGTTCAGAGGGCTCTGCTAGTTCAGACAGGGCATGCAGTCCTTTCCTTGGATGAACAAACCCACACTGTCTTGCAAAGATCAAACAGAGAGCATGACACAAAGTTGAGAGCTGAATCACTTGGACTTGTGGTTTGGATCCCTTATGTATCTAGTGGAAAACTGAAATTATCCAGCCCTCTGAGGCAGGCAAGAAGGAGCTCTCCAACCAACCTGGATCACTTGTAGGTAGAAGTTACAGCTAAGGGTCAAGCAGAGGAGAGGAGATACGGATCTACAGGAAGCAGCGATGAGTCAAAGCACCACTCCCCAGCACAGCTTAGCTGGGTTTTCTTTTTTTACCACTTTGAGCTAACCAAACAGGCAGGATTTGCACACAGTTTCACCAAGTTGTTTTCCCTGCACAAAATGAATTTGTTAACTGGCCAAAACCTGGAAAAATTAAGCATTAAGCATATTAAGATCAACCAAATCAGAGTTCTTGAAATGAGGTTCCTGGAACATATTACAGCCATGTGTAGCACTGAAAAAAACTCAGTTGCTGCAAATATCTTCCCACCATCTCAGGAAAACATTTTCAATTGAAGTTCCCACTCTCCTGAACAACTTACTGCCCTTTTCCTTTTAACCATAAACAGGCTCAATGGTTGCTGCTCACTACAGTGCCTCCTGGTGCCACCTGAGTGCCTCCTGTCTCCCAGCCAGATTCTACGGCCCCCAGCTAGAAGCCAGGTCCTCCCTTGAGTCCTGCTGTTGGCAACCTGAGCAGGCAATTTAGTGTTAGTCAGGATGAATCACCCACAAGTAATGCTTCGCTCTCCCAGTTCACTGTGCATGAAGCCAGCTACGGTTGCCACTCAAGTCTCTTGCTTAAATATCTAACTTGGGGTGAGAACAGGCCTAAGTATCTGTTAATTATCTAATAATCTCAGTTTTCTAATAGACTTTTTTATTATTACCCTTCCACTCATTTTTGATCTTGTAAAACACACTTTTGTTTAGATCCCTAATGTAGAGATTTTGGCCCGTGGGTGTGAGAGAAAAATGTTTGTCATTGGGAGGACACATCCCATCACTCATCCGAGAATGCAAAGAAGAAGAAAGAACAAAAAAAAAGATGATTCACCTTAGTATGTTTAAAGGTGAAAAACACATTGAATCAACACATTTGAATGTGTAGCTGAAGAAAATTGCTGTTTATGGGGTGTTGTTGTGAGAAAAACTAATGATATGAAAGATTGTCTATTGGGCAAATGAGGACAGCAAAGGCATTGAGATAAGGCTGTCAGAGAGCAGGGGAGGGAAGAGGGGGATGCTACCTGAAATAAATAAATAAATAAATAAAATTGGAGATAAAGTAAATAGGTTAACAAATCAGGCAGAATGTGGAATTCATTGAATCGAATTCAGGTACTGAATTAAAAAATAAAATAAAATCACAGAATTGTGGAATCATTTGTGACAGGATTGATGGGAAGCAGAGGTGCCATCTTGTCTCACCTCATAACCTCAGCACAGGACTGATTATATCTAATGAATCCTCACTGGTATTTTAAAATCTGTTCCTAAAATACTGAGGTCTTCTAGTCCATCTATGGCAAAACACACTTTCCTTAAGTTTCCTTAAGTTTCCTTAAGACATTGTTCCAATGTCTTTCCATATGACTTGCTGCCCTGTACTCTGTATAGCAATCTTTTATCATAACCATAAAAAGAAAGCATACATTTTTCTCCCCTTCAGTCTTATCTTCTCTAGATGAACCTATCCAAATTCTTTCTCTTCCTCTCTCTCTCACTCTCTCTCTTTTTTTTTTTTTTCTTTGTTTGTTTGTTTTGTTTTGTTTGTTTGTTTTTCTCCAGGCAAAAATCTCCTCCCTGACTTTTTCAAGGAAATGTCCGGTTGACATGGCAAAGTGCAGTCCTCCAGAATGGACAAAACTACTGAAGTCTTGAAGGGATGAATAAAGTCAAAGAAGAAATACTGACTGCATCTTCCTTATGACTCCTCTTTACATATCTGAATGAGGCATCTGCCTTCTTTCATAGCAGCACAAAACCTATGACTCATATTCATCTTTAATCACCAGTTCCATCTCTGCAGAGCTGCTGCTTAGGCAGTTACCCAATTTGTATTTGTGCAGTTGCCTATTACTACCCATGCATCATACTTTGCCCTTCTCCTTATGGGTTTATTGGCTATTTATTTTAGGTTCTTGCTGTAATTGGTTGGGAACTTTTTCAGTTCTAACCCTGCCTTTCAAAGGGTTCACATTTCTTCCTGCCCCAGATTTGATCATCCACAAACATCAGTGAGAGTATGGTCTATTCCTGTGTCAAGACCATTAACGGATATATTAACTTTTGTGTGGCCTGGAATTGGTCCGTAGAGAATCTATTCAAAGAAGACTTCAAGTATCACTATGGACCACTGATAATTATCATTTGAGCAATTTTCTCCAGAAGATTTGTCCTTATCTAGCCTGTATTTTCTTAGATTGTTCATGAGACTGTAGCGTGGAATGATGCCAAAACCTTGCTGAAGTCACTGGTAGGTCTATTCTCTGACTCATCACTGTTTCTTCAAGAATGCCATACATGTGTATCCAATCTCTGGATGGAAGTGTCTTGTAAGCACTTGAAACATTATCAATATTAGCAGTATGTACTGCGGTACTCCAATCCAAGTCTAGATAAAGGCCATAAGTTCGTAAGTCCACAGATTGCTTCAGTCTGAGCTCATGGAGACACTTAGTAGACTCCTGTGAAGAGGAAAAAAGAGGAAAGAAAGTGAATTTATACATGGATCAACATATCCTGAAGAAGATTGCCCACTTGTCAACTCTTCCTTGGTGACCACATACAGTGCCCCAGGTATTCACAACAGCATGGAGGTTTGTTTCAGGTTTCTTCAAGTGAACAGGCACTTTGCTCTGAAAGGACACAGGTCTCTGTGAAGGCCTGAAAGGAGCTCCAAGTGACAAAACTTGGCTTTAGCCAAACTAATGGGCAACCTTTTGTCCTTCAGCTCACACAGTTTACCTGAGCAGAATCAATTCCTACCAAGGCAAATCAGACCTATTCAAACTACCAGACAAAAAAGTGTCTTCTGATCCACATGAATAAAATAATAAAATAATAAATTAATAAAAGAACAAAGGTCTTCCTGCTGTGAAATATTTTGCTTCTTTCTAGAGAAGATGGTCCCTTACCAATAACATTTGTATATCCTGGGGTCAAAACTGCATCCACAAGATGGTGCTGACCACAGTTACATCTGCCTTTACCTTTCTAAGTATTGGGGTTTGAATAGAGGTGGAGGCAATTCACGAGTGTTGTGGAAAAAAGTATGCAGAAAGCATACATTAGAATGCCCAGGTTAATTTTCTGGAGATGTCCAAGGAAACAGATCAGCCTGGAGTATCTTGGAAAGCTGAGTAGGGCTGTTGTTGAAACAATGGGAAGAAGACACTGAACTAATTTGCAGTGTATTCAGTCCCTCTGGTTGTTATGGGACTGGGAAGAAAATCTGATGCTTCATGTACAAACCCAAAATAAATTCACATTTATTTTGCACAGTACGACAGACACAGCAGAATATCTCAAGCCTGGCCAATACTTGGACATGGCAGCATCAAGAGACCTTCCTCACTGCTCTGGGATCTAAATCTCTGAAACATGTAGTCTACCCCTTCCTTGGGGCAGCCAAAGGCTGTGGGCCCACAGGTCTTCCAAGAAAGGGCTCCCACTCTAACAGGGAAGGAAGGATAAATCATGATGGGGATAAATGTGGTGAAGACTGGCATGGCAGGACAATACATTTTCTGCTACAGAAGAGCAGACCCTGTCATATGGAGGGGATGTGTTCCTGAGAAATTGGCATAGGGCAGTATTATTTGCAGAGTCCAGTAACACATGCCCCCAAGAGACAGGCAGACCCATACTTGAACTGGGTCCCAGGTGAGCTGTGGTCTGCCACTGACAGCTCAGAGAAGATGAGTACTGACCAGAGTAACATCTAGATTTTCCCCCATGAATTCCAAGGAATAGACTCAGTCTTTAGCTTTCCATCTGTTCTCCAAGAGATCTGAGGAGCTGGAGCTCCATGATGACCCTACAAAGTGATGCCACCCCACTGAACCCAAGCAGCTATTTCAGTTGATGTTGGCAAGGGGCATAGAAACATAGTCCCCATTAGGACCTATTTTTTATGCTTCCCCATATTTTATTGCTGCTGTGGATTACTTGTCCTTAAGCTCTAGCTTTGTTGTTTGAGCAAATTTCTGGCTCCATAAGCGTCACTGAAGGCTGGAATACTGATGTTGAGTTTCACTTCTGGATTTCCAGGAAATCTGGAACAGGGTTGTACTGTGCCAGAGTTAGACTCAAAGACCTCTCACCCAGTTACCTCTTGGCCAATGGGCAAGTCCTTGCACAGTTTTTATGCAGTCTCTTTGCTTATATGGGTAAATTAAACTGGTCCAGGACTTGTTCTTTTGCCTTAAGGACAAATGGTGTGGCAGAGCGCACATCCACTTGGCTACACTCCTGTATCTCCATACGTACTGCCTATAAGGAAGAGGCTTGTTGCCCTCTCCCAAACTGGGCCTGGGAATTGCATGGGGACTGCCAACTGGCACAAAATCATGCCAGGCAGAATGCCAACAGTTAAACATCTGGGATGGCTGCAGGCAAGCACTCAAGTCTGTACCCGGGCACTGTTTAGTTCACTAGAATAGATGACACCTTTGGTGCTGATACAGACTGGGCTGGAAATGCTAACCTCTTCTAAGGCACACAAAAGTTTCACAAGGATAAATTTCTGCAGACTTTCTTCTCCAGAGTTTTCTGCTACATGATGGTTTTGAATCCCAGGGCTAAACCCTTGGCAGTGTCGTAGGTCTACCTACAGCAAATGGGTTGTAGGTCTAAAATGTGCATCCCAGAGGATGCCCATACAGCCTCCTGCTCCAGGTGTGGTCACTGAGTCTGGACTTCAAAGTGAGCTTGAAAAAACAGACTGCATCCATATGCACAGGGCTCAGGGAAGACTGGAGGCTCAGCAGCTCCAGGGGTCTGAATATCAACGGTTAAATTAAAATGTCTCTCCATTTTCAAGGAGAAATATGCCAGAAGGGAGAGAGTGAATGAAAGGTGTAAGTCAAGCTAAGATTCAAGTCCAAGAACTAAAGGTAGATCAAAGAAGGCCTCAATTTTAAAAAGAGCTCCATCTAGATGTGTAGGGGATCTGAGGGTGTAGGGGCGATGACCAAACTCTACATTTTGTACAGATGTAGCCTGACAGAGCAGAGACAGGGCATGCACTCACTTGATGATGATTAGGCTGGAAAGGACTATAGCCATGAGATATGTTGCCTGTTCACCAGAGTTTGAATTAATCTGTGGACAATTGTTACAAGAAATGTGAGGCCAACTGCTTTATTCCTATCAACAAGGTCTCATCCCTTTTTTTCAGAAATAGATTAAGTTGGTCTGTCATTATATGTTCTTGACAGATATGTGCTGGCTGTTGCTTTATTTATTATCTGTTTTCTTATTTTTTACAGTATTTTTCTGAGAACTGAATCTTGGCAGACTGGTCTGTAAATATCTGAGACTTTCTTTCTCCCCTTTCTTATATATATTTTAATATATATTTTGTTTGTGTGTATGCACGTGTATTTTTTCTAGTCCTCCGAAACACAACCATCCTCCATGAGTGCCCACAGACAGTGACTAATGGCCCTGCAGTTGCTTCTGCTGGCTCCCACTACCTCTAGGATGAATTGCGAGCTCAGGAGATTTGAAAACACTTTCTTTTTCCATGTATTCTTTGCCTGTTCAGGTTTCATCATTTACCGTAGTCATCCATGTTAACTGTGGTACAGTGTTCAGATCTCAGCTGAAAGCCTCAGTCCCATTAAAAAATCCCATTAAATAATATCAAACTCTTTGTTCCAGTCTGTGCTCAGTAAGAAAATTATGCGCATTAACAAAATGAGGAGCAGTTTGTAAAAACAAGAATAAAGGAAAAGTGGGGAAAGAACTGGTGTGGATGAAATATTTGAACCTTGCACCATGTCTGGCCTCCTCTGGAGCTGATGCAGTTTGTTAATGAACCCTTAACAGAAATACTAATAATTTCTGTTCTACAGTCATGAGGAATTCTTGAGCTATCAAGAATCAAATCAAAGCAAGTTGAGAGCAATATAAACTTCCAAAAGACACAGTAAGAGTGATGCTGGTGGCTGCTGTGTTTGACAAATCTAATCACATTCAGGAGAAAAGCAAGAGAACAAATAATAAAGCAAGAGTCTCTATACGTAGCAGGCAGCCATGGACTTAAAACGAGCACCTTGTGCTGTATGAAATCAATTGCATATTTTATGGAAGTATGAACACGGGGAGTAAAGAGAACGCAGACATAATTCATCTGGATTCACATGAGGGCCAGATACTTGTTTGAAGAAATGTGATGGGCATGAACATGGCTGGGAAATCAGATGAAGAACTGTAAGTAATGACATCCTTCAGTTTTATTGCATGCCTCCTAAATTCATCCCACTGTAACCTCCCCTCTTTGTCTCCATGCCACGAGTAGATAAGGATGATGGTTTCCCTTCCCAGAGAGCACAGGTAGCTGTGATGGCCCCAGGGAGGCAGGGAGCTGCTGGTAGGGCAGGGCTGTTATTCGGACCTGATCCCCCAACTCATCATCCTCTCCTCCAGGCCATGGGGTCCTGTCCTGGTTGAGTCCCATGCCCTGATGAGTCAAATTGCACACAGGAGCCAGGAGGGAGAAGGGAAGAGGATAATGCTGGGAATGAAGTTTGGAAAGGGGTTGCTCACAGTGGGACAGGGACACTGGGAGCAATGGGCACTTGGTGCACCCTTCCCCACCACAATCCTGCTCTCTGCTCCATTTCCTTTTGTCTCTCTGTCTTTTTTTCCATCTTTTGGCCACTCCAGCCCTGTTCCCCTCAGTGCCCAGGGGGTGAGTGCATTTTCTCAGGGAAGGGGAATGTGCTGGCAGTTCCTTAGGGTCAGGCCTACATTCATCAGCGAGATGCCCATTGCTGGATGGGTTGGATGAACAGGGGAAGAAGCCACCTCTGCCGCCCATGTAGGCACAGTGCTACTGTCCTGAGGGGCAGGCTGAGCAATGAGGTACCAGGAAGGTTAACAACAGATGAGCTGGAGGGGACACAGAGAGGGGACAGCAGCACAGGCTTGCTCCCACCCCACTCCCAGAACCAGCAGCTGGGGATGTCACCAACACACCACATCTGCCTTTTCTCAAATCTTATCGATAGGAAACCAAGGACATGACAGCAGCCATGGATTTTGCTTTCTTGCCAACGTATTTGGTGTCTTTCATTTAGAGTTCAACTTGACATTTCAAATTATCATTCAGCATGTGAACTTGTTTCACGTGCATAGATAAAAATAAAACCTGTGGTGGAACACTGGGCTAACACTGTGCAGCTCCATCATCAATCCAAATAGAAAGCAAGACATCCTCCAGAGCGCTGTGGGGTGGCCCCTGTTTGGGAACCCCCCTACATGTCCTCCATGTCTCACAGGTCCAGGCAGCCACTCGTGCACAAGGGCAGTAGCATGTCCTTGGAGGACTGCTAAAATGGACACCTCAAAGACGGTTTGAGAGCTGTCCTGCAGGCTACCTTTTGGTCCTGATTTCATATTCAGACATCATCTATGTGGTGCCTTTCTTCTGTAGATCCAGAGATTATTCAGAAAAGTGAGCATCTTTACCCTCATTTCACATATGCAAATGCAGAGGGTAGTAGTGATGTGCTCAGGTCCACGTAGGAGTTGCTGAAAAATGTGAGAGATGGCCCCTTGAACCCAGTCCCATCTCCAGAAAACATCCACAGCTGGTGACTGGATCCCCTGCATCCAGAGGCAGAACTGGCTGAGCAGCTCTGCCTCACCTCTCCTTCAATCTAGGTTTGGATCAACTTTGCAGTGCTGAGAAATTGCAGCCTTTGAAAACCTTATTTCAAAGGAACATGAGGCAGGTGTGTTTTACACACACACACACACACAAAAAAAAAAAAAAAAAAAAAAAAAAAGTGTAGTTAGATAAAACCACTGAAGTGCCTACATCTGCTTATCCCCCTTCAACTGTGATGGGAGGAAGATCTCAGCTGGTCACCACTGAGAGTCGAAGAGAAGTTGAAAGGAGTAAAGGGAAGGCAGAGAGCCCAGGATAGGACTTTCTATTATCTTACAAGCTGTGCTGACACTGCTCATGGTCATATTTCGCTTTGGCCGGCGTGGTGCTGCCTCCTCCTCCACCAGGTCTGTCTACAGTCACCATGAGGTGACCTCTGCAGCTCTGGTGGGACAACCATCCCATGGGTCCCATCTCACCAGCTCCCTCTGGGATTTGGGTGATTGCTGAGGCTCAGAAGGGAAGCACTGGCAGCACATGAGCATCCCTCTGCTCCGATTCACCAGTAAATCAGCACCAGTGATCAAACGGCTCTGGTTTAAGAGGAGAGCAGTCGCTTCATCCCTCCAGTGCTGGTGCACAGGAAGACACCTGTGCTCGGGTTAAACTGAGCCGCAGAGAGGCAGGAGGCAAGGAAGGAAGGAAGGAACAGGAGATAACTGTGTTTGCGACCGCCAGGTGGGCTGATTCTGGCTTAAATTCATTTCAAGTTATTTTTAGTTGTATACGCTTTCTCCAGCCAGGGGTGTTCATAAAATGGGACTTTAGTAAAAATAAAGAATCAAACCAAAGGGCTGCTGTTTTCATAACTCCCCTCAGCAGATGAGATCCATCAGAGCCTGGAACCTTCTCCACAGCTCCACCTGACCATCTGTGTCCTCAACTGTCCAAGCCACCAAAAAAGCTGTCTCTGATGCTCCTCTGCAAGTGCTGAAATACTCCCAGAGATGAGGCAGCCCTGGTTTATGGCTCTGTGTTCGTGTTTGTCCCCTCACACAGAGTTAACAGCCTGCAGCTACCAGGAAAATTGATGAGCAGAGGTGGAGCCAAGAGCTCCTCTTGGATCTCACACCGCTTTGGATGTCTGGGTTTAGCCCACATTCCCTACTGTTTTTAAGGTTAACAGAAAACCTCTGGGCTCTCTTCTGTTGCAAATCTTTTAAATGCTCGCAGCATTTTGGAGTTTCAGTCGTACAAAAAACACTCCAAGATAAAGCAGGTGGGAGGAGGTCACGCTGCCTGCAGAACGGGTAAAGGAAAGTCCAAAGCAGCATAGCCAAGGGTTAATTAAATGGGACCCTTACCATTAGTGAGGTTGCTGCCAAAGCATGGGTAAAAGTTATCTGTACTTTTTTATGAAATAACTCATATCACCTGTTTAAGTTGTCTCATTATAAATGATTATTTATCACCTGTTTACACAGCAATAACTTTTTCTTAGGAAGGCAGTCTGCCTTTGAGTGAGCAGATAAAACTGTTTGGTTTGAGCAATCATAAATCACCCTTCCACCGTCCTTCTTTCTCCTGTTACACAGCGATCCTAACGCTGTCCTCTTTGTTATGAATAGATATTTGCTGGCTACTGCCGGTGCCAGAGAAATCAGAGAGATTATAAAATGCACTGTAAATTACAAAGCCTGTCCCTCAGCCATAAAAGGACAATAATCTATTCATGGTAACATCAGCATAAAGTGGCTTTCAGGAGATTCTTTTACATATTCCTCATAATATTTACACATGGAGCACAGACAAGTATTAAACAGACCTCGCTTCAGCGGCGCGAGCATGCTGAGCTCGCGGTGAGCACCAGCCGAGTCCCGCTGCAGGGCTGGGAGAGGTGCAGGGAGCTCGGCTGAGCCGGGGCAGTGGTGGGAGCCAGAGAGCTTGGGGGTTTTGTACCTCCAAATGGAGCAACTGGCCAAGAGCTTTATCCCCTCTGCTTCAGCTGTGGAAGCCGGGTTGGCAAATCGGGGAGCCCTTTTTGGGGAGTGGGACCTGGCACCTCTCTGCAGCTGGGAGCAGACCGACCCCCATCAGCCATACAGCTTCAGAGCAGCAAGAAAGGCAGAGCATGGGGCAAGATTTAAATTCTTCTCCTTTCTTCTTCTTTAATTTCTTCTTTTCTGAGCACCGCATTTAGACTAAAAGGTATATTCCTTGCCCCAGAGCACAATGAGCTCAGCAAATGAGTCTGTGGTCCTTGCCAGTAATTGTTGCTCAGAGGGGGACACCGAGCCTCTGGAAACACACGTGCCACCTGTGGCTGCTGCTTATTGCCCATAGTTTGCTAACTGTGCTGCTTCAGCCACCTTGTGCCCATTGGGCTTGGCATGAAAGCTGGGAGGAAGTCCTGTGCCTTGTCCAGGGTGGCTGGATGTAGAGTCACAGCCTCATGAAATGGTTTGGGTTGGAAGGGACCTTTAAAGTTCAGCTAGTTTCAACATCTCTGCCATGGGCAGGGACACTTTGGGATGACCACGTGTTAGGTCATCCCAAATAATTCAGTCATCTTCAAAAGATGAGGCCTTGTTAAGCAAATTTAACTAGTTCCCCTGGTCTTTACATGTCGCACCAGACTCAGGCCATGGAATCACTCTTTTCCTCTCTTGTTTCCAGCCCCATTAACTCATTCTTGTGACAGATGGAAGAATTTTATTAAAAGCCATGGCCTGAACTGAGCACCAGGTAGATGTGAATCTGCCTACCTTCCCAGAGAGGAGAGCAGCCGGGCAGGTGACACACACCAGTCCCTGTTGGAGGGACTTTGTGCCTTGTACAAAATTTGGTGGGCAGAGGACTGCCAGCCCAGGGCTTAGGGAGTCACCAGGGAGCAGTGGGATTGAATTCCCACTGCCAGGAGTGAAATGTGGCCTCTCCGCATGCGGTCTGTGCTCCCCCTCACTCCTGTGGGGCACGGCACAGCTCCGGCTCCTGCAGCATCAACTGGAGGGAAAGTTCTCTACTTTGCTCCTCGAGCATTCCTCGCAAAGACCTGGAATCAGATATTTTTCTTCTAATTGGATGCAGAGAATTTTGTTTCTGTTCTTGTTCTTTCATCAGAACGACAACAACAAAGAATGGTGGGAAAGTAATTTTTGTTTAGAACCACCATGTTTGTTTTGTTTTGTTTTGTTTTGTTTTATCTATTAATTTTGGCTGCTGACCCATAAATCAGTTCTTCCTATAGGTTCTATGTGCTCCTGAGGGCTATGTATCAGCACCCACCCATCACCTGGATAAATAAGATCAACCGGCTGATTTAATCAAGCTGACAGAAACAGGCACGTTCAGATATGAAGGGAAAAGGCTTTGTGTGAAGATGAATTACCAAACTTTTTCTGCTGCTCGTTTTCCAGTGCAACCCCCTGACCCAACTGTTATTCTGGCTCATGTGTCCACGCTCCCCCTGGCCCACCCTCCCAGCCTCTCACCAACCAGTCTTTCCGTGGGTTTCTTTCCTTGTCCCCCAGAGCCCAGGGCATTTTAATTGCCTGCCCAGCTCCACCTCCTCTCTGCTCACTACTTGCTCTCCCTCCTCCCCCCATCTCCAGGCTTCTCAAAATCTCAAGGCTTCTGCTCCCAGTATTTTGATTTCCTTTTCTTCCCCCAACCAGCTTCTCACTCCCTGGTGCATTGAAGTGGCCCCTCCACCTCTTTCTCTAGAACAAGAGTTGCTTTTCCATTTTTCTCTACCTCTCCCTTGCCTTCAACAGCCAGGTGTATCCTTTGCCTATTGACATTTTCTTCCTGTTATCCCTTTTGTTTTGTTCAGGGTTATACTCTATGGAGGTGTTATCCTGCTTTCCTTTTATACCTCTTTATCTAAATCTCTTTTCCCAGTTATAATCACATCTTCATCAATAGCTGTGAATGACTGGCCAGACTCATGTCTTCCCCTCATTTTCTTCTCCTGCAGGGTCTCCTGATATCTCAAAACTAAATGAATATTCTTCTCCCTGGCTATTAAAATCCAGCAAATTCTCTATCATTCCAGCTCTTAACCTGGAGCTTACTCCTGGCTCCTCCACTGTCCTCTCTGATCAAGTAAAGTCCATCCCATGATTGCACTAATGCTTCTGTAAATTCCTGGTAATTATCCCATTTACTCATCCTTATTGCTCGGGCAGAGTTTCTTTCAGAAACACTATCTTCCTTCCTGACTCCTGTCTCTGACCACAGCTCTTCCCACTCGAAATCCTGTCCTGGATTTATCTTCCATGTCATGACCATAGCTCCTGCCCTCCTCTGCAGAGCATCACTGGGTTCACTACACTCACTGCATCGGCCCAAGTGCTCAGCCCTGACAGAGCTGTGCTCCGGGGACCGAGCATCCCTTTTCTGCATCACAGGGCCTTTGTAGACAGTCAAGAATAAACACAGTGAAAATTGTGTTTATAGTTGCAGAGAGGGATGAATAGTTACATTTCTCTTTTATCATACTACCTTCTCTTCTGTATGTAAATTCAGATAAATGGGGTTTATGCGATCCCTAATTAACACCAGGGTCAAATTTTTGCCGCTTTCACAGGAGGAATTTTACTGCAAGATAAATCCTCAGATATCAGAAAGGGAGTGTTAGTTTATATCTCACATCCTTTCATAAACACGGTTTTCACGCTGCTTCCTCAAGGTCTCCCAAGGCAGGATACAATACACAGGCTCTGTAACGCTGGCTGCTGCAAAGAGGAGTTTGGTGGCTCTTGACCTTGGCATCAGCGTGCAGCTGAAAATGCCAGGTGTGGGCAGCAGTACCTCAGCCACTTCATGGGGAGCTTCTTCCCAAGCCGTGAAGATGCTCCAGCCTCATCCCACGTCCTAGGGGACCACGGGTCGGGGTGCGATGGAAGGGCTGTGGCATTGGCTCCCAAGGGCAACAGGGGAAGCTGGGGACAAATCCTCCTCAGCTGGCTTGGAGACTTTCAGCAAGAAGACAAGAGGGATTGGGGATAACTTGGGAATTAAATATAGAAAATATTTTCTAATCTGGAAATACCAGAGCAGAGAGACTGTTGTGTTTTTTGTTTTTTGTTTTTTATTATCTTCCACTAGTAAATACATTCACCCAGATATGACATCGCTCTAACAATCTATCTGCCACCTCTGAGAGCCTCAAAAAAATAGTGGTAATTAAAAATATATTTGAACTATACCTTTGCAATTTATAGCCGAAGTGCTTTTGAAATGCAGAGTGAATAACATTAACTGCTGATTTCCCTGCAGGGGAAAGGTCTCTTCATCAAGGGACGGGCAGCACACTTGATGTCTCAGATTTCTCTTTTTAAAATGCCCAGTTGGGAAATTTGACCAGATTGCTTCATAAAACCAAAATAGTTCACCTACTTCAGGTAGAATTAATCTAAGCATGTACTCGAGCATGAGAATAAAATTTAATTTGGAACAAATATATCTCTCTAACCTTTACAGTAATTAGAAAGAATGAAAATATACGGTAATTAATCTGAATAGTTTAGCTTGCAAAATCAGTATCATTATGTATCAAAATCTAAAAAACAGTATCATTTTGAAAGCGTAGACTCACAGAAATATCTACTATCCTCTTGACACTGGATGCCTCCTCTGTCCACTGCAGTTGTCTGAAGACTCTCCCTGTGGCTTGCCTGCACCTACTTAACCAGGTTGTTAGTGCCTGTACCTGATCTCTGGAACGACAGCTCGGTGCTCCTCCAGGGACCTCTTACAAACCTTGAGGTCTTGATACCTCCCATAATTCTCAATTTCCCAGGCTCTCTTTATGCTGTTTTGTTACCACTTCAGCGCAGGAAATGAAGCTTGCTGAAGTCCTGCGTGTAGGAAACACTGCTGAGTGACACAACAAAGCGAAAGCAACGCAAGGCACTTAAGTCAGCCTCTTGGGGTTTAAGTTACCTTTTACTGCTGACATTAAACAAACAAACAAAAAAGGCAAAAATAATCAGTCATGCAAATGTGATCTGGAATGTAATGCAAGCCCTATCTCAAATTTTATGCATTTAAAGTAGGAGCAGAGACCCCGTTCCCCTGCAATAAGAAGTCATGTTTGCAAGACTCCCAGGAACATCTGTCTTGTAGTGCAGTAGACACCAGAGCCCACAAAACATTGCAGACACCCAATGGCAAACAGACACCCCAGAGCTGAAAAACCAAAAGCCACAGCCTTAATGAGGCAGAGGAAGTGAGCACAAAGAGGAAAGGCATCACCAGCATCTCAGACCCCTGCGATGCCGAACAATGACGCCTTTGTTGAAAGTTGCTAGTTCAATCCTGCTCCCACTGAATTCAGAGGGATTTCATCACTGATTTCAGCAGGAGAAGAATGGGGTTCTGTGTGGGGCAGAACCAAAATTGTCCTCCTTCTTACCCAAGAACCATGGCTGTGCTGTGGTCAAGCTGAGAATTAGAAAATGAAGCCAATGAAATCCTTGCATGTTAGAGTCCAGGCTCTTACCTTGTGGTTATTGCTTCTAGTGTCAGGCAGTTTTCTTATGGAGCAAAGGCACAATATGCCATGCAAAAATAAAATAAAAATAAAATTCAGATCCTGAAAATTGTGCTCTTGATCCATTCATTAAGAATTTTAAACAAATATATATTAGAGTTGTCATATTTTTTAAGAGGTTGGAATTCACATACTCTACAGTTTTAAGAGTTATGCATGTCTTTTCCCCCACCTTTTTTAATGGAAATGTAGTCCCACATGATAAGAGAACTCATGGTGCTACAGCATGAACAAGTATTTCAAGGTTCAAGATAGCATTATTAGAGGCAGCACCATGATGACCACCTACAGACCTGCTGGCTGAGGTGCTCTGTGTTTCACAGAAAACACTGAACACCATGATTTCCTCAGAAAACTGGAGTTCCTCAGAAGACTTCCAGGAAAGTCTTCTCTCTCACTAGTCCCTTGCTACATTTTGCAGGTTTTTTTCATTATATCACACAATGCAGTTTGGGTTAGTGTGCTGAAATTAAAAAATAATAATAATAAATAAAGAAAATCCAAAATGAATAAGAATTTCTCCCAGAATCAAAAGTAGATTCTACTTCCAAGAATTGCATGCATTTCCAGAAACGGAAAAAGAAAACTAGCAAATTGCTCCAAGGAGTCTTGTCCTCTGCACATCCAATGAAAGGAATCCAAATCTAAAAATACTTCATATTAGGGCCTAATTGGTTTGAGATATTTGTTGCCAAGAATTCTCAGACTCCGTGCATCCACTTTATTGTTCTTGGCACAATGGGCACTTCCACTCTTGCTATTGTTATTTGAGCAGTCTGAAACAAGAAGAAAAGTAATACCAAGTCTATCTCTATGTTAATTCTCTCCAGTAATGCTGTTGCCATAGCAAGGTTATACATGGATTTGAATGGGCACATGCAAATTGAAATTTATCAGCTTTTAAAGCCAGCTCAGCATGTTTACAAGTCCTGTATCTCCCTTCCAAATTCCTTGCAAACTTTGGGAATTTCACAATCTTGTTTTCTGTATATAAGAATGTTTCTCTGATTTTATAAGGAAAGAAGAAATTAATTCACTGTTTTCTAATAGAGAAAGAAGAATGACAATGACAATGCACAGCATCTTGTCAAATGCATAAACAATCCAAAACCCGATTTTCTTTCCCTGTTTATAGCATTCATTTCTTAACAACATGTTATTTTCAGATAGGAGATGTACAATAACTTGCAATTGAATTATATTTGATTAAGGGGGTGCTACAGTCACCACATATCAAATCTGTCTTTGTATACAGAGATATATGCACACATACACACACATATATATACCTGTCTCTCTTTATTCATCACCAGCTATTTGAGTCAAAACATTTCACACAAAACAAGGGCTCTACGATGTGCTTTGTTTGTGTGATGATATGTGAAAGACATGCTGAAGTTTTCTAGGCTTTGAGTATATGAAAAATGTCTACCTTTTCAAACATAATATAAAAAATAAATGAGATTTTATGCAATTCTGAATGCTTCATAATTAAACTATCAGAATATCAAAATATCAAATGGAAGAAGATACAGTGTTATATTTGAGATGATTGTGTATTTACAAAGTACAATTTTTACAGGCTCCTAATGTATTTTTAGACAGTATGGATTATTTCTGTTTCCCTTAGCACAAAAGACTGTGAAAAGCTTGTGAACAAATATTTACTTAAAGGTGTTGAGATTTGTGCTCTCCAGTTCACAACAACAAGAAATTCATTCTTGTTCAACCTTGTGTCTGAGCCTCCCACTGCACAATGATTCATTTTCCCTCAGCTAAGAAAGCAGAAAAATTCTCCCACCAACAAAAACAAACATAAAATCCAAAGATAAATCCTATTTCTCTGGAACTTCAAGTCTGCAGAGAAACAGCACTGTGGATTAAAGGTGAGTGGGAGAGCTATGACTGGCCCCCTCTTCTCCAAGATTTATGGAGGATATAAGCACGGACACACCATAAATTAAACAAGGTGAATTTTCACTCCCAGTTTCTGTCATTTTTTTTTTTTTCTTTTAGATTGGAAACTCTTTCCTCATTTTGCTAAGGGATTCCCAAGATGCAGATCACACAAGTGCCTGAATGCCAAATGCAATGCTGTCTCTTAGGATTCTCATCGCTGCAGCTTGCCTTTCACCACCCTGAGTGCGGGCAGGTATTTTAGTGTTGTGGTCCTTGTCCTGTTTGCTTGATGTTTTTTGTGCTTTGTTTTGGGCTTTGTTTTTTTTTTTTTTTTTTTTTTTCCTCTCATTTTTTTCAGGTTATTGCATTCAAAAAAGATATTCTTGAGGGGCAGATTTGGCTCAGCCATACCTAGTAATGACTTCCCTGTAAGGCATTACATGGGCACGGGCCAGCAATCAAGGACACCTTATCTCTAGTGCTGAGGAATTCAGCCTCGGACACAGAGAGCTGATGTGCATCAGCAGGCAGCAAGGGTCACACCAGGATGATGGGCAAGGTCTGGGAATCAAGACAGAAGAGAACAATGGTGATCTTTGATGCCATGGGTGCATAAATCCCTCACATCTCTATGTTGTGTAAACTGGCTGAGAAGTGAACTTGAGTTCTTTAGTAATAAATTATGGAAAAACATTGTCATAGCCACAAACCCTTCCTCTCCACCTCCTTGCACTGTCCCCAGGTCCCAGAACTTGTGCAGTGATCCCAGCAGCTTCCTGTGTTAAGCTCAGAGAGACACTACAAGCACTCAGATCAGGTGAACTTCTCATGTCTCCTTCAAGGCAGTGCTATCTGTGGATGTCACACCGACCAGGGCAGCATATCTAGCATACAGTAATTTCCTCCGTGTCGTTTCTCTGGAGACACAAGGCAAAGCTGACAGAGGAAACCAAACTGCAACCTCAGCCAGCCAAAAGTTAGTTGAGAATTGCTACAGACACAGATGGGACCTGTCAGAGATGGGCTGCCTGCCATAAGCCCACACCTGCAAAAGGATGGTGCTCTATCATTCAATGATAAATCTTTTGTAGGATGGTCTTTAGTGCAGAAACACCCAGAAAACCTCCTGAACAAATACCAGTGCTGTCTCAGTTGGAAGCAGTCTGAAGAACTCAAGAGACATGCACACAAGCACCAAACCAAGAGGACAGGCCCCCAGGCTGCATTTGCTTTTCTGTTTCTGAACATGGAAACAGGGCTCATCGGAACTGCATTCACACTGAGTGAAATGGAAAAGAACAAAACTGATATATGGTAAAGGACGGGATTATAGAAGAAACAGAGTAAGATCATTGCTTGATCACCCCAGCATAAACATGTTGGTCTTGGGTAATAAACAAGGGATCAGATTTAAGGTAAAAACAAAGTTGAATTTAAGGATTTACTCAGATTTAAGGTAAAAACAAGGGGCACTGGAGTTGGCAGCTTCAACAGCGAGAGGCTCTGGAGTGGCCACCATCATGGAAAGGCTGAAATGCTGAAAAGGTCCCTTGTTGTTAAAGATATGTAGGTATGGCATTTAGAGTTGCACTTACTCTCAATAATTTTGCTTCCAATCTTGAAACCAGATCTCATGACCTCAGCTGATGCTGGAAGTGAGGTCAGGGTAGATGGAAAACACCACTTGTACTCCGGGTTAGGAAGCAATTTGTCCCATAAGCGGCACGTCCATGTTGGGAGACCCGGTGCTTGTGGCATGCTGTGGGGTGCCTCGTGTCATCCTGCCAGGACTGGGGTGGGAACAGGTCTGGCTGAGTTCAGAGGGAAAAACCCTTTGAGCTCCAGTCAGGGGCAAGCAGCAGCACAGCAGCAGAGAAGGAATGGGCAAACGCCTGGGATGTCCCAGGATTTCTAAGGACATCACAGAGATCGGCAAATGTTAATTTGCAGAGACCAAATTGTTCAAATTGAGTGTAAAAGCTTGATGGCTAAACTTAGTGTATCCATAGCTCCCAGTAACTAATTTTGCAGCTTTAAAATGTTCTTTGTCTGTCGGTGTGCCTTGGTTTTCACTTTCATTTTTTTGTTAATATGTATTGACCTGAAATGGGAATTATCTCACTTCAGTGTTTTAAGGCACTTGGCTCTCCAGCAGTGCTCACGACCTCAGTGCATTCCCACAGCTCTCTCTAATTCCTCCCAATTATTAGAAACTCTGCCTAAGCAACAGGGCTCCAGTTTATTGTAGCAGTAGACTACAGGAGGCAAGAACTAAGATGTCCCTGGCAAGTCACACAGAAAAGATATAATCTCCTCATAATGCTGCTCTCAGGACATATTAGATGTTGGTTTGGGTCTTCTTGGTCTGTGACCTACAAACTGGCCATGACTTCCTCACAAGACACACTACACCCTGTGCTTTATGGCTGAAAGCCCTGTGGGAAACAAGTCCTGAGGCAACACATAGCTATTCTGTGAGAGGTGGAACAGCAAAAAGAACACAGGTTGGAGGAAAAAAAGAAAAAAAAGAAAAAAAAAAAAAAAAGTTGCTCTCCATTTCTGACTATTTTATTTCACAGTACAGGGAAACATCATTGTATGACAGAATTGTAGTCTTCATTTATTTGTTCTGCTGTTTAGTGCTTTTCCCTTGAGAATGTCTCTTAGGATCTGTCCCTAGAAAATGGTGAATTATTTTTATCTTCCAGCTAGACAAAATAATTCTGCAGAGGGAAAATGAGGATGGGCAAGTGACCAGTTAGGAGAGGGCAGGAGATGGTGGGGCTGGTCTGCCTCCAGGTACCAGCGTGGGGGAAGACTGGGTTACAGCAGGGCTGACAAGCTTGTAAGTGCCTGGCCATGGACCGTGGGCTGCAAAAGCAGCTGAGGGAGGACTGACCCGTGCAGGAATGCAAAGGATGCCGTAGCTTCCTAAGCAAACAAGAAATGCTACTTTATCCCCTCCCACTCCTTGAAAGGACAGAAATTAGACTAGCAGAAGATGGTTGCCACTAGTAACAAGGTGTTTTAACATGCCAGTGGTTTTTTGATAGCGGTGAGAGCTCATAAGCAGAGTTTTATGGGGGCATATATTCTGCCTGGGACACAGCCATAGCCCTGCTATTGGTTCTGTGGGATTTTGAAAGTCAAAGGGAAAACTCCTGCCTTCATCCACTCTGTAGGGACTTTTCACATTCATCACCTCTTCCCCAGTTTTGCGCCCTTGCCATTCCAGTATGCCAAAATCTAAACTGATTTTCAAAAATCTCTTCACAGACATCCACATCAAAAAGCAGCCATGAGCTGAGGAGGTCTTTCAGCCCTTTCCAACAAGGCAAGCTAGAGGGTACAGTCAGGTTTCCTGTCTTCATTTCTCAGTAGCTTCCCCTGAACTACTTTGCCCTGTTTGTGCCATTATGTGGTCTGCTAGATCCCATAACCACGCAGGGTCTGTTGATATACACCTGTACAATTTTAGATCCCTTTTTGCTGAAGTCATGGCATTCACTTTTCTTGATCTAAATATTCACTGAGAAATTTTGAAAAAAGAAAAAAAAAAAAAAGAAAAAAAAAAGAAAAAAAAAAATGAAAATGGCCCTTTGTATGGCAGAAAACATACTGAGGATGTTGCAGAAATTTTTAGTGGTTTCAGAAGATTTCCAGTAGCTGGTGCATATGCAGTACATGCCAGACGACTCTGTGCCAGGTCACCCTGCTCATTGCTCCAGATCATTGTATCTTCATTAGTCACTGGAGCACATTAGGTGTGCATTTGGCGTTGAGTTTCTGATTATGTCTCCTCCTAAAGGAAGCTGGTTCACAGACACCAAGGCTGCTTTGCATACCAAATCAACACATGGTAAATGGGAGTAGTCAGTGAGTTCACTTCAAAACCTTACTATAGCTTTGAAGGAAAACATTTCCGCAGACATAGCCTTAGGCACTTAATTCATGTGAAAATCTCTGAAAGCAAATGCCACGTTCACTGTAATATTAGGGAAGAGAAGCAGACGCTTTTCTAGACCTACTGAAGGAGATGCTATCCATTTAGATTTGTCTGAGCTGGATGGTGTGGATCCTCCTGACGGGTGTGAGGGAGGATAGTCAAAGCAAGCAAGTGCGTGGTCAAAGCGTGGGCAGATCGTGAGACAGGTGGAGGAATAGCAGCTCTTCTCACACAACACTCACGCTCAGCTGTGGTGTTAGTAACCACATCCACATGCTGCTTTCCTCCCGAGTAGGTCACTACTTGAGCAGCACTCGCTGCCTTTGGGCTGACTCTGCAGTCTGTACGGGCACACACAGCAAGCCCCAGGCCTCGTCAGGCCTAGCACACTCTCAGATGTTGTGAT
Organism: Aythya marila; assembly: GCF_965140915.1. NCBI lineage: Eukaryota > Metazoa > Chordata > Aves > Anseriformes > Anatidae > Aythya > Aythya marila. The sequence goes on along the minus strand of NC_139042.1, from coordinate 192,845,736 downwards.
CTCCATGATCAGCCAGTCTTTTCTCTGGCTTTGCCTAACCGTTCATCAAACCTAGGCCTGAGTTTGTGTTCAAGCCCAGCACCTCCAGGCCTGTCTGGAGGGGTGGAAGCTTAAATACCTGCATTATGCTATTACAGGGATCCAAGCTTTCCTTCTTCTACACTAGACAAACATCAGCAGGACTGAATTGAATTGAAGTGAATTGAAGAGAAAAGAATTAGGTGATTCTATAAAATTATCCACCAGAAGATGTTCTGAAACTTAGGTCTTCCTGAGCACAGCCCAGATGACTTATGTCTAGACTGCAGCCACCAAGACGAGCAGAAAATGGATAGATAATATGACTGAACATGTCCTCAGGTTCAATCATGTCCTCAGATCCATGTTCAAACTGGCGATCAATAGTGTATTTGATGGGACTTCTGTGCACAAGAAGCCTAGCTCAAAGAATGGGATGTGCTCCAAGCTTTGTAAACCTACAGACTTCACGATACATTTCCACAAGCATTCCCAGCTTTCATGGGAGTACCAGAAGACTTCTTTGCTACCAACAGCCATCTTCACCTCCACACAGGTCTGAAGACCTGGGGAATCCTGGTCTGACCTAATATTGCAATTGTTAACAGTCACAACTAGAGATTTGTAACTTGAGGATCCCTTTGCTGCTTTCTCCTCTCCCTTTCCTATAGCCTTGTCCTCCACTAATTTAAAAACAAAACAAAACCCAGCACCCATTCTCAAACCACATAACCGTGCCAACAAACCTTCTAATACAGACGCTTTTATGCACAGAGCAACTCCTCTCTGCTCATGTAGCGCCATTCTGGGAAGCTGTCTAAATTTCATCTTCGTGGGCAGGGTTTGCCAGTTGTAGTTTTAACAGGAAACCCCTTTAAGTGGAAACAAGCTCTGATGTTATGGCTCCCATAGCAGCAAAAAGCTGCTTCCCTGCATGACTCTCTCATCTCCTGGGGTGCCTGCTGCCCAGACAGATTCCAGACAGCTGTCTCCAGCCTGCTGCTGCTGTTCACAGGCAGGCTCTGGCTCCCTCCCAAGCCTTGTCTTCTCTGACCCACGACTGCCAACTCTTCGGGATTTTATTGCCAGGATCATGGTATTTGATGTTTTTCTTACTGTCCCCATTCCTAGACTGAGAAAACTTATTTATCATTCAAAATTAAAATGAGATTCCGTTCTTGGAGGCAAAGAAAATCTTGAAAAGCATGAAATTTAGTGACTCACAAAAGTTGCAGGCGCATATATCATTTTAAAATCTTTCAATTTTTTTTTTTTTAAGCCAATCTTGCGATGGTGAAAAGTGAGCAAAATGATTTACACATTAATTAGCAACACTGCTGACATGATATATTATTTCCTTGTCTAGTGCTCCTGATATTATACAGAATTCCAGTGAGGCAGAACAGAGCACTGCAATTCTGAAATGGTGGGTTTTTTACACTCTGTCCCCCAGAGAAAAACCTGCACAGCATGCAATGACCCAGGTTTCAGACTGCCTTCATCCAGAGGAGTGCCTTGAGTGAGTGGGGATGCTAAGCATCGGTAGGGTCCTCCCTGATCCCATGCTGATCCTATATCCTACCATGCATGTGAGAGGTGTGCCTAACACAAGGACCTCTTGCCCAGCCAGTTCCCATCTGACCAGCTCATCCGACCAGTGATTCATCTAGACAGGTACCTACAAAATCCTGGACTAGGCACTTGAATCAAGAAAGCAGTGGATAAAATCTCTGAAAATAAGTGAGTTCCCAGTGCTCAACTGGTACATTTTTTTTCTGCATTTATAAACACTGAAGTGTCAAAAATAACAAATAAAAATAAAGTAAGAAACAGCTAAGCAGCTTCCACCTTCATGTTACATTTTCTCTTTTGTCAAAAATTGAATTTTCTAAATATTTAATGAAAGGCGTTTTGCAAAAATAAAATATATGTTTTGATAAAAATGTCAACAAAATAAATCATGCAAAAAATTGGCTGCTTTGTGTTTTCCTTTTCCTTTAAATAGGACATTTTTCATGAAGTTAAACTTTGATTTTTCAAGATAATTGCAGACAGCTCTCCAAAAACCTTGGGGTTTTGTCTCATTCATGTTGTTCCAAGTGGGACGTGATCACTGTGATTGGGATTTTTTTATTTTTTATTTTTTAATAGGAAGGATTCAGGAAGACTCTTACATACTTTGGAAATATGGAAGAGGAAGCTAGAAGTGAGGAAATGGACAATGACAAAAAATGCTAAGCCAATTCAGAAGAATAAAAACATCAGGGGATTATTAAAGACACCTGGTCTGGTGGAAAGCAGGATGAAACAGCTTCTGTTAGATACTGGACAATGAAGTGAAATTTATGTGCAGATCAAAGTAATTTATGCACATCTTTTACATAAAGGATCATTATTTATTGCTAATAAATGAGCACATTTGATGGATCTAATCAGCATTCAAATATTTAATGTATTTTAAGAGCAGCTAGGGTATAATCTGTAGCACAACTTATTGCTCTTTGGAACTTTGTCAAATTACAGAACTACACTGAAAGGGTGGAATTTGAGGCAAGGGCTGTAAAGTAGATGGAATGATTTCAAAAAACAGAATTTGTCCAAAATTTCATCCACTTTCTCTTCTAACACTTCCCACTTTTCCAGAAATAAGTATTAGGATATTTCTGTTCAGCAACATTAATGTGACCATCCATGAAAAGAGGAAAAAAAGCTCCAAATGGCATTTTTGTCACAATGTACAGATTCTACAACATAAAAGACTGGGACCTTATTTTTTCATTGTGGGTTTCAGCCCCAGATATTTTTCTCACACTCTTGCTTCTGATTATTTCCTCCTTTATTTCTTCTCTGTCTTTTTAAGAGTATATAGGATATCTTTGAAGGACTACTTTTCAAAACAACTTTAATCTGATGCTGTTGACCAGGTAACCTCTGTCAGGCCCTAAAACCTGAATTATTCTATGTTCTACCAGCACAACTTCCTGAGTGATGGATGCATCTTTGAGAAGAAAAAGAGTGGGGGCAGCACTTTAAAGATTTAAACTTTGGGTTCCTTAAAGGGATAAAAAGAAAAGCTGTCTAACCTTTGGTATAAGCTAAGGTACAAAGTACTGAGAATTTATATGAAAAAAAAATCACACCTGACATTTACAGCGACATCAAAAGCCGTTCAAAATCAGCACAGCATTATTTCTGTCCCTTCACAGGAAGAGGTACTCTCTGTTTCTTCCTGGAAAAAGTACTTAAGTGGAAGGTACTTTGTGTCTGAGCTCTTTGACCCTTCCTGCTGAAGGCCAGTCAACAGCAGCAGGAATGGCACTTCTGTCTTCTACCTAAGACAAAAATTGATTTTAAGATTTTCTTTCTGTCATTGCTTCCTCTGGAAAAGTAAAAGATAGATCAGATACTCATCCTTCTGAAGGAGCTAAAGTCCCCTCGCAGCCTCCCAAGATTGCAAGTGCTAAGTGGAGATTATACCACAATTTAACAGTGGACTCCGCATAAGGTAGAAGTCCACAGAAATCATGCTGGAAAAGGTTTTCTGAATGGGATAACCATTAGGAAATATCACAGAATCATCTAGGTTGGAAGAGACCTCCAAGATCACCTAGTCCAACCTCTGACCTAACACTAACCAGTCCTCCACTAAAACATATCACTAAGCTCTACATCTACATCTACATCCATATCCAAGGTAGTTTCCAGGTAGGATTGTTGTGCTCTTGAAACAGTTTTGCTGATTCTGTATAGCACACAAATGTGGGGCATATATTGAACACAATGGCATTGAACAAATAAAAATTAGAAAAGCATCTGCAAGATAACTTCTTTGTTATGCGTGTGGATGTGTGTACATATATACAAATTACAAGCTATCAAGTTATTATATATACTTTCTATAAAATTTAGTATTTGCCATACAGTTATGCTTTGTGCAATTAGGAAATCATTGATATTTAGAACCACTACCTTGGAGGCTGGCTAACGTGAAGAACAAGAGCAGCTCAGCCCATGTCCTAACCCACTCTTTATGCTCTTTTTCAAGAAAATTTGCATCACTAGCCCCAGCCTGTACTAACAGTTGAACAGCCACATATCCTTAGAGGGGGCGAACATGTTGTGTCGGCTACCTACACAACCTGACACTGCACTGTTAATTTGGAAGTATGTGCTCAGTATTCACCAGGTACCTTATGGAGCCATGGGACAATTTCTGTTATAAATGATTTTAACAACCCTGGGATGAACAAAGTGGGCAGTTGTTATTGCAACTGCTCAAGTGGAGAAAAAAAAAATAACATAGCACCTTCATCTTAGTGTTTAAGTATATGTATTTATGGGTACATGGAAAGAAACTTTCCGTCCTTTTCAAAAAGTCATCTTGGAACACGCACCCTCAACCACAAAGAATCATCACATCAGGTTCTTTCAGTCCAGTTTCTTACCTCTCATCCAGGAAATACCATCCATTGGAAACAGCATCTGGTATTTTGACTGTGGTCCAGTGCTGTCCAAATACGAGGCAAGGATAATACCTGTTACCAGTATATATGCTTGTAAGCATGTCCTATCTTCACAGGTCATTCTATAGCAAGCTGATTTGGCACGGACCAAACGTAAGCTGACAAATAAGCAGCTCAGTTGCACAAGCAAAGCAATGGGTAATTAGAGATGGCTAGAGAAGGCAGAGTAACCAGTTGCACAAGCAAAGAGATAGCTGAAGGGAGAGTAAAGAGTGAAGGTGGGAAGAAGTAGCCAACTAAACACAAGACACTAAAACACCAAAAAATAAAAAGCTGTCTTTCAGTGCATGTATTTCATCTCCCTTCTCCTTTGAACTGTTCAATTCAGTCTCTCTCCTCTAAACCAGCCTACAAAAAGAGGGTGGGTACAGACTGCCTGCATTCCTGAAGTAGCAGTGGGAAAAAAAAAAAACAAAACAAAAAAAAAACACAACAGAATGATCAGAGCAGTGCAAGGGACAAGGTTTTCCTGTTGGCAGCATTTTAACTTCAAGACTATTGAGCCTCATCTTCTATAATCTGAAATAAGGAGTCTGAAAGAGAACTGGTAAGGAAGCTTTCTTAAATCCCAGTGGAGAGCACAGAGAACCCTGCACTTTCCTGTTTGGCTAATTTGCACACCTGTCAGAGCAAAAATGAACTACATGAATGAAGGCTCATTTCTTCCATCTCCTATAATGTCAAGCCTTACTTATTCAGCAGTTTCCTGTGGAGTTTCACAGTAAATAAGTGGATAAATGAGACTCTATTCTTGATAACAACCCTGGAAATATTTTTGGCTCTTTCCTTCTTAAGAAAGTAGCAGCAACAACAAAAGAGCTAAAATAACTTTTTCATAGTTCCATAAAGATATTTAGACACTAATTTTAAGGAAATATGCTTTATTTTTACAGAATGTAAAAATGGCTTTACCTTGATTAGGGATAAGAAATATTCCAGAATGCTCCTGTATTGTCCTATTACCGTACATATGGGATGCCTCGTGATAGTTTGGGAATAAATGGTCATGAGCAGTGCACATTTGGAGTCACTGCCCTACCACAGAAGATTCGGGAACGGTCTGCCTCACTCTTCCCTGTTAATGCAGTTATGCTCAGCTAGAATAAATACTGGATGAAGAAGCAAGGTGTACCCTAAATTCCTCAATATCCAGGAATTTTCTGTAGCTCAGTGAATATTTATTACGTAGAGTGAAATACTTCAAGCTGCTGTAACCTAGTCCTCAGGACATAGGATTTCTAAGTTCCTCCTCCAAATGAGACAAAGAGGGTATTGGAATTTGGGTCTCTAGAAGTCCAGGATTCCTTATCTACGATGTTACTTGATGTGAATTGACCCTTTCTGTGGGTAGTGTCTAAAACCTCTTGTGAATATAGTCCTTTGCTTCCAGATTTCCTGTATTTGTAATCACAATTAAAAACACAACATTTGAAGTCAAACAACACATTTTGTTCAACCTAAAATCAGTGGTTTTGATCCATATATACAAATTAGAAAATGTCCTTAATGTTCCAGTCCACTGGGTCAAAAAGAAATACAGATGTTTTCGGTACTACTGATTTCCTGTGCATGCAAACTTTGAGCTCAGACTACAGCATCAATCACCTGTAAATTAGCACAAATCAACTCTTTTAAATAGCGTGAAGAGCCCAGGACTCTGGCTTGCTAAGCGGTAAAGTGAAAAATTGTTAGGAATCAAATCTACAAACTAGATTCTCTTTGCCCTTTGCTTTTGGTAGGCAAGGAAATATAGACACACACAACATGCCCTACCCGTTCAGAGCAAAATCCAAGTACCACAAGTCTTGCCATTGGCAAATACGTACAACAATGCTCTGCATGAGGCTTGGGCAGATACAGAGCTTGTTGTTTACAAGCTGGCAACAGATGGTTTCAAGGACCAGTTGTACAGTTTGATCCTTTTGATGTGAAAACTTCTACGCAATATTATGGTAGGGAAAAATTTTTGCAAGGCACTGCTTTCTCCTTTTACAAACTTCAGTCCTGAACAATGTGCTTGCACAATGACTCAGAGGAAGGCACTGCCTCTTGAATCCAAAGCCTACACTATGCAACGTGTTAGACACAATGGTTGTCTCAAACCTCTCCTTGATGTCTGGGGCCATCACACAACTCTTTTTGGCACTGTGGCATTCTGAAATTCAATAACCTTTGAATGATTGGATAAAAATTCACATTTTGGTAAAGGACACAGAACAACTTCCAGAACACAAAGTCATTGTATGAAGGGAGCTCATATGGGAGGGAACCAGCTACTGCAACAGAAGTCTGGCAACAGAGGCTACCACAAGATTCCTGTTTAATATGAAACCAGCCGTGCTGACTGAACGGGCATTGTACACTGGATTTATTCTGGGCCTGCATTTTGTCAGTCTCAGAAGCATCCCCATATGAAAGGATAATGAAACCCACTGAGTTAAATAAGGCAAATCACACCTCTCACACTGCTCACTGTGCATACGAACAGCCACACCGAGTAAGACCAGAAATCCATCTAATCCATTACACTTTCTCCAACAGCATCTGTATAGATAAAGTACAATAACATTATTAATCCTTCATATGATGTAAAACCTAAGGCTTCTATGCTTTAAAATTGTCTAATTCAATATTGCAGCAGTTTTGCATATGCCTTTCTGAAGGTCCTCAGCTCTGGTTGGCAGCTAGGAGGACCAAAAAAATCTGACAACCATCAACCTGGCCAAAACTAAAATAGAACAGGTTTCTGAGTGAGTAGCTTCCTCAGATGAGCACAAAGACAAAGATGTAGTTAGGGACTGCTGTTTTGAGAGGGAAAAGAGGGGATGAACCGGACTACAGGTAATCCTGCAGTGGATCGCAACAAACTGTCATGAATACAATCATGAGCTTAAGCCGTGTTAGCTTTCCTGTAAGCTGTTAGCTTTCACACTCTCTCCTGTAAACCAGCCCTTTGCTGAGCTATTTCAGCACGTTAATTTATCAGAAAACCTGACTAAAGATCCGCCCCCCGCCTCCCCCAACTGAATTCAAGGACTGAAATAGCTCAGCTGAGAACCTCTAAGTGCAGCTGGCAGATCTTAATCCAACTTCCTAACAGGGTACCAGCAAAACACACTGCACCCCTGCATACAGCCTGCACCAGAAGAGTCACTCAACAGAGCTAGAGATATTTCACACTTCTTTGTACCCACAAAGAACATTTCAGTACAATGCTCAAAACAAGGCAGCACAAATTTTAATATGGTATCTCCCATATCATACCTCTGGCAGCCTTAACTCTGCCCCTGAAATTTGACCCAGTCTGTCCCACTCCTGTTTATGGGTTATATGAAAAATCTGCACAAGACAATTGCTTACATTTTATCATTTCTCTACACAGATTTTTCAAAAGTATACTAAAGAAATCGACCTAACAGCAGGAGCAGAACATCAGTGAAGTCAACTACAGACTTCAAGTATTAGCAACAACCCTCTTAACTTGCATTTTTAGAGTCAAAACTGAAATACTTGGAGCCTTGGCATTTGGTCATGCTGCAAAATGTCATATTGAGTTTTAAATCAACACAATGTTGCTTTTAGGTTTGAGCAGGTATTATAGCCAGAGAAATAGCTCAACAATATGCACCCTTGAACTTTCATTTCCTAATTCCCTTCTGAAATGTGACGTGGCACTACTGCAGCAATCAGCAGGCAGTCTAACGTTATGTAAACAATTTCAAAAGCCTAATGGTTATAGAATAGATTGTTAGTTTGGAAGAATAAGAACTTGGCAGCTTTGCTAGGTAAGAACTACATAATATAAACAGGTTTCAGAAGCTGGTTGCTTCAGGTTAGCATTAGCAAATTTTTGCAAACAGCCTCTACACATCTAGCTGTCTTATTACCTCCAGGAAGAGCAGGCAACAAGGAGTCAACAGCAATCAGAAAAGAAATTTAAAGTCACCAAACCATTCTATAAACAAGCTGTGAAGTCATTCATTCCACTGTGGAAACTGAGAAGTTTCTTGTTTGCTAGGATACTAGGGACACAAACTGTTTCTCACCAAGCACTTCTTGTTCTTCCCCAAACTCGGAAAAAAAAAAAAAAAAAAAAAGTCCCCCCATACCTTTGCCTCTCACACACCAACCACACCGGGCAAGACCTAAGAAAAACCCTTAAAAACTCATATTCAGGAGGGAATGCCCATGAGACAGAATGACAAGATGGTGTTTTTCAGGCAAAATAGTCCAACTATGTTATGAATCTTGTATCACAGTCCACTGTGAAACCCAGAAGAGGTTTATAAGAATAATTATGTGCAAGTAATTACATGGATATGATTATCAACCTCTAATCATCTTAGAACTCCAGGTTGACAACCAGTGCTTAAGCGATCAGCCTTGAAGTCTTGCTTCAGAGATAGGCACTTCAGTGTGGTGTTTGGGTCATGTGAGGACTCCTTTTTTTGCCGTTAATGCCAACATTGTATCACAGTTCACCTTCAGACACCTAGGAACTGCTTTGATGAGTAGTTACATTTTTCACAAACCCTAACTTTGTTTTCAGGAGACACCCCTGGTGCCTTCTCCAGGCGCATACATGGCGTACGCCACCAAAGAACCCATCCCTGTGCAGTCCAGTTTCATTGAACTGAAACGCCACTTGTTCTTTGCCTTTTATTAAGTTCACTTAGGTTGACCAAATGAGCTTCCCTAAAGTAAACAGGTTTATAAAATATCAGGATGATTCTATCTTTAGGTGCTCAATAGAAACAAATACTTAGTTCAACTAGAAAACTTTAAAAATGACTTTAGATACAAAAGTGTAACAATTATACTGCGCAATACATCTTTATATATCACTAAGCCCATGAAATTGAAAAAAAAAAAGTTTTTTTTTGTTTTTTTTTTTTTTTTGCACCATCAAGAACAGCCACAAGTCCTGAACCTCCATTCTTTACGCATCCTTGATCAGAGTAAACTGAAACTTGGGAATGCTTGGGATTCAAAATACCCTGAGCACATACTAGTGCAACACCACAAAGCATACATAATCCGTCGGAAAAGGGGGAGGGGGGGGGGGGGACAGCGAGAATCGGATGGTGCTTTATTATACAAGCATGAAAGAAAAGTTCCTTTGGAAAATAACTTCTTGGGTGGACTTCTGGACCAGTGAGGTAGCCCGAAGGGGGAGAAGTGGAAGCGGAACTTGGTCCCCACGCGCGGAGCCTGCAAGAGGCCGGAGCCCCGCAGGCTGCCCCCGGTACGGGGGGGGGGGGGGGGGGGGGGGGGGGGAAGGGGAAAGGGGGTCGTGGTGGGGGTCCCGGCGCCCCGTCCCGAGTCCGAGCGAGCCGTAAAGTGCAGCAGAAGGACATGATCCAGACGAAAGCAATGTAAACAGGTGACTGATATCGGTCTCTTTGTCCGCGGCGGGGCAGAGCCGGGCGGCGGCCGCGGCCTCACGACGGCGCCACGGGCAGGCGGCGCACCCGCACCACGGGGGCCAGGTCCACGCCGAGGATCCGCTGCGCCCGCCGCAGCGCCGCCGCCAGGCTCCGCCGGCTCCACACGCTGCCCCGCACCCGGATGGTGGGGAAGGAGGTGAGGCGGGGGGTGGCCGCCTGCCAGATCTCCTCCAGCGACCGGCCGCCGAACGGCTCCCAAGCCGGCCCCTGCGCCGGGGCGCCCCGCTCGCTGTCCTCCTCCTCCTCCTCCTTCTCCTCCTTCTCGCCCGGCACCGCCGCCGCTTGGCGCTGCCACCCCCGTCCCCTCCTGCGTCGCCGCCGCCGCCGCCGGCGCTTGGCGCTGCCCCCCGCGGCCACGGCCCGGCGCTTGGCGGCGGCGGCGGCCGGGAGGCGCCGCTTGCCGGGGCGGCGGCGGGGCCGCTCGGAGGAGGGCGGCGGCGGGTCGGGGACGACGGCGCGGCAGGAGGCGTAGCCGTAGACGTCCTTGCTGCGGAGGATGACCGGGGAGAACTCGTGCTTGAGGCTGCAGAGGAAGTTCCAGAGCTCCGAGTCGGAGCTCATGAACTCGGTGGACTTGGGCATGAAGAGCTTCAGGGCGTCGCTCAGCGCCTTGGTGCCGGCGAAGGAGACCTGCGACCGCGAGTACACAACTTTCTCCGCCTCCCCTTGCAGCCCCCAAGCGGCCGCCGCCGCTCCGCCACTATCGGCTGCCGCCGCCGCTGCTGCCGCTGCTGCCCCCGCCGCCGCCTCCACCGCCACCTCCTCCCGGGCCCCCTCCGCGGCGCTCCCCGCTTCGTGGTTCATCCTCCCGGCTCCTCTCTCCAGCGCCGCCTGCTTCCGACTGCGGGTCATGGAGGCGGAGGGGCGAGGAAAAAAAAAAAAAGGGGGGGGGGAGCGCGAAGGAGGCGCGGGGAGGCGAAGAGGACGGGCGCCGCTCCGCCAGCCGGGCGCCCGCCCGCCGCTCCTCCGCCGCCGCCCGCCCGCCGGCTGGGAGCGCCGATCGATCGCGGCCGCCCGGCACAAAATGGCGCTTTAAAGTCCCAGGCGGGGACTGCGCCGCGGCCCGCCCTCCCTCCGCGCCCGGCGGTTGGCCCGTTTGAAACGCGTGGCGGCGGCCCCAAACGCCGCCCTCAGCCCGCTGCGAGCGGCCCTCGGGGGGCTCCGGGGGCTCCTCGATGAGGGGAGCGAGATGGAGACCCCCGGGGGGCTGGGGGGCTGCGGGGGGCTTCGTCCCCGAGGGCAGGACTCGCCCCCGGGGTGGTGGAGGGCTCCCGGGGCAGGGCGTGCCCTGAGGGGCAGCGCCGGGGCGCGGGCGGGTCCCTCATGTCGCCATGTGCTGCCATGTGCCCGGCTGGCGGCATCTTGCTTGCCTCAGGGGACAGCTCCCGGCAGCTTGGTGCTCGGAGGCTGTGTCACCCTGGTCACCATCGGCCAGCGGTGGTGACGGGGTCTGGCGGGCCTCGTGCGACCTCTGTGCTGTAAAGGCGAGGCGCTGCACACAAGGGGTAGAGGCTTCGAAGGGTGGGCTTGCCCCAGAGCTTGAGCAAAGGCTGAGTCAAACAACAGCATGGAATAGAATCCCATAGTTGAGTTGAAAAGGCCCTACGATGATCACCAAGTCAAGCAGCATGACCACTTCTGGGCTAAACAATAAATAAAGTAACTAAAGTTTCTAAAGTAACTAAACCAAATAAAGTGTATTGTTGGGGGCATTATCCAGCCGCCTTTTGAGCAATGACAGGCACAGGACATCAACCACCTCTTCAGGATGCCTGTTGCACTCTACAACCACCCTCAAAGTAAAGAACATCTTCCCAACATCCAGCCTGACCCAAAATGGGTGACCAGGCATGATACAATGAAGTCCGCCATGCAATGTTTGAGTACAACCATCCTGATCCTGCAGAAGGGCTTTTCAGCGTCAACACATTGGTCAGTAACTCAACAACAGCATCAAGACATTGAAATGTTCACAGCGTCATTGGGATTGGCTTCATATCCCAGCAAAGCAGTCCTGTAAGGAAGTCCAAAACAAATTAGTCTTTGCATTAGTTGAGCCCTTTATGAGCATCATCAGCTCAATGAGTACACACTGCCTTCTTGTCCTGCATAACACTGCCATGCTTGCAGCTTTATAGGACAACTTCGTCAGCTGCCATAAGTCCCCTTGTCCCTCTAGACCACGCTTTCCAATAATTTGGAGATTGCTGTCACAGGAAGAGTATCTTCTCAGGTTCTTGGATTGTTTCAGTTAAATCAAAGCTTTCCAGCACCCAGAACAGCAAAGTGTCAGCAAGACCTGAGATGGTTTAACCTTCCCTACAAACCCTACTTGGGGTTTGATTAGACTCCTAACTAATTACTTTCTCTCAGCGTCAGTACGGGCTGAGGAATAACATTATTTTTCTTCATATGTAGTCTTTGTTCTGTAATTAATCTTTCAGTTTAGAATGGGGAAATCTTTTATTCTCAACTCATCAAGAACCTAAATTGGAATGTCTAGGAAGCTACTCAAATAAGAGGCAGAAATTATGCATAAGAAATTATTTCTTACTGCCAGTGGAAATAAGTGAATTTTCTTCACAGTATAAATTGGTTTGTGTTCATGGGAAATTCAAGAATATTAATCCAAATAACCAATTAAAGTGAGTATTAACAAAACTGTTTTAAATCTTCATGGGGACAATCTCGAGGTTTAGCCATATTCCAAACCAGCTTTATAAATGATCTGTTTTTTCAAAAATGCTCTTTCCCCAAACAATGGTGTTAGTGCAGATTTTAATTGGATTCATTTCACAGCACACTTCAGAGCACAGTGATGCAGGCAGATTGCTCTACCTGAGGAAGGTATCCTATAACACAGAGGATAAGAACCCATAGCTGGAAGCCTTATTGCCAGGCATCTCTTGATCCAGCTGTGCTGCAGTTCATCACACTCTGGCACACGTGCCTGCTTCCAGCCATGGGGTAGCCAAGTCTCATTGCCAGCTGGACCACAGGAGCTGACCTGTGCTCATGTTCTCAGCGGTGGGAGCTTCCTCACCATCATATTCAGCAGCTCAGTTGATAAGTGGGTCCTCATTAAACTTCAGAAACCCAGTTGCTTATAATCATTGACCATGACCTTTTTTCTGAAATTACAAACATTTCTGGCATATGAGTTAAATGTCATTGCGGTGGAGGTGGGAACTTCTCAGCCAGCAGTAAAGGAGTCACTGTATCCACAAGGTAAAGGACAGATTAGTACATTTTTGTTTTAATCGGCATTTACAAATTATTTTGACTTTTTTGCTTCCAGCATGGATGACACCATTGTACAGCATAGACTGTAATCTCAGCTTTACAACTTCATTGTAGTTTTCTGCAGTGTAACATTCTCCTTTTAATACCTTACGAAGTCATCTTGGGAAAATCCATGGTAATTGGCTCTTTCAGTAATTTACAATAGCCCAGTAGAGTAATAATGATGATAATAAAATTAATAATGCTTTGGAAGTACATCTTCATTTCAATCATACCACTTCCTATAAGCATTAATTATCACTCACAGCACTCCTGAGTTATGTAAGTAAATATTGCCTTTCGATACCAGATGAATAGAATGAAGAAGTGGATTAAAATGACTTGACTAAGGTGTATGGACACAATGACTTTATTTTCTGTAGATCTCCTTAATTTCTAACAATCTTTCTAAAAAATATAGTGAATGTCTGCACTGAAACAGAAGAAAAAAAAATATCTGGTAATCTTTGTTCCATTTATTAGAATTTCTTTATAGAATTCTAAAGAAAGGGAATGAAGTATTAATGACACACTACTGCATTGACATTGTATTTCTTAAATAATTCCTGCCTAGTACCAAACACTGCTGGTAAATATTAAATTGTTATCTGTACAGATGGTCACACTGAGTTTTGAGACATGCTCAATAGCCCTAATGTCCAGGATATTAAGTGACAGCACTTCTGTTGCTGGAGGTTTTCCTCTAGCAAACTCATTTTGTTCTACCTAGGTTAGCAAGGACAGTCTTTTACTGTCTGACACCCTTAAAAATAATCACCCTTTTTCATTATCTTTTCCTCTGCTGTTGAGAGGTTGCATTAACTAGCAGACTGCTTCAGTCACTTTGTTCCCTGAATGTCTTTAGCACACTTTCAGGAGACCTTGGGTGACACTGCAAGCATGACTCCACATATATTTGAAGCTAAGCTTCAAATGTTACCCAACAGTCATCAAGTTCCTTGGTCTGAGTTGTGCCCAGACAAGTACTGGCAAAATTCCTGATGTACTTGTAGTGAGAAGCAAAAGCAAATAATTTTCAATAATAGTCTTTCAATCAGTTATTCAGAAAATAGAGAGGGGGGGGGGGGGGGTCACTGTCTATATTTTTTAAGAAACTGCTAATGTAGTGGCAGTCAAAAAGGGAAATAAGATGTTAGGAAATGCTATGAAAGGAAATGAAAGAAAGCAAAATAGAAACAGCATTCTGCTGAATATGTCCATTGTGCCTCCACAGATCTTGGATACCATGCATTTCTAGTCCTACCGTCTCTAAAAGGATATAGTAATGATACAAAGAATGGTGACTAGGATAAGCAGGAATTTGGAACACCTTCTGTATGAAGAGAGATTAAATAAGCTGAGGCTCTTCAGTTTGAAAAACAGATGGCTGAGGAGGAATATGTTAACGGTTTATAAAACTGTGATGGTACAAAGAAGGCAGATAGGAAATGATTATGTCTTAGTTTTCATAACCGAGAATGAAAGGGGAGCACATGAAGTTATGGAGCAAGAATTTTTAAATGACCTAAAATAAGTACTTTTTTTCAGATGACTTACAATTCCTCCGTGGAGTTCATTTTTCCAGCAAATTTTTGAGTGCCAACATGGAAACATGTGCCCCCATACTGAACGTAAAGATGAGAAGGGGTTGCAGACATTACAGAGTTCACCATTTGAAGTGGTGAACATGAGTGGAAGAACATATTATAGAACTGCAAAGCTATGAAGCATTCGTAGAGAAAAGGGTACAGAGGTTACAGAGCCCATCAACAGCTAGGGCAGAAACCCAGCAAAGATGGAGCCTGAGGTAAAGTGTAATTCCGCTGGTTCTGATTATTGCATCTTCATTTTTCCTTTTTCTTCATAGCCTCAGTAAAGACTCTTTCAAAATAGTGACTGATTATATGCAGAGGGGAAGAAAGGATTTTTTTTTTTTTAAATAAGCATTTTATTTTAATAGCATTCTTTGGCAATAATGTTTGGAAGAGGAAAAAATGTCAAACATATTTTAGCAGAAGACTTTGATACATTCAAAAAACCCCTCGAGCAATAGTAAACACAAAAATGCACAAAGAAGCATGCTCTGTGATACAGAAAGCTCTCCTAGAAGATATTTCAGCAGATGCCGTTTAACATTTGTTTCCGCATTCTGGAAAGTAATCTGTATGTGGTGCACGTAACCATATGAACCGTGTGTCACATATCATTGTCCTGCTATTAACGAATGCTGATAATAGCGGTACTGGTGGTCACTGCAGTCTTGAGGGTCAGTAATGCTCTCTTAGTCTAAAATGTTATAAAGTTTGTGATTTATATATCCAAAGTGAAAACTTTTCTTGCTAATCCTGTTTTTATTCCATCTTTATATATATATATATTTCTTATTCCCTTCAGTCCAACTTAGCCATCTGCTTAATCAATCATGTTGGCTTTGTGTGTATTCCCAAATCTGCTGTCTTTTCTATGTCTAAAGTGATTCACCTGATGTTAGCTTTATAATAGACAAGGTAGCAGTTCTTAAACCACGGTGCCGTGTGTGGAAAGCCAATGCCAACTGAGAGACATCATGGTAGCTGCACTGTATTGCCTTCACCGATTAAGCTGGTAGGCTGGGAAATGAAATGGGGGAAGCAGTGTAGATATAGTGTGCAGCTTTTGGAAATTGTGTATGCTAGATCAGGACGGGGAAAAAAAATAAAAATATTTTTTCTAGAATAAATGTTTCCATAAATGAGATTATTTAAGACTATGTATTTCACTATTCCTCTTTCTGTTCCCACTCATTTTATTCTAGGACAACTTCCAGATGGAGCTTCAGAGGGAGGATGCAGCTGTGCAGGTCGCAGGCTGCAGGGAGTGCCTGGGGCCTCTCACTGAGGCTAGGACAGCAGGAGGTGGTCTTTTAGCCCACAGGAGATGTTCCACTGTTCCACGGGTAAAGGAGCTGTCAAAGCATGTCAGCTGACTGCACAGCAATGTAAGAAATAAAGGTCTTTGCTGTAAGGGTGATTGCACATTAGACCAGGTAGCCCAGAGAAGTTGCAGACTCTCTGTCCTTAGAGATGTTCAGAACCCAGCTGGCCACAGTCCTGACCCTGCTTTGAACAGTGGGGTTGGATTAGATGATCTCCAGAGTTCCCTGCAATTCTCCAGTTTTTGAGAAAAGGTAGACCTTTTTTTTTTTTTTATGTTATTCTCTTTATTATTATTATTATTACTTTATTCTCTTTACTGATAGTAAAATGTATCCTGGAACATCCATCTTATTCTATGTCTTCAGTTACATTCTGTCTAAAGCATGGTCCTTCTGTATATCCTTCAAGTCATAATCCTCATTTATAAAATTAAAAATGCTCTGCGGTATTTTCCCAAACTGGTGTGTTTTCAGTCTTGAAATGTACGTTAATAATGGTGTAAAATTATTAGATGGTGGATCCGTCTGGTGTTACTTACTCAGTCTAATTCCAGCTTCCAAATTCCACTTCCAAATAAGAAGTATTTTGCTCTAGAACATGGCTCTCACGCATTGTAGACCTCGTAATTTTATATCAGTCACACTGTGTTCCCTGAGCCACTCTATTTAAAGTCCTGAGACTGTTAAATCCAATGTGAATTGCACTTCCTTGTCTCAAAGTAGACAATTTTTAAAGTCTATGAAGAATTAATTAATAACCTTATTATTTAAATGTTATTTCTTGATGCCAAGTGTTAGTGAACACGTCACTTTAAGAATTCTTTTCATGATTTTTTTGTGTGCTTCCCCTTTACCAGATTGGCGCTTTACCGGATTATCTGACAGCACAAATTCAGCCCAGAACAGTGCGAGCACACAATTGATTTTTTTTTTGTTGAACTTGCCACCGGATACAATGCAATGTTTATATTGGATTTATGTTTTATGCTGGCCTAGGGAGGACATGCTACGTGATCCAGCATAAAGCCCATGGAGAGAAAGTTACCCTTCAGACTGCTTGGAATGAAATAAGTGAGGGAATCCACACTGGCTTAGCAATTTATGCCACACGGTCGTGGTGTTATTAAATGGGTAGTTAGAGCAGCTTTACTCTGTCACTGAACCACGACATAGGCAGGCTCCCTCTTCGTCGTCCTCTTTGCCCACACGAATCCTGCCGCTCTCACTGCCGCCGTGTTTGTTTTACAGAAGGTGGTAGGAACCCATCCTGTTTCGGGTCTTTCATGGCACTTCCACGGGAATGAGGAGTGAGAGCTTCAAACGCCTAGGTAGAAAAGGGGCTTGATCTCCCTGTTTCAGTGAATGTGCTGTAAGCACTCAATTAGTATGTAGATGTCGGTTGTTAGCATCAACACCTCCTTTTGAATTTCTCTTTTGTGCTCGGAGTTAGGCATGGGCTTCAAAAGCCTGGAAGGCTTATCTCCACACCCCCCAGCTCCTCCTGCTGAGGGACCTCTACCCCCGCGGCGAGGTGGCAAAAGGAGCTGGGTGCCTCTGGAGTGCAGCACTGCCAGCATGCATACAGACCTGAGCCAGAGCTAGCAACCCGGGTAGGCACTGCCAGCATCCATACAGACCTGAGCCACAGCCAGGATACCCGGCTGAAAGGGAGGCGCCCCCTCGCTCCAGGAGTGTTTCCCAAATTAAGATCCTTCCCTGGCTTGAAGCCTGCCAGAAGTGTGCCCGTGTTATTTTTAGTTGCACTATTTTCTACTCATTGCGCTTCCAGTTCCAAAAGCCCGAGCTGTGATTTATATCCATTTCCCACGATATTCTAATAATTTGCAGTTCACTAACACTCGGTTGACACCATGCCTTATAACCTATTTAAAAATATTGTGAATTCGCCTCAGCACAAAATAAATATCTAAACTGGATGTTTGGAACACATTAATTATTTTGACTAATTTCGAGAATATTGATATAAAATTTGGAACCTTAAAGACTATCTTGAGAACGGGTAGATCTAAAAAGATTGTACATGTTAAAATGAAAGAAAAGATATTCCGTAGCTGTAGATAATCTTAATTTCATTACAGATATAATGACTGATGCTAGCTGAGGTCTTGGCTGTCTATATGATCTGAATTATTGTAAAGTCTCAAAAAAAAACCAAACACTGATATTCAGGGCAGGCTCATCCTCAGCGAACTTCAATGGCTCCAGGTGGATGACTGGCTCATTTACAAGTAATTGAAAATGGTCTTTCAGAAATGCAGTAAATTACTTAAGAAACAAAGACCAAAGTCTTTAATCTCAGGTCTGTACAGATGGATTGGACATAGTGTAACAGAGAAATATTACATTTAGTCTAAACATTACATATTACATGCACTAGAACTATTTTTCCTTTCATAGTTCTTGAGTTCTCCTGTCCTTCTCTAGCTTCTTTGTGATCCAAATTCTTCCTGATTGTCCCTCCCAGACTGAAAGCTGAATCACTGAAATTCCTGCTCATTTGCTTCCTGCCAAAACAAGCCAGCATTTCCAAAAGCAGCGCTTCCTTCCAGTGACTAATATATTACTACACGTTTGCTTTGCTTGGTGTGTGACTTGTTTAGTCCCACAATGGTTATAGAACTGAACAATTTACTTACAGAATGATTATGGTGATATTCAGTTCTTGATATGTACATGTCATGTACACAGTAATAGCAAAGGAAAAATAAACCAGGAAAGAAACAATAGAGAAAACTGAAAAGCTGAGACTCTAAGACTACTGTAAAAATTGTCAGTCATGAAGAATTGAATCACTGCTGATCTTGCCAAGGACAATCTGTATTTGTATGAAATTTGGTTAAAAAAAAATAATAAATAAACATTCTATCTTAACAAAGTAGAGAGCTACACAATGGCCTTCCCTGCTGGCAGGAATTTCCTAGCAGAAAGCTCTTGTGCTAGGAGAGGTTGGAACACAGGAAGATGGAGAGTTGGCCAATGATAGAAAAGTGGAAGGATTAGAAAGGGATTCGCAAATAAGTAGAGAAATAGGGGTAAATTGCTGGGGCAGAACTGGCTCACCTGATGGTGAAATAAATTGGACATTTTAAATTGCTAAACTGTCTGTTGTAAGCTAGTTGTCAGGGGGGATTTGCACATTTCATTCATTTATCTGACTGATTTTATGACTAGTTTAGATAGTTAATCTCTAGCAGTCCTGACTATAGTGAAATTAACTCTACCATGGGTGTAAATATGCTTTCAGTCAAGACTGATTGCTTCCTTTGGCCAACCTCTTCTTTAAATTAACCTCCATCAGTTATGTGATGCTCACAGTAGATGTGGAGAGATCTGTGTCAAAAAGAAATTGGTTATTGCCAAACCAGTTCAGCTCCTGTGCAGCCTTCTCCAATCCCTCCCCATGGACTACCTTCTAGTACATCAGCTTTCCTTACCAGTTCATATTTTCCTTCACATCCCTAGCTATTTCCACTTTCAATAACATCTCCATGTTCTGATCCAGAGATGCACTATTCAGTCATGGCCAGTAAAAAGGCATTATTTTCAGTATGGCATGTGCTTGGGCTGACATTAAAGATGAATGAACCTAGAAAAGCTAGGTAAAAGTTTTCACTGGAAAGTTGTTTGGATATACAGCTCCTGGTATAGACAAAGACTACTTGGCTCATCCATGTTCGACTTCCAACTCTACCTTACTCATTGTTGCTTTTCAGCTGAGTTCTCTCAAACTCTGGCAAGCACAGTGCAGGATTCCATTCGTATAGCTCACTGGCACCAACAGAACTACTCTGAAATTACTGAGGCCTGCAGCAAGAGAAGATATTTTTGAAAAATTTAAAAATATCTTCAGGACAAAACCCCTTTCCTGCCAAGCTTAGCTGACATCAAAATACACTTCACCATGTCTAATGCTTCATAAATTCAAAATGCAGAATTTTAGAAGACAACACCAAGGGAATGTGAGCCACGAGCTGCAGGTGGCAGGAGCAGCACCTCACCAACAAGGCATCAGGAAGCTGAGTTAGTGAGTCCAGACCAGGAACAAGCCTGGAGACAATGATGAGAGTCTTCCTTAAGCCATTTGTTCACCTGGGAAAGTCTGTCTTAATGAGGTCTGAGGGGAAGGCTGGAAGTCAAGTCAGTGTGTCCAGGTCAGAACTGAGGAGGCACGAGACCAAGTGCCTACAGCTGCTGCACAGCTGCGATGTAGCTCAAGCAGGGCCAGGAGAAAGAACATCAACTCCAAAGTGGCTCCCAAGGGAAGGAGGGAAAGGCCCAGTCCTTTAATTTCATTCACAACAGCTCTTACCAGCGAAGAAGCAGAGCCCAACTCAGCCAGATAAACTCTTAGGAGCTGGGGGAGGCACTGAGGGCTCTGACAAATGACTCCATTGGGATAGAATGAAGATCTGTGGTAGTTGCCAGCTGCAGAAAACAACTGGTTTCACCCAATTCTTTTTGTTCTGTAGGTCAGGCACAGTTGCTGACCAAGAGCTCTGCTCCCAGCTGCCTTGATGTTTTCTTCTCTCCTAACAAAAAAAAAAAAAGAGAGGTAGAAACACAGCGAAGAACAAGTGGCTGCAGCTCCCAGTGTCACCACCACCAGTGTCAACAGTGAGGGAACTGCTACCGCTGACACCACCACCTTCTGAAGTTTCATCTCCCGTTATGTTTGCGAAGAGCCAAGCACCCTGTGGTATCGCTACACACAGTGCCTTAGTACAGCACAACCCACAAATGGTCACCTGAAGGAATGGTTTCCACCATTCCCAATTTTCCTCTGTGGTCCCAAGGGGCTGTCTCCTTTTTTTTTTTTTTTTTTAAGTGTATCCCCACCCTTCTGAGCTGATGCTTCTCCCTCCCATCTACCTATTGCCTCCTTTTTTTATTACAAGCATCCACGTTAGGTGGAGTGCTGCTGCTCTGAAGCAACCAAGAGGCCACAGAGAAACAAAAGCAAACCTGCTGGAGGCAAGACCACAGAAGCTAAGCTCACCCCAGCATCCTGCCTCTAGCACAGAGCTCCCCCATCCTTACCCTCACCTCTAACCACAAACTACTTTCAGTTTGGGAATTCCTGAAAGCTTTGGTGAAGTTCTTGGCCATGATTGTGCTCAGACTTCCTGTAAGCCACATGAATTTTTAGCATTCACAACATCAGCTGGCCAGGAGCTCTGGAGGCCTGCTATGCAACAAACACATTCTGGAAACCAGCAGGTGGGGTTTAAATTACTCTGGAAAGAATTGCAAGAAGGAGAACATAGAGAGTTTTAAGTAGAAGTGCTGAAAGGCTAAGAACAGCAGTCCAGAAGGACCTAATTTCATGAAGAAATCGATGCATTATTAGTGCCACAGACTCAAGACCTGAATGCATCCAGTGCACAGGGCCACAGGCATTATAGAAAGGAGGAGATCAAGAGTGAAACTCAATAGGTTGCAGTGGGTTAACCAGAAACTTGTGGTTCAATCATTCCACGTTGGAAGGAATGTTTGTAGCTGCTCTTGGCAAAAAACATTCTTCCAAGCTTCACAAACATTGTAGAAAAGATGTGATAGCTCTAAAAGTCTTCGGTCTTCCTTACACTGCAGTTGCAACAGCTTGGAAATTACCATTGGCAGTAATTTCCGCTAGGCAGCAATATACACTGCTATCATCGCTTTGCTAAGTATGTGTTTGCATAGATGCAAGCAAAGTTCCTGAAATAAGATTAATCATAGCCAGCCAGTGAGGAGAAGACCATTTCTGTGCCTGTGTGTGAATTCTTTGGTTTTGCTGGAGCACTGGACTGTGTGCTGAGCATGCCCCTTCCCTAGAATCTATTATCACAAGTCTTTGGATGAGATTTAGCAAGCTGTGGATCCATCATCCTGCTCTCTCCAAGGGGCAAATAAGTCCTGGTGATACACTATTTAAGAAAACAAGCATTATTAGTAAAAGAAACAAGAATAAAGTAAAGAACAATATAAAATATCAATGTGATGATAAATTATCGTCACCCCTTTGAACACAATATACAGTCCTTATCTATAGCTTTGGTGTAGCAGAAGTAGGAAAGTTGTGAGGAAGAAATTTGATGGGTGAAGAAGCAACAGGGTAGTTTCTGTGTAAGAAATGAGTGCTTGGACTTTTTGCCTATGAAAAATAGGTTTATGGCAGAAATATGAAATGTGCATGGGAAAGACAAATGGGGAATGGTCATGCACTGTTGCTCACAATTCGAGACCTAGAAGGCATAAAATCAAATTGTCAGGTGGCAAACCAAAGGGACAGTTTGCTATGCAGTGCACAGTTAAGCTGTAGAATCGATTGCAAGATGCCATGGGTTTCAGAAGCTGACATGATTCAGAGTACAATTAGACAAATTCCTGGCTGAAAATAATCTACCAAGCACTATTAAATGAAGTCATACCACAGGATCTTGGTTTGGATGTGCTAGTGAGAAGCCTGGTTGTGTTCCCAGGATCATGCCCAGAGAACAGCCTGAAGATGCCAGTCCTCCTCCAGGTACATATGTGGTAGTTGGTCTATTGATGATGATGAAGATAATAATTAACACTACAGGGTTCTGAAGTGTTAGTTCTGAAGGATACTGCAACAGGAGGGGCCTAATTTGAGGCAGGAAGCATGGCAGAGACAGGGGCCCAGGGTTCCCTTCTAGCATGTGAAAACTAAGCCAGGGAAAAGCCCATAAGGAAACTTGTGATTTTTGTTCACAAGCTTTGCACTTGATTTAAAAAGGAAAAAATGCTGGTAGAAGGCGTCTGTCATGATTGCTGTAATCATAAGCAGACCTCAAAGACTACAATTATAATAAATAAAAAAGAAAAAATAATAAAAGAAAAATAAATTATCACCATAACCAATTTTAACTGGAAATATGTTAATACAAGGCAGTAGTTACTGGACGAAGTAGTTTAACAAGAAGAAATAGAAACACAGAAAGCTGATAAAAATATCTTCTGGTCTTGTCCTAATACAGAAACCAAAGAGAGGTAGTTGCACACTTCATTTAGGCATCTAACATCAATGCTGAAATGCCCATGGAAAATGCCTAACTATTCAATTAAAGGTTAAAAAAAAAAAAAAAAAAAAAAAAAAGCGTGGCCTTCCAGTTCCAGTTGTTTTGAATGTATGTGTTTAAAACAGACTAAAGTAGGTGGTGTGCATGCCCCAGGATGGCATTCTTCTTTTTCTAGGCACTGACATACAATGTCATACAGCTCTTCCATTGTCCAAGCATTAGATGTACTCAGATGATACAAGAGAATTCTTCTGGATCCACTGCAAGCAGGAAAAAGAAGAAAAGTCCAGAGATGATACAGTGAGCACCCTTTGCCCAAGATAAATGGACATCAGGATCACCATGAAGCAAAGAGGGAACAGGACAGATACTGCTGCCACTTTCCCAAAGACTTTTGACAGAATGGGGGCCAAGCAGTGCTGGTGCTGCACAGACACTTGCTCTGGATACTTGTGGGAAACACTCCCTCTTGCCGCTGTTGTACCAGCAACCTCCATTCCTTGCCCACACTGTTACTTGCTGTGGTCAGCATGGCCACAGGAAAATCCTGGAAATGCGCATCCTGGGAGCCAGGGCAGGCCGGAGTGTCCTGGGCTTTGTACAGCAAACCTCCCTCCACTCAGCGTTGCTCCAAAACTAAGGCCACCCTTCAGATGCTGCGCTTCAGTTAATGCCAAGGTGTTGCAGTCCAGTTTTGAATTCAGCATACGCACCTGTAGCTAGCTGTTTGCTGCTGCCTGCCTGCCTCCCTACAAAGATTCCACTAATATCAAGGTTATTTTATTAACACGGAGTTTGTTAATGGGTGGATTTGGTTGTGCGATACATCGCTGAATGAGCTTGCAAAAGCACACAAGACAGTGAAACGAAGCCATAAATAGCAAACTGTCTTAAAGTTTCATAAAGTGATCGCCAGACAAACACAGTTGACTGAGAATGGATAGGAATATGCCCTGCTTCACTGCATGGCACTGCGCTCCTCCCCTGCAGTCTGAAATGTCCTCACCTGACTTCTTACCAGTCGTCACTGCATGGCTATGAGCAGGAGACCTTCCCTGCTGTGTCACCATCTCTGCCCAGCCCAAATGAGTCATTTGCCTTCTAGCTGCCTGTTGTACATCACTAATGCTGTAACCTCACCTCTGTGCATTAATTTCCTCCTTCTTAAAGGTCTTTGGAGGTCACTGCATGAAGCAGCAATACAAATGACGTCGTTTTCACCAGTTTTGTGGGCAGAACGATCCTGCCTTTGGCCCATCCATACCCTGTCCTGTCACTGCAGAGCAGCAGAGGATGGTAAGACTCATTCCCACACACCAGGCAGCTCCTCTGCCTTTGCTGCCCCGTGACTGGCAGGAATGGAGGTTGGAACACATGAATACTCCATGTGGAGGGTCTTTGGCTGAACACGTCATCAAGCTACACCCACTCCAAGCAGATCAAGTCAAAGGGCACATATTTTCTTTTTCTAGATGGAAACAACCAGCATCTCTCCTCTCCCCTCTCTTCCTTTTCTCTAGGAAAAACAAAACAAGCAACAAAAACAAACAGTCAAACCCCAAACAACAATAAAACAACATTGACAGTAGGATTTTCTCCAGCCTAAGACCACAGAGTGCCCCTCCCAGCAGTCCCTTGCACTGAGACTCCTGGGGACTTCCAGCGCTTCCTGTTGGAAACAAGCTGTCTTGCCCTCACCAGAGCTGGCAATTGTTTTGGTTTTTGTTTTGTTCTTTTTGTTGGTAGGGTTTTTTTTTTCCTAATCGGTGAAAGACTGAGACCCCCTGCCACTTAGCAAACATGGTCCCTCGCCTATGGCCAGAAAGGCTGAGGACAGCAGGGCAGGAAGGGGAGTGCCACTGCCAGCTCCCAAGGGACAATTCATGCTTCTCTCCACCCCTACTGACTTCCTGGAAAACTTTTACATCCAAGGTGGCTTTTTTTTTTGAGTTATGGGATTATTCTAAATTCAATTACAATTTATTAATGGAAGTCTAGGGTTTTTAATTTCAACTTCAAGCTAAAAGTTTCCTAAAACATTCCATTCACTCAAGAAAAGCCCTGTTTTGAAATCGAATAACATCGCTGACTGCGTACCATTCAACTTCATACTGATCTCCAAGAACGGTGACTTTTCCTTTTTAAATATTAATTTTGATAAGTCACCCTCCATTCTATTTATATTCTTTTCTTTTTTGTTTGTTTGTTTGTTTGTATGTTTGTTTTTGTTTGTTTGCTTGTATTTTGAATCAAGTATAACTTGACCCCATCTCACGTTACTGGGGGAATATTTATGTTCATAATCACGTGACTTCATTTACTAAAGCTGACAGTATTTTCTATCTTTTGCTGATATCTTGACCAGGATCTTTACATCTGAATATAATAATAACCTTGTCCCGTACTCTGCTTTTCTGCATCAGGGATAACTGTCAGCTTATGACTTTGAGCAGAAGCTGGCTCATTGTCCATCCATCCACCCCCAATCAGATCTGCTGGTGCTATGAAGGTGCAGAATTTCTCACCATCCTCTCCATATTCTGGCAGATAATATTCAGTATTCAGTTTAATAACTGGGATGTCAGTAGCTTTCATTTAAGAGTGTTCAAAGGTATAGGGTTTGAGGAAAAAGGTGAGTCTGGGATTTCAACACCTTTGAGTTGATGCCATGCATCACACATGGCAGGTTCTGTATTTCTAATACCACTCACACAGCTCTTCATGCTTGGGGTAGTTGTCTGATTTAGAAAACAGGAGAAATAAAGTATGTAAATTCCTCAAAGCCAGACAATGTACGACTGAGGCAAGGGAGATAATAGAGCTGATGGAAAAGAACAACAAAAGCAGAGGCAGCATTCATGCAAGGTACACACATAAGGTAGGGAAACATTCTGCAGAAAATGGAGTCAGGGAGATTCATGTTGCTGGGAGATGACAGCAGCCAGGAGGTCTGACACAGCACCAGCACCAGCAGCCACTGCGTCACATTCGTCAGTGCTGGTTTCAGACTGACCTCTTATGTGAGAGACCTATATAATAGCAGCCTTAAGATGTCAGCAGCCTCGCTGGTCTGTGTGGAGCCCCAGGACAGGTGAGCTCTGCCAGTAACCCCTAGCCATAACCCCTGGAAGAGGCAAGCTGGGAATCACAGAATGGGTTGGGTTGGACAGGACCTTAAAGATCATCCTGCCTTGGGCAGGGACACCTCCCACCAGATCAGGTTGCTCAAAGCCCCATCCAGCCTGGCCTTGAACATCTCCAGGGATGGGGCAGCCACGGCTTCTCCGGGCAGCCTGTGCCAGTGCCTCACCACCCTCATTGTAAAGAATTTATTTATTGTATCTAATCTAAATCTACTTTCTTTTAGTTTGAAGCCGTTACCACTTGTCCTATCACTACATGCCCTTGTAAAAAGTCTCTAAGCCTCTCTCCATCCTTCTTTGAGTATTGAAAGACCACAATAAAGTCTCCCTGGACTCTTCTCCAGGCTGAACAACCCCAGCTCTCTTCAGCCTGGCTTCACAGGAGAGGTGCTCCAGCCCTGAACTTGTTCTCTTGTCTGAACAAGAGAGAAGTCGCTCTTGTGCCCGTTCTGTTCCTCTCTGTCAACTGTGTCCAGAACTGCTTTGGGTGCTTATGTGACTACGTGGTGACTCGGTGCGATATGCACGCTCTGCCAATGCTCATTGCAGATGATACACATAATTGTAGCACAGATGCGCTAAAATCATTTTGCCAACTTTCCTCCATAACCACACGAATATTTTGCATTTCCACACCCTAAGGACCTTTAAGTCCTTCAGACATTAACCAACAAAAACCTGCAGGACACCTTCAGAGACCAACATTTCTTCCCATGCCCCCAGTGAAGCGACGGCGACGGGCGC
Source organism: Aythya marila (assembly GCF_965140915.1). Classification (NCBI taxonomy): domain Eukaryota; kingdom Metazoa; phylum Chordata; class Aves; order Anseriformes; family Anatidae; genus Aythya; species Aythya marila. Next base: position 192,818,622 of record NC_139042.1, on the reverse strand, counting down.
GTCAAAGGAGAAGCCAAAGACCTCCCATGGAATGAGATGGGGACTTTGTGGCGGGGCTTCGAAGAAAACCCCAGCCAGACTCTCCTCACTCTTCGCCTTCCCGTTTTATTTCTCAGGAAAACGAGCACCGAGCGGGACGAGGGCACGCCACAAGGGGCATCGCCGCCATGGCGCCTGCCCGCTGCTTCGCCCGCTGGCCCGCCAGGTGTCACCACAGCACAACGCTCGCCTCCCGCCCGGCCCCGTGACGCAACACCGGCACAGCCAGGGCTGCTGATGGCGTCACACCCGCGGCTGTGACGCAAGAGGCACAGCGAGCGGGGACATGGCGGGGGGGGGGCTGGCTCCCGTCAGGGGAGCGGCCTCCATGCGGGAGCTGCAGGGAAAGGCCGTCGGTGCTGTTAGCTATGGGGCTAGGTGCTCGCCACACAGCCACCCTCTGCGCTGCCAGGGGTGAAGGGGCACGTCACGTCGTCTGACAGGACAGCAGTGCAAAAAGCCTATGCCCTAGGGAGCTAATTTAATTTACTTTTGTGGCCAAGAGTGCTACCAAAATGCCTGCGCTCATGACAGCTAAACAGAAACTCCTGGCCTAGTCACACTATGGACTCCTCCGCAGTCAGCATGGATAGACAAACAAAACACCTCCAAAGACATTAAACATTCTCCATGGGCTAAATCCAGGCTTGTGTTCAATTTCCTGGCAAGTACCAGGGCCAGAAATGGCACACGTGTGTCCCCCAGCACATCAAACACAAGCCCTTCCCTCCCCCTGCCTGCAGGACCTGTGGCAGATACGCTTATCTCAGAAATCCACAGTTTCAACGTACATAATTTGTTTAAACAGGATTATCAGACTAAGATTCAAACAGCTTTTATTTCCCCCCCAATCACTAGTGAAGAGAATCCTTGCTTTTTGTATTCCTTCTTTCATGGAATTAAGGCTGGATAATGGGGTAGTGCCAAGTCCCTTTGAAATGACTGCCAACACAATACTGCCACTGTCACACATGCACCATGTGCGCACAAAAACAGACTATTTATTTATTTATTTTCTGTGCATCGACTATGAATTACTTAAACAATGTTCTTGTTAGTTAAGGACAGCTTGTAGAGTCCAGTGGCCTTCATAACATTTTGTCTGCCATAGGTTTCAGACAGGTTAGTTTGTGGTACTCATCTGACAATTAGAGCAGCAGAGACATTTTGTAAGCTAAATCTGGGATTTCAGATCAACCAGCTTCTGACATGCCTTCTTTCATAGCAGATGGACACAGCCCTGAGCGTCTTGTTGCTAGATCTAAGTGCCACTCAGAGACTTAAACAAGCTCAGCAAACCCTGTTCTTTACTTTGCAGCAAACACAAGCATCTCATGTATTGAGCACACCACAGGCCATGGTCTTCTGGGCTGCTCCTCCTCATTAAGACTCTCCTGGATCCACACCCTCAATTCCTAAACTCCCGTAAAAGCCTTTTCAAAGATCCCTTTCATCTGCAGACACTATGACATCTATTACTTGAAACAAAGGCAAAAATAAAGATGAACCAAAGTGTGGTTGCCATTTCCAGAGCTCAGCCTGTCAAGATACAGGTCATTAGACACTTCTGGGGTTTGCTTTCTGAGGTGCTGAAAGCCTGAGAGTCCCCATCTTCTGTGCAGGCACTGACATTCAAGAGATCACACAGTGCTGTGCCAGCAGATCTCCCTTCCTCAGGGCAGCTCCACGGTACTGATCCCAATTCTCACCATCCTTATCAAGGACATGCTTCCCACCACATCTGCAGTGCAATCCCAGAACTTCTGTGTCTAGGACCAACTCAGCTAAGTGAGCTTCTGTGGCCCATCAGGGGAATAGCCTCTTCTCAAGAGATTATCAAAATATAGCCCTCAAAGTCACTCATTCATTCAGGGTTCATCCACTCGGGTTATTCATTAAGTTTGTTCATTAGGTTCATCCCTAATACCAATCACTCCTCAATGAAGGAAGGTCATTCCTGGTGGAATGGCCTTCCCTAGATGGAAGCATCCTCCTTCAGGCATAGCAGAGATTCACCTTCCACCCATCTACTTTCTTCTTTTTAACGGAATCCAAGAAGAGTCCAAGGACTATCTGGAGTATTTTAGATCATCTGAGACCATTGAAGGAGCGCCCGTGTGTATCTTCCCATGTGTACCTCATATATATATCTTTATTGTCCACCTACCTGACGCTTTTGGGGTACTGAGGTATACTGTGGAAACACTGCAGCATCTTGTCTGTCTAGTGTTCAGTCACCTCTTCAACATGGAAAATTATATCATCTCAGCCAAAGCATTTTGTTATTGGAGGTACACAGGAAGAATACTGGGAAAGAGCATCAGCTTCACAGGGAAGAACAATTGCTTCCTGCTGGGATGAAACACAAGGCTCCTGTATGTCTGTCTCATTATGTGAATTTAGGAGGACTTCCTGTAGCTTTTGAAATGCATCAGAGAGACTCTGAACGTTGTTCAGGAGATGAATATTGTGGGCTATGTCTCTTCAGTAGTTGATAGACAACCAGATGAACTACCGTGAAGAGATCCAACTCCATGCCCTTCCTCTTTATAGCCACAGAGCTGCACACAGGCAAGCTGGCCTGACAAAGCCTGGAGGTACACTAGTCTGAATAATGTACTTGGGATCATCGTGTCCTGCATGCTCTGGAAAGCATGTTCTGGCCACCTGCTAAATTTTAAGGGCAAAAAATAAAAGACAGTAAAAATTTGTATCACACACCTAACTAGTGAATACATGATGTGGTGTGGCTGCAGCTGAGCCATGGAGCAGAGACAGATAGTGTTACATTCCCCTTGTGTTTAGGGGTGCAGAACTGCAGTTCAAAGGAGAATAGGGCACAGTTGTCTTTCCTGCAGAGCTGGGGCATAAGAAACATGTGATGTGAAGAACAGGCTCTGGCCAGGACTTTGATTACTGCCTTCCAAGATGGACCAGGACAGTCCCACACAAACTGTGCTGAGGTACCAAGTCCTCCCCCACTGAACAGCTCAGGCTTCATGCTGCAAAAAGGAAAAGACTAAAGAAGTTTCACAAAAGCATGCTGGAGAACCCTGCCTCTCAACTATAGGTAGGAAAGTATGGGACATGCATTTCATAGGTAATATATTTGTGATGGTAACTCGAGGAATCCTAAAATACACACGATGTCTGGCAGTATCAGCTGTTTTACTTGGGTGATGCTCCCATGTGTCTCTAGCCCTCGCAGACACACTCAGTGGATGACTGTCTATACAAGACAGATTGCCATGTGATGAAGTATGAATATGAACCCACAGCATAACACTGCCCTCTTTTGAGCATAAGGGTTGACCCTTCCCATCCTACTGGTTCTCCACTTTTTTACCTTTTCATTTCTATGAAGCACATATATAAAGTTCCAGGTCTGAATCTGGCGTTTTATTAACTTCAGTTGTGCTAGTCTGTCTGTCAAGACTTTGACTTGTCTGTAAAGAAAGAAGCTCTGTATTCCAGTGTGAGGCTAGGTATTTGTTTACCAAAGTACCTCACTGCGATGAGGTACTGTCTCCTGCATGTGGAGTGCTGCAGATGCAACCACAGCACCCAAACAGGATTCCCAGCCTCCTCATAAAAGAAACAGATCTGCCCACACACACGGGACTCAGCACTTTGGAACTAAATCCTCATCTCTGGTCTGGAATAACCCAAATGTGGTGATCTTCTGGGCAGTCTGCTAAGGCCATCTGCTAAGGCTTTTGGAGAAGGTTAAGGGTATGTTTCCAGAAAAGATCAGTCTGGGAAAGAACTTTCTTTGTTGCTGATTCTGTATCCAACTAAACTGTGAGGACCAAATATATTGCTATGTGAATGTCTTTTTAGTACTCCCGAGTTTTATGACAGCAGATCAATTAGCCAGCAGGGTGCCTAGAACTCCTGTAAGAAACACTTGTGTGTGTAAAGGATATGTTATTTAAATACACAGAAGGATGCAATGAGACAGTTTAAAAGGAAAGCATTTTACGTTGCTCATTTACAACAACAGAAATACATAAATCCTCTGATAAAAGTCTCCCATCACATGACGCCTATGTAATTCGAACACATTTACTCCCTCACAGACAGAAGATTGCACCAACAAATAAGCATGGAGCAGAGCAAATTTTCAGATATTAAGAGTAATAAATATGGAGACAGTAGGATAATGGCCAGTGAGAATAGCAATGCAGTTGAGAGCTGACGCAGAGAAGCTTCGCACTGCAACCTATGGGCAGCCAATTAGGCTTATTATGTTTGGTGAGAGTGAGTTTCAGAGACTGAGCAAAAGCTATCCGTACCTTATATTTAGGAGTACTTAATATAATGCTCTCTATTAGACTAGAAGCCTCATTAAAGTGTGCACTCCTTTACATTTCTATTTCTGTCCTCTTTCATTTCCTCTGCCAGGTCCCAGATGATGCAATGTTGCATCACCACCTAATACTGAGACCTCTGACAGCAGCCGCAAACTCCTTGTGAGTTTACCCACCTCTTATGAATAAACAGTGGTCTTAAAGGATCTGCTTACACACACTGTGGTGCCATGAGGAATAACATTGCTGTCTGACAAACCCACGCAGACATGGAGAGAGATAAAATATGTATTCAAGCCAGTGAGAGGTATTACATGAGTTTTACATCTCAACTGCTGTGTGTATGTAACTTTCAGAGGTACAGGGAGGAAACAGCTTGTACTCCCACCCCTGTGCTTTAAATACCTTTTCTGAAGGGCAAGAACCTAAATCAGTAAAATGGGAGACAAAGCCTTCAGCAGATGTATCTCAGAAGCCTTCTGAACACCTGCTGCTTCCTGTTTTGAAAGCTTGAGGTGCTTGAAATGAGGGATTTTAGGCAGAATCTAGATCGGCAGGAGCACAGACCTAGCACAAGAAAAGGAAGGAGCAGGCATTTCTTGGAGCAGAAGGGACTAGAGATGGACAAGACTCCTCTTTTCCTCATTTGAGCTTTCCTGCCTCTGCTTTGAGGTTCACAGAGGCCGTTCTCAACCAGGCCACAGGGTTACATTCAACAGATCTTTAAAGATTTACAGAGGATGTAACTGCCTGTTAGCATCCCTTTGGAGAGGGGTTCTGCAGCAAGAGCACAACCTTCATTTGCTCTTCTTCCGCATCCCACCACTCTCCCACAGAGTCTTTTACAGTTTTTATGCCAGTTCTCATTCACTGGTTCAGGAAGCAGCACTCTACTGCTTCCCCAAGCAGTGAATGAGAACTGGCATAAAAAGAGAGAAGTTGCCTTTCCCTTCCCATGAAATAAACTTGTGAGGGGTAGACAGAACTGCAGGCAACACTTAGCTGTCAGCTCCAGCCATTACATGAGCAGCCACCACACTCAGAACATGATACAAAAGCCAAAGAAAGTCCAGCTCACTCCTCTGCTTTTTGCAAAGTTATAGCAAGAACAAAAAACTTACTTTTGCTACCAAAGTTAACATATGATCTTGCATAAGGACGAAGCAACTACAATGAAGTTAACAGAGCTGATCGGATATTTACATGACCAGTTTTCAGGGCAGAGCTGTAAAATAAAGACATTTTGTCAATTTATTTTCAATCCTGAACTGAATGCATCATAAAGTGTTTATGACTCACTTAGAAAACTCCAATTTATAAATTCTGCAAGAAAGGAGAAAGCTACCAACCATTGTCCAGAGAAGCTGTGGCTGCCTCATCCCTGGAAATGCCCAAGGCCAGGCTGGATGGGGCTTTGGGCATCCTGGTCTGGTGGGAGGTGTCCCTGCCCATGGCAGGGGGCTTGGAATGAGATGTTCTTTAAGGTCCCTTCCATCCCAAACCTTTCTGTGATTCTATCATAAAGCACAACGTATCCCACAATGGTTTATTCAATGTGCTTTACATAAGGAAGCAATTACAAAAGTGAGTGGAGCTATTGCTGGCATGAGGTGACCAGGCTCTGGCTTTATTGGTGTTGGACCTATAAAGCTTCTGCAATTAAAATTGTTTCTCTGATAGCAATATAGGAATAAAAAAATAACAAAAGCACAAACTATTATATACTATTCCGTAAACTGCAATGAACCCAGTCTGTCAATGACAATAGAACATTCACACCAATTTCCAACATATGTTGGTACATAAAGTTGTTGCTGAGCATTTAATGGGGCTGTTATTCTTTATCTCAGTTCTCCATGAAGCAACATAAAAACTGATGTTTGACTGTGCAGAGGACACAAAAGATACCATCTTACGTTTTTCCAGCCTCCAAAACTCCCATTAAAGATCATGACAGCAATTGCTTGTCATATTTTTATTACAGCTGAAAGATAAAGGAAATAATTGCATTTTGACTGCACCCCACAAGATTATATTAGCAAAATGATTGCTTCTTTGCATGACTAATTTTGATTAAATCGGCTTCATTTAAATACCAAATTGTATTCTTCACCTTCCTTCATTAAGCTATGGTATTCCTGAATGTTTAGAGCTCCATTTTTATATGGTGAAATGTGCACTTCAATGTATTTTGCAGACTGCTATTGACTGAAAAAAACAGAAAGTGATAGATTATGGAAACAGATTAAAGTCACTTTTGGAAACCAACAGGATAAAATAATGTTAAAATATATATTTCTAACACCTATGCAACCTATAAAGAGAGCACGCTTGGTAACAGGAAAGCCTGTACTTGCCATAAAGGGCAATAAGTAAGTGGGCAGCATATACAGGAGCTGAAAATTAAATGAAAAAAAAATAATAATTGATTAAGCTACTGAATCCTGAAATGACAAAGATTTTCAGTTTTTCTGTAACACCTTACAAAATATTTTACCTCCTTTTCTCAAATAGTGTATAGAAAATAATTTATTCTTTCATTGCAAATAGCATTATGTTGATTTATAGCTATTTAAAAATATTTTATACAATTCTGGCTGAAGTGACACATGAAACGTGTCATTTGCTCAGGCTGTAAATTATTCCCTCTGTATTTGCCTTTTGACAAATGAAGGTCTTTTTTATTCATCTGCTCAAATCTCCATATGTTTGTGCATCCCCAAATAAAGTCCATGGATTTTAACACGATTAGTAGCCAAACTGGCTGTATTTCTGTTCCTGCAGTGATCCATCTGGGGACCCAGCCAACAACAACAAAAAAGAGGCTTCCTATTTGATAAGGTTTTCTAATCTATTTTAAAGCATTCAGTAATACACGTGCTGTGCAAAGCTGAACTTCTCTGACCAATATTACCAACTGTATCAGACAAAAACAAGCACAAATTCAGTGAATCTTCACCATGTTTCCTCTGTGCTGCAGGCACATCATGTGAAGGTTGTTAAAGGCTTTCATTTTGCTTCCAGCTTTGTAAAAAGGGAACTTGAAGCTGTACATAGTTACACTTTCATTTAGCCACTGCTCAGTGTAACACATTAATTTTGAAACTCCATGTTTATACTATCGTTTCTGAATTACTTTCTGCTTCAGGCTGGTATTACAACTCTTAGCGTTGTCATGCAGATGATTTTTTAAGTCAGAAGAACTCCACTGTTATAATGACAATTATCCAAACTTTTACAATAGCATCTGTATGAGGAACACACAGGAACACACCAGTTACTCTCTTCTGATATTTTTGCTCTACGGAGGTTAACACAGAGCACATAGAAAATTCAAATTCCCTTTTATAGTCTGTGTGGAAACCTATGATCTTGTCAAGCACTCCCTGAAGACGTCACCTTCTGTCAGCACGTCATTCAGGGCAAGCATGTGGGCTCCTTGCCACACGGGGTTCTCCTCTGAGTCTCATTGCAAGATCAAGGTCAGAAAAGGTCTGGGTACAATCACTGAGATAACCTTGTTACCCGTTTCAAAACAGAGGTGAGGAGATACAAATACTCAGCTCCTTTCAGAGCGGAGCAGGCAGCAGCCCGGGGAGTGAATGGGTTGTAGCGGGGTGCTGTTTGTTTGGGTTGGAAGTGAAGGGTTGGTTATGCCTGTGCTGTGTTTTGCGTCCTGTCTCTGGAAGGCGGATGAATTAATGCTCCCGCTGCGGGCAGCCTTGGCAGGGCTGTAGCTGGAGGACTGCGGTGTCCAGCTCAGAGCTGCGCCTTCCAAAACCCATGCGGCCCCTTTGGCAGGAGCCCAGGGGCAGGCTACGGGAATCACCAGGGGGCTGAGGAACACGACCAAAAGGCAGAGAGGCAGGGCTGCGGGGCCTGGAGATAGCAGGCGAGCAGGACAGCAAGAATCCAGCACCTTCAAATCAAAAGTAGCTGGAAGAAAAAAAAAAAAAAAAAGAAAAAAGGAGGGGGGTTAAGAGAAGTAAGAGGCTAATCCTGCACAAGTAGACATCTAATCAGCCAGCATGAAAGCCCGTCCAGAGGAGAAGGCCACGGAGCCCTGGAGCAGCCCACCATCAGCAGGGCTGTTCGGGGACAGCCCGGGCAGGTCCCGGTAAGGACCAAGCTCGTCCTCGGCTCGGTGTGACGGGACGGGACGGGACGGGACGGGGATCCCGCAGCGCCCGGGGCTGAGGCTGAGGCTGAAGCTGAGGAGGCCGGGGCCGGGCCGAGCGGGGCGGGGAGGCCCCAGCGCCGGTTCCCTCTCCGTGTGATTGGCGGCGGCTGCGGAGCTGCCTCCCGCCGGCCATGGAGCCTCCCGCCCGGCCCCCGGCCCGCTCCGCTCCCCGCTGAGACCGAGGCACCTGCGCGGAGCCGGGCCGCGGCCCCGCCGCTGCGGTGAGTAGCTGCGGCCCGGGGGGCGCCGCCGGACCCTACCCCGGGCCGGCCCAAGCCCTGCCCTGCCCGGCCGAGCCTCGCAGGGCACCGGCGGGGGCTCGGTGCTCCGCGGCCCGGCCCTGCCCGGCCCCTGGAGGTGGCAGCGCTGGGGTTTGGAGGCGTCCCCCCACCTCTCCCGGGCGCACGGCGGCGGCCGCCATCTCAGGGCGGGGGCCGCGCTCCGCACGGGGCCGGGGGGAAGGTTGGAAGCAGGGGGTGCTGCAAGGGCTGGAGCAGGCTGTGCCCGCTGGTCTTCGGATCCTGAGTCAGCTCTGCAGCTCCTCAGTAAATATCTGCATTGCCTCGTCTCGCAAGTTAGGGTCTCTCGTGCCCGCCTGGCTCGTGTAGACTATACAATCTGCCCTGACCCCCCAAAAAATGGCTGCAGGCGTTGCTTAGGGCGTTGTGGAGTTGGATTTCAGTGTAAAAAATATCGGTAAAGATCGGTATTTGGAAAGAGGAGCACAACTTAAAAGGATAGGCTGTATCCTAACAGTCACTGCAGGAGCCATAGCTGCGGTCTGTGTGTTTCCAGGCTCTGTGAAGTGCTGCTCTAAAGGTAGATCACCTGTCACGTACGCAGCCAGGACTCTGCCAAACGCCCTGTCCAAAATTTTGGGAACCAGCTGGAAGGTTTTGTTTGGTTTGGGGTATCTATCCCAAAGAGACACCTTTAGAAGAAACCAAAGTATGCAGAGGTTTGTGGTGAGGATAGGGGGGTCCTGAAAATATTCACAGTCCTGGTAATGTTGCAGTCTGCTCCGCTGTACAGCCTTCTGGCAGAGGTGTTGAGGTGTGTCTGCTGGTCAGGATACTTTCTGGTGAAGAACACGGCTATATTAGTGGTGAAGTTTACTTGCTAATGGGAACCTGCATTGTTTTAGTTCCCTTGAAAGTCAGTAGCTGCTAGCGGATTTGACAAAAGAACTAAGCAAAACAGTGTTCGTGGTTGTTTTCGTATTTAATGTATTAGTTTGTGTTGTCTGTGTAGTTTGGGACCGCATCGTAATACATACATTAGGGAGATAAATTTTATTCTTATCTAGCAAATGCAAAGCAGTCTCCTACAGAACAATGCTGGCAAGCAGATGTAGTTTGTTACTTGGAAACCTTCGGGTCATGTCATTTATGCTTGATTTTTTCTGCATTTATCTCGAAAGCTAGCTTTATCTGAAAGAGTGAATGTAAATGGGTTATTATTATATTTGCATAACGTGTGCATGAGGTAATTCTTGCTCTGATAGTGCCTATTTTCTTGTAGCTTATATTGTCTGGGAAGGAGTTAATACTAAAATGAAAAGACTAATTTAAAATACGTTTTTCACATGGTGAATTAAACCAGAAGCAGAAACTAGTAAGAAAAAAAAAAATCATTATAATAACTAGTAAAGAATAAACAACTGGTAAAAATCGAACACAATCTATTGATTTTTTTACGCTTGTTTTGGCAGCAGAATGTATGAAGTAACCACGATAATACCACATTGTCTTTTTAAAGCACCTTTCAACCAGTGTTCTCAAATCACTTCACAAGTTTACTCATGAATTTATCTCCTAATCCCGCTGTGAATGTTTCAGTCCCAGTTACCCTGACCAGTGCTGGTTCCATTCCCCTCCCTTCTTTTCCCTTCCTTGCCCTGCCACTCCTGCAAGTGTTGAGTAAGATCAAGAAACCGATCCAGCTGAAAGTTAACCAATTTTTTCTGTTGCTGCTGTGATCAGTTTACTGAGCTGAGTGGTTAGATAGGACCATGATGGGAGATGAAGGTGAGCATGTTTGCTTTTCTTTGTTGCCTTTTACAGGCCCATCTCCTCCTGCTCCATTGCACCCCATCAGGATTCACAAGCCAGTGGTGGGACATTTCTCCTGATACAGGGAAATTCAAAATTGCTGAGGCTTGCAAGAATTAGAAAAACAAGAGTTGATTTTTTAATTTTTTTCGTGGTGGTGTTGCAATAGGCATACGCAAAAGTCAATACTGGAAGTAATGCTTTGGCATGACAAAGGTTTTAGGAAGTTATTTTAAAAGATTTTCAGTTATAAATGTTTTCTGATGTATATGAATGAGGAAATACATTTGGGCCTTGCCCACACATGGTTTAGCAAGAAATGGGTATAATTTTGGCGTCACTGTAAGAATGGGGACACTTTTCTGTCTGTCATTGCAGAGATAATGGTTAGAGATGGTCACCGGTCTGACAGGGGCAGGGGTTAGAGATGGTCATTGGTCCAAAAACTGACTTCTGAAGCTCATGAAGAGGGCTCAGAGCTGGACTGGGGATGGAGTTGGAAGTCTAGATTGGACTAGACATGGTAAATGAACGTGGGAGAAGAGCATCTTGTATGGGCAGTTGCACAAGCATCACGCATTTTGCATTGTAGCTGATGCAGTTTGCTGGGGAATATCTGATTCTCCCACAGTATTTTTCTACTGGACTTTTTAAGTGGATGAAAATGTCCAATAATTAGAGCAGTTGAGCAGCATACAGGGTAATTCTCTGCTGCCTGAGGCAGAGGGGCTTCATTTGAAAACATCTTGATAGTCATGATCAACGGAGAAGAGCTAGGGCAGCGTAGGAGGAGATGGAATATATCTGTATATGGCTTTGAAAAGTTTATCCTTATGTACATATCACGTGGTGGCAAAATTAGGACATTTTAAGCAGGCATGCTGTCCTATGTCTGGCAAAAAACAATGAAACTGCAACGGGTCCAGGTTTACTGGAAAGGTCAGCACAGGGACTGCTGGAATGAGGGGTATTTGTGAGAAAACTACGTTGCCTGTCGGCATGAAAAGTCACACTGCTGATAGCTTATGCTTACATGGAGAAACCTACATGAAATTCCTGACTATATTATGGGTTTTAGATATTGTACTTCAAAATACAGACTCTGCAAGAGTGCTGCAAAGTCAGGGAACGCCAAAACATAGGTTTTGCAAACACATTTCCCCCTTCAACATTGCTCCATTTCTTTTCCTACATCTCCAGCTCCTTTTCCTTTGCATTTCATACTGGCTGCTCCTTCTCCTCCACCATCCTGGGCACTGCTGTTGAGGCTGAAGGGTGAGTGCTCAAGTTTTCCAGCACCATGCACGTTTTTTCAGTGGGGAGGAAAGTCGTGTGTAGTGCTGGGATCCTGCAGAGGCTGCAGCTGATGAGAGCTGATGGGCTGCACGTGCCCAAATGATGAGTTGTGGAGATGTTGTTGCCAGAACTGGTAGATCTCATGGCGGTGGCAAAATGTCCAGGGCACCTTCACAAATTCCTTGAGCAATTTCAAAGACTGACTCTAAAAGCTAAAGGGAGCAGGGACAGGGTGTGTTTTCCCCAAACTCGCTTCCAGCAATATTGTAGCAAAGAAAATGTAATCTGTAAAAAGAAATCAGTCTTAATTGCCCAGCAAAACAGTGCTAGGAGTAAAAAGAGTTACGTACTCTGGAGAGTATTTTCCTTTCTTAACCTTGGCAAAGTGGTAATTTCAGAGGTTGTGCATGGCACATTAGAGGCAGTAAGAGGCTATCAGATACTTTTTTTGCCAATACAGAGGGAGGTTTTTTTTTTTCTTTTTCTTTTTAGTAAGGGCGGTGTCTAATGAGATAAAAAGAAAGTGTATCTTAAAAAAAAAAAAAAAATACACCATCATTTCACTGTTGCTAAAATACCTTTCTGTTGTCTTGTATTTTTTTCTTTTTCTTAAAGTCATCATTTCTGTAGCATGCATTTACTTATTGCTCTTCAAAATTGTCAGTATTTCCCTGGAAAAATCATAGGGAAAAGGGTAAGATTAGAGTTTTTTCTGTCTTTCCTTTCTGATTTGTAAATACTTTCCCAAATCCTTTCCTTTAGGGATTATTTTTGGCTAAGGAACAGCTCTTCAGATTGTGGTTCATCACAAGAATTAAGGCTGAAAGTCCATAATTTAAATTCTTTCCACATCTTAAGTCATCATTTCCAATGGGTTTCACTGGGTGTTTGTAATCATAACTGGGTGAGTTAAAGCACGAGGAGGGAGATTGCCCAGTGGTTCTGTCAGTGAGGCTGCCATGCAAGGTCCTTGGAATATACCAACTCCACGTGATGTTTGTACAAAGATTGGCATAAAAAACTGTAAATAATTTAAGCTGGGAGTCCTCAAAGGGCTACCACCATGCAAATAAAAATAAGGAAATGTTGCAAATTGCTTTATTTTACCTAGTATGATTTATTCAACTCTTGTAATGTAGTTAGGTTCCCTAAAATATATTTTATCTTCACAGTATTTTAAAGAAGTTTTATTTAGATTCATCAGTTTTACCACCCACATTATTTTTAGCAGTCTGTGCCCGTGCTAAAGACAAGCTGTTAGCGTGTCTTGTATGCATGTGTGTTAAAATTAAATTGCTGTACAGCAAATGTATTTTTACTGTTGTAACAGGAAAAGCATTCTGACTTTTTTAAAAAATGAGCAATCGTATGTATAATCAACTTGGTTAAAACTTCCTTCCTGGTAAGTGCAGCACTTCCTTTGCATCTGGATAGGAGGGCGAGCAAGAAAAGCAGAACAGCTTAAACAAAGAATTTGTTGTGTGAATGATCTTCCTTTAAAAAAAAAAAAAAAAAAAAAGGAACTTCAGAAATTAAACAAATGAGTCGTCTTCAGCAATTCAGCCTTTCTTTGATAAGCAGGTAATATTTCCTTGTGTTTTGTTAGTGATAAAGGTGGTGTCCACAGTTGTTTGCTTTCCGGGACTTGAAAAAATAATTTTCATTAGCACGTTATATTGTTTCAATTTAAGATATTTTTATCTTGTTCTGTTATCTGCTAGGGCATCATTATGATGGCGTTTGAGTTTTTGCAGCAGTTAGAGGAAGGTTTTTTTGTAAAAAAACATCTGAAAAAGATGTTCATGTATCGCTGTAACTTTACTCAGCTCGTGCAAGTGCATCCGACCAACGCCGCCTTCCTCTCCCGAGCTCTTGGTGAATAACTTCCACTTTAATATTGATTAATGGAGATTAACGGCGAACATTTTTTATTTACTGAAAGCCAACACGGTAAACTACTGACATTCAAAATTGTTTTACAGCTGCTTTAGGTGTGATGGGATGTATAGGGTAATGAAATGTCATAGAACCATAGAATGGGGTGAGTTGGAAAGCACCTTAAAATCATCTAGTTCCAACCCCCAATTTAGGTGTTTTTTCTTCTGTAACGATGTAATAGCTTATACTGGAAGTCCTGGCTTTTAAAATGGTTGGGTGTTACCAGTCTGGTGAATTGATTTATTTTTAAAAAGCACATCGAAGGACACTAGGTGTAAATACAGATGCATATTAAATAATTGTCTCAAGAACTAGACTTTTGAACCTTAAGGGATTTTTTGGGGTGTAAGTCCTTATTCCTCATCACTAAGAAGAGAGGCAGAGGAAAATGAGAGTAGGCTCACTTCTGTCCAGTCTGCAAATTAAGTGCTTGTTTTGTTCATTTCAGCCTTTCCTAGAGCTTGGTAGGACAGTGTTGTGCTCATAGTGTGTCTTTTGATTTCTATGAAAATCCACTTATGTTAATACCAACAACATCAAAACAGAAGAAGCAGCAGAAGAATCAATTTGATTAAAGAGAAGCAAAAGCAACTCAGTATGGCAGAAATATACAGTCAGACCACTTATTCTTAGTGAAATCTGAAAAGGCTGTTTAAAAACTCTTTTTTAATTACTTAATCATTGGGGGTTTTTGTTATATTTGGTTTTGGATTGAATACATTACGTCTGGAGTGGTTTATATAAATCAAATTTTTATGGCCAGAAATTAAGGGGAAGAGGAAATCTAAAAAACACATAGCAGGGTTCGGACTGGCCCGTGATTTTAATTACGAAGAATTAAAAAAAAAAAAAAAAAAAAAGAAAAAGTAAAGAAAAATCTAGATGAGAAAATAACCAAATATTTCTATGTTTTGCTAGATTTCTTCTGGCATGGAGCTGGGGGATTATGAACAGCCTGTTGTTATGAGAGAGGAAAACAAACGAAGGAGGAGAAGAATGAAACCTTACTGTACATCGAGTAATTTGTCCTCAATGGAACTGATAGCCATTGAGTTCATTTTACCTACAAGCAATAAACATACTAAAATACCGGAAATGATGTTACTCGAAATAGCTGGAAACTGTACAGTCGAGCAAATGAAAGCACAGATTTGGATGCGTGCAATAGAGATGAGCCAAACCACAGACTTCTACCAGGCATTCACCCCGGATCAGTTCATTCTCCAGTATCAGAAGAAGGGGCAGTGGTATGAAATTTATGATAAGCATCAAGTATTACAGACCTTAGACTGCATACTGTACTGGAAAGTGTTACAGAAGAAGGTAGGCAAGATATACGTTGTCCAGAAACAAAAACCATCAGAGGAAGTTCAGGAATTTCAGCGGCAGCTTAACAATTTAATTGGTTATGATGTTACCGATGTGAGCAACGTGCATGATGATGAGCTAGAATTTACCCGCCGCAGATTAGTCACTCCACGAATGATAGAGGTAGCCTGTAGGGATCCTAAATTGTATGCGATGCACCCATGGACTACATCTAAGCCACTCCCAGAGTATTTGTTTAAGAAGATCACTAATAATAACATTTTCATAATCATACACAGAGGAACAACGAGCCAAAAAATTAAAGTGTCAATAGATGACACGCCAGAGATGATTCTCCATAGCTTTTTCACAAAAATGGCGAAGAAGAAATCTTTGATGGATATTCCTGAAGACCACAGCGAACTGGATTTCGTTCTCAGGATTTGTGGCAGAGATGAGTACATTACTGGAGAGACACCGATCAAAGATTTTCACTGGATAAGGCAATGCCTTAAGAATGGGGAGGAAATCCACCTGGTGTTAGACAACCCCCCCGACCCAAGCGAGGATGAGGTTCAGAAGGAGGAGTGGCCGTTGGTGGATGACTGTACAGGAGTTACAGGGTATCATGAACAATTGACAATAGACGGAAAAGATCACGAGAGGGTCTTCACTATCTCTTTGTGGGACTGTAACAGGAAATTTAGGGTGAAAATAATTGGCATTGACATCCCAGTTTTACCAAGAAATACTGATCTTACGGTGTTTGTTGAGGCTAACATTCAACACGGGCAACAGCTCCTTTCGCAGAGGAGGACATCCTCCAAGCCTTTTACCGAGGAGGTTCTGTGGAACATCTGGCTGGAGTTTGATATCAAGATCAAGGATCTGCCTAAGGGAGCACTCCTGAATCTTCAGATATACTGTGGTAAAGCGCAGGGACTGTCCACAAAGACAAACCTTCAGTCTCATGACTCCCCCAACTCCGATTCGAAGTGCAAAACCCAGCTTCTCTATTATGTAAACCTTCTGCTGATAGATCACCGCTTCCTGCTACGAAGTGGGGAGTATGTGCTCCACATGTGGAAAATCCCAGGCAAGGGGGAAGAACAAGGAAGTATCAATGCAGACAAACTCACATCGGCAACTAATCCCGACAAAGAAAACTCCATGGCTATCTCAATCGTGCTGGACAAGTACTGTCACCCAATTGCCTTGCCCAAGCACAGGATAACATCTGACTCCCAAGGGGACAGGACTCGAGCTGAAATGCCCAACCAGCTTCGCAAGCAACTTGAAGAGATCATCGCAACTGACCCACTTAACCCACTTTCTCCCGAGGACAAAGAACTGTTGTGGCACTTTAGATATGAAAGCATAAAGCACCCCAAGGCGTATCCTAAGCTGCTTAGCTCTGTCAAATGGGGACAACAAGAAATAGTGGCCAAAACGTACCAGTTGCTAGCTAAAAAGGAGGCGTGGGATCAAAGCACTTTAGATGTTGGACTCACAATGCAACTTCTGGACTGCAACTTTTCCGATGAAAATGTACGAGCAATGGCAGTTCAAAAACTGGAAAGTTTAGAAGACGATGACGTTCTTCATTATCTTCTGCAGCTTGTGCAGGTAAGGGGTATTTGCATTCTTGGTCTCTGGCTTCTGAGAATATTTGCATTACCACATAACCATTCCCATGCCTGCAAGTAGCCCTGGTTTTGAAGTCTTTGGTCTTTAATCAAAGCAGTGGTACTAACCAAATTAACCCAAAACATACCATCCACTTCCATCTTTTGTCTACGTTATTATTTTTGTAGCACTGTTGCCTCGTATCTAAACCAGTATATTTTTCTGAAAATTGTCAACATTAGCATATGTTGGGCGCAAATCCCAACTGTGCTGTCCCTAACCCTGGGCACGTCAGGTCTGAATCCCACAGCACTGACAAACTGTTGATCAGCTTTAACAATTTCTAGAGAGAAAGGAAGCAAAAGCAGATGTTAACACAGCGAAAGCACAAATAAAAAAACAGGTTGGATTTTAGGTCAAGAATGACAGCGTAGTTACGTAATGTGTGGCGATGGTCTTGGTCCGTTAAGGCAGCCAAATTTATTTAGAAGGTTCTAAACAATTTTTACAGTAAATAAAAGGATGTTTCGTCTCCATACATAAAATCAATTCATTCTGGGAAGTTGCGTGAAAAAAACTGTTTTTAATGGAAATGAATCACCACTGTATTTATTTGCAGTGCTTTGTGTGCGATCTGCTAGATGAAATGCCTGGAAAGTTTATGGCAGTTATCCAAGCAAACTGGTCAGTTTGTTTTCCGCAAAGTGGTGCTGGAGCTGGGCAGGCTGTCAGCGGCGAAGCCGAGTCTGATGGCTGATGAAAGGTGCAACCCCACAGTCCTTCGTGGTAAACGCGTCCCCTGGAGCACGGCGACTCCGCAGGCTTCCCCGAGCTGACAGGTCTCTGGTTCGCATGGAAGGGCTGTCAGCCTGCAGAGCAGGAAATCTTTTTTTTTTTTTTTTTTTTCCTCAGAGAATCAGAGGACAGAATTGGCATTTAAAAAAAAAAAAAAAAAAAAAGGGGAAATGCTGCAGCCTGGGAACCTGTGGGATGGGGCTTTTAATTTATGTGTGCTCCGAGAGAGCCCTGGTTACTGCAAAAATGCAGTTTGGTTTCCAGACTTTGCTGCACATCAGTAATGCTTTAAACAAGCCTTTTTAGCCTTGTCTTCGCTTGTCTGAAGATTAGGCTCCCCAGGCAGAATTTATGCACTTATGCATTAACCAAAGGAACCGCTGTGGTTACCTCATTGGACCTCCCACGGAGCTGCTGCTATAAATACGCTTGGCTGCAAGGTTTGCAGTCTACGTGTGGCTCAGCAATTTTATTCACTTTTGTAGCCAAATGAGGGGTTTGGGATGGTGGTTGGTTGATATCAACATGCCTAAGAGAAGGAGGGCGAAATAATCTTTTTTTAATGTGTTTTTTTAAATGATTTGCTTTCAGGAAATACAATTCTGGAGAGTTTTAAAGAGCATCTCTCTCTCTAACAGTAAATTAAATTAGTGTAGCATAAAGTCATAGTATTTTAACGTTACAGTGCCATTTTCAGTAAGAAACATATCATGAAATTAAAATACTGTCATCCCCAAGAGGGAAAAAATTACTAGTTCCCAACTTTCATCTCTCAGCTGCTCTCTCGTCTTTTCTTCCATAGCTAATTACAGAGCACGGGCCTTCAGCACCCTGCAGCAGAGCATTGATACCACAGCGTGTTTGAAAATCCACGCTTTTCAGAGAATGAATGAATGTTAGGCATTCCTCTGCTCTGATAGACACATCCAAAATGTCTCTTCAGAGAACAGTCATCGCTTTCCACATGCGTGTCTTTGTGAAAGCTTTATGGCTTATGTCACTGAGCACAGGATATTCCCATCCTACCTCCCAGCGCAGCTAGGAATCGAACGTTTTATTTACCGACAAGCTTATCCCAGACAGAAGTAGCCATGCCCTAAATAAATCCACTGAACTCCCTGTAAAGGTCTGTGGTTCTCTGTGCAGTTGATGAAACATGGTCAGGATAGTGAAAACACAGCAAAATCCATTGAAAAACAAACACCAACAAAAAAAGATTGAGCTGCTTGTGAGTAAAGTGGCAGTGAGTAAAGGTTTTCTGTTGGTGAACGAACAAGGCACTGACATGCAGGGACCTGGTGAAGTGCCAGCAGACTCTTTTTTAGTGGCTACCTTTTATTATTGGTATTCAAATGTTGATAATTGCCTCTGTGAAGAAAAAAGAAAAGCTAGACTGACAAAATAATTATTTCTAAAAAACAAGCATAATAAGGATACTCATAATACATATTTTTAGTGTTCTTTTATGTTAAAATACGTTTGCAACTTGAGGAGGTCTTGTTTGGAAACAATGGCTGGTTGTTTGGCTGTGTTTCATTCTGAAGTTCTTTTTCAGGGATATGCAGTACAAACGTTCAGCAAAACATATACCACAACGAGGTTTGTGACAGCCTGTCTTGGACCTGCAAGCAAATCCATTTGAATTTATGCAATAACCATTGCTTTTTGGTGCCTTGTTGCAGTGAAAAGAGTTTTTTATATTAAAAAAAAAAAAAAAAAAAAAAAAAAAAAAACAACTCATAGCCATAATCTCGCAGACAAAGTAAAAGGTTGTATTTATCTTATAATCAATGTATGCTTGTGAGCTTTCATTATCTTTCCTAAATAAGATGTTGTTGCTTGGGGAAATAAAACAGTATTGCAGAGATGGTCAAGACAGCTCTTGCAGAATTATGAGACTCTTGAAGGGCAAGTCTGGTGCTTGGCTTCCTTCAATGTCATTCAGCAGCTGGAAGGAACAAGTCTTCACAGCTTTTTATGGGTTGCTTCATTCTAGAAGGCTGACTGAAAAAGCTTGATTTTTTTTTTCTCTTGAATAAACCTGCAAAAATATTTACATTTCAGAAATGGTGTTGATATTTTAATACTACTAATAAAAATACAGCTGCGTGCTGCGATACTTTTTAAGAGCTCATAGGACCCTGTGACTGGTTTGATGAATTTTTCAGGCCTCTCGTGGTGCCTTGGTTGCTCCTTTGCAAGCTGTAGGGCAGAGTGGTCTTGAAAGAGCCATTATATTGTGTTGAATAGCTATCGCTAGAGGTTGGCATACTTTGATGCTTCTGAAAGCTGAGCATAGTGCACACACCAGACTCTCTGCACATCCCTTTGTCCTTAATCTCCCTGCTTCCTGGCTCGCTGTTTCCAGAACCTGATACCAGTCTCCAGCCACCTCTGTCTACATGAGGGATTTTGTGACTGTTCAGAGATTGTTTGCTTCTTATTTCCCTTTTCATGTCACAGGATATACATGCCTACCTTTCTTCCCCGTTAGCCTCAATCTGATCCTCCTTGGATCTCAACTCCTTCAATCAACAGGAAAGAAGCTGCTGGAAAACCCACTTGAAGTGGACAAGTTCCCCACCACAGCCCAGTGCCTGAACATGTGACAGGCGTCTTTTCTTTTTTTGTAGACACTTGGTTGTTGTGGTGAGGGTGAGAATAACAGTTTAAAAAAATAATAATCCAGTCCTGGCTCTTCAAAAAAAGTTGTTGACTTCTTGTTTCCACCCTGTGTTGGCAGCAGCATTGAAATATCTGTGGGCTTAGGTGGAAGGGAGTGGCTGTAGGAAGAGAAAAAAGGTCTGTGCTCATGGAGTCATTAAAAAAAAAAAAACAAACTGGTGAAGTCTTCCTCTTAGTTGTGCTCCATCAGAATAGGGCATGTATCAGAGCCTTCCTTGCGTTTGGGGTTCATTAGGGGCTGAAGGGAAGAGGGCCTGAGATGAGGTGCACTGAAAAGCTGCTCCTCCATCCTCTGCTGCTGCTGTTAGTGCTGGGGATCACAGCCACAAACCCTGGTGCATGAGTCCTGAGGTGGTGGATTTAGTCAAAAAATGGTGCTTCCAAATTGAAATTTAATTAAAAAATGATTACAAACACATAATTTTATTTGGCAATATTCTTTTCAAGCATTCCCTGTGTCAGGCAGACTGCAGACTGTTCTCATTTTATTGGTTTTTGCTGTGGCCTGAAAATGGTGTTGGGTTGTTTCACTGGCATTCGTGAGCTCAGATTGGTCTCACTGCTTAGCCAGCCCCTGCCTTGCTTTTATTTGTGCCATCAATAACAAATCTGAAAAGAACTTATTGCAGATAGAAGGAGCTTGCTGAATGAAACACGCACAAAAAGCATTTATTTGTTCTTCAACATTGTTTTCTCCAAAGGCCTGTTTTATTACAGTTTCTTCTCTTACATCAGTGTGTTCTGTATGTCATCTGTAAAGTATTAAATGCAACTATAAAATGTAAGTGCCTTAAATATGTTACTAACATGTCTTCTCTGTTTGTGTTACTCAGGCTGTGAAATTTGAGCCGTATCATGACAGTGCATTAGCTAGATTTCTGCTAAAACGGGGTTTGAGGGTAAGTACTTTAAAATACAGCCAACTCATGCTACGTTACTGGCAACATGTCAAGAAATTGTCACGTGTGCTAATTGTAATGTTTTACTTCACCTCTAGAACAAAAGAATCGGTCACTTCTTGTTTTGGTTTTTAAGAAGCGAGATTGCCCAGTCCATGCACTACCAGCAGAGATTTGCTGTGATCCTGGAAGCCTATCTTAGGGGCTGTGGAAAAGCAATGCTGCACGATTTCATGAAACAGGTTCAAGTAATTGAATTGCTGCATAAAGTCACAATGGAGATAAAATCGGTTTCTGCAGAAAAATACGATGTCACTTCTCAAGGTATGCACTAACAGGCATTTCTACATTTGTAATAGTATTGTTTTTCCCTTTGAGTGTGAAAATATAGACATCAAATTGTTTATTAAAAAAAATCATGGATAGATGATGCTGTAGATATCTGTCTACACAGATAGTCAAAAGGTGCTGTTAGTACTTTTTATAAAATGCCAGTGTAAGTTGATAGTGATTGAACTGATAATACATTTGTTTGCTCTTTCCACCCCAAAAAGGAGGAATATTAATATTGTAGACCGTACATTTTCATGCTGCTTTAACTTATCTTCGTGAACCTCATGCCATGCAACTGGGAGGTTAAGATCTTGTACATATCCTTTAGTTCAATGCCAGCACTGAAAAAAGTACCAACCCGGGGCATGAACATTAACTGGAAATGAACACAAACAAGGACACTTGCCAAGAAACACAGCCTTATCCTAAGCAGTCACTCCAGCACCCTTGGCAAGACCATGGAGGAGTTGAGGACAGTCTCTGCTAGGTCACAAAGAAGCTGGTGGATCAGCCCTGAATCAGAGCACATCTTTGGTGCTTTGTGATGTGATGAATAGGAGTCCTGTGAGACACAAATGTGGTATTGTTGCTTTCAGTTCCTGTAAGCACTGCTTTGGAAACAGGGTTTTTTGTTTTGTTTTGTTTTACCGACTTCCTTAAAAGCTTTTTTGTCGTTATTCCTGTTAGTTGCTTGGAGCTGGGACTAAGTGCACGAGACATATGACAATATTCAAATCCTAAAAGCAGTAGAGAGAGACCAGCTCCTCCTGTGTGTTCAGCCTAGTGTGTTCTAGGCCACAAAGTCCTTGGTTCAGAAAGTCATTCCTGCTCTGGTTACATGGAGGTGGCTGGGGTGGTGGTCAGGATGCAGATGTTCTTGCAGACCTTGTCTGGAGAAGTGAGGAGGCCTCTGAGGAGCTGCCTGTTGTACTCACTGGCTGGTAGGAGAGATTGTTTGGGGTTGGAGATTCCTGTATCAAAACCATGGTAAAAACACAGAGCATTGGGTACTGCCTTTGTTACTAGAATTGTTTGTCACTTGAAAAAGTCACTTTCTGAAATCACGAAGAAATTTAAAGGGAAATATGCATTTATTCTTCAATATATGTGGTATCAGTTACATTGCCACATAATGTGAATCACAAGACTTACTAAATGCATATGAAATATTATTGGTAAACAGCATTTTAAATTTATCTAAAAGTGCTATATAATCTAAACACATTTGGTCAGATTCAAATGCTTCAGAAAGAAATTTACAGCCTTGCAGATGTACGTCTGTAGCAGCAGTGGTTTCCATAATGCATTATCTGTGAGGGGTATGTGGGAAAAGAAGAAAAGTTTCAGGAGAAAGCAATCACATTAACACCCACCAGATTTTGAAATTAAAGAATCTCTGTATTTAATCTACAGCAGAACAGTTAGAGAAGTCTTACATAATTGACATTTCCACTGAATAAGGCTTCCATTCAGACTGTCCTACTAATGACATATCTAGTTTAATTTATTCTCAGATTACTGAGGATATAATTTTTCCTATAGGCGTTCTATACTTCTTATTTTTTTTAAACGTATTTCCTAAGGTTTCTTGCTTAGCTTATTGCTTATTTGCCCTACCATTCCTAATACTCTTATTTATTTATATTTTAAGCCTGAATGCTTTAGACTTTTCATTTCATTCTGTCATGCTGACTCCTCTAATTCTTGTATATGTTTTTCTTCCTCCCATGCTTGTGGATTTTTTATTTTTTTTTAATTTGCTTTTAGGTCTGTGGTACTCCAGTAGCAATCATGCCATCAAACTTTCTTTCACTTTTCATGTAATCTCTTTGTTTATACTTAAACATAACAAGTAATAATAAATAAGTTCTTAAGATCATAGTATTACCAGCTTAGATAGGATTGTCTGCTTTCATCACCACTGTATTAGATGATTTGTCTTCCAAGTACGTGCCTTTGCAGCTGTTTCTTTTCTTAAAATGCATAGTACTTTGTTCTTAAGCTAGGTCAACTTGGAAATTGTTTTAGCAAGTGCTTTTGCTTGTGTTTTAAAATCAGCTAACACCTAATTTTTACTATCAGCTCCTGTATCTTTGCTGTCAGATTATTTTTATTTTTTTTAACCACTCACATCAATCGCCTGGCATTTCTAGATACTTCTTTTAGAAGAGCATTTAGAATAGGTTTCCCATGTGTATTCTGTGAATTCTCTTGGCTTGACTTTCTTAATTTGATGGCAGCTTTTGAAATGTCATAATTTTGTATATATTAGATATCCAGGTCCATGGCAATCATTAAAATATTTCTTTGCTTTTTAATTTTTAGCACCAAAAGTTCTTGAACATGTGTATTTAGTCTCTGTTGTGTAGGTTCATTATTTTTTCTTTAGAGTAGCATTCAGGTATTTCTCCTAACAAAGGGTAATATCCAATGTCTTGCTTATATTGCTCAGGCCTGTTAGCTGAGATGAGCAGAGTGCATCATGTGTGGTATTATGCACACTGCTTCAAGCTAAAGACTCAAAAGCTTGAGGTTTTATGAATAAAGAGATCGAGTTTAAATGTAAACATAAAAAGTTTTGTATTTTTAAAATAAGCTGCAAATTTTCTTCTTCCTGGAATATGAGGTTAACAAGGCTGCAACAGGAAACCTTGGATGGTAAATTCAGTATCTCTGTAGTTGAATGCCTTATGGTTATAGTACACAATGCTCCAAGAATTCAAAAGCCATGAGTCTGGCTGTAAGTGCAATGAGATAGGTCAAAATAATGGAAAATGCTGGGTGCTTTTAGTTGCTTCTTCCTTCTGAGCCTTTGAAGTAGATGTATCGATTTTTCCTTGGCAGTTATAAGGTCAAAATATATTTTTTTGTGTTGTACTGTGTTGTTTTGCTCTTTTTAAATGAAGGGTGACATTTTAATGTAATCTCCTAAACCCTAGAGGTAGTCTTCAGAAGAACACCAAGCACTGTGTAGTACTTTCAACACCATGTAGAGGGCTCATGATTTGTGAGATGCTTGAAGACTAGCATTAAGTGTCTGAAACAGCCCCATTCATAAAGCAAGTTAAGGAGTTTCCTTCATTCCTCAAATCAGAACATCCTTGAGGAAAGCAATTTAAAACTAAATGGGGACTCTCTTAGCTAAATCGTGATGCTTAACAAGTTTGATTAGCTATAACTTTTTTCCTTCCAACTTCTGATTTCAATAACTTTTCTTGCAATTGCAGTTATCGCACAGCTGAGACAAAAGCTTGAAAAACTACAGAGCAGCAAACTTCCAGAAAGTTTTAGAGTCCCATATGATCCTGGGCTAAGAGCAGGAGCCCTAGTGGTAAGTAGTACAAATCCTTTTTTGAAAAAGAATCTCCTATTTGCAAGTATGTTTCCTTTGGTAAAATTTTTTTGCATGAAATATGATATTTCATGGTTTCAGAAAGATTTTATTCCCAAAGCTAATAGCATTTTTCTAAATGTAATTATATGCTACCATGCACTAAAACAAAAAACACCATAAAATCCTTATCATTAAATGTCAATTAAATTCAGGATTTAACCAGGTAGCTGACTTTTTTTACATTAAATACCTGCATAAAACTGTTTCAATTGACCTCAGGGGCTTTACGATATGCAGTTTGTTCCTACAGTTACTTTCTCTGTCTTACCTTAAAGATGTGCCTGACCTTCACATCATTAAGGTTTAGGTTCAGACCCTGGTTTTACTAGACAGAAATGTCTACCTTAGCTATTTCTGATTTTTTTTTTTTTCAATATTTGTATGTTGATTGTGATGCTTTTATTAAAATACAAAATAGCGTTTTGTTAGAAACATGTTAAGAAACACTCTTTTTCTGTGTTGCTTCCTACAGTTTTGTGGTGAGATTGTGAAGGGTCATGCCTTTGCATGTTTTGCAAAGCTAAAAACGTGCTTAATAAAACAGCAGATGTGTTGTGAAAGTAGATTTGCTCTTGCACCTATTATGCAATGTGAGTTTTGGGTGAAGAAGCACAATGAAGATCTTTGGATTCACTTGATGTGCAGCGAGTGGGAGCCCACAACCCAGTCAGTAGGGTACTCATTTGGGTAAATTATACTATTTCTCCATATCTGTCCATGTTCATGTTAAATAAACACATGCCTTGGTGCACAGGCTGCAGCCTAGTCTATTGTCAGACCGAAAGAGCTGACACCTCCCAGCTGGGCATGACAGAGGTACTGTGAGAACAGAAGTCAATGCAAACATTATTTACTCAAGAATATAAATTTTCGGACTTCTTCAAAATCTTAGTTTAAATATCATCAGTTTTTATACTTTTATACTTTTTTTAACATTTAGACTTCATTGATTTAACATTTTAATAAAAAATAGACTTCAAAATAAAACATATTTCAGTGTTTTCTAGTTTTCCTTCACAACAGGAAGTGTGCAGCCCTACCAGGACCTTCCTAGATACAGGAAGCAATTAATTTACAAAGGAAAGTAGTTATGCCCAAAAATAGATGGGCTACAGCCTTTTATTTTTTTTTTTTTTCAAACTGTATGAACAGACACAGTTGATACAATGAGCTACATTGGTAAGCTTTAATTTCGTCTTAATTCTAGCAAGTGTTACTTGTTCATAAGCTTAAAATCCTCTTAGCCTGAAATTTGAACATTCTAAACCAGATATTAGGAGCAAAATCAGTGTTTCTAGTACATTCGAAGATAAGCATTTTTTTTCTTTAAAAAAAAAATAAAATTGTAAAAACTGTTTTCTTTCAAACTGCAAGCTCAGAACCTCAATCTACAAAACACAAATATTCCAAAATACTCTTTTTCTGGCATTAATTTGGTCGGCTCTCAAATACTAGCGTGCAAATGCTTTCTTAGATGCCTAGATCTAGATTTAGATCCTACATTTTAGATGCCTTTACTGTACATGGTTGTGTTCCAACAAAGACCTAGGAATTCCAGAATGGAAAGCGTTAATACTACTTTCATGTTAGACATAATTAGTTGAGAAAACATTTGAAATTATGTAATTTCTGTAGTTTCATTGTTGAACTTCTCAAGATTAAAAATCTAGCAAAGCTAAATGAGTGTTTATTCTGTTATTTTATGAATTGTTATGTTAAATTACTTTCACAAGTGCCATTTTCCACATGAATTTGACTGAATGATTTGCTTAGGAAATTGAATTAAATCAAGCACTCTGGAATAACCGAGGTGACTAGAAGTCATGAGGGTAGATGATGTGGCAAATCGCATTGGACAACTATTATTTTCCTGGTTTGCAAAGCAGCTCTCAGAGTGCTGTTGGGAAGTTCAATATTTGCCAATTATGTCAGAAGCTTTTATTCCTGGTTCAAAAGTTCTTTCTGTCCGAAGCAGATTTACAAGTTAAATCCAGTTTCAGAGAGTCAGGGCATGCTTTTCCCTTTATCATGCAGGGTGTTAAAAGCTTTGCAGGTTCAGGAGGTTTTCGGTGGCAGCTGAGTACCATTCTTTACATGTCATTTCGGCGTGTTTTGTGTGGTATAACAGGTTGAAGGCTTGTGAACTACTCTGTAGCTGACGTATGAAAAGGTTAGCTGTGTTATGTTGGAGTACAATGCCTAGCAATAAATGTGTCTTTCACAGATAGAAAAATGTAAAGTGATGGCATCTAAGAAGAAGCCCCTGTGGCTTGAGTTTAAATGTGCAGATCCAACCGCTCTATCAAATGAAACCATAGGCATCATCTTCAAACACGGAGATGACCTCCGCCAGGACATGCTTATTTTACAGGTATGATAGCTAAAATGCTGTGTTATAGCTGTAAAGTGAATAATGTGAATATTTAACTATTGTTTTACTTTTCAGAAATGTACGCATTTTCTTTACTGTCCACATAAAATAGGAGGCCGTCTTTCATTTTTTAAGCTGTATGAGAAGCTGATATTAAAACTGGATCTTCTTTTTGTACTACAGTGTTTTATGTTACTGCTACCCTGTTTTTTCCTGCCATATGCCATCCATACGCCACATTTTAGTGTTCTAGAGAAGGAATCTGTTATTTAGTGCAAGATGGCCTGGTTTTCCAAAGAGTTTCTATGATTTATTTATGCAATGGGTGAAGTTACAAATGAAAAAGAAATTGGCAGGTACCATTGCTGCAGTAATATTTCATCGATTGTTCTGACAAACTGGCTTGTTAGCACTTTTGGTAGTATTTATGGGGGAAAATGGGTGTAGTTACTAATGTGTTCAATCTCATATCATGTAGAAATCACACAAGGTACTTATTAATACTTTATAAAACACCAGAGAGTGCCTGAGCACAGGACAGGATAGGAAATATTAATCTGGGTTCTGTAAGTGATAATCGTAAATGGCTGAATGCTTTCTGTGTTTATCTCTCAAGCAGCAAAATAGACAAGTAAGCTCAGCCCTGTCTCAGACGTATGGGTGGTATTATTTCTGTGAGTAATAAATAATGCCCAAACAACTTGAAATAACTTCGTGTATGCATTTTGTTTTTACTAGATTCTTCGAATTATGGAATCCATTTGGGAAGCAGAATCCTTGGACCTCTGTTTGCTACCGTATGGCTGTATTTCTACAGGGAACAAAATAGGTATGAGATCATGCTTACTGTAATTAGAAATTTAAAATATCATTTATTCATACTTGGTATGAAGAAGTGGTGAAAGTGAATGACTTATTCCAGATGTTTTTTAATGTATTAATAAGAACGAAACAGAGAAAAGGATTAAAATAACAAAACATCTGTGTTTTTTCCTGACCTAAAACTTCATACCTTGTACTACATAAAAGCAACAACATTAGTTAACAGGCTGTTCAGTCAATAGTTCTCATTGGGCATTAGGTAACACAGCACAGATCATCTGTTTTCTAGAATTTATGCTGGGAGAAATCAAGGAGATGCTTTTGAAGCTTCCAGGAGGACCATGTGATGGTGTGTAGAGCAGCTTGATTAGCTTGGGAAAAGTCCATTTACACCCAGAAATGCCAAACTGATTTATAATTTGTACTTTCTGATGGCTCCAAGCTGACTCACTGTGATTGAGTTTGCATATATTATGTATCCTAGCCCATCCACTTTGTACAGTTTCCTAGTACCCAGATAATACAGAATTGTTTGTAGAGTTAATTTTACTGACCAGTTCATGAACAACTGGCTGGAGGAAAAACCTCCTTCATGTAGAAAAATCAGCCATGTCCAAATGAAGCTTTGGTGCTGAAAAGAACGCTTTGGCAGGTATAAACCATGCATCAGTGAGATGGATTAACAAGTACTGCTCTGCCATTTACTCAAAGCCTGGACATGTAAAAATTACTAAGGTTATTAACTCCTGTCATCTGTGTAGTTAGCAGTATGATAATAACTGCGTGGATAGATAAAGTAATGATAATATAAATATCATTTAATTTCTACAAAATATTTTGCTTTATGGATTGAAAAATGATGAACTGAGTCCCAATAAAATTAAGAATTCTTTTTAATAAATATCTGTAATGTACTTCATCTCTAAAATACATTGCCACATAAAATTTTTATCATCTTTTCTTTTGGCTTCAAGATTTCTCAGCAATGCAGAGAAACCAGTCTTGCTGATAAAATAATCGGTTGCATGACACACAAGTTTCCTTTCTCTTAATATAAGTGTTTTAAAACTAAATAAATCATATTGGTAGAATTCTAATAAAGGAAATGGAATACAATATATCAAAATCCTAACTGCACTTTGACTGTAAATACAGGGAGTTGTGTTTTTCTTTTTTTTACCCTTAGGTAGGTTATAAAAAAACAAAACAAACAAACTATTTTCTTTTAGACAGATTTCAGGATTTTGTTTAATTTTATTTAAAATCATCTTAAGGCAATTTAACATATTGAAATAATTGGGGAAAATGCAGGAATTCTGCTAGTGACCATAGCATTCTCATATCCAACTTAGAGACTTCAGGTTTCTTTCATGAATTCTTAATTGACTCCCCATTCTTTGGTTTTTGATTAGGAAATAATTGTTAGTTTTCCTACTTGCATGGTGGAGATGTAAGAGTTTAGCACCCCCCCAGCACCACAGTAGGGGCATGGTTAATCACATAAAGGCTTCTGTTCCTTTTGCTGAGAATACCTGCAGCCTAAATTAGTAATACCCAATCTGGGGCGCTTTGATGTAGAGCTTATGCTTGTTTGGAACACAGCCAAAGAGTGGTGAGATGCAAACATTACTTCATGATACTCATTTGTGGTTTTCTTCCAAGCTGCTTCTTCCCTACCTCATAATATTTCCATGAAACTTGGGGCATTTTCTGTGTATTTACACCAGGACAATACCACATTTTACACTGAGTATATGGAAACAGCCGAGCGTCTTACAGATTTCCTGACACCTGGCTGGTATCCCCTCCTGTATAGATCTTTCTCAGTCTGCTGGAGACATCTGCATTTAATGCAGTTTGCAGTGTAGGAAACATCTGCCCTCTCCACTGCTGCTGCCAAATAGACCTCAGGAGGAAGAACTTTCTCTTCTGTGTATCACCGGTAAAAGATCGTACCCTATTATCTCTCCCCTTGACGTTGCCATATGTTCCTGGCTCTGCAGAGCAATTATCACTACTTACTAAGCTGTATCACTGCCAAATTTAAAAAGTTCAAGCTGGCACATAATGTAAAAGTCACCTGCTTTAGTACCACAGATCCCTAGAAACACTGTGGATTCCTCCCAGTTGAATGCAGCTCAGCTGAGACACTTTCCCAGTAACTGAAGCCTAAGACTAACCATACCTACAGAGAGACAGATCTGTATTTAGAGGGATTTGCCAGTAGAGATTTACTATTTCAGCATTTTATTTTTATTTTTACCTTGGTGCCTTTAAAGTATTTACTCAGGCAGAATAATCTTTACAACATTTTGTGTAGGTTTTGTATCAGTCTTTTGGCACTACAGTTAAGAACGACCAGTAAAGGGCTTTCATGAGCATCTGCTTTAAAATCTGCAGGCTTTTCACACTGCTAATCAATACAGCTTTGCTGGGAGAACTTGAAAATGAAAATGAAAGCAGAAGATGCCTCCTGCAAAAGCTCCACTCCCCTGGAATCAAGAAGCTGTTGACCAGTAGAGGGAGATTTGTGAGCACAGAAGGGGGAAGCTTTCAACAGCTGGAATGTGATCTGGAACTCACTGAGGAGGAAAGCAACAGCTTGACAAAATGCAGAGTTTTTTAATTTGGTGGTGGTGGTTTTTGGAGGTCATATTTCCACAATAGTTTAGTTACAAACAAAACCGCGTCTTTTTCATGACAGAGGAAATACCACCAGGGGAGAATTTATCTATGCATAGAAGACAGAGGAGAATTTATCTATGCATGGAGCTGGAGATTACTATTCTTTTTTCTGTTACTGAAAAATTTGCACATAATTCACTACTTGCAGAAGAGCAGGACAATGAATAGGTAGAAATCTGTTTCAGATAGTCAAACTGAATCCAAATCAGAAACTGCTTTGAGTCACTTCTGAGAGAAAGGGATATTTCTGTTTGGTTGCTTATCATTCAGCTGGAACTGAGGCCAGGCTTTTACCTATAAGACACTGTTGAACTTGAACTGGAGGAAGAAAATATATTTCCAGTTACCAAATAAATTCATCTGAAATCTGACCTTCCCTCATACAGGCATATAGAATATAAGAGGAGACTGCATCTGCTGGTCTTGGCTACAGTGCAGCATTGCAATGTAGCCTCCCTTTCTTCTTTCTCTCTCTAGGGTACCCGATTTTTGTATGACTTGTTAGTATGAAGGGTAAATTCCACGTTTCTGCACATATTGCTGTGATGCACTGATTTGCTTTTGTGAGGATCTGTTCAGTTTAGGGACTTTCTCCCTTGTCTGCTGTTGACCCTCCCATGGCCAGTGGGAAAAAGACTGGTTGTTGGATTGTGTTTTTCTCCTGGTGAAGAGCAGTGTGTCCTTACTGACTTGTACCAACGTGTAGGCACCTACAGCAAGAGTTTTCCACCAGCAAACCACTGGCATGCTGGTATTCCTGAACCTTCTTGTGTTAATGCACATGTAATCTTAAATGGGATTTACTGTGGGAGGGCCCACAACAGCTCTATCTGCATCACTGCTCCTCTGGTATCACTTTTGTTTCCAGGCTACCCCAACGCTGTGGCTTCTCTTCAGCTCCTCAAATCAGTGAAGCTGGGGAGAAGCTTTTCAGCAAGTGGGTGGTAGCCACGCTCCTGCAGCGTATCAGGACAAGAGAGGTTTTTCCTCTGCTCAGGAAAAGCCTCGTGCAGCCTCATGTACACTCATCGCGTGATTCTTTCCATTTTAAAAGGTTTTACATTCTCATGGAAGAGTTTAGGATGCCTGGGTAGTTTGGAGCTCTGGCTGGCTTCAGCCGGGAGTGGGCAAGAACCACTGTTGCTTGTAAAATAAATAGCTGCTCACAAGCAATGACATTATGCGGTTGGTATAAAAACTGCAGTTTAAATTATTATTTTGCATATTGTATATGCTTTAATGTACATTTAATATAAATCCTGGCTTTTCTCCTTTGCTTTCTGTAGGAATGATTGAAATTGTGAAAGATGCTACAACAATTGCCAAAATTCAGCAGAGTACAGTTGGTAACACCGGCGCATTTAAGGATGAAATACTCAACCAGTGGCTGAAGGAGAGATGTGTCATTGAGGAGAAGGTGAGTTCTTTGAAATCAGATGTTGTGGTTTAACCCTTCAGGAAGCTAAGCACAACAGAGCTGTTTGCTTACTCTGCCCCACAGTGGGATGGAGGAGAGAATCAGGGGAAAAACACCTAAAACTTGTGTGATGAAATGAAGACAGTTTACTACCCAGCAACAACTAAAACATCACTGTGCTGTCAACATTATTTTCCTCCTAAATCTGAAACATGGCACCGTACCAGCTCCTGTGAAGAAGATTAACTGTGTCCCAGCCTAAAACAGGACACAGAGTTTTACAATGCACTCTACTAATTGAGGGTTTCTAACTGTAACACGGTTGTGTTTACGGTTTTGTTACTTAAGTGAGTTTGAAAAATCCATTCATTTTCCCTGCGCTCAGCTGTGAGCTTCTGTGAAAGAGCCTTCTGCATCCAGCTGGCAGCCGGGCTCCTGAGTAACAGGATGCTTTAGAAATGGCTCCTTTGTCAGTGTTATTTGGAAGTGATACACGAGGAGCAGATTGAAAGGACATCTAGGAGCACTGAGAGGCAGTGTGGTTTTAGAGTATTTTAAGCACAGGTTTGGGTACTCACAACTCCTTTATTTAGGAAGCCAATTCCTTATTCTTATTCACTGGATAAGGAGTTGGCTTAAAGGCTGCACCCAGTGAGTTGCAGTCAATGGCTCTGTGTCCAAATAGAGGCCACTGACGAGCGATGTCCCTCAGGGGTCTGTCCTGGGACCGGCGCTGTTTAATATCTTTGTCAATGACACAGACAGTAGGATTGAGTGTACCGTCAGCAAGTTTGCAGATGACACCAAGCTGAGTGGGGCAGTCGATATCCCAGAAGGAAGGGATGCCATCCTAAGGGACCTGGATGAGCTTGAGAAATAGGCCTATGTGAACCTAGTAAGGTTCAACAAGTCCAAGTGCAAGGTGCTGCACCTGGGTCGGGGCAATCCCAGACATGAGCACAGACTGGGAGAAGAACTCATTGAGAGCAGCCCTGCAGAGAAGGACTTGAGGGTTCTGGTGGACGAAAGACTCAACATGAGCCAGCAGTGTGTGCCTGCAGCCCAGAAGGCCAACTGCGTCCTGGGCTGCATCAACAGAGGGGTGGCCAGCAGGGGAGGGAGGGGATTGTGCCCCTCTGCTCTGCCCCACCTGGAGCCCTGCGTCTGGGTCTGAAGCCCCCAGCACAAGAAGGGTGTGGGGCTGTTAGAGTGGGTCCAGAGGAGGGCCACAGAGATGATCAGAGGGCTGGAGCACCTCTCCTGTGAAGAAGGGCTGAGGGAGCTGGGGTTGTTCAGCCTGGAGAAGAAAAGGCTTCAGGGAGACATTGCAGCTTTTCAATACTTAAACTGGTCTTACAAAAAAAAGATGGAGAACAACTTTTTGCTCAGACAGACAATGAAAGAACAAGGGGGAATGGTTTTAAACTAAAAGAGTAGAGATTTAGATGAGGTGTTACGAGGAAATTCTTTACTCAAAAGGTGCTGAGGCACTGGAACAGGTTGCCCAGAGGAGCTGTGGATGTCCCATTGTGTTTTACCCAGCTGGACAGCTGAACTCCACCACAGCCGCTCTCTCACTCCCCCTCCTCAAAGGGAAAGGGGATGAAAACACGATGCAAAGGGCTCAAGGGTTGAAATAAGGATGGGGAGATCACTCAACAATTATTGTCACAGGCAAGACAGACTCAACATAGGAAGATTAAGGTAATTTATTACCTGTTACTAACAAGCTAGAGCAGTGAGAACCTAAAAGCAAACTAAAAACACCTTCTCCCCATTCACTGTCTTCTGCACCCTCTCCCCAAGCAGCACAGGGGAATGAGGAATGAGGAAAGGCTCCCCACGCTTCCCCTTATTCTTTCTCAGAAGGTGTGAACGACTGTACGCTTATTTTACTTGAGCTAAGGTGTAGAGCCACAGCCAGTGCAGTGCAGGGTTGTGATCTTAATCTCCTCTGTGCAACAGTGTTCTTTTTAAGACAGTTTGTTTAACTTTTGCTTGATACACACTGACAGAAAGGCATACAAATTTGAGAATGACTGAAGAAACGTTAGTTTGTAGCACTGAAGCATTTAACATCTCTTATATCTATTTTTAGTTTCAGGCAGCTGTGGAAAGGTTTGTTTATTCCTGTGCTGGATACTGTGTGGCAACCTTTGTACTTGGAATAGGAGACAGGCACAACGATAACATTATGATTACAGAAACAGGTGAGTTTGGGCTTGTTGATGGTTGTGGTTTTTTTTGAGATTTTCGCAGAAGATGTGAGGACTGTCTACACTTCACTAGATTTATGTTTTAATCTAATAAATATTTCATGTAACAATGAATGAAGAAAAAGAATCCAGTTCTGTCAGCATTGCTTACAAATTCAGGTACTTGCATGACATCGAAGCCTATCGTCACCCCTTTTGGCCTTCTTATAAGCTCTAGATATTTATCATTAACAATGCAGTTCTTTTCCAAGGATGAGTGTTGCAAACTAAGTCATGAGGAATGTAAAAGTAATCTTTATGTCTAGGTACAAGATCTAAAAGCCAAAAAACTTTACAAAGGAGACAGCTATTCACCTGCTGTCAGAATGCAGATGTTACTGGACTGTGTGTTACTGGAGGAACATCACTGGTTTATATACCTTTGTAGAAAATCCTAGAAAGTGTACGTGGAGTGCAGTGGTTTTACTACTGAAGTCTGCAGGATGGTTTGTCACAGGACAAAAGGGTTCCTCGTCTACCAGAACACAAAGTGACATCAAACTGAATGCCAAGCTGCAGTGATTTTATAGTGGCAGAGAACCTTAGCTGCACAAACACCAACTTCTATTTTTTCTTTTAAACATAAGCATAATCAGAAAAGTGAGCATACTAAAAGCAATTTAAACATGAGCATACTAAAGCAGGGGCAAAGCACACTTGACAAACTGGTACCTTTAAGATTAATCACACCCACTAATGAGCTAAAATTGGGGAAATTATCAACCTCTCATACTCCCTGCAACATCGGAGATCTTCACTGGGCGGCACCGCTGGACCAACCAACAAGAGCTACCCTGAATTTGAGTTGGGGAGCTACTCTTGCAGGGTTGCTGCTTTTGGTTGCCTGACTGATGAGCTGATGCAAGAGCACCAGGTGTGTTTCCAGAAGGTTGCTGGTCCGTGAATACCAGACTGTTGTCTACTTAACATCAATGTCTAGAGGAGGACATTGTCTAGACCATTCACAAGTGACTCGGTAGGTCAACACAACCGTGTCAGCTGTGAATAGGCCATTGATATGTTTAAAGATGTGATAAATCACAGATTTTTTTGTGTAAGTTGGCTGTGCAAGCATGTTACATGAGCATTCTGTGGTCCTTTTGTCCCATGCCATACCCTAGGAAAGAAGCATCTCACCATGTGGTTACAAGCCTCCTGAAAGAACCTAGATTTTTTGTATTACAAATCTTGGCAATTATTTCTGTGACTGTGTAGTGATTCACCCCCAATTTTACTTCTCTATGGAAGTCCCAGAAAGGACCCCAGATCAAGCAGTACATATGAGGGAGTTTTATTTGGTCTAAGAAATTTACTTCTGGTTTCATGAGCTTGTTACTTCATAATTAGTCTTCACGTAACGCGAAGAGACAGAAAATACTTTTGGGTTTAGTTAGATGACTGTATATTTAATATTAATCATATCGTAGTTAAAGTTTTACTAGTTGAAGGCTGGAGAGAGGAAGTACCCTGAAGGCAGAAATGAGCTAATTGGAGACTACAATAAAAAAAAAAAAAAAAAAAAAAAAAAAAAGTTCACCAGAAGTCCTTGAGGAAAAAAATAAAAAGGCTCTAAATTCAACATTAATATATATATATAGTACTATAAGTATTATGTAATTCAGTGTAAGTGCCTGTTGGCAGAAAATTGAGGGACAGGTCAGTAGAAAGGGAGACAGTGAAGGAAAGGTTATTCATGTGTAATCAGGAGCAGGTTAGCAGGAGAGTTTAGCACAGGCTGCCTTGAACAACAGAAACCAGAAAGATGTGGGGTAGGTTATGGGGACTCAAAAGCTGCCTGAAATGCTGGAACATCTAAGGGTCATCCACCTAAGGGTCACTACCAAGTATCATCCTACATCATTTGATGTTTCATCTTTTTGTATACACATACCATTATTACAAATACATGTTTTTAAGTATTTTATTAAGTACTCTTTACATCTTGTCTGCCAAGCAAAGTAATCAAATAATCTGAAGAGCAGCAGGGCACTCTAGTCCTATAGGTGCAGCAGTCCTTAAAAATGTTTTTTTTCATCACTTTCTTGGGACCTGATACTGTACTACAATTTCAAAGTTGCATAGAGGGTGGCGAGGCAAACTTATGTACCTTCCTGTACTGTACTGAATAAATTGGTAATGCAGCTCGGTGAGGAAGAAGCATGTTCTAGTGCCTGGCATTAGCCAAAGAGCTGGACAGTGCCAGAATCCCTGGCAATGTGTAAGGTAATCAGAAAGCCTCCTTCCATGCAGTGATGTGCTGGGATCTGATTGTTAGGGAGCTGAGCCATCCAAATGAATCTTAGCTTCATTTTTGAAAAGTTGTGAGTGTATATTTAGAAAACACAGCAGTTGGGCCTGGTTTTTAACAACTTCCAAAGACAAACAAAAAGTAGCTTTGCCAGGAGGACATGATTATGTATTTCAAAAAAAAAGGAGAGAAAATAGTGTTTTCTGATGAACTAAAGAACAATCATATTTACCCCCAAAAAAGAGATTTTGGAAATCTAGTTGAATCCAAATAAGTGTTCTTGACAATTTATTGTATTTGACCCTAACTGTGACTTCTTTTTATGAAGGTAACCTTTTTCATATTGATTTCGGCCATATTCTTGGGAATTATAAAAGCTTCCTTGGAATTAATAAGGAAAGAGTTCCTTTTGTGCTGACTCCGGATTTTCTGTTTGTCATGGGGACTTCCGGAAAGAAGACAAGTCTCCATTTCCACAAATTTCAGGTAAAGTGAATATTTAGCTGTAAGTCAATTAAGCAGTGTTTGTTACTCTCTGAAATGAACATTAGTGCCTTAGATTTCAAAGGCCTATGCTCCTGGGTATTATGTTAATAAAATTTACCGAATCGTAATACAATTCTGGGATATTTTAGCTCCAGCTAAAAGCAAACATTATCTGTAGGATTATGGGAACTAGGATGCAAACACCCACAAAGCCACACTGACAGGTTTCAGTTAGCAGCAGACCAGACAGGCAGTCCTTTCTTTGTTTCTTGTTTTGATCGAAAAAACTTTGTCAGGGACATCAGTATTTGTGGCAGTAGAGGAGACTGACAGCATTAAGCAGAGTGTTCTGTGTAGTCCAAGTAGGTGTTCCTCATCTGGCTGTGCCAGTGTTACTCCTCCTGCTTCTGCCCTCTTGTCCTGGGGCTCAGCTTACTGCATCTGGACAGAAATGTACTATGGTACTAAACCATATCATATTCTGGTTTTGTGAAGTGGATGGACTTAATGCTCTGAAAGAGAAGAAAAGTGCTAAAAATTTATTCTATTGCAGTTTCAATTTGAAAGTGAACAAAAACAGTT
Source organism: Aythya marila (assembly GCF_965140915.1). Taxonomy (NCBI): domain Eukaryota; kingdom Metazoa; phylum Chordata; class Aves; order Anseriformes; family Anatidae; genus Aythya; species Aythya marila. Next base: position 192,780,902 of record NC_139042.1, on the reverse strand, counting down.
GTGATTTTGTTAACCTTGTGTAAGACCTCGGCAAGGAGGAGACAAAGCAAAATGTTGTTTAGTATATTTAGTGAAGTGTCTGAGAGCATGGCTGAGCAGAGATAAATGGGTATCTGGAGCAGTATTCCTGTGCACAACTTCAAGAACTTTAAATATGTGCCTGATTTGAAAGGAAGTTTCATGTATGATAAAAAGAAAAAGTCTCCTCCAGTCTTAGACTCAGAGCAGAAGACTAAATTAGATGTCTGGATTATCTTTGGATGAACAAGTCTCTCTGACGTGGTAAGGGGTTTGTTTTTCAACTTTGAGTACTTACTGTTGGATAGTGAATACATCCCTTTGAACATATACGTTATTGTACAGCAAATATCGAGGCAATTGTCATCCTTGAGCTCAGACCTCTGAAAATAACCAAACAACCAGGTGCTATTTTTGAATCTTTATTTTGCACAAGGCCTAGCTTTATTACAGTGTGGGTGTTTCGAAGGGGGCTTGTAGCTCAAATGGTTTAGAAGCAGGGTAGGTTTTGCTCTGGAAGTGGGGAATGCTGAGCCTGTGCTCTTAAAGAAGCCTGCGACCTGTTATGCATACAAGAAGGGTGGCCATTCAGCAGCTGTAAGCCTTCCCCACATGTGGGGCCAGAACACCCATCTGGGATATTTCATTTTGTAGAAGGCGTTTGTTTTGGAATCAGAAAACAGTTCAAAATATGAAAGCGTGCTAATAGAGAATTGGAAGAGTAGCAACGTCTTGCTGTCTACAGAGAGGTGATGTTGTGTTAGTGTATATGGATCATGCAGCTCTTCAGAGAATGCCTGACCTTTACTGCAGCAGCTCAAATACCAAAAGTAACAGGAGGTGATTTTGGTCTTAGCCTTCCTTTGGTAAGCAATGCCTTTGTAATACAGTAGCAAGTCCTGGCTTTGTCTGAATACAATTTCTTATTTTTTTTTTTACTCTGACTGTTCAGAAATGCTGTGATAGTGCTAGTATCAGTTCCATTAGTGTCATTAATCAGTTGAGCAGTGATTAACAAGCTTTACCTTTGTGAACTGTGACTGGTATGTGACCTGGTCATTTTAAGTGGGGTGATTTAGACACAGACAGAGTAATACTGACTGAAAAAAATGTAAGTTCATGTACAGTTCTGCTTCATTACATACTGTTAATAACCTGATATACTGGTACTACATTAAAAGGCTTTTCTGTCTAAGAAAGGCTTTTCTATCTCAAAGACCAACAAAAAGAAAGCTGAAAGCAAAATACTTTTATACAAGTAAAATAGTAACATGGAGCAGGACATGCATCACGATTTTGCTGGAAAGAAGCATTTTTTAAATTATATGTTCAGAGTACAAAAGTAAACAAAATGATAGCTTTACTTTTCAACTGGCTGGTTTTATCGTGTTTCCTAATAGGGATTCATTCGTTGTGCCTGCTGACTCATTCAAGTATTAATGGAGAAGTCTCAGCATTTATCCTTCATTAATTTTTAAGAGCATCTCTCATTAATTTGTACTTCAGCTACATTAAATATGTTGTACTTTAGAGGAATCCTTTGTTTTTACAGGCCTTAGTCTTTTAATATTTGAAAATATCTATGAGTTTTTTAATTTTATTTCTCTGTCACCTATTGGATAGAGTCCCTACAGATGTGTTAGCCACAGCTCATACTGCAGGCGACAGAGAAGGCTAATTAGACAGGTAACTTTGATTAAATCCACTGCAACCAAGTATAGCTAGTTATTAGTGAACTTTTAAAGCTGTCAGTGGCATGGCAGCCTTTATGAAACCGGCAGCAAAGCTCACTTCTATTAGCTGTTAGTCTGAATTTTGAGTCCCTTTTTGTTTGTTTTTCTCACAATGGTTTAAAAAAAAATAGATGCCAGAGGTTATTAATGACATGACAGAAATGTTTAGCAGAAAACAATATTTGATAAGCATGACTTAATCTGAGAAGACAAGTATTTTTCTGTACCATCTGTGAATTTTTCAGATGCCTCAGTACTGTCCAGATTTCTCCTCCTGTAAGTGTCAAATGTGGTAGCATTTCCTTTCCAGCCTTTGGCTGAAATCCGTGCAACTTTTTTACTCCTATGTGCATGCAAGTTTTTCACTTAGAATATCTAAGTTTTTCAGTAGGATGACCTTCCTGGTCTTTTGAGCTTTGTCCACATAGCTGTCATTAGTTCGCCTCAATTTTTCTTTACTAGTTTTTCCATTGAGTTATGAATGAACTTTCATTCATTATATCTCATTTATTTAATTAGTTATTTTTTTCATTACTTTACCCTGCTGACTTGGTCTGTATTTTCACTGCTAATCCAATAATCTCTTCTGGTTGTACCATTTGTTTCCAAATAAAGGTGATAGAAAGAGGAAGGATGTACAATTCATCACTGAAAGCCACTTTTTCTGTATTATACTGTACAGGAAAGGGATGACCTATATAACAGAACTTGGACAGTTTATATTTAAAAAAAATGCTTGACCTTTAGGATACTAACACTTATGACAGTTTCAAGCTGTCAAATTAATCAATTGTTCTTTGTTATCTGTTGGACAAGGGGGGTTGTTTTCTCCTCAGCTCCTCTCATTTTGCCTGTGGCTTTATATTAGTCAACAGTTTTTTTCCTAATCCCATGGTATTCACATACCCTTGACACACACATCTGTGTTATTTTTAATTCTCTCAGCCTTTCTCAGAAGTAACAAAAATGACTTTTCTTGAAAGATGTTAATTCAACCCCCTGTTCAATTCCTGCCTGAATAAATAACTGTAACAAGCAGATGCAGATTTTTTTAATCTTTTGAATTCTTACAAGGACTGCCTTTGAGATGTAGTGATGCCAGTTTCTTGACTGCATAATTGTTTCTCTGTCTTCAGACACCTTCGGTAGCGAAATATATCATCCATAGAGAAATGCAAAACCTTCTTTGATATAACTATAAAGAGCTTTCATCTCTTTCAAGAGGAACAAAACACACGCTAACTCTTGTGACAAGATTTCCCTGTTTGAAGTTGATACACATAAGTAGAATTTTTTTTTCCTAGTGTCATGGAGAGAAACTAATCCCTGTGAAAAGATGGTTGTGTTTTCTATTGTAAATTGTGCTTTGACCATTGCAATTCATCTTCTGCTTTGCAAGAACTAAACTGACATTAGAGTTTGTAAGTTCTCATCTTATTTTGGGACAGGATTTATTTGGAAATTTAGAGTGAAAGATTTAAGGGCCCAGGCAATAGGGAATAAAAAAAAATAGGAAAGAAAGAAACCCTACAGACAGATCTTCAAAGTATCATCTTTCTTCCTTTGTATCTTCCTAACCTGTCTGGTTGTTTGTCCTGATGATGCTGATGTGAACAGTGATACATGTTAAGATTATTTGTGCAATTCTTACTGTTTCTAAGGAACAAGAAAAACCCATGCACCATGTGAAAAATAAACCAAATTCCAGAGAGCTAATGAGATTTGGTAGGATTTACATTAAAACACACATATTTCATATAATTTTTAAATACATACATATAAATTTCTGGAAATGTTAATATGAATATTTAGTTGGGTAAAAATCAGCATTGCTTCAGCTTGGGTTTTAATAGCAGCAGCCTTCCTGGAAATATTTATCATCTTTTTACATTTCTGCATTGCAGGTCCAATTTAACTTTGTAATGTTTGATTGATTTCTTCATTGCATTGTTTTCCTTAAAATGTCATTTCTAAAAGTAAATGAGTAATAAATTTAATACAAGAAATAATCATTTCAATTTATGTATCAGTCACTTATCGTTAAGTATTCTTTCAAAAGGCATTTCATGTTTTTGCAAGCTGCAGAAATTTCATTCTTCTAAAGTTTATGCTGCTAAGCACAAATTATTTATATATGGAAGTGAAAATGCAATTAAAAAACAACAAGAACAATAATCCATTGAATCCGGTATGACAGTAAATGTAGCAGTCCTAAAGCCAGGCAGCATGCCTGAGTTTAAACTAGAGCTGTCAGATGGAAAAATTCCACAGAACACCAAGCCTGAAAAACCTTCTCCATTAGCAAGCCATCACCTCTGCACATTTTATAGACGTCTATATAAAATGAAGAATAGACCTCTGGAGGTGCTGCTTTGTTCTGTATCACTTGCTGTCCCACGGTCTTTAAATGGGAACCTACCAGCTTTAGAGGAAGATGATGAATTACTGCTGGCTCTTTAACAGTCGCGGGAAGGGATTATACAACAGGGAAATTAATCTGAAATCTTGGTGAAGCCAAGGCTTTATGCTTTAGCAATTAATATAATATTATTAAACAGTGCCTTTTGTTTGTACACCAGAAGAGGACTTGTTGCCCTCAGGTGTGTTCATGAATGAAGTAAAAGCGAGCAAGGGATGCAGACATCAATTTAATGTTTCTGCTCAGATGAACAGCTCCCTTGGGTCTCCTCTGTCTGATGTGTGCCAGTAATTGAATAGTGCTGGTCAGTGAGAGCACTTCATACCTGAGTTCCTGTGAAAATCTTAAGCCATCCCTTTCAGTTGACCTCATCAATTAACAAACAATTCTTCTCTTTTGTAGGATGTATGCGTGAAGGCTTATTTAGCTCTTCGACATCACACAAACCTGCTGATCATCCTGTTCTCCATGATGCTGATGACTGGAATGCCCCAATTAACCAGCAAAGAGGATATCGAATATATCCGGGATGCACTGACAGTAGGGAAAAGCGAAGAAGATGCCAAAAAGCATTTTCTTGATCAGATAGAGGTTTGCAGGGATAAGGGCTGGACTGTGCAATTTAACTGGTTTTTACATCTTGTGCTTGGAATCAAGCAAGGAGTAGAAAAGCATTCTGCTTAACGTTTTATGTAAATTAGCTGTAGGTGTGAATAGGAAGTTAGTGAATCTACATGTTATTATTTATGCATTCCGAATAAATGAGCAGTCGAAACTGCCTTTACTTTGCTGGCAGCTTAACTGGATCTTCAAAAAGGCAAGGGCTTTTGCTTTGCTGCTCCAGAAGATCTTCCTGCAGTGAAGATCTTTTTATTTTTTCCTGAATGCCTAATGATGTTTCCAGTTGCTGGATTCTGTTACCTAGCTGCTTTGCTGATGTGGCCTGCTTTTTTTTTTTTTTTTTCTGTAGTAATAGTGAAGGAGGAGCTTGAGTAAGATGATAACCTGCAAACTCCAATAGAAATTTTCCATGGCATTACCTTAATTGTTCATGAGGGTCAAGCCCTTCAAATGGGAAAAAAGAGTCAATTTAAAATACATTGAAATGCCTGTAGGAAATGTATTTCTTTCTCAGGATGGTTTACACTCAAGTGTTCTTCACCCACATCACTCCCCTTTGTCCCTTTCCTAACATTTCGTTCTTTTTGGATTTTTAATGTGTCATCAGTAGGTAACAGCTTTGATTCTACTATTAGAAGAAATTCCCTTACTGTTATTTTAGCCTCCTGACATACACAGCTGAGCGTGACTGTCACTCCAGGAGAACTTCAGAGTTCCCTGGAAGCTCCTCAGGTTTGAACCTGAAATTTTGAAGGTTTATTTTTGGAAGTTTTTTTACTGTATTTTATTAATGGGGAAGGTCCGTATTATATTACAGATTATATTCTTACTGTAAATTTACTAAAATGCCACCTGTATAGTAAAAGCTTTATAGAAAAAGCAATGGTACTTCCTTACTCCTCAGAGAAAAGTCCTTACATAAGAGTAATTGACATTTTACCAAATATTCGAGAAACCCAAAGTTATTTATTCTTTGGAGATATATTTTCAGGATATACCCATAAGGAATTTAAGTATAATCTTTGAAATTGTGTATATTTTGCTATTTATTTTTAAATTCTTGAAGAGACTATACTACTGAAAAGCTATTTATGAAAGAAAAAGATACCTTATCTTTAATTTCAATATTTAAACTTTAAAGAGGAAAAAATGGGCAGTGTCAAGTAGAATTTTAACTTGTGTACTGTAGGATACCTGCAAATCATGTGGTCTGCCTACGGTAGGAAAAAAAATAGCATGAGTTAGTCTTTGACTTCAATTATTATAGTATACTTCCTTCTAATTGATTTTTACCAAAGAGAGAAGATGGCTTACAATATTGCTTTTTTGCACTTGTGCCTGTGTAATTTCTTCTTTCATAGTAGTTTTACATGGGTTTTACATTACATTTACATGATTAACTGAATTTTGTAATTCTGTTATCATTTGCTTCAATAATTTCACAGAACTGTTAAGAATTTAACTACTGCTGCCACTGTTACTACTGAGTGTATTCTGGAAGGATTTTTAATAAATGTACTGTAATTGGTGTCTCTGTCGAGACACAGGCAACCTCTTTTTGAAATACAGATGTTTAGTTGGTTACTGTGCACAGCAATATTTTTGATGTATATGACAGACTCAGTTAAGGAAATCTAAAAAGTTAAAATGTAGAATATTTTGTTGTTCTATTATCATTCTCTACAAGATAGGCTTAAGAACATACTAAAGTATAAACTAAATGGTGAATACTGTCTGTAAAATCATATTTTTAGATTTGTATTTTGTAGATCTGAAATAAATTGACACGTTCTATTCATTTGATTTTCCTTCATGAATAAGCACTTTCCCCCAAAATATCAGTAAATATTGTCACCCAGTCATTTCAAGACTGTGTAGTCTCAGTAAGAAAGCATATCCAAAGTTCCACTTAGAGGAATTGTTTTAGTTCCATATTAATAACTTCAGAGAATATCAAATATCTTCAATTTTAAGAGTCTGTAGTGTTAGAATTTCAATTACTATAATGGTAAAGTGTGAAAAGAATATTACCATTTTATAGCAGCACTTAATTCATTCCTGTTTTGTTCTTTAAAGAAAAATCTGAAGGTTTTAGTAAGTTCCTGGTTTTAAAAGAACAGGTAAACCTACTGCTAAATTCAAATGCAACGTGGTCAAGTAAATGCTAATCACAACTTCAAGGCAAAAGGCATTCCTAAATCAGCCTCCATATGCAGATAAAGGTCTACAAGAAACCTGCACCCAGAGGAAGACTGTTTAGTCATACACTAAGCTTACACCAGTCAGTTTTATCAACAGTTTACAATGTGCTACACTGAATTAAGTACGGTATTTGTTACAGACATCTCAAACACCACTGTGCTGAAATAATTAGCAGGCTTCTTCATCTTGCCCATGAAGCATGCAGCTGGGCTGCCAGGCAGCGGTGAGCCCTGTGTTGGGTGTTTGCCCAACTTCTGGGAGATCAACGGTAGCTGCTCAGCCTCTTTTTTTTACCTACACAACAAGCTATTAGCCTGCTGCCACTTTGTTTTTAAGTAGCCGTGCATTCATGTGGCTGATGATCTGTTGGCTGTTACGTGCCTCTCTTAACTTCCACCCACAACAGACTGTTTTTTGGCCAAGGAGGGAGGGAAATAAAAGTAGAGATGTGTTTTGAGGCAGCCTGGCCTCAAGGTGGGATGGAATTGCTCTGCAAGTGAGGAGGTGGCTGGGGCATACTGAGGGCTGGGCACAAGGATGAGTCTTCACTTCCCTGGCCAGGTTCTGGGGCTGCTGATAGTGGGATGCAGGGTGCAGTGCCCAGCTGTTGCCTTGTGCAGGGGTGGCTGAGCACCCAAGACTTTGGAAGGTGTTTTTTTTTATGACAGCTGCAGCTGCCCGAGCAGGGAGTTGGACCACAATGTGCTGAGTTTGGGCCCAACGTCTTTCAACGCCTAAGCACGCTCTAAATAGACCAACCCTTCAAAATAGCCTTTTCATAAGGGCTATAAAGCAGGAAATGTAAATTAATCACTAAACACGTTTTTCACAGGCTCTAGCACAGCATGCAGAGAGAGAAAATTACTAATTTTTCTGAGTAGGTTTCAATTATCATCCTTTCCTGCTGTTATCCCAAAGATTTTTTTTAATTATTTTTTAAAGTTATTTTTAAGGTCTTTTTTTGTTGTTGTCCTTTTAAGATGCGTTATATTTTTCCAGTAGCGTAAATTCACGTCATTGCCTCACCTAACAGTGGCAATTTGATTCTATTCTTAGAGGCAGTGCCTCAGACTCCGTTGTGACTTCACGTACGCTTTGGCTCCAGCAGGATCGTAAAGATGTGGGTTAGCAAGGAGTGTGTCTCCAAGGCTCCAGCCTAAATATATTCTGGGACAGGAAGAGGTGTTGTAAGGCTGAGGTGTGTGCAACGCCATGATATTTAGATCTCCCTTGAATGCAATGGTTGCACTTGTTAGAGGTATTCAACCATTAGCAGAATATTTAGCCTTAATTAATACATACTTAGCAGAGTTTCCTGTAAAATACATCAGATGATACAGAAATACAGATAAGAACAACTGACTTGAGAAAAATACAAATGGGAATTACAACTTTTAGGTTATTTTTCATGATAAACCTTTATTACTATCTACTCTGCAAATCCACGAGTAGTGCCATAGATTATGTAGATTGCAAACTGTGCCAGTGAGTTTCTTACTCCATGTCATGTAGCCTTGAAATAATACCTAAAGTGAAAATCCAAAGTACCAAAATGTCTAGAAGGTCTACTGAGCCTTTTGAATATCCCATTAACAGTGAAGGACTGAAAAAAAAAACCAAAAAAAAAAACACAAGAATCTTCTGGCTGCAAATGATACAGTAGGTTGGAAATAGCAACCCAGAAATCAACACAGAAATCTGCAGGAAGAGGTTCAGCCACGCTCAACCCAGTCTGCATTTTGGAGGCAGAACTGGCCAAAAAAAGTCCTGATATGAAACTTTGTGGCAGGCTTACAGGAAGCAAAACTGATGCTAGAGAAAAGAAAGCAGCTTGCCTGCACTTATACCATTAAATAATAAAGACTAATCAAAAGATGCAAGCGATGGGGCTATAGCCATGTAATGTTCTTATATCGTCATTTCAGAGAGGAGCGGAGCGTTGGCAACTGGTCCTAATATGATGCAGGAGGAGACAATCAGAAAAGCATGTTTTTTCCTAGCTTTTGACAACAGTCAATTAAAAAAAAAAAAAAAAAAAAGGCTTTGAAAGCAGCCTAGCATTAGTGAGTCTTTCACCCAGGAAGAGAAAGGTTGGTGTCCTGTCTGGTGATAATGAGCAGGTGGGCACTTGACAGGAGAAACTTGTCCCTGCCTGCCCCTGGGAACAGGGGTTTGTAATTTCAGAGCATGAAAGGTAGCGTTAGACAAGAGCCCTCCACAATACAGGTAGGCGGTGTTTAGAAAAAGGTGCACCATTACTCAGGTGATCTCCTGAGGATGCAAAAGAAGAGGCTGTCACTTTGGAAACAGCAGCAGCACCGTGCCAGAAACACAGTTAATTTTAGATAACAAAAGAGACCCGTGTATGGCAGAAGTGCTATATCTAGTAAGTACGAGTACATCCCACACTTTGTTGCAATCTCTCTGGCGTTCAGCTTCATAAGTCAGTTCGCAAATGCTGGTCATGCTCTCCAAGCTGTAGTGTGTATGGCCAGAGTTTGCTGACACTCTGCATGAAGTGCATGAAGAAATAAATGGAAAAAGCAAACTGTATGTAGTGGCATTGCTGGAAAAGATAAAACATTGAGACACAAAAAGAAAGAAGGTAAAATCTGGTGTACTAAATGTGGGATAACCAGGCAAGATGCCTGAAAGGAGAGAGGAAAAGAAAACAGAAATGTGTTAATGGCCCATAGTGCAAAACAGTCTTAAAACTACAGCTCAGACTTTGTACCAGAGCCTCCTTTGCCTCTGAATATATCTCCTTTTATCTAGACTAAACTAACTACACCCAAAAAAGGCTACCAAGGCTACGACTGTTCGGTAACAGCCATAGAGAAATCTGGTGCTGCAATGCAGTTTCTTGACAAACTATCATTAACAATTCAAGACAGGGACAGAGCTGAATTTTGCTGAGAATATTTACTGTTAAATTACCTGAGATTTAAAATAATAAATTGTAAAGGAACAGTCAGTCTTGTGCCTCCACCCCAAATCAACGGGCAGGTGTCTGGGATTGGCATCGAGCTCATCGCATGGGGACGTTATTTCCCATCGTGATGGAAATGTATTTTTCCCTGAAGCATTTGAAGCTGGCCTCTGTCAGAGACAGGAGACCGGGCTGAACAGGCTCTGGCTGTGATGCAGGATGGCAGCTCTTCTGCTCTGCTGTCAAATGTCTCCGCAGAAGAGAATCTCGGCGAGATAAACAGATCTCTTCAGGAAGCGCTCTCCCTCCAGTCAAGGTATCCTTCATTTTGATGAGCTTCACGACAGCATCGCTGTTTCACAAGCCTCTTTCTTTCCCACGGAATATGATGTGTTTCCCAAACTTTACAAAACAGTAATTCTGACTGCCTGGAGAGAAAAATACCCAGAGAGCTCAGTAACTTTAAAGGGGTCCGAAACCGAAATGCTCTGGGCAGGGGCCCTGCAGTTCAGGACGATGCCTCACACAGAGGCAGGCCAGTGTTCATTATGCCACAGCAGGCCTCATGTTCTGGGGAGGTGTTAATGAGCCAAATGTTCATTTCTCAGGGATCTTCTCTGGGCATCTGATACCATAAGGGCACACTGATGGAGGGTGAAGAGTGGTTTCCAACAAGACCGGAGACTTGAAGGTCCTGTGGGCTCTGGCACTGGCTTCGTGGGGAGTCGGTGGCCGCTGGGTGCGGCTGCACCTTCCCAGGCCCTCAGGAACCCTGCGGCAGCAACCCTGGCAAAAAGCTGGTCAAAACAGGGTAAAAGGGGGTTTAGAAGTCATTAAGTAGATGGGCCTCAAGTGCCAGGATGAGCTGTGTGCTCTAAGTCTTTGAGGTAAGGGTGTGCTGCACCAAAGGCCAGACCGAAGCCATTTTATGACATTCTGCACCAGGCACTCAGCTTTTCCAAAACAAAAAGCAGGCTCCTGAGCCTCGAGTGACACCATGCACACCCCTCGAGGGCTCCCAGCCCACCACCAGCAGAGTCCAAACCGATTCCCTCGTCAGAGAAGGTACATTACTGAAAGGACCGCTTCACGGGATCCATACAACCATAGTTAGTTAACTGAATGTTAGTTAAATGTCCCTCTGAGGGACTTGCAGAATGCATCTCTTGGAAGACTTGTTTCCTAAAGTCTCATTTATTCCTGCTGTTCTCCTTTTCTTATTCTCCCTCTGCCTTTTTCTGTAAATGCTACCATGAGCACTTCAGAGATCAGTGTGCACTCAAAGATCCTTATTTATCCTTATATAAAAGCTTGTTTAGTTTACCCTGTCCTCTGGAGATCTGTATTCCCACAAGCCATCTAAACACAGTCAACAATGTATAGCATTAGGATTTAAAAAAAAAAAAAAAAAGAGAGAGAGAGAGAAAGAGACACTGTTTTCACAGAGTTGTTAGCACCAGAAGAAAAGAACCATCTGTCTTCAAGGGGGCTCAATCCCAAGCCCTGCACCCCAAACTCGAGAGGGCCATGGGTTAGTGGGTGACATTGGTGATAGGGGGATGGTTGGACCAGATGATCTTGAAGGTCTTTCCCAACCCTAATGATTCTATGATTCTATGATTAAAAAAAAATAAAAAAATAAAAAAAAAAAACTAACTCATCAATATATTTTTAGTGCCTTGTCTTTTTTAACTCCCTTCTATTCCTCCATCCCTGTGTTCATCTCCAAATATTTTCCTCTGAAAAGCTGGCCGTGGGTGCGCACAGAGATGCAAGCATCCTCCAGCCCCCCAGCCCTCCAAGAAGTCGACCACCAACCGTTCCCCACTCTCGTAGTTCTCTGTTGGACTGCTTTCCCACCTGACCCCCTATTCCTTTTCTATACCAGACCTACAAAGTGCACCGAAAAAAAAAAGTGAACATTCAAGAAAAAAAGTGTGCTGTTCTGCTACCTCATGTGTCTCAATAAAGATTTGCATGAGCTGCAAAGATCTATGTGTGGAGGAGTATTTTTATGGAATTAGCCACCCACATAAATGCTGGGAAAAACCCAACCTAGGCAGAGTGGTCTTTAGTTTACTGCAAAACTTTCCCTTTCACAAAGAAAAGGACTTTTTTCACAAAGCAGTCCTTAAGTACTTATATTATCAGGATTATCCAATGAGAATAAATGCACTTTATAAAATATGAACTTGGTTTGTTTGTTTTATCAGTGGATAAAGCCATAATGTGAATGATTATTCCCTGCTGCAGCTCAGGATCTTCGCCCCAATTCTCAGGTCTTGTTGCTTTTGCTTGGAGCTCTAAAACTAAAACTGGAGTACACTGACCACTTTTAGCAGCCAGGAAATGCACCACGGAATGATAGCGAGAGAACCAAATGCCAAAAGTGCAGGTAACTGCAGATACCAGCAACACCTGCTGGTATCTGCACTGGGACAAACTTGCTAAAAATTCTCCTGACAGTGAATCCCTTCCAAAAAGGAATCTGACAGCAAAAGAAACCAGGAAAAGATGTCTCTGTACACTTCAGGGTGCAAAGCACTGGAAGACCCAGCATAATGCTCTGTATTCTCCCTCCCAAGTACTGGTATCAACAGGCTCAGGGTGGAGAGGGAACTTTGTAATAAATATTTTTATTTCATATTTGACTGGAAAAGTGGCATCTTAATGCAGCTAGTGCAGTAATAACAGAAATAAACCAAGATAACAAGAGGGACATGGCAACAAACAAAAAAAAGTCCTTTTCTAGGACGACTAAGGCTTGAAGAAAGTAATAGTGTGGGACCACCACAGTGTAGTTATCCTAACATGTATGGATCTACCCAAAACTAGCCAGTCTAGCTAGTGGCATCAGTGACTGGACCTGCTGAGAAGTGATTTATCTACCTTCAGCACCGCTTGCAGGCCAGACTTCAGAGAGATCCCTTTTGTATATTATCTTCACAAGAAAGAGGCCAATAACGAGGTTCATAGAAAAGGCTTTACCACAATCACAATACCCTAATTTGCAACAGCATCAAAGTTAAAGCACACAAAATACCTATCAGTGCTATTTACAAGATCAAGAGAATAAAACCTGAGACTGAATCACAGGAAAGCAATTAAAAATAATTAAATCTCAAAAAGAAATGGAAACCATGCTACAGATGGGAACTGCCTGCCAGGATTTGTTTAAATACAGCAAATAACATGTAGTTTACAGCAAGACCTCCCAAAAAATTTAATGGATACCACAACCCCTGGAACAATTAAAGCAACACTAGAAGTAGACAACTTGCTGGCCTCAGCAGTGCTATGGGGAGAAGCTTCATGGGAGCAGACTAGGGCACAAATGTCCATATCACAACATTTCTGCTCCAGCAGGAAAAGATGTATCTGTAGATGTCCAAAATTTCACAAATACATAAAGGGTATGGTTTAAAAAAAAATAAATAAATAGAGGTATGGCGTTAAAATCAATATAAGTCCAGAAGGAAAAATATATATATATTTTAAGAAGGCTGAAAAAGAATGACATCTGGAGAGACACAAACAGATAATTTCCCCAAACTTTTCAATGTCTACAAGAAATAAAAAGAGATCAACGAGACAATGAATCCCTTATGACAATCAGTCCTTTAGGGGAATTTAAGAGATCTGTTTAACTTACAGAACAACCCAGTTTTCTTGGCTACCAAAGACTTTTGGGAAGAAGAAACAAAGCTGCCTCTAGAGTATGGATTACAGAAATGGAGAACATCGTCATTGCGACTCAAATACCTCAATAGTGCTGAAAAAAAATACTCAGGAGACCTCTTGGAATGGTACACATAGGGAAAGATGGGCCATGTTCTTCCCCAGCAAGAATGATCAAAAATAGTTAGAGATCGTTTCCCTCATTCAAAATACCAGAAGCTGGAACCCAAGGAGCCTGATGATGATGCCCAATGCATCCAACAGAGCATAGCAGGAGTTGGCGGCTGCTCTTTCTTAACTCCGAGGAAACCATTACCCGCTGATAGCTGATTATTACAGCAATTTTTCAAACTCAGTCACACAACATGGGAGCCAGCAATAAAGCAAATCAGGCTGTGACAGAATCCCTCAAAATTCCCAGGTTGTGAGGGGGAGAGGTGTACAACACGAGAACCTTCGGTCTTAAATAGATGTTCGCGTCCATGTATCCCATTTAGTCTCTAATATTTGCTCAGAGCAAGATGTTCCTTGTTAATTGGCTGTGTGCTTTTTCCTAGATTCTGTGGTTAACAAAGCCTTGAGCTTAGGAAGCTCAATGGGAGTAGCAAGGCCCATGGAAGAGTCCAGCCCATGCACACATGCTGCATTTGGCACCACTCAAGCCCAGGCTGCCTGATTGAGAAACCAACTTGCAAAATGCTTCTCTAACACCTCTACCAACACCTAAAATTAACACACGGTGGCTTGCTGAACTGAATGTAAGTGCAAAAAAAATAAAAGGAAGGTGCTATCTGTCACTAGTCAGGATCTAGTCTGGGAATCCATCCCTGCTCAGTGGTTCTGTTGATTCAAAAGACCTTAAAGAAGGGACAGCTGGCAGAGGAGATGCAACAGGACAAGTTCTTACTACAATCTGCCTTCAGACCAAACATCAGCAAGGCCCCGAGAGATGAGAGATGGGCTGACTGTTCCTTACTGTAACTTATTTTCTTGGCTGTTTTGCAACAAATGAAAGCATTCTTTTCAATATTTTTTAAGTCTGCTAGGAAAACAGCACAACTATTCCTATAAAGGTAGGAGCATGCATCACTCCTGAGTGCCTACTCTCCAGCAATTGGTTTGCAGCTCGCACTATTCTCTACACTACTTTATTCATGGAAGAAAGACTCTTGGATGAAGCAAGCAAGTATCTCTCTGGCAGATGACTTGGAGAATGTGCATACCCCCAAGTCATTATGTGGCAGTGTTTGCTAGATTAGGAGTTTGCAATGAATTTATTTAAGGCAACACTACGAACATCTGAGGCGATTTGTACAGGATGGATGTTTCAGACATGCACAAGCAGCTCTCCATACTGTTCTTGGCCCAGTGGACAGAAAGCTGAGAAAGATACAAACCCAGTCAATCAGCTACTAATCAAAGCAAATGAAGATTGTCAAGACCTTCCCTCAGTTTACTAAACTGCTGAAAATAAGCAAAAGCTGTGAGTTATTTCTGATGCCAAGAGTTATTAATCAACATTTGTTCACTGGGAGAGGAGCTAGAAATTGTACTGTAACAAAAAGTGTCAAATCACTGAAAACTTCCACAAGAAACGTCAGTGATGACCTGTCTTTGCAGTAATTAAATCAGCAGGCCAACCTATTTTTTGTGTACAGGAAATGGACACACTGGGATAACAGCAGAGTCCGTGCTCTTATTTGTGCAAGATGCTGCCAGGAATGCTGAAACAGCAAATGCAGAGAACATGAGTGCAATGTTAGCAAGCCCCAGGAACCTCCTGCTTAGTATATAGAAGAGAAAATACCAATAGAGCCAACCCAAGCACAGCTGACTTTTCATGCTTTGCTGTAGCTACAAGACCCAAAAACTACGCTTGTTTCAGATGAAAGAAGATTTATTATGGTACTTCTTGACAATACTTTAAAAAATACCTCCAAAATTCCTTTGTGTATGAGAATATGTGGCAAGACACAAGCAAGTATCCTGACGTATGGATTTTTAAAGCAAGGAAGAAAAAAGTAGAGCCCTCCTTAATATTTTTTTTTTCATGTGACTTGAGCTGTTGCTGAGCACAGTGCATTTGAAAAGTTTTGTTAATAAAAGGACTGTTTAGTTTATTTCATCCCATATGGATCTCCATTCCTTCACACAGCTTAAACAAAGACAATAAAATCATGTTTACATTGGGATATTTGCTTCTTTTTCTCCTCAAGAGGTAATTTCTTTCATACTTCTGCTAAACACTGTTATATGTGCAAAGCTTAAGTACAGATTAAATTTCCAGCTGAAAATGTAACTTAAATGCAAACAGTACGTATCCAGGACTGAAGCAATCACTGAGAACAGTACGAATGTTCCTCTCAGTGTGGTGATCATTCCCACAGGAATGTTTTCTGGAAGAAAGCACATTGGATGCTCTGCTTGAATACTGGATGTCCCTGTGGCCAATTCTGGGTGGGAATTAAATAAATAAGATAAGCCCATGGTATCTCTTCACTTCTCTGAGAGGTTCCTGGTGTTGCTTTTTCACAAGAAGAAAGAACAGTGAGCATCAGGGCTTACATTGCCTTCGATATCAGGAGCTTTTTGAGTGGTGCGTAGGATACATGCCCATGGCAGATTACAGGCAAAGAGGGTTTAGATAAGGAAAATTGTTGCTGCTCTCTGGATCTCTGCTCACAGTACATCTGGAAGCAGACATGTTTTAGGTAGCCGGGGAGCCACGTGCTACCAGAGTAGCAGGGAAGGAGGAAGCTACAGCTGGATCTCAACAGAAAAATGAGAGCAAAGTTTTGGGTGCCAAGCTGTATATCAAAATAGCCAGCTTCATAGGAATCCCAGCAATACAAAATTGGAATGATCTCTAGTTGTTGCTGCAGCCTGGGCTTGGGAGCAGGATGTACCGTACCCAAAGAAAACGGGAACAACAAGACTCAGATCTGGAAATTCAAAGCCCATTTCAACCATGTCTTCTTCAGCTCTTGGAAAACAGCCTCAGTAAATCTCTCGTTGCATCATCATGACAATTTTCCCAGCTTGTTGGCTAAACAGGACCAGTACTAAATATAGGCCTGGTTGGCCTGCCAGCAGGAGCTTGCCAAACATGAAGGAGAGCAATTTGTCCTTCCTGAGAAGACACATGCCATCGTCAGGCATATGGTACCAAGCCAGAAACAATTCACCCAGAATGGCAAACTGCCCGCTACCTGCCTCAGCCTGCTCTATTCCCACACTGCCATGTTATCATACCTATAACACAGAGAATAATCAGGAAATCTCAGATTTTTTTCCAGATAAGCGTCATTCCTCCAAGAGAACTCATTGAAATGCAAAGTTAAAGAGAAATTTCTTAACACTTCATTTTAAAAAACACAGAGTAATCTGGTAAATTTTCACACCACGTTTAAGGTCCTAAACCCACAAATGAGAAGCTCCATCACCAGTTACTTCTAACATATAAATTGGGATGCACTAACATCTGTGACAAACAGATTGTCACAGCTGTCAGAGTGGGTCACAGAAAAATGAGCAGCATTTAAGAGGGAATTGGCTTCTACAAAGAACAGGCCTTCTAATAAATAACAAACTGTGGAAGACCTACTTAATGTAATGTGAAGGCTTACTTTGCTCAGGAAATGAGCTAATCACAGGAAAAGAAGCAACTTCTTCATGGATCCATGAGAAGATCATGGATTATATCCCCCCAAACTGAGCCAGACCAGTCTACTAGTAGCTCAGGCATCAACAAGTTCCAAGAACAAACTTTAAAATGACACAAAAGTATGAGATATCCATGATTTTTTCAAGACGCTTGATCTTTCCTCCAGAAAATTAATAAATTGTGGTCTTGCACAGTTTACAAAACAATTCTGAGAAATAAAATGTTACACTTTGATCCCACAGCAAAAGCAGGTCAGACACAGAGACCTATGTGCACACATCTACTTACAACATCAAGACCTAGAAAAATAGAGGAAAGCACTGAGATCTGGAGAAGGTAATTACTTTGTAATTCCAAACACAACAAATACTTTTGGAGATAATCAGAACTAAGGAAAGAAGTAGCATTGACTAAAGATGGGTCTCTAGACACATAAAGGGAAGACTCTATATAGTTTATTATATAAGGAACAATAACAACTATGTTCAAAGAGACAATTTTTATTTTTTTTTCCCCCAGTGGAAAAGGTAGAGGAGAAAGAGAATCAATTGCGTTGTAACAATAGAAAGGATTTGTGTATTGCCCATTAACTTCTCCATGAGAAAACCACCAAGATGTCCTAATGAAAGAATTTTGTGCTGGAGAAATTTTCCATTTCTAACCTTCAGCTAGGGAGCAACTTCCACAAACTACAGATAAGAAGGAAATTATGAAGTTACGTAAGTATTCATGAGATCGTTATCTCTCAGAGGGAAATTCAGAAATGTCACAAAAGGAGCAAAGGGCGATGGGACCAGCAATTCAAAAGATTAGGTGCCCTTTCAGAAGCTGAGAACTACACATTGCTACTGCATTAACTGTGATGTTTTGAAGTATTCAGAATTAGGGATCTTCTCCTCTTGAAAATGCATTTTGATACAAATGGCTTTGAAGCTGGTCATGTGTGGCAGAGTCCTCATACAGGATCTGGGCACGCCATCTGGACAGTCCTTGAGTCCTGGAAGTGGGTCTGCCTCTTCTAGCAAGCCTAAATTGAAAATCAGCACAGACTCCCGCTCTACTCTGCGCTGGTGCGGCCTCACCTCGAGTACTGTGTGCAGTTCTGGGCACCACAGTATAAAAAGGACATGAAACTGTTGGAAAGTGTCCAGAGGAGGGCTACGAAGATGGTGAAAGGCCTGGAGGGGAAGACGTACGAGGAACGGCTGAGGTCACTGGGCCTGTTCAGCCTGGAGAAGAGGAGGCTGAGGGGAGACCTCATCACAGTCTACAACTTCCTCGTAAGGGGGTGTCGAGAGGCAGGAGACCTTTTCTCCATTAACACTAGTGACAGGACCCGCGGGAACGGGGTTAAGCTGAGGCAGGGGAAATTTAGGCTGGACGTCAGGAGGGGGTTCTTCACAGAGAGGGTGGTTGCACACTGGAACAGGCTCTCCGGGGAAGTGGTCACTGCACCGAGCCTGTCTGAATTTAAGAAGAGATTGGACTGTGAACTTAGGCACATGGTCTGAACTTTTGGGTAGACCTGTGCGGTGTCAAGAGTTGGACTTGATGATCCTTAAGGGTCCCTTCCAACTCAGGATATTCTATGATTCTATAATTCTATGAGATGTTCAGCATCAGAGTTCGTGGGGCTCCAGGTTAGACAGGTCTGGAGGCAAAAAATGTTGAGGGATATTTTTTCCTTCACTTGGATCATTGAAAGAAGAGAGGGTTCTGCAGCTTATTTCAATATTCTTTAATCACTGTTGAGCTGTGAGTAATGTTCCTCTTTAAAACCTTCTTGACACGTACCCTGGTCCTTAGCTGAGTACTCTTTGTCTGGAAAGCAGCTATTAGGCACTTACCCTTATCTCAGGAGTCAGACAGTTGGCATGGTGCTGTCCTGATGTGTTCATTCTCTCTGGGTTTCATATGTACAAGCTGGATTGCTTGGAATAAAAGTAGGTTTTCTGTCCTGTGTCAGGACCCCTCTTTGCGATAGAAATAAAGACATTTCTGCCACATAATACATTCCTGCCATGTAGTACATTTTTTCAAGGATAAGGTCATCTTACTGTGCCAAGGAAACTCTTTTTAAGGTCACAGAATGAAGTCATTCCAAAAATCCACTGATTTTTATTTATGTTAATGCATAGCTTTCAAGCTTTCTGTCTAGCCTAAAGCACTGTTAATATTGACATGAATACAATTTTGGCTTCAAAACCCTTCTGCAGTCACTGTAGCTCATCTATATTAAATATAAAAACAAAAGAAAAAAACAACAATTTTTTAAGACAACATTGAAGTCTAAGCACTTAGCAGGATGTTCTCATCTGTTTTTAAAACATATCCAGTGGTTTTCAGACGTGGTCACTTCTCTAAAAATCACAGATTTTTACACTCCCGCTTGCCCTGTTCCAGCAGAATGATTAAGCTTTTCCATGTTTGAGCTGTTACCATTTTAGTCGTGGAGCTTAGCCTCATTTTGCAATTGCTGTTGGGTGACTAATTTGTCCTCACCCTAGTAGTCCCATCGAGTTTCCATTTGAGCAAGAACTTGCAAGATCAGGACCTTTCACCCTCAGCACCACCTCTTTTTGGGAGTGTAACTATTTTTATTCTCCAGCTTACAGGCATAAGAATGTTGACTTCTGAACTGAAGTATGCCAATGGTTGGGATACAAAAAGAAAACTGAAGCCATCAATTAAAATATGTCAAATTTTTTTGTAGAAGTCTTTTTCAAGACATCACCCTTCTAAACAAAGATTTGTTTATACAACAGAATAATTTTTAAAATGTTTATATGTTCTAAAGGTTAAAATAGCAAATGCTGCACTTTTAAAATGAAACAATGTTTAATGCTTTACTAAATTATAGATATTTAAAAACAGTAGGTATTTATCTGCATCTGGAAGGAGCAAGAAAGAAATAGTAGAGACCCACAGAGAAGAGTCTCATTTCTGGAAGCACACATCAGATTTGCAGATGGGCCTGGTCTGGACCACCTAGGACAGGTAAGGAGAGCAGTACAATCCCAGATCCTTCCCTCCCACCTGCAGTTGCAGTCATGACCAGGCTTCTTCAGGTATCCTAATCCATGGAAAACTGATTCCTTGGGGAGGCCCATAAAACCAGGCTAGCACTTTCTGGATTAAGAAAAAGATCTCAGCCTGGTATTGTATTGGGAGCCAGCCAAGGCAGCAGAGTGGGCACTGCTCACACACTGAGAATCTTTCTGTCCCCTCATTATCCCACTCTATAATAAGGATAAGACCGGCTGGACCTTGCTGCCAGCTCCCGCAGGACAATCTGGCAGACTAATGGTGGTAAAACAGGATATCTACTGACTGCATCTTCTTCCTATTTAGGAAACCAGGCTATGTTTTGAAGTCCCTGTTGGTGATTCCACCCCAGTGGCCTCTTCTTTAGAGGGGGTCTGCCACGAGACATTTGGACCTTCTGAACACTTGCACTTAGGAGAAGGAGATTATATGATTTTGAGAAGCATGCTGAGCCAAGAGGACTTTGGAAGCTGTGCTGTCTGCCAAGACCCGTTTCCCACTCAGAGGTCCTGAGGTGATTGCTCATGACGGTCTATAAAACCTATGTGAAAATAAGCCTCATCTCATTTTCAAAGCCAGATCTCTTATGGGCACCATTGTTTGAGGTGTTTAGAGCCCACATCTTAGAAATACCTGACAGGCCAGAGACATTACCAGGGACAAGCATACAAGCCCTTGAGGCTCTTGGTTACACTGTAGTTTTTTGATTGTTTGTTTGTTTGTTTTAATTTTGTTTTGCTTTGTTTTCCTTCTTTTTGTTCTTTTGGGAGGAAGAAAGACTTCTGCAGTATGTACCTAATGCAGATTTTCTTTGTCCAATAGACTCAGTAGACAGTTTTTGAAAACAATCATTTTGGAGGCTGACCTGGAAGGACGGGAGCATACTTTCTTCAGTGGGAGTTCTTGGTTCTTCAGGGAAAGATGCTTTTGGCACAATTATTTTTGTGGATGGTCCTGGCCGTCTCCTCCCAGAGGCTCCTCTTGATGTTGCCAGCTTGAGAGTCTCCACATCTGTGCCAGTTCATGGAGATCTGGCTCCACACTGGTGCCAGATTTTACAATATTTCTCCTCCTTCCTTCATAAGTTTATCTTCTTGTCAGACCCAGCTGCTTGTGGTCCAAGTCCCTAAGGGACAGAGGCTGTGCCATAAGCTAGATGGATGATGGAGAAATCCACAGGGCAAGACTCCTCTGGATCCTGGCTCCTTGCTATATGTGTTGTGGGGGGCAAGTGTCCTCAAGCAATCAGACAGGCCAAAGCTCTGGGAACAAGCTCATATTTGAGATACAATATATAAATTGAGGCAGGCAAAAGAAGTAGAGAAGACTACTAACCTGCATATTTGGCCTTGAGACTACATTTCTTCCTTTTCCTATTTCTTTGAAGGTTCTTCTGGATAATGCTGTAAGAAAAGAGGACATTTATGCAGGACATCGTGGTGCAGGTGCTGTGGGGCTCACACTGAAGATGAATCAGGGCTGGGCCAGTGATATCTTTTGCATGGCATGGTGCAAGAGAGCTTGGAAGAGGTCTTCTGCAGTGATGGCCCATTTATATGCTGTCTGGACATGCCTAGGGCACTGCAGAAAGGACTGCACTGGGACTGCAATTGTGTGTTTGAACACAGAAGACATTGACCAGGCTCTGTGGTAATGACATAACAGCATGGGTTGTATGGCTGTAAGGGCATTGTCAGATGGATTTTAACACACAAAGAAACCCTTAAGGTAAATGAGAAAAAAAAAGAAAAAAAAAAGACCATCAAGTGAAAGTGATCTTAGGGCAGAAAATGATGCTGACCTGAAAAGCACCATGTAGACTTGAGTGGATATGCTGACTAAGAACCATGTCCTTATTTCGTTAAATTGTCCTTTTGGGGCAGGTTCCACAGCCAAATCCGCTCTCTTGTACAACAAATTCATTATCAGCTTTAACCTCTCCATAGCTCCTTATGCAACTGCTGTGTTGTAAATCAGTCTGAAGCCTGACGTGCTTTGGCTAGCCTCAGCTCGTGGATGGTTCCTACGGATTAATCTGCTGCGAATTTGGGCAGCCTCCAAATAGCCCTGCAATGTAGGCCTAGAGAGAGGGATTTCAGCAAAACGTGACCATTGTCCCAACAACCGCCCGGGTCTGTTACACTCAGCCGAATCTGAACAAAGCCAAAATTCTGCCCCATCGGCTCCCAACAGAGCTATGTGCACACAGCCTTTAGGTGGAGTGAGCACGAATAATGACAGACCCTGAAAAAGGAAGAAGAACCAACTGTTACTGTCAGGGTGGGACTTTGGTTAACTCACGTGGTTGACCTTTCAGCTCCACACATGTAACCATTGTCCTCAGCAAATGGGTTCAGCATGAGCAAGGATTACTTACACGATCAAACATGAAAAAGTGCTCTTGCAAACGGGCTTGAATCTGAAAAAAAACCACACTTGGATATAGAGGGGGCATTGGGAAATCACGTTCTGGCAACTGCACAAAGTGTGTGCATTTCCCATAGAATTGAACAAAAATAGATCATGTCGAAAACAACGATAAAAAACTCATGGGAATGCATGTCTGGCACTGTTTGTATTCCACTCCTGGGGCTAAAGCTGGAGTATTGAAAGGGTGGTGCAATTATGAATTTTACTTAAAAATGTAAATATTTCTGTTTCTTATAAAAGTATCAAAAATAATCCCATCCCTTTTTTTGATGATCCATAAGTCTACACTGAATAGCAAGTTTTAACTTACTGCAAGTCAACTAAGCTAAAGTACCTATGTTGCATTTGTAGAGTGATTAATATGATGGGGTCTCTAGGTTCTGCCAAAATAGAAATAGTAATGTCATATACAGGCATCTATGTATGTATATGCCTGTATTTTTTCACATGTGCACATGCATACACTCATATGACAGAGACATAGAGAAAGGCAGTCCTTTTGTTCCAGGATCTGTAAAGGTCATTACATTTGGATTATTTTTTAATCAAATACACATTTACCAGTTCTTATAAACAAACCATCCTGAGACAAACTGGAGACTTGGCACTCCAGTGCACAGCTCTAAGTGTCCACATTTGTCCTTTAAGATGTGCTGTTTTGAATTAAGGTTTTTCTCTCAAATGTAGTATTTCCAACTGCATGCCTTCCTTCACAGACTCAGAAGTACCTGAACTCCTGTGGTCTGATTTCGACTAATGCCTGATAGCATGTCTGTCATACAGCCTTGTGTGTCCACCTACCCAATTCAAGCTCAGTGTAGATGTGTAGAGACACACAAATGGAGAAAGAAACACATCCTTGCTGGGGGCAGAATGAAACCATTCTCAGTTTTCACAGGATGAATGCTTTCAGGAATATTGCCACTGCATTAAGGTTCAAAATCAGGAAAACAATTCAGCTGGTGTTTATATGTCCTGTTGCACTGATACTTACACAGATGCTTTATTCTTCCTGCCAAGAATAAATACTAAATTATTCAAGAAAATAATAAATAGCAATTAAATCTATCAGGAAAAAAAATATGAAAACAAATACAAACAAACAAACAAACAAAAACACACCCCCCAAAAAACAAAACCCACGTTTAATGCTTACTAAAAAGGTTGCCTCTTCCCTAGAGGACAACATTACTTAGAACCACAGACTGCAGCTCTGAGTCCCTCCTTTCAGAAGTTAGGTCCCAATAAATGTATAATTCTCATAATAGACTTTTTTTTGGAGGAAATCTGGCAGTTATTGAGCAATGCAAAGCATGGAATTGTAGGGTTCTTTTTTTTTTCCACCCAACAACCATTTCTACTCCTTTGGACCTTGTTTTTGCCACACAGAAGATTTTCAGAGCTAAACTCGGTGCAAGTAAAAGGAGAAAAAGCTTTGTAGCAAAAAGGTTCATTTTTTTCACAAATCATTAGATTCCCCAGCTCCCTCAAGGAAAGTGAAAAGCAAAATTACCCATTCAGTACAGCTCTTTTGGATTTAAAAAATACCAAAGCATCCACAGTGTTGACTGTAGGTTTTTAAAATTATATTCATACCATGAATTTCTATTACTTCATCTTTCATAAGAGCTAAGAAATACTGCACCATTTTAGGATATTTGTGTTTCATTTCACCTCAGAGATATCAATAATTTGCTGTGTGGTACAGCAGCTCCTGTGTCATATCCTGTATCAATTACTGCACCATTTTTATTTGCATTATGAGTGGAAGAGCTTTTTACACTGAATTTTTAAAACTACAGACATAATCTTCACTGAATTATTGGTTACTTCAAGTGTTCCTCTAGAGACAGTAAACAGATTTACTTTCCAAGAGAAGATGTTGAACCATTTCTGATAAATGAGACCCATACTATTCTTTACCTTAAAGGGGCTAGAAGGAACCACTAGACTATCTAAACTGTGTTCATATGTTCAAAATAACCTTCGTCACTCAGATCATCTTGTATAAGCCTCTTCTACTGAGTAAAAGAGCATTTTTCTGGATAAAGGCTGTTATCCAAGCAGGAATACAGAGCTGCCATCAAGGGACAAAGAGTGTACTACTTCTCTTCTACCTTGGGTTCCAACTGTTTAATCTTTGCTGTTAAATATGCATGACTCATTGACTGTGGTTGGAAGGCTATCCTTCAACTTCAAACTGTTGTTTCCTGGTTGTCTTTCTTGGCTACTTTAAAAAACCTTCAGTACCTTGTGTTTTCCCCTTCTGGAGGCATTTATAATGAAGTGAAATTTCAGTCTTCCTTTTGATAATAATAAGGAACTCTCCCAGTCTTTTCACCTTAAGGCATTTTCTTCAGCTTATGAATAATTCTGATGTCTCTTTTCTGCACAGATTCTGTTTCTCAATATTCATTTGAACATACAAACATCAAAACTATAGGCTGTACACTTGTACATTGGTACTAGTCTCAATAGCTTCACAAAGGGAAAATCCCCCCTTCCTATTTACTGTCTCCCTACTGAAACACACAAGAAGTTCCTTATCTCATTTCACTACAGATTTATACTAGGCGTTCAAGTTGAGTTGTTTCTCCATTTGGATCCCTAAACCCTTTCAGAAGCACTGCTCTCCAAGATAAAGTCCTCCCATTCTGCAGAAACATCTTGCGCTCTTTTGTTCTCAAGTCAATGATTTAATATGTAGCTGAATAAAGAAAGAGTTCATTTAAATGGACAAGAGATCCAGACTGCTCTGCACCTGCCTGAGCTCACTGATATCACCATTCAAATGGGTATTGTGTCACCTGGAAATTATACCAGCAACATTTGTATTTACTTCCAAGTGAATGTGGGAGATGTTGAATAGAAACAGCCTACTGTCAGTTCCTGGGGAACATCTCCATTTGATGACTTTCTGTTGTCAGCTAGTTTGAGTGATGTCTCTGTTAGCCATTTAACAGGTTGTGTTGACAATGTAGAATGCCATTTTTGTGAACAGAGTAGGACACCGTATGAGCATAAGATACTTAAACAGCTTGTCTGCTACATGTACGCTGTCATTTTATCTCATGACTTTTAAAACAAGAAGGTTTGCTTTTAATGGCAAATTCAGCACTCGCTATACCGACTAAAAGTTCTGCTCATTTTTTGTGAAATTACAGGTGATTTTTAGTGCCCAAAGTGAGGTACATAAAATGATGGATTTTATAAGAGAGAATATTCAGCCATTTCTACATATCAAGGACCACAAAACTAGAGATTTAAAAGAAAATCAACAGCCATTCATTCACTGAATAAATAACCATTGTATGCAGCATTCACAATAAGTCATGAAGCTCGTAGTTCCTGGAAAGCCAGGTTTTGGGTTAAAAAAGGGCTACGGTGAGTGGAAAAGTAAGAGACTTGAGGTCAGAAAATTTGACATTCTGCAATTCTTGTGACCTTATTATTGCAGTAAATAAGGATGGTTGAAGACTCTGTTTCATGGCAAGTGTAAGCCAAACTAAATTTGAATTGCTGATAAAAGGATGGTCTGATACTGCTCCTACTGCTCTTTTGTCAGCATGATGATTCAGATCTGTCAGGTGTCTAATTTGATTGACCACATACCCCTACAAGTGCTGAAAGATGATACAAGCGAGAGGACAGAAAACCGCGCTCAAGGGTTAGCAGGGGTGCCATTTTGGGGTAAAACCCTTTGAACCTTTGGTCAGGTTAAGCTGATAATGAATTGCTGCTGAAAATGGCAGGGGCTATTTCATTTACTTCACTGCTATTCTGTTTTCTGAGGTGGATTCCTTCCACCCCGCATTTTTAATTTGGCTTTTCTGCCAGCTCATAGAAAACCCTCATTGACGTAAGTAAGAATTTGGCTTGAGTATGCAAATGGCTACTGGGTCCTTTGTATTCTAGATAAACTTAGGCACAGGAAGAGTTACATGTTTCAAATCCACAGAACAATAAGAACAGGCAGAACAAAACATATGAGAAGGAGAACAGAAGAATCCAGCAAAAGAGTTGTAAATTTAAGTTGTAAATTTAAATTTGATTGATGAATTACAGGTACTAGTTTTTTATGTTGTTGATAGAACTGAACATTCTTCTGACAAATGGATTTGGTTTTGGTAATGCCTTTGGTAGAATAATAATAGTGATATATCATTCTAATCAGAACAACAGAAAAACAGGAAACTATGAACCTGCACAGCTGCATGTTTGTTTTTGCTGAAAGAATCCATGGCTGAGTGATTACCATTAAAATCTGTTAATAAGAACATTCTGTAAGTAAGATTTGCCCAGTAAGCCAGCGTGAGCTGGTTTGTAAACTGAGAAGAAGAAGAAAAGAAAAAAAAAAAAAAAAAAGTAAATATATGTGATATTTTAAAGTCATTTGTGAAGATTAGAAATTGATGTGTGATTGTTGTTACAAACTGTGGTTGTTCAAAACTTACAAACCAGCTATTGCAAGATCAAGAGCCTGCAAAGGCATATAGATAAAGAGATTTGGAAGCAAACAGAAAACACGAAGGCATTCAAGTTGTTTGTCAGCAGCAGCTTTTAATCATGCAGAATGCAAAGTTTGTTTGCATTTAAGATTTCAAAAGTCAGGACAAAAGGTTTAGCACAAAGCAAAAATCTTAATAATAAAAATATATCAGGAAATGCACCCAATTTCTCCAGTAATTTCTACCCTGATTTCTGCAGTACCATACAAATTCTCTTTCCATTGAGAACTACCACAGGGAGCTGTTAGGTTGCCATCATAGGGCAGAGACTATTATGGGTGATATTATGGGTGAAGAGATCAGGGTCTCTTATTTCTGGGCTAGCTATGCAGCTGATCCAAGCAGAAAACAATAGTCTTTATTACCTTCAAGAAGGTGACAAAGTGGGTTTCCTTAAAAGCCTGTTCTCCACTAGTGTGCTTACTTTCCCCTCTAGAGAAAATCACGTCTGACCTGTATGGGGCATGTTCTGTGTGTATTGCATTGCAGGGCTTAGCCAGGGTTAATCAGAAGACGGGCGCTTGAGAGAACATTTTTGGAAGCACTGGAGAAAGATGTTTCTATCAGGCAAACAGTGGGAAGCTGGCAGGAAAATGGCTATTGGATGTTGGATGGACTTTGTTAGCTCAAGTTTATTAAATTTACTAAATCTTCATTTATCCTAGTAAAGACAAGCCTTGAAAGTCTGTTCTCCCTTCTGGGCTCTGTTCATTATCCTCTGCATGCTCAGAAAAGATCTTTCTCTGATCTCTGACAGGAGCAGTCCCAGTCTGTTTTCGAAAGCATGATGTCTAGAAAAGTCATGTAGGAGACACAGCTCTTGCTATTTCTCAGCTGCTACCTGTATTCTCCTAGTTTTTTCCACTACCTCAAACCAGGTGAAGGGACAGATTGGCAAAGCTGGTAAGCAGTGTGTTATGAAGAGTGCATCTACTGGCAAAGAGGGAAGGATACAACAGAAGTTTTACTTCATTTTCTTAGTAATTGTCGAGGTAAAGTTCTGCCCAATACCTTTTCAATCCAGAAGGATTTTTAAAGTTTTTATTTTCTCTTTCATTTCAAGATGATGCTCACAGCTGAATGACACATGAAAATTGGTACAAATTAATCAAACTTATCAAAGAGGTGTGAACTGATCCTCTTGTTACCTAATTGCTCACTCTGCTAGACTATAGCACATTTTGGGACAACTGTCCCCCTTACAAGGATTTAAAAGCAATTTAAAAGTCAAGGCAAGCTCCTTGGAACAGAAAGTATCTAAGGAAACCAGGTGACACCAACTTCAACTACAAAATTCACTGCCCTTCTTTGAGATGCATCAAAACTCAAGCTAAGTCTCACTAGACACATATATTTTGGGCTGTTTTAAAAAAATTTAAAATAGAGTAATTCTTCAGGGTGCCACCAATTAGGAATCTCTTGTTCAAGTTGTCCCAGTTTTGCATACAGACATCAAAGACTGACTCGTGGCGATGTCCTCAGAGAAGGAATCTCCTTTCACTTGAATGATGTCTGGGCATATGGGAAGCTCTAGCAAGCTAGGGAGGTCCTTGAATACATGCTTAAACACTTTTCTGTGCTGATGATAAATTCCTAGATTAATAGACAGCCTTGTCTGGCTGTGACAAGACCTCAGAGAAGACAATCCCTTTAGTCCTGGAAGACTCCAGTAAATGAAATATGGTATGCTCACAGAAGATAGGCACCAAGTGGATAGTTGGACCAAGGATCAACTCTTCCTGGAGGTTTCCTCAGAGTTCTGAGGTTTCTTCTCAACCTAACCACAAACAGGTGAGCCTTCTCAATGGTGTGAGAGGGATTTTAAGCTCCTTGATTTTTAAATGAATCACTGTGAAATGTAGAAATGAATCATTTCTAGCTAAAACACCTTTTAAACTGACCGAGATATGCATCTGCCCACAGTGTACAGGTGTCAGCCCTCCTGCTGCACTTGATTCTTGGCCACAGCAGCATATGTGGCTACACAGTATGCTGGCAGGGCTTTGTAAGGGCAGATGTGGTCAGGACATCTCAGCACTGGGGCATGGCATGAAAGCATGGGTGTGTTGGCCAGCCTGGCCAACAGCAGGAAATTTCTGCCACTCTTAGGGCCTGCTGGTAGAGCAATCTTCTGCAGCCCAGACTGCACTTGTGGTCTATCCCCAGAGGACTTGGCTTGACCACAGAGATATTTTTCAGGCTGGACAGTGCTAAAAAGCAGTGAATTTCATTTTAGATAAGTACTCCATAATGGCTTGCTGTAGGTTTTCCTGCAGAGACAAATGAAGCCACAAGACTGCTGCGCAGCATTGCACAGCTCCATCTGTAGAGGTGTTTCTTACCTGCTATGGAGCAGTAATATCACCCACACATGCACAGATCACTTACTTTACTGATTTGCCATGTTTATAGCAATTTGAAGATCCAACCTGTGAACCTAACTCTATTTGAAAGTACTTCTACAGGGAGCATTGGCTTCCATTTGGAAGTGAATTAAACTGAAAATAGCTTTGAGATCCAGATTTGCGTGAAAAGCATCACAGGGATTTCTGCACCTTGTTGTCACATTACTTGCTCAAAGCTAGGTCTTTTAGAATCTCCTTGCTCTTGCAAACTCAAATTTTGACTGCTTATCTTACCCAAAGCCCTTATGAAGTATATTTCAAGGCAGTTTAGGTAATCATGGGTGCCTAATAAAATGAATTATCAAACAGAAACGTAGTCCCAGCTCCAGACTTTATGGCACTTAATTCACTTGGCTCTAACACAAATTTCAGGACCCCCGACGCAGTGGCCAAACTTGCCAAGGTGATAACAAATCCGGGGGCGGTTCAGTTTTCGTGCTTTCCAAGGACCTCACTTGTCAAGAAGTGTTTAGAAAAGCCTGAGGAAAAACTCTGGACCCGTGGCTGCTCCTTACGACATGTAAGTGCACAGGTGATGACAGGCAGCACCTACTTACCGGAGCGCTAAGCAGTCCCTACATCACATCTTATGAAGGGTGTTTGTGCCGAGCATTGGTGCTTGGCAGTATTTAAATTGAACTTTTATTTTTTTATGTTTTAAGATTTTTTATTTCTCTGGCTGTGTTTTTCACGGGCATTAAGGCAATCAGCTGACACACAGGATGCGTTTCCTGGCACCACATCGTCCCTCCGGTCCTAAATGCTATGAATACATGGCCATCTATATCTATATCTGTGCACATGAACGATGCGGGAGGTGTCTTTTATGCCTGTCCGTGGCCCACCGGCCTTCCACGAAAAAACACAACAGCAGTTAGCTGCCAAACGCCTCTGTAGGGCTTGACTGAGGGGTGGGGGGTCACCCAAAAACCCCACAGGAGCGCTCGGCATCGACTCCCCAGTGGGGAAGCACCCACATCCCTGCGGGAAGGGGGCTTTTGGGGAGGGAAAGGGGCGAGGAGAAGGCACACAGGAGGGGCAGGGCCGCCGAGGAGGGCTCTGCGGCGGGGGGGAGCAGCCCCCAGCGGGGCTCGGTGCCGGGCCGGGCCGACCTCCCTCATCCCCCGGCGGCACGGGCGGGGGCGCTCGGCGGGCCGCAGTCCCCGGCGGGAGGTTGTCATGGTTTCCCGGGTCACATGTGTGCGAGGTTCCCCCGGCACGGAGCGGGGGGGAAGGCGGGCGGCAGGCGGCGGGGGCGGGGAGGTTTCAGTCACGGACGGGGCCGGGGACGGGGCCGGGGCCGCCGCCGCCGCCGTGCCGGGTGCGGGGCGAAGCGGAGCCGGAGGCTGCGGCCGCCGCCTGGCACCGAGCCGCGGGCGGCACCGCGGGGCCGCCCCCACCTGAACCGCAGCCCGCCCCCTTCGCGCTGCTGCCTAGGATCCCCCACCTTTTTCCCCCTTTTTTTTCTTTCTTTTTTTTTTTTTTTTTTTCCCTTTCCCCCCCCGTCCCCGGCCGGCTCCGGCATGAGCATCTCCATCCCGGCGGGGCTGACGGAGCTGCTGCAGGGCTTCACGGTGGAGGTGCTGCGGAGCCAGCCCGGGGACCTGCTGGAGTTCGCCCTCCAGTACTTCGGGCGCCTCAAGGAGGAGGAGGCGGCGGCGAGGAAGGAGAAGGAGAAGGACAAGAAGGAGGCGAGCGGCCGCAAGGCGGGCACCCCCGCGCCCGGCCATGAGAGGGGCAGCCAGCAGCCCCGCCGGGCCCCCCCGGACGCCCGCGGGGTCAACTTCGCCGAGGAGCCCATGCAGACCGACTCGGAGAGCGGCGAGGAAGAGGAGAAGTTCCCGGGTAGGGGTCGTTTTCCCCCCTAATCCCCTTTGCCCGGGCTCCCGGGGGTGCCTCCGGGTGGGCGGCGGGGCCGCGGCCCCCTCCCCGCAGCGGCGGAGGAGGAGGGTGAGGATGAGGAGGGTGAGGAAGGGGATGGAGGGGACCCCCTGGCTGCCCAGCAGAGCAGGGGGTGTGAGGCTCGTATTGCCCTCTGTAGCAGGGAGGTGGTTGGGGTCACCTCGCACCACGCTTTGGCAGCGAGTGGCGGTGCTGGGGACAGCCCCGTCCCCAAACTTCACCCCCCCCCGGCTCGTCCCTTTTGTTCAGGTGCGCTGGGCGGGGTGCCCGTGTGCAGCACCCGCTTCTGGGTGTTATTTGGGGCTCTTTGCTTCCTACGCATAGGCCTGGGTACTCCTGATAAACGGCAGCATCCTCCTAGGGGCCATCGATACATTTCCCTTCTGGAAGAGCACGACCGCTTTGTAATTAGTCCGGTAACACATTGGTGTACCCGCACCTCTCAGGGGCGAGGTGCTGTATTTACACGCTTGAAGAAGCATCTTACGTAGCCGTGCTTCTGTGCTCGGCTTTATGAAGCACATATTTTAAACCCTAATTTCTTCTTAGAAGTCAGGCTGAGATTTTCAGCGCGGCAGGAGGGCCTGCGGAGCAAGCGTAGCTGTGAGGACAGCAGAGGAGGAACATCTGCAGCATCTCCCCTCTCGTGTGAGGGGAGCACCTATCTGCACCCAGCTGAACGCGTGTCGCCTTTGTGTGGCTGACAGGCTTTATTCAGAGACAACGCCGATCTATCTGATCGGTGTGATTCGCGGGACAAGAAGCAGCTGTCTCTGAAGGGTGTGTAGCACTCACTCTTTGTGTTGCGGGAAGGCTGACTGAAAGGTCAGTCAGTGAGGCTAGGTGGAGGAGAGGAAGTGGCAGAGCATCTTCTGAGCATTTTTTTTGAGAGCAGCTTGAAATTGAAGTATACCTCATCAGACCATGAAGCATTCATTCTCCCAGGTTGTACTGAAGGGAGATTTACTTAACAGAGTACAGAGGCCAGCTGTTTGCTGGATGAGGATCAGTGCACTTTTTAAAATGATGACTTGTGTGCATTTTATCAGGAAAAAAAAAAACATAGATGTTTAAGAACTAGGTGAGTTTTCCTTATGTTACACTGTCAGGTAGTTGGCATTCCTTTCATCTGTTCTTTGCAGCCATACCGTGTGTGTTTAGTGAGAATTTGAATCTGTCAATCAGGTTCTGCAGATTTACATGGTAATTGAACTCTAATGCTGATTATATCATCTGCGAGATTGCTAAAAATCTGGAAATTTGCTGTATTTGAAAACTGAAGCAGGGATAATGTGGAAGAACAGAATTAATACCTTCATTCATTAACACTAGGCATGGTTTTCAAACATGAGGTTTGTAACGCTAAACAAACAGACTCTTCATCATTGGTGAATGGAGAGCTGGAAGTGCAGAAAAGGAGCTCGAATTTATTAGCCTATGCGTGTTACATACGTAACAGTCTATAGGGCATTTTGAAAAGCTTTTGAAGCATCATCAATACCCACAGTCAAGATTTTCTTAATAGCCATTCTTTTGTGATCTTTTCAAGATCACAAATAAAATATTGATTATTGTCAATATTTTAATTGAGGGACATACTAGAATGACGTACTTTAACTAATTGACCAAAGAGTTTTCTTGAAATGCACAAAAATATCACATTTTTAAGCCTAATATATTTAGAATTTTTAATTATATTTTGGCTTGTAATTCATGGCAGTTGGAATAATTAATAATTAAAAGTAACAAAACCAAAAATATTTGTGAAGCCACCTGGAAGGTGAATTAATGAGGAAGTTATAGCAAGTGATTACTAATCGTGTGCTTGTGTATGGGCACATTGTGCAGTAGTGTATATTTTAAATTCCAATTTTATGTCTGCCCTGAATATGTATGCTTTTAAGGTGACATAACAATGCATCCATTCAGCCTTTTGTTAATAACCGGAGGCATAAAGCCTTGTATTTAAATCATTGTTAAGGGTTTAAATACCAATTTAAAAGCATATTTCTTTTATGCTTTTAATTTATGTTTCTGTAAGTAGCAATTCTTGAATGTAAGTTAGGGGGGTAGCTCTTTCTTTTATTTCTTTGCATTTTCTTCTTTTGCTTTTGTGAATAATCAAACTGCTTCTGTATAGTCAATTTGCCTCTGTGTTGTATACTGCTTTCATACAGCAGAGGAAAACAAATTTGAAAAGTTTATAACTAAATGTAAAATAAAAAAAAAAAAAACTCTGGCAAGGAGCTCAGACCTGGTGGCAGTACCTTTTTTGCTAAGGCAGTGTGTTCAAAATGTCAAGTTGACAGTGCTTCTTAATTTGGCAATTCAAACAGGATGTTGTTGAAAGCTTGTTGGAATTGCTGTGTCCAACTCCTTTATTTATATTTTTTCCTTGGAATATATGTGTCCAAATACCTGCAAGCACTGCAGTTGAACACTTTGTCAGTATTAATTTTGTCCTTGAATTGCATTTCAGAAGGTCCTTAAGCATTATTCCATTTTAGAAATGACAAGCTGAGGCATAAGCTGTTTAAAAAAAAAATAATACTGTACTCATGTTTAAGAGTCCTATATGAACCACAAACTGAACTACATTCAGGTCCTGCGCTGTGTGTGTTACATCAGTCCTCCAAATCATTTGATTTGATGCAATTAAAAAACAGCTACCTTGTCTGATGGGGGGAACTTTATTGTATTGGGCATTGTAGTTCTGAGCTGGCACCTGGAGTTAATGAGACCTCTGAAATGACATTCTTTAGGTTCAGGGCATTCAGATTTTCCCTTCCTGAACACGCTGCTTAATTTGGAAGTGATTTTTAGGCCTTCCAGTATATATTTTTTCTGTATTAGATTGCCCTACATGGGTGTAGTAGGGTTAGTCAGTGAACACAACTAATTCCTATTAATATGAATAGCAATTACTTAAATTGAATAGGACTTAATTACATTGCACGTGTAAAACTGAGCCCTCTCTTAGCAAATTCTTCTAAATTTTTGAAAGCTTGAAGTGCTTCTTGAAAGGCATTGTACCATGTCTATGCAAAATTTGAAAATACTCAATAAGTTAATTGTTCCTTTACAAATCACTATACTTTGCACTACCACTTACATGTGTACCTTGGTTTGATGGGTAATAACCCACATTATTTGTAGCAGCTGTGTTTAAATATTTGCTCATATCCAAAATTCCTATTTTGTCTAGCCCTGATATCAATTATTAGATGTTTTTAGGACAAATGTTGTTCTTTAAATTCAGAATCTGCAAGGTTGACTGTGCCATTTGGTGCTGTGTAGCCTTTGTTTACTTTTTCTTTTGTTTTACTATGTTGCTTTTTCCCCAGATAGTAATGTATTTTAAGAGGAAAATACTTCAGCTGTCCCTCTCCTCCCCCGTGTCATTCTGTTGGTGTGTTGGTGGCATTGAGCTCCTTCCCTGGAAACCCAAGCTTAAAATGCAACATTAAATCTCAGTTTTACCCGCTGATAAGCAGCAAAATCTTATTTGAACGTTAGGTAAAGCATACGTGTTCTAGCTTACAGTATCAGTGTTAGAGGCTTGTCTTCTCTTCTAGTTTCTTTGTTCAATCTGATTTGTATACGAACATTATGTATGTGAATCATTTTGAAATAACAGGTAAACTGTAGAAGGCAGAGCATTGGAAAAAACTTCTCACGTGTCCATGACAACTTTGTGATGATCTGTGGTGCTTCATCAGGTCTGTGAACCTGCTGCTTTCTTCCCGAAATTAAACAAAAGCAGAAAGCACTGAACAGTTTGTAACCTTCTTCCAGGCCTGTCATGCAATGATGAGGAAGATGAGAGTAATGGAAGGGGTCAGTAAGAACAAGTGGGCAATACAAAAATGTATAGGTTGTAGTAGGATATTAAGTCATAGGCCATATAGAAAGACACGTAAACTTCTTAAAAACATGTATTTTCAAAATGAAATCTGGGTTATTAGGGGTGGTGGCTGAAAGCATTGCTATCTAAGCTTGGCTTAGCCAACTTTAGGAATGATATTTTAATCATTTCTGCACTCACTCAGCTGAAATATAGGCATACAAGAAATGGCTTATTTCTTTCTTACAAGGAGAGACCAAGTCAGACCCAGGCTGGAGCAGCCTTACTGAGGATGCAGTTTAGAGAAGAGAAGTTTCCAGTTGCAGGCGAGTCCCTGCCACAAGTGTATGAGCATGGGTGCTGTTGGCATACTCCTTGGCATAATTTTAGGTTATACCTACTAGGGCATTTCCAAATTGTGCCTGGTATAGCATACACAGAGATCATTCACAACAAGTGTTTGGGATGCAGAGAGCTTCTGCAAAGGAGAATTTTATCTGTGTGGATGAGTGCCTGTCTGCTTCAGGGGGCCGTGGTGGTCAGCGGATGGTCGCTGGCTGCTCTTACCCACTGTGCAGAGTCACAAAAACACAAAGCTTTAATTCTTTGCTATAAATCATAAGAATGATAAGAGTTTTTTGAAATAATGCTGTCCACTATTTTTGACAGGAGTAAACTAAAATATCTTCTTTCTGCCAATAGCTTCACAAAGCAAGCCTGAGGAAGTTGGCAGTTCAGTCCTTTTTTTCCTCCCTCTCTCCTCTCTAACCTGTAATCTGACCCAGGTGCTTTCTTAAGCTTGGGAGAATTATAGTCCAAAAAAACTTAGTCTGACAAAATTACAAGCAACTGGAAATGTGATCTTGTAATGGGAAGCATTTAGCAGCCTTCGTAGTAAGGAGCATGGATGGCTCCACCTCCTATGTATGTAATTGCAGATGAAAAGCATACTTTTGCTATAACAACTTTTTTTAAAGTTAATGTTTTCAATAAGACTTTAGTTGACATAATGGCAACCTCCACTCAAGTGCACCTGTGTGTCCCTGCTTAAAACAAAAGCATGCATGAGTGAAGGTGTATCACTGGCTATTATTTTGTAAATGTTTCTCTGTGCATTTAAGAAAAGCAGAAAAAATAATTAAGACATAAAGACAGAAAAAAAAGTAAAACTATAGCAACAATATTTTAATGTATTTCCAGCTTCTTTTTCTCTGAAGGAAACAGCTTGAAACCACCTCTGGCTGACTGCTCAGCTCAAAAAAAGAGAACAGTATTAATGCAGGAAGTATGGGAAGACATAAAATTCTGTTGGCGTGAGTTTAAAATGATTGTATTAAGAATGATAAGGTATAAATAGTGTCAGCACTAACACTTGCACACCACCACTCAGTTTCTTGCACGCATCATGTATGTTCTAAAGGAAACCTGGCTCACTCAATCTTCCAGGAGTTTTGTGTCAGTCACTGACTTTGGTTCAGTTTCCCAGAGAAACCTTACACTTTGTTCCCCATGTGTACTCCTGGTTATGCTTTTGGATGAATGGAAAAACAATTTATTTTGTTCTTTAAGTAAGCAGAATAAACATATCCATGGGCATTAAGAAAGTGCTTATTTTTAGAATGTACTCTTGTTATAAAAACAAAACAACAGGAAAAATGAAAACTAATGTAGAAGCCTAGTGTTTATAACCTGCACAGACTGGTACTTTGTGTATCTATCAATAAGATAAGCTTGGTTTAATACATGTGCATCTCTGGGTTTATCCCCAGTCTGTTACACAAAAGTATGGCATTCTGTTCACCAGAACTGCTTCCCACAGTTTGAGGGAAATCTACCTTAAATAGTGAAGTCTCTGTAGACTCATTGGCCTTAGCTGCTCCTGTAAATCTGGAGCATATGGTTTGGAAACCACACATTTAGGTCACAAGGTACAGATTAATCAAGGTACAATACTGGCAGCTGCCCCATTTCTGTTCTTCGAGTATCAAAGATGACCTCTAGGTTGGGAGATTTCATTTGTCAGGACACTGATGAGAGAAACGAGAAGGCAAGGTAGAAGGCAAAGCACAGAGGCAAAAAAGGAGTCTGTGTGTGGTAAGGAAAATGCAAAGGTGAAGGCCAGAAGAAGGAGGACGCACAGAAGTGAAGTAAGGGGAAGGAGATGGAAGAAAAAAGAGTACTCACAGAGAAAGAGAATTTAATGCTCTGCTCTTGTTTCTTTTACCCAGATATAACCTTTCTCTCCTCATATATACACCATAAACTTATGTCCTGATTTTCCTATTGAAGTTCTGGTTGCCTTGTAAATATATTTTTAAAAGCAAAAATGTAAACTTAAAAGACATAGACCATTAATTTTAGTTGATGAATGTAAACTTGGTCATTTCATTGTGAAAGATCTTTAAAATATTTTGGCATATTCATCTGTCCTCTTACTACCATATCTGGCGACTTGTAATGTGTATAGAATCATGGAATGTCCCGAGTTGGAAGGGACCCACAGGGATCATCAAGTCCAGCTCCTGGCTCCACACACCCCAAAATCAGACCTTGTGTCTGAGAGCGTTGTCCAAATGTGCCTTGAGCTCGATCAGGCTCAGTGCTGTGACCACTGTCCGGGGGAGCCTGTCCCAGTGCACTTACATTCTAACAAAAGTGAAAATTCGAACAAATTCAACAAACATGAAGCAGTTGAAGGAAAGTTTTAACTTGAGTTTGTCATGGGGAATTCAGATTGTTCTCAACCATTTTCTGTTTTAAAAAAAAAATAGTTAATGGCCATCATCATCAATAAAGTGAAAATTATTTAAATTAAAAATTATGTATTGAATTATATATGTAATACAAACCCTTTTTGAAATGTCCCTTTCATTAGTGCTTAATCAAAATCACAGTGGTTATTTCACCGACTACATTGATAATGAGAACACCTTAAAGTCATGCCCTAGAAGAACTATTTTTTTCTCCAGGTTTGAGCTCTTCATTTGAGCTTTGAGTGAGTGTACTTATGGGGAAATTTGGTACTTCAAAAAGGTGAATGATTTTAGGAAGGTGAAAGGAGGAGGGAGAAGGCTCTGCTGCTAGAACAGGTCTTGACATACACGAATTAGAAGAAAAAGAGGATTTTTGTTTGTTTGCATTTTACTATAGAGGTATTATTTAATATAAAAATACATTTATCACATGGGGTTTTATATGTTAGGTTGCGATATGGGTGCATAAAACCAGTGAAGTCCATGTATGCATGAGTTACTGTATGCCAGGTAAATGTGTTAAAAGGAGTGTGCACACCTACAAGTAGGTATTGCTACCATAAGCATGGGTTTGGGTATTGCTTGATTATAAGCAGTCTTATGATGAGTCTAAGGGATATATATATATTTTTTATTTATTTATTTTTGACATCTGATGATGGAACAGACGATTCCAGACAGCTTTATGTAAAGGTTTTATACTGACAGCCCCTTTCCTTTCAGGGAATCCCTTTGGTAAACCCTTTTACTTGCTGGATAAATAACCAGCAAGTTATTAAAGTATAGGTTATTAAATATAACCTATTTTATATATATATTATTATCAACCTATTATTATATACTTAATAACCTAAGTAGAGGTTATTAAATAACCTATTTACTCTGTGGAACCAAACAGGAATTTTTTACTGTGAATTTTGGTCATGACAAATAATTACAGACTTTGTGTTTTATTCAATATTTTTCTAAATAAAGTACATTTATGTTCTATGGATCAATTTTCAGTCATAGTCCTAAGTGAGATGTTTATAAGCTAGATTGTTTGTCCTCAACTGTCCTTTGTTTTCTCTTTATTTTCTACTTTGCTAATTGACTGGTGTCAATTACATTTCTCTTTGAAGAAAGGCTTCATACTTGTCAATTCTATTTTTTACTAAAAAATTTCTAAGAGCTCTATTCCAAGTTTTTTGTACATTTTATGGTAAAAATAGAAGAAGTATTCACACAGAATTTCTATTCCCAGTCACTGGGGAGTGTAATACATTAATCCAGATATAAATTGATATAGCAAGTAGGCTAGAAGTGCAGGTTTTGAGCTACATCAATGATGTGATGTTGATGAAATGTCTGCTGTTAATCAAATGTCTAGTTCAGCATTTTAAATGATACCAGGTCACACAAGCAAGTGTGAGATCTGAAATGAAGGGGGGTGTAGCCAGGCAAAGGTGTCTGAAGTGTATGGGAGGTAAAATGTGGGTCGAAAACACAATGAAGTGCACTGAACAACAGCCATGTGACAGGTTCCCATCCTTCCCATAAGAGACATCCTATTAGCATCGCTGCTCGGAAAAGTAATTTAGAGACCACAGGTGAAATGAGGAAATGATAATGAATGATATGATGCAAAACTCCAAATTTAAATTTAGTCAGCCTTGCCTTATTGTAACGCTCTGGATGGTGGAAGGTAGCGTGGTAAAAACACGCTGGAACAACATAAAGTGTTTTCACTTGTGTTTGCCTCTTAAATTTCTCTGCTTAATGATATTAATATTAAAAAATAATAATAATCAGAGCAAGAATCTGAAGCTGAGAGCTTGAGGAGGTGAAAGCTAATGATGAGAACAGCTTTCTTACCCATACTGTTCCAGTTATTTGACTAAAATGTGTTGTTTTTTGTTTTTTGTTTTTTTTTTCAAAGATGGCTTAAAAGGGTCAATATTATGATGACTTTTTTTTTTTTTTTTTTTTTTTTTTGTAATGGAGGGACTAGAAAATTGCTGCATAAAGTA
Organism: Aythya marila; assembly: GCF_965140915.1. Lineage (NCBI taxonomy): Eukaryota > Metazoa > Chordata > Aves > Anseriformes > Anatidae > Aythya > Aythya marila. The sequence goes on along the minus strand of NC_139042.1, from coordinate 192,740,742 downwards.
GATTCTGAAAGGAAATTAAGTAACATGATCTTTCCTGCTCAGAGTTGTTCCAGAGACCATCCTGCTTTTATAGAGATCTTTTTAACGGCATTGACCCTTTCTGAATCCCCATGATTCAGCTGTAAAACGTGTTTTTATAAATATTGGTAGTCTTGTCATAGTGTAATTTTTAACATGACATGTCTGCTGTAATACATACCAGACAGGAAGAAAAGGAATCCTTGCCCAACACTGGAGACAAAACATTCCTTGCAAAGCCTCAGTATAGGCTATAAATAAAAGATGTACAGAATCTTCACTGTCAGGATGGCCACAAGCTGGAAGCCAGTGTAAACACTCAGACCTGCGAGCCTGACAGTGCAGGCTGCAAAGTGTAGTGTTTTGTTTTTTTTTTTCCCATTCTGATTTTAGTGATGGATTTATAATGTTAGTGCAAAACATAAAATCAATTGCAGTGAGTTACCAGGCATTTGTAACTGTTGCAGTGTATGGATTAACTCCAACTCGAGCTGTCCATGAGAGCATTGTGGTGGCCTCTTTTTGATAACCCCACAAATCAGTCTATGTTGTCAATGCAGTCAGCTTGTCCTTCTGGTTCCTGTTACTTCCACCACTGCCCCTCTTCCCTTCTAGATCCTCTCAGTGCAGCTGTAACACTTCTTTTCATTGAAGCTTAAGGAACTCCAGTGGTTATGCCAGTAATCACCTTTGGTAGAAATTGTTGACCTATGTGAACATATCACAAGTCCTTGAAATAGGTGTCAATCAAGAAATTTTTGCCTTGTAAGGCTCTGCAAATGAATGTCTAGAATCTAGTAGACATGTTAAAACAGCATTGCTAGATTAACAACAGTTAACAACAGAACTACAAGGACCAAAAACATTTGTCTAATTCAGACCTGGGGTCGTACAGAGATTTCTTGTTCTCTTCCAAACCATTTTTTTTTTTTGTGAAACTCATCACATTTACAGTCAAAACAAAACAAAACAAAAAAAAGCAGTGTACTATAGACATATCTTAATTTTCTTAAGGCTTTGAACATGTTTTCTACTGTTCTAATAAAAACATTTTTTGGTCATGAATAGGTATTTAAAAATGTAGGTTTTCAATAATAGACCCCTATAATTAGAGGGACAGATTTTTATTTTGTTTTATTTAATTTCCCTGTTCTACCTTGTTTCTACTGAAATCGAGGAATTAGGATACAGCTACCTTTACAGACCTGCTTCTTCATGCATCTCTAGTACTAGACTTAGAGATAAAATTATCTCAGGTTCTGTTTTTTTTTCTTCCTTCTTTCTTTTTTTCTTCTCTCTTCTTAATGCGTAGTGTTTTCTCTTTTCAGCCATTTCGTTCAATACCTTTGAGGAATGCTCAGGGATCTTTCTCTAAAAGCTCTTGTTTAGCTGATAATCTGTCTGTCTCTATTGGTTTTTAATAGGTACTCAAAACATAAGAAAGACCGATCTAGCCTTCACCACTACATTATTTAAGCATTTGGGAGGGAATTTAAATATAGAGAGAAGTCTTTCTTCCTTCCTGTTGCTTCAGCCTACAGGAAATATTATTTAGTGGCTAATGCATGCATTAAAAAAAAAATAAAAAATAAAAAAATCTCAAAGTAGATAAATGGTTATTTATTCTGAGATACCACAAGCTTTAATTCTTGGGGAAAATCTGCAGTATTTATCTGCACGTCTCCCTTGCTCATCTGTCAGTTTTGTCCTTCTGCTGGAACGTAGCTGCTGCTGGCAGGTGAGGTGGGAGTAGGCACATTCATTTCCATTATCCACCTTCCAAAAAGAAGTACGTTTCTCTTCTGGTTTTGCTTTCTTAGAACACTTACAAAATGGAGCCGCTTTTCTAAGTGGGCCCCAGTTCACTGTCTGTCTGTGCATTGTCATATGAATGTGGCCTGTCTGTCATTATTCCAAGTCTTGAAAAATTAAAAATCAAAGGAAAGTAATTATTAGGCTTTCTCTAACTCCATTGTTCAAGTCATTGCATTCTGCACAGTTGCAGACTTCAGGGTGCTCAGAGAGGCTGGAAAGTCCTGGGATCTGGGGAGGTTTCAGTCAGAACAGTTTGAGTTCCCGAGACATCCATACACCTAGTGGAAGTTTGTCTTCTCTGGCTGTTTTCGGGGAGTTTTGGTACTGTGTCACAGCCCCTAGAGGGAAGTTCCATGACATGAACTTCTATAAATACAGCTAGAAAGGCCAACTTCCATGTTAATGCAGAAACTGGATGCCATTGATCCATTTCCACCACAGAAAGGGGTTTTCTAGGGAAGTTACACACAGCATAAGAATAAAGCAGTGCGTTGCAACCTACTTCCTCCATCTCAGCTTTATTTTTTGCTTAATGAACCTTCTTGGGCGCTAGATGGGCAGAGAGGGGAAAAGAAACAAACTGTAACGAGAGACAGGGAAATACAGCAACAGCCTAAAACACAGTAACACTTCTGCTTGTCACATTTTGTTGCTGTTACCAGTGTGTCAAGTATTGTGTTTTTCTTCCTCTACTTTTTTTCCTTCCTTTGCTTTTTGCAACATGGGAAGTGAAGAAGATTCCTTGACCAGCTTTTTAAACCAAAACGCCATCAGTGGCTAACGTCAGTTTTCCTTGCTTTGAGGTAAAGGCTTTTTTACAGTTTTCCCTGACAGCAATGGAGGATAAATCACAGAAACATGCACGATCACACTTCTCAGCCCAAAGGAGCAGGGTGAGCTTTACATTTCTCACACAACACTCGCTGTCGTTACAGCTGACACCAGATAGTGGAAGATGACCCAGGAGTAAGTGAGGCCTGGGTTCCTCTGTGCTTTCTGAGACGTGTTTTACTTCTGAGAAAGGAATTACCGTGTGTGGCTGTGGGAGAAATTGGTGCATTAAAATTCAACGTCTTAACTTCAGCGTTATTTGCAAACTCCTCTTAAATGGGATTTATTTATTTATTTATTTTAATTCTGATGCTTTATTTGCTGAAAGTGAAGGTGCACAGTTACTTGGGAAGAATTAATGAATCTGACTACACAGCACTGAACATCTGAAGTGGCACATAGTTCTTGTTTCTTTCAATCAGTCACCATGTAAAGCTATACCAGCCAGTACGGTGCTGGGATATGTTCAACTCAGTTGCGTGGGGGAAACTAGGAAAGTGTTTTATGGCTCAAAAGAGCCAGCTGGTGTATGACATGGAGCGTGCATCATGCACTTGCAATGTTTAGGTTTATTCAGGTTTATTATAACATTACTAAAGGTAAATTACAGCATGCAGGCAGGGACAGCACCTTAGTGCCTGATGCAGAGCCGTCCAGCCCTGCCACTCGGAGTTGTCTCGTACTGCTGTGCAGGCTGACAGGCCAAGCGAGGCAGAGCAGTACTGAATTTGGGACTTTTCCTTCGTGTTGAGTAGTGGTTTGGTGTCAGCTGTTAATACTCACAAATTTGTAACAACTTATTTGCTCTGGGTCTTTCCCTGTTGTAAAATTCAATTGAAATCATCCAGCTAGTTTAGAAGGTAACAGGAACAAGCAGATGGATGATATCACGGTACAAACTTTTCCTTGAACCACAGCTAAAGAAATGAAGCAGGAAGCAGTTTTCTTGAAATAAGGTAGTTATTACTAACCCTGATTAATAGCAGCAGATTATGCAGTAGCCCTTATTTGTTGCTCCTTTTTATCAGTTGGTCTCTCAATTGCAAAATAAAATGACATTTCCTTGCTCCCAGTGTTTCAGTGATTTGTGCTGAAATTAATTTAAACTTGACATGCCAGTTTTAGCAGAAGGGCAATCTTTCTTCCTAAATATCAAGAAAAGAAACACAATTGCTATTATACCTCAGAGCACTTACATATTACTGCAACCCACACTGGGAAGGTAAGATGAGTCTGGTTATTGCAGAGTAAAAGTATTTCTTTGTGATTTTGTTTTGTTTTGCTTTAATTTGGAAGAGATACAAAGGTCAGAATATAAACACAAGCACTGTTTTGAAAATGTAAAGGCAGAGCCAAGAAGATTTACGCATTCATTCCGGAAACTCTACTTTATATTTACTTCTGGCTAGGAACTGACATTGTTTAACTTGGATTCTGCGTTCCAGGACAAAATAGTTTATAGAGCTGTAGAATTACCCTTTTTTTTTTTTCTTTTGGATGAAGGGGTGAATTGAGCTTTAGTCTCTGTTAGTTTGTTATGGATTACATTTGAGGTAGTAAACTTTTTCTGTTTAAAACTAACCTAGGTTTTCTTACACAAATTGCGTATTATAGATTCTACAGTTGCAATGTTTTATAAAGATACCTCCTCTGAGTGTAGTTTATGTTTGACATCAGTTTCTGTGTTTACGTAGTGAGGAATTGAATGCATATGACTGATAGTGCTTCAGGGAGTGGAAAGAAGGTTGAAGTTTTGTAGTCTAAAAAGTCAGACAAATTCCAGTGAGGCTGGGAGATGAGACTCACCGGTGGAGATAAAGCTGTCACTTTTTATGAATTTATTGAAAGGAAACATGTTTAATCATAGTTTTCAGTTCAAAAATACTGGTTTTGGTGATCAGTAGTTTTGATTTTTAAATTAATATATATGCCATGATGTTTTCTAGTGGTCAGCTGCATATTTTATGATATGGCTTGCTTTCTGAATAACCACTTGTCTTAATATCAAAATGAGAATTTGGCTCTGTAACTGTGAAACAAATGGAAGAGATGTGTTAATCAGAATTATTGGCATGTCTGTAGAATCAGATGCCTTTCCTGTGTAATACTTTAAGCATGTTAAGTTTGTAATACAGGAACACCTGCAGGGCCTATGAAACTGCATGCTTTAGAAAATGCATATATGTCTATTTTTATGGGCCAGCTTGATGAATCTCTTATGGTCTGTCAAGTTGGTTACACATTTATTTAAAAATGTGTGTATATGGCACAATATAGTAGCTGAGGGCAACTTTTGCCATATTCTACTAGTCTTAAGAGATGCTTCAAAAATGTGCAACAGAATTTTATTTAAATATTCTGTGGGTCTGGATGAAATCCACAAGACAAAGGAATTTGGACTAAAGGCTAAGGTTTGGTCTCTTCTAATCTCATCCCTTGATAATTGTCCTTTAAGGGAGAAGAATGAGCCAGCAATTAAAATCTTTGAGACAAATTAGGTTAAATCTCCATGTGTGTCACAGACTTGCCGTGTGCCTCTGAGTAGCTTGCACTGTGTGCCCAAGCACATGCTGTAACCCAGTAAAGTGGAATATTTGCTATCCCTTCTTTCAGGGACCTTGATACGTGCATGGAGAGCTGCGAGGGGCTTGTGTAGCATCGCTTCACTGCAGTACTTGAAACAACTAATATCTGGAGGCCAAGGCCTGGCTGATGCTAGAATTTAAGATTATTATTTTTTGTCTGGTGCATCACTTTTTCTGCTCATCATTTTTCTGGAAATGTATAGGAACACCTGAATAATCAGCAAAACTTGCAAAGAGATGAGACCTGTATGACATTAAGATAGCAGACTTCTTCAAATAAAGAGCTATTTCATTCTTTACCTTTTCTACAGTCTGTTTTAAATTTTTTTTTCTCTCCCCTAAACAACTTTCAAGTGGGCAAGCTGAAAACTTGAGACTTCTTAAAAGACTAAAGTATTAAAAAATACCCCCCATACCACATGTTTAAGCTACAAAGGTTGCCTATGAAAGCAGTATCAAAACTGTGACAAGCTTCAGTATATTTTATCATTGTCTTTATGTAAGATTACATCTAGGCCCACCCACCATTTTCTGGATGTTATCGCAGGAAAGTGCCAGTAAGGTTGTTAAAAACCATAATGTTGCAGAGGGTGCATTCCCAATGAACAGAACTCTTGCTGAGCCAGCAGCTGCCCCAAGGGATTTGCTGCTGTGGGATTGGAAGGGGCTGGAGGTGGCCTTGGGTGGCCCCAGCAGCCGGTGCTTCCCGGCTGGAGCTGACCGCCCCGAGCATAACCTCATGGAGCAAATGCAGGGCTATTTAGACCAAGATTATAAAGGGTGAATAAATTTGTCATGTGTCTGGTTTTTGTGTTTTAAGTTGTCTTTGTTTTAAACATTTTTTTTAAATCCACTAATAGAATGAATTATTTTTTAAAAAATTTTGGAAGGAAAAAATAAAAAGTAGCAGCAGTATTCCTCATGGTCACTTCTAGTAACCCACTGTGAGTACTTGGAAAGTAGGATAAACGTTCCTTTTAATTAAGCTTACAAAGTTGAGTATCCTTTAATTTCAGAAACTTTTTCAAGAAGTCTGTATTTTCAAAAAAGCTGTTGAGATAAAAAGGAAGAAGTCTTAGAAAGTTACAAGTATTTTACAGAATTTGATTTGTTCTTTTCTGTTGAGGGTATAATGTAAAACATACTTATTCCAGTAAGTGGAAACAAAAACTCTAGCCTTTCTTCTTTGTGGGTACTGAAGTACTGAGATCACTGGGTCTGAGTCAGGCTTTTTACCTACTTTTTAGCACGCCTGCTTGGATTCAAGAGAAAAGCTTTCAGTGCCAGCCTGGGGGGATAGAGCATGATATACGCCATGGCCCGGGGGACAGGACACGTTTTTGGAAGTGTGGCTTGCCAGTCTGACATGTAACCAAGCAAACTCATCCCTTAGTTTTTGTCTCTCCCTTTCCAATGCAGAATCTTGACCTTTTCTGTTTACAGACTGTAAACATTTCTTCAAAGGCAGTGGAGGCTGGGGGCGGACATGAGGCAGGACAAGTAGCACTTCACCAGGCACAGTTTCTGTCGCGTCCCCAAAGTGGAGTCGTTTCACTCTTCAGCGATTTGTGCCGGAGCAAGGCTTCGGATTGCCAGCTGCACCTCTTGGTCTGCCTTTATTCTGTGTAATTCCTGGGTTAGTATCTGAATCTGAGCCCACGTAGGTAGCTGTAAATAGACAACATGAGGTGTGCATTGACTTTTTGGATGGGTCTGGAGGGATGGGATCTTTGCCGTATGACCACATACATTGGTTGTAGCAGTATTTCAGGCAGCGGTGCCGCTATCAATTGTAATTTTGGTATCTACTCCAAACTGGGAGCACAGTAGGTTATTTTTTGAAAAGCCCTCTGGTGGCAGACCATTATGTGGTGCCAAGAACTATTTCATTGCCTGATGACTAATCGGCCTGTAGCTGGATGGAGGGTGTTGTTATCAAGAGTCATGGAAAGTTGGCCCCTCGCAGGAATCTCACAGATAGTTACAGAAGGAAGTCAGGACAACATTCTCAAGCTTTGCTGGCCAGGAGCAGAGCGAAATGGGAGTGAAAGTGACTGTGATGCCGAAGTTTACTTCCAGCAGATGCAACTTTTCAAATGCTGCCCAAACTGTTGAGCAAAATGGAGCGGTACCGAAATATCCATTGCTGGTCGTCACTAGAACTTTCTAAATGTGATCCCAAGGCAATGCAGCCATAAAACATGAGATTTAAAGTTTTAAGTCATCTCATAGGATTCTTTTACTGGTACTGCAGCGTAAGAAGGAAGCAAATGGTGGTAGAGAGAGATCTTTGTGTTTTGAACAGCCCTCTGCTGGCAGGCGTTGTTTGGCCTCTTCCAACAGTCCCTGTTTCACACACACACACCACTTTTTCTAAAGTGTTGAAGTAAACTGGTATCTGAAGCTTCTTTTGGGCCCATCTCTCCTCTTTTGCATGAGCCTGTTGGTTTGGGACAGACAGGGTGTATCCTATTAACCTGTCTGTAAGGTCTGTTCACACTCTGGGCTCTCTTTGACCTCTTCCTTCTCCAGAGAAATGAGTTTCCGATTCCTCCATAATCAAGGCTCGGGTACTGACTCAGGGTAAGGGGCAGCTTGAGAACAAAGACTGGATCTATAAAGGGCCTCAAGTGACAATGTTTGGTATCATTGTGCGTAAATTTACCTTCAGGACACAAAAATCTCCACACCAAGTTAGGGAACTGAGCTGTGTCATCCTGGGGTGTTCTGGGGATGTTCTGAATCGTTCCCATGGAGGAGAAAAACAGTTCGCAGGCCGTGGAAAAAGAAACTAAAAAAAGAGGCATTATACTCTATCTATGCAAAGTTATTTGCTGCTGTTTGTGTCTCGGCACCGTGACAGTAACGTGCAGTGCATGGGTCTGCATTTGGTCATGGCCATACAAACGCTGACCCAGCTGCAGGCCAGGCCGGGAATGGGGACGAGCTGTGCCGGGCTGTGTGCGCTGCTGGGAGCTGCAGCGGGTTCTGCATGCCTGTGCTTGGGAGAAGGGGGGTAGCTGTTCGGGGAGAATTTCAGCATCAGGACGGCGGTGATGGAGATGAGATCTGCCTTACATTTGCCCTTTATTTTTTCAACAGCTCGCTGGCATGAGCCACAGAATACAAGGATGAGTGCTGCCCCGGTCACCTGTAAGTGGTCATCCCTAGTTTCCACTATTCTTTACCCACTCAGTTCAGGGGAAATGATGACCAGCGATGCAGTTTGGGTGGTACTGTTTGTAAGAGCCTCAGTCCATACATAAAGTACTTATGTACTCAGTACTTAAACACTGAGTACTAAAGTACTCAGTGCTTACATAAAGTACTGTGGCTCTTTTGGCATTACTACCAGGAAGATGTCTCTGTGTGGTTCTGCATCAGTAGGAAGGATGATGATTTGTGTTTTTGTGAGCTCATTGTTGATTCATTTTTGCCATTGCCTGCAGTCCTCCTGCTGGTTTGCAGGTTTCATGATGTCTTCAGCAGCACCTGAATTGCTGGTGCAATGTCGACAGGCCAGCATGCAGTGTGTTTGTGGTTAGGTGTGCAGAGTCACTTAGGTATTCACCATCACTTTGGTAACCTTCTTTAACCCTTTCCTTGACTCACAAAGCCATCTGTGGTCAATGTGAACCATGCCTGAGGTTTCTTTAGTTTGTGTATTATCAGTAGTCCTGTGGATAGTGGCTTTGACCACCTGAAAGAGACGTAGGTGGCTCGTATTAATGAAGCTGAGTCTGAGTTCCACCTTCTCTCTGGGTTCATGTTTGCATGCTGTCCTGCATGTCTGCAAGAGAAAAAGAGTGCAAATATCACACGAGTACATAAAGTCTGTCCTGAAATGAGGATGGGGGAAAGTGCTTTGGTTCATGCTCTGAAAACTAACAAAATTGACTGTGTTAGTTCTGAGCAGCTGTGAATGGGTATCGTGAATGCAAGAGAAACTCCCTTTAAATATGTAATGTTCTTAAATAAGCAAACTTTAAAATACACATGAGATCCAAAATCTTAAATTTCACCAGGAAATGAATATGCAAGCAATGCAGGTTGCAGATCATACATATTCATATACTTTTTCATCAAGGTACTTTGGTAGTACTAGTCTTAGCAAGCAGGCAGAGACTCTGTATAAAACTTCAGAAAGTTTTAATGGTGTTTGCCCATGTAGGATTTGTTGTAATAACCCAGTGGCAAAGTGACAAAAACATGAATAATAGTAGGAGAGCCTGAGTCTTAAAAAGTTTGAGATTTTGGTTTAAACATAGCTAGTATAAATGTGTATGGAGAGGAATCAGTGATGTTCAGAGTCGTTAAACTATATAAAAGAGATGAGATAATTATAAACTCCACACAAAGGTGTACTCCCTCAGAGAAGGATCCTGACAGCCATGACATCTGCTCCAACCCACTACCATCAACGAGGTTGCAACTGGATTCCTTTGTAATAAATATAACTTGCAGGTATTGTCAAAAAGAAAGTGGGCCAAATTTTTGTAAAAATTAAGGCCTAAAGCACAGTTGTGTAATAGTTAAGGGATGCTGTTAGATGCTCAGGAATTAACAAGAATGGGTCACTTTTGTAAACATTTTGGGCTATGCAGTTTGATAGAAACATTGATTCAAAGACAGGTGCAAGTTTTTCTTTGTCTCTTGCAGTGTTGATCCTGAAGCCTGGTGACACATAAATGTCAATTTGTTATCTTCACAGAGGAGCAGAGCTATCCAACTGTTTTGGGGACTGCTGGTGGAGTTTTGGCAGGATGACCAGTTTTTCTCCCATCCTGATTGGAAACTTGCATACATTAGTAAATACGCTTCAGGCAGCAAAATTAGAAAGCAGAAAAGAACATGAAATTGGATCTGAACGCCTACACTACAGTGTTAGAAAGCAAATAACCATAATATTCTTAAAATAGTTTATGAAATTTCAAGTGGAAAGAAGCCATTTACAGATGGTAAGAAGATAAAAGCGTTACTGACATTTTGTATCAGATGGGCTTTAGTGGCAATTGTAAACTATGTTATGGCTATGGCAGAGTATTTCTTAAAGGTTATGATAAATTGCTTAGGCAGCAAAGGGGGGATGTTGCCACAAGTTGTGTGGGGTGTGGTGATAAAAGAAAAGAAAATAATCCTGCAGAGTCCGCTAGGCAGAAATAGGGAGTTGGGTAAATTCTACAAAAGCAGAGGATGGAAGAAAAAAAGGGGTCTGTAGATGGTGTTCGAGCTAAAGCAGCACTCTGTGTCTCAGGTTTAGGCTCTATAAGAAGACTGAACTCCCTTGTACATTTATTCTATTGGTATTTTTAGATTTAATTTCACACTTTTTTTTTCTTCTTTCTAAATATATCATCTCTGCTGGGCATACATTTTCTCATATAGACGTTATTAGGTTTTGTCATATATACTGAGTAACATGGGATCGAGGGCAGCAAGTACACCAAGCCAGAGCTTCCTCACAGGTTCAAGTTTTCAGCCTGAGTCTGATAATTCCTGGCGGAAATTTGGCATAGTGAAGGATTAGAAATATTGCTGTGAATATTGCTTTAGTTATTTATTCTCTCCTATCTAGATGACTGGTTAGTTTTAATGTGGTAATGACTAAGTGTATGGTCACAAGCAATAATGAGGATGAATTTCTGAGGGAAGACGTGCTGTGTGTAGCATGCAGCTCTATGTAACAGGATGTGTATTTCAGATAAGGAGAATTCAATACAGCAATATATTCACTTTTATGTTCTAGCATAGGACATTAATCTGAAATATGCTTTTTTAAAGAAAAAGCCAAAATCTCGAAAGAGATGGTTGTTTGGGAAGAGTAACAGTTCTTTCCAAGCAGCATTTCATCCCCATTAGTGGGCTGTGACAGCCCCTTCCACGATATCATGTTGTAGGTCTAACACATCAAACAGACATTTCATCTTCTTATTTTCAGTGTTAGTAATTATGTACAGCATCAAATATTCATAACAGCTGAAATCTCTTAACAGATAAAGCAGGAGAGATTTCTTTGCCTCTCGCTCAAGGTTTGTGTTATGACAGGCTAAATAAGTAGCCAGCTCGTGGTGTAGCAAATGGCTGTATGTACGTGTCAAAACGTGGCCATGAGAGTGAGCTGCTCAGTAGTAGCGTTTAAAAAACAAATATATTTAAAATCATCACTAACTATAACCTGGGAATAATGGAAAAAATACTATAACAATATATTACAGTCTCTGTTTATTAAATGTGTTCAGGGACCATTCAAAATGTTGCTGTGTTACTGATACCACAGAGATCCATTTAAATAGATATACAGAATGAGTTTTCATGCTCAGCAATGCAAAAACTTTTTATCTACACATTTTTTATCTACACATGTTTTTATCTACACATTCAATTCTTGTTCTTGTGTGGTGACATCTCAATAATCCATTAGATCAGCCTTCAAAAATTGTATTGAGCTTTTCTTGACATGAATCCTCAAGTCAGGCTTGAGGGTTGTGAAGACGTAATTTGTGGGTTGATACTATGTAGTGAGTAGGGAGAGGTGAGTTAGGAGAGTTTGGTGTTTGGTTTTGATTTGAAGGAGCAACTCGTGTATTGCTTGGGAGACGTGTATGTGGACTGAAGCATGGAAAGAAGAGCTTCCCGTTCCCGTTCCCTTTCCTGTTCCCTTTCCCTTTCCCTCCCCTTATTTTGACTATAAATTTTTCCCCAATTTCTTGAGAAGCTATTCTGCAATGAAATAGAATTCATTTTTCAGACTGAAAAATGGCAAGAGCTTAAGTCATCTGTAGAGCTAATAAAAATTTCAAAATTCAGTTTTGGGTAACTACATTTTAGGACTACAACCTATTGTAAGGTTCTCTCATATTACAAAAATGGGCATAACATGATATTCAGGTTTTGTGTGTATATGTATATTTTTGCAGTATTCTGTTGCGGTGTAGATGATTTTCAAATATGTAGATGTCATTAAAAAAAGTAAAAAGGCAAGTAATTATCTTGGGGTATCCCCTCTGGTGTAGCTATTTTCCACTATCAACATCTCTTTCTCTTGCAACAGCAAAAATATTCATTCTCTCAGTTTTTCTCCAAGTAGCACATAAATCCTAGTACCATGGCATCATTTCAGCCTTGTCTTGGCTTCTTGGTCTCTGTCTACAGGACTCCCTGAAAGCAGGCACTTAATACTTCGTGTCTTACAGCTTGCCTTCTGCCTGTGTACATGAATGCCTGTATATGCCTGCACTCTGCCTCCTTTGGTACACAGCAGCCCTGGCTCTGTAGGGAGCACACCCTCCTGAAGAGCACATACTGGTGTTGCCTTCCAGCAGAGCACCCTTCTTTGCGTGGAGCCAGACCCCTCTGTGTGCACATCTTGCTCTTTAACGAGCCGTGGATTTTCCTCCCAAGGTGAAATCAATGTCTTGGAGTGGACTTACAATTCTCCTTAGCTGCTGAGGTTTGGTTATTAGGTAGTTCGGTGGCAGTGCTATCACCCCTTCTGTGGCAGAAGGCTGCTTAGGCTGTGCACCCGTGTGGCTGGGGTTTCACTTTGTGTAAAGGCACAGATAATTAATTTTGTTTCTAGTTAAAAAAGTAATCTTTTCAGATTGACTTACTTGGTGAGGGAAATAATAAAATATATCTTAACACATTACCATTGCTGTCAAGTTACTCTTACTTAGAAAGCTGTGCTGTATCCAACTACCCTACTGCAAAGGCTGTTTGTCTTCTGAATAAAACTTGCGTGTTCCCTGGACGCATCCCCTCTCCTCATTCCTGTCACAGACATCATGGCCTTTCACAGAGAAAAGATGAGAACCCCTCTCTGAAGACCTAACAACTCCTTCCTTTGTCACAGTCACTTCTTCAAACCGTCACTGAATGTACCAGCCGCAGTCTGAAGCAAGAAGGAAGAAGGAAGAATAGCTCTTCAGAGTAAAGCAGACCATTTCTAAAGTTATTCCAACTCTAACCAATTTCTTAGTGAATATAGAGTTCTGTGTTATACAGTTTTATTGCCTATTGGCTGTAATTTAATTTAACATTTACAGCTTGATTTTTATCATCGTCCTAAAACCATATTCTGGTAAAAAAATGTATGAATTTTTGGATATTCTAAGCAAGAAACGTCTGTGTACCGTGACCTCTGATACAATCAGCCCTTACTTATCCACTGGTAAATGGTCTGTTGTGGATTGTCCATGCCCTTGTGGTTGTGGATGATCTGTGCCCTTGCTATTCATGCTTTCACAGCCAGCTCCATGCTGAGCTGGAGAAAAAAAGAGCTGTGTTGCCTCGTAGCTGCACAGGGACAATGCAGGTGCCATGATGTGCTTGCAGTACTCAACATACTCCACCAGCACCTCATCAGAGCTCGTTTTGGGAGGCCTGCTGAATTACCTAGGGCTCAGCACCAGCTGTGTTGAACCTACAGCAGTGCTGGAAGAGGAAGACTTGGCCATGCTGAGCCTGGCTGCAGGGACAAAGCGGGCGAGAGCACTCAAGGTGGTAGGGTGGCAGCATACGTCCCGCCTGCCTTGAGATTTCATGAGGTCTTATTAATGTACATGTGCGTTAGCATCACTGTGTTATCTTATGGACATCTCAAGCTGGAAGTGCTCTGAAATAATTTGACTGGAATATCTAGAAATTAAGTGATGGAGAGAAATAGGAGTGGCTCCAAATTATTTCCATTATTGTTATCCATGGTGTCCCAGTCTGTCATTGTTCTGCGTGATAGAGAGTTACTGTATTTCATTCATTTGGGCTGTAAAAACCAAAGTCTCACTAAAGCACATATATTAGAAAGGCATGCAGTCTACACATACTTGATTTTTTTTCTTGCTCTAATTAGTTCATTCTAATTAATAAAATGTTTATGGAAGAAGACCAGCTAATCTTTACTTGCATAATTAGGAATGTGATTACAACAGGCATAATTCAAAGTATTTGTGAAAGTTGCTGGGCATCTGAGAAATGGTTGAGCTTGGAACTGAAAAGGTAGAGCCTGAAGTGTGTGTAAGGCTTATTAGTTGAAATTTGGCCTGGGATTTTGGGAAATGTAGCAAAACGTAAGTAAAACAGGAATAACTCATTGAAATTGGGTTGCCCAGGGAGGTGGTGGAGTCACCGTCCATGGGGGTGTTCAAGGAAAGGTTGGACGTGGTGCTTAGGGGCATGGGTTAGTGGGTGACATTGGCGGTAGGGTGATGGTTGGACCAGATGATCTTGGAGGGCTTTCTAACCTTAATGATTCTATGAAATCACTGGAGTTGGACTGTACAAAACAATGTGATGTGTTGAGAGCAGGTTCTCAAACTCTTGAAGTCTGGGCTATGTTTGACCCACTGACCTCAGTGACATCTCTGAGTTTTAAGTGTTTTACCTTCAAGAGGATAGAAAAAATGTATGATTTGGTTATGACTTTTGTTTCATCACCTCACCCAGGTCACATCTGTGCCTCTCACACAGGGATGACAAGTTATGGTGCAGATACTTCTGTTTCTAACTACCTTTTAATATATATTAGCAATACTCATGTTTTGTAAATATAGCTGGCTTTTGGGGCTATGGCCTGCCAAATTTGAGGGCTTTAGGTAATGGCTGAATTTATTTATTTATTTTTTCCCTATGAAGATATTACAGGAGCTAATTGAAAGCGAGGCTGGTGGAAAGTGTTCTAATTTTCACTAACACCAAAGGTTAGCCGCTAATCTCCTGTCAGCCCTCATCACTCAGAGCAGTCGTTTTTGCTTTGTTTTGCTGGAAAAGAGCACAGCCGGGCACTGCACAGACATGGCCTGGGGAGGCTCCCGTGGCCTCCACCGCCAGAGCAGTCTGCAGGGAGCCAGGCGGGCTGGGGTTCTGTGGCACAACCCATGTTGGGTGTTTGTCCTTGTTGGCAGAAGGCATGGCCTGCAGGGCACGCTGGCAGGCTGCTCGAGCACGTCCCTAGCAGGCACTGCATAGCCTCTTGTTAAATCCCCAGCTGATAGTCCAGACCCTGGCTTCTAAGGAAGGCTGCATGTCTGGTGGCCGCGATGTGTTCAGCTTCTTATTCCAGGTGACACTCGTGGCACATCCACGACAGTTTCTGAAGCGAACTTGACTTTGAAGGCTTAAATTGTGAGCCTGGAAAAAGGGACAGCTCAGTGCTATCAGAACGAGTTAACTGCAGGACGGACACCCAGCTAGGGGCACCAAGCTTCGTCCTGGTGCTCTGCGAACAGCCCCATCGAGCCCCAGCTCTGTCTCCTCTGCCTGCAGAATTAAGCTGCTTCTATTGTCTATCTCACCGGGCTGCTGTGATGAATGCTTAACGCTCTTAAAGAATAATATGAATAGTAAAACACACAATGGGGAAAAGAGCGATGGTTAGACAGGTTTTGAGTGATGGAAATATTTTTAGTGCACGCTTCGTGTGAGATGAAGTTTTCATGGTGTAGATTCAAAGTAAATATATTAAAGCGCCTTAGCTTCTTTTGATCATTTATCAATTATTTCTGTTTATGTAGTTGATTTTGTATTGCCAAAAACTGTAATTTTTGTACAGCAATCCAAACCAGGATTGGCAAACGTGAATTTCAGTTACCAGCAGGTAACATCTTGGATGATGTTACACTCTCATTGTGTGGCACTAACAGCAAAACTGCTGTAGTATGTCACCTAAGAACTGATAACTGAGACAATTTAGTCAAAGCTCTGTCAGGAAAAAGATCTCTGACACTTTTTTTTTTTTTCTTTTTTTTTTTTCATTTTCCTCTATGAAAGTTTGTAAAGGATTGTAGTTGAGACAAAGTAGAATATGAAGAGTCACATCCAATATTGGAGGGACATTATGTATGTAAATAAGTTCATCCATGCACAGAAATGCACTCCTCAGTCATGGTGCAGCACTCTCTCTTAGTCAAGTAAAAGATCAAATGTCTCTGGACATGTTCTGAATTTATTTGCATGCCAGTTTACCCTTTATTGAGAAAAACTCCTAGATTTTGCAACTGTGAGGTTTTGCAGTCCATGTTTTTTTGTTCATTTTACATTTTGTACAAGGCAGTGGCAGGGGCATGCAACCATAAGTTACTGTAAGCAGGGTTTTTCCTTCCAGTCAGTTGTTTATTGAGTCATTCTGAGCAACCAACTCCCAGAACAAGGTCACTGTAACCTTTAAGGTAAAGTATATTTTCACTATAGCATTAATTTCAATGGCTTTGTAGGTATTGCCTCCAGTCTGTTCCTTTCCCGAGTTTAGCTTCGCTGGAATATTTTGCTGCTGTGCACCAGCTATGTTGCAAGCAGGGTACTGCCAGGGATGGGGTAGCCACTGACAGTTTTTCCTGCTATTCTCATGGGACAGCTAGCAGTCCTGAGGGTATCCTGCAAAGCCCAATAGTCAGGTTGCTGAAGTCCTAAGAAGCCACCCACGGATGGGTTGTGGAATATTTCTGCTATTGATTTGTCAGTTGGCTTTCTGAGCCAAGGCTTCCAGCTCCTGACACATCAGAAAGATAATTCAAGACTGTTTTTTTTATGTCTGCAGCAAAATGCTTGTTAATCTATCTTTTGCCCACCTTGTTCTGTTTATCCTGCCAGCCATTGTACCATCTGGTTGCTCACACATCTACTTTGTAGTGAAAATATCAGCTAAATTTCTTCAGACTGATGATTTTCTGAGACCTCCTGGAAAGCTTATGTCTCCATCTTTCTGGGCAGCAAAAGTACATGTATATTGCAATTTGCTGTGCAAGAAACAGAGAGGAGTTCAATGGGGTAAACAGCAAAGAGCTGTGGGCACTGCTTCTGATGCTCCCAGTAACATATTTGGATGACCCTCATGAAATCCCAGTCTGGGGAGAAAGGCTTTGTCTGCTTGCTGTTCAGACATTGAATATTCAAAAATAGTTGCTTAGCAGGATCCTGAGATTCTGGTTAATAAAAATAAATACATAAATAAATAATCTTGCTCTTCTTTTTCCCCCCTCCTAACTGAACAAATTCTAAAATTTATTGTAAAAGAAATTGTAAAGCTCCTTGCAGCCAAAGAAAAGAGTGATTTTAAATGTTTATGTGGCTGGAAGTAGCTGAAATAGGAATTGTTCCTTTGACAGTCCCAGTAGCTTGTTTCAAACAGGAGTAATCTCCAAAGTGTGTGAGTTTTGTGTTAGGTGTTATTTTTTTTTAAGTTGAATTATTTGATGTGTTGGTAAAATGTGCTGAGGTGGCTGTCGGGAGGAGTTAAAGCTTTATATCCACAGATGATGTGTGGAACTGACAGCCAAACCAAAATACCCTCCCTGAGTTTGGGGAAAGCTTTTTAATGGGAGCAGCACACAATTTTACATTTTTTTTGGTGGGAATATGTCGGATTCCAACTGTGTTCTTTTATATAAGCACATCTGCTGAGAACTGCTGCTCATGTACCAGTGTCCTGAAATGAATTTGGCCTGTAACCCTAGAGACAAAATGAACCGTATTCTTTTTGCAGATTGAGGAATTAAATGGCTCCCTCTGTTGCAAAACAGTAGTTGCATAAAATCTGATGTTTTCTCCAGTAGAAGATGTCTAAATACCTTGTTTTTTTTTTTTTTTTATTTTAAAAAAGAAAAAAAAAATTGGGGGAAGTTGGAAATTGAGGTTAAAAATAACCTTGCTGGTTACGTTAATCCCTTGTTTACTTATATATGTGTTAGGGGTTTGTGATAGCTTCTTCACAGGAGGTTTCCTTGCTCCTGAATAGCACTTCGAACCATTGCAGTTAGGTTTCCCAGTGTATTTCTTGCCACTTGGACCTGTCACTGCAGTATGTGCTTGCACAAACCATTTGCGGCTGTGGCTCAGAATTTGTATCTTTGCTCTGGTTTCTCCTGCCCAAAGGAATAAAAAGACACTTTGCATCTCAGGCTGTTGCTCTCTCCTGTTTTCTCAGCATTTTTCTTCCTTTATTTTAGCTTAGACATTTGGGAAAGGCTGTATAACTCCCATGTAAAATTAATAGAGATGAAATAAAGAAGTTCAATATTTTTCATTTTTCAGTTCCACATAAGCATTCAGAGCAATTTTTTAAAGTTGAATATTAATAAGCACTGTAAGGGCATACATTTTTAATGTAGCTGTTGCCCATGTTCGAAATTAGGTCATTCAGATCTTTTTTTACTCTTTATTGCAGCTCTCTTTATCACATGCAAGTAGAGTTCAAGACCAGTGTTTTATACTAATTATAAGCAGACCGAGGGTTGTATTTGGAAGGCAAAACATACGAAGCTTCATCGTTTTCTCTCTGGTAGCCCTTGAAGAAAGGCAAAACTCAGAGCTGTGTGCTCTAAGATGTATTTTGTGATCTCTCCCAGTTGGAAACAAGATAGGAATCTGATTCCAAATGTTTGCAGCAAGTATTTGGAGATGTTCCAAGATGGTGCTATAAAACAATAATTTTCATTGTAAAACAGATTTATTTTTTTTCTGAGGGGTTGGGGGAGGAGGTGGCTGGTGGGGGTGGTTAGGGCTGGCATCGTTGATTTACCCAAAGAGTTTTAAAGTTTACTCAGTGCAGAAGTTCGTCTTTCACATAGCAGTGTAAATTAGTTTTTCTTAATGTGTAGGAGTATCTTTGTTGCCAGATTTCCTATAGGTATATTTGTAGAAATAAAATTGGCTTTTATGTCTTTTTAGTCCATGTCTGCATCATTGTTTACAAGATGCCAATTTCTGTGCTCTCAATAAATAATGGAAATGCAGAACTAAATATTTCACAGCCAGTCATGAACAACAATAAGTGCTTGCATACAGTATCTTATAAGAAGATGAAAATGGTCTTGAAGGCTTGCTGGTTACTTGCTACCATATCGCTTGAAAACCTGCTTAAAGGTTTAAGTGTGTATGAAGTTAATGTGGATTTCTATAAATTCAAAAAATTGTTTAACAGTTATTTGTTAATCACAAATAACAAAGTTGTCGCACTTTGAATAAAGTCTAACATTGTTATGTGTGAATTCCATTAGATTACTACAAAAAAAAGTCTAATTGAAATCTCATGTTTTCTTTCAGCTCCAGTGATAAATCGATTCACAAGACGGGCATCAGGTAAGTTGGAAAAATTGCATGTTTCATTGGTCTACATAATAAGTGAAACAAAATGCCGATTGTAATTGTCATGTAAAATATAATGACATTAATCAGGTTTCTTCAAAAATTTTGATTTGCCTCAAATTCACTTTCTGGTTTACTGAAAAATGTAGCCAATCCAATCATAGAGCTTGCTTGAAGCCGCCTTCTTGGTGTGAAATTTATGAAAATTGTATGCTTTTCCTTTTTCCTTCAATATAATTTCCTTCAAAATAATTTTATGGCTAACAAGACTGAACTTTGAAAGCATGAACTGATTGTAATCTGGTAGTGTTGTCTTGCTTACTTAGACAATCTGAAACAGCAATTTGGTGGTCATCTGTGCATGAGAAAATGTACAGCCAAATCTGTATTTTTTATTTATTTATTTTTTTCCAAAGCTGAGCAGGTTGGTGTACATGGTGCATTGTTCTTTTATGGAGAGCTGTCAGACTAGGTCCTAAAAGCAGTACTGCCACAGTGGTGCTGTGCTGTGCTGTAAGGGTATGCCTGCCTAGCTTGGCGTTTTGTCTGTTCTGCAAATTAATTTGGCTAGTGCCAGCTCAGAGGACCATTTACTTTCACCTAGTGGATGCTACAACATGTAACAAGCCCTTCCAAATTATATATCATTAAAAATTAATGTTCTTGGCTTTGTTGTCTCCCTACAATATAGCCGTGAGGTCTCATATTTTTGAGCTCGCTCTACTGAAGCGTGATGCCTGGACCTTAATTCTTATTTGCTTGTGAAGTCCTGTGAATGTGAAAGTGGGGCGTAGAAGCCACCACTCAATGTCATGAGACTCGTGACAGACTTGTAAGAGTCAGCAGACCAGGAGATGTGATCTGTTCCTGTTCAACTCGGTATGTTAAGCGTACAATCTAACTGTAAAGCCCTTTCTGTTTTCAGCTGCAGGTCACTGTGAGTAAATGTAATCAACTTTGTGTTTCACAATCCAGAAAGTCAAGCCAGACTTCTAACATTTCTTCTTGCAGTGTCAGTCAGACAGTTCCTTCTTTGTCAATATAAAAATACCGAGTTGCTAAGGATAACTATGGAACTGTATAGAAAAATGGAGGCTTACATTTGCAGGATTGGTGCATAGTGTATGGAGCACACAGTAAGAGAGAGTAATTCATTCCGAATGTACTCATGCTAACAGTTTTAAGGATTGATAATACTTCATAAGGTACTGCGGCATGAAACAAAAGGAATGATTGGTAAATAGCACTCAGTAACAATGAGCAGGGCTTTATGCAAATTGCACGTTTTAAGCATGGTCTTGCTGTGAGTGATTGATAGCTGACTTTAATGAATTCAGTCTTTGTAACAGATGTGTGATAAGCTTTTGCATTTCAGTAGGAGACTTGGTTTGAAAAGCTAATATGTGCTTGCAAAAAATTGTTATTCTAAATGTATTTTAAAACTAAAAATGTGTGAGAATTCTGATTTTTTTTGCACACTTACTCAGAAAACATATAAGTAACTTCTTTTGGCAATTAGTATTTAATGTGTATTGATCTTTTTGTGGAGAGATAAAGGAGAGTTATCTTATTCAGAATAATAGGTCAAACTGTATTAGATGGTCCAGATGTAAATCATGTGAGTCAGCTTCAAGTTGCATCAAGGTAATACTGCAGTCTATTATATGTACTGTTTTATTAAGTCTCTGGCAGCTTTAATTGTCAAAATAATTATTTTTCAAAGAGGAAAGCCCATGGGAAGTGATAGCTCTTACTTTTTTTTTTTTTAAATACTAAACGACTACCAGAGAGATATGGTATATTTAAGATAAAATAGAAAATGTGAAACAAACTATGCTGATAACACACATATTTTAAACAAATTTTGCCACAATCATAGTCACAATCGTATTTTTATATAGTTACCTTTTTTAGTTGGATGACTGTTGGGATACATTAAAATAGTCAAGATTACTTTGCAAATAGAAAACCCAGATAGTATTTATGTTTTGATGCTTTGTAGCTCAATAGCATTCTATAATCTAAGTTGATTCTCATACTTAGGAAATGAGAGGCTGACCCAATGAAAAGTAGAGTTTTTCCTCAAATATGCATGTCTCTTAATTTTAGGCTTTTTGGCTAGGAGCTATTTGGAAATTTGAAATGTGCAAGCTTGTTGATTCTGGAGTGTCTTTGAAGACTTGCTTCTGATGAACATTTCTCCAAATTAATTACAAGTAGTTGGAGAGCTAGCTGTAGCATGTGGTGTTGTTTTGTCTGATCTAGTGGTATCATAGACTGATTCTGAGAGTGACTTTTAGGGTCCCTGCCTTTGTAATACCTCTGTCCATAGGCTGTCTCTCCTTCCTCTGCACAGATCTAGGAGTTGTGCTGCCTGAGGGTGCATTGATTAAATGAAAGTAGAAACACGGCTGTTCTTGGTGTGTTGATATTCATTCGACCTCCAGCTGACCAACACTGTGGGTCCCAAATAACCATATCCACAACAGTGGCAGCAGTGGCTGCATTTAAACAGGGATGGAGAAAGAGTTGAGCTGCCACTACTGGCAGCAGCCACACTGACACCAGGTGAGGATAAACACCCAGAGATACCTGCAGCAAAGACTCCTAGACTGCTCTGCTAAAAGCTGCTTTTCAAGCTCTTGCAATGATAAGCAAGGAGAAAAGCCAGATGACACAGATTTCTTCACCAAGAACAGTACAGTATTCTGTACAGTGGGTGTCTTAATTTTGATGTTTCTGCTATTCCTTGGATAATCCCTACTATTGGACTTGGTAGCATAAGATATGGTTATTTTTCCGAACAGCCAGAAATTAAGCAGCCGGAGATTAATTGCTGAAGCACCTGCTGAAAACAGTATAGTAAAGCATTCATTATTTAACAGCTGTTCCTGTTAACATGCTGTGAGTGTACTGATGTACTGTCATTGGTATATGGAAGATAAAGGAATAAGTAAGCTAGGATCAATTAATTGTTCTTGAATTTAATTTCTCCAAAATTGAGCTCCATAATTTAGCATGCCTCTTCAGTGTGTTTTGCATATGTGTTTGCATATATACAATGTGTCTCCTATACATAAAATACTCATGTATGTGTACCATAGTGCTGATGACATAGCTACTTACAGGCTGGTTAATAATGCACCCCATTGTTTTAGATTATGCACAAAGAATAATAGCATGGTCTTAAGTAGGTAAGTTTAGCAAGGAGATGAGATTAATGATACATTCTGTAGCTAGAATGAACAATGAGACAGACACATTAGTTAATTTTTCTTTTAAAATCTGGTGGGACTGAGTTGAAGAGACGGGAGGAAAAAATGTTGAGGTGATCGGTGGGCTTGGAATGAGAAGAAAGGAACATGGAGTTAGTAGAGGCAGCATGAAGTGGAAGAAAAAGCTGAATGTTCATGAGGTGAAAAACAATGTGGAAATTTCTGAACGAGCAGAGGTAGCCAAGAGGTGCAATTTCTGAATACAGACACTTTCCATCTATGGATTAGATTAGTTTTCATCCACCCATCGGAGTATAAGATACTTAGGGTTGGAAAGCTAATGAGGTTCTTTATGCTAGCAGAGGCACTGGGTTTGTGCTTGTCAGCATCTTGACAGACAGATAAATTCATTCATTAAATACTGGCAGGAGTTGAGAATAATGCAGCAAAACCAGTATGGATTTGCTGTAGGCTGAGCTTAAATTTATAGATAGCAATACCATTTACTAAGGCTGTTTATTCCCATTTACTAATATTATTATACAAATGCATAGTATCATTTTAATTAAGAAATAGGTAAGTCTACAAATATATTAACTTCAGTTTTGTGTCTGCTTTAGCTTCTGAAAAACTGAAGAGAACCTAAACAAAGCTGCCATGAGTTAGCCTGCTTAAACTAAGAAGAACTGGAAGGTAGGCTCCAGGGCATCCGTGGAGCATCAACAACAGAGGAAACCTCCCCATCGCTCTCCCCTGAACAATGGCTAACTTCAAAATGCCATTTTAGCCCTGTGGAATGGAAATTAACGATGTTTTAAGTATTGTTCTCTCAACCAAGCTGGAAGGAGAAGTAGTTTATTGATTTATTTATACCAGCTTCTCCACAAAGCTCTAAACCAAAATTACTTAAATATAGTCATCAATGCAGAACCTGTCTGGAGAAACTGCCCTAGGTATAGCTGGAGTAAATTTGTTATCAAGCAAATAACACTGTCATGGAGGAGGAGAAGAAGAAGACAAACAAAAAACAAAAGAGAAGGGAGCAGAGAAGGTAAAAACTTTCAGGCGCATTCCCCATAGATGTCAGCAAAGACCTCTCCAAAGAAAAGACAGAAGCAGCTAAATAAATTGAGGCTGATGTCCTATACTTCCTGGGTCGGTCATCAGCCTGGGAGGCAGGAAGGAGAGAAAGAGAGAATAAAATCACAGAACTGTAGGGGTTGGAAGGGACCTCCAAAGATCATCGGGTCCAACCCCCTGCCAAAGCAGGTTCCTCAGAGCAGGCTGCCCAGGTAGGCGTCCAGACGGGCCTTGAATATCTCCAGAGAAGGAGACTCCACAACCTCCTTAGGCAGCCTGTTTCAATGCTCTGTCACTCTCACATGTGAAGAAGTTCTTTTGCATGTCAGTGAGGAACTTCCTGGGCTCCATTTTGTGGCCATTGCCCCTTGTCCTGTCCCCACAAAACACTGATAAGAGGTTGGCTACATCCTTCTGTCCCCCACCCCTAAGATATTTATATACACTGAGGAGATCTCCTCTCAGTCTTCTCTTCTCCAGGCTGAACAGACCCAGGTCTCTCAGCCTTTCCTCATAGGGGAGATGCTCCAGACCCCGTATCATCTTTGTGGCCCTCTGCTGGCCTCTTTCCAGGAGATCCCTGACTTTCTTGTACCGGGGAGCCCAGAACTGGACACAGTACTCCAGGTGAGGCCTGACCAGGGCAGAGTAGAGGGGGAGGATCACCTCCCTTGACCTGCTGGCCACGCTCCTTTTAATACACGCCAGGATCCCATTAGCCCTCTTGGCCACCAGGGCACAGTCCTGGCTCATGGTCAACCTGTCGTCCACCAGGACCCCCAGGTCCTTCTCAGAGCTCCTCTCCAGCAGGTCATCCCCCAGCCTGTAAAATCTCACATGGCACTAGAGATCTCTGTGCAACAAATAACATTTTAGTTTTGACTTTCGGAAACTTTCATGTATTTATTTTTACTTCATGGTAGTTGAAACTGGGAAGCATTTTTTGCCTTTCCATGCACTCCTAGGAACTGCCACTTGTAAGCACACGGCTGACTAACCGAAGATGAAAGGCTGAGAAAGAAGGAAGCATTTTTTTACGCCTTTTTAAAAGGGTGTGTTTAATTCATTTAGCAAGCACTCTAATTCTAGATATTTTGGTATGGAAGGCAAATTGCTTTTGTACCATGGTGATTTCTAACAAAGTCTGTGCTGTGTTTAGTGGCCTTTTTATTTATTTATTTATTTGTTCGGATACTCCTACAGCACACAACTTTCTCTAAGATTCAAAACTCATTTTATTTGACTTTACAAACATTAACCTTACAAAACCTTACAATGGTTTGAAAAGAAAGGAGCAGATGCAACGTTCTCGTAGTTCTTAGTTCTCTGATATGTCCCAAAGCTGTGGTAATGGAACTGTAAGTGTGTACCAGTAATTTACTTGAATTTGTGTGGCAAGTTATTTTAGTTGATTTCTGCTCAGGCCTGGCAATTATTTAAACGCTTTCCAGAAAAAGTTTCTGCAGATCAGAAATATTTTCTAGCAACCTCAGTAGGTAGAAAATGCTCAAAAGGAAGCCGATGAAACTGCTTCAGTTCTTTTAGAGTTTTTCAGAAATAAGAAAAAATTTTAATGAGAACATACTGATTAATTACTGAGCCCCTCAAGCTAGCTCTTTCCACTGCACTGCTGCATACACACGCCCACACACAGACATGGTGAAATGCTTCACAAACCAGCTAGTTGCAGTGAGTACTTCATAGCACCACCATTTATAATCATGATGTGGCGGTGTGTGCGGTGCCAGGTCACCTGTCAGATCTCCTAGCCAGTAGCTGCCAGCGATGAGCAGGACGGTGTCACCAGATCACAGAGCAGATGCATGCATACCATGTCACACATGGGTCACGTTACATGATTTCTCCCTGTCGTATGACCAAAATGCAGCCCTTCCTGTCCATCGTTCATGGGTTGCCCGCATCCTCATCACGCGCCTGCAGAGAGGGGTGTTCTCAGCTGCTACGGGCTGACGCACAGGACTCACGCCTCTGCGTGTCATATGATAGAAGCCTGCATTTCAGCACACATTCAGATAGGAGGAGGAAGGTTTTGCACAGCCCTCATAAAAGATAAAATCCGGGAGCAGGTTTGCCAGAACAATTTAATTTCTCCTTTATCTCATTTTACATCTTTGCATAAGGTGCTATTGGGAAGAAAGTGACAAGATAAAAGTTTGGGGCCTCATTATTCTGAGCAGATCTGCGGACTCTGGATTAGTCATGCCCACAGCAGCATTTACATAGATTGCTGCTAGTTTTCAGCTGAATGATTTCTACAGAGAATGTGACAACCTACTTAGGGAACACAGAGGAATTTTACTGAATTTAGACCATGTGAGGCTTATTAGTGAAGGAATGGTTAATTGCTTTCTGCAATTATAATCTTGAGAGAACATAGGTGATACTAAATTCAATCGTTAAATATAAACTAGCATTTAGGAAGAGCAAATTGATACTGTTAGCCAAGAATAGAATATGCCTCTAGGAAAGAATCTAAAGTTCTGAACTTAAAAACCAGATTTTCCATTTGTAATCTCAATCTTCTTGAATCATATTGAGGTTGTGTTAAGGAGATCATCACCCACTGTCCTGTGGCATGTTAGAAATGTCAGAGAAAGAATGCTAACTGGAGTGAAATGATATTCCCTTTTATAAGATAAGGCAGAGGTTGGAGTTGTACCAAAAATGGTGGTTAGGAATGCAGTAATTGTAACCCACCTTTAAATGCTCAGCTAAGGGAAAGGGCTGTTGTGGAAGCACGTCAAGTCATAGCAATGGAAGAAGAATTAAGAACTTTATCGATGGACTTCTTCGAGCCTGGTGCAGGTGCCTGCTGAAAGCACAGGTGTTACCCTCAAGAGCGAAGAGCTGATTTGGGTGGCCTGTCTCACACACTGTGTTCTGTGAAATGTTAAGATAGCTGTCTCCCACTCAGTCCATAAAGAAGATCCAACTCCCTTGTTTAGTTTCTCTTATGTGCCTTGTTTGCTGGGCACTTCACAAGTTACTGCAGCAAATGAAACGCTTGCAGCAGCAAGAGTTCAATTTGCTCTGCTGTCTGGACTCTTCTAATAAATTCTAGGAATTTGAGAAAAGTTCCTGTAGAAACACAGTGTATTAACACAGGCGTGGAGAGCATCCACATTTAGTCCCAAATGCTGCCTGTTGTTTTCATTCAGAAAATCTAATGAATTAAGATAATGAAGTTAAACTTAGAACACTTGTTCCTGACCTGTTGTTACCTTGAGATTTGTTCCTTTTGGTTCTGATTTTAGGAAGAGCTTGAGTGCTCGGAAGGTTGTCTGTCTTCTTCATGCAGTTATTTTAGCTGCTCTAATGAAAGATCCTCCCTGCAAAACCTTATCCTCTCTAGATCATTGCATCAGTGCTTTTACTCTTCCATACTACAGCATATAGTTGGACGGTGATGTTCTTTCTCAGAAGAAAAACAACTTGATGTAGTGGGTGGCATCCATGCCCTTGGCGGGGGGTTGGAACCAGGTGATCTCCAAGGTCCGTTCCAACCCAACCCATTCTATGAAAACAAAACTTAGGTTATCTGTGGAATTCTGGAACTTTTTTAACTTCTAAGTGGTTCACATTCAACAGTCATTAAGTTGTAGGTTTGTTTGTTTGTTCAAGATTCCTTTTATAAACCAGCGAAGTCTGGAACAGATCTGAGCAGGTTGTATCAGTGTTTCCTTGTATAGATCCTCAGCAGAAACTGAATACAAAATTTTCAGGGCCTATTGTAGCAGAGTTATGGGAATAGGCCAACAGTTGCAAATGAATGTAATGCTAGATTTTATGTGTGGTTATGCTTAGACTGGCTTGTCATAACACTTCAGGACTAAATAAAACCTGAAGAGATTTATTAGGTGCATGCTATAAGGCAGAGCTTGAATGGGGTGAAGGAAGGGTGGAGAAAAGACAAGAAAAGACTTAGATGATTTCTTCAGGTTTCATCCATATTTCTGTGACTGTTTAAATATCTTTGAGAGCACATTCTAGATTTCACTTTCTGTACATTATAATCAATCTATAGTAATTATTTTTAAATTGCGTGATTTGGTAAAGAAAGATAGTGACCTCTTTTGAATATTGGAGTGTTATAAATATGTTTTAATTTCAGGAATTACTGCATACACAACCACAAAGTGGTCATTTTTCCTGTTGTTTTCCTATTGTCTTTGGAAGATATTCTACATATAGTTTTGTATCAGTAGCATGAAGAACCATATTTTTTTTCTGCTTTTTGGGCTGATCTCGTTTCAGTTATAGGGAACGTAAACCAGAGGTTGCAGTTGAAATATGAATCAAATTCACCTTAATGGATTCCTGTCCAGGCCGTGTGATAAAGAGCTCAGATATTCCAGCCAGGTACGGAGCTGCTAGACCGACACACCTATTCCTTGAAACTAATCATATGTGTGTAACTAGTAAACAAGGTAGGGTAAGGCAAAGTGCCACAGCATAGCTTGTGTCTATATGCCGAAGCCATGCCATGTGAGCCTGCACTCCCCCTGCTTTCTGGCGTGCAATGTCTCTGTTGTCTCGTGTTCCACTTGACATGTGAAGCCCAGACAGAGGACCATTGAAGGAGCTAAATTTTTTTCCTCTTATTTTAGGCAGAACAGTATTTGACACACTTGTCCTTGGAATTTGTTAATACAATATCTAATCTTTCTTTTGTGACAAAACAAATGCAATATGGACAAAGAGGATATCCCCTTGTTATGTAACCAAGTAGAAGTGAATGAATTCCAGAGAAAACAGGTTTTCCAGACAAAACAGACTTCCTATCAAAATAAATACAGAAATGATGCCAAATGTTCATATTATTATTAATAAATATGGCTGTTAATTATCTGCAAGCAGTAGTTAGCAAATGTTGATGATTATTGAATAAAAATGTACTAAGATTTCTTAATGGATGCTCTCAGACAGTGGTGAATGCTGTAAACTAGTTGATATAAAACACAGATTTTTCTTTACTGTATTTTAAATTATCATTATAAGTAGTTTTTTCAGGTTAATCATTCTTCTCCTGCATCCAGTTATAATCTGACAGGCAGAAAATCCCTCCTGTGTCTGGCAGCCTGTAGGTCATACCATGTTTTCTGTTTTAACATGCTCCCAAGTTCACTTTCACCATTGATAATCTCAGCAATACCAATAACACACCAGAATCTAAACGTGAGCAGAAAAGCTAATAACCTTCTGGTGAATTTATCAGGTTGCTAATAACTCGTGATTTTTAAATAAACAATTGATATTTATTTGAATGAATGCACATCACTGAAACGAGTAGAAAGTATTTTTTTTAATGATTTTTTTGGACCAGACCTTTATAGATAGTCATTATTTAATCGTTCTGATTTTTAATTCTATAAAGTATTTCAGTATCTGTTTCTATGATAAACTCAGCTTTGCTTGCCTCGCTATTTTGTTCTTTAACATTTCCATTTAGATTGGAGCGGTATGCCAACGCCACTAGAGGTAATAGAGTATGAATTATAATATTTGGCTGTAATATCTGCCTGCCATCTGCTAAAGCAAATCCATTCCATCTCTGATTTTTGTGTGGTATAGCATATATCTTCTGGAGGATGAGAGATGAATAGGGCAAGGTATGTTTTACATATTAAGTTGTTCAAAATGAAATAACAGTACTTGTGGAACATGTTGCTTAGCACGTTTTCTGGTAGAACACCATAACGCAAATGGCTTGGCCTTTAACCTTTAAGTTTGGATTAATATTTGGCAGACACTGCTTCTTTTAAATGCTGTGGAGTCAACGAAAGGGGAAAATTAAATATCTTTGTATATAATGTGCATAAACTGGCAACATACAGCAGCCTGATGTCTTGCTTCCTAAATGTTCTGTGTCAGTTCCGCGTGTTTCATAGGAAGCACGATGTCTTGAACAGCATGGTGTATTTTTCAGTTATTTAAACAAAATGTCTTTTGTCAAAGCATGAGTCCAAAGCTTTCTCACCATCAGACACTCCCTACCTCCAGCTCCCACTTCCCCCAGCCACGTAATCCTGTTCTGCAGCGTCTTTGCTTCATACATCTTTATTATATATCTCTCAGACCTACTTCTCCAACCTTTTGTTTGGAGGAGGATGCAGACAAGTTTAAAGCCTGGGAGAAAATAGAGTTTAATGGATAAAGATAGCATCTCATGGTCCCACAAATGCCCCCCAAAGTAATTCATATTTCCGTGTAGAGCATCCATATAAATTTACCAGTTGAGCAGATTGGTAATGTCCCCGTAATGGTTTTGTTGTATCCACTTGATGCTTTGGCCTTATGAACGTTTTCTGACTTGGATGGAATTCCTGTAGGAGCTGGAGTCATTCACAAAAGAATTTAACCCATATTTATTAGCTTGCAATCGTCCTTCTTTCCTTAGCCATAGGCAAGGACCCTTTTGTCATTTCACATCTTGCGTTCTCTTCTAGATAGAGTGTGAAAAGTCTTGTCTTAAAAGCTTATTGAAGATCTAGTTTTTAAGCCTATGATATATTCTTTCAAGCGGAGTCACTATTACTATCATATATACAGTCTGTTAACACTTGCAGGTCGTCGCTCATTGCTCTTTGTGCATAAGGATTTATTTTATTTTACTGTTGTATACAGAAAGTAATGGAAACTGTTTTGTGACCATTAGATACAAATAGCTGGGGCAGAGCAAAGCATGAATAACTAGATTTTGTGCTTATCACAGTTGTGTTTTAGCAGCATGAAACTACAATGGAGCATTCCAAGGCATATTCCAGCAAGGGATGAAAGCCATCCTCCTGCATGGACCTTTTCTACTCCCAGTTGTGCCATATGATTATTTGCTTACCTGTTAAGGGGTTTCCTTAATAAATTTTGAACTCAGGATTTCTCACTCTGGTTCTGTGACTGTGTAAGGACAAGAAGAGTCCTGCTCCTTCCCCTGGGTGCTTGATCACGTTGCAAATGGACAATAATCTGCAGTGGGGTGTGTGTGCATAAACAGCGTATACATAGCTTTTAGTATAAGAAACATATGGAAATTATACAGGAACTGAACATGAATTTGAACATCTCAGTTTGTTTCAGAAATTTCTCTGAAGATTACAAATATTTTTCTTCTTTATTTATGTCTCACTCAGATTCCTTTTCTCCTTTAGAGGAAAATAAAAATAATAAAATTTTGCTGTATTAATGCAATGCACCTTAAGGTTTTGTTTTTGTTATGCTAATGATGTAGATCGATAACAAAAGAGAGAATAATTCCTATTCCTGTTCTGCTCACTGTTTTGAGCAAAAGTCAGCAAGGCCCTTTTCTGGTGCCTGACATCACTGTGAAGAATTATTAAGAGCATGCCAGAGTGAAATACTACCAGGTGCCACAATCCACTAGTGCAGAAAATTGTATGTATGTATTTGCTACATGTTTAAAATAGGAAACAGAATTTGATTTGAGAATAAAGAAGAATGAACTAATCAGAAGAATACATTTTAAGTGCAAATGATAAAGCCTTTTTACTTTAACTTTACTTTTCTTGTCACATGTCAGGGCATATAGAAGCGCACCTCTCCATGCACAATGAAATGTTGAAAATGTAGAGATTGTTTGAAATAATCAGTTACACAAGAAGGACCCCATCAGTCTCATCTCAAAGCTTAACTCAGCCTCTGAAACAATCTTTTACACTCAGTGTCAGCTAAACGCTGCCACAAAACTGGTAGTTCATACTCTTTCAGTTTCTGTGCATGCATTAAATGGAGAGTACATCTTCTAAGACAGAAATTCAACGCTTACTTGCCTGCCTTCATTTTTCCTGCCATCTCAGACTGTAGTTTGGAAATATAGCTTTGGGGTGAGCCAATATTGTCGCAGAAGAGTTCTCTGAGAGCTGCAGAGTTAAAACACTGAAAGGGAAGAGTCCTGAATCAAGACTTACTTTCTGTTCCATAGTATTCTTGCCAGGGGCAACAGGGAAAGACATCTTTCCACCTTTTTCTCCTGCTAGCATTGATCTGGGAATGATTTTCACACCAATTTTGGGTGGGTCTAGGGCAGCATACGCTTACTCTTCTCTTTTTGTCTATCCCATCATAGGAATGTACTTCAGTATTATGCAAAGATATTCATCTGCTGTCCTGTAGGATTTTTAGACACATCAAATAAAGTCAGTTCCATTTTCTCATGGTCATTATGGAGGAATGCTTCAGATGCAAAACAGATAAGAAAGGAGAGAAGAAATACTTTCACCTACTGCTCAGCATAATTACTTTGAAATAGGATCCTAATCTAAAAGATACTCATGTGCTCCCGATGTCAGTTTGTTGGTGAGTAGTTATAGGGTAAAATTTATATTTGACATCAGAATTGAGCAGTGCCTAAACACCCTGATATATATAGTTGCATTTTGATGAAGACCGTACATTTTGCTAATTAAATTTTCTACTTAAACAAGTCAAACCATGTGAGAAGGACAAGTAAGGAGTGCCTTATTCTTATTAGCCTTATTATTCTCATCTTATTAAGCCCCATATGTATTAATCAGCCGGTTTCTTGCATATATCATCCAAGAAACTGGTCTGCTGGAAGAATGAGGAAGAGTTAGTGGTACTTTTTCTATGGATCAATTCAAGAAATGCCAGCCACTTGTAAATGATAGGAAAATACACGGGAGAATACAAGAGGTTGTTGAACTGTAGTCAGTCACCTGTCACAGCAGCAAAGCAGAGACAGAGGAGTGATGTGGTGTGACAGTAGCTGATAAACCAGCCTAGTAAGGGACTGGAAGAGGAGAATAGGAAGCCTGCACTTGATGAAGTCAAAAAGAAAGGATTTAGGGGGGGGTTCAAATCCTTTGTGAAGCACCAGTACCAAGTGCACAGCAGCAGCTCTTGCTCAGCGAAGACATTCTCATTTCCTGCACTGGGCAAGTTGCTGTCTCTGTGGAGAACCTGGTCTCACAGGGAAGGGTAATTAAAACGCATCATGACATAAAAGCTGGGCTGCACAGTGCAGACAAAGCCTGCCTACTATTACAGAGTGATGTGCTGCAGTGTGGCAGAAGTGTTAACTCAGTTTATTGCTCTGCTAATACTGTGTTTTTGCTGATGCAGTTGTGCGGCTTGTGTTAGCCTCACTGCCAGCAGCCGTGACTCAGGATGCTGATTGCTTAAAACCTCGTGAACGCAGATTGGCTGTGAAAGAGTCAAGAAACTGTAGATTTGAGGTTGAAAATAACAGCAATAAAATCATTTTTACAGATGCTCTGGCCTCCACAAAGCTGGAACATTACTTCCCCCTTGCACAGAACAAAAAGCTGCCCTGACAAATTTACTCGAGAAGCAGTTAATCAAATTGATGAGTACGTTTAGCTGGTCTTGACACACTGAGATCATAAACAAATGTGTGTGTGACTGTACCACACATCTCTGGGAATTACATCTTGGGCTGTTTTGATACAATAGTGCAGATTTGTAAATGGTGTCTTGGGTAAGTAAAGAGTAAGAAATTAAATAATCTGCGTAGTTGTTCTTTAAAAGATTTTGAATGATGTGCCTTGAATGAGCTAGAAGAGTGGCCTCTCAGGGACAAGAAAAAAAAAATTTTTAAATCTCAGATTTGCAGAATGGTGGCCTTGTGCCCTTCTAGTGTAAGAGCTTGAACTGTGTATGTGGTGAGACGAGAGGCAGAAGCCCCACGGCAGTCTTAGAATGCTCCAGCGAGTGTCTGAATGGAGGAGAGCATCTGGAATAGAGGGAGCACTAACACACATGCACATGCATGCGCTCACACATGCAGCTTTTGGCATGTGTATGTTTCTCTTCTAACTGTGTAATAGTAAATTGTTCAGTATGTATGGGGTTGTGTGCTTTCATACATGGTGCACAACCTGATATTTTACATTCTAGGATTTTTAGTTATTTAAATCCAGTGAAATATCTATGGTGTGTTACCATTACCATAGAGAGTTACTTAAACATGGGGTATTTTGTCAAAAAAAGAAATTAATATGAAAAAATAATAGAAGCAATGCACTAAGTAATATTATTTGCTAATATATAAAGTGTCTTAAAAGCTGTACTACATTTTACCCTATGCTGTTGTTCTTTTATATATTCTTAATTAGTAAGTAGAATTACATGTTTTTGCTCAACACTTCTTGTAGAGCCCTAATTTTGTTGTTCTTAAAGTAATGCTCTGTATCATCTGCTGTGGCAGGTAGAAATTTACTGATTTTATTTTATTATTATTTTTAAATTCAGTTTCTATTCTTTGTTTTTCATCTTAATTTTATTTCACTCTGGAAGGACAGCCAAGGTTTTGGGGTGCTAATTGGCTTTGTTTCAAATCACATGAAACCTTGATATGTAGTGCACTGATGTTTATTTGAAGTGCTTGGTTTGAATTGCAGATTCTTCTAAAGCGAATGTACTCAGTTTTGTTTTCATAAAAATTGGGAGTTCACTGAATTTCAGAAATAATTTGCTTTATTCAACAACTCTTTAGCTAACTGGACTTCTATAATTGTAATTATAAAAAGTGCCAGTGATATCCATAATTCTAACATATCCATAAATTTCTGGCACATCATTTTTAGGATGTAATATTTTGCAGTTTGTCTCTGACCATAATGTAGTTCTTGTGTGATGTTTGAGCAAATCTCTTTCGGTATCAGTGACATTTTCAAGGCTGAAGCAAAATCAATTTCTGAGTAATGGGATTTTAGTTTAACAACCATACGTGTGACAAAATAGCTTTTCAAGTGTATGATTAGAAGTTCCCCATTAAAATCTAATTATTCAATGTAAAAAAAAAACCAACAACTTGTTTGCCAAAAGTTAGAACTGACTGATTTTGAGTTATATTTTCTATCATGAATTTATTAAACCTATATATTCAGAATTAGACCTTATTTTTAAAAAGTGCGAAATATCTCCCACCAGTTTCAATGAGAATGAATGTACTCAGTTGGATGGAGAGTGGTGGCACGTAGTTGTATTGTGCAAGAGAGGAAGGAAGTTCTCAGGTTTCTGTTCAGTACACACTTTTCATGAAGGACTCCTTAATCAGAGCACAATGTGAGTGATGGATCATTTTCAACGACACTATTTATATGAGCAATGGGAATTGTTTCTATTTATAGCCTGGTTGTGATCACATCTGACTACTGGATTTCTTAGTGCATTCATCATACAAGTGGTACCAGCAGGAGCTTTCCATTTACATCCCCAGGTTGCCATTTTTTAATGAGTACTCCTGTTTAATGAAACTTCTCCATTCTGATTCCTTGTCTCGATTTGATGACTGTGAAGTTAAAACTACTGCTGCCCTGGCTTCTGAGGACAAAACCAACATGCTTTAATGAGTAGGTTATGAAATAGCACATTGATGCAAGTGGGTAGAACACACGTAAGTGGCTTACCAGACAGGAGTATAATGTAACTCTGGGCTGTCTGGAGTAATGGAAGCTCTTTGTTCCAGCTATCTGCGATATAAATGTACATTTCTTTCTCTAATAAGTAAATGTTTAGCATCTGAAATTTATTTATTTATTTATTTATTTTTACCCATGGTTTTATTTTATGTTCTACACAAAATGAAGTGAGAGCAGCGTGGCTATTTGCTTCTTCATATTGTCCTATTTTTTTGGAGGAGCTGGCTAGTGAGTACTTACAGTTCCGTTTTCTCGTTGAGTCATTGGGCTTTAGTTGATGCAGCCACAGGACGTGTTTCAGGAACTGCATTCTGTTTCCCTTCACCTCTGGCATGGATTTGGGGAAATAAAAGTTAGAAATTTGCTTTGCTTTTTTTCCAGACACCTGTTTCGTTGCCTACAAGCAACATCCCTTTTGTGCTTATCAGCACAGACAATTACTGTGATAAACATTGCAAAACAGATCGGAATAGGAGTCTGTAACAGCTATACTCTTAGCAGTGGTCCCCTGCCTTCTAAAAACTGCATTAAACATAAGCATTTTGTGCTTGTGGCCATTAAACTTGAGAAGTTTGTCCTCCATGACTGAGAGCTGAAGGCCCAGAGTTGTTGGCTAGTACCAAGGTGAGGGGGTGGAGGCCCAGATCCGTGTGCTCCCATCTTCTCTCCAGTCTGGAAGCACCCTGTTATGCCTTCTCTTTCTATTATATTCTTACAGATATAAGGAATGGCTGGGGACTGCGGGGGACAGATGCACCAGTATGAGGGAGCGGAGGCTCTGTACGTGGTGTATCCACCATTCTCTGGATCCCACAGGCTACCCGTGCTGTATGTACAGTGCTTTTATGTGGTGTCTCTAATTCTTAAATACTCCTGTAGTTATTACCTGGCTTCATCCTTATGGGTCTATTATGTTGATAATACTTAACTTCATGAGGGCCTAAAAACATTCTGAGGGCCTTCTGTAGTGCCTCCTGAAACCAGCAGTAATACTTGACTTTTTTTTTTTTTTAAACCAAGTTTTGAGTGATTTTTTCAAAAGTACGTGTGGTATCCTGATGAGTTGCATTAGAGTGGTGAAAAAAAATTAATAATGTGATAAAATCAAGTAATAATAGCAGTAAAGTAATCAAGTAATAATAGCAGCAAATATTTTCAATTAATTAAAAAAGAAGTATCAAAATAAATTTATTGGAACATAATAGGCAGGTGGCTACTTCTTAAAATTCAGGGCCACAAGAATGATCAAAGGGTTGGAGCACCTCTCCTGTGAGGACAGGCTGAGGGAGTTGGGGTTGTTCAGCCTGGAGAAGAGAAGGCT
The DNA here is from genome assembly GCF_965140915.1 of Aythya marila. NCBI lineage: Eukaryota > Metazoa > Chordata > Aves > Anseriformes > Anatidae > Aythya > Aythya marila. The sequence continues at coordinate 192,704,363 of NC_139042.1, read as the reverse complement.
CCAGGGAGACCACAGTGGCCTTCCAGTGCCTTAAGGGGGTCTACAGGAAAGCTGGGGAGGGACTCTTTGTCAGGGATGTAGTGACAGGACAAGGGACAATGGCTTTAAACTAAAAAAAGGCAGACTTAGATTAGGTATTAGGAAGAAATTCTTCATGATGAGGGTGGTGAGGCCCTGGCACAAGCTGCCCAGAGAAGCTGTGGATGCCCCATCCCTGGAGGTGTCCAACGCCAGGCTGGATGGGACTTTGGGCAGCCTGGGCTGGTGGGAGGTGTCCCTGCCCATGGCAGGGGGGTGGGACTGGGTGATATTTAAGATTCCTTCCAACCCAAACCATTTGATGATTTAATGAATTCCTTTGAAGTTAAGAATCTTGTAGATTGAACTTGTGATCTCAGTGAAGTTTACCTCAAGATAACTTCAGGCACTCTGTGTGTCAGACATTAAATCATCACTCAGTCATAATTCCCCATCACTATTTCTATATTTGTCAGAAGATAGCTTCTTTTCTTTTGTCACATTATGTGGAAGCACAAGTTTCGGTTTTGAGTTTGTGCGCATGTTTGTGCAAGTAAGCACACAGGTGCTGTTTTGTGGGAATGCCTGCATTTTGCTGGGCACCACAATTACTTGAAGCTGTTGAATGGGTTGGGGTGACCTGGAGGTTCCTAGAGTTTCCCTTTGTTAGCAGCTCACCAAATTTATTTATTTCTTTTTCTTCCTTCTTGTGTGGTGCTTTTCCAATGTCATTAGGTTTTCAGTGATGTCATCATAACAGTGAACACCTTATTCTTAACTGGTCTTGAAAAAGAATAGAAGAAAATACAAAAAGCCCTTTTTTCTACTGGGTGTAAGTGTAGCAGTAGGAATTTGTGTCTGTTTTAACTAGTTTTATTATCCTCAGTAATTAATTATGTATTTCTTTGAGTGATACTCTACATGTACGTTAGTGACGAGTATGTATACTGACAGCATCAAAGACCACATCATTATTTTCCCTTGGCAGTACCTGTAGGGACTCGATGCCCAACCCTCCCTCACTCTCAGGGGCAGGAGTGTTACAGCACGAGCTGTATCATGCTCAGGGAAGTGACCAGTCCTCCATCCACTCTGCTGAGATGAAGCACTTTCTGCTTAGACACATTTTCTGCATGGCCGATTATCCCGTATCCAATTCTTTTTGTTTAGAGCAGGGATGTCTTCATAATTTGAGTTCACTGCTGTGATACTTGTGAGGTTTGAATTCCACCTTTGATCCATATGTGAAGTGCTTTTATTGCTCAGTAACATGCCTGATACATGCCTGATAAGTGCTCTATTTGCTGTTCTTTTAAATTCAGCAGGTGAAGGGATTGGGTGCCCGTTTAGCACAAAAGTGGGTTTGAAAAAGCCACAAAAGCCTCACCTGCCTCAGGTGTCTGATATTGCAGTGATTCTCCTGGTCACTGCCAGGGACCCGCACCTGGGACCAGGCTGACTGGGATGCCGTTCCTGAGGTGACTCCCTCAAGGAGGTACCCACCTCTTTCTCCAGACTTGTCATGATAAAGACAAGATCTGGGGGACCGGTGGAGTTACCACGGAGTCTTGTGACATGGGTGAAGTGTGTAAGTTGGCACTGACTCTAGCCATGGCTTACTGAGACTACACCAAGACACGAGGCATATGTTGGGTTTCTCCAGTTCAGCAACTGTGACTTACGGCTCTTTCAGATCCCCTGGCGCCAACTGGGGGACACCTCTGTAGGAGTGACACTTTGTTCTCAGTAGTAACACAAAGCACTGTGGAATCTCAGGAAAATGAGTCTAACGTGTTACACAACTACATTCTCTCATCCTCATCATCTTTTTCCTACATCCTCTTGAGACAGTAACACATCGTGAGTTCAGAGTTCTGGCCTGTATAGAAACATGCTGATGTTTGTCAAGAATTTTTCATCTGATGGCTTCTCTTTTTTCAGTCACCAGGAAAATGTCCTCGTTTCCTTCAAAAATGTGCAGCTCATTGCTGGGTATGTTGAATATTTTTTACTTTGGCTTTGTTCTGTGCTTTTTTCACAGCAAGGAGCCTGAGATAAGGCTTCAGGTGGTTAAATTTAAGGTAAATCTGTAAAATATCAAATAAACCACTCAGAAGCAGACATTTCTTCACTGAAAAACTGTAATGAACTTTGGTCTTTCTAATCTGGTAGGAGCATTGGGACATAAATACCAACAAGTATGCTCAGGGCTAAAATCAATACCCTTTTTGCCTTCTGTGCATTTCTCTTTGTGCATCTCTGTTCTCAAGCATTTGAAAGTCAGATCTTGTATCATCACAGATTATAAAGTTCACTTGACCACATGTTGAATCCAGAAGCATAAATTCTAGTCTGTACTAACTGTTAATCAACAGTTGCCTTGTGGTCAACTGCTCAGCATCATTGTCTCCCGTGATAAGTGGCATGCTGAAATTTTGTGCTATTTCATCCCAGATTTGACTTCCAGATCTGCTGCTGGCACTGTAGTCTTTTGTGATAAACCTATGGAGCAAGCAGGCCACTATTCTTCAGCTTCTGCAATGCTTGTTTTGTGACAGGACCAGGCTGAAATCTGCGAGGGAATGTCTCCAATTATTTCACATGTCTTTTAGAAGGTGACATCATGTGTCCTTTATGTAGTGATGATAGAAAAGCCTTGAGCTTTCTTACGGCCCTTTCTAAATTGGTTCTGCCATTGTTCTTTTTGATAACCATTCAGATACCCTTTGCTAAGTATATAGCATCAGGGAAAAAACTTGGAGCTACAGAAAATATGAATAAACTCCAAGTTTCCCAGTGACTAGATTCTTTTAGATCTTAGGATAATTCAGGTTGAAAGATATCGTCAGAGGTTTCTAGCCCAACAGCTCAAAGCAGGTCATCTCTTAGATCAAGCCAGGCCAGGTTGCTCAGGGATGGGTTCTTAAAAACAATCTCTCTGGGCAACCTGCTTCACCACCCGACTGGCCTCATGGTGAAAAAGCTTTTCTTGTAACCAATCTGAAACTCTTTTATTTCAGCTCATGTTTCTGTCTATTATCTTTCCATCATCCAGCAGTGTGCAGAGCCTCAGTGATCTTCCCATCGGTGCTGCCAGGTTCCTCAAAGCCATCTCTTCTCCAGACTGAACAAGCCAAGTTCCTTCAGCCTCTGAAGTGCTTAACCATCCTGATGGCCCTCCGCTGAGCCTATTCCAGTTTATCCATGTCTTTCTGTATTTGGAGGCCCCAAAAAGTAGACCCAATACTCTAGATGTGGTCTAATGAGCGTAGAGAAGTAGAGATGGACAATCACTTTGCCTGTTCATACAGCCAAGGAGGCTTTTGGCTGACCTTGCTGCTAGGACACTGCTTGCTGGTGGGCACTGTTGGTGGTCAGCTGCTGCCCACCAAGATCCCCAGCATCGTTTTGGAGCAGCTCACCAGGACCAGGCAGGCAGTGGCCAGCTGAGCTGCTTCCAGCATGAGGATGAGAGGTGACTGGATGCATATGCCACTTTTCAGGGTAGTCTAAGATGAAAAGTATTCACTAGACTTTAATGATCTATACACTGGTATGTACTGTGCATCTTCAATTAATGATAAATAACTTTGTTTTGTTTGTGGTTTGACACAGTGAAAGGACTCTGAGCGTATTAAAAACCCAACATGTTGATATGTAAGTGCTTACACTAAATGTAGTACATTCAAATTCATTTACCACAGTATTCCAAGCCTGGCACTTTCTATTTTTGACATGTGCAGCTTTTAATTTTTATCGCTTTTTATCATTTTCTATTTCTTTAGAATTAGGATTGCTTTATTTTAATACGCTAGCATTGGGTACCTCAGTCAGTAAACAGTCTGGTTCATTCCACTAGAATATTTTGCTATCTCCCACCTGTGCTGCTATCTTGGTAACTTTTCACTGAATGATTACTTAATCACTAAACCTGAAATGCCTAGAACTGTCAAGGGAACTGTATACAAATTAAATCAAGTTCTTTAACACTGCTGCTTAAACACAGGACATTTATAAGGGAATACAAGTTCCTTGGGGTTCCTTCAGCTTTCACTGAGGCCTTGATTATTCCATCTAAGTTTTCTGTCTGTAAGAACATTCTGTTACAAATGATGGTTTTGGTTGAAGAAGCTAGATGCAGCTTTGTCTTACCCTAGAGGTTCATTTATTCTCCTTTGATATTTAACAGAGTTGTTGCTGAAGAGCATCTGTAGGTAATTCCTTTCCTGGGAGAACAAGATAAAACTGTAAGCCTGAATTCTAACAGTGTACAAAGCCAGATGTTAACCCTACATTTAACTTGTTCTGTAATTTTAAGAGATTTTCTTAAATCTAGTATGATCACCTGATATACATGATTTCCCAAGATATTGGTTTCTGTTAATCACTAGTTGTCAGGAAATATAAAGTGTCTGGCTTGGGTTAGGATCTTTATTTTATTATTATTATTTTTTTTACTTCCAAATTTGAAAGAATCGTAGTTTAGAGAGGCGGGTATGTGTTATCTTGCATCTCATCAAGTAAAAATACAAATAGCTGCTCCATTCCATTCAGTAAGATTAAGTTCATTTATGTCAGATTTCCCTGAAAGTATAGGTATGTTTTGCATATTGAACTGGCCAATAAGAGACTGAGTTGAAAACTTGAATTTTGTTTAGTTTTCAAACTGGCAAGTCTTCTACTCTTTGTATGCCAGTGTTTTCTGGTGTAGATTCAGTTCCTGAGAAAGCTGCTGGATGGGCACTCATGAGCTTTCCCCTGCTGCCTAGCAGTTCCATGTCCTGCTGAAACAAAGAGATTGTGAGTTGATGTTTGCATAAAACGAGGAACTGTACACAAAGTGGAGGATGACGGAACAGGGACTGGCACACAGCAGCAAGGTATTTGTGGTGATGTTGCCAGCTTGGTCCAAGATAATATGCTTAGTTATTAGGGATTAGTTGCAGGAGCGTGGAGGTCATACATGCGTGGATCACTGGTCATTTTTTCATTAAGTGGAAAGAACACACTCTTTCTTGCTCAGTTGCAGGTGGGGATGAGCCTGTTTTTGTCATCACAACTAGTTGGGTATGGACAGAGTGGGAAGTCCAAAACAACTGTGTTGACAATCTGAGGCTGTCTGAGGTCACATTTCCAGGTATTCATCTCCTGCAGGCATGATGTCAGTTTTCTACGTTCACCTTTAGCTAGCTTCTCTTCAAGTGCAATGTGATTTTAAGTCGGTATCAAGAAAATGGAGCATGGTGGTGGTGGCTATGTGAAAGAGTGATACGACTTGGTGCTCCGTAGGTTTATGGCACTTCTTCCAGCCTTTCTGCATCTTCTTATAATGTTAGAAGATGACAGGAGGATAAACTGAGCACTGTGGAAATCTGTAGGATCCGCAGATAGAAGAGCTGAAGCTGTTTTATAGTATGCAGGAAAAACCTAGATTCACACCGGTGTGTTTGTGCACCCATTTAGTCTCTTGAGGTAGAGTAGTATTTAGTTAATGGTACCAAATGTGTGTGTGTGGGAGAGGGTGGGGGTGTTTAGAAAGTTGGCAATATAGACATATTTATATTAAGAAATACTTCTTCATTCATCAAACTACACTGTCTGTATTTACCTTTGGCTGGGGACTTTCTGAGAAGTGATAGCTCCAGGTACTGACTGCTCCTTATCTGTGTGAGGGGAGGCTACTTTTTTTTTCTTCCATTTTAGAAAAAGATTACCTATTTCTGTGAGACCCTGGTATCTTCTTTCTTGTTGTGAGTGGTAAGTAGTCGCACAGGTATGGACATCTTCTTCTACTAGAGCATGTCAGTGTGGTAACTGTTTTTTTTAGGATGATTACAGACCCCGTTCTTGGAAGAATAGTATTTGTAGTCCATCTTTTGGCTTGTTACTGTTGTCTGCACTATTACAGACGTAGACAAGCACGTAGTGATAACTATGTCAGGTGCCTGCTTTCTCACCTTAGCAAGCAGTGCCAGTACTATTCCATAATAGCAGTTTATGTTTTGGTTGTGGAAAAAGTAAAGCAGTATATCTTATTTTATAGTTGTGATTCGTCTTCTACGCTTCCTTTGGCTATCTAAAGAAAATCTCGTCAGCAAAAAGTCTTAAATGGATTTTCTGGAGTCGTTGAGAAACCAGATGTTCAAAATCAACCTTTTCAAAACTTGGCAGAAGTATTTTTCTGGATCTGTTTTTGTCTACCTGTCTTCCTGTTTGATTTGGAACCTTTTTAATAAATTTGGTTTATCAGAGTTCTGAGAGAGAGGATTATGTGAGCATGACATTTCAAGCAAAAATCATTGTGTTAAAATTCTAGGAGACAAGCTCCTTTAGCTTATTATTGTGTTTCATCTTGCTTAACAGCCTGGCCTCAGGAGGAATGAAGTGCATCTCATTACAGATTATTTTCTAATGTAGAATGTAGGGCACTTTCCTGGAAAAGAGCAAAGGGTGGATTCGAGCTTCCTTCCCTCAGTCCCATAGCTGTGAAAAGTGAAGGCAAATTTCAAACGATGACTCCTCCTCTTTCTTTAGGTGCCTGTCCTCAGCTTGCTGTTCTAAATGCCGTATGGATACAGGTTTTTTTTGTGAAGCCTGCATGGATTGAACTTTACACTCGCTCAGGTGCCCAAAAGTGTACCCTACTTTTTGCCATGTGCCTCTGAGGAGCTTGGGGTCACCCTTCAGGGATGAGGAGTCCACGTTCCTAAGTGTTTCTGTACCTGAGTCCAGTAGTTCACACAGTTAATCTGAATATGGACCCACAGAAACAGACTTTACAAAGCGAATTTAGAGGTTTGCTCACAGCAATAAAGAACAGTTTTAAACCAATCTCCCCTGGACTTATTTATTATATTTAAAGTTCTACCATTTTGTAATTGACTTAATTAGACATCATTCCAAAGGTTCGTAAAAGTAGTCTAGGTTTAGTATTATCTGTGCCTTCCACATTTTTCTGGATGATCATACTGCTTTTGGCAGGCTTTTCACCTTGTCTTGATCAAATGGGTCCGGTCTGCTGACAGGACACTGGGACATGCTTTTCAGAGCTCAGAGTTCTGGCTTTGTCCCTTATGTCCCTACAATCCCTTGTACACTCAATGGCTTGCAGGTCACCTTCTCCTGTGTGCCCTTGTTCTAAGTTTTTTCTCCGTTCTTGAATCTTTATATATTTTTACATGTCCTGCCATCAGCAGTTCTTTTCTTTGTGTTACTTCCAAGCATTTTCTTGCTCTCACTACATCTTTTCTTTAGCTACCAAGTTGATTCTCGTATTACTCTTTAAAATACCAACATAGAAGATAGTGATAAATACATGGTTACGTAAACTAATCATCTTATTTTGGGTTCGTTAGCCTTTGTAACTCTTTGCAAGTATGTAACACAAGTCACTTCCCTTTCCCCTCTCCTTGCCCCAGTCCAGTTAAATCAAGGTGGGTGCTTAATTTAACCTTGTGACCTGTTGGCAGAGTTGAGTTCTGCTGTTCATTTCGCCCTCTTGAATTCTGTAATTCTTATATTTTTTTTGGTTCTCCTTCTACTTTTGCAAGTGCTCCTTTGCTCAGCATCAACAGGTGCTCCTCCTCCTCCTTCTCCAGTAAGGTTGTGGGCCTTGGAATTCCACTTTTTACTGCTTTCCCTGCTGTCTGTTCTTAATTACCTTATTTAATATGATTTTAGCATTTTCTTTTTTGCAAATAATTCCCAGTTTTGCTTTGTTTGCAGTTTTTTCTACCCACCTTGTCCTACAGCTGACTGATTCATACATCTCACCTTCAGTGTCTTCTCACTACTCCAAAATTTGAGTATTTCCTTTTCTGGCATTTCTCGACTCGTGTTTTTTTCCTGGTTTCTATTTTGTATTCTGTTCTATTAATAGTTTCATGGTTTACTCTACTAGATTTGTTAATTCAGTAGTGCTTTCCTTCATGCCCCTATCATTTTTAACCCATCATTAAAAAACAATTATTTTTAATAATTAAGCACCAAACATAACAACTTGGATATCAAAACTAACACCTCCTTTTCAGATATTTTACAACACTGAGGATAAGACATGATTGGAGAAACTGAAGGAGAAGCTAGGAGAGATGAATGAGTAATAAACTCATTTGAGTGTCTATTTCTGTGTCCTCTTTAAGGTGTATGTATATAATTTTGCCATCAATTTTGAAAAATTTGGCTAGGGTAGTTAGTATGCTATTGGCTCACCTTAATGTGTATTGAAATGTCTTAGAACTCATCTCTGTAGTTTCTTGTTGAAGTTTACATAGTTCAGTCAAAATCTACAGCAGGGATTTTATTGTTTGGGGCTCTGTTATTATGAAACCTGACATGGTGAGTAGTGTAAGTTACAAACCCTGTCAGACTGGACAGAGAGCTCATTTTGGGTAAGATTAAGTTGCTGTTGTTGTTTTTCTGTATTGTATATAGTTCCTTAAAGTGTGCTACTTACTATGTTGCTATTTTAGAAACATGAACGTGTACATTTTTGGGATGTAGGCTCCAAAAAACACTTGTAGCTACAATCTTTTGAACTTTTGCAGCACATTCTATGTAAGGGATGAGTTTTCTAGTGGGTAAATAAGGTGGGTTCTCTGAGTGGACTGCTGACTTTTCAATAAGAAAAATCTGTATTTGATGGCTGTGAAGTGCTAAATAATATGAGAAGAAGACCTGGGTGCAGCTCAGTTGTTTTGTTTTTTGCTTTAGTATTGGCAAATATAAAGTTGAAATGTATGCAAAGAGCTCTGTGTCTGCTCAGAACTTGTCAAATATTTATACATAGTTCAGTTCTGTCCCAAATAGCACACTGTAGAGTTATGAACTGCTTGGACCCGTATGAGAATGGGAACAGAAGGTTACATAAGTCAACATCAGAGTACAGTATGTTGTTGTATGGTATGCTACTATAGCTGGGAAAGCTTACAGAATAAGCACTATAGTGTATAGTATATACTGGCAAACTCTTCTAGTGGAAGTGCATCTTAGTTTTGTAATGATTTTATTGTTTAATAACTACCTGCAGTGATCTGGACACTGTAACGCATGTCTGTGCTTGTTTTCAACACCCAGACAGATGAAGTCAGGCACTTCCTGAGAAGCCCCACAAAGCTGTCTCCTCACCATAGGCCTGTTTTTTTTTTAGTTCCATCTTGACAAATTACGCAATTATGGAAAGAGCTGAAATAGGACTGTAAATAGGACTAAGGACTATACAAGTCCTTGGGGAGAATCTACTAAAGCCTTTTTCTGTGCCCCTGTTTAAAAATAGGGAAGTCTCTTCAGCTGCTTATGGTGAGGTTCAAACATGCTGCTTCTGTGGAAGAGCCAGCGATTCAAACCAGTATGATTTCAGGGAAGAGTGCACAACTTTGCCCCAGTGATGAGTGTGATGCCTTTGATGCAGAGTGCCTTGCCCTGTGGAGTACAGGAAGATACTGCAGTCTAACACGTCACAATTTTCCATATATTTCAAAGTATTAAGGAACTTGCTGTGCAAAGGCACCCACACATGAATAACTCGACTAGTTCTCTAAAAATGCCTTGTGTGGGCCATCATGTTTCTTCAGATGGGCTCTAGTGGTGTTCAGTGCGATCCTGATGAAATCCTTGCTTTGGTGTGAGGATTGATGTAACACGAATAAACTTCACGTGGACTTCTGAATGGAGACTCCTTGGGAGGATCTGTGACTCACTGTTGGCGTGGATCTCATTCAAGATGCTACATCTTATTATTAGGCACTTCATGTTATTTAGCATTGCTGGAGGAAATATATTGAAGTTTGACTAATCTAAAATAGCAGGAGCAGCAGATGGACAACAGAAAATAGAATGGAAAAATTGATTGAATGAGCCAGTTCTTCTGAAGTGTTTGATTTCTTGCAGGCACGTAGTACAGGCTGAGCATGGTCTTCCAACTCTGGCAAAAAGTTTTGCTGTTAGGCTGCATAGCTGAGAACAAACTGTGTTTGGTATGTATTTACAAGTGTCAGTCTTTGGAGAGTCTCAGCCTATTCACTGAAAGGCAGAGCAAGTAACAGTCCTTCATGAGCAATCCATCCTGAAACAGGCTTTCTTGGCAGTGTTCCCAATCCTCCAGTTCAGTCCCCACCTAATGACCTGAAGGCCACCTTCCTAATGATCAAGAGGAGACAAACTGACTGATTTTACCTAGCTTCAAATTTTTGACACTGGCGCCCCAAGCGTTTAGCCATTTGTGCTAAGTAATGGACCACTCAAAAGTAGTTAGCTCATAAATCTGGTAGACTCAAGGGGAAATTATTCTTTTTTTTTTCTTTTTTTTTTTTTTTTCACGTGAGGAAATCTCAAAAATACTCATGTCTCTGTCATTGCTAGCGCTTTTTTTCTAAGCATGCATACTTTTACTCCAGTTTCGATAGCATTTGCAATGTGAATGCTCTATATGTAATACAGTAATAACACAATTACAATGTCTCAGGCATTGCATATATTAAGTCAGCTAATTTGCCTAGATAAAATTTCAGGTTAGTCAGATGTTGGCATTTCTCAGATGCTTTAGTTTTGAAAGTATCACAGGAAACAATAGCCCCAGTGATCATGCTTTGTTCCAAATTAGTTTATGTTTAAAGAAAACAAGTCCTTGAGGTAGTTTCAGTGTTTTGCCCAAATGGACGATGTCAGCAGGAGAGCCAGCTGGTATTGCCTCTCTATGTGCTGTATGGAACAAGGTAAAATTTTTCTCATCTCATTGTGCACTCAGAGAAGAAAGTTGTTCTTCTTTCACTGGGTTGTTCTTTAGTCCTTATGTTTACTTACAGCTCTTCAATATTGTTGCCTTCTATGTGGTCCAGACAAAACCATCTCTAGAAATATTATAGGGCTTGGTAGTCATGACCATCAGAGACCATGACCAATTATTTCTTTTTGCACACAGGATTGCTGTTGTTTCAATAAAAACTATCTGTGAAATGCAGGTTTTTGGAGTGCAGAGTTTGCTTGCTTCCTGCAATGGTAGGAACTGGTGATATGTTTAAAAAATGGATTTATTTGGCAACAAGTGTCAGAAACCTTGATGGAGGTGCAGCAGTATTTGTAGTCCAGTCTGGTACTAGCATCTGCTGTGCCAGGAGTCTCTGTGCACCATGTTGCTGTTCTATGTTTAGTAGATGAAGAGAAGTACATCCTGACAAACTGGGGGGAAATCTCACCCTGCAGCTAAGTCACCTTTGTGACTTCCATCTGGCTAAACCAGTGAAGTGACGTTTTTGCTGTACGAGGGGTTGGGCATCGCTGCTGTAGTTGGGATGTTTGTAGGGATGTAGGGCATGCTGCCATAGCTACAATGGCAAGAGATGGGTTGTTTTCGTACTCCAGCCTGATAGTCAGGCTGACAAAACTGTGTAGTCTTGATTTGGCCTGAATGGGAAGAAGAAATACTTCCATGGATGTTTTATTGTTGTTGTAAAATTATTTATAACTTGCTTTATTACTAGGAGTTTCTGTGCTTTGGAAACAGTCCACACATTGATTGTTTTTCTGCATGTTTTCGTTATAATACATTATTTTATGATTACATATGAGCTTTCATTCATTTTATTATTGATAGCTTCTTACTTCCTGATACACCAAGGGAATAAATACAGCACGTTTAACATTATATATTCTTTTGTGATCTTACAATTACTAACTATATGTTAGTTTCCATTTTAGAATCCATTCATATCTAAAGTGATATTATTTCTGGTGCTTGTTTTTGTGTTTCTTTTTTTGTTTGTTTTTGTTTTTAATGTAAGACATTATTAGCTGAATTCCAAAAATTTTACTTTACTTGGACTGAAGAGCTGGAGATTATAAAAGCTTGTCTCTTTTTGCTGGCAAAGCAATCCATCTAGATTTGTGTGTGGTTTTCAGTGCACATGTATTTCAATAATGCACCGCCGTCAGATAATTCATGTTTTTCCTACAAACATTTTGTGCTGATATATTTGGGCTTGCTAGTGCTTGTGTCCATCTTGGTGAATTATGTGAAATAATTCTCCACTGGAACAAAAATAAAAATAAAAATAGTTTCAATTAGTTAAGCTTAGCTGCCAAAGGAGAAATATGTGCAGTGTTTGTATCACTTTTTAAAGCTGTATTTATGCATGGGTGAAATTGGTCCTGAAGAACTGTATTAGGACTGCTTTTTGAGCAATGGTAGGATATTAAATTTAGCAGTGACACGTAGCAAAATGTGACAGGGCATTTGAGCATGATAAAGTCAGCCTGTACTGTGTACTCTTGGGAATGTGGAATGAGCTGGGGAGGCAGAAAAATGAAACACTAAACATTATGAGTATTGCAGCCACCAGCAGTGGAGTGGTTCAGAATAATGGTGTCTGTGATGCCAGTCAGGCCTCAGACAAAAGAGCTGGGGCCACAGACTGTCTCCCTGGAATATACAAAAAGAATAAAGAAGGGGTGCTATTGCATGAGCAACCTGTCATCATCAGATGAGTTATTTCTTTGTTTTCCAATGAATATGGACTAAATGGAGAAGTGCAGAAACCAGTCTAGCAGATTCCTCTAAATAACAGGACTCATCTCAAGAAGGATAGGGTTTAGCTCAGCCAATTAGTCACATTTGTAATTAATCTTTTCTTAATCTGGGGATGTAATACAGGTCAGATGAATCACGTCATAAAAGCAATGGTTTCTCTCCATTAACTGTGACTGGAATCCAGATCACTTCTGCAGATGTGGGTGTCTTCAGAAGGGGCATCTTACTTAGTCCTAGGTGATTTATACCATTGGGGTTCTAATGGGCCAAACCCCAGTTTTCAAGTCCTGAAACTCAGTGGACTGTAGTAATGTCAAAAAAACGTATTTCAAGAACAGAAGTAAAATATATCAGGTTTTTCCATGACACATCTAACACTCTCCACCCAGAAATTAATACATTACTGGACTATAAAGTCTGCAAGACAAACTACTGAAATAATGGAGGAAAAGAAATTGCACATTTAAAACTGCAGAGCTACACCATTTGTATAATCTTTAAGTTGTGACCCAAATGAGAGACGCATCTGTAATAATGGCAAAATGATAAGCCAAGATAAAATAAGTACAGAACTGAAACTAGAAGGGAAGTTTCTCATGACAGATAAGAATAAATCATTTTAAAGTTCGGGAAGATGGACACTAGCCAGAAGAAACTGCAGTTATTAAAGAAATATAATGCATGTAATCAGTGATAATGAAGAAATATTTAATGAAAGTACCTGCTGATAATAGTGCAACTGACTTAAATGAACTTCTAGCAGAGAAAAGTGAATTTAGAGCAGAGACACCAGATGACATGGAAAACCTCAGGTACATCCTCTCTGTGCTGATCCTGCTTGAGGCTATGTGCAGGGAACTGGTAAGATGGATCAGGATGGCCATGGATGAGGCTAAATTCAGTTTCTTTTATGTGTTCTGGAAGACTGAAGTCTTCAGCCATACTCTCTGAGACTTGATTCTGTGATAACAACACCAATGCTATTAAATTAAATTTTCTTTCTCTCTCTCTCTCTTTCTTTCTTTCTTTCTTTCTTTCTTTCTTTCTTTCTTTCTTTCTTTCTTTCTTTCTTTCTTTCTTTCTTTCTTTCTTTCTTTCTTTTTTTCCTGTTCGTAGAGGTTTTATTTGAGGTAAGGACAGGGTGTCCCTGTACCCCAGGTTGAGACTGACTATTTATACACTCAGCAGCATGCTGTAATACACATCTGTTGATTCCCATGTACACATACTTGCACTAAAGCACAGAGGCTGATAGCAGTTCAAAGTAGTGATTTACATTGTGATGGCTTATGATGCTTACTTTGCATGTTATTATTGTTGCTATTTAAATAAACACCCTAAAGTTTATTTCAGACAACACAGAAGTGCTATAGTTCCCATAAAAAAGTTGGTAGGAAGATTTTGTTTATTTAGAGGTAAAATACTATACTTATTCAAGATATTTCACACTTCCTTTTGTGGGCATTTTTATTTCTCTGGAACCAAAACCAGTTCCTAGTAAACTTGTTAGAAATCTTTCAATTGGTTCCAGAGGGACTCGTATCAAATTTACTGAAGTTTTTGAAGCTGCCAAGTTTTATAAAGTTGACAGTCTAGGATTTGCTGGGTGTGTGAGGTGGTGAGGTGGAGAAAGCCAAGACTTCCTTGGGGACTTTGCATAATAAGTGCAATAATATGATGAAATCACGTTAATTATTAGGGTATCAAGCAGGTTAGTGGGTCTGTCTGGTGACTACTTTAGAAAATGCTTGTGTAATAATATAGGAAATAGGGGGAATAAACAAGAGGAGCTGCAATCTTGATCCATGAGGAGCAATGTGACCGAACTAGCAGAACAGATGTGGAGGAAGGACAGGGAAGAGGAAGAGGCAGCTGCTGTGTACCAGGTTCAGACACTCATGCTGCAACCTGGACTGTGGAGGGAGGTGGACATACTGGTGGTCTGTGAGTAATACTAAAAGGGGAGAAGCTCAGGAGCTCTGTCATTATGTCTGCATAGCACAGACCACCAAAGAGATCGGGTAGGTGAGGGTTTTTATTAGCTAGAAGGGTCCAGGGATGGTGGTGATGGGAAATTCGAAATTATCAGTCATCAGCTGGAAGAGAATAAACAAGAATGCCGACTGCCCAATGTGTTTTGCAATGCACTTTGGACAAAGCTTTGAAACACTGGGAGAAGCCATTGAAGGGAAGCTGTTCTGTTTGATACCAATTCTGGGAGAGAAACTGTTGTAGAATAGGGAGAGAAAAGTCAACGTGAGTGAGAATTCCCATGGGATGGTAGAGCTCATGTTTTAGGAAAGGAAAGAAGTAGCCTGAAAGGATTAGGACAACAGGGTCAAGAGAGTGAAAAGGGACTGGAGGCATAAGCTCTTGAAAAAGAAGTCTGGAGAAAAGAAAGAAAAGGAATTGGATGTTCCACAAAGATTCAATAAAAGGGAACAAATTCAAATCGTGACCACACAAAAGAAGGATAAAAGCATAGTAAAATAAATCTGTCTCAGTTATAAATTCCTTATTTATATCAAGCAGAAGAAGTAACCATGTAGAAGAATAAAACTGGTTTGGTTTATTAAGAACAAATGCAAAAGAATAGCAAAAGATACAGAGTAAAAAAAAAAAAAACAAAAAAAAACAAAAACAAAAAAAAAAAAAACAAGCAAAGAAGTCAAGGTAATGAATGTGGTCCAGTTTCAAGAACAATCATTAGCAATAACAGAAATTGTTTTAGGAGTATATTACCACTGAGAGCATCTTCCAGGAAAGGGTTGCTCTACCGCTTACCAAATTACGTCAGTCTTCACTAGTGGCATAAATAGCGTATGGAAAACTCAGCATAGAGCAGAGAAAGGACAAACCACAGAGTACTTCACCTAGCAGGGGTCTCCAGGTTAGCTGTGCCTGAGCAGTGATGGGCTTGGAGACTGGAAGAACTGGTAAAATACGTCTCAGCCCTGCTAGAAGGTAACGTTGAGAAGCTGAAGAAGATAAATGAGAGAGTGTGTGGGGGGAAAATAATAGAAAAATTATCTTTAAAAAGGTGGGGTGGCTACCTAAAGGAAGAGACCTGTCACAGGTTTGCAGATCATTTTTGTTCCTAGAGAACTTACAGACGAATAATCAAATGTTTTACATGTACCTGGAGGGAAAGTACAAATAGCACTGGACATGGATTTGTCGGAACTATTCAATGTCCTATAACAAGAGAGTAGAACTTTGGGATAAAAGAAAAGGAGCAGGTGCCCTACATTTTCAGTTTAAGAAACTAGCCTACTGTAGAAAGACCCCTCTATAAGCAAGCTAGAGAGCAGCAAGCTTGTCTTTAGTGTAAATGGCATGGGGTAGCTGCAGGGCTGGATGGAAGAGGTAATTACCAAGTGCCTACTGCTGTTGGATAGCCAGATGTCTGCATTGCAGAAGAGTTTATTTTAGATACTATTTCCATTTTCTTTTCTTTTCTTTTTTTTTCAGTAATAACCTGGATTATATATTGGAGAGTATGCTTGTTAAATTTGCTGTTTTTACAAAGCTGAGAATGAATTATAATAATGCTGGAGATTAGAATTCAAAATGGTCTTGACACGTGGCAGCAATGGTTGGGGGAATAAGGTAATGCTTAACAAGTGTAAGTGAATGGTGCTGTGCTTAGGCAGAATAGTCACATGTAGCACAGATGGTTAAATGGTGGTTTTTGAAATTTTTTGAAAAAAAGTCATGAAAATTACATGAGTAAATATAATCAAGTTGTTATGAAAAAGGTATGGATGGATGGAAAGACATATAGCCTACAAAATGTGTGGAGTAATTCATCCAGGGGTTTGGAATGAGCTGGTCTTTCAGGTCCCTTCCAACCCAAACCATTCTGTGATCTGTTGTACTTGTGTTGTGGGTTAGCCCTGGCAGGCAGCTCAGCACCACACAACCACTTGCTCGCTCTCCCCAGATGGGATCGGAGAGAGAATCGGAATGGTAAAAATGCAAGAACTTATGGCTTGAGATAAAGACAACTTTACCCCAGCTTTTATTGCTGAGCATAACACCACACGGTATGGGATCTCCCTTTGGCCAACCTGGGTCACCTGTCCTGGTTCTCTCTCCTCCCAGCTCCTCTTGCACCCCCAGGGCAGCATGAGCAGCAGAAAAACCTTTAGCTCTGTGTAAGTAAGCCCTGCTCTGCCACAACTGAAAACATTGATGTGTTACCACCACTATTTTCATCAAAAATCCAAAAGACAATGTCATACGAGTCTCTACAAATAAAATTTGAAAGAAAAAAAAAAATAGGAGAGAAAAAATTTCAGCTATGTAAAAAACTTGTATTTACACAGATGGAGGGAAAGATCTAATCCCTGTGTCCAGTAGGTTAAGGTGCTTAAGTGCTGAAGAGAAAGGACTGGTTTAGACAGTGGAGAAAGATTTCTCATAGTAAGGACAAATCTCTTACAGCAGGTTACTTGGGAAGCTGAGAAGTATACTGGATGTCTTTCAAAACATAGAAAATGTGCAAAAATTACATAAATGTAGTTTTTTTTTCACCAGCAGTTTGGAGATGACCTACTGTGGACCTTATCAGCAATATCTGCTGTGATTCTCTGCTGAGTGTGTTACAGTGCTGTGTATTATTAGTATGACACAATGCATTTGTAAATATAAAGCTTGTGAAACAATATTTTACTCTTAATTAAAATTGTACTTTTTTTTTATTATTATTCTTTCAGTGTGTGCAGAAGCTTACGATCCTGATGAGGAAGAAGATGACGCAGAATCTAGGGTATTTAATGCTTTGAGTTAAATACTTATTTTTTCAGTTCTTAAGCATTAAATTTAGGAAGAAAATAGGGCTGATTATTTAAATTTTATGTAACCAACATTACCATTCCTTTCCAAAAGCATCCTTATTATACTCTTCTTTAATAATTTGTAGGGTTTTCACACTAAAGGAACATTTAAAAATTCTCTGTAGTAGTCACCCATGTAGGACACAGTTAAATAATATTTTACTCTACCCGTGATCCATGGTTTGTTATGGAAACATTTTTATGCAATTACATTTGCCCAGAGAGTGCCTGTTATTAAAAATAATTCAATAGTGTCCTTGCAACCTTGCAGTATTTTGATCAGTATTAAAGTATGTACATAAGGCAGAGAAAAGATAAAAGATAAAATCACCAAGATTATCAGATGTGGAATGCTAATCAAATAGATTTGCTTAAGTCACCATTTTAAAGGCATTTACTTATTTTTTAATATGAAATAACATGACTTCTAAGGCTGGTCTATGTTTTTGTATTCTACCTACTTTCTGGCTAATAAAAGTGGAAAAAGGTTATCATAAGCTTATGAGTTAAACTCATAACTTGACTGATAGTCGCATTAACAAGCCATGGGTAATTTAGTAAATCTCTATTCAGTCATACGATGTGAAGTCTGTCATTTACACTGTTAAACCTCTGATATAAATTTATCACAGAGATTATTTCACAAATATTCTTTAGGAAGAAGTCATGGCAAATGGATAACAGTGGTGCTTTGGTTTTGTTTTTTCTTTTATAGAACATATATGCTTAGACAGTAGCAGAATAATGTTTATGCAAAAATTTTTGAAATAAAGGTATCTGGAATGGCTTGTGAAATGTACTGGATTCTACAGATGTGAAGATCTTGTTAGTTAAAATACAGACATGCTTCATTTGCTCATGCTGTGGTGATACAGTGTTATCACTGAGTATTTACTCAAATCCTGGAGGTTTTGGAAGGAAAATGTTATGAAGCATGGAAAAAAAATATTGTGCAAAATACTTATGTGAATTAGCTCAGCCCTTCAATTAATTGCTGCTGTAAATAACCACTTTAAAGGTTTTTCTATTCTATCCCTCAGATCATTCACCCTAAAACAGATGATCAAAGAAACAGGCTGCAAGAGGCTTGCAAGGACATTCTTCTTTTTAAGAACCTAGATCCGGTAAGAGATTCTTTATAATGAACAAGATTTAGCAATGTTGATGAGAATTAATTCTCATGAAGTTTTGAATAGAACTTGCAGATATGACTTTTTTAAGCTCATATGTATGCCTTTTTGACCGTTTCGTAATCTCCAGAAGTGTCATTTTGATGACTGTTGTCAGTTTTAGTATATATATGTCTTGAAGTATGTTAATTTGAATGTATGTATTAATATGATTGTGCTGTATCTTAATTTCTTATTTTAAAACTATTTTGCTTTACATTAATTTATGGAAAGTCATTGGGTAATCAGAACCTTTAAATTGTTTCTATTAGTTACTTTCTATCCTCCAAAAGTGTACTGAGTGCACCATCAAAACCTAAAATTACTCCCAAAGCCTATGTTTTAGCCATAGATGTAATTGAACGAGCATCTTAAGAAATAGAGGGAGAAAGGCAATAGATGTTTACATTATTACTTCACTTAACATAGACAGTGTAAAAACACTACGGATAATTTTCATCTGTGCAGATAATTTCCTTCTATTGTCCATAAAAACATTTCTGAGCTTTTAAGAAAGCTTAAGTACAGTGAATGAGTGACCTGGATCAAACAAAGGTGCTCATACTACAAAGATGCACTGGGTTGTTTCAGGGAAAGGTGAGTGTATCAATCAAAACATGCATACTGAGGTTGGGATGACTCACAGCACACCGAATGCTTTCTTGGGAGCATTGATTCAGCACTGTCAGGGGAGCAGGGGGAATAATTACGTAGAGTTTTAAGCATGAGAATGAAAAGTTTTAAATTTAATTCAAGAGGGAGCTAATGGAAAGACCAGCCTGCGGCTCTGTTTGAAAGCCAGGTGCAGTTTCAGAGAATGCAGTTTAATTCATGCTGTGCGTTCCCAGCTCCTGCTTCTGTCTGCACAAAAGCCGAGCTCTAACCCAGGGTAGCCATCCCCACAGGGGCCCGAGGAGCGGTGAGCCAAAGACCCCATCAGGGCTTTGCAAAGCCATAGAGTCAGAGCTGTAGGAGGGCATGAAGAGTCCTAACATAGGAAGTAAAATGTGTGCATTCTTGGGACTTCAGGGAACCTGACTTGGGATCTCCTGATTCTCCTGCTGTTTAATGGGTAGTTAACTAGCTGTTCCACTATACTGGTTTGAGCTAAAATTACCCAATTTTTGTCCCTTCCACTATTGAATTATTATTATTTATTTATTTTCATAACTTCAGGGACACAAAGAGGTTTGGAGACATCTGCTCTGGACATGAAATTGGTTTATTTTATATTTTCCTTGTTACTGCTGTGTCCTGGCTTCCACTTGGCTGGACACGTGTTACATTAGCTTGCCAATGGCATGTTGGCAAATCCCTCCTGTTTAGTCTCGGAGCATTTCTGTCCTACAAGCCCTGTGACCTAACAGATTATCATTTGCTCCTAAAATCTGTTGTGATGTTAATTTGGGGCTACTGCTTTCCTGAGTTTGGTTTTACCCAGTTTCTTGGTGGTATCTGCTTATTATATCAGTCCTCCGGATAAGATGCAGTTTATTTTCCAGTGCCAACTATATTTTCTGCCTCAGTGTTCACCAGCCACTTGGTCTGCAGGACAGGGATGTGTTGGCTCCCTACCAGCTATATGGTAACATTGACATAGATGACATAAACACAATATGTAGATGTAGAATATGGAGCTGTTCCAGTGTGGGCACTTCATATGGCTTCTTTAAGGAGTTGTAAGGGATCACTGCCCCTGTTGCTGGAGGTATTCTAGGAACTGTGTTGCTGTACTGATGATACATTGTCCCCTTGAATCTTTCTCCTTGCTTCTGAATCAGTTACTTGTAACTATTGATAGTTCCCATGGTCAGTTCTTGGTATCTGGCAGAAGGCTTCCTAGCTGAGCCCCTCCCTTGTGGGGTTCTGCCTTGAAATCTGTTCCTGGGATTTCCCAAGTCTTTTCTTGTTTACCCACCTTTGCTCAGGTTTGTGTCCGGTGGATTACGAACACTTTCTTCTAGTTTAAATCCTTCACAGACCGTGTTCTGGGAAGTCAAAGAAGGCATTTGTAAAGGCATTTTTTATTATAGTAACTTTACTCATAAAAGACATTGGAAAGCTGCTGGGCTCTGAAGATAGCAAGGATATTAAAATGTAGCCTTCTTTAGCCTGGCTTGCTTCTTCTATTGAGCCAAGATCTGCAGTCCCCAGGGGAGTTCTCCCACTCCTCCTGCTTGTTCTGCTTCTAGGCAGTGACTCAAGAGCTCTGTGACTCTGGTTGCAACGATTTAAATTTTCTTATCCCAGATCTCTTCATCACCTCTGCCTCTCCACCCCACAGCACAGGTGCGTGCAACGCCGGCTGATGAAATTTACTGGCATATTAGCAAAAAATTTAAAAAGCTCTTTCATCTTAGAGAGATGTTATCTTCAGCTGCTAAGGCTAAAGTCTCTGGAACAGAAGTCAGGCCATGTATCTAGCGTCTCATGCTCCCACTGTGTGTTTTTTTTTTGTTTGTTTGTTTTTTATTGCCTTGAACTTCAGCTTCTTCCTGCTATAGTTATGTGTATAAAGAACATTGTTGCAGAGGTCAATGAGTAGAAGGGAAGAGAGAATGTAAAGTGCTTAATGGCTTTTCCCTGATGGCCTTTTAGCAAGGTGTCAAACACCATTCCTAGGTAGGGCACTGCTCTGAAATGCAGCATAGCAGCATGTCCTGAGGCACGATCAGAATTGTGTTCAGTACGTGATTCTGGATGGAGTTCACATTTTGTTAAAAGTTTATCCTACCCTGCCACACCGTATTTTAATGTGAATGAAAAGATAAGATAAGGGTATCATAAAAGCAGAAGGAGAAGCTGCAGTAGTTAGGAGGTGACTTACAGTACTGCTCAGCATTTTAATTGAAGAGCCCATTTGACAAGACACGAGGCCTCACATAAAAGTAAAAAACAACCACTTGAATATGAGACAAAATGAGAGAGAGGACACAAAGATAACCTTCAGGCTCTGAGACAGTTTAGGACTTTCTAAACACATAACATTGTCTTAAGCCTGCATCTACCTGATAGCAGTGTTTAAATATTAGATAGGTAAACTTATGGACAAGTATTTATAAATATAAATATTTCACATTATGGCTCTGATGGAAAATGGAGCATAGTATAAAGGAGCATTAGGCTCTGGTACAATTCCCTAAGCAGCAATCTCTGCTTTAAAGACCAACTCCTATAAATCCCTTGTAAAGTTCCTTGAATTATCTTGGAACTTTCTTTAACTTTGTGGGTTGCCAAGGATGTGACTGGTCAGTTAATATCAGTTTAGCAAAGCACTCCTGAGTTTACTCCTTTAAATAAAAAACATTAAAAAACAAAACAAAACAAAAACAGTATTTTAGCATTTCTTTCACCTTTCTGGGGCTTAATCTCTTCCCATTTAGTTGGGGTCACTCTATAGCAGTTTTAGCTAGCGTGTAACAGTACTGAAAAAGTTCCTGGAAGAAGAATATGCATTGAAACGTGTGCAACAAGATGAGGGAAGGAGGTTTTCCAGGGTTCTTCAGCTACTTTTTAGAGAACTAAATCAGGAAAGAATCGAGAAATTCCAGGAGCAGAGCTGTAGGGATGGGTGAATTAAATGAGAGAAAGGTGCGTGTCCGTTTCTCTGTCCCCACACTATTATTCTAGCTGACATTAGTTTAACTTATTTCTCTTCTAAACATCTCTTCTGTTGTTCTTACCAGAAAGCCTCTTTCTACCAGACCACATTATTATTTATTGTTTATTAGTCTTTGTTGTGTGCCACACCACTGCCCAGAAATCCTAGCATTACTTTTGTTCTCCCAGGATTGCCACATTGTGCTAGACCGCTTGCTCTTCATGCATGCCCAAGGCATATTCCCACACCTTCTCCTTTGTTCTACTGAGACTGGAGGTAACTGGCAGTGGAGTCAGAAGCTGCACGCCTCTTTCTGTTAGGGTCCTCTTTTCGTCCTCTTTGTTTCGTGCCCTCTTTCCCCTTCCCCTTCACTTTGATTAAGCCAGCAAGGAGAAAAGAAGATGACCAGACGCCTTGGGCCATTACTGAGGATGAGCCCCAAGTTGCTGTTACTAGATTTTGTTTCTGTGCGTGCACCCAAGAGTTGTTTTATCACTGAGAGGAAGGGCAGCAGCTCATCTACTGGCCAACACAGCCTTCTACAAGTTACTCTTTTGGTTTTGTCTTTTAAGAGTAAACTTGGCTGATGCTGATTAACAACAAGCTATGTGGTTTGTCTGGTATAGGCTAGATATGGCCCATAGGCAGCAGTTTAATAAATAAAAAAAAAAAGCAACTGATGAATCAACCTATTATCAGAGTAACTGAGAGGCTGAAGGGACTGATACCATTGAAATTGTGCTGTACCCTTGCACTTTAAGTCTGAACCTTTTCTTTACCAAAAATCCACAAACAATTTTAGATCTCTTTTGTTTCAGATAAATTTTATTTTGGACATCTTTGCCCTGCTAATGCTTGTAGAGAATATTTCAAATATGATCTGACCCTTAAAAGGTAATCAATTATACATATTCTCCATAAATATGCAAGAGCAATTTCTGGGCATATTGCCACTCATTCACCTGGGGAATTATTATAAGAGAGCACAAATAATGATTAATCAATTAGAATTGATTAAGTCAAGGGAGGATGAAAGCAAGCATAATGTGGCCATGTTTTATGAATAGTGGACTCTTATGCTTAAGGCCAAAGCACTCATCGAAAAGTGCCACTAACCAAAGGTTCTCATAATACTTTTGCATTCTTATTTTTTTGGTGAAAAATTAGGACTACAGATGTTGGAGCAATTAAAGCGAGTATGTATATATGAGTGAGAGAGCCCAGAATGCCTGAACACGTTAATAATCTGCTTTCATAGGTGGCACAAAGCTTTTTGCAAACTAATGGGTTCCCAAACAAATAGAATTGCTTTTAACCCTCTCTTTTTTCCCTAAGACAAAGTTAACATTCACATTGTATCTGGTGAACAGGGAGTCTCTCCACCTGGCCTATGATCAGTTATTGAAGATGTTCTATAACAGAACTGCCTTCATCATAAGGTGCCTTCATCATAAAGATTTTGAAACTGCTGCAACTTGGTATTACCTCTGCTTTTTTAATTATTTTTTTAAGCAAACTGCTAAAAAGAGTAAGCCAACTTACTCAGAGGGACTAGTTACAAAATATAAGAAGTGTAACTGGGCCTAACTTGATGGGCATATGTGGGATATGTCACAGGCAGAATATAACAACTATATATTAATGTATATGTTATATATTAAATATAACTATGCAGAAGAAGTTTAGGGTAAACTCTTAAGGAAAACACTGATTACTCAAAAATATTTATCATACATCTAAATATAAATTATATAATTATTTGGTAGTGAAGAAATAAATGCCTTTTGATTAGTTTACAAGTAGATATCACACAAGGGAGCTAAATATTTTTAGGTAGATCAATGGTGCTGCTAACATTTATATCAGAGTTCCAGGGGAGTATATGTACATGGTTTTTGTTCTGCAAAACAAACATGTAGAGCTGGAGACATGAATTCTGTAATTTACTCTTCATCTCCAAGATCCTGGCTTATTGATTTATTGTTGGTTTTTTTTGTGTTGTTTTGTGTTTGTTTGTTTTTTTTTATTCTCATGGTTTCACTGCCCATGTTTTGCTGAATTATTCTGTCTCTTTTTTTCTCCCTATTCTGGTACTCTGTCTGTTTCACTGCATTTGTCATCCTGATTTTCAGTGGTGCTCATGTCCTACTTTCCATTTTATCCGCAAAGCCTTGATTGATTCGGAATTGGTGGCACTTTCTCAGACAGCAAGAATTTGTATCAGCAATTCAAACATCGATGCTCCTTGGAAGCCTCAGAGTTTAAGAGCTCTTGAAATGAGTGTGGAAAACTTTGTTCTTTTCCCTCTACAAAATAGCTCACAGTAAATCTGTAAGCTGATATTCAGCAGACACACATCTGGCACAGTGGTAGCAAATCACTTGGTAGTTTGGCAGTTAAAAGCTATTGGCATTTGGAAAGGACGTGTTGTGGTCAGTCAGCTCTTCAGACTGAATCAAAAGCTCTTTTTCAAGGGCACCCTGATGACTGGATGAAGTTTAAGTTGTGCTCAATGTCCATTATCTAACTGATATTTTTTTTCAAGGAATTGTATTGAGATGTAATTGTCATATTTGTTTTCTTGACTTTGAAGAAGTTGAGGCTAAAATACAATTTCTGAATAATGTAACATTCATCTGAAGGACAATAGTTACTTTATGTGATGCAAAATGAAAGTCAGGAGATGCAGGAGTGATTATTTGTATTTTTTCACATGATCTGGCAAGAAGGGTGGAACCGGACACTGTTGCAGGAGGATTTCCTTAGTAAACCAGTTATCATGGTTTTGTTCTTCTGAGTCTCATGACATGTCTTGTGTTAGCAACTGATTTTAATTGTCACACATTTTTTTTTACATTTCAGATATGAAAATACAATACATCGGGCTTACACACATTATTTTTGCACGGGTGTCACTACAAGCCTAGATTCATAAAGGTACTTGGTACCTAACTTTCACTTTAGGCACAGTAAAATAATTCCTAACTCTGAGAGATTCATAAAACCTCTGCTTAGGTGCTGTGAACCACTATGTGGTTCAAAGGGACCATGATGATTACCAGTCATGTTTTTGACATTAAAATTTGGCTTTTATGCTAGAGTCTCATGTAGCCACCATGGGAAAAAAGAGAAGAGGAGGCAATTACTTTTTGCCACAGGTGTAGTGTTTAGGGTACTTTGACACATGAAGACTGTCAGAGAGCATCAGGCTCCTGTTGAAATGTTGCTGAAGAGCACCTCTGTAACTGCCAGTGAGGAGAGCTCCCTGGAGCACAGTAAAGAGGATAAACTAGCAGAGACATTACAATTGGGGCAGTTTGTGTAGATGGGAGCTTGAAGGCGGCCTGGAAACAGTGCATGAGAGAATGTGGGACTGTTAGTGCAATAACCATGATGATGAGCCACAGGCAGTGCTCCCCAGCACCAGCTGGACCAGTCAACCATAGCACATCAGAAGTTTCAACCCAGATCCAGAGGTAGGATACAGCCATCTGTGTCTTGGGCTCCTGAGAGTGTCTAGCATCTCTCCTGAAGGCTGGGGGGCGATGTGGGAGATGTGCTGCGGTCAGAGTGAGGAGCTGCCAGGTGGAGGATGCATAGCATCAGGCAGGACAGGAGCTTGACGGGATCTTTGAAAAGTCCACTGCAAAAATGAGAATACCTTTCTACAGCAGATGGAGGCACCAATCCGTTGACCAGACTTGTTCTCACTTGAAGATTCTTACTCTATAAGAGATTCTCTAGGTACTCAAACTTATCCTACAAAAGATCCAGATCAAGGATGATGGATGCAAAAACCATTAAGACTCATGCTGCTGCTCATCCATCAACAATGATACTGCCAACAATGATGTATGCTGGCTGATGCTGGTGAGGGAGCTGATGCTCCTTGACATTCCTCTTTCCAAATGGTTAGGGACCCAAGGGAACGGCATGGAGCTGGGACAGGGGAGGGTCAGGCTGGGGGTTAGGGAAAGGTTCTGCACCCAGAGGGTGGTCAGGCACTGGGACAGGCTCCCCAGGGCAGTGGGCATGGCACCAAGCTGCCGAGTTCAAGTGTTTGGACAACGCTCTCAGACACATGGTTTGATTTTTGGGTGGTCCTCTGTGAGCCAGGAGTTGGACTCGATGATCCTTTTGGGTCGCTTCCAACTTGGGATATCATACGGTGGTTATGATTTTAAATCCACACCTGAAAGCAAGGATGATGGAAACAGTAACTATGGCTTGTTTAGTAAATCGTTTTGTGAAATTGTTAGAATAATGACACTGTCTTTCTAACAATTGAGCTTAATGACTTTTAGACAGAAAGGCAATAACTACTGCCTTTCAAAAGGGAAAAAAAAAAATCTTTATAAAGAGTATCTTGGTACCTGACCTTGGTTTGTATTGTGAATGCATCTTTCAGAAAACCTGATTTCTTACTCAGCCTCTTCATTCTTAAGGAAGTTAAAGTATTTTCTCTTTCACAAAGGATGGTGTTAAAAGTGTACTTTCATGGCAACAACACAAGATCCCCATAACTTTCCCCAGAATGTTCTTTTTTCAACATTTACATGCTTCATTATTCAGAATGCTGCTATTAATCAGGGTATTTAAATAAATATTAGAGAGAATAAAATTTCACATACTTTAAACTTTGGTTTTGGCACTTTATATTCGTAGAGTATATCATCCTTAAGATAAAGAGATATTTTGTTATGTTTGAATAAGCTGTATTAAGACAATGAAATTCTAGCAGAAGTCACAGCTCACACAACACACATGTTCAATACTTCCGTTTCTCTATAAATCTTATTTCTATTACAATTTTATCGTTTCAATAAAGTATCATTCTTTGAATATGGATTACCAGATTGACACAGCATTACACATAACAGATATAAACATTTCAATAAAAAAAAACTCCTGGTTTTATTTTATAAGTTATCTCATAAACCAGAACTGCTTTTAAAAAGTAATGCATTCAGACTGGGCCATTTTACAAAATACTGGAATTAATTTTGCATATGATAACAGATCTACTTTTTAATTTTGAAATTACCCAGCTTTATCCTTTCAGAGCAGCTATGGAGAGTGCCAGTAAGCTGAGCCTCAGTTTGGCAGGGAATCAAAAGGATTCACATAGAAGCAAGCTAGGCAAGCAGCTTTTGTGACTCTTACGGTGAGAGTAAGAACCATATGCCTGGTTTGGCTGTTGCACTCTGCTCTATCATTATTCTACGTAGAAAGTTTTAGGGTTAGGTCCAGTTGTCTTTAAGTTAGTTGCAGTTTACCGAGAAACTTAAAATGTGTGTTGTACTTCAGCATATAATAAGCAGTTATTTTAGCTCTCAAATGTATTAACTTCAAGTGGTTAGAACAGTTTTTAAAGGGGAGTTGTATTTGTGAATTCTACTTCGCTGTCTAAAATGTCATAGATTTACCTACCAGAAAAATCATTAGTTTTGGTGAGCTTGGTTCATACTTACAAAACTGAAAATGTTCTTAGTACCAAGAAAGGTACTAAGTAGAGACACAGTTAAAAAGATTTCTTTCTGGCCTAGGTATATTGCATGATGTCTTACTATAGTTTACCATGATCTGCACTGAGGATGGATGCTGCCCATCTGTTGTTCTTTGTGCCCACACACAATAAATTCATTCTGTAAAGTAAAATTGTATTTGGCTGCTTCCATTTTTAAATAGGATCTGATAATGCAGTGCTACTGATATTTTTAAAAGCGTTGTGTACGTGAAGAAATTCAATAGATTAAAGATGGAATTAATTCCATCTAACCTTATCTATCTAAAACTTAAGTATCTAACTTGGAGGTATAGTAGCTCTCTCTATCATTGATGGGAAGAAGAAGGGACCTCTAGAGAATGATTCTGAGGTATATGGTATGGTTATCTCTGCCCATGGACTGCAGAAGGGCTCTAGAGGACTGACTTTGGCTGGTTTTGTTTGGAAAGGTAAATGGCATTTTGCAGTGGTTGGAAATGCTAAGAAAAGAAGCATTGTGAAATGCATGAGGATCTCAATCTACAGGCTTTTCCATATTGTGTTTTTCAGTAGAATCTGTTTGTTCCAGTGCAATACATACTTAATAAGCTTCAAAAAGTAGATGATAATTTTGTGCTTGTTCTCAGTGTTTTAAGTATACTGCTGAATAAACTGACAATAAAACATGATTTATTATGTTACCTTTTAGGATTCATATCAGTTTACAGAAGAGTTGCATTTGTTGGTTGTTTTTGTGTTGTTTTTTTTTTTTTTTTTTTTTTTTTACACGAATAATTAAGCTCTAGCAGGTTTACAACATACAAGACAAATTCTATAATTAGTGGTTTGTTTTTGTTAACAGACAGTCATAATTCAGAAGGTGACATTTTGTGAATCTGTTACCATTTCCCTCTAGACATTCATATTCCATTCAGTTTAATAAAGTATTTTTATAACCATGTGTATATTCCTCCTTCCCAACAAGTCTAGCATTTACTCAACCAAAGTGCTGCAGGTGTTGTATAATTTAGATTTTCAAAATACTTCGCAATCATTTTGAAACTTTTGGTTCTAAAAAATATTTCTAAAGGCAAAACCAGGTAAGTGTATTGCTTGCAATAAGGGACAAAAATACGTAATTGTGAAAGGTGAAGTTCTGTTTCTGTGAAAGGTGAAACCACCTTTGGATGCTCATGAGCAATTTATTTCACAGTTAAGATCTGTGTTGTCGTTAGAGATAAGAAAGGAAGATGGGATCTGAACACTGGAAGAAGAAAAAGCTAACTCTAAATAGTAAATAAAAATTATCTTCCTGGTTGATCCACACATTTCTGTAGCATGAACATTTCTGTGTCCCTAAGTATTTTCTGCATATTTGGGAGGTGGAGCAGTTAGTTAATTTGAAGAGTAAGATTTTGAAAGCAGATAACAATTACTTGTCTTTTTCCATGTTCTTTTAAACAGGAGCAGATGTCTCAGGTGTTGGATGCAATGTTTGAAAAGCTGGTTGAAGGAGGGGAACATGTCATTGATCAAGGGGATGATGGTGACAACTTCTACGTCATTGATAGGTGAATGCTGTCTTATAGCACAAAGCATTATGCAGAAAGTCTGCTGAAAAAGATCTGTTTCTCTATGTACTTGTACTTGATTCTTACTCATTTGCATGGAAGAAAGAAAACAGAACAAATGTGATCCAGCAGAACAGTATCTGAGCTTTGGAAAGTGGTGTTTGGAACTTATTCACATGATTTATCAACACGTACTATAGAGATACTCAGCGCTGAATAAAGCAATAGCTAAGCATCGGTCAGTGAGGGTAACTGTGTCATGTTTTACAAGATACCAGATTTTGTTGCTTTCCCAAAACAAAAAGAGTTATTAGTTTGTATCACACAATCTCTTTATATCAGAATCTTACATTGTTTTTCACATGTATTCGTTGTGTCCTGATCTCTTCTAATTATTACCTTATAAACTACTATTTTGAAAGTTAAATAAATGGTATTATTCCTTTAATGGTCATATCATAGCAATATGTTACATTTGCATGTAGTATGGTTAAAATGTAATTAAGAAACATGAATACTGTGTTTGATCTTCATTTTTAATGAATACAATTCTGGTGATCAATAGATCACAGTAAAACTAGTCTATTTCTACAAAGAGTTACTGTCAAAACTAGTAACCTTATCCTTCCCTTTAAAGAGGAACTACTGTTATTACTTACTGAAGTGATTGAGATGTTTCTGCAAGGTGCTTAATATAATTCAGGCAAGC
This sequence comes from Aythya marila, assembly GCF_965140915.1. Taxonomy (NCBI): domain Eukaryota; kingdom Metazoa; phylum Chordata; class Aves; order Anseriformes; family Anatidae; genus Aythya; species Aythya marila. The sequence continues at coordinate 192,674,449 of NC_139042.1, read as the reverse complement.
AAAATTATATTTGCCTGTGTTTCAAATGCTTTTTTTTTTTTTTTTTTTGAATTCATATAAAAATATAGTGAGAGTACTTAGCAAAGAACAGACCTCAATTCTACTCACTGTGTCTATATATTTTATTAACAGAGGGACATACGATATTTATGTAAAATGTGATGGCGTTGGGAGGTGTGTTGGCACCTATGATAACCGAGGAAGTTTTGGTGAGTTGGCCTTAATGTACAATACACCCAGAGCAGCTACAATTATAGCTACCTCTCCTGGTGCCATCTGGGGTTTGGTAAGTGAAATGCTTGTGTAATGTATTATTCATTTGTTTTAAATATATTATATAAATTGCACTGATATGCTACCACAGCATCAAAAAAAAGATTCTAGAAAGTTTTAATATTAAAACTTCTGAGAACTCCTGACACTGTCTTTTTCCAGAAACTGCAGAAGCAAACCTGAGGCTCAAGAAAACACTGAGTTGATTTTTTTGTTTGTTTGTTTTTAAAAATCTTGTTTTATTCTATTTTGATGGTAATTTCCCAAGTTACAAAATGGTTTCCCACATCTTGATAGGAAATGTCTTTGATTTCAGAGTAAAATTAAAATACAAATATTATTTATTTATCAGTGTTACAGTATTTGGATTTTGTCCACAGTAAAAGAACGTACAAAAAGAGTAAAATTTGGTTAGTCATTCTTCAAGACTTGTGTGTCAATTTAATGATTGTTCCCAAAACATCATTTTCCCATTGAAGCAAAATGTATATTTATTCATGCAAAATTTATTTTATTTCTTTTTTAATTTGTATGGCTCCTGGGATCATTGCAGAGTTTAGGACACTAAGAGAATAGCTTTAAATTGGACTAAGTTGTGTTGGCCAGCAATACTCACCTGTTGCACTGAAGACTTGCAAAGTATTTCACCTCTCCAGGATGTAGTCACATGAAGTTAAGAGAAGAAAACAGCATACATGTAGTTTTCCATCTGTCCATTTCACTTCAATTGCTAAATACTAAGGCAGTTTAGAGCAGCAATGAGTCTTGTTCTACTGAAAAAGCAGAAAGTGGACTTATGTAATCTAAGACCCAGCCTCATGTATTTTGTATTCATAAAATAAACTCTTTGTTTACATATCAATATAAGTGGGACTTCAGGACGTCAAAGAAACTTTGTAAATTAAATATTTAAATATTGAGGACTTCTTAAAGACCTGAAATTGTTTGTAAACCGTCAAACACTAACTTGTTACACAGAGACTCATAAATACACAATTGACCCCCAAAAGGTTAGATATTTTTTTTCCTGTTTTGAATTATATGGTGTATATTTGGGATAGCTTTTGTTCACACCACTCTGTGCTCAACATGTAGGCAATCTGTATAAGCAGATCTGTCTACTGCCTATAAGTAAACTCTATATTCTGCCAAAAGGCAGAGAAGCTTTTCACAACCTGAATGAGATCAGGAGCTTAATTTTAGGAGCTCTCGAATGACCTCTAGAGGAGTCTCTCTTTCTCAGCTGACTGTAAGAAGAGTCTAGACAGCTAGTATTATGGCTAAATTGAGTGACTATAATTGGGTAATTTGAACATCTTCAGCCATTTCTAAAGCATTTTCTACCACGAATACATTTTCTGTTACTAAACTCTCTTCTTCTCTTTGTGTTTACAGGACAGGGTAACGTTCCGAAGAATCATTGTAAAAAATAATGCCAAAAAGAGAAGAATGTATGAAAATTTTATTGAGTCATTGCCATTCCTTAAATCATTAGAAGTAAGCTTCGTATTGCATTACTTTAATGCCTGTATCAGAGATAATTGATAAGATTCTGCTTCTGCAGTCTTAAAATATGGAATTAAAATTTTCTCAACAATAATATTTGGCATACCTTTTTTGAAAAGTATATAAAGACCATACGTTGAAAAAGTCTTTGAAAAGACCGTAATTTTTATATTTCTGAATTTTCATGATAAAGAACAGTTTTTAACATTGTATCAAAAATTGTATTTTTTTCTACTTTTACCTTCAATTTCTTGAGCTTAATTTTACTTGAAGTTAGAAAATAAAATTAAAGAATGGCTTAGGGAATTTCAAAATATTTTCATTTAACAACTATAGTTTTACATGCATGCTTTTCTGACATAACTTAGATTTGGTGTATAGACTTCTTACAAAAATGGAAGCTCTGTCAACACATCTAGCTGTTAAAACTGTAGCACGCTCAGAAATGCTATTCAATAGCTCTTCCTTTTTTATTGATTATCAAAGCAGGAGAATAAAGATAGGCTGTTCTGTGTAAAGATTCATGAAAAGAAGTGTGCCCTTGTGAGGTCCCACCTGGAGTGCTGTATCCAAGTCTGGGGCCCCCAGCACAAGAAAGATGTGGAGCTGTTAGAGTGGGTCCAGAGGAGGGCCACAAGGTTGATCAAAGGGCTGGAGCACCCCTCCTATGAAGAAAGGCTGAGGGAGCTGGGATTGTTCAGCCTGGAGAAGAGAAGGCTGCAGGGTGACCTTATTGCAGCTTTTCAATATTTAAAGGGGGCTGATAAAAAAGATGGAAAACAACTTTTTGCTCAGGCAAATAATGACAGGACATGGGGGAATGGTTTTAAACTAAAAGAGGGTAGATTTAGATTAGATGTTAGCAGGACATTCTTCACTCAGAGGGTGGTGAGGCCCTGGCACAGGCTGCCCAGAGAAGCTGTGGATGCCCCATCCCTGGAGGTGTTCAAGGCCAGGCTGGATGGGGCTTTGGGCAACCTGGGCTGGTGGGAGGTGTCCCTGCCCATGGCAGGGGGTTGGAATGAGATGATCTTTAAGGTCCCTTCCAAACCAAACTATTCTATGATTCTATGAAGAATAAGAAGACTTTCTAAGTACAGTATTGTAATGTTAATATTTCTTATGTTTTCTTTTTGTAAATGAAGGTATCGGAGCGTTTGAAAGTGGTTGATGTGATTGGCACCAAAGTGTACAAAGATGGGGAACAAATCATTGCTCAGGTACAGTTGCTTGTTTCTTGGTTTAGTTCTTCTCTTCCAAGAGAGAACAATTGCCATAGTATTTATAGTTTAAAACCATGTACTGTTTACGTTGTTCTTTGTCAAAAGAAACAAAATGAATCTGGCATCTAATGTGATGGCCTGAATCTGGCAGAGGTGATACTATTTCATAAGCTAATTTTTTACTTACACAGTACTCTGAAAAACATCCCTTTTTGTCGGTATCAATAAACAAGTCAACATTTTTAGAAATTCTAACTACATAAAGGAATGATTATTTGCACTAAAGAGTACTAAAGACCTACTTTGTTTTTGTTCTATATGCTCTCAGACATAAAGCTTAATTTTTAGGTAGTCCTATATTGGGCCAGGAGTTGGACTCTGATGATTCTTGTGGGTCCCTTCCAACTCACGATATTCTGAGGAAAATTTTTGGGATAGGCTACTGAGATTGTCTCAACCAAAAATATTTATTGGGTATCAGATACAGCCCTTGGAGGCTTATTTATATTGGAAAAGTCCATAAGGGAAATTATTTGGAAGTTATGCAGAGATGGAGAAATGGGAATAAGGATCTTAAAATCTTTTTTTTTTTTTTCCCTGCTTTTTGTATAGGCTGTGTCTTTTAACGGAAAGGACTTACTATCAGTTCTGTATAGTTGTTTTGATTGTTTTGTGCCTTGAGTGTGGATTTTACATTAAAAGTGGTTTCTTTGGCAGTAGGTATGAAAAAGGTTAACTTCAAGGCACTGGCTGCCGATATTTTAATGTTGCCATGAAACTAAAATTAAATTTCACATTTCATTTACCCACTTCATTATTTTTTTTCTTCTACAGGGTGACATGGCTGATTCTTTCTTTATTGTTGAATCTGGGGAAGTAAGGATCATAATGACAAGGAAGGTAAAACATCCCTAAAACACACATAAATATATATATATATTGAAATCTTGATGTATTCTAAGTGTTACTGTTGTTAATTTTGCTTATACGACTTTGAATTAGGCAAATCTAGCACTCAATATCTCTCTCTCTTTCTTTTTCCCCTTCATATTTCAGGGTAAACCAGATGTAGAAGAGAATGGAGCAGTTGAAATAGCTCGATGCTCAAGAGGACAGTATTTTGGAGAACTTGCTCTTGTAACTAACAAACCACGAGCCGCTTCTGCATTTGCTCTTGGCACCGTAAAATGTTTAGGTATTGTTCAATAATATTTTATATCTAATATAAAATTTGATATGATTTATCTGATTTTTTTAATTGTGAACTCTGTCTTTCTTCAGAATTTAAGATTTAATTACTGTTACCCACATTAGACTTTTTAAGCACATCACCTATTACTATGCATTCCTATTTATCGTATTTATATGCAAAAATGATTTGTAATTAATAAGTGGTATAGAACACAAATTCTCCAACATTTTCCTATTACATGGAAGTAAAAATTGCTTCAAGATAGTGCAGAGTGCAGAGAGTATTGATGCAAGCTTTTTATAGCTGTCAGAGAAATCAGCCATGTAAAGAATTTCTTTTCTCAATGTACTATCACCCAAGAAACAACGTTGTGGTAAAACTTCTGTCCCGTTTTATCATCATGACTTAAGCTTTAAGAAATTCTTTGTCTTTACTAGCTGTTAATTTAATCATTCTGTCACACTGTAGCCTGCTTATAAACAACCTCTTCTCACCCATTACTTTTCATAGTTTAATGTTTAGTTTTTACATGTCTGCATCCAGATATGGGATGACTGTAAAGACAAATCTGGCTTCCTTGAAATGATGGTTTGATTACCAAGCCAGTAACCAAAAAGTTTCTTTCTTTCTTATGAAGTTGTTTTTTAAAATTCTTCTCTCCAAACACACCCAGATGAACAGGTAATAAAAATTAAAAATCATAGAGATAAAAGAATGAGAGGCAGTGGTGAGGCAGCGTCATCACTCAGCATTGGTGAGTCACTAAGGTCTCTGGCAGTTCCAGAATGTCAGAGATCTCAACTTTTCTCAGGAGCCAAGAGACTACAGGCCACCAGGTGGGAAGCTGATTGAAGTATGAGGTTTCCTCCCTGACCTGTTGGCTAGAACTACAGAGGATAACATTAAGTGATCAGGGAAGGAAAACATTCTGGTTAGCTAGAGCACATTGACATATGAATTGCTGTTTCCAACTTTTCCTATGCTGGCTGGGAAATATATATCTGTTAGTCTCTACTGTGAGTGCAAACAAGTGAAAAACAGCAGGGAAATATGCTAAGGTAGACCCCAAATGTAGCCAACAACTTCATCAAAGGATGCATTTTTTTAAATCTCAAGGGTCTTAAGACTGTGTTTTGTAGAGAAGTCCAGGCCCCTCCAGAGTTCTCTATGAGCTCTTGCATCGTACAAATCTTAATTCAAACATATTTTCAAAATGAGAAACCCAGTAAATTCTAAGTTCATTTATGAAGTATCAAGACAGCATTATGTTGGTTGGTCTTGTTTCTGGTATGGTAAGTGGTTCTCTTCTGTGTAAACAAAGTGTATGCCTCAGTGCTATCTTTCCTGTTACCACTGAAAATTTTACATTGGAATGTCATCTAAAATTGGTGCCAGCAACTGACAAGCAAATTTTGTTCTTTCTCTTTTTCTCCCCTTTTATCTTAGTCATGGATGTGCAGGCATTTGAAAGGCTTTTGGGACCTTGTATGGAAATTCTGAAAAGAAACATTGCAAACTATGAAGAGCAGCTAGTTGCTCTGTTTGGAACAAACATGGACATTGCTGATACCAGTGCATGAACTAAACATTGGAGCAACGAGATCTGTTATGATAATATAGCACAGTAGTGGTTAGTCCACTGAGAAATTGTCTCTCTTCCTATAGATGCCAAGCATTTTCTGTGATTTTAGGAGCGGGTTTGGGGGTATTTTTGGACTTATTACAGTGGAAATACTAGTAAACAAAATAGGAATTTAATAAATTGTGGGCTTGATTTTTGAAAGTGCTCAGCACTGATGGTTCCATCTGACATTAAGAAGACCTGCAGTGGCACAGCACCTTTGAAAATCAAGTCCTTTAATACAACATTTCCATAAAAAGTAGATTTCAAAAAAAACCCACGTGATGAACTTGTTCAACCAGCTTCTGTTCTTCAAAATGGTTACAATTTTTCTGGGAAGACTGTTAGTTTGAATGTGATATGTTGAAAGTATTAGTGCACACAAAGTGTTTATATGTATTAATACAGAAGATATACAGTAGATATTACTTTCTGACTATTACAGTTGTCATGATTTTATGTTGCATTTATCACGAGTGTAGTGAATCACAAGACTAATCGTAAGATAAAGCATGACAATGCATTTTGTGTAACGCTCATGACCCAAATCTGATTTTTAACATTTTGTAATGTGTCTTAAAGTCCTCTTTGTTTAATATGTCATGTTTCAGCACGACATTGTAATATCTTATGCAATTTAGAGGACTTGTATATTTTTGCAATAAACTGCATTTTTTATTAGTTACATGTATTCTGTACAGTCTAGAGTGAGAACAGCTGACAAATTAACCTTAATGCTTTAAAAGCAAAGGCATAGGTTGTTGTCATGTTCTGCCTAATCATGCATAACCTATATTGTTTTACTTCTCCCTTGTTTTATATTTATGCATTTTGTCTTCTCTATCTATGCTTGTTCTCTAGTTAGTTGTTTTTTTAGATCTCACCTTTTTTATCTGTTAAATCTTTTGCCTATTTCAATTGATCTCTGTATATCTCTCTTCTCGCAGTCTAATCTAAGCTATCAAAGACCAGATTCAATTACTGATGTGACTGATACTGAAAGCCATGCTAAACTAAGCTTGTTCTTGAAAAATCCTTATCAGCAAGTACAAAAGTATTATTGAATTTTAAAGATCAATAGTTTAAAAGCTTTGTACGAGTCTGGAAATTATGCTGCTGTTAAAGCTAACATGTCCTGCTTTCAAAACCTGTAGGTCGTCGTAAAATAATACCTTTTTAGCCATAATAGCATGGGATACCTTCTGAGACTGAGGAGAGAGACTATCATCTTAAATCCGAGCACAGGGCTCATTGCTTACAAAGGTCTGTGGCTGGAAATTTCAGGCACAGTCCAGTTTTAATACTGCTTACTGACCTATCTGTTGATGTCCGTGGAAAGCTAGTGCACATAATGGCAACTGGCAGTGGTTCTGCCAAAATGGTACTACAGGAACTGTAGGAAGGGAGGCTGCTTGAGCCCTGTTTTGAATACCTGAATGATAACATCTTTCCTTCTTAGATAATGACTTTTCTAATGCCATATATTTGTGTATGTTGATGTAATTATTACCCCATAGTTAGTGATACGTTCTGACAGTTTATATAATCATACCTGCATATGAAATTATGATTATATAATTATAATATATAATTTATATCATACAGTATGATGTAAATTATAAGGCAAATGATTAACAAAACAGAATCTGAGCAAAATTTACAAGTGTCATGTTTTTTTAACCTAGAAACCTGGTATGAATAATTACACATATAACTTGCCTTTGTACTTTTGATTTATGGAAAAAAGAGAAGCCTGTTATACTAGAAGGAAATATCAGGTAACCAAAATCTACACACCTGTCATTCTGTATGCTTAATCTCTAAAAGCTACCTATATTTTGCACTAGCTTAATGTGATTAAGAGAAATGCTAGAAATTACTTGTATGGCAGTAAACTACAATCAAGGCCATAAATGCCAGTCACGATATTTTCAATATTGTTGGTTATATTTAAAGTTTCCTTACAATAAACGACACTTTTATATATATAAATATATGTTTATTGATATTGTTGTGTTTTAATTCCATTATTATAAAGCTGCAAGTGAACTATTTATATTCATTTATTAAAACATTCCTAATTCTTAACACTCTCATGTCGATTTTCGTAAATGAAGTTATTCAGATACTCTAGCTACTCAGTAGAGACAAAATGTTGGTGTGGTATTTGTCATAGCTGCTTTGTATTTGATGATTTGTTTGTAGTTTATAGCTGGGAAGAAGATGTGGTAGTGGGGAGTGACAAATTTAAGATAATCAGACACTTTGGATGTTTTGGGTTGCAAAGTCTGGCTTACTGTTATGGCAATTTTATTGTGTTGCTCTTGGGGACTGGATGGTTTCTGGAATTTTCTTTGTTGGTGAATTACCAACAGTAATAAATTGTCACTTTGTAAGTTTTGTACAAATCCGTATATCCTTCATCAGTCAGCATTTGGGATTTCTTCTAGATCTAGTCATGTGCACACTTCAGACATGGCAGCCTGTCATAAATGTGATGTGTTCATCCTAAGAAGGGAATCATGGCAAGTCACTGATTTCTAATTATTTGGGTGTTTCAAAAAAACAAACAAACAAACAAACAAACAAACAAGAAAACAGTAGATAGTTCTCATAGTCTTGAGCAATGCCATTTTTACCTTATGAGAGTATCTATGTCCATGTTTAGATTACCTGAAACTCACAGTATTAAAGATTTTATCATCTTTGTTTGCAGTCAGGTTGCTTGGCGTCTGCATGTTAGTCTGCTCTCTCCTCTCTCCCGAACCTCCCCAGTGATTTGTAATTCTTCAGATGATTTAACCGAATTTGACAAAAGTTCTAAAGAGAAGAACCAACTAAATAAATGCTTCAATGAGTTTGTTGAAAATACACCCTGCTGGGTAAGGAGAAAAAAGCCTGAGAGAAATTCTGTATGAAAAAGGCAGTCACGGGCTCACATGTTGTTAAGCACAAGAGAATCCACAAGGCACTGAATGTTTATAAATGTCTTAGCCATGGGAAAAAAATTCCAACCACAGCCCTCAGTCAATCATAAGACAGAAACCCCGAGGAAACTAAGCTTCCTTGGTCCTAGTGCTGATGCCACTGCTTTTTAAATGTCATTTGTTTGTGCTTCGTGAGATTTTGTTTAAGTTCATCTGGGATAAAAGCTTGTGAAATTACTGCCTTCTACACCTCCTGTTTGAGGTCCAGAAGTGACTTATTGTAAAAGTCTTGGAGCAAAACTACAAGAAGAGCACAGTGAAACCACCTGCAACATAAGCTGTTGTCACGCCATCTTCTTTCCTTGTCTTGTCTTTGGTGTTCAGTGAAGATTGCTCTGGCCTTTGCTGGAATGGTAGAGTTTTGTTGAAATGTTTGGTGCTTTAAGCTTCATATAAGGTGACTCTGGAATCGGTTACATCAGAGTTTGTGTCATTTTATAGTTTATGGCACACTTGCCACGGGAGGTTTTATTATTTTTCAGTGTCAATGGTTCCCGGATATGCAAAATGAGTATCTACTGGTCATCCTTCACACAGCTGGTACCTGAAATTCCTAATCTTTTTGTCACTGACTGTATATAATAGCTTCTGCTGAACAAAGTGCTTTGCTGAAAGTCAGTTTGCCATTGCACAAACATTCTTACACATTCTTGCTAAAGTTATGGTAGTTTAAACCTCTTTTTGTCCATGCATACCATCCATGCATACATCCATGATGGTTATAGCTGTTTTCAGAGTTTCTAAGATACCTTCCTCTCCTGTGTCTGTAGCCCTCAAATAAGTATTACTGCAGTTTTCCCTCTGAGGAACTGCTTCTTTGTGTGCCAAATATGTAGAGATCTGTGGTGTTGACTGTCTTGTGAAATTTAGGATCATTTTCAAGTCAATGAGAGTTGGATATTCCTTCAAATCTATACCAGGACTGTTCCGAAATTCTTCATCCACCTTTTGACTTAGAAGGGTGCTTAACAGTGGTGGACTGAAGGGGAGCAGAAGAACCTTGAAATGATATTAAAAAGAAAAAAAAAAAAAAAAGAACTTTAACATTGTCATCTCATGTATCCCCCACAAATCCAGCAGATCTGGAGAGCAGTAATGGTGGTGGCACTGGCTGTGTTTCCTCCTTAGAACTGGTGGAGGTGTACGTATGCTCTAAGGGAAAAGTAGAAAGCCAAACAATTACATAAAGGAAAAACAAAACACTGTGAAAAACTCCAACACAAGTTACACTAGGCCATTTTGACAGTATGTGCTGACTCAAAACTCTTCTGATTGAGCTAAATGAAATCAGGACAGACTAAAAATAGCACCGTGGCATGGTATGAATACTTTGTCCTTTCTTCTTTGAAAGTATTGAATTATTTCAGCTGAGGAGCTATGAAGTTTTGGGAAAGGATAACACTCTGTGTGTAGGTCTTGCTGTGTGGAGGAGGAATTCCCTTGCGACCAAGTAAGCCCCTCAGTGCTGCTCCTCCACATCTCTCAAGATGCTGGAAACTCAGATTTGATAAATGATACATGTCATGTTTGGAAAAGGCTATGTGACTTTCACCAAGCTGTATCCTATTTTTCTCCTTGTTGCTTTGTCCTTGTGAAATTGGATGGTGGGTGACTATCTCAAGCAACCTTAGCTTCACTGCCCCTTTAGCTCAAACTCTTACTTTTGGCTGTGGTTATATCCATAATAGGAAATTATGTGCCTGACACAATTTGCCAGTACCGAGGCATTGAACGGCCAACATACATACCATTTTCTAGTATTTGTGTAGGCTCATTTATAAGCTGTCTCACAAAATTTTTCTGTCTTTCCATATGGGATGGCCGTATGCAGATGGCCAACTGAGAATAGTCCTTGGCCCATGCTAGCTCCCAAACCACATCTGAGAATTATTTGCTATTGGCCCCCACAAAAACTATGCCAGGACTATTCTTAGAAACAAAAATAAAAAAATTTAAAAAAAAATCAATACAGCTGATTGTATTCCAGTGCCCAGGAACACTCCCTCACACTTTAATGTACTGGTGTAGAGAGAACTTACAGATCATCTGGAGTCTCTTCTTGATTTGTTTTTCTGCAAGTTTTGAGCTGGGATAGAGTGTTTTCTTATTTCCCTTTCTTCCGGATTCTTTCTTGATCTGTTAGATCTTTATTTTTTTCTCGCTACTGTTGTCATTTTTTTGTTGCTCTATCTCAGTAGGTGATAACAGTTTAACTAAAACTGGAATCTATGCCATAAAGACATGAAATAAATTTCTTATTCATTCCTGACCTGACTTACCTGGGTTGTGGTTTGTTCTCTTCTCCCCAGCTTGAACCACTGTAGGATGCAAGCAAGGATTCCCTTCAAGCAGTCGCATGAATTGTGCAAAATTCATTCGTTCCTCTCAAAAAAAGAAGTTAGTGGCAAGGAGCAGAAAAAAGTTTTTGTGGCTCAGATCTTTCCTGGAAGCAGCAAGTCCTCTGTCCTCTGCTCTGCCTTCTCAACAGATCTGCTGTGAGGAGATGAAAGAGGTGGGCATGTCTTAGGAGCCCTTATGAAGGTGGAGCAAGTCAACCACCATTGCAGCTAGCCATAAAGGGCTGTGAGAAGAGGGACGGAGTAGGAATGTCTGCAGAAGATACTGAAGTCATTGTGGAGGGAGAAAAATGACATGCGAGGGTCAGGCAAAATGGCAGCAAAACAGAGGCTGGCACATTGGATAAAAGTGGAAGCTCTGGCGAGCACGGTTGATCTGAAGTCTAGGGAGTATTTCATTAATTACTGAGGGTGAATAAATATCTACATGTGGATGTAAAAGCATCTGTGCAGCAGAATTAAAATAATGATATGCTGTATTTCAGAAAGTCAACAGTAGTTATGTCATAAAAGCAAGACAGGACATTGTCTTTTAACAAGAGAAAAGTAAAGATAGGCACAAACACAATATAAAACATTTATTTTACTAGTATGACTTCTTATTTTTTTTAAACCTACCTTGTGGTTTCTTAACTTTGAGGCTGGCAATTTTAAGAAATAAATAGATAGGATAAGAAAGGGAGGGTAAATGCAAATTTATCTGTATCATTATTTTCTGTTTGTGTATTTTGTGCTTCTTGGTAGTCATCCCTACATAAGGTGATGAGAATTCACAATCAACACTTCACAATTTCCCACCTTGTCTACCTCTCTGAAAACAGAAAAAGCAACTGAATCAGCAAAGCTGCCGACAATGTCAGTGTTACACAGTATTGATTCATTCTCTGAGCACGCATTCATTTTGAGAATGGTGTAAGGCGAGGTAGGGTGTGTGTGTGTGGAGTAATGATTTAATTAGAGAGTAGACATGCAGAGCAAGGAGTATGGGACTGACATAATCTGAATTCTGAAATTTAGAAGATACATACTTGACTTCAACCAGGGAGTTTGTAAGTAATCTTTGATACGGTTTTGTGTGTTCTACTGCCATCTACTGTATGGAATATGTGTCCTCTTATTCATTTTCTCGTCTCACTGAATACATTTTAATTTACACTATGCAAAGAAGAAGAGGTTGGTTTGAAAATAAGAAAGATGTTATGTTTTTGGTGTTAGACTCTTAAAAACAATTCACACGCCCATATTTATGAGATTTTAATCTAAGTCCTAAGTAGGATTCATATTTATGTGTTTTTTCTGTATGTTATAGATGGTAAGTGTGATACCAAGGCTCTAATTCAGCTGTGGTATTTACTTGTCTAGACCAGTATCTAGAGTCTGGGCCAGTGGATCTGAGAGGACTGGGCTTCACATGCAACATTTACACACAAGTTTTTGTAAAGAATCAGGAACCTTCACAGCAAATGTGTTTTTCCGAAGTAGTTGTAAAATACGTTTCCATTTGGGTAGAAAAATCACATAGTGGGGTGGAAATGAGGTTAATACCACAACAATGTATTAACCTTTAGGCTGACACTGTTTTTCTGAGGAATCCACTGGACCTGGAAACAGGATTTTGTATACACAGCCACTTGATCTGGCCTGTGTATGTTTCTCCTTTCCCAGTGTGGTAGAAAGGTTTTCCTTGAGGAGTAAACAGGGAGTTTTACCTTCCAAGTGGCTGTACCACAATCTTAGGAGCCTGTTGGCAGAGCGGAGACATCTGTGTATACAAGTCTTCTGCCAAACCTCAATCTGGAAATGCAGGGTCCACGGTAAATTTTATGTGAAATAAAAAAGCAGCAGCTTAGGCCTCTCCCCAAACAGCCTAAAGGTTGTTTAGACATATACAGGAGATCAAAAGGGAAGGGGAGGAAGGAAAACAGCTTTAAAGTTAATTTTATTGTAGAGTGGTGTAAAGATGATTCCTGATTTACCACTTTTCAGTTTATTAAAACATATTTTAGAGAGAGGATGCTGTATAAGTTCTCTTATATAAAGATCTACCAGTTACTTAGGAAAAGCCTTAATTCTAGATACAGGGAAAACCTGAGCTTGTGGGATGTCGAGTTGGACAGTCGGTATTATAAAAAGCAGTCTAGTTTCTTCATAGCTGAGACTCAGCATTAATTTTCAGCTTTTTCCAGAGGCATGTGTTCAAATTGCGATGTTTTCAAGTAGGGAAAATGATCAGTAAAGAGCTGTTTTGTTGGGTAATTGAGCACCAAAGCTTTTTTTTAGTTAAATTCCCTCGGACTGATTTCTGATTTCAAACTATTGCCTCCTGGAGAAACCAAATCTCAGAGTCCAGAAACCTGCACGCTGGGTGTGCTTTGGTACTGGATGTAATTCCAGCGTGTGATTTTGTGATTATTTTTATTTTTCACCCCGTTGCATAACCCCCTGGACGTGCGGTAACGGCACAAACAGCCTCCCCCTGGCGGCCGCCGCAGCACACCCCATGGGGCTCTATAGGTAATCATGAGTCATTATTATTTACATGGGAATAGCTAATTTATTTTTTTATTTATTTTTGCTTGCTTGACCAACTAAACGCCAAGCCTGTTGTAGAGCCTACATTAAACTGCGACAACAGCTCCAGTGCGTGACTTAAGGCACCTTTATGTGACTGGGGTGGCGTTGAAAGCAGCGCACTGAGCTAATTTTCTCGGGAAATCCCGAATTTACAAAATCTCGGCCATCTCCACGGGTTGTTTTAAATATGATAATTTATTTTCGAGCTGTGCACGGACGTGTCACGCCGGGCCGCAGGAGGCCATCACCAGCCTGTTTGGTGTGTTAACCGAGCGGGCTGTGCGATGTTGTTGATGTCGCTGCAGGCGCAGGGGAGGTGTGAGGGTCTGAGGCAGCGGGGGGCGGCGGGGCCGGCCGCCATCTCGGGGCCGGGCGCGGTACACGTGTCCCTCAGCGCCTTGTTTACTATCGGCCGGGCGCCGCGCGGGGCACGCTGGGGGCTGTCGTTCTTCACCTGCCCAATTTGGCCGGCGGCGGCCGCGGCCGAGACTACAGCTCCCAGAATGCCTCGCAGCGAGCCGAGGATGGAGTTAGCCAATCGCGGCGCTGTCTGCGCGTGATTGACGTGCGGCGCGGTGCAATCAGCTGTGCAGGATAGTCAAAACATGTCCGCCCTCCGGGCGGGTTCCTGATGGGCAGGCCGCTCAGCTAATCGAAACCGGAGACACGTTGAGCAACGCCGCCTCCAACCAATTAACGACCGAGCCTGGTCAGCACGGGGCGGAACTATGCGGCGGGGACTCGGCGGGGGGGGGAAGCTGAGGGGAATTCGGTAATGGCGACGGGTCTGGTAAGTGCCGCCAACTGCGGGGCTGCCGCTGCGGGCGGCCGGCGGGGCTCGGAGGGGGGCGGCCGGGGCTTGGCGGGCTTTGGGGGGGTGGCGGCGGCCGCGGGCGGCGCTGAGGAGCCTGCGGAGCCCTCATCGTGGCAGCCGCGGGCGGGCGGCCCGCTGTTGTTTACCCCGCTCCGTGCCTCGGCCGCCCGGCGGCGCCGGGACGGTTCGGCGGCGCCGGGCTGAGCTCCGAGGGGCGCCTCCACAGTGCTGGCTGCCCCTCAGGGCGCTCCAGCGGCAGCGTCAGGCTGGAAAATGCGCTCGAAGCCCCTTCCCCGGCCCCTTTTCCCCTTCCTCAGGGGCTGGCGGCTTGGCACGGGCTGGGGGAGGGAGTGCGGCCGGCTCCTCGGCGGGGGGGAGGCGGCTGCGCGGGGAGAGGGGCGGCGGGGAGAGGGGGAAAAAGGGGGGAGAGGGGAGAAAGGAGGGGGGGGGCTGGCCCCCCCGGGCTGTTACGCAGTTGTGAATGAATGGGGCCTTGCGCGCATGCGCGCTGCCGGCGGGGAGTTTATAAACAAGGGCAGCGGCCAGGCGGGGTCACGTGGTGTGTGCGGGGGGGGGGAGGGGGGTGCGGCGAGGCTCGGCTGGGCTCGGCAAAGTTCGGAAGGGATCGGAAAGGTTCGGCCGGGCTCGGCTGGGTAGCGCTCAGCGGAGGTCGGAAGGGCTCGGCTGGGCTCGGGAAGGCTCGGCGAGGTTCGGCTGGGCTCGGCTCGGTGTCGCTCGGTAAAGTCCGGCGGGACTCGGCCGGGCTCGGCTCTCCTCACGAAGCCGTCCCGCCCAGCCCCCCCCTCCCCCCCCCCCCGCTCCCCTTTTAACGGGAATTATTTTACCCTTGGCCCTTCCGAAGTGGAAGTAGCTCCCCGTAGCCAATAGGCTCTTATTTAATATTCCCATATTTTCTTCCTAACGTCAGGAAGGGACTCGTTTTACAGCGCGGGTCGCCGTTAACGAACCCGTTGGGCTCTGAGGGAAGCTTTCTGCCAGCAGTCGCAGCGCTGCGTGCCGCCCCCACCCAGCACATTTCACAACAGCCTCGCGAAAACTGAACCAAAAAAAGGCCGTGCGAGCTAATCCATGACCGTTCCCTTGACGTTTCAAAACACCGAAAGGCCAAGGCCCAGGCAGGAAGCACACGCTGTTCAAAACAGCCTTTAATTGGGCAGAAAAAGTGCCCAGCTCTGCTTTTCTTCCTTTGAATTCGTTTGCTTGGGTTTTTTTGGCTCTTACATATGGGTGGCTTTGGTTTAGAAAAGTCCTCGAGCCTTGGAAGCCTGAGTAATTCCTCAAGTGGAGCAGGCGGCTTTCCCCTCACAGCTGCCCGTCGCCGTGGTGCCAGCACAGGTGTGCTCAAACCTGGCAGGCTCCAAGGAGGGGGCAATGTTCCCAAAACAACCCCGAGCCTTCCTTTTGGCAGGAGGAGGAGAAAGGAAGGGAGAGAAAATAGAAGGAAAAGCAAGGCAGATGGTGGGGGCGGGGAGAAGGACACGGACAGGCCAGAAAAACAAGGAGTGGCTTTGTGGAGCTGGCTACTTGGAGATGGTCGGCGAGGTCCTGGCCTGCGGTACTGAGGGCTGGGTTTGCTGTGCAGAAATGACTTTCTGCTCGATATTCTGTATTCTTACCAGTGGATGATAGAAGAACAAACTGCATTAGAGACACTGCTTAGAGGTGTAACACACAAACCATTGCTGGTGTATTAGAACACGCTCTCATTTCTCTTCCCTCCCTCCTCCACCTCTTTCAAGTCAGAACTGTACCATCGTGGCTTTATAGTAGTGACATGTCAGTAGTATTAACCATCTCTTTTATTCTTGGAATGTGACTTTATGTGCTTTTTGCGTATATTTAAGAGAAAAGGGTTAGAAATTTCCAGTAAGAGCCTTGACACTGCTGCTCACAAACTGTCCTTGACACTGCTGTGGCTGTTTGGAATAGCACATGCAGTTGCTGTTTTCTGAGCCAGGCTTACGTTGCCTTGTGCACCTTTGAAATTTCCCCCGCATCTCCATAACTGTGCTGGGATGGCCCAGGGAAGGGCCAGGTAG
Organism: Aythya marila; assembly: GCF_965140915.1. NCBI lineage: Eukaryota > Metazoa > Chordata > Aves > Anseriformes > Anatidae > Aythya > Aythya marila. The sequence continues at coordinate 192,657,842 of NC_139042.1, read as the reverse complement.
GCTGGGCAGGGCCAGGATGTAAGGCAGGGGTGGCACCAAATCGAGCCATGTAGGTGACAGGCTGCAAAGTGAACAAAACAGATTCTTGGAACGAGCGAAAACAGAGAATCCTGTTAGTGCTGGCTAAACACACACAATACTTTTAAATCGTTTATTAAAATAAAGTGGTTTTCATTAATTAATTCTCAGGGCCTTTATGCAATACAGCAGGGGAACTTGTATGGTGGTAGGCTTACTGTTTCACATGAAGGGAGGGACTAGCTTTTGGCTGTTGTTAGCTGTTTGTGTTTCCCTATCGGGGTGCACATAGAGGTCATGGTAGGCCACTGAGCTTTTCTTCATTACCAGGCTGCATTTTTTGCTATTTTGTGAGGGACTATTACTTTTCCAATGACGCTTTGTTAAGGTAGAAAGTAGTAGTGTTATGGTAGCTTTAATTCATCACCATCTGAAAACAAAACCACACCAGTATATAACCAAATGAATACAGACCGGATAACCTTGTTTGTCAGCGTTTAGAGACAGTGCTAGTACGGAATAATCATGGTTCTCTGGCTGTTGAAGATAATTCAAAGGCTTGCTGTTGGTGTAAATGTTACAGTACTGAGATTTGGGGAAATGAAACTGCAAAAAGTCTAGTGGTGGCTTTCTTTTGTTTCCTTTTGCAACCCACTTTGCGACGTTAGCAGTTAAATGTGTCTGAGGCTACAGCAGGAGCTGAAATCAGCGCGGGGCACGCAGGGCGGTGGAAAGGCCCCTGCAGATACTCCAGCAGGGAGAAGGGGGGCACGATGCTAAATGGCACGGGAGACCTGCTGGCGAAAGGCTGAGTCAAGCATCCTCTTTGCTTGCAAGGGCTGTGCCCCTGCTGCCCAGGTCCCAAGGTGCATCTTGCCTCTAGCAGAGCTTGAGCATGAGCAGTTTGGGGCAGGCCACCAGAGCCAGGCATAAGGGGCCCCTGGGGCCAGCAGCTGACTCAGAAGGAGCAGCCCCAGCATCATCAGGGTGATCTCTGAGGGGCCGGAGGGCTGCCGGGAACTGGGAAAGCGAACGTCACGCCTGGCTTGTAGGAAGGAGGATGCGGGGAAGCTGCCGGCTGGGCAGCCGAACCCTGGCCGGCAGGAAGGCGGGGGAGCAAAGCCTCCTGAAAACCACGAGCCCCCGCTCACAGGAGGGTGAGCAGGAACAGCCAGCGTGGGCTTACCAAAGGCAAATCGCATCTGGGCCCCTTCTATGGGGGGCTGAGTGGCTCGGTGCGCAGCGAGCTCTGTTTACGTGGGCTGTGGGAGGGTTGGGGAGGCCGGGACGCAGCACTCACAGGCTGTGGCAAGGCAAGTTCCAGCCACACGCAAGCAAACAAACTCCTTACAGCAGGAGCTCTGCTGTAGCGCTTAATTTAGGTGTACACAAGTATTTAACCTCTGTCTCTTTGAAGTCAGATACTTTGGAGCATCCTAACATGGTGTGGGAAGTGAAGACAAACCAGATGCCTAATGCAGTTCAGAAGCTGCTCTTGGTAGTGGACAAGAGAACTTCAGGGATGAATGACTCACTGGAGTTGCTGAAGTGTAATGAAAACCTGCCCTCTTCTCCGGGATACGCGTCCTGTGATGAGCACATGGAACTCGGTAAATGACGTGGCTCTCGGAAGAAGCCAATTCTGAAGCTTTTTTGGTTGCAGTTTTCCTATGGTGAGGTTACTGGGAGCCGACTGAATGAGGTTTCTGACTGATCTTTGACTTAGGTAGGGCAGGGAACGTGACAGTGCAGTGTGACGTCGGAAAGTTTACTATCACTTTTCCGTGTAACCTATTTCCAGCTCTGACACACTGGCTTGTTGACTTAATGTGTTCTTTGAACTTCGAGCTGCAAGTTTCTGCTCCTAATTTCCAGAGGAGGCTTTTTTTTTTTTTTTTTTTTTTTTCACAAGAATAACAGCTCAAGAGCTCCTCCTAAAGGGAAATTATGCTCCTTTAGATCAACTCCAAATAGAGATTCTGGGGTAGAAGAACATTTAACATCAGTTCTTACCTACTGGAGAAAAATAGTGTGCGCTTTTAAAAGGATTGATATGATCCATGAAATATTAACACATTTAATTGAAGTCATAAAGTAATTAAGAATAATGATACTAAGTCACATGACAGTATGGGACAGCCTTCTGTTATTAAGCTGGGTTCCCCTCTGTTATCCCGCATAGCACATGAAATACATTGATTATTGATAAGAATTCACCCCTACCAGGCTGCATACCCAGCTTTCACCGTTTCTGAGCTTTTAGGTTCCAGTTGACTGGTGGAACCCTGGGAAATCTCTCCCTTTGCAGTCTCAAACCTTGATTATTTTTAGTGACATACCTGCAAGAACAGAGTAACTTAGTTGGCTTTTGCCGAAACATTTAGTATTTTAGTGAGACGTGTTGCCACGTGCAGAGTTCTGACTAGTAATTCTGGTAGAATTCTAGTAAACTAGTCAGTCCAGTAAAAGGATTTATTTCCATGTTACCAAGGCAGTATTTTTATCTAGAGCTGCTTGATATTTTTCTTACAATTATTGTTTGAATGTATAGGAGACTAGAGATAGGGTTATTGCTGCGCATGTATTTCTGTAAGTGTTACAAACAGGGTTTGTAAACTGTTGGCAGTTGTGAGATGAGAAAATACAATTACTTGCTTCCTTCGAGTTTGGTTTTGATCTTTATTTGCAAGATTCAGTGTCAACTAGTGCTTACCAGTAGGTATAATTATGGCAATTTGTGCCTTTGTTTGCAGACGATCTTCCTGAGCTACAGGCTGTGCAGACAGATTCTACCCCACCTGCACTTTTCCAGCTTGGTGCCGATGTTTCACATCAGGAGTGTTCGAGGCCTTCATGGAACCAACATACCTCAAGCAGCGATTCGGAGAGCGCTTACTCGTGTGAGAATGGGGTGAACTGGTTGACAGAACTAGCAAATATTGCCACAAGTCCTCAGAGTCCTTTGATGCAGTGCTCTTTTTATAACAGGTACTGACATTCATTTCAAGTTTTAGCTCCAGGATTTGTAATATTAAATCTCCAGAAACATTTCCTTCCCTCTTCACGCCCTCTGCTCTCTGACTTTGAACTGCAGACCTGTTTTTTATCTTCCTGTGCAGTAACCTCATTCCTTTCACAGATGATTGCACAGGACTAGTTTAAGAGCCTGTTGCAAAAATTTCTTAATTGCCAGCCATGAATGAGGTAGGACAGTGTAAGGACGTTCCCTAACCACAGGAAGCTCAGAAATTATTGGCATCTACCTCATGCGAAGCAGCAGTTGAAAAATTAAGATGAATTTCTTGTGTTAATCTCTTAATATTTACTAGTGCTAATAGTCAGTAATACTTACTAGTGCGCTGACTTCAGGTGCTTTTTAATGAGCTAATTGGATATCTAATGCAATGTTATTATTTGCTGTTACTGTTTCAGATGTGTTATCTGTACTTTCTGGAGGGTTGGGAGAAGTGTTGTGGGATCTTAGGCTTCCAGGCTTCACCTTTTGTCATACGGCTTTGCTCTTAGGTTTATGATAAGAAAGTGAAATGCAGTACTGTTAAAAGTATTGCTCTTGGGATTTATTTGTTATGACAGAGCAGATGTCTCTCAGAATGGGGTATTCAGTTCAAGATATTTGTTACAATTTCAACATGGTGACAAGGAGGTGCTGCTGAGGAAGTAGTGCTGTCATTTGGGTGGCAGACAGAAGCTATGCAGCAATTACGCTAAACATTGCCTTTGCCTGAGGTTGCACCCTTTAGTCATCCCGTTTGAGTATTGTTGTGGGGGTGTTTATTTGGCGTTCGGCTCATGCAAACAGCAACATTTGTTAAAGTAAATTTGTTGTTCCTAGTGCCATTAATGCTGTCTTCTTGTTCCTTCCCAAGATTGCAGTGTAGATACAGCCATACATATACACAGTGTCACGTGCAATGAATAGTCACCTGTGACTACAGGATATCTGCTGCTTTTGAATTAAATAATTTTCTGTACTTACCTGAATTATTAAGTTTTCAGTAGATATTCAAAATCTGGCAGGATATTTATATGTACAGTGATTGTGCTTTAAAATTATGAATTATGAGATCTCACTAAATAAAAACAGTTTAGAGTAATGGTAGCGAAGTCTTGCATCGCCTTAATCCGAAATATTTTGAAATCTATTTTTCTCTTGTAGATCATCTCCTGTTCACATAATAGCTACAAGCAAAAGTTTACATTCCTATGCACGTCCTCCACCAGGATCCTCAAAGAACGATCCCAACTTCTCCAAGAATGATTTGGATGAAACACCAGTCAGACATGAAAGGGTGAGTTGTCCCGAAACATATCTAAAATAAGTAAAGATGAATGAGCAATGAATTAAGCTTTTTGAAAAGAGAAACTTGCTAGTTTCTCTTTAAGAGCTGTTAAGTTTAAGCTAGATTCTCTGATAGTTTTCATTTTAGTAAACACTGTAGGCTTGTTGTACTAAGCGATAGAGTGCGTAGTTTTGTAGAGGAGATTCTGAGAAAGCTCTGCTTCTCTTGCTGTTCCTTCTATAGCAAGCTTCTCACAATAATGTTACCTTGTTTGCTATCTTGAGAAGCAAGGATGTGGAACCATATCCTTTTAGACACAAAAATTGTCAGTCCTGTTTCTCCCTTTCCTGTGTATTCATGTCTGAAATTTGTCTGTTAATGACGTGTTTTTCCTAGCTATTTATCTAGAACAAACTTGTAGTTTTCTAGTAATCTCACTGCAGAATAACCTGTGCTTTAAGTGTTTTGTGGATGACTAAGGAATGATAGGTTGTAAACCACTTGTACTTTAGCCTAAGATGATCCAGAGGGGCTCAGATGAGTTTCAGGGGATGAAAAATAAAAAGTTCAGGACAGCACCTGTCAAGTACAGGACATGAGAATGCTCCATTCACATTTACTGTATTTCTTGAATATTTGTCTTTGTGTTGCATTCCTATTTGTGTTAAAGGCAGAATTATGACAGAGATGCAAATTAGACAATGTGCTTAAATATGTATAGGACCAACCTTGAAATCTCGCACATTAATACATCAGCACCATTTTGCTTTTATTAATAGGCGAATAGTGAGTCAGAATCTGGCATTTTCTGCATGTCGTCACTTTCAGATGATGATGATCTAGGATGGTGCCATTCTTGGCCCTCAACTGTTTGGCACTGTTTTCTAAAAGGTAAATAACATGCATTATTGAATAAGCATTTGTTTTTGTTTTGTTTTGTTTTTTCCTTTTTTTTTTTGTTTTGTAATACTGTCCTTTTTACATGCCATTAATCTATTTTTTCTCTTTTCCTTAAAAAAAATTGTATTAGGCTCTCGTTTGTGCTTTCATAAAGGCCGCAATAAAGAATGGCAGGACGTTGAAGATTTTGCAAGGTCTGAAAGCTGTGGAAAAGAGGAAAATGGCTCAGCAAGTGCCTACAAGGTAGCTGTTAGTGCATTTCAATAGCTGTAGCACAATACTTACCTTGCAATGTTATCTCTACACCTTTAATTACTATCTCTGGAAGATTTTATGCTGAGCTTGTCTAGTGCTGATCACTGCACTGTTTGATTATCTTGCTGTGAAGCAATTGAACTGAATTCATTTAGGTATGTTTTGAATGTTTTATTATTTTATTAATTTCAGTGAGAACACCTAGAATGTTGATATTTTGTAATATACCTTAAGATGACAAATAGACACTTGCAGTATACAGAGTTGTATGCTTTTTCTGAGGGGAAAATTCTGACCTGTATGCATGTTTACAGGGCTATGGTTCTGATGGTTTGAAGTTGATTTCTCATGAAGAAAGTATTTCCTTTGGTGAGTCAGTGCTGAAGCTGACTTTTGATCCTGGCACAGTGGAAGATGGTTTGCTTACAGTAGAATGCAGACTTGATCACCCTTTTTATGTTAAAAACAAAGGTATGCAATCCTACAAGTACACTTGGGTTTATATTACAACATTCTTAGAAAGTAGTTGCAGATTTTACTACTGTCCCATGTTGCTCGAGAAATCGATAAAAGCAATGTTGTAGAATCAATTTACTATCTTTGTAAGGAAAAAAACAGAATTTGAACAAACTAAAACTACAGAAATATTGTACATCACTTCAGGCAAGATTGGGTCAAGTATTCAAGTGGAATGCAGGAAAAGAGAGAAACTGGGGGGAGAAAGGAAAGCTGCAAATAAGGGAGGCTTTTCTCTCCAACTAAACATTGAACTTCTGACGATAAAAGTTCCCAGGTTTTGATTGTTGTTTTTTTTTTTTTGCTAGAATGAGATTTTACTTTAGATAAACATAAAGTATTTGCAGTAAGAATTCCCTGAGTAAGTGTTTCTGATTTTTTTTTTTGGGTGAAAGAAACTACATCAGAACACTGCTATGAAATGGTGTCACTTAGGCATATAGGATTGCTCCGGTTAAGAACTAGAGAGATTGTCTGGCCTTCTGTCTAATTTAACTCTTTACCACTTCAGGTTGGTCATCTTTTTATCCAAGCTTGACTGTGGTACAGCATGGCATTCCATGCTGTGAAATGCATCTTGGAGATCTGTGTCTACCTCCTGGACACCCTGATGCCATTAACTTTGATGATTCAGGTGTTTTTGATACATTTAAAAGGTAATTTTTGAATAAAGTGGCCTCAGCGGTTTTTATATTTAATGAGTAGGCACCTTAAGTCTGCAAGAATTTGAAGCATTACGTAGAGCAAAGAGAGAATACTTCTGGTTATAGAAGATAAATGAGGGGGAAAACAAAGTCGAAATGATCAGGAAAGCTGTGTAGTTCTGTGCTGTGCTAAACTGCAAAGGAATTTCTTGGGGTAATTTTGCAGACCCTGCTTCTGATAGTCTAATACAAATCAGATAAAACAGCAAAGAATATATCACTTGTACAAATCTTTTAGGTGAAGTGGGGTAGGTTTCAAAAACCTGGTAGTTTTTCCATAATAGCTTGTGTTTGCCAGCTCTTAACGCGTGCTTCAGCTGCGTACCTGAAACTGCCTGAGTAGTTCCTTAGTAACTAACGCATGTACGGCTTTAGAATACAGTGCTTTCGTGATTTGTTCTTTTCTTTGTAGATTCTGCTATTTGTGGTTCTTTCCTAATAGAGCAGTAACATCTAACTTGAAAGTTTGATTGAGGTTTGTCTTGGTTTGAGCAAGAGATTTGCCCAGATGACCTTCAGAAGTGCAGTCCAACAGAATAATTCTAAGGTTCTGAGAAAGGAAATAGGAGTACTCATAAAGATCTTCCATACTATTTTGACCTTTCTAAGTTTAGTAGAACCCATCTTTTCCTATGATGTTAGCTTCTTTTTAGCATCTGATTTTAGTCCAGTTGCTTTTTGTTATTTTTTACAAGAGAGAGAATTTAAAACGCTGTTTGCAGTTCAAGTTCTATGAGCTCTTGAATGTTTTCAGTGGGAACTAACAGTGGGTTCAAATTGTTTGAATTCACTCATTTGCTGCCTAGGCTTTTTCTTCTTACTAACTCCTGTTCCTGAACTTTCTTTGTGGAGAGCTGATAGAGTCATGTTTATGTCTTACTGAAGGCATTGGACTTGTGTCTCTTTACTCACCCTGCAGCCCAGCTGAATACTGTCTGGACACTTCAAATTCCTTATCTCTGTTTTATTTTGGGGCAGAAGAGAGTAAGTCTCTGAGAAAGGAGCATGCAGCAGCAGCTGCGGTTAACAGGACAGAATTAAATAACAAAATCCTGTGGCTGTGTTAGGAGGAGATTAGGAAAGCTGCTGGGCTGTTTGGAGAACAGGGAGGTCCTTTCTCATTATCTTGTAAACTGGACTGCAGGGTTGTCAGCGTTATCCCTTCTTTGTTGCTTTTTCCTTCTCCAGGAGATTTTGGTGTCAGTCCTTCAGTCTCCACCCTTGCTTTTGGTTCCATCCCACAGAAGGGGCCTGCCTGCACAGATGGGTCTGGGCTGTAACTTGCAGCATTTATTTCCCTGCTAGTAGTTCTGGTCTGTGCTTGGAAATAAATACTTTGCCATAAATTGTTTAACTACAGCCTCATTCAGCAGTGGGTGAGAGGAGCCTCAGAGTTACATGCATTTATCTTTGGTCTGTGGTGGGAATGTAGCATCTTAAAGTCATGGTCAAGTAGCACCTTTATAGGTGCGTTTTCCCCATAAAGCATGCTAAAGACTTCAGCCTGTGTTTCCCAGAATAATCTGCTCACACCCGGTAGTTCCTGAGGTGATAACAAGTAGTCTGTGCATCTCCTGTAGTGCTTGGAGTTTTTGGTCAACAGAAAAATAACAGTTTGTAATATTTGCAGGTCTAAGTGGTATGCAAACAACACGTTAAGCTGTTGAAATAGCTGAAATACGGAGGGATTCTCACATTTCTGTCACTAGAGGGCAGACATTTGCCAGCTTTTAATTCAATAGTATGCAGTGTCACGGGCTTTTAAACATGCTAAGCTTAGTGGAAGATTTGTCTGTAAAACAATTCAAACTGAATTGTCTAGAGCAGTTATTTGTACAAGAGTGTGTATTACATTGTTTATTTTAATGCAATTGTTTCGTATTTGTTACTAACATTTACACACAAGTGAACTCAACACCTGTTCTCCCCAGAGCAGCTGTCACTTTCGGTACCTATCGTGCACTGACCACACTTGGGCTGCAGTCAGGGCAGTTGCGGAAAGAAAAGAATTTACTTCAAAAGATTGTGAAATCTGAAGACAGTGTATAACTAATCATTAGACAGTTGGGGAGTTGGTAGTACCCAGCAGACCTTGTAAAGCAGCAGCCCAGTGTCACTTGGAAAAAGCGTTAGCTCATCTGCCAGACTCTTTTTCTTCACTTGCATCTGCATCGAGCACAAACTCAAAGCACAAATTCACCCAAAAGATCCCAGACTACTAGATAGCACAGCTGGAGAACGAGCAGCTCTCTAGGGCTTGTACCTACAAAATGCTGGATCATTTCATAAGATGTCTTTTTCTTCTAGTTATGATTTTACACCAATGGATTCCTCTGCAGTTTATGTGCTCAGCAGCATGGCTCGCCAGCGTCGCGCTTCTCTGTCGTGCGGAGGATCAAACAATCAAGATGCTGAGAGATCCGAGTGCAGTACTAAAAACTGTGTGTCTACTGCATCAGCACATCTTTCCTCCAGTTCTTTGTACAGCAAAGCTGGCAAAAGCCACAGCTCAGGGACTGCAAGTACTGTGAGTGCCACTTCTCCAAACAAGTGCAAAAGACCAATGAATGCCTTCATGCTTTTTGCCAAAAAATACAGAGTTGAATATACTCAGATGTATCCAGGGAAAGACAACAGGTAATGGTATAAAAGTGTGGGTTTTTTTGGTTACTGGTGAGCTAGCAGAATCAGATCTTAACCCTGACAGCATGTTGGTAAATATTCCATGCCCTAAAAGCGCTGAACCTTCTGCTGAAACTTGCAGGAAGTCATATGTCTTTGTGTCTGGGGGGAGGGCACTTGGTTTGCTCTTTCGTTTTTACAAAGATGTTTGTTATGTGGATATTGAATCTGAATGTTTTGTGCTAGTTGTGCCTGTGTAAATGTAAACTAAAACACTTGAATGCGCACCCATCTTAAAATCAGACTTTTAAAAATGTATATAACATGAAAAATGTTGCCATAAACATTTCATTTCATATAAAAATCCTTGTGCTGAATCTGGTGAAAGTTAAAAGCTGGCAGGGCTTTGAGAGGCTTTGGGTATTCCATCTTGTTCTGGTGGGGAGGCTGTAACTGCTGCTGAGAAATAAAACCCTGCCGTACAAAGAGCCCTTCCCTAAATTCCAGCCGGTCTTGTGTGTGCTGGCTGCAATGTTTCACAGTGTTTATTGTAACCTCAGTGAGGCAGATCTGTTACCCTCAAATTCATTGCAACTGTAAGCGAGAAATCAGATAAAAGACAGCCAGGAAAATTGATGATTACTTAATTAAAATGCTGATTTTAAATGGGCGCAGTGAACTGGAGCCGCAGCTGGATGGATGTGGAAATAGTTTGAATATTTCAGTGAGAACATTGAAGTTTATGAAGGAAAGTGGTGTGAGTTACGAGTAAGCTTCAGAGTACGCTGCTCCCTTCTTCCTTTGAAAGCACTTTCTTGGCACCCATAAAACACAAAATAAATCACTGAGAGTTTGCTAATTGGTTTTATAGGCATTCAGCTACTGTTGCTTACGTGTTGCTGGGGCATTCGTTAATTGGGCTGCTTGGAGGCAGCTGTCACGCTTTGAGAATGCACGTGTGTGGGTTTCAGATTACTGAGGAGATCTTAGAGTTGGTTTTATGTAGTCCCCACTTCTTACACTGGAATTCTTATATTATTACAGCATTTTGTGTTGTTTATGGATATGAGAAAGGACAAAACTCGAACTGTTCTGAGTTAAACTGCCTGTTCAGAGATAAAGTGGCTCAAGATGCATCACGAAGATAGTGAGCTGCAAGCATTCAAAGCACATTCACGTCATGCTACGGCCCGTAAGGGGACTTCAGCTGTCATTAGGCTATTCCAGATACTCTAATTTCATCTCCAGATACTCTTGCTGTAGCCATAATGTGTGTGTTCAGAAATACTTGAGTAATTTGAGGCCATGTACATTTTAAAGATAAAGCAAATCCCCTAAACTGTGTTTTAACAGCCTTTGTTAATGCTGAACATAATTACTGAGTGAACCTGAGGCATTCTCCAGTTCTGTTTTACAACTCCTTGTGAGTTAACTGCAACACGAGGGCTTGCATCCTCCATGGTAGCGCATTGCTAAAATGTTATTGGGCTCCTTCCCAGCCTCGTAAGAGGAAAAAGGCAGTGTACAGGGCGTGAAGAAGTTCTGATGAGGTGCAGGTAGGATCAGTTCGTTCTTGTTTCTGATCAGGAGAAATAGGTCTCAGTTATGGCAGTAAAATTTCTCTGTATGCATTTTGCTTTGGTCTCAGCAGTTCACTCACAGAAACATCTCCTTGGAGAAATGAAGCTTTTTGTTTGCGTTAGATTCTGCAAGCTTTCTGAAACACACAGATCTGTACTCACTGCTCGTGCCTCGCTGCAGCTTGGCTGTGGAGGTACTATTTTATTGTGTGTTTGAAATACAAAGATTTCAGATGCTGCATGTTTATTTGTTAATGCAGGGCCTTTTTCAGCAAACCTTGCTCTGGTCACAGTGTTCTTTCCTGGGAGGGTGAGTGGCCCACACAAAATGTTGACAAAACCAGATGCTGGTGCTGTTGGTGTGCCTCCGGATACTGCCAAAACATGAAAACCTGCTAATTAAACCGTGTGTGTTTCCTTCTAATGGCAAACCAAGCGTACTGGTTCTTGCTTTGGGACTTGGTGTCGATGGGGTCTGGTTGCTGCTGGAGGGGTTTGCTCCGAGGAGTCCGCAGAGCATTTGACAGCCCAGGCTTAGCGGTAGTGTCCTCACCATGCTCCCTTCAGGCTCTGGGCTCATAAAAGCCTGACCAGTGCCACGCAGTATTTTGGGATTAAAACGCGTTTTCTTGCGGGCGTGGTGCAGAGCAGCCTTCTTCAGACTTGCCATCTCTGAAACGCTGTGGAAGTGGCTGATGGCACTGCTGGCTTCTGTCAGAAGGCTGTGAGCAGCTTCACTGCCAGCAGGGAAACTGAGATCGGAAAAAGCAGATTGCTTTCAGTTGCACACCCCTTTTTATCTTAAAAGTGGTCGTGCAGCCTTCGTTATTGTAAGCTGAAGCCAAAGCACACCTACCCGGTAGCTTCACAGTTGTTGCTAAAGCAGCGATGGTTTATAGAGGTCTTCATTGAGCCAAAGGATGGCATTCGCATTTTAATAGAATATTGATCCAACAGTTAAGCAATATGGCGTGATGATGTGGGGAAACACTGTCCAAAGGTCGTCAAGTTTGTAAGGAGGAGGAAAAAATTCATTCAGCTTTTGGAAGTGACGATGGGTGTGTTAGAACAAACGGTTCTTCCTGCGTAGGAACGTTAGCACGGGAACTTACCAGTATGTTCTGCCCACTCGTGTTCTCCCCAGCACGGATTAAAAGGGGAGAAAGCTACATGGATCTGTTAAATAGACCCGGGGATTTGCAGTTAATCAAATCTTTGTTTGGCTGAGGTCATGTTCAGATCATTACCCTAATTATTAGAGAACATATTTTCAGCAACGCTGCCAGATAATCGTGTAACATGAAAGTAGAGCAAAGCAAATGTGAACTACCATGTGGCGGGGGTTCGCATCAAGCTGATTTTTTTAACATTCCTATTCTGCTGGCTTGTGCAAGTTGCTGTGTACTCAGATAGACGCCCTTTGAAATTTTAGAAAGTGCATTGACCCGTGCTCAGCGAACACACAAGTCTCAGCTGTTTAACTGAAAAAAAAGAAGTAGGAGAAGATGATCAGAAACGTGGTTGTTTAAAAAAAAATGTTTTTCTTCTGTTTTGTTTTGTTTTGTTTTTACACTTTTGCTTTTTTAAAGGGCTGAGATAAAGGAAAATGAGGGTATTTCTACCATCCTGTCCTGACCACAGTCTGAAACATTTCTCTTGCAGAGCCATAAGTGTGATACTTGGTGACAGGTGGAAGAAAATGAAAAATGAAGAAAGACGGATGTACACACTAGAAGCCAAGGCCTTGGCGGAAGAACAGAAACGTTTAAATCCTGATTGTTGGAAACGAAAACGAACAAATTCTGTATGTTCTCTCAAGCTGTTTTTTTCATTATGCAGTTACATCTGCTCATATGGTAGCTGCAGAGTTTTCTGCTTGTTCAAGATATGTTCTGCTGTCTCCGCCTTTTCTTGGTAGACCAAACCTTCATTTTCATTCCCACGTTGTGTAACCTGCTCTGGGGCACTTGGCAGGAGACAGAGAGGAGACGGTCTGTCTCTGGGAGCTTGTGAGAGTTCTCTGAACTCCCTTGGCCTGAAAGCAAGCATCCTTGTGAAATACAGAGGGAAGGGAGTGACCTCTTGGTTGAAGTAACTGAGTTTGAGGTTGTATGTAAAATAAATCTGTCAATTTCTCCAAAACCACTAAAACCTCTACAGAGTGCTTCTCTGTTGTGATTCAGTCATATCACATTCTCCTTTTACTAACGAAAAAGCTTTTTCTTTACCACTTTTTTTAAACCCTTAGTTTTTATCAGCATGTACGAAATCATTGAGAGAAAAAAAATTATTTTTTCTTTAATCACTTTCATTTGTTATGCTTTAGTTGGAAAATACAGTAGATAATTCTTGTGCAGGGAAGTAAGTTTTTTCCACTTGTAAGAAGATCATCAATTTAAGAGTTTGCAGCAGTGTTGTTAGTAGTTGGTGGATGCATTAGGTAAGATGAGGGCTTTCAGGCTAACCTGCAGGTTCAGACAGGCAAGTAAGTTGGAAGGAAAGGTCCTGTGAGGTGCACTGAGCACCATTCAGCAGCCCTTTTGTGCCTTTTATGGCATATTCTTGGAATTTATTGCATTTTATGGAAGCATCACGTGTGTTGTGGGCTTGACAGGTCTAAGATTTTGATCCTCAAATTGCCACCTTTTATTTTCACATGAAAATGAGTTTATTTTCTCAAGACCATGTGCAAGTGCTGCTATAAGACTGAATAAGAAATGCTCCAACTCCAAGTTCCTTCTTCACTGCTGTACATAATTTGTGCTGAGCTTTCAGTCCCTTGTCGCAGAAGGTTTCAGCGAATCCCAGCTGCTGGGAACAAGCTGTTTTTCTGTTCACTGTATCATCCCAGATGTTGCACTGCATCTTATTTTCATCTATAGTGACAGCCCTGTGTGTTTCATGTGGTTTTAGTTAGAATAACTATTTATTAATACTGTTTTTACGCTTCTGGAGTCTTGGGCATTGGCCTGTGAGCTCAAACGTTCTTCACACTTGCACCTCTGAGCTTCAGGGAACGCGGTGGGTGTGCTGGTGTATAATTGAGAGGAATATTTGGGTTGGCCTCAGCAGAATGTGTTTCTTACCCACTACAGTAGGAGTTTCCCTGTTGTCGCAGGGCCTTCGGGCCGAGATAATAGGATCTGTGGAACCTATTACCTTGGTGTTATACAACAGCAACAGCAGGAAATAAGTTGTTTAATTGTTTTTCGTGAACTAAGCATTGCATTCACAGCTTGGTTCCTTTTCCAAATAACCATAGTTGACTCCACACTGCAACAATGAAGTCTGCTTGGTCTTTTGATGACCAGGGGATAAAATCATCTGGTCTGGCCTTCTCTTTTCTTCTGAGTAACTGACCAAGGATTATAAGTACCTGTAGCTCTCAAAATAAGTGTTTGCTACCTTTAAGATAATGGCTATTTCCCTTTGATTGGTAACTGCTGACTTGTTTTTCTCCTCTCTTCTCTGTTCTCAGGGCTCACAACAGCACTAAGCCAGGATTTTGCTGTTAACTCTCTTTACAAAATGGCTGTTGCTTGATGGCAAGAAGACGCAAGATCAAGGTCTTACTATTTGTTGTGAATTTGTGTGACCATAAAATATTGGCACCATCAAGTCAGAAATGAGGTAGTAGGAGTGCAGATTTGCTTTTTACAATAGAACATTAAGTAAGCTAAAACTATCAACATTTTAAACCAAATTGCCTTATTTTTCTTCCAAACTTCATATATGTATCAGGTAATATAGGCTTGAAAATGGATATCCTGTGGTGCTAAAGTACTTTAGAAAGAGGCGAAGGAGATGTGTATAAATGTTTATTTTTAAAAGAAAATGTACAAAAAAGGGGAATTTTAAAATACGTAACAGCTGTTTCTATACATTGATTCTTATTGCTGATTCCTATGTATTGCACAACCATATTATTAATTACGATTCTCGGATCTGGGAGTTTCTGAAGTGGCAAAACGAAGCGTCAGCCTGGCGCCTTCCCAGTCCGCCCAGATGCCAACACGTTGCCGGGCCGTGGTAAATGGAGAGCGTAGTGTGATGTAGCACGGGAGCCGCTTCTTGGCTTGCCATCTATAAACCCTGAGTCCACGAGTGAGATGTGTTTGCACCCGCTGGCAGAAGCAGGAGCTGTTCTTTCCGATGAAAGCAATGGCCCAGACCAGGATGAAATGAACGAATAGCATTATCTCAAGAAAAATGGTGCTGTCGATATTGTCACCATCATAGTTTTAACTTTGTGTTTTGTCTTTGCCACATACTCTCCGATATTTTATTTTGCCATAAGACATCTTTGTGGTGGGGGCAAACTTTGCACTTAACTATACGTGCAACACTTGCACTTTACTTTTTTTCCTCCAACTGTCTAAAATTAGAGCAGCTGCAGTAGGATTACAATTGCTTCTGCTGTGAACTTTTACAATCATGGCTTTTCATGTACTAAACAGCTGTGTGTTTCTTTTTTTTTTTTTTAAATCACAACTGTAAATTTCAGTTTATGACACGTCTACAAGATGTTGCCCCTAAGATTTTTGCACACTATATTCTTGTATATTATTTCAAATAAATTCATTTAAAATTCGGTGTTGTGTATTTTGTAAAACGAAGACCAGTTGTTAAGTCAGCCCTACACAGATAAGCAAATTCTGTGTGAAAGTCTGCTTCACAAGGACCCATCCTAAGTATATTTTGATGCTTTGCTGTTAGGAAGCTGCTGAAGAATCTTAAATACTGAATTCACGATTGGATAGTCAATGTTCTTTATTACACTTTGAGCCAGAAGAGAGTTGAAATCAATATAAATTATTCTCAAGTGACAGCAGTGCAATAGCAAATGATTTTATGTTAGTTGTAAGTATTTTTCCGTGTGTTAAAATTAGTAATTTTTAGATAGAAACTGATGATTCTAGCATTTCAAAAGCACAATTTTCTGAATAAGGCTAAAATGCATCCAACTCCTTAAAACTATGCTTATAGGAAAAGAGCTACTTCCTTATTTGACATATTCAGCAATTATACTGTAATATTTGAGTATGTTCTAATTTTAAACCTTTCTAAATTCAAAAGGAATGCTGGAGTATGATTCATTTTTATTAGATGTAGATGTACAGCACATAAAAATGGTACAGTTTCATAACATTTGTGTATAAATAAGTTCCTATAATGAGAAGGTAAAGCAAGAAGAGAGGAATTTCACAGGAAATAGGTAAACACGTCTCATTGTAAAGCTTGTGATATTTGGAAGTAATTTACATTAACCCCAAGTATCCCTGTGGCACGACTGCATTGCTGTCTGAGAGTTGCCCAGATGCTGTCACTGGAGGGTTGACATCGCTTTCTGCAGCAGCTGAACCATGATGGGATAGATGGGGGCAAACTCCTTTCCTTCTCGCGTTCTTACTGATTGAACGTATGCTTCCAGTGCGCCTCTAAAAAGAAAAACCAGCAAAGTAGTTAAAGCAGTAAAATAGTGTACTATAAAAAGTTCGAGATAGGAAATTAAAAACTTTTTTCCCCTACTAAAGAATTTTACATGTCTGTGTGGAAGGTAGCAGTGAAGAAAGCCTCTACAGAGCTCTACATAATTGTTTCATGATCTTTCTCTCCTTTCTTGCATGTTTTGAGGAGTGAACAAGTTAACATTTAAATAATCAGCAGCAGCATGTTGCAGATGGCTTGAAATGACAGCTCTGACGCACAGACTCAGGCACATTGCTGTACTGGTAACCTTTAGAAATGAAAAGAATAGACTCCAGCTGCTGCAGACGCTGAGAGTACAACTCAGAAAATGAAAACTGGGACACTGGTGAACAACTGAAATGCCTTCAGGTGATTTCCTGGCTAAGTCTTTTGAACTGCTGTCCTTTGGGAAATACTGGTCTAAACCGGAGACAAATCGCATGCATGCGGTTGTTGTGTAGCTTTGTGGTGTTTTTCTTACGTGTTGTAGGATGTCACACATAAAAGTGGTGTGCGAGCTACACAAATACATTTCACAGCTGAAAGGGGCAAAGGGGCAACTGTGAGCATGTGCATGTCTGTAAAGAACCTGCTTTACAAGCACATGGCTGCAACGAAATCAAGTGGTCTTGCCGAAATTGTTCAGGGGGCCTAAGGGAACGTTGCAAAGCCGTGCAGACCTATGGCAAATGAAGCTGATGGGAAGCAAGCAGGCCCTCAATTAGGCAAAGCTAAGGAAAGGAGGCATTCAAAACTGACTCAGCCCATTCCTCTCACCCTAGGGGTTAGGGGTAAGGTGGGTGATGTGGGACGGGAGAGTCCCATATCCCTGTACGAGCCTACCGCAGTGGGAGCCCACACGTGAGCCCAGCAAACAGAGAAGTTGGTAGGATGAAGTGGGGTCACAACACACTCCGTTGCCTCTTGAGTGACAGCATCTCTAAACCTGCAAGGGATCTGAACTGCCCGAGTGAAAATTAAAAATCACCCGAGTCAGAGCTTTGCTGGAAATCTTCAGCAGAGTTGATTCAAAAAACTGGGCTGCGTTCCTGAGGCCAGGAGCCTGTGCTCAGTCTGGGGGAGCAACGAGTCCAAGCTTTGGGTTCTGAGAAGCCGGAGGGCGCGATGAGAGCCCGGCCCCGCGGGCTGCACCCACATCAGCACCACGCAGGGACTTGGGAGCCACACGGCCACAGGGTGCACACAGGTGGCTCACATCTGCAGCCAAACTCCCTGCCTCGCATACTACAGGAGTCTTGATGCACAAAGAGAGCCAAGTGTTCAAATGTGTGTGCAAGGAACCTGAGGCCTAGCAGCCTATCTGCTGCTGAGCACAGGCTGGGAAGGCAGTGGTACAGCACGAGGCACTGCCCTGACCCCCTGCAGCCCCGTCAGATGCAGCCGCTGGGCTGCAGGTCCCCTGCGCTGAAACCCAGAGCTCGTTGTCCAAGACCGAGGTGATGGAAAAAGAGGATGGAGTGAATTACTGGAGAGTCGAGAGGTTTCAGAAGGCTGCGGTGACTGAATGAAGAACCAGGCCCTGCTGCTGGCCTGCATGCACTTGAGGGCTCTTCACCTGTACTAACGGCTTACTACTGAGTTACCACTGCCTGGTCCACACCTGGTACCAACACACTCTCAAGAGCTGCTTTGGTTTTTTTTTTGCACGTAGCATACACCAAGAGAAAAGTTAACCCCCTTCACAATCAGAAAGGCGAGGAAAGAATATTTTACCTAGCCAAAATAAAACTTTCTACCCTTGGGCAGCTCCCTGAAAGCTTCCAGCCTGCCCTTCCCACTGGTCTCCTGGGGCCTCGCAGGGTCTACAGGGACAGTAGCAACAACTGCAGCACTGCCAGCTGCAGCCCACGAGTGCTCCACGTGCAGCTCGCCTCGCTGCCAGCATAGCCCATCAGCCAGACTGACCGGAGATCAGCCACATCCTCAGGTAAGCTTTGAATAACGAGAGGACAAGATTAGGGGGAAGAGACAGCAGGCTGAGGGCTTCTGAGGTCACCGGGCCTCTGGTGTGGCACTGAGGGGCACAGGCAGGGCACATGAGGAGCAGGCTGAACTCAGCCTCAATGGGAGATGCAGGCAGGGAAGGCTCAAGGGTCCTACCATGACGAAGGGAGATGCTGCAGAAGAGCCAGACGTGTATCACAGTCCTGCTCAGGTCAGCACTCAAGAGCGCAGGTCAGCAGGGATCATTAAACACGTCAGATTTTAGTTTCTACACAGAATAGTCGCCTATACTTAAGCTGAGACACTTCTGTGACAATTTTCTTGCTGTAGCTGTCAGTTATTCATCTTGCAGATCTTCCTCCCCTCCCACTCACCAGTGCCCCTGTCTTTGCCTCGATACATTTCCCCAAAGTTTGTTGGTCCCAAATAGTTTTGAAGTCATCGAAAGCTGCAAATAGGAAAAAAACACAAAACATATTGACCTGCTTAACTTAGAAAGCTCTGACACCTCTTGGTGAAGCTGTGGGATGGCATCGCTGTCCAGATGGTAACACTGCTGCCCCTTTCTGACTTTGATTATCTCCTTGCTCAAAAAAAAACCCTTGAAAAAGATGACAGAGATCACCAGATACTTTAGCTGAAAGGGAGAAGCAGCTCTACCCTAAAAGCAGCACCCGAAACCACTCACTGTCAGCCCTTGGTAATCCTTAGCCAGACTGCTGCTCCCATCAGCTCAAACAGGCGGGGATGAGATTTGGGCTACTCCAAGTGCCAAACACCAGCGCGAGCCTTGCCATCACCCCCTCCAGCAGCTTTGGCCTTTTTTCTCTTTCCTGTCTGAAACGAACCTGATTTACCTGGCAGGATGACCGGCAGCACTGGCAGGTGCTGTCACCGCGTAACTCACAAAGCAGCTGAAGGAACTGATTGTGAACTGGTTCTGGAGGTGGGCCAGGCTCAGAGCTGCTCAGCCCCTTCTCCTTCCCCAGCACACAAAGAGCTGACGGAAACCCATCTTCATCAGCTCTCTTGTTGGGCTTTCTCTTTTACTGGGGCTTTGCTGCCTTGTTTCAGAGACAATGTCAAACTTCATCGATATCACCAGCGCAGGAACATCTTAACTAATTCTTTTCCACCCAAAAGCCAAACAATAATTACCATTCCAACACCATGATGTAAATTCTCAGGCGGTTTCCTAAAACACACCTTGTACAGTTGTACATTAAATAATGAAAAAAAACAGCCTTCTCAGTACTCTGATACTACATGCGTTCACTATTTTCCCACATCCCATGTTTGAATCTCCAGCAGAAGTATTTAAATGCTGTAGAGCAGCTGAAATGCAGTTCAGAACCAGTGATGGGCTGGAACCTGGAGCTCCATTCCCTGCCTGGTGACCCTGGAACAACTCCTGATCAGCCACCATCGGGCCCTTAGCAGCTCAGGAAACTCCTCAGCATCACTGCCCGTGGCAAGGGCATGGTGGCGATGTGCCAGGAAGCCTGGCCTTCCCTTTAGGGACAGGAGCCCTGCTGAGGAAAGGTCCGGGCAGTAAAACGGCAGAAATTACAAATCCTGAGAGAAAGGGTATTCAAAATCCAGGGATTAACAGGAAGATAGCTTTAGAAGTGCAAAGGAGGATGACCAACGCAAATGGTCACCAAGCAGACGTGATTTCAGATGTACATTTTGGATGGGAATTTAGTTTCTCTGAAGATGATTACCTGATCTGGTAATCCTGTGTGGGATTTCAGGACTGCGACACACAGACACAAACCCTGCAGGAGGGTGCTCGGGGCACAGCACGGTGTTGGCTGCAACACGGCCAGACGGCAGCTCAGGCGGGCTGGGGTGGAAACCCTTCAGCAATACACTCCGCTGAAGCTGCTGAGATGCCTGCATGGCTGTCTCGTTTCAGAGATAAATGTGTTTAATAGCAACGTTAACGCCCGAGATGCATATTTTACATGCTATTTTTGCACACTTTACTGGTCCTAGATCAAACAAGCCTTTGTAAACCAAGCCATCAGCACAGCATCCGATTCAGAGGCATCATTTTCCCAGTTAAAATATCTGTATTGCAAGAGAGAGACTTGCTCCTGCAGAGGACACTGTAAAAACGCTTGTGCATAAGTAATGATGGGAAATAAACAGCATCATGGGTGGAAACGGTATCACCACGTCTGCAGCACAGATCGCAGCTGCTTTCATGTAAAAAGATGGAATTTATAGTTATATTACTGATGTTTAAGAAGATGGAAGAAACCCTGTTTATGTAATACACAAAACACGCTCTTGAAGGGATTAGACTAAATAATGCCCTAAATTCAGCATCTTCCAGTCTAATAAAGGACATAAAACCTGCTCGGCAATCTGTTTCTATTTTAAAAGACGAGCTCTGGTATACATTACAAACATTGTTTGTAGAAGGGAGCTATGGAAGGAGGCTTGGTGGGCTGTTCTGCATACATTAATGCTTCATTAAAAATGCCATAAGAAGTAAGGAAAAAAAACCCTCTAAGTTTAAGATACCCTCCCACATACGGAAAAGGATTTTAAAGCACTTATTAAATTACTTCACTTGCTTGAGCAAAAACATGAGCTTTCTTGGAAATCAGGACAAGCTGATTATATAAGACCCAGATAGTTCTTTTTAAAAATGTTATTTCAACGCGTGGAGATTTACATCTACTGCAAAAAGTGGGGAAAAAAAAACACGTGTGATTTGGGCTGTGGCTCTTCAAGGGATCTTAATGCGAATCATTTGGAATTACTCTAATTAATTAGTGAGTATATTCACGTTGTGAGTACCGGTGCTGCCCTCCTGGGGCTCCAAAGGCTGAGGCTGGGCCCTTCCTTTGGCTGGGTGCTGCTGCAGGGCCCTGCAGACCCCGCTCCCAGTTGGTGGGGCAGCCTTTCCCTGAGCGTGCTGTTAAAATCCCGTTTGCTCTGCGGAGTGAAGTCGAAGAGGAACGTGGAAATCAAGCAGTGTGAGAGCACACCTGTCTGGCACAGGATCTATTTAATCGGGCACTACACAAGTTGCTGGAAAACCAGACAGTAAAATCTGACAGCACCACCTATAGCGCAACAGCGACATCGCTGTTTGTTGGAAATTCCCTACCGGAGAGCTTGGTGGAACTGTGATTTTTGTTTAATGACCGAAAATAACTGCCCCTGAGCACTTTTATGGACATGCAGGTGCTGGCCAGGGACGTGGGTGGGTGCACCCCTTTGCAGGGTGAGAGCAAAGCCACACGAAGCGGCTGCCCCTTGCGTCGATGGGAGCAGAAATGCAGCCCGGTGCTGATGTTTGCAGCAAAACCATTGTGCCTCTGTGCCTAGCGGGGCTGGAAACAGCCTCCAGGTGCTGATTTCAGGGTGGTCCCCAACCCTGCCAGGTCAGTGGTCAGTGGTCATTGCTGCTCGGGATATCAGCTCCTTGTGCAATGAACTCTGCTGCTCGCTGCAATGGGAAGGGGTGAGCTCGAAGAATTTACCCATGAGCTGTCCTTGAGGCTGGCCCAAATGCTGCCACGTTTAACAGAAATGTTTCTCTTGTGGGAGATAAGCTGAGTTACATAGGGAAAGAAGGGACAAAAGAAAGCAAAGGGAAGCACCCTGGCTGCTTGCAAAGTGCTCCCTTCAACACCATCCCAGGCTCCGGGACTGTGCCTGCAGCACAGCCACCTCACCTGGCTGGCAGTGCCACAGGGCAGCCGGCTGCCCCAGAGGGCTCCCGTGCTCCTGCCTGCTCCCCCTCCACGGAGCAGAGCAAATGGAGCTTGCAGGACACAACGCAGCTGCCCTATTTTAGTACCTGCTTCGGGAGGAGGTGAATCAGCCCCAGCAGTGCCGGGCTCTCTTCTGGCTATAAAGGGAGACGAGCTCACACATCCCTGGCCAGGTAAATCCCACCCCTCACGCCGAACACCAGCAGGCAGAAGGGCACAAAAATGCTCAGTGCTCCTGATTCACGGCATCAACACCGTGCTGCATAGCAGGCATTTGAGATCCGCCGAGCAGAAGGAAAGCCGCAATTAGCTTTAATATTAAGCTGTAAAGATTCTGATAACACGTGAGTTAATATCTGAGAAGCGGGTCCCCAGAGGAATTGCACAGTTGTTACAGGCTGAAGCTGCAGAAAATTCCCATTTGTGAGGCTGCACCAGGCGTTAAGGGTAATTTCTTGAAGCCGTGCAGCCATCCGAGAGCCCAAAGCAGGCAGGGGCCAGGGCTGAGCAACATCAGTTGGCAAAGGCTTGGAGAGGGCGAGTGATAAAAATACTAGAGAGATCAGCAAGATGCCTGCAGTTCAAATGAAGTTCATGTGAGGCACAAAGTACAGGAGAGCTCAGAAATCTTCTGATGTAATATTAAGGAACACAGAGGTTACCAGCCCCTGTGCTGCAGACCCGTGCCCACTGGCCTCAAGCTGTCTGCTCGACACATCCAAGGACGTTTGTTCCTGCAGCTCAGCGAAGAGGCAGGAGGTACAGCACCCCATGGCAGATCAGGAATAGGGAAGAGCTCCTGGAGAGCTCCAGAGGCATTTGGGAAGGGCAGCTCTTCAAAGCTTCCCCCTCCATGCCCTGGGAGTGAGGATGTTCAAGCAGTGTCCAAACCCTCCATGGCACCAAGCAAAAAGACCACAGTCCCACCAAAAAATGCTCAACTGAGAACCTTGCAGCAGCCTGCTCTTGGGATTACAAAGCGTAAGTATTTTTATAGAGGCATCTCATGCAAAATGAATAAGGGATTCTGAACTGAAAAGTTTTCCAACTACACTAGTTGGGATAATGGAAGATGCTCTCCCTGCCTAAAAGCCTTCTTTAGGTGTGTTAATACCTCCACGGTCAGAGCAATTTATCAGTGTCCAAACATGACCACCGGCAGGCCCGTTAACTGAATCAGTCTGAAGTTTAATTGTAGGCAAATACAATCATGTGCTGTAGTTTAAGGACGGCATTCTCAAGTTTGTATAAAGGGACTGAAAAGACCCAATTCCCATAAGTTCTCATATGATCTTCATTCCTGGCTTTCTCTCATGATCTGAAATCAGCAGCTTTGCCAGTACAGTCAGGACAGAGATTACAATAAAAATATTAATACCTGGTACATATATAGCTCTATCAGCACTATACCCATTATCCATTCCCTGTAATGAAAGATGCCATAGCTCGAGATTCAAGAAACCTATAATTTTGTAATCAAATTAAACTAATGACATGCATGATTTTCAAAAAATACTCTTTTAATACGCATGTGAAGAGACACAGTTTGTATTTTAATATTCCAGAAATAAATCCCATCCCACTGACACCTACTGGTGATCAGCTAGCATTTCTGTAACTGGCCCAAGCATTACACTGGGCTGTATCATGCTATCAGCTGCAAGAACTATAAATCATAGATACATAAATAATTACAGCAGACTCCTCTTGGCTGTGTGCTTTAGAAGTGTAGACAGATGATGGTCTATTTTCTCAAGTACAACCACTGCTGGCTGAACTTGAGTCATCTTGTACAATCTCAGCAAAAGCTGACCACAATCATGCACAGAAGTGCAAGGACAGAGCTGATCAAGCCCAGTACAGCTCCGTGTGACAATCTCTCCTGAGCCACTCAAGTGTGTAACACCAAGGCTGGGTCGGGACACGGAGAAGGTGGCTGGGAAAATTAAGCCATTAGGAGACAAATGATCATCCAGGCCTTGAATCCAGAGGATCCATTTGCTCGCTCTGTAACGTTCATAGAGCACTGATGTTCCTTCTAATGTATTTTAAAGATAAAATTTGTCTTGAAAGACAAAACTCTTCACACCTATTCCTAATATTTTAAGACCCAAAATAGTATTTACCTATAAAGTTATCTACCCTAGTAAGATTTAAAAAAATCTGACATAATTACCACTTCCTAAAGATCCCCAGCTGGTTGCTGAAGAACAACATTACAGGGGTTACAAACAAAGCTCTTGCATTTTAAAATTCCTAGCTACATTTTCATTGCTAAAGCTTTAAATGCCTCTCCTTCCTTGATTTTTCAACAGTTGAGAGAGGCTAAACTTTTGCTAAAATACAGCGTTAACTTGGACCATCATTGTGTGTGCCTTCCTTCTTTTGGAAGTGGATTATGTGCTCACTCCAAAGGCACTGGAGGATTTGGATATGGGACAGGAAGGTGTTGTTGTTCTCCCATTTTGCAACTCATCCCATGAGTGGGAAGAGGGTAACAGTATTTATGGTAAGTCACCAACAGCACTCCTCTACTTTTCAAGACAAGCCCAGGTGTCCAGATAAGCTATTGCTCAATTGTCATAAAAGTACAGAAGAACGAGACATGATTCTTACCGTATGAGTGCAAGCCTGTCCTTTTCAGATGGATGATCATCAAGCCACTGGGAGTAGCGGGCAATGGACCACTCAGCCCTCTGATACAGGGAAACACAAACAAATACCAGTTACACATAAATGCAGAAAAGGGCATACACACAATTCCAGAAACAAAGATGAAATAAATGAAGGCGATTAAGAGGCACGCTTAACACTGCGGCGATGCAGAATCAGTTAAGAAATCAGAGACAATTTAACAGAAACAGCCCAATACGTTATTTTGGGAGCTCAGTGATGATCTCCTACATCAGCTGTTTGCCCAGTTCTGACAGTGGTTTGCATCTAGATTTCCTACATCTGACTGCAATTCGCAGTCTGGGACAAGACCAATTTTCTTCTATGAGCTAACTGACTATTAAGGAATTGAGAGCCTGTTCAAAATCAGGTTATTATTTTCATACTGTTAATCAATCAAAATATGAAATCAGTGACCATAACACCTTTACCACAATAAAATCAAAAGCCATCAAGCCATACAAAATACGAGCTTGAATATTTTTTAACTAAAATAACAAGGATGAACAGTAACATTTTTTCCTCCTTAGGACATCTGCTAAGCAAAGACAGGTTGATCGTACTACCTGGAAGGGTGATTTTAACTCCGGTGGTGCTCTCGTGAACAAGAACTGAAGAATAATGCTGAATGGAATAACCTCTCCCAGAGCTGGGCTATTAGCGATATGCTCACTGGTCTGGAACAGCAGCGGTCTGGAAAAATGCAACAATATACTTGTGAAAGGAAGAAAAAGCTTATCTTATGCATTAGAATAATACCTACACAGTGGCAATATTGTGTTAGGATAGAATCACCTCGTTTTTTTCCCACTAGTCTGTATCTCAGGTTTTCAGCAAAGGTTCGGTTTGTAAAAATCTACAGAAGCTGTGTATTTTAATTAAACAACATAGGACTGTAAATTTTGTGTTTCAGTGAGAGCACGTAAGGTAACTACAGAACTCACTGTCATAAAGCAGCAGCACTGAAAGCAACACAAAACGTTACCATTTGGCCATCATTTGCATGACAAAGACTTTTAAATCATAGTTACACGCTGCTCAAAATTTAGAAGAACTTCAACATATTTCTGCTTCGCTTGTGGGTGTTGCCAAAAAAGCTCTCAGTTCAATCAGAACTAGCAAAAGGTACTGAGTCAGTTTTGAAACACAGCTTGGTCCTATAACCAGTTGTTAGCTGCTGCAACTCACCTGAATGACCTCAGCTGCCTGTACGATTTTCCCAGGTCAGAGACTCGCCGACACAGCGGTGCTACTGCTAACTCCATCTACAAAAACAAACATTTTAATTTGAGTTAGATTGTCCTCAAATCTAAAACTCAGCATTTAGGTAGTCTGCCTTTAAATAATAACCCAGGCTTGCAGGACCAATTCATCAGTTTGTTGCTGGTGGCTGCTTTTGAGACAAGAAGTCTTCTTTCATACCGCACTGCCCAAGCCAGGACTTCTGCTCATTTTTGGCAACACGTTAAGCACCCCATGACAAACAACAGCTCTTCTCCCTGGATGAGAATAGGATGAGCTCTCACGAGCTTGCTGCAACTGCGGCTTTGTTTGCCCGAGCACATTCATTTTGCCAGCGCTGAGTTTCCACTTAGGTCAACATCCCAAATAGCCTGAGCTCAGAACAGGAAGAGAGCAAATCGAGGCAGGTTTCCACAAACCATTACAAAAGCAGCAGAAGCGCACACATATTTCAGCTGGGCACCCTTTCCTTTGGTGAAGGATGAGATTGAAGTAGTTCATTCTTGAATCCTTGGCCCCAAATTCAAGAGCCCAAAACCCACGTAGACTGGCAGGCAGCTGGGACCTATTGCCACAGGGTTGTGTGAAACCAGACAAAAGAGCATCCATAAGAGCATTATTTTCTTGCTCAACTGTCTGCTCTCTGTTCAGTCTCTGAGTTACAGAATCCATCTTTAAAAACAAGCAATTTTAAACTCTTTGTGTTCTTTAAGCACAAAGGAGTTCACCTGCCTTGCTGAACAAGAGCCAGACTCTGCTCGGTTTTTATGTCATTCACATGAGACTCAATTCCTGTCACAGAATCTCCATTACCAGCGAAGACACAAAAGTGAGAAAGAGCAATTTCACCTCCAGATCCCCGACTGAACCCTTAGGTACCATTACACGGCAAAAATGCAGTCAACACACACAAGAATACAAACAACACCGTTCAAAAATAAAAAGCTTCGGTAAAGTCATTTTATCCAGATGCGGATTAAGTCTTTATTTCTTTCGTTCCTGAAGTGTCAGTCAACAGAGGGAGGCAAATTTTGTTCTTGGTGTAGATTTTTTTAAATCCCCAGTTTGGAAAACCATTCAGACTGATTTCCACACAACGCACAATTATGATGTTTCAAAGGATCAGAGGTAAAATAAGTAACCAGATGAAAACCACCATACAAACAGCTTCCCATTTAAGTAACATTGCTGAACTAGTGTTAGAGCACTTCTAATAATACAGTGTTTAGGGTGAAGCCTTTAATACTGTTACTCCTTCCAGCTGCAGCCTCTTCTCAGACAGGGCAGGCAATGGGGAGTGCACGCTCACAGGACAGGCAGCTTCTCCCTGGGATTTCTGCAGGGAGGTGCCCCAGCTCCAAAATAGTGATGAAGCTCAGCACAAGCTCAGCACAAGCTCAGTGTTGTTTCCCCAGGTCTCTTGGGACACTTCTGAGCACCTACAGGAGCCAAGAGGCCAGCCTGCTGCACAGGATCAGGAGCAAGTGGCCGAAAAGAGGAATTTATTAAGTAGGATTCACTGCATCATGATACAAGACCTTGAAAGACAAACGATTTCTTCAGAGCTTCTTTTCAGGCATCAGTATTAGCTAGGGGCAGCTGGAAGTAACTGGTATCCTCCAGAAACCAGTGTCCCTGTGCTGGTGGGAGCTGTGGGCTTGTAGCTGCGAAGAACTTGGGAGAAGATAATCCTTGTAGGTGCCTTAGAGAATTTGATAATAAGCAACAAAATGCTGCTCTGACTCGTGGAAACAGAGAAGCACGGATCAAACTGTACCCAGGAGGAGAAAGAGATCCCAGCACAGCAGAATATAATTCTGCTTAATAAGTTTTAAATGATCGTTTCTCTCCTGAAACATAACATGATGTAATGAGACGTAAGTGAAACCTTCTACAGCTTAACCAGTTCCTTATTAAAACAAATTTCAATGATTTCTCTTGAACATATTTAGTGGTTTCCATAAATTAACATTTTCAGTCTTAAATACTAAAGAATAAAATTTCCTTCAGAAAATTCTGTTACTTTGTCTTCAACCTTTATTCACGGTAGGGAATTATTAGTATTGCTAGAGCTAGATAAATTTAATGGCAGCAGATGGTTGATTCGTGAAGTACTAGTTGCCAAAGGAAAAAAAAAATGTTTTTAAGCTTTGCAGCATACTATACCATCTCAAATTGACTCATGAAGAGTGGGAATGAGTGAAAGCTGATGTGGTAAAAATGCACATAAACCACAGAAACTGTTTTTTTTGTGTGTGTGTTTTAATTTACAACGCTAGTCTGCTATGTGTTATAATCCAATCCCTCCGATAAAAACTATACTTCATGTAACAATAAAGATTGTGGTTTTTACTTGTATTTTAGCTATTTGTCCAGATCCAATGATATAATGAGATGCCACAGGATCTTTCTGCTGCTGCAGTCCTTTCTGCAGGCCCTCTGTGGAGGTTTTGTGCCTCTGCCAAGCACCAAGCTGGGTGGCACCACTGGCTCAGGAGGCTCTGGGCACCGCTGCTGGTTTTACGGTGCTGCAAGAAGCCAGAGCACACGTCGCTGTGTCATTCTGCCACCTGTCATCACCTGAAGCTGCATCAAGTGTTGAGTCATGCCGTGTGGTTCTGCTGCAACAGCTTTTGTTGTGAGATGTAACTCCAGCTTCCAAAGCATTTTGGTGAGCTTTTCCAGGTCAAGTGCTACTTTTGGCTGTCTGCGAGCCAGTACTTGTACCATGGTGCGTGTGAGGCCTTTCATACATCCACATTCAATGGGCTTTACATACGTAAAGATGAGTTGCATTTTTTGTTTCCTTTCCAAATTTCTCTCCCAAAATCACATATTTGAAAAATTGTATGTGCAGGTTAAATTCAGTAAGAAATGAAGTGTCCAAGGAATAATGTGTAACCATGACTAACGTGAGATGATTGTTATCACAGCACCTCAGGACCTGTTGGAGGAAAAGCAATAACAAGTGCATGTGCACATTGAAAAGGGAGAGCTAGAATGGAAGAAGGCCTCACAACTGCCTCATTTCTGCTAACTTTGTTCCAAACCCATTGCTTTTCCATGATTTATTCATGTTATTTTGTTGTGCTTCGCAGAACAGAAGGACAGGCTCTCGCCCAACTCCTATATAGAACATATTCCTCTTCTCCATGATTCCTGCTCTCTAGGCCTAAAAAGGCTATGTTAGCTTTTCTTCTCGAATGACCCTGTCATAGCCCACGGCTAGTTGGTCAATTATCTGTTGAACTATTCACTGGCTAGCCATATTGTAAAAAAATCCATCACATGGCTGGCTTCTCTAATCGGATTATGTTCAGCAACCCAAGGGTGAAGTTAATACGTAGTCCAGATACAGATAATGCATGTAGATTGAAGGGTGCTTTGAAAAACCCCACAGTGAAGTTATTGTTTTGTGCCTATTGTGGTATTTTCAAGATCCCTCGTTACCAAAAAGCTGTTTTTTCAGTTGGAAAATCTTAGCATTAAATTTTTAGCAATTATATTTCCTCCTGGCCAAGATGAATTCCAAGTTTTTAAATGTTAACTCGAAATGCTTTTTTTTGAGCCATTCAGCAGGAGAGAAAGCTTTAACAAGCGAGGGAGCAGAAGAGTGAATTATTGTATGAAAGAAGCTGGCCTTGAAGGGATGGGGAATTTGATTTCTCCACCGTGCAGCAATCCCAAAACGGCTGATGTTTAAGTAAATCCTTCAGCTGCAATACCTCCAAAATATTGCACATAAGAAAATAGTTTCCTCCTTCTGGCGGGATAGTTGGCATTAAACATTAAGTCCATTTTATCTTTGTAGCTTTTGCCCTTGTGACTACGACTGTGATTACAACTTCCTGCTTCCCTTACTTCTCTGTAAGAATCTAAAAAGAAGAATATCTTATGAAAAAATATTAAAAAAACATTTTTAGTTGTATTATCTTGCTTGATCAAAGGAGCAAACCTATTTACATTTAAAAAAAATGTAAGATTATTATCCTTGCTTTTTTAATGCATATTAAATCAGGAAAAGATTCTGACCATAAGCTAACCAGCAGACAGGAACATTATGTCTATGCTAGAATTTAGTGTAGTCAACTTCTACAGTAAAAACATTTTTCTAGGAAAATTCAGTAATGCCAAAACATTTTGCAGTAACATATTGACAAAAACTTGAAGAGCTGGTGGCAGTGTTAACTATGCCCCATCAAAACAGTTTGACCACAGTACTGAAAGACGACTAAAAAAAACCTCAAGTCACACCTAGATAAAAAATATCCGAAGCTATATACAGCATGGTATTAACTCAAGCAGGACCAATAAAAATATTTTCAGCCTCTCAACAATGGCTGAAAATAACCAGTCATGACATGACATGGGGTTCGTGGCAGAGGCAGTGGCTCCAGCTTTCCATGTCACTCCAAACACAGCACGCAAACCTGTGCCATGGAAGGCACAAGATGGGAAATCACATCATGCTTTCACACATGAAGCCTAAGGACGACTTAGTCTTTGAACATCTAGACTAGTTGATTTCAATGTAGTTGTAATTTGTAATTACTATTAATAAACAGCCATTTTCCTATACCAGCTTACAAAGTGTATGTAGCAGACTACTAATTTTCATGCCAAATATTACTGTAGAATCCCCATTTCTTCTACATAAAAGCCTCAGTTTACTGTGTTTATATCTCTTCCTTGGCTGCACTGTCCAGAAATTCTACCAGGCTTTAAGAAGGCCTGAACTACCAGCCACAAATCCCAAAGCATGCCTCAGTGTAAGTGCTGTAGCAACTCTGAATACCAAACAAGCTAAAGGGTCCTCTGGAGAAGAACTGGTGCTCCCCAGAAACAGAAATGAAAAACCATCAGGGCTTGCTTGCTTGCCTCCAGCAGAACATTTTTTCCAGTCTGACTAGAACTGAATTTGAAAGTGAAATTTAGTATTACATACATGAATATTGAATCGTGATCATCTTAAAAATACAAAAACAAATGAAAACAACCTGATCCAGGAATTTGTGGGACTGAACTGGAAAGTAATCTTGTCCAATTGCCTGTATAAAAGCTGCGAGCATGAGTAGAGGTGAATTCAGCCTGTACACTGGAAGTATTTCAACAATGAGAGTCCCAAGAAACAGCACAGTACGTGATAATAAGCTTGCAGCATTGCAGACATTTTCAAGGGCTTAAAAAGCTTCTGTGTTCCTGTAAGCACTGATCTTCATGAAATCCTGATATTCTGGCATATTTCATGCCTATCGTACCTATTTTACGGCCACCAAACTAGCACACAACTGGTCTTACTGCTGAAATATCTGTAATGCCTAAGATACCAAAAGGCAATACTGAGGCTGTGCAAACAGGATCAGACAGAGGGTGTGGGTTCAACAGAATTACAGCAGTAATTCCCAACTGTGTAAGCAGCTGAGCCTTACTCAAGAAAATTGGATCTGTTATGCACTTCACCGGACCCAGTTCTGAATGAAGAGAGCTTGAAGCCTCTGTTTTCCCTCTTCTGTGTATAGATACCTGTTTTTTTGAGGCAACTTATCAGTAAAATGTGGCTGTGGTGCAAAAAAATGTCACATCTGACTGTCAGCCAAAGTAATTCTGCTAAGTAAGAGGCAACTGTGTCTCTAAGTGACCTGGAATAAATGTGGTAAGAGCATTTAATAAAATGCCCAAAATCTGATGCAATCCAAAATTATTTGACTTGCAACATAAATGTTTATAATAGGACTTCAAGTTGACCAAAGCTGGATAGATCTGCCCAAGTCTTCTGCTTGCAAGTAATCCCAGAACACCAAAAAAGGTTTTTAAATCTCAAAAGACAGTTTGAAGCCTGATAATGTAACCCCTTTTGAGTACAGAAAATTCAAGATGACTCTACAAGACAGAGTACAAGCTAAAGCATTTTATAAACAAACCTCCTCCTACACACACAGTGTCTTTCCAGGCAGGTTCTTTCCCTCAGCTCTGGCGTCTGTCCAGCAACACAGTGCCTTTCTGGGCCAGAAAGTACTCTGCACGCAGCATTTAGGGCTGCTTGGGAAAGCTGTCCTTCCCATCAAGTCAGAAACCCAGCTGAATTCCTCAGCCCAGGGCAGCAGCAAGCTCCCCTTCCCTTCGGAGGAATCCAGCCATCTCCTCGACAAAGGCAAGCGCCATGCCAACAACAGCATGGAAGCGAACTGGCTCCCATGCTGGATTGCAGCCACAATTCAGGCTGAGCACATAGAAAACATGCCTAGGACAAAGCTACACCCTCCCCAGCAGGGCGACCTGGCAGCTGGCACTGGTTTACATGTTCTCCAAAACCCATTGATTTTGGGGAGGAGGAGACACGCCCCAGAAAACATGGACATAAGGCAGCCTTCAAATGCAAAATACTTAGTCTATTTTCTGTTATCCTGAGCGATCTCAGGCCATTCTGGACTCTAAAAAATCCCTGCACAGCCTGGGATGCCCCAGGGAGCTCTGTGCAGAGATACCTGCAGGTACAGAGTGAGTGGACCCAGCCAGTTCTTGTAAAAGGCCCCTTTTAAATAAACTAAGCATGTTATGCGATGTTAAGATGAGAAAAACACAAGGAAGCCCCCAGAAGCAGCAACTGTCAAAGGCAGGAGACAAGAATGAGTTCAGAACCTTTTTTTTTTTCCTTCCCCAATACAAAAGAAAAATAAAAAATTTATCTTCACTCAGCTGTCCGCTCAGGAGTTACACTCAGCAAGGGGTAAGAACATGCAATCCCCCTACACTCTGATGAAAACATACCTTCATTTCTTACTTAAAAGGCAACCTGTGTCAGAACGAGAAAAATATGTGTTTAAAAAGATAAACGAGTGATATTTTTAGTATTATAATAATAGGTGCTTAGATCAGATGCTCTGAACTGTAGAATTAGGTAAGGATATTTCCCAAATTTATACGACTTACTTTAGCACTGCAGCATAAATTACAAAAATTATTTATATTCCTTCCAGAGGAGGAGTCAAGTGTCCTTTTTTTCTATTTTACACCATTGTCTTCAAAATAGCAAAGGGAACGGAGCCTTCCCACTGAACTCAATTGAACACTTCCCTTTAAATTCTTTGGTTAAAGGCTGGTCTGCTGCTTTTGAGTAATGAATACAAGAACTCTACTCAGGAGTAATCAGTAGAAGGCTGTTGCATGGTTTAGTCCACTGTTAAAAAATGACAATTGTGTAAGAGCCTGAAAGCTGAAAGAGCTGGAGTTGATCCTTTCAATACCACCCACAACCAAACAAAATGCCCCAAATGGAATTGCCCTGATACCTGTTATGACAGCTGAAGTCCCAGTCTGGAACATGAAAAGAGGGGCTGGTTTTCACACAGAAAGGTTTTTGACGCCTAAGGGCTGACACAGTGTCAAGCAACCTGATCTTTATGTACGTCCTGACAAAGATTTTTCTTCTTGCCTTTTTTCAGGGCACTTAAAGGCAAAAGATACAAAGCAGCCACAACCAGGGAAGAGGAAAGTAGTTCCTCTGCTCCCTGCCTTCCTCTCCTACCTCAGTCACCTACTAGCCAAAAGCAGCCCTCAATACGCAGACAACTGGTGCCTAATTCCCTTTTCCCGCAGACAACTGGTGCCTAATTCCCTTTTCCACTTGGATAACCGGTATTCTTCGGGCCAATTTAGAGGATGCCTGTGTTCTTTGGCAAGTTAATCACACGGTGTTACTATGGACAAATTAAATTTAAATATAGCAGATAACATGGAGAAGCAGTGGATATTAATCTAGCAATTTGTTTTGTGTTTTAGTTCAGTATAAAGATATGGGTAAATCTGAGAGACAGGCGAGTCAGGTCATGAAGAGAATCCCACAGGAAAACTGCCCTTCTATTAATGAAAGGGCAATTCTTCCACAGGATATTAATATTTCTTCAGCTTGTCTCTTCCTCTGCAAGGCAGGTGAGCTAGTGATTAACCACTGCTGGCACCGTGATATATAAAGCAATTAAGAAAACGACACTCTATTCCATTATAAGAGAGAGAAAGAATGAAGTGAATGAACAGTGGCAAATGATGGATGTACCAAAGAGGTCAGACAAGATGGATAATATTTCAAGACGCAGCTGAAAATAAATGAAACAGTCACTTGATGGGGAGCTGTCACACCTCCTTGAATGTGCTTTGTGGTGACAACTACTTGGTGGTACATTTCTCAGGAATCAGCATCTCGGAGAAAATGTTTGGAACTGGAATGCACCAATCTCCACAGGTACCTGTTTATACTTTGCTGGGGGTAAAAGTATTGATATGTTTCAGAGAACATAGTGAAGCAACAACAAAAAGCAGAAGCTGGCATTAGGGGTACCTGTGCGAAATCTGCCGCAAGCCGCATCTTCCCACCTTCACCAAGGGGCCTTATTAAACTGGCATTGCGAATGAAAAGTTCAATTGCTCTTTGAGCCATGGCTTCAGTATTATCAAAGACGAAGTCAAAACACTCAAAATGTCTGAAGTAGTCACTCATTACTCTTGCTATAAAACCCTGTAGTTCTTTCATGTAGAGAGAACAAGGGACATCTGGTTTTCCTGAGCTGGATAATGATCTGCCAAAAAAGAAGAAAAAAGGAAAAAGAAATGGAAGCAGTTAAATTCATCTTTAAAACACAACCAAAAACTACAGGATTCTTTTTCATTTTTTTCCCTACCCCATGAAGCCATGGCATGAATTATAGAGTATCGTTTAGGCTCAGAATAGAGTGTGTAGCTCTTTCTGAAACCGTGGTGAAAAAAATCTCTCTTACCAGCCATTCCCATCCTAGCAAGATAAAGGAAATCACCCCACTCCCACCTAACTTGCAGAGCCTCTGCTAGTTTGGAGCATAAAGCTCAAATCCAGCACTAAATTTAAACATCCCAGCTGTTGACATAAAATTCTAATAATGGATCAGAAAATACATGTCAGAGGGTCACTAGTTTAGCCTATCCCAAACCTGTTCTCTGCCTAGAATTAGTTTCATAGATTGCTCCAAACCAAGGATTATGAAGGCAATCTAATTACCACAGAAGCAGCACAGAAGCTAGAAAACACAGAAATAAATCACCTTCCTCTTTCTTTGAATCACAGCCAGGCAAGCAAGCTCTTCCAAACTCAGGAACCTGAGCGTGCAGGCTATCTAACAAAACTCAGCCTTTGGATGGAATCAGTTTATCCACTCTGACAGATATCTTGCTAGCGGCAGCAAAAGAAAGATGGAGAGGGTAAAATATTGTTTTGTTTTAAGAAAAAACAAAAGCCAAAAGGAAAATGAAAACCAGCTCTGAAAATATACCTTTTTTTTCAGTGAATTTCCAAGACAGAAAAAAGAAGATTGATGTCTATTGACCAAATCTTCTGTGTCTTCAGGACAACTCATGATATAAGAAATATCACAACAGGGATAAGCAAAACAACACTCAAGGCGAAAGCCTCCAGTATAGCTAGGACCTGAGATGTTTGCAGATAAAGAATACTGGAAATGGTCATCTACATTTTTACAGAAAAGTGGCTTAGCATAATAAGTATGAAAAAAAATAATTGAACCATTTCACATTTAGTAGTAAGGTAGAAACATTTCTTTGTAATTTTGAATCAGATGCTCTATTTAGGAACACTAACAATTCTGAGAACTGCCCACAAAAAAAGAAAAAAAAAGGAAAAATAACAGTTTGAAAGCAGAAGAGGGCTTTTAAAGCAGAAAAAAATGGCCCCTGCTTGGTTTTCTTTGCATTTTAAAAGGAATTTTACTCAACAGATACAAAAAAAAAAAAAAAAAAAAAAAAAAAGGAGGAAGACACGTGTTGCTTGATTAATTTGTTTCAATAGCTATAATTCTGCTTTCTGTGTTAATTGACCATAATGTATCACCTACCTTCCCCTCAATAATCATGGGCTCTTGCTCCAAGGACATTGTGGCAGTAACAATTTACTATGCATATGGCAATAATAATTTATTTTGCATATGCAGGATGTCTTACTAAGGCAACAGTAAATTTAAAAAAATATAATGGTATTTACCCAGAAAAATCTTCCTGGTGCATAGTGATGATAATAGCTTCTACTGAATCTCCTACAGAGTTCAGTAACGGTTGAACAGCACTACCCATTAGATCATGGACTGTCTAAAATAGAAAAAGGCAGAAATAAGGAACAGAAACTACAAGCATTTGTATTCTGACACCTCAAAAATACCTTGACAAACAGTTGATACCAACAGCATCTTTTTTACTACTCAGTATTAGGAACTGCTAAGCAGAAGGACAAAACCCTGAGATTTAACTTTAATTAATCTAACCAGAGAAGTACATAAATAAGGCTGTTTACTACTTCTTTGTACATGAAGCCTTTCTTTCAAGAATGTGCAGAACAATCTAGCATTCCTGGTTTGCAGACAGACATGTTCTGGTGCACACAGCTCATTCAGCCATTCACTCCCCTGAGACAGGCAAGCTGCCCTTCATTCCTCCGCACACAGCCGCTCCCAGATTAGTGCACAGCAGGATGGATGTGCAGAGCTGTCACCCACAGCACCCAGAGCACAGCCTGGCTCTCCACACCGCCCCGTGGAAAAGCACCAGATAGCATAAAGATCACAGGGTGGTTTGTGTGTGTGTGTCAGGGGGTGGTGATAAAGGATTCAGTTACTGCTGGGTGCGTGCTGCAGAGGAAGGTATTTATTTTCACAGTCTGATGACAACTGGGTTCCGAGCATTATGAGAATATTCTTAAATACAAACATTACTCAAGCTGTGCCTTGGCACATGCAACACTTATGTAGCTGCAGATAAGACAAAATAAAAATTGCAGAATATTTGTCTGGCTTTGGCTAACACACATTCATACAAAATACCTGGAAAAAAAGCATCCATCTAAAGAGTAACCAAAAAAAAAAAAAAGCAAACCTCAACCCTCTCCCTGCAGCATCTGGACATTCAATTACCTTTAAGGCAGCTGTAATTGTTTGCTCAGCAGCTGCTGGGAATGAGCTCTGGTTGGCAATGACCTACAAATGTTAAAGGAATTGTTAACAGACAACATTCAACAAATGATTAGAATCTACAACTTTTATTTTCATTTAAAAACATACTGAGTTATCCTTGGTAATGAGTGGAATATATATGTACAGGTAACTATTGAATGTGTTTCATACAGACAGAATTCTTAATGCCCCACTATCAGTCCTTTGCTCTCCTATTTCCTATGGACTCTGCTGCTACCTTGGCAAAGAAATTAATTAAGTGATTTCAACTGAAATTTAGCTGAAGGGTTAATATAATCAGAATAAATTTAACTGGTATATTCTCCTGCTGCTTTGTGCAGAATTTATGGAGAACTGTACAAGCAGTTCTATGGCAAATATTTGAAAAAATGGTTGTGTTCTTTCTCATTTCTATGACTTGTGATACTAGATGTTAAATAGCTGCTTATGTAGAGCTACAGCAACATTAGAACTAACATATTAGAGGAACATTCTATCAATTTCCTTACAGTTATGAACATGCTATATAATAGTATTTTTAAGCCAGATAAGTACTGAACTCAGGCTGAATCATATCAGATCTCCCTCCAACACGAAGGCACATGAGGTTCATTACTAAATACATCAGAGAAAGCAGACTTAGAAGTTGATCTACCATCTGTTTGCAAAATCCAAGCAAATTTGTAGGCTTTTTGGCCTTTTTTAACATTCTTTAAACATATCCACAGTCAGAGGTTGTCATGATCTTGTTTCTAATCAGGCCAGGATTTAAACATAATTAATTACAACCACCACTGTATCTGTTTGCATTAACTTATAGAGACCGTGTAGCCATTGATATCACTGAGTCAGTAAACTGGAATTGTTCATAACTGAGTCCTCAAAACATTTCCATGCCAGAACGCAGGTCACAGGAAGAACGCACACAGATACTTGTGAGGTACTACTTTTCTTGATTTCACCCTTTCATTCCTCTTTTCAATTTGGCCATAATTGTGGGAAAGCAGTGGGGTTTTCTTAGGAAGTTAAGCTTAGGCTGGGTCAGGTCCAGACAAGGGCTATCAGGCTTACCAGAACTAAGACAGAGCTTTTGTGATAAGAAAAAAAACAGAGTTAAACTGTTTAGGCTCTTATAACAATGGCCGTGAGATGTGACTACTGTCTGTAAAACACATCTTTCACTCCTTTTTTAATATTGACACCTTATCACATAGCAGTGCTTACAAGGGCCAACCAAGTCTCAAAAAGCTGTACAAATGTACATTAAGACGCAGTTCTTAATCCAAAA
This sequence comes from Aythya marila, assembly GCF_965140915.1. Classification (NCBI taxonomy): domain Eukaryota; kingdom Metazoa; phylum Chordata; class Aves; order Anseriformes; family Anatidae; genus Aythya; species Aythya marila. The sequence goes on along the minus strand of NC_139042.1, from coordinate 192,619,590 downwards.
TTTGACAGTATTTGTCAGAGTTCTCATCAGCTAGTAGGATAATATGCATACAATACAGCAAAGAAGTTAATATTATGGAAAGAAGAGAAATATCAAAGCAAGCCCACCTTCAGAACTGATTGGTGTAGTTTGTACAGTGAATTAACTACAGCCACGTTCCTCCTCTGTCCCTCTGTGAGAGGTCCAATCACCTGGCTGGCATCTCCTTGAGTAGACAGCTGTAGTGATTACAGAAATTATTGAAACAGTATTAACATCAACTCCTTAAACAGTGCATCACCTCTAAATTGTAGTTAACTAAACTTAGATCATGGCAGAAAACTAGTTCATCCTTCAGAACCAATGTTCTTCCATTTAATTTGTCTTGATTCACGTGATTTCCACCTCCATGTAACACAAACTGAAACAAAAGGAACAAGAAGCAAAAAAGACAGCTGCCTCAGCTTACAAAACCCACAGCACTCAGAGCCAGGTGTCTTGGAGGTTCCCAGTCCCCGCACATCTTCAACTTCACCATCTAAGAATCAGCCAAAGTCTCCTACCAGAGGATGCTGAAGTGGAACTCAAAATGGTGGGTGAGCTTTCAGTCCTTACTTCTGATAACCATTCAGGCATCTCCCTAAAAACTCTTTATTCTTCAAATAGGTGGCTTACAACTTTGGACATATTTGTGGCTTGTAAGCAAACAGGAGAACAGAACTGCAAGAACCCAAACTGCTACTCCTCCCATTAAAAAGAGTTTTCTGCATGAATCTTCCAGCAAAACCCAGAAAATTAATTCTTCATATTTAAACTCCACACAGTGTGTGTTTTTTATCATTACCACAGAAATCAAAGTTCCAGGATGACACATAAATAGCAATTAACTGCAGAACAGTTCTCTAAGGATACCGCAGCATATGTTTGCAATTTAAAAGAAAATAAATTGTAATTGGGAAACAAATGGAAATTTTCTTGTGGACAGAAAGCTAAAAAAATACGAAGAATTGACAAAAGGCTATGTGAATTCTAGAAGTATGTCTAAATACTACAGCAAGAATAGCTATTAATAGAAAGCTTTGCTGTGATATAATTATCTTACTAGCTATCTGTATTTCAGGATACAAAATTATCCTCCAGGAAACTCCTGAAGATGCCTACATCTGAAAGTCTCCCAGTAAAAATATATTTGACTCATTGAACAAGTCATCAAGAGACCTTTATGAAGTGTGTCTTTAAACAGTTGTAGTTCCTGTGGAAAGCTCCTAAACTAAATATGCAGTAAAAAAAATGTTCAAGAAAAGGAACAAACGTGACATGAAGATTTTTAAGGTAAGTGAAACAACAAATGTTTACTAGAGAAAGCCTATTCCTGCACTTCCCATAGCTTCCACTCAGCCTAAACACAGACATCATGCAAGCAAAGTTATCTAGGATTTGCCAGCATTGCTAATAATGTTTTAGACAAGTTCTTGCAAGCACACACGAACACAAATTTATTCACAGCACTACAGTGACAGTATCAGTTCATTCCCATTTCTTCAAATTTAGGGCTTATTTCGGAATAAACAGCTTTCTGAGGCCTTTGCAGAGGCAGAAGTCTTTTCCAACATACCTTTAATTGTTTGACATCAGGATGTATCTTTAGACTAGCTGATAAATAAATCATCTCAGCGACTCCCTGCCTGCTTGTTGAGGACAGCCATGTAAGCTACGTACAATCCTGCTTGCTGCCTAGTACTGCAATTTGACAGACCTGCCTGGTTTTAAGGATACTGCTTCTCACACTTAGGGCTTCACAGATTAATAACTAAAGAGTCGTGCAGAGAAACACAACACCCTGTCCATCCAGCTGCCCACCCTCACAGACCCCAGTAACCTTTTTTCACACCTTTTTTAAGCACTGTATAGACTACTCAATTCAGCTGTTTTTTTACAGCTATTACACATAAGAGACACTATTAGGGCAGCCAATTCTGCATCCTAGTCACCTAAATTTCAGTTCCTCAGAGTCTGTTACAAAGGTCTCACGATTTCTTTTTCTTAGTCATTATGAAATCATTAGACTGTGTCACTTTAGCTGGTAAAAACAGCTTAACTGGTAAATAAAAACAGTAACAAGTACAAACACAAGCCTTCTGCAGAGCAAGTAACTCTTGCAGTAAGCAATAGAGCACAACAGATTCACAGGCAAAATCTAAAAATGCCTTAAAAAAAAAAAAAAACTTTCTGAAATGATTTACAATATTAAATTATCTTCGAATTAATTGGTTTGAACTTTGACAGCTAGATGTGTTGCTCCCTCGTGCATTTTAATATAAGGTCACTGGTCACAACAAGGCTTGGAACACCCAACTCCTGTAACCAGCAGTAGGAACTGGGCAGCTCCAGGCTCCCCGAGATGGCTTCTCATGAAGGTGTGCCACGGAGATGGCTCCCTGCCATGGACAGCCGAAGTCTCAGGTGGTCATTTCTTTCTCTTGCTGTAACCCAGATTATTTATGTGATCTTGCCTTGAGGAAATAAGTTTTTGTTTGCACTGAGGTCTACCCAACAGTTCACGTACATATACTTCACCACGGGCATATATTTAGATTTCAGGTAGTTTATCATTATTCCAATATCCCAGTGATTCAGACTGAATTCTTGACACCTTGAATCTCCATTGAACAATCTGCATCCAGGTAGGAAAACGTCACTGTCTTCCCCCAGTTCCAACGAAGTACGCTTATGGCCCATTTACTTTAGACACAAATCATCCCTCAATTTATTTTCCATCATACCTGGTTTTATCAATGAATCATAGTCATCATTTTCTTTATATAGCAAGTACTTTCGAAGTTCTGTGCTGCACATAAGTTTATATACTTAAGCACACTGGTAATGTAACTCCTCCTCTGTTATCTGTCTGCTGGGGATTGCACCGTGTAAATAGGTTAAGTCAAATAAGTATGAAAAAGCCACATCCACTCAGCTGTAAGACACAGTCCCTTTAGAAGAGGGGAGTAGACACAAAATCTGATGCCTCTGTAATCAGTTTCATTATCCAGAATTGCAGAAGGCCAAAGGGGTGAATTTATGCTAAACAGAAATTGGGAGAACAGAAGGGGTGACTTCATCTCAGTTCAGCATCTGTTTTGGGAAGGGAACTGCTAAAAGACAAAGCTTAGCCCAAGTACCAGATCCCATCTCCAGGGAACCATCAATTACCCTGGGAGTCAGCCGGGGCTGAGCCTGCTAGTTGAGAAAACACAGGAAAAGAAACCATGCTGAAGCCAGGCCTAAATGAGCTGTAACAGCAAGGACTGTAAGTGTCCCACTTGTCTGTATCCGTCTTTAAACATAGCAATTGCTTTCTTATGCTCACTTCAGTTGAGTAGAATATTCTCACTTTCACCTCAAAAGCTGTTTCCCATTTACAACTATTTAAAGCACAGGCACCCCCTACCCCAGCAAGCGGCAATTGTAAAACAGGTGACACATCAGTACTGGCTCCCTTTGCTGACATGAGATGCTGGCGAGGGAGAGAAGTCTCCCACCAGCAAACACCAGCCAGGGCTTTGCATAATGCATCACCAGGGCTGTGTTTTGCGATACCCTCAGGAATGTGAAAATGAGCTGCTGTTCCACTGGGCATTTCAAGAAAACTCCAAGGGCAGCTGCTAGACTAAAATGAGAATGAAAACACTGGAGGAATTGCCTTTCTGACACTCTCTGAGGTAGGAGGTTGAAATTTGCTCAACCTAGCAGCTGAAAGAAGGAGGCTAGAAGACTTTTTACATCCAATTCCACAAGATCTGAAGACTAAAAATTTGGATGTTTATTCATGAGGCAGATTTGGCTATAGTTTAGAGAAATGAGTTTAAAGAAACTCATCAAGACGTTTTGCAAGAGAAAGGTGTTAACCATTTGAGCGGTGTAAGGACTCAGCCTCAACAGTGAAAGCCACAAACTTATCACCAGGCTGAACAAGGGAGGGGGTTTCTGTAGTCAGCACCACCTTGTGTCCTAGAAGCTACAGCAGAACAACACAGACCCACAACACTTTATTATTTAAAGCTCTCATGAATTAGCATCTGGAAAAATACATAGAGACAGGCCTTAAGGATATGTTACCTAAAAATCCTTTAAAATGCACAAATCAAAAGCTTCACTCTGAAAATACTTGCAGAAAAAAAAAAGACTGAAGGACAACTTATGCTTTTATATCCTAAGCTAATAACACAATTGAAAGTTTTCATCTATCTTCAGGTATGAACTAAGAGTCTTCTCAGGTAATTTTATATATCTACACCCAAAATAGTGATCCATAGACCCCTTTGAAACCAGTGGTATAAAATAGGCCTTTATAGGCCATGATTCATTTCATCCTAATGTAGAAGTTCAAACAAAATACACCAGGCTTCTCCTCTCCATTGAGTACTAATGGAACTTAGACTTGTTTTCGATGTCCATAAATGTCTGCATTAAAGGCAACTAAGTTATAACAAGTAAATCTTCCCTCCTTTCTTCTTGCTAGCAGACTGAGATGTTCAACCCCATGTTAGGGGACTTGGAAGGGAAATGTGGGAAACTGAAATACAGAACTAGAAGTTATTTGAACTAAGTTTGCTTCCTGTCATAGGTATCTGTGTTTTATAAATCCAGTTCATCACCAGACCCTTAAGACAGCAGTATCATGCAGGTTGTACAGAGCTCTGCATTGAAAATAATGTTTGACCATATGTGTATATATGCTAATATTGTATCTGATTATTTTTTATTATTATTTTTTGGTGGTGAAATCACAGCAACTTGTTTGAGGAAAACGTCTTTCCCTGGAGACAAACTGCGACATCGAAAATGACCCATTCTAGATGAGGAGCAGTTACCTAAACCCAGTGACCTGACAGGTGACCAGGAAGCCTGTGTAGATTTCCCTGCCCCAAAGCCCTTCTTTCCCTAACTGCCAGCTCAGTGGGTGCCTACTGCTGTCATCAGTTGGAAGTTTTGTTGTCAGGGGCCTTCACACCTGGTAAAATACTGATACAAGTTCCTATGAAGACAAATGCCCTGAAATAAATGTCATGAAACTGCTGGGATTCAGACTGATGTAACCATCCAAATTTAAAACATTGTCCAACCCATTTCACTCTTAAGAAAGTGTTGAAGAAAAACCAAGTATTACAGGAGGAATAAAGAAATTGTTTCTAATACAAATAATGCTTTGATTTGAACGTATTATTGAAATGGAGCAATGTAAGAAATCAATTAGATGGAATTTATTAAGTAGTTTATTGACCCAAAAAGGACACTCATAGAACCTGATACACAAATAATGTGTCACCAAGAGGAACAAGCCAACTGAAGGCCCTCTGACTTGCTTCGGCCTCACTTGACTGAGAACTGTAAGCCATGACCTCTGTGCTCTGACCAAATTCAGAAGTTGTGTAAAATAGTTTCTTTTAGTTTGTATCCTTCCCATACTAACGTGGTCACCCTGCCTCCAGACTGCAGGTGCCTCGTGTCTGGTCAGTATGGTATTTGCACCATTTCTGTAGACCCACCTTGGAAATATGCTTTGGAAATAACCAGATCAAATTGTCTAGACTTTACACTTTTCCATGCATAAATGATATATTTAATTTGGCAGCATGTATTGAGAGATGTTGAGAGATGTTGTGGTAATTTTTCTTTGGGTTAAATTGCTGTTTTCACCAGGAAGCAATTAACGCATAATTTAGATTAAGACAAAAAATAACTAATTCATTCTCTCCTGGGCTATAAAAAATGCTGCTTGTCTTTTTTTTTTTTTTTTTTTTTTAAGAATGTTCAGATTATAGCTACTTCTTTTCCCATAATCTGTTTAACTTTGATTCAGAGTGATTAACTTCCCCTCTTGCAACAGGTGGCAGCTCAGAAGCGACACTGATTTGCTAGCTGTTTTGCTACCATTCCTTTCACAGATTACACATTTTGTGAAGAAGCTCAGTTTCACACTTAGAAACTAAGATCTTGTGTACATCTTTCATGACAGTTTTAGAGAACTCCATTTATTTCATTTCTCTGTTCTAAAACAGCCTCACAAACCCACTCTTTAAAGAGCAGGAAACAACATCGTAATTTAGGAGCACCGAGAAGATCTTAAATCAAAATAAGACTAAAGCAGTGCCTCTCAACAAAGCATTTGATCTAGCTCTAGGATCACGAGACTAATGTGTTTTGATAGCACAAATTGAACTCCAATTGTCAAGCTGACATTTTCAAGAATAAATACATTCCTAATAGAGGCAGCTGATGTGGCCATACCTCTGGCAGAAAACAATCAATCCATCTGGTGCTTGGCCTCCTGCCTGAGCATAACAACTTATTATAAAACACAGAATCCATTTGCAGAGTTTCTGAGTCAATAGGGCTTGGCTCTGGGATTTCTCCCATAAGCTACAAATAACTGGGATGGTTTACTATTTAGTTTAATATTTTCCATATGGCAGAAGGAGCCTCTTACAATCTCTTTCCACCTAAGGAACACTGAAGTTTACCAGAGTTAGTTTGCTGTTTTTTGTAAAAATACAACGCCACCTAACAGCAAAACACGCAACAATCTGAACTCCACTAGCTATGCAAGCTAGTATATTAGTTACTTGCAGGACAATTTGCAAAAAAAAAGAAGAGGCATAATATAGAGGTCTGAAGTGTAAGATTTAAATTAATGTGTCAGGGGTCAATGAGGTCCTTCATGGATGAGGATAAATTAAAATAAATGTCCTGCTTTAAAAATAATAAATTAAAAATTAAGAATAAATCATAAATAATATTTTGTTCTTGAAATTACTTCTAGTTTTTCAAAGAAGAAGATATATTTCTGGACATTAAGGAAGGAATAAGCTGTGAGTTCAGGCAATAATTTAAAATGTACATAAAAACATTTCCATTGCACCCTCAGGACATTCTTATAGCTTCCAGCATTTCTTTTCCTTTTTTATTTTTTTGCCTTCTTCAGAAATATGGAAATTTTATATGCAAGGAATATAGAAAAGGACTTCTTCTCGTGAAAGAATTCAAAATCTTATAAAAGCACAGTAATTCTTTTGGGAAGAAAAATTTGAAACTAACATGGGAGGGACGGCTAAGTCCTTGACCAAAGAAAAAAGACCCAACATCATGCTCACACTATTCATGCTAGAACAACGGTGATCATCAAACTGTTCCCTGAGGGTTCTTTTTTTTTCTACTTTAATATTCTCAAAAGTGGAAGAAATGGAAGGAAAATGGCAAATGGCCTTTCTGTAACAGAAAAGACAGGATTTATCTCTATGTCTTTGAATCATGAGAGACAAAAAGCACTGGGCAAAATAATCAAAAGTGAGTAATGGTTCATGGTCTTTAAAGAATGAGATGCTTTAAACAACTCCACTTTCCAAAAGCAGCTGGCACTCATTCACCTAAAACCAGTTTGTTCAAGGAATCTCAGAGAATCTGAAACCTAAAGCACTTGCAATCATTTGTCAGCTCCTGAAAATTATGCCCTCTGTATTTTTTCAGATTCTAGTTTATCAAACTGACTAATCCAAGTCTTCGAAGGATTTCAGGGACAATGTGTGTTGATCCTGATACCTCTGAGTCTAACAGTTTACTGAATTTTTTATGCTTGCCAGAATAATGACTGAGTTATTAATCACATTTTATACATCATCCCAATAACTGTTGGTCCCAACCAAATGCACCTCCAGAGGCAAAAAGCAGACACCCATCTGCAAGAGACACAAAAAGAGCAGGTCCAACATGATACAGTTCACCTACATATTAAAAAAAAAAAAAATCAACTTATTTAATTAAAAAAAAAAAAATCAACTTATTTAATTACTACATCTAATTTTTTTTTTTTTTTATCCAGTCCATGCATTAACTGAGATTGTAATACTTCTATACTGTGGAAGTTTACAAAGGAGCTTTATTTATATTGTCAAACTCCAACTAAAGTTGCTCCAAAATTATGAAATTCCAAAGGCTATACAATAGCAATATACATTTACCTAAATCTAGTTCTGAATCATAAAATTGAATTTGGTACGAGATAATTCAGAGCACACTAACAAAATATTGTAGGGACTGTGCAGTCTTGCTCTTCTTCTACCTGTTAGCAAAATTACATGCTAGATTTAAAGAAGTCTTCTAACCACCTTCCCAGCAAGATAAAATGAAGTGAATAGTATTCTCAAAGCTAGCCTTTTCTACTTGGATGTTGTTGTGTTTTGTTTTTGTTTTTTTCTGGAGGTTAGCCAGTATCTCTTAAAAAAAAATCACACATTTGTTATGTGAGTCACGATCTAACCAGCAAAAGACAACATGAGAATGAAGAAAATGTTTCATGAAGTTATTTTTTAATGTTCTCCTCTAGATTTTTATTTCAATTTTTAGAAGTTTAAATCCTTGATGTTGTTTTCTAAGTGACTTAATAGTGAGAAAGATTTTTTTGGGGGTATTTTCTGGACATTATAAGTAGCTTCCTAATGACTGTTCTTACAAAACTCTTGTGATCTTTCCATTAAAAAAAAAAAAAAAAAAAAAGAGGTCCTTATCTGACCTCTAATTATTTTCAAATTAGACCCACTGCCATCTTTAGGTTTTATTCCTGTACCATGAAATAGTAATCTTTTTTTAAATTATTTTAGTATATAATAGCCTCCCACATATTCTATTTAAATACCTATTAATGAGTTCCTTAGATGTGCCAAATACTGAATTCGTATTTTTGTGTTCTCTCACTTACATAGCACAGATCCATGTTTTTCAATGGCAGTAACACCATGTCTTCAAGGTACTAGTGTAATACAATTAGTACACATGTTTCAGAAAGAAGTGGGGAAAATTTAATCTTTCACATCACTTACACCATTACAACTGACCTGTTATTTACCGAAAACCCTTCCCAAAGTGTCATTTCACTACTGTTCTTGACTACTTGTGAGCTCATTACATTTCATGCCTCCTTCCAAAGTTCACAATATTCGACATTTAGACAGGAGGACAGGATACATTTCCCTGGAACTGTCAGACAGATCTCATTGTTGGAATATGTTCTGAATAGTGATTCATTCTCAAATGAAAGCTCACAATTCAATATAACACCACCTAGTACAAGACAGGGACTAATTCTTGTAAGACCACATAATAAAAATGACAATCAGAAATTTACCTTATGCCATTAGAACGAGAACTCATCTTACTTTTCAATTCAAAATCATCACAGGTCTCATAAATCTGATAGAGTTTAAAGGTGGTGCCAAAACTGTAGTGTATGAATAGTATCTTCCTTTTACTATAAGAATCTGATCCCAGGAAATGTATTTTCTCTCCCTCTCCTCCCTTCTCTTTCCCACTTCATTGAATTATTCAGCTAGTTAAATTTAGCTATATCAGATAAGAGGATGAGTGGGGGAAAAAAATATACCCCAAACCACACAGTTATGTCAGTAAACAACCTAACAGAGATGCAGCTCACATCAACTCTAAGTTTCCTTGATAGTATAGCATATTTAATTCAGTGGACTTGTATAAATTAAATGAGCAAAACAATTTGGGGGGGGGGGGGGGTAGGGTTAGTATAAGGTACATTTTCCCTCAGGAATATGTGTCAGTAAAGCCAGGCCTACAGACACGTTCCTCCATAAATGAGGCCTTAATTTTTTCCATTTCCCCAAGAAGGAGCCAGAATTATAGCCCTCCTACATCAACATCTTTCTTGCGACGTGTTACAGATATTTTTACTTTCTACCAGGCAGACCATGGAGATTTTTTTTAGTCTAGCCCCTTTCTTCCTTTTCGTAGTCAAACACTAAGTACAGATAGAAAGGTTCAGAAAAAAAATCCTACCACCATGAATACCGAGAGAGGACTAAGAACCAATCCTTCTTATCCAGCTAGTTTATCTTTGCAGTATTTTAACTTCTAAATCACATCTTCTTGCATTCCTACATTTCTCAACAGTTTCAATGATTGCGCCAAGATGTTCCAATATAGTCTCCGGATCCTTATAACACATTTAGCCTTTTAGATTCTGGACAAAATAAGCCATTCATATTGCTTACAATCTAAATAACCCGCTGAAAACAGCTTATTTAAATCCTCATTCCCCTGATCAAACACGACAGACACTTTTTCTTCGACAAATGACATTATGAAAATTCCTTGTAAAGATGCTGTCTCTTTCTCAGCTCAACGTTAAAGCTGAATTAATTGCTGTTTCTCCATTCCACCTGCCTGGCCTTCTAGCACTTTCTTTCTTCATTCACTTTTTTGCAGCAAGGTTTACAAACCAAGGAGAAGCATTAATTAATTAGAGATTTTTTTTTAATGGTAAAAAAATTAAACAGAGCAGAGCACGCTTAATTGTAATCTCAGGAAGAGATTCCAGAAGGTATGTGAAGCCGTAGCATGACAGAATTCAGCTCTCAAAACTACATCAACAAAGACAAACTGCAGCCTATTTTCTATTGACTATCATATATCAGATGCACCATAAACCCACAAAGAAAGAAATCAAGAAAAAAATCAAGATTAATCTGCCACAAAATCACAAAAAATTATGACGATGGGAGTGATGTGCAGAAAGTTGTCATCTATTTTAAACCTCAGTAATTACAAACTATTTTTTAAGCACACTCCAAAGAAAGGATCAGCTTTTTTTGCAGTAAATCTGAAAGACAAAAATAAATTTTCTAGAGCGGCGTAAGAAGAACACAGTCTGTTTTCTCACAATCTGCCTCTGTAAAAAACTCCAAAATAATCTATTCCAACCCACTCTAAATGGCTAGCTAGTGGACCAGAGATACTAGGGCTGAATATCCACTGAAAGTGGAAAATTGAAAAGATCATTACAGGTAACGGCAAGAGATTAAGCTGCTGAAGCAGCATTAAAGAACACTATAGTAGCTGAAGGTACTAGTGAAGAAGAATTTGGAATCTTGCACCTGCAAATTACAAGTTCAAATATAAACTAGATTGAAGGATGATGAGGGATAAATTGTTTGGCTCAGTTTCGGTCTTAAAGGAGAGTGAGCATTTATTAAAATCTTTGTAAAGAGTATCACTGACTGTCAATCTTATCTGAAGCCTCAGGAAGGAGACCTGTGATAGAAAGGGCCTGAGAGAAGAGAAATTCATCTTTAAAACGATCCCTACAGTGTAGAGGTAGAACACAATGATGGGATAATGCACTGAGCCACACAAGTTTTGTGGGTAATACTGAAAATAAGAACAACTGCAGCAGAGCTGACTTTCCATGATATATATATTGATGCTGATCTTACATAATGCATTTGGTTCTGATCAGCATTACAAAGATCAGTGCTCTAAAAATATCTGAACATGACAGACAGATAGATGCTCCTCAGCCTATATATCCATCCATTACACTCACTAAAAATAGACTATTAAATTACAGAAGGGGTTGGTTGCACTGCCATACAAAAAGGTGTCATCTGAGCTGCCTCAAAGAAAGATTCGGCTACCAGAAGAAAGTGTTGAACCCTTGAACACCAGAAAGTCCTAACATTGAGGAGTTTTCTAGCACCCAGCCAGCAATATGTGGAGTTGCCAGCCAGCCACACCACCACAGACAACTGTGCTCTTTTCAAGGGCTAAAAATCCAGTGGAAAAAGCAAACACTATTTGAAATAAGTCAAGGATGGCTGACAAGCATTACTGACAGAAAAACATGTTTAGGAAAGAATATCTTTTGAAGTTCTGGCACTCTAAGAAAATCTTAAGAGCAGAAATGTTACTATAGAATAAATCAGCATCTCCCAACTTTTGCCTCAGAGGTTTATTTACATCAGAAGTAAGAAAGCATGAATTCCAGATGCAAGGAAAAATTACTTCAATCTGTCAGCATTTTAAGCTTCCTCTTGAACAGATTTTGCATGTCGCTCTCTTTCGGTCTCATTCACATCTTGGCTTCATCCACCGCAATAAATTAAACAGTACCAGGAAAGGCTCCTGGACTCTGGCACATGATCCTCCCCACTGCTAAACTGCTGGGACACTCCTTAGCAAGATTTTGGCCTGGGCCAACGACTGCTCTCCCAAATGATCTCCAGCCACGGCTGCAGAGAAGCAACACTGCAGAGATTATCCCCAGAAGGGCCCTGGCAGGCAGCCACCGTGTTGTGGAAAAGCAGAGCCCTCACCAGCACCGCGGCAGGCTGCTCGAGGCCAGCTGGCCTCAGTACCCAGGAATGTTCCCGGGCACATTTCCTCCACCAGTATAGATGTCACCGGCCGTCCCATGTCGTGGACTGAGAAAGAGCAAGGCTAGGAGAGCAAATTAAGTTCGGAGTGTCGGTCAGAAGCCTTTGCTGACCTTGGATTCTCAAGTGACAGAGGCAGACATTAACATAAACATCAGAGAGGCAGCGTGGAGCAATTTAATACACAGCCTTTCTGCAGCAAAAACAGACATGTTTTGCTGATCCTTGAAGTGAGGCCAACACTAATCAGAACAAGCCTCAATGATACAAATTTGCCTTCAAACAGATGAGACCAAGCTCATTTACTTACTCACATTTACTGTTCTGAGGACAATTATATGTGTTTCTTTACACATCCATACTCAAATACATTTCAAAAACAAATTCAGATGCCTCGGAGACGAGCAGGGAGTGACTGGGATATAGCAGCACTTGACTCTGAAGGAGGGGTTGAAACGACAACGAATTGTTACGTTTTTCTATTTTTCATGCTTTTTTTTGGTATTTACTTCCTGAAGCAGTAAGGCACTAAAAACACCTGTGATCAAAAACACGTTAACTCATCATTATGATGGATAATATACTTTATACTAACACAGTTCCAGTTACACTATTTAGTAACAGTTAATTGCAGTGTAAACTCTCAGAACAAAGTTTAGAAATAATGTGTATTAGTTTTAATCATGTAATTTTTATGTCAGAGTTCCTTTACATTTAAATATTAGTCCAAGTAAATATTCAGAGCTGTTTTACAACACCTGAAATCCAGTTTCACCACTGCATTGGAAAATTATATACAGCTAATTCAAGGTTTCTCTGTTACTTCACAAGAATCTTTTTGTACATGGCTGACTACTTCCGTATTACTACTTGTATTATTGCCCCATTACTCTGCCATTGGTGCCCATTCTAAAACCATATATAACATTACAGAACTCAGATATTTACTTATGTAAATGTAAACGAATCTCCATATACTACTGAGATCCCAGATAGTGAGAAACACCCTGCCCACTCTCTACTCTATCACATATATCAGCTGATGATGACTTTTCCCTCAAAACAAGCCAGAATTTAGATATCTACTTCTCCAAAGAAAAATCCCTACAATTTTCTTTGTGTGCCAAGTGTGCAGTAGTCCATTGTTTTTGAGATCAGAATGCCAAGTTCTCTCTCATTTTTCTTTTGGCATGTTCAGCACCAGAGGTCCTTAACACATTAAGCAGTTACCTTTGAAATATGGGACAATGTTTTTTGAACTTTGGTGTGGGGACTCTACTTTCTGAAGCACTCATGTCTTCTCTTTAATCTTTAATCTCAAGATCCACTTCTGTTCCTGGATCTTTAGTATTTTATCCTTAAATATATAAACTGCACCAAGCGTCATCTTATATTTTCTTAAGAAGGCCAGGGGAAAAAGTCCTCAAAATGTCAGGAAGGACTGTGCTCTCTCTCCCATATAGCTGAAAATTATTCAGGTAGCTTTTTTACACCAGGCAAATCTGATAATCGGAAAATCCCACACCCATTGCCCAGGGTAAGATCCTGATGAGAAGCCAAGCCTCTACCAATAGCTGTGGGCAAAGGATAGATTAGCAGCTCTCCCAGAGCACTGCCCACAGACTCATTCATCAACTTTTGTAAGATATATGACACAAGTCCAACCACATTTAGTTAAGAGAATAAAAAAAATGATTCAAATTCTCTATTTCCTTCCTCCCTCATTACACCCACTCTCTTTCTCCATCTTTTGAGTGCTTCCTCTTTATGATTGCTTACAAGTCTGACAGTGGGAAAGATCTCCATTATGTCATCTGCCTGCAGCCTCTCGTCTCTTGGAAAGATCCCTTTTTTTAGACAAACTTTACTGAAAAATATTACTCCATAAAATACAAATATTCCATTTTTAGGAACCTTCTCCAATTACAGGAAATCACACCTCCCACTTATTTTAGCCTTATCTATCCTAACCCTAGGATAAATCTGCCTGGCGTAATAAGATCGTGTAGGTTCTTGCTTTGCCTGTACTGTTAGCAGACATGAAGCAACACCGTTACATATCCAAATGTAAAAGTGATTTTTAAGACAGTTGGATCCTCCAGAAGTTGCTAGCATAGCCACCCCCACCTGCTCCAAAAAGCAAGTGGGCAACCTGATTTTTACAATCCTCCCTCTGCCAATTACTCTTGGCTTGTTTATTGCTCAAAAGATACCAGGCCGTTAGTCTCTGTTGGTCAGGCCTTCCAGTGGGAGGCAGCAAGACGCCCTCCACAACATGGACAGCAAGACCAGAGGGAGTGCTGTGGGTCTCTGGTTGTGATTAATAAAGACAGTCTGACAGGACGACTGCAACTCTAGGAAAGAAACTAGCAAGAGGTCTGCAGGTTCAAAAAGGAGAATCACATCTCCTCTAAACAACTGCATTGTCATGTTCACAGCACAACACGTTTCATCTGTGTGCACTTGGTGGGTGTGTTAGTGTATTTCAGTCCACCCACACGCAAAGCTGAACAGAAATAGCGCAAAAGAACATACAGTACTTACATTTCCACTCCCAATATATGAGATAACTGAAATCATCACTCAAAAGGCAGAAAGAATGCAACAAAAAAAAAAAAAAAAAAAAAAAAGATGACAATAAATACTGTTTGGACTAGTCCTGAGCTGGGAAGGGAACAGACTAGATGGCCAAGAGGGCTCTTCCATCTCTGTAAGGACAATGGGTCTCACAATTTATTTTTCTGCTTGTTGGCAAAAGCACCAATTTTGTAAACTTTCAGAGCTTTTAGCTCTCAATGTTTTCATGACTTCTCTCTGCAAAACATCCAGTTCTAAGTGTCAGAGAAATATCCCTACCAACAGTCAAGCCAAAACACAGTGACTGCAAAATTGCAACAAAGAGGTTTTTAATTATGAGCAAAACTACAACAAATCAAATACATTCAAAATTCCACTCAGTAAATAATAAAATTACAGGGAATGAACTGGGAAAATACAATTATGTCTCACTTCCAATAAACAGGTGACTATCATTTTCATATTTTAAAACCATTGAAAAGATTTCTGAAATCAATGAGGTATCTTTTCTGAAAACAGACAGCCAAAATCTTTTCACTTCTTGAATACAGAGTATTTCTGCAGAGTATCACCCTAGAGTAAGCGGTCTTCAAGTGGAGTGCGTGCACCACAAGTGTTATAAAAATGAGCCACTGGAGTGCAGGAACAAAATGTAAGAATTTCAATAGTACATTGTATTTAACTTGTAGAAATATACATATAATAGAAGTGCACAGTATTTTTACTGGTAGAGGTGCCTGACCAAAAACAGTTGGAGGCCACTGCCCTTGAGGATCCTGCTTTGCAATTACTGCTGCCATGTAAAAAAGGCAATTAATGAAGATGTTGGTGAGACAGAAGCTCTCTTTTCTGTCTCTTCTCAACTATCAATTATGTAACTGGGTCAAAACCTAAGAGGCAGACTTGTGAGATCTCATCTTTTGTTAAGTTGCATGGATTCTCAAACAAAACAAACAAAAAACATTCAAGTTTTGCTTTGTTTTCAGGAAAAGCAATTATAAGTTTCTCATGAATCTCTCCCCTCCCTTGTACTTACTGTCAGCACTTGATGAAACAGCTAATTTCCCTTATGTGGCCAGTTAAATATGACCATGTGTTACATGTGTCAATCAAGATGGGTAGACAGGTAACCTAAGGTACTTGTAAATGGAAATAGATGAATCCCCTTGAAAACTCAAATCAAATAGAAAAACATAGTGGTTTTGTTGTTGTTGTTGTTTTAATTTGGGACCCCTCACTTTTTATGAAAAAGTGGCCAATGAACAAAATCTAGCTCCGTAAGCAGAAGTTACATTAAAAAGTAAGGAGTGTATTACGACGCACAAATGTAGGGAAAAAAATAAAAAATTTACTCTTATCCAGAATAACAGACCAGACTTTTAATCTCTTTTCTGATCTGGAATGACAAGGGCATAGAATTGGCGACTAAATAAAAATCTCACGATGTCTGTAATCATTGTAAGGATGCCTGGGCTGTGTGATTTAGGAAAACATGAGTAAGAAGAGACAAAATAGCAATACCAAGTACTCTTCCTCAGCATCACCTAATAAAAAGCAGGATGGGTGGTGAGGTTAAAAGGTTATTGTCTTAATTTAACAGAAAAATATTTTTAATTAATGCAGTGTATAATTATTCCTTCAAACTCTGCATAGTTAAGAACATCTGCAGTTACACTGAGTGAAACTAGGACAATAATTCTGAACACCTCATGGCATATACCAACCACATCAAGCATCAACAAGGGACTAGCGAAGCTAAAGATTCACCCAGCAGCAGAATAAATCTACCTACTGCTCATAAGTGGTTATTTATATCTTCTTTGTAGTCATTTGAACTGGTTAATACAACAATAGGTTTGAGGCACAGCAACTGCTAGTTCCTGGCATTGGTAAATAGGAAAACCAAAAGCCAGCAGCATACAAAGTCACAAGCAATAGGAACAAATATTTGGGATTCATTGGAAAAGGCCATTTTTTCTTACTTGTTTTTGCTTTAATTCTGTATGTACAGACTGCTATATGCTGCTTTTACTCAAAGTTAACATCTTGGATCTTGAAAAATATTTTTCTTGTTATTTTTCCTGTCTAAATCTTAGTAAAATATAATTCTTTTTTCTTTTTTTTTTTTTTTTTTTTTTTTTTTTTGTGTGTGTGTGTGAAATCGTTATTTCATCTACAAGGAACTGAAAAAATAAAAACCCAACATCAACCAAAAAAACATTAAGAAATTCTGAACTATGCACAGGGCTGGCAAGCATGACACAGGACATGTGAGACAGCTGTGCTCTTCCGGAAAGGCAGCTGGAGGCTAAGCAAGATATTTTAGCACTTTAAAGATGACACTATACACCTATGCCTTGACAACTGTGTTGAATCTTTCCAGTTTTAATTTTTCAACATGTTTATCAGTACGAAAAGAAAAAAAAAATTAAATTAAATTTAAAAATTGCTGTACAATAAACAATCTGTATTGTTTTACAATTTGTAGGCATATTCTTGAAGTACACTGATGTTCACTCGGCCAGTTTGACTAATCCTGTCTCTTGATTTTTCAAAGTTTCATTTTCACTAGTTTGTATAGTTCAAGGGTTTAGATTCCCTCTTAACTCTTTTAGTTTTACATTATTTTAGTTAGTCAACTAACACAAGGCCACAAATCATATATTCATCAGATTATTTCTACTTATCTTTTTTTCTCAGGGCTTCTTGAGAACTTGCCAGCTGGCTGATCACAAAACTATATATGCTCTTGAACAAGCCATTGGCCAGATTCAAACTCTTACAGAGGTGCTGAGCACAATAGACCCTGGTGCTTTTACAGTTACAGCTGATACATATGCCACTATTTGACTCTACACTCCAAGATAAATACAGATGCAAGTTTCTTTCCCCCCCCCCTTTTTTTTTTCATGATGACTCATGCCAACCTGAGCAAACTTCACTCCAAAATTATGACACCATAATTTGATCTCTTCCAACACAATTCATCCAACAGATGTGTTAAACAAAGAATTTGCTATTGAATTTCACATTTTTAAAGCTATTCAGTGACAGCAGGTGTCTAAAAGTTAAACAGAATCCATACTAACCTAACAACTGCAATGTTTTGTAGACAACTGTTGAAAAAAAAATGTTAGTGATTACCTCTGTCTTTGAATGAGCCATATAGTAAAGGAATGTCACCAGAGTCTGATTTTGTTTTCAGAATTAATGTTGTTTAAGAGAAAATCTTGTTCACAAATACAAGTAGTTAGCAATTTCTTGAGGGTCTCCATATTGCAACAAAGCAATTTTTATCTTTCCATAATAAAAGCATTACATTTTAGCAACAGACATCACTAGAAAACTGTTGATGTTAAAAATTATGATATTCATTGTACTACCCATTGGCTTCTTGGGAATCCCTCCCCCTTCCTCTGTTCAATTTAACATTAAATAACAGTGCATGGTGAATGACTGGAAGCATTTGAGAAGTGCAAAGAAATCAAAGGTCAAGTAAATATATGGCAAATGATAAATATACAGAAAAAATGCCTAAATTCTGTTGCAAGTAGTGCAAAAAATATACTTCAATAGTCCAGATTCTAATACCATAAAGACAATATATCATGTAACCAATGGGCTATCCAATGGTAGTAAATATTAAACTGGATTGAACTGTCTTGATTTTACTTAAAGACAACTAGACTTTTTTTTTTTTTTTTTTTAATTAACATGGCAATTTTGAGTTATACACACAAACTGTATTGCTATCAATAGACTGTGTTTATGTGAAGGCAGAATTTAACTGAAAAAATTTCCAAGTGTAAAGCTAATTCAAAGGTTTTGTCTCTCTAGGTTGCAATACTGTTCTGTTGTAAATCTACAAAAAAAGTGAACATTTTACATAGAAAGACAGAATTTTTTAGAAATTTGAAATAGAAATTACTTACAAGCTGTTCAGATTTTACACCATAGAGCTGAATGGTCTTTGCCACGTTTTTTGAAACAGCTAAACTGAGGTCTGGATCAACAGCAGCCACATTTAGCTCACTGGAAGCAAAGATTACAAATCTTAATTAACACCTTAGCAGTGCTGCATTTAATTGATAAGAAATTAACTATTAATACTTAGTTATGTGGCATGTCAATTTAGAGAGAGTAGTAACACATAACCAAGTCTTTCTAAGCACTGTAATTCAGTTTACAATTTAACAAGTCATTTGGGAATTTTATGTTCAGAGTGTTCCTATTCTGGTAAAAATGAGCAAAGTTTAGGAATGACACTTCAGTATGAAATCGCTATTAGTAAGCCATTCAAAAATATTGACTGCAATTAACTACATTCAAGCTTTGGCAGCAGCCTTCAAACATTACAGGTGAATACATAGTCATTCAACTCTGGAATTACATGAGCTGTGCAGAAATACCCAGGGGATGCCTGAGCTTGACACAACTAATAAGCTGTGTTTTAGGCAATACTGTGTAGTAACAAAGGCCCCAAAGGAATGACAGGGAACAAATGGAAGAAGGAAAATACTTCTAAATCTCTTGCAGTATTGCTCATACGTGGAACTCCACGGATCTCCTTCAGCTCAGGCTGCATTCATGAGTGCTCTACTGAGAATGCAGACAAGCACAAGGACCATCCCAAGGGACCACAGTGCTGCTAGTGATGAGATTAGTCTCTCCCAAGAACTGGAGAGAAACGAGGAATATCCTTCTCTGAGAGTCCTGCAGGGCCCCAAACATCATTATCTAGAGGTCACTTTGGAAAATTCAGCTGAAGCTTACTAATTTTCATGTCATAGACTTATAGAATGATTTGGGTTGGAAGTGACCTTAAAGACCACCCAGTTCCACCCCCTGCCCATGGGCAGGGACACCTCCCACCATGCCAGGCTGCCCAAAGCCCCATCCAGCCTGGCCTTGAGCACCTCCAGGGATGGGGCACCCACAGCTTCTCTGGGCTGCCTGTGCCAGGGCCTCACTACCCTCAAGACTATAGAATTTCTTCCTTATTCCTAATCTAAACCTACCCTTTTTTAGTTTAAAACAATTACCCTTTGTCCTGTCCTTTGTCCTGTAAGAGCCCTTTGCCATTTTTCCTATAGGCCCCTTTTAAGTATTGGAAGGCCACAATAAGGTCTCCCCAGAGCCATCTCTTCTCTACACTAAACAACCCAAATTTTCTCAGCCATTCTTCATCAGAGAGGTGCTCCAGCCCTCAGATCATCTTTGTGGCTGTCCTCTGGAGTCTTTCTAACAGGCCTACATCTTTCTTATGCTGTGTGTCCCAGAGCTGAATGTTTTTTTCCCTTTTCCTCTACAAGGAGGAAAACAACATCAGCAGCCACACAGACAGGCACCTTCTGAGCACTCGTAACTCCCAGCCACAAGTTCAGTGTCAGCATTTAATATTACCCAAATATACTCACACACATTCACAGTGTGAATACTGCCCATCATTTCCAGGCTGTACTAAACAGACTAGCCCTTACCAAAACTTTATGAGTGTAAATATACATTGGTAATTCAAGCATCTCATTTTATAAATTCCACATGGCATAATTGTCTTCAACTAATATCTTGCTGTTTCATTCTAAGAGATGATTTACATCAAAGATTATCATTTGCAGCCAAGTAAGCATCATTTTACTGTTGACATAGTCAGAATAATTAAGATATCAGATATTGGCAATAGGTTTAAAATTTCTCTTCCTCATATTTTATAAGCTTGAACAGTAAAACTTGAGTGAATATTACGGTTGTTCCAGAACAACAAAATACAGAAGATAAACCCTGACTTAATTTTTACGCTAATCAGTTTTAAAATTAAAGAGTAATCAACCCTTTACTGCTAACAAAATCTCATTTCTGAAATCGTAATATACAAGAAAAAATACGTTGAAGATTACATTTTGCAGTGCATTATATGTGCATACCTGGCTATAGTTTTAATGATGCTGTCAAGCTCATCAGAAGAAGGGGGATTCCGACCTCCAGGAGGGAAGACAAGATTGATGGGATCAAAGAGTCGAGATAAAGATTTTGACAAATAAGCAGCTTCATACTGTTGCAGTGAATCTTTCAAGGCCTTTTCTGGGCTGTGGTTATAAGACAAAATTATTACATTCTACATTCAAATACACAATAGCATCAGATCTTTCCAGACCATACAAACTTTGCAATATCCAACATTTCTTTTTTCTACTCTCTAAATACATTCATATACTTGAAAACATTTGAATACTGAATAGCTTGTTTTTCACATGAATAGTGTAACTGGTCAGGCAGCTATTCTGTGTAGTGCCATAGAGTTTGTAGCCCTTTCAAAAAGACCTATGTGGAATCCCTAATCCAAGATGTTCTCAAGACAAACAGTTGTAAAAACATCAACAGAATAACAATTGCAATCAAAGACATTTTTGTATTCCAGTGTTTCATTACAAGATAACTTGTGATCAATGGTATACTTTAAAAAATACAAAAAAATCTCTCCTGGTATATGTATGTTTATAAAAAGTTTCAGATAGAAAGACCCATCTTAAAATTACCAAGTTCCAGTCCTTAGTATTTGTATTGGTGTACGTGATTAAGTAGTAGTTTTCTCAAATATTTTTCCTCATTGTCAGAAAAGTTTGACAAACCTTTTCCTTTGCCTAGAAATCCTAATAGACTTGATAAGCCTGTTTCAGTTTGATTTTTCTGGTATCTACCACTCACAACATGTTTTCCTAATGGTATATAAACATATAGATAGTGAGTCATAACAAACAGAACATGTGTCACATTCCAATGATTGTGGTATCATTAAAAGAAAGCTCCTGTAAGTAGCTTATAGCAATATCAATATATATAAAACTGAATTTTGACAATCCCTATTTTTCATTTCCCAAAGAAAAAGAAAAAAAACTGGTTTCAAGATAATATTACTAAGCACTTTGTGAAAGACAAGACAATCCAACACTGCTAATTACGTAATCTAATGAAAATCCCACAGCTCCAAAATAGTATCAAAACAATAAACACAAGAGGCCAAAAAAAGCCTTTAAAATGTTCCTGCTATGACAAGTTGATTAACACCAAGCTTTTAAAAATACTCTGTTTTCTTGCAGGATGCCAAGCTTCACATTGTACTGCATTAGAGTTCATAATACATACTCATAGTCTTGTTTTTTTTGCATGAATATGTCCTGTGTATCTTCTTCCATTTGTTGCAGTTCAGCAAAGAGATCAGTACTTCCACTTGTGTTAAAATTCCTCTGGATATTCTGACTGTATTGTTGCAGTCGCTTCCATAAGTCATTATAAAGCCTCAGTAATTTAGGGTATTCTCCTTCAAAAGCTTGTTTCAAAAACATAGAGGCTGCAAAATAAAGCAGTAATTAGTAATGCACATTAACAAGTTCAAACTAATTTATTTGATTTATATGGATAACCTGTATCCATGCATTTAAGTCAACGAATCATACGTAATATCATTCTCTCTAATACTACTAATGTAATACTTATAATTAATTTCAGAGTAGTGTGAGCTATCACATTAAATGCAGTTGATAATGATATGTATCTAAAGCTCCAGTAATAAAACTCCATAGTTCAAAGACTGGACATGGAAAACTTATTTTGTGTATTAAATATACTAATTATGGTCATGAAATGGTTGGTAACAAACTTAATTATTAGTATTATTATTCATTTAAGTCCAAAGTGTGATTAGAACTCACTAAATAAAGCTTTTCTAACAATAGCTTGGCAGCGGAAGAAATGTGCTGCCGTGCAACTTTCAAGATACTCAGAAGAGACAAAGACAATGCCTAGGAGCCCAGCTCTACAAACTATGATGGTGGAAGCACATGCTTTTACACACACCTCTTAAAATAAGGTACCTAAAATGTAATTCCTAAGCTTGTCAAATAAAGAATGACAAAACCAGCAGAAAAATCAGTGTTATCTTCAGCCTCGAAAGGATTGCTGAAAGCAACAGGAAATGAAACAAATGCTCAACTGTTGTTGAGACTGATGTTAATCTTGATCTAACATCACTCATACTTTATGGATTTCCCTGTTACATTAGAAGATTAACACTGTTCCATTCATTCATAAGTTTTCCAGGTTCTGGACCTCTGCCCCATTTTACCCAGCTTGTTAACTTGTCCTTTCAAAGTATATTCTTATCTTGAATACTGGAAGGTTCACATTTATTATCATATGTATATAAGAGTTATTTTAGGTCACAAAATGATGTTTATAAAGCTGTCCCAGCCTCACAAAAGCAGATAATCATCTATTAGCATGCCCTGTAAACTGGCATGAATTCATATTTTCATTCTATTTTTCTGATATTGATCTTCCTCTAATCTGTAAGATCTCAAGGTCGATGACTCATGTCAGTGAATTCAATCACTTAAAATTTACATGTTAAAAGGAACATTTTTATATAGATGTGCTATTTAAAAAAAAAAAAAGTCTACTTGCTGTAAGTAGTTTCCCCAAAAATCAGATGTAGCAAAGAAAAAACAGCACTCAGTTTAAAAATCCAAATGCTCTCTCCAAACGTTGATATAAAAAATCATTAAAAATCACAAGTAATAAAATATTTTTGAATAGCTGTCAAGGTACTGCTGACAAAATGTAAGAGTTACCTTATTTCTGAGATGTTGATTGATCCCATTAACTGATGTCACAATTTTACAGTCTTAAAACCTTGTGCTGAAAACAGTTAGCACATGTTCTGTGTGAACATGAGATCCCTGGTATGTACATACTGCTGTTAAAGTATGCCTAAGGCAAACAGTAAAATTAATATGTTTTAACACAAGACGAATATATTTTCTTTTGGGATCATCTAGTTACTTAGCAACCACTGAAAATGAATCAAACAGCTACTTTCTCAAAATTATACTGCTGCCTTATAGCAGGGCAAGACGAAATTTTGAAGGGCCAATGTAGTAGCTGAGATCACAAAGATAAATGCAAACCTTATGTCTTTTGTACATGCAAAAGATTAACTTTATACTCTGTATACAAACATGAAAGATGTATTTCTGAAAGCACCGAGCTCATCTGGTTTTATGACCCAGCTGCATGCTGCATTAATATGACAACAGTTTTATGTTTATAACATGATTTTTATTTAATATTGCCTGGTTGCATCTGCTAGTTATTTACTACCCATGTGCTGAATATTGTGTATAATGAGAACACTAACCATTTATCTAGACAAGACAGAATTTTAACAAAACTCAGCTCCTTTTTTATAAGGTATCAAAAAGTGGCTAAAACCAGACTAATACTGATGAGCATTCATTAACAGATGTATGTATGAACTGCTTTTTAAAATCAGATTACTACTTACAATTTTGGCCAACCCATCCACTTTGGAAAGAATAATGTACCATTCCAAATCTTTTTACTTACACGTGCAGTTCCAAAAACATACATATATATATATTTATTAATTACTACTAATTAATTAAACAGAAAACTTTTTTTTTCTTTTTTCTGAAAACCTGATCACAGTTTAGGAAGACCATCCTGTTTGGTTATAAAACCATAAAAAATTTAAGTTCACAGACCAAGCACTGAGTGAACCACTCATATAGCTTTAGTAGAGAAGATAATGCACAAAGAGTTTATAGAAATGAGAGATTCAAAATATCTACAAAACACATTACAAATCATTTATATCAAATACTTACAGTCTGTTGCTGACTGAAACTGAGAGGAGAGAGTCTGAGTTACTGCAGTCCAGAATTTGTACAAAATATCAGACTGGCCATCCTGATAGCAAGTGAGAAAAGAAAAGAAAAGAAAGTTTTAAAGCAAAACCTTTTCAAATAATCTTAAACATTGCAAATGTTTCTATCACAGCCCTTCTACCACCACTGAGAATGAAAACTAATGAAGTCTGAGAAGTTTTCCTTGAGTTTAAAGCTAGAAAAAATACTTGGAAAAACAAAAATAAAAGCTTCAGTCATCTCACAAATGGCATCTTTTCCCTCATATCTGAGTGAAATGCTCCCACAGGAAATGCATAGATATTTTGGAGTGAGATATGAGTGTAGAAAGAAATAGTATACTTTAGAAATCGTGTTAGAAAATCTCTTTGTATTGCAATGACCTTCTCATTCAGTGGGAGTTCTCTTGTTGGCTAAATCACAGCAATTATGTTACTGGCAGTACAACATGCTTATAGACGCTGATCAGGGACCAGAACCAGTCCATGCTGCTCTGTTTCACACAGAACTGCAAAAGAATTTCCAGTTTCAAAACCCGTGCAAAACAGGGAAATACGGTGAACCTCACAGCTGACTCCTCACCACCTTGTGTCAACAAGGCTTGCTGCCAGGAGAGGCAATAAGGTAGTGTACTCTTGCAAAAAAGACATACATGAAACAGCAGGCTGATTAGTTAATCCTCTGAACATCTTGCACTCAAAGCTCAAACCAACCATTAAAGCATGATCTTGCTTCCTTTCTTTTGCTCTCTTCCTGTCTGTATGCTTGAGGTAGAAAAAACTGCAAGACCCGATGGTGGGTAACCTATCCTGCTCACCTGTTAGACACCTGGGAGGCCATCCAGTGTTTTACAGTCACAGAATCACAGCATGGGTTGGGTTGGAAGGGTCCTTGAAGCCCACCCTGCCATGGGCAGGGACACCTCCCACTGAATGAAGTTGCCCAAAGCCCCATCCAGCCCAGCCTTGAGCACCTCCCGGGAGGCGAAAGCTCAGAATGTTTTTCTTGATTGCATGGTATATATATGTATACCTATATATATATATGTACCCTACTGTATAAATTAAGCAATTTGACCAAATCACTACGGATGCTAAGGATACTAAGGATTATCAGCAAAAAGTTTTCAGTAAAGCACCCATAAACGAAAAGCAAAATACTCAGCAACGCTTACGGATGTCAGCAATTACACGGATTTTAGGTTGGCATTGGCTGTTTCTATTATGGTTGGACTTGATGATCTTAGAGGTCTTTTCCAACCTGAATGATTCTATGATTCTATCCCAACTCAATCTGAAACATCATAGTTTTTAAACCAAAGCACAATATTCACAGATAAAGATGAGTTTAAGCAAAGGACTCAAGACTGAAATCACTGTCAAAGAGGATGCAGTCAGTGCATTTTCTCAGTTTTCCTTTTGGTGCTGCCAATGACTTCGCTATGAGAAAAATAGAAAAACAATAAAACTAAACTAAACGTTAGTTCTTCTTAACAACACAAGCTCTTTCAAATATAAAAGTCTAGCTAGTACAAAATGAATTACTTAACATGACAACGTTATAAAGAAAGCACTCTATTCACTTGCATAGGCACTAACGTAGAAAGCAATGAGGGTATTTAAAATGCCCTGCACTAACAGGGAACGGGCATTGAATCTGAAAATCTGGTCATTGAAAGATTGCAAGTTCAAGCTCAAGTTTTCAGTTCAAAAACTATTATCTTAAAGAATTGATATAAAGCCTGCGCATCAGTCAAATGTACACTTTTTTTTTTTTTTTATCATATTATCAGTCAGAATGCTTTCACAAATTCTGAGATTAGACACAGAATTCATCCAACTGTATCCTTTATCTCTAAAGATATCCAAAGAATGATAAAATCTGTGGGTCAGAAGAAACAGAGAACATCTTTTATCTTGTTGGGTAACGAGAGGGACAGGGCGTCACACCTGTAAAATGTATGAGAATTAACATAGAAAACTAAAATCAACAGGAATGATGGGATCTCATTTGTGACTGCTTGAGGACACCTACGGATTTAGAAACCTAAGTAACCCCATCTTATAGCTATGTTTGTATTTTCTGTAAAATTGTAGTTGATCTTCATATATGGGAAAAATAAAATGATAATTTTAGACAGTGATTCAGAAGGTATACTGCATAAAAAGTCTTTTTTGGGGTAAATTTATTACTATAGCATAACTGTGAAATCATTCAGCTCTTCATTTCACAGTTTCACATTTGAAATACAAAAATTAGTATAAAACAAATGGCCTTTCACATAAACTATGAAGTAAAGTAATTAGCTTTCATATTCTCTATACCAACCTGGAACATTGTTTGCCTGTTCAGCATAGTAACTCAATTCAATTTCAAAATAATCTAATGGATGTGGAAAAAGACTTATAGAGCACCTTCAAACAACTTTCTTTCATTAATGTAATCACCATCTACACCTCTGTCATAGTCTCAGCAGAAAATACAATGATTAAATGGTCTTGAACGCAAACTTGCTTGCAATCCCTCCACATTTCTGTCTTAATTGTGACTCAGCACTGTGACAAGTAAGAGCAACATAAACCTGACATTTTTATATATATTTTTTTTAAATATGTAACATTTGTACATAAGCATACATAAGTATAAACTCAAACATATATACCTATGTACTCATGTGAACACATGCACAGCAGACACAGCTGTAGCAATTAAACCTCTGCCCATTAGCTTGTTTCTTCTGACCCAGGCAAATGGTATTCATTTACACAGAAATTCATAATGATCTAGGCCCTTATGGCTTGGCTATCCAACTGTAATTTGTAGAAGGAGAAACAGAGCGGAAAAGTACATGGAAAATTCAACCATTTCATACTGATTTACTACGCAGTCAAAAATGTTTAGGGAAAAAAATTATTAATGTCACAGTTTTGGAACAACTGAAAACATTATCTAGGGAGTTACTGCTGGTTGCTTCTGTGATGTGATGTAGGATGTTTCACTTTGTCCAGTGCTGAGATGCAGTCACTCTGGAGGTGAAATACAGCTGGTGGTGAAATGTAGTACACAAAAGACCACGTAAGAGTTTGTGGCAGGAACTAGAAAACACTGTTGCCTACGCAAACACCAGGGGGTATTTAAGTGGGTGGACTGTAGTTACCGAAATTGGAACACAGCAAAGCATTAGATATTCCTGCTGGAGTAAAGAGTGCCATATGCAACCAAGAGCAGCCAGAAACCATTTATTTATTTTGTTTAAACCTGTAATTTCTTTGCTTACACATCACCTCAATATATTATTTTCTTAAATACTTTTAGGTACCTGGCTGCTTATTTCTTAAAGAAAGTATTCTAACAGAGATTACTTCTGTGCTGTAGGTCACAATGGAAGTTATAATTTAACTATTACAAATATAATGTGCAATCCCATTTGTTAATAATCAATATTAGAAAAGGACACACAAAAAAAAAGAGTAGCAAACGGAGTGTTTTTCCCCAGCTTAGCAGAGAAATTGAAGGAATTTCCCTCTCCTTGGACTGGACAACTTCAAGGACTTAAAAAAATTGGTAGAATAAAGGTGGAAGAGTAAAGGGCAGCACTGCTTGCCTGAAATGTACACAGAACATCTATTGACTCATCGTAATGGTAAGTTTATAAGTCTTCCCCTCTGCTTCATACAGCACTGTGAGCAATGTCCCAACGGAATCAGAAAGGAACAGCTCTTCTGGGCTTTTCACTTTGAGAAGCTGTAATCTACCTGAAATTGCATTCTTGTCATCTGTACTTTTGTAGTATGTAAGCAAGGGACCTGATCCTCTACTACACTATACTTATACCAAATGTCCTCACTGGTAGACAACGTATGGAAGCATTGGATATACTTAAATTAGTCATCTATTATGTAAAAAGGATTCTTTTTGATTCATCTCTGTCTTGTGTCTATACTTGGCGCCTAGCAGACTAACTTCCACTATTCAGTAAACACACAACCTCATCACTAGCTTAAAAAGAACTGCTTCTGCAATTAAACAGCTTTTTGCAGCGTACCATCATATTTTTGTAGCAGAACTAAAAATGATGTGCTAATATTTTTATCAAGTAACATTCTGAGACCTTAAACTGGGAATTTTCCGTTTCTCTTGCTTCTGAAAACTATATGAAACTGAAAGAAGTTACAGACACACACACCCCCAACAAAAATGCTTGCTTTAAAATCTAGTCACAAGCAGATTAACATCTTGTGATACAATCCCTTGTAGCAGGAGCAGCTGACAAGATGAGTAATGAACTGCATCCGATTATCTTTTCAGCTCTGTGGCAATCATCTTCCACCAGCTTCCTATTCCATAACCAACTCTGGAAAAAGGTCACTATTCCCTCATATTCCACCCCCAACAGCGGAAATGTTTGATAAGGCAGAAAACACACAAACCTTTGGAAGTTGAGGTCTAGCCAGAAAGTCCAACATTACAGTTACCTGGGGCAAAACTGTTTCAGGTGTACATTGCATAGTATACCCCCAAAAATAAATAATTTGAAGTCATTCTGAAGGAAGTTATTACACCTTAGCATATAATATAATCCTGTATCCTCTTTTCATGCAATACCTTCCTTCTTCAACAAAAGAGCCTTACTTGTAACTGATGGTATCTAAAACTCAAGACAGGTGAGATTCAGGTTGACATACACATATTTGCCCTCTAGCGAATACAACTGAATGAGATCTATGAACATTAATTTCAACAAACGGTAGAACTACAATGGCAAAACAGGATTTTTCCCCCAAATCGGATCCTTTATTTTGATCTCACAATAGAGAGAATCTGCACAGAAATCAGAGTTTGCACCATTGCAAAAGGGTTGGGAAGTTAAGATCAGCCACAGAACTGGCTATTTTTTTCATAGAAATGTACTGTGAACATGCTCCTAAACTGCACTTACATAAACTAATAATCTACCAACTCATGCTGGGAATCAAAAAAATTGTTACTGCTCTTGCTGTGCCCAGTGACCACTAAGTTCTCCAGAAGTGATGCAGCTGAGGCTACTCAATTTAGTAGCCTCTATGCAAGTCTGTGCGTAGTGCAAGGCAGTTTAGGTCTGTCTTCCTCTTGCCGATTCTCTGTCGTCAGAAATAAACTGAACTGCCCATTAACATCAACGAGAGCAACCCTCTGCCATTCTGACCTACTGCACAGCTGGCCAGAACCAGGGAAATTAAGATGTTTTTTGAAAAACATATGAACTATAAACACGAGCTACTTTTGAAAATGTTATTCCTAGGAAATCCACTTGCATCTGTACAGAGTAAAATAGAAAAATGCATCAGATTCCAGTCTGACCCATCCAGTACAATTTTTCCATTTTTCATACTGTTTAAAAATTATGTATTCAGTCACATACACTGTTCACATAGGAATTACTTGCTTATGGAAATTACACACATAAATCAGACAAAATACGTCCATCAGGCTAGACCACAAATGGCAATGAATTTTCTCAGCAGTAGGGCTCACTACATGAACTGGACAAAAATCATTAGTGTAAGCTGTAATTCAACAAAGTTTACCCTTATTAGAATAATACATGCAAGGCAGTCTGTTAGACTTCCATTGTGTTTCTTATTTATGTGAAATTAAGAATGTCCTTAAGTGCTTTGCTGAACCAGGGCCATAATCAACAATCAGTAAAAAAAAAGTGTTCACCTTGTACAATTAGTTTCAACTATTAATATGAAGCTACTGTTGCCAATACTTTGCGCAGACAATAATATTGAGAAATTTCTGTACAAAGCATATTTTAAGATAATGGTTTCTTAAGTAAATCTTTCTACCGTAAAGAAATAAAATGGAATCTGTCTCCAATAATATAAGCATGAATAAGTGTGAAAAATTAATATTCTAATGGCTAAAGTTTAACTTTTGATAGTCTAGCATAGAAATGGTCTATATTTAGTAGATGCCAAATTAAAAGCAGCCCCATTGCCTCTCGGGCAGAGATTTAAGCCACATGTCAATAACCCTATGTTCACAAAAAGCTGAGTCTCAAAGCTTCAAAAAGAAGGCTGTTACAGCACACAGTGCAACTGTGAGAGACTGCAAACTCAATTATCCACTATGCAATGACTGGTGCTAAGTATTCATATATTGCTATGAAATGAACAGGAAAAATACATGCATATACTGGCACATTAAAAATTCCTTTTTTCAGTAGTCTTTATACCTTCAATGCATTGCATTATAGCATGTCTGCAGTCCAGTTAATAGTGCAAAGTGACATTATTACTCAGCTGTATAGATTTGAAATTTAGATTAATGTTCCTTGTTTACAGGATTACAAGATTATCTTTGCTGGAAAAAATACAGGCTGACAAAATCAAAGTGCTAAAACTCCCTTCCCACTTACTCACATGGAAGTGACTTGATTTCACAGTTCAAAAACTATAACCCATTTTCCACTAATAGCTACTAGTAAGTTAATAAACCACTGAACAATAGTGAGCTGAGTACCAGTACCATTAGAGCAATGATATTTGAAGATCTGCATCCAATATTACTCTACAATAATATTAATGTTGCAGCCTGGAAAACTGACTTAAAAATTGCTCAAACATAAAAACAGAACAGCTTACTTCATTTTTAAAAAACATACCAAGCTTCTAATTAACTTTGCTATTACAGAAATGAAATCTCTTGAGCTCTGTTCTTAATATAACTGCTTGGCATCTGACATTAAATCTAAATTCAAGGAATGAGAATGAAAGCATCCCCTTATTCAGTATTAGACAAGAATGCAAGAAGATGCTGAAAAGACATATATTTATTTTTACAAACATCTCTATTTCCTCCACACTGTAAATTTAGAACTTAATGAGTATAATTTCCCATCTGTGAATTATCATATTTGTGTTTGTCTCAAATAGCTATTCTAACATTCAAATAATAAATCTGACCCACTGATTCTAAACTGGCTCCCACTTCATGACAATCGCTTCCAACTTATTTTTCCCTGTAGAAATTTTAATACTTTGAGTAGAGTGTGAAAAAATCTTTATTGTGAAGCCTCTTTGAAGTGTAAAACAATATAGTGAATATTACCATGAAGCTAGTTGCTGCAGGCTCCTGAAATCAGGCTTTGCATACTAATACATACAGTGTTTTCTATCTGTAATCAAAGGCTCCACCATAAAGAAATATGGGACTTGAGAACATTGCTCTAAAAACAGAAGACGTTTAAAGGACAGCCTAAATATTTTTCCACCGATAAAGCAACAATGCAAATGCTTTAACAATTTTGTACAGCAAGATCTTATGGAACAGAAATAAGAAAATCTATTTGCACTATTTCTATAGCAACAAAATTGCTAAATGTGAGACTGTGAACAAAAAACCATCAGTAGTGCAATTAATCAGTAAAGAAACAGAAAAATTCAGTGTGTTTTGAATAAACCTTTTCTGTGTTCTCAAGGTAGTCTAGATTAAATTTTGAAAAAGATCAGTGCATATGAATTTCTAATGTTGTCTACATTAGACCACTGTAGGTGAACACATGTCAATAAATGACAACATGACTTTAAAAATGACCTTGATTTTTTGTTTTACTGCAGGGCACAGAATTTCATTACACTGTGTTGATCATTTCATACCCAAGGTGCAATAGTTTCTAGACTTCCAGGTCTCCTTATATGCATCGGACAGAAGAAATTTTTTTTTTTTTTTTTCTAATATAACCTTCTTAACTAGAAAGTAAAGACTGCATTTTCCCAATTCTAATATTAGAATTCCTACATGATTCCTTATAAAAACTTATTTGTAACAATCAAAAATATTCAGGTCTTAAACAGTGTCCCGTATCTTCAAGACTACTTAAAACGTTAATTAATCCTTCCGTGCTCTTGCAAGATATGTATCATACGGAAGTAAATGAACTTAGTGTTTCCAAAAGCCAGTAACTACCCAAGGGACTCGACAGCTGCCTTTTGTCCAGGGAACTGATTCAGTATGCACAGCTGCACCTCAACTCTGCTTTCACCTTGACTGTTATGTACCTCAGCCAAGGATGAAGGGGTAGTTTGTTACCATGCCCATTCAATCCCCAGTCGTTCAAGTAAGACTGACAAGAATAATGATGAAAAGCAACGCTGCCATTAAATGCATTTATTTCCCAATAGCAATCTGACTGAAATCCAGCCGACTTAGTAATTTTCAGTCATCACCGAACTGCGATCTGCACAGACCACAACACAACAGTAGTGAAAACCAACAAAGGTCACTCTCACCTACCAAGCCAAGCAACCTCAACACCATCCCTTCTTTTTATAGCTGCACATTTCTGGCAGAGAAACAGGATTAAAGTCCTAGAGAAGATGCACTAGAAAACCATTACACCGGCTCTGAATTACTTTTAACACGGCTAGCTGTGGACATGTAGATCATTTAAAACTAGAATCAAGACTCTTAAATTAGATATTTTTTTATTTTTTTTTTTAGGGAAATCTTGCAACAGAATTCAGCATAACAATTTGTGGGTTTGAAATTAAGAGCATCTTCAGCATCTATGTTGGGGATAGCAAACCTGCTCATTCACCTGTGTTTAACTACACACTTCATGGAGATCTAATGCTTAAATATTAAACAGAAACTCCAGTAGAAACGGTGAACAAGTAATCCAAATCTGCTTCTACAAAAGATACCGGAAAATAGATCAATACTTTCAATAAAAGGGGAAAGATTATTTCATGAATTCATGTAAGGCAGTAATTAGATTATTTTGCATTTTTTCCACTTGGGATTATTTTTAATTGGGTCAACTGAATGTGAATATATGATGATAGATGTGAATAACTTCAAAGCAGCAACATTTTTAACAAGTTTGACAGGAGAGGAGATGTAAGAAGGTGAAATGTTAAGTACACTTTGGGAAATAAACATTTATATTTTCAATTTATTTTCTTTATCTTATGTAATCATGAGGACATTCCCTTCTGTATCGTTAACACCTCACATTGCCAGCGTTGACAACTCAAGAAAATAGCCTGCTTACTCACCAAACGTTCATCAGGAGAGGCAATGATAAGAGCCCTCCACAAAGTACATAATAACACTCCCTATAACTCTCAGCTCACTCTTGTACCCAGAGGCTTACGTAAATGACAGATTTTGCAGGCTTCCAAGCTGTTAACAAATGTGGACATCAGCAGACCAAAGGAGATCAAAGGCAGCTCTGCCCTCTCACAGACATGACTTCTTCCCTGCCTCCCTTCCCTTGGGAGCACAGAACCCAGCTCACCCTTTCTATTGACCAACCCAACCACCCCCGGCCGCCCCCAAATAATCATTTGCTGCATTTAAGGTTGTTTCACACTTTGAAGAACTGTTCACTGATGCCTATGTAGGAGTGAAGGACCCAAAATAGATAAGGATCAGAGATCATTTTCAACACTTCTACAAGGGGCTTAGAGGGATTC
Source organism: Aythya marila (assembly GCF_965140915.1). NCBI lineage: Eukaryota > Metazoa > Chordata > Aves > Anseriformes > Anatidae > Aythya > Aythya marila. Next base: position 192,585,618 of record NC_139042.1, on the reverse strand, counting down.
TTATCTCTAATTAGGAAACTGGCTGTCACAGAATGATGTGCTCTGCTGTGACTTACGCTGAAGTCAATTGTGGTTTAGATATTAAAATAGCTGAAACAGGATTAGTCACTACACATTGAAAGAGCGAAATAAAGCAGAGTAAACTGGAGTAACCTATTAGCTCTTTGAAGGTGAATTAAGCAATTGAAAGAAGTGATGTAAGTAGCCAGTCACTAGGTGAATAAAAATAGCAATTTCATATTATTTAAGTAATGTTTGTAATTCTAATGTTTCCCTCAAGATAATGAAAAAATTATCCCACCTTTAAAAAAATGTATAATTAAATCTGTATTTGTTTTCCCACAAAACCATAAATTATAATTTATGAATTCTTAATTTTCTTAGCTTCACTCATGAACTTAAATCTAGTCATTAATCACAGAATGGCTTGGGTTGGAAGGAACCTTAAAGATCATCTCATTCCAACCTCCTGCCATGGGCAGGGACACCTCCCACCATCCCAGGCTGCCCAAAGCCCCCACAGCTTCTCTGGGCAGCCTGTGCCAGGGCCTCACCACCCTCAGAGTGAACAATTTCTTCCAGATATCTAATCTAAATCTGCCCTCTTTAGTTTAAAACTATTACTCCTTGTCCTATCACTACACTCCCTGACACGAAAAGTTGCCACTAAAAATGTCCATTCAGTCTTAAAACAAGATTATTTCTCATTTAAATATGTCTAGATCTGTTGGAGGAATTAAAATTGTAATTTGCGTACTTACAGATTGGTAACAAATCTATATTTCATTACAAGTATGAAATGTAACAATGTACACTGAGTGCATGACTTCTTCTCAAAAGGGACGTGAATTCCTTCGCATACATTTAATATTGTGGCAGAGGACAAATATGAAAATCCAGATGTGCAAAGGGAAGGCTTACATGAGCATCATGGTATGTCATTTAAATCTTGTCCGTATTTAATGGTGAAAAAATTTGGAAGTGAATTCTGTTACTAATGAGAGAAACCACAGTGTAGAAAAGCTGTGGGTGTTGTCATTGCCCTGCTGCTGAACCTCAGTATTTATAAATTTATGAAGTTCTATGCCTCAGTTTCTCCATCTGTCAGATTTTTGAATTTCAGTGGTTTTGTGTTGTTGTTTTTTTTTTTGTGTGTGTGTGTGTGTGTTTTTTTGTTTGGTTGGTTTTTAGTGTTTTCTGTTGTAGTAGTTGTTGCTCATTTATTTTAAATAGATTTTGTGAATCCTTTAATTAATTAGTGTTTAAAACTAATTTTTGGATACAACATGCTACAACACTACTAAATATCATTATGGTAACAGGTAATTAGAAGGCCAGAAAGCACATGTTTGAGATCATAACAGAGAAAATGCAGGCTATGCTATCTGTGAAGGGAAGGACAGAAAAAAATTCCCAATGGAAAAAAGAGAATGATTAAAAAAAAAAAAGTTGCTTCCTTGCTATTAAAGGACTTGTGCTTTAAAAAAGCTGGGTCTCCTCTTCTGCTTCCTAGGATGATACTTGCACTGCAATAATCAAAACAAGGAAGCAGATGGACAGGCAAAGTGGTACTGCAGCTGCTGCAGAAGATGACTATAATAATAATGTTGACATCAGTAACAGTAATTAGTGTACAGACTGTAGAGTGGATGATTCGTTTTCCTCTCTCCTGGTGTGGGCATGCTGCCCTAGTGAATGTATACAATGTCAGTACCTTTTGTTTGTTTTGTTCATTTGCTCAGTTTATTAATGAAATCCAAAATGATAAAGAAAATCCAACTTTTCTGCCTGTCCAGAACAGCTGGTAGGGAAAGCATGTTGTTTCAGTTTGTTCTAATAATAGATGGAATCTTCATTAGTAAATGGCAAATTACCAATTTCTTACTTATATCTATTTTCAATGTACACAACAATTCTTGCTCTCCCATACAGCCATCTGTACATGCTTTCTTGAAATTCAGCAGCATCTAGTACTTGTCTGAATTTGTCTAAAGAAGAGCTGGTACTGCATGGTGTCACTTCTCCATCTGTAGGCTTTCAGAGTGTCCTCCTTTTCAGGGGACACTATGAAAAATGGTACAACTGCAAGAATGGCCAAGAAAAACACTGTGTTACAATGAACCACCTAGGTAAGAAGAAGGCAAAGTGTCAGTGCTAGCAGCAGTACTGTCTCGTGCTAAGAGAGTTCTGGTAGAACTAGACAAGGAAGCACCACTGCTCCTTAGATGTCTCACTGAGAATGACAACTGTCCAGCTTGGTGTTATGCTCTGCCAAAAGTCCTGCTGAAGAGCCAACTAATTGGCAGTGGGATAAGTGTGGAGAAACAAATAGATGGGTTTCATCTGGAAAACACAATTTATCTCTTAGAAGTAAGTAATCCTGTGGTATGAAGTCAACGGGAAGGAAGAGTTATAAAAGGTAACATGAAAGATGCTTAGCACACGAAAACCCCAAAAGCTTTTTTTTTTCCTTATTCTGCATCTACTCTGCATCTAGCTTCTACTGAGATCTTTTTTACCTGTACGTTGTTTCTCCATAATGATAAATGATTTCCTTTGGCTTCCCTTCAATACCATCTTTGACAACCAGAAAAAAAATTCCCATTTTCAAATGCCATTCTACCAATGGGAAGAGTGAAATTGAGAAGCACAGGCTCAGGGTAGGAGCTACCCATCAACGCTACAAGTTCATTTATCTCAGCTCCCTTTCCATCCAGACTCTTCCCAAACCTTCCAGAGTTCCTCCTCCTTTCTCCAGGTTTCTCCTTTAAAGTGCTGATCTACTGGAGGGATCCACCCAGGCAATACTAGATACTTTTGCCAAATCAAACTTTTTAATGTAGAAAATACGCTAAAACTTTATAAGCTTTCTGGAGTTGTGTTTTGTTGTTGTTGTTTTGTTTCTTTATGATACAGGAAGATGTTTAAAGTACCTCACAGAAAAATAATGTTCTATGCAACATCTTTTGGAGCTCAGCTTAACTGACAGATAAACTTATATGCTGTGTTCAACCTTCATTATTTGCTTCTACTGTTGAGAAGACCACATTTGCATATGAACAGTTTCCCCAATGTATTTCAAAAATTAAAATCATGTAAATTAAAAATCCATCCATATACATGGAAAAGGAGATGTCTGCGTAAATACATCTTTTGTTTTTGTATCTTCTCATCTACCTTGGTAGATGAGAAAGCTTCAGTAACACTGTTCCTAACACTAAAGGAGATCATTAATCAAATTATTCCAAATATGAATAGAAAACAATGCAATTGAATGGGGAAGAATAGGTATTCAAAAGAACAGCCATGATTATTTTTCAAGGAAAAAATCGCCAAGAAGTTGGGAAACAGATGGCTGAAAGTGTTAGATGAAGACACATTTTCCTATGCTAACTAACAGACTTAATTAATTGCTCAAATCACATGGTATTTTATGGAATGACATTAATGATCAGTAATAAAAACTGACAGTAGTGTCTTATTGGCTCCCTTTAAAGAAAACAAAATAAATTATTATAAAAAGAACATGTTTATATCCTACAGATGTAACCCACAGACCATAAATACAGCTTTCAGTGTTAGTGTGACTTTTACCACTTTCCCATTAATATAATTACAAATTGTTATGGAACTCTAAAATTTTAAACAAAAGCTTTCCCTCATGGCAATTTCCTAAACAGAATTACTAAAATGTATTGATCTAAATTAAAATTTACCTTAACTATTTCCTCAATGAAACAGACATGTGAAATAGGATCTCTCTTCTTTGTCAATAGTTTCTGCAAGTGCTGCACCTGTAAGAAAATAAATTATTTAGTGGAAAAGTGACACCTTCTATTAACTTACATGCAAAATTGCCTCACCAGACAAGCATTAATTAGCTGTTGAGTACCTGTCCACAAGCAGCACAGATCTGATCCATGAGTTTCTCCATGTTTGTCCAGAGAGCAGCTCGAAAAGCTGCTGTATTCCCAGGTGTTGGCATAGCAGCTCTACCAGGGCCACCTATATGTGTTTTTAAAAACACACAACAGCACATTTCAGATTTCACATGTGAAAATTAAAATATTACAAATAGAGATCTTTATGCATACACTGACATAAGAAATTTACTTAAAAAAAATCAGAGCAGCCTCCATAGAAACACCATGGTTGTGCCAATGAGCATATCGCAGCATATAAAAGCAGGATATTACCAGCTCAGCTCAGGACGTAAACGTACAGGTGAACTAAAATAAGTGATATTCCAGCTGAAGGGTATGCAACTTCTATACTTTCTATACTATATTCCAGATCTACAGGTATATTTTCAGATCTCAAACTCATTGCAAGCATTTTTTTGGGTGTATGTTGTTTTTTTTAAGTGTTAAATTTTCATTACTGCCAATTCTGGTGACCATTTCCAAGCACATGAAAAAGAATATAATCAGGAGTAGTAGTCAACATGGATTCACCAAGGAGAAGTCATGCTTGACTACCCTGATAAGCTTCTACAATGAAATCACAAACTTGATGGATGAGAGGGAAATTATCTACCTGGACTTAGTAAGACTTTTGACACTGTTTATACTGTCCCCCATGAGATCCTCACAGACAAGCTGTTGAAGTATGGGCTGTATGAGCACACAAGTGAGGTGGACTGAAAACTGCCTGAATGGATGGCCCCAGGGGGTGGTAATAGGTGGTGCAAAGTCTAGTTGGAGGCCAGTAATAAGCAGAGTACCACAGGGGTAAATACTGTGTCCAGCCATGTTTAGCATCTTCTTTATCAATCTGGACAATGGGGTAGAGTGCACCCTCAGTAAATTTGAGGGACCCTGACAGGCTGAAGAGGTGAGCTGGCATGAACCCTGTGAAGTTCAACAAGGAAAAGAACAGAGTCCTGCACCTGGGGAGGAAAAACCCCATGCACCAGTACATGTTGGGTGACACCCAGCTGGGAAGCAGGTTGACAGAAAAGGATTTGGGGGTCCTGGTGGCCACCAAGTTGAACATAAGCCAGCAATGTGCCCTTGCCACTAAGAAGGCTTAGAGTAGGCTTGGCTGCATTAGGCAAAGTATAATTGTAAATTCTCAGAGTAAATAATTTCTTCCTTATATCTAATCTAAATCTACCCTTTTCCTTTAAAACCATTCCCCTTTGTCCTGTCACTACACCCCCTGACAAGGAGTCCCTCCCCAGCTTTCCTGCAGCTTTCCTTTAGGCACTGGCAGGCTGCTGTAAGGTCTCCCTGGAGCGTTCTCTTCTCCAGGCTGAACAACCCCACCTCCCTCAGCCTGTCTTCACAGGAGAGGTGCTTCAGCCCCTTGATCATCCTTGTGGGCCTCCTCTGGACTTGTTCTAATATGTCTATGTCCTTCTTGGCCCTGGATGAGGTAACTTGATGCAGTGGGTGACATCCCTGCCATCCATGATCTTTCCACCGACACAAAGAAAGAAAAAATTGGATTCAGCTTTCCATGACAAACTCCTAAGAAAACACTGCAAAGTTGTAAACTAATGAAGGCAATTTCCTGGGAAAGTGGGGGAAAAGAGAGAGGGGAAAAATCATAGGAAAACCTCTGAGCACAATAACAACAAACATTTTAGTTTTGTATTAGATGAGTACTGCCATCTTCTACCAGTTAAAGCAAGCAGGGAAACATTTAACAGGCTTGGCTGTGAGTTTCTTTTGACAACATACAGTATTTCTGTCAAAAAAGATCAGGTAGGGATCTCTGTGAAACAAGTAGCATACCTCTTGCAACAGTTTGAGACGGCTGGGTCAATACTTTGATATCCAAAGCATTTTTTATGTTCTCCTCCAGGGCCGTGCAGTATCCATCCACCACATTAGCAATGGTATCCTTCAAAGTTCCAAGGTTATAGAAAACCTGAAGAGCAGTTCCCACTTGAGTAGGACTCTAGAGAAAGAAGATTTTCAAAAATGACAATTACCTTTAACTGTTATAGATTTATTTTTCCATGATGAAGGCATCGTTTTACAGGACAAGTTCATCTTAAAGTTCAGCCTGCTGATTCATTTCATTTAATGTGAAATAAATGGTATGCATGGCAGAGATCAGAGGGGAAAGGAGAGGGCTGATTTCCTTTGACTGCTTAGCAATGTTTAGCTTAGCTTTTTTTGGCAGTACCTTCTAAACAAGAAGAATGGAAAAACGGATGGGAAGCACAGCTGGCAATATATTTCAGGGTGGGTTACCCTAATAATTCGTAGGTTCTGATCCAAGAATTGATCCAATAATTCCTAGATTAGTTACAATACAGCTATATTCAGCTATAGTGTAGCTAGTAATATTGTTTTAACATATGGTATCTGTTACGGCACTGTCATTTAAGTGCCAAACTGCTGATTAAATCTGATATGATTTTAAAAGAAATACTAACCAAGGGCAAGCAGGTCAAGTCCCTACCACTGACTGATGCAGAATTTAAGCTAATATTTCTACATTTCTATTTCTAGTGCTGACAATAACTTCATCTTCCTCACAGGAGAATTAAGAGTGCAAATCAACACAGTGATCATTTCCAAAGCCTTAAAAACAAACAAACAAACAACAACAAAAAAAAACAAACAAACAAACCCTAAGTATCTTTGTACTGGGAGCTTTTCCAAAATACAGGAGAGTGAAAGCCATTCAAAAATTTTTCAGGTCCATTGTTTAACGGACCTTTGATTATGATTAAATCTCATGATAATACCACTGAGCAACACTAAACACTGTCATGGGTGCTATTCAGCAAGAGAAAAGCCTCAAATTATTGCCTTTGGAAACAAAGCACTGTCATCCAGACGCTGAATACTGCTTTTTTATTCAGCTTTCATGGGCAGTTAGTGGAGGGGGGTGATCAGTTGATCATTCACACATTACAGATGCAGCCTTTCCTCATTTTTTCTTAGTGAATTCTGCTAGCAGGAAAGAACCTGGTCTGGCAGAAATCCTTACCCCCAGACTGGACAGAAGTATAGGAGACCACAGGAGCAACCCACCAGAAACCCCATTTTGACTTCCTCTAGGAGTGAGGACTTATGCCATCACACTCTCCTTGCTCGTGGCTGCTGCAGTAGCAGCCACTGACATTAGAAGGGCCTGCAAGACCCACACAATTTTGCTTCATCTTCCCCAGGTAAGAGTTTTCTTTAGCTAGACACTGTTGAATGAAAGAAAGAGTGTGCTCATCTGCCTTTCAAATGTGAGGAACTTGTACCGACACCACACCAGTAAAGCTACGAGACAGCTGTTAGATTGAGGATCCGCTTGCTGGTACATCCACCTACTGCAACAACTCTCCTAACACATCAGTGAACAGCGCATCTCCCCCAAAACTAATGTTTCACAGGCTTAATCCATGTTCATGACTTTCTAGGGTTTCTGTATAACTACAAAGCTCAGAACCACAATTAAAGCACAAAAACCAGATCCCACTTCCTTGCCCAATCCCAATGAGGAGTTTCCAGGTTTAGGGGAAAGCAGTGCAATATTAGGCATGCAATATGGTTTGCAGACCTTACACTAACTGTACCAGTTTCTTTTTCCAAACAGTGTGGGTGTTAATGAGCATTCCCAACTGAGTATTATAGGCCCGGGACTTGTAGGTTTAGTTTTTTGACAACTGGGTATGCTGTAAAATTTCTAAGCATCCTGTGGGTGTGCTTGTGGAGGTGGCAAAGTAAGCCATAAAGACTGGAAGATTAATGGGATGTCAGAAAACGAAGAATATTGTAATGCAAGGAGGGAATCTGGGGACAGAATGAACAAGAAAGAAGAAAATACAAACGGGAAGAAGATGGGAAATAGAATGGAAAGAAACTGGAAGAAAGAAAAAGAATGAAACTGAAAGGAAGGAAAGCAAGAAAAGACTCCTCTCATTTACCAGTCTTCCCTCTTGTAATTGTCTTGATTTTTATAGACTGTTTATAAAATTATAAATCCAGACAGAAAGGCAGTAATGTAAAATCAATACCGTACTACAACTGTAACAGCATTCAACCAGCTTTCAGTCAGACTCCAGATTCCAGTAAATGTTCATATATTAACTAACAACAACAAAAAAAACAGAACAGCAGACAGGGCACTGGCTATCCTGAATAACCTATGGTCAGGTACTTTCCTGACAGAGGCAATACAGGCACAAACCCTTTCATTCAAAAGAACCTCAGGGCTCCCACAGGTTAGCAAACTAACTCTGCAGCTACCGGTCAAGAAAGACAGAAATGTGTTCCCACAGAGCCTGGGCTCTCTTTCAAAAGACCTGTTTTTAGCCAAAGGTTGTCAAACAATTCATTCTGAAGTTAGGAATGTTAAACAAAACACACTCTTATGGAAAACTGTTATTCACTGAAAATATCTTCCGAATTTAGTAGTAAAGTGAAAATCAAGAGTAGAAGAAAGATGATGTAGGTGTCTTACTTCTTGCCTGAAATGGCAGACATGGCTGCTGACATGCTCATGTTCTAGCTCATGTATTCACCCTGTGTATGTCAGGGACGAGACATATACTAAAACTGTGACAATATACTATAAAATATCCTTTTTTTTTTTTTTTTTTTGTATACAGCATTTTTCTCACTACAAAAACAGTCTGTTTTATATGCCCCAGACAGGCTATATAAAGTCCACTGTTGGTTCAGCTCTAGTCCCATGAGAATTGCATTTTTTATGCACAGCTAATTTCTAGGCTTAGACAATATGTTAAAAAAAATGTAGAATCTCTTGGGAACAATTGTATTACATAGAAACAAAATGTGGGAAAGCTAGAAGAAAACAAACAATTGTACTTTCAGGCTTGCATACGCACCTCAAAATTAGACTGCTTACCATAAGTACACATTGAACAAAAATTTGAGAATCAGAATTACAGAATTTACCACTACCAACAGATTTTATAAGAAATTGCCCCGTATATTTTTCTTCTATTTGCGAAAGCTTAAAGCTAAATGACACTGAGAGTCTAAAGATTGTCACAATTTTTATCAAATGTAAAGCATGCGTTCGAGTAAAAAAATCTCTCTACAAAAGTGATTTATGATGGAAAAAGGAATTACATCAGAGAATGATATTCAGAACAGCTATCCAAAAAGGAACAATGGGAAAAACAGTATAACTATTTTTTAGATGGGATTTAAGGAATTTACAAACAGGATTTCATAATCAAGTTGTCTGCCACTGCAGACAATTACACTCAGCAATTTGTAAGTGTTCACCTTAGAGAACATAAGATCCTATGTTCCTTTTTGTTTTAAATGCCTTGTTTTGTGAATGAACACTCAGAAGTAGTATTGGATTGTCTATTTTTATCATGTAAGAATGTATGGGCAGTTAGAGCAAGAGGAAGACAAAATTCTGCTTCTAACAAGAGGGTGGCTTACAAGAAAATAGTCCTTTATATAATAAATTACCATCCTCAAAATATTTATACACATACCACAAACTTTAAGTTATGGCAGATGAGAAATGGGATAAAGAAAAACAGCACAGCTTTTATACCAATACCACAGTAAAACGTTACCAGTACAACAAAATCTAATGTGCATCCACACAACCATACACAAATGAAATAAAACCGTAGCTCCACAACCTGTAGGCCTACAATACTACCTACTTGAAGATCAACTACAGTGATCTTCAGATAATAAAAATTACACAGGAGCTAAGGAGTGACGGAGCTAAGTCCAATGACAATACTCTTCTCCATTCAAACCACCTGGCATGTCAAAACATAATATGTTACAGATATACAGAAACTAAATTTGACAGATCAAAGAGTATGGAAAGACTCCATGAATCATCAATTCAAGATTGTATGATATGAAAAAATACACTAATTTGTTTAAAAGCAAGTTCTATAATTTAAGAAACACACAAAATTCCAAAAGAGCAGAGTTCCTCGATGTTCATCACAGAACATACAAAATAGCTTGATCATCAAAAGGCTGATATTAGCCACCATACGAAAAGAGGTATGGATGTTTCAATTTATGTTTTAGCAAAATATAAAGATACCCATTATCACTAGCACCTATGAAGAGATGGCACCTTCCTACCAAATGCTCCTTTTCTCAGTCATTCAAAGCTGTTCATTTTAGCAACATCATTTCTGATGCATTTTATTCCATCCCACTTGGTTCTGTAGACCATCATAGCCAAGAAGAAAAAAAAGTTGTCACGGAATCATTCTGTAGTCATTAGGTATGAATGTCTTTTTCTTTCACAATTATATCATGTGGTTGCTTTCCAGAGTAGGCAATTAGACTCAATAACAAACGAGGTGCTGTCCAGTCCAAACCAACATTTACAGTCATTCTGCAGAGTAGAACCCTATCTGGTCATTTCCTCTCCCACAGAGATAACGACCCTGTGAAGACTAGATAGAAAAAAAGTCATTATAGACTTAAAGTAAATAAACACCTACCAAATTTCTAGTTTGTAAATATCTCCTAGGATGGAAGCAAGTCTTTTTTTTTTTGTCAAATACCAACACTGCAATTGACTATTATAGAATGTCCAGCACTGTAGGCTTTTATCTTGTGATTGCCACTATCATTATCTGAACAATCTTCTGAAAGCATGGCTAAATAAAAAGCAATTTTCTTTTTCATTATTAGAAATGCATCTTGGATGAGCAAGCCTGCTCCTCACAAGGAAGTGTGGTGATGACACTGAGCTAATTTGGGGCCAGGAAGATTCCTAGCATAAGGCTGAACTGAAAATAAGAAACCTAGATGACAGGCAAAGCTCATCAACTCCACTGTTATAAACAGTTTCCAAACCCACTGTACTTTCTCAGGGTGTGGGATTGACCCTGTGGCCCTTTATTCTCCAGCCCGTGCTGTCCCCAGGAACTCAGAATCCTATTTCTTTACATAGTGCGTATCTGTCCGTATGACCCCATGCTGCAGCATTTTTACCTGTGTGGACTATCATCTCAAATGAATTTCCCAAAATACTCATGGACATATACTATACGTGACAATTAAAACTTCATCAAGAATTAGTGTTAGAGAAGTAAGCCATTCCTAACTGTCTTGTAGTTGAATTTCACAGATGCCAGTACCACATAATCAGAAGGGCCCTCTGAGGAAACATCTTTCTGCACAACAGTTTAGAAGCATCATATTCAGGGAAGTCAAGCTCAAACCAGTCCCTCACTCAATAATGAGGTTCCGTAGATACTAATGTACCCAAGTACATTTTTGCTTTTCATACTAAAATCTGAGTAACTCTGACTGAAAATCTGTATTACTCTGCAGACCCTGTTCAGGAAAGACTGTGGAAGGAACACAACAGAAACTTTTCACTATATTTACACATAATGTCAATGTAGACATTATGTATATGTATGACAGCAGATATTATGTGCTGTCATACTCTTATGTGGCAAAACATTTACCATGTCCCATACACACAAACAAAAAGCATAACAGAATACAAAAAGAATTGCACAGGTTGCTTAGTTAAGGAAGAGCCATAATGACTAGTAAGTCCATGTATTCCATGTATCACTTCAACAAAGTGGTCTGACAATGTGGCAAAGCAAGAACTACCACAAATAATACTTTCAACAAAGACACAACATACCCTAGTCATCAAAAAATAGTGGGCATAAACATATAGGACCAGCAGAACATGGCACAAACTGAAATAACCAAACCTGCAAGCTAAGAAACATTCCCTGACTGAGGATACAAAAGGCTATTGCAATGCTTTAGGAATAAATACTTACAAAAACAGCTTCCAGAATGGTGCTTTTGAGTAACTTTGACTAGCACTTAGTATTAAATAATTTAATTTGATAGTAGATTTACTATATTGGAAACTATTTCCGTTACGTTCCTACATTTACTTCATGTGGCTGATTTTGTTAGTATGAAATAGCATTTGCAATTTCCAACACAGCATGGCTGTACAAGATCACTTCAACAAGCTGAAAAAGTGCTCTTCATAGCTTCTGCAATGGTTTTAAATTCGTTGGAAATACATGTGCATATATAGTGTTAACAACCAGTTAGTCTAGCTTTGAGAGGCTGAAAATCCCCGGCCAACTCTTCATTTACAGTATTTTCTCCTTCTCACCTCTCGATGCAATCCAACCCACTGCCTCCTTCAAATATTTTTTCATTGATTATGCTACTAACCATAATGATAAGTATTACTACTTGAAGGCAAGATGATTGAGAAAGGTTTTGTAGACACTTGCAGTTATCACTTACAAGTAGTTCTTAGTCATCTCTTACAGAAACCAAATGTGAAAAAAGTGAGAAGTTACTTGGAAGTCGTGCCTCAATTTGAAGAGCTCAAACAGGTAAGCAGTGAAGGAAACTCAGCCACTCCAGTCACAGAAAAGGTGAAGTGACCTATTGAACAGAGTTAATAACTTACTGAGACTTGTTGGAACTCTTGTTTTGCGGTATCACTTTGCTATTTTAATTGCAGGAAAAAAAAATAACAAAAATCTAAAAGTAGAAATTAAATGCCAATGAAATTCAACTGCAGTCTAAAAACAGTACTTTATTTCATTTCTAAAAGTCCAGGCTTTAAAAAAATTAATTGGTATATCACAACTCCTAAAAATGAACCTACATAGGGAAGCACATCTCTATGATCATTATCACTCCATCTGTCTTTTACTCTGTTCATCTTTAAAATATGAGCAATACATGAAAAGGTCAAATTGACAATGTAAAGCCAAAGAATACAGACTTTTTTCTAATGAACTTCCAGTTCTTCCTGGTTTGACCTTTGCAGACTTGGAGGAAGTGTGAGGTTAAGATGTTCCATTTTTCTATAGAAGGCAATACTGACATAATACACTGGCTAGACCCTAAAAAAGTATATTTGAAGCCTTAAGAGGCAAGAATCCCCCAGCTAAATATTTAAATATGGTTAGGTTATAATATCCACCTTCTGCCAGCCCATGTTTGGAATATACAACTTCCTACAGTAGAAGGACTTTGGCTTTCAAAGTGAACGATGAGCCATAAACCTCATCGTGTCCTCAAGCTAGGTCAGGCTTTTGTTTCTTAGAGTAACGAGAAGTATATAACAAGAAGCACTGCACTACAAAGGTTGAGAAAAGAAAGAAAGGAGAAAAAAAAAAAAAAAAAAAAGAAAGAAACAGCAGCAATAAAATACTAGAAAGCAAAGAAACAAGATTTTTCAACACAGCTAAATAGCTTGCCAAAACACTTATACTCAATAATAGTGTAATCAAAGCAACAGATGGCTAAGAGCTAATGGAACAGAAAGGCATCAGGAACTGTCGTAAAGAATTATTTCATGAAACATCAAGCACTTTTCCAAAGTTTACCAAGCCTAAGGCTATCAACGTGACAGCAATTTGAAAGAAAGTATCTGGCACCTCTGAGGACAGATCAGCTAGGGCAAGTAGTCCATAACAATTAAAAAGTTTATCCTACAATGCTGCATTTGAGTTTAGAAAGAGTATAAATTCAGAATAGAAATCAGACAAAATGCTAAATCTGGCAGGCTGTAAGGAAATGGGGGCATCTGACCCAAATCAAGCTTCTTAAAATGCATTTTTCACCTACATCTTACACAACCTGACCAATCTCTACAGTTCTCCACGGTAACCAATCTTTTGGCCAGTTAATCTGAAGATGAGGCTTCACTACAAAAACAAACGAACAAACAAACAAACAAACAAACACAAAACACAGTTATCATTTTCTGACAAGGGCCAGAGAGTATCACCTCTGTTGCCTCCATGCAACTTCAACTTGCACCTGCCGACTGAAGCACAGAAATATAAAGACACAAAATCTCATCAGTAAGTCTGAGCTCTGGACAGCAGCTTGTCACCAGGTGTTTTCTCCCATTGTAGAATATCCTTACGTACGTGCTCACTCTGTTAACTGGTTAAACAAAGCCATTACAAGCAACAAAAATCCTAGGTTTTACTTCTAATTAAGCCTTAGCAGTTAAGATTAGGGATTAGCTACCAGAGAGCTGTAATTGGTTTGTTTTTCTCCTCTGTTTATAAAAAAATCCAATTTCAGACAAACACCCTTCAAATGGTATGTTCCAAATGATTTAAATACCTAAAAGCCCATCTGTGGTTTGTTTTTTTTGTGTGTGTGTGTGTTTTTTTTGTTGTTTTTTTTTTGTTCCCTTGCTAGTCTTTGCAATAAGATAATAATTACCTGTGCAAGTGACAGCCTCTCATTTCTGGAATCCGTGTTACATATTGTCAAAAGCTCTGAAGTGCCCTCAAATATGTTAAAGGGACTAACTTAAAAAAGTTATTTTAAATTATTTTCAATTATTGTTTTCATGTTTAACTGTTTGGGAAGGATACCTGCAGCAGGAAAGAAGGGGGACAGAATAGGACAAGAATAAACAAGTGCCTGACTTCTTCTAAGCAGAAGACGTTTTTCATCATCTAGGAGCCTCAGCATTTTGCTGCAAGATTTCTGCTTTCCGATGCAACATACTGTACAGTTCTATATGCCATTTCAAAATAACCCAAAGCTTTAAATACTTTGTTATCATAAGAACAACTCCAAATGGGCGATTATGCAGAATTTCAAGTGGCATTGAGTAGCAGATCAAGAACACGATGAAACACCCTTTTCTCAGTGGAGATTGAGACAAAGAACAGGTTTTTAACCTGAGAAAAAGGCAAAACGAATTATATCATCTTGTTTAGATAAGTATCATGTCTTTTCGATCAGATTTTTCACTCTGCTGTATGCAGATGTGGCTTATTAATGCTTGATACGTTCTCCTTGGATCACCTAATTGCATTATTTCAGAACCTGTTAACAATCAACAGCCAACAGCACAAACCCCAAATAGAATTACAGTCTGGAAAAGGCATTTAACAATAACATACTACCTTATCTGGGGAGAAAGAGCCTCGCTGTAGCCTTAGTTTTGAAGAGAGACAGATACACAAAAGTACCAATTAAAAAGACTGGGATGGATTATACAGAGATGCAGCCAAAGCTGGGGTCACTCTCTGCTCAATTCTATCTGTGGAATCCGAGCAGAATTTCATACACGCTGTTTACCTGTGGATATTTAAACCAAATTAGAAATCCTTTTAATCAAACTGGTATAAAACGTTTGAATGGACAAGGACTTCGGAGGAAGAATACTTTATATCAATTTTTATTAAATTCATTCTGTAGAGACAAGACCACTGTAACTGAAGCACTGTGATGTCACTGACGAAGAAAAGCCTCTGCAGTTCTCAGTCCAATTTCACCTCAACTATTTTCAAAGAGATCTAATCTTAGCTTGCCTTTCTTGATCTCTAGCAAGGCAAACAACACTTCCTCATTTCACAGCTCCACCTTATCCATTTCCCATTTCATCCTCCAACCCTTCTGTACAGTCTTGTTCTCCTAACTGCTCCTTCCATTCACATCTTTCTTTTTGCAGCTCGCTTCAGCTCCTAAACTTAGTTTCCAGTCCCCATACTGACACACACCGTCCTCAGGCTCCTCCATTCTACCCTTACAGCATATTTTATTTACAAAGCCTTTCACAGTTGAGCTGCTCATAGCAGTGGCCCATGCCTCTCCGCATATAAATGGGTGAATCAATTACCATATTTGCATTAATTATCCTAACAGCATTAGAATCAGATACCTTCCTGTCCCTTTACATATTAGGCAGCCTTCGCGCCGTTCCAGTTCTGCAATGTGGTCAGGGCTGCCCAAGACGTACCAGCTGACACGTTTCCAGTCCACTGAAAGCACCTAAACAGATGGACAGCCAGAACACACGAGCAGACTATGCAGCAGCCTCTAATTTGAAATCACTTCTGTCTGCAAAGAAAGCTGAACTCAGTGTTATTAAACATCCCTGTGTTTTCATGACGGATATTCTACGAGGAGTAATTTTTTAGTGATCACGAATGACATTTACTAATTGGTACGAAACCAAACTAAGTGCTTCCCATTTCAGAATAACTGGTCTCAATGGAAAGATCTAACACTCAGGGTAGTTTCTTATGGCTTTCTAAGGAGCTCTGATTTTTTTCCTGAACACACACGATGCATTGCTAATTCCAGTAGATATGTAAAACAAGTACAGCTAACCATACTCTTTGAAAAGCATTACCAAGCTTGAGTTACTATGCATTTAAAACATCACCTACAATGGAAGATTAAGTTTTAACATTTTGCTGGCAAATGGCCAGATCAATCAAGATGAACCTTCAAAAAAAAAAAAAAAATAAAGGACCATGAGTGAATTTAAAAATCATCCAGCTGTTCTCGTATAAAACTGTCACTAAACAGAATATAAAGATTTTGGCAAACAGCTGAGTGATGAATCATAGCAGAGTGAAGGGATATAAAACATTAATGACTTCTCAATTTTCACCTATTACTTTACTATAAAAGACAGTTAGGTAAAAATATTGTACAGATCAGATGTATTTTCAGGAATACCCATTTATAGGAACTATTTATACACCACTTTCTTGCACTATCATAAAAACAGGAACAGAAATGATGGGATTAGCAGGGCCACAGAATAATAAATCCTTACAAATAAACACCGGAAAGTGCAGGCTATTTGTTGTGCTGCACTGAAAAGTACAGTGAAGTACTTGCAAATACTCCATTATCCAGTCACAGATTTTTTGGTCTAATTCTGCATTTATGAGTCACAAACACCTACAGGAAAAAAAAAAAAAGGAAAAAAAAAACCACAGACACATAATCTGTCAATCCGTTTTGATTAACCACTTACACAGGCTAGGAGCAGCAAACTTTATAAAAATACTGTTCCACGGTTGGACACCAATTACATTAAGCTTCCTAAATTACCTCTGTATAGGACAAGTGCACAATGGTGAAGTGATATAAAGCTTTCTACATCACATCTGAAAGCAAACAAATTCTGCACAATCCCATAATCTGTTTGTAAATTCAGTATACATATTTTAATAAATGCATAGATCCATCAAAATCTGAATGACCAGAATCTCACTGTAGAAAGAGAGAACACCCATGTCCATTACTGCCACCGTTTTATAACCCAGCAGTAAAAAAGTAAGTCACAAGGTGAAAATAAAACCTCTGTTTATTTTACAACTATTTTCCTACAAGTATGCACAGTATAAAAGATGAATCTGCTAGTTTAGAATGACTTCTCCACCACTAAGTCTTTTTATTCTTTTTTTCTTAATAACTCTTTAAGAAAAGAGGTATTTCTCTTATTTAAAATCAAATCAAATCAATTTCTCCTTTACATATTTTCTAGTTACCAAATGTTGCTTTCCAATACTTCTACTAGCAATGAACATGACCAAGAAACATTACAAAATGCATCCAGGAACTTAAATGACTTCAGGAAAATTAAATTCTTTGGGATTCGCACTCACTGTGCATTTTTCGGATATCCCCACTGGACACTGCATTTAATTTAGTGATTAATCACTGACATTCCAAACATTCAATTTTTTTTATATCACATTCATACATGTAAGTGTACTTACACTGTTTTATGTATCAGCATTGTGCAGAAATAATTAGAAAGTTTTAAAAGGCACTGTGAATGTGACAGGAGAACAAAGCGAATCTACCAGTTTTAACATTTATAGCAATACCACATTCATGTCATTTTTTATCTTCTACTTGCTTTACCAGTAGAAACAAAATGCATTTGAGGTTTTCTTTAGCAAGGGCACAGGGAACAAGTATCAGGTGATTTGGGATCAAATACCACATTGACATCATGCTTCACATTTTCCATCTGGAAAATAAAGACAATAATCCACAACCGAGAGCTATGCTAAAGATATATTTATTTAATTATTGCTGCAAGCATCATGAATAACTTCTTTTCAGTTTTATGAATAATTAATTATTTCAAAGAAGTGAAATATCTGTCCACAATTTCTTAAAACACAAACAAACAAAAAATAAAAAACAGCTGGAAAATCAAGTTCTATTTTGTAGTGAATGTGTCTAATCAGCCATAAAGAACAATACTGTTAACATAGCATTAGAGTAGATTAAATAATTGGGCATTTTTAGGTCCCAGACCATAAATACATTGTAGGATATATAATTGCATGTCTGAGCCCAGAAACACATTTTCCCCTAGTGAAAAGCAAGAACATGTATTTTCTTCTGAACACCTCTCTGTACACTTCCTTCCTCTCCAACTCTGCCTCTGGAGTATCTGACAAACACTTTTACTTTTTAAATGCTGAAGATCCTCTTTCATTTGAAGCTGTTGTCGTGACAGGTTTCCATAGTGCTTCCCTGCAGCAATCACTGCTTCTGCCTTCTCTATTTCTATTTTAAAAAATAACTCTGACTAGCAAAAAAAAAGGAAAGATTTGGGAAAAAAAAAAAAAGGGGGGGGGGGGGAGCTTAAATAAATTGCCTCTGCATTACAGCCAGAACAGCAGCAGAAAGGAAGCAACGCTGAACGATGATGTTTGCTCTCCCATACCCCTCTGCAGGTTTAAGTCACCAAAGTAAAGGCAAGCTTATTTTTAAAATCAGTTCCAACCACGTTAATTCCTTGGTAAGAAGTAATAGCAGTGCAGTTAATGAAAATTCGGGGAAAACAGCAGTTCTTTTAACGGCTTCAATGTGTTTTTAAGTTATAGGGAGAAAAAAACAATCTGCTGACTGGAGATTGGACTCAGGATGCAACTGTGAGCACTGAGGCCTCAGTGCACAGTGTCCTGAACCCATAGCTTCCCAGCTGCCAAGGACATGCTGTCCCCACCGGCCTACAGCTCTTCCTCCATTTTACCCATGAATGTTGTTTCCCTTGGGTCTATACCATCTCTATCAAGTAGATCCAAGATCTCAGCACAACTGAGTTGTCTCATCTGCACAAGTAAATGATAAAGTTCATGCATTCCTGTAGAAGTTGACTTGGACACGCTGTAGTGACGAGCCCTTGAGTGGCCAGAGCACTTCTTAAAATGAGAAACAGTGCAAAGCCCCTCAGGCATGGTACGGTGCTGGGCCTCACTCCCTGAAGATGTGCTTCAGTGCCTGTGATACAGAACACAAGCACCTTCCTTCCAAGCAGCCACCCATGCCTAAAGGGAAGACTCAGGTACTAAAGCTCAGGAAAGGTATTTGCTTGTGAATCCTGGCAAAACAATTCCTTTAAGAACTGTAAATGCGTGCCTGGGTGTAGGAGAAAGGCCGGTTTTTGTACACTGACCTTTCTCTCCCCCTCCTCATTTTTATTGATGTAACACTTACTGTGTGTGGCAAGATCTAGGAGAGTTATAAATCTCACTGGGCCTCTGTTTTTCATCGCAAAACACAGATGTTGGTACTTCACAAAGATGCTGAAAGGGCAACAGCAACTGTAAGGAATTCCGGTAATACGGATTATGGATTTATTGAGTGGAGATCAAACTCAAGGTAAATCTTTACTGAAAGCACCAACCCCTCATCTCAAAACACATAATAGGGAATACCAGAGAACAGCAGCAGTATTTTACTGTGCACACCTGGAAACAATGTGCAGTAAAGATGAAACTTGGCACAGGGGATTTCTGGCAGATGTGAAAACATTTTTCAGTCTTAGTACATGTTTTCCTTCTGCTTGAAACTTGAATAACGTTCATGATCAAAACAGATGGTTATTGATTTGTCAGGAATACAAAGAATTAATATGATGAAATGTTACAACTCAGTGCTATCTCTGAATGAATTCGTCCATTAAAACCCATCACACATTTGTAACAGCTTGCACCAGGACTAAACAATACAAGACAGCTGAGCACATCAGCTAAAAATTGCATTTTCTCTACTTATATACCAGTAAATAAGGCCACAAGGAGTGACAAAAAGCAGATACTGGAAGCTATATACAACTATGTGTAATATTTCATTTATAGATAATATTTCATTTAATGTTAGATATTCACTTTTTTCAGAAAATAATATGAATATTTTATCTTTTACATGAAACACGGTAACCTCTGATCTTCAGTACCTCTGAATACTTTGGTAAACCTAACAAAGTAGTCTTAGTTTTCTGGTCAGCCAGATGTCCTGAATAGAGATCAAAATGTCATCTATATCATAGACTGTTGTCAAAATAGGTGATGAGTGAAACAAGATGATTTTTTTTTTAAAAAGGAAGTCTAAAGGAATTCCCTGAAAGAGATATTCAGCATGTAGTACTGCCCTCCTTCTGTGTTCAAATAGACCAGTAGTATGTCATACAAATTGTTAATAACAGCAAACTAAGAAGTTAAGATCAAAAGTGTACAATTCCAGTTTTAATATGATGCCACTATCATCAATAGAGAAATGGTACAGCTGATAGATCTGAGAGATTTGGGGAGCTCTGGACTGAAGGAAATTGTCTACTGTCCCCTTCAGCTTATTAATGTAGCAAGATATTGACTATGTAACTGCAAGTGTTAAATTCTGCAGTGTATAGACGTTCTGGCACTTCACTCAACCTACAGAAGTACTGTGTCCATCCTCCCTGAATTCCCATGTTACTCATATTTTCAAAAACCTAACTCTGATACAGAAATAGGAAACCTGTATTATCTACCCATAACCTGTACTTAAATTTCTAAGATGCGAGCTATAGTCTATCCTTGCTTCACACGATTCTATTATCTATACATTTGCACTACATTAAGTGAGTGAGTGGGGGTGGTGAGTGCAGCACAAATGTTTTGAGAGAAATTCCTGACTGGATGCCTCCAAATTGATTGTAGTATCTTAGGAGAACATTACATGTACTCCTCAAAAGGCTGACGATTTTTCTCTTTGACTACACCTAACAGAGCTTACAGAACACTCCTTACACGTGTACTGAGTAAACCCCAGCAAACCATGAGCATACATCCCTCGGCCCATATGGGCTGTATTTCAACCTTATGCTCTATTTGAAAAGCTTTAGTAAATACCAACTTCCAGTTTAAACATATACATTTATGTATGCTTCTGAAATATTGACATTATTGAAACACATGTTGATTACGTTTACTTGGGAAAACATTACTCAGGTTTGGATCTCTACCATGCTCATCAATAGAGAGCACCTTTCTTCAGATATCATTCTCTGTTTCAACAAGCTTAAATTCTTAAGTTTCCCACTCTATTTAATAAGCTTTCTACATAAAATCCATTTAATCAATCTGCCCACTTTGACGTTTTTGTTTACTTAAAATTATTATTATTATTATTATTATTATTATTATTATTATTATTATTATTATTATTATTATTATTATTATTATCTCCTACTCTATACATTACCCGCATTTCTCTTGTGGTTTTTACTTATTACAGCCAGTCACTGATGAACTCTGCAGGTAAGAGGGATCCAGATAATGATTACTTAAGAAAACCATTATTCAGATTTTCAGCATTCTGACAAACCCCTATGATTCCCTCTGTACTTCCATCTTAAAATCATGCTGCCAGCCTATGAACACGAAAGAGCGAAGTGCTAGTACAGAATGTCCTTGCACCCAGTGTGCTGACAGGTTCATGGGATTATGAACATATGAAACAGAACTGAACTGATGATTAGTTTACAGTATCGAGTATTTTCCATTATTGGTAAAGAAACACACCACTATCTGTTCCATCTATGTGTGTCGTTTTGGACTTCTACCACCCATCCTTTATACCCCTACTGCTGCTTATCATTTCCATTACCCCGGTTTTGCAGTCTTTCATCTCTAACAGCTTTGATAGACCTTGATTATTCCAAGGAAGATGATTTGCACAGTGTAACTGTAGAAAAACGCAAGAATGCCCAGAGTATTAAATTAAAATTGGGTGTTAAATCGCTTGTAGGAAGCAGCTGAGCTCCTTCTTTCCCAGTGATAGCCTGCTAAGAAAAATCATCTGCTGCTAAGCCAGCACCTCCTCCAGCTGACAATCCTGAAAACCATACCTTTGCATATCCACCTTCCACAACACAGGTCTTACACTGGTGTATTTAAAGCCTCCATATGCATCAGTGCTCTGTTACCTTAATTCTAAAAGGAAAAATTGCTTTGCTATCTGTTGAAACACTAACATTACGTTTTTCAGCAGTACATCCTCAGTGGTTGGTGGGTATGCCTACACTACAAACAGCTCCCAGTCCTGACAGTACTAAACAAATAATCAAAATTATCTGCCTTAAAGGAATTGCAAACAGGTAAGTTAACAGATAGGTTAGTGATTATTTATTTTTTCAATTCTTTAAATATAATTGCACATCCTCTATAAAAATGTCCCTTAGTTCTTGGCGATTGCATACACAATTAGAGGAATTCTCAAGTCATATTTGTCACCCTTCTCTTTCACCTTAAAATGTACAGTTAACTCACAAGTCAGTCTTCCCTAAACAATATGGTTTTATACCCACATATGTTTTCATTAATAAGGGTGGAGAATGAGGAATGGTAATCTGAATGAGGAATGGCAACAGTCATACAAAAAACGCTGGAGCCTGTAGGCATGCACATGCTATATTATTGAATTTTAACTTGGTGTGAAGAGTACAGATCTCTTCACATCAGCAATACATTGTGCCAGATTTTATTGGTTCCAGAGAATTTATTTTAGTAATTCCTACAACGTCCATAACAGACCCTGGGTGTAATACAGAAATCCAAAAAAGATTTTGCTTCCTTCTTGCCTAGTCTTTTTTTTTTCCAAACTTTTTCTACTAAAGCTATGTAGCATTCAGAAATACAATTAAATCAAAACACCTTGTACAATATGATTTTTAAATGTATTTAAATGTAATAGAATATGTCCTTCACAGATATAAACCATTTCCTATTAAACTGAATAGCTGGTGTCAAAAAAATTTCCCTGGTGAGATGCAAAAAGAAAAAACATACATTTCTCAGATTTTTTTTCCCTCTTCTCTACACAGTGAGTGTAAAAAACACTGTCTTTCCAAAGTATATAGAGAAAGGAAATCCAGAGCATATACATGACCATTTGTTTCTGTGCCTCTGATAGCTTATCTTGGATTCAGATGAATCAGAAATAAGCTAAAAATATTGGTTATCATGGGAAAAAAATGCATAATACAGTCTTTCATGTTTTAGCATTTCAGAGTAAGAGCCTGAAATAGTACTCCTCCCACACTCAAAAATTTGAAAATATGCAAAAATTCCCATGTGCAACTTTATTATCTATTATTGAAGTGGAAAAGTGACAACATTGGCAAAATTTTGCCATTTTTGGTAATAAAGTAGGAAAGCAAATGAATTGGCTTCAGTCCTGATTTTTCTAGTGAACAGCTGGGAAGGAGGAGGCAAACAGCAGCATCCCAAAAGCCAAACTGAAAAAGATGAGGCACAGATTGAGAAAAGGTAAGAAGAGTGCCCAATTCTTTTTGGCTTGATATAAAGCAGGCAAAACAAATCAAAAATAAATAACGGAATCTGTAACCTATCAATAACAACCTTTAGTGGTTATAGCATATATTTATCTCTTAGTTTAGGTGAACACAAATAGAAATGCAGAAAAACAGCATTATCTTAGCATCATATTACCTCCATCTATGCACAAACTATATATGAGTCTTTAAAACATTCTCATTCTACCTAATATTCAGTTTCTATCTTACAAACGAAATCAATCGCTGGCTTTGCACTTTCTTCACATTAGATTCAGGCATTTGTATATAGAAAAAAAGGAAAAACGTTCCCACAGTGAGGAAGTAAAAATCCAGCTGGAATATCTGATCTGTCTGAACTATTCCTGAGTATATAAAAATGGATGTGGAGTTATGTGCATCCATATAAGAGAGATCTATTGTAAATTAGCAGTTAATGTTCAAAATCTTCACATGTAACATATATATTTTTAAAAAACTAATTTACTACTAATATGTAAATAAATTATCTCAATAATCCCATATTGGTATATAAATTTCATAGAAATCATTTTTAAATAAAGTATATTACGGCAAAATTAATTGTGTGATTCAGTTGAACTCAGGAAATATCCTTGGCCATAACCAAAGAAACTTTCATATAGACTGAAGTATTTTAAAAAATTACATAACCAATGCCATCTGAAAATATCTACAGTTTATCTGGAAATCAACTAGGATAGCAATTTTAATTATCTGTATACTAAAGGCACTTACTAAATGGCAAATTCGGTATTAGTCTGGGACTGTTTTCTTATACCTAGACTCAGAGGAGTTTGGATTTTATACTTCAGTTAATTAACATCTTTTTCCCCCCACTGAGTAAGTTGCCCCAGTTGGCAACACAGCTGTCTACGGCTATTATCAAAACTATAGTTAAGGCTACATTTGTATAACTAACAAAACATGCATACTGTAAAAAAATAAGGTTTTAAAAATATTCAAATGTTGCTGTTGCGTCTGTGCTAATTAAGAAATTGATTATTTTAAAAATATATATTGTTATGATTCTATTATGGATTCTACCAAACAAATACTGCTTCCCCACTAGTTCCTGTGGCTGGCTGCATCCTAAATGCCTTCCCCTCCGACACCAGGGACTACCTGTGGAACAGCACCAAGCAGTAACACCACACAGGATCCTGCAGGATCAATACTCCCCACTATTTCTACTGACTCAGTGTCTGACCTTCAGCAGCAATTTATCCGGATCTCTGTTTGACCATCTCTAAAACAACAGTCAAAGGTTTCTGCAGTCTCCAGGGTATTTTGCAGGATTACTACCTGTACCACAGATATCCTGAAATAAAAGCTAGACACACAGAGGAAAAGTTATTAAAGTTCCGGTTTCTTTCGGTCATTCCCTTCTCTGAGATGCTGGCACCTCCGGAGCCAAGGAAGTTGGAATATGAGAGAGATGCATAATTTTAGAACTGTTTGTTTTGGTGTCATTTTTTCTAACAAAGGCCACCTATTATATTAACAAGGCATTTTCAAGCTTTATTATTATTATTATTATTACTATTATGTGGAGGTACATATTAATGATCAATGCTATTACTTTTGCTCTGATTGTCTTGACCAAATATGACCCTATTCCAGCAGCTTTACAAAAATAAATCCTCGGTAATGTTTACAAAATATTTCATAGGGCTAAGTCCAAAAACAACTACAAAAACAAATCTGATTTTTTTAAGCGAAAGTTTTCAAAGGATGAAAACAAATAAGTTTTAGGTGCAAGCATAAAGAAGAGTTTCCATTTGGATGTAAGATTCAAGAGATTTTGTTTCCTTAAGCCAAATTCAAGCAAGAAACTGTAATGCTCAAAACAGTGCAGTAAATTTCATGCTGTTAGATCTAAGCAGAGAAAAAAAAAAAAAAAAAATGTTGTACTGATTATAAGATCAAATGGGCAGCTCACAAGCATAGCTGGCAACACATCACATCACTCCGTGGCATTCTGGAGCCCTGCTGCCAGTCAGCAAACACCTTGCTCCATTAATCATTATCACATCAGAGCGGCCAAGTTCAAGAGAAGACCAAGCTGCTTTTCCCATAAAATTAATGTAATTGAGCAGGGTTGTACACGAGATTTATGAAATACACACAGCTTAAATACACAGGGGGACAGTACGAGGAGAATGCAGAAAGAGAAGCAGGATGCTCAAAGTGTCAACTAGAGGATATGCCGCTGGCTCTTCTGAGAGTTAAGATCCAAGCGATGTCAGCTCCTTCCTTCGTGAGGCTGAGCACCCGACCGGTACCTCACTGAGCTGACTCCGCTACCTTGACTTCCCTGGGGAAGATGATAACAACAACGAAACTTAACTATCAGAAAGAGGCAGCAAGAACACACTCAATAAATGCTTTAACCTGAACATGCACTCTCCCTCTCTGTCTTCCATGTCGTATTTGCCGTCCCTGTGTATTTAAACTCTGTGGGGTTTTTTTGAGTCTATAACACCCTGCATTAATTCTCCTAGAAAAATAAATAAATACATAAAAAATAAAATAAAATAAAATAAAATAAAATAAAATAAAATAAAATAAAATAAAATAAAATAAAATAAAATAAAATAAAATAAAAAAGTTTTTTTCTCTGCACAATCAGTGTACTTTTTCTGAATGTATCCACAACAGGTAGCAGTTCACTCTCCATACAGTAATTCCATACACTAATTCCAATGACATTGCTGACAGTTACAAGGCTGGATTAAGAGAAGTACCATAAAGTCTTATCACAAAATTAAATAAAAGTTATGTGCTTTAATCCTTGGAAATCAAAATTGGTCTGTTTTTACACTGAGAAGCCTAATAACTAGATTTGCTCTAACCATAGATTATGTTCATCTATACCTCCAGCTACTTTCCATACCTCCCTTGTGTTCTCTCTCCCCTAGTTCATTTTAAGTAAATAGTCAACTAACCATACAAAAACAACACCTTCATATTATTTCAGAAAAAAATAAAAGTAAGTGAAAATACAAGATTAATTCTCCAGTCTTTCCTTATTTACCAAAGAAAATTTCTTGAAACGTAATAAATTCTAAAGAGAATGCACAATGAAATACTTCAGAAGGCCATGTAACAACTGTGGTTCCTGGAAAAGTGGTGAATTCATCTTACTAAAAAGTAGGATTTCATCTTACTCTTCCTCCGAAGTGTTTGCAAAGGCATATTTCACCCTGTCAGCTCCTTGACATGCTGACGTCTGGATCATGGCCCTGATTACGGCACATCTTGAGGCTAAAATGCTGTAGCTGAAAAAACTGCAGAGGTCAGATAAGGTGATCTAAGCCTTTCCTGACCTGGATCTATTTCACTGTCATAAATAAACTGAACTATTTGAATTGTTCTATTAGCACCGATTACTGGAATTTAAGTGCAAATCAAATAATTCTGGTCTGGACAAAACAATCTTTAAGATGACCTAAGAGTACTCCTCTAAAGTTGCATATAGCCAAACAATAAGTATACTTTTCTTTTTTCAAGTTCTCTCACACTATTATTTTTTTGGCAGAATTGTAGAGGGGAAGCTTTACGCAAAAACATCAGCAGTTGAACCCACTTAAAATAGTCCATTTAATAGCATGGTCAACCACAGCCCATTAAAAGGTCTGCTAACAAAAAGTGCTTTTGCTCTGTTTTGCACTGTTTGCTCTTTGGGTTTTTTTGGGGGGTAGAAATACGTGGGATATTCATAAACCTCTAACAGTTATTACAAGAAATAATAAACATTTCATTAGGAGTTCCTGACTCCAGTAAAATAGTATCAGATCAATCGAGACAAGTTCTGAATATATTTAAAACACAAGAGGTTTAGCTCGTATTGTAGATCTTAGGACAAACTATGGCAAGGATTCCTATGACTTGAGAAAGCCATATTCCTTTATCTATTCCCATTTGCCATACTGACTTATCCTGTTTCGCTAAGGAGGTGATGAATCCTTGTTCACTACCCTTGTTTGCTAATGAAGCACATAAGGCAGCACTGAAGAAATTATGGTTTCTTATTGCTCATTTGAACTTTGCTTGTTAAATCATTACATCAGGGAGAAGCTAGCGTCTGTTTACACATAAAAAATCTCAAGGACAATATAAATATTCTTTAAGCCTCTAAGGGACTAAAGGATGATCTGATAATGTAAAAATAAATCCTAAAATACACCGGCTTCTTCTCCAGACATAAGTGTGGCAGAGTCCTATGCATTCATTCCAAATTGGCAATAGGAATTCAAAGAATAACACTAATCCTGCTCCAGTCCGGTAAACTGGATCAGTTTCTCTATTATCAGCCTCTGTGGACATCCGTGTAAGGCATCATCCTTCACTCTGCCATGATGATAATGATTGAACAGTTCTTGTATTAAAGGACCATGCTTTAGCTCAAGCATCAGCGAAGTGCTGAATTTCATCAGCAGGCATTAAGATGACTCTCCAAGGAGATGCAATTTAAACATAGATTTATACTCCACAAATGCATGTTTTTCATTAAGAAAAGCTGAAAACAGCATCTTCAACACTCAGCCTTGTTTCTACTGCATGCTTTAAGTCTTAGCATTGCATTTAGAATTGGTCGAGGGTACAAAGAAAAAAAAGCTGGACCTCAAGCCAATAAAAAATGCATTTGTTCAGTCAGACCCATTCTTTTATATGGCTACAGACAAAAGGAATATGTATTTTCTTACACTTCATTGAAGGTCAGCTAGTCCTTCCTAGCAGAAACAACCACACTGTACAGATCTTTAATGCTTGCAGAAGTTTCTGACTTCAAAGCTTGAAATGGTTGGGTTCAAGCTAATGTTCAGAACTAAACTAAAACCAGGCTGTACCTACACAAATTCTCTTGTAATTCCTCACAACTCCTCTGAACTTTGTGGAATTGTTCTGACATCGAATATGATATCCCTTTTATTAAAACTCTAGATCAGAGACTTTATACTATACTCCTTGGGGAAAAATGCTGCTAGAGGAAGAGCATAATTTTCTCCAGGTGTAGCTCGCTTGCTTTTTAAAGGAAAAAAGAGAGGCAAGAAAATTTGTATTAAAGGGGGCACGACTTTTTTCAGGGGCCTGTATTAATATAAACCCAAATAGGGACAATCGGGTTCCAATGGACTCCTGGAAGGGAAACATTTGGACTAATAATAGCTCTTTCCAGTACCAATGTCATTTGGATAAACAGCGTGACATCACTTATGTCATCCGGTTATACCAAACCAAGGGTAACTGTAGCAGCCAGCGGGTGAGGATGAATTGTGTAGATATTCATCAGTTAAACTGCCTTTAATACTTATTTTACATGAGAATAAATTTGTTCAGAAGAAACCTGTTTGAGGACTCAAGATTTCTCTGTTTATCTTATTATGACTATTATTTCTGAAAGAGAACCTATTGTGTTATGTACAGAGTTATTACTATTAGTATTAAATTCCTAAGCTTGAAAAATATAGCAAAATTACTGCATTACTCAGCAAAGTTGTAATCTACACTCACTTAAGCAATAACCAAAAGTAAGTTTTCATTGACCTCCTGATACTATGTGCCCCTGCCAAGTCTTAGCATGATGAGAATATTAAAGCATGACAAAGATTTTTATTTTTTTAATTGTCAAAATATAGTTACTTTGGTTACTAAGTTGTATAGTAAGTTACTAAAGTGAAAGTAATTCACCTTATAACAAAATCCATTCCTTTCTTCCAATCTAGCAAGTTCTTCAGAGATTATTCAGACTTTTAATGGAATTACTGTGACATACATTAAAAATCTTGAAATTTACATTTTAAATGTCATTGTTTCTGAGATGTTCTGTACTAACAACTTCATAGATTCTGATGTTAATATTTAACAAATTGTTAAATATTGTTAAAAACAAAATAAAATCTGTATTTACAGGAGAGGACAGCTTTTACAAAATTGTACTACATACTAACATTCCTTTATTTTTTCCTGAGACCACTGAGAAACCTTAACTAGCATATGCTGCTAACCTCACTAACTCAAAGTTCAACATTTCAGAACTAATTCTAAATCTGCAACAGCAATTTAGTCTTATTCTGCCTGCTGTTAGTGGCATTCAGAGATGCCATCTGATTTAATTACACTGAATATAAGTTTACTTTTACACCAGGTTAACTATTTAATGGCTTTTGTGTGATATTCCTGATCAGGTTAAAGGTATGTCTACATCAGTATTCTGCCTCCACTAATGGCTTCATAAATAATTAAGGAACCACTTTCAGTCAAAAGTTTTCCATCGGGACTCTTTTCTATCAAAAATACATATGCAGAAAGGTGATGCTTTTTGAAATGAGGCTTTGATTTTAAAAAAATAGTCTTTTTCATGAAAGAAATAGCAAATATTCAATTTCAAAATATTAACATTCATTTTTAGTGTTGACGGAATATGAACATAGAAATTTAAAAATCAAAATCAGCATCTTATCTGAGGGAAATGTGTTTGTCTTCAAATTCTTTTCCCTCTCTTAAAGTCTCATTTCAAAGGACTTCTCACTACTTAATATGATCTTGCTTTAAAATTACACTTTTCCCTGTTGTCAAGAATTTGATCAATCCATAAATCTAAAGGAGCTCTGGCCAATTTTGTAGAGAAATTCACCCCCCAAAGCACAATCTACTAAACTACAGTAAATCAAGATTATTAAAAATAATGAAATGAATTAAAGAAGTATAAATGTTGGTCAGTTTCATAAAAACTGGGAAGTCTAACAGATACCAACTTTTCTGTGTAACAGTCACTGTTTTAGATAATTCCTTATATTTTATTGGTTCAACTTATCTGACTTCTAAGCCAAATAACCTCACAGTATCTTCTTGTAACAGTTGTTTTGTTTGTTTGTTTTTTATACCCCTACACTTTCTTGTTCTCTTTTTGAAACACTTCTGAATGCTACTACTGAGACAGTGATTTGTCCAGTTTAGAGTATTCTGAACATAGCTGTATTCCCAAATTATATAATTACATGAATATCTTCTATATATCTTCTTTGGAAAAGCAGATGTATTTTCCCCAGCATCTTCCACAGCGAGTCAAAAGGAATAAAAGAAAGCACCTTCTCAGCAACATCTCTGATGTTTTTAATTATTCTCTTGACCAGTAGTATCAGTAGTGTTTGGTTTTTTTTTAAGTGTTAGCTTTGTGCTTAGGATAACGCTTAGGAATTTTTTGCTGCTTATTGTATCTTTAAGTAGTCACTCTTAAAATCTGTAACCTCTATTATTTCTAGCACATTTCTCCCGGTTAATATATATACATTCTGCAGGGATACACACACTCCAAAAATACGAAGTTACAATTAGAAGGAAAACAGCTTTCTAAAACAGTTCAAAAGAGTCATAGCTATAAGTGGAGATAAATTTGGCTACCATGTGCTCAAGAAACTGACTGTTCAGATGTAAAGATTTCAAAGTCAAAGACTCAAACTTTTCTGGAAAAAAAAGGAAACTGAAAGCCCAAAGAAAACGCTACCAGTTGTCCATCCCCTTTTTTCAGGGACTGTTAGCAAAGATCCATTCACAAATGTTGACCTGTGTGATTAGTAAGAAAGAAAAAAAAAAAAAAAACAGTAAATGTGACTTGAAGAAGTCAGGGCTAATAGCACCTTATAGGAAGATGAGAATAATTAAACAGCAACTGCTGACCTAGTCCATCACCCAGACTTCAAAGTGGTGACTTGCAGTAAGAAAAAGCACAAAAGCTATAATGAATCACGGCTGTATCTCCACGAGATAATGCAAAACTCTTCTAGAGTTCATACACTTTCGCATCCAATTTAACGATTGGTCAGAAACTGTATTTAAACTCCAAATATGTGAATTAAAAAAAAAAAAAAAGTTTTTGGAGCAGGTTATGTTAGATCCATTTTAGCATCTCATTTAGCTGTCAGAGAACCAACCATAGTAGCCCACAAAAATGTCTGATCTCACTTCTTACCTGCATGTGCCCAACTACATACAAAAGTACAACAAGAATGAGTAGGATAATATGCATACTAGTTAGTAGACAGTCCAGGCTTTTCATAAATGCTTTAATTTATTATAGAGGAGTTCTGCTATACATTTACCGCTGATGTGTAATACACTTTAGAAAATGTACTCCAACTTTGGCATTGTCTACAACTTATTTTCTCTAATCCATCTGATTTACAGGAGTTGTAAATACGTAAGTATTAATTCTGTTCTTAAAATAGCTGTCAGCAGCGGGGGCTGAAGAAAGAGAAGAGAGCTCACTGATTCATTGCAAAATGTAATAAGGAGTATTCTACTATTGTTCTCCATGAATGATATAGGTTGTAAATGTTTTCATTAGCCAAGCTGTAGTACTTTAAGAACACAACTTACAGGTAATGATTGCAAGTTTATTAATTAAAGTATGCTTCACTAATTACGTCCAGAAAGTACCTTAATTGCCAATTTACCTGAGCAAATTCCCAGAAACTTGAGTTGAAATCCAAACAAGACATTAAGGAGTTTAAAGTTCTGGTATAACGAAGTCATTAGCACTAGTAGTATTCTGAAATTAGCATCTCATACATTACATTTCTGTTCCTCAAAACTAGACCATCAAATAGCACTGTAATATTATACAGTCTTGTTGCCACAAAGTAATAACTTATTTACATTTGACTGCACAGTTAAATTACCTTTTGATATGCACAAGGAAATTTTAATATGGTGCTAAATAAAGCTGAGATGGCTTTGTCAGAACCAAATCATGCCAAACCAAAGTAATTTATTTCTGTGACAGAGTAACGTATCTTTGAATGGGAGATGGATAACACATTTTGATTTGAAGCACAGATGACACTATTTTACGTGACTTTCTCATAAGCAAACCAAGAAAACATGGTATATATTGAATTGCCATAAGATGGACATAAAGAATTGGGTTACAATTATAAAGACTAGTGATAGGCGCTATATTCATGTTTTTAATTAAAGAGGGTTGTTGGGTCTTTTTGAAATGCGTACCCCAAAACCAGAGAGCTCATGTTGATGTGATTGGGATTTACATTCCATCTTTGAATATAAAAACATGAAGAACTGGGTGGGATAACCCAATGAAAGGGTTTTAAAAGGTCTCCCAATATCTTTGGACATTGTTTTAAAAGGATTTTAAAGGGTTTCCCAATGTCTGTTCTAACTGAAGTACTATTCACCATTCGCTCTTATGGACCTAAAACCAGCAGGGGTTTATTAAAATATGCATATGACAATAAGCCATGATGATACGCAACTTCTCAAGCTGGACAAGCTTAGAATTCAAAAAGCACAGACACCATAATCTGTTTTAATGAAATGTCACAGTAAGGCATATGGAATGTGAATTCCTCTCACATCAACATGAGATCTCTTCTGTTTGGGGATACACATTTCAAAAAAACATGTCTTTAATTAAAGACATCAATACAGTGCCTATCACTAGTCATTATAATTATAACTTGGGGAAAACAAACAAATAAACAAACAAACCTCTCAACATTACTGGCTGACTACTACAATACATCTAGTGCTCCAATCCAAGTTTCATATGTGATGCTACTGCCTAACGGGATGATGTGTGGACGTGACATACGTTTGATCTTGCCCAGAATGTGCAGAGCAATAGTATAAATACTACTTAGAGGCCAAGATTTTTATTGACCCATACTTCATGTAGAATTACAGTAAGAAAAAGCTCTACAAAATGGAAGGAGAATGGAAATGGAGAACCTGAACTCTAAACGGAAACAGAAATTAGCTTTGCCAGCACTCCTCTGAATTCTCAGTAACAAAATAAGGAGTTTCCGTATATATAATAGATTGGAAGGGATTGTTGACAAAGATTCTTGACTAAAGTGGCATTAGGAATACTACTACAATCACAACTTCTTTCCTCATCTATTATTAAAATCCAGCTACCATCCCCCTTGTATTTCCCCTTGTTCGAAAGATACATAAACTGAATTTAAATAACATGAAATATAAATAAGGCTAAAATGTGTTATAGAAAACAAAGATGCAAACACCCCTTATAGAAACTGAAGTGAATAATACTATTACACTAGAAAACATCACAGTGCTTTAGAACATTTAGTATTTATACCTGGGGCACAGAGTATTTACTAGTAGAATTTCCAAAAAAAAAAGGGTATTAATAGCTCGTTCATAAAAAATGTATATAGATACAATAGAAATAGTCTTTAAAGGAATTTAGTGTGCAAGAGTAATTAGAACAAGGCACAGTTATATGTCAAGATGTAGGATTAAAGTTCCCTGCCCCATATATAGAACTACCAAGGCATAATGTACGACGTACTTTGAGTGCAGGGAAAAAAAATCGGTTGTAGACTAAATAACTAATTTTTAGTTAA
The DNA here is from genome assembly GCF_965140915.1 of Aythya marila. Lineage (NCBI taxonomy): Eukaryota > Metazoa > Chordata > Aves > Anseriformes > Anatidae > Aythya > Aythya marila. The sequence goes on along the minus strand of NC_139042.1, from coordinate 192,551,875 downwards.
AGCAAGTAACCTAATTTATTTTTTTTTTAAAGTTCTTATCATTTATTTTAGAATTAGAAGAAAAAAATCTCTAAAAAGAAGTAAAACCTATGCTAAAATTTTTCTTCTCTGAAGAGGAAATCCCAAAGATGTTCTATAAAATCATGAGACTTCCAAACTGAAAAGAGTAATTCCAGATTATGTATAGAAGTGGTTGTAAGCAAACTTGCATTTTTAAATAATACGCATTAGAAATCATCTTTCAGATGTTTACATGCCAGACCATTATTCTCATGACATACTTTATTTTACCAGCAGCTTTGGTGTGTTGAGCACCTCAGGCCAAAGACGTGGTTTCTTTCTGATGTGGTTTCTTGCACAAAACATTTCAAATTCAAGACTGGTCAATCTTGAAGAGATTATCTAACCCTTGCTTTAGAATGTAATTCACATCTTAAAATAGTTATTCTGCTTCACACCTTACAATTCAGGTTCTAATGAATTAAATCTATGTCCAGGACACCACAGGTCAGATTACATGAGCACGAGGCTTCTTAGCTCACTGTAAAAGTCTATAAATTCATTAATTTTATGATTGCTTTATAACCTGCAATGAAGCAATGTAAACTTCACATGGCGATGCTTTCCCATCGCTCAGTACAGGAAAACACAGTCAGATGGTCTCCAGGAAGAATGCTACTTGGTATTAAGAAGAAAAATATCCTTGATCGTGAGGTAGGTTCAGCTTAATTCTAAGCTGTGGTGGAAGTGTTGATGCCTGGGTAAATTAAAGGGAGGGTGTTTTCCAAATGTATAGAAGAATGGCCCATAGTAACCCAGCAACTGAAAAAGTCTTCAATATGTGTAAAGTTTGCTTGTACTTATTTGTACAGGATTTTGCACAGCAAATGCCTAGTTAACATTTTAAGAGGGGATAAAATAAGAGTCACGTAAAAAGGAACAGAATGGAAAAAGCCTCATGCATTAACTTCTCCTTAGGCAGAAGAAAATTTGCACCAAAGAGTAAGCAACATTAATTTCATAGTAAGCATTTCTTTTGGGCTTCTTTTGGGCAATACTCATGTGCTTCAGGAACATGATTTGCAATATGTAGTAAAAAAAAAAAAAAAAAAAAAAAAAGACTATAATAATAAATACTGACCTAGATCTGAATGCAGGAAAATCCTTCATAACAAAAAACAAGGTGACTTAGGATTTCCTCAAATAAGTCAGAGCTTACATCCCAATAATTGCAAGGATAGCAACCATAAGCAATAAGAGCCAAATCTTTCACAATACTGATGGCTTATTGCAAGACAACTGATTTTTTTTTGGACAACAAATCAATAGGATTTCAGAACAACAGTCTCGGGGGAACAGTAAAACCTGCAGTGCAGGAGAACATATGGCACCCTCCCATCCTCCTCACTGGTAACTCCTACTCCTGCACACATTCCTCCCCATATGCATATAGATTTTAACTTTGCTCACATACAGTGCTAGAGGAGGGAGGGGGAGAGCACAGTTCATCCTCCTTTCCCCCTCCTGGAGGGAAAGAGTTACAAAAAATACCCACCCTCTGAGTTCTGGAGAGGGAAGATGTGTCAGCATCCAATAACCTTTGCTACATGTACACTTCACAAGCAAGGATAACAGAACGAAAATATCAACATGCTGTCCATCTCGCTTGCAGCGTGGGCACACACTCCCATGCTTACATTCCTCGAGCCTAATAGAGGCAGCAGCAGTCGTGTGCACGCTTCAGCATGGTTCAGCAACCAGACTACAAGGGATATACTTTGGCATGAACTAATTTTAGCTCGATTAAAGAAAATACTATCATTGCCATCTTTGCAGCTATTTTATCTGTATTACGCTGTAGTGATGCTGCCTAAAATGTGGGTTTCTATAACGTATGCTCACATACTTACCGATTAGCACTGTGTTCCCAACAGTATTCACCAAGGAATTCATCGTTCATTGCTGGGTTATAAAGCCTTTTATTTTGGAAAGCAAGCCATATATGGGGCAAAACTCTATCTTGGAAAATAAATCCAGTGGACCTGCAAAAATCTGCACGTTTGGATCTCTGGCATGAACACTCTTCAAAAATTCCGGTGCTTTCGCTTTTTCTGCAGTTTCTGGCATGTTTACCCAGCAGGATGCTGGATCTGCCTCAGGATTTAACTTACTGTTTATTCAAGTAATTGCTCAAACAATCTTCACCTTCTTGTACATTAATAATGCCATATTTTATTAAAAAGCTCATATTTTGTAACAAAGTTGATACAAAAATTCTTCAACGTCCATTTTATGAAAGCTTGAAAATTTTTTTATATAACTGGGTGTAGTGTAGAAACATAAGCTACAAATTTAGCTTCAACAGTTTCATAAAATATTGCAAATGTATAAGCTCTTATCAACCCCAAAAAGCAAAGCAAAAATATCTCCCTTTTTGTTGTTTTTATAACATAGACCTTCCTTTTATACCATTCATTGCAGCTGTCTTTTTTTTTTTAAATCAGACTAGCAAACATAAAGCAGTACCTTGTCAGAAAAAAAACAATAAAGGAAAAAAATGACAGCTTAGATAGTGATGGATTCTCTGGGAAAGGCATTAAAAGAGATCATGGCACAAAAATATTTGGAAAATCAGACAGTTTTCAGTTAATAAAAGCTTTTGATAAAAGCAGATTTGTAAATTACTGTAAGGACTAAACTATTTTCAGTTAAATATCTAGAGCAGACATGTTTGTAGCACAATTAATGTTTACTTCGGTTAATTCTACCTGTTCCAAAGGAATTTTAAGACAGAAATTAAAATCCCAATTAGGTATTAGAATTTCAGCCAAAAACATTACTAAACACTTGCATTACCGTACACATCACATTAATATTGCATGAATTATTGAAGACTTATTAAATATGCATGTCTCTATCCAAGCAGATTTTTCCCCAAAACCCCAGTCTCCAGCTTTCTGCTATTTTCAATATTTGCTTATTACCCTCTGCCTCATATCAACTAATTACGAATTCCTTACGCCACAATGTACTACCTGCTAGAGAGAAAAAGGGAAAAAGGGAAGGTTGCTTCCTGCCTCATTTGCTATTCAGAGCATCCTGTTGGGGATGTCTGCTTTGCAGTTTGATGAGAACTGCTCCGTGCAACACGTGTCCAGCAGACGTACAACTAATGGCCAAGAGCACTAAGAGATGATCTACCAGAAACATCCCTCTGCCAAGCCACCCAAACCCGTAAGCCCACACCTCTCCCAGTGGGGTATAGGGGACACTAGCTGTGTTGTTAGCCAAGGAGGAGGCAGTTTCTGGCTCTGCCAGGCTTGCCTGAACCCCAGGATGATCAACGGGAACATCTCAGAGAGAAACAGAGCTCTCAGGTGGTAGGTGGTGGGTGCAGCTGGTGTTTCGGTTTGGAAATCAATAGAGGAAGGTGGTTAGTGTGAGGGGACATGGCTTCGTCATCTCAATTTGAGTGCCTCTGAAGGCTTCTGAGGTCTTATAAAATAGTAGTATAATGGAAGAAGCTGGACAGACGAAGATGCCATATTCCTGAACATGTATGCGACTAGGCACTGTGCTGCCATTGCCATCACCCCAGTGGAACTAGTCAAGCAACCCAAACCTAGGAAACGATCATTCCATTTCTCAGTTCTCTGGTTTAATATGATTTGAAGGAATAAAAACAATAGGGGGGAGGGAAGAAGGAAAAAAAATACCTCTAACGTGGATCTAATTAAATATGAAGTTTTTTTGAAGCCATAACCTAAACTGTGCAACTGTAGTCCCCAATATGTTGTGACAAAGTAACTCACAAAAAAAGTAAATTTGTGTTTTTTTTTTGTTTGTTTGTTTGTTTGTTTTGGTTTGGTTTGGTTTTTGTTTGTTTTTTTGTTTGTTTGTTTTTGTTTTGCATCAGATATTGGTGCGAACATTTTACCAGCACTTCATAACTTCAATATCTGGTGCAAAATCATCTTTTAACCTTTTAAAAACCAAACCTGACACTGAATATTGAACAAGAAACGATATGGAGTCAATTGCAGGTGAGCTTGCTGCACAGCTACATTGCTGCTTAACAGTTAGGGATCTTGGAAGGAAAGCTCGAAGCAAGAGTTACCGACTGGGAAATAACACTGATGGAAGGTGCTTAGCTGTAGCCTCTTTACCACCCTCTCACGCCCAGAAACTTTCTGCTGGACATAAATTAAAGAATTAAAATTTAGTTCCATTTTACCATGCTTATTCTACTTTCACTGCACTAGATTTGGAAAGATGAGCAATTACAGCTACAGATAGTCCTGTTACAAAACAGAGGCTTCCAGGACCTATCTAAAAACAAATAAACATTATTTTCATAGTGTGAAAAAAAAAGCATTTCCCCATGAAAAAAGGCCTAATTGTTAAGGCATAGAAACTTGCTAGCACAAATACTTCGTTAAGAAGCTTCCAACTTCCTCTCATTAGAACTACTCTGCATTTGCATACCTGCAGAATGAGGTTTGCTAATACCTGCTTAAGCCAAGTACTACACTTTGTGAAGAATTTTCTAACAGAGGATGCAAAATGCTAACCAGAACCATCAATAAAAGCATTAATAAAATCAAATAAAAATTATTAATCAATATTCAGAAGGAAATATGTGACACAGTGTCCTCTGCACATTTGCAACAGTAAATTATATTCTAATATCCAAATAACACTCTTATGTGAAAATCCTTGTATTTTCAAAATATTGTTATTAAACTTGCCCATATGTTCAGATAACTACAGCCCTTGTGAGTCCTTCTATTTAATGGTAGCTAAAAATAATCTTGTAATATGGATATTCGAGAAAGTTATTATTTGAACATTAGCACAATGTAGCTCCATTCGCAGACCAAAAAATGGTTGTACTGAAAAGAACTTATCCTGAGTTAACATGGTACTTATTTGTTCATACTTATTTAACTTACTTGCACTTGCTTGTTTCCTTGTTTCTTTTTTTTTTTTTTTTTTTTCCTTCCAGTACTATACTAGTTTCTGAGTACAGAATGTTTTAAAGATCAAGAATCTGAAATGTTATAACAAATGAAAATAGCTCAAGTACTGAGCAGTCCTACGTTATCGACGCTCCTGCGGCCTCAGGTTTCAGGCACTGAGAATCCCTGTTGTTTGTTAACAAGGCCTCCATATTTTCCCTCTACATAAACGTTCGAGTCACATATCTATTCATCCCAAACCAAGAGGTATCTTTTAAATCTTAATGTTCTTACACTCAAAGCAGCACTTCTCTGATTTAGCAACATGACCTGTTAAGAAAAATGTCAAGCATCTAATAAAACAAGTACAACTACAGCTAGCATATTTCCTTGTCTTTCTTGGCTTATCACTTCCAGTCATATTCACCTATACAACATGGTATGCATTTCACCAAGGTCTTGCTGATCTTTTCATTCTGGCTACAGGAAGTTCTTGCTTGTGTTGTACAAATTGTTCCAATGAGAAAACATACCTCTACAGGGAAACACGGTGAGATGAAGCAACGGCTGAAGATTAAATTAGAGATGGCCTACTAGGCACATTTTTTTTGGTTGGGAAACATTTGAAGAGGTATTAGCGAACAAGAATAATACGCAGTTTCTATTTTCCTATGGAATTTGAAACACTTTTTCTACCTGTATAGTAAAACACCTGAGTAATTATGCACAGAAATGACTTAAAATAATATTTTTATTATTATTATTGCTACTATTACTAAAATACATTTTAATATGAGTTTTGGGAATATTCCACTTTTCTTTTTTATGCACGTTTTTAGCCCTCACATGCAGAGGTTGCAAGCTGCAAAATAAAAGTGAACTATATTGAAGCCAGACATTCATTTTAGCTATTCCAAAATTCAAAACATTCTATCATCTGTTCCTATGGAAACTGAAAGGATATTCTAGGTTATATCGGTATCAGCCGATTATGTTGCAGAGAAATCTGTGGTTTATTTTAATCCATAGTTCAGAAACATAAATTCATACTTAGTGTTTAGCTTGGTGATTTTGACTTACTGAAACACAGTTAACACTTCAGTTCCATTAGATCATACTTTAAGATAAAATGAACTCTTTTTAGTCCAAAATAGTAAATGGAAAATTTTCATAAGGTTTGGTTAATCCCCATGAAGTCTACCATTTGCAAGTAGTATATAACTAACACACACTTTGAAGATATTTTTTGGTTGTTAGATGAGCCATACGTTGCTATATCACATTTTAACAGAATAGTTTAAGGAAGAACTAATTTAGATTTATTGAAAACTCCTTCAGTAGTGCCATGCACCAGATGGCCAGATGAAGGAATTTGATTTAGCAAGTTAACAAGATCATGAAAACCATAACCATAATATTGAAGACAAAAAATAAAATTGAATAATGCAACATGACTACTCTGTGACAAAGTAGCTTAAAGGTTAGAATAAAGTAAAGATACATAAAGTGAAAATCCCCTATATGCATAAAGAATTATTGCAAAAGAAAAAAATATATGACATGTTGAAATAAGTCTTCTCTGTCTATGTTAGAATTACATAAAGTAACTAAAATGGGTGGCTAGCGTGAATTAAAAATATATATTAAAAAAAAGCTGTGGATCTCATCCTCTGTCTTCACTAAGCACAACTTGATGATTTAAAGTTAACGTTAAGTATAGCTACCACCCTCACCCTATGCCAAAAGTAGCACACAGGTCCAAAATTTCCTTTTTACAGGTAATACTTAATCTCCTTACTCTAGATTCAAGTAATTGACTTCAAAATGAATAACCAAAAATGCCTTCCATTTCTATATCGTATTGTAGTCAATCACTTTATTATGGAAACTAGACTGAGACAGGTTTTTCATCAGGATCTCCTCCAGGGAATCAAGATTGCGGAATAATAAGGAAGCATAACAGCTACTGCCTGAAGTGTACTATACTGGTTACATTTTTGACAGTGACAAGGTTAAATTCCAACTTCAAGCTTTCAAAGTAGAAATAAATGTCAGAACAACAGCAACAAAAAAGCAATGACTGCATTTCAACTTTAAAAAAAATGCATACCCTGTGTAGCATTTCAACTCCAGTTTTCCCAGACTTTTAATGAGGATAACCTACAGAATATGGATACAGAGAAGACCAGTTGTGTGCCAAATTGGAGTTCTTTTCTCGTATTTTTCTACTTTATTTACTCTTATAATGATCATTTAGTACTTATGCATACAATTAAATCCTAATTTAAATCAATTTCCATTTGCCTTCTGAAGTATATGAGGGCTTATATTTTTAGAAGGTATGACACAATGTGGTAGCTAATACGAAAACCAAAGCAAAGAACAGACTGAAACATCTGCAAGTCCAGCTTTTTCTTTCAACTAGCGCAGTACATCAGTGTGGGCAATACAATACATCCCAAGCTAAATGAACTGAAGTTAAAAATGAAGAAGCCCAGTACACAACTGTGGGGCAGCCTAAGTGCCATTCTACTATGACATTATACTTTGTTTTATGGTTAAGCACTTCTCCATGGAGCTGACAACTATAGACAGCACATTCATATACTTGCACAGACCATTTCATTATACAGCATTCAAATCTGAAGATGACACTAAACTAGCAAAAATTAGCAAGCCTACTTACATCAAAGGGAAATGTTAAAATATAAGCTAATGAAAAAAGATGTTTCAATAAAACATGCACTCTTATTAAAGTATGCAAGATTCATAATTAGAAATTCAAGATCACAGGACCTTACCCAGAAAGCAGTGCTACAAAAGCCATGTCTTTGGCAGTAATAATTAGAAATAACTCAAGAATGCAACATTATCACCTTTTTGCAGGTTTCACCAAAAAACATGAAAAACTGAATCCAATGTCAGCCATTCGTAATATCCCAACATCTTGAGCACCTCCAAGTGCTCAAGACATACATTTGTATGTCTGGAACATGCTGCCACAGGATGTGCCATGTATTGTTTAAGGTCCTTGGCATTAGATTAAATGCTGGTCTTTGAAGGATTTAAAATTAATTTCACCAATCTTGCTGTAACATAGCAAATTGTACAACATAAGCACTCAGCTCAGAGGACCCTGAAATGAAATAAATTGTGCAACTTCTTGATGATAACCTGCAGAAAAATGGTCAATTATGCACATACTTTTCCCTCCAATCCCTTGAGGATAATAAAGAACACCTATTGTTAGAGATCCTTGACATAAGATTAACTGCTGGTCCGCAGAGGATATCAGATTAATGTCACCAATCTTGCTGTTAAACTGCAAGATGTACTACAGAAGCACCTATCTTAGAGGACCCTGATCCGAGATAAATTGAGCAACTTCTTCTAGATCATCACCTCCAGAAAAATGGTAAATTATGCAAATACTTCATCCTCCAATCGCTTGTTCTCAGGCACTGAATAACATTGGTCAAGAACAGTTATAAATATGCATCTAATTAATAATTTTTTAATGTGAAAAAAAAAGCTGTAGTTGTCTCAGAGACAATGTATCTTGGAGGAGAGGATTTCTTTACGAAAAAGAAGGAAAAACAGAACAAATCACAACCCAGTGAGTTAAAATATGAAAATTCAAAATGCCACCAAATATGCTCAGTGTAACATTTTAAAGATGAAAGTAATTGTGTCCAGACTGTGTTGTTTACATGTTTATTGTGTGCATACAAATCCAGCATTTGAGTATCTTGCAGAAGTAAAGTTTGGGATTTTTTTGTTTGTTTTGTTTTCTTCCCTCTTCTCTGTTCTGCGAGATTATAATCAGTAAAGTTCTTTGTTTGGAAAAAAAATAATAAATAAATCTATGTATTAAAGAATACTGCAGACAAATTAACATTCATTTGGACAATGAACAGTTACTAAGCTTTAACTTATTTTTTGCTTTCTCTAACATGATCAGGAAACTTTACTACAAGACCACCAGAAAACTTCATTATCAATGACTTTAACTCTCTCCAGATCCATGCTAGGTAGGAAAATAAATCTGCCCACACCTTAATGGGAACTGGTCAACAAATATCACATAATTTATCCAAAAATTTCCTTATGAAAGACAGTCAGTCATCCATTGATCAATCCAGGAAACAAAGAAGGAAATTTTTTAGTATCTGTGGCCAAAGATACAGAAGCTGTCAGTACCACACAGAGGGACAAATTGTGTTTAAGGTGCATAATCAAAGAATTACAAGTTTTACTCTCATCTCCGTATGGTGTCTTGTTTGACCTACACAGATATTTTGTATTTTAGTCAATCTTCAGTGATACCATAGTCCTCATCATCCATATCCTAACAAATTTAAAAAGTTTATATTGGTAAAGTCAAAAGGAAGCACATATTTTTCTAACCCATTTCACACATACATGCAAAAAGCCATCTTTCTTCCTCAGAGGAGACCCAAAACTGTGGTTAAAACAGCAAGCCTAGCTCAGAACTAGTGCTACACCTTGACAGGAGTACAGATGGTGAGATAGAAATGCACCTCTTTTCTGCACACACATGACCGGGCTCCTAATGGCTCCAACACCATCATCACCTGATGGAACTAAGTTTGGGCACCCCTGGCTGGAAGATGAAAATTCTCACACTAAGCATGAAAATACAGCAGAAAGGGTTTGAAGTGTGAGATAACCTGCAAAGAAAACTTTCTTGGTAAGATAACATAATGTAGGCACTAATCTCGTGTACTATTTACACAGAAGATTTACACAAGTGAAAATTAAAACTGCAATTGCAAATACATGTATCAAATAACTGAAGAACCACTCGGACAAAACACAGATGCACTACTCTCAATTGTACAGACTTGGCTCTAACAACAGAAATTAGCAGGAAGGCTGCTTATCTAAGGGATTCTGTGCTGCAAAACACAGAAGAAAAGATGAAGATCCTATGCCCTCTTATGGGAAACCTCAGGGCTTGGAAGGTATAAACGTAAATCAGCTTGCCAATAAACACACAGCTACAATAATAAGAATCAAAGGCAAATAATAAGAATCAAAGACACATTATCTGCTAGCCCTATTTCAAATTCTAGATTTCTTGGGCAATGTCTGAATGCATGCTTTATAAAGCACATTATTTTTGCAACATTTGATCTGCTCATCATATCCAACAACAAATCCGTGAAGCATACCCCAACATCATTTCATGAAAATATCCACTCCTGATATGACTAAGCACTAATAATGTTCTTCCAAACAATCTTTCAAACAATCTTTCATGCTGGAAACAGGCCCTTGGCTAAAGCACAACAGGCATATACTTTAATAACCTCTTGATTACCTGGATACAGCCTGGAACACCTAATAAATCTGTCAATTTTTCAAGTGGAGTGGGATTGATTTCCCCAGGGTTTCTTTGTCAGTTCCGCTTTAGTACTTAATATGAAGAGAAAATTATCAGAGAAGGTCAAATCTGACATGAAAAACTAGAAGATGTAGACACTGATGAAGACTTTTGCTACATCTGAAATAAATGTCTACTTGCTTTTTCTCAGGCCCTATCTTCATTTAGTCTTTATTTAACATAGCACATGCTTCATGGTTTGTAACAAGCCCAATCACAGCTCAGCAACATGCTCAAATAGCCAGGAGTTTCAACATTTGGATAGCAATTAAATAAAAAAGATTGTTTTTTTTTCTTGTCATTTTGCTATCAAAATTAGTCAATGATGTTTACCGCAATCATTAATTCTTACCACAGAAAATTACTTAAAATGAGAGATCTAAGTAGACATTTGAGACATACCAATCATTTTAATCCTCAATTATCTAATGAAGCCAAATTAATTAAGAGATTTTCCATTCTGTGTATATTCCATTTTCATGTCACCCTTCAATACCATAAACATATGCTATACTGTCTTACAATGAAGTTTAGCTGTCGGTTACAAACAGCATATAAATGTCTTGCTCTAATCCTCTTTGTTCTCTCATTAAAAAACAAATTTGGTAGGAACTTGTGCTAGATTTCTTCTCTTACTGTAGAAATGTAGATTTAAAGTATGCTTTTTTTTAAAGAATACTAACAAAAATATAGACAAAAGAACATAGATTTTAAAAAGGCTAGAGAACAGCACAAATGATACTACAAACAGTTAAATAATATATTTGGCCAGGCTATTAAAAATGTAGGTAACTACATTTAGTATGGATGAAAGTAATTATGCATATTCATTTTGATATTCCCTATAGTGAGCATCTACCTCGAAGTTTAGAATGTTCTTTAAAGTTTTAATGGTTAATCCTTTAAATCATTTCATTATATAACTGCACAGATAAAAAGTAGAAATCTTTTTACAGTTTAAAGAAACTACATTTTTCAGATTTATCTATAAAGATCGGCAATATTATCAATGTAGTATAGTGTGCTTAATGCAAAATCCTATCAATTACCAGGCTTTTATCACATTGTTTAGAATTAAACTCTTCACATCTGCACACACTTTCTCACAAATTTTCAGGGTCAGATCCTGTAAAATTTTTATTCTTGTAAATAAATGTATTGCACAAAGCTATTTTTGTTGATTTCTTTTTATGTTGATAGATGTGTAAGACTTTATCTTGGAAGTAAGTTTTTTTTCATGTTTCATCCCCATTAGACAATGATACACCAAAGGAAATCAGTCTCAGAGCACTTTTTAAAATTCACTTTTGAAAGGAAGTAAACAAGAACATGTATTTTACCTGAGTCTCCACACCTTGCTCAAGCAACCGTTTAGCCTGGCTTTCCACCTCAAGCCGAGCTCTTCCAATAAAAAGCAGGTCATTTTCAATTACTTCTATTCCAGAGAGATCTATCCCTTGAGAAAGGTAATCTATAAAAGCAACAAAATATTGATAAGCATGACCTATGGTAATGGAACATTTTAAACAAACATTTAGAAGTTACAGTTGGCTCCAAGGAACATTTTGACAACAGAGTATGCCAAAGCAATGAATTATTAAAAAAGCCTGAAAATCAAAAGACTAACTAAAATCAAAAGACTAAAAGACTCCAGAAAACATGGATATTACATACATTAAATTTACCTCTCTACATACATTAAATTTACCTCTCTAGACCTAGACACTTCAAAAGAAGTGTAAGTTCACGGAATTCCAGAATCTCAGTGCACAAAGGGGCAAGAAGTCACAGCCTCATCCCAGACGATTAACTCTGTAAATGAACTTCTCTAACCAGATTTGCTCCAAGATCTGAAATCCTCTATGTATTATAAGCTTATATATTTAAATTATACTCCATGTATATAAATTACAATTACAAACATTAGGGATCAAATACAAAAAGAAGAAAAGCAGAAAGAGAAGAAAACATTTTCAGTAGCAGAACCATATTTGTTTTCATAATAGAAACCACCCCACCATCAATGTGACATCTGCAGAGTAGTAGGCAGGACTGGTGACTGCAGCTGGAAAATCTATTCAAACCTGACTTCTCTCACTGGCTTCGTAGATGTGGCCAAATTGCTTAATCTTTGATGAATTGTCCCATTGTAATTAGAGCACTCCAGCAAGTTGAAAACCCCACTCTTCATCTCTCTTTATCTCAGGAGTTTTGAACCTGCGACAATCTTTCAGATGCACTTTCTTTTAAAGACAAAGACACTCTAATCTCTGCTCTTTGGACTATTTACACTTTTCACATGGGGAAATTTTAGATACACAACACAGCCCAGGGAGTAAAAAAAAACAATTTTTCACACTCCCTGAGACACCTGACCTCTATGCTAAGTAGTTCCCTGCTGCTGGCTCTCTGCCTGGTCTTGCACTCCTGACCTAACTAGTGACCACCTCCAAAAGAAGGGCTGGAGGATGTCTCTTCCCAGACATCTTTGGCTTGTTTGTGGTGCTCTCTTGCGATGCAAGAACTGCCTATTCAGCCTCCTTCAGGTTAGAGGGGTCTTCAGTGTACCAAAGGAACCTTCAAAGTTAGACAATTATGCTTTTTTTTTTTTTTTTTTTTTTTTTTAAATCCTTCTAGATTTAAATCACTCCAATTCCCTGTGTCAGGATTGCTTAGGCCTTGACACTGCTGCTTATCTGCAAGACAATGCAGAACTGCTCTCATTTACGCTATTATTAGCATTTTGCTCAGTCAAGCATGGGTTCCACTCCTTCTTTTGAAAGATTCAATAAAATTAATTAAATAATCATAGAATGGCTTAGGTTGGAACGGGCCTTAAAGACCACCCAGTCCCACCCCTTTGCCATTGGCACCAGACCAGGCTGCCCAAAGCCCCATCCAGCCTGGCCTTGAGCACCTCCAGGGATGGGGCATCCACACCTCCTCTGGGCAGCCTGTGCCAGGGCCTCACCACTCTTACAGTAAAGAATTTCTTCCAAATGTCTAATCTAAATCTATCCTCTTTTAGTTTAAAACCATTCAACCATGTCTTATCATTATCCACCTGAGTAAAGGGTCCTTCTCCATCCTTTTTGTAAGACCCCTTTAAGGATTGAAAGACCACAATGAGGTCACTCCAGAGCCTTCTCTTCTCCAGGCTGAACAGCCCCAGCTCTCTCAGCCTTTCTTCATAGGAGAGGTGCTCCAGCCCTTTGATCATCTTCATGTCCTTCCTCTGGGCCTGCTATACTTCCTTCATAAGACAATGTTGCACTATTTCCATTAATAACCGGCCCATTATGAATTCCTAATAAAGTTATCTTCCTTTAATGTCCTCCCAGTAAGTTTATTAAGGCACAGACCTAAATTCCCACTAAGCCAGTTGAACTTGTAAATCTTTGACAAATAACCTTTCACTTTAGTAGCCAATTCTTTTTGTTTATTCACAATAAACTCATCGAAGCATCAGGTTAATTTTAGCAACCACATGTTCTTAACTGAACACAAAACTCCAAGTGAGTGACTTCACAGCTACATAGAGAAGAAAATCTCTGTACCTGCATATGAAAAACTGCATAAGAAATTGAAATTAAAAAAAAATAATCCAGAACTGCTGCATAAAGCTGAGTTAGGAATCAAGGAAATCAACCTGCTTAACAGTACCGCCTGTTAAATAGGCTTCAGCCTACTAAGAATAGGCCTGCAAATGGTTTTGTCTGTATGCATTTGTTTAAAAATTGATCAGGGAAGTCAAAGGACAGCTGAGCAGCAGGAAAGAACATTTCATGCTGCACAGGCTATTACTGAAGCCCTATACAAATGCGTGTTTACAAAGCTGCTTTTGCTGGGGGCCATGGCAGTCCCTCACACCCAGGCATGAGTAACTTACTCAGCTGACAGCAACTTCTTGCTGTGACTATGCTGCGTGTATAGAGGTGCTCCTATTAAAACTAAAACTAAGCTTCCACTGCCTTCGATTAGCAACTTCAGCCAAAAAGTATCCTGAGCATGAACACCAGTTTCCTGACCCCTTCCCTCAGCTGACACATTAAAAATTAAAACTAAAATTTTTTTTTAAAAAGGTGCAAAGACTAAGGACTAAGTCTACTGCAACCATAAACCTTGAAGTAGTTTCTTGGCAACATAGCATAAAAAATATCTTCAAAGACTTACCTAATCCACAGATAAAAAAAATGCTGTGGAGTTCACTTACATGATAAAATCATATTCTACAACCCCAGGCTGTTAAACAAAATAAAATTAAAACACGGTTCCGATCTCCTAAGTATCTGTGAAAAAGAAATAAAGAAGAGACTGTTTCTCCCTTCCGTATTTTATCTCAAAACCTAAATTAGGCCATTTCAGGCACTAAAAATCTAATCAGTGTGATGCTTCCATGGGAGGCACAGCGAGCCCATGCCACTTTGGCTTCTCCAGATACTCCATCTGCGCCTCAGACTGGCAGCCACCTCCTGCTTATCTGCCAAAATCTGCAGGTTCATTTCAGATTTCCTGCAATCCTTACAAAATGCCTTGAGACAATGTATTTCAGTAGGACTTCAAAACGGAGAGCCTTTCTGAGGGTTCAGCAGCTAGACAGCCTACCCTGGCTGCTGCGAGTTACCGCCCTAACCCGTGGGGAAGCCCCAGCAATCCTATTGTACCGCTTTCAAAAGAAAAGCAGCTTTGGTGAGGACAGTAAGTCTACAGTAAGAACATCTGCAAACACTTTCCTGCCATTCCTATATAATAGCAGAAGCTTCGAGACCAGCAGGACACCTTTGGATACTTTTTCTTGTCTAAGCAGACAGCATAATATCAGAAATATATATATATATATATATATATATATTTTTTTTTTTTTTTGCTCCTGCATTGCCACCAGTAAAGCTGTCACTGCTGACCGTGCAGGTGAAGTGCAGCAGAGGCAGCTGGCACAAGCTAGCCAGATTGTAGCCAGACCCTTGGTGCATTTAGCATCCAGTTTATTTGCCTTATTGCAGAGGAACCTGCACATTCCGAAGTGCAGACTGTAGTTAATAAAGCAAACACGTCACGTGAACTACAACAAAGATACTACCGGTTGTTAATCCAGGGACTAGCAAAAGCAGAATTTTGCTGCAGGCATTTGTGCAGCACCATCACCCTGCTCATTGCTGTGTATAGCCAGCCAGTAACTACACAGTCTGATCCTTCAGTCACGACCAAAGAAATATGGGTGAAATGGGCTGTAAGGTATTTGTGTCTATTTACAGAGAATGAAGAAGCTGCAAAGGCTTCCACATATTCATCTTCCAGGTTAAAACTTGCCAGCTTTCCTCTATAAAGTCAAACGAATCAATCACTCTTAGATTGGGTCCCCATCACTCCAACAGGGGCAGCAGGATTTCCACACTCCTGCCTTTCACCCTAAAGCTCCTGAGTAAAACTAATCCTACATTAACCATTACAGATTTATTGAGTACAGTATTTATAACGAAATAAGGGAACGCTTGTGCTTAAAATGAATCAGGACCTAAATATATTGTCAGAGCACACATCAAGGTTGGATGCCACGCACTGTCCTCACACCAGCATGAAAGCAGCACGCTGCACCAGCCACTTCTAAGCCGTGGAGCACAGCACAAAATCAGAAGTGCTGAAGCCATTCCTCCACCTCTGCTAACTCTAGCTCTTTAGACGGGTGCACAAAAATAAAGGCAAATCCTTAACTCTCCCATCGGGTGCTGGTAGTGCTTCCCCTCTGACCATCACACCTTATTAAGCTTGGAAAGCACAGCTGGAAATGACTTTTTAGGGACTTAAAATACAGACTGCCTGCTGAATCCTCTTCTTGAACAAAGGTATTATATGTCAAAGCAAAATACACCGAGCCCCAGGAATAAGTGACATTTATAATCTACCTCAGCCTGAGAAAGGGTTAGAATTTTATACTTAAAGAAAAAAGGATTTTTGGCATTATGCTTCCAAATTTTCTCCATTTACTAAATCTGAACAGTTTTTCTAATCTACCAGCTTAGATGTTGCTTAAAGTCGTGGTTTTTAGACCACCGTTTCCCAGATAGTTATGTAAGAGGAGTTCAACAGACAGAGGTAAATCTGATATGCACAGTACTTGAGGCAGAAAAAACAAGACTGAGCAAAGCAGCTAGTTTTTCTTAATCTGAATCAACAACTTAGAAACTTTCTCCAAGACAATTTCCTTTTTTTGACCTCAGTATTCAAATGTTTGAAACACAGGGTAATTATGAAGCTAGCATCGCTATGAGCTCCACAGAAAGTGCATCATGCTGTCTATTTAAGCTGAGCTGATTTTGAGCTTTTCCTGGAAACTAGAGAATCAACACCAAGTCTGCTGAAGACAATCAGGTGCATTAACAAAAGGAAACCAGGACAGCCAGCAATAAAGCACTGTGATTAAACCACGGCACTCAAGAGACTGTGTGAGCCAAAAGAGAAAGCCTTCCGTGCCTTGAGAAATGATGTCAGTGACACTAATCACAAAGAGCAAAGTTGCAGCACACTTCTAGAAGCAAATTAGGAGAGCTGAAGTGGTTCCCTAGGAGCAAGCACCAGCAAAGCACTTGATGCACAAGTAGCAAGAATCCAGTGACCAATTAAGAGTTTTTTTTTCATGGGATATGGGGAGTAATTAAAGGAAATTAAGGAAATTCTCAGTGATTTTTGTTTGCCTGCTTGAGGAACTTTTTGGGATTGTTTCTTTTTGCATGGGTCATTTGTTCTACTTTGCTTCTTCAGACCTAGCTGCAGAAAATGTTGGTGACTTCTGTACCCTAAGGCTGTTCCTTTTCCCTAATGAAGAAAAATCATGATTTTAGAAGAAACTGCTGATTCAAAATCCAAAAAGTCAACATGTCCGAATGATCCCCAAATGTTCTGCTGAGGTTTAAGTATGCACAAGTTGAGAGGCTACCAAAACATGATTTATTAAAAAATAACGCAGAAGACTGCTACAGGGCAAACACTGCACCTATACTGAACATTTTGCAAGAGAGAACATAAAGTTCAAAACAAACTGGCTGAAACTGTCCCTTACAAATCACATACTAGAAACAAAGAATGTCAAGATGGGGTACAACTGCAATATCAGTATTACCTTAAGCTGATCGAAGTGCAGGCTGCCCTGACATGAATGCTCTCACATTTCCACCTCCGTGCCCCTCACTTGCTACCCTGCCCTTTCCTTTCACCCCAGCCTGCAAGTTTTAGCATTCATGGGAGTTCTTGCTGCTAAGTTTCCATCCAAAGGCACTCCCTCTCATCCGATGCATGACACAGGCACTCAAAAACCACTGCTGGTATATGGGAGAGGGTAGGAACCCACAGACGGGGTCCAACCCTTGGTGGAAGCTCATGTATAAACAGGTAGATGTTTATGAAGCTGAATCCAAATCACTATTTGCAATATTTATTTCCATTACACAGAATAAGGAGGGAATGGACAGATACTGTAAAAAGCAAATAAAATCCTTTCTGCAAGGGTGAAATGTTCAGTAATAACCAACAATTTTATTTTTGAAGGGGGTTAGTAAGCATTCAGCCATTGGTCCTACAGCAGTGCCTAGATACTAGCACAAAACAAAACGAGAAGATCGATTTGTTAGAGCTGCTGATGACCAGTTTGATTTTTTTTTTTGTCTGCTTCTAACATACCTTGAAGTAATTTACTAAATCAAATGGGCCACAAATCTAATCCATGGTCCTCACAGAAATCTTGGTTACAGCTCTAGCTTCTGAAAAGGAAGGATGATGTCCTGTTTGCCCCTGTTGTATCTGAACCCACAACCGGGAAGCTGCTGGGCCTGAATAGGTTCATTTATTTGTTTCTAACAATGCAGGTAATATAAAACTAAAAACAGTCCTACAACCAAGCCTGACACCTCGGCAGAAACCCAAGGCTCACCCTTTAGTAAAAGTAACCTAACATTTTGTATTCCAGCTTTATTCTCTAAGTAGAATAGGTGAATAAACTAACATAATGAACAACATAAACCAACATAAAGAACAACAGCCTGCTCCCTGGAGGCACTTAAATTTTCCATGCAATTGATACCCAGAGCAGGTGGGGAATGGCAAGAGAAGGCATATTTGTAGGTCTTCAAAAATGGAAAGTGGTGCCTCAGAGAAGAACCTCCTCCATGATCTGTTTTATTCATTTTATTCTCCACATAGGCTGGAGTGGTTGCCCCACACCCTGCACCAGGCTCTTAAGCACTGGTTGAAGCAAAGCAAATATTAAGCCTTTAAATCAAGTGAAAAGAATTCCTCTACAGCTACTGTGAAATAATATCTTACAGCCATTTTACATAGCACAAGCTCTTCAGAAAAATGTTTGTTCCTATAAAACTGCATAAATCATGGTGCTCTGTGAAGTGTGCAAGACAACAATGTCAGTGTTTATGCTGTACCATAGAAAATACACCATGTATTTTAGATATATTGTATGAACTGATTAAATGATTAATTTTGAATCTTAAAAGATTAATTTTGAAAGTTTTATGGAGAAACTATGAATTCATTACTGGATAGGAAGAAAATTCTATTTTACAACAGTGCCAGCTACTCAAACAGTTCCTCCTGTCTTTCCTTCCTTTTCCTACAGGACAATATTCCTGCAAACGTCTCCTTTCCTCAGTGAAACAATGAAGAATAAAATATCTGCCACTAAAACGCCATTAAGTTCCTATGAAAACTGATCTTTATTTAACCAAATTTTACCATCTTAAAAATTAACTACTTGTATGCATAATACATAAGGTTTAGCATTTCAGCTGTTTGAGCAACATCAAGGGAGGCAAAACTGTCCTGCTAGAGCCAGAAACTGAATCGAGTTAGTGGCACTGAATTCCTGTTTGCTTTCCCAGACAGCATGTTAACACGTTCATGCTAAGTCCAGAAAAGGAAATAAAATAGTAGACAACCACGTACAGTTTCTCACAGGTGTCCTTAGGGAGCAGAGACATGAAAAGCAAAACCAGAGCAGATCTATTCCTCAGCTTTTCTTATCAAGCACATGCCAGGAATGTTTGAGCTTTAAAGAAATCAGGTCACTGGTACCAAACCCAAACTGGTGAGAATGATTCAAAGAGAGAAAAACCTGAATCACTCATTTAAACACAGGCAACCTACCTTGTACTGTAAGAAAAAAGGACGTAATCTATATTGTGTTGTTTTACCCGACTAAAGCTTCACTTCAGAAGAAAATTTGAAGTTCAACTCTCTAAAACTAGTGATCAACTAAATATAAAAGAATTTAACTTCCTCTAGCATGTTAAAACAAAGTGAAAATTTGCAGGTGTACAGGAGGTTGGAGGAAGAAGAAATCAGCTGTCACCCTGCAGCTGGGTTTCTGTTTCCTCAAAATGATTCTTGCCAATTTTTAAAGAATGTGCTTTCCATTAAAACATTTATTAGTGCTTTAATTATCACCTGTGACCAGTTCTACCTACAGAGGACATTTGCGTTTTCTCTCCAGCCTGCATGCATAGAACTGAAGAAACACAGAAGTTGCTAACAGGACTGGAGGAGTAGCGAGGAAGCCTGACTATCCATTTTTAACATTATATTAAAGCTGCATTTAAATTGTCTTGACGGAAGAGTTAATTTCTACTCTCTGGGCTGGAAATCAGACGTCAGGCAAGATCTGGAATTGATGGAAATGAGTTTGATATCTATTTTTATCATCATCACTGACTTAACAATGAGCACCATATTTTGGAGACATCCCTGTGAAAATGCCATGATTCAGAAAATAGCTTAACACACCAAGACAAACATTACTTAGGTCTAATCACAAGTTATACTGCGCTACTCCCACATCCACTTAGGCCTAAAGCGAGATTTCTTGAACTCCTTTAAGGTTCCCCCAGCACTAGATCCTCCCCCTTTTTTTCCCTGTGCTGTATTCAGGCTGACAACCTTACTGAACCTCTGCTTTCTTTTATTTTGCCCAAGTCCTTCTGATACCGTTTAATAGCATCGTTAATAGCCTGGGTGATGGATTAACCTGCAGTAAGTTAAACCAGAATGAGTCCAACAGGGAACCACCAATACAGCCAGGGGGCTGAAGCACGTTGGTATGAGGACAGAGTGAGAGAACTGTTGTTAACCTGGGAAAGAGATCGTTAAGAAGAGATCATTAAGATGAGATGTAACTGCTGTCCTTTGCTGCCTAGCAGGTTTTTGGGAGAAGGCAGAGGCAGACATCTTCCAGAGGTGTACGCAGACAGGTCAAGAGGCAACAGACACAAGCTACACCAAAGGAAATTCTGATATTTGAGGAGAAGCCTGTATTTGTGGTGCTGTACACCTAACCCACCAAGGACATGCGCCTGCAGGGATGCTCGCAACTTACATTTTAATGAAACAACTGAGCATTAATATTGTCCAGGTAATCTCGAACTCTGAAAATCACCCAGAGCTTCTTAAGCCTTTCCTCAAAAGAAGCTGACTTGAGTGACTTCCTCGAGGGCTCCCCAAACATTTTTACCAGCTAAAACTGCATTTTGCTAAATTCTCTGTGGTAAAGAGAATGTCTCTGTCCCAAAAAGAGAGGTCTCTGTCCCAAAGACCTCCTGTGCCACTCGTCCTCAGCACTGAGATGAAATGTTTTGGGTGGAACTTTACCTGAGCTATTGCCCAGAAATCAGAAAACATTCAAAAGGCAATTTCTTACACCACTACCTATGAATTGCCAGTGCAACAGCTCTGCAACAGCACTCACAACGTGAAGCAGAAGTTATAATCACAAAACCAAATACAATATATATATATTATTTTAAAAGTCCACATTTTATTCTGATAATTAAGAGGCCGTTCTTCATTAAAAATAAACAGAGAGGAAAACACTTCTCTGTAATAAATTCACCGAAGTTTAATTTAACCACTGCACTGCCCTTCAGATGTACATGGACTTTCAAAATCAAATTTATTGTGGCAACAAGCAATAATACCTCTACAAGTCAATACTCCTCTTGGGCTTTTTTTGGAGCGAAGCAAAAATAAAGCATCTTGCCAGTAAAAAATCGAGTTGTCCTATTTCTGTTTTGAGCAGACTTCATACCATCGCAGATGCAAAGCAATGTGTGCAGCATATGTGAAAAAGAAAGAGAAAGAGAAAGGGGGACGGATGGGTCTAATGCAGAACAGGAGAGGTATGAATCACAAATTGGGGATTACTGAAGAAACGAACTTATGGGTTGAAAGAGATGAGAATGACAGCACGCCCAAAAATAAGATACAGAAAAAATGTTGGAAGGTGAGCTGTGAAAGGACAGAAATACAAATCAGTTCATACAGTCTTATTAATTAATAAGAGTCATTTAGTGCTGTTGTTTCCTATCCACCTTGAATGTTTCCCCCCAGCTCCCATCTAAACCAGCAGCTTTGCACTGCTTGCTCATTACCAATGCCAACAGCACTTCTGCTCTGTTTTCAGGAGAGCATCCAACACTGGAAAACAAAGGGGTGAAGAATGCTGTTTTAAATAAATTTCGAGCAGTCAGCAATCAGGATCTTTACTGTCAGAAAAGTATTTCTTAAAATCCCAACAGCTGTACAATAAGCAGTCTTCCCTGAAATGGAGCATCACATCAGTACATAAAATGAAAGAGAATGAAAAGAAATGTATTCTCATATCTGCAAGAGATAATTGCATTGAAAATATATTGCAACTGCATCACATACCCATGTAAAGGAATTATGCCCTTCTAACTGTATTGCTGGAGTGGCTGAGGAAAATCTTTCCAGAACAGTGATAAGGGCTCACCTAAATGAAGGTATATGACTTTGACTCTCTCTTATTTACCTAGTTAGCATCATAAATAAAGCCATGAAAGCAAGCAAAATAGTGATAGGTGGTAGGATGTAAAAGATAATAAAAATTTACATGTTAACATGGAAATACCAGTATTTTTAGCCATTTTTTAATATTAAATATTATAGCTTTTATCATTCAGTTGGCAAGTAGATGTTTTCAATGCTCAGCTTTATGTAAAAGTACAATGGTTCAGTTTCCATCGGTACTGCACCACGTTGTAAGAGATACATACACTGATAAAAGAAAATGAAGGAAAATCACATGTTCCAAAAATCTTAGTGAAAAATAACCTTTTACAAACAAACCGGTTGCTGAAACAGCAAAGATGGTTAACTCTTCACTGAATCAATGCCCTCAAAGGAGGGCAGAAGAGATTTTTGTTCATTTGTGAGTTTTAATCTGTAATATTAATAATGAAGGCCCTAATTCTTGAATACATTTTTATCTGGATAAAGGTATGCACATGAACAGTTATAGACTTCAAATATACAAGTCTACAATTACCTTACAGAGTTAGTCATTTCTAGCTTCACTTCTTTTTTTTTTTTTCATTTCAATGAGTTATATCCTGTTTTTTATTATTATTTTTATCATTATTTTTATATAACAGCATGCATCCAAAAATGTCAGTTTGTACATGAGAGAATACAGATCACTTCTAACACATACTTGTAAATGCCAGGAGATGCTTTAAGATCAATAGTGCTACAGTCCTGTAAAATCAATTTAAACCAAAATCATGCTATTATCTTGGCTGCTGAATAATATAAGAGGCAATACTTTCTTTTTTACTTATATATATAAGCTGTAAATACTTTGTTCATATTCTTCAGTCCTTGTGGGTCTCTCCTGCCTCTTTTCAACACCCACCACTTACCCCTTTCATACTTACACCTTCAGGAAAACATTTCTGCAAAAGCAGAACTGCATTTTCTTTAGGATCAGCTGTTAATTCCCTCGGTACTTAAAAATATATATGATTTTTATCTGTAATAAATGCATATTTAATTCCTCCTCCCACCTCTCCCTTGGCATACCATCAATAACTTCCTGCAATTAGCTGCAGATTTACTTGATTTTATCATCTTTAGAGTCAACAGATGTTGCATATGCTATAAATCACACAGGTTTTATGTACTTCAGATACTCTGTGGGAGAACAAAGTGAACCTTGTGTTATCCAGAGTGCTTCTGTAGACATCCTGAATATAACTGCAAAGTTTTAAAACACCATACAATATCTTATCTCCTACAGTAAAGCTTTATTAAAATTTAGAGATGAGCCTATGGCAGAAATCAACTCAGTCTGCCAGAATTCCCACCAGTTTTTCTAGCAATAATAAAACTTAGCAGCAGTACTAAAAAGAGGTGCAAGAAAGAATAATGTTTGAAAGCCAAACTCAACATAACAGCGTTCAGGTTCCAAATATTTGTGTTTGAAGTTAGCCTCTACAGGTGCCTGTCTTTTGATGTTCCAGTAGAACTATAAAGCATTTAACCACGATACAAAGGCTGACAGCAGGTATCTTCCATAATGCTTTAATACCTTCTATCTTGTACAAATCAGGTAGTGAAATTGAAAAAAAAGGAAAATTTAGAGCTTTAATCCTTTCCTTTCCTAGCCCCACTCCCCATTTGTTATAGTTTGTTAAAACAGCTATGAAGATAGAAAGGGTAAAATGCAGCTCTCACCCTTACCGTTTAATATATTACTTAGCTGCATCTGCAGTGACAACAGAATGCAAGGAAGCTGGAGGAAATGTCATGTACCTCCCAGCCCACCCCACACAAACTGCTCTCTCGTGTTCATCATTCCCCCCAAACCTGCCAGATTATTCATGTATGAACACAGGTGAAAGAGGATTTGAACAATGTACCTGCACAGCTGCTCTTCAAAGATGAGACAAGAAGAAAAAAGCCTTTAATACACTCTCTGTGACTGCCCTTAGACAGCTGTGGCACTATACCTTTATGCTACCTGTAAAAGTTCTTCAGTTACCTAAAAGCATAATATGATTTATCACTAGGTTTGGGTTCTTACATGCATACTGATGTCCTTTTTTTTTTTTTTTTCTTCAAGAAAAACACACATGTTAACAAAATTAGGAATCATATAATAGATGAAGGTTGAGAATCACCATAGATTAAGATTTCATTAAAATGTACTTGTCTTTTTCTTTCATAATTTTAAAGCAGTTAAAAATCAAAAGCTAAGTCTTCTCAAATATGGTAGTGATGACACATTTGAGTTCTATTATCACTAATGCCACACAGACTCAAAATTAAAAATTTATGTCTTAGGTAGCAGGGTTCAAAATAATGAGATAAATGATAAAAATACCAAGAATTATTTTTTTTTTTAAAGCATATCCAAGAAAGCAAGCAGTAAGTTCAAGCATGTCTTTTGGTTCTCAAAGGCACAAACTGTTAACAGATAACACTTCATTTAATTAATGATTGTTATTAAATAAATGCATGCATTTTCTTTGTGGAATTGCATAATTATCTACCAGCCAATTACATCTAGCAATTGACACCAGAAAAATTGCATGGACCAAAAAATGTGCTGCTTCAAGGACAGAAGATGGTTAGCAATTTAATACTTTAAAACAAAACTGACAAAACACATAGACTCATTGTGTACTCATATGATTCCATCATAATTTTTATTACAGTTCCTCTCATGCTAAACAATATTTAGTCTGGCAACAGATTTTTCTCAGGCCTCAGAAAGCCTAATTTGTGGAATTCACTGCTAACAGTTATGAATCATTTCAAGATCAGGAAAGAAACAGATTCTTCTCTAAAGCTCATAATATCAACAATTAGACTAAACACCTTTTCCTTCTGGAGAAAAAAAATGAATTAAAAAAAAAAAAATCAAAGGAAAAACAGTTTCTCAATAGCTTTTACTGAACTTTCTGGTAGGAACACATCCCTGAAGTAATATATATATATTTATATATATATATTACAGTTCAGCACAGTTAAGATTTATGTTTTTCCAACATAATGTTTATTTTTGCCTTACAAAAATAAAGTAGTTAAAGGTTGAAAATAAACATTCATATTTAGCAGAAAACTAAGCAAAGATTATCGCTGCTCTTCAGTACTAATGGTATTGATACATTCATGACAATTTATCATTGAAGTACTGGAAACTAAGAAGTAGCAGCAGCAATGAGTCTTGTCTAGAAACATGACAATATTTGCAATTGTAATATGTAAAATTTATTTGCTGTGAAATATATCTCACTAGGAGATCCATGCTTAGAGACCAGCAGATGATCTCTTGTGCTGAGTAAAATGATTGTCAGCTGATCCTAAAAGACAAGCTTCTGGATGAGCTGTGGTCTTAGCTCTTAACTTCCATGACTTGGTTATGTCCTCAGGTTAGCCAAGCTCCTTTTTCAACAGGGGACAGGGGACAGTGAGCACCAGGCATATACATCTCTGAATGCAAAAGCTCTACACAGATACAACTTATGGATTAGCAATATTCCGAGCAACGGTACTGTTGCGTTTAATGATCCTCAATTCCTTTTGCTCTTTTGTTAATCATCCAAACGTTCCTTGAAACCACGCAAACATTCAGCAATCACTGCCTTCCATGATGTCTGAAATACACGCTGTACAGAGCAGAAGCTTTAAGTTATGAACCTGCCACCCACCATTGTCATTAAATGCCAGTTAGTGCTTGTAATGGAAGAGAGCAATTGCTCAATATGTCTCTGCTTTTCCCACAGCATTCACGACTTGATATGCATCCATCATATTCCCCCCTCAACCATCTCTTCTCCAGGCTGGGTAACCCTTCTAAAGTCATCTACAGGAGGTGGCCACTGACTGCTGACTGACCTCTCCACCCTCACCCTACCACAGGAGCATTTGCCATTATTTCCTCATTGGGTAGTTCTGGGGGTACCAAGACAATGATTTATCAAACTACTTCTCTGATAACAATTTTGACAGAGTTACCTACAATTGGCATGCATACCCACTGATCAAAGCAGCAATGCAGTGCTGCACTTGGTTCTGCAGAAGTCACATCTAGGTTTCTAGTGACTCTATGCAATGCAAGTAAAGAGGTCATAGTTTCTACCGAGAAAAGCATCAAAAGTATTTGTGAATATTATTTCAAATAAAACTCCCAATCCACTTTATTGATTTTATGACCTTCTTTGTCATCTGCAAACTGAATATGTGAAAAGGGACTTCTTTTTTTTTTTTTTTTTAGAAAAAAAATATGGGAAAAGCATTGCAAATATTGTACACATGAACATGTGTAGAAATATATGAAATGCTGGGTACTTTGGGTACAATCTAAAATCCCCTTCTGTGTGTTGAAACTTCTAAGAAAAAAATGGAAGGTTAACAAAAATAAAAGAAAGAAAAGAAATATCAGAAGGGGCCAGTCAGGGAAGTGCCTCAAACTCCAACATACACAGCAGACACACACTAGGCCTCTCAGTTGTGTGTCTGGATGTGGCCAGAAAGTAAGGAGCAATAAAGGTTTCTGTAGGATATCGGTTCCCCTGAGCAACTCTCAGGCAATCAGCCCAAGCCAGCAGCAACTGGCCAGTCCCAGCATGAAGGCCTGCCTGACTTCCCAAGAGAAGCAGCTACGCTGAAAAAAGGCGAAATCACTCAGCCTACGCAATGCCCTTGAGAGAAGGAGGGAAGACGTGCATTTTGTTTTTGAAGATGCTGCTGTATTTATGTAGTGCTGGACTGGTGAGCTGTGAGGAAGTGGCAAACAGAAAGCATGGAGAAGGGCCTGAAGGAGGCCTCACAGGCACCAACAAGGAGCTGTGGGACACGGAAGCTCAACACTGGTCTATCATTCTGAGTAAAAAGAAAAAAAGTTTTTTTTTTTCTGAGACTTGAGAGTCTGAAATACTGACAAAATCCAGTTGCTGAGCATCTTAAATGAACGTGGCTGGTGTGGTACTTGTGCCACAGCAGCCTCCTGAGCGGGGCTGGGGGCAGCTGCCAGCCGTGCCAGATGGAGCCAGCCTAGGAACAGCGTAACCTGGCCGCAGCTCCCACCAGAGGCCTCTCACTGTGCTAACTCTATTACATCGTTACTTTATATTTCTTGCTGTTTTCTGATCCAATTAAAGTCATTGTAAGTAATTAAAAAGGCAGGGTTAGCTGATTGCATTTGAGGAGACATTACACAGATCATATTCGTAAATAAAATGGCTTATTAGGGCTGACTGAAGCACAGCAACCTGGCAGGAGATGGGTGCAGCAGTGCCTCCAGAAAGGCTGAGCTAGCCACGAGTGGCAAGCACAGCGGAGAGGGCTGCAGGGGGGCTGCTGGTGCCCCTCGGGGCCTTCCCTCTCCAAGAGCAAACACCAACGAGGAAACAAGGACCCCAGTACAAGGCTTACTTGAGTACAAGTGAAAAAACATCAGATTTAACAGTTTCAATTAGTTTTACACAAAGAAACTCAGAATGAAAACTACAACCTCTGTAAGACAGTGGCTTTTTTTTTCACTACGTTTGCATCTTGTTGTGACAAGTCAAAATTAAATGCATTGTTTTCTAAGACATTTCAGTAACTGTTTGGAAGCAGCTATTGCAGCCTAATTAAAATATTTTTCCTTAAATATATCATCTTATGTTACAAAATAATTTAGAGTCCTACCCAATTCCAAAATACAAATTTCTTCAAATCCCTGCCTCGCAACAGTTTCAGGTTTGTCAGGAATTGGGCAAAAAATGCATTTCAAAATGTCAAACCTTCCCAGAAATCAACAATTCCAAATTTCATCTAAATCTTCTGAAGGCTCATTTTCATCCACAAAGCTAATTATGCTTGGTCTGACTTTGGCAAGCAGCATTAGGGATCAAGGCAAATTGCTCGAGTAAGGGAAAACAGACAGGTCTTCAAAGGCATTCTAGGTATGACAGAGCACTCCTTAGGAGCATCAGGCTTCAATAATAAAATTTTGTATCTGATAGCAGGAAATAGGAAAATAATTTCATTGGCTAGTTTAGAGAATGCTCATTTTCCATTTTCTCATGTACAACCACAGTAACTAGTGTTTGTTACACAAAAAAAGGCAGGGTGGCATATATGTTTATAAATAATCACTCAGTTCATATACCACTACAAATGACAGAAAAGATGTACTGTGTGAAGCCTGTTGCATGGGTAAAATAATTCCACAGAGTTCCAATTTCAGAAATAGAGGGAGATAAAACAAAGTTAAAGCAAATGTAAAGGCCTCACAGCAACTAAGAGAGGGACATCCATCTGGGTACACTGAGGGAACCACGTTAAGTTAATAAAATGCACAAATCACCAGCTGTACATTTCTGAGAGGAGAAAAGAAAAAAGAAATATTTGTTAGTCTCATAAAGCAGACTATTTCAGAATACTTCTGTCCATGCTTTGCAGCTTTGAAGAGCAGTATTCTGGGAGTCCAAGGATTGTTTACACGTGTTCTTCATTCTACCTGAACTCTTCAAGTAGAGCCTCTCTCACCCTCTCCCCAAAGTAAAGCAGGCTAATCTGGTGTACAAGCAGGAAAGAGGAAGCTGAACGTGGAGAGATGGAGAGAGGCACCTAACCGTCTTTTTTTTTTTCCTTGAAAATGACATGGAGGGCAACCATCAGCAGCAACCATCAGCAGTAACAATGACAAGAGTTCAGAAAATGAGTTAGCCCTCAAGAAAACGTGGCATGGTTCTAACTTTTTGAAGAACTATCTGTATGGATATTTAACTTTATTTCCCTATTTCTGAACTTGTAGAGCACCCTTACTTTGCATTCCCGAAGTTTTCTTAAGTCCTGAGAACTAAATGGCATCTTTAAAATGAAAGTTCAGATTTTCAAACATTCTCTTGATAATAGCACCTACGAATTTCATCAGATCATACAATTTGGAAATATATATATTTATATATATATATTATCAGTACCATAAGAATTGCAGTCTTGCACTGACAAAAGGTAGCAAAGCAGTCATGGAAGAGTAGTACTGCTTCTCCCTTTCCCAGAGCAGAGTTAGCAGCTGGGCCAGATTTTCAAAGGAATCCTCTGAGAAAAAAAAAGGGACACAGTGTGAGAAGTCTGTCTGATAATAAAGGAAGCTATAGTCCCCTCACTCACAAGTGCTAAGCTTTATCAAGAAAGGTTAAGAAGCTGTTTTTCAGCAAGGTTTTTCTCACTGCCTCCTCCTGAAAGTGATCACTTTGCTGGCTCCACCCCCAGAGACATCTTGAGAAGAAGACAATTCACCAGTGAGAGCTGCATGGAGAGCCTGCAGGCAGAGTTAAGACAGAAAGAAAAAAAAAATACCACAGAACAGTGCTTTATCTTATATAAGGGAACACATACTTGAGACACTGCAAGGGCTTGAGAGTCACAGGATACAGAAGTACAGAAATGATGTGACTTTCCCACACCTTCTCACATAGTGTGGACAGGAGAAAAGATCCCAAAATCTATATGTATGTTTTAGCAGGATTCCAGCAAATCACAAATCAAAAAAAAAAACTTCTAAACCTCCCGTTAGATGGGGTTTTGCTTTGCAAATGTGTTTAGAAATTGATAACTACCTGACTCATCCTCAACACAGAGTTATTTCATGCTTTATTATTAGTCACCTGTTATCATCAGTGTCCTTTGAACCAGTTTTGAGACTACAGAGCACAACATAAATCTGCCGCAGCTTTTTGGCACCTCCTGCCAAGCACTTGCTCATGCTCTGCAAAATTCTGCCAAGTGTTAACCTTACATAAATTTTAAGAAGCTGGGTCTCCCCAGAGTACGTGCAGAGGGCAGACCTTTGCAGTTCATAACGCCAATGACCAGAACAACAACAAGTAAGGAAGAACCATTAAAACCTCCACCTGGATTCAAGCATAGCACGACTGTGTAATTGCTGTACATGGAAATGAACTGACATAAAGTCCACAAAAAAACAAAGGGTGCTGCAACACCTTAAAAACTCGACAAAATGTCTCTTGGAAGGGCAGTAACAATCCCTATGTCTCGTTGCCTCATCATATCTGAGCACCTACAGCAAAGTGAAAGCATAGCTCATTTGGGATTCAGAAATAAATTTACCAGGTGATCCTATCTATTTTCAGTACAAAACAGCATACCAACCTTGACAACCCAACATTTTATCTTCAGCGCAAGGTTCCTAGCAGATTCAAAAGTAGTTATCATAAGATTTATACTGAGTCAAATATTAATGTAAATATTTCTAAGAACTCTTAGCTTCTAGCTTCAATTTAATTATTTTATAGACTTGCTTAATATGTTATTGCTTAATATGCTTAAAATGTTTTGACTAGTTCAGTCAGTGTTGAACAAAGAAAAAAAAGACTGCAAATAACTTAAGAAAACTGTTCTTCATCTGGAAACAGTTTTCCAACACACACTGATAGGTTTTCTGCCCATCTGTTAAACCAGCCCTATCAAATTGTTTTGAGGACAAAAAAGGGGGACAGAAGAAAAGACTCGCAGCATTCACTATGACTCATCCAGTATTTTGCACTAGCTTTGCTTACTAAATGTAACAGTTGATTCTATGTCCTTTTTTTTTCCCCCCACTAAAAAAAGAGTTGCATTAAATCCATCTTTAGATGACAAACTTTTAGTAGTGGCAATGAAATTAATAGTCCACGGTATTTTTATACCAGCAAAAAAATCCTAGGTATACAAAAGTGCTTTTGCTGGTGTATTTTATCTCACTTCATCCAGGAACTAACACATGCTGCACTGGCAAAAATGCATTTGCACCAACAGAACCTCTATGCATGCTGAAATAATTAGTTGGAAGAGTGATACCTGATAAACCTTTACATTGTAGATCAGACCTAAGCTTGTGAGGCACCTCAGCACTGAAAGAGCACTACACCAGAGTGTGCACCACTGGGCCTCCGTAAGGGACAACTACCTTGATCTCTAGCTAGCCCCTCCAGCACATGCTGCTAGGCAGAGAGCAAGCTAGGAATTAGGAATTATCCTATCACTCAGCAGCACATGGGCTGTTGCTCAGCAGAAGTCTGTTCTCAGCATACTGATCTTCAGTATTGTTCACACTGTTTGCGATCAAATTGTTCTGGTGTGAATTAGTATTTCCTCAGTTTTCAGAGTTAAATTTTATATATATATAAGTATATATATAGATATATATATATAAAACCAAAAGAATGAAACAAAATTAAAAAAACACCTGCTGGAAAATACCTGACATTTTGCAATAGCGATACTGACGTTGTGCAACTTTCTCAAGCAGGTCAGATCGTTTAACCCCGAGACGCTTGGCTACAGATAGTGATCTGTTTTTGCAGATGAGCTATTTTTATCTTAATGGCAGCTAACAGTACAGATATCCAATAAGTGAACACAGTATGTTAAAAACAATGTCCTAGCAAGTGCAAATAACTCAAACTACTCCATTTAATGATTGTATAGATCTCATAAAATGAAAGTACATTAAGTAAGCAGAAAAGATCAATACGGACAAGAGGCACCTGCATATTGATCAAGGAACAAAACTGATGAGAATTATGTCTGATGCTTCACCCTAATTAACTTTCTTCAATTGGCACAGCAGGGCTCAGCTCCGTCATTCCTTCAGACCCCAATTCAGTGACTACACAACCTGCCACTCTCTTCCATTCTTCTCCCTCCCTGAAGTTTTAAAAATAGCATTAATAGATATATTAGATGTGCTACATTTCTACTGTTTTATGAAATTAAGACGTAATTATAAATTCAAAAAGAAACAATAGATGTTCAGTGGTTAGGTGAAAAATGGAATTGTAAGTCAGCTTCTGACAGATGGGATATTTTGTACTGCAAAAAAAAAAAAAAGCTAATGAAGAATTATATAAGAGTTTCAAAAATACTTGACAGGGAAAAATTACAATAAAAATTATAGGTATTCAGAAAAAACTTGATACCAAAATTGCTTCAACATACTATGTACACAAAAGGCTTCCAGCTCAAAGAGGAAAATGGTTGGAAGGCTTAAGAACTGCAGATCTTGGGATGGAATAAACTCTACAAAAGAAGACAGTGAAGATAAAGCCACACTTTTTCACAGAAAAGCCTTTCTGATATTACTCTAACATTCTAGTTTCTGAGTTTCTTTTTTGCTTCATTTTATCTTTTTTTTTTTTTTTCTTAGAACATATTAGAAGGTCTACAGAACTCAATAGTGTTAATACATTTAGGCTTTATCAGACTTGTAATCTTATTTTAAAAATCAAATTAGGTTATTACCTTCTGTTAAACCCTTTCCATGTGTGCTTGCAGGAATTATATGACAGAGGGTGACAAAAAGGATCCTGCAAGCTTTGTTAGCAAAACGGTTGTGTTCAACGGTTTGTGTTCAACCAGGGTCTATGCAAAATTCATGACGTAATTTTCTCATCCACATTTAGAAAAAGGTATTTAAAACTGTAACATACATCACAGCCATCTCAATCCACAGCTAGCAGATCACCCCATGCCTACATTTAAGGTCAAAATAATGCTATCACAATAACAATAGAAGAAAAATTAAATGGCAAAACATATTTTTTCTAATATTGATTAGAATTATGATTGTCCTTTTATTTATTATTCCCCATATTCTCAGTATAACATTATTCTGTCAGAGATGAATGCAAAACTCATCCAGGTTACACGTCATTTCAAGTCCCCTTTCTAAGTACTGCCATAAGGTTAGCTATCTCCAAGTCCTGTGGAATTTACAAAATATTCAGAGACTTCTGAGGGAGAAGGGGAACAGTAATAATTCAGACACTGGTATATCATTTGACCATACTAAAGATTTAAAGAAAGGGGAGATAGTGATATCTACTACCAGACACAAGTCCCTTGTGATCCAGTTCCATGTCACTGTATGTTATCGATCTAAATCCCATACTCCGTGGTTCTTCTCTCCTCCACATCTCCCAGCCATGTTGCCTTCTCCCCTCTTTTGCACCCACACAAACATTCTGCTGAAAATTACCCCAGCAATTAGCTTTCAGCCAGATGAGCTCCTCGATTCTGTGCCTCACTCCTCTGGAGATGCAAGCATCAAGGGCTATGCAAAGAACAAGTACCTGAGCACGTCAGGGATGCAGGAAAACAATTTAGATCAATTAAACAAATATGGAAGATGATCTTTAATCTTTGTGTGTGTCTGAAGATCCACTCTAAAGCAATAAAACAGAAAAATCTATATGGTTTTGGTTCACACTGACATCAAGTTTTCACCATCTTTCTTCTTCAGTGATTGCTGCATCTCTTCTGATTTCCATTTACTCAGTTAACACACACATGTAGCATTTAAATAGGCTAATGCATAAATCAGTTCTGGCAAAAACACTCAAAAATTTCAAAACTGAAGTATGAATTCTGAAGAGAACAGGAGCAAAGTACAAACTTCAGAAAACAAAGTAGCAGATTATCTGTTATTGATACAAATACCTTCCATAAGGGTAAATTCTGTGTGGAAAAAGTAAAGGAGTTATTAAATGGCAATTAGAGAAATCCAGATTAATCAGATAATGCTTTTTTTCAGTCCTCTACAAATGTTCAATCACTGCCCCTCACAGAAGTAGCTTATGCAGATCCCACAAACATTCATAGTAATTTACATATCTAATTCATCTGTTTGCTCATGTTTTGGGGAAAGAGAGATTTATTACTTGGCAAAGGAGAGGGATAATACTGTCTTATAAGCCAGTGAGAAGGGGAAGTCACCGAGCCTTGGAGAGTTTCTGGTGTTAGGAGTGATACTGCTGTGCTCGCTCCATTTGTGCACCCTGCTGCAGGTGAGCAAGGTCCTCACCAGACCCTGCCCGGTCCTGCACTTGGCACCATACCTCTGCTTGCCTCTGCCAGCTCACAGGTTAGTTAACAATCCACATGCACAGCTCTCATTAGGATTAGGCCTCCTGTGTAGTTCTAACTGCTCCTAAGAAAATACTAAATACATGTATATTGATTCAAAATATTGATTTAGGACATGTTAGCATGCTGCTTGAAGAGTAAAACCAAAATCCAGCACCATCCTCCCACCTTTGAGCTTCTTTTCTTTCCTTCTTTCCTTCTTTTTTTCCTTCTTTCTTTCCTTCTTTCCTTCTTTTTTTCCTTCTTTCTTTCCTTCTTTCTTTCTTTCCTTTCTTTCCATCTTTCCTTCTTTCTTACTTCCTTCCTTTCTTCCTTTCTTTCTTTTTCTTTCTTTCTCTCTCTCTTCCTTCCTTCCTTGTCTTTCTTTCTTTTTAAAGTTTACAGCTTCATTTCAAATCCAGGTTTCTCCAAGCAGATAAAAGCCTTTACCAAACAGTGAGGGCTGTGTTTGGTAAATGCAAATATTTCAGGTAAGTTTTTTAGTGAAGGAATCTCTTCTTAATTTCTACAAATACCTATTATTCAATCACAGAGGAGCCTGTTTCCCAATTATATCCAACATGGGAGACTTTAATGGGGATGGGAGAGGGGAGAGTCTCCTCTGGAGAACTGATCAGGATAGGCCTCCGAACAACACTGACCATGAAGGTGAGGGGAAAGCCAAGAGCCCATAACAAACATCAGAATAAAGCAGAAAGGATGAAGGGAACTTCAGGTAAATAGCAAGCTTTACCACCAGTAAAATGAATACAAAATGTCAAAATTACAATACATGCCCATTAAAGAATAATTTTAATGAACTTGCAAAGACAGTATTTCAGACTAATTTACCTAAGGAAAACAATGAAATCTCTCTGAAATAAAATAGGCTATACAGATGGAAGTCTAGTACTGTGGGTTTTACCTCTGGGAGTTGCAGCCTGCACAAGATTCTATTCTTTCATTACAAATCTGTTGTGTGGGGGGCGGAGGAGGAGTAACTGTATTACAGGGATAAAAAGAATAGCACAATTGTTGTAAGAACATCTAGTTTTCTCTATGTATTTCTATCCATCACAATCCATCTTCAACTCCACATTTGTTTTTCCTCATCATTTTACCTGATATTGTGTCAGTAAAGAGTATTTTAATGCTGGGGGGAAGCACTCTGGAAGGATAGGCCTCTGAACAGGACATTGCTAATTCATTAGCAGAAAGTCAATCATAAAACAGTCTTCATTTTAGGAGGACACAGAAAAACAAAGAAAGCTGATCAAGCTCCATCAGGAGAGAGAGGAGGACTGGCAGGAATAGCAGCTGTGCTCTAGCTCAAACTGGATTTGTGTTGGCAGAACTGTGAAATAAAGCCTGCAACATATTGTGCCTTTACCAATCCTGCTTCCCCAATAAAGACAGCCGAGGAATTTAATGCTTATGTTTTGCTTTTCAGAGCCTATTTTCCTTAGGAGGGTTTGTATACAGCTAAATTTAAACAGGTCCAGTATGCATCAGTGCAGACGTGCTGCTCCTTAGCACTGTGCCACCAACCATGCACCAATATAGCCTCAGTCAGCCGAGTACCTCACTGAGCTTCACAAACACCAACCAAACAGACGCCATGAGTCTGAGGAGCAGTATTGCCTGAAAATTTTGTGCTGACTTTATTACAACAATGCATTTTATTGTAAAGTAAGAAAAAGTTAATGAAGAGGGGAAAACGTCTAATTTCAGCTAGACATTTAACAGCATTTTGTATGCAGTTAAATTCAGTAATGTATCCTCCATGGTCAATTCAAGAATTAAGTTCCTCCTTTGAAAATAAATAAATAAATAAATAAATAAATAAAAATCAAAGAAGCCCCTCGCCCCCAAAAAATAAGAAACCCAACAGTTTGTTAAAATGGAAATTTATATATATGAGCAGTATATTAAAACCTAAAATTCAGATAAATACAGAGGTATACATCAAGACATGTGAACAAAATCTTCGTAAGCTCTGACTACAGCATTTCTCAGACATGAAAATGAACACATGAGATGACATGTTGAGATCACATATTGAGATTTATGTGCATTTTGGACTCTGGTCAAATTCAAAAATTATTAAGTTGTTTTATTTCACTGAACGTCTTGTTTCTGGGCATTGAGCACAAAAAATGGAAGAAAAAATAAAGAAAGTACAGAGAACTGTGTAGGGAGATGTCAAAGTCCATAAATGTGGTGTTGTTCTTTGTGTTCCCATCTAGAAAGTACAAAAGTAGGTCACCTGCTATGTATTGGAACACAGTGATATAAAACAACTTCTCTCTTGACTAACTTTATTATTTGGGGAGGGGACCTTTTTGAGTAGAAGATTACATAATGCATGATGCAGCAACGTCAACCTGCTTTAAATAAGTAACACTTCTGAATTTGTGAAGCTGATGAGCCCAAAGTCTTCACAGCTCAGATTTTCAAACCTGAAACTGGGGCTAGAAACAGAAGCTGAAGCCCTGAAACAGCAGGAGTTCAATGACTAGTTATTTTCTGAACAATAATTCAAAGACCAGCTTCCCTCGAAATGGGATCATTGCACTCACGCCTTTACAAGTGGGCTCATTTACCCAGGGGAGCTGAGCAGCGCAGCTTTTTTCCTTCTGTAAGTGTGCCAGTTAATTCTTCCATCTACCTTCTTCGTGCATCAACCTCCTAACCCTGATTTTTGTGCTACCATAGCACAGTAGACTATTACGTTATAAATAAAACTTCAGATCAAACAGAAGGAAATAAAAAAAAAGTGTCATTCACTGTGATTCACAGGTAGGGGAAAAGGGCTGCAGTGTAACATTTCGAGATAGAATTGCCTTTTCTTCACGCTCTGCCTCTGTCTACACAAGCTGCTAACTTATTTAATTCATCCGCAAATGAAGGGAAAAAGGATTTCTTCAAGTAGAAATATAGTTATAATAAACATGAACCAGAAACTGTAAGACATCTTTCCCCATTGAACTCCCTTTGAGACTAAAAATAAACTTCTCCAGATTTAAAAATGCCCTAATTGGTTCAAAATCCAGCTTGATATGCTCAGCCTGCAAACCAAACTACTTTGTGCATAACTCAGTGCATAACTATTGTAGCTGGAATGAAAGCATGGCATAACAGTATGATAGAAACTTCAGATATAATTAATGAAAACCTTACCACCCATATATCTGATTTATTCACAAGTTATAGTCTCATGAATAAGAGAACTAGCTGTAATACTCAATATTTTACTCGAAAGCCAATATACTTTGTGCTTTACATTACATCAGAGAGATATGTTTGCTTTGCTAAGACAGATATGAGCAGTATTGCTTATATTCACAATAGCAGAGCTGTAATTTTGTCTCTTACATTACACACTTAACTACAAAAGCAATTTTTTGATAATGAGAATCAGCTTAAGGTAGACAGCAATGAATTAATTCTAATAATTACAGGTCCTAGTGCAACAACTCACATTTTTGCATGTATCAAAGATCACATCAAGATTACAAATAGAAAAGAGTGCAACTTCAACACCATTTCTTCCCTCATGCTTATTTTAATGTGACTTCAAGTAATGGAAGCCTAAAAATAACTACAGAAAATATAAATTTTTCAGGTAACGTAAAACCAATCCTCAACTACACAGTACGGTTTATGCTCAGAAGTGTCCTTCTTTGAATGTGAAAATATCCCTCCCTGTAAGCAATGGTGAAGGACAGTGTTCATCAGCCACAGATTACAATTCAAACAAGCAGATATTTCATCTGTAATAAAAGTGAAATTTTCTGTGAGTTTCATGCACTGCTAAATTTTTCACACCACTGAAATCGTAAAACATCCTTTGAGCAGTGGAAATTTCTCCCTGGCTGCCATTTTCTCCACAAAGGTGATGGGGCAGCTTGGAGACCTGGGTATTTTTATTTATTATTTTATTAAGGGAGAGAATTACTGAAGACTACTGATAGTACATCCCATTAAAGATCTTGTACTGAAATTTGAGAATTTGAGCCCGGCCATTCTATTTTTCACAGGTTGGACTCGATGATCTCTTGAGATCCCTTCCAACCCCTACAATTCTGTGATTCTGTGGTATTTGTAGAGTCAATCATGCTCATCTTTTAAACAGTTAAGGAAGGGAAAGCAGCACATTCAGATGCTATTGCTACAGTGCTTTCTTCCTGATATTAAAAGAGCATATTGATGCATGAAGCTTGAAAGTGAAATCATTTTCCCTACTGCGCTTCATTCATCATGCCAGGTTGAAGTTTGGAAAACTGTTAAAAAATGACAGAGGCTGCTATATGGTCCAACCCACCTGCTAAAAAAGGGTCACCTAGAGCAGGTTGCAGGTTGTCCAGACAGCTTTTAAAGATCTCAGAAAATTAAAGGATGATGAAACCGAGGAGAGCGGCTGATTCACCAGTGGGCCGTGCTGCCATCCAGAGGGACCTTGGCAGTCTGTAGAGGTGGGCTGACAAGAATCTCATGAAGTTCAACAAGGAGAAGTGCAGAAACCTGCACCTGGGGAAGAACAACCCCAGACAACAGCACTTGGGGGACACCCAGCTGGAAAGCAGCTCAGCAGGAAAGGGTCAGGGTGTTCCTGTGGACACCAAGTTGAACATACGTCAGTGACGTGCCCTTGTCACAAAGCAAGCTAACAGTTTTCTTGGCTGCTGTCCCGCAGGGACAGGACAAGAGGCAGTGGGCACAACCTGGGACACAGAAGGCTCCATCTGAACACCAGGAGCACTTCTGCGCTGTGTGGGTGACCAAGCACTGGCACAAGCTGCCCACAGAGGCTGTGGGGCCTTCTCCTTGGAGATCTTCAAAAGCCGGTCCTGGGCAACCTGCTCGAGGTGTCCCTGCTTGAGCAGGGGTTGGAACAGAAGACCTCCAGGGGTCCCTTCCAACCTTAACCATCTTATAAGTCTGTGACCTCCAATGATGGAGACTCCACAGCCTCTGTGGGCACCTAATCCAGTGCTCAGTCAATAAAGAAGTGTTTCCTCATGTTCAGGCAGCGCCTCCTGTGTTTATGCCCCCTGCCTCTTGTCCAGTCATTAAGCACCACTGAAAAGAGCCTGGCTCCATCTTCTTTGCATCCTCCCTTCAAGTATTTACAGACATTGATGAGATCCCCCATGAGCTTTCTCCTCTCCAGGCTGAGCAGCCTCAACTCTCTCAGGCTCTCCTCACAGAAGAGATGTTCCAGTCCCTTCACCATCTTCATGGCCCTTTGCTGGACTCCCTTCAGTAGCTCCATATTTCTCTCTTGTACCGGGGAGCCCAGAACTGGACACAGTACTCCAGGTGTGGCCTCACCAGGATGAGCAGAGGGGAAGGATCACATCCCTTGACCTGCTGCCTAGATTTTGCCTAATGCACCCCAGGATACCAAGGGCACATTGCTGGCTCATGGTCAAGTTGGTGTCCACGAGGACCCCCCAGGACCTTTTCTGCCAAGCTGCCTTCCAGCTGGGTGGCCCCCAGAAGGTGTGTGGGGTTGTAATTCTATACATG
Organism: Aythya marila; assembly: GCF_965140915.1. Lineage (NCBI taxonomy): Eukaryota > Metazoa > Chordata > Aves > Anseriformes > Anatidae > Aythya > Aythya marila. Next base: position 192,512,281 of record NC_139042.1, on the reverse strand, counting down.
TAAACAGATCTATGTCTGTCCTTCCTCCTGCCCAACCTCCATAAAGATAATGAATTTTTCTGATGCATTTAAACAAACTAAATGCCAGAAGAAAAAGCTTTGTTCTTTGTTTGATTGGAAGGGGGAGGGGGAAGTGGAAAAAAAGAACACAATGTCCATTGTGCAAATGAGTAAAACCAGGGTGAAAACGTCCATACAAATCATGGCTGGAGCTGATTTTTCCATTGTCATTGCAGCAGGCCCATCTTTGGTGAAAGGTCTGCTGTGAAAAAGTTCATTTAGGAAAGCTTCTGGGCTGAGAACGCATTATCTGAAATTTGGCATTCTTCCTTGGTATCTTTTTGGAACCGGGATTCCACTTTAGAGAACGCATCCCAGGGTGTTTTAACCAGCTGGAGCCAAGAAGTGGTTGTTGGTTCTGTTTGGCTTGTTGCATTCAGGTGGGAAATGAGATCTATTGTACAGCCTCGGCACCCAGCAAGAGCTGGGAAGATGAAAATAAATACAACACCAAGGTAGTCCTAAGCAACCTTGCACACATCTGCCAGAAGGATGAAGGGTTTTGGCTCTTCCCATTCCACTGGAACAGCCTGCTTGCCTGTCATTTCATGCACTGATGGGCTGCAGAGCCCCTCCTCCACTTCAGACTGGGGTTTTGTTCACCTCAGAACTGCTCTGCTGTCATCCTCCAACATACAACCCCTCTGCAGAGACTGCAGTTTGTCAAAGACCTTGCAGAAACATTTTCCTTTAGGGTTCATCGATGCAGTAAGTGAACAGTTCCTTTATATTCAAGCCTTTTTTTGTTGATGTGTGATTTAGCCCACAAGCCGTTCTCGGCTAAAAATGCTACAATTTCTAAAATTAGCCGAAGAATCCAAAATGACCAGAATCTGTTCCCAAGTACTACAGGCAAAACTACTTGCAGACTTTTAAGTTACCTGCATGGAACAGCTTCTTCTTTGCTAATATCTGTTTGACAGTAGGATACCTACCTTCTTTTTTAAGATTGCTTTTTCTTTTCATATATTTATCATAAGATTTCCCTTAATGAAATTATACTGCAGTGCTAAATATACATACGTCAGCAGAAACAGAGTTTCAGAAGGAAAGAAAAAAAATCTATTCATTCCTTCTTGGATGTCGGAAGACCAGCATCAAGATTTTGGTGAAGCATGAAACAAACAGGTTTCATTACTCGTAATGTCAGCTCTGACAGAAAATTCTAGAGGACATACGCTAATTCCTGTTAAGTGGGGACCTAAGAGTTGTAACAAACCAGCTGAAGCTTGACTATTCAGTGCTGTCCCAGGAAAACTTTGTAACTGCATTCCCACTCCAGTCTGCAAATACATCTGAAAGTTTGAGTCACAATTCAAGGCGAGGAGAGAAATAAGAGTTAGACATTATTCTCACCAGCTAAAGTTGCTAGAACGGCCACACCGTACGACCAACTGATAAAATAACAACAGTTTCTACAGAAACAATTACATCATTTGTTGCCAGAAAGTGTAATTCACAACACTTCCGAAGAACTCAAGTTGATTTTATAACAACAATATACTTTTTATATGCACTTAGATGTGTATATATATACATACACATATACAAATGTAAGTACTGTACATATATAATATATATAATCATAGCTATAGGATACAGAATAACTACGTTATCAGGTACTCGCTGTTTAGTTGAACAAGACATACTCACAGTGGGCACTATTTGGCAGTGGCAGAGTTTTAATTGAGTCCAGCAACCACCCATTTCTTCAAGAGAGGAAAAAAATTGCACCTGGAGTGCCCCAGTTTGCCTGAGGACCTGGGACAGAGCTGAGAATGGCTGGGAGGTGGACATGGTAGGCAATTTGAGCAATCCTGTATTTACCAGTTGAGTTGAATGGCAAAGAGTTGGGTACTGCAATTAAAACTAATTGGAGATGATTTCGTTCTCCTAAACAAGTTCAACTAGCATTCAAAGACCAAACCAAAGTTAACCAAATGGTTAACTCAGTAGAAAGTCAAAAGCCAAAAGGCAGCAAAAGAAAGGAAAAATATTTTTTTGACCAGAGGGCAGAACAGAAGCTGCCAGATGCTTTCCTTGAGCCTCAGTCAAAAAAAAGAGGTTGGCCCAATTCCTGACCTGTTTACAGCATCAGATAGTAATAATAGTAATCAATGGAGATCATAGACCATATTTTGATCTGTGAATGTGTAATACTTGTCAAGAGAAACCAACATATTTTTTATATATTATTATATATTATTTTATATATTATTATATATTATTTTTCTGGTGCTAGTATTACTTTAAAATAATAAATACAAGTCCAAGCTTTAAAATTCAGCTAAACTCTCATTTATTTCTAACCACTAATATTCCCCTGTGTCAATAACCAATAATGCCATCCCAGAGTAGAGCATTGCTGCCAATTTTACAAGCAAGCAATAAAAATAGTTTTTGCCAGAATTAAAACTGCATTTCTTTCCATTTATTTATTCATTCAACAGATGCATTATCCAAGACTCTGCACAAGAACAGAATATTCAATTATTTCAGCTGGATGCGCTTCTAAAAAGAATCTAAAAAATTAAAAAGATTAGTGATTTGGTGAATTCATTTCTTCAGCATCCAGGACTAACAGCGCTCAGCAATCTTAAAATATACTTTGAAAGTACGGATGCTTTCAGGCCAGCACAGAAAGAGAAAATAAACTTTGCATCATAATCACATATTTAAACAAAGATTTGAAATTACAGATTAGCAATTTTATGTGGACTCTCTACAGTCCACGCTTCTCTCTGCAGCTGCTTGTCTATGGAATTTTTGGGATCAATCCCATCTCCATTCTCATTTCTTTGTGCTGTAGATGCGCAAATCTACTCCAGGCACTGTGGGCTGTTCAGGGCGATTTTGTTCCCAGCTGATCACAGGATGCTATCCAGCACATTGCCACACACAGCAGTCAAACAAATGAATTACGTTCCAATACCAAACTGAAGAAACGTTGATATTGCTAAAGAACTGACCAAATAAAAAAAATAATAATAATAAACAACCAAAACCTTAAAGGAAGGTTTGCATGTCAAGCTCTTAGCAGTTTCCTACAAAACAGACTGTGAAACATCCAACATTCTCTGTCCACTTACAGCAAAAGATCATTAAGAAAAAATAAATAAATAAAGAAAGAAAACAGGAAAGCCTGTATCTGGCTATATAAAGAACTCTGAAGAGCAGCTCAGTTACCCTTGCAGCAATTCTCACAGCTTCCCTGTCCTTGTATCTGAATCATTTAGTTCTCATCAAAAATTGATGCTACCAACACCATGCCTGGCTCATCCTGAATAGACGCATCTTCTGCTCTTCCTGCCCCGTCACACTCACACTTCAGATATAGTTTATATTGGGAAGGATAAGAGCAGAACTGCACCAAAATACGAGCCATGGAAGCTCTAAGTAAGAGGTTTTCCAGCATGGCACAACACAAAGCACTGCACGCAGAAGCACTATATCCACTTTGTTCTATTCACAATATTGATTTGCTGAACTGTTAGGTCCTACATGATTACAGGGTTGGTTCAGTAAGTATTTTTACACTTAATATAACTTCCTAGCTGATGTTAGAAGCAACAGCTCCCAGATGTCAAAATCCAGGTGAAATGTTCTCCAAACACGGTTCTGTATTTTTTCCCTGTGTTTAATAACCCTCTATGCATGCTGTAAGGCCTTTTTCCTTAGAGATGCACGTTTTTTTTTAGTTTAAAGATAGATGAGAGAGTTTTCCTGCATTTCATCAATATATTTTTTACATCTCATTAATTATTTGCACGTTTTGGGGCTTTGTTTTGCTCCCTCCCCCGCTTCCAATGCAGTTGAGGGCTTAAAGCAATTTAGACAGAAGTAAGGTTAGTGCAAGAAATAATTTATATTCTTACTTTGCCAATATGGTACTTTACTTGGTACAAGAAAATTAATGTCCTAGGAGAAAGATTTTGATCCATGAACTATTTCTCCACTCAAACTTCAACTTGTTCATTATTTCTCCAAAGCATTGCCTTGGCTTGCCTTTCTGCATCCAGTCCAGCTAGACATTAATAAATAAATAAATAAATCTGTGTTTAAAGACCTGCTAAGAGAATATGTAAAATTTATGTAGTCCCTGCGTTTTTTTTTCAAAAAGAAACTGGCCTTGTATTACAGAGACTGAACAGATTCATGAAACACAGGCAGACTTTCCAGATCTGCCCTTGTCTTCTAGCACACAGACTTTTCTGCTTTGCTACAAAATAGACTGGTGTGAAGAGAAACTATGAAACGGATATAGGATGCTCAGGTATTGTAGTCACGGACATCACACAAGCAGATCAATCCCTTAGTTGAAGTGTTAATCTGCACCATCTCTAGCTGTCCACGCAAGTGTACTCTAGATTAAAAGTACTGAATGCAAATTGAAATTTCTGTGACTAACACCATTTTATTATTTTATTATCCCAAAGCATATTGTAAGAGCTGCTTTGCCTACAGACTTAAAGATGACTGAGAGCAGTTTTTAGACTCTCACAAACTGCGTTAAGAACTTGGTATCATCACATGCTGTAATATTCATCAAAGCATGTATTTAATTGACAACCTGGAGAGCCACGGAGTCCCTACAGATGTACTCAAACACCACTGGAAAATCCTTATTAAGTATTCTATCCTACACCACACTAGATATTGATTATCGTGATGATGTTGGCTTAAAGAATTTGGACTGGCAGTGTTAAACAGCAAATTATCGAGAACCCAACAAACAGGGTGATACCTAGAATTTTGTGATGGTGGTGAATGTGTTTCTGAAGAATATATAAAAAATGGCAGAAAAAAAAACAAAAAAAAACAAAAAAACAAACCAAGTTACCCCCTGGGGTGAACAGGCGGGATTCAATTAGTTGTTGTTTCTCCTTTGAAAGCAAGACTGCAGAGAAGATACTGCAGCGTAAAACAACTTTATAGAAGGGCTGGAAGAGACTTCTGCTTCCATCAGGACTGCAAAGCCTCTCTTACAACGACAGTCGGTACGTAGTACCTCACATGGTATTCCTGTTTATAGGTTGTACCAATTGCTACGTTCTGTCTTTCTTCCACATTTCCTCCAGGAGATCCTGGCTGTAAGCATCCGTTTGCAGAGTTGCTAGCTGACCCTGTAAAGCCAAAGCTTCCCACTTTGAAAGCTTCCAGAAGAAATGCAAATCATATTTTTCTACTTTCCCATTCCAACTCCACTTTATAACTTCCATCACCACTACCTCATTCTACCTTTGTGTTTTAATTTATTAAGTAGATCCAACAGTGAAGGCTGCTGAATAATTTGACAAGTTTTTTCTCCGTGCACATGTATTTGTTCAACATGCAATAGTGTAACAAAAATGTCTCTGCTAATCACTCTCAAATTTCTTGAGATTTTATTACTAAAGTAAAACTTGGGCTTCATATCTAGTGACTGCAAAGCCATCTCTAGGCATCAGCCACATATGAAGCATAACAGTATGCCTTTCTTCAGACTTACTACTGACGCTATTGCTCTCAACCTTCCTCAAAAAAGCAGCAAATTAAAGCATTTTTCAAAGCAGCTCTGGTTTGTTTCAGTGCTACAATAAGTGATTTCAAATACAACAGTTATGCACTAAGGTTAAAAATAATTTAGGACATGGAAAAAAAAATGAAACTAGGGTTCAGGCTCCAAACTCCCTTGATATTTAAAAACTTCATAGATAAAATTAGTTCTTCATATGCATACAATTTAAACACTTCAAGTATTTATTTTAGATTCCAGAGCTACAACATTTATGTTAAAATATATATATATCAATGATACTTATTTATTTTATTAAGAAAGTTAAGGGCTTTCAAGAAGTAATAAAAAAATTTACTATACTACTGATACAGATGATGCAAAGTAGTGCACCCGAACAAGAGGAAGAAAGAAAATAACCTGAAGATGGTACCAACACTGATCTAAACTTAAACACACACATCAATCAAATTAATATTCTTTTAGCAGAGTGAATGGTGAATCCAACATCCTGCATTAGCTAAGTTCAATTTCTGTACTATTACACATTTATCATTATAACTTTTTACTTTTTAACTTTCTCGTGTCTTTTTATGGCACTACATAAACAGATTTCCTATCAGTTTCCCCAACAATCTGGAAAAATAGTAACTCAAAACTAAGGTGGCAAAGAGGGGAAGACAGTTATTTTATCATTTTTTAAAGTCAGACAAGAAAACATGGCACTGCATATTATTTTTTCAGTTTCTGAGAACTTAATGCAAGGAATATCACCACTATCAAACTGAGAGTGAATGACTTCTTAGATTTGAATTGAACACAGGGACTTGAGGGGTTGCTTTAATCGCTTATAGCAGACAGTCACAATTTGGTGGGGGCCAGGGAGAAAATTAACTACTGTCCAGAGATTTTACCTTGTTGTCTGAAGAAGGCAAAGCATGCTCCTGTCACTGCAGCTACATGGAAACATTCAGAGCTATTGTGTGCGTTGCTGAACTTTGACCGTACAGGTAGTAAGCCTGCTGGATCCTTTGTCCATGCTTTTTGCAGCACTTCCAAACTAAATCAGCCCAGGGGATAATGGAGGGAGACTGCAGCACATCAACTCATGCTGATGGTAACCTGTACACCGTGGGTGATCTCAGCAAAACTGAGGGGACATAGTTTATGTTGTGGTACGTAATCATGTTGTGTTCGCTCTTCACTCACAGGGCAATTAAGATCATAAGACCTTCATCTCTTAATTTCAGCTGGAAGAACGGCTGCTAGTAGGCACTGCATGTTAACACTGTCTTAATTAAGAGAAAATCCTATTGCCTTCCTGTTTTTAAAAATGATTGGAAAGTAGTCTATCTGGGGTCTCTGTCAAATAAACAGCTCTAATTTTTCTGTTTTCTTGTTTTGTTTTAAATCTGCAATTCCACTCAAAGACTATTACAGCAGAAGGGTGTCCAACAAAACTCCTGCAGCAATGGTTTATAACAGGGAAGCTCATGCTGCTACTGCTGCTTCTCATTCTGCGTATGTGACCAGGCACGGCTTCTACGGCATCCAGGATATCGGATGGAGAATCCTGAAGCATAAACCTGCACATTGAGTTCAGCTGCCTCTAACTCACTGTAATAAGCCAGCCAGGAAGCCTACTGAACCGTTTATAGCAATGCCATTCTGTCATGCACCGAGCAGAATGCCATCGTCAGCCAGGATTTGGGGTGCCAGGCAGCGCAGTAACCCAAGTTTCAAGGCATAACGCTGAAAGCTTCTTCCAGAATACCAACTATTTTAATGAAAGCAAGGTGAACAATCAGCTGGGACTTCTAACCAGGAGGGAGTGTGTCCACGGGCAGCATTAGGACCCTTCAGCTACCACACTGAACTCTTTTCCAACTTAGAGAATCGACCTTCTTGCAGGCACACTTTTGCGAGCTTAAAATAAACAATGCAAGCCACCTGCTTGTGTTTGTGTCTGAAGCAAGATAAAAGATAAGATGTCAGAGTTCCAAAAGCCTTTTCAACGAAAACCCCAACTAAGATTCAGTTCTTGACTGCCAACTAAGAATACTTTGTAAGACTAGAAATCTTTCATGCTCCCAGAGTGCAATTTTAATGAAGGAAAACCTAAACTCACTGTCATATTACAGGTTTTTAAAGAAAAATGAAAAAATTATCTTGAAAAGTATAGTGATTATTTAAAACTTTGCCAATATGTACTACAAGATATAGCACCATTTGTTGTGAATGTTTATACTGGAGGATAAGTCACTTCCACAGAGGAAAGCAGGAGTCACAGTGATGTTACTCAAATTACTATTAAATTTAGCAGCCATACTTCCTTCCTGAGGATAATTTATATTCTATTTTTTTCCATTAAAATGAATAAATAATTGTGCAGTAAGGCACCAAGACCATGATTTAGCTACATCACTAAAACAAATTCACTGTCACAATCTGAAAAAGGATGCCTTCGCTACCTATGAGCGATGACCACACCAATGCTTCCATGATTTTTTTTTGCTCTCTCCTCGTTTTGCAGAACTGTAAGATACAGTTTCAGTATTAATTGCTGAAGAGCCTTCTGTAAACTTACACATTTGCTTACAAGTACAGGAGCTTTCAGTGCTGAAAAGGTGAGCAGGTCAACTCAAGTGGTTTACTACTGGCCAAATAACCTCTGCCCAACAGTTTCACAAAAGCAAACAAAGCTCCTGAAACATATTTACTTTGCTGCAGGGTAACTTTCCTGTATTCAAGCTACTATGCTAACACTAGATCCACATCTTGACAATGAATATGTATTCATTATATATATAATTTTGTAAATATACATATAGTATAATGTGTATATATAATTACCTTTGTGTCACTTCAAAGGTATACATCTATGGAAACACAAAAGGCAGCACAATGAAACTATATATATTTAAGTTAGAAAATCCTTTTTTTTTATTATTTATTTTATTTTAAATCTATGGAGGTAATTCTAAAATGGAGAAACCAAGATTAGCAATATCCCAGGTGTGGGAATGTTTTCTGGCAATGGAAAAGGGGAAGTTAGAAATAACCAAGACATTATAAAAATAACAAAACAAAGAAAACTGTATGGCAATCAACAACGAGGGAGAAAAGAAAATCAACATTAAGGATAGAACACTGCATGAAAATTTAATTTTGTAGATATTGGTGTTCACTACAGAAAAGTGGTAACAGTCTTAAAACAGTTCTGATTACATCAGAAAAATGAGGATAAAGCACTTGTGTCAAAAGAAAGAAAAGGCAGCATTACCATCAGTCTGAATGGTATTTACAAATTCCAGCAGAGTTTTTCTTATCTGTTTAACTCAGATAAGTTAAACAGACAAGAAAATAATAACAATGATAACGTTTAACTCACTCTTAAACATTATTAAAAATCCTTACAAGTAGAATTTGTGTACTGGGCAGCAGTCAGATTTATACATCGTGAAAATGAAAGTTTGCTGCTGCATGGTCTGGGCCATAATTTCGGTATGTGGTAACCCAGAGCACCTTGGCACATACAGCACAACAGTATGTCTGTACAACTTCCAGATCCAAACTATCATCATCCATTGCTTATTTACTCTTAATACTCTAAAGGTTACTGGATTTTCAACAACATTCTAAGAAAGTTCTTTCCAACAGCCTATTGAGGAAACTAAGATGTGGCTAGGCAAGAAACACATTTTAGATATGGGTCATAAAGTGCAAGGTACAAACAAAAAACTATCCAGAAGGACTACACTAGGAGTGGGCATCACACTGCCCGGTGCAGGTTAGTGCAAGGCACTGGAGGATTGATTCAGCTACAATTTTGTAGGTGCATTGTGTAAATAATGCTGAAGAACAATACTAGGGCAAGACTTCCAACATCACCCAATACTCATTTCCAAAAGCAACTTAAGGTCTGCAGATCTCATGTGTCACTGAAAGATGCGCAAGATCTAGGAGCCCAAGTCTCTTGCAAAAATGAGAGCAGATGAAATTTTACGCCCAGAAACAGTAAGATTTTGAACAACCACTAAATGAGCAGCAGGATTCAAACTAGGCAACAAGACATGAATCCTGAATAAAGCAACAGAGAACACTGCCGAAGAACTCCGGGAAGATTATCACAGAAACTGAAACAAGAATGGTGCAGAGAACAAGGGAAGTAAGCAGGCACCATTCCCTAAATGTGTCAGTACAGACTCTCAAGAGCGTGCCTATCCCATGGCACATGGATGTTTGACAGTTTGTGATGGGTTTATGTAAACTTAATCCCAAAGGCCACATTAAAAAAAATGCTAATGTTCCAAAATCAAGAATTCTAACAGAAAAGAGAATTGAGTACTTACTTTGGCCCTGATATGCTTACTGTACAGCTGTTAGACATTGCAAATGTAAGGGATCTTTTTAAAAAATGAAGCTTCTTTTGAAAACTGTGCTGCAAGATGCAGCATTAGAGATGATCTTGGAAGGTCACCAGCAGAGCTGAGACCTGCAGAGCTCCCAGTGACCTAGCGCTGGGCCGTAACACTCAGTGGCAGGACATCACTTTCTGTGCATAGAAAGTAAGACAGTGGATAAAAGATGAAGAGAACCAAGAAATACGCTACAGCTTTCAAATTTTGGGGCTTACAACTCTCATCAAAGCAGAAAACCATACTCTGGTAGAAGATGATGAATTCAATTGAGAAGCACTATATAGGGGTGGATGCTATGGCAGGTGCAGATCCCTTGACCCCTGTGGCCCCAGCACCTGTTTATACGCACACACCTCTGCCTCTCTTCTGCTTCTCCTCCTGCCTCTCTGCATCTATTCTCTCCCGGCATCACGCCGAATGTGCTGATATGGAAACAGGTACAAGAGCGGCACATTCCCCTGTCTCGGCTGGGTGTCTGCACAGGGCTCTTTCTTCGTGCCCACTCTTCCCTCCCTACCCTCTGGGATGATGTCATCTGTTCGCACCATCTCCGCCAGCAGCTGCAGAGCGATGCCTGCTAAGCGTGTCTATCCATCCACCTACTCCTCGTTGCCTCCATATGGTGCTGCTGCTTCTCTCTCCAGAAAACTTGAGCGTGATGTGCTCTTAACTCAACTCCTTATCATTCTTCTCGCTTTCTGCAGATACAATTTTTGCCATTATTCCATTACTGCCTCCTGTAATATAAGTAATTTTTGACTCCTTTGCTTGCACTTGAACTATATACCCAAAGTACATACCCCAAAATCCTGTTGTCATCTTCCTCCATCTTTTTCTTTCTTACACTACAGCCCAGCCAGTGTCTCCATCTTTGCTCAGGCACACACTGAAGAATTAGGCAGGGAGATGGAGACTCATCTGTTTAAATTTAGACAGGCTTCCCTACTTATCCTAAGTCATACTGAAAGTGAAGCAGGCAAATCTCTTTAATAATATTAGTAGATACGCTTTCATTTCAGGAATCCTCTTTATCACGTCATCCTTTGGAGCTGCACTTGGTGTTCATTGGTTTCAAGCTCTTGGAAGGCAAAAGAAACAGAGACAGCTCAAAGAGTTTGATCAGCTGCTGCTCAGTGTAGCCAGCTGGCACCTTCCGAGTCCGGGATCTTTGTTCAAAGTTCCTTTAATCTTTCCCTTTTTTTTTTTTTCTTTTTCTTTTTACTCCATTTTACTGAAGGTAAAAGTGGAATAGGAAGCAAGCTAAATAAATATGCAGCCATTTAGAAATATGTATGATGTTACCTAAATATAAATAGCACATTGGATGGCTGTTTAAGAAGTTAAAATAAATAAAAACGAAATGCGGGCATTTGAGTTACACAACTGCACTGTGTAATTGCAATAGCAACTTAGTAACATAGGACACAACCAAAAGTTGACCAAAACTGCCATGTTAAACCAAGCTTTAACATTTACTACTTTATCAAACTTTAAAAAGTACATCTTTAAAATCAAGAGAAATCAGAAAACACTCAAACCCTCACCACTTCTTTGTTAATTTGTTAATTTTACTAATGTTCTCCTGCCAGTAGAACATTTTATTCTGAGATATCCTTATATTACTTGCTTCAACAAACTGATTTTTAAAATTATTTTCATTTGCATAGTAAATGTATTTCTAAGGATTATTTTTGCATTAGTAATAATCAAAACTGATACTGTACTAGACTTTCCTCACTGCTCATGATGTGGCTGTGAGCACTGTTTACACTGATAAAACAAATTCAGAAATAAGTTACAAAACAAAAAAGTGAAAGTGAGGACCCTCCCCAGCCCCCACAAAGGTCAAGAACATAATGCAAGACACAACCTTACAAAAACCTGTGAAGTCCCTAGCAAAATTCATGTGGAAGATATAAAATCTGTTTAAAGTTCACATTTCATCAAAATTTACAATCTACACTAGTATAGATACATTGTACGTGGTGGTGGCTCATAAAAATGATTCTTTTCTGATTCATGAGCTGAATTATTAACCCATTTTAAGGGTCTGAATAATCTCTGTGAATCCTGATGGAAATTTTCCTAATATTCACGGGGGTGTCGACTTGTCCTGAGTACCATTTATTCAAGACGAGACCTAAACACTGGCAGGAATATAAACACACTGGGTAAAATTCAGCATGCCTTGCAGAAAAGACAAGACAGTTTTATTTCTGAGATGTTCCCAGGACAAAAGAAAAAAAAATCACAAATGGAAAGTAGGCAAATTCAAATATAGATCATTGCAAGCTTTGTAAGTAATAACGTTTAATCAGATTTTTTTTTACAGCGTCATGTGGCTCCCAGTGTACACAAAGTAAAAGAGTGAAAAAGGTAAAAATAAAACTGGCATAGCCTTAATGTATTCCAGAATTCATAAATCATTTGTAAATTTAGTCCTTTTAGAAAAGAATCCTTATATAAATCGGGGTGGGGGGGGCGAGGGGGGGCTCAATCCCATATATGAAGCCCCACATCGCTGACCAATCACAATTAGTGAATGCACTGCATCTCTCTGCAGTGAAGGCAAGCGACAAGGTAGGCTGTCATTCTGCAAAAGCTGCCCATCGCGAGCTCTCCTCTCCTCTCCGAAGCGCTGCTCTGCTTTTTTAGAAAGCCTGAATCCCGGCGGTGTCTCTGGAGACGAGAAGCCTTCAGTATGTTAAATGACTTTCATTATGTATTTTCAGCTGCTTATTGATTCCACAGTGGGAAGAGTGGGAGACTGCAGCAGCCTCTAAAGCAGAACTCAACCAGTTGTGTACATTAGCAGTATGCTGAGACAATGGCACAGTACAGGCACAAATTTTCATTAAGGGCATTTTTCGAAGATATGCTCATTACCCTCTTTCCCTTCTACTCTGCTAACAAGTGAGCAAAATGAATCCCTCCAAGCTGGAACTGCTTCACCTGCATCGAGAATTTATCGAACCTTTAGTGGAGGTAAGCTCTGTTCCTTATTGTGGTATGCAGAATAAGCAACATTTAATAAAAAAAGGGAGAAGAAAAAAAAAAAAAAAGAGGAAGCATCAGATTGGACTTAGATTAAATGCTAGTTATCTTGCTGTATTCGAGTCCAGGAAATATTTGAATGCTATTTCCCCCTACCCATTAAAAAGACAGTGGTAGAAAAATGCAATTCTGCATGAAAGTCTTACAGAATATTAAGAGCCTGTTTTGCTCGTACACCATGAAGACAGTACAGTTTGGGTTACTACAGTACTGGGAGGGGGGAGACGAACGACACGAACTGCAAGCAGGAATATTTTTTCCTCTCTCAGCAGTATTTCCAAATATTGGCAGTTAAATAGGTTACAGCTTTGTGCAGTTACTCCGTGAAGAATCAGCCGGGCTGTTAATTGGTGTATACTTCTTGCTTTCTGAAGGTCGAGTAATATGACTAATCTCTGACTTGCTCGTGAAAAGCCCCCTTTTTTTTCCTGTTGCTTTTTTATTTAAAAAAAAAAAAAAAAAAAAAACACTTATTTTTTCCATTACCCCCCACGTTGAGCCATGTATTACAAATGTGGATTTGCAACCCATTTATAGCAAGAGAGAAAATTTGACCAGTGTGCAAATCAAACAAAAACCTAATTCCTATAAAAGCTCGTTGGCTGCTCAATTTCTTGTTAGAAAAAGAGAGTTGTCTGTCTCAACTAGCTGCTCACAAGCGCTATGAAACATTTTCTAGCTGTAGTCACAGGCACCCTACATCCAACAGTTACTGTTCCTAGTCGGGGTTTCCTGTAGCCTGCACTATTTGGAGAATAGGAGACTTGTCCAAAAAACTGAATTCATGTAAGTTAACAGAATAATGCCATGATTTTACTAGAAAATAGTGAACACACTAACTGATTTTTGATGGAATGTGTAAGATCCAATTTTAGATATCTTTTACTCATGATATAAGTGATACTACAAAAGATATCGTTGCATTATTTGATTTTGAAATGATAAGCCCTACTTTTAACCTTTTTTTTTCCTTCCCTTCACAAGGGCATGCAGCAACTAATTCAGTTTCCCAACTGACAATACGAAGAATGCAGTTGACCGGGTACCTTTCCAGCTGTGTGACCTCCGAGCAGCAGGATGCATCACTAAACTGTATTCTTAAGACATAAAGGAATTAGAAACAAACAAAAAAATGGAACACGCTTGTATTACCATTTACGTGCACGACACTTCAACAGCATAAGTGGAAGACTAACACATCTGCTCACATTTCCTTGCAAGAAGGATGCAATGATTGAGTCCTAAAATGGTGAGCATCTCTTAAAGAGGGATTTATAATTTAAAACCAGAATTGTGGAAACTACCGATGCATGAAGAAACAATGAAACATGAATTCCCACAAGGAGAATATGCATACTTCACCAGCAAGCTGCACAAGGGTTTAACCAGGCTTTTTCTAAACCGCTCATTAAATATCTTATTTGTCATAATGACTAATGGATATTTTTCTCTCAGTTTTATGATCTGCTATGTATTCTCCTTAAATGAAAATAAACCAAATTAGGTAACTCATGGTTACTCGCAAAGCACATGAACTGGATTTTATGATGTACAGCAACTTCTTTGACTAAGCCATCACTCAAAAGTAATGAGCAGGAATATTACAGAAAGAAACACGCAACTCTAACTAAAGGATGCCTACGTACACTCTGAACACAGAAGTCAGATATTTTTTGGTTTTTAAACCTGGAAAATAAAAAGAGGCTGCTACAAAATGCAACAGGGGAAAGAAATTAACATCACGTAAAAGAAGGTTTGTTATTGCTGGCCTGAAACTCAGAACAGACACCCAGAACACGCACTGGTCTGCACAAGCATCTCAGGCAACTGAGGAGTCCCCATGTGTAATCAAAATTTGCTGCTGCTGAATTGCTGGAACAAAAAAAGGAAAAAAAAAATCTGCAAGGAATGAAGTAAGAGCCCAGCTACCACTCGGTTCCAAGGTGACAGTGCATGTCAAATACCTGGCAGTGACACCATGCACCAATTTATGACAAGCTGCTACAATGATCTGAAAGACCCCTGAGGCACAGAAAACAGGTAGGTCAGAAGTTGCATGCGCCCAGGCTCTGTTCTGCATTTACAAGGGAACAGGCAGGGTTCAGAAAGGCAACGTGTTGGGTAAATTACCCCTCTGCCTTGACACCTGGACTTGTGTTTAACTGAAACTGATCCCTGCAACAAGGAGGTGATCGTAATCTGGGCATTTAGATTGAACTCTCCGATATAGCACATCGGAAGCTTTCTGTTGTCACAAGCTTTCAGGTGGCATAATGCTACAGTTAAGATCTTTTTTGTTTGTTTGCTTTGAGTGAGATCTGCTTTGGATTTCCTCCTGGCTCTTCCTAATACACGAGAACTCAATTTATCAAGCTCAAGTATTCAGAATGGCCCTTGAAATACAGTCACAGCCAGGACCACATACACAGAGGAAATCATATTCCTAAGGTTTAATATAAACCTATTAGAGGTTGCCTAAATTAGAAATTAAACAAAGCTTTTGAAATGTATTTCACGCCTGAAACTAATACGTTCTAATTTATATCTTTTGTATTTAAGAGGCAAATGTGAAGTAACTGCTGAAGCATAGCAAGAATTTTCATCATACAATTTGCAATTAATAGTATTGTGCAATTGAGGCTTTTCAGAAGTGCAGATAAAATGCATTTGCATATTGTATCCCAAGTGTGCTTAATTCATACTTTCATTTAAAAACAGCTCATTTTTGTTCACCTTAGTGCTATCCATTTTCAATGTATTCAGAGTGGAACAAAGGTCTACGTTTAAATTTAGTTTCATGCCAAGTACTTCCCCTCTTAAATTTAAAGCTACTTATAAAATCCTCAAGCATCACAACAAGAAATTGAATGACCTCTCTTTTGTTTATTCATCTCATTACAATCTCCAGAGCTGGCTGACACTATAAATAATGGACATGTCAGGTATTAGATGCAGATGCTATGTTTACAAACCATCAGCATGTGTAAAACAAAGCAGATGCAGCCACAAAATAAAAAATTCCTGGATTTTTAGATATCTCTGCATCTCCTAGATTCATTAAATGCTACTTTTTTTGAACCTTGCTTTCTCTTAGGATAAACACACTGTGTATACAAATCTGCTGGATTTAATTTCAGTATGTAAAAAAAAAAATGAAAGAGACAATTTAATATTTAATGTTATTTTATAAAACTATTCCTTTAAATCTATTCTGGAATAAAATTAAATACACTTCTTTTCCGTCTAGGCACTGATTTCTTGCAGAAACTGAATATTCATAGCAGAAAAAGGAAACGTACCATTTTTATAATAAATTCCATTACCCCAAATCTATGTCAGATTTGCATTTGAAATTCCACACAGTTACATAAACTCCTTACAGTGATAAGTTTCATACAGGTAGATGCACACAAGATAAAAGTGAGCAGAAGTTTCCAAGCTCTATAAAAAATCTGCTTAATTGCAGAACTTCGTATCTCAGCCCACAACACTCTTACGAAGACTTCGTAAGAAAGAGGCCGCTAAAATGCCATAAAATAATTTAAGTATTCTTTTTATAACACATAAGCAAGCGTTCCATGCTCCTATCACTTTCTGTTTCCACAAGAGCCTTTTTAAATTGATCTCGAGTACTAATTTGTTAATACTCAACAGCATTCTTCTGAAATAGCCCTCAACACAATACAAAGGCAATGCACAAGTATAGTTTATTCAACAAGCAGGCCCTTTGTAAAAGCCACATCACTATAAATAAAGCCTTGTCTCCCCTAAGTGGAAGCTTTTCACTTTTTTTTTCCTCTTTTTTTTTTAATGAAAAAAAAAAATGTCCTGCTTTCCTTTTAAAAGGAAAAACCTTATCGTAGACTCCCTGGCTTTTGAGCCCATGCCAAGCACATCTCTAAACATACAGTAAATAATTAAGAGTTTGGTAAGAGTAGATGCTTTTCCTCCCTCCTCCTTTCCCAGCGTTTTTCCACAATAACAAAAAAAATGTTAAAAAAGAAAGAAATCAAACAGTTCCATATTTATTTCACCTTTCAGGAGAAAAAAAAAACAACTGCAACAAAAGAATGTGTTTCTCCCCCATTCTGGAGGTCAACATGCAGTCTGAATCTAACATTACAGTTCGAGATGCCATTGATGACATCGACACCAACATGTACCGACCACTGTCATATGCATTAAGCTTTCAAGTTTCTCTCACTGGATTTTTGATGTTAGAAATTGTTTTGGGACTTGGCAGCAACCTCACTGTGCTGGTACTTTACTGTATGAAATCCAACTTAATCAATTCTGTCAGTAACATAATTACAATGAACCTTCATGTACTTGATGTAATAATTTGTGTGGGATGTATTCCTCTAACTATAGTTATCCTTCTGCTTTCACTGGAGAGTAACACTGCTCTAATCTGCTGCTTCCATGAGGCTTGTGTCTCTTTTGCAAGCGTTTCAACTGCAATCAATGTCTTTGCTATCACTCTGGACCGATACGATATCTCTGTCAAGCCTGCCAATCGAATTCTGACCATGGGAAGGGCTGTGATATTAATGACATCAATCTGGATCATCTCACTCTTCTCCTTCCTGATTCCTTTCATTGAGGTCAATTTTTTCAGCCTCCAAAGCGTGAGCACTTGGGAAAACAAGACGCTTTTGTGCGTCAGTGCGAACGAATACCACACGGAGCTGGGGATGTACTACCACCTCCTCGTGCAGATCCCAATCTTCTTCTTCACCGTTATAGTAATGCTCATCACCTACACCAAAATACTCCAGGCTCTGAATATCCGGATTGGCACGAGATTTACCACAGGACAAAAGAAGAAAGCTCGGAAGAAAAAAACTATCTCTTTGACCACTCAACACGAGACGACCGACGTCTCACAGAGCAGCGCGGGGAGAAATGTGGTCTTTGGTGTAAGGACTTCTGTGTCGGTCATCATCGCCCTGCGCCGAGCCGTGAAACGGCACCGGGAGCGACGAGAGCGGCAAAAGAGAGTCTTCAGGATGTCCCTCTTGATTATTTCAACCTTCCTGCTCTGCTGGACACCCATCTCTGTTTTAAACACCACAATCTTGTGTTTGGGCCCAAGTGACCTTTTGGTTAAGTTGCGGTTGTGTTTCCTAGTGATGGCGTACGGGACGACTATATTTCACCCTCTCCTTTATGCATTCACCAGGCAAAAGTTTCAGAAAGTTCTGAAAAGTAAGATGAAAAAACGAGTTGTTTCAATAGTGGAAGCGGACCCCATGCCAAATAACGCGGTAATACACAACTCATGGATAGAGCCTAAAAGGAACAAAAAGATTACCTTTGAAGACAACGAAGTAAGGCAGAAATGTTTAGTACCTCAGGTTGTCACTGACTAGACTTCAGTACTCACCAAAACACATCGGGAGGAATATTTGAACAAATTGTAGAAAAATACTGCCAAATAAGAAAAAAAAACTTTTTTTTTTTTTTTAAAACTATTGGCTAGACTGTACATTTTCCAATATCTATGTTAAATAGAGTAGGTCTTGTATATTCGATTTCTTCACTATGTAAGATATCTGTTGCATGGCCGTTTGTTAGCGTAACACCACGTGTATATTTGTCCAAAATATTCAAGTCCTCTTTTTTAGAAAATAAATAGCCTTAATGAAGTGCAAACTTTTAAACACATTTGTATGGCTGAGTTTCTCTGTAAATATAAAATAATTTTTAAACAAGAATTCCACTCGGGAATGCTTCATATTCTAAGGCACAAATTCAACATTTTGCATTGCCCAGAAATATTCTGATTGCTGCACAGCTACAACTTGGACGTGTTTTAATCTTGTATTCAGATAGGTAATTATTTCAAATTTCTCCAGCAAGCAATTACCATGCACATGTTAAAAAACTATGCTATGCTCTTCAATTAATGGTTCAGAACTGGTTCATTTTTATGGGAAAAAAATACTCAGGTTGGTTCAAAAACTGAGAATATTTCCACAAAAAAAAAGGGAAAGTCTTGAGTGCTGAAACAGTTGATCACAGCCTCAGATCTGCAGTTTCTATATGGAAAGCACACGATATTGAGTAATTATACAGGAGGGATGGAGGGGGCTAGAGGCAAAGACACACTACAGAAAGGCAAAAACACAGATGTAAAAGTCCTTGGGCCTGACGTTAAAAGGCAACCAACCAACAAACCAGATTTTCACACTGCTCTGGGACTGGATCTCCAGCCACGGGGAGGCTGGAGAATCTTCCGGAAAGAGATTTTTCACTCTTAGCATCTATCTGCATAGACAGATACAGCTGTCAAGTGCCACAGCTAACGTAGATGATTTTCTTGTCCTCGTTAACCTTTGTATTATTTAGAATTCACCTTTCCTCCAGTGATGATCAGTTCTGATCATGCAACTGCTTTGTCACAAGCCAACCATCATGACTGCTAGCTACCCTCTTTCTCTATTTTCTGGACAGTTCTGATACACCATCACTCCATCCCTTCTTTTTCCATTTCATCTTACACTTTTGGTGAGGAATCAGGAAGCCTTCAGAAGTCATTATCATCCACAGCACTGCAAGCAAGGATTGAGATATTCATCTCCCCCTAATTTTTTTGTGAGCCTTTTGCACTATCCCATGCATAAAAATTAATTATTTCAATGAACAGTGGCTGCATTCATTGACTTGGGTAGCAGTTGCAGGGAGAACAGGGCAGGGGGGTGGGGAAGAGGACCCACAAAGCTACAAAATCAATTAGAATGATTTCACTTGTCTGGTTATATAAACTGCTCAGTGTGTCACTAGCTACTGCTATAATTAAAAGGCTAATTCTCATAAGTATTGGTTTCTATTAAAAACAGAAACAAACAAACAAACAAACACAGAACACATCCTTGAATATGAGAGTTAGTTTGACTAAAATATTAGATAAAAAGTGAGTATTTCCAAAGCATTTTTCTAAAGTTGCCTAGGGAAAAAAAAAATAAGTGTGGTGTTAAGGGAGCAAAAAGTTATTTTCCATCACATTTTTAAATCATATCTGTATTGCCAACACTGGTTTATGGGTTAAAAAAAATAATAATTTTAATGTACCTTAGTTTACTTAAGCTCATGACTTAGTTTGCCAGAACAGAAGCCTCTTTAAATTAGCCCAGTTCTGACTGTAAGTTTTATTTTCTGATAATAATTCATTACCTACAATTATTGTGCAATATTCATTCAGCCATAACTTCATTGGCTTTGTTCTAAAAACTAACCCAACTATACCTGCATTCAGCTGTACTCACTTACAAACAGTCTGAATTAGTGTGAATTTCATGCAAGCTACCCCTTGTTTCCTTCAAGAACAGAAATCCTTCATCTTATTCAGACATAAACTTAACAGTTATGTACATGAAGGTTTTGTTTTTTAAATCCTATATGTTCCAAATTTACCACTTTAAAAATATTCTTGAAGGAGTAAGCTTTTCTGAAAAGAAGTAAACCCAAAAAACCTGAGAAGGAACTTTTTTTTCCCCTCTTTTGTACCAATTCTTCCTTTCTCTGAGTAACTGTGTTCAGTATTCTGAGCATTAGAAGGAGGAGAAAGTGGGATCTCTAAGATTAATGGCATAATATGATTTAACTGATGACTTACCTTCCAATAAAACATTCTTAAATGAATTTAAAATACTATTCATTTATTTAAAAAGAAGAAAAAAGATATAATGACCACTGCACATGAATATGCTTGTCGTTACTCACATCCTTATCTGAAATAATCGTTTAAGAAAAGCTTGCAGCCTTGAAAGGTTTCTTGACTATATGGCTTTACTTTTAAAAACTAAATAAAACCTCAAGTAGTACATACTTAGTGTTAAAAGCTCATCCAATAGAAATACAGATTCAATGAAGCAGTACTTCATAACAAAGAGAAAATACAGCCTAGGAATTAGGGCAAGAGATTAAGTCAGGTTTTAAAGGTTATGTCGATCAGCCAATGATTGGCTGTAGGAACGTAAGCCAGTTCATTTGTACATTTACTGTTCTTCATCTTGCATTAAATAAGGAAAAGAAAAAGGACTCGTACAGTGTTAGAGTGCACTCTGAGGTCTGCAGAGGAAAATTCTGCATGAAGCAGGGAGTAAGAATATGTGCAATACTACATGCGTGCAGGATTCATTAGAAAACAGAAGCATACATGATCTGTGCCACAAAGACGATAGATTTAACACAAACAAGACGAAATAAAGATTAACTGGTGGAGGAACACTGTATGTCCTACAGATACAGGAGAGGATTTTAGGAGGGATATGAAGGTGTGCCGTGGGTGCTTGACAGACAAAAGACTAAAACAGAATGCAAAAAATAGTCAGCAACACTGGAGGAAAAAGGGCAAATACATGCCATAGTATTGTACAATAAGAAGCCCACTACATGCTTAAAAGTGATCTCATCACAGTGAGTCATTAGTTCAATTACACTTCACACCACTCAGCCTAAGGCAAGCACAATTGTACAGGACTCTAAAAATGCTAATTCCAGCAAATACATTGTGGAAGCTCAAGCAACATCCACCAGTTTCCACATAGCCTCTATCCCTAAAGCATTGGCTGATAGCTGTGTTCTTCTAGCTTCAAACGCAGTCCCGTCTGATTTCACACTGTAAAATGAGGTTAGCCCATGCTAAAAATACAAAAAGAGGAGGACAGTGCCGGCACCTATTGCAATATTCAAGAGCCACACCTTAACAAACTAGTGAATCACACACTAGGGAAATAGAAAGGGAAGTAGATCACAAATACCTAGTTTCAAGATGGATGGCAACAATTTTTATGGGTTACAAGACGCTGCTACTTGGTCACAAGTTCTGTTTGCTTCATTAGTCCCAGGGGAATAAGAATCACTACAATGATTTATAAGCATATTAGATTAAAAATGTATACATCCAGATACACATTAGATCAGTAGAACTCTTCCTCCGTCGTTACATAAATACACACATGCACATTATACATAATTATTTCACATCAGTACGCATTGTGAAAGTAGAATTCAGTATGACAGGGAGGGATTTTTCTAAGTGTATTTTTGAACCGAACAGACAGACACTATGCAGACACTATGTCCCACCGTGCACATGCTTCAACATCTCCTCTCTTCTCTTTTTTTAAATTTAAAAGAAATACTATACTCAATACGATACATAATTTACCTGGGCATTAGAAAGCATTTTTCTGCTCCATTAACCATTATGTACATCACACTGCAAAACACACAATAGTTCCTTCTGAACATCAATGTATGTGCTAGGCATCAGGACTCTTTGATAGCTGAATATTTTAGACACGTTTGTTTCCTCTGCAGAAAAGTGTTTTAGTTACCAACTGCCATTAAAGTCTTTTAAAAGAAAAGAATGCAGCATTTTTTTTAGCAAAGTTTCACTGTAGTATTAAAAGGTACAGAATGCACTGACTTACCATTCCCTTCCCCACTGTTCAAACAAAACACCTCAACCATACAGCTAAGGACAATCAGCTTCAGTCTTAAAACCTTCCAGCTTTACGACAGCCAAATCCCACTCCCACTTCACACATACTGCTGTGATATCACTGAATTCATTCGTCTTACACCCAAAGGAGAGAAGAATCTGACTCCGTAATTACCTTCTCCTTTTCCTAATTCAGAGAGAACAATCCTGCAATTCAAAACGCAAAATTAAACTTGGGGGTTGGGTTTTGTTTTGCTGGGCACTTATCTGGAGGAAAAAAAAAAAAAAAAAAAAAGAGAGAGAGATACGTAATAACTGACTAATAGGAAAATTAGAATTGACTCATACCCTGTACCCAAGGACTGTTAAAGAAGAAGGATGTGAAGTAGAGAAGCTGTGGCTGCCCCATCCCTGGAGGTGCCCAAGGCCAGGCTGGATGGGGTTTGGGCAACCTGGGCTGGTGGGAGGTGTCCCTGCCCTTGGCAGGGGGGTGGGACTGGGTGGGCTTTAAGGTTGGGTTCCAGCCCAAGCTCCTCCATGATAAGAGAAAGCCAGAACAACCAATCTTTGAGTCATCGAGTGTGGTAAGTGGTCCTGACAAAAATTGCTAGGAGCAGGGAAGAGAACCACATGAATAGCAACTCTAGACAAAGTTTTTGATTTAATGTATTACACGTGGAGTAACAGGTAAACTGAGAGTGTGCATTATTCTACTGCCTCTTTTACCAGAGATCTAGTTTATGTTTTACTGAGCGCAGAGTGCATAAAGAGTACGGGCATTCCAAGAACAGACCTGAAAGGAAAATGTTAGATGTCTGTTCCCAGTGATAGATCTTAAATAAAAAAATGCTTGAATTTTATCTCAAATTGGTATTTGGTTGGATAACTTTAGTTTGTCTCAATGCTTCAGAAGTGTTTCATAACCACGGTGTGTTTTCAATTACTGCTTCTTTATCTTAATTTACTTTTGTAGAGTATTAAATTGAAGGAGGCATGTCATTAGACATTTTTATGTTATTTGAAAAAAAATGCAACTTCAGTGATTATTATAAATAGAGTCAGGGTGGAAGAAATATTTTCTCATGTATTTATTTTATGCATTTGGTATCATCATTTCCTATGTTATAAAGAAATTCTCACACAGTAGAAAGAAATTCACTTGAAAAAAAAAAAGATTTACAGTAAAATATCTGTGGAAGGTATTCAACCTAAAATTATTAAAACATATTTTATTTTTATAGTTTGAACTAACCAGATCCTTTGAATATATGCGTTATTATGTCCTCATTCTGACTGCTGACACTCGGCAGGCAGGCGGGCAAGCTGACGGCACAATGCTGTTGGCAAACAGCACGCCCTTGTTTCCTTCTCAAGCTGGGTTTTGGAAATATACATTTGGTTTCTGTTATCTTGCTATGATCTCTAACTTCCTACCCTATCTTGCAACAGTTTAACTTGCTGCCGCATCTGATAAACAAATCAGTGTCACTGCTGAAACAACATTACTGCTGGAAAATCTGTCACTCTGGCTATGTCAGACTGTTATTAGCAGAGCAATATTAGTGCAGCTTTTCTTACAACTATACTGGGATCCCTCACAATCTGTTGTGAGATTTTACTTCATGTTAAACTCAATTAGTAACGGGGAAAACGCACAATAACTGATGACAACCTACTGCGTTTTTGTATCGTGGTTTTCTTCCAAATCCTATTTCAAGATATTTTTCATAAATCCCTGTCACAAATAACCACAGAAGCGAGCAGAAGGGAAGTAGAAAAAAAAAAAAAAGACAGCTTCCCACATCAGGAAATTATTTCAAGTATCAGTGCAACTTTGTGCATGGAGATGCATTTAACAGGCTGCTGACTGCAGGCATAAGAAAGGGGAAAGAAACATTATTTGAAGTGTATCATCATAAAAGAAGAGGAGAATGTGAGCAGTGCTGCTGGAAACTCCTTAACAGTAAGGAGAAAGATGTATTATTCTTGCTCTAGCAGCTAGTAAGTGAAACCTACCCTTGTATGAGAACTAACAAAACAAAACAAGTGAAAAGGATTTGTGGACAAAGAGGTCTTAACAAAAGGTAAGTGGTTCAGTAAGTGCAGCAGCAGCTTCCATGCACTAAATACCTAACACAAAAAAAAACACTCACGGAAAACTAATTTTTGTGTTTTGTCAAAATATCGCACACCCACACATATATGTAATGCACTACAGCTAAATTAAGAAGATTTAGTGTATGTACTTGTTGCTACTGTGATTGGTAAGTAAAGTATTCCATGAAAGACTTCTTGTCAGATACAACTGACTTTTCTGGAGTGTATTTGCATGTAACAAAAACAAGAGTGTTATTTGAATTATAAATTCATTTTCTGAACAGTTACCAAGCAAATGTCAAATGGTAAGAAATTTCCAAACAGAGTGAATCACTTCATTTCCTATATTGAAGCTGCAACAAATGATTAGGCTTAATAATTTTGACCACATGAGTTTTTATGCCCATAAATATCAAATTGAGCTATAAAAAAAAAATAAAATAAAAAAATAAAACACACACATGATGACAAGTTAAAGGAGTCTTCAAAAAGATAAATGCATTCAGAGGTTTCTGACAAATCCTGCCTCGGTTGCACAGCCTACAATGCAGAAATCCAGAAATGGTTTAAATCAAGTGCAATGGAAATGGGAAACTTGATTCAGTCACCGAGACTTTGCTATGCCACAGCTGTGTTTCATTTAAAAATCTCAAGTTTCTACTACATCTATCTTTAGTTTGCAAGATAGGTCAGCTAAAAATTGGGGGAAATTTTTTGAATTATTTACAATCTGCCACAGAAACAGTGAGTTCCAACAATAATAGGATGTTCCTTCTTTTAATGAGGTTAGGTCTTCACATCTTTCCCTGAAGTGACATGAAGACCATGCTGTTCCTCAGCTGCAGAGGGGCCACGTTGAAGGTAACACTACAGGTAACCAGATTTGGTGCCTCTGGGCAATGAAGGTTGGCCCTGAATGGTGAACAAATAAAAAGACCATACTAATTTACTTTTCGAACCATAACAGAGTCCATTAAATATCTGATGAAACTATTTTAAGATTACAAGCATGAGGCAGGAAACAAGGTAAAACTACTCATGTGGAAACATGAGGAAGCTGTTTTCAAAGCTGCTTCCTATGTTCAAGGATTAAATCTTGCTCCACTCATTACCTTCTATTACATATAGCAACACCTTCACTGATCCTTAAGGCAAAGCAGGAATGACACTTAGAAGAATAATGGCTCCCATCCAGCACCTGAACACAGATCAGACTTCAGTCCTCTTTCATAGCTATTTGGTTAGTTGGTTTGTTAGGTTTTTGTTTGTTTGTTTTGGGTGTTGTTTTTTTTTTAACCTGAACTTGCTCACACATTACATATCAACAGCTATATATCAACATTGGTTACTGTGTTTAGGATTTGAATAACCAGTATTTGCTTTTACTTGAGGAGTTACAACAAACCTGTGTACACATTCCCATTTTTCAATTATTACATACTTCTGAATTTGCCAGGCCTCATTTTCCAGTCCTTAGCTCTTGTCATTTCTTTCTCTGCTAATCAACAAGCCCTTCTGTGACCCTTTATTTTCTCCCCATGAATGCACCTTTACAGTCTTAATCTTCAAGAAAAAGAGGCCATTTAATCTCCTACTGTGACATGTATAATTGCATTTATTCACAGGTCTCCACAAAACTATGTGTTTTTTTCTGCATAGCACAGTTCCCCATACCAGTTGCTGAAGTACAGATTTGCCTGCTACAGCTGCATGAATGCTAGGACAGAAACAACATTAGAAAAGCAACCTCAGCATTTCACCTAATTTTAGTAGAGTATTTTCATATTTTTAAAAACAGATCATAAGGGTTTGGTTTGGTTTTAATAGACGTGTGTATATGAGTTGAATATATAAAATGTCCTGCCCACCCACATCTGCTTTTCCTCCAGTAATCTGCCATAATCTGAGGTTCATACCCAGTGCACACTATCACTACCTTACCTCTGCTCCTCTTTTCCAGATCTCCTAATAAAAAAATTTTTCTGCCAAGAATGTACAGCAACTGCGAAGTGAGGAAAAGTTGGCTTATTTAAATACTTAGGGGAACAATACCTTAAGTGATTTAAATCATCTAAATTACAGATATTACACATGAAATGAATATATAATGTGCCTACAGAATTTCTTTAATCAACTAAGCAATCAAATACTACAAATTTGTCTGAGCATACATATTTTCCATTAAAAAAATATTTGACTATCATTCATTCAACTTCATACCCTTGAAATCTCCTTTAAAATGAATTCAACTCCTCTACTATTTTTTTGTAACAGCTGTGTGTCTAACTGACTGATTTTAACAGAAATCCCCATTTCCCTTTCTGAATGCTGGACTTTGCCCTTCCCCATTCAATAAGAAGTTATAAACAAATGGCTCCAGGAAATTAGTACATTTGTCTAACATCCTCCTTACTTATTGCTGGAATATGAGGTACCTTTAATTTGTAGATGAACAAATTACCCTGCCTCTCTCCAAAAGTAAAGCAAGAGCATTTATTGAAAAATAAAATTCTAATATTCTGCCTCCTCCTATTCTCAATCATTATGAACATTCTGGATGCCTGTATAATGGTAAGATTATTCTATGATAGGTATCTTTCTGGTTTTTGCCAGCCGTGGATATTCCTGCAATATTTTAAACTTGTATCTATCCACATCATGCATATCACTATGTTTACATATTCCTTTCCAGTTACAACTGTTGTCCTTGCTTTGTCACTACATTAGAAGAGGCCTGTAGCCAGCATTACTCTCTTTCTTGATCGCCAAAAAAAAAAAAACAGTATTTCACAGTCTAGTAAGTCTTGTCAATAAGCTTTCAACTTTCAAGTTTGTCTAAATACATTTGTCAAAAATATTGACCAGATCAACTGCATTAGAAAATTAACTCTTTTCAGAATTGAAACATTAAACACTGGATCTATTCTCAGTTTGTCCTCTGTGGCACAACTACTGATCTGGCAACAACTGGCTCCCAAATCCAGTAAGTTTATTTATAATAAGAGAATGCAGAATAACATTTTCCTTGTTGATTGTAATAATTCCTGTTTAGAAATTAGTGATGTTTTATTACAGGCCAGAAGAAAGGCTTAGTCTGGGCTCCCAACACCATCATCTCTTCTTCCACACATCTCAGAAACATATCTAGAAAACAATTATTCATTTTTTTCTGGCTTAATTCAGTGGATTGTGAAACTAACACCTTTGGGATTTTGTTATCTGTCTCTCTAATCTGTATGCATTTGCAGATGTAACATCTTATCGCGTTATCCTCAATGAAATTCTCCAGACAGGATTTTTGGCTAATAGCTACCACCATTATTTGATTTTTCCAGACAAACCAAATGCACACTTCTTTTCCTTGGTCAAGTTACTTGTCCTTTTCATCCCTTTCCATCCTCTCTAACACTATTTCTGAATCCAACTGTTCAAAGGGAACAATCTCAGACACGATGTAATTTTTGAATTACATCGTGTAATGTTCTTCTTCGGTACAACCACCAGGTTACACAGTAATAAACTCTTCAGTCCCAGAAGAAAGAAAAAGATAAATATTATGAACTGCTTCTCAGTGTTATTTCCTTGACCACTAAGCAACAGATTTCACCATTTGCCATACATAAACAAAAGGAAGTGCACATCCTCTCTGCTATCCTCTGCCAAACTCCCCTAGAAAAAAATACGTAGGTGAATCTTCTCCATGCCATCCCAAGGGGAAGTGAATAGCTATCGAATTTGAACCACTGAGTTTGATCAGCTTAGAGATGATTCCTCTGGCTCTGGGAGAATTAGCCTGTGGCATACTCAAAAATTTACAAGATGCAAAAAGATAATCTTTCAGAGATTCACAGCTATCCTCTGTATGTCTTCCCTTCTCTCAGCCAAAAATCATTCTTTTAAACTCTTTTCTCATAATTATAATCATTCCTGTCCAAAAAGAATATCCTCTTTGGCAGGCCATTAAATCTCCCCCTCCTTCCTAAGTTCTTACCCACTATCACTTTTTTCCTGCTGGGATCCTTTGCATTGTTGGAAGCAAATAAATCACAGCCTGTCAGGCCCCAGATTTTACTTTGAACCTGTTGCAGCCTAAGGCAGGTACAAATATATAGCCCTACAACCAGAACTTCTGTATATAGATCATGACAGAGTTTCATAAGTCACTCATTATGGCAAACTTGAAGGATGTTTATGATCATTTAGAGGAAACTAGACACCAAATAAACCCACTGTTACATTTGGTTTTATTTTCTAGAACTATATGCAGAAAGGAAAGTGAACTTTCAAGAGAAACCAAGAACAGGTATGGCTTTAAAAAAAAAAAAAAAGTGACACAGCAATGAAACAACAATGAAACTACCATAACAGAAACCAAACTTTTAAAAATTTGAGGTAGTCTAAATTCAAGCCCTATTTCAGGCTTATGATGAAAAATACAAATCCAATAGGATTTTTTTTTCTTGCATCAATTCAGACTTAGCCTTTTCTCTCATATGCCTAAAATTACTTAGTGGCTTCTCTTGAAAATGGTTAGAAAAAGAATGCATGCCAGAGATAAGGTAATACACAGCAACTATTTAGATAAAATGATTTGTCTAAAAAGATTTCAAAGCTAGGAATGTTAACCACAGCAAAACACAATTTGATGGTAAAAACTGCATATTTTGTCTCTCTTGTTCAAAGAGGATGAAGAAGTCTTATGCTATTAGGCTCCTATTAATGAAAAATTATACTGTTTTCCATGTCATTTTGGTAAATGCATAGTAATTCAGTATCTTAAAGCAAATAGATCGAATTAATGAACTTGATGCATACTATCAAGATTTTTCTTCCTTCATTTCAAAAGCCAACAAGAACAAATATCAGCAGAAGCTCCTTACCTTTGCATAAAAGGTAAAGATGGCATAAAATAAAATAAGATGCCATAGAACAAGATCGTTATGTTCACAATTGAAACAGAGAAAGAAATAAGCGGGTGGTATATCAACTACAGAAGAGCACAAGGACTCATTACACAAAATTTGGTTGTACAACATAATTCATGAAACAGTATGATTTCGCAGAAGCTTTAGTAGCTCTTCCTTTAATTTACAATAAATCAAATGGTGTCTTTGGCAAACATGAAGCCAGGAACGCCACTAAGAAAATAACAAGATCTTCTTAGTAAACAAAAGGAAGTTTTGTTAACAATAACTGTCCATAGCTATACGTGGCACTCCTTTCAATGAAAAGCCAGATCAATTAATAAAATCATAAACTTTCTTAAGATAGTAAATTGAAGCATTACAAATACGCTTTTTTCTTTATCAATGTATAAAATAGCCTCTTCAACCACTTCTGTTTTATGACTGTAAATTGAACTTTTCTATCAAGGTTCTGACATTAAAAATAAATAATTATTTTGTAATATATTGGACAATGCCAGCATGACAGTATCCATAAGAAACACAGTATCTGGTGTGCATATATGTGTGCATACATATATATACAGTCACAGAGTAATTATATACTTTATACTAAATGTATAGTCTAAGAGCATATATAGTGTATACACAAACACGCTATATATGCTCTCTATATATGCTCTCTATATACACTATATATGCTCTCTATATACACTACATATGCTCTCAGACTATTTAGTATATAATTAGTCTGTGATTAAATGCACTATTAACAATATACAGTTAATCAACAATATAACTAGAGCAACAAACCATCATTTTCACATTTTTACCAGAGATGCTATGGAAAAGCGGTTAAGACAGCATACTCTGTACATATTCCCATGTGTGATACTGGCTCTTTATACTCATATTTATGATGAATATCTCCTTTTTTTTTTTTTTTAAATTCTTCATAAAGTTTGATTTTTATATAAAAGTTTTTTGTTGTTGTTTTGTTTTTGTTTTCCAAAAGCAAGTGCTCAGCTTCCAAACAGTTTTTAAGGTTTTTATATTATTTTTGTGTCTGCTTGACCTTCCCAACAGATAGCTTTTTTTTAGCCTGGAATACTACAAATATGACTTTATAAAGACACTTCTTGCAAAATCCTCCATCTTATGATAAGAAAGCCCCAGGCAAAAAAACACCCTCAGGGACAAAACGACAAAAAAAGGGACAACATGAAATTGAAGGACATGGAGATCACACGAAATTACAGAAAGGAATAGTATATTCGAGCCCAGGCAATTTCAGCAAAGATCTGGCAGTATTTCTACTAACATCACCAGGGATGGAAAAAAAATGTTTTAGCAAGATTTTTGCACTTACAGTGGATGCAGATACACCACCTAAAGCAGTGGCATTCAAAAATAATGCAGATGGCTCCGAGCCAGTAATAAAGTTCAGTCACTCTCAGCAGGACTAATTACCCCAGGCTAAGCATCATGCTAGCATGGCTGTGTAATTTCTATTAATCAAATCAGTTCAGCTACCCCTACAGAACAGTGCATTACGCTACAGACATGCTATACTGGATAGAGGACACTAGGTCCTGCACAAGGCAGTACGTTTTAATGCATCTAAATCCTTGAGCAAAAGTGCCATGAAAGCAACTTTTCCCTCCAGATCGATGTGCTTATTCTTATGAGAAACTGTGCACAGCGATATTAATACCAACAAATGTCTGCCCTGTGGAAAGGGCTCACTGACGTAATATTAACCAATCCTTCCTCACTTTAATTGGAATTTTGTTCAACCCAAGATCTGGCTCTGCAACCATGCACTCTAAATTTTTGCTTGGAATAGAGAAAAATTAAGTTAATCTCGGAATATGTAAGGGAAGAAGAAGGCAGTGAAAGATAGATACCATGGTATCTGTGGCAGGTGTCTAGCCAGCTTACCACTGCAAGGTTAGCAACAGTCGAGTACAGACGCATAATGTATTTAATGTTACCTCAAAAAATGCTGCAGTCAAAATGAAATCATTTTTGTACAACAGTATTTATTTAACCTGAAGGACAAGTATCCCAATCAGCCAACCTACAATCACTTCAGAGTAAGTCTCCTTCATGTTCTAGTCAGATTATTTATGTTTTGATATTAGCATCATAGAAATACAAGGTTGGAAAGGGCCTACAAGATCGTCTAATCCAACCATCCTCCTAGCATCAACACTACCCACTAAGCTATTAAATCGTATCTCGTAGGACCTCGTCCAGGCACCTCTTGAACACCACGAGGGACGGTGACTCCACCAGCTCCCCGAGCAGGCCGTTACAGTGCCTGACCACTCTTTGAGAGAAAAAGTTTTTCCTGTTATCTAATCTAAATCTCACCAGGTTCACCTTGTGGCCATTTCCTTGAGTCCTGTCTGGGAGAAGAGGCCGACCCCGAGCTCCCCACAGCTTCCTTTCAGGTAGCTGCAGAGAGCAATAAGGTCTGCCCTGAGCCTCCTCTGCTCCAGTCACAATAACCCCAGTGCCCTCAGCTGCTCCTCACAGGATTTGTGCTCCAGGCCCTTCACCAGTTTTGTTGCTCTTCTCTGGACATGCTCCAGGGCCTCGATGTCCTTCTTGTACTGAGGGGCCCAAAGCTGAACACAGCACTTGAGGTGCAGCCTCACCAGAGCAGAGCACAGGGGGACAATCTGCTCCTGGGAGGCCCTGCTCCTGCTGGCCTCACTATTTCTAATACAGGCCAGGATGCCACCGGCCTTCTTGGCCACCTGGGCACACTGCTGGCTCATGTTCAGCCGAGCATCGATCAACACTCCCAGGTCCTTTTCCTCTTCACAGTCTTCTAGCCACTCTGCCCCAAGCCTATAGCGTTGCATGGGTTATTGTGGCCGAAGTGCAGGACCCGGCACTTGGCCTTATGGAAACTCATCACATTCGCCTCAGCCCAGCAGTCCAGCCTGTCCAGATCCCTCTGACTGGCCACCCTTCCCTCAGGCAGATCAACACTACCTCCCAGCTTGGTGTCATGTTAAATTAACAAAACACCCTGTGGAAACAATATGCAGTGAATTACAACTTGCAACAGATATGGATAATTGGTATAAAACAAGTATGAACCCTTACTATTAAAATGAGTTAAGTTTTCAGTTAATTAGAGCTGTTGTTTCCTGAATACTGACTAGTGCTACTTAGTATTTTGATGAATACTGTGCATCATCATTCTCAGCTATTAAAAACCTAAAGGGTAAATTACCATCTTTCTTAAAAACAATAGGATCTCTGAGAGATGGATATCTTGCCTCCTGTCTTGGCAAAGGAAAAAAAAGTACAGATATGGCATTTACATTCACACAGTCAGTACCACCTTCCCTCTTGTGCTCACTGCACTCTCCAGGGAATTTTGACAGAACAGCTTTGGAGGGTCACTTTAGCAGCACTCAGTAACATGACGAGCTGTGCGAAGTTCACTTGACTGTCAGTTACACAGCGAGTAACCAGAACAGAAATAATTGTGCCAGAGGGGTAAGCTGAAGGTCTTTGAGGAGATTTATCCACTATTTCATCTGAAGGACTGATAAGAAGAAGATGAACTAATGTGACAGCCTGAATTTTTCAATTGCGGTGTCCCAAAATTTCAGGAGGTAACTGGGCAGTGTCTAACAAACCAACTCATGGGAAGCAAACTGAACATCAAGCAGTTCAATTAACCAAAACTTCACTATAATACTACCTCTATTAACGGAGGAGGGGAGGAGAGGGGAGGGAAAAGGAGGAGTAGCACCTCCGAGATGGCAGCAGGTCAGCTTACTCCTGCTGCTTTCAAAGCAAAAGCACCTCTATCTAAAGTATTGCTGACACATGTCTGTCTAAACTGCTTTTAGAAAACCTCCAAATACTGCTTCTGCCCATAATGATAATTTTGGGGCAGCTATGAAAACATCTCCCAGCATTTCAGATAAAAATGTTCTGTTTCATTTGAGGCCCATTACTTATTGTTTTGATCACAGGGGATGTGGAGAGCTATTTACTCCCTTCCCACCTGGAAAAACTCTGGTTTATCCGAAGAATGTTACTGTGCCTCTCAAACCCCTCTTCTCCAAACCAAAGAGCCACACATTTTCAGTTGCTCCACCTGCTGCCCATCCTCAAGACCTTCAGCCATCGCTATTGCTGTAATTAGGATTTTTTCCAATTAACCTATGCCTTCCTTGAATGAGGTGCGTTAGAGGAGGCTTGATTCTCCAGCTGAAACACGAATAAAAGGTTTCAAGTGCCTTGCACAAAACACCCTCCCTTATAAAGATCAGTATGAATTTTCATTGCCAGCAATGTCACACTGTTACAAAACAAATGAACAACTGGCTTGCACTCGATTTGTGAAGAACTATCAAGCCTTCATCTAAGCACAGGTCTCCCTGCAGAACTACTACCTACACAGTCATTTCTCAAATTTCTGCTGTTAATTACAAGTATTTATTGCTAGGACTTTGCACTTGTCTAGAAGAGAAATGAAAGCAATTCAACTAAGACATATCTCCAATTTGCTAAGAATATTCTTCATTCTAATCCTGTTTCCCAGCATACTTTCCATTCTTCTCTGCTTGATTAGTACTTGTAAATTTAATAAGGATATACCATATTACATCACTCAACTCATTAATGAAAACACAAGAACACATTTCAACAAAACCCCACTTGATGTATGTTCACTCGTGCAACAGTGAACAACTGCTGATGACTTTTCAGGTACAGTTTTCTCAAAACTTTTGCTTCTACTGCACAACATTTTCATCTGCATTATATTGCTGACCTTGCTAGTATGATGCAGTGTCAAGAGCCCCATTTAAATCAAACTACAGGGCAGTCATTGATTTCTCTAATCTGAAGACGTGCTATGCTGCCAAGGAAGAAAATGCAGTCGTTTAAACAAGATTCATGTGGTTTAGTATTTAACAGCATTTTTATATTCTAGACTCCTACATTTTATTTGTTCTAGAATTCCTTTGCTTATAGAACTTAAGTTCGAGTTGTCTACGTAAAATAGGAGCCGGTGAGTTGTATTTTCAATAAGGCAAACATTCCAGTCTTCTGGATTCTCATCTCTCTCTCCCAGGAGTTCTCCAAGATAATCACTAAGAATAATGAGATTACTCTGAAAAGCAGTTGGGATACATTAGGATGGACATACATAATATATTTTATATTTGCATTTAAAATATCTATATACACACATAAATATACATGCACACAAAGGACTATATATGCACAAACCCTCCTTTCTGCAGAATAGGCCCATGTTTAAACAGCTACACAGAAGAAAAAAAATAGACATGTTTAAAATACTTGGAAAGATTTTACTCTGTTTAATGACATAGGCATTTTCAAAGGCATGGAGAATAGTGACTATGTGCCATTATACAACGATGTTCTACGAGAACAAAATCTAGAATGACAATGAATTTTCACAGAGAAATTTCATTTTTCCCTCAATCAAGCATCACTTTGTGTTACTGTATGACACAAACTGGGTGTCAAGAGCCGTAAGACTATAGATAGCTTCACAATCTACAGTGGTGATCCCTTTCAGTGGAAACTCCAGGTTACTGCATGGAGCAGGAATACTAGAAAACCACACAAACATAGAAACTTCAATACTCAATAAGACAAGCTCCTACCAACACAGCACTCATCAAGGCAACCAAAGAGGTCATTTTCCTCCTCCCATTTCCTTTAATTTTGATTCTAACGAACTTACCAGATGTACCCAGGCTTTTTCTTGTTTAAATGATACCATGACACATCTTGTTTACCTTGGAAAGGTACTTTTTTATGTGAATTCTGTGAATTTCATGAGAATGTTTCAGGCCCAAGATCACAATCACGTTTCTACGGATGTCACTAGTTTCATGATGTACTTCAGAAGACAGTTACCACTACCTCCCTTATGCCAGCTACAAAAAAAGCTTTCCAGACATAGCCAAAGGACTTCCTTCAAACTATTTCACCCAATAATATGTATATCCTAATGTCAGTTTTCTCTATCCAGCCTACACTTCTTTACAAAAGTGAGCTCTATTTCTTTTTATTTCCTTCAAGTCTTCTGTTGTTGTTAAGACTAAATAACTGCAATGTGCAAGCTTTCCTAGACTCTTAGAAAGATCATGATACTTATCTAAGACTGTCTCCATTTTAGCTAGACCTTCATATCTGTCAATATTTTGCCTTCTTTGTACAATTACGTACCTTTAAATTGAGGTCAGAGTCTTACCTTCCCCCATCTTCTCCTCTCCTAAAATACTTGGAAGACAGTATTTCCCAGAGCAACTTCTATATTGAAGACACCCAATTAAATATTTCAATATCCCTTCCCCTTCATTTCATGGCCGCATAGCTTAGTCACAGACTTACTCTGAGTTTACCGGAGAGCAAAATTATGGCTGCTGCAAAAGCATGCCTCCAAGTTTTACATGCTCACAAGGTCATTCAAGCAAATAAATTCACTTGCTGTAAAATAAATTATAATGCAGCCATACACAGAGACTAGGGGTTTATTATAATTAGAAGTCTAAGCATTTGTATGAATAATGATGACATCAAGTTATAGTTATTGAACAAACAAAAGACATAAATCCTTTATTGTCCATAGCTAGCTCTGTAAATGATAAATGGAATTAACAACTTGTCCAGATATTCACAGTGCAACTACTAATTTTTTCATCTTCAACTGATCAGTTAGTGACAACTAGAGACGGTAATTTCTGTATATGCACGTAGAAGACAGCGGATTTTTCAATACCTATAGAATTTCTTCTGTAAAAGAGAACTGTCTATAGCATACCATTTTCTTTTTCACATTCTATTGTTTAACCTTGCTTAGGAACATTTCTTTTTCACTTTATAAAACATCCATATAAAAGCATCACAAACAAGAGTAGTCAGGGCATGTAATCCACTGTATTACCCACTGAGTGACACCCGAATGTGTCATGTGCTTTACCTACCCATATGCTGCATCAGATTCTATAATATGAAGAAGAATAAACCAGAGAACCAGCTAATAGCTCATTTAATGAACTATCACAGCTCTGCTTCTACTTTGATGGGGAACCCAACGAAGTGTGTTAGGAGGTGGATGAGCTGCAGAAGGTTTATATATATGCATATATACACGCACACACTATTTAATCTCCAAAAATTATATATTAAATTAAGTTTTTCTTCTTACTGTGTTGAAACAGAAAGTTAATTTCAAACAATATGAAAGTCTAACACAGAGGAATTTTAGGTCTACTTCAGCTTTAAGTAAATCTCTCAGTGAAAATATTACCAGTTGTTTTCAGAGTCAAGTTCCTAACATCACCAGCTGTTCTGCAGTTCTGCAGGCTACCAGCAACTTAACAAAATACCCAGGAAGAAAAAACCTTCTCGGTCAAAGCTAGTGTTTCTTATATGCTTATACGTAAACGGACACACACACAGGTTTCCTGCACACCATACACACACACAGAGTGTATCAGCATGTAAAAATAAATGTCCAGTATCCCAAGACCCCACTAAGAATAAGCTATAAGCATGTTATATTAGACTATAGAAAATGTAGAGCTTTCATAGAAAAATCATGCTGCTGATGATTTCACAAAGCAGAAATTATATTGCACTAGAAGCATGACAAAAAGGTAACAAACAACAGGAAGATTTTTTCCCTGAATAGCAGCCAAAGGGATATTCAGAAACATCTGGCTGAAAACACAGATTTTTAGTAATATTGGCTGTGATCCCCAGTTCAAAAGCAAGCCTTCATGATGCAGGGCTCCCTAACCAACACCAGGCTTTCATGCTGCCCATCTCTACCACCTACTTACTACCATCAGATGTCGCAGTACTTCCTAAAACCCCCCAAAGCTTTCACATCCCACCACCAAATAACCAGTGTCTGTTCTCCATGCCTCCCACCCTCATGATGTTTACTTTCTGTTTAAAAGAAAAAGTACACTTACTGTTTACTTTCCTCCCCTGTGAGCAGTCACCCCACTCCTAGCAAACCATCACCAAACAGGACAGACCCTGCTCTGACCTCTCTGCACTGCAGTGTTCCCATGCACCCAGGTGCTGGCCTTCGTGGCCATCTGGGAGGCAGGAAAACTTCAGAACAGGCAAGGTAGGAAAAACAGAGAAAAACAGAGAGCTGAAAGGTGAGGGAGGGATGCAGATAAAGAGGTAAGAGAGGAGAAAGGAAGAGACATCAGGAAGATGAGGAAGGGAGAAATGATAATAGACAAGGGATTTTACCTGGCTATACATTGTCCAGAATTAAATTAAGGGCCACAAACCTTGGCTTCTCCCATGTATTGTAGGATGAAACTCAAGAGTGCTTCCTAAGGGGACACATTTCCCTTTAACAATAATAATTACTCAGACTTTCACAAGCTTCAGGAAAAAAAAAAAAAAGTATTTGAAAACAAGAAACTCAAAAAAAATGTGGCACTTTAACAAAAGAAAGTGGAAGGTCTCCTTTTAAATGGTAGAAGAAAGAGGAAGGAGGGTAATAAAAGGCTTTTTCTTTCTTTTAAAGAAATCCTAAAAACTACACAAGATAGCATAAATGTCTCATATTACCATTAAATTGAACTAATTATTTGAATAGGATCTAGCATTCAGATTAATCCCACAAAATTTGTAATTCAGGCAGTTAAAAGACAGCATTACTTATATATCCTCGTGATGAGAGGAGAGACCAAAAACAAGACAAAGTAGAAAAAAATATATACTAGCTTAGAACACTACAATTGATGCTCTGGTGCTTCAGCCAAACTGATAAACTAAATAAATATTTAAACTTCCCATTTGCAACATAGCATCTTCTAATTATAAGACTAAATCATTGTCTAATAATTTTTTGATTACACAGTATAAAAGGAGCAGTAGTGACAAATACGCACAATAAACCTCAGGATGATTCTGAATGTTTGATAGTTCAGCCCTCCCACAACCTATTTTTGGAAGCTGAAATTTGACTACCAAATTAAACCAAAGGAGAAACAACTGGCAAGATACCATATACAACAGTGATGACTGATCTCCAAGACTAATGGGATGTTCTTCACTGCTTCCTGCAGCACCGTGTGGAAGTACCCAAGCTAGCTGAAGAACGAAAAACAGTCTAGCAACGTAACACGAGTGTCACGAGAAGTATTTTATCACTCTTTCTACAAGCCAGTAAAATCCAGGGTAAATTAGTCACTGCTGCAGCAGAATGCTTCCAGTATCTGAATTAGCCTAGGTATCTGTGTATCGTATCACATATGGTTTTCATAAAGGTCAAAGGGCCAATACATTTCTTTTAAGACACAAGCTGTCGTTCAAATTATGCCTTATTGTACTTCAATGTCTTCCTAAAGCTAAATATACAATCTGTCGCCTCTGAAGGTATTTTATACAAACTGGAAAGGAAAAAAGACGCTGGTATGTAAGGAATAATGAGCGGCACTGGGAAGGGGGGGATATGCTGACCAAGGATGGCGCCAGACCAGAGCCTGCCCTGAACAGAAGCCACCCTGCCTTGGGAGATAACAGATGATATCCTGTCCTGGGAGACAACAGCAGCCATGCTGCCCTGCAACAAAGAACCACCATTCTGAAGGAACGTTACGCATATGTGTTCAGAATTGTTTGGACTACCGTGGACAAAATGAAGATTGTACGAGTATAAGAACCCAGAGAAAGCTTTGAGCACGGCCCCTCCTTGGAAGCACACAGCTTAGGCTGATATATGGGTACTATTAAATTCTCACTGTGTTAATAAAAAGGATGACTCTGAGCTGACTCCAGATGCCTGGGGAGATCCAGTCTCCATATGGGAAACAAGGGTTTCCCATAACAGAACAAACCAGTCAGAAATTAATTATCTGTAAAAATTGTTGCCCCCAAAAAAAACTTCTCACAAAATTTTCATGATATTAAATACCTTTTATCTAGAGAAGTCATATGAAAAAACTGAAGATGCTGAATGAAGGTACCAAATTCAGAACAGTTCTGTCCACACCATTTCTCAACTCAACTCAGGAAACAGAACCACGGTAAAAAGTTTTAGAGGATTCTTTGTTTCTGAAGTCAAACACTATTGTAAGTTGTATGAGTGCAAGCTAAAAATGCCTCTAAAAGTAACTAAGAAGGACTCACCAAGTTCATTGAGACTCTGGGCAGCTTTTGTTATCTCCCTGCTTCCTCCTTGCAGTTGTCCTTGAAGTCTCTTACTGAGATGCAAGATGCGTATTATCCTCCGCAGCAAGTCACAGGCAGCCTGCAGAGAAATCCTAGCATTAGAGGATATTATCAGCTCATTACGATCACATAATTTTAGGCCTCAAATATGGAAACATTTTAACTGAAAAGGAAATATGAATGTGAATAAAAACAAAGAACTTTAGAACACTGAAAAGGATTTTTTTCACAATTTAATGCAGTGACAGATGACTTTCAACAGCTGGAAATTATATTTATTGGGCTACTGAGATTATACTGTTATTACTAGCAAAAAAAAAGTAAATTCAGGACCCTATGACAGAGACATATCCTATTTCTATCCAGAAGTGAGCTTTTTTTATGTATTGAATTCCTTCTAAATAGTTCTCCCCTCTCTAAACATGAGTAAAATTAAGAAGTGGGCTTTGTCAATTAAATATTGATCCAAAATAAGCAAAATGGCAGCGTTTACTACTGAGGACAATAAAACTTAAAGGCTTAAAAGTGTTGTTATAAATATTGACTCTTATGGTAAGAATGTATGCAAACATTCATTTTCATCAAAACTTTCCTAAGGCCAGTAATCTACATGCAGTCAACTCTTAGTTCATATTATTTCACAGGTTTATGAAAATACATGGCATTCTCAGCTTAAAATTAAGATGGATGCATATGCAAATTTTCAGGAAAAATATTTCCATGTTTTCATTAGTACCAATTCAGAACAAAGATATTGCTGACATCTGAATCAAACATAATAGTTTCACCATTTTTCACCCAACCCACGTTTTCAAACAGGTTTTCTCATTCTACGCAGTAAACAACAGAGACAAAAAGAGTTAGATCAAGTGCATGATGAATTTTTTAAGTCTTACAATGGAAGAGGGTTCTCATGACATAAGAGGAGTCCTAAAGATGCATCAAAGTTTTTAGAGATCAGTAACCACAGACCATATAACCAGAGACTATAGAACAAGCAGAGATAATAGAGTTCATCTAGGACTGGACTGAGTCTGTCAGGTTAGGAGGTATGTGCTACAGGAGAAGCAACATTCTGGAGTGGCTAGCATCAAAACTACAATTCAGAAATGTGATTTAGAAGAAGGTACAGAAGTGTATGGATTTCAGTAGTCACTGGCATTACTTCGAAACTTGTCTCCAGCATCTGCAATCAGATTAACAAGAGGTATAAGTAAGAAATTTGGAATGAGTAAGAAGAGTTGTTCAGAGTTATTTTCCCTTGTACTGACAATAAATCCTCCTGAAATGTTTATCTTATGGATACCAAGATGAAATTAAAATCACTTTAAAAAATATTCAGTACCTGACAGATTTTGAACCCTTTTTGAGACTCAAGTTTAGGTCTTAAAAACTAATGTTAAGCTCGCCTATTTTTCGTATATAAAAATAAGTCGCTCCAACCAATATTTAGTGGACTGCACAACTTGCCAATCCCTACTGTACGCCAGCATAAAACAATGGAAATACATATATTAACATTTTATTCAACGTCCAGGCACGACAAAAGAAGGAAAAATTACAAAACCCCCACAGAGACAAATCACCAAAAGCACACACACTCTCATTGCTTTCAGCTCGGTATCACATAGCATTAAGTGCGAGTTTCCTAGGCATTCTGAGATGACTTAACCACATGATTTCTATTATTAGTGAGAACCAAGGGGGGCTTATCCTGCTTTTGAGAGATTAACATATCAGTTTTTATTAATCCTTTTCTTTAATTAGAAAAATCTTGATCCGCATATCACTTTCATATCTGTGAACTAAATTTCTGCAAGCCGGATCAAAAATAGCTTTTGATATTGTGCACTGTGCTTCACCAAATATGAGGGCACAGTATTACTACTTTGCCTTCAGATTTAATTATTTCCTAATCCAATTGTGTACCTCTGACTAACGTTTTTCCCTAGGAATTCAACTTCAGTTATCTTCTGACCATCTTGTACTTTACATGCCGAAGAATATTTCTGTTTCATTTGATTGTTGTTCATTATCTCCCATACCAAGAAACAACCTTTTGAAAGGACTATTGAGCTGAATAAGAGCTAGGAAAAGCTATATTGAGAGACAACTTCTAACCCTGTGAATTAGGAGGGAGAGAAAATTCACACTGAAGATGCGCTCTTAACTTTACAGCCATCGCTACTGCATTGTGCCCTTGACAAACATTACGTTTCACATAAGTATTTCCACTTACATGACTTGTGCAACTTCATAAAACTCTCAGTCACGATAAAAGAATGCAATATATGAGGACTGTGTAATGGAAATAAAAAAACGCATATAGTAGCGGAGTTGTTCAGGGATGCTAGATTACCAAACCTGACCACTGGCACAGCAGAAGTCTGAATTAATTCAAGAAACAGTCACTTCTGGAGTTAAAGTAGTACGCTTTCCTAAAGGAGATACTTCCATCCAAGAAAGAATCAATTCCACTTTTCAAGCAAGAAGTAATTTGGAACAAAGCAAGTGGCCTAAGTTAGGTCCAGTGTTTTTAATAAAATTAAAAATCAAGCACAATTTTTTGGGAGATTGCATATTAGTTATCTGCTGAAATTTAAACCAACGTATCAACACTCTTGCTAAAATTTAAATTAACAAAAAGCCTCTTACTTTTAATCTTAAATTAGTTTTATGAAATTATTGAAGGAAGACTCAATTACAAAGAGAAGACCACCTGACATTCTGCCAGCACATAGCTCATATATGCAATTGCAGATATCTGCCAGATCACAATGCAAGTGAATTGCATATATGTATGTGATATATATATATATATGCTTGTATATACAACACAATATATATGAGATATGCTTGTATATGTAACACAAGCCTGAAGAAAGATGGGACAGTCCACTATTTTAAGACTACATTGACTGTTCAGGTTCTGTAGTACCAGGAAAAACTCTGCTACTGGAAAATACTTTAAAGAGAGAATAATTTTAAACTATAGAAATATGTTTTTTAAATAAAAAAGCTTTCAAAATTTCTGATATTATAGGGATTTTTAAACTCTAATATATCCAAAATTAAGAACATATGGAGAAACAGTTAGAAATCCACAGAAAATAACTCTCTGAAGGACAAACTCTCTGTCTACATATTTCAGCTGTTAACTAATCCCGTTTAGCTTGTGATATGCCATGGAAAGACTATGAATGTGCTCAGAAGAGGATAGCATGATTTAAAATAGGAAGTAAGCTTTGTAAGTCTACTACTCCCCTGGGATGCCATGAAGCTGTAAGTGCCGAGCAAGAAATAATACAAGCATACAAAAGAGATTTAGAATTCAGGACTGGATTTGAAGTTTGACAATGAATTTGCAGTGAGAATGTTTATGAAAAAGCCAGACTATATTAAAAACAATTAAGGATAGCAAAATCTAGCTTTATGCAAGCCAAATACTCCTTCAGTTTGTGAGCAGTCCCATAGCAATCAAAGGAGAAGCACTGAAGTAATACAACCATGAATACAGGAGGCCCTTAAACACCACGCAGTTCAGCAAAGCAGCAAAGGATAACTGCCAACCCTACAGGTTTTGATAGAGAGCATCCTCTTTTATCAGTCACCTACTTTTTTTTAATACACTTATTGTACTAACTGTATATCAAATGATAAAATTAGCAAGTTTGAAAGTGTCTGTGCCACGAGTGTCTCATTCATAAACCGTGCCACAGCCAGGAAGTGAGCTGTTTGCTGTGCTGATGCCCTTCCTTCCTGAACAAATAAGGCAACCAGGTAAAAGGACACAACAGCAACATAATGCACTCACTATGTATTTGACAACACAAGGGGACAGCAGCTCTCATGCTAAGGACTCTCACTGCTAGACAAGCTAGAGTCATCCTTTTTTTGTGCACTGAGGTAAGTAGGCAGATTTGGATGCAAGGATGGAGCCTAGCACGCTGCCTTCACCCTAAACATTTTTTTTTTTTTTTTGGACTGGCATTTAGAACAAGAGGACTCACAGATCAGAAAAAACAGGTATTACGAATGCCCCTGCACAGGCTGAGTAATGCTGACCCCAGCCCCTGGGTGCATGATGCTTTCACACCACAGAAAAACCCATGCAACCTCTGTAAGGCCATATCCCTGCTAGAGCAAAGAGGAAGCAAAGCAAACCCAAGAAATATTGCCTACATTCAGGGCAGGGCCTTCCAGTTTGACTTTGTGTAAAGTCAAGGAAGAAATGATCTTGATCTTTAGCCTCAAATTCCTGCAAAACTTTCCACACTTGTAACATACACCCGAGAACAAATAAGAAAATGTGCACCTAACCTGGCACACGGAAGTCATGGACAGTTTGCCCATTGGCAAAAACAGTGACAGCTGGAGTTGGGAGGAACAAGAGAAGCAGCTGAACAAACTGGCTGAACAGACTGGTAAGAGCTTCCTGCTGAACTTCACTGCTACCGAAAATGATGTAGAACATATCAGAACTTCATCCAAGAGACTAGTGCACTTGCTCCACCAGCCCCCAGACTAGAAACTGTATGCAACTGTTTGCAGTCTCACTTCCTTTAGTGTACAACAGCAGACAATGGCAACCTACCTGAGCATACATCCACAGCTCACATTTCTGCTACTAGA
Organism: Aythya marila; assembly: GCF_965140915.1. Classification (NCBI taxonomy): domain Eukaryota; kingdom Metazoa; phylum Chordata; class Aves; order Anseriformes; family Anatidae; genus Aythya; species Aythya marila. Next base: position 192,467,950 of record NC_139042.1, on the reverse strand, counting down.
AGATAAATCCCTAGCTCTGCAAACCCAAAGTAAATTTGTGAAGAGAAACAGTTCAAACAGTAACTCATTTAACAGTTACTGATTTGAAGTTGTGTTTCTTTTCAAACCATACGCTGAATAGAATGCAGCTATAATAACTCCTGAGGATCTATGGAATAGTTTTAAGCTATAATAAAATTAGAAATAGAAGCATTTGACACTTACCTCACCATTACTGTGAAAAGCTCTCTACAACTGCTCTCCGTTAACACAGAAGTACACTCTCTGTAGACTCCACTTACATTTAAAAGATAGGAACAGCTATGTACCTGGGCTTATGAAACACTGGAACCACAATTGGCTCTGTAAATTGCACCTTGGCTATCTTGAAAGAATTATTTCCCAAACTCTTTACTAAACTGCAGTTGAGCCTGCACTCATGTAAATGTGAAAAGTATCTCCAACACGCTGATACCATAACAGTATCAAATATACCCAGACAGTAATGAAAATTTAATTAACCTGTGTTCTGATAGCTTTTCATTCTTACCCACTATCTCTACAGAAACTAACAAAGCCAATGCAAAGGTCAGTTTTCTACTTTGTAATGTGAAGCAGTTCGCAGTAGTTCATGAGGAGACACACAAATACTGAGTTTCACTCAGAAATACTGAGAGCAAACTGCAGTCTACTGCTGGAAATCCCATCCATATCTGACAATTCACCTGGGGGTGAGGACCGTGAAACAAAGCATATTAAAAAGACTTTTTAAAATATATTTTTAATACAACTTACCTGAAGCTTTGCTAGCTGAGCAGTGCGAGATACTATTTTATTGTAGGGATCAATGATTTTGGCTCTAATTCTAAAAATAAGAAGAGAAGTTTATTTGCGGAAGTATTAATAAGTACATAATAGAACAATTAAGAATTTAGGCTTTCTAATCACATCATGAATGGCATACCTATCAACAGTACTTTGTAGAGCACCAATTCTAGTCTGCATCATTTGGAGGACACCTGCAAAATAAAGCAGATGTTTTAAACATAACACATCAATTATAGAAAGAACTATTCCTCAAATTACATCTCCTGCAGACTACTTCTACATAAAAAAAGAGCAGTTTCACCCTTCACAATAAAACATTCAAAGAGATTGAAATGAATGAGACACACGATATTTGGAAATAAACTGAGCAGGTTATCAGTGAACTACTGAATGTCATGGAAAAATTTACTGGTACAGAACAAAAACCTACAGAAGATATATTGCTCTGAAATTCATCATATGATAAGTTTCAAATAATATTTAGAGGAGATTGCTTTCTAAGAGAATGATGATCAAGATGCTGTTCAAAGGCATATAACCTGATACAAACAGCAGAACGTGATATAAAAAAATGCCACAACTTGTTTAACAAAGGAACTAGACAGTTCAGAGAAACCCACAGACAGGGAAAACTGAAAAGATAAGCAATTCTATTTCAAGATTTTCTTCCTGTGCATAAGCATCTTGAGCAAAAAAGTAAGGTATTGATGTCATTGTGAGAACATCTAATTTAGATTACAAACAGAGCAAACTACCCTAATCGTATCTGCTCCAGATGAATTTGGAAAAGCAGCACAAAGAAAACCCACAAGCACGGTTTTCTTTTCTTCCTAAATTGCAAACAAAGCAGTCAAGGGTAGCAGTCATTTTTACAATGTGGAATCAGCCTGCTGAGAATTTAATTAAGTTACGCAAACCCAGACCTACGAAATTATTTTTGTTTCAGTTATTGTAAGCACTCTCAAACATCCTACGTTTTTGTAAAGCCCTGTTTACAAGCTTGTCTGCATCAAATCGGACAGAACCACAATAAGATACAAAAAGACAAAAGATAAACAAAATTACTGCTAATAGCGTTTTATTCAGTTTGTTCTATACTGGGACTGTACATGTATTTCATCTGTATTGTATAAATATGCCTACTCCCATGTTCTCTGTATTTTAAATCTATTCATTTGGCTATTGTAAGATTCGGGGGTCTTCTGACATCTGTAGATGGAAGGACAGCCATGCAATTCTCACACACCAGAAGATGAAGACATAATAGGATCAATTCTCCACTCTATATTGAAACAAGGCACAGTGAAGTAACATTGCTTGCTACATGTCTGGTGTATGCTCTTTAGCAATATAACAGTACCTCCTGCCAGAAGGCATTATTAGGATGGATGAAAAGGTAATCTACCCTCTGCATCTGGTGTATAAGATATGGGAAGATACTATCTAGCCCATCTTGAGGGATTCAATATACCTGTTCAGCCAGCTATAGAAACGGAACCAAAAAAAGAGTATTTATCAGTGTACAGATTAACAAAGTGAACAGACCTTCAAAAACAAAACAAAATCCCCAGCAATTTACTCGGTAAGTTGGGCAGAGTAAAGGTTTTGCAAATATCATGTTTGCTTGCACAAAACTGTTGTTTCTACTAATGTTTCAAGTGTCTATAAACCTCAAGATTAGAACTCTCCTGTATTTCTCTTTCCCTCACACAGGGCAGAGTCCTTTTAAGGAGAATAACCCTACATTAATGAAAAAATAATGAATTTTTTGGCAGATTAGATTTTATTTTTACTTTTGGTTATCATCTGTAAAAAATGTGTTACTTACCACACCTGACCTATAGAATTGTTTTATAAATGAACAGCTGTTTTTGAAATACTTCAGTCTTTCCTCAGAGCAATTTTAGGTAGGAATGCCTTCAAAAACAGAAACGATTTCTGAACACTCAGGTCCACTGCGCACAAATTGATGAAGATTGTGACCGGAAGACATTGATCCATTAGACAGATGTAGATATCAACTACAGATTCTTATCTTATTTGGAGGATGAACAAAGATTCCAGACTTCCTATGCTTTAATTTCCAACTGTTTAAAAAACTATTTGCTAGATTAAATAAGCATTTCTCTATTTTTATATCTACATATAAATGCCAAAAATTGAATACCATATCCAACAATTTCCAGTTGCTCACTGGTACTACAAGTGTCAGCAACCAGAAACTCTCTGGTTATGCTAAAACCTGAAAGCAGATGATGAGACAAAGACAAGTTACTCTGCAAGTTGCAGAATATAGGTGGGGAAGAGAATACGCTTGGATCTCATTGTGTAAATTAGCATGTTATAGAAGTAAATACCTTTCTGGGAAAGAAAAAAAAAAAAAAAAACACACACCCACAAGATCATACAAAGTTCCCAAGTGTCAAAGAGCAGAGCAGAATGACAGGTCTAATGAGCTTCTGGCAGATTCATATTCTGCAACCATTTTTCTGTACAGATTCCATGGTTCTCAAGTAAAGCCTTTACAAGCCACCAGTTTGTATTAAAAGCATGAGCTCAAATAGTGAAATAAAACTAATGTATGCATTTAGTTTACTAGTTTCCTACTAGGAAAAAAATCATCCCAGTGCAGTGAAGATCATGTGTTAAAGCCTCTTCGCTTAAGACTTCTAAGCTACATGACACATGCATATGCAGCATTTACAAACGTGGTATTTATGGCAATAGATCCTGCAACATATTAGATTAATTTAGAAAAAATATATATATTAAAAGGCCAAAAAGACTTGATTGCTAAAGTTACTCAGAACTGATTATCAAGATACTTTTTCCTATTAAGTAGTTATTGCAGGGGACTATCAGTCAAATCTTCTCCCTGGAGCTCCATCTGCTGACATAAAAAAAAAAAAAAAAAGCGCTGCCACATTACTTCTCAGAAGTAAGATCTGTAGCTACAAAAACCAAAGTGGACAGTGAATGATGTTCCCTGTGCACATGTTAAAAATGCTTCCTCACTCATAATAAATAGCAAGTAAGGTCACTGTTCCTACCTTCCAGGGATTCAATTCCAGTTGCTTGAGCCAACAGGTCTTCATGTCTTGCAACAACCTTTAAAAAAAATTTAAAAAAAAGAGAGAAATGAGAAATCACAATAGAAGAATGCATGGAGATATGCACCTGAGAGGGATATTAAAATATCATAGTCTTCCTACGTTAAGGAGACACAGGAAAAAGCAGCCGCACCTTAAAGATGAAAGGGTTTTCAGAACACGTTTTACTTCACAAAAACAGTAAGCTCAGAATGGGAAGAGGGTCAGTTATTGCAGCATAGCTGACATATTAAGTCAGCAGAGCAATCAATCATGTTTCAACACACCATCACATAAAATAATTATAAATGTAAGCTTACTAATCACACAGTAATTACATATTTTTAATATTTTCATTTCTATTTATGAAAGTTAAAAACTAATTCCTAAAGAATTTACCAATGAGGGGGAGCAGCTTTTCAAACCACACACAAATTTAACATGTACTCTCACGGAAAGGTCAACAGTTTTGTGGTGTCTGTGTGGATTTTACCAAACTGTCTTTGACTATCCAAACTCAAGTGCCTTTCTGAAGATGTGGAGGTGTGTAAGCATAGGTTACATTGCCCAGCTAAAGGTGAGGATTAGGGCCTAGGATACGCTCCAGCACAGGATGAAAGGGTGCAAGACAAATCATTCACTGTCTTCTCACAGTCACCATGCCAAAACACTGAAAAGCTTTTCTGATAGCTGACAGGATTAATTTGAAAGAATTAGGGAGCATTCTTACGAAGAGCAGTGGAACCTCTGTGTATATGGAAACAGAGTGCAGAAACAAAACCAAACCAAACAGTGTACAGCTTCTTCATAGGGGTATTAGGAGTGGGCTTGACTGAGTTAGTTAGGTATCAGACTCACTACTCTTTTTGCTGCAAGTTGTATTTTCAGTTAGTGCTTGCACAGTTAGCTGGGCAATTTCAGAAGCAACAAGACCATAGGACTACTCGGCATTTAATCAGTTTATATCAACCACCCCAGAGCAGCAGGCATGCTTTAAACTTACTTGTAAATGAAGCTCTTTATCCAGCTGACTAATACCTTGGGCAAGTTTTGCTAGTTGCTCAGCTATCACAGCCTGATGGATGGACTGCGAAGTGTAAGCTTTCACATCAAAGTCTTCTTTGAAGAAGTCAGCATAACATTCTGAAAGAGATTTAGATGTTATCTCTGTGCTTCAAACCAGCAATACTTGTGGACCTACAGCGTACATCTCGCAGCACACAGACCTCTCCTCAGTTTCTCCAGATGTAACAGCATGCGGCCTCGCATAATAAGTGTGACACTGACTTGAGAAGAGACTACAAGCAAGAGAAACATACTCGGAGCTGATGACTGTTTTGTTGTCTGTTTTTGTAAATGGTGAAAAAGAGCACGTGTTCCTTTAATCCCCACTTTTTTCTTGAAAAGGCACTGACCCCTTCCAGCTTTTCCGACGTAACCAGGGACCAGGGTGAGGCCGCTGAGGCTGGACCCAGAACCAGCACACAGCAGCCCCCACTGGGAACGAAAGCAGCCAAACACCCAACTTCACGAAAGCGTACCGCGCCTGATAATGGCGTTAATTTACAATGCTAAATTAAGAAATGATGCCGCAGGGGTGGTTTTTAACGAAGCGAGACTTTGCACGGAAGGTTCCCCGGTGGTATTACCAAGAGGAGCAGGGGAACACGGGCAAGGCACCGGCCAAGCAGGGACAGGGAGCAGGAGCAGGAAGAGGCACAGGGGCAGGAACAGGGCTAAGAACAGGGGGCAGAAGCCGGTCTCTGCCATGCAGGCAGCACCCCACGCACCGAGCAGCCCCACTTTTCCCTCCTCTTTCCCCTCCCGATCCCCGACCCGGACCCCTGAGGCAACAACAGCGGGGGTCCCGGGGACGCAACGCGGCGCCTCCGTCCCCACAGCCCCGTCCCCCCCGGGCCGCGCTCACCGTCGGCCAGCAGCTCGGCCAGGGCCGGGGCGGGGAGCGGGGCCGCTCCGGCCGCCTCCTCCTCCTCCATGCTGGCAGGTGCCGGCGGCCCCGCGTCACTCCCGGGCGGCGGCGCAGGGCGATGATGGCGAAGGAGAGCGACGGGAGAGGAGCGGAGCCGAGCGGAGCGGAGCGGGGCCGTCCCACCGGCAGCTGCCGGCGTGTGGGGAACGGAGCCGGGCTCAGCCGAGCCGAGCCGAGCCGGGCTGGGCTGGGCAGCCCCTCGGAGCCGCCCCCGCCCCGCGGACCCCGGCCCCGGGGTTTTGTTTTTTTTTCCAGATGCCGGACGGGTTGGTGGTGATAGATGAGTGGGGACGGAGAGGGAATTAAAGGATGCCCGGGGAAGGAGCCCGGGGAGTTGTTTCGGGCTGGGCGCCTTGTAAAGATCTGTGCCCCGATGGTGCGCTACTCGAAGTAAGTGACTGGCCTGGCAGCTGCCCGCACAGCGTGTCTGCGCTCAGGAAGCTGCTCCTGACTGTAAAAACAGGGAGGGTTTCCCCACAAGTCCTGTGAGGAGCGGCTGAGGGCACTGGGGGTGTTTGGTCTGGAGCAGAGGAGGCTCAGGGCAGACCTTATTGCTCTCTGCAGGCACCTGAAGGGAAGGTGTGGGGAGCTGGGGGTCGGCCTCTTCTCACAGATAACCAGAGACAGGACCAGAGGGAATGGCCTCGAGTTGTGCCAGGGGAGGTTCAGGCTGGCAATGAGGAGCCATTTCTGCTCAGAAAGAGCAGTCAGGCACTGGGACGGGTTGCCCAGGGAGGTGGTGGGGTCACCGTCCCTGGGGGTGTTCAAGGAGGGGTTGGACGTGGTGCTTGGGGACATGGGTTAGTGGTGGCATTGGTGGCAGGGGGTGGTTGGACCAGGTGATCTCGGAGGGCTTCTCCAACCCTACTGATTCCATGATTCTCCTGCGACTGTTTACGGTTGCGATAGACATGGGACATGTTTGTCTTACAGTTTTACACCCCCATGGCATTGCATGTAAGGACAGCAATTTACAGTAGCTAATCAGAGAAATGTCATTACAATTTGTCGTTAATTTTAATGTGTCCGCAGGTTGGCTTTCAGAACCTTGGTTAGAAAATACAGCTGCGACTTGTGTTATACACCAATGATAGTGGCAGCTGATTTTGTGAGATCCGCAAAAGCAAGAGACAGCGAATTCACAACAAATAAAGGTATTCTTTTCTAATAAGTCATTACCTTTTCAGAATACGTTATCTAGTGATAAACCAAACTGGCCAAGCAAATGAAGTCTATCTCGCAGGTTGACATCTATAATAATTTAAGGATACTATATATGAATTATTTAGAATTTTTCTGTGGTTTTACAATCAGAGTAAGTGCATTCCAGTGATAGTGTTTCAAATGAAATAATAGAAAACCTCGTCTTCACCTGAAAAGCAGGGCCTACAAACTGATTTAAGTGTGTGGTGGGTTGACCCTTGCCAGCATCTATGCATGCACACAGGTGCTAGCTCATTCCACACCTCCTTTCCTCCTCCACCTCCCCACCAAGGCACAGGGAGAGAATAGGAAAAACATGCAAGAAAAACTTGGGAGTAAAGATGAAAACAGTTTAGTAAGTGAAGGAGGAAAACAGGTGATGCAAAGCAGTCCTGCCCCACTTCACGCTAGCAGACCAATGCCCAGCAAGTCTCCAGGCAGTGGCTACAATGGAACACAATTTCCACCCTCTCCAAAAGTTTTCTTCTTCCCTTACCACTCCAGTTTTATTACTGATCATGACATTACATGGTGTACAATATTCCTTTGGCCAGTTCAGGTCATCTGTCCTAGCTATGTCCACTCCAAATTTCTTTCCTACGCCAACCTATTTGCTGTGGGGGCAGACAGTGGTAAAGAGAGAGTTCCAATACTGCTCTCTTTAGCAAAAGCTAAAACTTTGGTTCATTACCAGCACTGGTTTTGCTACAAAATCCAAAACACAGCACCATACAGGGTGCTATGAAGAAAGTTAACCCCATCACAGCTAGAGCCAGTACAAGATAGTAGTGAGATTCTTCTGCCAGCAACTGCTGTTTCTTGTATATATCAGAGATGTGCAATTAGCGTATTGCTAGAAAAGGTTTTCTGGTCTCTAGCAAAAATAAGAGCAGAAAAATGAATAAACCAGTGAAATTGGGATTGATGAGGGAAGCAGAGTTTAAATTAGTTGGAGTGAAAAACTAATAATATCAAGATGTTGGGTTATCAAGAGAATGATGCAAGAAGAGGCCAGGAAGTTGAAGCATAGCTGGGCTTGATGGGGAGAAGCAAGGTTTCAGACATGGTATAGAAACATAACCAGAACAGATTAAAAGTAAATAAAAGAGGAGTATAAGCTGTTGTTCAGAGTCCTGGCTGTAAAGGAAAAGAGAAATGTGAAATATTTGGGAAGAGGTAACAATATTAATACAGATCTGCTGGCATGAAGTGGCTGTACTAGAAGAGTGTAACAAGGAACAAATATAGGCTATAAGTGGAGGAATGGAGAGAGCACTGTTAATGTGCTAAGACTGGTCTGTAAGATCTACAGTGTGATGATTTCATCCATTCATACTGCTGAGTTGGTGGTTTTGTAAGTATATATATAATAGCAGTGGAAGTAAATTTCATGATTTTATCACTGACCATTTACTACAGTACAGTATTCAAATGCAGCAAGTCAGCTGTAGAGAAAAGTCACATGGGGAAGCACAGGTAGACTCTTACTAGTAGAGTTCAACTTGAAAGAAAGCTTGGATAATTTTTTTGTGTGTGTAAAAATAGATTAATAAGAACGTAATTGACACTATATATGGCTCAAAGGTCTACAGGCCGAGGTCCTCCTGCATTTACTTAAGCTTTAGATCTTCACAGTGTCCCGTGGCATTGAAGTTCGACAGGTTAGCTTTGTAGTGCCTTTTGGGGTGTAAGGGGATGGGGAGAGAGAGGAATTTCTCCTTTGTGCTGTAATGTTGTTGCCTGTTAACAGAGGTTACAGAATGAAGTGTTCTAATGTTATAAAGAATATATTTTCCCTACTCACCTCTTTCCTGTTTGCCTTAGTTTTATAAGTCTCCAAAACCATTCTGCCTCTGACATCTTTGCCAATATTACAGTATTTACATCATCGTTTATGCTTTTAACCTGTTGCTTCACAACAGGTTGTGAAATTTTACTGTGGTTATGTTTAACTTCCTGGCTGTTTGTTTGGGGATTTGTCTTCTAATTAGCAGGGTAGGTTCAGAGCCTACAGTTACAATTTCTGGTTTTCATTTGATTTGTCACTGACATTTCTTTGTTGTGTATTTCTAAAATAGAGGTTTATCATCCCTATGCTGCTACTAAAAGATTAACTATGGCTAGTATTATTACTTAATAGTCCACCAAAAAAAACTAGGAGCATGAGATTATGGATGGAAGTGGTACTTAGGGACGTGTTTTAGTGGGTGACATTGGTGGTAGGAGGACAGCTAGACTAGGTGATCTTGTAGGGCTTTTCCAACTTTAATGATTCTGTGATTATTCCAGTATATTAGCTGTAACAGTGTAAATCTCTTCAGCTAGAGGATTGTGTAAATGAACACTTTTGAAAATATGCAAGGGATTTTGGGGAGCTTGCTGGAGTTTTAGGTAACCTAGAGAAGTGTCTCAAATGGATTGAGAGGGTACTGCTGACCTCTCTGACTGAAGCTCAGCTACTTAAAGAACTCTGTATTTCCCACTGAGATGGGAAAACCTTCAGAAGCACTTGTGGTCTTATCAGTACCAGAAGTACACGTGCCTTGTGCATTTGTTGGATTTTCTCTTTGGATTAATGCTCAAATACTTGTGTTACCCCATTCCCCCTCCCCCATAACTGCAGCAGTAGTGTATATGAAAAGGGAGCACTAATACTGAAATATTTTTAGATGCCTTTAATGTATTGCAGTAGCTGTAAAAGAGGAGAGCCTGTTCCAAATGACCAGCTGGCACTCTGCAGGGGCTTAGTAAATCACGGATAGTTCACCAGACCCGAGCTGAGGAGCACTGGCACTTTGGTTTCCCACTTGAGACAAAGCTGCAAAAGCTGCTTCTGCCTGTGTGTTCTCATTCCAGCTCTGCAAACTGCCTTGTGAACAAAACCCAGCCAGGTCTGCGCAGAAGAGGACAAATGGCCTGGGATAAGGAAGGGGAAAGTTAGCGGGTTGCTTAGGGAACTAATCCTTCAGAAAGGAGCTGAACACATTTTATGCCTGCCAAGACAGACAGCGATGTCAGCACAGCAAAGGGACAGCACGCAGACAAGAAGGGGCAGGCTAGGAGGGGAAGCAGGAAGGCTACTGAAAAATAGAGAATACTCTAAAGCTAAACTTACTGTTCTGCTTCATTTGCTTAATAATAGAATTATTATATGGAATCGTAGAATCATTCAGGTTGGAAAACACCTCCAAGATCATCTAGTCCAACCTTTAACCTTGTACTGAAGTCCACCACTAAACCATGCTAAGTTCTACATCTACACGTTTCTTGAAGACCTCCAGGGATGGTGACTTAACCACTTCCCTGGGCAGCCTGTTCCAATGCCACACAACCCTCTCAGTGAAGAAATTTCTCCTAATATCCAACCTAAACCTCCCCTGGTGCAACTTAAAGCCATTTTCTCTTCTCTTATCACTTGGTGCTTGGAAGAAGAACCCAATCCCCACCTTGCGGTAGCCTCTCTTAAGGTAATTGTACAGCATGAAGAGGTCTCCCTTTAGTCTCTTTTCCTCCAGGCTAAACAACCCCAGCTCTCTCAGCTGCTCCTCAAAGACCCCTCACCAGCTTCGTTGCCTTTCTCTGGAGAGAGCACCTCAATGTCCTTCTTGTAGTGAGAGGCAATAAGCTGTAGTGATATGGACTGCTTCTGTATGACTTCTGTTTTCCCCTTTATAATTACCCGTCAAAATCTTTATGTTGAACAAACTGAGGCTAGATCCAGTAAAGAACTAAAATATCTATTATTAAGTGGTATTTTGGCCCCAGGTGCTTAGCTTCATGTCTCATCTTAAGGAAATTTAAGCATCTGACCAATTTTGGTCAGAAAAAAAGAGTATGTAGAGTAATCAGCTGTCTAGGACACAGTTGTTTATCTGAATTCCCACCTCACTTGATAGACATATATTTAGTAACCACTAAGGTTACTAAATAGAGGTTAACTACCTCTATCCATATGTGATCCAGGGCTCACAGAACCCCAAAATGGTTGGCAGGGCCCTCTGGAGGCCAGCTGCTCCAACCCCATGCTCAAGCAGGAACACCTAGAGCAGGCTGCCCAGGCCCATGTCCAGGCAGCTTCTGAAGGTCTCCAAAGAGAGAATCTCCACAGCTTCTCCAAGCAACATTTGTCAGTGCTCAGTCACCCATACAGTATTCAAAAAAATAAATAAATTCATACCTTCAGGAAAATGTTCAGGCAGCACCTCCTGTGTATCGGTTTGTGCCCATTGTTTCTTGTCCTGTCCCTTTTTACCACTGAAAAGAGCCTGGCTCCATCTTCTTTGTACCCTCCCTTCAGTTATTTATGCATGCTGATAAGATTTCGCCTGAGCTTTGTCTTTTCCAGACTGAACAGCCCTAAGTCTATCAGCCTCTCGTCAGAGATGCTCCAGCCCCTTTATCATCTCAGTGCTATTTTTCCTTTGTCAGGGTTATCCTGCCTTCAAAAAAAGCTGCCCTTCTAAAAAAGCGTTGGGAGTGAAGAAGATTGTTGAGTCTTTTTTAAAATAATATAATAATGATATATGGATTAGAGTACACAGATAGAAGCAGGCTTCCTTTTTCCTAGGTCTCCCTCAGCCAAGAAGTCAAAACTACGTGTCCCACGTATGCAAAGAGCACTTCAGTAGCCAAAAAATAATCTAGGGGAGAAGATATTTCCTACTCCTCCTGCCAGAACCGGGTTATATAGCAATGACGAACACCAGACTACTTTGATCAGTCGGAGGGGGAACTGGCACAAGAGAGCACAGCTGTTTGTAGTCTGTTCATCTAGTGACTATTGGGTTTATGGATTTCGTACTAAACAGTCACTTGTTTTATACCCAGGACTTGTCACGGTCCTGGGAACAGAGACTGGAAGCCACCTCATTAGTATACTCAGTTTTCTGGTTCTTTGACATCTTTTACTGAGTCTGTATGTTTTTTGGACTATCAGTGTGATCTGTGCCTTACATCTGTGTCCCACTTCAGGAAGCTTCATTTTTTCTTCCTAGAGTTTGCTTTCAGTCTGCTTTATATCTTACTCCTGTAAGACATCGCTTCTTCATTTGTTATTACTTTTACAAGAGTTGTTGTTTTATGGTCTGAAGAATAGCTGAAAAAATGCTGAAATGGATTGAGAGAGCGTATCTGGTTCTGCATGCATTGTTCAGAGTTCAGTATAGCAACAGCGGGGATCAGTTGAAAAATTACATGACAGTGTAACGTGACCTATAAGATTTTATTTTAATAACAGAGGTGTAATGGGGAAAATAATAAACAAGTTAGAGAACGGATAGATTATTAATGTTGGAGATGAAGTGGCAGTAATTATGTCTTTATTCATTTTGCTTTTAATGTTTAGCTGTTTTCAGTCTAAGAACATCCAAGAACGATACACAGTCTGACAGAACAACAGTTGAAATTATTCTCCCATTATTACTTTCTGAATAAGCTGAATTAATAATGCTGCTTTTAAACAGATTATTGGTTTTGACAAGAAATTATCAATTGTAAACAAACATGTATTTCTTAGAATTTTAAGAAAGTTAAACACTAACATTTAAATAATAAAACATTCAAAATTCAGATTTGATTTTTCCTTTTCTTTTTTTTTTTTTTTTTTAATCTCTAAATATCTTTCCATTGGAGTAGGTGATAATCCATTGATCGTTCAATTTGCTGCTAAAGAGGCGCAGGTTTTATGTGATGCTGCCCGTATCGTCTGTCCTTTCGCAGATGGAATAGACTTAAACTGTGGCTGTCCTCAGAGGTAAAGTTATGGGGGGAAAAAGAGGGTAAATATGGTGAAATAATTTGAGAAATAAAGGATGCTTGAAAATAGACTTGGAGATTGAAACAGCTTTTTGACCTGTCAGTTAGAAATGTGTGTGGCTAAATAATTGTTCTGAATGTTCTGAGATGCCAGTCGCCGTGGTGAGACTGGGAAAACCAGGAGTTTCCCAACTTCAACTTTTTTCATTTCTGACACATTGAGTGTTGGCTTAGAAGTCAAGTGTCCGTGACTATATAACAGCTGTTAAATAGGCATTACTAATGCCACCCTGCAGCATTTGACCTCCCTGAAAAAGAGCTTTGCTGCAAATAATTTGCAGAGTGTTTTGAGAAACAATGAGGCAGTTCCCAAAATACCAAGGCAAGTCCCTGACGTCTCAGACTTCAGCAATTGAAGGATAGTCTCTAAAATATAATTACATGTATTATATTATTCAGGAAGTGCTGAACAAAATTCCCTCCATCTTTCATTAGGTTTATAAATGCAGTGAAGTAGTGATCTACTTCTCACTTAAATTGATAAAGATTTTGTCTTGGCAATGAAACAGAGTAGTAATGCACAAATAAAGATTCTCACTAACAGGTTCAGTTGAGAACCATTTATTACATGCTTGTCAGGCAGTCTTTTTGTAATTAAAACCCTAAAAAATAAATGTAAGAAAGCAAAGACAATGTAATGGTCCAAATACTTAATTTGTCTATTCTAATTAGGTTGTCTTGGCTTAAAATTACAGTATTTGAGAAAACACTTCAGAGATCTGAGACCTCCAAATGGAAGTGTATTTCTTTCTAAGCTAATTGCAACTAAGTATGCCAAACTTTAACTTCTTTTTAGGACAAAAATTTATGCTTGCATTTGAATCCTTTATTTCATGTGCATGCTGGTTTCAATATAGTAAAACTGCATACACTTGATCTGCCTGTATAAGAAAAATCAGTTTAAAGAAAAAAAAAGCTAAAAAAAATGCTGCTGTTCAGTGAAAGCAAAGGTTATCCAATCAAAAATAATTGGTTTTCACTTGAGGAAAAAGACGTTATTGCAATCAGGCTCTAATTCCACTCAAGAAAATCTTCCTTTTCAGTCCCAAGTCATTCTGTGTTCTGAAGAAATCCATGACCTGATGGAAGGGGAAACATCAAACTATTTCTATTATGTATTATCTAAACTGTTGTTAATTAAATATTAATTTATCTTCCTTGCAAGCCCATTTTGTGGATAGAAAATAGAACTGGAAGAGATTAGTTACTTGTCCAAAATGCTGTTAGCAACACACAGACTGAACCAGGATCTGAAAGCTGGTGTCACAGTGCAGATGCGTCATCAAACTACAGCCATGACTATCTCTGTTTACTTAGCCACACATTCTAAAAGCTATAAAGAAAGAAACTGATGTATTTGACTGAAATTGATCTGCATTTTTCAAATGTAGAATACAAATGTTATTTTTCTTTTAAAGATGGGCAATGGCGGAAGGTTATGGTGCTTGCTTGATAAATAAACCAGAGCTAGTTCGAGATATGGTGAGACATGTGCGGAATCAGATCGACAATCCTGGATTTTCAGTATCTATTAAAATAAGGTATGTCTGATGTAAGTACTATTTGTGGTACCCGGGGAAATCCTTTTAATGCTTTTCTAAAGATAAGGGAATATGTTAGGGCATACGCACCAGCACAGCCTTTGACTACTGACACAGATATCAGAGTGGCTGCCAGAATTTTCCTGCAATCCAGAATAAGCTAAAGTACAAGTTAAATGGTTTTGGATTCCATAAAAGAAAAGCAATGCTGGTCTATAATTGTGAGGACTGTGTGAGCTGTTACGGGCCAGAGCCACAACTGTAGTTGCTATAAAAGGCAAGATAACAAAGCTGGGAACTGGTCCCCACAGCTGCTGTAAGGACACATTCTGTTTCCCTTCATCACTTTCTAAACCTGTATAAACTGTTGATCCACTTCATCCACTACTTATCCTCACGTCTCCTGTAGCTTTTGCATATTTGTTGGTTAAGTTTCAATTCGGTTTATAATCCCCTAGGAAAGGAGAATTATTATAAATCAGATTTTTTTTCACAAACTTATGCAAAATAATTAAATTATTTTAGAATCTTTTGTGCACCCTTGCCTTAATCTCAATGAAATTCACCATGCATACTTCAAAGATGTGATATAGCTGGGAAATGCTAAGTTATGTAGTGATTTCAGCATTAAATGCTTATATCTTTATTAAACAAAATGTTTTTACCTTCCAACAGTAATGTTTTCTTTATTTATACTAACCTCTGGTAACTCTTCCTTATGGATGAGGGGTTTTATACAGTTCAGGTAACTTAATAGCTAGTGGTTTTATTCCTTGTAATTTTAGGATACATGAAGACTTAAAAAGAACTGTTGACCTGTGTCAAAAAGCTGAAGCAACTGGAGTCTCATGGATTACAGTACATGGGAGAAATGTAGAAGAAAGACATCAGCCTGTACATTATGATGCAATTAAAGTAATTAAAGAAAGCGTGTCTATACCTATTGTGGCTAATGGAGACATTAAAACTTTAAAAGATGCTGAAAATGTTCATCACCTGACAGGAGCAGATGGTAAGATGAAATGCATGCTATTTTCTAAGTAAACTTACAAATTAAATTTCTAAGTATCTATTTTGGCTGTAATTAGGACCTAGCTTCAGTGCTTTTCACTCTTTGAGGAGATAAATGGAAGATGATGTTTTAGATGCCTTATAAACTAATAAACAGAATCGCTGTTAATCGTCAAAGCATCAGAGCATAGTTATTCAAAGCCACAAATAGATTTTGGAGGTAAGCTACAAAAACTCTTTGCTTAATTATGCCATGTCATCACTGGTAGTGGAGTTCAGGAGGGACCTTCAGACATCCATTCTATCTCTTTATGGAGCTGATCATCTTTTCACAGAACAGTAAACATGGAAACTGCTACTTCCTGCACACAGCAACTGATTTTACCTTGCCTTACCCTTCAGTAGTAAAATTCTGGGGTAAAGGATTGCCCTGCACTTACTTGGTCCCAACGGATTCCTGCAGCTGTCTGTGGTTCCAAGCCAACATGCAAGTTCAGTATATACCTCGAAGAAGGGATCTGAATTTACACACTTTGAGTCATATATCCAGAGTGTAACAGGACAGAGAACAGTAGCTAGTGTCATAAGGAATCACAGACTCAGAATAATTATGCTTCTCCAGCCTCTTGTCCCCCAGTCTGTACATATAGCCAGAGTTGCCCCTTTCCAGGTGCAGAATCTGGCACTTGTTAAACTTCATATTGTTAAGATCTCTCTACCCTTAATGGAGTCAACCACTTCTCCCAATTTAGTGTCATAATTTAGGAGGAGCTCAAGTGGAAGGTTTCATTTGATATCATTTGTATTTAGAAGTAACAACAAAAACTAGTTGCACCAAACTGCCATGCTGCTACAGTGGCTTTCCCCACAAATACAAAGCAGGATGAAAACATATAACAAAAGAATGTTCTCGTAGCCCATCTGACTTTCTTGAATAACAAAAATATAAAATATCAAACTATAGATCAAAACATAATGTAGATACTAATACAAACTAGAAACTTTGTGGATTTTTTTCTGTCTCATAGAGTCCTGGAAACATTTTCTTTTTTGATCATCCTATTTTGTGAGAAGAGACTAAGTGTGATAGATTATATGCTGACAGTGCAGAAAAACAATCCCTTTAGTGCAGAAATATTGCAGTAGAACTTGGCTGGATTTATCTAACAATTTGGGAATATAGTTGCAAATACACTGGCTTATTCAGAAAGCAAAGATTTACTGCAGACCAAGAACCCTGAGATCTCTATAACTGAGCAAGTGAGCTGTTAATGGAAGAATGATTCTAGGTCAGCTGAGTTGCACTACAAATAACAAGCATTTTACTACTCTTGTGTCTTTCCATCATAATTTTGTGTTAAGAAGATGGGCTTATATGTGTGTAATGAATAAAAACAAAATACTTTTTAATGCTTTTTAAAAAGTAGGGAAGAAAGGTTTCTGTGTGCTGTGTTTTGCTTCAGAATTTCTGTAAGCATATGTCAGGTGATGTAGGTACTGTGGGGCTTGGGTTGTTAAACTGGTTGCTTTGGTTTAAATATATAATACTCATCCCTGTTGTTCTCCCAGTAGTTGTCCTAATGTTTGCTATAAAATTGGTGCTATAAAAAAAATGTTAAGTTTAACTGTAATGTAACTAGTTTAATTTGCAATTTCAAGGTGTAATGGTGGCTCGGGGACTCTTGGCGAATCCGGCAATGTTTGCAGGATATGAAGAAACACCTTTGAAGTGCATCCAGGACTGGGTTAACATTGCTCTTGAGCATGGAACTCCTTTTACGTGTTTCCACCACCACTTAATGTACATGATGGAACGGATAACTTCAAAACAAGAAAAAAAAGTTTTTAATGTTTTATCAAGTACCTCAGCAGTTCTAGATTATCTGAATGATCATTATGGCGTGTGCTAACTGGAAGTATTTTAGTTGTATGTAAACTTGTATTTTGCAATTGCTGATATATTCTTACAGTTTTACTTGGGCTTTTCCTTATTAGCCAAATTCATAACCATGTAAATATTTTTCAATACAGTTTAACATGATCAGGCTGATAATTTATATTTTTAGTATTTTTATATCATATTTCACTCCATATTCCACAAATGCATAATTCTATTTACAAAACATTACTGTACAGAAAATTGACTATTGTAAGACTCCAGTAATTTAATTTTTCACCAGACAATTGCTTGCAGCAATATGTTAGCAAACCTAAGGCTTTTTTAAAGTGAAACTTCTTAAAATCAGGACTGCTCATAAGTAATACCAAGATTTTCAGACCAAAAGAATCCAAAGGGAGCAATTACAGAAATATTTGCTTTAACTGACATAAGATGTGCTTTTAACTTTGAGTAGACTTTTCAAGCTAAAAGACTGTGAGACCTTGAAGCCCAATGTAGTACCCTCCCAGATTAGATGTTCCTTTTGCAATCTAAAACTTTCCAAACTTATTTATAACTCTGAAAAATTCCATACTTTGATGCAGGGAAAGAAACCTGCAATGCATATAAAATGACAGAAAGAAGGAAAGAATAAAATGAAGAGATAACTTAAACTAAGTACTGACCTAGCTGAATCTAGAATACAAGACCTGAAAGTTCAATGTAACCAAATACGGTATTGGTTATCTACTATATAGTAATCATATAAAAGATTAAAGCAATCATCTACTAAAACAGAACTTTATAGGTCAAAGAAAAGCTGACAGATTCTCCCAGTGGGGCTCCTACATCCTTTCTGCCTGCAGGCATGTTGCTTATCAAAGCATGACGACCACTTGGCTTTGGATCTTTGTATAGGAGAAGAACAGTGAAAATTAGAACAAGATAATAACATTGCACACCAGCTGCATTTGTTCTGCAGAGGAAATTTCACAAATCTGTGCAGTACAATTATTTGTAATCAGATAATTTGTTTCCTTTCTGTGTTTACACTGAAAGTCATACAAAAATTTTCTTCATTTTATTACTCAAGTACTTCCATGAATATACAAGTGAATAGTTCTGAATTTTCTTAATAAATTACTTGTTTTCATATACAATAGTAATTTGTTTATTGCACTGTAAACTATGACAACATGGCAGAGAGTGTGTGTTGCTTTTGATGCCATTTCCCAAATCCTTTGTATCTATCTATGATATCTATCTATAGATATCTATCTATGTTCTCACATATTTTTTATGCAGTGGCATAAAGGTCTGGTTCATTTTTCATAGAGAATATGCACTGAATTAGGTATACAACATTTGAAAGGCATGACATGAGTCATCAAGTCTAGTCCACTGTTCAGTGAACAGCAAAGTTATGTAGCTCTTCTGATACAGTCATCCTACTGATGTGTTAGCACATGAAAAACTACAGACATGCTTTGCAGTCCTAGGGTAATTGAGACAATCTCTTTCAACCTTTCTTGGCATGTTAGGTTCTGCATTCCTTCAGACAACTACTTTCTTCATTCTTCTGGCTTGTTAAGTTCTCATGGCAGTGAGATGAGCAGAATTACATACAGTATTCCAGGTGACATGCCAGTGGTGTCTTCTACAATGGCATTAATACTTCACTTTCTAATGCCTTGCTTTTCTTTAACTAATGTATCTCTGAGCCTTCACATGTAATTTATGAGGTCCCAACTTTACAGCAGATCTTACTACCAACTGCATGACATTGTATTTTGTACTGCTGAATTTCCAGTCTCATGTTCATCCTACTATACATGTAATGTCATTCTCAGTTCTGAAATTGTCTCATGCCTTCTGCGTCAAGATTAAAAAGTAAAGCTACATAACTGACTTGTATAGGAAAGGGATTCTTAAAAGTATTAATCAAGTCTTGTGTTAGCCCTTATTTAATATTTTTATGATTTGGCAAACAAATTACCATTTGCTGTGAAATGCCCTGTTAGCCACAAGGAGCAAAGTTATTTAGTATAATCAAATAACACAAATGCAAGACTTATTAGTGGGGAAATGGAATATTAGAAGACTTGAAATACCTTTGACCTATTTAGGAACTGAATACATGATGATTTTGAAGACAGCAGTTGTTGTGCCTGTGTGATATCAATCATAGAGACTTCTGCCTGAAGTACAGTTAATATACTTAGTAATTAAGGAGTGCTTGATCTGGCCAATTATGCATCATAATAGTTGATGGAAGTTTATCGTCCCTTTTTGTAGGTGAAATGAATGGTTGATAGTTGATTTGTATGCCTCCTTCCTCCTACCGATTTTATCTGCATCTGAACACATTTCACTGTGTTGACAGGGAATAAACTGCAAAATTTGAGTCTTAAAGCCATATTTCAAACAGCCTATACTGTTTATATATACATAAATTGCTAAAGATACCCCTGTGGCAGTTAGTTATTTACATTCCAGTTTTGTTTTAGCGTGTTTTTTATTTCTTATTATAAGCTTTTTGAATATGAGAAAACTATGAGTTTAAAGTCCTCAGGTGTATTCCTTCCCTGCCTATGTTATTTGTAACAAAATCAGGTACTCAGTTTTCCATTTTCTACCAGCTTTTCAGTTTTCAAAAAGTTACTCTGTTCCTCAGCTACCTTGGATCTCATCCCAGGTTAGTGGGAACACTCAGCAGTTTTAGTCAAAGCACAAACAGCAGTTACCTTTCAGAGATCTTACAGAGCCCCTGAAGTGAAAAAGCAGACTCAGACCTTCTGGCAGGGAGGATGTACAAGTGTATGCAGCTGGGCTACTGGGAGGGCAGCCTACTGTGCTAGTAAGAGGTGAGTAAGCAGCTCAGAAATGGAAACTGCTCTGGAATTAAAGGAGAGAAAGTCTTTAATAACATTTTAACAGCTTCAATAAAGCCTAATGGCTGTAGGCCAATAGCTAAAATGTAATAACCAGGACATATTAAGAGGTTATGTTTTGTCAGTGCTTCTGATTACATGTTTATGAAAACATGTTAGAAATATTTCTTAAAATGCAGGCTGTTTCCGCAGTGTAGATTGGATTGAAATGGCTGGTTTTATTACTGTCCGATATTTGCTATGGATAAGCAATTATTTGGGATATAACCTTTCATCCAGACATTGCTTGGCAGCAACTAGGAAAACATTAACACGCTGACACAATCCCCAAGCCACAGACCTGGGAAAATTTAAATGCAAGTGATTTCACATTGATAGCAGCTGTAAACAACTGCTCAGTACTGTATATACAAACACTTCCTGACCCATCTCACTTACAATAGATTAGAGAAACAAAGAGCTACTACTCACACTATTTGACATATGTCATAGAATCACAGAATAGTTTGGGTTGGACGGGACCCTTAAATATCATTTAATTCCAACCCCTTGCCATGGGCAGGGACACCTCCCACCAGCCCAGGTTGCCCAAAGCCCCATCCAGCCTGGCCTTGGGCACCTCCAGGGATGGGGCACCCACAGCTTCTCTGGGCAACCTGTGCTGGGGCCTCACCACCCTCAAAGTAAAGAATTTCTTCCTAATGTCTAATCTAAATCTCCCATCATAGGAGAAGGGCTCCAGCCCCTTTACCATCCTCGTGTCCGTCACCTGGACTCAGTCCAACAAGTCCATGTCCTT
Organism: Aythya marila; assembly: GCF_965140915.1. Taxonomy (NCBI): domain Eukaryota; kingdom Metazoa; phylum Chordata; class Aves; order Anseriformes; family Anatidae; genus Aythya; species Aythya marila. The sequence goes on along the minus strand of NC_139042.1, from coordinate 192,446,926 downwards.
CCCATGTCAGGGGCCCCAGAACTGAATGAAGCAGTCATTTTGATGGAAATTAATTGGGACAGAATTCCCCAAGGCCCCTCAGGCAGTTGTGTGGAGAAGGTTGATCATGCTCAGCTAGGCCAGGTAAGCTCTTTGATGAGCATCCCAGGGGCTGTCTGGATCACAGGCAAATCAACACTCTGCTGTCTGTGGTTAAGCAGGAGTTATGTGAAAAACAGCCGAACTATACAAATAACTGAACTTTTGGCAGTCCCTTCAGGGCTAGGAACTTGCAGGACTAACAGCGCCTGATAACCGTATCAGTACCTCAGTAATACCACATGAGGCCTAGATTACCCAAGTAATGGGATCAAATGCTGAATGTGGGTGCAGATGGAGCAAGACTGGGAACTATGGGGAGAGTGATGAGGGGAGGGTACTGAGGGGCAGTGAAGGGGAGTTGCAAGGGTGGTTACGATGACTGAGAAACGGGAAAATGGATAACAATGCATGGAGATAACGTGCTTGGAGCCTCATTATGCTGGTGAAAAGCACCACACCCAACAAAGGACAGAAGGATTTTTGGAAAGAATGTAGTTTTATTGTGAGGTCCCAACAGACCTGTTTGACAGTGCCTGAGGCCTCGTTTGATTGATATTGTGGTGGCTTTGTGAATAATGGCAGCACTCTGTGAGCACAGTTTTACGAGATCTCCACACACTAGGGCAATGCGATGCTTCCGGGGGGAGGAGGGGAGGCAGCGTTTCACTTGAACTTCAGAAACTAAGGAGCACATTGGAGAGTGGAGTCACAGAGCCAAAGGCCTTGATCGAATAAGCTCGAGTCATGAAGGGGTAGGATGATCACAGCAGGTTCCTGCAGTAAAATGCTTCTAGCCGTTGCCTAAATGTAAAAAAAGGTGCTGATTTTAACCAATATTAGCGTGTAGGTCCTTGTGCTTTTCACCAGAGGAGTGGTCCCTGAGTGTTTTCAAGCCTGACAGCCGGGACTGGATTTCCATCCGCCCCACAGGTGCCCCCAGTCCTGGTTCCCCGTCCAGAGCCCGAAACCCGGGGCGGTACCGCGGGCACCTGCGATGCCTCCAGAGACCGCGGGGGGAGCCCAGCCCCACCGGGGCGGTGCCTGCGGGGACCCTCCCGTCCCGTCCCGTCCCAAACCGAGCCCGAGGCCCCTCAGCCACCCTCGGCAGGCTCCCAGCCCGGCACCGCCCCCGGCTCCCCGCCGTGTCAGTCAGCCCGGAGCCGCCCCACAGCCTGGCGGCCGCGCCCGCTCCGCCTCCCCTCAGCGCCGGCGGCGAGCAGCGGCCCCGCTCTCGGTGCCGAGGCTCCGCTCCCCGCCCTTCCCAGAGCGGCTGGCCGCCATCGGGCCGCGGAGCCCGGCAGGTTGCGAAGGCCGGGAGGCCGCGGGGGGGAGCGGGCCGGGCCGGGCTCGGGGCTGCCGGGCTATGGGGGGAGGCAGGAGGGAGCCGGGGGGGCTGCGGGGCTGCGAGGGCTTTACGGGGGCCGCCACCGGTCCTGCCCGGCCGGGCGCTGAGGCGGCGATGGGGGAGGCCGAGCGAGGCCGAGCGCTCAGCACGGCGGGGACAGCCCCGCTAAGTTGTCCTAAAAACGTTTGTTTTTTTCTTTTCTGAAACTCAAACCAGCTCTCGACAGCGCGGGGGCCCGGCCGAGCCGCGCTCAGCCCCGCAGGCCGCCGGGGGACGATGACTTTCCAGTGGACGGCGGTTGCCACCTTCCTGTACGGCGAGGTGGTGGTGATCCTCGTGCTCTGCCTCCCTTTTATCTCTCCCCTGAGGTAGGAGTTTGCTGCATGCTTCTCACCCGCTTTCTGCGTTTTTCCTCTTGGTAAACGTTCAGCTTTGCTGCAGCGCGAAGTAGCGGGGCTCTGAGCTGGAAGCGCCGCGAGTGCCAGCAGTTTCAGGAAACCAAAACCTTTCTGAAGGAGCTTAATGTGTTTTTTTACCCACTGATAATTCTTCTGAGCATTTCCCTTCCGTCAGGGGGAAGTCTCCGTGTTGATTTTGGAGCAGGCAGTGTGCAGGAAGGAAGTTTTCTGCCTCCCCTTGCTGTGAACTAGGAAATGAGATGACACAGCGGCCTTTTCAAGAGCTGTTTATCAGGTCTCCGGCGTTTTGGCGTGCACTAAGCATTGTGGGTGCACATCTGATAAGGCATATCTGATATTTAAGCTAACCGTATGTGACGTGTAAGGCTTGTAAAAAATTTGTGGTCGTTTGTTGAAAAATAAACGCAGGCTTCAGCTTGATGCAGAAGGTTCAGGACTGCTGTAAGAAGAGCCTCCGTAAAAATATATAAGCAGAACAAAATAATAACACTTCTGGAACATGATATAAACATTAAGAAAAATCATTCATTCTTATAAATGCCCTTAGTAAGGGAAAGAAATAAAACAGAATGTGTTAACTACTCCCATTATATGGAGAGGCCTGGCTTGTAGGGTTGTCTTAAGATTGTCTCTTCTAAGTAGCTTTTCCACTTTGGTAATGCTCTTTTTATTTATTCTGAAGTAATACAGCTAGCTGTATTACATGATGCTGTAGAAACAGTTGTGATTTCTTTGCAGAATATTAGTAACTAAAAAAAAAGTTCAGAAAATCTGCTGCCGTCTCAGTGTTGTATATGAAACTGATAAATGTTTTTTCTGCATCTTTAGATATATTCAGAATGAAGAATGCAGTTTTTACTGTAATACGTTAAGGAACAAAACCTAAAACAAAATTGCAGTGTGCAGAGTTAGAATTTGACAACTTAAACCTGTGGGAGGGTCTTGAAAATGGTTGAATCCTCTGCAGCTAGTATCACAACTTAAGAGGAGTTCAGCATTTCAACATAGATTGTTGAGTTTCCATGTTTTCTTCTGTATTCTAATCAGAAGTGCAGCTGTATGTAAGAGGGGAAAAGCATTGTGGGAGTTGTAATCAGATTAGTAATAATAATGGCTTATGTGAGGCAACTAGCTGCAAGAGTTTCTTCAGGCTGATGACACATTGAGAGTACTGAAACAGGTCTCATGACTTAAATAGGACCTGAATTGAGTCTTTGAAGCTGAAAAGCAAATTCAGCTACCAAAAATTGTTCAAACTTCAAAAACAGTGCTTTTAATAACATACAATGGATTAATTTTATGTTTGATTTGTGGCATTCAGTTATTCTCTCAAACAATAGTTTCTGAAATAATTAAATAGTTTTATCCTTTGTGATGTGGTCAATTATCTTGTTAGCAAAATTGCCACAGGAATCTTGTAGGGCTGAAGACTAGGTATAGCTGTTGTGAGAGTATGGGAGGGCAGCAGTTCTGCTTTACGCATCTTGGCAACCCTGGGGGCTGGTTCTGTCACAGGGCAAAGCATGTGCAGCTAGGGAAACGTAACACTGCTGTTCTTCGAAGTTTCGGTTTCCTCATCAGTCTAGAAACAGGTTGTTTGCATCTCTTGTGCCTGTGCGTTTTTTTTGGTAACTAACTCCTCTTCAAATTGCTGTATTATTATTATTATTATTATTATTATTATTATTATTAAAGTTCCTGGAGAACAAGTAGATTGACAATATAAAAGTGCAAGTACCCAAAAAGACAGAATTGGATTGCCAGGTGATTGCAACATCTCTAGTGGTGGCCAGTATTGTAATTTGGAAAGATTATATTTATATAATCTTCTTCTGTCACCAAAATACAGCATTAATAAATGTTAACGTTACATGTTGAGGGAAAAAATAAGCCTGAAACTATAACGTAGGGATGCTTTGCAGTAAAGAGAGAGAATTTTTAGCCTTAATAGAACTTAGCAATATAGTTGGTCTAAGGTGTTTACATCAGTGTCACTTCTTAACTGGAGATTGGTATAAGACATGAAGAATCACATATTTAAAGAGTTAATGAGTAGGTTTCATTTGGGCTGCAACTTGGTTTAATTAAAGACAGTAACTTTTTGGTTGATACAGACTATGGCTGTCTGCTATAAAGAACTCAGATTATACTAAAAGATTTAAATGGAATTATTGCACATACAATGCTAAAATAATAACTCTTAATTCTTTCTGGTGCAGAACATTGTTGGAGGTGATGCTACTGTCTAAGTTAAGTTCATAGTAGATTGGAAACTACTTAGAGGACAAATTCTAATGGTCTCTGCAAAATGTAAATGGTCCTAACAAAATTTGGAAACGTTACCTGGTTAATTAAATGCTGACTAGTGTGCCTGTATTACATCCTTTATAGCATAAGTAGGTATTTATTTATGCAGTAGCACTGATTCTAACCTGCAGCAAAGAGAGCTGTCTGGTCTGTTGTTGTCTCTTCTGGGTTTAAATTCATTTGAGCATCCCAGATGTTCTTCATTTGTGCTGTAAGTGTGAATTCTTGCAGATCTCTCCATGTAGTAATATTAAAGAGATGGTTGTTTAAAAGAAAAGTAAGTGGTCTTTACCGCTTTTGCAGCTCTTCCTGTCTGAAGCTGTTTCATTAGCCAGCAAATTGATGCTCTTGAAAGAGGTTCTTAATAAAATATAAATATGAGACTTGTCCTTTTATTGTAAATTGTATGTTAGAATGTAGTAAGTCCTGCTTTATAATTATGCAGACTCATCAATGTAAAAGATGACCCTTCTGAGGAAAGATAGTAGAGATGATTTTAATTCATGGAGGGTTGGTTTCGTGGGTGTTTTAGTTTGGTTTTTGCTTTTAACTTGGCAACAAGGAGTATGGTTGGGTAGAAAAATGACAGATTTTACAGTCTTGACCGCATCCCTGAATTTATCATGGTCAGGAACAAACACGAAGTAATGCTAAAATAAAGCACATCTGGAGAGTACCTGCTGCCATGTGAGAAATTTTTGTGTTAAACCAACTGTCTTTGCCTGTATTGAGAATGAGAGGAGAAAAAAAAATTAGCAAGTGGAATTGCTGAAAGTTATATGTACCTACTCTAAATTATATTGCAGTTAAAACAGCTGGTTAGAGACCTTACTTAAGTCTCATATCAATAACAAGGCTTTCTTGTGTGAGGTTATTATGCTTTTCTTCTAGTATTTCATTATTTTGAATAACACAATGCTATTTTACAGATGGCAGAAGATTTTTATGATTCCTCTATGGAGCAAAATAGCTGTTTTTTGGAACAAGATGTTCCTTACAATAATAGTTCTACTGATCATCTTGTTTCTTGGTAAGTGTTAAATAACTTTATCTAATAAACGGAAAAAATAAGCTGGTATATGGAATTCATGGCAGTAGATAATTTGCACAGATTCAAGCCTAATGTGTTTCTTTAAAAGTTCTACAGCAGAATGGAAGGGGAGAGGGCACATATGGGTTTGGTGTTGGGAATCCAAATACAGTAGTAATATAGGAGCGAATGAAGAGGAAGAGTGGAGTTTGGCCTCGGCTGCTGCTTGGTTTCGTTTTCTTACGCAGAAGATTTGATTCCTGTATGTGGCAGAACTGCTCAACCTGCAGTAGATGGCACTCTTTCTCTCAGCTGCTGTTGAAATAATGCACCAGAATATGTCAAAGCCCTGGGCTATTTGGGTACTGCTACTCAGCACAGATACTAAACAGCTGTTGGCTACGCTTGTTAAAGCCTGAGGTCTCTAAAGGAGGAGTAAAGCCTAAGTGAAACTGGAGCTTGACTGATGACTGTCTGCCTGAATCCACTTAGTGTCTGCCCTGGTTGGTTTCTGTGGTGTCTCTGTTATTTCAGGGGTGGAAATAGTTCTCCCACGTGGATAGTAGGGGATTGTTTTCAGTGCCTTACAATGAAAATGCTGTTTAATTCCAAGCTGCTGCTGAGAGAAGCATACAAATGTACTGCATATATAATGAAGTCAGGCTAAATTGCAATTCTGTATTCCTAATAAAGTCAGGCTAAACTGCAATTCTGTATTCCTAATAATGAACAAAGTAGTGGAAATGCAAATATAGATCTTTAGTATCCCTAGAAGTAGATACTTCAGTAAATGGCTTAAGATCGAAAACTGGTAGATATCATTTACTCTCTTTGAACTCCAATCGGAAACTTTAACCAAAGCTTTCTTTAGTGATGGTCATTTATGTTAGAGGAGAGAGAGATTTGAGACAAAGTAGAGCAGCAATGAGATAATAAATCACTGCAGGACTAGATTCTTCACACAGCATGGGGATATGGTATTTTGTTTGGTCTTAAGCCTTCACTGCATTGTTCAAAGTTTCACTTCAAATCTGTGTTACTGTAGTCTTTCTATATTGACAGATGTTATAGAACTATTTTTTTCTGATGTGGTTTAATCATAAAAGTAGATACTGCTACTGTTGTTACTAAAACACGTGCTCATCTAACAAATTCCATGTGAGGTAAATGCTTCAGAAGGCATCTCTTCTTTTTTCCTTCTCTTTCCGTTTTCTTACTGTTTGTCCACTGGCTGGGTTTTAATTCACATTGTCAGCAGTGACTTGTTGACGCTGTTGGGTCTCCGGTAGCATTTGCAGAATGTGTCGCTTTGGCCAGGTTCCTGGTGGATGAGTGCAAATGTTGGAAATAACTGTTCAAGCATGTTTTGGGTAGTAGTTTGGCATGTTTCTGGATATGCGTTTTTGCTTCGGTGATTTATCAAGACCTGTCTTTAAAACGGATAGGTAACATAGAATCATTTAGGTTGGAAAAAAACTCTAAGATCATCTAGTCCAGCCGTTAACCTAGCACTGCCAAGTCACTAACCATGTCACTAACGTTGCTGATGTTACTGTTTGCACTCTGCCTGTACGCTGAGCAAAAAGTGCAAATACCTATTTCTAGTTCTATGCCTGGATTATCATGTGTCCATACTCACAGATATGATTAAGGACAATCTTTTTTTTTTTTTTTTTTCATTTACAGATGCTTTTAGAGAAGTTAGAAAGTATTCGGCCATTCAGGTGACTGAGAAGGTTGCAAATGTCAATACCAATGCCATTGATCATATTCATATGAAACTCTTCCGATCACAAAGAAACCTCTATATCTCAGGTTTTTCCTTATTTCTGTGGCTGTAAGTATAACGCTTTTTGAATTTCTACATAGCAGATTTCTTACAGGAGCTATTGCACAAAGTAATGCAACTAGAAAAAAAGATCAGAAGGCTGATTTCAAGAGATTAAAAAAACTAAATGCAAGCAGATTGGCTATGAGGTAAATAAGATCACGGGAATTAATCACTTACAAATGTTTGAATATTGGAAGGATATGTGAGCAACACATGGAAAGCAACATGTTTGGAATGTTTGAGAAAACATCTTTTGCAGGAAAAGCTTCTTCAGGGAGTACTATTTTTTTTTGTTACATATATGTCCTGTTTTGTTTTTGAACAAGGAAAACGAATTAAAAAGGTCAAAAGCTAAAGCACTGTTAATGCCAGCTCGCAACATATTAAGATTATTTTATTACATCCTGCTGTGTTAAGAAGCAAAACTTGAGTCTGACTTTAACCGTTTCATCTAAAGCTTAAAGTTAGCAAAGATCCAGAGTCCAAGGGAAATTTCAGATGTTATTTCAGACTGAGCACTTAGTGGCAGCTGGCCTGCTGTGATATTGTGACCTGAAGTGTGGTATCCCTTTCAAGATGTTTGAATACAGCCAGTAACACAGGGTAACAGAAAGAACAAGTTTGAACTGCTCAGTAGCAGCTGAGACTACCTGCAAATCTTCCCAGTAGCCATGGCAACCTGCAAATCTTCACAGCTGGACAAGGAGCACATGAACTAATTGGACAGATAACGTGAACGAATAGGAACAGGAATGGTGGTCAGAAGATTTCCTACATTTGATGGTGATGCTGACTCTCTTCTGTAGTTCTTTGAGTTGCTTGACATTCTCTGTATATGCAAGAGGAACACAGAATAAGAAAATGCCTGGAATTACAGAGACTTGTGATGAACTTGTTTCCCTTGGACTAATGTATGGCTATCTTAGTTAGTCATTATAAGGAGGGGCACTGTACATAAAGAAGCTTCAAGGAAGAAAAAGTTCATACAAAACTTGAGCAAGAAAAATGGAAAAAAAAAAATCATCTGTAGCCTTGTGCAGAAGTGATAGGAATGTATCGTGTTCTTCATCTTCCTGCCGAAAGGTTAAGTAAATATGCACAAATGTGTGTTTGATCTCTGCTTCAAGGGGGGAATAGTTGGATTGTGTCCTGGACTAGAGTTAGAAGCTGGTCCCCCAGGAGCGTACTCCCACTTAACTATCAAGGAAGAAAACTTGTAGGTGGCCATAATAGATATAATGGTGGAGAAAGCTTGTGTATTTGAAGAGGTCTGCCAAAGGTCTTTTGGGGGCTACTGGCCTTTCACAAAGATTGAGGAGAAGTAAAAACTCCTACAATAATGGCTAGAGCGAACAACTTAGAGTTATTTTGTTTATCTGTTAAAAATGCATGATGTTTTTCAGGAGGCAGGGAGGGAAGTATTCCTTGGGCTCCCTTGTCATATCCTACTACTGCCACCCAACCAAGGTCAGGCCACTTGTACCTGTGAAGAGGTACTCAGATGTTCCTGGTTCATTCCTTGGGTTGCTTTTGGTTCATTTTAGTGCAGTGGCTAAGTGGAGAAATCCAAAAGAGGGGTAGGTGGAAATTCCCAAGATGGGGGAGGCTGGAAGTTTTGTTGCTTCTAGTAACACAACAGAAACTCCTCCTCCATCTGTGGTCCAGCAATTGCAGGCCACTGGGAACAGATGAGGAAAACGACCTCCAGTCAGGGGAGGTAACGGGGCCAGCAGAGTCTCCATCTGTCAAGTGTCTGCACAGAGAAGAGGAGGATCATAGCTACCCAGGACCGTCCTCCAGGTAGGGCAGAGATGCCAATCTGCTAACCTGACTTGATGTCTCAGCAGTGGAGAGACTGCCAAGGTCTGCCTGGCCCCCTGTTAAGCAGTGCTGCTCATCCACTTGGATATCTTGGGGTGTGAAAAGCGACTACAAAGCTCCGGGAGCACGGGGAAAGAGCAGGAGGACAGTGGTGGAGTTCATTTCAGTTTTAGTGAGGGGGGAAAAAGGGTTGAGTGGAGTGGATGCATCCATCAGGTCAGTGTGTGGGTGATTTTTAGTGTATGGGCTTCTGTCATCGTGGGACCTTAAATGAAGAGGGTCTCTGATGAAGCAGGGCAAGAGTATGAAGCTGAAAATGGCTTTAAGAAAGGTATGTCGGGAGCAACATGCTCTCAAGAAGTGAAGGCTTGGGGAAAAGCTAGGAAGCATCAGAAAGACAACGCAATGGGGAAGGCTCTCATACATCCCTTGTGAAAGGAGAACAACTGGAGGCCAATCTTCAGTGTTTGAACACAAATTTGTACAGCACGGGAAACAAAAAAGAGGCTTTAGAAGCTTGTGCACAGTTGCAGTGTCCTGTGTTTGCCTGGGACAGAGTTAACTTTTGTCATAGTAGCTGTTATGGCGCTGTGTTTTGGATTTGGGAGAAAAATAATGTTGATAACACATCAATGTTTTAGTTGTTGCAGAGAAGTCCTTACACTAAGTCAAGGACTTCTCTGCTTTTTGTGCTGCCCTGCCAGCAAGGAGGGTGTGAGGGTGTCTCATTACCAACCCCACATTGCCTAGCTTCTTGCTGGTGAGGTCTGCTCTCTGGCCTCCCAGTTCTAGGAGAGTAACGTTCCCCACAGCAGCAGCAGGTACAACTGGGGAGAAAAAGGAGGATTTGGGGTACTACAGACTGATCAGCCTCACCTCAGTCCTTGGGAAGGTTGTGGAGCAAATCTTCCTTAAGGCCATTTCCAGGGTCATAAAGGATAATGATGACTAGGAAAAACCATCACATTTACTGAGCAGACATCGTGCCTGGTCCTTCCTGTTGCCTTCTGTGATGAAATGGCTGGCTTTGTGGATAAAGGGCAGAGCAGTGGATGCTGTGTGCCTTTAGCAAGGCCTGTGACAGTCTCTTCTGGTATCTTGATAGCCTAACTGGGGGGAGATGGCCTGGGGAAGTGGGAAAAAAAAGTGGGTGGAAAATTGACTGGGTCTCCAGGCTTAAAGTGTGGTGATTAGTAATGTACATTCCAGCTGGTATCCCTCCGGGATTAGTACTGGACCCAGTGCTGTTTAATGACCTCATTAACAACTTGAATGATGAGTTAGTGTGCTCTTAGCAAGTGTGCAGACTGGGGAAGTCCAAATCAGAGTGGCTAATGTCTTGGAGAGCAGGGCTGCTGTTCAGAGGGAGCTAGACAGGCGGGAGAAATGTGGGGGCAGAAATCTCATGAAGTTCAGCAAAGGCAGATGGCAAGTCCTGCATCTGACAGAATGACCCCATAGAGTGCCCATGCAGGCTGAGGATTAACTACTAGGGTAAAAAGCAGCCTCACCAAAAAGGATCTGGGGGTCCTCGTGGACAGTCATTCATTTATTGGGCTGTAATAGCAGGGGTGTAGCCAGCAGGCCAAGAGAAATGATTATTTCCCCATCTGGTGCTTGTGGGACTGCAACTGCAGGACCCTGTAGGGTTTTGGCTCCCCATTGTTTAACAGACATTGGCGTACTGCAGTAGTGCAGAGAGGCACCAAGAATGTTGGGTGCTGAACCGTGTGATATACGAGCTGGTACTGAAGGTGCTCAGCTTCAGCCTAAGGAGTGAAGTTGAAGGGAAGACGATTTGCTTTCTGCAGCTGTTCAGTTGGAGGGAGTCGAGAAGATGGAGCGAACTTTCCTCAGTGGATCCATGCTGGAATATCAGGAGTCAACATGCACAAACCGAAACCTGGAACTTGTGATTAAAACTATTTTTCTACTAGCAAGAGTGGCTGTGCATTAGAAGAAGGACCCTAAAAGTCTGAGGAATGGCGTTGGAGATGCGGGGCACTCAGCCGAACAAGGCCCTAAGCAGTCTGCTCTGCCTGCTCTGCTTTCAGCTGGATCTCGGACAGGATGACCTCTTGAAGTCCTTTCCAACCTACACAGTACTGTGATTCTGTTTTAATAATGGTGTTTTACTGTCTTCTGGCTGATGTATCCTGGATAAACAGTGACAAAGAGTAACTTTTTTATTAAAAAGAGTCAGAGAAAGTCATGAGCTTTCAGTGAAAAAGCAGGTGGAAGGCTCACCTTGAGAGCTACAAGGTCTGTTGATATGCTTTCAGTTATGAAAAAACAATGTGGATTTTCAAATTTTTTTTTTGAAGAGCAGCCATATAGTCAGGAACAAATTCAATTCAGTGTTGCTTTGGCCTTCCCATGATTCAGTAACGTACCGTTTTGAAAGACTCCAAGATGAATCAATAATGGCAGTAGCGATGCAAAGAAGCAATCACTAGTTCAAGTCAAGGAAGGTATTTGCAAAGCTTAGCTTTGAGATGCCAGATGAGTGCTGACATTCGTGCATGTTCTGATTTATACGGTACTGACAAAGTACTTTGAGTTAATAGGAGGGTTAATAAAATATTGCTAATTTTATTCTGCTAAGGCCTTTTATAAGAGGAGGGGTATTTTTTGTTGTTATTTTTAATCATGCTCATTACCATAACGTATTACTTGTGTGTTGTGTTCAGAGAGCCATCATATTTAAAACACAAAGTCATGTAAGATTATTTCAGCCTTTACACAACGAGGTGTCTGACCCCCTAATGGCTGTGGATTTGGGGAGGAGGGGTTGGTTCCCTTTTCAAGTAAAAAACGGATTTTTGATGGATGAAAATGTGTTTTCAGTCTCTTACTCTTCTGTTACTTGTTGTCATGGAGCCTGGATGTTTCCCTTCAGGTGCTTTGTGTTTTCATTTTCATATCTAATGTTGAAAGACAGACAAAAGGGGTTGGTTTTGTGTGTTGTGTTTTTTTTGTTTTGTTTTTTTTTTAATTTGTGCTGTGAATTACTGTGCTGTTCACTGTGTTTCCTCACCAGTGTATTGAGACGTACTATTACCCTTCTTACTCAGTTGGCAAAAAGCATGGCATCTCACGCAGCTCTGGAAACGCAAGTCAACGACACTACTGAAGCAGCCAAAAAATACCTGGCTGAGAATGAAAGGCTGCAGGAGGTATCTTCTTACCGTTTTTATTTTTCTTATGCAGAAAGTAGACAGTACAAAACAATCCGGACATAGTTTGCTACTGAATTTTTGTTCTTTTTTTTTTCCTGGTGGAAAAAGGAAGAATAATTTTCTCACCATACGTAATTCAGAATACTGAATACAAATTTCAGGAGCATTTTACTAACAAAGGAAACTGAAGTGGTACAAGTAAATGGAGGAAGTTCTGTCTTTCTGGGATAAATCTTGTCAAATATTAATAAATTCTTAAAATATCTCTTTGAATTCACTCTCAGTAAAGTAGAGGGAGACACTAACTTCATTCTTCTTACCTTAAACAGCTGGCTGTTTAGGTCAGGGCTACAGCAGTCCAGTACAGAGAAGCCTACGATACAGCTGTGCTGATGCTGGCTCTCTCTTCTAAGCAGGACTTGCTCTGGTCCTGAGATGTCTTTTTCTAACCTGTAAAATTGGTCCTTTGTATTTATTGTATTTTGTACTCTTGTATGTATTTTTATGGTGGATCAGCCTACTCCCTAGTACCTTCCTTCCTCAGTAAGGCACTGCTGTGATATTAATGAGGGTAGTACCAAACGTTTCTTACCTGAAAGAACCACCACCAGTGAACCAAAGCCATGTTATTTTTGGAGAAGAGTGGGTAAAATTAAGCTATCATTTGTCTGTTGTGGTTATAGCTTTATGCAGGAAGGGAAATAACAAAGGTCTAGATGTATGAAATCTTTTCTTGTTGGTGGTTACTTTGACTTCTGTTGGAAGAGAATGAACCAGAAGCCAAACTGCAAGTATCCAGTCAAAATAAAATTCACTACAGGTGTGTGCAGGTTTCCTTCCAGTCTGTCTGGAGTCTGTGGCTACCAGCACCAGTTTTTTTTTTGTTTGTTTGTTTTTTTTGTAATATGTTTCCAGACGAAGTACTGGAGGGGATTTTAAAAAAAATCACACAGGTATTTCAAAGGTATCATGAAATAAAGATCACGAAGGTGTGTTACCTGTTTCCCAAGAATGAAATGATCCCAAAATCTTGGGAGTCTGGTATTTTGACAAAATAATCCAGACTCCCACCCATAGTCTTGGAACTTGTCTCTTTGCTGCATCCTGCTACGCTTTTTCTTCTCTGTCCTGCTGGGATGTGGCCAAAAGTTCCCTTTTTGTTCTGCGTTCACCCTTAAGCGTGTGTTTCCCAAGCAACACATTCTCTTAGCTGCTTGTAAGTGATAGCCAGCAACTGGAAGCTGCATTCCTGTCTGTTTCTATTTGTATTTTTGATTTTATGATTTGCAAAAGCAGTGGTAACCACAGTTACAATCAGCATGCTGTAGCTAGGTCTCCCCTGTGCTGAAAATGCAAAATGTTCAGAATCTTTTTTTTTTTTTTTTTTTATAACCTCAAAGAGATACCATGGCTTAGGCTCCTCTGAGGCTTGGCCCCCTGCATTTGTGTTCATAATACAAATGTGATTCATTCCCCTGTCAGAGAGAGGGAAAAGCAATAGCATGCAGGGCACTCTGGCTGTAAGTATAAATCCTGTAAGTTTACTCCAGTGTTTTGTACTGCCTCCTGTTCAGAGGTTCCATGGAGCACTGGACGTAAGAGAAAATTTTATAGAAATAACTGTATTAATGGAAAGAGCTGAGAATTTCATAACAAATTGGCTATGGTTTTGTTACCAGGAGTGAAACAGAACCTCTGCTCTATGGTTACAATGCATGCTGAAACTTTTCTTCAGCTCCCTTCATTGGATTGTTTAACAGTTTTTATAAACTGTTCTTTTTCTTCCTGAAGTAATCTGTTCTCTCCCTCTGTTCCTCCTCATTCCCAGTAAGCTCTGATGCCATGAGTTCACCTAACCGTTCTTCATCTCAGTTCTTTTCCTTTTCCCCTGAAGCATCTAGCACTATTTTTACCTTTGTCACAACAGAGCCGCTGCTTGGTTGGCTACTAGAAGCTCTGTGAGGAAAGGGTCTAATTATGGGGTCTAATCCTTAATGTTTGATACTTTAAGACAATTGCTACAATGACCAATTATCATAGCATGCATAAGTATAGCAGTGCCAATGTTTTCAGGGTACGGGGAGTATACTGCTCTTGTGTCCTGTGCTTACAGGGCTACTCTTGAATCCTTCCTTAGTTTTTACTTGAATTTCAGTAGAAACCTATTCTGGGTATTGAGGTATTCTGAAGATTAAAGAGGTAGCTATGAACCTAAAATGAGGGATTGGTCACATCTAAGTCAGGATAACTTAATTATTAGAATAAGTTGCATATAAACACCATACGAAGTCCTAGTATATGTCTTTTTGAAAAGCCTTTTATAACCTAAATGGAAGCTGTGGGCTTGATCCAGAGATACCAGGTCCTGTTACACGGAAGGTAATGCCACCTATACACATACATATGCAACAAGACTTGATATCAACTTACAAAATTGAGCAATTTATTATTATTATTTTGATTTTTATCCCTGGAAAGACTGAGTATCTGCCTGTGTTGTATTGGCATTTGATAAAACTTGTCACTTTACAAACTCAAGGCTGATATTCTCTGGTAGTTTGGCATTAATATTCAACTAATTTAACCAGAAGTAATTGTAGCATCTATGGTTTTTAATAGGCCTTGAATGAACGAGGAAGCGGTGGAAATAAAGAGTCAGCAAAAGTAATTAATGAAAAATTGAAGAAGGAAGTTGAACATTTGAGAGCAGAATTACAGAAGACATCAAATGGTAAATATCGGTTAGGACATTTTTGTGTTTATGAAAAGGATTGTTTCAACACCGGAGGTCAAAATTTTATTCTAAATGTAGCATTAACTACAGTTTACAGAAATGCTTGGTTTGGGGTTTCTTTACGTTTAACTAGGAACTGGAACAACGTCATCACCATGCCTATTTTTTAGCAAATGTTTTTGTTATGAAAATGTGTATGGTGTAGTGTAATTTGAACACCCTTAGTTAAACGGTAATCATTAACAAATTAAACTGGTATGTGTAAATGGTGTTGATTTGTTCAGTGGTGACTCGTACAGGATATGGAATCAGCTGCAGGTTGCTGTGGGCATCAGCCTGATCTCCTGTGTTATATACAGCAGCCAGTGTCTGTGTATAAAATGGGGACTTATGGGACTAACTCTGTGTCTAAAGGCGGCTTATGTTTGGACAGTGCTCTCAGACACGTGGTCTTTTTTTGGGTGGTTCTTTTGGGGACCCAGAAGTGTTAGGTCAGGTAGCAGAAAAGTCTTTGACCAGTATTCTAAATGTATGTATCTCCTGCAACAGAAGTGATAGCATTATTTTTTTTTTAATCCCTTTTTAGCCTGCAAGGAAACATTCCTTGCAATTTCTAGCATGACACTTGTTAGCAGCTTCTGTGTTTAAGGTTTAGCTTGTCAAAACTGCTTTCTTGGCAATCCATGTTGAGATAGGACAGAACCAAACAGGTAAAATCTGCTCTATTTGGATCTGCCAAGGTGTGTGATGCTTATGAACAACACCTATTCATCTGAAATTAATGTTTTTAAGATAACACTATCTGTGACCTTGTAAGCATTAATCAGATGTTCAGACTGTTACGAAACAGGTTTTTGTGGTACCAGATAGCATGTTTTCATCAAAACAGTACTGCTTTCATATTGCAGGGCGCTGCTACAAAGCTTCAAAAATAGCAACACCAAATATTTCATGAAATCATTTTTCGTTGTCCACTGGGAAGAGAAACAAGAGCAGCAGAACAGCTGTTTTCAGCTGGGCTTGAAGCAACAAGAACCTTTAAATAGAGGGTCTCGTTAATGCACGTTCCCAGGCAGGTTTGACTGTGGGTTTTCCCTCTCCTGCTGTTTTCTTGAAGAAATGAAGGAAAGCTGCCTTTGAAGTGACAAGATCAATGAAAAACATAAATGCATATGTTTTATTTAAACTAACTGCTGGTATGTGACACTAATAAAATGTAAGCTTTTCAGTCGGGAGTGCTAGAGAGAGCTAAGGAATAAATAGATTTACCACATGCTGTTTCAGCTGCATTCTCCATGCAGGCTGTCGTCCACTAGAAAGATGTATAAATTAAGGCATGCTGGAGTCTTTTTGTTGAGGGGGTGAGTCAGGGAGAGGATTTCTTTAAGGAATGAATCAGGAAATATTTATAGCCCTCCTCCTGATGCCACCCCCCTCATTGCCAAAACATCAAACAGAAAACCGTGTGATTGTGTTAATTACCATCATCAGCTAAATGGTGTTGAGGTATGTCTATCTTTTTTTTGGTAAGTATTCTTACACCTTATTGTGAGCAAGCTGGAGGTCCTTGATACCAAGCACATCCGTAGACAACTTCATATGGAGTATTAGAGTTTGCACGTGGATTGAACTTGCTGTTTCTTTTGAAACTTCTGCAACAGAGCAGATAAACACTGAGCTTCATGCTCACTAAGTGTGAGAAATGAATTACATAAAAATCAAAGCTGGGATTGTTAGAGGTAAAACAAGCTTGTCGATTTTTTGCATGCCGTTGAGCATGACTAAAATGTATCTTTTGTGTCCACAAAGTCCAGTCCTGAAGTTTTGGGGACACTTGAGGGGCAGAGGATTGTTGTAGTAGGCTACGTGTTGGAAGGTGAGGTACCTCAATAGAGCAATGCTTAGGAATTGTCCGAAGCATGTCTGCTTTGCATTTCACTAACTTGGTTTAGTATCAGAGCAGTGCTATGACTTCAGGGGAGTGGTAAATTTTCTTTAACCTTTCAAAATGCTCTACAACTTTTGCCAGAGAAAACGCGGTGTGTCTCCTCTTCCTGAAATTCTGACTGAAATTTCAGTGTACGCAGTGACTATTGCAAACATTCAAGAGACTCATCTCTAGTTCTTCAGCTTTCTACCTTTTACAGGAAACGCAATCTACCATATATTTTTGTTCAACTAGCCATAAGTGAAATCCTAAGTTAAGAAGGTATTTTGCCACTTACTGTGCTCTGGACAGGTAGAGATGAAGAATATAAATACAAGACAAAGAGACTGAATAATGAAATTACAGAAATCTGAAGAATGGTTGGAAACACACGACAAAGATTTCAGCCAAATTTGTTTTCCTTTCAGACTTGACTTTCCTATCCCCACTGAGGCCCTCTCTTTCTTTATTGAGGATGTGAAGGGAAGGGGGCTAGTTTTTCACTCCTTTATTGCAGACCCACATACTGGGGACTTTATAGGCACCCAGCAGTGTGGCTGGCACTTCCAGAGCCTAAATCCATCTTTAGCATACCTGGACGTGTAATAACAGGACTTTTAAAACCCTCTGAGATGGCATTTTATTGATACACTTGTCAGTTGAGGAAAATGTCTCACTATCTGAGATTAAGTATGCGTAATCTTAGGAGCAGGCAATGCAGAGGTGAGCGTGCTTTTCCTGATGCACGTTAGATGCGTTTCTAACAAAATGTTGACTTGAGATAATTAAAGGCTCTCTGTGGCTGCCAGTGTCAGACCTATGGGATTTTTGTTGGAGATGAGGTTGGAGTCAAAGGACGTTTGGTGAAGCAGCCATCCTTGGGCTGAAGGCAGGACTTCCTCACGGCTGTACTATTCCACTTTCTGCTATCTCGGGTCATCTTTTTGGTGACGCTGTCCCGGTGTATGGTGGAGGCTCCAGCTTTATTTACACAACAGAAATTTATACAGAACAACCAGTATCGGTCGAGCCTTGTAAGAGAACAGACTGGTGCTCCTGGTGGACTCCCAGCCAGCTTGTTGACCCCTTCCTCACTCTTCTAACAGTGTGTCATAGCAAATGACGTGCACCTAAAGCTTCTACCTCTGGCTAATGGAGCATAGGGGACATTGTTGTCCCCAGCAGCTGCGTACAGTTGTTGAGCTGTGGCTTCATGGCATCTTTGAGCTGAGACTGTGGTGCCACACTGAGAAGAAATGCAAAGATAACACGTCTCTGCCGTTAGGATTTCACTCTTTGTACTAACTTATCAAAGGAACTTGGGTGCCTTTGAGCTTCAGTTCAACTTTTTCCTGAAAATACTCTTTATTTATATGTATTTTTAACCTAAACATGCAACGAGGGCAGGAGAAAATTCCGATGAAACCTCTGTGCATCCTTCAGTGAGGTTTGTGTGCTGTACAGAATGTCAGAATGTGTAACAAGGGTGGGTTTTGTTTCATGGATGCACAGCTCTGTAGGAGACAGAAGTAAGAGAACAGCAAGACGTGGAGAGAACTGGTTTAGAAATATTTTTTTTTAACTGTTGACTGTTCTAGGAAGTGTGCACGTACAGATACACAGCTCTCCCCTAAACACCAAGATGACACTGGGTGTTGGAAAGATTACAAGTGATAAATTCAGACCTTGGGAATACATTTCCTAGAACTGTTGCCACCAGTGAGAATTCAGCCGGGCTTCTGTGCTGCTGGGCAGGCTGGTGACACACATATGAAAACGGTATTGATGTTGAGCTCTGCTGAAGCACTCCAGTTCTTGAAATCAAACAAAATATCTCCCTTTATCAGCTTTCTTTTGTAAGCTGGGAACAGGAGACATGAGACAGGGGAATGAATTGACCGTGGTCTCGTGTTATTGAGCCAGTGGCAGGGGGAGGTTTAGAAACCAAAGTCCATCTTTCTTAACGTTTTTAGCTGAGATCATAGCCATGGTGGGAGCCGTTGCACAATGGCACATGCAAGAAAAGCTTATATTCATTTTTTGTTGTCTCAGAGGGATGGTACTGCATACAGCAAGTGTGGTTTTGTTTGTACAAGGCCATTTACATCATCTACTGTAATGTCACTTTGTAATGATGTTGCATTTGAGGTTGTCAAAGGTACTTGAAATCACCTTGTGTAATTTTTTTTGGCTCTGCCTTCTCTCATTTTGTGTTTATCTGTTCATTATTTCTTCAAGAGAGAATTCAGCATTGATCTGGTACTACTTGACTGGAGCTGTGTTTCCAAAGATTTGTTGACAAATCCTGTCTCGTCTGTGCCTAAATTCTGAGATGTGTCTAGCTCTTCCTCAACATGAATATTCTCAAGAGAGGGATCTTTTGAAGTCTTAAACTGCTCCAAATCATTTCAGTTTTAGACTTGTATTGTGAGCAATGCTAATTTTAAATTCCAGATCATTCCAAATTTCCTTAGCAGTGAGCACTGTAAATCAAGAAATTCAGTCAGACCAGGGGTGGAGGCTGCTTCTGTTGCTGTTTCCTTTTATTCTACTCTTTGGTTCTCCATACTTCTTGAAACTAGAAGGTAATAGAAATAGTACAGCTACTGGGCTGTTGTAACCTCCTTAGAACAATTTTATTCTTTATCTTGCCTTGACTTCAGACAAATCTGATCTCTGAAGTAAACTACTTATCCTGGGACAAGATGCAGAGAATATGGTAAGGGAAGGACAAGTTCTCTGTCTTTCCCTAACTGTACATGTTTTATCATTTTATGGACCTCCAATCACACATGTAAGTGTAACAGGATAGTTTTCCATAAATGTCTTCTGATATTATACCGCCAAAGGATTTTTTTCAATTTCTTCAAAGGGAAAGGGAAATAATGGAAAAAAGATTCTCCACCTTTCACAGTACTGAGGCTGCACTCAGCACAAGAAGGACCTGGGCCTATTCAAACGAGTCCAGAGAAGTCCCACAAGGATTATCAGAGGGTTGGAGCTCCTGTCCTATGAAGACAGACTGTGAGTTGGGCTTGTTCAGCCTGGAGAAGAGAAGGCTCCAGGGAGACCTTACGGCAATCTTCCAGTGCCTGAAGGGGCCTACAGGAAAGCTGTGGGGAGGGACTCTGTAGGACAAGAGGAATTGGCTTTAAACTAAGAAGTGGAGACTTAGATTAGACATTAGGAAGAATTCTTTCAGAATTTAGCTTTAAGCCTCAGAAACCCATGTGGTTTTCTTTGGCCTTACAAAGAGCAGGTATTCATTTTCCATTTAAAGGAAGAAATTCTTTACTCTGAGGGTGGTGAAGCTGTGGATGCCCCATCACTGGAGGTGCTCAAGGCCAGGCTGGATGGGGCTTTGGGCAACCTGGGCTGGTGGGAGGTGTCCCTGCCCATGGCAGGGAGGTGGAACTGGGTGGGCTTTAAGGCTCCTTCCAACCCAAAGTAGTATTCCAGTTCTGGGACTTAATGACTTTTTTTTCTAATTAGCTGCATTAACATAGAAGCAGTGTCTCTCACCTCATGCCTGCTCATGCATTTACTTGGTAGGAACAATCAGCTCTTGGGCTTTGCTTGCCGCCAGTCCAGCTGCTCGGTCTCCTTTGAGGCAAAACAAGAGGCCAGATGGAGGCTGGAAGCAATAACCGACTGTGTTGTGTACAAGAACTATTTTCTGGTTTATGCTGGGGGAGTGTTCGTTTGATGCGATCCATATGACAAACAATACCTGTACAATTGATTTGGCTGTAGGGCAGTGTTCACATCGTGGCAAAACAGTTGAGCAGTGATGTCTGGAGAGTCTCTGTTGCTTGACAAGAAGATATCCAGAGAAGCTGGCATGCTGGAGAATTCATGGGGTCAAAAATGTGACACTTCTTTTTTTTTTTTTAATTTTGTGGCCCCAGCAGGAGCGAGGCCGATTTTCTAATCCGCAGCCAATGCAGGTGGAAAGGACAATCTGCTCTTTGCCTTTTCCCCTTCTGGCGTTAGGTGAGGTGTTCCTGTCACGCATCTGTTTTGGTCAAAACATTGAAACAGTGCGCTGGCTTGTTTGCTCTCTTGATGTGCAGATACCTCCAGATACTTTGTTCATGTTTTAAAGATACAGCTGTTTTCAGATGCACACAATGTACTGTGCTGCTGCTTGTAAACTGCTGAATAGTGTTAGGTCAATTAGGACTTCTTCAGAAATACACTATTTTTACAGTAGTTAACTGGAAAACTGGCAAATTGAGCAGAGGTGAAATGGCATATGGAGGTGAATTTTGCCTACAGCTTAACAGTCAGAAGCTTATCAAATTGTTGCAGGTTGGCTTCACTGTGATTTCCAGATTTTACTATCAGTATTTTATATGGTAGCAAGAGTAGAGAGAGGATCAGAAAGAGTAAATGCAGTGCGGTTTTACTTGCCAGGTATGTGGAAATCATGGTTATCCAAATATCGAGGCCTTTAGAAAAAGGTGTTTGCAAGATTGCATTGAGAAGATAACTCTGCAAAGTGAAGTGAAAGAAAGAATGTAAAGGTATAGAATGAATTTTTGACCACCATGGAGTCAATAGGCTTAAATGTAACTAACTTCAGTAGGTCAGAATTTCAGGCAAGTTAAAAGTCCTATTACTGGAAAAACACGTAAAAGGTTTTTAAAACGAGATTTCTTTCAAAATTATTTTGAATTTAAACATCCGGCTTTATTAGTTAAAACAGGGAATGAGAGGGGGGGATTTTCCTTCATGCATGTAGGAAGGTGGTCAAGACCTGTGTCCTGATGTCTCAGGAACTAGGGATCAAGAGGTAAGCTCCTGAAGTGAAATATGGTTCAGACGAGAGTGCTTGTAGCTAGGGGCTTAACAGAAAGCACAGCAAGCTCCTCAGCTTTTGAGAGCAGGCTCTCTTACAGAAGTGCTGCAGTTCTCAAGTGGCTGGAAGGTCTCTAGGAAAGAGCAGTCTGCCTCAGGCAGCTCACAAAGGACCATCCACATTGTTGGAACAAGGAAAAGAGCCATGTTTAAAAACACAGATCTCAGTGGTGCAAATAGAAAGAAACATTTGCTATGTGAGGCAGCCTTATAGGTCATTAGCAATGTTTCTCTGCATGAGTAAATCAAGTTTTTGGATATGCCTGTGCTGCTACAGCAGAAAACTATATACAGATCTGTGAGGTACTTATAGCATAGATATATAATGATGTCTAAGTGAATGCTCACATAACAGTTCAGGAGTAATGATTTTATGCAACTTTATGCTGATTTACCCCGCGTTGTAAATTAGCCCCCGTGGATTCCTGGTACTGCAGCATAGACCTGCAGTGTATACTTGCTCTCGGTTTATTACTGCTGAGGTTGGAAGTAGAGAAATAAGTAATTTTTCCTCACAGGAAAAGCCTGTTAGGGTTGTCTGTCCCACCACCACCGTTTTTGCCTTCTCATCCATAAAACAATGGTTCTAGTGAATGAACTCATGCATGGTGAAATAGATAACAGGGCAAAAAGGGAGGGTCAGTGCTCCTGTAATAATGTATTATATCCCTATATCCCTCCTACCCCCATTTGTTAGACAGCCTTGGTTACTTTGCTAAAATCCTGTGCAGTGTTTGAATACTGTCTTCCTTTTAAGATGTCTGACAGCTATGCTCTGGGGGTTGTAGAGTTTTATTTTTCTGGAGTTGTCACCTGCAATATGACACAAGACTCTAGTCTCCCTCATTTCTTACCTCAGTAAAAAGTTTACTGGTCTTGCCCTTGCTTTACATACAAACCCCCCTTCCTGTTCCTCGTGTTGCTGTTCCTGAATAAAAGGCATTCTCTTTTCTGTCCCCCTCGTCTCTTTCTGTGTCCATTTACGATGCTCCATTTTAAATTTCAGCTTTTTTTTGAGGAAGGGCTGTCAAGTGCAATGGAGCCCTAATATATAAGCAGGGCTCTGAGGAACTGCAGGAATACAAGTAATAATTAAAACATAAATCCTGATATTTTACAGCTCTTGTCAAGGCAAATAATGAAGTGACAGCCGTTAAAAAGCAGTCTGAAGGCCTTAAAAGAGAATATGACCGTCTGATGAGAGAATATGAACGGCTTCAGGTAGGTGGTTCTCGCTCACTGTATGAACACAACATTCTGAAATTGTACCTGCAAAATTCTGCTTGTTAGGTGTTTATGATGTGGGGAATTTACCAAAATCTTTAGTATGGCATAAAGTTACACTCCTTAAACTTCACCAAGAACTAAAATGTAAGAACTTGATGGCAAACTTTGCACTTCAGGTCATCAGCAGACACTATTCGGCTGTCGCTTGGGAGTTGAGATTCAGATCAAACAGAAGCTTCTGAGAAAATGACAGCAGTAGTGTGTGTGGTATATACATAGCTCATAGGTGCCATTTTATTTTGTTTGCTCTCTAAACATGCTTTTGCAACACTAGGTTATAAATGTTGCAATGCTGTTAATATGCAAGAAGGGAAAAAAAAAAAAAAGCCTAGGCTAAAAACAGGCTAGTATAAAAATTCAACTGAAGTACAAAATACAAAAAAACATAAACTAAAGGTGAATTAGCAGTTCGGTTTTGCATATGTGCATAGCTATAATACTTGTAATATGTACAATAATTACTTCTAGTAAAACTGGGAGCCCTGCTTGTTCCTTTTGTCTGAGAGGTGATGGTATGTTGCATGCCTAACACCTGCCTCAGCCTGTCAGTTTTGGTTGAAATCTGTCAGTTAACAGGAGTGTTAGTCTGGTTACAAGTAGCGGCCTTGGGATAAAGTACATCATTGATGTTAACATTCTGGTGACCACTTCTCAAGAAGGGCAGTTCAGCTGTGTATTAAAAAACAAACTGAAAAGGCAAATCTGAGCTGGACGTCATCTTGTGGTGTGTAAAGCTGCTGACTGATTTCCAAGCCTCATCCTGTCCTTCTATAGAGACCACTCAGTTGGTCTCTGTGTTCTGAAATCGAGACCACCATCTGTATCCTATCTTTGTGCTTCCTTGTACCATGAGCCACAGGAGTGCTGCTGCATTGCCAACGGCCTTGTAGTCCTGAAGACACATCCTTATGTTTTTTTCTGTTTACCTCTGACTGAAAGTACAGAAGGCACTGAGCACCCAGTGCATTCAGCTGGTTTATCCCTAGGAGTTGTTAGGAGAGAACACTTTCTGCTTAGTTTGCTGCACAGCTCAACCGTAACACGAGCAGAGAGCAGTAGGCTGCATGGCTGTTCATGTATTAGGATCTGAAGCACACATATTATGTGGGGTAGGATCGATGGGACTGCAGCTTTTTGAAGTGAACAAACAGGGTCAGTACAAGGGGCAAAATGGGGTATCTGGAGTCAACAGTTTCTGATTTTGCCAACATAAAACATGATTTTTAATCTCTCTGTTTTCAGGAGAGTTCAAGTGAAGCAGAAGACAAGAAAGACCTGTAAGTGTGTCTAAGGCGGATGGCATTGGTACGATCGCTTCAGTGTGAAAAGCCTCGCGCTGTTTAGGCTCCCGATGCGTGTCTGAAACAAAACTTGATTTTTCTGAAAAGCACATGCACTGCAGGTCACGATTCAGATTCCGCTACTATATCTTGGTTGCCAATATAGTCTGTGTTTGAAATAAAACGTTAAGTGGCTTACCAGATTTCCCCTGGAGTTTGTCACTGCTCTTGTGAGAAAAAAACACGATAATCTTTCAATTCCATCTGGAGCAACTGATCTCCAAGCTCTCACCTTTCAAAATGGTAAAAGATCATGCACCATTTGCTTGTAGAATTCGAGTGAGATTGTATATCATGCTAAACCTTAAAAACACAGTTACCTAAAAAAAAAGTCTCTTGTGACACCTATTTGGAGTCTTCAAAAATTCATTTAGCAGTGGGTTGTAGAAGCTTTTCATCAATCCTTCCACTTCAGTGGAAAACTGAATGACAATCAATCTAAAGAAAATAACTAAATAAAACTGTATTTCTAAATCCATCTCACTAGCTTGTGACTTTCACTTAGCCACATGGATGAATGTATTTTAACAAATAATATTTTGCATGCCTCTGGCTTCTTTTTCTTTAATATACTGCGTTCTGCCAGTTTTCATAACCTAATTTTTTAATTGGTTCTTATTAACATTCTGAACTTTTACACTGTTTACATCCCTTTACTCAGTACATGCCACCTAACTGCTTTTGCCTTGCTAGGTAAGCATTCTTTTATTTTATTTTTTTTGTGTGGATACAATACCTCGAATAAATGTGCACTGTTTTGCATAAGCTCTTTTTGGCATTCTGACAGTTGTTTTGAGTTTTTTTTTGTTAGTTGGTTCCAATTTGTATTTGAAAGTTGGATATGTTTCTTATATTAAAGGGATTGTTTACGTTCATGAGTTTGAGTTTATTCATGTAAATCTTACCCAGTCTTATCAGAGTTAAGAAGTATGTACACAAAGAACAAAATATACTTCTAACTTGGTGAACTTCTAACTTGGTGATACTCCTGGAAATACAGCCTTCTTCATAGGGCTAATTTCCCTCCACAATTAGGATTTGTTTAGCTTAGAATTTTAACACAGCGTATATATTGAGTACTGTAAAGCATATCATCATAGCATGTTAAATAAGGATGTTTTTAAAAAGTAGCTCATCTTTGCAGAGTCACAGAATCATTAAGGTTGGAAAAGATCTCCAGGATGGTCTGGTCCAACCAGTATTACCCAGTAGTATAGAATGTATTCTGAGGGATTCTAAGAGGTTGGAGATTTGTTTGTTTATATCACAAATTTTAAGGAAAAGCTCCCAATTATAAGCAGCACCTCCCCCTCTCCAATTTTTTGTGATGTAGTTGAATATATTTTCTTTCTAGACATTCTGAAATATTTTAAATGATAGCAGAATGTTATCCCAATCTTACAGTCCCATCTAAAGACTATTTTTGGAAGCCTGGGATATGGAGCACTTTCATCTCAGAAGACTAGTTCTGGAGATCAAAGGCTAAAATATTTGTGGATCTGTCACTTCTAATGGGGATCTATGGTAGATACAGTCTCATATGCTTTAAATACTGAGAGGAAACTTTTAAAAAAGAAAAAGGAAAAAAGACATATAAAACATCTGATCTTAATAACAGAACTAACACTGTCCCCCCATCTCCTGTTTTTGTTACTTTAGACCCAAAACAAGAGCAAGCATCACTTGCTTGTTGTTTATTATTATCTACTCATTGAGGTTTAAAGCATTTTTGCATAAAAAGAAGCTGAACGTGAGCCAGAAGAGTGCCCTGCAGCCAAAAGAGCCAACTGTACCCTGGGGTGCATCAAGCACAGCACTGTCAGCTGGGCAAGGGAAGGGATTGTCCTGCTCTGCTGTGCGGCCTCACCTCAAGCAGGTTTGGGTGCCAGAGTATAAGAAAAATATAAAACTGTTAGTGTCCAAAGGAGGGCTACAAAGATGGAGAAGGGCCTAGAAAGCAAGACGTATGAGGAGTGGCTGAGGTCCCTTGGTTTGCTCAGCCCAGAGCAGAGCAGGCTGAGGGGAGGCCTCATGGCGGCCTGCAGCTCCCTCACGAGGGGAGCGGAGGGGCAGGCGCTGAGCTCTGCTCTCTGGGGACAGCGACAGGACCCGAGGGAACGGCATGGAGCTGGGACAGGGGATGGTCAGGCTGGGGGTTAGGGAAAGGGTCTGCACCCAGAGGGTGGTCGGGCACTGGGACAGGCTCCCCAGGGCAGTGGGCACAGCCCCGAGCTGCTGGAGTTCAAGGAGCATTTGGACAGTGCTCTCAGACACAGGGTCTGAGTTTTGGGTGATTCTCTGGGGGCCCAAGAGTTGGACTCTGTGATCCTTGTGGGTCCCTTCCATCTTGGAGTATTCTACAATAAGTAGATAATCAGTAACTTAAATGAAAAACATCACGCAGAGTACTCTTAATCTCTAAAATGGTATCTTAGTAAGCAGAATATGGAACAAAAAAATCAGATGTGATTGCACTGATAGTATCAATACTTCACCTCAACGAGAAAGGCCAGATGCTTCACGTAATTTTTGCTCTAGAACAAGTGAAGCTTGAAAGTGTGCATAGTGATACGTACTGCTCCACCAGAAGGTGAAAATGATGCCTAGTATTTTTAACAATATGCATTCAACTTGTGATACTCAGGTACTGCCCTCCGTACTGACATCAGTAACCTCAGCCTAGCATTTCCTACTGCCTGATCAGAAGGTGGCGATCCACTTATGAAGAGAATGAAGATGAAACAGTCTAAAAACAAACAGAACCTCTCTGCCTATCAGGCCACGGGGGATGTTCCACTAATTAAAAATTAGGGATTGCCTAAGCTCCCAGACTTCCCATTTTGCCTCTAGTTATTTCTTCTGTCGTATCCATTATTTGAATCATTTATCAAATTTCCCTGTCACATAGTAGAATATGACAGTCATCTTTATGGACTCATCAAGTCATCTTTGGACTCGATCCTTATGGGTCCCTTCCAACTCGGGATATTCTATGGTTTTATTGTGGGTAGTCACATACGTTTGACTGAGTTAGATACCCTGCACAGCTCCTTGGAGATCTAACATATCCATCCCAGCTTTGTTCACATAACAGTAATTTTTTGTTGCTCATATGGAAATCCTTTGTAGTACCTGCTTTGTAGACCTGTATTCTTCCACAGAACACTTGAGACACGTTTTTCGTAAAACCAGAAGTCTAGATAGTGCACCTGGAAATCCCAGTAGGCAGCAAGTGTTTCAGAACAGCTTGCATGTGCATTGTTTCAAAATATTTTATACATGTTTGGAGCCTTCAGGAGTCTGGATTAATCAGCTTCAAGTTTTCTGGTCAGTAATATTTCAAGTTATGAGTCATATGCAGGGAAAGTAAATCAGAATTGCACATTTTTAACACCTGATTCATTTTGTAGGAAAGAATTATAAAAAAACTTACATCTCCACTAACGCCAATGGAATCAAAATTACTTCCCATACTCCTATTTGATGGTCGATTTAATTCTGGGTATGCCTACAGATGGAAGAGTTTAAAGCTCTTTATACCTAATGTGAACGTAATTGTCTGGTTGTTTGAGGGCTTTTTTTTTTGTCTTTACAAAAGTAGGAATGTGCAGTTTCAGTATTTGAGTGGGGAAATACATGAGAGAATATGAAACAGTTCTAAAAGTACTTGCACAGGTTTAAGTAATAGCGGCTTCTCAAAAAAATAAAAAAGTAAAAAAGAAAAAAAGCAATAAAGAAGAAAACATGTTTTGATGTTTTTTCATAAACTCCTTTTTCTGCTGAGTCAAGAAAGCAGTGAGGTCATGGTGGGTGCATGAGAACTGACCTGAATATTAATGGACTTAACTACATGCTTTTCCTTAAGTGAAAACAACCTTGGTTAGGCAGAGTGTTTTTGCCTTTTTCCATTTTTTGAAACAAATGTCTGGCAATGTACCTTATTTAGTAACAACAAATGTACACAGTCTTTCCTGAATATGTATTTGCGTGTTAGCTGCGCTTGCTGCAGCTGGAGTCCCCGGCTACATCTCCCCATTGGAGAGGCACTGTGCTTTCTGAGCTTGTTCTGAGGGGTGAAAGCTCTGGTTTTACTCAGCATTGAAAATAACACAAGTTTATTTTTTCCAAATGTGAAGTTCTGGTAGACGTCTTACATGTCGACCTCGGTTCTTGTGATCCTTGAAATACTGAATTTACTTTGTAAGTACTCTTTGGGACAAAAATCCTCATTTTGCTTTGCCTTTGGCCAGTGCTTATCCCAGTGGCAACTGTAAGATGGGTCCATATGCAACTGGATGCAAATGATTTCACAGATAAAGTTAAGCTGGAAAATCAGCTCTCATTTATGTCTTTCCAATTGTCCAGTACTCTGTGCTGAATATTGCTGTGTATGTTAATTGTAAGGTCTAAAACTGTAGTTTTGCAACTGAGCATCTCCAATTGAGACAGAATGTGGGATGTTTTGTTTTCTATGATAAAATGTGATACTTATGTTTCACTCTTGATCTATTTTGTAAATAGAGACAAGCACTGCAAAGTGCATTGTGAGGAAAACAGGAGAGTCCCTCTAGTTTTGTGTCCCTCACTCTGCAATGCGATTGTGCTCCATAGGAAATCCCTGTTGTCATCTGCAAGAGTAAGTCTGCACTAAAAGGATGTTGATATTCCACCTCCTGGCGGGGGGAAGGAGAACGTGGTGCAATCCTAAAGGCCAGTTCTTTCTATGCTAGAGCATTCCCTTATGAAGTCCACTGAGCTGGTCTTACTCTACACCAACACAATCAAATTTGGGGTTTTCAGATTCCCAAATACCCTTGGGTGCATCAGGGTTTAGCAAGTTCAGCAAGCCTATGCCCTATGCCTTGTGAACAGGGGGAATTTGATACCAGAGCAAACATGTCTGTTAGAGGTGAGGAGATGCCAAAGGCAGCTACATGGAAAAATGAAAACAGGAAGCATCTCTCAGAACGTACTTGTCGGGAAATGACACCAACTGCAGCTGTAATAAAAATAATAAAAAAAGCATGTCTGCGAGACAGCTTAAATCCTGTCCTGTATTTGGCTGCCAGAGATCAGACTGTCTGTGAAGTCTGATTAGGTTTACTTTTTCTCTTTGAAAACAGAGCCAGAAGAGGTGGTACTTTTGGTGATAATCGTATTTTATGAGACAGCTTAATAGCTGCTCACCTGAAAAGTGGAACTCTGTTTGTTCAACATCTTCCTTAGCTGAAGGTTTAAACCCATATTCCTGTGACTATAGAAGAAACTCAAAGCTGGACAGCAAGCTACTTACCTACTCTTTCCCTTCAGAGTGTAAGATATGGTACAGAAAATACAGTGAGAGAGCAAGGACTGTTATTCTTGGCCAGTAACAAACTCTTAGGCTTTGATTCTTCTCCAGCAATGACTTAGGCATTTTGAGTTACGGACTGGGAGTAGACCATGCAGCAATACCAGAAGCAGGGACTTGAAAACAGGCTCTGTATCCATCCTAGCCTTGTTTCTCTCATACCTAATACAAGATCTATATAGGAAATAGTAACAGATAATAAGGTGAACACAAGGGTTTAGAAGGCTGATGTTGATGTGAAGCTAGCAAACAACAACAAAAAAAGCTAAAGTTGAAAAAATAAATGAACAGCCTGCCTTCTAGCTTTAAGGGTTACAGTTCAGGGTAGGAGGATGGATGCTAAGTGGGGCAGCATCCTGACTGGGGTCAGCAATATCTCAGTTTAGAAACTCACTGCTTCTGATTTCACACTGACCTGCCCGTGTGTATGGGATCCATGCCACACCAACCAGGGGTTGCATTCTTTATCTTCTTCCTCAGTTTGTTTTGTTTTCAAGTACAGGTGGGTGCACTGTGTTACACAGATGGCATTTTTTCTTGAAGTCTCATCCTCAAAGGCACATACTTTGACCTACCAATGTACATGGTCCTTCAGGGTTCTCATCTGTACACCAACTGCTGATAATCCTACAGCATTTCATTACCTGTGAGATGCTGAACCTCAGCATTCACGTGCTGCAGGAAACAGATTTGCAAGGAACACGAGTTACACTTGATTCAGATTCTTCACACTGTAGTCTTCCAATGTCAATTGCCATGTTCAGGATGACTTTGGGGCTGGTTTGGTTTTGCTTGGTATCATCTAGTTCTCTTCTAAAATTCTAGTTCTATGAATAATAAACTAATCATACTTCTGTGGGTGTTATAGGAGAAAAGGATATGTAATACGCATCCAGTCCTCAAAACTGAGTTTATGTTGTGTGTTTTAAGTGTAGGGCATCTATTGGATTCCTGCAAATGTTTTTGCTGCTATAATTCTTTACTTTAATGATTAACCTAGAAGCCATTATACCTTCTGGAGTCCTTTCATTGTCTTTGTGTTCAATTTTGAACCTAAGAAGATATTACCACAAGAGCTTTTCAAAGCTAGATTTCAGAACTGCTTTTTGTGCCACTCCATTTTTATCAGGAGTGGATTATAATTCAGTAGATTACCCAGTTTTGAAGCCAGCTGAGTTTTCCATATGTACTTCAGCATTCATCTGAATCAGGCCCCTGTTCTGTTTCCCAACCCACATTCCATTTCTCTGCAGCATTATCTGCTAGCAATAATAATAATAATAAAATAAAATCTGAAAGCAGCCTAATTCTGCAGCACATAACATTTACATAAGATAACTTTTCTTAAATCAAAGTCCTACTGCTAAATATTAACTGTCAGCTTTTACTTGCTCCAGGGCTGTGTTTCTGGGCTTCTGCAAAACTTTGGGACTCTGCTTAGGAACCTGGCTGTTTGGCTGCCTGATATAACTGGGCTCAGATCAAAGCATTTCAGCAGCTCACCTAGACATTTCTCACAGTCCAGCAGCAGGGGAAGTCTGTCACAGCCTGAACACTACAAAACGTACTTTCAGCAAGTGACCTCTTTCCAGTTCAGCAAAGTCAGCTTCAACATGCCTGAAGCTAGGACTATGCTTAAATGCTTTGAAACCAAGGCGATCAAGAATATTCACAGCCGAGTGTCTCATTGAACAGATATTTTGCTTGATCCAGGACCTTCAATGTGTCTTTTTGGTGTCAGTTGAAACATTGGCCCTGATTCTAGATTGGGAAAGTCTTCTGGGGTGATAAGGACACTTGCTTTAGTTTACTCCTGCAAGATCTTTGTGAGGCTGTCCTCTATACAAAACATGCTGCAGGTGTAGCTAGCAGTACTTAACAGCTTTGACTTTTTCAGCCCCCATCTTATCTCGAAGCCAAAGTCATAGCAGGGCTGCCAAGTAGTTTGTTCCCTCTGATCTCCCTTGGGCAAACTAGCAACTGCAGGCTGCCTTCTGTCATTTCAGGTGTGACCCAAAGAGCCCGGGGGCTCCGAAACGCTCCTACTTCCCACTGAGGCAGCAGGGAACTTTGGGAACAGACCTGCTGCTCGACGCTCCCGTCTCCAGCCTCCTGCCTCCAGCCTCCTGTTAGCGAATGGCTCGGTTTGTTTGGAGCTCGTACCTCCGCGTGGAGTCAGCCTCCAAGGGCTCGATCACGGGATTTTGGGGTCAGGAAGCTCAGAGGAGGTTCCCAGGTAGGCTGAGCAGTGAGTGGAGCAGCTGGACCTGTCTCATCCCCTCGGGCTTGCCTTAATAGTGAGGGATGAGCGCGTTGTTTCCTTGAGCAGGTGGCTGAGGGCCACCACCCTCAAGGAGCTAGCCCTCAGGGAAGGTGATGGCTGAAGGAGGGGGGAATGAGATGTTCCACCTGGGAGACACGGGGCGGCCGTCAGCAGGCTCTGTGCGTGCTCCCAGAGCCCGGCTGCACACACGGGGAGGAATTCCCCCCACACAACGCCCCTACTGTGCCACGCAGCCCCTCGAGGGGACGAGAGAGGGGTTTAGGGCTGGGGAACATGGCCGCGGGGCTGGGAGGGTCGCGCTGGGGAGCGGCCGGCTCGGGGCAGGGCTTGCGAAGGAGCCCGGGGGTGGTCGGAGGCGTCTCCCGGGCCAGCCCGGAGCCGGCTGCCGGTGTTTCCCCATAAATAACCGCGGCCGGGCCGTATAAATGCCGCGGCTCAGGTGGGGGCCAAGCCGCTTCAGGACGCGGACAGCGCCGCGCCGCGGGGCCGAGCCCAGCCCGGGAGCGAGCGAGCGGGGCCGCCAGGGGGGGCCGGAGAAGGAGCGGGCTCCGCTCGCCGGCCGCCACCTCAGGCGGGGCCATGGCAGCGGGCGAGCGGGCGGCGGAGCCGCTGGCGGAGCTCAGCCACTACGTGGTGGCGCGGCCCATCTACAGCGAGGCGGGCTTCCAGGACGAGAACGAGCGGCGCCCGCCGCTGCCGCCCACCCTCCGCGAGCGGGCGCAGGCAGCCTGCAGGTGGGTGCCGGGGGGGGGCCCGGCACGGAGCTGGGGGCCGCCCCCCACCCCCGAGGTCCCCCGCGGGCTCCCCGCACCGCGAGGTGGCGGCGGGTGGCCAGGGGTGAGGCGGCCTCTGAGGAGTCCGGCAGCGCCTCGGGGCTTCTCCTGCCTGCGAAGGGCTCGGACGCGGTCACACGTGGGGGGATTCCTGCAGGAGGTGGCGTTTGGGGCATAGGAGGTGCCCAAGGGAGCATCTCTGCCTCTTGAAACGTCTACAAATCCCGGCTTTCTCTCAGTTTCTGTCAGGGTTTCCTTGGCTGCTTTCTACCAGGGCTTACTTGGTTGCCTTCTGTCAGATCCTCCTTGGTTG
This sequence comes from Aythya marila, assembly GCF_965140915.1. Taxonomy (NCBI): domain Eukaryota; kingdom Metazoa; phylum Chordata; class Aves; order Anseriformes; family Anatidae; genus Aythya; species Aythya marila. The sequence goes on along the minus strand of NC_139042.1, from coordinate 192,414,045 downwards.
CTTTCTGTCAGATCTTTCGTGGCTGTTTTCTGCTGGATCTTCCTTGGTTGCTTTCTGTCAGGGCTTTCTTGGTTGCCTTCTGTCAGATCCTCCTTGGTTGCTTTCTCTCGGATCTGCCTTGGTTCCTTTCTGTCAGGATTTTCCTGGTTGCTTTCTGTCAGGAATTTCTTGTTTGCTTTCTGCCATGGATTCCTCAACTGCTTTCTGACTGGACTTTCTTGCTCACTGTCTGTCAGGGGTTCCTCGTCTGCCTTCTGCCAGGACTTCCTCAGTTGCTTTCTGCTGAAGCTTACTTGACTGCTTTCTGTCAGGACTTTCTTGGCTGCTCTCCGTCACGGCTTCCTTGGCTGCTTTCTGACAGGATTTTGTCATTTGTCTTCTGACTGCAGCCCCATGCCATATGTTCATAACTTGTTTTCTTGCAGCTGTTCGAAAAAAAGGGCCTTTCAGATCACCAAGTCCTTCCTGCCCATCCTGGAGTGGCTGCCGGGCTACCGCGTGAAGGAATGGCTGGTCAGCGATATCATCTCGGGGGTCAGCACCGGCCTCGTCGCCACCCTGCAAGGTAAACCCAGGCACGCCGGCCCTCTGCTTTCTGGGATGTTTCTGGCCGAGCACGATGATATTATGCAGATGGAATTACAAATCGGAGGCTTGTTATTTAATACTAGATATTAGGTATTATTTGGTGATAAATAATTGATGTTTTTAATTTATCCTTTTTTTTCTCTGCTTGAGTAGAAGATTTATATTTCCTTTGACATGCTATGGAGATGTAGTTAACTTTTTTTTTCCATCTTTTTATTCAAAGAGTATTAATTTTGATATTTAAATAATTGTAATTGTAATTACAATGGATTGGGTAGGTCATGCAGTCTTATTTCTGTTTCTCAGTTATCTGAACCTGTAGTTCTTCTGCAGCCACCTACAAAAAAATCCAGTTATTCCCCCCCAATAATGCAATCTTGATAACTTTCCTTTAAATTTTGCTTGCAGGATTGTTTAAGTATCTGCAGAAAACAGTCCTCAAGGAGGTGGTGTTGTATTCACATTTTAAAAAAATCGAATCTTAATGGATATTTACAGTACATGGCTTAGGGGGAAAGGATTCAGCAGATAAACAAACAGAAAAGTGACAGAAATAAGCAGAAATTAATGAAACTATGCTGGTAAAGAAGGGCTTAAAGGGGGAGACCATTCATGTGCCTGAGGCAGCTGATAAGGTCCGCTTTTCAGAGAAGAGGCTAGCTGTAATCCTGAAGTGCACCAGCACGTTCATTTCTTTCACCTCCATGCTGTTCTTCCACTACCCTCACAATTTTTCAGGACTGGGGGAAGTGAAGTTAGCTGTGTCAACCAAAACATTTTCCTTCAATGGAAATAAGTTGCTTACACAAGGTGGCAAAGATTACAGACCACACTGGGAACAAAGAAAGTGCCTCTTTCCCAATTAGCCACAAATCTTCCCTACTGTCTCTTCCCTTGGAGCGTGCTAGGAAGGCACGGACTGCAGAAAGGAGTGGTACAAATGCCTGCCCCAGGCAGAGAGACCTGAGGAACAGGGAAGTGACTTGTCCACGGTCATGCAGAGCTGGAAGATCTCTGCAGAAGGTGGTGCCTCAATCACAGGACTATCCTTCCTTTTTAAGGTGAATTGTGCTAGATGGGCCTTCGATATGACTTATTACAGCTATTATGCTCTCACTGTAACCCCCTCATTTACATTTTTAAGGTGGTGCATGATTTTTTCATAATTAGATTCCATTTGTAGAACTGATTTCTGAAATATACTGTTTGGTCTCCTGCCTCTGTGGATTGAAAAATACATTTAAAAACAAAACAAAACAAAACACAAATGAGTATAAATTTAACCATGTTAGATTTGCACTGGATGTAATTAAATATATATATACATAAAACACTTATGAAATTCCAAGTCATGAAAACTGGCCAAAATGGTTGTCAAAAAAGTCTTCTGGGATCCCAAAGTGCCTGAAGTCCCTAACTCCCAGCAGCTGAGTGCCACTTGCAGTCCTCTCACCAGTCATAGCAGCGTGACCAGGTCTTCGCTTCGGTGTTTTTTTGTGGTATCAATGCAGAATACAACAGTCTGCCATGGGAGCTAACCAGGGCATGATACAGAAAGCAACTTTTCCTTTCCATTTAGTTTTGTTTTAATTCTATGTTGGATTTGACAAGCGTGAGTATATGAAGTGAGAAGATGGTAAGGATCAAAACTCTCCAGTTTGGGTGATTTACTTTTGGTACTTACAATTATAAACTGACACCTGTCAAAGAATGGTTTGATTTTCAGAAGACTGAGCATCCTGAAGCTTATTGGTAGTGCAGTAATTCAGTTAATGCTTGAAAATTGTCTGTAACTTGAGCACTTCAAGAAGCCCTCTTTTCTCTCAAAGGGTAGACCATTCAGTCTTGCAACAGTGTTCCCCTGCTTAAACTTCTTATTTGAGTGTGTGTTTTATGCTACCTATACAGGTATAGGAACATCTTTCAGTAATTACTCATCCAACTAGCAGTGTGGGATATACAATCATTTACAGTACTCACATATGTGCCTGCAACATATTTACAGACAAAACTTTCTAATTTGCATCTGGATAAAAAGAGTAAATATTTCTGAAAGTCTATTCTAGACAAGACAGTAGTTTTCTGAGTGATTTTAAATGTGAAGTTTCGATCATGTATCGTTTCAGGTTTGGCATATGCTTTGCTGGCATCAGTTCCTGTTGGATACGGTCTCTATTCTGCCTTCTTCCCCATCCTGACATACTTTTTCCTGGGAACATCAAGGCACATCTCAGTTGGTAACTGCATATGTTGAAGTTACAGTAAATTAACTATTACAAAATGTTAATCCTTACTGTGAACATCAGTATTTCCTATGATGGCTACTTTCTGAACCATATTGGTTATGCTGAATATTAATATTTGTGGGTTTGGGGGACTTAAGACTTACTTCTTCTCTGTACAGACAGCTGTGCATAATAACTAACTTCACTTGTGCCCATGCATGCCTTTCACTTGCATTTATGCTGAAGTTTAAATGTTGTCTTTGGCTACTTTCTATGCAAGAAATTAGAAGATAAAACCTGCCTCAGTAGGCAGTAAGAACAGACATTTTTTTCTATCACCTAAAGCTCAAGATGGCTAAAACTGGTCTTTCAGTCTTCTCCCCAAGCCTTCCTTGCTACATCCTTCTCTGATCACTGTGGCCAATACCATCTTCTTGCCTGTCACGGAGACCCAGAACCTGTGTCTACTCCAGCCTCGCTCTAGGTCCTCACATCAAGGCTATGGGTAAAACTTGTTGATTCTTTCTGGATCCTTTCTCTAAAATGTATATGTTTTCTCTGTCAGTTTGCATATTTAAAAATCACGTTACAGCTTGATCACTGAAATTTCTATTTCTCTACTCCAACAAATACAGTCTTACCTTGTTCACACCTCCTAATACTAGGTTGTTTTTCCCTTACAAAGCTTTGGCATGATATTACGCTTTTTCACCAACTTTCTTCTCTGTGGCATCAAATACTTCTCTGTTCTCTCCACTTTCTGTCTTCTTTCCCTACCTACCAGCTCACATTTTCTCTCCAGCCCTGAGCACTTACCTCTACTTATGTTGACATCCCTACCTTCTACATTTTCCACTCCATTTTATACTTTCTTCAATATGCTTATTCATTAAGAAAATCTAAGAAATCTGTAAAATTAACTTATCTTCAAGACATTTTGTGACATTTTCCTTTTCTGCATAATCTTAGTAAAAATTGCAACAAATTCAGTTGCTTGTAGATTGTGTTTTGCTGATACGATGATTATTTACTATCTCTGTATCTTTCCCAAATTATAGTTTCAGTCATCTTTAGCCAATGTAACACCAAACTACTGCCAAAAAGTCCAGTCCTATCCCTGGGTGCATGTTCTTGCAACCACCATTGCACTGGGATTCCTGAGCATGCAGCTATGTGGTGATCTGCATCAGTTCATTCATTCAGCTGCAAACTAACCATTACCAAAAACAAGTAAATAATAACATCGTTTTTAGCTGGATAAGTGATCCCTTTTATCTGGTGGTGGGCCACAGAGCTGCTGGTGCAGATGGAAGGGAAATGGTTGGAAGATGTCACAGCTTTTGGCCTTCGTACAGCTTAATTGGCTTAAGCAAAGGATGAAACTGCCTGTCTATGTATAACAAAAGTTATTTAAGGAAGGAATTGTGTCTCTGTGCCATGTTTGGAGCGCCAGTGGCTTCTGGCCCTCTACTACAACTACTACAGCTAAGTAATGTACCCCAGTTAAACTATTAAATGGATTTTCTGATTTAGAATTTGCTTGTCTAGTCTGATAAATACTTCTTTTCAATGCATATTAAACTTCAGCATGTTCTGTTTGTCATTACAGGTCCATTCCCTGTAGTCAGTTTGATGGTGGGATCTGTTGTCTTGAGCATGGCCCCTGATGAAAATTTTATCATAGATGGCAGTAATGCTACAGGGGCTAATAGTACTGGGACAGTGGTAGATACGGAATCCAGAGATGCGCAGAGAGTGCTGATTGCTAGCACCCTCACGTTTCTGGTTGGAATTTTACAGGTAAAATAGTTGTCTTGAAAACACTAAGTTGGTATTTTAGTGTTAATGGGAAAACACGCAGAATGGAAATACTTACTGGGGCAATAAGTCTTTTTCCTGTAGTAAAACACAAAAATGAAGGAAAGTCATCTCAAACTCTGAAGAGCTTTTTGGGGATTAATCTTCTTATCCTGGGCAGAGTTTGTGGCAGCATGACTGGGAGCACTGACAACAGAAGGATAGCATTGTGATTGCAGACCATGAGACCTGCACAAAACTCAGTGCTAATGGTGTATTAGCTCCATATCCTGGAAGATCTTTTCACAAAGCTCTTCAGGTCTCTTTAATTTCACTGGATGGCATGATATTAAGCTACATTAGTCTGCAATGGGGGGAAATGGTCCTACAACTGTCAAAAAAGAGAAAAGAGCAAAGCATAAGAAACCACCGAATAAAAGCGTGCCCTTGTTATTGCTTAGCAAGCTATTACTCTTCATGATTTTTCCAGGTAATATTTGGAGTCCTTCAGATTGGTTTCATTGTGAGGTACCTTGCAGATCCACTAGTTGGGGGATTCACCACTGCAGCTGCTTTTCAAGTGTTTGTGTCACAACTGAAAATAGTCCTAAATGTTTCAACTAAAAACTATAATGGTGTCCTTTCCATAATATACGTAAGTATGCCTTTCTAATTTGTTTTGGTTTTATGACAGAATTTTTGCATAATTGTTTGCCTTCTGCTTCTATTTCATACAGGAGTGATCCATATGCAATTTATATGTATAGAGCATCTCTTTAATTCTCACTGTCAGGAAGATCTGCAGGTGGTCATGTACAGCTGAGGGGCTCTCAGCTGCTGCTTTCTTGTTTCCCCAGACTATAAAAGGCTAATTGCTATATTGAAGTCTTTTTCAGGCAGAGCAGTTTTTCATATAAAGTTTGAAAGTAATTATTCAGAAATTCATTTTTCTGGGGGGTTATCACTTCTGGAGACTGTTTCCCTCCCACCCCTTCCTGGCACACTGTGAAGCCCCCAAAGCTAACTGGTCCCAAGCTTCCTTACTCTTAAAGCAGTCAGTCATCCTGGTCAAGGGCATTGTTCTCTATTCCTGTGAACATCTACAGAAAGATGTGGATTCACGTCCTGTGGCCAGGTACCTGCTGGTTAGCTAAGCTGAGGCTAAATGTTGCTGTCACAACTCCATTTGTTGATCTTAGAGGAAATGATCAAATGGAGAAATGTCTTGGCTGGATTACAGAAATACTGAATTCCTAGAGGTTCTCACATTACAGAACAGTCTGCTTCCCCAGGGAAATTATTGAGAGTTCTGTCGCTGACTTCAGCATGAAACTGTTCGACTTCATAATATTTTAGGTCTTCATAGCACTTTAAATTAACATTATAGATTTCTAAAAGAAGCTGCTCTAGACAAAAATTACTTACAGGTTTTGTGTGTCAGTTCAGAAAACCAGATTAGCAAAAATACCCTAGGCATCTGTAGTACCAAAAATAGGATGAATATAACTACAAATAGCAAGGTAGAATTTAGAAAAAAAAATCAGGTGAACTATTTGAAAAAAAAAAAAAAAAGGTATTTTATGGGCCTTTTTAACATTAATGAAAATTCTTTGCCTTGGGGCGTGGAAAATTAGATAAGATACAATACTATGTGATAAACCTGAGAGCCTGGTGATGGACTAATTGATCCAGCAGGTTTTTCCGTCTCTGTTTTTTATAATTATTGAAGAGTGGTTCAGCTAGTAGAAGGTACTTTTGAAAAGGAATTACAAAGTTCTTCCAGCTCCCGCAAGCCTGAGTGGACTGCTGACTCTTCAGGTTAAAGCTCAAAGCTTCTGCGTTCTAGCAGGTGAGCCAGGCAAAGGTGTTTGCAGATGTGTGCAGAGCAAAGAAATTGTGATTTCTGATCTGCTCAACCAGAGACTTGCTGCGTCAGCTTCAGCAAGTCTCGGACCTGCTTCAGAAGTGGTGGTTAACAAATTGCAACACAGAGCATCTGACATTGGCAGAATTCACAACTCCAAGTTAGGAGCCTCTTGTTCCCCTGTAAAACGTGGCAGTGGAACGTATGGTAAGAATGGGATTTGGGGTGAGCAGTACAACAGGCAAGAAATGACTTCAATCCCCAGAGAATGGCATCTGATTCAGTGCTTCGGAAAGGTTTCTACTTTAGCTTAGAAAACACTGCTGGTCAAGCACTTAGGTATTTTATTTCAAACCAAGAATCTTTTCAGGAGGGTAGTAGTGGTACTGCTGCTGCAACTCTCCCTTTGCCTTTAAACTAACAGCCTAGAATTTCAGGAGCTAACCTGGAGGCAAGAAGTCTGTTTCAAACCTCTGTTCTATCAGATCATTCTTTACTGTGTATGGAATAATCAATTTTTCTTGGAGACAAGGGACAAATGAGAATTACCCCGTTGCCTAGGAGGAGGAGAGAGGAGATAGGAAAGCCACCGATAGGTGGCTTTTCTCTGATCAGCCCATTCTGTTTTCCTGTACACTTAGAAGTGATACTTTTGGCATGTTTGTATAAACACTGTACAACCATAAATGTCAGTTACATGGACTGTAGTTTGCTATAAACAATCTGACCAAGCAAGGACATAGGAAGGGTAGATGAGGGCGCTGCCTGTTTTGGTCCAGCTGTGAGGGTCCTCCAGCCTGGGACTGGCTTCTGGTGGGAGCAGGGTTAATGCAGCAGGGTTATGCACTGCAAGGTGAGATTTTGCATCTGCTTTTCTGAAGCACAGGACTCTCCACAGCCTGGCAGGATCCACGCTGTCATACTCGCTGTCTGGATGTCAGCAGTGGCAATAGGAAATCTGTAACCTACAGGCTGTATGTACCGGCCATATAGCAGATCAGAATTTTGCCCATGGGGCCGCTAGCTGTCATTTGAATATAAAGGTGAGAATCTCTCTTGCTGCTTGGAAAGTGAGTAAGCTGCAGGTTTTCCCATCCTTGCTCTAAGAACAGGTTGGTGTAAAACAGTCAGGGCTTTAGCTCTTGTTACTAAGCATTAATTTTCTAAAAATCAGGATGCAGAAACCCTATGTAGACAATTATTCCATTAAATACACCATAAAATCCAGTCACTGATTCTGTAGCAGCTCGATAGTACATCAGACAGAGTTACTATCAAGCCTCCTCCAGGCCTAAGCAAAGGAATGAGCAATTCTTGGTCTCCTCCAGAACCCTACGCACCTGAATTGTCCCATGAGTGTTTTCACACCTTTCATGTGCACGTGTTGTCATTTTTATTTTTCAGACTCTCATTGAAACGTTTGAAAGAATTGGTACCACCAACATTGCAGATCTGATTGCTGGACTTCTCACCATTTTTATCTGCATGGTAGTTAAAGAAATAAACGATCGATTCAAACACAAGATTCCTATACCAATACCAATAGAAGTTATTGTGGTAAGCAAAGAAGCATGATGAAACTGGTAACAGGTAAAATAGATGGGGCTGGCTACAGGAAGACACGAGCCTTTTTTAAGTATTGAAACTGTTGTTTCATTTGATTACAGACAATAGTAGCCACTGGCATTTCATATGCTGCCGACTTGGAAAACAAATACAATGCAGGCATTGTTAAGAGCATTCCAAGAGGGTGAGTGCCTTTGTTTTCTGGGACATAGGTATCATTTTAATTGGCTAGAAATGACAGTGGTAAGATAAAAGACGTGAAAGAGAGATTGAGAGCTGTAACCTGAGTTTAGAAGCCACAGCTGGAGATGTCATGAGTTCTACTTCTGGCTCTGTCAATTATGCTGCCTAATTATGTTGCGTAGCTTTTCTTCATCTGTAAAATGGGTTTAGAAACATTTACCTGATTCATTAAGTTCGTCTGAGAATTAATTATGTCATGTGCCCAAAGTGAATATATGCCTAAGGAAAATATAAAAAATAAATTAAGGGATTTTAAGTGATGAAATTCTCCTTCTCTGTAATTTCTGTAAACCTGAGTTATTCAACTACAGTTCATACTCAGGCTGTTATCACAATCAATATTGTCACTTAACATAGTCATAGGAGCAAGGATTTTGAGGATTACACTGGTAGAGACTTTCACTTGAAAGATTCAGAGCATTTCACAGTAGTAACCTTCACATTCCATTTGGTATTCAGGCCTTGATTAATTAAAATTTGTGGAAACACAGTAGGGGATAAAATGTTTTTGAGGTCTTCCGTTGAAATATGTTAACAACAGTATGAAGTGTCATTAACATATTTATGTAATTCGCCGTTTTATTCAATATATCCTTTATTTGGTTCTTCAAAAATGTACTTTTTCACTTTGCTATCACAAGGCCAAATCTCAGTTATGCTGAGAACAATGGGAGCTTTGTTGCTGACTAATAGAATCAGGATTTGGGCTATGGTGAGCTAGATAAGCATGTTCTGGATGTCAATGGGCTGTTTCCACCTTTTTATTAACTTGAAACATTACACTTCATATTATAAGCAACCTGTGTGCCTCCACCTCAAACTCCTTGACAGCTCTAGTTAAGAACAGAATTTGATCAAAGTCGATAATACTAACGTATTTTCTAAATGCTAGATTTTTGCCTCCCGAACCTCCAGATGTCAGCCTGTTTTCCCAGATGATAGCAGCCTCCTTTTCCATCGCTATTGTCGCTTATGCTATTGCTGTATCTGTGGGGAAAGTATATGCAACCAAGTATGACTATGCTATTGATGGAAACCAGGTACGTATAACCAAAACTGTCTGCAAACACAGGGAGTGTGATTTCTGCTTCACAGTGATTTATGTGTCCAAATGAAAGAAACATATTTTTTTTCAGACTAAAGTTAAAGTCTAATGGGAAATATTCTTCCAATTGCTGGGAAAAAAAGAAATCTGCAATGGCCATATATTACCTAACAAATTTACCACACAAAGATGAGCCAGATTAGCTCTATCTTCAGAGTCTGCTCTTCATCCTAATTGCTCCCATATCAGTTTTGGGAGTGTAGTAGCTCTGGAAGGGTAGTTAAAGCTAAGCACCGTACACAGGAATTTTCTGGTGATACAGCATTAACATGGCCAGCTTGAGCAGCCTCCCTTCTATTTCTGCTCATAAGAGAGATTTTGATGTGAGTTATTGGACTGGAGATGAAGGCAATGCCCAGCTAAGAAGCTGCTCTGGACAGCTTTATCTAGGCTTGAACTTTTTCAGTTAAGGTGTGATTTTATTCCTACAGAATAAATTGATGTGCTTCTCAGTGTGGCACCAGTTATGCAATACGAATACACTTGTAACCATACAGCTAAGTCCTACAGCTTCACAAAATTAAATGCCTATGAGTGTATGAACATGAAAAACACCTACATCAAACAATTGAATTGCTTTAAACATTGCTTTTTAAAGGCATGTAGTTAGAAAGTTGCTCGAGCTATATTCATTGCCAAGCATGTACAGGATTCTTGCAGCCATCTAGTGTCTTCGTAAGTGGTTATGTACCCATGGGCATGGGAGAAACATGTTGGAAAGCCTCCTTGTCCTGCATCTATGCTAATTTTGAATGTTATCCTTTGAACTATGGGAAAACGCATTCACTGCAATAAATAGATAAGCTGAGCACTTTGTTTAATGAGTCCTTCTTTATTTCAGCACTAATGGGTTATGTGAAGTTTGGTTTTGGAACTACTGTTCTGCAGAATGTAACAAAATTCTATTGCTGAACATGCTGGTCACTATATAAAACACAAAGTTCATATCTGGTAACACTGTGATTTAAAGTTGCCAAAAATGCATTGACTTTCAGTTTAATCCCTGTGAATGAATAATGCATACTCCTGGAAGTGCTGTTTATGCTGTTCTTTCACTGAATATGCTGTTCTTCCATCACTGATGTGCTTCAAAGATACTAATTAAATATTACAGTAGCAGAATTATTGTCCATAAAAGCAAAATGCATTCTTTCCAGTACTAATGCTATGAATTTTATGCATATCAAAGGCTAACTGCAGTCATAAATGATGGGCAAATAGTTTACTTGAACTGGAGAATTTAAAATAGCATCATAAAAGCAGGTAGTAAAATCATTTTGAAGGACAGTCCAATACTATTATCTGCTAGTGTTTATTTTGTCTTCATAGATTCATAGATTATTAAGATCTAAGAACACTAGGAACTGCATTTCCAGCATTTTCCTGCAGAACACAGCTGTTACACAGGAACAGGCAGGAATCACCTCGGTCTGTTCTCTTAAAGAACATGACTTTATAATCCTGCTCTCGTAGTTACAGCTTAATTAAAAGCTTACAGGAAACTTCATTTTGGAGAAAAAAAAAAGTCAAAATCAAATTCTAAATTATATTTTTAAACATTCACAGTGAGTGGAAAGCTCCTATGACTCTGTCAGCTTGATAAAAACAATGTTTCTGTCAATTATATGGGATTGCAGGCAGCTCCCAAATGCCTCATTTCCCAGCAGAGGAATGGCCCAGATCCCAGGACATAAAGCTCCCAGGGTCCTTGTCACTTGAGCAGAACAACCAGCATCAGTAGGTGCCAGCATCTGTGACCCTGGGGCAAAATTGTGAGAACGCTGCCTGGGACTCAGCGTGAGTTCATTGGGATGTTCAGAGTGAAAAACTTCTGGCTCAACAAATTAGAAGTTTTCAGTGAAACTGTGTTTTTTTGCAAAGCTCCTGATTAGTTCCACTAATAATACCATGCTTTGTATTAATTAAAGCCGTGTCTAAACTCAGACTGTTGCACTGATTAAACTTTTTTTTAGATGATGATATTCAGGAGTTATATTTATACTAGTCCCATTTGTTGATGCAATTATACCTGTGTAATCGTAAGAAATGATAATTTTGACAGCATTCATGGAAAAAAAAGCTATAAAAGCCTTTATTTTAAGTCAGGTATGCCCACATTACAAAGGGTATGTCAACTTCATTGCATTGGTTTCTAAACACATATAGTTACACTGGCACAAGAGTAAACTTAACAGCTGTTACTAATCCAGGCTCTTCTCAATATTTCAGTGCTACCTACTTTGTGAACTATTGTAAAATCTATTGTCCACTGCAAAGTCTCCACTGCAAAATCACCTTCAGGAATCTGTATTTACAGCATCATCCAATTACCTTTCAGGAGTTTATTGCCTTTGGGATCAGCAACATTTTTTCTGGTGCCTTTTCTTGTTTTGTTGCAACGACTGCTCTTTCACGGACTGCAGTCCAAGAAAGTACTGGTGGAAAGACTCAGGTAATGACCTCTTCTTACTGATAGTGTACACAGGTGAGTTTAATAATCTATGGGGATGAAAGTGGTCCTGAAATGGTTGTGTTCCCGTCACATAAAATGCCACGGGTATCTCAGCTAGCAGCTTGTGTGTGGGTACTGCATCATTTTTGTAGCTCTGCCAGAAGAGGGCAATCAAGTTTTACATACGCAGATTTACATTAGGATCCAAACTCCTTCCAACCTAATTCCCCAGAATTTCGTTATGAATTAAGGGACTGAGTTTGTTGCAGTAGAAATGCAGCATGCAGGACGAAATCCTATCCCATCCCTATGTATCCTCTTTGAGGTACCTAAGGTCCCATGTGTTGGCCTGAGCAGCCCTGCACATGTTCACATGTTCCGTCTTTCTCATATTCTGTGTGGTGCTCCCCGGTTTCAGAGGACTACAGCCACACACTTATTTAACAGTGGAGAAGTCCAGGTTATCCAGCAGCCCCTTTTCCAGCTGCCACACAGACTCAGCTCCTTTCATCTCTCTATGCAACTCAGCCCCCTCAAGAGCTACTACCTTGCGTGCGGTTGTTTGCACTACCTGCTTAATTGAATTCCCTCTGTGTTAGCTGAAGTGTGTAATGATTGCCCATGTATGCCTAAACACAGCGGCATTTTGGCAGGTCTCCTTGTTCCTAAAGAAATGTAATGTGCAACTACTTGTGTATCCTAGAAACAACTACTTTGTAATCCTAGAAACATAAGATATAATCTTAACGTGCTCATCTTCTATAAACACTGTGTCCTCCGCAGGTTGCCGGTATAATCTCAGCCGGGATTGTTTTGATTGCCATTGTTGCCCTGGGGAAATTGCTAGAGCCCTTACAAAAGGTACTGTATTCATACTCTGCCACCAGCACTGATCAGATCTGAATGCTCAGCTTTGATGGACAGAATTAATAGCCCTGTTTGCAATTGCGGTGACTGAGACCAGACGAGGCACTGGGTTTACACCGTGTAATGATATACACTTTGTAAACAGAAAACAGAAGATTAAATATATCTTAATAAGCATCTTGGCTTTTGAATAGTGCCTTTACATTGGTTTCCTTTGCAGTCTGTGTTGGCAGCTGTAGTCATAGCTAACTTGAAAGGGATGTTCATGCAAGTGTTTGATGTTCCCCGTCTGTGGAGACAGAATAAAGTGGATGCTGTAAGTCAACTCATTTTTCCTCCTCTCCCTAATGTTTTTGTATGTTTTTTGTTGTTCCTGTTTTTTCCTTTCGGTGTCATCCAACTTTCTCTTAACTACCACATCAACAGAATTTTGTAGAGTTACCATCAGAAAAATCTTTAGTTTAGATTTGCTCTAGCAAACCTATTTTGTGTGCACCCTCAAAAGTTACGTATCATGAGGTCAGGTGAAAATTTCCCATTCTAGAGTTTTACATAATATAATCTTCTTTATTCCCTATACCCCACAGAAAAGGTGCCTGTGCAGCGATGACTTCTTTGTAGCAATTGCCATAGTCTACAGTAATCTTGTATTGAGATGTCTTGAAAATCAGAATGAAGATGGCCTGTGGCCACATTTACCATTCTGCTTTGATCTTCTGCAAAATTTAAATGGGCCAGAAAAGCTGAAGTTTTCTTAATTCATGCATGTATGCTTATGTTGGTATCACATTAGTTTCCCACTTGCCTGGATAATCTCAGATGGTCCTTACAAAGTATATTTTCTTGCTGTAGCAAGACTAATCCAAGCTAGAAAGCGGATTCATTTGGTGTACTAAGGGATGTATGAATATGCTTTTCTTAAAAACCACTGTAACCTTATCTCGGGGTACATGCTCGCATCTCCCACTGGGTTTTCTGTGGAACAAACCCTCAGCATAGCTGTTAGGGCAGGAGGCAATTGCATGAAATGTGTGTTCTGTGTGCAGACCCTACTACACACAGATTTTACAGGGGGTGTATGAATAATATCTGCTTTAGATAGGTCTGAATTTATTTAGTCAATCATTTAATAGTCCTCTTGACAGATAAAAGATCCCACTCACTTGAGTAAGAAGTGCGGGCACTCAGCTTTTGGTAGGACTGGGTCCATTGCATGTTCTGCCTGGGCAGCAATGCAGGGAGGAACTGAGGAGCCCACTTCAACTGTTCTGCCTGAACATTCAGCAGAGACTTTTAGAGAGTGCCATTGACCTGCTAATGGCAACCTGCTAACCTCTCTTTGGAACAGTTCTGGTTCCTGGACACCACTGAGGAGCCCCCTTCCCTCTGTATATGTCAATAGGTGGGGCACCTTACAGTGTTTACCTTGCAGGAAAAATATTATTTCTGATTTTTAATTTCCTAAATACTAGCAATGCCTAAAAAAATACATGTTTAGAAGTAATTTGGAGGAAAATAAATGCTTTTCAATGGAAATCAGCTAATTGCCAGTGTGCTATAATCATTTCCAACATTAAATTCTTCTGCTACTCTTATTGTCTGATGTAGTGATTCTTTAGAGTGACCAGGAGTGCTATGTTATAATTAAGAGATTTTGTTATTTCCTCTCCAGATGATCTGGGTTTTCACATGTGTGGCATCCATCATTCTGGGACTTGATTTGGGATTGCTTGCTGGCCTTTTGTTTGGATTGCTGACAGTTGTGCTGAGAGTTCAGTTGTAAGTAACACAGGATCAGAAATAATTGTTAGTATTATACCATGAAAGAGACAATATGCTGAAAAGCAAGATGATTTGTGGCAGAAAATGTGCTTGGTTTACAAAGATTTTGAAGTGGAAAAATCTATTCTTTAGAACAAAACACTTTGTGTGCTATCAGTTAAAACAACAGTGACGTGAGAGGCTGCATTATGTTATCAGTATCTATTCTGTATCACGTTGGGTACTTTTGTAGTATTTAGCTATATATTATTTCTGCATCCATGTAGCTGTATTCTGAAAAAAGAAAGGAATATTCTAGATAAAATGTTAAAAGATATATGAATGGCTTCTCTAATGAATTACTCATTACAGTCACTCTTAGCATATAATCATACTACAGTACGTTGCATGTGCCAATAACTTTTTTGGTCATTGCTTATACAAGGCTGAGTGTACGCCTATGGGGAAAGGGGAAGACAAAGCATGAGACTAAGAAAAAATTTTGTGTTTGTGTTTGATTTATTTCTGCTCTAAGAACACGTGGCAGTGGAATGGTGAGAAAAGGTGACTTTGCAGAGTCTCATTTGGCTATCTTGTTACATTTTCTTGATCTTTTATCTGAAAATACAACATAACTCCTTTCCTTCAGCCTGGAGTCCGTACAGTAGGGTTGCCACCAATACCAAAGGATAGTTGCACTGTCAGCAAATGCATAAAAATAGAGCCTTCCAAAAGGTGTCATAGAGTAGGAGATTGTAAAATCTACTAATTCACAATTACTAAAAAGAAGAATTTTAAGATCCTCAAAAAACATCCACAGATTCAACTCAGATTTGTGAAATCCAGGTAAGAAAAGGAAGTAAGGCTTTGCAAACCTCTAAATAATTTTCTTCAGCTGTTAAAAATGTCTGTGGAGACTGCAAAACATTTTGGTTTTGACCCAAATCCAGAGAAAAGGGATTAGAGAAAAAGCTTCAGATAGTGTGAAGATAATGTAATATTGTAATGTAATATTGTTTCTGTTGATTTAAAATGGGGAAGAGTGATCAATATATTTTTTCAGAGTAAAAAGCCTAGCTATGATATTTACTTTCCCTGTCTTTTTGTTTCTGTTAGTCCTTCATGGGGTGGCTTTGGAAACATTCCAGGCACAGACATATACAAGAAGGTCAAGGACTACAAAAATGTAAGTCATTGCTGAGTTGTTTCCCTTCAGTCTACAAGCCAGTGTAGGAAAAGCTGTACCTTGCTGATTGTTGACAATTTGACTTCAGAAATGCTTGAAGATAACAAGTTGCAACATTAAATTCTTCATCCTGATCCAGATGGTTGGTCCATATTGCATGCTGGGCTGTAAGCATCTAAAAACTGAATCACCTCAAAGATCAGCAAAGATTAGTGAATTGTTAGTGAATTAGTTATGTAGCTGAACTGTTGAAACAGTTGAACTGCTCCTTAGTAGCCAAAATATAGTTGTTGCGGCTCAACCTTATATTCTTTGACAACAGATTGTAGAACCAGAAGGTGTGAAGATCCTCAGGTTTTCAAGTCCAATTTTTTATGCTAACATTGATGGACTGAAAAGTAGCCTCAAATCCACAGTAAGTGATATGTGATGGGTTTGGATGCAACTTAATTGGCTTTGGGTTTTCCTTAGAATTATATCTAGGTGAAATTAAATCATTTTGGTGCCTTGATCCTTTTCCTGTAGGTGGGATTCGATGCAGTCAAGGTATATAATAAGAGACTCAAAGCACTAAGGAAGATACAAAAGCTAATCAAGAAGGGTAAACTGAAAGCTACTAAGGTAATTCTTTTTTCTTCTCAAAGGATTACTGTTAGAGCTTATTACTTAAGCCTTAATTATGAGTTCCTCTGTACTCATCTTTAAAATAGAGATGAAAAGTGTGACTGATTACTATGGTAGGAAGTCTGGGACCTGCAGGGGGTCTAGCAGAACAGTACTCCTATTCACAGAATCATAGAATCATAGAATATCCCGAGATAAAAGGGACCCACAAGGATCATCGGCCCAGCTCTTATTGCCAAAGACATCAAGATTCAGGCAGCTGTGACAGTTGTAGTGTTAACTGCAGTGGAAAGCAAGAGATTCCCTGATCTCACCTCTACCCATCACCACCTGAGATTAAATTAAAGAATCACAGAATGGTTTGAGGTTGGAAAGAATCTTAAAGATCATCTAATTCCAACGCCCTGCCATGTAATGCAGGGACACCTCCCACCAGACCAGGTTGCCCAAAGCCCCATCCAGCCTGGCCTTGAACACCTCCAGGGATGGGGCATCCACAGCTTCTCTGGGCAGCCTGTGCCAGTGCCTCACCACCCTCATAATAAATAATTTCTTCCTAATGTCTGATCTAGATCTAGCCTATGTTAGTTTAAAACCATTACTCCTTGTCCTATCACTACACTCCCTGACAGAGTCCCTCTCTTGATTGTATCTGTAAGGTAAAATTGCTGGCTCTTTCATGTGTACATGGCACAATTATCCAGCTTCCTGTGCACAGGTCAGCTGTACCAGCTGGCTGGTCTTCCACATCCTCTGAGTACAGAACGTACATTTCAAGAATTAAATGTTTGCAGGAGTGGACAGGTAACCAATTAAATCTTCAGCGTGGGAAGTTAGGAATGGGTATTCCATTGCCAGTGATTTCAGTGCAGGATGCAATATTTCTGCATATATTCCACTTCATCATGCAGTTAAATGTGGCAGACCTAATTCAAAGTTGGATTCAAATTCAAGATACCGGTATTAAATATCTCCTAGAAATAAAGCTTTTGAGGGAAGGAGTAGCTCTGAGACACATACGTGTATGTGTGTGTATATCTATATCTATATCTATATCTATATCTATATCTATATCTATATCTATATCTATATCTATATCTATATCTATATCTATATCTATATCTATATCTATATCTATATATATATTTGATAGTGGCCTTTTTTGTAGGAAGATGCTCTGTTAAAAAAAAAAAAAGGAGGAAAGGAAATATACTGCATAGAGGAAGAGAAAACTATTTACTCCATTTTTTTCTTTAAATTCTTGGATGCAATATTGGTCTCATCCTTGAAGCAGAAGTTATCACAGGGAATTATATTCAAACATTTTTCCATGGTTACATGATTTATTCCATATATTATCTGCATATTAGAATGGCATCATCAGTGAGCCTGGCATAACTAATGAAGCTTTTGAGACTGATGAGGAGCCTGAAGACAACGAAGATCTTCAAGTTCCCACCAAAGAAGTAGAGATCCAGGTGGACTGGAATTCAGAGTTGCCAGTCAAAGTAAACATCCCCAAGGTGCCGATCCACAGCCTCATTCTTGACTTTGGAGCAGTAACCTTCTTGGATATTGTAGCTGTGAGATCAATAAAAACGGTAAGGACATTTTCTCTGGTGTTCCAATGAAATGAATCTGGCCAGCAGTATGTAAATCAAGAGCTGTTAGGTGAAGGCAAGGTTGTTGAAAAAATACCTTTAAAACTTAGATAGCCACAGGTAGAATATTGGTGTTTGCATATTTTAGGTGAAAAAAAAAAAAAAGCATGAAAAGAACATTATAGAGGCTGCATAGTTAAGAGTCAAGTACTCCAAAATTAGAACTGAAAAATGTGGCCCACTTGTGTGCATGCATTATGACATTTTAGTTCCATATTTTCTTTCCACATGCCTCCTGCTTTAATGTGGGTATAGGACGATGCTCACTCAACACAGAGGTAGTAAATATTTTGTCTTATCATCATTTTCTGTCTTTATGCACAAGATTTATTTATTCCATATTACTTGAATTATGAAGGAAGGAAGAATGATTCATTTTTAATAGGATTTTCTGCGGCTAACATCAGAGCACTTCATCAACATAAGTTCATCTTCACGCATCACACTGAGGTCATAAGGAGATAATGTTCCTTGTTTAGGGAGAGGGAAATGAGGTAAAGAGATTAAGGCCAAATGTTTCCATTATTTTTGGTGCCCAGTTACAAGCCTAGAGGAGCAAATTGTTTCATCTTTAGTCTTTTATTATACTTTCTCTGTTCAGACTACTGCTTTCACTAACTCCAAATTGCAGATGGGACTGTTTATCTTATCGATAAAACAGATCTTAGATTACCATGATTCTAGATTAACGCTGAACAGAAGTGAATGCAATTAGCAATTGCCTCTGAAAATGCTCTTTGGAGAGACCCGCCTGCCATCAGGAAGCCAGGGGTAGAATGCAGTCTCCCACCTTTTAACATTTTAACCAACTGAAATACAAAGAATGCAGCGTGACTTGCTTCAGCCCTACTTTTGATTCAGTTCCAGCTTCTGAGACAAATGAGATTGTGGGTTCCACAGAGACAACTCTTTCCATATGCAGCTTGTTCATCCAAGAACAGGTCCATCTGGTGCACTGCATGAGGGAAAATCTCTGTAAAAAAAAATATTAAAAGCATGTGCCAAGGAAGGACTGTATTGTATCACTGATACTTGAGGGAAAGAAGGCTGCCCAGGTCCACATGGTTGTCACTTGAAGAGACATGATTTTTCATACTGTGAGAACAGAATCAGAACCTTAATAACAGGCAGCAATTTGTGTATGTGTAAAATGGATAGTTCTACTGACATAGTCAAAGATTGGTCACTTCAACAACCAGGTACTTAACTAATAGGTCTTCAAGTATAGCAAAGTTTACCAGTTCCTTTTTTACTATGAATAAACAAAACAGGAAATTTTGAATGAAGACACTCAGAAACAAATAAAAAGTGTGCGTGCATGTGTGTGTCTATACATTACATTAATTGACATATGTACATATATATGTATTTTGTCCTTACAGACTATATTTATTTATGTTTTTGTTGTAAACTTTCTTCCTTTCTTTATAGATAATTAGAGAGTTTGAGAGAATTGATGTGAGAGTATACTTTGCTTCATATCAAGGTAAATGTTCAAATATTTCTACTATCGCTCATGCAAAGAATGAAGTGAGATTGAGAAGGGATCTCTAGATGTGTCTGTGGAAGCATTTTTTTCTAATAAAATTGTGAATTCTCACACTGATAATCATGGTGGCTGTTCTAGGACACAAAGAATGGTGGGGTTTAAAGGAAACATAGAAAGTAAAAGCCAAAAAATAGCTGTTGTTAATGACTTGTTTGGCTATATATTTGATTTCTGATAATTGCAGCCAAGTATTTTGATATTTATTTCTTTAATTACTTCAAATTAACCTGCTCTGACTTTTATTTTTTAAATTCAGACAACCTTATATCTCAGCTGGAACGAAGTGCCTTCTTTGATGACATTGTCAGAAAAGACATATTCTTCTTGACTGTCCATGATGCTGTGCTCTACATTAGGAATCAAATGACATGCAGTGACAGCCAGGATCCCATATTTGAGAAGGTAAGGATATCTAGGAGCACGTTTCCCTTCCTTCCATCGCCTAGCATTCATTCTGGCAATTTCTGCTACGGCATGGCACATTTGAAAACTAGACATAGAGCCGTAGGACAAAAAAGTAAGAATCCAATAAATCGGACAGCTTCCAACATGTAAGTTCCTCTCAGCTAAACTAAAGCAACAGCTTTGTCAAGGAGCAGTAAACAACAGACCTGTAAGTCTGTTGTGGAAGTTGTATTAAGATACTTCAGAATAATAAATCTACTTCAGTGATATGGACAATGTATAACTCGTCATGTTTCTTTCTTTCTGCCAAGATTTCACTTATGCAGGAGTCTAAAGAACCTATAGAATTCACAGAAACAACCCGGACTGATGACGAGCTTGATGTTCAGGAAGAGGTATGCTCTTTAGATCTGAATGTGTATATTATTCAGAGAATACTGGTGGTTTTACTCCTTTGTAGTACTGAGCCATGCCGTTAGGCTTTTTCAGTAGGCTGTGGTAGCTGGTACTCCTGATTCAGCCCTCGTCCTCCCCCCATACCTCCTCCCCTGCCACTTCTTTTTTTTGGGGGGTGGGAGGCATTATTATGAATATTGCAAGAAACCCAAATGTTACTCTATCACTAACATAAATACCTACCACCTATCCGCTGAGTGCCCTAATCACTGGGCTATTGTGCAGAGAAGCACTTTTCTCTCCTCTGTAAGTCACGGTGCAGAAAGGAATGAAGGATTAAGAAAGCTAGAAAGACACCACAGTTCTGTAAAAGAAGCACTTTTACATGGCAGGCCAAAAGACTTGAATTCTGATTTCTGTTCAGAATTGCTTAGATATTTATATTGCTGTCATAAAATATGAAAAAGAAGCCAGGCTCTAAACCACCCATCCAAGCTCAGACATTGTTCTGAGAGGCTTCTGTCCTCCACCTTTATGGCCACTTTTTGCAGATACCTTCAGACCTGCAGCTTCCTGACTGATCTGTCTGGTGCGGACACGAGTCACTGTTACTTTCTCTGTACTGTCAATGAGCCCAGGCTGAACTTTGTGTAGTCAACACACGCACAAACATTGTGTTTTCCATGGGGTGCATACTCAGAACTAACCATGACTTGTTTCTCTCCACCTTTTCAAAACCTTTCCACTAGGCTATGCGCAGGCTGGCTTCCTGAAGAGGGCCTGCTGGGACTGCCTTCCCTGTGAATTCACAGCAATATTTATGCACCGGTACTATATACACATTTTCTGCAATGAAACCAATCTTGGCACTTGAAGAAAACCCTGATTCTTAGTCTGAATGATACAGATCTCTAGAAATCTCCAAATTTTAGCTACCGTTATCCCTGAAATATTCTGGACCTTGATTCAGCGAGCACTTTCCAATTTGATATCTTGATAAAAAAAATCAGAAGACTGTTATGAAAGATGTACTCAGTTCGGGGACTAGTCAGGCAAAAGGTGCGTTACGCTGCTACGTCGGTGTGTACAGGAAGAGAAGCTGCGTTGTGCTCCGCCTGGGAAGTTGAAGAGACCAAGATTTTTGGATTTCAGGCCTTTTGTCATGTCTTTGTACAACACCTAGCGAGGGGGCAGGAATTCTAGCCAGCCAAGTTTTGGCTATTCTAGAAGATTCGTGAGACCTTCCTGAAAAATCTCTCTGCGTTGTTCTTTCCAAGCAATTCCTTAAATTGCTACAGGTTGTCGGACAGCTGGTTGGAGACCAGGTGACAGGTGGAACAGCCACACGAACAGAAAACTGCACTGAACTACTAAAAACTTTAAATAGACTAAGTTTCAATAGTAAAGACAGCTGGATTGGGGTTTATTAGCTTTGTCTTAATTCCACCGTAGCAGATCATGCACTACTATTAATGATCATCCCTAAAATGAAGTATACACAGCAGATTCTTTTGGCTAGTTTACAGAGCTTTCATCAATAGGCAGATTATGACCCGGGTTAGATTAATAAAAATCTTAATTCCCAAGTACTTAACGGAATCCGTGCAACAGGCTGCTACTGAATGCAAGTAAGAGTCAGAATGTGACCTACTATAGAGGTTTTTTAAAATTAAATATAGGAAATTAATTAGTTTAATGAATAGTTCTATTTTTATATAGCGTATTTTTTTTCTTTTAATATTCTACATCAGACTGCTGCTGTTCTTTTGCAGGAAATGTCTAGGCATTTGACAGTCCATAATGCACAAGTGCAATAATTTTCAGAAGACAAAGGAGTTGAACTGCACAACTTTAATCCTCGTTTTAGGAGTATATAAAATAGATATGCAATAAGTCAATGTTCTTAATTTTCATGAAAAAAAGAAGTGTGCTTTGATGGAAAATAGACTGCTACCTTAAATATTTTAGCACTATATTTTTAATTGAAAAAAAAACCTGCATGGTGAGGGAATATATCATAACAAAAGTATAAGAAATGTCCGGTATAAAGGCCCTTTCATATTTAAGATTCACAACTTTGTCTAAATAGCTTCAGTATGTTCACATACTTGAGTCTCCCTATTTGATTCCATCAGAGAAATTTTTCCGTATCTCACTGCACTGAAATTTTTTTTTGCTGCAAGTAAAGCTAGTGGAAAATCTCAGGTGAAAAGCTAAGCACTAAATAAATTATCTGCCCTAAAGACCTGAGTGAATTCCATCAAAATCAGTGAAAAAAAAACACTATAAATTTCAATCACTTGGACAGGATCCTTATTCAGTGGGTAACAGCATCAACCCAACATCTTTATTCCCTAGTTAAGGCAAAAACTTCGATCTTCATGACAGTGAAGTTTCTCATTTCAGATGCCCCAGAGGTTTGAACCTCAAAGGTACGGGCATTGCAGTCCACGCCAGCAAAAACCTGGGTTTCAACATTGGTAATGCTTAGGCTCAGAACATTTTCATGCAGAACACATGCTATGGAAAGATGGGATACAAATTTTAACATGGATTGTTTTTTCCCCTCAAAAGAACATTTGCGCTGTGAAGTTTGAGCACAAATTCTTGCCAAAAATGTAGCCCTGTATTTTGAACCTTCTCCAGTTCTTGTCCATGTAGGTATTTAGAAAAATAAAATAAAATTGTTGGCACTCTTGTTCTGTCCAAACATGACATTTCAGCTGGAATCAATCAGTTGTGATAATACACGATGCAATGCACTTACTCTCATTCTTGGCTTGTGTATTTCTTCAAGGTATAGCTGCACTCAACCTTTCCTGAGTAATTTTTTCACAAAAAGCCTACATTTACACAGAATGGTAGCAGGTAACATGCAGCAGGCATTCCAATACATTTTTCAGAGGGGTCAGGAGTATGTGAGTTTCTGTCTAATTATCCATCAGAATGAAGGATACCAAAACAATTTTGCATTGAAGCTAAAATTCTACCCAATTTTGTACTAATTCAAACAACCACAAGTAATGCAACTAAAGGTACTGATTTTTTTTTCCCCTCAGTGGAATGAAGAAGTGACTTTTTTTGTATGCATTTTGAATATTATTGTCTTTGCATATCAGGTACTAAATTTGGAGATGCATTTTAACTTTATTACCCTTTTTAAAAGAGGCATTTTGAAAGTAATTGTATCCATTAACTAGAAAATAAAGTTGTGCATACTGAAAAAGTACTACATGCACCTGCATTTTCTTAAAATTCTTCTCGTTGTGCATTTGTATGACGTGGAAATGCACTTTGCACAGATCAGTGTCTCTTTTCCCTTGGCTCTGCCTGTCAACAAACAAAAGAAACGAATGCCAAACCCCCTCTCTCCACCTTTTGGAGATAAGACAAGAAACTAGAGGCTTAAAAGGCTGTTTTGTGAAGCCAGGGCTACAAAGATAATGGAGAAAGGTTTCTGTAGGTCCCCATCCTGAGGACCTTCAGTAGGATGCTGACCAGCCTGGAGTGTTTGGAGTTGTCCCAGCTTTAGTTATGAGGTACTATTTGAGACTGAGGGCGTTTTCAGCCCTATAGCCTGGGATTTCATTATTTGTATATTCCTTCCGTGCTCTACACGTTCTATACGTGGTATTTTCAAACCCCTAACTTTATGGAAATCCAGAACGTAGTCTCTGGGGCAGGGCACTCTTCCTATGAAGCTTCAGTGCATACTGGAGGTCCACTGTTCTGTCAAGCCATTTTAAGTTTTTATAAACCTGGTTAAAGGATTGCTCCAGTTTTAAGACATTAATCACTCCCATGGTGATGTCAGCCAGCAGCTGGAGCCCAGCGCAGTTTCAGACGTGTTTAATTTATTAGAAACCCACTGTTCTGGCACACCTTCCCACCAAGCTCCCAGGGAGGGCTCCCGAACTGCCTCATTTTGCCTTTCCATCCCTCCCCGAGGCAGCCCAGGGCCGTGTTTCGCCACAGAGCGCCGAGGCGGGCAGAGCCCTGCAGAGCCAGCCGCCCCCAGCCCCGCCATGCCTCCTCCGCCACCCCTTCCCCTCACAGCCCCCCAACATGGCGCCCACCCCCTCTCCTCCTCCCCTCCCTCACCGCGCATGCGTGGGATGCCCGGCACTACAACTCCCAGCATGCCGCGCTCCCCCACATCCCATCAGCCACCGCGGCACCACCCCCTCCCCCCTCTCCCCCCCCTCCCCCGGTAACGGAGCCCCGGTGCCACCCCCCCAACCCCGCCCCCCCCCGCGTGCTCCCAGCCCTCGCTTCCGCTTCCGGCCTCGCCCTTCCGCTCCCAGAGCGCCCCGCGCCGCGCCATGGCCCACACTGGTGAGGAGCCGGCGGCGCGGCCTCGGCGCCTCCTGCGCGGCCTCGGGGCCCCCCCGGGCCCCTCAGGGACCCCCCCGGCCCTGGCGTGCGGCCCCCGCGCTGCAGGCGGGCAGCGAGCGGCCTCCGCCGGGCCTTGGGGCTGGCGGGGGGAGGTGGGGCGGGAGCGTGCGGCCTGCGCTGAGGGAGCCCAGCCCGGCGGCGGGGTGCGGGCGGCTCCGGGAGGGAATGGGGAGGGAATGAGGGGGGAATGGGGAGGGAATGAGGAGCCATTCCTGTCAGAAAGAGCAGCCAGGCACTGGGACGGGTTGCCCAGGGAGGTGGTGGAGTCACCGTCCCTGGGGGTGTTCAAGGAGAGGTTGGACGTGCTGCTTGGGGACACGGGTTAGTGGTGGCATTGGTGGCAGGGGGTGGTTGGACCAGGTGGGCTTGGAGGGCTTCAACCTCAATCATTCTGTGACTCTACGATTTTAAGAACCCCTGGGATTCAAAAATATAAGCAAAGCTCATGAAGGTGATAGTCTCGGCTTCTGTTGCATCTTCTCTAAGTGGTTAAACGCTTCAGGTGCTTTTTGGGGGTGGGGCTTCTTCATTTCGGACACTTTTTTATTGTTGTTTCGGTCGGGGCTTAATCCTGCTGGGTTTGCGTGCTCAGACTGGAGTCTGTTTTCCGCCTGTAAATACGCGTGACTAAAACTTGCTCGTTTGGTTCAGCCAGTCTCTAAGCCGGGTAAATATCCCGAGCTCGCAAAGCTCTTGGGAAGTGTCAGAGTGTAACTGCTTCCTATGGCAGGTCGGTGGAGCGTGTGAAGTTTTGTCTCAAGATTTGTTGTAGTTAGCCATATTTGCTGAGGTCTTTGTGGACTTTTTTGGTCTGCAGTGGAGTCTTTGTATAATCTAGTGAAAAACAGATCTTCCCAGCAAGTGGAATATAGGCAGCTTCAGCACTTAGCATTGCCTTTGATATGCTGGCCTGTCTCCCCATAAACATGGTGCCTGAGTTGTTGGCTTGCTGGGCCCCCTTTTCCAGCCAACAGGATAGTCTGATAAAAGTAAATGAGCAGATATAAGACCAGGTTTTGTCACTTTTTTGTTGTTGTCTTTGCTGGTTTGGGTGTTGCCTTTTGGGGTGAAGCAATGTTACAGGAAATCAGGAGGTTTATCTAGCTCAGAAAACCAGGGGCTCTCCATGCTGAGGTACAGTGACTGTCCGGGTAGAGTCCTAATGTGAAACTTTGTTGCAGTTCCTAATTCTGGTGTTAGGTGCTGAATGATTTATAGCAAGACCTCGCACCCCAACAGCTTGTGGCACAGCTCGGAGGTGCAGCGCATCCCCCCTGAAACGTTTCCAGCCTCTGATGTGAAGTCCTCTCATGACAGACCAGAAATGACAGCAACGTTAAATATTTATGTCTTCACTTCTCCAGTTAAAAGCATGGACAGGGCTTCAGTCTGAAAGCTGTGAATAAAAACACCCAAACCACATCCCCGAAAACGCTGGCATGTGCACAAGGCTTCCAAATGAAGCTCTCGGGAGGTTTGGTTTTAAAATGTGAATTTCACTGCTGGTGTTCCTCAGGTGTATACCCACCTAGTTCCTGTAGTGGGTAAAAGATGTAAAGGCTTCTGAATAGGAGACAAATGATGTGTTTGTTTTTTTTTTTTTTTCAGAACTTTGACCCTTTTTTGCAAAAGGCTGGTGGGGATACGTGTTGACAAGATTTTCAATTAAAAAGGAAGTGAGGCAGGTAGATTTGTGAAGGCTGTAATTCAGTTTTGGTGGAAAGGAGGAGCTGTGTGGTGGGTAAAGGTAGATGTACTGGAAGCTGGGGTAGTTTGTGCCTTGTACCCCCTTCCTTGGAGTTGCTTGTTGCTTTGTCACCACCAGACTCTCATGGAGCCTGTGTGTGCTTAGGCATGAGTCAGACAATTTCTGGCTTCCTTTGCCCTGGTACTCGGCTTTAAATCTGGTTAACGAGAATTCGGTAGCAGAGAGCAGTCAGTTTCGCTTTAGCAAGGATACTTCTGCATACCCTAAGCACCAGTATTTCTGTGATTCTTTATGCTAAACCTCTCAGTGATGTGTCGAGGTGCTGTGAGCTGATGTGGAGACTGGTTTCCTTCCAACTTGTTCAGTAAACAGTTCACATAAACTGTAAAAATGCTTTCTTGTAAGAAATTCCATGATATTAAGGTTATACAAAGAATTGGCTCTTCAGTACTGCTCATGCTGTGATAAGAGCTGTACAGTGAAACACCTTTTTTTCCTGCTGTGCAAAAATGACAGACTAGTTTGTTTATTTATTTTAATAACGTAGTTTTTAGAGGTATATTTCCTAAAACCACAGTTGTTTTGAAAACAATTTTGTGACCCGACTTCTAGCAGAAATTGCTTGTGACTATTTTCTAGTTATTTAACTTTGGTATGTTGTATAAACAGTCTTTTAAAATTATTTTTCTTAGAACTGTTATTTTAATATTTAGCCTCTTTAATAGCTATTTAATAGCTGCGAAATAACAACCTTTTCTTCTTTCACAGACAATGATTTGCAAGGAACAAATAGTTCAGGATCATTGGGTGGTCTTGATGTTCGTAGAAGAATCCCTATAAAGCTGATCTCAAAGCAGACCAATAAAGCCAAACCCGCACCTCGGGCTCCCAGAAATATGAACAGGATGCCTTCCAAGACCCAAGCTGGTGATGAAGGTAAGTAGCTACTCCAAACACCAGCCCTGTAGGAAGGAAGCATGTTATTCTGCAGCTTTGTTCAAGTCTCCAGTCACTTTTGAAGACCTAAAATCCGAGGTTCTGTACACTGCAAAGCAAATTTCACATTTCCAGGTACTGCTGTGCTGTAAGGAATAAATGGTGCCAATTCCCAAAGTGAATTTTTGCTGTTCTCATTGTACCTTCTTGCAGAATGGGCCCAGCAGGCTGGGAATGTCGAGGCCTTTCTTAATTATTTCAATATACATTGATGCATGCACTTAACAGCAGCTGGTGTCAGCCGGGGAGGTGTTGTAGCTGGCTTGTCTTCTCTTTTGTTCTTTCCACAGAAGAATTTGATTATAACGAAGAGGAGCGGTACGAATGCAAAGGAGGTGAAATGTTTGGAAATCAGAGGAGGTTCCCTGGACCCATTTTCTGGGACTATAAGGTAGAGTCACAGATGGAAAACCATGGATCTTTTTCTGTCAATACTTTATAAAATAACAGTGCTTCCCTTACTAAAATTTTATTCTCTGCTTTCTCATGTTTGTGGGATTCTTGCTGCATTCTCAGCTAATACAGAAGTAATGAGCTGATTGATGATGATTGAAATAAGCAGCTTTAGTGATTTTTCTCCCTACCTCTTTCTCTCTTCTACCAGATAAACTTGCTGGGGGAGAAGGATGATACGCCCGTCCACTTCTGCGATAAGTGTGGATTGCCCATCAAAACCTACGGGCGCATGGTGAGTGAAACCACCAGGGGAAGCAGCAGCCGTGGTTTCCCTTTAGGTACAATCAGGTCTTGCTGTATCACTGCAAAGCCTCTAGAGATGGTTTATTCAGAGGTCTGTTGAAATCAGCAGCAGAAGAATATCAGGATGGAACCAGGGCCTTAATTGCTGAAATGTTTTGTTCTGGCTGACTTAACTTTGCTCCTTGATTTAGTAAAGCAAGCTTGTAAGTGTTAAAATGAAAAGCTTTAAAACGAACAACAACCCCAAAATAGGAGCAAAAGTCTTTCAAGTTCGGTGGTTTTCAGTCTTGTACCGCTTGGCTTTAAAAGTAAGCTTTTTACGTCACTGGGTGATTTACAGCCAAGTTAGAAAACACTTCTATGTCTTTAAAACTAGTGTAACTAATTCCCCGAGATGTAGATTTCTGTGTGATGTAGCAGACCGAGGGCTCTGACCTGATGATTGTTGGTGATTGATGATGCTTTTAAGACATTTCCTGCATGCACATAAGGCAAGTGTAATTAGACTGCATATACAGTTTCTGTAAAGATTCAATATTACTGGAAAACTTTAATTTTTTACCTATACTTTTTGCCAACTTTTTTTTTTTAAACAAACAAAAAAATACAAAACAAAAACCTTGCTTTCCCAAGCCCCAAACTCGAACTGTTTTTCAACTGTTCTATTTAATGTAGACTGCTAACTGCTACGTTATATCTGTTTGTTTCATGAGTAACTTAAGTGCTTCTATTCTTAGGAATTGTGTGCTGTGGAATGACGCATCTTGTCTTGACAGAGCCTTTTTTTCTTCCAGATACCTTGCAAGCATGTCTTCTGCTATGACTGTGCTATACTACATGAGAAAAAGGGAGACAAGATGTGTCCGGGGTAAGTTCTCTTGAAATTTTCTTAAAGGAAATGTAGGAGAGAAAATTAAATGCCTCATTTCGGATAATGTATTAATGTGTTTCTTATTTATGTACATTTAGGAGAGAGAGCAGAGTACTCTTACTGCACCACTTGATTATAGCTTCATATCTCACAGTTAATAGAGTGTAAAATATTAATGTTTACGTTGCTGTTTAAATATCTGTGTAGATAAAGTGTAATTGCTTGAGTTTGAAAAGGAGCAAGAAGCTGTTTAATTACTGAGTGTGACCCTGGGTAAGTACTGAAACGCCAAGGGAATTTGTGGCAGAGGGTGATGCTGTGTCTAAACTTCTATCCCATGAAATTTTTGTTATTTTATAGTTGTATTTGGAGGCTTACAAGTTAGTTTAACTTCAAAATCAACAAAACATTTTTCATTGTTACAGTGGGGGGGGGAAATGTGATGTCTAATTTGGATAATTTTGGTAAAATGGTTGGTGTTTAACAACAGCAATGACAAAAACTTGCCGATTATTCTCTCTGTGATGACAGTAAACTAATTTTTTCTTCCTTCAGCTGTAACGAACCTGTGCAGCGCATCGAGCAGTGCGTACGAGGGTCTCTCTTCATGTGTAGCATTGTCCAAGGGTGCAAGAGAACTTACCTGTCACAGAGGGACCTACAAGCTCACATCAACCACCGCCATATGAGGGCTGGAAAGCCTGTTACTCGCCCTCCACTTGAGCCCGTTCACCCTCCGATTGCCCCACCACCCGCTGAAATTCCCGAGCGCTTCATACTGCCGCCTGAGAAACACCACATGAGCCACATCCCGCCGAAGCAGCACATCATGATGCCCCCGCCTCCTCTGCAGCACGTGCCCCACGAGCATTACAACCAGCCCCATGAAGACATCCGTGCCCCTCCAGCGGAGATGGCCATGGCTCCGCCGCCGCCTCGCCCGGTCAGTCAGGACACCTTCCGCATCTCCACCAGGAAACACAGCAACCTGATAACTGTTCCCATTCAGGATGATTCCAGTTCGGGGGCTCGAGAACCACCTCCGCCGGCCCCGGCACCCGCTCACCATCACCCCGAGTACCAGGGGCAGCCCGTGGTAACGCACCCTCACCACATCATGCCTCCGCAGCAGCATTACGCGCCGCCCCCCCCACCGCCTCCTCCGATAAGCCACCCTTTGCAGCATCCCCCCCAGGCAGCGGGCACTCCTCACATGGTGTACAGCCAAGCTCCTCCGCCGCCAATGACCTCTGCTCCTCCTCCCATCACCCCGCCGCCTGGACATATAATTGCCCAGATGCCACCCTACATGAATCATCCTCCTCCGGGACCTCCCCCTCCTCAGCACGGAGGCCCCCCCGTAAACGTAAGCGCGCCCCCTCCCCACCACTACAACCCTAACTCTTTGCCACAGTTCAGTGAAGACCAAGGAACTCTTAGCCCCCCCTTCACGCAGCCAGGGGGGATGAGTCCGGGGATTTGGCCAGCTCCACGAGGGCCGCCTCCACCGCCGAGAATGCAAGGGCCTCCTGCTCAGGCCCCTCTTCCTGGACCGCACCACCCTGATCAAGCCAGATACAGACCCTATTACCAATGATAACGAGCAGTTACACGAATAGAGAGTGCTATGAAGAGGATAAAACTATATACAACAGCCTTTTAATTAATTGTCGGGGAGGGGGGGTTGTTTTTTTAAATACTGTCATTTTGACTGTAAGACGTTTTGGGGTTTGGATCTTTAATGATTTTTAAGCCTTGGATGTAGGACTCTGACTTCAGATACTCTGTAGTGCTAAAATAAGTGGCTTAGTAGACCACAGTTGCATTTTAACAGAACTTCTGTCTATAGTGTGGCTAAATTGTCCTTAAGATGAACGCTTGTAATATTACTTCCTGGAGAAAAAGAACACGTGTTGTACCATTCTGAATATTGTTTTTGTTAAATCCAATGTTTAGTTTCACTTGTGATACATTTTTGTTAACCTGTGTACAATAATTAAATTGAAACATGGTTGTAAAAGTGGTGGGTTTTTATGTGAAGTTAACACAGACACGGTTCCAGGACACCATTTTGGCACTGATGCTATCCAAGTGGGAAATACTAAGGAGACTGATATTTTTACTAACATTTACTGTTGCTTTCAATAAATTCGGGCTATGGTGAATTCATAACACAAGAAGTCAGACATCCAAACACTGTATTTCAGGTTTATTGGGTTTGTTTTAGTTTCTTTTTTTGTCTTTTTTAATTTGTGTGGTATCAAGACCAAGATAAATTTACCAGAAATGCAGCTTTGGGCGTGACACGAAAGCGGGTTATGATGTTAGGGGTGTGGATGGTGTTTTTGGGGCTGGTTTTGTTTGAGAAGATTCTGTTTACATGTACACTCCTCAGTGGTGTGAATTCAAACTATTTTGTTTACTTATGGTTATGTTTGTGTGGAAGTGGCCGTGAGCTGGCTTGCCATGTCTGAGAGAAGCAGATTGCTTTTGGTGAAGTGGCATTTACCTCCATCACTATATAATACGTACAGTTGGAAAACTTCCCATTTGGTAACGTGAAAGAAAGGATTTGAAATCCCTCATGTAGATATGAAAAAAATAATAAAAGCTACACACCTTTTATCTGTTTCAACTTTTGTGCTACATCCTTAATTGGACAGTTAAGAGTCTTTAATATAGGTGGCAATATAGGCATGCCCTGGGGGCTGTTCTGGCCCCAGATTTAGGTTTTATAAGCACGCTCTTAAATACAAGATGTGAATGTTCTCTTTAAGTGCAGCTGCTAACTGAGCCAGACACTGATAAGACAGTCTTGAATGTTTTCCTTTGTGTTTCTAATCAATGTTAGTGCTGAGCCTTTTTTGCTTTTTCTCCAAAATGTCACGTTTCTAGTAGTGGTGATTTTAGATGAAGAAGTCCTGCCTGTTCTTTTTTAAGGTTTGTAATTTCCTACTGAAAATCTGAATTCTCTTTAAAACCTCACTCTATTTTGTAACTTTTTTTTTTTCCTGCCTCATAATTGTTTAGTTTATCAAAGAGCTTTGGCAGTACAACATTCCAAATTTTGTAGTTCTGTGTCAACCGTGTGTTTTTTAAATTACCTGAGCAAGTGTTCTCTAAATCTGCTCTGTCCTTGACTGCCATTGATTTCCTTGTGACCACGGGAAAATCTTTTGCTTTTCCTCTCAAACAAATGCAGCTGCGTCACAGCTCTTTGGAGACGTGCAAATAAATTCTGGGATGTACAGTAAATTCTGGGGTGTGCAAATGGCTGGTACGTGTCAGCTGGCAGAAAGTCTGCTCAGCTGTGGTGTGCCTGTTTCGAAGACAGAGTTCTTTGGTTTGGTTTCTCTGCGGAGTAAGTCATTTTAAATAAAACACTGGCAAAGAAAAAAGGTTGGTTGTGGTATTGTGCTGCGGTACGTGGCAGGTTGACGATTGAGAGCTTCAGTGTGCGTGAAGGAGAAAATGACTGCCAGCAGTGTTTTGTTTCCGTAATTTATAATAAATACGTGAGGAACCTTTAAACTCTCCCTTTTCTCATTGCTATTAGGAGGTTGTTTTGGGCAGATTTGTGTTACAGAAAATAACTTCATTGCAGAGGAAATCCACGCGTCTGAAGTGACTGATGCTCCTTGACTCCAGAAAGCCAAGCTGACGGCTGGCAGACCTTTTCTGGAGAGACTTACCGATGGCTCTTGGCACTGGCTGCATTTTGTTTCTGCTGCGAGATTTACTCAGGTACCACGTGGCACGCCGCTGCGCAGGGGTAAACCACAATACAGTGGTGTGCCAGCATCACCGATGTGCTCTGTTTTGTAAAGAAAGGCTCTCTGAAATCAGCTATTCACCCTCAAATATGGTGCTGACAAAGTAACCCAACTCTCTTCATCATGCTAGTTTTTAGAAATAAATCAGATTATGTATTTTTGTTAAATGTTACCTAGTCTGTTGCGAAGCAGATGAAGGTTTCATACCTGTGTCCATTGCTGCATTTTTTTAAGCTATTTTTGAAGTGCCTCTCTGAAAATCCTGAGACAATTTAACTTTAGTTGGTTAAGGAACAAGAGCAGCCCTTGCTCCATCAAAAAGCACAGAAGACAAATATATGTCACTGTAGAAACTGAGAATTTGGGGTTTTTGTTTATATTTGGGGCAAAGTTGATGTTGTGATTGCTGTATAATGACCCCAAAATGGTACTGAAATTTTTATTACTCCAGAAGTTAATGGGATCCCTTGAATCATTTAATGGATCAAAAGTCTTTGTGACTGAGAAGATGCTGAAAAGTCATCTCCTGTGGAAAGGATTTGGACTTGGGTCAAACTTCTGTGTATTGCTTGGATTGGAAGACCTAAATGTGTTTTACCTCTTGAAGTCTTAAGTTTACCTACAAAGGGTAACATTGATACTCTCGTATTTACAAAATTAAAACATGCTTGCATTGGTTGAAATGTTATGTTGACAATCGTCTTCGTTTATGTTTTTCTTTGGAGTTTTTATTTTATTTTTAAGACCCTGGTGATTTCAGTGTGAAGTTCAGCAATGTCATATATTGTATTTCCCTGTATGATTAAGGGTCTTTGAGATGGTGAGAAGTACTTTTTGAATTCTTTGCATTCCTAGTTGGGTCTTCCTTTAAAGACAGCCACTGAATCGAGCCGGTTTTATGCTGAACGTTTATCCCTGCCAGTGGCAGCGATCTCCCTCCTGAGGCATTGCCAAGCAGATCTCCGGTTTTAAGAGACCTCTGACAACATTAAAATGTTTGCTATCGTGAGATCCTCCAACGGGGCCATTTAAGGGAATGAAAAAGAGTTTGATGATAGTTTGTGTTCACAACGGAATTAATTAGAGGACACAAACGGATGGCCTGGAGACATCCGTGGTTTCAAGTTTATCTTCAATTCCATCTCTAATTTTGCTTAAAGGATCGCCTGCAACCGTGCATGCTTCACGACAAGCAGCTAATTGCATGAATGCTACTTTCTTCAGTTTTTGAGAATGCTATGAGCATAAAGATTGGGTGCTTGATGTGGCGAGTGCCATTTTTCATGTTTGTTTAAAAAAGAAAAAATGTCTTAGATCTAATCTGGGAGAGTTGGAAGCCCATAGCGGATGGAGTGTCCACTCCTTTGTGGTTATGGCTCTCGAGGGAGAGTCAAATTCAGATTGTTAGAAAATAAGTGGAAGTAATTCGTATTCATTTCATGCTGGAGTTTGCAGACATGGAGTAAATGAAGCAAACCGGTCTGTCTTCTGTGTTTTGTAAAGTCAAGTGTTCAGAAAAAGAATTGTGGTTACACTTTCTCTGTGCATCAAGTCAGAGCACACCTCTCTCTTCCTAAAATGCTTCCTGCTCTGTAAAACTCGGGTCTGATTTTGTTCATTTTCATCTTGACTTTATATTTCTAAAGCACATATCAGTATTACACAGGTTGTATTTTCAGTGTTTTTTACTTGATGATGTTAACAACAATTCCTAGCAACAGTGAATTCATCTCTGTATGGAAATGGTGCCCTCAACTGGTTCTGCGCTGTGCTCAGGTATGTTATATTCACAGATAGTTCATACTGAGTGGTTTGTAAACCAAAATAGCTGCGTTTCTTTGGGCAACATGAATGAGAATAATGAAGATTAAAGCTCCTCTTAGTCTTGACTTAGCCACAAGACACTGTGACTTCAGAAGCTTTTCCTCCTCTGAATTGTATTTGCTTGTTCTCCGACTGTGGGGTGTTATTATTTTTATTATATATTTTTTTTCCAGTTTTGATTTGGTTTCTGAGTGTAAGAGATTAGCAGAGATTAAAAGATTAAAAAATCCAGCATGCTTCCTGAAAGATGTGGGTGGAATAGCAGCAGGAAGCTGTTAGATTGGCTCAGTCGTCCTGATGCTGTTATCAGTGAGTGCTAACGGGACTTAGAAGTGTAACGTGCTTCTGGTAATGGAAAGGGGGATCATTTCCATTCACAAACAGGCAGGAATGCTCCATTTCTGTATGCTGGTGTTTTGCAGTAAAACTGCAATTTAAATGATTAAAGCAAAAGAACAAGAAAAATGATTTTAAATAGACGTGAAAACATTCCAGTCTGCCGTGTTTTATTCGGTTTTGTTTGTGAAAACCAATGCCTGAACACAGCTCCAAAATCACAGTGAATGATTTCCTACACTAAATCAAATTACCTGAGTGCTAATGAGAGCTCCTGCACTTGTTCCTTGCCATTTCTGGGTCAGGTAAACTTTCAGGCATTTTCTTAGGAAGTGTAGAGGAGCAGATATAGAAAGAGGAGTGCAAGAAGCAAGCCGTCTGCGTTTGTCACAGGGATGAGGAATGGAGAGGTGTAATTGATGTTTCTCTTCTAGTAGCATTTACAGACACTTTTCCCTGTTTCCAAACTATGAACTTAGTTAGAAATAGAAAAAAAATATGGGCTCACATGTTATAAAACTCTCTCCATCGGTCCCCAGACCTCAAATAGCTGAATCACTTTGATTTTTGGTTTTGTTTCCATGTTTCACACCATCTCTTCTGCATTACAAAGTGAAAACCAGGCCTGAGAGTATCCTTGAGCATCTCAGGCTCTTTGGCTTCTGTCTTTTCCACCCTCTTGCTGGCTCTAAGACGGCTGTTACAAAGTTACCAAGCATCTGCACTGTGCTGGGCTCAGGGTATGTGCTAATGGATCGATGACACCAGCCAGCTATCCAAAAAGGAAGCAGGTATGAAATTTGCCTTTTAGTATATTCTTGAGTAAAGGATTAAAAAGCACCATGTGGTATTGCTCTGACCAAGCAGCAACTGCTCAGTGGAAGAGCAAGCTCTGGGTTTTCAAAGGTCCCCGTGTCAAAAACAAGCTGGAAAATCTGCATGGCCACAGCCTACGGCAGAGCAAGACTCTGTGCTGCAGTCTGCGTAAGGGTAAACTAACAAGAGAAACATTAGTGGTACAAGAGAAACAGATTGTTGAATGCAGAGATAACCAGAAGCAAACAAACAAACAAACAAAAAAAAACAAAAAACAAACAAACAAAAACACATAAATCACCAGAAATCACACAAAACATCAGAAATACAGTGCTGTTGTCAGCACAGGAAATGAACAGGGTGGTTAAGAAGATGCCAAATATTAGGAACAAGTGAGGTGGGAGCGCAAGGCGCTCTGGTTAAGGCTGTCTGGGTCTTGCACCCATTTTAGAAATGGTGAATAGTTTTGGAAAGTGAAATTATGCTCTGTTGAATCCTGGTTTTATATCTGGTAGAAATCAGGTGGCTTGATTTCTGAGCTAGTTTTGTCAAGATACCTGGGTAACAAGTGAAGCACACTATGACATTTTGATTTTCCCAGTTGTTTGCATAGCACACAGGGCATTGTGCTACATCAGGAGAGTGATTAGTTTTAAAATTAATTGTTTGGAGGAGTGCAACTGAGAACATTTTTTTCTTAGGCTGAGGCCTGTCAGTACACCCAATGGGTTTTGAAGAGAAATACGTGGTGTCTGGTGTCTTACTTACCCTTTTCTTGCTTCCACCAGGCTGACTTGCCTATGCTAGTAATGTGTGTCCAAGTCTGTGTCAGTGCACGTTGGGTTTTTTTGTTAATCTTACATAGCTTTTCTCCTCTCCTGGCTTAAATCCCTGATGTATCTATAACTCTTCTTGTCAGCCACTGAATACAGACTTTCCATTCCACAAAGATCCTCGTAGGTCTTCTCTTTAGTTGCAGTTGTCTTTCTTGAACAGGCGGGCTCACTGTGAGCGTTCAGAGCATTCGGAGTGAAATCTCATCCATGCACTGTGCAGCAGCACTAACAGCTCTCTTATTCTGCTGGAGAAACAAATCTGCTCTGATACAATCTATGGTTTTTTGAAGGTTGCATTAGAAAAGCAGTTGAGCGACATTCTGACCTCAGTCTTCAAGGTCTCCTCTTTCTTTTTGCATTCAAATGCTTCTCAGTTTAATATTATCTTCCAGTTGCATTCGGAGCTTCCTCATTTTAATGTTATCTTCCAGCTTGGCTTTATTAGCAGACTTCATCAGATAACTCCAGACTTTTGTAACAAACTATTAATGCAAATATTTAACACATCAATCCTTCCTCCACCCCAGTACTTCTATGTCAAAGCTTCTACTCGTCATCTCCTCTTTAGTATAATCCATCTTCGCCTTTCAGTGCCTTTTCTTACCCCATCTTCTCCGACTACATTAACTCTTGCACACGTGGCTCTGCGAGGAAGGTTTTGCTCAGGTCTAGAGAGATGAAATCTATGGCATTTCCCTTTGGGAGCTCTGTTTGCTAACTGGAGGTTACGTGAGCTATGATGGTTAGGTGAGTGTGGCATGCATACGTCTACCTTTTGGAAAAGCAAGCCACATTTCTCCCCACTTATTCCTGTCTGGTTTTCCTCCAAATTTTGTT
Organism: Aythya marila; assembly: GCF_965140915.1. Taxonomy (NCBI): domain Eukaryota; kingdom Metazoa; phylum Chordata; class Aves; order Anseriformes; family Anatidae; genus Aythya; species Aythya marila. The sequence continues at coordinate 192,376,665 of NC_139042.1, read as the reverse complement.
CTGAAGTCTTGCATACTTCTGAGATAAAAATCATCATTCTTGTTTACCCAGAACACTTTTTCCTTCCCTCCTTTCCTTCCCTGACTGGCAGCTCCATACCCACAGCTCCTCCCAAGCTGAGTTTTGGGGCCATTGTGTGCCGTTTCCTGGGGCACACACATAACAGGGCTGCCTGTCACACCAGTAGGAAGGTGAAAAGCCTTCCATGAGAAGGCTGCCGTGCTCCCTGCCTAGATTCACAGCTGCTATTTCTTAGTAGCTGTATCACCTCGAGCTCTTTGCTGCTGTCAGCTGAAGTGAGGTAGTTGGGATGCATTTAACAAGGAAGACTGGTTCACCGGGGGATTTGCTGCAGCTCTTCTTGGTGTGCAAATGGACCCAAACAAAACTGAATTAGAAAACTTTTTCCTTTCAGTTTTCAATCACTGTCAATTTATGTGTTTCAGCAGGAAATCAGACTGATTTCGAGCTACCTCGGTGGTGTATTGACAAATGCAGCAAGCGATGAAGTGCTACCAAAATCATCATTTTCTAGTTCACTGTAAATATGTCCTGTCTTGTGCATTTTATAGCACCCCAAAGTGAATCAATACATTGTGTTTGGATCTGAAAATGCTGTGTGTCTTTACGGAGCTGTTTTCATATTTCACAGTAGATACGTTAGTCACTTTGTGTACTATACATGCAGTAGTGAGCTGAAAATAAGTTTAATAACCCAATCTACTAGGTATCTTGTAAACCATAATGAAAACTATATACAAGTTATATACAAGCTGGAGACAAAATATCTCTCTCAACTATTAGACTGTTATAAATTACAAGATTTCAAATATTTATATATTTTCTAGTAACTGTACAAGCTGTCTACAAACTGTCAGAGTAACATAGATGTATGTACAAGTATATGCAAATAGGGCTAACATTACTTGCTTCTTCAGCTGCGTGGGTAGGTTGTCAGCAGGGTATGAAATAGGAAAATCCAGGTGATTACAGCCTCCACGTATGTACATAAATACATCTCTATATTTACAGAGACACATAAAGACTAACGAGCCCATTCCAGAACTTGGACCATAATCATGTGAAGTAAATCCCTCTTAGGGTATATGAAAGTGTCCATCAGTCTTTGTGTTCCTCGCTGCATCTGTATTCATCTTCTGTAAGTGATGCTGTGCTGCTGGAGGATATTCTACTTACAAAAATGAATCTAAAATTTTGTTTCTGTTGGATTCTGTAGGAAAAGAAATAAAAATAAATGCCACCTATGGAAGGAATATCTGGGGAAGGTAATCTCTGGTGAGTAATGTAAGAACTTGCTACTCTAAAGCATTTGTATGAGAAGGCTGTTGTTTAACATCTTTACCATCTTTTCTTTACAGCACTGCTGTGTTCGGGATGCTGCCCTCTTCTTTGTCGCAGGTCAGTGACAAAAGGCTGTGTCCCTTTCCTATTCCTGCCTCCAGACTCTCCTTCTGCCCGTGACGTAGATAGATGGGGCTAATGATGAAGTCTCTGCCACATGGACACTCTACCAGAGGCCTGTGAGCTCCTTGCAGGAGAACTGTGGTAGAAGGATGAGGAGACCAGTGGTGATGGCCTTCACCCGTCTTCCCTCTGCGGGCCATCAATGTGAAAGGCATGGCAGGGATCAAATCCCATTAATAAATTGTGTGCTTTCTGCCCTGGGCTGACACAAGAGCTGTGTGATGAAGATGTGTTTGTGACCTAACCTAGTGGTTCCTGTGAAGTTGGAGAGACACTGCTGGGAACAGGAGGCTTACCTTGTTCTCCCGGCTGCGTAGCCCATTGCTGGTATTGATGATACAGTCTTTGTTGGTACCCTTCTGCAATGAACACATGAAATTTTGGGTCAGGAAATGGATTGTTTCCTTTTTTCCTGCTCTCAGGGAGGAGCTGTGCCCTGCCAGACCCACCATGTGTGACCCCTTTTCCTAAGGAGGTGGCTTCAAGAGAAGTTCATGGCCAGGCCAGTCTGTGGTGGGAATTACTGCTCCCACTGATGGCTCACTAGCATCTGGACCAAGAGCCACTCTCTCTCCCAATTTATCAGAGACCAGCAGAATTTTAATCATTAACGTTTTGAATACAGACATGGTATAGGGCCTATGGCTGGATAGGCAAAGCACTGCACAGAGTTGGGTGTTTGTGAGCAAGGTAAAGGGACAAAAGTAGTAAAAGAGGAAAACTGTAGTGTTACCTCAGTGAGCTTTAATTTGGGGGAGCTGGCTGTATCCTTCTTCAGCAAGATGTGTAAAACTGCATCATGAATGGAGAGGAAAAACATGGACGGCTTAATCTCCTCATCAAAAAATTCGCACCTCTCCAGCTTCTCCAGGAAGCCCTCTGCAGGGGAACAAAAACAAAGTGTAAAAGTCACTTGCAGGCCTTGAAAATGAAGTATCCTCCACATGTCCACTGAGTGAATGCAGGGCTGTCTGACAAAATGCACAGTTTCATTTATTAGAGCAGACATTAGAGACGTGGAGAGGGTGGGGCGCCAACCCCATGGGCCCTGCCCTGCTTGATGCAGGGCAGGAGGGAAGAGGGGCCTGGCTCTCATCTAACCCAGGCTGCCCGAGATAGGGGCAGCATGGAGATGGAGCCATCGTTATCCAGCTCTGGGAGGTAAAACTGGGAATTGGAATAATTTTTGGGGGAAATGTGAGTACTCACCGTGTGCCCCTGCAATGTAAATGTCGATGTCGATCCGGATAAATTCTTTCAATGTCTGTTAAACAGCAAACAGGCACCATTTAGATAGTGATACATTTGCTGATAGCAGCCATTACAGCAATTAACCAGAGCAATTTAAGGCATTGATTGTATTTGAATAATGGCAAAGAGCTCTGCACCTGGAGGCAGAACAGTCTCTTCAGTGGCAGAGGACAGGGAGGACTGGTTGTTTTGGGGAGGGACAGTACTTAGTACATTCCACCCCCAGTGAAAAAGATGATCTCTCATAAACTGCATGGCTTTATTGTACCTACTTCACACATGATGAAAGTGAGCTTCTGGGGAGACTTTTCTAACTAGGAATTTCAGCAGAACTCCTGTTCCTGTTGCATGCACACATTTAGTTCCTATGAAAATAGATTAACCCAGCTAATGTGGATCTAGATAGTTAACTTTAGCTATTGCTGTTGGAAAATGTTGTCCTTATTGCTCTGCTCAAGGTTGCCTTGGAAAGCGAGAGCAGGAGCAGAAATGAAACTCTGGTGCTCCAACTCCTGACCCCATGTTTAAAGCCATATTTCATAGGTGCTTTCTGTAAAACTTCCCAAAACCTTACCAGCTGAAGAAAGGGTGCCAGAGCCAACAATTTAATTCCAAGAAAATTTAGATTAATTATTTAATCAGTTTCTGTGGAAGATGTAGATTCTAGCTCACATGAACTCAAAGGTTGCCACTGACTTTCCAGTCCATATAGAAATACCTCTATGAAGCACATGGCCGCATTTATGTTTTTCTTTTATACGATTGCTGTCTGTCTCGGGAATAAAAATTACCTTTTGAAGGACTCTCATGGCAGAAAAATCAAGGAAGGAGACTGCTGAGAAATCCAGCACAATGCTGTGGATGTTGACCTGGGGCACGGTGATGCCGGGGGGCAGGTCGGAGCTCCAGTTGATCCGAATGGGCAGGTCTGTCATGCTGGTGGGCTGGTCCAGCTCCTCTATCCTGTTGTTGTCTAACTCTTCATCGGACTCGTGCGTTTGGTTAGCCATGCAAATCAAGCCTTTCTGCATTGGCAGAGGAAAGTACCACAGTTACTGCTTCTGTCTGAGACCCAGCCGGGTTGGAGCACGTCTTAAGGGTGAGAGTGGTGGCAACACGAAGCTGGTGAGCCCATGAGATGGAGCAGGACCCACCAGCACTTTACACCAGAAAAAGTTCTGCCTCTCCCTCATCTGGGGGAGTGTGGAAATGTTGGCTTTCCTCTAACCAATCATTTAATTGTCATCATAATCCGTTAATGATTGTCTTTTATTTTCCACAAGAATTTATTGTTCCCTCAAGTCAGCGATCAGATACACTTTGATTCAGTAGATTTGGAACAAGCCAACGAAAAGCATGCAGGATTTGTGACTGTGAGAGCCATTTAAAACCTTATTTTTGAAGTGTGTTTATGTCATGAGGTAGTGACTTGCAGAATAGCGTGTCTAATTAGGACAGGAGGCCGTGACTGGGGAATAGCACGGCTAATTAGGACAGGAGGCTGTGAATGCTCCTCTGCACTTCAAGCCAGGGAGCTGGTTGCTTAATTCCCCAGGGTCTTGCCTCTTTTTTCCCACCCTGTCTGCAGCAGGTGGAGCTGCCTTACGTACGGGTGTCACTTGAAGCTCTCCTTTCTTCAGCATCTTTTTGATTTTCCGCAGAGCCTTATTGCGTTTCCTCAGGACTCTAAGCGGGTTGAAGCCAACCTGCAGAAACAGCACTTTAGTTCTTTAGGTTTAGCCCAAAATTCCAGTAACATATCAAATAATCATGATGGTGAGGATTTAGGGGGGAAAACAAACAAACAAACAAAACAAACAAAACAAACAAACAAACAAAAAACCCTCTTGAATAATGACACAAGTAAAAATAAATGAGCAAATATCCTTAGCTGAATCAATTATGAAGCCTTAAGTTTATGGCATAGAGCTTTTTTATGGAAGGTATTGTTTTATATTTATTTACTACATTTGAATTTTACTACCTTTAAACATTTTAGTAATGTCTTTTTGAGCTGTTTTTCTCCAAAAACCAGCTGCCTTTGGTGCAGCTGCTTGCCAGGGTCTCTCATCTGCCTCTCTCTGTTATTCCAGATGAGTGCCCAGGCTGCTGCCTCCTTGCCCTGCCAGGAGGCCCTGGTGCCACTGTGTCCCCGTCCACACGAGGGTGCTCCTCAGTGGGGTCACACTGGTGTGGCTGGGAACAGGCTCAGGCCAGGAGCTGTCCCTGACTGGTGCCTTTGGTGCCTTGCCAGTTGGCATCTCCTGGGGCAAAGCCCCAGAGGAAGGACACAGCATCTCATGCAGCTCTTCTTTACAGTCATGATGAGCATGGTTTGGACTTGATGCTACCTACCACTGTTCACCAACAAACCCTTTTTTCCAGTCGGGAAGACATCTACACTAGCATGGGTTGCAATAGAGCATGATGATGCTGTAGCACAAGGCAGCAGCCCCAGCAAGCTGGTAAATTGCTGGCTAGCCCTGAGCTTGTCTTACTCATCTGTGTTATGAGATGGTCACCCAGGCTATCAAGCTCACAGATTTTATATATGCTCTGTGCCACCTGACAGCAGTGTGGATTTTGACCCTCTTTAACAAAATTAGAAGGGCAGGTATATCAGACTAATAAGGGCTACAAAAATACTACATTCCTGTAAGACTTCTGAGCTTGTGACTGGAGGAGAGAGGTTTTAGAAGTGCCTGTGTTTGTTTGAAAAGGAAAAGAAAGAGAGAGGCATGGGACTTCACAACCCTCAGGAAAAAAAAATCCTTCAGACTTTTCTGACATGAAAGCCAAGGTCATAGAAACCCAAATGTGCTGGATTTCCTCATCCCTGTGCCAGTTTCAGTCCCTCACATGGAGAATGAGCCACTCATTGCTACTGCTCAGCATAGCCACTGCCTATCTGTTCCCCACAGAAGCAGCAGTCGGGGATGGCTGCGGGTGCCAGATGGGCTCAGGCAGCCCAGGGCTGGTGGGCATCTCCGGCACAGGCAGGGCTCAGCATCTCGTGCTGGTTGCAGGAAAGCAGGGTGATTTCATTCAGCTTTTGTTCTGTTTGCTGCAATTAAGTTCTTCAGGGCAAGGTGAATAAACTAGCATTTATTGGGTGTAAATAATATAAATAAAATAATGCTCTTTATATTTTCTGCTTTCCCAGTAGGTTTTCTAAAGGACTTAAAAGCATGTATATACATTGCTATGGTAAAAGTTCAGCACCAATCAGGCTGTTCTCTTTCTCAGGGGTATGTATGTACACATGGAACTACAGCAGTGAATAATTCATGAAAATCATCTCTGAACTATGAACAGACTGCATAGTTATGGGGAAATTGTATTCAACCTTAATGTGTCACATAATTCATCTGTTCAAATTGACTGCCCCAGGCACTTACAGCAGTGATGAGTTTCTCTTTGAAGAATTCAATATTAGCAAAGAAGATAGGAGATGAGCATCTGAAAATCTTCACTCCCTCTGGCTCATAGATCTGCAACACGGAGAAAAGGTATCAGTAACAATGTCTGGTACAGAAAGGCAGATGCAGCAGGTAATAAAAGAAGCATGAGGTTTCTTACGTCAGTGTAATCCTTCCTGTTCCTGTAGATGTTACTTCTCCCAATGTTGGCCAAAATGGTGCAGCTCGGGCTGCAAACAAACACAGGTGGTTATTTGTACCCCATGTTGAAACCTAGAGGAAGGGGCAGCTGGGGTTGCCCTCAGTTTGCTGCCTGGTTCTCCAAGGGTGAAAACCTTCTTTGCAAAGCTCAGCCCCTGCCTCTGGTGGCCATGCCCTGAGCACAGCTGCAGCTCTGGCTGCCCTAGTGAAATCAGCCAAGCATGGAGCTGTGCTGGATGAGCAGAGAAATGTCTGAAAGATTTAATTCAGAAGGGAAGATGCTGACAGGAGGCAGCCCTATTGCTGCCTGGTCTGAACTTCACGCTAGTGAGCAGCCATCTGCATGGCTTCTGGCCAGAGCAAGACCTGCATCCCCCCGACCTGCTGGGCAGCTCACACAGGGTGCCTCTGTCCCTGCGTGTGCTCACCCCTGTAAGGCAGCCCCCTGTCTGGCCTGTAATGGCATGTACATTCACACTGAAGTAGCCAGTGTTGATATTCCTTTTTTTTTTTTTTTTCTTTTTTCTTTTTCTTGCAGGTTTAGCCTATTTTTTGGTGGTGTTTTGCATGCATAGAGCTACAAGCAATTCTTTCCTCACAAACACCACTGGCCAGATATTTTTGGGCACCTCAGTGCATGTTTCCACTGAGATTTGCAGCACCAGTAAAGATGGAAATGTTATTTTTCAGACGTGCAAAAGCTGGCCACCATCACTCCGCCTCGCCAAGAGCTCAGCACTGCCTAGCAGTGGTGGTCCCATGCTCCACAGACAAGCAAAGGTCCTGGAAAAGGATCCAACATTCAGGGATTTCTGCACGACTGGTTTGCCCAAACATACTTGCTGGTCTTCTCTGCACAGGGGGAGTTAATTTGTAACAGGAGGCCCTGAGATGTTTTATCACCGTGTCCAAGCACTCACAACTGGGAGCGGATCACCACGGTCAGCAGCTCGAACGCCACGGCAGTTGCCAGCCCAATATCCAGGCCAAGGAAAACGGCGGCTAAGAAAGTCACCACCCAGATCACCTGCAAGGAGCAGAAGGACATCAGCGATCATGAGTGTGATGAGGACCAGGATCGTGAGCCCCAAGTGAGAGAGCAGCAACCTCTGAACTGCTTTCTCTGATCTGGTACAGGATGTCCATTTTTTTGTTATTATTATTATTATTATTATTTTAAATGATTTCGTCTTTCATAGCTGCTTATCTTGTAAAATAGGGCTGCACTCACCAACAATCACCAGAAAGTAATTCTAGAGACAACAGTTTCTGTACAACATATTTGAAGGATCGGAATAATAAAAATGTGAATCTTTCATAGGTGGTTCACCAAATGCTCATTACAAATCCAAGAGAAGCGCAAGGTTAAAAGTAAATTGGTGTCCTGGTGAAGCTGAGAGTTGTAAATATGCCTCGTACAGCAAGACAGACAAATTTAGCTGCCGTGAATGTACTTGACTGATAAACACAAATTACTGGATAATAATGAGTATTTTAACTGCAGATCTCAAAGCACATTTTCATCTGGAAAATGACTATTTTGCAGCTCAGAAACTGGAGGTCTGATTCAGAAACACAAAGAACTGACAGATGAGAAAGGCAAGAGACCATCTTCTGAGAGGTAAGAGGTCCTGTCCTGCAGCCACGAGCTTTACTCTTGGGAGTAAATCCTTCCAGCCATGGTCTGCACTTGCTTTTTGTGTATTACCTTCCACCTGTTGTGCTACATGAGTTTATGAAAGGGAGAAAATGTTCTTGTAGTAAATGCAGCATATATTTAGACTTTTTTTTTTTTTTTTTTTTAAACTTTCTTTCTATGTTTGAGTTTATATAAGGAACTGTTTTTTGATGAAATGGTTGAAAATGGATGTCTCCTAGAGAGATGAGCAGACAGAATTGACTCAGGATAGCTGGGACACAATGAAAAACATGAGCAAGGGGTGCAAGAATAAAAAAGGCATGCTATTGTTGTCCTTTCCATGTAGAGAAGCAAGGCAGCTGTAAAAATAAAGATGACCTTTAAGAGCATTTGCATAAGAGGTGACTTTTCCATAGTGCTTCATTCCTGATTGCTTGTGGGACTCTACTTACACAGTCATATTTGTCCTTCCTCCACAGGACACCCACTTCCTTGAATTGCATGAGCATTCCTTTCAAGTTGCCCAGAGCCAAAGCTGCAAGGACTGACTGTTAAGAAGAGCAAAATGCATACTGAATTTTAAAGCATGCAAAGCACATATTGAACATTTAACCTTAAAACCTTATACAAATAGGGCCAAAATGCAACTCCTCCCAGTGTATCACTGCTGCGAGTCGGGATGCCCTGTCCATCACGCTGGTACCTCCCTAGCTGTGGTGCAGCACAGGTGCCTGACTTGGGGCTGCAAATCCCACTTACTTTTGGCACCTAAAAGCAGGTGCTCTGATGTCTGGTGTGTGGGCACCTCCATTCCCTTTGACCACATGTCGTGGTTCTGCCTGTCATAATATGGGAGAAATAGCCTAGTTTTGCAAAACCCTGTTCAGCTCCCACTGAAGTCTGTGACCATTCCCAGTGCCTCCTAGAGCAGCCCTAGGTTTGGCAAGCAGGAGGAAGCACGAAGTAAGGCAAGTGAATACCTTCTGTAATGGTGCCAGGAGAAACCCGATGGCCAAGATGACAATCAAGACGATGAATGCTGAGATAATACCAGCAATCTGCAAGAGGGAACAATTCCACCATGAATAAGTGCTCAAAGGCATTAGGGTCAGCAGTGAAAAAAGAGACCTTTCTCACATTAAAAGCCATCATTACCCATTGTATTCTTTACCTGTGTTTTGCCTCCCGTGCTCTCCTGCACACCTGATCTTGACAAAGCTGTACTGGAGGCAAATCCTTTGAATGCTCCACCAACGATATTACCCAGTCCAAAAGCAATTAGTTCCTGGAATAAAAACCAAAAAGACTGTTCTTAAAAGCTAGTCTGTGATGGTTATTCACAAGAAAAGCATTCCAAAAATGACTTACTTCCCACTGACAAATGCACAGTACTGACCTCTGTGTCATTGACCTACCTGGTTGCCATCTATCGGGTAGTCGTGCTTGATGGAATACACTTTAGCCACGGAGAAGGCTACTGCAAACGCAACGATTGCAATGGAAATGCTGTCACCGATACACTTCTGGAGGATGCCTATATCAGGTGCAACAGGAGCTTGAAATCTGGAAGACAAAAATCTCTGCTCTTTAAGGATGTGCCTGGGGAGACAGTTTGCCAAGCAAGTGGGCAAGGCAGCGATCCAGCTCATGCAGTTTTAGCTGAGTGCCTTGGAGAGGTGAGACACATAATTGCAGATCTGAACCCTGTAAAGCTCTGGGGGATCCTGGATTGGGACTGGGACTCTCTTTGTCTGCACTCATCTCAAGTGGTGTCTCTGTGGGTTACCATTTACTTGGACAGGACCAGCCACAGTTTATCTTGGCTGAAGTGCGTGCATGGTTCTGCCTTCTAATTACACATAGATTTAAAAAATCCCTGTGTGATTCACTGAAGCACTTTACACAGCTAAACAAACATTTACTAAGTCAGGTTAGCCTCTCTGCTATATGCTTTAGTGTTGCCATGTCCTGCTCCTTTGCTCAGGGCCTTCTGCAGATCCTGGGGGGAATTCCTCTCTGCTATTTTTTTTTTTTCTTTTTCCAGTGAACTGGTATCTGAAGAGTGGAGACTCCTGAGCAGAATTAGCTGTTCCTCTGCAAACTTCATCTACTAACAGCCCTCGGGCTACAAGTGCTGAGTGCCCTGGTGAGTAAATGGCTGCAGTCTGATGTCCTAGTAAATGCCTTCCTCCCTCCTTTAAACTTAATGCATGTTTGTTAAGTCTTTATGCCAAAATTCTGGCATACCTGGATATATTCTATATACCACATATACTCTACATATGGATATATAATCTATATGTGGATATACTCCCAGAGGAGCGTACATCGAGGCCTTGTGAGGGTAATGCTGCCAGGGGAAAGCTCATGACTGGTCACAGGGGACAGGGGACCAACAGGAGATCTGCGTGGGGTCATCGTGGCCTCCCAGGGCTGGTGGTGGCTGCTGAACCATGGGCATACTTAGGGGGAAATGCAGGGGTTCAGGTGTGCTCAGTAAAAGGGGCATGTATCAAAATCCTGCTCAGCAGCTTGGGAAATGAAGCATGAGATTATTTCATGCCACAGTTTCAGGAAAGAAAAATCATTCCTTGTTGCACAGATGTGCTACAGTAAGTAACTTTTATCTATTCAGAATGGGTCCTAATATTGTTGAGAGCAAACTCTTTATTTACCTGCTGAAAGAAGATGAAGTAAGTGATTCTGATCATAAAATAGAGCCAAAATGATTTAGCCCTGACAAAATAGAGAGAACATTTTGCTCCATTAGTAAATTGTAAAGAAATAACTTACCCTTCTTCTAGCTCTCCAACAACAGCTACATTAAATCTTTTTTCAAATTCGACAAAATAGGAAATCAGTGCTGCTAAGACTGTCTGAAACATAAAACCCAATTCCATTAGGAACATTCAAATAAAAGTATGGAGAAACCATTAAGAAACATTTCCTTCCCTCTCCCAGACACTCTTCAGCCTCATCACCAGCAGCAGGATAGTGCCCTAAGCCTGCACTTCCATTTCATGTTCATATGTGATTCCTGAATAACTTTATAGGCATGGCTTTACAGTCATAAACCCTACAGAGAGCACATCAGAGTATCTCACTGATATAAAACTAATAGAAAATAGAAAACTAAAAGAAAACAGGTGGGGAGGGAGCCGCCCTGTTGAGGTTTCCCCCACCCCGCTGCAGCTTGGGGCAGTTTGTTCCCTCTGCTGCTGGTGAACAAAGCTAGCCAGCTAGAGGGCTGCTCCCCACATCGCTGTAGTGATGGAGTGATCACAAAATCGAAGAGGGGTGACCATTACCACAATCAGCTCGATGGGGATGGGAGCTGGTAACTTCGCTTTGTAGCGGTCGTTCAACTCTTTCACCACAAACACGATCAGCAGGACAAGAAGGGAGGTGACGAGGTCGGCGATGTTTGTGTCTTTGATCTGGCTGAACACACTCTCCAGAGTCTGCAAAATCAATAAGAAACGTGGTGCTTTTCAAGTAATAATGCCTTGACACAGCAGTGTTATCCTTTCCAGAAATGCCTGTACCTAAACCGCCATAAGCACTGTGGGGTTGAGATTTACTTCTGGTGTACCGTGGAGGTTGCAAGCCCTGATGAATGCACACACACATCCATGAAAGGCCCTTTGCAATGGCTCTCATCCCTCTCCTTCTGGGCTGTCCCCTCTTCTACCTCCTTTCTCATCCAACAGCCCTCAAGGAGTCATACACACATTAGATAAATAAAATATTGGTCCAGTTAAAAGGACTAATTAAATGTTTGAGCCAAAGTTGAACACAAAGTTAAAATATGCTAACACAATAGAAAACACTATCTAACTAGCCCAACAGGGTGTGATTTGGTCTCTGGTGAGAAATTTAAAGATCTGTCATATACTGATAACACATCTTTTATATTTTTCTCCTGTGTTTCCTCCTGCATGGCTCTTTGTTTGCTCAGGTATGTTATTGCTGCCTAGTGGCACACAGTCAGGCATACACCACAGGTTCCCATAATATTAACAAGTGCTGAACAGCTAGCACTTACATAGATGATGCCAAATGGTACATTATATCCAGGGACAGGCAGCTGAAGCATGAACTTCAGCTGGGACACCAGAACATGGATGGCTGCAGCAGTCGTGAAACCACTGATTAATGAATGTGATAAATAAATGACGATGAATCCAAACTGGAGAATTCCCAGAAGCAACTGAAATGCAAAATGACCATGCATTAGTGTGATTCACTCATGCTTTTAAGCAATAAATGTATTAAATAGGAACAGATTTTCACCTAATCCTGTACATCCAGGGACTGAGGAAAATACTGTCACCAGACTGGCAATAAAGGTTGCGACTTAGCAACAGGGGGCATAAGTCTTATAGGAGTAATTGCTACAGCAGTTAAAACCTATTATTTTTATTTTATAGCTAAAATAAATCTTCTTTAGTCTTAGGGTTTTCAGTAGCTGTGTTTTTACTTGGTACCTGTGCTTCATGAAGTATGAACATATAAATATATTAGGAAGGAATTAATTTTAGGAATTTTAGGTCTGGGCAAAACCAGTAATTTTACAACATGAATCAGTGTGTGGCAATGGGAAGCAGACAGACATGTCCTCATCAGTACGCCAGGGTAAGATACATGGGAATGGGAAGAGAATTATTTCTGTAACTGCTCTGGCAGAAAGCAGAGGATGGCCAGTCACCATCCATCTGTTTACATAAGTGCATGTAGACGAATGCGGGCAGACACACATATATTTACCAACCTGGATGATCCCAGAAAGGAAGGTTACAGATGCAGCTACCATCACCCGCTCTTCATCTATGATTGAGGTGTTGGTGGAATTGTCATTTCCAGTACTGCTATCGGGGACCAGCCTGACGACAACTCCTCCCACCATCAGGCTCAGGACAGGGAAGGGACCTGCACACAAGGCATGCATTAGACCCAAAAATCCAGCCTGCAAGTTCTTTGGCAACGAGGGCGGTCAGTGTGCCTGAACTTACCCACTGAGATGTGCCGGGATGTGCCAAAGACAAAATAGACCAGGACTGGGAAGAATGCCGCGTAGAGCCCATAACCAGGAGGGACATTCACCAGCAAGGCGAATGCAAGACCTGTAAGGACAGACAGCGGGGTGGGGAGGTATGTGTGGCAGGCTGGAGCCAGCAGCCTCCTTCCAGCCAGCTGAGCTGGAGCAGATGTTCCCCAGAGCTGTTACCTTGCAGCACGGACACCAGCCCCGTGTTGATGCCAGAGATGATATCGCTGAGGATCCACTCCCTGAAGCGGTACGCCGGCAGCCACGAGACGATGGGAAAAAAACGCAAGGCAATTTTTTTGGCCTTTTGCCGGGAGCAACTGTAAAGACACAAGAGGACATAGGTCTCTGGGTGAACGTCCCAGCTGAATCTGAGTCTCAGCACACCAGGATGTGCTCCCTATCTTTGGAGGGGAATGACAGGAGAAGGATTGAGGTTTGGCTTGCCAGAGGTCAAAGTCTCGCCAGACACAGCCCTGAGCAACCTGCACAGTCAGCTCTGCTTCCAGCAAGGGGCTGGATGTGGTGACCTCCAGAGGTCCCCTCCAACAGAGACATGGTGAGTCTATGCTGCCAAGTGCCCAGGAAAAGACAAGCTGCCTGGGATACAACTGTAGGAAGACCTTTAAGGGTAATAGCAGCTAAAAATATTTAGAAAATTCTGACTGTGCATATGGTAAATCAGTTTTCATTTGCTTTATTGGAATCTGAAACAAAAGGTGTCAGAATGGACTTCATGCTATCTGAGAGCTGCAGTCCAGGTTGTTTCTTAGATCCATATTAAAGAAAGAAACCTTCTTACCGAAAATACAGTTTCAGGTTATCCCAAAAGTTTTTATGGTATCTGTGCAATTTCTCATGCTCTTCATCAAACAAGTTCTCCGAGTACACTGGTCTGGCTACGATATAGTGGTTGCCTACAGGTTCAACCATTTCTCCTGAAAGGGTGAGGATGGGGACTGTTGTGTGCCTCTCTTTGTCGTTAGTCAATTAAAAACCTGAAATGAAGTACAAAATTAGCTCCCTATGTTCTGTGGGGTGAGTAGCCATAGCATAGATGAGTGAGCTCCAAACTGAGCGTTGCCACCTTTGAAGATCAAAAGAGAGATGGCTGAGAGATACCCGCTTCATTTGGCCAAGGTGAACTCCTGCCCTTCTCCTCCCACTGCAGGGCAGTGTTTCACTGGAGCATGAAACATTCCTTTCTAAAGATGCAGCCAAAAAGTGGACAAGATGGATTTTGAGTTAGTTTATCTATGAGTCGGCTGTCTACAGCTGATAACTATCTCTCTCAAGGGGACTAATCTCTTAAGGAACCAACAAGCAGATCCCAAATATTTTGTCTCTGTGGCACAGTGAAGAAGCACTGAGCCTGGACAGGAAGGTTGGGAGCTGAAAGCCACCACAAATCCAAGGGGAAAAGGCAGAGCCAAGGCAGGGCTCAGCCATTCCCTCCTCGACTCAGAGACAGGGTTCAATCTTTTGGCTTGTGTCTGAGTGTTGGGAACTCAGCAGTAAAAACGTGTATTTCATGCTCACAAACAACTGTTGCAATGTCTGACCTAAATATGGCTTTCTGCCTTGTCCCACCCCGCATTGACAAGTTTGTGCTGAATAGAGGCTTTCCTCCGTCACTCCAGAAGCGACCCCCAAAGCTCGCATTGCACACAAAGAGATTTAAGATTCACTGCATTCGTACCATGGGGTATTTTTCAGCAACTCCTTGACTCCATTGCTGTGCTGCCCACTGTGCTCTGCTATGTTTCTCTCAGTGCCTTGCATTCTTCCTATGTTAAAGGCACCTAATAACATTTATTTCTATTGTAGTCACCATTAAATATTTAATACAGTACTAGTCCTAGACAGCAACAGTGGGACTTGCTCTTGGGAGCCTCAATACCATGACAATAAGTCATTTCTCTTTGTTTTCTCTTCCTTATCATAAATGTTCCTTATGCCTTGCTGCTTGTTGGTCTTGCAAGCTGATTTACACCAAAACACCCCACATGCAATTCTAATTTCCACTTGTGTGTACAAAATATTTGGAGGCACCAGGACATATTTTCAAGTGGCACAAAGTGCTTTGCATTGTTATGAACAGACAGAAAGCTGTTTATCTGTAACAATTTTTGCATTAAAATGTAAATCCCATCCTGAAACTCACTGCTTTGCTATAGCTCGGAGTGTTATTGACCTACTTCAAATAATCTCACTTTTAGCTTTCTCTTAGTTTATTCTGAGGAAATTCATGAATGTAAAGAGGTCCAAACAACATCAGATGAACCTCTTAGATATGTTAAATTTTTTGTGGATATATTATTTTGCCATAGAAGATTCACTATTTAGGCAATGTTTTAAACATTTGTAATGTAAAAAAAAAAAAAAAAAAAAAAGATCTGTAATATTTTCCAAACACAGGCAAGTAATTATTCTATGAGGTTAATATTCAAAATCTAAGGTTGTTCAAGACCTTGACCCAAAGCATGTTAAAATCAGCCAGAGAAATCACACTCCAATCCTATAATTGCACTTTACTGTCCTTCTCATCTGATGCTGATGGAATTGAAATGAAAAACTTGGTTGATTTTGTTCTTTCTCTTGTAAGTCTTGATGTATATAGAATTTCAGAAAGAAGTTTTATCTGTCAGTTAGGATTTCAGGAAGGGGTTTTATCGGTCAAAGACTTTAGAATTGCTGTTTCTTACTCTGAGTATCAGTCCTTTACACTTCAAATCACAGCGAAGGGTATTATCAAAAGCCCTGCTAAATAGTTTTGCTCATTACTTTGTAGGGCATAAGATGTACTATTTGTACCCTTTGAAATGGTCATAAGCCATAAAAATAAAAGAAGCATGTGGGTTACTCTTTCATTTCAAATTTTCTCCAGTTCTGCAGCTGTTGTAGCTTTTGTGAATGCTTCACTTGTCTCCCCTGTGCCTTGCCCAGCCTTGATCCTTTCCTCAGACCAAATTTAATGCCCCCATCTCAGGAAACATACAATATGCCTCTGTAGAACTCTAAATCTTCTTTGGTTTATCAGTGCTTGTGTTGTTGAAAGCATAAGTATTTTGCATGTGTTTTTTTTTGTTTGTTTGTTTTTTTTTTTTTGTTTTTTGTTTTTTTTTTTTTTTTTTCCTGATAGAAACCCCATTTTACCAGCTAGCTTTGATGGGTTGCTTAGCACTGCAAAAGGAGCCCTGGATTCTCACCCTGAGGGTCTCATCCAGCTGAATGATGTGTGAAGCATGGGTCTGCTTCAAAGACCATAGTGCCATGTGGCATTATCCAAATTAAGTTTAACCCAGCAAGGTTGAGTGCCTGAAGTGCAGAAGAAGGTGCCTTCAGCCTGTTTCCTGGCAGGGTAGATGAGACCTTATGGATTACCACCCTACCACAGCTAGATGACCACTGCTGCTAGTTGCTCTCGAGCTTTTCTCATCTTGTTCCCTTTTCCATGGGCTCTGCCAACAGCTATCAGCTGCCATAACTTCGGTCAGTATTGCTTTCTTCTTTCTCATTCTCATTTTCCTCACATCTATATTTAGACATATAGGATCCCCTTTGCATGGGCAGTTTTGGGGCTGTCTGCACCATTACTTATTTTAGGTATTTAAGGGAAAACAGGAATATTGTGGAAAGTACCAGTATAGTGGAGACTAAGATCCTCTGCAAATCCCGTGATAGAGATATCTGTACTCCAGTGATCCCCACTGTCTTCCCAGTATGCTCCCATCATAAAGTCCTTGGAATTCTTGTGGGAAGGTGGCCAATCTCTCACACATAAAAGGCTCCAACTCCCCTGCTAATCTCCACATTTGTGAACCATTGGTAATACATATTTTGATGTATGTCATTTTGTTGAGCAGATTAACAAAGCCATACTTTTCCCCCTTACTTAATTTATCCTAAATATTGACTAAGAAACACACACAAAAAAGTGATAACTTTAACAGAATAATTAAATGTTAACACAACTTGTCTCACTTTTCAGTGAGATACACACAACCTCTGTTTTTCTATAATATAAATGTTTAAAAAAATAATCCATGAGGGAGCCTTTCACATTTTACAAGAAATATTTCATTTATAAGCATTACTTCCCATATCCCATATCCAGACTGGCAAGTGAAAATCCTACCTGATGTGTCTTCTGTGAACCTCTTCAGAAGAATCCGCACAAAGAAAATATAGAAAAAGATAACCTTGAAATTTTCTGAGGCAGTACAGGTATCTTGTGCTGTCCTTCATTTCAGAACCTCCCTAAATACTGCCAGCATTTTAATAACTAACTTCAGTTAACTTTTACAAGAAAAGGAAGATTTCACTGTGGCCTTGACCATTGAGTCCACTCTCAGGAGGGATGATAAGAGTCATTTCTTAAAGTTCTCTGGGATATTGCTTAACTTTGTTTGGAAAACTGCTCCTGATTGGTCTGCAGAGATTAATGCAGGAAAATAGAGATGAATCAGGATCGTCTGTTGCAATGCTTTGCTGTGCATCTGCCAGAGCTCTGCTGGGTGTAGTAGGAAGCGGTGACCAGAGCCTAGGTATGGCACCCTGCATTTCTTAAAGAGTGACCTGGTGGTAAGCAAGATGGGACTGCTGGGTGTGGTAGCCATGGACAAGGTGTGTCCTCTGAACCTTTCTCCCAAGCACTATAAGGGATTCGACATCACCCTTCCAGGAGCAATTCTGGAGTGCTTAGGTCCTTATCAAATATAGCCATGACAGGGCTTTCAAAGGCCAGCTGTGAGGCGGTGGCTCTGATGGCTGCGGCACCCCGTAACAGCTGGTGGAAAGGTGCAGGCTGTGTGTGCAGCTGAGTGTTGGGGCACAAACGTGGTATAAGTGGGTTGGATGGCCCTATGGGATCCTGCTCCCCTTCACCGCCTGTAGAGGAACTGAGTGGTCCTCCCTAGGCCAAAGTGAGTCTTTGTATACATTTCTGTGAGGTACCCAAAACCACTTCAGGAGATACATGAAATAACATTCCAGTGTTTCACTGTACAACTCCAGTAGTAGGTACCTGTGCTCAGGTCATCAGTATACCCTCAGTGCTGAGGTGCTGAGGACACCTTAGCATCAAATTTTCCTGATGAAAACCATCCTTGGGACCCTTTCCTTAGGTCACGCTGCCACAAACGCCTGCGCACTTCAGCAATTGATACCTGTAATGTCCACAGATGGCCATAGGGTGCTAAACTCCTCAGGGAACTCCTCTGGTCTGGAAACCAGAGCTTGTCTTAGGCTTTGGGAGTTTGAAATCACAGATGCTGCCCCTGAAGGAACAGGTTCCATGTTTTGGTGAGGGGCATGGTGTGAGGAAGGGCATGGTGTGAGGGAGGGCAGACTACGTGTGCTCCTGAGGCACAGCCAGGCACAGGAGTCTAGGGAGAGGCATAGCAGCAGCAGCATGAGGTGCTGCTCTCAGATGGTTTGTACATATTTCAGTCAATGATTAAGCCAAGAAATAATGGAGTGAGCAGAACCCCAGTACCCATCCCCACAAGGTGTGTGTCTGTTTGCTTGTGCAATCAGGATTTCTTTTCCTGTGCTCTAGCCCATGGCTCTGGGCTCTCTGAGGCTCTTTATAGCCCTCGGGTGCTTTTGAAAGTTTAAGCTACATTTCCAACCAAGACCCTAAGCTCTTCTACTCAGTAAAGATCCCAGGTCACTTCCTGAACCTGAGAGTGCCTTCCCTTTGACTGCACACCCCTGCTTTTGATAACTGCTGAAAGGCTTAAGGGATTTGCTGCAGTTTGTAAAACTGCCACAGAAAGGACATTTACCCTAAAAACAACAATCATTGAAAAGATTCAGAACAGCTGAAACCATAAAATAATGAAACACATTTTGACCTCATGCCTTGTCAAAGTGCAGGTATAATGTGGTCACAGAAGTGCTTTAAACCCAGTTTGAAGTCTTCAAGGTATTCTTAAGTCTCTGTATTCAGAGTACGTTACAAGAAGCTGCAATTTGAACAGCAGGACAACTTTTTGAGGACTAGGCTTAAGTGCAGGAGGGCTCTTAGCTCTGAGAGTCTTGTCCTCAGCTTCATCAGGGCCACCTGTAAGTGCTTTACTCTTGGAGTGCTTCCAGAAACTCACTCAAGCAATAAGGTCTTCACTACATGGAGTGACAAACAGAATAAAAACCTTGGCCTTTTTTGTTGGCAGCAATAATGTTAAGAACACAATTTTCTCTTAATGGTGTAGGAGAGGTTTTGTGCACAAGGGTCATGCAGAAGATGGGTTGCCTCTGTCCCACCTTGCACAAATTTGGCTGTGCAAAGTCCTGGTGGCTTTATGCTGGGTGCTGAAACACCAGCTAAACACCATAGCCAGTTGGAAAAGTGTGGCCTTTTCTGCCAAGAAAGAGCAGAAGAGGAGGAAACAAAAATTTCTCATTGCTCTATGTCTCTCAGGCAGCCCCAGAAATGTGAAGAGTTGAATGCTGTAAACGAGTCACAGCCTGAGCCCTTGCCAAGTGTCAAGTACCCTCACCTTCCTCTTTTTTTTCTGAAAACCACCCACGGCTGCTTGGTGAGCTGAGCTCTGGAGTGCTTCACGTGTGCTGCCTCCCACTCCAGTCAGGATGGGGAGGGAGGAACAAGTGGCTGGAAGGAGATAAAGCATTAACAAACTGTCTGAGCAGCTCAAAACTGCAGGGAGGGAGACACTATTTTTCATAGAGAAAGAAGAAAACAGTTCTGTTGAAGTCATAAAGGGAGATGCATTTTCCTTGTCTCGTGAAGAGCTCATCTTTCCCTAAGTGTTAAATAAACACCACTATCGATACTGGGAGATTAGGTGGCTGAGAATGTACATTACAGCATCAACCTGTGCAGAGTTTGAGTGTGTTTCCCAATGTTTTCCTTTACCATGTGCTCTATAAAGCTTCTGTTCTTGTGTGCAGCTTTCTGGCCATGTCCTGTCCTCTGCTGCCCAGCTGGTCATGATGCTGCCCTATTCTGCCTGAAACCTTCAGGCAAAACATCTCCCTCAGTGCCATCAGCTGGGATGCCTCCAATGCAGAACACCCCAAACTCAAGCTCTTCCAACCCTTTCAGATATGAAACTCTTCTACTTGGGCAGCTCGGTGTGCAAAAGAAACATTAGCAGTAAGTACAGGAGCTGGTTTGGTTGTGCAGCTCTGGTGGGTGCCAGTTCCTCAGAAACATTTCAGAGCAAGGACAGGGACCACAGCCCCAGGAAAAACTGAATCTTACCAGTGAGGACCTCCAAGAAAGAAAAGCAAAACTGGGTGACCCTGAGAGGTCCTCATGGAAAGCAGAGGTGTTGTTTCTACTCACAGACTCAGGACACTAATGCTAGAAGGAAGCATTCCACTTTCAGCCTCTTATATTCTCTTGCACCTTGTTTCCTACAGCAAGTTTCTCTTTCTAGTACCCTGAGGCACAAATCAAATCAGCCATGCTGCTAGGTTAGATTTAATGGTGTTGCATGAAATGGGGTGAGGATGAATACATTTCAGTTAAGAAGTAAGTGTCAGGCAGTCATTAAGTTGGGCCGAGAAGGTCAGTTCCATTAACATATTTCTGGATTGCTCTCATTTATTGAGACGTACAGAAGAGGTTCTGAATTTTGGCCAGTGTGTCTCTGGAAGAGGTAATACCCTGCTAGGACATGGGTCATAGAAAGCTATCACTCCTTTGTGAAGGGCACACAATGAGCAGGAGCACCCAGTGCTGTTACAGAGCATTTCGTGCAAAGGAGATGGAAACTTCTAGAATAAGGGTTAGTACCATAGTCACATCCCTCCTATTTTTAATTCACATTTGTTTTATAACACTTTTGTATTTTAATTCTCTTTTATTATGTACTGAAGAGTTATTCTATCCTGAAAGCCAGCAATCTTGGCCTGAATGATGGGTGTTTATACAATGACTTCATACTATAAAGAGCACAAACACAAAATCTTGCACGTTACTTTTCAGAGCAGGGAGTATTTTGTCATCCTCCTACATCAACATTAAAATTGGGCCTCATTCTTCAAGGCAAAAGTCATATTTTAATCCAATATTAATGTTATTTTTTCTCTGAGGAACTTTCCATATTTTGCTTAAGGCATAAGTAGTTCTGCTGTTTCTCTTTGAAGCTGTCTCTTGATTGCATGAAGCAGATCAATCTCTTAAGAGGTCCCTTGCATCAGAGGCAATCAACTAAATTAGACTTGTTAATTCAGCATTTAACCCTATTTTAACACTTTGCTTGAATATACCAACACATTATTTAAGATTTGGCTGGGCTGAGAATCACAGCACTGGGAGGCTGCACAATTACAGAGCCCCGCAGAGCTTCTCCTGCTGATGATGGCTGAGTCAGAGAATCTGCAGCCTCACAGCTGGATGTGCCCTCTCCTTTGATAAAGAAGTTATCACTCTACTGCTGCATGCTCACGTAGTGTATGTTACATAGAGAGTAATGAGTGTTCAGATATCTGAAAATAATGTGCAGGTGTAGATAGCCCTGCTTGTGCCATGGTGCAGCAGGAGGCTCAGACGTGACTCTCCACACTCTGCCCGCTGGCTCCAAGGGCAGCTGCTTGTGGGATACCCACGTGCAAGAGGTTTTCAGCCACATTAGAGTCTAAAAACATCCTACATCCTTTCAGGCTTAGGGAGAGGCATTGTGAAGAGTCCTGTCCACCTCAGACTTGCATAAAGCAGCTACATATATCCCATCTCTACGTATATCCCATCTCTACATATATCCCATCTCTGCTTGTGGCTCTACACCACAGTCCTTTGCTGCTGAGACTGTGCAAGTCCACTGTGCAAATACCATGCTGACATGGTGGGACAGGGAAGTCCCCATCCCCACTGGGTTTCACGTGAGGTGTCTCCATCCTGGCATTCTGGGGCAGGTGGCAGGAAGAATAGTTATATCTGTCTTCCCTGGGCTTGGTCAACTGCAGCTCAAGAGCTGTCGCATGTGCAAGGTTGGATGAGGTGTGACACTCGTGTCAGTGTCCCTGTCCCAACTCAGCTGGGCAAGGAAAGTCCCATTTGTCCACCCATCACTATGGCTGAACCATTTGGGGACTGTGTCCCCAAGCCATGTCCATGACTTCATCCCAGTGTGTGTCTCCCCAGAGGTCAGTCAGGTTACTAATCCCTGAAGACCACAACAGTCACCTGAATTTCAACCACTAACCCCAAATAGTTTCTGTAAAATAAAAGCAAAGTCAAAATGGCATGAAAACAAACCCAACACCAAACAGTAATCACAAATGCCCCAAATGCTGCCTGGCAGTGTAGCTGTGGAGGGCAGAATATGACAGGCAACTTCTCCAAACTGGTGCCAGTACTGTATTTCTAAAGCAAGTGCTGAATGTTATTCCCAGTTTCCTCTTTAAAGTCCAGCAGAGCCCATATTTAGTTGCTTATCCATTTTGAGACTCCCTTAAAGGTAGTTTTATAAACAAATAAATATGCAGTAGACATTTCTATGGAACTGGAGGAACATTTGAATATACTCAAACATTGTCAGAACCAGCTCCTTGTTATCGTTTATGTTTGTGCTCTAGGTCTCCCTACGTGGTTTACCTTTGCAGATAGCAGTGCAATAAAATACTCCATTATCTCCAGATACTTTAGACTGTGCCATTCCTTAAACGGTGTGAATTGAGCCTGAGGTTTCCCTCAGGTAACAGTGACATGGAAGAATGTATTTCCCAATATTTCTCCAGGTGTCTTATCAGTGCTTGGATTCCTATCAGCTCCAGCTTGTTTTGCAAGAACGTGCAAAATGAAATGATCTGGGGTTTTGCTCATGGAGCAAGAAAGCTGTGTTCCTCTAGCAGAGGGGCTCACCTAGCCGAGCTCTAGGAAGAGACAAGCTTATGAGTGCCTCATCACAGAGCTTCACCTTTAACACTGGTGTGAGTCACAGAACACGACTGCACCGCCATTTCCAGCCACCAGCCTCTCCATCTTCAAAAGATACATCCTGTGAAAGAAAGAATCACGTTACATGAGGTATTTTGACAAGGGCCTGTGTGCAAGCCTTGCCATTGAAGGGGTCCATACCTACCTCTGGTACCTCACCTCACCACAGTACTCCTGCAGTCCCAGCTCTGGGCTCTGCGCTTCTCCCACACCACCACAGGAGTTATTCATCAAGCATTTGTTCCAGCGCTGCTCAGATGTCTCCATCCCCACTCTTTATAACTGTTTGAAATCACATCTGGATTTGGAAGTTTTAACCTGAACTCACCTTTATTGCCAGCTTGCTCTTCCCCTGGGATTGCACAAACCGTGTAGTCATGGGACCTGGAGTATTTTGTATTCTGATGCTGTGTCAGGATAGTGGCAGATTATTTGAGGAACCTTGCTCCCTTGTCTATTTTGGTAATTAATAGGAGATTCTGTATTGCAATGAATTGTTGTTGAAATTCTTCAACTTGTTATTACTATTATTTAAAATTTCTTGTTATTATAGTTTTAAACAGTGAATTGGATGACATTTGCAAGTGCTGTTTCTAACTTTTTCCCTGTTAAACATTTCAATACAAGTTTCCCAAGTATATATTGCCACCCAGCATACAGAAGCCTGCTTTTCTTACTGGTGATACAGAGACCTTCAGAGGTAAAGTAGTGATTAGTAGGCTCAAAGACCACATGTTGAAGCAATTTAGATTAATTTTTTAGGTTGGTACTATAAAATTTCATTTCTTCAGAGGTGAGGCCTATACCATATAGAGACCACATACTTTTAAAATATTAACATATATTTAAATATATTAAGTAACATATTAAATGTATTTCAAAATTGCTACTATTATAAATATGAGAAGGGTAAAAATAAAATCTTTATTATCTTTTATTTATTTATTATTATTATTATTATTATTATTTTTAATTTAAAGATAAAATTCAAGAGCTGAGTTTGGTCACAAGCAGAAATTAAACATTTTGTTCATTCCTATAATTCTCCATCTATAAATGAGAGGTTTCTCATGATGTTATTAAAAAAAAAAAAAAAAAAAAAAAAAAAGAAGGTACAAATAACAGAGGGTATCCTCTGTTGCATTCTCTAATACCCCTAAATATCCTTCCTATTTGCTTGTTTGCAGAGTGATACGTGGAGATGATAAAGCTATCTTTATCCAGATCAGCAGTTAGCCTGACCCAGTGTTGTGTCTGCTGGGCAGAAGGCCGAAGTAGGAAAGTTTAAATTCAGGCTAATGAGATAACTACAGCCTTAGCACTCCTTAATAGCAACATTTATTTGATGCGGTTTACAAGAATGGCATTTTCTCATAATAAAACAATCACAAAATACTACGTATGACTCTGTTCAAAGGACGTATTTGGTTTTGTGGGTTGCTGTTACATTCTCTGAAAGCAGTTCAGGTCCCAGCAAGGAGGACAGAAGAAGACAAGCATTGGCAGACACTTCTGCTTTCACCGCTTTGGCTTAAGCGTTCAGCTGGGGCTTGGGGCTGTTTCTGCCATGACGAGAACTCAGCAGCACACACTAGCCCCATTCCTGAATTTTTTTTTTTATTTATTTATTTACAAAGTGCAAAGCCCATCCTGGGCTCCCTGAAGGCAGCAGAAGCACAGTGGGGGTGTCAGTGCCTGTACCACTGTGCCCACCATCCCCAAGCCGGGTCTGCTGGGCTCATCCACAGCATCGCTGATTCACTTCAGCTTCTCCCCCCTCTGCAAGATGTTTGCAGTTGGTATTTTGGCCCCTGCCTGTACAACAAACCTCACAGTTCACATGGCTTAGCCGTATGACCAGTATACAGCCTTATGGTGTCAAGCTTTTATTTTTAGCTGGTTTTTCACTGTTAGAAGAGGCTTATCTGCTCCCTGTGCCAAGCCTCAAGGATGGCTCATCCACTTGGGGCTGTAATCAGGCCAGTAGCTGCCTTTGGATCCCATACTGGCCCCTGTCACCATTCATATCTGCAGCCCGATTGATTAGGAGAGCTGTACTTCCTCCACCTGGCATGCAAACAGGCAGAGGAGCAAATCTGAAAGCTCTGTGTGCAAGACATTTTGTAACCATCAGGCTTTAGCAGCAACACTGCCCCTGTGCAGGGGAAAATCCTCAGGTCTGGCGGTGGTGGCACCTTCCTTTGCAGCAGCTTGTGGGGAGCAGACCCAGGACACTCCCCTTTGCTCTTGGCCAGACTGCTTCAGGTTGAAACCGTGCCAGACTGAACAAGCTAAAAATAATGGGCCTAATCAGTTTAGGATCAAGGCCATCTCAGAAAAGATAATTGCCCCAGGAAATTATCTTCTTTCTCAATAGCTGGCATCATTCCCACTGAGTCACTGATGGAGCTCGGAGGACTGGATGTAGGGAGACGTGTCTTTGGGGTAAAACTACAATGGGAATCTGTCCTGCACTGACCTTCATGTGAAAAGACCTGAAAATAAGGCAGTAAGAAATGGATCCATCTACCTGAAGAGCAGCATAGGGCCTGGGAAAAATAACTGTAATCTTGGATACATGTCCCGTTAAGAACAAGCATTTGGGAATGGTAAATAGCAAAGGAAAGGGGAGCCCAGCTAGTAAGGTCTACGAAAAAGGGAACTTACAGCAGACCAAAGGACCATAAAATAGAACAGGATTTCTAGTAGGGCTCTCCCCTCCAAGATGAGAATGCAAATGCTCCTCGCGATGGGGCTGGTGGTACATGGGAGCCACTGTAAGCACAACAGTGTGGTTGTACAGGCTGGGCAAAGAAAGGTGGGGAAAACTGTTTAAGCCACAGCTAGAAACCTATAGCTGAAGGTCTGGGAGGTGATCCTCCTGGAAGGAAAGGCCAGAAAACAAATCAGTCATTTTCAGGCTCTTCTTCATATCTCTGGAATATCTTCCCTGCCTCTCTTCCCAGGATTGTTGCATTAAAAAAAAAAAAAAAAAAAAAAAAAGGTTAAACAGACTATGTGTTTGGGTATGTTTGGGTCATCAAATCTGGTTGGCAAAGAAATTATAGAATCATGGAATGGTTTGTGTTGGAAGGGACCTTAAAGCCCACCCAGTTCCAACCCCATGCCATGGGCAGGGACACCTCCCACCAGACCAGGCTGCCCAAAGCCCCATCCAGCCTGGCCTTGAGCACCTCCAGGGATGGGGCATCCACAGCTTCTCTGGGCAGCCTGTGCCAGGGCCTCACCACCCTCACAATAAAGAATTTATTCCTTTACATGTAAGTTGAATGCCTGCTCTTTGTAATGCCATAAAACCATGTTTTTCTGAGGCTTAAAGCTCAATACTGAAACAATATTATGAAGTACCAGAGTTTGAGGAAATACCTTGCTCATGTCATATCCCGTACCCCTTTCAGTCATATCCTTTATAAAGGCATTAACTATAACTAACTGTTGAAGATTCATCATTATATATGTAGTAGTAGCTTTCTATATGATATCAGCTTTCATGAAAAGATACACTCAAGTATTTGCACTTTTTTATTATCTGCCTTTATGACAAAATGTTAATTGCCTTTCAGTTTCTGTCTGCACTTACATTATATAATACTTTCCAAGGTCCTCTGGAAAAAAAACTTTTAATTTATGACTCAGGATGGACCTAAAGTAAAAAAACATGTATGTAAGTACATCTGATAAATGCAGGTAGGTTGTTGTATAATGTCACTATCGGTACAAGCCTTGATTAAATGTGGAAAAACATGCGCCTGGGGAAAAACAACCACACAAACATGTATGCTCCCTCATTTTGTTAAACCATTCTGTTTTTCTAGCCAATCTCACCCTTTCTTTTCTGAACTACATACTCAGAGCCTTTTTTAAGTGACACTGAGGAGTCAGACTGCAATTGTGTTGGGACAGCAGTCATTCACCATCAGGGGAAGGTGCACATGGATTTTCATCTGAGCTCTAAGATGCAAGACAACTGTATTGCTGTTGTTCCCATTGGTGCCAGTTCCTAATTAGCAATCACAATAAATAAATCATGTACATGAATCATCTGCATGTGGCTTGTGATATGCTAAAGACCAGTGAGCTGCTGTAGTTTGGGTTGAAAAGGCTGCCTCATCCTGACCAGCCTATGTCCTGATGGGCTGTAGGTCCACCTGCCTGTTGGAAGAGAGACCTCCTGCTCTCTGTGGTGGCAAGTCCAGAAGCCTTTCTTCTCTTCTCTTGGTTATAAAGTGAGGCTTTCTCAAAAAGGTATACACCTCTACAAAATCTCTTCCACCTTCTTGAGAACTTTAAGATTTTCCTAAAGTTTCTATGGCAACTGTCATCCACCTGAAGCCAAGTTTCAGTTATTCTTAAGTAACTGGTTTTGATTTGACTTTCAATAATTGGTTAAAGCACAGCTCTTTATAATGAGATGTACCAAAAACTGAAACACTGTTTTTGTGATCCCACATCCAGAACCTCACTTTTGGGGTCCCTTTCAGTCCCTTTGGTGTCCTGTGATAGCCAGCTCTGCAGCTGGGCCACCCTCCTGTGAGGCTTCTTCAGCAGGCTCAGCAGTCAGTCCCACCAGCAAGGAAGAGCAGAGGGATGTCCCCACCACCCTGCTTCCAGCCCTCCTCCTGTTATCCCACCCACCTCCCATTTTTCTCCCACCTCAGATGGGATTTGGAGTTAGAGAAGCTCTAACTGTGGAGTGGTATGGGGAAGCAGGACGTGCTGAATATTCATTCTGGGCTAAGAGACTATTCTTGGCTTAATTTAACAAAATGAAGTAAAAATGCATTTCTTAAAGAAAAAAAGATGATGTCACCTCTTTCTCTTGTCAACTTCTTAGTGTTGGAAAATGAAATTTTATTGTGTGTACATGAGGAGGCAACTGAAACCTAAGATTTTTTGAAACTGGTACAACCCAACTGCAGAAGGTCCTTCTCAGCCTTGGTGCCTTGTGTCCCAGAATGCATTTTGTTAATATTTAAACTCAATCTTTTGACTCTTATCCCAGAAGCCATAGCAAGTGTTTGTGATTTAAGCGGGGTTATGTAAGCAGGTCAGCCCTTGCAGGTGGTAGGGAGCAGTACTTCTGGTGGAGCTGTCACACATGGGCTTTGGCAACCCATTGTTCACTGTTTACATGCACTTTCATCTCTGCGCAAGCCAGATGTTCATGCACACAAAACAGAGATCATTCTAGTGTATGAAATCAAAGCTTGCCTTGTCTTCAAGAAGAGATGGCCTAAATGCCATATGTTGTGTTGATTCTGTTCTTCAGGGTTCTGCAAGGATTAGGATGCATTTTCTCTCCGTAGAGATGTTTTGGGTCTTCTTGCCATTTTTTTTTCCCTAGATAGCAGAGTAGCTTCAGATAAATCTTCCACCTTCCACCATTCTATTTTTTTAACTTGAGTTTTACTTGAGTCAAACAGTTCAAACACTATAGTCCTGAAAGGAGAACTCCAATTGCACCAAGGTAAAGAGTTATTTCATACCCATAACTTCTTTAGAGATCTGTCTCAGTGCCCCATCAGCCTGGCTGACCTGCACAGAGTCTCAGGAGAGTAAGGAGTCCTGTGCCAGGAAGAAGTCCTGGTGTGCAAACATGACACCCAGCACACGTGGTACTGTGGCTTTAACCTATTTGCCTTCATTATGTTGATTAGAGATCAGGGAGAGCAGAGTGTGGGACCAGGGACTCAGATGGGGGTGCAGAGGAGACCAACTTTGACGGAGAGATAAGATGAATGGTTGTGGAAGTCCATCCCTGCCACCCTACAACTTTATGTGCCTTGTGTTCACAACAGGCAAGAAAAGCTTTGATAGTTTTGGTCGCTTCAATAGTTTTGGTGTTTTGAATTCAGGGTGGAGAGGATGAGAGAGTACCATGTTTGTGGCTGAGGAGCAAAGTAAAAGCAAAATGCATAGAAAGATGAAATGTCATGCTGGGTAGTGGATGTCTCCTTAAAGCACTGACAAATTAGCAGATAAATCTTCACCAGAAAAGACCAAGAATGAATACCCCCGGCACCCTGTTCCTGATTGATGCAACTGTAAAAACATGTTTTTTCTTGAGAATCGATGCATAAAGCTCTTGCCTCACTTCCTAGACATTTACCTATCTGTGTCTATCTGTGCCAGATTCCTTGTGTACATTTACGAAAACACAAATGAATACTACTAACAAATCCAAAGCAATCATGAATGAATATTAATGGCAATGCAAACAGAAGCACTAGGCTGGCCTAATCATGTAAAGAAGGAGTTAGGACTCTTCTGACAGCTATAAAATATTCTTTTCATCTATATTGGTATCTTATGAAAATGTTATTCATATACACATAATAGTTTCTTTTGACATTTTAAAATAAAACAGATGAAATGCCATTGGAATCTTTTATTTCTGGTTAGCATCTGAAAACCAATTCAAAGTATAATTTTTACTCAAGCATAATTTATTAACATAAACCTGTGTTGATAACTTAAACACTCTGAAGATAAAGTGTTTGTAAATACACCTTTCATAGAATCAATCCAATTTTTAGAAGATAATAGTCCAATTAGAGGAACAGTATTTTGATTAGAAGAGCAATTAATGCTTGTCTAAGTGTCATTTTTATTACATCTGTTTCATTCTACAGTTAAACATTAGCTAAGCTATCTTAATATTAAGATATTAATGATATAATATCACTTGTCATTTTTAGGACCTTCCATTCAAGAATCTTGAATTGCTTTATGACTATTAATGGACTACTGTATTCCGCTGTAGATAAACATATGATACGGTATACATCAAGTCCAGGAGTTGGACTTGATGATCCTTATGGGTCCCTTCCAACTCGGGATATTCTATGATTCTGTATTTGCTTTACTTAAAAGAAACTGAGACATCGGAAAATTACTCTGTGTCACATCAAATGTTGCATTACTGGTAAATATTTTGGAAGCTTCCTTTGCAAAGACAGCTTCTCTTGTGACAGCCAAGACAGCCCAATGCACAGTTCTTGTTAGAGGCAGATGTTAGCTCATAGCAATCGATATTCTTCTTTGATCTGGAATAAAAATAGCCTTGGCTGGGGGAAGCTTTATGAGAGCCACATCAGAAAGCTTGAAGGTTTGTTCATTTTTCTGCAGAAGTGACCAGCAACTGGAGGTCATGGACACTGGTTGGCAGTTGTCTAACCAGGTCCTGAATTATTTTAAGGAGAAAAATGCCGTGCTTATATTCCCTCTCACTCCTGCTTTGAGTCCTTGAGACTGTTTTAGGTCTTATATTTCTGGGTTGAAAAACAGTGACCTAGAAATCTGCTTCTTCCTTCGGGCAGTGAAAAGCAGAATGGGGATTTTGATGGTGGTGCTATTGCTCTTGTGTCGTGCTCAGAACAGGGCTGAATTACTGACATGTTTTTTCTCTCTCACCACTAACAGCTCAAAATCACCACCATGTCCTTCAGGAGTCTGCACTGATTTGCTCCATGACCAACTTGTTCATGGGTGGTTGTGCCTCAGCTATGTGACCTAGGTATTCAGGTGCTATTTTTTGTGTGCTGCCACCCACAAGGATGTCTCATCAGATGTCTTCTTCTATTGTTTCCCAACAACACCTCTTTAATCCATTTAGTCATCAATTTGGCCACCAGCAGGAATTCCAGAATTACAATAACTGTGCTTGAGGTTGTCTGGGAGGTCTGCAAGGGGTATTTCAGGGATTTGATATTAGCCTGTTAGACATTAATGTGACTGTGCTCCAGCAAATATGTCAAGAATGCAGCTATACAAATGACACAGGTACCTCTGTGTCAGAGGCTCTGAGTGGGAGCTCCCAACCTCCAAACTAGACAAAAAAGGTGATAGATGAAACAAGAGAGAAACAAGTTCGAAACTGATAAAGGAAATCCTCTCTGTCAGTTTCCAGCTCAAGGTCAAACTCATACAGTATCACTGAGGCCAATAGTCGAACAGGAATTTAAGAAGGACTATTGATGGCCCTACTTCACAGCTGCAGTGCTCTGTGCTGAGCTGCAGGTCTGTGCAAAGAGCTTCCCTGCATTAACTCTGCTTCAGGATGAATTCTGGGATGGTTTCAGTCCAAATGGTTCAGACTTTTCTTAGAATAGGACTTAAGAAGAGCACATTCCTCTTCTGTCAGCTTGTGTCTGTGAAGTGTCCTCATCTGCTCGCTGACACTACAACATACCCCGCTAGCTCCATGGAGTGGACCTTGAGGGTGCAGACCTGTTGAGATGGGACCAAAATGAAGCCAGATATTGTGTCTCCCTTTTTTTTTGTTTTTGCTGTTACTCTTTAAAACAGCCCAAGAACCAATACAAGCTAAAGAAAACTATTAAGATTGCAAAGTAAAGTGGGCCAAATTAGGACATGACAGAATGCAGGTTTCTTATCTGCATATGTATTGGATTAATTGCAGGATATCACGGCTGTGTCCCATGGGATCCTTGCATCTTGCAGGTGGAGATGCAGGTCTCCACTGGAGATGGATTGGGTGGCTCATGGAAGAAGGCTGGACTGGATGTGCATAGCTGAGCTGATCACCCTCGGCTCTCTTTGCGGAGACATGGGCAATTCCAGGGTGTGATTAGCCCATCTTCCAATGCTGGCTAACAACAGCAGGTATCTGAATTGTTCCTTGTGAATATCTGTCACTCCTAGTGACTGCAAAACCACTCCAGAGGAGTATCCCAAATGTGGGAGACCAACACCCAGTCCGTCCCAATCTTTGGGATTGCTTTGATCCAGGTGCAGGACCTTGGGCTTGGCCTCAACAAACTCCATGATGTTTGCTTGGTTCCACTTCTCAAGCCCATGAAGGTCGCTCTGAACAGCATCCCTTCCATCTGCAGAGTCACCTTCACCACCCAGCTTGGTGACAGGTGAGCTGGGCTGGTCTAAATGGGTGTGGGTACTAATGAGGAGGTCCCCTTCCCCTCTCCAGCACCCTGACATGTGCTGTGCAGTGCTGATGTGTACTTTTTGTCCTGCTGCAAAGGTGTTCACATGTCACTCGATTAAAGAACAGGTATGAAAAGAACAGTAAGAAAAAGTGGGGAAAGATGAGTGTGAACTTGGCAACTACCAGTGAAACAGACACTAATAGCCAGACCAGTTTTACAGCATAAATCATGTCAGGGGAGCAACAGCAGATCAAATGCTTTGAAGTGAATCTCTGCAACTAGGTTTTCCTTAAGAGCATTGTGTGTGGGGTTTGTGGTGATAATGCAACGTACAGTGAGTGGTCCTAGTCCTTCCCAAACCCCCAGTGTCTTCAGGAGCTTTCAAGTTCCCTCAGCTCCCTCTGGAGGGAGAGAAGTTGTTTTAGAGTTGGGAAGAATAAATGTGCTTGAACCATGGGCTTGGGGAAAATGGAGTTGAACTAGAGCATAGTTACTCTGAATTTAATTATAAATACACCAAGAGGTAAGCTGGCTCAGATGTCTGCTTCTGCAAAATAAGTTAATGTACTAATATCTCTGGTGAACCATGAAAATATATCCCTAGAACAAAACCGCTGGAGAAAAAAAAAAATAATGGATTTTAACTCATATTTTATAGCATTGCTGAATCAATGTCTAAATATTCCCAAGTTGTATGAATAAGAGAGTACCATAAAACCAGAGGTATGTGAAGGGATAACATGTCCTCTGTTGTCCTCCATGTTCAATCATAGAATCACAGCATGGTTTGGGTTGGAAGGGGCTCTGAAGCCCACCCAGTTCCAGCCCCCTGCCATGGGCAGGGACACCTCCCACCAGCCCAGGTTGCCCAAAGCCCCATCCAGCCTGGCCTTGAGCACCTCCAGGGATGGGGCAGCCACAGCTTCCCTGGGCAGCCTGTGCCAGTGCCAGGTTCCCAATGCTGTTCACTCACTCCAGGTGAGTTCTCTCAGTGCTGTTCACTCACCCAGACCACGATTCAGCTGTGTCCATAGCTCCCTATATGACTTTTCTCCCAATCCACAGAGCTGTGGGCACAGCAAATACCCATGGCACACGAACAGGACAAAGCTTCCACCCTCGGCTCTGCAGGGAAAAGCAGTGCATCCCTCCGAGGGAGCAGAAATACCTGAGGATTCCTTATCCCTGTAAAAAGAGCAGATCTGGGCTCCTTGCAGGTTCTGACAACGTACTTTAGGTTGCTGCTACGTGATTTTGGGATGTTGGAGCACCTGGTGTCCTAGCATGACCTGGCATTACCGTGCTGGGTGCTTCTTTTTTATCATACTTTAAACCATCCTTGGAGATCCACAGATATCCTCTTCCCAAAGAAGTCGAGCCTTGCAGAGCTGATCCAGGCACTCCCATCACCCTGCAGCAATGTTTAGGGGTATGGCTGCTCTTCACTCCCACTCACGTAGACATACCTGAACTGGCTAAAACTGGTTAATTTAGATGCTGATAATAGAAAACACTCCGGTCTGGCTTGCACCTAGTTGCATAAAAGCTCGTGCATGTCTTCTTTTCTTCTCTCCAACTCCTGGGTTCTTGTATTAATATATATAATAATAAAATAATAATAATTATTATTACAATAAATTTTAAATCTTACTGACTCCCTGGCTCACCTTTGCTTTCCTCCAGTGCTGAGAAGTTGACTACAAGTTCATGAACCTGGACACAAGGGAACTTCCCTACTGAAGAGGTTCTGTGGTGGCACAGAAGGTCTGTCTGGGCTTCTGCGTATCTGGATCCAGGAGTCAGCAGAAGCAGATTTGTGCTGGTGTCCTCCAGTGTGAGGGTTAGGAAAAGTGATTGGTATGAACTCAAGCACATGAAGTGCATTTCAGGACACCATGTAGAGTGAAAGACACAATGCTTGACATTTTGGTCTAAAATGGGGCAAACTAAGCCTCCAGAGGGGAGCACATCCCCGCTGCAAGCAGGCACATGCAGTACCCTAATTGCATGTCCAGGGGTTTCTCCTGCCATAGGGCTGGGACCTGCCTTCTCCTCATAGCTCCTGCCATCACAGAACTGACAGAACTGAAAGCCAGACGGGTTAAACAGAGGGGAAAAAAAAGCTTTCCAGACAGGTCCTAGCTCACTTTTATAGCAGATCTCTTGATCTCTGCTTTGGGTTGCATGGTGGAGCAGCCTCAGACCATATGAACCAGCTTCCTATGGACGGGAACAAATGGGAAGAAGTGCTCCAAGGGTGCATCCAGGGGTTGTCACAAAGGGGCATTCAACAAAGCCAAGCTACAGCTAGTCCAAAATAAAACAAACAAACAAACAAACAAGAGAACACTGAAATGTGGATTTCAGGACCTCAGCATCAACTGCGTTGCTCTACAGATCCACTCCTGCTTGTATGTTCTACCTCTTACATGCAGGATAGGTAGCTTTTGTGTCTGCATTGTTCACTTTGTAACACAAGTCATGGTGCTTTTATTCATTCTATCCCACATTTTTTCCTCTGTGTCTCTTTTCCTCTCCTTCCTTTTCTTATGCTTTTGTACAAGTAGTTTTAGGCAACATTTGGCTTGACATCGTCTTACTACCAGCAAAATTGCATTTCTTTATTGTTGAGACGCCAACTTTACTGCAAAGATTAGTCATGTATCATTCTAGGATGCCTAAGTGTTATTGAACATTTTCTTTATTCTCTGTATCCTAACAATAAATATAAGATGTATATATAAAATTTTTATGTATAGACTTTTGCTTATAGACTGCAGGTAAAGTCCCCCGGGTTGGCAAGACTTGCTGTGATTTTACCCAGGACTATTTAAGGAATCAGAGAAGCAACCTTTGACTGTCTTCAGACACCTGGAGAAGGATGGGATGGTGTGGGTCTTGCAGAGTGCAAAAGCACTTATTTCATTTTTTACAGAAAGAGAAAGAAAAAACAAGGGAATTCTAGACTTATTCAATGCTTTTATGTATGTTTTAGCACCTTGGCA
Source organism: Aythya marila (assembly GCF_965140915.1). NCBI lineage: Eukaryota > Metazoa > Chordata > Aves > Anseriformes > Anatidae > Aythya > Aythya marila. The sequence goes on along the minus strand of NC_139042.1, from coordinate 192,341,781 downwards.
GTAATAAAGAGATAAGCAGCTATGAACTGACATTTTTAAAGAACAAATTGCATCAAACTGATAAAGCATTCTCTTTGATAGGGTAACCAGCCTGGCGTAGTTCTAAGGTAGAGGTGAAACTTTCTAACGATAACAATACCAGAGGTGAGCAATAGGCAGTCAAAAGCGTTGTGAAATCTCCTTGGAGCTTCTAAAGAGCAGGCTAAATAACCTTGGGGACAGGTGGGCAGGAAGAACAAACCTCCATTTCTACCTTTTCTCAGTATTCCTGCATTTACCATAAACCATATGTAACTGGAACCAAACTCTGCTCAGTGGTGAATGAGGTCCTGTCTGTGTCCCCACTTAAGTCATTTGTCACTGTTGACAGCTGGGGTGTTTCAGGAGGTGCTTTGCATCTTACGGTGTTAATGGTTAGGTATTGTCATCAGCACTGCTCCCATTAAGGTCCCAAACATACTTTCCTGTAAGTAGGTAAAAAAATCATTAATTTGAGACAGTTTGCTATGAGTTTATGATAAAGTAGTAGAAAAATTGTTTCCAAACATAGAATCATGAAGTGGCCAAGGTTGGAAGGAACCTCTGGAGGTCATCTGGTCCAGGTGGCCTAGATAGGGCCAGGAAGAACAAGACTAAGGGACTTGTCCAGGTAAATTCTGGATAGCTCCCAGGATGGAGATCCTACAGACTCTCTGGTACCATTTTCCAGTGTTTGACCACCTTTAGGGTGAACATTATTGCCTAATATGTTAATAGGAATTTGCCATGTGCCATTTGCCTCTGTCACCATATTGTCTTGCACAGAGGAACCAAAACTGGACACAGTCCTGTAGGTGTAGTCTCACAAGTACCAAACAGAGGGAAATAATCACTTGTCTTGGCCTGCTGGGTACACATTTGCTAATGCAGCCCAAGAGTCTGTTGGCCTTCTCTGCTGCCATAATGTTGGCTCATGGTCAACGTGGTGTCCATCAGGACCCCCAGGACCCCTTCTCCAGAGCTTCTTTCTCAGTAGCTGGGGCTCAGGTTACGTTTTAGTGAAGGGTTAGTGCCTCCCAGGTCCATGACTTCGTTGTAAATGTTATAATGTACTGTATTAACACAGAATGACAAGCAAAAAACAATGTCAATACAGCTAATCTATATCAATTACGGTTCTTAAGGGGTGAACTGCAGATTAGCACAATGCACCTTGATTTTTGTAGTATCAGTTGATTTGCTGTGCTAGATCAAGGCTTTCTCCTGTCCAAGTACAATACAGCACTTACAATGTTAATGCCACAATGATCTTAGGTGAAGGAAATGTGTGTTGTTTATCGCACTGTTATCACTAAGAAGGCCCCAAGCAGAACAATAATGTTGTGCTTCAAGGAGAACTTTGACGTTCATAAAGGAAAGATGATCTAACAGTGGCAATTTATTACTTCAAAGATTTTCTCTTTGAACATAGAAAATGCCCCTGACTCCTGGTGTAGGATTTCCTGCGAATCACAAAACCTCTCTCTTTGCTTTATGGATTAAAAGGACTGAGGGAGCAGATCATTAGAAAGCCCATTCCCTTAGTAGAAGCGTGCCATTTCCTTGATGTAATATATATCTTTTGAAGGGCACATGCAAGCTAATTGCCTTGTTATTTGGGTTTTACATTTATTTTAATTACCATGTTTGCCAGAGCATTTGGAATCATAGAAAATGAAATACTGCATAGTCACTGCATTTTTTTTAATGGCCATCTTTTGGCACAAAAGCGAGATTTTAGTTAACATGAAAACTTGTGTGGAAATTTGCCACCTTAGTTTAAATTTACATGTATCCCATCAGTGATAAAATCAGTGAATTGTGCAGATATTTAAAGTACAAATAATTTCTGGTTTTGGTTTTGATTTTGATTAAAAAACTGAAAATGGAAGCTTAAACTGTATGAAAGTGACTTTTCTCTTCTCTTCTCTTCTCTTCTCTTCTCTTCTCTTCTCTTCTCTTCTCTTCTCTTCTCTTCTCTTCTCTTCTCTTCTCTTCTCTTCTCTTCTCTTCTCTTCTCTTCTCTTCTCTTCTCTTCTCTTCTCTTCTCTTCTCTTCTCTTCTCTTCTCTTCTCTTCTCTTCTCTTCTCTTCTCTTCTCATGTGAAAACAAACTGGTACTTTATGATCACTTCTGGTGTAAATGTCTATGAGGAAATTTAAATGAACAATTAAAAATGGAGCATAAGAAACAGAAAAAATTGGTTATGTATAATCCTATCCTAATGCACATTTAGAAAACTTTGAATTATGGCCACTGCACAATTTTATCCTGCAGAGAATAATCTTTTTCTTCCATATAACCTAATAGAAACAATGCAGACTTTTCCCATGTTCAGACGTAGCTGCATCTGGCCTTATCTCTCATCTTCCCTCACAGCTATGAGGTCACCAATTTTCAGAACTGAGTAATGTGCGGGGAACAGAATTTTACGAGGTACACCGTGTTACTGATATGCCAAGCTATTCACTGGTATTGCAAAATAATTAATCCCCTAGAGGAAGTCAGATGGAAAGAAATCAGGGAGAAGGACTTCTGAGACAGAGCTCACATTTTCTATCTGAACCACAAGCTTGAAAAAGTTGAGCAAACGGATGGCTAAAGCTGTCATCATCTCTGCCACAGCACAGTTGTGTGCAATCCTTCTTAAATGGGGTGAGTTTTCTTCTCACTAGCTTGATCTATCTCATAGTTAAATGTTTAATGTAGGTGACCTGTGTTTCCTCTGTGCTCAGCAGACAGCACTGCTACAGTCACCTTAGCAGGACAATCCTTGACACCCATTTTGGGATGAGGTGAACAACCCTCTCAATCTGCAGGCCTTTCTGCATCTCCCGTAGGAGCCCAAAAGAATAGCTTCCAACTTGACCTGCCAAACCAGATGTCTGACTTCTTGACAGCTGCAGTGAGGTGAGACAAGTCCTGCCTTGATTGTTCACTTTTCCTGTATAAATAAAAGCAGAAGCAGGAATCCTTGAGGGCCCTAAGGAAGGTTGTGTTGGCCCTAGTGCATGCACATAAGATGGGCAGACAGCATCTCCTGGCCACTTACTTTCAAAGTCACCTGCTGACCATGCAGGGAATTTAGGTGCTTTCTTTAGGAGGATTGCTTCAGTGGGTGACAACCATTTAAATGCAAAGAAGGGTCACTCCCTCAGGTGAGGGAGCAGCTGCACTGAGCCTGTCAGGGGCAGAGTGCTGGCTGTTTAACCACATCATGTGATGAGGCCTTAGGTATGTCAAAGTCACAGCTTGGACTGAGGCCCCTTCTGCAGGCACCACCTGGTGTGAGAGAACTTAATGTGGTCCTGCCAGAAGACCCACCTCTGGTGCTCCTTGGGGGGCCTGGAGCTCCTGTCTAGCTCATCTTTGTCTCAAATTGCAGCACTTCTGCACCCCCTGCCCCTGCTCGCTTATGTGAGCCCCCCTGAGCTCCAGCTAGCAGAGGAATGTCCCAAATGCTTAACTCTCCTGTAAGCAGCTGGGAGCCACAGATCGTTGTAAAATACCGACAACAGAGTACATACCAGGAGTCCTGATATGCTTTTGAGACACTTGTCCTGCCTCTTCTCTGAATCTGAGGTGTGCTGCTGTTCTGCATCTGACCCTGTCCCACTTTCCTTCCTCCTTCCTATTTATCCCATATTGCCCACACATTGTCATCTCCTTGCTTGGTGCAGAGCCTCAAACAGAGCAACTCACTGTGGGATGGGCTTGCTGTAGCTTTGTGGCCGCTTCCATAGTCGTCTTGTTTTAATGCTTGAGTGATAGGAAGCTTTTCTAAGCAGAATGATAGAATGAACAGTACAAAAAGCAGTATGGTACCCTGCTTTTGGACGTAAAGCAAAATAACAAATGCCACATCTGTTTCATTCTGGGTATGCCTTGTACTACCATGGTGCTCACTCTCACAAAAAAAAAAAAAAAAAAAAAGAGAGAGAGAGAGAGAGTATACCAGAAGGATTTACCAAATATGGGAAGAATCTAAAAAATATGCTTTTAGTTAAATATGGCTTTGCAAGGTACAGGATACTTATGTTGACCACCTCTGACCATAGAGTGTTAGATCTTTCAGTTCTGTCTTTCCAAGTCAGAGTCAATGCAATATTCTGACTAGATTAATAATTTTATCACCTTGATGTGTATGTGTACAAATACACAAGTGCATAACCACATAAAAAAGCGCAATTTGTAATATTCGGTATTAAAAAAAGTAAAAATGCAATGAGCTAGGGTTTTACGTCTACTTCTCTCAACGAAATCCTTGCAGATCTTCATTAGTCCATGCAGTCATGATGCCCTCTGTTGGCATCAGTATGTGCCTGCAGCTTTCCTCCTCCAGCTCCGAGTCAGAGCTGACTTCTCAGGGCGGCTAAGCAGAAGGCTTCATGCTCCAGTTTATTTTCCTGACACCGAATCACAGAAAGGCTGAAGCTGACAGGGCCCTCTGGAGCCAGCTTCTCCAACCCCTGCCCAAGCAGGGACACCCAGAGCAGGCTGCCCAGGACCACGTCCAGGCGGCTTCTGAAGATCCCCAAGGAGGAGACCCCACAGCCTCTGTGTGCAGCCTGTGCCAGTGCTCAGTCACCCACACAGCGCAGAAGTGCTCCTGGTGTTCAGGCAGCACCTCCAGTGTCCCAGGCTGTGCCCATTGCCTCTTGCTGGCACCGGGCACCACTGAAAAGAGCCTCGCCCCACCTTTTTTTAAACCCTCCCTTCAGGTATTTATAGACACTGAGGAGATCCCTGATGAACCTCCTCTTCTCTGGGCTGAGCAGTCACAGCTCTCTCAGGTTTTTCGTATGTGAGGCACTCCAGTCCCTTGATGATCTTCATTGGGCTCATTCGAGCTTGTCCATGTTTCTCTTGTACCAGGGAACCCATGACTGGACACAGTAATCCAGGTATCAAAGATTACTTCCTTGACCTGCAGGCAATGTTCCTCATGCAGGACACCATCAGCCAGCTTAGCAGCAAGGCCACATTTCACACGTACAAATGCAATAAAAGTCAGGAGCAATCATGATCAGGATAAAATTAGGATGCAATAAAAATTGGGAGTGTACACATGTACTGCAACTTTTCAGGAAAGGAGCGCCACAACAAAAGAAAAGCAAGGTAGAGTCATATTGCAGGAGCAATAGAACAAAAAGAACTTGTTCTGTTCTTTACAACTAACATGATTTTAAAGGCAATGCACTAAGAATTGACCTTTATGGTCATTATCACTCAGTGATGTAAAACATCAAGAAACTATTTTAACAACATCCAAATTCTGTCAAAGTCCCAGGAATGTTCAGAAAAGCAGTGCTAGCCACCATGGGCAAGGCTGTTTGGAGGTGACTGCCAGGCCTACAGCAAATGGTCTGGAGGGATCTGGCCCCACACTCCTTCACCTCCCCACTTTCCTTGTCCAGCAAGACACACTTTGGTGCTTTCTGCATTTCTCCAGGCCTCCACATCCCCTTGTTATTTCTGAGTCCTGAAGCAATGGCCACAGAAGGCTTTGTCCCTTTGGTGGCCCTGGTAATCATGAGCCTCTCCTCTACTTTCCAAAAACATCATGGTGCAGTGTGAACCTGCTGCTGCATACTTCAGCCTCGAATCATTTCTTGTTGCAGAAGGTGGTCTTGTTTGCTGCTCATCTTAACAATGTACTCAAGGCTTTTTTTTTTTTGCATCTGAAATATATATATATATATATATATATATATATATATATACAGGCCATGCTTGGCAGGCCATGACTATTTGTGGGGGAAAAATATATATATATATTTTTTATATATATTATATATAAAATATATATATATATAAAATATAATATATATAAAATATATATATATATATTTTTCCCCCACAAATAGTCATGGCCTGCCAAGCATGGCCTGTACAGGGAGGATGGGCTGTGGGGCAGTGCTGTGCATAGCCTGGTACCCTGCTGTGCAATGGGGTGGGGAAGCCATGGAGAAATAAAACCTGTTGGAAACCATGGAGAAAAAAGCTGTTGGATGGGTGCTGTCTGTCAGGTACAGCTGGAGGATTTTTGCATTTTGTTCTCTTTGGCCTGCTGGTTAGTGAGGATGGAGACAAGTGATGAGGCCACAACACGTATGCTGTGAGTACAGGGGACTCTGGGGTGCTTCCTCATTAGCCAGCCTAAGAAGTAGGGATTTAATCACTGAAATACCAGGCACATACAGTCTGCAGGGCTGCTGAAGGAGCAATCAGAGAAATCCTGCTACAGAAAGACAGGAGTCCTGCCCGCTGCTGACAGCCTTCCCTCTGAATGTTCACACAGTGTTAGTAGGTGCCAGTGCACACGTTTCCTAAAGCACTTTCCACAGATTTGACTATATTTTATTAATGGGCATATTTCTCCTCTCCCTGATGGTTCCTCTAAATAATTCAAGTCTGCTTTAATCACAAAGTCTGGCATTTATGAATATCATGCCTCTCTTCTAAGAGAGCTCCCAAATTGGTGTTTAATGATGTGCTCCTCTATGTGGGAAGCAGCAGAACACTGCCACCTCATGGCAATCTCCATTCCCTGCAAGAAATTACCAAGCCCGTCTAGGAAACTTGTCAACCCTTTTTTCAGAAAATACTTTCACTTTGGGGCAAGATGGGCAATGTTATGGACTGTGTTGCCTATTACTTCTCTAAAGCCACTTTTTATATGATTTAAATGAAAAAAAATATAGCACGTGTTTTAAACCAGCTGGAATTCAGTAGAGAAGGAAAATAGTGCCCTGCTTCTGTTCTCCTCCGGGCAAGGAGTGATCTCACAGAATCAGAGAATCACTGAGGTTGGAAAGCCCTCCAAGATCATCCAGTCCAATTGTCACCCTACTACCAATATCACCCCCTAACCCATGTCCCCAAGCAGCACGTCCAACCTCTCCTTGAACACCCCCAGGGACGGTGACTCCACCACCTCCCTGGGCAACCCGTCCCAGTGCCTGACTGCTCTTTCTGAGCAGAAATGGCTCCTCATTGCCAGCCTGAACCTCCCCTGGCACAACTCGAGGCCATTCCCTCTGGTCCTGTCTCTGGTTATCTGTGAGAAGAGGCCGACCCCCAGCTCCCCACACCTTCCCTTCAGGTGCCTGCAGAGAGCAATAAGGTCTGCCCTGAGCCTCCTCTGCTCCAGACCAAACACCCCCAGTGCCCTCAGCCGCTCCTCACAGGACTTGTGCTCCAGGCCCTTCACCAGGTTTGTAGCCCTGCTCTGGACATGCTCCAGGGCCTCGATGTCCTTATGTTTGTAAATATTGGTGTGCTGATGGGCAGGTAATGGGTCAGCGGGGTATGCGGCCTGATTTCTAGAGAACAAATAGGTGGGAAGAATAGCGATGCAATGAAATTAAACTCTGTCAAACGGGAAGGGAAAGGAAAAAGGGAAAAGGAAAAAGGGAAAAGGAAAAAGGGAAAGCAAAAGAAAAAGGGAAAGCAAAAGAAAAAGGGGAAAGCAAAAGCAAAAGCAAAAGAAAAAGAAAAAGCAAAAGCAAAAGAAAAAGAAAAAGAAAAAGAAAAAGAAAAAGAAAAAGAAAAAATCAATATTCTAATTCAATTCATTTGCAAAATGAAATACCTTCACTTTCATATTTTTATTTTAAAATTTGACTATATGCCCATTTGGCTGTCACGTAGAAGAAAAGAAGGGGTTTATTCCGAAAAATGAAGTAATTAGACTGCGTCAATACGTTCCCAAATGTTATTTGTGGGCGCACTGGGTTGCAAGGCCCGTGGCAGGAGTCCTGCCTCTTTAAAACCTCATTTGCATAACCCCGCCCTTCTCCTGATGACCACGCCCCCTCCCCCCGAAGTCCTCCAGCAGGGGGCGCTGCGGCGAGCTCCCGCTCTCAGCGCGCCTGCGCGAGTCCGCGGAGTCCTTGGAGGGTGGCGGCGGCGGCGGCGGCCATGATGCAGCGCTGGGGGCGCGTCTGCTGCGCGCTCGCTCGGGTACGGCTGGGACGGGACCGGGACCAGACCGGGGTGGGACCGGGACGGGACGGGACGGGACGGGACGGGCTGGGCTGAGCCGAGCCGAGCCGAGCCGGGACGAGGCGATCCCGGCCGCCGGGGCTTCCCCCACCCCACCCGGACACGGCGAGGGAGGGCGGGAGGGAGGAGGGGCTGCGCCGCCGGCTCCCGTTGGTGCGGGTAACGGGGCTGCCCCGGGCCGCCCCCCCTGCGCCTCGGTTTCTAAAAATCGCGGTGTGATTTTTCTCGCAGAGGAGCCATTTTGAGCGGGTTCATCGCGGTCTGCAGGGGGTTTGCGCGGTGCCGAGGAGGAGCTATGCCGAGCAAGGTAACCCCCGGGGGAGAGGCAGGGCGGGCTCCCCGGTGGCGGTGGTGGAGTCTATGTCAGGGTTTTAGTTAAAAAGTGCTTATTTGTCACATTTACTGTCAAACCAGAAGCATGCACAGAACTTGAACTTCATATCATCAGAACAGTGACACTAATTAATAGAGGAGGCTGTGGTTTTAACGACTTCGGTACAAAGTTCATGGTTTCTGCAATATTCATAATCAATAGTGCCTACACAGATATCTTTTAGCAACATTTTTTGCATTATAAACTACTAACTTGCATTTGTCCTTTGTGCTAAATGTCAGTAGAAGCAGTGTTGAAAAAATAAGCCATTTAGACATCTTGGGTTAAATTCCTAAAAGTTTTATAGCAGCAGGGACACGCCAGACCAAATCTAGTTATTTAGTTCCATTTTACATTATTTTCCCCGTCAAGTTCAAGGGAGGTTTTTTTTATTGCAGAACGAATGCATCCACACAGCTTTTCCTTTTGCCTGGATATCTGTTCTCAGATGCAAAATATAATTTACCCAACATATTAAATGACATAATTTTTAATAGTGACTTTTCCGTGTTTCAATACTGTCAAATACGAATTACTTCAGAGGTAAGTTGGTGCTCCTGCAGCAGTTGCTAAGCAAAAATAACTGAGATGTTTCCTCTTTCAGTGGATGCCGATGTCACGGTTATCGGTTCTGGCCCTGGAGGGTATGTTGCTGCAATCAAAGCAGCTCAGCTCGGATTTAAGGTAAGACCAGGCCTTTTGGTTGCTGAGCAGAATGGTCATCCAGAGGAAGGTGTCTGTGTGAAACTGGGGAAACTGAAATTCTTGAAACAATATCTTGGGCTACCAGATGCTGTTGACATAAACATAAACTTTACCTTGCTTACCTATATTGTGTGGAAGTTGAGGTGAAGGCATGAGTTGAAATGAGGAAGGTATTACTGTCTAGACTGTTGGGAGGCTACTGACAAAGCTGCTCAGGTCAGCTTGCTTCTGGCTGGAAGAGAGTGTTGAGATGGGCTTACATTCTCTTCTGAGGGAAAAGGTAGGAGAAGAATGCTGGGAAGGAAACTCTCCCAACAAAGAAAAAGAAATTGAGACAGTGACAAAAAGGCCATTTAAAAACTAATCTGAAATCGTGAAGAGGAGACAGAGGGGATTCAAATGGTTGTGAGCAAACTGAGCAGGGAGGTTGGACCAGATGACCTCCAGAGGTCCCTTCCCACCTCAACCGTTCTGTGATTCTGTGGGGAAAAGAAAAACAGTATTCAGCTGATAGGCTTTTTGAATGTGAGTGGGTGAATTCCATTGCCATCCGAGAACTTTAGAGGTGAAAACGGGTATTTCCGTAAGTTTCATTTTCATTCATAAACGAGTGTGACTTCAGCGAGGTGGTTGTTTACCTTTACTCCTTAATCTGAGCCCGATTTGCTCTCCTGGCATGGCATTATTCTCAAGTATTTTGAAATCTGAGAAGGAAGGCAGTGCTGGCAGACTTGTGCGTGCTCCTGCTGGCTGGTATGTCCCAGTGCTTCGACAGCTGGACTTCATGACAGAACAAGTTGGACAGACCCCCTGGGAAGGACAGGAGCTCCCATTTATGAGTGGAGTTCAGTCAAACACTGGGACAGGGGCCCAGGTTATGTGTAGTCTTCATCCCTGGAGGTTTTCAGGACTTAACTGTAAAAGGCCCTGAGCCACCTGATACACCTTTGATGTTAACTGTGTTTGGAGAAGGGAGTTTGTCTAGATGGTCTCCAAAGATGGTGCCTTCAACTTTTTTTTTTAATTCCTGAATGTTGTTTTTCTTTGGTCATTACGCCAACAATTGGCTTTCAGTGATGTCTTTTTGGATATATTTCAGCCTTTTAATGTGTAACAGTACCAAAATATAAATATTTGAGGTTTCATTAAGAGGTTTTGCATCTGCCTGTGACCCTAGTGCAGATAATTGCAATGTCTATCCTTGTTTGCAAAACCTTTTTTGTCTTGTTTAATAAATATTCCTGCATTTATATATATGTTGCCACTGAGCTATTGGCACGTGGAGAGAGAAAAAAAAAAACGTACTAAGTGCTACAGGTTTCAACTGAGATTTAGGCCATCTGCTTTTTAGTTTCATATTTATTTATTCTAAGGCTATTTTTTTGTGGTTGGATTTCTGCTTTTTTTTTTTTTTTTTTTTTTGGCCAGCAGAACGTTATCATATACAGGGAGATTAAAAATGCTAATTATTCATTCTGTTGTGTTTTGTCTTGGCAAACAATTCTTATGCTGCTTTACAGGTAGAGTGGGCAAAGGTTCTGGGCAGGCTTGTGTTTGTCACCTGTAGTGTTGAAGAAACTTGAATGTTTATGCTGAGGAACGTAATGCCATGGTTTTGTAAGGCTGGCAAACAGATAGTCTGTCTGTCCATCCACAGACACAGCTGAGTCTGCTCTACTGAACTTTAAACCTTCAATTTTAGTGGTACCTCTGCTAGCAGAAATGTTAAGTCCTTGTATCGTGACTATAACTTCCATTGGAAGTTATAGTCCCATGTATTGGGTTTACACGGCAGGGTTTTGGTACTGGGGGCTACAGGGGTGGCCTCTGTGAAGCTGCCCTGTGTCAGATAAATGCCAGTTCCAGATGGCTTTGAAAGGGACCCAGAGCTGGGCCAGTGAGCAATGATGTATGTGTTGTGTGAGAGAAGATGTAAGAAAAGGAGAGAAAAGAAAAAGAAAATAAAAAACACCTGCTGTGCAACAGAACCTGGGAGAGCGAGGAGTGAGAAGCAGCCCTGCAGCCCTCAATGTGAGTGCAGCAGGAGGTGCTCCAGGCAGGCAGCAGCAGTTCCCCTGCAGCCTGTGGAGAGGCCCCTGGTGGAGCAGGCTGTCCCCCTGCAGCCCATGGGTCCCACATGGAGCAGATCTCCACACTGCAGCCCCCCCAGGGGTGGAGGAGCCCCCGGTGGAGCAGGTGGATGTGGCCTGGAGGAGGCTGCGGCCCATGGAGAGCCCCCGCAGGAGCAGGCCCTGGGCCGGAGCTGCAGCCCCTGGAGAGGAGCCCACGCAGGAGTAGGGGTCTGGGGGGAGCTGCTGCATGTGGGGGGACCCGTGCTGGAGCAGTTTGCTCCTGGGGGATGGACCCCATGGGACAGAGCCGTGTGGGAGCAGTTCCTGAAGAGCTGCTGCCTGTGGGAAACCCCTGCAGGATCAGTTTGGGAAGGACAGTAGAGACCCCAGGTGGAGCAGGGACAGAGAGAGCGGCAGAAATGAAGAGTTAGGGACTGACCACAGTCCCCGTTCCCCCTGCGCTTCTTGGGGGGAGGAGGTGGAAGAGGTTGGATGGCCAGAAGGTGTTTTTAGTTTGTTTCTTTAGTTTCTTACTGTTCTAGCTTGTTCGTAATAGGTAATAAATTACATTAATCTCTTTTAGGCTGAGTCTGTTTTCCCTGTGATGATAACTTTTGAGTGAACTCCCTAGCCTTATCTCAACCCGTGAGCCCTTTCCATTGTATTTTCTCCCCCTTTCCCTTTGAAGAAAGGGAATGAGAGAGGGGTTGTGGTGGAGCCTGGCTGCCCACCTGAGTAGAACCACCACAGTTACCAACAACGTTCTCTGGGCATTGGCTTCTGAACAATTTCGCTTGGTCTAATCAGTGGAGTTCATTTAAAGTGGACGAGGCAGAACGTTGTCAGGTCAATGAAGGAGCAGCCTGTGCTGTTTGATCCATAGTGTGGCTTTTAAAACCTGTGCTTCATTTCACATGCCCTCACTTGCTTAAAACAGGAGGCAGGGTGAACAGGGGGTCAGCGTGTCTCAGTGTGTGTCATTGATTTGATAGAATGAGTCCTGTTCTTCATGTTACCATCTACTTTAGCTCAAAAGCAGCAACTTAGAGGAATGGTGAAAGGGTTTCAGCTGCACTTCTCAGCAGATTTGAATTCTTAGAATGTAATCCAAGGAGCTCGTATTTTGAGTATGTACGCCCATTACAAAGGAGGTGATGCCAGTTATTTTTGCCTCTACGGAAAGGTTTACACTGTTCTTCACCTCTCCCTCCTTTTTTTCCCTCAGACTGTCTGTGTAGAAAAAAATGAAACGTTGGGTGGAACCTGTCTGAATGTTGGATGTATTCCCTCCAAGGTAAATGTACAGAGTTTGTCACAACTTCATTAAAAAAAGAACAGTACCTACATGTATCACTTCAGAAAACATTACTTAGTGTTTTTCCAAGATTGACACACTTTGTTTAGAAATTGAATTTATAATCCAAATGAACTGAGGAGCTAGTAGAAATCTTTTCTTTACAAACTGTTTTTATGGGGTTTCCCAAATCAAAGAGAGGAAGAGGGATGAAAACAGGGCATGCATACAGATGTATCTTCTCACTCTGGTGAGTTTGCAGTATGCCATGTGAAATTCCAGATCCTTCCAATTTTTTTTCAAATAAACCTGTGTTTTTTGTCCAAGGTGATGTACTTATGTTAAAGGGATGCCGAGCTGTTCCCTGTTCAGTCACGAGAAATTACAGAGATAGAGGCACCCCTGAAAAATGATTAACTTTGTCTGGTTTTGATTGGACACACCACGCTCTGAAGATAACTGTCTCTTTGCAGTGACTGAAGGAAGAGCCTCATTGATTAGTTCTTGAAATATTAATCTAAGCTTAAATAGTATTCTCGCTGGCCCAAAAAAATAACCTGGAGAGTGGGGCTGGTAGTGCTTTTGTGGAGTAGTGCTGGTGGGGAGAGAAAAGGGAGAACCTAAGATGTGCTCCTAAGGAAGGAGAAAGAAGAAAGTCAGAAGTAGCTAATATTTCCTCTAATATTTTTTTGATGGTGTCCATCCTGTTTTAAGTAACCTCAAAACTAGAGCCTTGTAAGAGCAGTGCTACTGCTAGATGAAAGGAGTCATCTTCACTGTCATCGGCAGGTGAGGGAAGATACTGACAGTCAGGCTTGTGATGACCATAGTAAAAGATAGAATTTTCTTACAAAGATCCCTCCTAACAATATTGCTGTTTTTAATCAGTTTGCTCAGAGAGGTTCCATTAGCATTGTAGGAGGAAATACAGTATAAATACAAAGCTTTTTAAATGATACATTGTTTTGCCTAGATATTTGAGAAATACTTCTAACGACGTTCAAAATACATATTGAGGAAAAACTCAAAAACTAGATGTAGATCAACCCATCATTACTATGCACGCTTGGAACTTTGCTAGGATCTGTTTAATTGACTTTTCTTCTTGAGTCCTTGATTATTTTTATCCTCATGGTTCTTACAAAAATGGTTCTGAACCCATGGTTAAACCTGGATGCTATCCAGAATATTTTCAGGTGGCAATAAACTTCTTAAGAAGTGGATATGTAGGCTGTGTACACTGAAACAGTAAAAATTTCAGATACTCGTCTCCAAAAAGCCACTCGAAATAATATACTGGTCATGGATTTTTTTCCCTTTGTAATTGCTGAAGTCTTATGTAGTGGCTGTGTCTCCAGTTAATGTTTTGGTAGTTACAGGTTCAGGGTTGTAGCAGTTAGGTAAAAGGGACAAATTTTAAACACTGAGAGCTAGTACGAGTTATTCAGAAAAATGAAACTGTCTTGGTCCAACAGTATTTTACTCAAGTCTGTGTATATAAGGCTAGTGTCTCAGTATATTCTTTGAATATATTGTACCTTCTTTAGGGTTCAGTCTGTGCAGAGTGCACAGTTTTTATTTCTTGTGCAGATACTGATAGTTCTGTGCTTGTGATGGTTATCATAAAAGACATAATTTTTCTTTCTGAGATCCCTCCCTAATAATATTGTTGCTTCTAATCAAAATACCATTCTGGAGGTTCTGCATTTCAAGCTGCTCATTTATAAACATACTTACAAAGGAGCTATTCTAACTTCTTCTGAACTGTGAGTGTCCAGTGACCTGAACTAGCTCTAAGCCATCAACTACAACTAGCTGTGCAGCTGTGATTTTGAAATGCACCTTTTAAAATATCAATATCAGACTTATTAGAGAATGTTCTGCAAATACCGCCTGTTTTTCTACTATACTAGCAATGTAAGAAATAATGAATTCAATTGCAGGTGTATGTCCCAATTCATGTTTTTGTGTGTATACTTTAGGCCTTGCTGAACAACTCCCATCTGTATCATTTGGCCCATGGAAAAGATTTTGCTAATAGAGGAATTGAAAGTGAGTATGCAGAGCAACTTGTCAGTGCCTGGTACAACAAATGGTTTCCATCAACAAACAAGTATAACAGTTCAAATCATATTGTTATAATTGTAGGAAAGTTATTCAGGAAACCTAACTGACTTGCAAACAATACCCTTTCTCTGTCAACTGGAGGTTTAGGGACATAAAATTCTATTCATCTATTCCTTGAGTCCTGAGTAGAGAAGTTAAACAGCAGTATTACTCTTTTCAAGTATAACATACCAGTTGTTGAATGTAACCTTTATTGTTTAGTTGAGGCCTTCAGTGCATCTTACTGTATCAAACCTGTTAATTGTGTAGGTTAGCTCCTGTAAATAAACTGGGATGCCTAATTGAAGTTTTTTAACCTTAGTTACAGGAATCCGCTTGAATCTAGAGAAGATGATGGAACAGAAGAGTGGAGCAGTAAAGGCCTTAACAGGTGGAATTGCTCATTTATTTAAACAAAACAAGGTTAGTTTGGATTATATACTGCAATGTATCTGTATTTTTTTTCTGATCTAAATTTGTTACTTCTTGCATTCTCATGTTCTTGCCACATAAATAAATTTGAGTGACTGACTCAGCAAGGACAGATTATGAATGCTTCACTTTTAGGGTATTTTAAATGAACAGCTCTTTCATTCTTAAATCTAATTAAAAGAATACTAGTAACTTACTGTGGTACTTGTACCAGATGGTGATGCAAAGGTTAGTGTTTGCGGCTTCTCTAAAGCAGTGAAATTCAAATTAAGTGTAGCATAACTTACATAAGTAATTTAAATCTTAATTTACTGTGTTCTGATTATCAAAGGTTACACATGTATCTGGGTTTGGAAAAATAACTGGCAAAAACCAAGTCACCGCAACCAAAGACGATGGCAGCACACAAGTTATCAACACAAAGAACATTCTTATAGCCACAGGCTCAGAAGTTGCTCCCTTCCCTGGAATTACTGTACGTATCTGAAATCTTGGTGCTACTGTCTTTCAGTGGGTAATATCCACATCATTTATTGTATAATAACTTTTTGCATCTGATTGGCCTTTGCTTTCTGTGAGCTGTACATATTGTAAACCTCTCTTTGTGGATTTCTTTGCCTGTTGTTAGATTGATGAAGATAATATCGTGTCATCCACTGGTGCGCTGTCACTAAAAAAAGTCCCTGAAAAGATGGTTGTCATTGGTGCAGGAGTCATCGGCGTGGAACTGGTGAGAGAATATTTAAACCACTTGGTCCTTAATTTATAAAGGAACAGGATGTTATTTTTTCATTGTACTTAACAATATTTCTGTGATTTAACAGATGTTGTATGAGTTGTTGTGAAATCTCAATCTATGGCCTGCTAGTTCCCTTTCCTACCTGAGAAGCTGGGATAAGGGTGTGTTGGATCAGCATTCCTGTATCTGGTTAGCTAAGAGGAGAAATGAGAGAGGGACATCCAGGCCTCACATACGGTTTTTTTGGGTTGTTTAACTTCCACGGAGGTTTGTACTTGCTCTGTGTCTAGATAGGGGAACTTCCTCTTTTAAGGGAAGTTCATTTTAAACCATCCTAAATTCCTGTTTGTAGCAATTAATCCCAAAACTCTTATGTGATACAATTACATGTATTATATCTTAAAAAACAAAGGAGTGAAGACTTTGTAGTCCTTTTGCCTCACACCTACGTAGTTTAATAAGTATGTTTAGTTCTGGTCCTGCAAATGCTTGAGCATTTGCACATCTTCTTAGTTGTTGATTTAGCTTGCTGACCATTAAGCAAGGAAAAAGTAAGCAAAGTGTAATCTGTTTTGATGGTTATGGGGTAAATAAAGTTTATATGAATTTTGTGAAGCTGATGATAATGGTTATAGTTAGAAATACATGCAGAAGTAGTGGTAGTTTATATTTTATTGCATAAAACTTACATAATGTCTTACTGTTTTGATGTAGTGTGATTTGGTGGTATAAGGACACCACAACTTCTGTTGGGTTTTCTGAGCTGCATGCCATTTATTTGAGTTTTAATTTTTCTATTCCTATAACCTAAAATACACCTAATTATTTTAACTGTTTATTTAAAAGCTTAATTCCATGGGTCACATCACAATAGTTTTAGATGTGCAAGCAGTGATAAATCCATTCTTTCTGAAAGGCTCATGTTGGGGAGGACAGATGCATTATCCTACACTATGTTTATAAAAACTGATCAGTTTGCTGTAATGTTTTGACCCCCTTTTGCAGAGTTTGCTGTTTGTGGTAAATACTGCAGTAAAGAAACAGGAAATTTTCCTTTCAAAACCTTCTCTTCCCTTACGTATATTGTTGTGACTGCAGGGGTCAGTTTGGCAGCGCCTTGGTGCGGATGTGACAGCTGTGGAGTTCATGGGCCATGTTGGTGGAATGGGAATTGACATGGAGATCTCTAAAAATTTCCAACGCATTCTGCAGAAACAGGGACTTAAGTTTAAGCTAAACACCAAAGTTACCGGTGCTACCAAGAAACCAGATGGAAAAATTGATGTAGCGTAAGTATTTATCATAAAACTAAAGGATTACAAGTTACATTCCTCCACCCAGTCCTTCAGATCGGTTTGAAAATACAGTCTTACTATTCTTCAAACAGGAAGAAATGAAACTTAATTCTTCAGTGGAATTTAATTTTCATCTTGTATCCTAACGTGATGTTCATAATTTTGGCTTTATTGAATTCTAAATTGTTTGTATAGGAAAGGTTCCACTGACTTGAGTTGGTGCACTAGTGTAAAAAAACAGGTTTTTTGTTTGTTTTAGTGAGATGATTTAAAAAGAAGAAAGAAAAAAAAATCCTTAATTGTGCTTTTCATGGAAGTTCTCTGCTTCTGGTATAATTAACATAAATGGTTAGGATCATTTTTAAGCCATTAATTCTTGGATGCTTACTGGAAAGGATCTTTTGTCCTTTCCTTCCCTTGTCTCCAAGTAAGCATAATACAGATTTGTTTCTCATTAGAAGTAAATGAAATTGTCCTGGAATGTTTTAAATAGCCAGACTTGAGCCTGTTGAAGATTCTGATACAGAAAAATATAAAGCAAATTTTCTTTGTGAACGTCCTTACCCTTACGCTACTTCTGTTCCTTTTCTTGTCTACACATTCTCTGTGCAGACTGGTTACATAAGCATTTTCTTAAAACTATTATTTAATATTACTTAACAAACTTAAGCTTAAATGGAATCTTAATATGATGAATTGTTTGCTCTGTCTCCATGCCTCAGGACAGTCTGTGCTTCACCATTGTAGAGGTCCTAGCTTAGGGCCTCTTTATGTCCCATGCTGATGCTGGCTGGATCTCTGATGTAGTCTCTTTCTGTATTTATTTAATGTTTCATACTCAAGGGAGCGTGCTTTTCAGACACGCTTCCTAATTATCCTCACTTGCCATGCTTTGGTTCTTTCCTGCACTCTGAGCACATAAACTGAACTTGTTCTGGATGCAACTAAACATGAAGATGAACTTGGGGGATGTACTTTATGCAAGACAGATCTGCAGTTTTGGGCCAGAAGAAAGCTTTCTTGGAATACATGGCCCTACCTCACCCTGAAATAGAAACAGTTTGGATGTTGAGTACTCAGCACCAATTGCTTTGCTGTACAGAGATTTGCTTTTAGCAGGCCATGCTGTTTGTTCATGGATATGTAGCCTGAATGTCTGTATCTAGGAGTTGTTAACAAATGGGGTAAGAATGACTGGCCCTTGTTCTCTCTCCTACTCATCAACTCTTGTAAGGAAGAAGTGAAGGGTGTACTGAAGGCAAGTGTTTTTGGATGCCAGATTGAGCCAGTAGGTCACCATCTGGATCATGTTAATTACTAGTCAGTGAAATACAGTGCTGCAAGTTCACAGCTTTGCATTTTTGCTGTTTGTTTTCCCATAGTGTTGAAGCAGCAGCTGGTGGCAAGGCAGAAGTAATAACTTGTGATGTGCTCCTAGTCTGTATCGGTAGGCGTCCTTTCACAAAAAATCTAGGTCTCGAAGAAATTGGAATTGAACTTGATAAGAAGGGGAGAATCCCAGTCAATAACAGATTCCAAACCAAAATTCCAAAGTAAGTAATAATTTAACAGTATTTTTGACTTTATTTGAAACACAACTCTTATTTTTAAAAGTTTAACCTATTAAAACACTCTATAATTGCTGAATATAGCTTTTTTTTCCTGAAAGGAAAACCTTAAATTTCTGATTATTTCTGCAGTTGAAGATTTGTAGTCAACCCTTAAAGTTTTGTAATTTAAAAGTCACTGTGTGTTGGTACTAATTCTTGAAGTGTGGTCATTTGGTGGAAGCCTTTCTTTCGTAGTCTCTATACGTCTTCTGAAAATTAATGTTTGAATCTGATATGATTGGAGTATGTTTTAAAATGACTGTTATATAAAGTAGCCTAGGTGTATTAGGACTTCTTAAACAGTATCTTATTTTGTTTCATTGGTCTGATAGCATCTATGCTATTGGTGATGTAGTTGCTGGACCGATGCTGGCCCACAAAGCTGAGGATGAAGGCATTCTCTGTGTTGAAGGGATGGCTGGGGGAGCAGTTCACATCGATTATAACTGCGTACCCTCTGTGATATACACTCACCCTGAAGTGGCCTGGGTTGGCAAATCCGAAGAACAACTGAAAGAAGAGGTACAGCTTGTTTTCTTCTCAGACAAATCTTTTTCCATCTTGGATGTAGTTTCATAATCTAGTAGTAGCTATTAGTTTATCTAGCTACTTTGTGCAGGAGAATTTCTCTATCTGAATTTATTGTGTAGGGTATATGATTGATTCCTTCCTGCATGCCACCCTCACAAGGACCACAGTCTTATTTAATAACTTGTTTTGGGAAATTAATACTGATTCGCTGCTAATTTTTCTTCTCTAACACAGCTTTATACCTGTTATCTTCATGCATTGATCTGTTTGTCTTATCTGTCTTCTATTTTTGTGTTAGTTCTATTTTTAGATTTATCTGTATGGTTACATCATTCCTGCTGAATTTTCAGGTCATTAACTCTGTCAGTAACACATATCTGTTTTGTAGGGGGTAGAATACAAAATTGGGAAATTTCCATTTGCTGCTAACAGTAGAGCAAAGACAAATGCTGACACAGATGGCATGGTGAAGATACTTAGTCAAAAATCAACAGACAGGATGTTGGGTGCTCACATTTTAGGCGCAGTAAGTATTATAAATTGTGCTGTTGTCTTGGTAGTTTTAAGGGTTTTTTGTTGTGTTACACAGTTCTTGTAAAAAAGGAAGATTTGAATTTCCCCAAATTGCTTCAATTTGTTGTTGTCTTCTGTAGCCATGCCCTCTTGCCCTCATCCCCAAAGATTTTCTGTTACTTTGGTGTCAGACCCAGCTTTTTTTTATTGATTCCCTAGAATTGCTAGGGTTATTCAGTTACTCTTGTTGTTTTTTGGTTTTTTTTTCTTTATGAATGTTACTAAATAATTGAGAGAACAGCAGAAATTGACTGAAGTTCTAGAAGTTGGGGAGCTAAAAGGACTGGTTTTCATTGCTTTTTTTTTTTTTTTTTTTTTTCCTCCTCTGATATTCCAGCTTCAGCAAAATTGGTAACATTATTTGACATTCACTAAGTCTGGGGTCAGTAATGGAACCGATGAAACTTGATTTTAAAAAATATATATCTTTTTTTCAGAATTTGAAATCAGATATTTTTTTTTTCTGAAAATATCTTTTTCTCTATTACCACCCAATCAGAAATTGCATCTTAGACCCTAACCTCATTCTTTGGCTTGGTTTGGTTTTCTTAGCTGTAAAGGTGTAAATGCTCTTTTTTTATTATTATTCTTTCCCCTAAAGATGTATGCAGAAACATTTCCATAGATCTTTGTATACTGCTTTCATAAAGAAGTTTTGTGGTTTTTTTTTTTTTTTTGTTAGTGATAATATACAGTACTTTTGATCAGAATGTGGGTAGTATCTGACCAGTATTTTGTGGGGAAAATGCCCAGATCTTACACAACCCTCAGTAATAAGAGCAAGTACTCTGATTTAGCATTATGTTTAGATTTACACTGTTTGAGTGTAAATCTATAATTAAAACTCTGCAAATCTACAGTTAAGTGGCATTAGGACACAGCTGAAGTGCTAGTCATATTATGACAGTGTTTGTTTATTTTTTAGCAAGATAGAATTTACAAGCTGGATACTTCTAGTCAGTAATTTAAAGAGTCTACACAACTGCATGAAGATGTTTTTAACTACAAAGAACATTCAATTACAGGGTGCTGGCGAAATGGTTAATGAAGCTGCTCTTGCTATGGAGTATGGAGCATCGTGTGAAGACGTAGCCAGAGTTTGCCATGCCCATCCAGTAAGTTTTTTCTAAACAAACTGTTGAACACCACAGTTGCACAGACACGCTATAACTACATTTAAATATTAATGATTTGTACCTTTTCTGCCTGTTCTCTGCAGACGGTGTCAGAAGCCTTCAGGGAAGCAAACCTAGCAGCATCTTTTGGCAAAGCTATCAACTTCTAAAATGAAAGACCAGTTCTCTGTACATGCATAGCACATGTCTGGAAGTGGACTGTGGTCCCTTGTGGAAGGCTGAGTTTGAGGATGTTAGGACTGAATTAAGTGAATCTCTTCATTTTAGCCATCATATTTAAACAAGTAGAGTTTGGAACAAGTGGAATTATCCGGTCTCTGTAAATTAAATACTTACATGTTTATTTACATTTTGAATGTTGCAGAAAAACAGCCTGACAGAACTTTTTTTCTTCAAAACCAAGCATTTCGCTGCTGCATGGGATTATAAAGTGTGTTGGTCAAAAGTCTGAACAAGTGTCCAGCATACCTGGTGTGTTCTTATTTGAAGTAGTGATAGACTAAAACAGTTGAATGCTGGCACTTAGAATGCCGCTGGCACTTAAAATGCCACTGTCACTTCCGCACAAAAACGTATGTCCTTCTGAAAGGATTAACTAAGTATTTAACCTACTTCTTCTTGCATACAAATACCAAAATTTGGTTTGATCTAGTAATGTTAGGGTGCTGGGAGAAGAGGGGCTTGTATAGATCAATTAAAACTATATTAACTTTTTTAAGAGAAAATCTCTGTGTGTGTGATTATCCACACATCATGTTTTCATATTGAAAACTCATCGGGAAAAATCAAGTGCTGGTAGGGAAATGAAAAAAATGAGGAAAAATTTAATCGTTCTGCTACTTAATCTTGTTTTTAAAGCTTCCATTGTCCAATTCTCTTCAATGTCAAAATGCTAGAACTGGATAGCAAAGCAGTGCTCACAGTTAAGTGTGATAATGTGAGGGGTATTCTTCTGCACCTTCCACACACAAGGGCTGCAGTATCAGCTCTGCACATAGTTGAGACGTACTTTGTTCTCTCCTTGTTTTCTATTTTGTGCTCTCTTTGTGTCTCTGCTGTAGCAAGAGAGCTTAATAAATATTTAACATGGCTGGAGGGTTGTATTGGGTTTTGTTTGTCACAAATAGCATCTTTGGAATATCCCTAACGTGTACAGGGAACGTGCCCAATTCCAGTAGCTCACTTGTTGTGCAGGGTGCCTTTTTTTGTTATGCTTTTCTGCCTTGAAGAAAATCTTACTATGTGCTGATACTGTACATATCCTTTTCCATTATGCCATTGGGATGATAAATGGAGAAATGCTTTCCAAAAAAAAATCTGCAAAAGCTACTTGACTTTATGTGTAGACTAGATGGCTTCTAATTCAAGTATTGAACTGCTGTCTGGGCTAAGAGATGGAAGATTCAAAGTCAGGTTGAATGGGGCTTTGAGCAACCAGACCAAGTGGAAGATGTCCAACCTTCTGCAGGGACTAGGTGATCTTTAAAGATCCCTTTCAACCCAAACCATTGTACGATTCTATGAAATGTACAATTTCCTTAAGGTAGCAGTTAATCTATAAACACCTGTAATACTATTCTTCATTTTGTTTTTATAACCTCTGTTTGAAAAGTAGATAGGAATCAACTAGGGTCTTTAAGCTCACCACCAGGCTAAGAGATGCTGCACTGTATCCTTGAATTAGAGGAGCAAGTGAATTAATGTGAATCTCCTTTCAGGTGGGTGTTAGTAGGAAGCTGCTTAAATAAAGCAAAGGTAAGAACAGAATGAGGGAGGGAGAACCCAATTCTCCTTACAGATCTAGGCATCTCAGAATCACTTCTTCCTGTGGGTAAATTCTATCAAGTGTTCATCTGGCACTTTGTAAGTTCTAACTTTTTGTAAGTTCCCTATTCTCTAAGAAATACTCCTGTGCACTCCCCCCTCTCACCCAATAATTGTGGCAGTTTTTGGCCGTCTTGCTGTGGTTCAGCCTTGGGATTCATCAGTTACAAATTCTTGTATGTTGTTTTGTTCTTCATAAATTTTTGGAGTTTGTAACACTTTGGTACAATTTCAGTAGCAGTCTTCAGAGATTTGTCTCCCAGACACTCGAAAATAAAATTTAAGGCCTGGGCTTGTTATGGTATTGTTACTTCCCAGTCTCATTTCTGCTCTAGTTAAATATACCAAAAGTGCTTGTAGAGGCAGAAATATGTCTGTATGTTGCAAAGTTTGAAGATTTTATTTTTAACAGCTGTTAAATATACCATCAGTGACATAACGTGTGATGTGCTGTAGTAATCAATTCCTGTTTTGGATTTTTTTATTCTAGTGTCTGTAACTGTGAAGGTTGGATGATTATTTAAATGTGCTGCTCTCCAGTTTCCATAGGTGGCGCTGTAATTCTGCTGTAGTTGCCCTGACCAGCTTCTGCTGACAGTCAAGGTGAGCTAAATTGTTGATCAAAGAACATCCAAATACATTTCTCAGGTCGGAGTTAGCAGTCAGGATATGTAAAAGCCTGCTGCAGCTGAGGATGCTAACTTGCACATAAGTTAAGGAATACCACAGATCAATTATTACGATTACTGTGTGGTTGGCTGAAGGTACACTGTGCTGTAGTAAGTTTGAACTGAAGCACACAGTTTATATGAACTGGATATCACTCTTGCACTTCAAAAAAGAAGTCTTATTTGTGTTTTGTTAAGCACAAGCTGCTCTTAGGGAGATTCAGTGTGCTGCTTTAAGAGACTGTGTACAACTCCTTAACTGCTTCACATTAAGTGCCTTATGAACTTGGTAGCTTTTTTTCTAGAGAGTCTCGATCCTCCAATGATGGTTCATCACATAAATGTGGTTTGCAGAATGTAAACCAGTCACCCCTTCAGTGCTGACCTCTAAAATCAAGTATTTCAAGTAAATTAAACTTGTTTTAAGCCTAAATGGATATCATCCAGAGGTTAAATATTCCTTGTGCAGTAAGTAGTAGGGTAATGCTAGCAAACCCCACAAAGATGGTACTTCTTCTTTCACTACTAACTGTTCTGTTGTCATGCTATAGTTGGAACCAATATTTTATTAGATCTCTAGCTATTTTAAAAGCAAGACTTGCAGAACCTGAAAGATTAATTGATTTACCATTTCAGCTACTGAAAATAACAAGGAACTTAGTGAGTCATACCAGGTACATACAGCGATACAAAAGTACTGTTTATTTTCAATGTCAAAAAGTTACTTGTCTTTGGTTCTGTGACTTAAAAGTCAATATAAAACCTGTTCACTTTATCAGGTCTTAGTGTAATGTCAAAAAAACCACAAACACTAGTGTAATACTTATTTAAAAAAAAAAAAAAAAAAGCCCCATCCTGAACGTAAGCATTTTCTGTTCCCATTTATAAGCAAGTGCTGTAAACAGCAACTTTCTGGCTGATTGTCTGTAAGAGGGAGCGAACTGTCTCTTCCAGCTCCACCAGCTGCTTGGCTTTGTCTTCGAGAACTTTTTGATTGTTTTCATACGTATTTTCCAAGTCTGTCAGCAAAGGAAGAGGAAAAACAGCGTAATTAGGTATGTTTTAATGCAGTAAAATATAAACCATAGCTGTTAGGAGTAAACTACCTCAGGATTATTTTCTTGTGGAAGAAAATCTGACAAAAAAAATAGCAAAGGCTGGAATGGCACTTCTTGTTTCCTTAATATTGGGACATAAAGCAACGTGGAAGTAATTTTCTGTAAGTGGAAAAGATATACTTTGATTCAAGTTGAAAATAACTGCCATTTTTGTGTTGACCTGAAATATCTTGATTATGACAAGCCAAAACTATTCAGTGATTCATTTTAATTGTGCAGGAGCGACTAAGGGGAAGAGCAGGTTCCTGGACTGGCAAAAACAGGAGGAAAACTCAGCTTCCTCCCTGGCAATTACGGGCAGGCTGCCCCCTCCTGCTTCAGCCGACTTCAAGTGGCAATTGTAAATGTTAAATTCTTCTGTAAACTGCAACTTCTGTATCCTAATTGCATTTTATTTCAACCTAATTGCCTTTTATTAAGATTGCCTTTTTAACGGCATTCTAGGGTGGGGTAAGGGGAATACTGTTTGAAGATGGTGTTGTGGCTAGTCTGTCAAGAAGTGGGCTGCTTTTAGTGCTGCCAGATGGGTTAGTCCTCATCCGAATCATGGTAGCTACATTTTAATTCCACTCTGTAAGGATTCTTTGGGCACTGAGAGGTGCCATACCAAAAGTTTGTGTCTCACTGTAAGTTTTAGCTCTTCTTTTTAATACAAATCTTTGATTCAAGACTATGTTGTGTCCCTAAGGATAAGAAAAGCTGTTCAGACCTCAGCAACAAAGAATTAATTTCCTTTTTCTTTTCCTGTTGCTGATGAATACTTGGTTTAACAGCATGTTAGTGCTTTGTATTCTTAAGGTAAGGACTTGCCTGCTCAGAACAGCCTTACCTTTGAGCAGCTGGAGTTTGCTGTTTGCTTGAGCCAGCAGGGCTTTAGCTTCATCTTGCAACATGTCAGCTTTCCTCCGAGCGCTGGCGGACTCCTCTGTCTTCTTGGCAATGAGCTCCTCCACCGTTTTGTACTTGCTGTTCAGCTCGGTGTTGAGGACCTGTTGTTCCAGATGCAAACACAAGATGGAGCCGTTCAAAAGACAATGCAAGGGGAGTTGCTCGATATTCGGGGTAAGCAGAGCACAGGCTGTTCGCTCAGGTAACAAAGGCAGAAACAAGGTCGGGGTATGGCCTGCTTAATACTCAAGGTTTTAAGAGCTGGCACGAAGACTGAGTTGCCCTCTTGCAGATCTGTGGCAATTCTACAGCTTTAATACTTGGCAAGGATTTACAGGATTCAGTTACACAGTTGTGTAACTCATGGAAGCTATGGCCCCTAGCACAGCTGAGGTTAAGGAACTGGCCATGCTCCTGGTTGAATGTATGCGTTTAGGGAGGAACAACCTTGCTGCCCTTTCAGAAAGAAGAGAGCAGCTGCCTGGTTTGCGTAGGTGAACGTGCTGGAAAAGACATCAGGTTGGCTTCTCAGCTGTGCTTTTTTTCCTCTGTGAGGTTAAGGAGTACTAGCACCCAGATGAATTCAACTAGCAAGCAAGTTCACGTTCTGCAGCAGTGCTGGGAGTCTCTTGGGTTTACTTGACAGCCACCTGAAATCCTACTTAGTGTGTGGAAATAATTGATTTGGTGGATAATGTGTCCCTGCCTTGACAGAAAACCTCTCTCTCTTGAGACTGGTGGGCTAATTCCAGCCAAAAGATTGCGGGAATTAAACTTCCTTTGGCAGAGTTGTCAACTGTTTGGTTAACATTCTTTTGGTATTACGAAGGTGTAGAGCAGACACTGGGAGTGCCTGCATATGGTCAGAGTGAATTTTGCATCTCTGATATTTAGAAATGAGACTGGTTTGATATTGAGCTAAGGAATCTTTGCCGTTTGATTCTGTATATGCCAAACTTTGATGTGTTTAGCCTGAACATCACTGCAGAAACAAAAATATAGATGGGGAAAAAAAGCCAATGTATTTGTGGCAGATAGCAAAGCAGAGAGACAGAACCAAATGTATGAAAGGCTGACAGTGCAACAGCAAGATGTGTTTTATGCAACTCTTCTAGAAACTGATAACTTCCTAATACTTCTCTTTGTATTTGGTACCAAAATGAGTAAAAGCAGGTATCTGTGGTAAGTGCATTAAGCACTCTTTTTGTCCTCAGTACTTGGCCAATTACTGAAGTAAAGTTCCCCTGCACAGACCTGGGGTGTGTTTTACTGGCTTTTCTTTAGCATTTTTCCCAATCTCCTCACCTGCTTAACTTCTTCAGCATTTTGTTTTGCAGTGCCAGCTTTTTCTTCTATCTTATCCGCATTCACTGAATTTGTAGCAGCCTTTTGCTTCAGATCTTCAACGCTCCTCTCTAGCTCAAACAGACGTAAAGTGGCATTGTTCAGCGTTTCTTCAGATGCTGCATTTTCAGATTCAATCTAACAGAAGGAGGGACAAAGATATGCTTTCAAAAGTTTCTAAATATAACACAAAAACTTTCTGAGTAAGCCCCGATCAACTAACTAGGTCACATCCATAGATCTGATATAATAAGTGTTACAGTTTCATTAAAAATGGACAACTGCAGTCAGGGTGAAAAAACCCACTGCTTGAAGATCAAGTGTATAGAGGGCTGCAAAAGCATTACAGAACCTCTTAAAAAATGACTCGATTGCATTACACGTGCAAGAATTGCTTAATCTGCAAACAGAACTTCACGAGTTCATTATTAAATGCTAGTGTTAAATGGCTGAAGCTGCCTGTCTCTAAGCTAGCCACACTTCATGGATATAGATATTGCTCTCATGAGACCAGGGTACAGAGTTAAAGTCTAAAAATACATTATCTGATGAGACTACAGCAATTACCACTTCAGTACAGCATTAGTTTTCTTAGTCCCCTGCTGCAGTGGATGCCAGTGCTAGATAGCACGGTTCTGCCAACACACTACAACAAACAACAATGGGGTCAACGTGTATGACTTTGTAGAGATCTTGGCACACCTGCTGTGTTAGAGAAAGCCCTAAGAAAAAGGCTTTTCTCACTCCCATCCATACTTTATGCCACTGAAGTCTAATCAGCAGGCTTGTAGCTCCCTAATCCTCTAGTTATGAATGGTTTAGATTCATTTTAAGTGCAATCTTTTATTTGTAGTACACAAGAGCCTTGCCTAGACACCCTTACATCAGTTTCAGATGTGTTGCTGTTTCTGTATCTTAAGAAAAAAATCTTGGAAATAAGGAAACAACTTACTGAGGTCAGCAGATCTTGGGTTCCTTTAATATCTTCATCAGCTTGTTTTATGGCTTTTTCAGCTGCATTTTGTGCCTTTTCAGCTTCTTCTAGTGCTGCTTTCACCATGTCTGCAGTGACTTTAACATCTGTTGCACCTTTGCTGTGGAACAAAACTATGTTAACAGTAAAAACTAAAAACACTAAAAATGCTTTACTTTGGTACAGGGAAAAGCACCAGTCATATACTGCAAAGGGCTATTTTTGCCCTTTAGTGAAGGAATGGGGAATCAACCTTGGGGTAAGGTAAACTGCATTTCCTGATAGTGAAATCAAAGCCTCATTCCAGGTCCTGGTCATTGGAGACACCCGATACAGAACAGGGTTGCATACCTTGCTTTTTTAGCTTCTTCCAGTAGCATTTCTGCTCTGGCAATGTCTCCAGCGCTCTGCTGTAGAATGACTTCAACATCAGAAAGGCTTTCCACGCGCTCACGGATGTCCTCTGTCAGGGCCTGTAGCTGCTGGGGAGTGCTTGGCATCTCCATGTTGAGGACTTCGTTAGCCACTGCCTCGATGCTGTCCAGGTCAGCACTGTCTTCTACAAGATGCACACACATGACAAAGATGTGAGTAAAGGCTTTGAACTGTCAAGTCTCAGTGCTCCAATTCTCATCCAACTGCTCCCTCAAGAAGCAAAATAATGGAAAAAATCTTTCTCCCCCAGACTAGCAGCAAATCAAGATGTAAAAACCGCTTCCTTAGGGTGAAACTTCCCTCTGATAAGAGGCCCAGCCGGCGCGTAGGCCCTGCTGGCATGAGTCTCTTGGAAGCCTTTTGAAGATCTCAGTGATTAGCTACACCGTGCTGGGGCTGGGGGAAGGGGATGCGAGCCCACAGGAGAGGAAGCCAACAGCTGCACGTAAATGTAATTGTGCTACCAGTACACAGCCCTGTGCAAACAGAGAAGGAATGGGTTTGCCACGCTGCCACTCATTAGTGAACAAGGGCCTCATTTAACCTTTCTGCTTTCTTGCAGGGAGATAACCTCACCGTTTCTGACTTTCCTCCCCTTTAATAGTACTGTGGGTCTTTCCAGCCAGAGCTTATGAACAGACTTGGCAAGCTACAGAGGTACAATGCTCTCAGCTGAAATGAACACAACAAAGTACTACAGATTGGCCTCGTTTTCCTATTGTCTTGGTTTTCTGTTTCCAGATTTCATCATACCCATTAAATCTGGCTGAAAGGAGCAGGGGATGACAGCTATTGCATTACCCTGTGGAGGATGATTTAAAAATAAAGACAGTTTTCACCAGTGAAGAATTGAAGTAGGTAATATAAGTGTAAGGTTTTTACGCATTAGGAAGTCTCTGATCTGTTTAATGAGATTTCTCAGATCTTCATTGCTTCTGTCCACTTGCTCTTTTGTAGCATTGGTTTTGAGCAAAACTTCTTGTGCGTTTTGTTTGGCTTCGTCAGCTCTCTGTTTTGCTTCAGAAACCTGGAGAGAATGAAATGGAAGGCTTGAATGCATATTGGCTTCTGCTTTAAGGCCTGTTTTACAACAAAAAATTCTCCTGGAGTCAGAGGTAACAGTAATGAGAAATGCTTCGTCTCATAAAACTCACAGAACACTTTTAAAAGCTGGCCCTGATCCACACCACCAATGCTAGTTTAAACAACTCAAGCTAATGTTTAGAGTTACGCATGAAGCTTTACTTTAGCGAGCTCCCTTTCTGAGTGGGATGATGTTACGCAACTGGAAGGAATATTCTGCAGTAAGCCAGGCACATACTTTGTCAATTAGTGCCTAAACTTGCGTTACAATTAGAAGATTTTTTTTTTTTGGTATTGTAACAATGGATTCTGCATATTACCATTCTGGAGAGTTGCTCAACTTCTGCTAAGGCGCTGAGAATGTCTCTGTCGAAGTCCATGGCTTTCTGCCAGGCGTTGTGTGCCACAGTTACCAGCCCCTTGCAGCCAGGTCCTCCGCACTTCTTCTGCCCGTCATCGCTCCGGCAGTTCAAGCCGCCGCACTCGGACTCGGCACAAGAGGCTCCTGCGGGGGTGCCACACGTCTGCAGCAGACAGAGGAGACAAGTGCAACAGTCCCGGCTTCATTCCCATCGCTGAGCTGCGAGGGTGATGAATAGGATGCTGCTCTGCCATTGTTCCTACCCCTTCCAAGTAGGGCCTCAAGTACCACAGCAAAGGAAGCTGAAGGAGAGCTGCATCGGGTCCATACCAGCACGATATTAATCCTTGTTCTGTGCCCCTTCCACTCCTTCCTGCCTTAACTGGGTAACAACCAGCTAGCTCCCAGCTGCTGAAGTAAAGGGAGGGTAGGAGGGAAGCTTTGCTTCCATTGTCCTCTTCTGCCAAATATCATCTTGAACTGGAAAGCTGCCTTTGGGCTTTGATTTCAAGCTGGAAGCTACCCCTGCCTGTATTCCTTTTGTTTGAAGCTGGTCTTCACTACTCTTGGAGGAAAAACTGGCCATCCCAAGCAGCTTTTTAAAAGGAAGAATGTATTCTGTGCAACATAGTGTTATTTTTTTTTTTTCCTTTGCTCTCTAAGCTCTCTAAGGAGAGCAAAGGAAAAGATAAAACAGTAAGAAGCTGAAATGCTCCAAGCTGAACAGGAAACTTTTTTTTTTTTTTTTTTTTTACCTCTCTGGAAAAGCTGTTCCCTTCCGAGCCATGAAGTGTTTGCTCTGGTTTCATCTTTCCATAATAACTTCCAATTTATGACTTGTGTCAATGAAGTGTTCCCAAAGAAGATAACAGGTTTGACTTTTTAAGCAAAACTACTTCAGTCAGCAGATTTTACTGGGAATATCCACTGCTTGGGCAATGAAATCACTTAAAAGCTGTAGCCAGGTGGCAAATCGGAAAATTCCCCGTTCCTGTGAGGTACTTTTCCCTTTCCACCACCCTCCTTATGCCAAATGATAGTTGCTAACTGACACGTACTTTGCAGCCTCAAATCTCACTGGGAAAACCAAGTGAGCTGCAGCTGGCTCCTGTGAAGTGTAAATGATTCCCTCTTACCTGCTTGGCATGCAACCCCGCAGTAGCTAGAAAGCAAACTTTTTTTTTTGGCGTCCTGTGATTACACCTCCGAGCAACTCCGTGTTTACTGCCTCGATAAACATCTACCCCAGCCTTTCAGTCCTCAAGAACGCATTAGGCAGGAATGCAGGGCAAGGGAAGCTAAACAAAAAGCTGCCTCTTTCTTCCACTCCCAAGAAAAAAGGCCGGGTGGGGTGACTGCAGTTGTAAAGGACCGGGGACAATTCCCTGTGTGAAGACCTCGTCCCCACACACAGGGCTGGCCCTGCCCCGAGGAGTTAATGAGCTCTCCCCTCCAGTCGGGACTTCAAGCGGGATTGTTCTCTGAATGCAGCTGCCTGGCTTCAAAGGGAAACCCAGCAAACACCCTGCCTCTCCCAGAAAAAGCCATCCTCGGTCGTATTTACAGATGAGCAGGCAGCTTCAACACAGACTGTGCCCTTTGGATTCCAGCTCCCTGCAAGTGCTGCTCTGCCCCAAGCAGGAGGATGGGAGCGTGGCGATGCCCAGGAGGGCAGCCCTGCCGTGTGCTCTGGGAAACTGCAAAATGAAGAAAGCAAGCGTGTGAGCTAAGGCTTAACAGGCTGGCTCTCAGTCCACTGGACTTGCTGAACTTTGCTTCACTTGAGAGCTCTGCCCACAGCAAAGGGATCTGGCTTAGGAGGTGAGGAAAAGACAGATGCTCTCTCAGGGCTGGGGAGAAGTAGGAGGGAGAACAACATGAAGGCCTGCTGCCTGAAAGCCCACAGGTGTCTCAGAGCCCACAGAATACCTCAAAAATCAGTGAAATGTGTGTGTTTCAGCAACAAACAGTGTCTTTCACACTGTTCAGCTCTGAACAGTTTTTCCCTGCCCGTCACTTCCTCGAAAAACCCAATTTTACTTTCGCTGGTTTTCTACCAGCAGATCCTAGCTGTGTACCTTTGTTGACATGTCGGCGAGATCCAGGCTTTGCAGTTTGCCTGCGAGTTCATCCAGGAGGCGAGAGTGCTCCTCTTGCTTAGCCTTGAACTGGGCCTCCTTCTCCTTGATTAAGTCTTCCACTTCCTGCCGCGTTTTTGCTGACAGCTCCACGGCGCTATCGGGGTGGACAGTGGAAGCATTGACCCTTTCCTCTGCCTCCAGGGACATCTGGAAATACTTGGTGATGCTGTCCAGGGCTCCTGCAGGAATCAGACAGAGCTGCTCAGAAATCTGTTAACTAACACCAAATAATTTGTGTCATGGAGGTGGGCAGACGCACAGCTGGGTCAGCAAGCTGAGCAGCACCTTAAAGCAACCACAGCCTCCACAGCTGTGGTCAGTGCTATGGTAAAGGGGACAGAATTTGGCCTGTCTTTAAAAAAAAAATCATTTTTTCCCTGGTTGAAAGTGTGTCAAATTTGCTGGATTTTAAAGTTAAGCAGTTCTCTGACCCCAGGGATTGACTGAACTCTGCTCATACTGAGGGCGAACGGAGACCCAACGTTTTAGGTTCACAGGATACCTAAATCTATTTCCTAGGGATTCACCTATGCCATTTGCTCTTGTTGCTTGCCCTAGGATGTCTGGCTTACAGTCGCTGCTTGGAAACCGGTCAGAGCTTTCCCAAGAAACAACTTTTTGATGAAAGATCCTGATTTCTGTAAGCGTTAGTTTTGGACAACTGCTGGAGAGGCCCTGAGAGGGTGTGAGGGACCCCACGGGGCAGCCTTCTTCCAGAGAATGCCACAAGCCAGGGACTCCCCGGTTTTTACATCCTTTTTGCCACACTGGGTGAAATCCCACATTCACCAGAAACAATCCCAGACTACCTGCGAAGCTGCAAATGTACATTTCTGTGTATATATATGTATGTATACTGTATTCAAATGCGTTTTAAGTCGGAATTAAGTCAGCTTTGGAAGCTTCCCAATAACTTTGTGATTTGCCTCTTTCCCCAGCCAGCTCTGATTCTGTGGTGGGGGTTTGGCACTTCATCATGCCAATGGGTACACCAGGCTTGGGTGCCTTGGAAGAATGGGGCTCTTTTATGGTGTGCTCTTAAAGACGGGGTAGTTTTTCAAACCGTTTCAAGCAATTTCACAGCCTGGGGAGAGCAAACGAAACGTGCAGGTGTATCTTGGAATCAGCCTCGCTTTCAGCTGTTGTGCCTCATCTAAAATGCTTTAATTAAAGTCTTAAAGTCTCCTAAGTTCTTGTGCCCCAAGAACTTGAGCCAGCTTTGCAATACACAGAGGGAGAGAAAGAAGGGGTGAGGGGGCAAAACAAAGCTCCTGCTGCATCAGCAACTCGGCTAACGCACGGGGAGAAGCTGCCCTCCTAAGAGCTGACTTTATTACACGTTAGAAGATTAACCCGGTATTTAAAACCGTGCACTAATTAAATCTTCAGCCACCCCACTGCTTTCTCCCCCTCCCTGCGCCACTTACCCCGCACATCAGAGATCTTGATGAACTCTAGCTGCTCTGCAAGCTCTTTCACCACACGGTCTAGGCTTTTGGCATCCGTCTCCAGCGCGCTCAGGTCACTGTCCGAGCTGTTGCTCTTCTCTGCTAAGGTTGACAGGCTTTCTTCTAAGTCAGCTATCTTAACCGTAACATCTGCTGTCAGCTTCCTGGAAAACAGAGCAGCAGGACTTACCGGGGGAGGTTGTGATTCTGTGTTGTGAGCCCCAGTGCTTGCCTTCAGTGAAAAGTAACAGTGAGAGCTGGGCCACGCTTCTCCCACGGCAGGCCCTGTCCTCCCTCGGTGGAGCCAGAAGTGATTTGTAGCAACATGCCTACCTAGAGTACTGTTTTGTTTCCTTTATCACACAAAACTACTTTTTAATCTACAGCACGTTTATAAACTCAAAGCACCAAACAGCTGCTTTGTGTAAGATTAACTGGAGGCAGATTCCAGAGGGCTGCTGTAATGCTCTGGTATCATGGCAACTGCACAGGTCAAAGTTGACTACTATGATCCATACATAATTTGCTTCTCATCCCACACAGCTACAAATGCAGTTTTGATTACTACGAGCTCATGGGACAGATTTGAACTTCGGGAAGGAGGGGGGAAAGCCAGTTTTAATACAATGGATCCTTTTAACTCCTCCATAAAGATCTCTCCTCACCAGCTGCTTCTCTAGGACTAAGAAGGAAAACCTCCTGCAGTCAGCCTCAGCAAGCAGGTCTCAGCTGGTGGGATAACCCTAAAAGGAAAGGCAAACGCACGATCCAAGGCAGAGCTGCTGCAGAACAGAGCTGGGCATTGGAAGCTGTTCCCATCCGTGGTGATCCCACCATCCCCAGTTATTCCTCACTCTGAAGGAATCGGGCAGTGTTTAATCTTTACAGCCGGTGTACATCCTTCGATAGCTCAGCAGCCTGCTGCTTTCCAGCGGTCCTCAAGCCCAATCTTTCCTCAAGAAGAGGAAGAACAAGAGCAGACACAAGCAGATGTTAGGGAGAAGCAGCTCCTTGGCTGCTCTCCGCTCCCTCGGTACTCAGAGCCCAGCCCCAGCTCTGCAGCTGGAGGGGGGGAGTTGCAGGGCACGGCGTATCCCTAATTGAGACATTTGTGGTTTAATCCTCTCCCCTTTGCTCCGTGCAGTCCCCTCGCAGTGCATAAGCAAGCCTGGCACGGTTGCACAGCTGCCTGATGTGTAAAAGCCCAAACTGCCTTCTTTAGTACACCTACCTTTAAAAGAAAAAGCGGGGCTTTACTGTGAGAAGAACGGAGACGAGAGCTGTTAGAAAGCTGGTGCTCCCCCCACCCCAAGCTCGGAAGTTTCCAGCTCATCGGCTCCATAGGGAAATCCAGGAATTTAATCTCTCCCCCTTGCTTCTCTCGCACAATAGCAGTGTTTGGCCTTTGCCCCGGGGGAGCGCAAGGCAAGCGCGAGCGGCTGGCTGGCAATCGGCTGCGCAGCGGGAGCGGGGACACCCCTGCCAGGGCACGCTGCCCGTGCTGCTCCTGCCTGCCCCGGCCAGGTTTGTGCCCAGGGGAGGGATGCTCCACGTGGCGAGGTGCTCCCCAGCACCACGAGCCGTGGTGTACCTCAGCAGGGTGTCCTCAAGCCCAGTATGGGAACAACATCAGCCACTCCGCTACACCCCAGCTCCTTGGTGTTCCCTCTCCTCCCCAAGCTGGATTTACCCCCGTAACACCCACTGCACTCACTCTGCTTCCTCAAAGAGATTCCCAATGTTCTTCAGGGGCTCGGCGGCCGGGTTCTGAGCAATGATGGTTTTAATCTCCCCGAGCTTCTCCTCCAGGGTGCTGAGCGTCTGCTGGTACGGCCCAGTGACCCCGGTGATTTTCAGGGCATTAGCCCTGTCCAGGAACTGCTGGGTCCTGTTAGCCAGCTCGCCGATGACCATGTCCCAGAGGGCGAAGCACTGGTGGCAGGGCACGCAGTCGGGGAAGAAGCCCGAGTAGCCCCGGGAGCACTTGTCGCAGCGCGGCCCCTCCACCCCCTCGTTGCAGATGCACTGCCCCGTGGCGCGATCGCACTGCGGGGTCTGGATGCCGCGGGGGTTGCAGTCGCACGCTGCCAAGAGAAAAAAAGGCACAGGTGAGGGTGGCAGGGAGACAAAATGGAAAAAAATGGCTGTGATGTGGTGAAATGAGTGTGGAAACGGGCTGTGGCTGGGTTACAGTCAGCTAATTATGGATGTGCTGCGTATGGGGGAACCAGGACGGGTTGAAAGGGGTGGGACAGGGCAGCAACTCTAGGGCAGAGCAGGAGGGCCTGGCTTGCACCTCTTAGAAATGGGCACAGTATGAATTCATCCTGAAAAGCTGACAGCAACCGAAGACAGGGACCCCAGTTTCCCTCCTACACTGAGGATCAGTAGGGCAAGGCCTCCCAGGCAGGAAAAGAAATGGCAGGCAGGCACACAGCAGAGGGTTTAAGAGCAAAACCTGAGTGAAAGGGGAAAGCGAACGAGGAACAACCATCCTCTGCATCTCCGAGCCACAGAGCTCCATGCTGCAGGATACCAGGGGTGCTAAAATTGAGGTGGTTTCAGGGAAGAACGGGACAAATCCACAGGCTAACGTCCCTTCAGAGATCTCCTACACAAAGGCCTGGCGCAGGACGTGCTCCTACCACGGGTGCTGGGAGAATATTCAGGGAAGGAATGTGAATGCAACCCCAACAGCGTACACAGAGAAGCATCGAGGAGCCTGGGCTAGTGTTTGGAGAACAGGGAAGACGTGTAAAAATCAGGCAGAAAGCTGCAAAATGAAGAACGAGGTCATGGGCAGCCCTGCCTGACTGGATGGACGAGTAAAGCCCTCCCCTGTGGATGTGAGCCCTACTACACATTGCTCAGCCCCCTCAGGTGGCAATGAGGCCGATTAACAGATTTTTGGTAAATTAATTCACACTGTTAGCACCGCAGTTAGTATTTACACCTTCCTGAAAGGTATTTTCATTCTTATTTTAGTCTTAGTTTGCAACTGCGAACACCTGCCTATCTCCCTGTGCTATCAGGCGAGACCCAGAGGCTCCTGGTGCCTGCCAAATTAGAGGGATAATGTTTGAGCAACAGCTTTTTTAACGAGCTTTTGGGAGACCAATGCACTTCTTCGGCACCAGCCTGCACGAAGAGAAGTTACTCAATTAATTCCTGAAGCACAGTCGTTTCCAGCAGCCCTCTGAAGAATAAGAGAGGCCGTGCAAACGCGCAGATCGTCCGCTTCTCCTGGTGGTACAGTAAAAACGAGGCAGGCCAAGCACACATTCCTCTGACAGGGAGAGGATCGGGGCCTGATAAAAGCCTTCGCTTACACATCCATTTACCAGGCATCCCTGGAGGAGGTTAATGGCTCCAAGCGGCCCATAAATCAAGTCGCACACCCCAAGCACATGCCCCCTTGGAAAAGGGCATGGCACAAAGCCGTTCTCAAGCTTGGGCATTGTTTGCTTCAATGTCAGCCCACGGTGGTGGTCTTGGGTTCAAGAAGCGCACAAAGAGCCTGGGCAGAACAAACGGGCCCTCAGCAAAATGACTTTTCTTGTACAGCCTGAATACGATCGGCCAGAGACAAAAATAACTTCTGCTGCCTGCACGGTCGAGCAAAATGGGCCTTTGTTCTTCGAGCTATACCCTGACACAAGAGATTGTTTTTCCTTTACATCCAGAGTGCTTTAAGTAGTCAGCTCGCCCTGGAATATGTTCCCTGCAGGCAAACTGCGGAGTTCCTGTTGGAAGGAGGTCAGTTAACCCTGCCATCAGCCAACAGGGCCCGCGCCACAATGATGGATTGTCCAAATTCCGCTGCGCAGAGAGGGGCTGAGCGACGTGTGGGTTTTCTCAAAGGGGCCGAGATCTGATCAAGTTACACGAATCCTTGCTGCTGGCAAACGAGCTCGCTGTATTTACTTGTGGATTTAAAAAGCTTAAAGTGGAAAGAAAAAACCACCACATTTTGGTAATTCTACTCCTGAATACCTGCATGTTCGGGAAAGGCAGACCCGGCTT
Organism: Aythya marila; assembly: GCF_965140915.1. NCBI lineage: Eukaryota > Metazoa > Chordata > Aves > Anseriformes > Anatidae > Aythya > Aythya marila. Next base: position 192,304,584 of record NC_139042.1, on the reverse strand, counting down.
TGGGAACATTGACATGGTAATGGGGATTACAGAATCTCTGCAGCCACAAAATGCTGGGCACGAGGAGAGGAGCATTTAAGCACTAGCTCATTTGCAAAGTCAAAACTCCACAGCTGCCTGCGGGGAGGTGATAGAAGGGAAAGAAGTAATTTATCCCAAATACAGCAGAGCAGCTGGGAGAATTACACTTCTGGAGTTCTATGAAATGTCTGAACTGAGCTTTGTGGGACCCACGAGAAAATTACACAAGGCGGAAAGAAACATTACTATGGGTTATTTCCTCATTTTGGGATTCTGCATCAAGCCCAGAAGCAGGCACTGCTGGCTCTGAGTTAGTCCAGCTGTGTGAATGCAACATATATACATAAAGAAAGCTTTCAAAAGCATTGGATGTCCTCTTTTTCATGATCTACACAAGACATAAACCACACAGAAGACCAGCTTTCAAAATAAAAGGTGGAAGTGAAGATAATTTTATCTGCATTTTTTAGTAAAATCAGGTAGTTTAAAGAAAAAGCCTCCCTTGGCACTGGGGTAAGAAGATTCCAGCCATTTTTTCCTTCCCTTTTGTATATTTTTCAGGCGTTTCTACATTTGTGGCACGGTCTCTCTAGCTGCAGCCCACAGACATCTTTACTGCAACCCTGACTGCAACATTTCTGAGGTTCTCATGAAAGCACCACTGCTCCTCTTACAGCTCACACCTTGTGAACAAACCTTTCATCTCACAAATGCCATGCACGTGCCGGTGTTTGGTTGCATGGCATCTTTTTTAGAGTCTAGGTGACCTCAGCCAAGTGCTGGAACCAGCTCCATTCCTCGCTAGTCAGTCTCGTGAGTACCTCTATCAGACAGTGGGGTCCCATTTCTAGGCACTGCACTAACAATGATATTTGGCCAGCCAGAAACCCATAGAAACTGTTTTTCTGCTCTCTGAGGCCCTTTGACACAGGACCTCCACCATCTTCAACACCTTTAGCACTGACTTTAGCTGTGGCCAGTTCTCAAAACACTTGTCCTGAAGGGAGAAAAGCACAGTGACAAAGCCAGGATCCATGGGAAAGGAAAGAAAAAGACCTTTCTTGGTCCTCGTGGGGACTGGAGAAGCAGAGGATTGCAAATAGCTCATGGAGGAATAACCACGTGCTGAGTGCACATCCACCATCCGTGATGGTGGGTGCACCACCACCAAAAGAATTAATAAGACATTTGATTATCACCGCCGATGAGTGGGGATGTGAAAACAGGAGACGCCTCGATTCTTATCAGCTGCTGGTATGAAGTGAATGCCGTGCCACAATGAGCCAGCACGCCCCGCCCAGTGCATTTTTTGGTGAAAATACCCCAGCATCACATTAATATCCAGATATTCCTCTGGCCACCCTGCGACTCAGTTCCTGTGTGGTCAACGATGCCCTTTGTTGCAGGAGTTTTTCTTCTGATATACTCACACAGGCTGAGCCAAGCACAACCTCCAGAGCAGAAATTGGGAAGAGAGGTTCAGTTTGCACTATAAAACCACACAGACATTGAGTTTACTAGGAGAGATCTAGATACCTTAACCTCTTTGGGTTGGGAAGGGCCTTCTTGACAAACAGCTGGCTATTCTTTCAGTGACAGAGGGGGAAGAAGGCCGTGGTGAAGGACAGCAAGGTTATAGGGACTGGGCTGCTTTGAAGACCACTGTTAGACACACATCGAATCTGTCCCCATGTAAGCAGGGCTGGAAACTCAAGTACCTCCCATGGAAAATACAGGGGAGTAAAAGAAGTCTTTTGAAATCACTGGCCAAGGATTCAAGGGTTTTCAAAGGAGGATTTACTATATTAAATAACAGTTTTGTGTTTTGAAATGTCATTTTGGACCTGGATGTATTGTTTCCTTTAATGGAGTGTTTAACTCCATCAGACATTCTGCTGGGGCATACTCCAATATAAATGAAATCACGCTTTTGGCAGGAAAATTTTCTAGCCAAATTCTTAGGCAGGATCTGCTGATGAGCAATTTGTGACTACAAAAGACTGCAGCTGCATCGACTCACAAACACATGTGCACACGTGAACACGCACACACAGAGTATCCATGGGTTATTTTCCTACCATCTTGATCAATACATTTCATTTTTACTTTTTTTTTTCCTTTATTTTTCTTTCAGTTGCTCTGAGAGCTCTGCTACCTTTCCCACTGATGTTAAATATTCACAACTCACTTCTGATTCAACAGCTTCAACTTAGCATATTGCTACCACAGCTGAGATGATCCAGTGGATCACACAAGGGCTGTACAAAGGGCAGTCATGGTGTTTAAAGGCTTATTAAGGGATGACAGGGAACAAGCGAGAGTCTTACATTATCCTACACAGCACTGAAGAGAAAGCATTTTGCAGAAATATTTTCTTTACTGCTTGAGATCGGGGACAGAGAGCATCAAATGTTTAACTCCTCCACAGCAAAAAAAAAAAAGGAAAACAATGAGTTTGTTCAAACACGATTTCCTGGCATCATCTCCTGGTGGTAGCGAGGCACTATGATGATAACACCATTCAGCAATTTGTAAGGTTGGAAGTTTTGCAGAGCTAGCAAATTTCTTCTGAATAATCAGCTATTGACTCAAATTACACCGTAAGCATATTGCTAACTCCTCAGCACTACGATTTTCTGTACAAGTGTTAAGATAAGATCCGTTCCAGCTTAGAATTACCAGAGCTGTGCTGCATTTTAACATGCTAGCAGGCTGTGCCAGAAGGGCAATTTTCTGGAAACAGCCAATACACGTTGCAATATTTTAAGACCACAGGTCAATTAAAATTAAGAAAGTGAAAATTGTACTTCCTTTAGCGTTGAACTTGCCTGACTTCCTTTAGAGGCTTCAAACAGGAGGAGATGAAATGTTTGCTGATCTCTCTCTCCGCACCACTAAAACCTCCTATAAAAGCAGCCTACGTGCCTGGTTTAAGATTCAGATGTTAAATTAAGACTTAGATGTTAAATTAAGACTACGAAGCCTATTCTTAAATGACAATGGGATAACTTTCAATGAAGTTTTTTTTTTTTTTTAAAGCAGGTATTTTCAGCACCAGGAACTCAACAAAGATCAACAAAAACTGAGAAAAGCAACCTTCTGCCAACGTCGGTAATGAACGCTCAATAACAACAACACTCCTTTCATCTTAGCTCTGTTAGAGTCTACTTTTTAAGATACTCAGGTCCAACACAGAAGAATATTGACATGTATGTACTTCATGTAAATGGGACCTAGCAATACAACCTAACTTTCAACCTCCTACAGTGCCCTTTCCTAACTGGGGTCTGTTCTCTTTGTTCAGTTTATTAAAACCCTAATGATACTAAAATTGTCACGTCATTTGTATTTTATGAGACACACAAACTTCACACGTATACCATACAAACACACCGTTCCAGCTGCATCTGCTGCCACGGGGTATCTCAGAGGCATCTCGGGAGCCTGGCGTCTGCTGCCAGAAACGTGCTACGTGGGCTGCAGTCGGCGCGGAGCTCAGCGTGCTGAGTCCTGCAGTTTAGTTGCCAGGCTTTGGAAAAGCTCCAGCAGGGCGCCTGGGAGCCTTGAGTTTCATGAAATTTGTAATCCTGTCATTTACTACCTTAGCAAGGATTTTTATGTGCGCGCACACACACTCATGTGCACGCTTGGGCAGAATCGTGGCTTAAGGAACAGTCTGGCAGAGGGGCTGGCTCTGCCCCACAAGCAGGCTCTTGAGCCATTTTCAGGAATTACGTTCAATTAGATGAATAATTGTCGTGCTGTGCTTACATATGGGGTAAGCAGTCTCCAAGGACACAGCCCTACAGACTCTGGGGTGCTCTCTGAGGTGTGTAATCCCCAGTGGACACCCGCAGGTGGTGGCACGAGTACTGAGGGGCTGAGGAGCTACCCAACTGTAGCTCTGCTTGCCCCAGCAGCCTGGTCCCACTGTGAGCACTGAGGAAATGCAGAGGAGAGACATCAGGAGATGCTTTTTCTCCACTGCAGGGAGCACAGACTGCAAATCTAAGCACTTAGAACAGGTACAAAAACTTCCCTCCTGATTGCCACTGCACCAGGACCCCAACCTCTTCCATCTCCTGCTTCACCGTCTCCCATTTCACAATGATTTACAGACAAAGACAAACCACAGACATCAGCCTGCAGCAGTCACAGCCGCCAACAGGGATAGTGGGGAAGCACGCCCTGGAGTCTTGTTTCCAGCAGATCGTGTTGGGACCCAGGGCCACATCCACATATCCCTGTAATTTTTTAATTTTCCCTCTTACTAACTCAAACATTTTAAAGGGTGTCACAGCAGCGTGGGCAGCACAGTCCTGATTTCTCAACAGGAGCTGGTATCTATTGGTGCCAGCAGGCCGAAGACCTCCTGTGAAGAGGTCTGACATTACCATCCCTTGAGTGATTCACCCTGTAATTTCCAACCTTGGGCAGAGGCTGCTTGCCCAGGCTGGTGGAAGAACTCACTGTGGAGACATCAGGATGGATGTACACACCTCCACATCAGCTTGGTGCCTGCAGTGAAGCTTGTTCATCAGTACTCACATGGTTCAGAGCTCTCTGACAGCCCCCAGTCCAGACTAGTTCGTGTTTTTTTTCCCAGATGCAATACAGAATGGGGCCAATCTGGCTGCCTGGGCTGAGCAAGGGCTTATCTTTGTGACAAACCCCCTTCTGTCTCTGTTTCAGCTTTGTCTTGGCTATAGGCCCCATTTAAGCTATTTTCCAGGGCACTGCTCTGCAACTCTGTAACTCTGTAAAGGGCACAGTTTTCCAGGTTGCCTGCAAACCACTCATCACAGAAGGCTATGACCTTCCCACGCCGCGGTTGCGTCTCTGCCAGCCTGAACACCACCCTTCCACCGGTCAGGACTGAACGAGGGCTGAGAGGAGATTGTTCCCCTCCCTCGGAGGCTGTGTCACTTGGAAGCAGAAGGGGTGACAGGTCTGAAGGAAAGCGCGGTGCTTTTGTAAGAAAAATGAGTTTGAGTTTGAAGGAATACATCCTCTTTTTACTTCATAAAGGCTAAAAAGCAGGTTTTCACATGCTCTAAAGACAGCAGAAACTTGATGAGAGGTCAGAAATGCTGGTACGCAGCAAAATCTTACTGATAAGGTATGCAGATGGACTCCATCAATAAACCCTGATGGAGACAGCTGATACCAGCAGACAACCACTGCCCTGGAGCAGCAGGAGGCAGCCGGCACGGCCAGAACACACACAGCCTCCGAAATGAGAAACTTAATATGTACTCAGGAACCAGGACAATTCCCCAGCCCTTTCATCTGCAGCATTAACCAGGTAACTGTGACCTTCCTACCTGCCTCGATAATGGGCTCTGAGGTATCTCTATTGTAAAGGATTTATTAAAGACCACAGCAAGCACATTCCTCCCTGCAGGAAAAAATACCTTAATCTATTGCAAACCCTCCTGGCAAAGACTCCTATTTGAACAGATCAGAGATACAAGTTTGTTCTGGTCTGGACAGTGTTTGAAGTTTCTTTTCCAGCTAATGAACAGACTTGTTTATAATGAAAGGACAGAGAGAATCCAGTTTTCTAAACAATTGACTTCATGGCACTCTGTTTTCCCATATGCAGCTACGGCTAACTAGCTCTACAGTCTCTGCTCACTCTTCTACTTTAATCTGAAATAAAAGGAAAATCTTCTGCTAAATCAAAAACTTTTTCAATTACAGTCTCCCTAACAAAACACAAAGAGGGACAGGAGTCTTCTAGTAAGTAAAATCAAAAGGCAAGTAAACTTATTTCCAGATAATTTCTCGAACCCAAACGAGTTTTTTTCTAACCACACCGGTCTACCTGCCAACTTTGCGAAGTAAAGGTTGAAGAGTTAGCTTCTAAGCAGAGAAGTTGGTCTCCAAGCAAGGGGCTGACAAGAAATATAATAAACCACGAGTGCCACACCGGGCTCCTGTCACGTCTCCAGACTGACATAGGCAGGCGGCAGAGCGCCGAGATGGCCGCCACCACACCTCCCGTATGAAGGCCACGCAGCACCAGCACTCACCTCGGCACTCCACAGCCGGGTCGCCCCAGAAGAGCTCTTGGCACTCCCGGCAGGTCCGGCCTCCGAAGCCTGGCATGCAGTGGCACTGCCCTGTGAACTGCCAGAAACAGGGACACGGCCACCTCAGTGGGGCTGCCGCAGCCTGAAAGCTCTTCCCCCTCCCCACCCAGCACCTGTGACCCACATGGACATTGCTAATGGAGCGGGGCGTGCAGAGTCACAGAACCATGGAGTTGGTTGGGTTGGAAGGGTTGTTAAAGATCACCTAATTCCACCCCCCTGCCATGGGCAGGGACACCTCCCACCGGCCCAGGCTGCCCAAAGCCCCATCCAGCCCGGCCTTGAGCACCTCCAGGGATGGGGCAGCCACAGGTTCTCTGGGCAGCCTCTGGGTGCCTCACCACCCTCAGAGCAAAGAATTTCTTCCTAATGTCTCATCTACATCTCCCCTCATTTAGTTTAAAGCCATTTGCCCTTAACCTATCACTACACCCCTCATAAAGAGTCCCTCCCCAGCTTTCCTGCAGGCCCCCATTAAGTACTGGAAGGTCTCCCCAGAGCCTTCTCTTCAGGCTCTCAGCTTCTCCTCACAGGAGAGGTGCCCCAGCCCTCTGATCATGCTCCATGTTCTTGGACACCAAGCTGTGGTGGCAGCCAACGAACCATGACCACCTAACTCCATCCCCCGCCTCACTCACCCCTCAGCCCCCAGGTGCCACACAAGCAAGGTGCTACGGGACAAGCAGGGCAACCCATGGCTCTGACACCTTTGGGTGGGCTCCACCCAGCCCGTGCACACATCCTACCCCAGCCCAGCTGCAGAAAGGCTGCAGGTGGCTCCCAGCAGCCTTCCCCTCACCTCGTTGCAGGCCAGCCCGAGGGAGCGGGTGGTGTCGCAGTCGCAGGGCTCGCAGCCGGTGCCACTGGCCAGCCTCCAGGTGTGGGGCGCGCAGCGGTCGCAGGTCTGCCCCACCACGCCGGGCAGGCAGCGGCACTGCCCTGTGGCCGCCTCGCAGCGGCAGCTCTCCGCGCTGTCGCAGTCGTCCCGCACCGTGCCCAGGTAGTTGCAGACACACTCTGCAAGAAGAGGTGGCAGCTTGTGTGTGCGTGTGGCACAGCACCATGACACACATCCCTCAGCCATCCTTGGGTCTCAAGATGGAAATCCCCACCTTTCGGGCTGCTGCCCCAGCGTGAGGTGGCAGCAGCTCTCTGTGACCCCGTGCTGGCCCTCCAGCCTTCCTCCTCTTGTCTCCTCCTTTACTAAGGAAACCCAAGCCTTCCCAGCTCCTATCATCCTGCTCAGAGTGGTGATGTGCAAAGCAGAGCAGGGCTCGGCTTCCTTGCCCTGCAATCCTTTTGCTGCACTGGATGGGGAGCAGCAGCAAAATGTCCCCACCCCGGTCCTGTTGTGGAGGGGAGCAGGGAGGGCTGCATCAGGCCACCGAGGAAGACGAGTCTGCTTCTGGGTCAGGACTCGGCTCCTGCTGCTCAGCCACATCTGCAGGAACCTTTGTGTCAACAAAAGGCAAATCCTCACCCTGCCACGGGTGATCTCCAGATAAGAGGGAAACAAAGACCACTAACAAGAGGGCAAGAAACCCTTCTCTGACCCAAGCCTCATCCTTTCAGCACATGCAAATGCTGCCCCTTCTCTCCCCCCAGAAGGCAAAGGGCTCCCCTGCCTTCCAGCAGCCCCACTGAGTGGCAGGGCAGCTGCACACAAGCCCAGCTGGAGGCAATTCGTATTCCCCACTACCCCAAATGGTCCCAGGTCAATTATAAAGAGCTATGGTCGCTGCTGCCGCCCCACCACGTGGTGGGTGGCCGAGGAGGGGAACACAGGCACATCTCCACTCACTCCTGCAGTCCTGCTGCAGGGCGCTCCCGTAGTAGCCCTCCTTGCAGAGCTGGCAGTTTTCGCCCTCCGTGTGGTACAGGCACTTCACGCACGTCCCCGTCCTCTTGTCGCAGGCCTCCGGGTCAGTGGTGTCGATGTTGTTGTTGCACTGGCAGGGCTGGCAGGCGCCGCCGACCTCGTCGGGGCTGCCGAAGAAGCCAGACGCACATTCATCACATCGACTGCCTGTTTGAACAAGCAGGCACGGCAGGAATTACCAGCACGGCTCACAGCCCCGTAAATGGCAATACGAGACAATAAGGGCCGTTAACTAAAGGGGGGATTAATCGGATCGCACTCAAAGCAGAGGCAGTACCTATGTATCCTGTGCTACAGACACACATGACTTGCAGAGTGACCGGATCCTGGTAACAGCCGCTGGCAAACTGGCGTCCGCTCTCGGGGCCGTCAGGGCACGGGCAGGGGCGGCAGTGGTCGCCCGAGCCCAGGACGGGGTCTCCGTAGTAGCCGGCCTCGCACCTGTGCAGTGGGGTACAGCATGCAGGGGACCATAGGCAGACACACACACTCACATTTTAAACCCTTACAGGACAATGAAGAACCCAAAGGCAGACAGACCCTTGCGGCTCTCCGGTGCCACCCAAGCTCAGAGCAGTTGTGCCAGTGGAGAAAATTCAGCTCGCTCCAGCCTAAAAGCTGGAGACCCAAGGCAGATGCTTCTTAGGAGGGTTTCAATGGGGAAAGCCTTGGGGTCCCACAACGCGCTCTCTGGTGGGAGATGGGAAGCCACAGGCAGCGTGCTCCCTACTCCCTGGCTCCCAGGGCACACAGACTTGCCTCCCTCCATACATCCTACATTTTACAGCAAAGGCCCCGCTGGCTGTGACTGCCACCACGGGCCATCCAAGGAGCGCTGTTACAAATACCTCTCGCAGTTGTGGCCGGCCGTGTGGTCCCGGCAGTGCAGGCACTCCCCGGTGTAGGGGCTGCAGTCGTCAGCATGGCCATTGCAGTGGCAGGGCTGGCAGCTGGGGAAGCCCCAGAAGCCGGGCAGGCAGCGGTCGCACTGTCGCCCGTACACGCCGGGGAAGCAGTGGCACTGGCCCGTCTCCGCGTCGCAGAAGGCATTGTACGAACCTCGGACATGGCACTCGCAAGCTGCAAGGAGAGGAGGAAAGGGGCTGTGCTTCAGTGCCCAGTGCCCAGCCCCATTGGCAGCCCAGCGCAGAGGACGGGGTCTCACGTACGCCTGCATCCGCTGGGCCCAAACCCAAAGGTGCCGGGGGCACATCTGTCGCACTGCCTTCCCACTACGTTGGGCCGACACTGGCACTGTCCTCCGCTGGGGTCGCACACCGAGCTCAGCGAGCCCTGGGGGTCACACTGGCAGGCTAGGAAGAGAGAAGCATTAGGGAGCAGTGAGAATTGTGTTGCAGGACACTCACCCCATGGCTCTTCCCATATGCACGTGCTCCCCATGCAAACCTGGAAGCGCCATCAGGCCTCCAGGTATGGTTTCCTCTACAAGCGGGTAGCTACGTACATAAGGCGGTCTCGTGTAATAGTGCAGAAATGCTGAATATGATGTTCTTGCAGACATCCGTCATCGGGGTTTTCACAACGCTCCTGCTGTTTTCCAGGCACCGGTATCTTTGGAAAGTCTCCCAAGCGCTGTTTGTGACCACGTCTTCGCCTGAGCCTCCCACTGTGAATATGTCCAGTGATTTGCAGTACGGCATGAGAACGAGCTATAAAACAATTTTACAACGGCCACGTGTCACTATTTATAAATAGCCTCCATTAAAACTGTGAAAACTTGTGATTATCTCAATTTCTATCATCCTTCTTAGGCCAAAAAGGAGAGACTGACTGAATTTGGAAGGAAAGTGACAGAATTTTTGTACTTTTCTGTGGCATAGTTCTGGTATCTAACAAATTCTTACCAAACCCTATCATTTCAAAAGAAACAGTTTGATATTCACAACATATATTATGCTGCAAAAGTCCAGCTCTGTGGAACTATCTGCAGTCCTGTAAAAGACAGCAAAAGCCTCTTAGCAGAAAAACAACTTTGAGCCTGAAGAAATCTACCTTGCTTTAAACCATTCAGTTAAAATCTGAATTGAGCCCTAAGCAACAACTCCGTGAGGTAGCACTTGGGATTTACACAGACCCATCCCAGAAAAGATGCAAATTTTCAGGATTTTAAGAACGCTTGTCCACCAAAGCACCCCTGAGGTAATTTGTGCTCACAGAGTCGATAAGCGTGTACGGGCTCTCCATCTCGGTGTCCACCGAGGAGTACTGGGACAGCTCCAGGCGGATGGTGTAATTCAGCCCCTTCTCAAAGCAGACTGGCCGTGGGAGAACGACGTATCTGGATTGGGAACAGGAAATATGCCTCACTTCAAATGCCCAGCACCGTCAGGCATTTCAGGTAGCCCTATAAAGCAATCGAGATAGCAGAGAGCAGCCAAGAGTGGGCAGAACAAAAGCTACGATGCAAAGAGGCGCTTCAGAGGCTCGCGTGAGTCAGAGCCGGAAAAGCTTATCGGCAAGGTAAAGAGTAACGGCGATGTTCGCTCACGGGCTGTGCAAACACCAAGTTCTCCCCCCTGTACACAGTGAACAAAAGTCAGACGACAGGAATAAACTTAAAAGCTTTGAGACTACAGACACAGTACTGCATATATGTTTTTACAACCCGTTGATAATGAAATTTCATTAATTTCATAGGGGCCACAGCAAACTGAAGACATGACGATTCTCTTTCAGCTGGACTGAAACTGCTTTGGCACATTCCTTCAAAACTGCAGGTTTGGGTGCCTCACAGATGCCTGCTTTTGGTGAATTCACCATTTTTCTTTTTTAAAAAGGTTTTCTCTTTCTGTCCCATCCTGTTATACACACCTGGAGCCGGGAGGCAGTGAGACCACCTGATTATCATCATCAGGAACCGTGTTGCCACATCGGCTACCTGTGGGAATCTTGCCTGGGCGCGACACAGTGATCACTGCTTTTTCCCACTGATCCGGCAACTGGAGAGAAAAAGGCTGATCAGCATCAAGCAAGGGCTGTAAGCTCTGGGAGAGCCAAGTGCTCCAGCCATCCTCTGACTTGTCATGTTGTAATTTGCTGATTAAACAGGTGCTGCAGCACCTGTACTGAATAAAACCGTGAAGCAAATAATATTGGGGATAATAAAAACAAATAAGAGCTCCTGTCCTTGTCTTTGAGTTCTGATTCCTCCAGGAAGCCCTCGTCTCCCACCAGTTGTTCACAGGGCAGTGGCACAGCACCCACAGACCTACCTGTGGCTCGTAGCGGACCACGATGTCGTACTCCATGGAGTAGGGGATATTGTCGATGTAGAACTCCAGGTATGCCCCCTCAGGGACCCTCACAAATCCTATGCCTGTCCACGATGGTGTGCGGTCCTGCGTGGACTGGCGCTCTATTATATTTACGCCCTACAGAAAGAGGGAGCAGAGATTTTAATACCGATATGCTGAATTTGTGAGCCCCACTAGAACATGTGAACTGATGAGCTCTGTTGGTGGATCATTTCTGGATTGCCATGTCCATGATTTCCATCCCAGAAAACAGAAGTTCTCTCTTTTAAACACGTGTGCATGCACACTGTTGTCTTTCTACTTAGAACCACAGAATGGTTTGGGTTGGAAGGGACCTTAAAAATCATCTAATTCCAACCCCCTGCCATGGGCAGGGACACCTCCCACCAGCTCAGGCTGTCCAAAGCCCCATCGAGCCTGGCCTTGGACACTTCCAGGGATGGGGCATCCACAGCTTCTCTGGGCAGCCTGTGCCAGGGCCTCACCACTCTCTGAGGCCACAGCACAGACACCTTCCATGTAACAGCCCACTAAGAGAAAGACAGATTCAATGATACTGCACGATTCTTCATCCACTTCTCTGTTGCGGCGGGCAATTAAATTTAAAAACCTTCTGTGAGTTACTCATTGACCATCTACTTCACCCTGAAGAGACGCATGATTTGTGCCAGCGCAGGATATAACTCTTCTGTCATAATAACTCACACATCACGTTTGTAGCAGAAGGATTTACTGCAAAGGCACCAAACTGCTCCGCTAACTGCCCGAGCTGAGTGCTAACTGCTTCCTGATTACACCGGGCCAGGCCAAGCCAAACCACTAGTTGGAACAACATTTAGAGAGCAGACCGCAGCTATCGAGCTGCTGGAGGGTGTCACTGAATAACAGAGACCCTAATTATCATTAGCCATTAAGCACCCAAACTCATACTGGCCATTCCTTTCAGTCTGAGACGTCAGGTTTTTATCTGTTACTCTTTATATACGGCAAAAAAAGAAAAAGGCAACAGAAAATGGCAATCTGTGATGCTCAAACTTCCCGTTTCAAATATATCTGCATCCACGAATAGCTCTCGCTATAAAACAACATCCTGTGCATTCCTACGGAAGCTGCTTCAGTAGAAAGGGATAAAATGTAAGGAAATGTCAATACGTCTATCACTCCAGGATGTCCCTTCATGTATTCTCACACTCTTTGAAGAGAGCCAGGCTATAAATTATTACCCTTTGGCTTTGGACAAAGGGTTGGAGCTCCCAGAAAGGATTTCAGGCAGGACATGAGTGAGAGCATGTGGGGATTGTGCACCGGGACTTGGCACCGTCTGAAAACCCCCATAACTCCGTGCCATTTCATTTTGTCTCCTCTTGGGTCTCTGCCTGGAAATTCAAATCTTATTCTGCCACCAGATTAAGAAGAAAAGAAGAAATCTTTTTCCCCAAAATTGGCAGTGTTTAAAATGGTTTGTTCAGGCAGTTTCAAAAGGTAAAATGAGGCATGATTCCCCCTCTGCTTGGCACGGCAGGTTTTCAGCTGAGCCCCTCAACCCTGGGCACCACGAGCCCCTGGCACTGCCCTTCCACTTGGGCAGACACAAATTCACCCAAAATCTCGTGCCAGCTCAAGTGCCCTTGCTGCAGTCCAAGCTGAGCTCCACACTGCTATCTGACAGCCAAACTGCTCGGTCTTGGCTGAAACAGCAAAGTGACCGCACTCTGCCTCGAACAAATAAATTAGGAGTTAGTGCCCCAATTACAGGCAGACTGCAATCTGCTGCTTCAGAGAAACCATTATCTCATTGCTGTCTCCTTGCTGGAGGCAAGGATAATTGATGTAATCACCCAGCTTCTTTTAATGAATTAAAAGCAAGGCTGCGTTCTTGGGGACAGGAAAAAGCCAGAGACCCCGATGTACCATGCCAGCGGGCAAAACAAACGAGAGTGATCCTCACTTACAAATCAGTTTTTTGCATGATTAAGCTTGGTCATTGGTCATTAATAAAAGAAATGCCACTGATACACAGAAACCCTACATCGCACAGCAACACGTTTAAATGTGTGCTGCTCCCTCCCAGTCACTGGCACCGAAGGAAAGAGGCAGTGTTGGTGACCCACCACACGTGGGATAAGAGGGAGAAGAGAAATGGGCGTATATGCCGGGGGTAAAGAAGGGATGAAGACATTAAACTGTATGGTCGTGATCAAAGAAACTTGACTCGATGATCCTTAAGGGTCCCTTCCAACTTGGGATATTCTGTGATTCTAAACTTACTAAAAAAGGAAAGTTTCCTCCCCTAAATTACCACATGATTTATTGATACTAAGACCGAACAGCTACAGATGGGCAGTGTTCTCATAGAATTCAGTCTGGCATCTTTCCACATGGTCTTCGCACAACACTCAAGTCATAAACCAGCCTCTTTCCACCACCCAAACAGCGCAACGGAGCTTTCCCACAGAGCGGCACGCTCAAACTGCTACTCACGGGACCCAAGTTGGCTTCCTCTGCCTCGTAGATGTAATGGTCGAGCGAGATGAAGTAATAGCCAGGCTCTACTTGATTGCACTGACGTCCGAACATGTGGGGCCGGCACTCACACTGGCCAGATTCACTCGAGCAGCTAAAATGGAAAAATGGTGAATGTAGAGTGCAGCTTGGCTCCAACAAGGCACTGCTAGAGCCACCTCCAGCTTTTACATTTTAAGTGACACCAGAGAAGTGCTCCTGGTTGTAGAAGCATCTAGACAGGAAGTGGTACCAGGACCTAATCCCAAGCTCTACAGCTGGTTCATCTGCGCTGTCAAGGGCTCAGCCCAGCTGGTGTTCCCCCAAGCAGGGCCCAGGCACGGCCTCGGAGCGAGCACGAGCCAGGGACCATTTCCAACAGACAGCCTGCGTGGTTTCCCCTGTCTGGATGGTGAGAGGACTGAATGCTGCAGATGTGAGGAGTTCCTCGGGGCCACACAACAGTCCTGAGAGAGCTTCGCTTGCTTTTACAGTCATCCACAGCCAAGAGGCACGTCTGTCCTTTGGCTCCAGGCGTGCAGGCCATGCAAGCAGCCGATCTGCTCGTCTGGGCTTGTGCAGAGCAAGAACATGCACGACCCTGCACGCCCCAGGATGTCAGGCTGCTCTTGTACGTGACAAAGCACATCCCAGGAGGTTGCCCAAGGTAGCTCTGCACGGCACTACCAGCCCCGACCATGCTGAGCTCCTTCAGACAGAGATGGACACAGCCAAAGACGTGGGACAGCGAAGGTCTGTCCACAATGGCATGGACAGGTCCACTTCCTCCATAACAAGCCATTTTATTTTCTCAGTGTAGCTTTATCCCCAAACTGCCTTTTCACATTTTTATTGTCCCCAGAGTCCACCCTGCACTATGAAGAACGAGCGGGTAGGTTTTATTTTTGAAGAGACCTGCTTACACTGTCTCATGGGAGGGTTTGTTAGTCCACCAAAAGATGTTGCTTTCCTTAAATTTTAAATTTAATGTAGAAATCTTTCTAAAATCACAACTCTCTGGGTTTCCTGGAAAATCTCCAGGCTTTTTAAACCTAGTCTAAAAGTAATTTATACCTGAAATAACTTTTGAAATTATGGAGATTCACTTCAGTGTCTGCTTTTAGGTGCTGAAGTGCCCCAGCTGCCCCAGAAGGGGAGCTGGAAAGTTTCCCCTCCGGGGACGCCAAGGCTGCAACCTCTGCGGTTTGTGTGGGGATGAATTTGGGGTGAGGTGTGGCTGCCCCAGGTGCTGCATCCCACGCCCTGGGCGGGAGCCAGGTGGTGGCAACCAAGAAATGGTAGAGAGCAAACCAGGCAACGTGGCATTAATCCATCCCCCCGGGAAACTGCTGTGGTTTCAGACAAAACCCAGACATTTCACAGGGTCTGCGGAGGGAAGGAAGAAGAAAAGAGGACAAAGGAATGTGCTGCTGTTGAAAAGCCATGAACCTAAAGCAGGGGAAGCTGCTCTGATGGGAGGAGTGGTCTGGCGGCCCAAAATGCCTGAACTGGACATTTAAGGCAGGACTTTCCATGCTCTTACCAATGGATGCATCTCCAAAACCTACATTTCTGTCTGAACAACCTCCACTTCCCCAGTGCAGATCCACATCCAACGCCCTGCAGCTAACTGTTTCCCTCCAGACAGACAGACAGACTGGCTAAAGGGCCAGTGGGGGAGAAAACCAAGAGCAGGCTCAGCACAGAAGAGATGCAGACGCCTCTATCGCCCCTTGCAGCAATCAAGATCTGCTACTTTCTGCATGCCAGAGCAGAAAGACGATCCCAAATGCTGCCCTCCAGAAAACACTGAGGTGTTGTGGTGGCAAACGAAGCGAAACTTGCTGGGGTGAATGATTGCAGGAGAGGAACTGAGCTGGGACTCACTTGTTGTGCAGTGCTCCCCCCTGGTCGCAGTCGCAGGGCCGACATCCATCCATGTCATTGCTCAGGCCCCAGTGCTCCGGCTGCAGGAGGAGACATCACCGATTTAACCCCATCCACCCCAAAAGCACAGCATTATTTTGCAATACTCAGTATAAGACACCCCAGGCTGTCATCCTTAAGAGCCAAAACCACCCTCACCCACTCTCCTCCGTCCTTCTGGCTGGTTCAGGAGCTTGGAAACAAACCCCTTTTCCACCCAGCTTTAAAAGAAAGCTTCCAGAGGACTCCAGCTTTCTGGTTTCACCCCTATTTTTTATCCATTTACTTTGGATGTGGGCTCCTGACCCACAAAGGGCTGGGAGAACGACAACCCAGCACACCGTGCCTGAGCAGAGAGCAGCACGTGGGCTGCTGGGGCTTTGCTCCGGGCTCTGCCCGTGCAGGGCTGTTCCCCTACAGCTGGCTCAGCAGCTAGCCAGCCTTGTTTAGCTTTACCATATAGTTTACTGTCAGATAAGAGAGCCTGTCAATGTTTATACAAACACATCCCTTTATTTGACAGGCTGTTTCTGTAACACTCCAGCACATGTAAACAATGTATGGAAACGTATGTGTAGGAATTAATCACTGCCTGAAAAATGGCCAGCATAGAGAATCTTTTTTTCTTTTTTTTGGGTAGCACTGCTTCTCAGACCTTTTTGTCTTTTGCAACATAGGGGCTCTGGCAGAACTGCCCCAGATTTCTCATTTTCACAGAGCAACTGCGATAGGTGCCCTAATGTCTTACTCCTTGCACTGCAGTACCAGAATTAATTTCCAGATGCTCTCACCTGCCTCGACTCTCCCTTAGCACACATCCCAGGTCCCCATCCATAACACAGCATGCTCCACAGCTCCTCACACCCTGAGGTGCCTGCTGCAGCCTGGACCTCAGGCGCCTGCTTGCAGGAGAGCGCAGACTGAGGCCAGCACCTCGCCCCCTGCTTTCCGCATACCAGCATCCCTCACACCAGCATCTTCTAATTATTCTTATCGTAATCTACTTACCAGGCACTGACTGCACTGCTTTCCTGTCACCAGGCGCTTACAATAGCAGTTTCCTGTCTCTGAATCACAAGGATTCCCTCCGGGATGGGTACCCAGAGGATTACATGCACAAGCTAGATGGGGAAATACAAATAAGCAGGTCAAAACACAGGGCTTCGGTTACCTTTTAGACAGCATCCCATTTAAATATTTATATTTAAGCTTCCTCTCATTTCCCAGGTCAGAGATTAATTGCATACTTTGCCCACCTCCCATCCCAGTAAAACTTCCCTGGCTTAGAGGCTTAAAAACAAACACGGAGGGTTCTGCTATTTCCACCAGGATCAGCTGGGGGGCTGAGCTATAGTGGAGGGTGGACTCCAAGCTGCAGCAAATCTCCAGGAATGTTTTTCCTTTCGCAAAACATGAAAGAAAGGAAGAGAAAAACCACCCCAGAAACCAAGCTCTCCCAGCACTAGCAGCTCCTCAAAGAGCTTTTGATCCCACAGAAAGGAACATATGTTTTTACTCACACTGACAGCCCGCTGGGTCATCAGCACTCAGACCATAGAAACCTTCTTTGCAGAGGTCACAACGCTCCCCTTCGACAAATAATTTACAACGGCACTGTCCAGCAATGAGGCCAGTAGAGAAATCGGTGTAGCGATCACATATGCCACCATTCTGGGAGCCAGCTGGGTCACAGTTGCAGGCTAAGAAGGAAGCATTGGGCACATTTTATTGACTGCTGCAGCGGAAAAGGCCAAGTCTCACACGGAATTATTTAAACTCGCCTGCTGTGTAGAGAGCAGGCACCGTTACCGCAAGGATTAGACATGACATGGGTTGAACATGTAGCGGCCAAACGCATTTCCAGATTTTTGAAGAGAAAACAAAACCCAGCCAGGCTCACTCAAGACCTCCAAGATAAACACCTCCTCTCCGGGATCTTTGGGATGAAAAAAGGGTTGGAGAAGAGAGCAGGAGCTACGGTAAACCCTAAATCTTCCAGAGCAAGGCCTAGGGATGCTGGCCCAAGCACCACAACCACTCTACCCCAGGAGCAGGGCTGCACTTACGCTCGCAGACGTCCGGGTCCCGCAGGTCTCTCTCGGGGTGCTGGAAGTAGAAGGGCTTGCACTGCTCGCAGTTGCGTCCCACGGTGTTGTGCTGGCAGTCGTCACAAACCCCCCCGCTGGTGTTCCCCGTGGCCATGTACACAGCCATGTCGAAGTGGCACTGCGTGGAGTGGCCGTTGCAGTTGCACTCTGTGACAATGACAAAAAGCACTGCTTAGCCCCAGGGGAGATGCGAGCCTGCAGAAAAGGCAGGCCAAAGTCTACTGGAGAACATGCAGAACTTCATGGAGCGTCACAAATCCCACAACCCACTCACACAAAAAACACGTTAATGCTCTAAAAGCAAGGAATATCAGACAAAAAGCAAGAAATATCATCTGCAGTTTACCCAAACTCACTTTTGCATGCGTTAGTATTGCGGCCTTCGGCAGGTCGCCAGGGTAAGTCGTGGTAGAAATCCAAACACTGCTCACAGTTTAAGCCTTTGGTATTATGCCTGCACATGCAGTGCCCGTGGACCTGTCATTAAAAATATATATATACATAAATGAGAGGAATATAGTTGGTTTAAGAGGACGGGGAAACAAAAAAAGCTGATAAAAAAGTAGATAATCCAACCTGCAGCCAGTACATAATGGACATACTTTTGGGGACTTTAATGTGCATAACAAGACAAAGGGCCACAGGAGCATCCCTTGCCTGCCTAGGTAGGAATGTCCTCATGCAAACTTGTCCTTCTTTCCTTTCTGAAACAAATGCATGAAAAATGCTTTCTGACACTAACAAGAACAGCACAGTTCCACCTAAATAATTACAAAAGCATCTTAGAGCTAAGAATTAGCTGTTTGTTATCTGTTAATTAGACGTTAACACTCATCTAGTTAAATCAGCATGTCAATTCTAGCCCACTGTCACCCTGCCATCCTTCTGGAAGCCAAGAGCAGAGACCACCACAGTCTGGATGGGTTTTATCCATCAGCCCAACTTTGCCTTCAACACATAAGCACTGAACAGTGATTGTGTGACAGCCACTGCCCTTGATGCCAGGGATTACCAGCACCTGACCCACAGTTTCAGAGGCAAAGCTGGTCTTGCTGCCGGTCAGGTGGAGGAGACCTTGGGAGAAAGCTCGGAGCAATGGAGCGTACCTGCATCCTGCGGCCCCTGGGGCAACCCACACAACCTCCCCCTATGCTTCCGCACTTCCATGCAGTTAATAACTCACTCATTAACAGGGCTGCTCTTACCACTCTCAGGCAAAAATCATGGGCAAACCCGCAAGCCAGAAGGGATTGGGCACTCACGCAACAGCATGCAAGGCAGGCAGCAGAATTTTCCTCCAGGGCTTCCTGTTGATTAGGGCTAAAACTATACAAACCTATAGCCCCCACTTCTCAGCAGATAAGGAGTGATACAAATGCAGTTTTTCTTTGATTCATCAAAGTGCTTCATCCTTTGAAGCCCCTACTTACTTCAGTCTTAGGGCAACCAAGACAATATACACATCTCCAGCCCCATACAAATACCCTCCCTTTCTGCCTTCTTGCCTTTTAATTCCATCAGCTCTTTAACATAATTAGAAAAGGAATGCTAGAACTATTTTCACTGAATCTGAGCTCTCTGTACTTGATTAATGTCAATAATGACAGAAAGGTTGACCAACAAAGAGTAGTTTTCAATGGTTTTCTTGTTTGAAAGTTGAGGGCAGAGGGCGACTCACATTTCTCCTATCACATCTCTTCACTTCATTGTTTTTAAATCACTTAAAAAAAAATCCGGAACAGCTTTGGGGAGAAAAGTGAGCATATTCACCATTCCTTCCACCTCCTCGTCGAAGCCCTCCACCGGGGCACACTCGCTGGCGTGCCCGTAGCAGAAGCAGTTCCCGCGCACCACCATGTCGTAGATGGCATAGTAGTACTTCTCCCTGATCTCCATCCGTGAGTCCAGGAGGTTATCTCCCAGTGTGTGCAGCTTGACGAACTTGATTCTCAGATTTGTGATCTTTAAGAGGTCTGCAGGGGACACCAGAAAAAAAAAAAAAAACATGTTTTGGAGTTATTTACCAGATATTGTACTGAATGGGAGGAAGCCAGCAGTGACTTCCCAAACACGCTTCCTACGGGCAGATTAGATCAGGTTTAATTTCAGCACTTAATGTACTACACATTGTATCACTTCACATCCCTAACATCCAAAAATTGCATTAATTTACTACATGCTGATCACCGTGAAAGTTAGTTTAAGCTTAATTCAGAGTTTTAGTCTGTTTTACTGTAGGCACACACAGACACAAGCACAAATATTAAATGCATGTACACCAGCACCACCGAGGAGACACTGATTCTTTCTACACTTTGGGTTTAAAGTATAAAATGGGGGTGATATTAAGGAACTGCTGACAAATGGACCAGAAGCTTTAAAAGTTATGAGCCTTTTGGACCAAAATCTTAGTTGGCAACAAGACACAAACATATTCTTCTTTTTCACACACCCAACTTGCCCAGATTTAATTAGTCATATTCTGTTAAAAGAGGCAACACTTCATCAGTGACCAAACACAAAGGAGTTCTCAAGGGATAATCTGCGTAAAGGCAATGATGTGGTAATTAATTCAATCTACACGTCCACTTGGATATTATGCATATTTTCTTATGAACTCGAAACAATGCTTGAAAAAGCACTTCAAACCAATGAAAGCAGACCCTCTCTCCTTTAAAACTTTGTATAAAAAAAGATTCAAGCAATATAGCAACTAGCAGACACTCTTTTTCTTCAGATTTTTTTCACTTCAGATTTACTTGCCCGCTACAGGCATTTTTGGTTTATGACCACGTCTGCATGGACCAGCCATTCACTGCTACCAAGGCCAGTCATCCAGAAGCTGTGATTTACATGTTCTGAAATCTAAAACATAAAACACAACCCTGTTGATTTTAACATCATTTTGCATTTCTAGATAAGTACATTTGTAGTTCTGTTTCTCTGCTTTCTGAAAACCCTGCAATGACATGATCATGTCCAAGGTTTCTCTCAGCAACTGCATGTATTTTGGGGAGGGGGGTTCTTTAGCAAAAATATTTCCCTCAACAAATAAGAAAAGGACCAACTACAATGATGTGCATAAGAACAATCACTTGAATTGACACCAGTGATTGTTATTTCCCAGTAGATCACTGTCTGAGTCAGGAAAAGAAGCCATACCAGAAATGTATTCACACAACTTCAAAATTATTACCAAGGCAAATGCATGACCTTATTTGTGGCTTATTTTTTTTTTTTTAAATAGCAAATAACTAAGAACAGAAACCCTTTAAAATAAGCCTGGAAGATAACAGCATACATACTTTGAATCCTTGGACTGTACGGATCTTCAATTCTAAAAGCAGGATCTAAAACGCGATATATTACCTGGAGGAAAGACAGAACAACAGAAGATTCAGAGAATCAGGATTTGTATGGAAAAAGCCTACACAATCAACATATTGAAAAAAACCCTCTGACCTCTCCCTCAGTTGAAGGTTCAATGTCGGAGTACCGGGAATCACAAATGATATCATCCACTTTCTTCATGGGTCCAGTTGAAATCCCAGGAAACGAGCTCTCACAGTCATATGCAAAATACCTATATACTTGCCATGTTTTTCCAAAATCAGATGATCTTTCTATCAACATTGCGGCAGGACGGAATGTCTAGTGATGGGAAAACCAAAGGAGATTGTACTTGGTTAATAGTTGTTTGCATTTACACTGAACATTTTTAAGTATGAGCTATCCACACATCTGGATTTTAATCTCTTCTCTCTCTGCAGTGATTATTTCCAATATTTACTTTTTTTTTTTTTTTCTACCAGCCTTTACTGCTGGTATTTTACATTCTGCTCAGAGGCAGACCTTCAAAATAACACACATCAAACCACAGACCAGACAGCATTCAGCAATCAAGCACCCAAACTTGCAAGTTTCTCAGATTCCAAATCCTTTCTCAAAACTGGAGATTAAAGCAGGGCTCTGGGGAGACAAAGGGATTTTTTCCACTGCTTGTGGAAAGCAGCACAGCCTTCTTCCTTGCCATACCTCTTCAACTGATCTTCCACAGAGACATACCGGGTCTCACCTCCTGTCCCCTGAGCAGGGATCTCCTTAAGGAACCCGAGGTGTTGAGCTTCATTCACTCGTATTGTACCCAGCTTCCCCTGAGTCCCAAAACCCTACTCTACCTTCCTTCTTCCCTGCATGTATTCCACTCCAGAACAATTAGCTAATGGAGTTTTTAAAAAAGATTTTGAATCCCTTTGATCCCCAAACCTTGTGACAACAGTAATGTTTCCATCAACTGCATTCCAAAACACAGACACTAATGTAGTACCTGGCTTGCAGCAAGAAGTGCCAGCAGCCCCTTCATCAACCAGATGGATTCAGACAAGGTGCTCAAGGAGCCAAGCACAAAAAACATTTCAGTCACAGCTGGAAATAAGTCCTTTTTTCCTGCTTCCTGGCTGAAAACACCACCCACCTTACAGACTGGTATCTCACCCGACAGAAAATGCACACCGGGGTAAGGCAGCTCGAGCAGCTATCCCACAAAGCCAGCAAATAATCCCTAAAACCATCTTTTTTCCCCTGCAGCCTTCCTCCTGACCAAGCTCCTGATGAGCCCAGAGGCACCGGTACCTGGTGAGGGTCCCTCACTGCTGGGGACCCGCAGAGGGGACCCGAGGGGACCACCTTCCACCTCGGACACCACCTCAAGGCAAGGGAAGAAACCCAAGCCGATGCCTCAAGGCAAAGGAGCTGGCTCTCCTGGAAAGCTGACGGGTATAAATTAAGAGATTAATTTGTTTACATACAAAGAGATTTAGCCCTGCGGGCCCTGAAACCTCAGCTGAAGGCTGCCTGTGATTTAGGATGTACAGGACACAATCTGCCATTCCAAGACATCTGTTTGGAAGGAAACAAAGACACTTTGTGTACAGATGTTTCTTCTTCCTGAAGACCTTTACATTTGCCAAATGAAAACTGATAGCATGGCCAATTTTATTTTATTTTTTTTAAATAAAAACCCTTGCTACTATATGACTTAGGCAATGATCTTCTAGCAACACAACCACTGCAGAGAGGCAAACGGCAAGGATTTTGTGTGACTCCTTCTGCGGCCCCACACTTGAAGTTTAAACACAACTCAAGTCACAAGTCACTCCTGCATGACTTCAGGAGTTAATGGCTGACAGATCTAAAAATCAGGCTAAACAGCTCAAACAGAGCCCCTGTCCCAAACATCACCTGGATGCAAAGGACTCTCGCTTTCTTGTGTTTTAGGGGACTTGTGGGGCTCTGTGCAGGGCCCCTAGTGAGGGTGTGGGTAAGGCTGTGGTGTCCTTACCTTGAAGGTCATGATGAGATGAGTGAAATGAAACTCGGCCTCCAGGTTCAGCTGGATAGTCACATTTTCCAGACCTGCAGGGGCAGAGCAAAGGAACTGCAACAATCAAGGACACCGCCAGCCTCTGCAGCAACATTTTGCTGAGGCCCTGTGCTCTGGTGGCACAGGGCCTCTTCCCTTTGCCGTCTGGATCTGATGTCAAAAAAGGGATTTAGTGCTTTAGTAAGGTACAAGGAGACAGAAAGGGGCTGCTGAGGACCGTATTGCACAGGGAGTGCCATGCACCACCTGCAGAGACACCCTGCAGCTAAAACCGAAGCGTGAGCCTGCACTGTTGTGATCTCGGAGCGTGTAACATTGCCAGATGTAGGATGAAGACAAGGACTGCTACAGGCTGCATCCTGGCACCAAGGTGCTCGGTGGCTGGTAAGGGCGAGGATGCTGAGCCCAGCCCCACACTGTCCTCACACAACACAGCCCATGGGGGCTGCAACCCAGCCCTGGCACCCCAAATCTCACCGACTGCTGGTAGGGACTGTTCCCCATCTTTTTTCTCTCACTCTGGATTCTCCTGTTAATCCAGATGCAGGAACTGTTTCTTTATAACCTGTTTTTTGGAGTACCCCTAAGCCAGCTATCCCAGCCCTGCCCTGCCCTGCCCCCGCAGGAAACCACGACAAGTGAAAGGTTTTCCCAGCTGTGCTGCACAACTACCTACAGTCAAAGACTGTGCAGAAAGGAAGCAAAACAGAAATATTACTTTGCCATGTGAAAAGACCTCTCAGAACAGCTGGATACTAATTATGCTGAAGTTAGAAACAAAACAAAAATCCAGTGAGATTTGCAGAGAGGAGGAAGGCTAAGAAATGACAAGCACAAACTGATAAAACACTTAAATTTTCAACTAGCTGTGACTTCATGTAGAGTGTGCAGTGATGGTCCCTTCTGCTGTGTGCCTGAGTGGAAGAAAACATGAATTGGACAGAAAGAATCATTTGTTTTTCACTCTTGAAGGACATTTTCATGACCTTATGCGCTAAGAACTTTTCTGTCTGAGTGCTGCCAAGCTTGTTGCAAAAAACATGAATTATTTGGAACGCTACAAGAGAGCCACTAGAGATGAGCAGCTCGCCAGTCTGATCTACATTGTTAAAAAGAAATGGTTAAAAAGGATTTAGAGAAAAAGGATTTAGAGAAAATCTTTCTTTACTGGACAACAGAAATGTTACAAGTATTACCATGTTATTTTAACGTAGAGTCGGATAGTTCCTGCCACTGCTTTTGCAGAAATCCCATCCTGTCCATCTGGCTTTAAGGCTTTAGGGCAGGATGAAAATCTAGATGCCTCGCTTTGTGTAGGGAAGCCCGCCAAAAGCAAAACCATAAAAGCAAAAAAAGGGCAGAGGAAGGGTGAAAAATAAAATAAAGGGCCACCAAACGGACACGCAATATATTGTGAAAAAAAAAATAAAAATTGCTGGCTCATTTCTGGAGTTCATTTTACCGTTTGGCACGCGAGTACAGGAATGTAGGGTGCCTGGGGAAGGGAAAGCAGGGAGGTGGAGGTCTGAGGGCAGGACCACGGCCCTGCAGCCCCCAGCCCACCTCCTTCCCCCGGTTCCCCCAGCAGCGTGGGGAAGCCCTGCGGCGCCTCCTGGCTTGGCAGCGCTGCCCTGGGATGCTCGCCGCTGGCAGGCTGCGCCGCTGCCTCTGCCCAAACATGAGGCAGATCTGGAGCCGGGGTGGGAAACTTCTCTTTTTAGGAAAGGATTCTCACAGAGCAGCAGGAGAGAGCTCTTTCCAGCACTCCTGGAGGGTTCGCGGGGCTTCGTTACGGGCACACAAAAGCAGCCAGCTTTACTCAGCCCGCTGCTACCAGCACGATCCCTCCCACAGCAGCAATTACCAGCCCTGAGCTAACAGCAGACGCGGAGGTACCCGCAGACAAAAGAAGGGAAAGCAACTCCCAGCCCAGGGAATGTCTCCCCACCAAGCTGCATACCGTTTTCTGACTGCCACCAGAGCTTCAGGCGATTGGGAGCAAACGTGGTGACCACGTTTTCGATGCGGTGGCTGTTGGGATTGAGGGTGTCGTGGAAGGGATCCTCTGAGTCGCATGTGAAACATTTTTTGTCCTCCTGAAACAACAAGATAACTGGCATTACCAATTTTATCCACGGGGCAGTAGTTGTTTCCTGCAGATAAGAGTATTTTCCATCCATATCACATTCCTCTGAATTTTGCCTGCAGGAGGCATCGAAGGTGTGGTGTTGGCTTTGTTTTTTTTTAATTGATAAGTGTATTTACCTTTTCGCATTAATGCAAATCGCCCGGTGGAAGCTATGCCAGGAATTCCATACACTGTGTTTCCGTGAGAGCACGCTGCGGGTTCAGGAAATCCCTGCCTGCATGCCGATTCCCCAGCAGAGCTCACAACCAGCGGCAGCATCTCCAGACAATCCCTGAACTGAAATGTACGCACGCAAAACTGCACCTTCAAAAACTTGAGTGATGTAACCCTGCTTTTAGGAGCTGGCTTTGAGATGTAACTTCTCCACTGTAGGGACATCTCCAGGCAGGCTCAGTGCTCGTGTAGCCCATGGGTGATTTAGTGACTGGCTCTTTTTCCTGTGGGGTTAGCTCTATGCTGAATCCAGCTCTTCAGGCTCCTACCTACACCGCATCCAGGCACCTTCAACCATGTTTGCAATCTGAAGCTATGCACGCAACCCCAGCCTGCACACCCTACAAGACAGCTGGGCGCAAGCCTGGCACGTGCTTTTTTGGGAAAATGGACAAGCGTTTCTTCACCAAAAGGACAAAAACCCACTGTGACTAGTGCTATGTGCACTATTTTTACACAGTGCTGCCTAAACCATGCAAAGCTTGCAAGGTTAAGACTCAAGCTGAACCGAAAGGGAGGGTTTCTGCCCCAAATAACCCAGGTGTGGCAGTGCAGGGGGGGCAGAGGGGCTCCTAACACTGCAGGGGCTCTCAGCCCTGGCACGGCAGCAGCCGATTGCTGCGGGCTCCATCCCTGCAGCGTGGCTGGGGAGACGAACGCGTGGTGCTTTGCCAGCCAGGAACATGTGAGCTGGCAGGTCTGTGCCATGCGGATTTACTATTTCATTGAGTCCTGCGGGGCTGGGAAGGCACCCGTCCCCTCCCGTCCCCTCCTGTCCCATCCCGCAGCCTCAGCCCCCTGCAGCCACTCGTCCTTCTCCCACCAAATCACTGCCCAACACCGAAATGTCCCGTCCTGCAAAGTGCTCGGCCCCGTGTGGTTACGGGGCACCTTCCTGCACCCACAGCCTGGCAGATTTCCCCAGTACCACTCACAGTACGGAAATATCAGGCAACCACTGAAACGGGGCTGTGAGATCGGGAACGAGGCCACGTTAAAACCATCTGAGGCAGCGCGTTTTAACATAAACCACCTGGGAACTTCAGCGTTTTCTGGGACAATAAAACTAACAAGGCGCCTTTGTTACTTCTTTGGAGGAGAGATGCAAAGAAAGCAACCCCAAAATGCTGAAAATGTTGCAGCAAGGCTACCCGCCATGTTAAACCCAGAATTACCCCCGGCATACAGGGCAGCGTGGTAAAACCGTGTGGCGGGGAGATTTGTAACCTCAGGGCACAAACGGGAGGCGTTTTCCTTCCCGGTGTCAGGATCCGTCCCCATTGTCTCGGCAGCCACTTCAGCCTGGGGCAATTCCCTCACTTTCCACCTAACCCAGCGGAGATCCCGCTCCCGTCCCCTACCCCTGCTGTCTCAGGGACCTTCAATACTCCCTTATAGCCGTCTCTTAAATCCTAAAAACCTCTCTGCCTTCCACCAGCCGAGCCGATCTGCCTGCTTTCACCCGGAGACCATCCAGATGTAATTATATTATGAGGACAGCCGCCAAGCCATTACAACCGGCTCCTACACACCACTTGCCGTCAGGAAGCTGTCTAGACGGCTCCGCGTTAAGGCTGAAACCCCCCCGAGCATTAATTGAACCTACCCCGAGTGTTAATCGGACTTACACCCAGTGTTAATTAAACTTACACCGAGTGTTAAGTGGGCGTACCCCGGGGTTTCTTCCCCGTTAAGCCCCGGGGGGGCTCCCGCAAACGCGTCCCCGTCCCCGCCGCGTCCCCCTCCCCGTCGGGGCTCGGGGGGCTCCGGGGGTCGCTCGGTGCCTCCGGCCGGTCCCCGGGCACCCCCCTCGCCGTCAGGGGGCTCACCTGGAGGTGGCTGACGATGCAGTAGGGCTCGGGCTGCCGGAGGCCACACGTGGAGGAGGCGGAGAGGCGGGCGGCGCGGCCGATGAGGAGGTCGCCGGTGGCCGGGTAGCAGCTGCCCTCGGCGCAGCCGGAGCTGTACTCGGGCTCCTGAGCCGCCGCCACCCACAGCGCTGCGGGGCCGGGGGGTGGGAGACAAGGGGAGAAGGGAGAGAAGAAGAAGAAGAAGGGGGGACACGCGGTGAAGCCGAGCCCGCAGCCCCCTGCCCCGACGGCGGTGGGAGCGGGGCCGGGCGGTGGTTACCGAGGTAGAGCGGGAGGAGCCGCATGGCGAGCACCGACGGCGCGGGACGGGTCGGGACGGGACGGGACGGGATGGGACAGGAGGGGACGGAACGGGACGGGACCGGACCCCCGCTCCGGAAGCCTCCCCCGCCGCCACCGGGCTCCACGCAGGCGCCGCGGCTCCCCGGGAGCGGCTCCGAGCCGCCGGGCGGCCCCCCCCGGCCCTCCCCCTCGTCCCCTCCCCGCCGAGCTCCCGGCCCGGCCCCTTCGCTTCCCCTCTCGCCGCTGCTGCCAGGGCTGCGGGGAAAGGGGAAGCCCGGGGGGAGCGCTTAGGGCGAGGGGGACCCCCCCCAGAACCCTCCCCAGGACCCCCCGATGGAGCGGGCACCACCGACGGGGCCAGCGGGACGGGCTTGATGTGGGGCAGCGCTGTGGGGTTGGGGGTGCTCGGCCCCGTTCTGCCTCCATGCCGGGGTCCCCAGCCCTTCAGGGGGTGCTGGGGGGGCTCAGCACCCCGTAAGGGTGAATGGAGGGGGCCACCCTGCGTGGCGAGGTGAAGGGCCACAGGCACCGCCTGCGGCGCTCGATGGCCACCGAGCAGCCCAAGGGGCCACCAGCCCGTTTGCCATTAGGTCGAGGCACCACTGCGGTGCTGGGATGGAGATGTTGGGGCGAACCAAACCGTTTGGTGTTTCAGTGGGGTTTTGTCTGCCTGTGTTTGCCCTCCTGATGCTCTGAGGTAAATGGAGAAACCAGCGTGGAGGTGGGAAACGGAGGGCTCCAGAGCACAGCCCTGGCTCAGCACACGCCGAAATGGGCACCCGAGTCGGTCTGCGTGAGTTTTGTAGCCCACACGTAGCACATGAGCTGGTGTGTAAACCTTCACCAGGCACCGGGGTGCCTCGGGAACACTTTGCCCTCGCTGTTTGCGGTCCCTGAATGGAACCACGCGGCGGGCTGTGTGTGCCACAAAACCCTGCCGCTGGGTAAATATGCTCGCCCTCGTTTTACAGATGGGTAAGCAGAAACAGAGAGATAGCGAGCGACTTGCCCTAAAGGTTAAACACCACGTCCGAAACATAACCCAGGGCCTTCGACTGAAGAAGCAGTGGCTGAGTTTCATTAAAGATGCCCAGGAAATTAAACCATTCTAGCTGCCCGGGCAGGTGTTGTTATTCTAAACCTCTTTTGCAATGTGGTCTTTTGGATTCACAAAACTCACAGAATTTCACAATCCTGTCATGTAACTCACAGCTTGGCTTTGCATTTAGGTGTCAATACAACAAATATGTTTGTCTTACTCAGAAGAAATGTTTTACTTTTCTGTGGTTGGCGAGCTGCACCAGTAAACAGCAGAAAGGCAGCGGTGCTCCGCAGCATCCTCCCTGTGCCACAGCAGCGTGTTTCACTTCCACTGGCTTCTTTTCTGTCCCATATTTTTTCATTTTATTTTTATTTTTTTATTGAAATATTCTCCTCCTTATTCTCTTTCTTAGCCTTGCAGAAGTGCTGTCCTTCCCTGAATCTAAATGGGCTCAGCTGGCTCTTTGGAGCACTTCATGCTGTGGTCGGGCTGCTGGCATTGCTGGTGTTGTGCTTCTGTGTGGCTGCAAGTTTCCTCCAAGAACCAAAGTTTGGAGTTTTCTCTGACCTCAGTGGGACCCAATTTACTACCTGTTCTCTTGTACCACCGCAGTGGCTGAGTGCTCAGCAAACAGAGCTGGTGAAATATTTGATTAAATGTCTCTGATAGTATGTGGTATTGGTTAAATGTTGTTTGTATTGTGCTTAATATCATTGAAGTCAAAATGCTGTGTAAGACGATCCCTTTTTCATTATTATTTTTTTCAATAAACAGTTTTTGGAAGCCACTTCTATCCACAAGAAAGGGAACTGGGAGGGAGAACTACAAAGAAGTGGTTTTGATCCAGATCAAGCATTTTCACACAGATTGACTTTTCAAAAACACCTTAAAAGGTTTTGTGCCACTTCCAGCGGGGAATGCTACACAGTTTTAGACCTCAGAAGTTGCCACAAATGGACCTGGTGGCCTGTGGCAACCTGTCCTGCTTGGTTGGTGTGCTCTGAGCACACAACTGGGACTGCATGCAGGCTTTTTTCTTTCCATTCCTGCTTTTCTCCCAGCAATTTTTGTTCCTCCCACGGATACCTTTCCTCTCCAGGCCTGTTTTACTGCCTTGTGTTCAAGGACATTTCATCCTGGCAGCCGTGTGGCAACCACCTCACCGAGCAGCCCAGCCAGCAGTGGCATTTTAGGAGGAAATTCGTCAGCTTTCTGCTTGTGAATTCAGGTTTTTGAAGCCATGAATGAAGCACTTCTGTTTTATACACAATTGAAATTTTAATGTGAGAGCTCCAGCTTGCCTTGCTCAGGTGCAGTGTGGCAGCCACACAAACCTGCAGGAAATCCAGGCTCCTTCCCTGGCACTACCTGGAGACCTTCACGTGAGCAGCTAGCTGAGCTGTGCCCTCTGGCTGGTGGAGGTGCTCCCTTTAATTATGGCAAAGTCAATCTGTCATATGCTCGTCTGATTACAGCCTGGGGACTTGCAGAGAAACCTTGCACCTCACAGGTGATTTTTTTAAAGTGCTAAAACTCAGGAAAAAGAAAGGTAAAGCACAAATTCTGCGCACACCTGCATCCAGGTGCAGTTGCTAGATTGTATCAAGGTTTTAATTTGGCCCAACCATTTTCACAGGAGGAGCTGCTACACGGGTAGTGCACGTGGCAAGCACGCACTGCTTGGAGCTCCAGGAACATCCCTGAGATCTGCTCCCAGCTGAGCCCCCCACCACGTGCAGGTGCTGCTTTGGCTCTCCTAACTGCGGAGGTTTTATCTCTGATGGATCAACACGAGTTTGCCCTCAGGTAAGGCTTGTTCTGAACGTGCTGCTGGCACAGGGCTGCCTCTGGGCTCTCTGGGGCTGGTGTCGGGCAGTCCAGAAGGGGACAAGGTGACTCATTTTGATGAGGAAGAGCCAGCGTTACTCTGCAGGGCAGGATTTCGAAATGGAGGTTTTCCTCCGCCCGGTCTTTTTAAAACCCCAGCCCTCCTGTAGTGTTTACCTATCCCCAGCCTCCTTGTTATATGAAACACAAGTTCTAAACTAAAATTTAGGACAAATCCTGTGGTGTTGTGTGTGGCTAGAAGACACAGCGGTGTGAACCCTGACTCCTGTGCAGCACCGTGTGGGGGCTGCATTGATGAAAATCGTGGGCAGCCCCTCACTGAACACACACACAAAAAAAAAGAGGTATGGCAGGAGGAGAAGCGAGGTTGGAGCTGATTTCAGTATTGAGCATCTGTGCACTGCCATCCAGTGGGCACTGGGGACTTTGCTCCCTGTCACACATCTCTTCAGGTGGCCCAGCACTGAGGAGTGGTTTTGGCAAATATTTGGTGACCCCCTCATGGTCAGGGGTTGCTGGAGGTCCCTGATCTGCCTCAGCAAGGCGATGGGGATCGGGGAGAGGTGGTACCATGGGGGAGATGCTGGCTGTCAGCAGGGATGGCTGCAGAAGCCCATCATAAGTGGTGCTTAGGGGCATGTTTTAGTGGGTGACATTGGTGGTAGGGGGTGGTTGGGCCAGATGATCTTGGAGGGCTTTCCAACCTCAGTGAATCTGTGATCCTATGATCTGTGTGGCCCCATCACCGTCCTCGTGCAGCCCCAGGCTGTTGTGGGGGTCAGCAGTGAGACTGAGGGTGTTGGGAGGCTCTTTGAGAAACTTATCTGGAGGTCTCTTAGAAATCCCCCTTTTGGATTCCCACCCCAGGCAATGAGAAGTCCCAGGCTGTGGGCAGCAGTGTGGTTTTGAGACCCCTCCAGGACAGCATCCTGATTACTTCATCAGGTGTTTTATTAAAAGGTATTTCCTCTTCCCATATATACCCAACCAGGTTAAAAAAAACAAGAGAAAGTTACATTATTCCCTGTGCCAAAATACTGCATACACCTTCAGATTTATGTACAGACGATGGCCACCCCGTGCTCAGGAGGTGACTCAGTTGCACTTTACCTCATGGTCTGCTCAGCCCTTAGCTTTTGCATGTTGCATACTTGCTTTCCTGCTCTGTAATTTCATTTGTGATGGCTATCACTTGCTCCTCGAGTTGTCTGAGTTGCTCTGCCTTGTCTTGCTTGGTTTGATTCAGGTCCTGAAGCTTCTTCTCCAAATCTGTAAGAGCAAAGTGACATGCAGTGATACACATATTTATTGTGTAAGTAAAATCCAGGGATTAACTGTGCTCCTTTTCCCAGCAGTTCTGGAGGCAACAAGCCCATTGCAAATGGGGAATGTTATATATGCAACTGGAGGGAAAAGCCTGGCTTCTGGACAGCAAGAGAAACAGGACAGCCTTAAAACAGCTTTTTTCTCAGCACGTGCTTTTGTCCATCAGCTAGGATGGGGCAGGACACGGAGCTCTTAAAGCAGTTGTTTAAATGGAAACACTGAGAGGAACAGCATGTCCGTCCATGTGTGTAAAGCCTAGAAAAATTGGATGTAATGGCCTTAGGTCGTCCTCCTTTACTGTTTTTTTGCTGGTCCCTGTGAAGCTACACCGATGCGAACATATTGTTAGCGAGTCAACAACACATTATTCACTGCCCGTTTCCAATTCATCTATCACCTGGGTGTTTGGAGAGACTGGAGTGCTTTTAATGCTTCTTCTCAAAGTATCTGCTCAAAATATTTATTCAGCTCCTGCCCTGAAGGATTTGCTCCCAGGGTGCAATTTCTGCTTCAGTTCTGCTGATGTTATGTGGAGGTTTTGGATGTTGAGCAGCATCCTATGCTGAAGGATTCCCAGTGGAGTTGCCCAGACCTTCACTACAAGCAGAATTAGCTCCCCCCTGTGCAATTACATGAGCCATACTGGAAGTTTGCCTTCCTGCAGGTCTCAGACCCTCACCCACCAGAAGGGGCAGGGTGCTAATAGGCCAGATCCTGACACATGCTGGCCCCTCAGTGTTAGCCACAGATGACCCCCTGACCTAAAATCAAAACTTTTTCAATGTTTTCCTTCTCAGGCAAAGCTGGATGGACAAAGTTACCTGTCTGCCCAGATGTGATCAAATCAAGGAATTGAGGTCAGGGGAGTTAAACTGACACCCAAGATGCAGAGATTTGGTCTGCACATGCATGTGTGCCTTCTCCTTTTGGATGGTAAGACAGCTCCATGCAGCTCTCTGTAATATAAGTCATCACTCCGGTCGTGTAAGAAAAGGCAGAATGCAGAGGAAGGATTGAAGGCCCAAATGCCCAAAGCAAGGACATAAATCAAAGCTCCCAGCTAAAGCTGCAGCTAAGTTTTTCAGAGCCCATCTGAGATCCTGGGACAGGTGGCACAGATTTTGTGCTTGTCCTAGTTTTCCACTGCCTGAGTCAAATCACTGCAAGTCCCTCTGTGCACACCTCTTGACCTCTGCTTATAGCAACCAATGTATGTCAGAAAATGTACATAAGCCAAAGCAAATCAACTACTTGGAAACTGAGAAGCTTCAAGCATGGATTTTCACTAGCTAAATTGCTTTAAACGCAATTTCAGGTGAATCTAGTCTGCTGGTATCTCAGAATGGCTTTCAGTTAAAGTTCCACAATTTCTGCTGCTCACTATGAAAGGGAGAACACCACCTGTTACTCTTCTAATTTTTTTTTCAATCTCTTCAGCCAGTTTTTCCGCTTCTTCTTTCAGCTGCTTCACTTTCGCTAGAGTTGCTTTAGGAGGCCCTTTGTCTTTCAGCCTGTCTTGAAGAATGGTGTACTTCCTTTTAATGGCAGCAAATTCCTGTAACAAAAAAAAAAAAACATTTATTGGTTTAGAAGCAGCACCTCATAATTAACCTGGCATACCCAAGGTGATTTTTAGACAGTTTTGGTATATGAATATCCTGTTTGAACCAAACTTAATATCTCTTAAATTTAAAGAAAAAAAAAAAAAAAAGAAATCCATAAGTATACATTGAACAGTGCTTTGCAAAACCAGGTATAATTTGATTAAACACACTGCCAGTGGAGCAATCTAGAGTGTCAATGGAGGGTGAGGATGTAAAGAAAATACAGTGTAAGATTTTTAAAACTTATGCTGTTACTACTTCTTTTGATAGGCCTTTTCTGTAGATTTCTTTTATTTTCCATGAAGCTTGAATCAAATGGAATGAATTACCTGTAGCATCGATTTTTTAAACAATTTTGGGTGTAGGAATATTTACTGGCTATCTCCATTCCATGCTGATTTAGGGTGCCTTGGAGGCTGCAGTTTAGATTTCTACTGCGTTTCTTATAACCTGGCCACGTAGTTGTGTTCTCCCTTCAGAGCTGTGGGTACCTGGTTCTGAAATGCTGGTTCACACAGCATTTTAGTAAATTTTCAGCTGCCTCAAAAACTGGAGCTATGGAGCAGCAGCCAGCCACAACCTCCACATAACTCCCACCACAATTTTCCCTGAAGGAGATCAGCACAAGATGAATGGCCAGACTGCTTCCATCGCTCACATATTTTAATATTTGGTTTTGTGATTTGCTCTGTTGTGTTTACTGGTGCCCATGGTGACTACGAGTCTTATACACAGAGCGAGGAAGAATGTCACAGAGTAGCTAGAGAAATGTGTTTTCTTTCATTCAAGCAAACAGAAGTTTGGAGAACCTCTAGAAACCTTAAAGCAATAAGGAAATTAGACTTAACCTGGGGGATTGAACACTGTGTGGCATAAGGACAGCTTAGAGTTTTGAGGAGAGCAAGGTAGCACAATTACAATTCTGAATCAAAATTACTATCAAACATGTACGCAACCTTTTTTTCCTTTAATCTGTGACAGAATGGCTTACGTTGTCAATTTTCTGAGCTCGCTTGAATGCTGCTTCTGCCCCTGCTCTTGCACTCATAGCTTGATTCCTGTTCATCAGCATTTTCATCCGCAACGTGGCAATTCCATCTTCCACTTTGGACTGCTTTGCTGAAAAGTCATTGAGTTCATCGCCTGTCTTGTTCAGTTGGTTCTCAGCCTAGAACAGAAGGAGGCTTGGTAATGAAGGAGGTGAACGACAACTGATAAACAAGAGGAGACCCTTATACGTTGTGGTACTGAAATTGTATCTGAGACACATTCTGGTTTTATTTATTTTTACATATACGTTGAGGAAAATTTGAGATGAACCATCTTTTTCTAAGATGTGTGTTGCAAATAAATTAAAAGATTTAAAGCAAGATACCTGTGAGATTTGTGTTCTGATTCCTTTTATTTCTTCATTCAACTTTATGAAGGTGTTTTTGGAGCGTCCTTGGGAGCTCACAGCATTTTTTAGTTTCTCATTAATTTCATGCACAGGTGGAAGAGCTTTAGCTGCTTTGCTGAAAAAGGAAAAATAAAAGTGTGTGTAGTATTGTGGTGTGGAGAGGAGGCAAAGCAAGAACATGTTGCAAATGCACCCATGCTCACGGGCAGAAATGTTCCTTCAAGTCCACCAGCAGCTATTAAAAGTGTGATTTAGCTGGCAAAGCACAACGCCAGTAAAGGGCCTTGTGTGGGAGTGCAATGCTGGTAAGGAAAGCTCATTTATGAGGTGAACATATTTCCTCCCTCCCCAGTTCTGGCTCTTCTTCCTCACCCATATTTAAGCCTCCCAATGAACCAGGTGTAATGACCCACATGGAAGTGTAGCTGCCTCGGTCCTTTGCATTCAGCAGGCAGGACCAGGAGTCCTGGGGAGCTGCCACCTCTTGCAGCAGCTCAGATCCTGCAGCCCAGGCCAACATGGCTGCTTGCTGGTGCAAAATGGCAATCTGAAATGTGCTGAAATCTGGACTTTCCCTCCGGAGTTCCCAGGATACTCAGTGCCTGGGGTATGGAGCAGTCCTTCAGCATGCAGTGCCATCTCAGCTGGAGTCAGCCTACTCACTCAGCATCTTGTGCGTCCCCCAGCAGTGTCTGAGCCGCTTCCATTTTCCTGTTTCTCTTAGTTGCATTCAGTTTGTACTTCTGACAGTGGGCCATAATGCTTTGGATTTTGCCAAGCATGCTCGTTAGCTCTCGTGGAGTCAGGGGCAGGTTGATTTCCAGGACGTAACTCGCCACCTTCTCAATGTCTTCTGGAGGCGCGCTCTCATCTGCAACAGAAACTGAGCTTGGGATGGTCTGAAGTGGAGGCTTCCTCCCAGCAAAATGTAAAGGATCGTTAGGGTTGCCTAGACGTCGAGTTATGTGGCAGAATAAAGCTGACAAGCACAGCAAGGGGGTAAGAGAATTATCTCCAACATTTTGTGATTTAATATTAACGCTTCCAGGTACTGCTGTTGGTGTTGTCAGAGCTGACTGAGCTGAGGATTTGAACCCACTTTGAACTGGGTTATTAAAATTCTGATGCAGAACTGAACCCATGGAAGGTTTTAAGTCGGCATGAGGCACAGCCAGATGTGTCAGAGCCCATTTCTCCCTCGGTCCCCAGATCAAAGAGGCGCTGAGGAGACCGGGGTGTGAAGGAAGCTTTCCATGCCAGCTGGTGGGAGTAATCCCTTCCCTGGAGTTGCCACAGTGCTCAGAAAGTGGTTCCTCCGCTGTTTAATGAGGAAAGCTCAGCTGCAGAGGGGAATTTGGGACAGACTGAGATGGGATGGGAATTTACAGTAGGAAATACATACTTTAACAACCCCTCTTCCAAATGCTCTCACCCCAATACAAACTGCGCTGAGGTGCAGGTACTCAGGGTTTGAGTAGCTAACGCCTTGCAAAGTCCCATCATCACTTCTGCTTTCTGCTCCCTTCCCCTTGTAGACAAGACCTGAGGTGATAAGGCAGTTGAAACATGCTACATTTGTGCTAACTCTCCAAAATAACTTCCCAAGAATTAAATAAAAGGCAGTTACTGTGCAACCAGGCAAGTATTTCTGAGAGCTATCTTCTGTCAGAATGCATTAATCTAAAACCACTATGCCCGTTGCTGTAGAGTACAGCAGCTTTGATGTAATTGTACGCATTTTAGCTGCTATGGTGCAGAAACTTCAATTTACAAACCAAAAATTGATGAATAAATCCTTTACAATTATTAGTAAATACCATATGTCTTCTAAGACACATAAAAGAAGAGCCAAAGATGAAATTCTCAGTTGCAACCAAATAAAAATACGAGTCCACTAAGGACTTGAATTGACTTTTTCCTTCAAATTCAGAAAAATAACTTCAGTGTTCCTGAACAAAGGAAGTCCTCTGCCCTTACTCCCTCGCTGCTGTTTGGATATGGAGGTATGAATGCCAAAGGAATGCCAACATGCAGTCCTTAGAGAATTATGAGATCAGCTACATCCAAGAGATTATACTAACACAGTTAAACTCCTTTTATGTGCGTCTGGTAAAAGACATTTCTGCAATTGTGAGGGTGGAAAAAGTTTTAGGGCATGTATTGTTATTTTGTTATTTTTTTTTTTTTTTTTTGTGAGGGCTGAAATCCTACCAGAATCCTTTGATTCCTCAAGTTACAGTTTTACGGAGAAGATGGAGCAGTTTGTCAATTTGTGTCCTAATTCCCACGCTCCCTACAGAGAGCCTCTATTTATGGGCCGGGAAGAAGAGGGTGGAATAACAATTTGAGGGTGCATTGAAGATGCCTGGATGTTATATGTTGTATGAAATTACATTAGCGGACCTTTTCTCAGATGAACCAGGAACCGAGGGAATTACTTGCCTGCTTCAAATTAAGTAAATTAATAAAAGATGACAATCAGAACATAGCAATCTATGGGAAAATTAGTACAAAATACCATCATCTGGGAAAAAGGAACACCACAATCAAAAAAAGATGCACAGATCAGGACGTAGACAAGAAATTTGATATGCCTGCAGCTAGACCACTTTCTAGCCATCTGTTATGTTAACATTACATTGAAATATATATACTTATATATATATAAAGAGTCAGAAAGAATTTTCCTTGCATATTTACCTATCAAGAAGTCTTTCACTTTTTTGATGAACTCCTTTGTGATTTCTTGGTCAACTTCAATCTGGTTCTTAGCTCTCTCCAGTTCCCCATTAAACAGCGAACCTTTCAGCTTGGTGTCTTCTGCAATCTTTCTGATGCTTTCAACCTGGAAATACTATCAGAAACAGCAGTGCCATTTTCTGGAGGCTGTATATCATTGCTTGGCAAGTTGAGCTCTGACAGGTACTTTTGATACAAGCCTCAGCTGGAGTCACTTGTCGAGCTTTTGAAAAATCTGTAGTAGGAGACCACTTTGGGAGCTCTGAAAGCTGTTACATCATGGCCTTTGGCCTTAGAAAAAAACTAAAAGACAACCACTTCTGTTTCTAAAAGAAGGTGCTGACTTATTTTCTGTTGCAGTATTGCGCTGTGTCATTGATCAGATTCAGTACAGAAAAAGCATATAATTTCATTTGCCTTTTCACACTGGAATTGCTGCTAAAAATGCTCTTAAAATGACACAAGTAAAAAAGCTAGAATTAATGATTGTCTTTTAAAATTAATTTTTGCCATTAAATTAGTATATTTGATTATTTAACTGATCTTTAGTTAGTAATTAGCTTAATTACCAAACTGCAACAGTATTTTGCTTTGCTGGGGGCTGTGCTTTACTCTTAAGGAAATGCACAGGGATGGAGGGAAGAGATTCACTGTTACCTTAGGAAGCAAAAAAAACAATGATGTTTTTACTTCACTGCTGTCCCTGCATGTTTTGGGGCCTCAGTGTGTGCCCTGATGGCTCATTTCTCCCCCTGATAGCTGCAGAGCAATGTT
This sequence comes from Aythya marila, assembly GCF_965140915.1. Lineage (NCBI taxonomy): Eukaryota > Metazoa > Chordata > Aves > Anseriformes > Anatidae > Aythya > Aythya marila. The sequence goes on along the minus strand of NC_139042.1, from coordinate 192,266,148 downwards.
GTGTGGACTCTAGAAGGAGGAAATGGATGCCCAGACACCCTGCAGGGAGGGGACAAAGCCGCAGCAGAATGATGTTTCTGTTGGAAAATGGTTTTTGCCTATCACTGTAACTGGCGTTCTCTCTGATTGTTAATGAGAACAAACTGTCTTCGTTGTCATCTGGGGACTTGTCTGTTTTGCTTCCTTTGCACATGTGCATTGGACATGCTTTGAGTTATTTTCAGTGCTCCTCTGTAGTAAAGTGGAGCAGCCAAATACTCGATGCCCTTATAAACATTATGGGGGGGGGGGAGGGGGGGCAGAAAAGCTTCAGCTTGAAATTATCTGCAATAATTCCTTAATGGCAACCATAATAGTAAAATGAAGCTGTATAAATTGAGCTTAATGATATGCAGAGCAATAATATCAATGCAATAAACGTGGGCCGTGCTCAGGCTACTGACAAAGGGCTCCATTTCAACCTTTCCCAATAAAATTATAGACAACACTAGCCTCATGCTACCAACTTCCATAGGCACAGGACACCATGACCCATGAGATCTTGGAAGTTGTGAGGAGGAGGAAGGCATTGATAGACATAGTTGTTTGGTGGGACTGCCTCTAATACTCACGGCACTGACCCATGATACATCTATTGTGCTGGGATGGAGTCCATGACCAGCTCACTGCTCTTTGTCCAAGGAGCAGCTGAGTTTTTGTAGATTTGGGACTTACTACTACATCTTTGCTCAATTTAGCTATCCACAATTCACCCATCCAAATCTAAGCCAGCCGTTCTTGAAAAGTGAAAAAAAATAAAACAGAAAACCAGTACCTTCAGGCAACGACAGACATATAGCTGGTATGGAGAAAATGAAGATGGAGTTGTCTGACAATTTCCACTGATTATAAAAGGAGTGTGGGTGACTGACTGTGATGTAGCCAACTCCATCCCTGTGAAGGGAGGTGGCAGGACCCCAATCCTCAGCTCCCTCTCTGATTATAAGTTCTAGAAGCAAATTGGCCTTTTCTGATTCCCAGGAACAGCTTTTCCCCCCTAATGTGACAAAGCATCCAGGGAGAGCAGAGGAAAAGCTTACTTTGCAAAGACAGCAATGCTGTGGGAAGCACAAAACTCCCTGGGTTTTGAGGGTTTTAGCATAACTGTGGACTCACAGACAGGACACTGCTCATGCATGGTGTTTCCCTGGAGGGGAATGCCCTGTTTCCCATCCTCTGCCCATTGCATTAAACAAATATAAGTTTGATATGCATACCTGATTCTCAGGTTCCTGTAGCTGAGTAGTCAAGTTGGTCAACAGGACAGCAGTCTCCTCAGCCTTCCTGAAGGCTGAGGAGGAGAGGGGAAGAGCTCCGCTGCAGTTTGGGCCACCACCACAGGCTGCTGCAGCACAGGGCAGGTTCCCTGGCACCCCGCAGATCTGAAATAAAGAAGATGTTCATGTCAGGACTCCTCTGGGCATCTGAAATAACCTCCTGTGGGAAGGATGTTGGGCATAATGTGAACGTTGAATATTGCATGGGATTTTCCCTGAAACACACGGTTTAATATCTCCAAAGACAGGCTCACGGACTGTAACAGGACCCCTTTCCCTGACCCAAAGAATGCAATGGCAGCCCCCAGCTCCAACCTCCTCCTTGCAGGAGCCATTTTGTGGGCTCTTTGTGTTATATGTAGAGCTTTGTTTCACTCTATGGCAAAAGGACTGAAACCGTCCCTTGGCCATATCCAGTCCATGGGGCATCCAAACCCATCCTGTTTGTTCTGAAGGACCCAGATCACGTCTCACAGAGCACAGCACCATGCCTAGGCCTCTAAGTATTTTGACACAGATGTCAGTCAAGACTAAAGGTTGAGGTGGATGTGCTCTGCCAGCTGTCAGTGTTGGCTATGGATGCTGTCAGGTATTCATTGCTGCCCAGCAGAAGGGTTCTGGCCTTCCCGTCCCACAGGTGCTGCAAAGGACAAGTGAACATTCCTCGTCCACTCCAGGGCAAAGTTGCTCTGCTTAGATTAAGCCACTGATGGTGGAGGTTGGTGTTAATTTTTTAGAATTTACACGGAAGTCCTCTTGAGACTAGAAAGTGCTTGAGATTGAAACAGTCCCTCCTGGTGGGTCTGCCCTGGGAGCAATGGCTGCCAGAAGGGTGGTAGCAACCACAGCTGAGAGGTACAGCTGTTTCTGACGTGACTGAACACCCATGCCAGGAAAGTGGCCTTTTCCAGATTTAAAATGCATGTAACCACCCTTTTAAAACAAAAACTAATAGCAGCATCAAAAAAAAAAAGAAAAGAAAAGAAAAAAAAAAAAGCTGGTTTTATTTATTTCCTGTCAAAAACCCACAGCGCTTATCTTTTCATTTAAGTTTTGGATGTCAGGGATCTTGATCATCTTGAGCTGCTCCAGCACATTGCTTCCTTTCAAGGCCTGCTGGCCCATCGCAGCGAGCGTGCTGTTCCTGGTGTACTCCGAGTATCTTATGACTGGGGTTGTCTCTCTGCTTTCCTCTTCTGCCAGCAATGACATTTCAAAGTGTTTCCTAATGTTGCTGATGGCCTCTGTAGCAATAGAAATAGTGGTTAGTACGAAAGGTATTTTGGTGGCATTTAATTCATGCATTTACTTGAATTCTAGACGAATGGTGAATGACAAGTAATTAAGTCTGTGTCACTGGTGGTTGATGTGTGATGACACTGATGACAGCAGGGAGGGACAGGAACTGTGATTTCCTCGGGCAGATTTTTAACTCCTTTAATAAGCCAGCTACCAAACAGGAATTGATACCCATAAAGCCTTCTAAAATAGATGCAAATGCACTGGATCTGTGCCTCAGGAAAGCATTTGTCCTCTCCTTGTTCAGCATAGTACCCAAAAGTTAAACAGTCAGCTTAACTAAGCCCAAAACATAGATCGCAAATGGGAATTTATGAGTTTTCTTTGGCTCTGGAAAAATTCAGTTGCAGGACTGATGTGCTAAAAAAAAAAAAATGCATTTCCACGATAAGCCTGTAGGCCAAGAAACAAGCATTTTCTTGTTTACTTAGTGTAAGCTTTTTCTCTAGGAGAGACTCAAAAGGCATGGAGAATATTCTTTTTCTTTTTCTTTTTTTTTTTTTTTTAATGATTTTTTGTAAACATTTTTTAGCCTAAAGAAAGGACTCAGGCCTTTTGTGAAACTCACAATTTGAAGTTGCTGCTATCAAGGCTTCCCAGATCTCCAGGGAACCCAAAGATTTCTGCACATCCCCATGCAGAAGGATGTGCAATGAGCCAGAACTGATGTGTCAGCACTGAAAAAGCATGAGAGGTCATTGACTAGCATCCCTCTGTGCTGATAATGGCTCAGTTACTGGTTGAAGTCAGTAAGAAGACTCATCAAGTCCTGACTGCTTTCTACCAGGCACTAAAGCTCTTGGCCTTGCTTTGGCTGAAGCTGACCAATGTTTAATTACTATGTGGAAGCAGAGCTGTTTGTTTTATCTCGTAACTCTTGGAAACAACGCGCAGTTTAAAGTTAGATACTAATACGAAATACCTGGCAAGGGGCTGCTGTGACTCCATATCTAAGCATGCGGCTGTTTTCTATGCAACATTTCCATTGCAGGAATATTTTACAGTGGTTCAGCTCTTCATTAAGTGGCCCAAATACATTTTTCATGCTCGGTTTGTGACGGAGCTGTAGAGTTTCCAAGTTCCTTTACGTTAAACATAGCTTGATTAACAGCCTAGGAAGGCACACTCACCACACTACCATGCCACAGTGGCTGCAAAGCCAGGGGCCAAGGCTGGAGGAGGTAATTTAATGAGATTTCATACGCTGCAAGCCTTCTTTTAAGGACGTGTGCATTTTGTTTTTTCCAGGGATTTTAATTCATCATTAGATATTGACGTTTCCAGGTCAGGCAGCTGAGTATATGCCCATGAGGAGCTCAGGAAGAGTCCTGAACTCATTTCACTTGATCCTCTGCAAGGAGAAGTAGGTAGGAGCCCATTCCCCATGTGTGTCTGGAGCACAAGTGTCAAATGTGCCCCAGATGGGGTACATGGCATGTCCTCCATCCTGCCCTACCCCACTTGCTTCGGTCAGGACAAAGCAGGCAGAGCCATTGCTAGGATTTGCTGCTGGTCCTGGAATGAAGAAAGGAAGAGGGAGCCAGGCTTTCTCCCAGACATCAGGGAATGAGGTCGTCTTGAGGGAAAAGTAGTTTCTGTGCTGCTAGACGTTTGTTAGCAGGACCAATGAGTATTTGTGGTTCCAACCAGCAATTCAACTTATATTCAAGGTCTTCCCCTCCCCACACCCCTGTGTGCTTTTTATAGGTCTGTTTATCTGCCTCTGGAGGCCAAAAGCTAAAGCGGAACTGGAACATGACCAGAGAGCAATGCGGATGCTTCAGCTGCGCATCCACTGATCTCATTGGGATTTATTGTCTCTTTGCCTTCCTGCTTTCCTCAGAGTCAGCACAAGACCCGATCAAACTGGGACCTGGTGCCTGGGAGAGCTGCTGACCTCTCATGCAGGATCCGAGTGGAGGAGCTGGTCCTGGGGGCACTGCCAAGCATAACAGTGCAGGGAGCCCTAAATCTTAATTAATCCCTCTTTTTCCCTCTTCCTTTCCCTTGACTTTACATTCCATTGAGCTTTCCTTCATTTTATTCGATCTTTTTTAGTCCAACTTTCTTCTTGCTTAAACGAAACACAGAGGAACTCAAAGTGGGGGTGCACTGCCTGTAGCTGCTGTCTTCTGCAGTGCTTACCATGTCTTCTTGGGGTTCATGTCTTGGCAGCCATCTCTTTGGTCATTTGGCAGAGTGTACACTGCCGAAAATCTGCCGTTGTGGATGGTCTAGTATCTGCTCAAGATCCCTGACTGATACATTCCCATCTTTCTCCAGAATTCAGCCTGTGACACTGTCATTACTGCCATTAGCAGAGATGGTGTAATTATTTAAAAAAATGTCAAACAACTCAGTTCTGATTTCATATTTTTTGATGATGGAGAGCGAGTTCCTTACCACATAAAGTCCTGCATTTTTCCCATGGGAACACTGAGAAGTTGCACTATGACTCTCTGCTTTAATTAAACAAACTATTGCTGTACATTTTTTAAGTATTGCTAAGAGCAATAGGAGTCAGAAGCAGTGAAAAAGAAAATCTTTTGCTCATCTACTGTATGATTTGTGAGTCTATAATGTGAAACTGGGTGGCCTTGAAATCCTGATGTAAACATCAGGACTCATGGGATTTTTGACTGAGATGACCCTGGTGCATGCATCTGAAATTTATGATTCTAGAAGTCATGGCATTTTACGACAAAAGAGAGTCTGGAAATTAGTATAATGATGTTCTTAGTATTTGATTTTTTTCTCTACTGCATGGAACTAAAATCTAGGGATCTTCGAAATGTGTGGTTCAATGGTTCAAAACACTGTGAAATTTCCTGGATTATGTTTACTTATTCCAGTTAATTTCTGGCTGACTTACCTTTGAGGTTCAAGTAATGAAAACTGTGATGCAGATGTCTTTTCTGTTGCAGAAGTTCGTAGACAAGGTCAGCTTCTTCCCTAATATCTTCAATGTTCTCATTAAGGTCAGGAAATTCATGCAGCATTCTAGGAAGGGGACCCATTTGTGCAACTTTTTCTCTACAAGGGAAATGGCAGTTGTCAGTAATCAGATTGAAATGTTCTTAAACTACAATTGAGATACACAATATTTTAGATGACAAGAGATAAATTTCTAAATGACCAGAAATTTACTTGTAATGGCTTATTTAGGAATCTTTTAGGAACTGGAAAATTCCTGCATTTAAGTACATGCCTGGGGTGGGGGGATATTATATATAAAGATTATTTTGTTCACAGATCTGTTGGAAACGGTGACTTCGCACTCCAACATCTGTGTGCTGATCAGAAACAGGATTTGAAGGTAAGGGTAAGGAAAGGTAAGGCTGGTGAAGTTTGGGGGAAGATTGCTTTCTTAGCCAAGAGGTTTTAACGCAGCAGCCAACTCTTACTGAACATAGCCATGAAAATCCTTGATGCCTGCGAGTGCCTCCAGTGAAAGAACAGGATGCTTCAAAATTCGTTCAGTTTCAGAAATGGCATCTTCAAAGGCTTTGAAGCGCATGTCACAGCTGGGCATTCGTCCTCCTTTATCCTCCAGACTTGCAGCAAACCTCATTAGCCCTTGAACAGTCTGGGCGAGGGCAGTAATTTCGGCGTCCCACTGATCAAAACACAGGTGACACTGACGGCAAGAGGGAAAGTCTTTCTCGAAGCCACGGCCACACTGGTTGCAGAACCACCCCGTGACACCAGCACGGCAGTTGCACGCGCCGGTGGCTTTGTCGCACTGGGGCTGGCTGGTTCCCTCCAGGTTACACGCACATGCTGCAGGAAAGGGACAGCAAGTCACACACAGTTGTCCCTTCTCTGCAGGAGTAGCACATACAGGAGACCCGATCGTGTGCTTCAACACTGCAAACAGAAACTGGTTCTCTCTGCTGCTGTTTGAGCCTGCTAGGCTGGGTCAACATTAATCATTGATTAATGACCAATGTCGATCAATGGATCAACATTATCCTGCTGAGCAGACCACTGATACATGGGGTTTCTTTTTCTTGATGTGATTCTACTGCTAATTGCTCCTTTGCCCATGTTGGAGGTTTCCCCCACTGTGTGCAGCTCTGCTCCTCTAGCATTGTGTCTCTGTGATACCTCTCAGTAAAGAACCTTTTCCTAACATCCGATCTGAACGACAAAAAATGGACATAAAATATTATTTGGAGACACTTATCAGCCTGAACAACCTGGAAATCAGCAACACTGATCAGAGGAGTTCAGACCTGGTCCCTGGCTTTGGGACAGCTAAAGTCAGGTGAGATATAGCTCTCCCGAAACTTCACCCTGGTACTCCCTGGGTTGGGGAGCTGTCTGTTGAGAGCTGCACTACACGCCACTTCTGCAGCCTTCAGCTAGTGTAGGCCATTTCTAAACAGCAGAGGGTGAAACCAGTGTTCAAGTTAGAGTGAAGGGGACTACATGTCTAACATCTCTTCTTTACCTCTTGCATCCATATTCACGTCATAACTGCAGAGGGAAAAGTACTGATAAATAATATAAACAATTTTATCCATCTCATACACTCAAATGTAATAAAGTCTGTTTCTCTAGATATAAGTCCTGTCTCCTCTATGAATGTATGAGCCAAACGTTCTTTTTGAAGCAATTTCTAATCTGGTTGTCCCCACGTAGTAATACTTACAAATGCAGTGCACCTGAGGATTGCCAAAGTAATTTTCCTCACATTCGTCACAACGTCTTCCACCATAGCCAGGCTTACATGGACACTGGCCTGTAAGCTGTAAAGAGAGGTCAGGATTAAACAGCTGCCCACACAGAACGACTGGACAGACATTATTTGCTGGGTTTCCTTTTCGCTCTGTTATACAGCTGCATGGGGACTGCAGCAACAGAGCTTCCATATGTTCTGCAAACAACATGGTTTATACATGTTGTTTTCCCATATTCCTCCTGAAGGTCATGAAAACAAAGTGGGCATGGAGAGTTGGTTTTTCTTTACTGATATGAAAAGTTTTGTATGGTCCAGCCTACAGATGATCTTAGAGAATTCACCCTCTGACTATTATCTGAAAGAGGATTTTTTTTTCTTTTGCAAAACAGATTAATGTCTTATTTTTGCTTGAAAAAAGCTTAACATTTCAACTTTTAACTACATGATATATTAGCTGTAACAGAAAACCTCCAGGGTATACTATGCACATTGCCCTAGAAAATTTATTTTGGAATTCAGCAGCAAAATTAAACTGCAGGGAATTACAGCTCTGATAACTGGTATAACTCAGAAAAGCAGTAGTGGTGTAGTTCTGTCATGTTAAGAGCTACATTTCCTGGGAAAAATAATAAATCCGCTAAATAAACCAGAACAAACAGAAGGCATATTGAAGGGAAAATGTGAAAGCATATCAGCAAGAGCTTGGCATTAGGTCCTGGGGCCATGAAGTCAAGAGCAAAATTGCAGTTTTCTCCATGGGACCACAGTTTTAGCTCTCTATTCTGCAGCATTGTTTTATTTTTTCTACATTCTTGCTCTAGAAAGTGCACAGGAATTAAAGGTGAGAAAAGATACTCCAGCAGTCTGATTGATAATGCATGATTAATGCAATGGCAACAGCTGCTACTTTATGAAAGGAAACACTTAAAAAAAATACATGCAAGTCTCTTGGGCCCAAGCCTGGACTTCCTCTTTCCCTGTACATATGTTTATGAGGCATTTTTTCCTATGTATCATTTTCTCTTCTACTTCTACAATCCACTTTGCAAAGAAACACACAAGCAAAGAGAAATTGCTTGCAAGTGAAGTCACAATATCAGAATAGAACGTTTGATGTAATGACTTCAAGCCTGGTTGCAACAACTGCAAATTTCCAAAGACTCGTTGTTTTCAGGGTGCAAGACAGAAAAACATTCTCATAGGGGCAGGTCCCAACCGTGCCAGGCCAAAATGTCACCATCTCAGTTCCTAGAGAGCAGAGTAATTTCCTTGCCTGGTTGCACTGGTTGCTTTGGGTGTTTTTCGGTTCACAGTTGCAGAGCTGACATCCCTTTCCGCTAGCCAGGTCCCAGTAGCCAGGCGCACACTGGTTGCACATCATGCCCACCACGTTGGGCAGGCAGGGGCAAGCACCAGTGGCTGGGTCACACAGGCAGGCTGCGTCCCTCCCTGGGCACATGGCAGGGAGGACACCTGTGAGATTGCATGTGCAGACTGAAAGAAAAAAAAGGACAATTACTACAGCAGATGCTGCTATAGCTGATGGGAAATCAGAATTGTACATAAAGCACAGCTTGGCCTTGAAACATGACTTTGAACAAACTTACTGGGAGCTTTTACTACTTTTAATACAGGCATAAAAATGAAGGTGTAGTGAATTTTGAATCTTATTATATTGAAATATTAAATATGTTGGATAAGGCAAAACTGATTTACAGTAGGCACTGGACAGTGTGGGAACCCCCATTTAATGGCAAGCTGTGTAACATAAGAAGCCTTCCTTTTGAGGAGCCAAAAGTTCTTGCTAAACCATTTCTGGGTGACATCTTTCAAGAATAAATGAGGAATTGGTTTGTACTATATTTCAGAGAATCCCAGAAAAAAAAGAGCTTCTTGAAAATACTTATGTTTTTCTGGCCTGTAGAAATTAGACCCTCAATCAGCCACATTTGTGAAAATGGTCTTTGAGAAACTTTGTGAAGAAACTTATGACCTGCATGTTCTTACACTCTTTCCTTTCCTTTCAAAATGCTGAGTTATTGACAGTGTCCTCATGCAGTCTATTAAACTGCCTGAACAGTCTCTATTTCTAATAATATCATCAAAACAACTGGGAAGGCAGGGAGCTCAGCAAGCGATCATCTGGCTAACTCAGCATTGCTCTTGATTATCTTTGATTCCTTTAATTTTGATTCCTTCCTGAATGGGAAGAATGCACATTTATTTTTCTGACAGCTAATACTGATTTCAGTTCACAAATAGTCATTTCCTAGGAGTGGTATTCCGTATAAGATTTAGAGAGACTTGGATGACAAACATAGAATTTAATAGATACCATATTAGCAGTTATACATATCACTGGGTAGAAATTTATTCAGGACTCTCATATACTGCTCCATTTGCCTGCTTTAGTTTTATCATCCCCCTAAGGGCTAACTTCTCCCTATAGCCTAATTTGTTTCAATCTTTTCTCAATGATAACATGCAATTGCAGTGCTGTTGTTCACTTACTTTGGCAGTCCTGAGCAAGGGCTGAGCCAAAATAACCGGGTTTGCAGAACTGGCAGTGTGCTCCGTGGGTGTTGTGCAAACACTTGATGCATTCCCCGGTGACTCTGTTACAGGACTCTGGGTCGGTCATGTCAATGTTGTTGTTGCAGGGGCATGGTGCACAGCGCTCCGTGGGGCTTCCTGGGCTTTTGTAGAACCCACTAGGACACTCATCACACTGCCGGCCTGTCAGAGAGAAAGGTAAAGATGTGCTGGCTGGTAAGAATTCAATAGAGTCATGTGATTTGTAACAATAAAAGGCTGCCTGTTCGAATTCAGATTTTGAATGAAAGATACCCATTGGTTTGAGACTGGTGCCTTTTAATCCTGTGATCCATTAAAATTATATCTCCCATACGGCAGTCTGTTGGAAACACATCCCTCTCACACAGAAGAGAAGAGAAGAGAAGAGAAGAGAAGAGAAGAGAAGAGAAGAGAAGAGAAGAGAAGAGAAGAGAAGAGAAGAGAAGAGAAGAGAAGAGAAGAGAAGAGAAGAGAAGAGAAGAGAAGAGAAGAGAAGAGAAGAGAAGAGAAGAGAAGAGAAGAGAAGAGAAGAGAAGAGAAGAGAAGAGAAGAGGTTTTAGTTTGAAGACACTTACAAAGACAATCAAGGCCAACTCTAAGACTACTTTGCGGCTGACCCAAAGTTAAAACCTATCATTAAGAACGCTATCCAAGTGACTGTTAAACACGGACAGGCATGGGGCGTCAACCACCTCTCCAGGAAGCCCATTGCAGTGTCTAACCACCCTCTCAGTAAAGAAGGATTTCCTAATGTCTAGTCTGAACCTCCCCCAATGCTGCTTTACAGGAGGGAAAACAGATGAGCACCTCTGTCTCCACTTCTCCTCCTTGGAAAGTTGTAGAGAACAAAACTGTAGTTGGAGTTAGGCCATTTTGCAGGATTTTCCCTGGTGCCTTCACCCCAATGTAACAGGAAGGTGGGATGTGCCCTATTCTGGAGTGACACAGAGCCCACCAGACCTGCCTTCCCTTCTCTAACAGAGGATCTCCAGGAGGTCAGAGGAGCTCTGGGACATTCTGTCCTTGCTTTCTGGCATTGCAGTTCTGTCTGCATCCATGCCAAAGCTTTACCACCACCCCCCAATCAAGGTGCTACCACTCTGCATCTCATAAGCCTTTCTGGGCAGGCTGGTGTCACTGGGACCTTGTCCACGAGCTCATCCTTGGCTAAATGCTCTTTGCTCCTTCACCACTGTCCCCAGGACCAGAGCCTTTCCCAGTCTCAAGGACAGTGAACCTGGTGCCCCAGAGGTGAACAAGAACCTTGCCAGGAAGGAGCAAGAGGAAGAAAGTCCTGAACTGAGGATATCAGTTGTTTCCAAGGACAGCAATCCTCTGGGTAAGTACCAACAGGGATCATTTTGGCCCTACAATGATTCCTTGGACAAAACTGCTCTTCACTTATACAGGAACATGGCCTAAATAAATGTAACAGCATTGGTTTAGCATTGGCTCCATTGCTGGAAATCTTTGTAATGCCCAAGGGAAGGGAAATAACTTCAGTTTTTCCCTGCAGAAATTCAAGCTAAGTCAATGGTATCTCTGGAAGAGAGACATCAGTTTGCTGCAAAGATTTGAGATAGCTGAGAATGGCTCTTTCTCCAGTGCAGTGGCCATTCAAACACTGAAACACTTCCTTTTTGGTGCCCTGATCTTTCTGATGTGGGCTTCCAATGCTTGTTTCTCAGAGGTGATGAGCAACTGGAGTTCCCTCCACCAGGTACCCCAGGAAAGGGGGAGGTTTCCAGCGAGTGACATTAGATTAATGAATCACTTCACTGAATATGAATAAATTAATCCCTTTTTTGAATACTAACTGCACAAATCCCACTTTTGGGATATTCTCACTGAAGTTCAGTAAAGTTGGGCATTAACTTTTCTTACCTATTTTACCATTATTTTACTTGTCATTTCTGAATAGAGGGTGGGCAGAGGATCATCATTTTTGTTTTACATCAGTTTTAATATAATCAAAACCAGTCTTTATTTTGCTTGTTACCTGAATATCCCTCAAGACAGTTGCAGACTAATTCTGCAGTCTGGGAGTCCTGGTAACAGGAACGTGCAAAAAAACTCTTGCTTGTAGGTGCCCCAGGGCACATGCACGGGCGGCAGGGTTCTCTGTTCAGGGGGTTTCCATAATAGCCATCCATGCACCTGTCAAAGCAGTCAACACAAAGCAGCAGGAATTGTCAAATGCTCCTTTCAGTCCTGGCTTGTGAATCAATTTATATATATCTATAATTAATTTAGGATTCCAGGCCATTGTAATGCTATCCCCATTAGTTGGTGCACGTGTATGCAGCTTCAAACTTGGTCTAAAATGTAAAATCAGAGCTGCATTCTGAAGATCTGGCGAAAACAAAAACAAAAATAAAAAATTTGTTTTCTTTTCAAGGAATATTCCTGAAAACTTGCACCTACTCTGAAATAATTTTAACTCTTTGTGTGTGTATATGGCAAAATACAAGAGAGAGAGGAATACATGTAATAAGAGCTGGATATGCAGAATTTTTGCATGGTAGCTTTTAGCTGTATGTGCAGAGCATGTGTGATATGTCATATATACACTATCATTTAGATTACAGAATCAACCATTCTGTGATTCTGTAAAATCACAGAAAAATTCTTCATATCTAGCTCTGACTATGTGTATTCCTCTCTCACGTGTATTTTGCCATATGTACACACAAGGAGTGATTGACATGACATTAGAAAGTCCCAGCATGGGTGAAAGAGCAAATATTCATTCAGAGCACTCAGGGAATATTGCGTATTTCAGGCGTGACATACATGTAGAAATGCTCTGTCTGAAACATTCTGCAAACCTGGGGTGATGGCTGCTTCAAGGTGCTGGCAGCTGTGGCATTACCCGGACAGGCAGGCAATGGAGCCACTTCTGAAGCATCCTTGGTCTTTAATCTGCTTTACTATGGCAAATGGGAACACAATTCTGTATATTTATACAAGCCAGTTTAAAAGTCTTGGCTTTCCAATTATCCCTGACCTGGGTAATGGAGCTCCTGTGGAGGTGCAGGGCAACAAGTGTTTCAGTCTCCCATTTTTAATCTATTTGACATCTACAACCACAATAGTGAAGGGACGCATTGTCCAAATGCATCGCAAGAGAAGCTCAACAGGCTTCATGGGGAAATCCTCTTAAAAGGGAATGATAAGGCACAATCCAGCCAAACCAAACTAGCCAGCCAACAAATTTAATTCTGACATCCATGCTGAACCCTCTGATAATTCTGCAAGGATATAAATGAAAAAAAGGAGCACTGTTTTAAGCAGAGATGGAAACACATGGGTGAAGTCATTTGCTGGTCATATGGAAATGATACAAGCCAGCAAATAGAGCATGTTTCAGAGAAATATGCAATTCAGAGAGCTGCTTTTGGGGTGAGCGGTGCAGTGCCGCCCATCACCTTACCTTTCACAGCGGCTTCCAGCCGTAAACCTGCTGCAGTTGAGGCAGTCGCCAGTCACCACGTCGCAGAGCTCTGCGTAGGCATTACACGGGCATGGGCGGCAGTGGGGAAACCCAAAATACCCAGGCAGGCACCGGCTGCAGCGCTGCCCATCGACATCCTGGCGGCAGGCGCACTGCCCCGTCACCTGGTCGCACAGCGAGCTCACCGAGCCTTGTGGGTGACACTCGCATGCTGGAAAACACCAAAGAGAAGCTGTGTCATCAGCATGTCCCCACCAACCCACCCATCACTGAGACTGCTCAGAGACAGGATGAGCAATGGGGACGGCAAATTTGTTATATGTGGAAATAATTTTTTTATCACGTCATGCATATCAGTGGCTTCAAAGCTCTACAAGGATGTGATGTCCATGGAGGGCACAATACTGTTACTAGTGATGATACTGGTGCTGGGACTGGTGTTGGACTGGCTGTTAAGTACTCACGGTAGCAGCCGTGGAAGCCAAAGCCGTAGCTGCCTGCAGCACAGGTGTCGCAGCAGCGTCCCACGACGTTGGCTTTGCAGTGACACTGCCCCCCCAGCCTGCTGCAGCTGGCGTTCAGCGACCCTTGGGGATTGCACTTGCATGCTGCCAGTGGGAAAGAAAATCAAACCAGGCTTGGTTAAAAAAAAAAAAACACAAAGGGGTGTGACCGTTCTCATAAACTTGCAGTTTTTGCACATAAGGACAGGAAGGGAAGAGCTTGATGACCTCTCATCAGGGATTCACTAACCACCTACAGCCATGCTCTAGCTGCAGCACTGGACACGGCCTGCAAGCAGCACTTAGCCTGAACCCGTGCATTGTCTGCTACTTTGTGGACAGCTTGGACTGTCCTGCTGAACAAAGGTGGTCTGCTAACTCACAGAAGATGTGTGTCCAGGATGCTCGGATGCCAGTGCTAGAAAGCCAAAGTGAGAGTCCCATCACTATGGGGAGCTGTACTGGAAGGTTTACACAGAATCAGTGCAGCCCAAATTTAATTGAGGAGAAGATTGTAGCTGTGTGGCCATGGCCACATGGCATGATGTGTGAGTGATGCATCTGTTCTTCTAAAGACAGCACAAACTAAGGAGATGCTGATAGGTCTTGGCAAGGATCAAAGCTAACTCCACAGGGGGTGTGAACACCGAAGGTATCCAGACAAACAACTCCTGTCAATGGAAGTGCAGAGAAGCTCTGTCACTCTGTGCCCAACATCAAAGAAGTTCCCTGAACCAAAGAGCCCAGCAGCTGTTCCTGCAGTGGGGCCAGAATACTGCCAGGGGCTTCAAAGTCCACCTGCCACTGCACTCTCAATGGGACACCGCTGAGGTTTTCTTGGAGAACTTGTTTCAGCACATCAACTTGTGTGCATCAGGCCTGGAGCTCCACCAGGGCATCCAGCTGTCTTGCAGGATCTGTAGAGAGGGCTTAACAACTCCCCTGTTATTTTCTGGTAGCAAAAATTAGCCAAGTTACTGCTTTGGGCATCTGGTAAAGCTGCTTCTGATTGCAATGCTCTTCAGAAAGCACATAAGCACTGCTCCATCTGCTGCTCCACCAAGCTCAACATGTGATGGGCTTCAAGATCCATGGCTATTCCAGAGCCATGCCACCCACAGATGTTTGCAGCATGCTCGGGGTCCAATGGGATGTATCCTGCATGCCCATACCGATCAGCTTCACTTACCTACACCACCATGGACTGAAAGCTCTCCAGTCAACATGCCCAATGAACTCAAGGGAAAAACAGCAACTGACCACAGCAGGTGTCTGTGCAGGTTGCCCCTTACCAACGGCGCCGTGGTGAATGCGGGCAGACATGCTGGCGATCAGCCGTGAGCATGCCTCGGGCAGGATGTGAGGTCCAACTTCTGCTGCAATTTCAATGCAGCGATACTTTTGGTAGTCATCTAAATCCTTCTTACTGCATAAGTTTTCCACAGAGCTGATTCTGGGAATAAGTCCAAGCTGTGGCGTAAAGAGGAAAAGAAAATATTTTTGCTTAGATATAGTGAAAAACAGAATTTCCCACATTCCCTGACTGTGGTGCGCATGGTAAGGACAGGGGCCTGGAGCACTGGATTTCTAAATCTAAATTCACATTTATTCAGAAGGTCCAGACATTCCTCACGTTCTTCAAATAAAAGAGACTGTGTACAAAAAAGTCAGATTATAATAAGACCTCAGATATATGCTCAGAACTGTTTTTGCTGCTAAGAGGTACCATGTTTACGACTCCAAAAGCAGGCCAAAATTTTTACTTGTGTTACTGAGATAGGGAAAAAATAATCTGGAGGCTGTATGTCCAAGTATGGCCAGCCTTTGTCAGCTCCGGTTCTACAGAAGTAATTAGAGGAATGAATTTTCAAATATTTTTATCAAGAGAAAGACCCAAAACTAACACCCAGTTTCTGCCTTGGTGAAAACATGGGAAATGTCTGGACATAATTCCCAGGACAACACAGAACTAATTTTACTTCTCCAGTGACAGGACCCATCTCGAAATCCCCATGATTTTTTAATTAGGTTCAGTTATATTATATAGACTAAAAAAAAAAAAAATAGGTGAATGAAGAATTGAAAAATGTGTGTCCCTAACCACGCCACCTTGTCAGCATATGCGGAATGTGCTCATAATAAATGAGCAACCTCTAGAGGTACATACTCTGGCTATTAACACACACAACATGTATGATTTGATGAGCTATTATAACATTGCTCCATAAAAATGGTAAATGATGCAATCCCGTCTTTCCATATATAAGCATGGAAAGAGTGCCAATGGAGGTAATTGAGCAAGTTTCCCTGGGTTTCCGATAAAACACACCATAAATGATTTAAACATATTTGGATGAGTTTATGTTAAAAACAAACAAACAAACACATTTCAAAGTGGTATAAATCCAGTCCAGAGGGAATTATGACAGCATTACTTACAGAGTCAATCAAGATGAACGACTTAGCCTTTGGGCCAGAGGCAGAGGGCTGAGAGAAATACACGTCCACAGAATACTCTGTTCCTGGCTCCAGGCAGACTGGAGTTTGCAGAAGGGCAATCCTGTTTAGCAGAAACAAAGCACAGTTATGGACAGAGCATAGTTCTCTGCTCGTTCCCTCACCAGAGCAGGACAGGGCAAGTTGCCGGGATGCTGTGAGCTCTCCATGCCCTCCCAGCTCCTCTCTGTTCTTCACACAGGTGCAAACTGAAAACCTGGTTTTGAGAATAGGCTACAGCAGTGTCTTTAGGTCAGTATTTCCTTCCTGTATGGAAATAGCTTCAGCTGGATCTCTGCCAAAGCAATTAGCCCCAGCAGGACCCAAGGCTGCTCTCCCAGCTCTGGCGAGCCATTGCCAGACTGGAGCATCTGCTTCTTCCTGCCCTCCTTCGGCCTGCCTGGTGCAGTGGTACAGCAGCAACAGGAAAGGCCACACATGTGTTTCCAATATCCCCGCTTTCCCACAGATTTAACGTCCTGCAGTGGTTCAGCGAAGGATTTGTACACAGGAAATCTACAGTGAAAGGAGAGGAATAGCTGGACCTCTTTGCAGCTGGGAGAGCCAACGCATGTGGCTCCTGTGAAAAGCCCTGGGTTCTGCAGCGTTGACTTGACAAAGCCCCAGTGGGCTGAACGGCGACACTTGCTAGCCAGTCTTCTAAGGTCTATAAACAAAAGACAAGAATTATGATCACTTTTCATACCTGACAAACCCTCTTTCTCCCTGCCATGGTTTGTGAAAGCCAACTGAGTGGTTGCAAATAGCAGGGACAAAGCAGGTTTCCCCTTTGTTCTTTATAGGATTTAAAATAAGGTTATTGGTGAAAAAAGGATTGTATTTGCAATGGCTAATTGAATAGCAGTAGCGGAAATGGGACTTCAGCTGGTGCAAATGGAAACAGCTCTGTTAAAGCCATTGGAGTTGTTTCCTTTCTCAGCACTGTGTTGTCCCACAGATATCCTTCACTGTGTGCCTCCCCTCACATCTAATAAGGAATAATAAACATAAATGACTTTGTTACACAAGTCTTACAGATTCAGCTGTTTCACCCAGTCCTTAGAAGGAAAAAGAAACGTCAAACGAGCCCACTGTGAAATTATTCTCATGTTTTAAGTCAATGGGAGTTTTGTTTGCCTCAGAATGACAGGAAAAGAGCAGAATACAATAGACAGAAGGAGTATCTTGAGTGGTGGGACAGTCCCAGGGAGCTGGGAAGGGAAGGAACAAAGCATGTATGTATAACTGGTATGGATAAAACACTTGCATGTGTCTTTGAACACATGGCTATGGACTTGGATTTAACCAGATTTGAGTTAATGGGTTTCCCTAGACATATCTTCATCACTGAGAAATTTTGTCCAGACATAAAATAAGAACAGATGATCTTGAAGGTCTTTTCCAGCCTTAATGATTCTATGATTCTATGATTTTGGTTAATATCCAACAGTTTTCACACATCTCAGAGCCCGGCTGGAGCAACTGGGAAGCTGGATGCCTACAAAGGTCCTGGATAAATACCTTGTACATATGCACAGATCAGCTCACTCCTGCCTGTGCACATTCTCCTGCCCAGAAAATCTCAGATAGAAATATAAGATGCCCATCCAGAAGGAGCTGGCATTTTGCAGGTGTCTGACCCATGAACAAAAGTGCAGTACAAGCAAAGATAGCAAATGAGGAGCTCCAGAAGATGAAAATTTGTCTGATACTTAGAAAACACTTTTTTAAAATTTTTTAATATGAGTGCAAGGAGTTAAGGGAATCAGTATAGTGCATGTTTCTCTGTTGTTAAGGATGAACAGGCAAACAATTTTCATTTTAGAAATAAAGAGCAGGAGGAGTTGCCTATTATTGGCAAAACAGACCCTGCATCTATCACATCACAAGACACATAAGTCATCACGAATACCTCAGGCTCATAACGGATCACGATATCAAAGTCCATAGCGAAGGGAATATTGTTGATGGCAAATCTCAGCCCAGCTCCACTGAGGACACGGGCAAAGCCAGCTCCTGTCCACGTGACGGTCCGGCCAGCACTGGGCTGCCTGAAAACCACTGCCACAGCCGAGCCCTGTCCCAGCTGAATGGCATCCTGCAAAGACACATTGATGTTTTCAACGTTGCAAATTAAAAACAGGCAAACTCAGAAAAAAAGGAAAGGAGATGCTTTTTGCCATATTATTTATTTATTTCAGCCACTGATCAGCCTCTTTTCTGAACACACTCTTGAACTAGCAATAGGACCAGAGGGAATGGCCTCAAGTTGCACCAGGGGAGGTTCAGGTTGGCAATGAGGAGCCATTTCTGCTCAGAAAGAGCAGTCAGGCACTGGGACGGTTTGCCCAGGGACGTGATGGAGTCACTGTCCCTGGGGGTGTTCAAGGAGAGGTTGGACGTGGTGCTTGGGGACACAGGTTAGTGCTGGCATTGGTGGCAGGGGGTGGTTGGACCAGATGATCTGGGAGGGCTTTTCCAACCTCAATGATTCTGTGATTCTATAATCTGCATGCTAAGAACTCTCCCACACGTAGGGTGTTTATGGTCACAGGTAGAGAAAAGCTTCCTATAGCTTTGCTACAACAGCAATGAGAAGGACTAGAATAATCCATCCATCTCTGTATATTTGGCACCTCCAGGCATTCACACTGCAAACCTTAAACAGATTACACTTGATTTTGTACATGACTGGACTTTTCATTATAAGCTGAATGAATAAATATCAGTACTTAAAATGACTAAGCTGACTTGCCATGATGGAGAATTTACATACAGAAGGTACCATGTTAACATCTAGATACACTTAGATGTTGTAGATGTCTTGCAAACAAAACACAATAAAAACGTGGTGGTGGAGGGGATTTTACCATTCTTGAGGCTCTTTCCTTCTAAACAATTCATTGAACCCAAGCCTACAGTGGCACTGAACATAGCAAAACAAACCTGTCTGTGGGAATTATAAAAAATAGAGCTAAATTGTATCAAAAAAACTGATGTCACTTGTGTCAGAATTCTAATGTTTAGGACTGTGAATTCCTCATGCTCGGACATTTTCTCTCCCTGTTGCAAGATTAAATTTAGTATTTGTTGTAATTTTTCCTTAAATACCAAAGCACCTATTTACCTGCCCAAGTCCAGTTTTTCTTACACTTCGTTTTTTGCTCCTGTTTAACACAATCTTTCCATTTTCAATCGTGAACTCATATCCTTGCTTCTGGAAGTAGACGTCACACCTTGGAAGAGCAGTTGGTTTAACCTATCAGGTAGAAGTAAAGAGAGAGGAGGTATCACTGTCTCAACAGTTGTGAAGGATTGGTAAGCAACTAAATGGAAAACACAGTTTTAAAATGAGCTGTGTTCTCTGCTGGGTGAAACCCTGAAATACAGCCCAGCAACTGCTGGAAACCTTTTTCCCTCACTCTTAAAATTAGCTTTGTCGCAGACATCTGTTTTCCATTTAATTATTGGACTGTAGGATGATTACTGGCTGTGATTATAGCTAAATATTTGTGGATGTGACCTGAAAATAAACATTTTTATTATTATTCCTTCTCCATAACTTCTGGACAACACATCAAATTAAAAAACATTATTAAAAATGTAGGCAGCGGAAGGGACACATTCCAGCAAGGCAAGACTTGTACTTTGCATGGGGAACAGCTACCCCAGTTTTGAGGCGAAAAAAATAATTCTAAAAATGTTGTGGAATTAATGCCAAATTCTTTAGGGCTACCATCAGTACCTTTATACAGGGCAGCAGTAATGAGTCCAATGACGCAGAGAGGGATTTGTTTCTTCCCTTGTTAGAGCTTTCCAGAAGTATCACAATTAGTGACAGCTTCTCCTCAAGCTGTTGGCAATTCAGTCATTTTCTTCTAATTTAAATAATCAAATTAATTTGATTAATTTGTAGTGACTGTCCCTGGGTAACAGCCACAGTTATGGGAGACATGGAAGACAAGAACGTCCTAAGGATGGTCAAGGGACTTGCTTGGTATCAACCACCATATGGATGCATTCTCCATGTGACACCCAAAAATCCAGGTACATACCAAGGGTGCAGAGCCAGAAAGGGACGTTGCATGCTCAGCTTCATAAATGTAATAATCCAGGGGTAAAAAGAAGTATCCTGGGGCTGGCTCGTTACACTGGCGGCTCACGATGTTGGGAAGGCACTGGCACTGACCGTCCTCTGGTGAGCACCTGGGGCAAGAGTTGGTAAAGAGAGCTGCTCAGCTCCACCCTTGCTTAAGCTCTGTTTCATTTCTTCCATTGTGAGTTATTTAATCCACTTCCATTGTGGAAGAGGATTTCCACCAACAACCCTCTCTGTTTCCTCTTTCCAATGCCGTATTTATTTAGTGCTTCATTTTCCTCACTTAGGAGACATGACATGCCTTGTCTTTCTCCATCCAGCCTATAACCAGGAGCACAGATCCCTTTCTTCCCTGAGCCTCTATTCCCATCTATTCCTGCATCCATTTCTCATATCTGTTTCTATATCTATTGCAGTATCTTTTCGTATGCATCTCTCACGCATTTTTAGAAACACGACATGAGGTCAGAAGGACCTTTGGTTTGAGTGATACAGTAGTTTTCATATATTTGCACTCTTCCTTAACACGTTAAATGATCACTAGCTCTGATTAACTTACTGACAAGTACATGCCAAACATGCCGAGGAGCTGCTGACTATGCATGGTATTGGGCTATGTGCTTCTGTGTCTGAAGTCTGAGAAGGATGTCTGAAGGATGTCTGAGAAGGATGTGTCTGAAGTCTAACAGTTAAGACCCCTGCCTGACAGACTGGAGCAGCCCAACTGAAACAAAACTGGCCTTTAAATTGATATATTTTGAGTACAAGGCAGTGCTTTAGGAAAAAAAACAAAAACAACCAACCAACCAAACAAACAAACAAAACATATATATATTATATATATATATATATTTATAGCTTTTGAAGCTTTGAAGAATGTATAGGAAGCTAAGTTAAAAATGTCACCCATAACTACTAATTTCTACTGAAATTAGGGCCTCTGTTTCTCTCAAACTCTACAGTTTGTATTTTATATTAAACTAGTCTTTACTCTAGCTGATCCTGGCTTTGAAGGTAAAAGGTAAATCCCACTTAAAGTCACAACCAAATCTCCATGATCCCAATGACTTTATACTCTTCATATGTGATTAAATTATGTTGACAGACTGTTTTTCCACTTGCACTGAGACTCTGTTAACCTAATTAGGAAGTCTAGCCCAAGAGCTTGTAAAAATTAAAAATAGGACCAATCTTGATGAAGAACATTAACTCACAAGTTATTCTGGGATCCGCCAATGTCACAGTCACATGGAGAACAGCCATACAAGTTCTTGCCAAGACCCCAGTATCCCACCTGAGATAAAAAGAAAGTGAAACATATATATATATATAAATGGCAATTATTTACAGCAACATAATTTATTCACTTGGATGACTGATGCTCTGGACCATTCCTGAGATGCCTGCCTGTGCTTGGCCATGTGAGATTGCTTCTTCTACCAGACTGCATGGGTGCTCAGACACTGCAAGAAGGGCCAGATATTTATGCATTTGTGCAGGCAAGTTGTTCTGGAAACAGCAGAGATGGTCTGAAGATTTGACCTTGCATTTCCTTTCCTTTCTGAGTGTTGCTCCTAGTCCAATTTGATTGCACAAATGTTTGGATGAGGTAAAAGAGAAGAAACAAATGTGTCCACACAAAATGGAAGTGTATCACCATAAAATTAATTTCAAGTAAATCTAATTGTTTACTTTTTTTGGCAATGACTGTTCCCTTATACAGGAAAAAAGACTATGATATCGTTTTTTTTTTTTTTTTTTTTTTGTGAGGATACTGGCTACAAATATTTTGAGAGCAGCTAAATCCACAGCTTCCCCATCCTCCCCTGCAGGTCAGGGTAGCAGCAGTTCACAGCCTACTGCAGAGAGGACACATTTTCCCATCCAGAGTCTGTTAAGGAAAGGCTTTGAATGAATCTCAGGATAGTTTCAGGCTTTGAATGAAGGACACTTTCAGGGACTCAGCTCCTGCCGTTTCCCTCATCTGTGGGCACGATCCCAGTCCATGAACACAGAGTGAAGACAATGGAGACATCACCAAGGGCAAACCCCCAAGCTGTCCCATGCCAGGGTGGAGGCACTCCCTTGGTAAAACCAGATGGACTTCATATTCCCCAAATAGTGTCACTACACAAGAAATGACGTCTCATGCACAGAACAGATACCATTTCCTCCTTTGATGAAATGCCACCCTGGAGCCCACAGGATGGCAGGGGATGGGAGAGGAGACTTCTACAACCACATGCAAGGAGAGCCAGCATCAACAAAACTCTTTGGGTACGTACAACGCATTTCTCACAGCGTCGGCCTGTGGCGAACTGCTGGCAGAGGCACTCGCCGGTGGTAGGGTCGCATATGGAGAAAGGCAAAGTGCCAAAGGCATCACAGCTGCAGGCTGCAGGGAGAGAAATGTCTGGTTAGCTCTGCTGGCTCCGGTGATCACAGCAGGACTGGCATTGGCTTTAGATGTGGCAGCAGCACGACAGGCAGTCTCCATCCTCTGGGTGGACATGTCCTGACACCCTGCAGCTTCCTCGGTGGGGACCCTCAGGGGAGAGCCAGCAGCAGCTTGATGTGGTGGTTTGCCATGTGTTCCTGCAGGCTGATCTGTACTGCACAGTCCTTCCATGTGGCTGAGGACCATGTGCTGGGCACAATGGGCTTGCAAACCCACAGCATGCCTGAGTAGGGGTGGGATGTATTTGCCAGCAACCCTTGCTCAGAGGAATGACTCTTGTGCTGATTTTTGTACAAAAAAAAACAGTTTCCATGTGTTTTAACCTCCCTTCCCAATTAAAATGCATATTTAATGATCTTTCTATTAACAACAGCCCGATCTATTATAAAATACTACGTGTTCTGCAAGTGATTTCATGTATTTTCTGTCCTGATAACCCTTGCTTTTCCCACATGCTTTACCAGGGACATGTCCTTGACATAAAATTACAGTCAGCAACTGAGTATTTTGTAATGAGGACAGCGTCTGTGTGTTAGCATGTGCATCTGTACATTCAAATACCTTCATCCCTTTGAAATGCTTTGGCAAGAAGAACAAAAGCAGTGCTCTACATACGCTGGCAGCCCAGGGGGTCACTGCCGCTCAGCCCGTAGTGGTTTGCCCTGCAGCGGTCGCAGCGGACGCCCTCCACGTTCTCCTTGCACGGGCACCGACCTGCCACCGTCCCCAGAGCAGGATCCGTGCGGCTTTCGCACACGCCGTTGTGCAGCGTGCCTTCTGGGTCACAGCTGCAGGCTGCAGGCAGGGGCAAAGAGACATAAAAAGGCATATTTAGATAGAGGCATGAAAATGTAATTAGAGAACTCCAGGCTGTCAAAAATTCAGTGTTCTTGTAAAGATTAGAGATGATCGTCCATGTCTGCTGTGTTGGATGCTTCACAGTTAATGCACAGCCACACCAAGAAGTATTTCAAGAGGGTTTCCAAGATCTACTTTTTCTCTGGAGGAAAGTTCCAGTCTTCATTTTGGTAGAAGTTTATCTTTTGCTTTAGGTAGTAATAGGTGTCACTCACCTGCTCCATACCCTGTCCAGAGCACGTGGGGAGGAGCAGGCCCTGTACTCTCGAGGATGTTCTTGTGAAAGCGGTAAGGTTACAGGGGGTACCACACTTCCCCAGAGCTGGTCTGAGCTGGCCATGGCTGAACTATTCACTAGAAAGGATGGGATCAGCAGGGGATGCTGCCTTCAAGATTCATTCCATTTTCTGCTTTGGCACTTGCTGTTTCTCACAGCAGCATTAAAATCTACCGCAGCACTTCCCTTTGTAACCTGCCCTTAGCTCCTTAAGGATTTTCCACACCTATCAATTACTAAAATTAAATTATATTCAAAGAATTTTTCCCATCCTATGCTAATACTGAATTTAGCTCATCTTTCCAAAGAAGGGTTTGCATGCCTGAAAACTTGTTTTTTCTATATATGACCTAGTAAAAGATGCTCCTCTTTCCACCATTTCACACCGCTTCTGTAATCCCTTACTACCACAGAAGCAACAGCACTACTGTAGGGATATTTATACTGATGTTATTCAGGAAAGATGGTGCCCCTGCTGGATTTCAAACCTCAGTTTGGCAACAATGCAGCTCCTGGTATAATGCTCTTTCAAGAATGGAGTCATGCAGCTATTTTGTAAGGTGGTTTGGATGTTATAGGCTTGGTGACATTTTTACAACCACATTAGCATTCAGGTGTGGGGATGCAACAGAAGCAACTAGAAGCTAAAAAAGGGAAGCTTACGGAGGCACGCGTGAGGGTCTGAGATGGCTTTGCGTGGGTCCTGGTAAAAGAAAAGCTTGCACTGGTCACAGTGTTGCCCCGTGGTGTTGTCCTGGCAGTCCTCGCAGACCCCGCCGCTGACCCCACCGCTGGCCTGGTACACGTCCATGTCAAAGTGGCATCTGCCAGAATGGCCATTGCAGTTACAGCCTGCAAACAAAAACAGACAGGAGATATTTAGCACCACGGTTCCTGGGCTTGGCACCATTGCTGTCTACCTTTAACACTGAGTTACTTGTCATTCACATCATTTCAGTGTCCCAGACAGACTACAGCATCCGAGGCCTTGCGCTTTACAGTGGGGTCGAAAAATCACAGAGTCCAGGTTGTGCAAATAATGATGCTTCTATTGCAAGTTTGTTTTGCTGCCGTCAACAAAGTTTATAGGGTTTACACCTATTAGGTAGGAATATAATGATGCTAAGATTGGGGACAAATTGGAAAAAAAAAAAAAAAGAAACACAAGACTGTGGAAAAAAGTTGGAGAGAAGGGGGAGCAAGACCAAAGGTGAAGAAAATTAAATATCTTGGCTGCAGAAGTTAGCAGTCTGCACAGGAGGTGGCTCTGAGTCATTTCAAAGTCTTGTCTTGGGCATGTGTTCATGTCTTAGAGTATAAACCAAGTCAAATGAGCTGCCAGGAGAAACATGACAGCAGGCTCCAGCACCTCATTACGTGAGTGGCACCATTTCAGGCTGACATACCAGCTGCCAGACGCTGTGAGAAATTCTGGGTGCTTCCGATCCTGCCTCAGGAAGGATCCACCCTCCAGGGAGCAGCAGCTTCCCCAAGGAGGAGGCAGCATCCTCCCATAAAACACCCCACAGGCACCCTGGGGAGGGTAAGGTAGGAGAGACAGTGAGGTAAGGTAACCTCCTCCATCGCCTCCTTCTCTGTGGGGTAGCTGGAGCCTTACCCAAGTCAGAATTGGCCTTATACTTTGAGAAGTACCCATGTAGGGGTCTGTGCCTGACATGGAGTGGGGAACATTGCTCCACCAACGAAAGATCTAGCTGAATGTTTGCTACAGATCCTCATGTATTATTCTTGCATGTCCTACATTATTCACCACTGTGGAAATAAATAATTCAGTCTTGTCTAATACTTCTTCCATTTGCAAGGGAAAGATCTTATGCTAAACAATGAATGGTCTTTTTTGCATTATTGTCTTTTTCTTTTTATTTTTTTAATTTCTTTTTATGAAAAATAGGAATGTAAAACAGTTCTCCTTCCTGTAGGGCTACACAACACTGATGGATGCACAAATCCATCTGTTTTTCTAGATGAAGCATGGAAAACCATCACATAATCCATTGTGCTGGGACTGTGCTGCACCCCACCCTCACCCCCCTGTAATTAAAAAGGAAAATGATGTTTTTGAGTTACGTTTGCAGGCGTTATCTTGTGCCCCTTCAGCTGGCCTCCAGGGAGCATCATTGTAGAAGTCTTTACATCTTTCGCAGGATGGGCCTTCAGTGTTATGGTGGCAGATACATCTCCCATGGACCTGCAGTATGGTGAGAAGAGATAAGATGACAAGAAAGGAGAAGAGAAGATGAGAAGAGAAGAGAAGAGAAGAGAAGAGAAGAGAAGAGAAGAGAAGAGAAGAGAAGAGAAGAGAAGAGAAGAGAAGAGAAGAGAAGAGAAGAGAAGAGAAGAGAAGAGAAGAGAAGAGAAGAGAAGAGAAGAGAAGAGAAGAGAAGAGAAGAGAAGAGAAGAGAAGAGAAGAAGATAATGACTCTATTCAGATTTGTGGAATTTGAAGTGAAATATAAAAGCATCTTTTCCTCTCTCAAGTGAAACAGATGTGGATCAAAATGATGTTTGCTCTATGTCTGCTGAAGTAATGTGTTCCTGATGGCTCTGTTGCCTACCTTAAGTAATAGATTCAAAGTGATCTTTTCTTTTTCTACTACTGCAAGTCTTAATGCTACAAAATGGCCACTAATCTCCAGCAAGAACTCCTAAATCAAGTTTTATCATTCCAGGAATTATATCTGTATTCATAAGAAGGGATAGAGCCCCTCCTGAGCTGCTTATGCTATGTTAAAAGGCTTATCTGCAAATCCAGTCGGTAGTAATCTGCTTGAGGTACACCAGCAAGATCATGGAAATTCAAAGCTCTTTGGCTCCCTCAGCTGACAAAATGCTCATTTATTTGAAAAAAAGGTCTGGAGAATACCTGTAAGATTTAACCAGTTTTAAAAATGCTAAGCAACAATGAGGAAAAAAAAAAAAAGATTTCTAGTGATTCCAATGGAGACTTCAACTTTTTTATTTCTGTATCTCTCTCCCTACATGTCTCTGTTCTGAAATACATATTTTCTAGGGGAAAAAAAATAAAAAATAATAATAATAAAAAAGAAACAAAACACTCTTGTTCCCAGAAAGAATTTGCAATAACATTCCTAATTTTTTTAATAATCCTTTTTTCATGGGTTAGCTTTGCACTATCAGCCATTCTTTGTGCCAGCATCTCCTTCCCTGCTGCAGAGCCCCTGAGCCCAGCTGGAGAGTGGAATGCACCCAGCAAGCGGCCAGTCAAGTCCGCACACAGCGCGGGCTACTTACCACGTTATATTTGCACCATTACAGCTCTGGTATTTTGTTGCTATTCTCAACGTGTCACGACCTGGTTGCTTTTGAAACACCACACCGGTGCCAACAAAGAAATAACTTCTGAGCTATCTGGCCCAGAGCTCTAAAGGAAGAAGCTGTGCACTAGAGATGCAAATGGTCAATCCAAAGGTCATCAGGGACCTTCCTTCCTCTCCCTCCCTCCTTTCACCCCTTCCTTCCCCCGGAATACCAGGTAGGGACTGCCCTTGTTGGAGATGGTGTTAATGCCATACCATCCCAGGCTGATGGAAGGCATCACCCCGCAGATTCTGCATGGGATCACAGTGGCTGGCGTGACCATTGCAAAAGCAGCTGCCCCGCACAACCACCTCATAGACAGCGTAGTAGTACTTCTTGAGGGGGTCACCGTGCCTTCTTCCAAGCAGAGCATCCCCGAGGGTGTGGAGTTTGGTGAAGTTGATCCTTAGGTTTGTCATCGTAATGAGCTCTGCAGGGAAAGAAAAGAAATCAAGAGCCCAAGTTCATTTGGAAATGAAGTGGGTCAAAATCTTCAGCTTGCATCAAACATCCAGTAATTCCCCCATACTGAAGAAATAGTTAAAATGATATTGGCCATGACCAGTAATCCACACAGTGTCGGGGCACGGACACACTCCTGGCACACAGCTGCATAGCATTCACACCTTCCCTGGCACAGTCCTGGCCTGGCCAAGCTGTGTCTCCCCATCCAATGCCTCCTGGGCCCATGCACAGCTCCGGGGCTGCTCCCAAAAGGCAGTGAAGATTAGGCCACCCCCTCCCTGAGGGAAACAGAGCACAGCTGCATGGAGCTGTTCAGAGTTGGGCTGTTTGCCTGCTGGGCTAGTGGACAAGACCAGCCCACTTAATTTTTTAATACAGATGTCTCCCTATAATCTTTAGGGATAAATTCTCAATATCCCTGATTTACACCAGCTGAGCTTTTGACCCTCTCAGCGTACAAAGTGTCTTCAGAGGAAACCTGCACTGTTCTTACCTTGGATATATGGCACGTATGGGTTTTCTATTTCAAAGCTGGGATCCAAAGCTTTTAAGACAACCTGAAAAACAAATTAAAAACAGCTCTATAAGTCATGGAAGCTATTCTTTTTGGACATAAAGTCTGTTACCCGAGACCCATTTGATACTTATTGCACTTCACAGATACCATAGAACTTAAAACCAGGTGGTGGCCCCGGTTCAGCAAGTACTCTCACTCTTTCACCCTGGCTTTGCGAGGCAAAAAGCCTTTTTGTCAGATTGATGTGTCAGGATTAGGTGTGTGCCCTTCAGCCATAGAGGTTGAAGAACTCTGATGAGGAGGGACTTTCACATTAATTTGAAAACCAGGATAAACCACTAGAAGGCCTTGCACAGTTGTTTTACAAGTTCATTTGGATATGAAACTATGAATAAAACACTGTGGTTTTCTTTCCCTCCTACTTCAGTAAAGTCAACACCACTTCATGTCCCAGGGTTTGTATAAGTGGATCTGATGGGTACAGAAGTGAGTCCCTCAGCTCCAGAAAACTGGCCACGTATGATCTCAAACACAGACTCCTAGCAATACCTCGCCTTCAGTGGAGGGCTCGATGTCTGAATATCTCGAATCACAAATGACGTCTCCCACACCCTTTGCTGGACCAGAAGAGATGTTGGGAAAAGAAGCTGCGCAGTCTTGTGCAAAATATCTAAATGCTTTCCAGGTCTGTCCAAAGTCAGTGGAGCGTTCAACCAGCATTGCTGCAGGCCGAAATGTCTGCAAAAAAAAACCACATTATTTCATGAATTTCTTAACCAGACATTGATAAGACATCTCAGGAGCTGTTGTACTGACATTCCTCCTTGGGGGATGCCAACATCTGCAGCTAAAATTCTGTGCTTGGATCTTGCAGGTGCCCTATGGGGATACTGTGCTGCTTACAGGAGTCTCTAAAGAAGCCAGATTCCTCATACAAACCTTCTAAGCAAAAGGGCAGGGCAACCTCCTGTAGAGGGAGAAGATTGCTTTCTAAATAAGGAAATCTACGTTAACAGTGTAGGAATTCTATAGAAAAAACTGTGTAACCACCTGGATGGATCATAATAGGCATGCATAAGAAGACTGAATTAAACTTGAAAGAGCAACCTCAGTTCAGAAATGCCCTAAAATGTTTGGGCTTAGTGTTGCTTTTTTTTTTTTTTAGCTTTAATTCTCGGATTTATAGAAAATAGGACCAGAAGGCACATGAATGGGAAGCTATTCAGTCTATCCGCCTCCCCTAAGGCAGGATCAACTATAACCATACTTGACAGGTGTTTATCTAACCTGCTCTTACAAACCTCTAAACAGATGATGCTTTCACTGCTTCTCTAAGCAATTATTCCTGTGGTTAAATAATTAGTGTATAAATTACATGAAAGCTCTGGTAAAAGGTGTGTGTGTAGTACCTTAAAGGTCAGGATAAGATGGCTGAACTGGAATAAGGTTTCCAGGTCCAGTCGAATGCTGACATGGTCAATACCTGAAAAGAGAAGGAAAATGAAGTGAAGAGCACAACACACAGGCAGCTTTCCTTGGGGAATTTAAAGATGCCTTTTCCAACACAGCAGCCCTGCTCTTTGGGGCATTCTGTGAGCACAAACCCAGAATGGGATCCACAATGCTGTGAGTCAGAGGCTGCATGAGATGGTTGAAGGTCCTGCTCAGACCATTCAGACTGAAAATGACAGTGATCGTAAGGGTTCATGTCTCACTGTAACCACTTAGATTTTTCTTAATTCCACTCAAATTATTTGCTTATTTCTGACAGAAATGCAAAACAATACAAAATATGGGGCTTTCTTCATGCTACATTGATCTGTTAAACCCTTCTATACTGACAGACCTGAAAGTGTTGTGAGCAAAGCTACCAGACATTTTCCAAAAGTACAACAGTTATAGATAAACAAAACAAAACAAAACCACACAAACAAACAAACAAAATGCCAAATAAGATAGAGTAAATGATATTCCTCCTATTATGCCTTCACAGAGAAGATGTAAGAATATATCAATTGATGTCAGTGATGAACTACTACGAAGAAGCTTGTGACAAAATTAACATGGGGCAATAAAGGTGCTGGTACAGTAGCCAAGCTTTATTTAATTATTCACTAAAATATGAGTACTTTTCACCGCAAGCACTACTTGTGTTAAATGGGTCTTTGTGTTTTGCCTACTCTGTCACTATGCATTTGTAGGCAAATGCACCTTGTACTGCTGAATCAAAGAGCACACGTGGTCTTCATGAAGGCCAGGTGGTGGATAACAATTACAGAAGTGAATCTAACCTCATACAGCAATGTTTTGTCAAGGAAACTTACCATTTTCTGACTGCCACCACTTTTTTTTCCTATCCAGCTCAAAAGTTGTGATAACGTTTTCAATCATGTGGCTGTTGTGCTGCGTATAGGGATTGTATGGGTACCTGGAATCACAGAGAAAGCACTTCTGTTCAGCCTAGAAAACAAAACAAGCAGAATAAAGGATGAGTTCAGTCTCTACTCTAAAGACCAGCTGGATTCACATGTATTTATGTGATTGCAGGCTCTAGCCTGGAGTGAGATCACAGAGAAGATGCAAGGGAGGACTGGCTCCTTCAGGGACTGAGGAAGCCTTGAAGAGGAACATTCACTACATCACTCTTTTTTTTTTTTTTTTTTTTTCCCTCTTTTGCATATTTCCTAGCACCTTGGAGGTGTTGCCAGGAGCAGCAGCCAGGTGCAATTGTGCAAGTGGAAAGCAAGGCTAGATCCAGATAAATGTAAGTGGCCTGGGCTGACACCACCAACTGAACCACTGCTGGTGCCTTCTGTAGGCAAAACTGGGAGGTCAGTAGGGTGACAGGGAAGACGTGAGGAGAGGTGACAAGGTGAACATGTCAGGTGAGCAGATGAGTCATGCTGAGCTGCGTGGACCAGCACAAGCTGTGACAGCAGGAATGCAGCAGGGAGCTGGGCATGGCCTGGCACCCTACAGGGAAGGAAGGAGGAGGCAAGGATTCAGCGCCTTGGATGAGGCTGAAAGCACAAAGTTGACTTTAGTGGCTGGAAATGGTCAGAGGCCAGGCTGGAAATGACTGGGATGGGACTGGGGCAGAGGTGCCTGCCCAGCACACTCAGGATTTACAGGGAAACACTAGGAATGGTTTGCACATGTATCACAGAATGGCTTGGGTTGGAAGGGACCTTAAAGGTCATCTAACTCCAGCCCCCCTGCCACGAGCAAGGATGCCACCCACCAGATCAGGTAGGCCAAGTAGCCAGCTTTCATGTATTATGAAATCACCTGGGAATTATTCACATTTAAACAAATAAAGAGATACAGGTTTGCAGGTGTGCTATGATCCATATGTTTTAAATACTACAATAAATATATACTTAAACATTATGATAAATATACGTCATATTTAGCCATTCGACATTGCACTTTGCGGCCTGTGATGAAAATTCAACTTATAAGACAAGACAGAAGTACAAAAAATACTCAGTCATCTCATTTTACAAAGCTCTGGAAAGGAGAGCTCGGTTATCTCAGCATTTGGCAGGACTGTGCACACCCACGCTCTGGCTTATACAGACACACTCAGCATGACACTCATTCAACTTATGTTTAAGGTTGCACCGTAACAACCTTTCTGTGCCCCAAATGACAAGCATGTGCATGTCCCCGTGGGCAGGTCTGCCAGATCCCATCTGCCTCTGAAGCACGCAGCTTTACACCCTCCTCAGCACCGAGTTCTCTTTCTTTTCCTTTCTAGACATAAAGTGCAATCATAGGGCCAAAACCCACTTAACCTACAT
Organism: Aythya marila; assembly: GCF_965140915.1. Taxonomy (NCBI): domain Eukaryota; kingdom Metazoa; phylum Chordata; class Aves; order Anseriformes; family Anatidae; genus Aythya; species Aythya marila. The sequence continues at coordinate 192,234,006 of NC_139042.1, read as the reverse complement.
TTAGAAACAGAGACGTTATTCTAAGCAAGACTGACAACTATTTAAAGTGCTTCTTTTCAAACACAAAGAAGTCAAACTCTACTTTTTTTTTTTCAATCTGAATTTTCATTAAACATCCTAACCAAGCCTGGGCTGTTGGCAGCTTGCCACGCTGCCTGACAAACTTCCACACGCCGGGACTGCTCTCGTCACGGTGCTCTTGTCGTGGCACAGGTCATTGGGAGGGGAATTTGGGGAGGAAGAACTCAACTTTGCAAGGCATGAAGCTTCCTGGCTTGCCTCCAGCAAAGTGCTCAAGGGTGTGCTGGTGGGGAAGAGAATTGATTTCAGCAGGACTCTCTATATACTTTAGGTGGCACGCACGTTTAAGGGGAGCTGGTACAGCAGATTGCATTGCTGGAATATAAAAACATCTCTGGGAAGCAGCAGGACTTGTGACTCGTTGTTTTCAGGAGACAGTCACCAAGGGTCAAGATGTATCAAGGCAGCATTAAATCACTGGGAGTATTGCAGGAACAGCTGTTCCTTTTCAAGTCTGCATTTACATAATACAAAGGATAAGTACAGGCAAGTGAAAATATTAATTTTTGATCACTCTTTGATCTCCTCTTAAAAAGACAAAAAAGGCAGCCGTACAGCCAAGGGCCATAAATGCAATGTCTCAGAGATGACTCTTTGTGCCTCACAACCAAGCTGCACCAAGGCTCGGAGCACAGCCAGCAATTTAGTGCCCAGGATCCATTCGTTCAAACAACCTGGGGAAAAACTGCAAAGAGTGAAGAGCAGCTCAAACAACCTTTCAGAAGGGAAAAAAGATATTTAAGTTTTGCAGAGTAACTTGGAGCAGTGCTCGGTGTCATCTCAGCATGGCAGAGCTTCACACTGTAAATGTGTCACAGCATTTTGCCAGAAGGTCATAAACTAAATATTTTCAATTGCTTATAAATGAAGTGGCATTTTATTAACTTCCTCTTTAGCCTACAGATGGTATTTAGTGAAAATACTTCTGCTTGCAAGAATTTATTAGCTCAGTGGGGCCAAGTCCTCCAGGATGTGCTGTAGGGGAGTCTGTTTCTGCTGGACAGTGTTCCCACATGTTCAATGGACCCACAGGGTCTCCACAGCTGCTTCCCCAAGAGGGATCCATTTAATTGCCCACATTTTGTGTCCACCTACCTACCCACATGGCCAAAGACTGCAGCTTTTCATCTGCCAGAAATGTTTTTTTTTTTGCTTTCATTGATGTTGGTCTTACTTCAGATCAAACAACATGAGAGGATGCAGTGTGAATCTCTGAACAGGCTGCCTCAGCTCTCAGCACTGTATGGGACGTGTCCCTCAATAAAGACATGTCAAGGACCACGTTCATCCTGCTAAGCACTCACACACATGCAAACTGTGGTCTTCATCTCCAAGCGGGGAAAGACTGGCAGACCAAAGCTCGCTCAGAAATCCCCGTGCTCATTTGCATCTCATGGATATTTCTCCCTCTGGAGAAGCTGTGCATCACTGGGCAGGCTGTGTGCTGCTTTCGCCAAACCCTCCATATGTGCTGCAATAAGGCACAGCCTCACACCAGGCATATTTCATGCTGTCTGATGATCATTCAAACAACTCCAGTAGAAGCTTCACAGTCTGGTCAACTTCTTTTACAGACAAGAACATCGTTAGTAAGCAGAGCTCAGTTTACTAAAAAAGAAGAGCAAACCAACCTCGAGGTAGCCTATAATGCAGTACTTCTGAGGGTTCTTCAATCCACAGGTAGATGAGGCTGTTAATTGCTTGCTGCGACCCAGGAGGAGGTCCCCAATGGCTGGGTGGCAGGACCCAGCACCACAGTCATCCTGTGCCTGCTGGGGTCTTATCAGCACTGAGCATCAAAGAAAATCAGAGAGTTGAAATTAGTTCATGTACTCAGCAATACTCTGCAGAGAAAATCAGTTATGTTCTGACATCAGCAGAAAAGTAAATTCTTTGTCTATTTTCCTTTTGTACTTAATCATATCCTCTCTGAACCTGGAAGAGCTTTGCTCATGAACACACCTGCTGCAAAATCATAAAAAAATACACCACGCATACTGAAAATTTATGCTAAAACTTAAATAATCTGCACTTTATTGCTCATCAAACATGCCAGTCTGCTAGGAGTAATAACAGATGATGTGTCCTATCCTGGTGTACCCAGAGACAGCACTACTGCAGCAGAATCACAGGCATTGCAATCAGCTTAGATAGGAAGGAAAGAAGAAATTCCTTATTATGAGTGTGGTGAGGCCCTGGCACAGGCTGCCCAGAGAAGCTGTGGATGCCCCATCTCTGGAGGTGCTCAAGGCCAGGCTGGATGGGGCTTTGGGCAACCTGGTCTGGTGGGAGATGTCCCTGCCCATGGCATGGGGCTGGAACTGAGTGGGCTTTAAGGTCCTTTCTATCCCAAACCATTCGATGATTCTGTGATTCTCTGGCTTTGTGAGCAGGACCAGATTCTGATTCATTCTGCTGCTTTCTGCTGAGTTGTCCAAGTTGTACTGATGGAACTGAGTACAGGTATGAAGTCGGGGGTCCTTATGATTTTCTGGTGATCTGCAATGAACATCCTGATCCAGTCCCAGCGCCCTCTGTTTGGAACCCATGGAATGGTCATTAATAATTAATCAGCATAATTTAGAGTTCTGTAAATAATTGTCTTTTTTTTCAGTTTATTTTGTCTGACAAGAATTTATTTTTTTTTTCCATTATGTCAAGACTTCCCTTACAGGGCTTGTCCTTTTAAACAAGTTCTGTCCTGAAACCCTGAACAGGAATGGGTACCTTGGAGGCTTTATCTGCTCAGCTTTACTTGGCTCATCTTGTTATAAAAAGTGCAGTTAAAAAAATAGAATCAATACATGAAGATCCCACAGGGATATGAGGAGCAGTAATGCAATTACAGCAGTAAATATGCATTATTTACTACGAATGGTTGTAGAAACTGCTGCAACATCCAGATTTCAGTTTGTGGCTCAGGCTATACTTCAGGCGATCAATGAAGCTTGACTCATTAAGTATAAAACAATAAATATGTTTGGTTGGCTTGCCTTTATTTATCCATATTTATTTATTTATTTTAATAAATTATTTATTTATCTTTATTTATTATTCTTTATTTATGTATTAGCTGTTAGCAGGCATCGATTGCCCACTTCAGGACCTGTTTCAGATTCAATCACAATGTGTATCTTTTCTTTGTATTTAAAGCTCTCACATCACTCATAGCTCCTAGGCAGGAGAGTGGGGAACAAGGACTCCATATCGCATGCATTTAACTGTGTATGTAAAAGAAGTCCTCCAAAAAAATCTTGGATTGACACATAAATGACATGATAATATTTCAAAATTGGCTCCAATGACTGTAACATTTGTACTTACTGTGAAACAACAGAAGGGCCAGCCCAAGCCTCATGCCTCTGCGTGGAGCTCGGGGTGGTCTGATGATGGTGGGTCACGCAGTGCTCCGCTGCACAAGGGCACACCTTCTGCAGGGCTATCCTTCAGCAAAATGAAGGAACAAAATAAAAACATCATGACTGAAAGGAAACCCTAGTTATGATTTTGTTCTAGAAGAAATTTCTCATGACAGTTTTCAGTGCTCAGAATGAGATCAAAGCATAGGGACACCTCGTATGTGGTTTAGCAGAAGACCATAAAAACATATTCAGATAGTTTGAAATAATAATAAAAAAAATGCTATCAGCAAAAACATGTTAGTGTTTGAATATCAGCTACTTAATCCTAACTAGATTCAACAGGGCTGTTTGAAGACACCTAACTCCTTCTCTTGTTTCTTGTTTCTTTGCACTGACTTCAAACAAAGCCAGTGGTCCTAATGTAGATGCTACCAAGAAATGCCTGAAGTCGGGTGCTACGAATTTTGGCCTCATCAGAGACAGAATTGTAACAAAATTATAATTAGAAATTATAAAATTAATCTTTAAGTGAAGTGAGGAAAAACGGGTAATGTCAGTATCAGTGCAAAATACTTGTATAGAGGAGTGCTCAGCTGGAACCCAAGGCAGGTTGATTGTGGTTTTTACTTCACATCCTTCCTCTTACCACTCACATGGAGGAAGATATCATTTGCCAACACAAAAACTCTATTGGGTAAAGAGAAGGCAGACATGGATGGAAAGATGACCCAGCATTTAGTCACCAAGTAGAGCTCCCAAACCCCAGCCTGACTCCAGATCTGTGCCTTCCATCTATTTCTTCATCTGTAGGCATCAGCGGGACCAGCATGTCCTGATGCAGCTGTTTCCCGAGGTGTCCCCATGCAAGCACACCAATGTGCTGCTTCTTGGATCTGTTCTTGTTCCTCACCTTCATGCGACTGTCACTACCCTCCCTGCATGAGCTAAGATGAAATACCCCAGTGTGGCAGACTAGAGGAACTCGTCACTTAAGAAACAAAGGCATTCAGAGCATTTCAGATTTTACAGCCTCCACATAGGCTTGTTTCACACAGTCCCATTCAGAACACGGGAGAATAGCCCCCTGTTTCAGCAGCCATAGGTAGAGAAAGCTATAAGGGGCCACCAGACTTTCATGCTCCTTCAGTTTCTCTCATTTGCCACAACCACGGAGAGCCTCGTGTGCTACAGTGAGATGATGCTGGCTAGCATCATGCAGCTGCACCTTTTCCCCTGTCTACAGAGAGAACTGGCAGCTAAGGCAGTATCAGGCAGAACAAAGAAAATGTCCTGCCAAGATGGACTTCAAATTTCATAGTCGGTGAGAATAATGAACAAACCCAGAGATGACCCTAAATGCAACCATTGTGACAGCACTGCAGTACAACACAGGTACCCACAGCAGAAGTAATCTACCCATCGCGGTGGTTACATGTCCCAGTCACGCTCCACACCAATGATATTCTTTATACACGGCTCGCTTTAACAGATAAACAAGGAGCAGCAAAACCCCAACAATACTTCAGTTCCACGCTTAGCAGGAAAATTAAATAGTGGAGATGTCTTACCTGTCTTTCAGACAGCCAAGTGTTTCAGCTCCAAGTGAACAGCCCAGAATGAGGGAAGCAAGTAAAGGCATACCTGTGCACTTCAGCTGAACAAGATCATGCGTCCCCCCAGGCACCGAGGTGTAGGTGCGAATGAGACCTGGCCTGCAACCTGCCAAGGGGTGATTTGTGAAGTCATTCTGCCGGGGCTTCTGGCTTTAGCAAGTACGAGCAGTGAATGAACACAGTGACAGGCAGAAAAAGTTCACGCAACTCAGGAGAGAAGAGTGGGGTTCTTAAAAAACAACCCTTTAATTGTTGTATGATTGAACAACTGTTAAATTGCTCTGTTTTGCACCCATACCTTTAAGTCTTCACCTTTGCTTTGCACCAGAGGTCCAATGGCACTGGTTTAACTGAGCGTGGTCTAAAGGACTCCTCCTCACAGCACGGGTGCAAGGTGTCTGAAAGGGCCAGGTTTTGGTTTTGAGGTGACTGTAAATGTCCCCACCCAAAAGATGTGATCAAAGCCCATGTGGACATATCAAGCCAGCTTCGAATTAGCTCAAGCTCTGGATCAATGCCATGAACACTATCTTTTTTTATTATTATTATTATTATTATCAATTTAAAGATAAAGACACCACAGCAGCTTGAGGTACAGTCACAGCATTGAATTTCAGCATGTTTTGCCTGTGAGTACCTCACCAGCAAGCATGGGCAGGGTGGTGAGGCCTACCCTGCCATCATGAGAAGCGCTGTGATGAAGCAGCTCCAAGATGGCACTCACCTGCTTGTGCTCTGAACCATGTTCTGATGGCTTTGACAAAATCTGTGGCACTTTAAGTTCAATTTTCAGAACAGCAGACCTTGGATACATATATTTGGTTTTGATTTTTTTTTTAATCAGTTTTCTTCTGACTGCTTCTAAGGCCTAATTCATTGTTGCCTGTAAAGCATCACATCTTCAAATAAAAGATTTTCTAAAAGTGAAAAATATAATTTTTATATAATAATCATTTCTTTTCTTTTGGTAGTTTCTATTCTTTCAAAAAAAAATCAACAACAAAACAACAGAAAAACAAACAAACAAAAATCAGGTAATTGCTCTTTAATCATATTGTACTGTTCAGTGCTATGCATCTTCTGCCTTTACTTTGAGTGTTCACTCTAGCAGAAATAATGCATATGCTTACATTTTTGGAAATTATCTTCCACAAGTTCATGTGGAAAATACTTATGAGACACTTTTCAGGCTAATTTAATCTGCATTTTTTTAGTATTCATACATGATCAATTATTTATTTAATTTTCTATATATTATAGTGATTATTATTTTTATTTAGTGAGTTTCAATGTTAAGAAATAATCAACTAAGTGATAAATTAAGATATTCTGCTTTTTATGTGTAAGAGGGATGTCAAGTGCACTCTGAAAGAATGACATTTAACTGAAGAAAGTATTGTTATCGTAATGCTACTAAATTATAGAATGGTTGATGTTTTATTAGCATATTTGGTAGGGAATTCAGATTGTGTTACAGACAAGCTATGTGAGGAGCGAATATGAAGGAAGATTTATTTCCAGAATATAGCTGGTCCTGTGTTTTGATTTATGTAGGATCCCAAACAAAAAGGAGGTTTTAAACTGCTTGAGGCAGGGATTAAGAAACTTTTTTCTTGCTTCTTTAATCTCTCCCCGGGTAAAGGATCTGGATTTATAATGCATCACTCATCCCATGTTGGCTGGAGGGTAGATAGCACTGGTGCATGATTTTTCAAGTCATCACAGATCCTATGGGCGTCATTTCTTAGGCCCAAGGCATATCCTTAACACAGACGAAGGACAGGAATTACTAGCACTTCAGCATATTTTCCCTTCATAGGCACCAACCAGCAGTGAGGAAAGAGGGATGAGGAGAGGCACCAGCCCTGACAGCCTCTGTACACCAGCCACGCTTCAGAGTGCGGCACCAGCCCCTGCAGGTGCATGCTTTCCTCTGAAGAACATGTTGAATAAACATATCTCTGTGGGTATATGGATTTTTTTCCCTTTAATGAAAATTTCGAAAACATCAGAGAAAGGATACAAATAATTTATCTAAAAAAATAAAAATAATAAAAAAAAAGATGAGAAATAAAATAATTTGAGCCTGGGATTATTGCTGCCTTGTGAAAAATAAGTACTTAATCTAATCAAGTTACCTGGGCTTCATGAAGTCCTTGGAGAAAGACAAGGACCCCTGCAGATCCATCCTACCATGTTTTTAGATGCTTATCTAATGGGACAAATCACCTTCTGGAGGTATCCACTGCTTTCCTTTGGGTACGGACAGCCCCTTTCCCTACCTTAGACCAGATGCCTGCATTTTAAGCACCTAAAGTGTACTTAGATGAATCCCATCCATAAAGAACTAGCCAAAATCATAAATGAAATCTAATGGTCTGAAAAGCAAAAATTTCTTGCTACATTTCTATCTTTCCCCTTTTGTTTCTGCTCTTATTTCTTCCATTTTGTTTAAAGTGTCATTTCTCAAAGGTAAGAGTGTGTATTTTTTTGATTTTCCACATATTGACAGAATGCAGCACTGAATAATAAAAACAGAGCAAAGCATAAGCTCACAGTAAAATAAGAGAAATATTTTATTTGACAGATTTGATCAGTAGAGCACTGGGGACAGCAGGACAACACGTGTTTTCATTTGCTCTGAAAAATAGAAATGAACTTTGTGAAAGAGTCCAGGGCACAGGCAGAAGTAACTTTGCCGTGACGCAGAGTATGGCACAGCAAAAATCAAACAACTGACCAAGAGGCTAAACTCAGCAGTTTGTGCACTGCTCCTCTGCGAGGCAAATTCTGCATCCTGGAGCAAATAGTTACTGTTAAAATTTTATTTAATTGTTACTTGAATAAACTTTTCAACATTTCAAAAGGATGTAAACCATACTTCTACGTTTTGAGATGTTTCTTCAGTTTTTAACAGTCACAGCACCAGAAGTGCCCTGCACCTTTTGTGTGCAAGTCTGGTATTTGAAGCCTTTGGTTTCTCCTCCACAAGCAAAAAGTCCAGTTTCAACTTGAATGTTATCTCCCTGGCAGGCACAGCATTGCTGATGGTTGTGATCAACACTAAGGAGAAAAAAAGAGGGTGATGAACTGTATTGTTTTAAATTATCAGTGTAATTTTCAAAGTGCTATTCAAGATATGTATGTATTTGAGATTTAATGTTTCATGAGGTCCTGACACTTCCAAGCTGACAGTTCAATTGGCAGGATGAAAAGTCTGGCACATAGCCTGATTTTATATTAGTTTACTTGGAATCCGTGGGTTCATGCACAACGGGATGATGCTAATTCTAGAAGCCTTTGACCATCGATGAAACAAAGTACTTGACATTTTTCACTTTTCTTTTCACTGCTTAACGGCCTGTTAACCAGAAACAATTATTCCTCCTAAATCCAAGAGAACTCTTGTGCGTGAATACACAATAGAAATGACAAATATGCAAAAAGAAAGGGATATGCTCAGGAAGAAACAACTGAAGAAACGCATAAGGAAGAGGAAGCAACAGAGCTTTTTTGGCCTCCATATGCTTAACACTTGAGGCACAAGGAGAAGTTGACTGAATTGAAGTCTAAAAATTAATTTTCTGTTGCAAGTAAAGCAAAAGCAGAGGCATCTGGAAGTTAATCTATGTATCCTCCCTCCACAGTCAAGGGAAACATATGAGTTCCAGGTATCTATTTCACCTGTGTTTTGTTGTTGTTGTTTTCCTTTGTTATTTTTGGCAGTTTAACTCCCTGAACTACCACCATGTTTGGGCCCTGAATACCCCAATACACCTGAATGCCCCACACCAGCATTACCTGGGATCCCCCAGCCTTGCCCACAGCTCAGCCTGCGGCCATCATTCCCTGTCCCAGAGATGCTACAGGTGTACTTGGCTCTGGCCCTGTGTCCTGGAAGGACCTTGGAAGGTGGCCCTTGGACCCATGTTGCACCTTGGTTTCAGTTCTGCCTCTGGCACCAATCTTTGCCCTCAACCAGACCTCCAAGATGAACCCTAAGACTGCTTCAGCCCTTATCATGTTTGAGGGTTTTGAAGAACCCCACTACTAGTACCCAGCTCTGGCCACCATGTCCAGATCCTGCGGGACTGTGCCCACTGGTGACGTGGCACTACATGGGATTGGACACACTAGTGTTAAGGCCAGAGGTGTGGAAAAAGGCTGGAGAGAACAGCTTTCCAGCAGAGAACTGGAAGATCAGCATAGCCACGTGGTAAATCCAAACTTCTAGGTCCTCTGAATGCCTTCAGTACAAGGAAATTTACCCTCTCAAGCAAACTCTTGGCTTTATTCAGTCCCTGCATACGAGTTAATTGAATTGGATTTACCTATATGCTCTTAAAACATATAGTTAATCATAACTTGTCTCAAAACATCAAGCCATATTTTGACAAACAGAAGATGAAATACATTCCATGGTAAACCACCGATTCCAACTGCTACGTATACCTTCTGTTGCCTAACTTGGCAATATACGCAGCTAAACTGACATTTGGGAGATTTTCCATTTCTCGGTTGCAAGTGAAATTTAACACGAAGGCTTCTGGGGAGTATTTAAATCTCTCAACATATACATGCCAATTACCTAAAAGCATGATAGACTGATGGCTGGCTGACTGTCAGCTGTTCGGTTGTATCTGTGTCTGTCCTGTAACATCTGGAATCTGTACAAACAAAGACGCATCACAGATAAGTCATGCACAAAATAAGTGAGGAGAAGGATTAGGTTTTGTCATGGACCTCAGCGATGTAACTGATGTAACAGCAGCACAGCAGTAACACAGCAGGCTAGCAAGCTGCAAACTGGTGCATATAATTATATGATTTGCCCAGGGTCAAGAATATATAACCTCTACTTCATCTTTCTCTCAAGTACTTAATTATTCCAGATGGAGACAGTAGGAAAATTAACGTGTCCCTTCACTTTCCTGCTCTCTCTTTGTCACACGGAGGGGAAGCGTTGTCACTGCCAGGCGGTCGGAAACCCAGCCAAGCTCAACAAATGCCAGCAGCAAACCCAGAGAGAAGGAAAGCCCTCCTGATTTCAAATGCCATCATCGAGGCAGCTCCTTTTTGGCAAAAGAAGGTAGGAAAAAATTCTCCTTTGCTGACCATCTGTGAGGAGAACACTTCAACAGTTGGTTTGCTTGCATGCTGACCATCCTTTGGAGTCAAGGGGGTGGCAGTCTATGAACACAGAGCAGATGGCACTTCAGAGCCTGCTATATCTTGAGGGGTAGGCAACCTGCAACAGAAAACAGGGAAAAAAAGGACCAGAGCTGTGAGGAAGCCAAGGTCAGTTTGAAGCTGAGAGGGTGGGAAAGAAAACAGGCTGACCCAGGAATCCCATCAGGGAAAAGATTTAATGTTTTGAGAAGGACCACAGGTACTCACAGGGACATAAACTGGCCACAGCAAGAGCTGGGCAGGGAATTACCGAGGTGTTGGAAGTCGTGGCTTAGTCAGATGGATATGTAAGAAGTGCTGCATGTTAGGAGTCAGGAAAAAATGCAGTCATCCAGGAACGGGGGTGGAAAAAAAAAAACAGGGCTATCCACAGGCATGGTTACAGGACCTCCATTCACTGCCTGGCAGACCTGTGCAGAAATACAACGTTTGTTAAAAGAGCCGGGTGCATGAGACCTACTGGGCATGTTGTGGTGCTCCCGTAAGAGTATCCTGACCCCTTCAGACTGCCTCGCAGAAGTGCTCTGCAAATTAACTAAAACCGTGCTCCGTGCTGATTGCCAGATGACACTTAGACTAGAGAAAGCTTAATTAACAGCTGCTATCTGTGCTAGGTTCAGCTCTCACCAATCATATTTAAAACGGTAGAGAAAATAACAGGCAGAGTAAAACAAAGCAAACCAAAACAACAAAGATGGAGTTAACGCTCTTCATTGTTAAAACTAAACCAAATTTTGCTTCTTATAAAGCAAAACCTTTTTAGTGATTTGTCGAGATTTTCTTACAACCTTGTTGGGTTGGCAGAACATCAAGGGAATAATTTTCAAGAAATCTCTACAGATATATTGCTTATAGAACCCAACAATCAAATGTGCACACTTACCTACACAGCTTGCACAAGAAATTTGGGGAACCTCATTCTACTGATTAAGCATCAATTTATGTGCATTTATGTTCCTTGTATATTTGTAACGTCACATGCATCACAAAAACCTGAAACATTTTGATAAAAGACTGGTAAGATTAAAGCAAAATTATTAATGTTTTTGAATATTCACTGTCAACATCCACTCACATGTGCTTACCAAAACCTCCCCTTGATCCCTGAAACAGACGTCAGTGTCTTTTATGCAATTAACAAACAGAAATGCCTTTTCCCCTATTAAAGGAAAATCATTCCTATCCCTCCACCATACCTTCTGACACAGTTCTCGACCAGGTCGCTCTGCAGAAGCCCAGATCCTTCCAACCACCCAGGGCACTGCTTTTACAACCAGAGGTGCTTTTTAAGACTACAGTGTTTGCTGGGAGGCGGCAAAGAAGAAAAATAAAAACAGTTTATGATGATTTGAGAAAAACTTCAAATAAACTTTGAGAAAACTATTTATTAATGGCTATGAGGTTTTTGCTTGTTTATTTGTTTTTCTCTCCAGTAAAATTGTGTTCCACAGAATGGAAGACAAAACATTAAAATCAAAGAAATACAGAAGGTCTCACAATTTACACTAGTGTAAATATCTTTGTCTCCTGGTAGTTGCTGGCCTTGTGCTGAGTGTTTAGACAATTCAAGAAGCCTTTATGCCAAAGGATTAGTGTTTTTATGTAACTTTATCAATTATCAGAATATTACTGTTTTGTAATCACGATCTAATTACTAAAAATAGCCGAGTGGTGATAGATCAGGATTTATTACCAACCAGATGATCGTCATCTCGCAAACTGACATTTGTAATCCAGACAGGAATTCAGCTCAGTGACTTATGTTACCTTCCTCCCTGCCACATGCCACACCATCTATCAACAACGTATGGCAAATCTCTGCTGAATGAAAGACGTGGCTCCAAATGAGTTATCAGTCTACACCAAACAATTTAAATTCTTGGGGAAAGGAAAAAAACAAGACCACACTATAACATCTTTAACTGCAGCTTTCAGAGTACTTCACTCAAGGGCAATACTTATCCCAGCTTCCATGTGAGCGAAGTACAAGCCTCAGTAGCAGCTGTATTAAATTGCATTTAAAATGCTAGCCAAGGCACAGAAATACTGAAAAGAAGAATTAGGATTAATTTTCCTTAAAAAGATTTGTAGTGGTTAATAATTTCAGATTCCAGAGAACGGAGTCAACCTATTTATGTGATGAATTCACTTTAACTGGGATTTTTTCAGATAGCTTAAGTAGCTGTAACACATTTTTTCTTTTCGGTAATTGGACTCTTGTGCATTGTGAGACCCTGTGAAAATAAATGCTCGTAATGACAATTTTTAAAGTGATCTCTCAAAAAAAACAGAAGTGGCACTGAACTGGAAAAATGTTGTGAAAAATAGAGATAAAGGTCTCCTTTAATCGCCACTTGTTTTTATTTAAAGTAGCTACAGATGCACCGAGAAAATGGAATACTTAGAAGGCTGTAAAGAAATAAGACTACAATAATGACTGCTATTTGTATCGCAGCATTTGCAGTTCCTGTATGGAGGAATGAGGATTTCCATCAAGGTTTTAGGCAAAGAAACTGCTTCTGGCCACGTAATGCCAGAATACACACGCTATGCACTTGCTTCAGTGATTTAAATAAAATGACAGGATTACAGAATTGTAGATTCCTGCACCCAAAGGGAAGAAGAGCATCCAGAAATGTTTCCTGACCATACTGTTTGTAAGAGAGGGCTTCCATAGGAGTCAGTACTGTGCCAACAGTCAGAAGCCTGGAGGGAATGCAGGCTGAGGTCTTTGACACATGCTAAAATACCTCATTCTGAGATGCCCCATCAACTCTTCCTTTTCAGAGGGTGCTTTCAGATATTTGGCAGTCTAACAAGCACATTGGGAGACTGATTTTGCAAGCTGTGAGCCTGCAATGGCTTCCCAATAAAAAATTATTCTGATAAAGATAGGAAGTAAAGTTAATAGGGAAAGAGAAGCAATTCCATTAATGACAATGTCCTCATGCAGTCTCCACAGCTCTCCTTGTATCGATTCCCTGGTGCCTGCCAGCAGAGCCAGGCTCACTGCTTTGCCCACAAGGAAGGCAGGATGTGTTCCTCTGTTCCTCAGCTTCTCACAGCTCTCCTGTCCATCGCTCCTCTGCTCCTCAGCCTCGCACCGCTCTCCCCTCCATCCGACTGAGTTCTTTAACAAAGAGGGATTGCAAGACAGAGGGACAGACGCACACACACACACACACAAAAAAACAAAAAACAAAAAACAAAAAAACACACACACACAAAAAAAAAACAAACAGTGAAATTACAATATCGTTGGCAATTCACATTATTAATGAAGACTCCTGAGCTCTAGACTATCAAAAAATCACCGTTTGTAGTTGTTGGCTCATTATTACAGGTCCACGGGGTTCTTAGGTCAGAATCCACCCAAACTTGTATTTTATTGCATGGAAATCATGCTTGGGTGGGATTGAAATGAAAGGTGCAATTTTGGCTGCTTATTTTCCCAATAAAGTTTAATTTATGCTGTGGGCCATATGAATGTGCTTTGAAAAACTGCTATTGATGATTTAAGGTGTGTATGCCAACTTGATACCAACACACCCCTAGAAAAGGTTCTGCCCACCACCCAAATTCAGCAGCTAACGATTGGGGCGGTGTAGGTAGTAACGGCAAGCTGATTTATTACCCACTTGAGACATTTTTCCTCATAACTGGGTTGCTGATACCCCAGGATAAGGGGAGAAGGGCTACTGGAATTACTGGGTATGACCCCATCATTATGTACGTGCATTAAAAAAAAAAAAATAATAATAATAATAAAAAACACTACTGAGGACATTGTTTCACATCAGACTAACAATAAAAGAAGCCAGTGTGAGGAATGAGACCCGGGGAGCACTTGATGCTGAGGGGATCTGAAGGAAAACCCCACCTCCCCCTCAGCCCTCCTGGGGGAACCACCGAGTTTGCCTCAGGGTGGGGCTAGACAAGCCCAGACAAGCCCGCTTCCTGCCTCCTCGGCTCCTTCTGATTGGCTGCGCAGAGCTCCCCCCTCCCAGCCCCGCCCGTGCCGCTGCCGCTCTGTGCCGCCACTCGCTGCTCCCGGGTCCTCCAGGGCCGCCATTTCCCCGCCCCTGAGGCGCGGCGCCCCGCTGCCATTTTCCTCCCCCCCCTCCTCTCCCCGGCCACTCCCAGCCCTTATCGCCACGCTCGCCCTCCTGCACCTGCGCTTCCTCCTCCTCAAATGCCACCTCGGTGCTTCCACGTTGCGGTAAAGCGGCTCTTTTCTCCTTTTTCTCCCGCGGTTCCCTCCCCTCAGCCGCTCTCCCCCGCCTCAGGCGAGCTCCGCAGCCTGCAGGTGCTGCTTTTTGTCCTTATTCTCCTGTTCTGCTAAACTGTGCGGCGTTTTGTGGGGTTTTCCCCTCTTTGCAAGCACCAAGGTACTTCATAAATCGCTAGGGCTAGCAAGTACTTTCTCTTTTCCTTTTAAATCAATTACATTTCTATGTGTGTGGCCACACTTGGGAATCAGAGTGCTTTGGGAGCTTGTTAAATGCCGCACTGAAATAAAAGTGTGCCCAACAGTAGCTGTGGGGCAGCCACTGGTCGATAACCGGGTTTCTTCCTCCTGTCCTCAGGCTCCCGAAGGTAACTCGGCAGGTGCAGGTAGGCACCAACGGGAGCAGGAGAGCAGAAAGCTGCATGCAGGTGCACCAGGAAAGGAGCACGGTTTGAGTCAGAGCGGGCTGGTAGTGCAGGAGTAGTATACTCACATAGACAATGTTGGCATAATGCTCATTTTCTCCATTTTTCTTACATTCTGGAAAACACTGTGTTTTCCCCTATAAAATCCTATAGAGACATCTATAGATAAAAATACAGCTATAATGGTGCAAAGCTGAAAGCATTTTTCCCCATGCTACTTCTTTTTTCCTCTATAAGAAGCGGCTCAGTGTGTTGTGGAGCAGTAGTGCCCAAGCCTGTGAGCAGATGGGATTGCTGTAGCTCGTAGCCTCTGAGAACATCTGTTGAGCATCTCTGATTGCAGAGCTAATAACCAGATCCCTCCGTTGCTCTTTCCAGTCCATAGTGTTGAGAGCATTTCAAAGGAAAGCAGGGCTTAGCCAGTGAAATCCCTGGCTGCTGAATAATACTCATGAACGCTGGCACTGCAATACAGGAGCTTAAAGTCCTCTGGCTAAAGCTGCCTGCTGTTGTGCCTGAGTTGCCTTAGTTGTCTTCTTCAAGTTGCAGTATACTTTAACAGGCTAGGTGAAACAGCTTTGTGGTAGATCTGCTTTTTTCCTCTAAACTATTAAAAAGGGCAAATCTGTACTCGTGCTGTGAAGCTATCGCTTTCTGTGTGTTTCTGGGGTTATGCGTGGATTTTATTTGCTTGTGTCATCAAAAAATACAGCGGTCTTCAGTCTCATTTCTGATCTGTCAGTATAAATGTTTCGTATAATGGTTTGGTGTTATGGTTAATATTTGGTAAAATGTTTTTTAACTTGTTAAAAATCTTAAAAACTGTACTTCTCCTTTATGTAATGTTGATCTTGAGTAAGGTATTAGTATTTCCCCAAAGATATCCAAGATCTCCCCTTTTGGCTCTAGGGAGATGTCTGTATCTGTTCAGCCTCTTGTGAACTGAGGCGCTGTGGCAGTAGCACAAAGTAGCCCCGTTCAGTTTGGCTTTGTGAGTGTTTTGGTAGCAGCACTGTTGGAAAGGCTGTAGAGGACATCAGGGTTAAGGAGAAGGAAATGTTGTGGTTTTAGGGGAATTCTGGAGTTAAATAAGCGTTGCTGTTACTAAGGCCATAAGGTTTGTGGTGGGAGGTAGGACCTTTTTATTAGCTCAGCCTTAATTCCAGTCAGAAAATGTGCTTGTGAGCTCAAAATTTGTTCGTTTCCCCACTATTTGTCTTATACTCCCCCCTGACAGCAAACAGAATATCTGATAGATGTTGCCTCCTTTCATATCCATAGACCCCTAGTGTCTAAAATAGCATTGCTACCACAGACCAAGTTATTAGTGCTTTCTCTAGTTTGCTTTTAAAGACACCTGGTGTAACAGCTTTTCTCTAACTGATCACGTTACTTCTAAACTTTACAAATTGTTGGTATCTGCTCACCCCTGTTTGGAGCACGATGTTCCTCCAGTGGGGGCATTGCTGGCTGTGGATCCTGATGCAGCAGTGAGTTATGGTCTTCAAGAACCTCAGAAACTCAAAGAATTTATGGAGGGGGGAGCCTTTCCGCACTGGCAGCCCCTAATTCACCTACACTACATGAAATTTACCCCAGCTCAGTGGGGCTCAGCCACTTCAGCTGATCAGGGCAGACCTTACTGCTCTCTGCAGCTACCTGAAAGGAAGCTGTGGGGAGCTGGGGGTCGGCCTCTTCTCACAGGGAACTGGTGACAGGACCAGAGGGAATGGCCTCGAGTTGTGCCAGGGGAGGTTCAGGCTGGCAATGAGGAGCCATTTCTGCTCAGAAAGAGCAGTCAGGCACTGGGACGGGTTGCCCAGGGAGGTGGTGGAGTCACCGTCCCTGGGGGTGTTCAAGGAGAGGTTGGACGTGGTGCTTGGGGACATGGGTTAGTGGTGGCATTGGTGGTAGGGGGTGGTTGGACCAGGTGATCTTGGAGGGCTTTCCAACCTTAATGATTCTATGACTCATTAAACAGCTCTTCTCTAACTGATCACTTTAATTCCGAACTTAACAAATTTGTGGTATCTGTTCTTCCCCCTTTGGAGCACAATCTTCTTCATTCCTCAGTTGGCGCGTTGCTGGCTTTGGATCCTGATGCAGCAGGGAATTAACAGCCCTCAGGAACCTCAGAAACCCCAAGGATTCACAGTGGGGGAACCTTCCCACGCTGCCAACCCCAAATTCACCGTGACTACGTGAAATTTACCTCAGCCCTTGGGCTGATCCTTGACTGTGAGCACGGGGAGCCCGGGCACAGCTCCGCACTCGGGGCAGTCCCTCACGACAAGGGGAGGTCCTAAACCCCTTGTAACCTCTGAAACTAATATATATACACGTTGGAAGGGAAATCTCTTTATATATGAGAGAACTCTATATGTGCGTATGTATTTTTTATATTTATTTCTCGCTTCCCGCGGCCGCCCTCCCTCAGCCCCGTCAGCGGCGGCGCATGCCCGTGTGAGGGGCGAGCATGCGCGCGCTGGGCGGGCGGGCGGGGAGCGGGGCCGGGCCGGGCCGTGCCGGGCCGCGCTGCGCTGCGCTGCCATGGTGAGCGGGGCCGCCCCCCGCCTGCCCCCGGCCTCGCCCGCTTCACGGAGCCGCCTGAGGTACGGGGAGGAGGCTCGGCACGGCTCGGCTCGGTTCCAAGCGGGGCTGAGCCGGTCCTTGGGTTTGCGGGGTGTGGGCGCCGGGGGGGTGGGGTGGGTGCAGGCGGCTGTGGGGTCGTGGGGTGTGTGTGTGGGGGTGTAGTGAGCCCAGTGAGCTGAGGGGGCCTGGAGGAAGGTGATGGCCCTCAGGGGGATGTTACATGGGGTGTGTGTGTAGGATTAAAGGCACGTCGGCAAACGCGGTGTTGGAGATGACAGAAATGCCCGTGCCCACCCGCACAAGGTGGGTTACAAAGTTTTGTATTGATGCGCTTCCAAATTCTCCGACTTTGGTGTGTTTCCACGCACGGTACAGAAAGTGTGGAGAATGTGAAGTGGGGCTGAACCGACGCCAGGGCTGTGTGTAGGGCAGCAGGCGACCCCATCCAGTGTTTCCTCTGTGCTAACAAATGTTATGGCTCCAGTCACTACAGCAAAGCAGCAGCCCAGCCGTATCTTCGTGCCCAAGTTTCCCAGCTTTTCCCTGAATTACTTGGAGTGCAGTTGAGGTGATCCCATAAACCACAACTATGTGGTGTAGTAAGGACAGGACTTTCCAAACCTTCCTTCCCAGATCACCTTTTTTTTTCCTTTTTTTTTTTTTTTTTTTTTTCTCTGCATAACCAAACTTCTGTTCCAGCATCCATCTCTTCTTCCTGCTTTAACTGCATTTTCCTCAAATTCCCTGTAACACCCAGTATTATTTTCTTGGTCCCTGCAGGCTGGTTTGGCTGCTGCTCCCAAGCGCAGGGCCTGCACCTTCTCACTAAGATCCAAAGCAAACTTCCGTAGTGAGGAAATGGCAGATGTAGATCGTGACTCTTGAGCTGTTAACTTCCATTTCCACTTAAGCCTATTCCTTATTTCATGGTAGCAAAGGCTACATAGCACCGGTGAGGGGCAAAAGAGGGAATAATTCTTAAGTAATTTCACTAGGCCACATTGGAGGCATGATGTGCCCTTGGAATGGGGGAGAGAAATTAGCAGATTTTTCTACGAGACAATGATGAGTGTCTCACGTGTTAACTTGGTAGCTTAGCCTGCCTGCCTTGGTGTCTTTAAATAAGGTATGGTAATATGACATATTTTCCAAATCTAGTAGATGCACATTTTCTCAGCTTCAGGTTCTGGGCAAAGTGCGGCACTTCCTCAGGAGGAAGGCAGCAGTGCCAGCTTGTTAAAACATGCGGTGTGTTGGCAGGACGGGGTTGTGAGTGCATTTGCAGAGTTTGGAAACAGTTTAAAACCGCTTCTTGGGCAGGCTGCTTCTCTCAGCATTGTGCTGCTTAATGTATCGGGGACTCCAAAGAAATGAGTTTGTGTCACGGACAAAAAGGATTCTGAAGGACGGAGCTAGGATTTGATACTTAATTTGCTTTGGGGGCATTTTTATAGGAAGAAAATCCTGTTATGATCATAAAATTCTAAAGCTGTGAAAGTAAAAATGCAAAATGCATTCTTTTTTTTCCCTTCAATATATAATGTGTCCACGTTGGCTGGATACAGGAGCCCAGAGCAGTTTGAAATCCTCCTGAGTTTATGCAGCCAATTCTATGTTTTTTGCTAAATAGATGACTTCCATGCACTGTCAGATCTGTTTAGCAAGCTTACTTCAGAACTAAGTTTGTTTTTTAAATGAAAATTCTGTATATCCGATATGAGCAGGAATTTCATTGAGAAGTCAATGAATCATAGTAATTAAATGCTAAGTGTGCTGATTGTGGCTGGAAGGTATGTAGTGGTGTACGAGACAATTTCAGTCGTTCTTTTGAAGCAAAAATGGCCATCCTGTTGTGTAGTGTGTGTTTTTGGAAAGCACATTTCTTAGGTTTTAATTGCCATGTTACTGTCAGTTGGTTTTGAGACGGAGTGAAATTGTTTGCATCTTTTAATCACAACAATTTACTCTCAATTCAGAGGGAATATATGAAGGAGGAAGTGGAGGAGTGTGCTGAAGATGAGGCGACTGAATCGGAAGAAGACGTTGAATTTGATGAAAGAACTGGATGCCTTCCCAAAGGTTCCTGAAAGCTATGTGGAGACTTCAGCAAGCGGAGGAACAGGTAGGCCTTCCTGGGATGCTGGTGTGATGCTCTGAGGATAGCACCTTCAGTTGGCTGAAGGCAGGCATCTCTGTTTGTTTTAAACTAGCTAAAATTGGTGTCCTGATTTCTTTTGTGGGCTGACAGAGCTGATCTCCTTCACATAAAGATGTAGTATCGTCTCCTAATAGATGTAGTTAGCGCTCATCTCGAGGGTGTTTTTTGTGTAAAACTGATGAAAGATTCAAACAAATGCAAACATTCCCTGTAAATACTTTGAAATGATTAGGACTGGAAGCGCAGTGTGCCACAGCCATAAAAAAAACTTTGTAACTCGTGGAGTTCCACTAAGCCCTTTCCTTTTCTCTGCGTAAAGTTTCTGGCTAAGCCTGTGTCAGCACAGAGTGAAATACAGATTGGATTCAGTGCTTATGCTCTTATAAAAAAGAAGGAAAAAATCTCGACCTTTTAGAATTCTCCATTCTCAGAGCTGGCAGAATTGAACATCAGGATGAAGAGCAGCTTTCTAATGCTTCTTGTCTTGAAGATGTATTTATTTTAAGAGTGAGGAAAGCCCTTTGAAGAGCTAACCACTTTACTCCAGGGCATGCGCTTATGCTGTCACTTGAGCTTCTCTCAGAATACTGTAGCTATAAGAAGAACCTTTTCTATTTGTATCTGACCAGAAATTTTTGCCTGTAGTTGGGTTGGGTTAGAGGCAGCCTGATACAGAAATAGTGACTTCATCTGTTGGACTGTTGGAATAGTTCACGGTTAGATAGGAAACTGCTAGCGGTTTGAAATAGAGAACAAAAATCCTCTCATGTGTAATTATTTTGGAAACGCAGTTGAATAAAAAGTACAAGAAGCAATTGCAATCTGCGGATAAGCCTTTGAAGTCATTACACGATTTATAGTGCAGAAGTAAATACCACAAGGATCTGTATTTGCTGTTTCCTGAATTGCACTGTTAATAATTAAAGGGTTCTTGAATGTAAAACAACCTCTAAGAGGTAATGAAATAATTCTTTGTTAATTTTAAAAAGCCCCATTCCAGATGAAGCAAGTGAGATCCTTTTTTTTTTTTTTTTTTTTTTTTCCCCACCCTGCAAATTACAACATAAAATAAATGGCTAAAAATCTCTTCTGGTGTAGCATCGTGCTTCATGAGAACTTCACTTTATTGAAGGGCGCCTTAAGGATTTCTCAGCACCAACAGTAACTGTAACATTCTTTATATGGTTTATACCAATAGCCTTACAACAGTATATGATTATGCCGCTATAAAGTCTGAATCAGACAGACTGTAGTGTTTCCACTTCATTCAGAATTAAAGTCCCAGGCTCGTTTTCTGGTGTGACAGGGATGCATCACATCTCAGGACTCTATTCGCAGTCTTTCAGCGTCTTAAAACCTGTTGTAAAAGAAGGACTAGTCTAAGGCTGCAGTTTGACTGGCTCTGTGCTGGGAGAACCTTCTGAAAAGAGAGTCTAGTCTAAAAGACTTTAACTTCACATACTCAATTCCACGATTTTCCTTGCTCTGAATTAACCCAGAAGGCATGTGCTGCTGTGATTGTTTCCTGGTGGGTTTGGGTAGGCAGTATGGCTCCAGCTTTCACAGTGCGTTGCTGGGCTACTGGCCTCCAAGAGGAAACACGGCCAGCAGAATTAACTGATGAGTGCGTCTGCTTTCATGGTGTGCCTTGACATGAAGGTCTTATATATGATCATTGCGTAGCATCAAGTGAAAGCTTGAACTTGAAATGTTACTGATCTGAAAACAACCAGTGGTTTCTTTTCTGGTCCTATAGCACAGTGGCTTTACTCCCCTGCTGCCACCCTTGGCTGTAGACCACAATATAATGAATTGAAGCCTGTGAACAGCGGGCTTGTTTTGCTCAGGCTGCCATTCACACACTCCACAGAACACAGGTGGAAAACGTGTGCTGTAAATAAGCTGTACAGATCACTACTGTGCTGCGTGGCTGAAGGTTTTCTAACTTAACAAAAGCCTTAATTTAATAAAAGGTGCATAGGGAGCACTTTGGTGCGTTTGCCATGTTTCTGTGTGTGGTTGGGTGGTCTTCCCTTTGCATTGCACGACTTTGCAGGTGTGGTATTGTGGAGATAAGTGAGGCACTTACGGTATTAAAATGTGCCATTTAGTTTTCTTCCCTAAAAATACCTTAAAATCAGTTCTGCACTTAGCTGTTGGTAGAAGGGATAGCTACATGCTGCTTATCCCCAGAGATGGACTTGGTCAAAGTAATGGGGCTGGCAGTCCTGACTGTTCCTATCCACAAGTAATGTAAGGGCACCTTCTCCTTACTGGACAGTGTATGCAGTGCGTATTATTTCTGTTACCTGCCAGCTTAAAAGCTAGATATTAAAAAATATATATACATAAACATTAAAACATAAGTTGTAGAGAAGTGGAGGATTGAAGGGACTTTCGAGTTCACCTTTTCCTTCTTTCATACTTGAAATAAGGATTATCTTTGTCTAGCCCAACTCTGACAGTGATTCGTCTGCGTTTTATGCTCAGGAGTATCTAACCTGTTATGAAATCCCTAGAGGGGATTTCATAACATCCCCATTATTCTAGTATTTGACTACTTAATATGAAAAGTCCTTTCTTAATGCAAAGGTATGACTTTTTCTTTTCCTATCCTATGCAAAAGAAAATACTGTAGGTATGAAAACAGTTTTCTATGAGCAGCCTATGGATTTGTAAATCAATCAAAGACATCAGTATTGTACTGGTAATACTCAGATTGTGTAATTTTGGCCTGCTTTTGTTCCTAAATGTTTGTCACAATCTAATTTTCTTTTAATTATTCAGTTTCCCTGATAGCATTTACAACAATAGCTTTCCTGACTGTCATGGAATTTATGGTGTATCGGGACACGTGGATGAAGTACGAATATGAAGTAGACAAGGATTTTACTAGGTAATTTTTATTCATTATAATTTTAAAAGTGAAGTTGTCTGCCTTTCAGGAAAGAATAGATGTGAGATATTCTTGTGACTTGCAAGCAATTTATGGTTGAAATACTGAAAATACTGGTTGAAAAGTGAAATACTAAGGGGGGGTAATTTATCTTCTGTTGATCAACTTGTGGCTTTTTTCCTGGAATCTGCGAAGAAGAGAAACTGAGATTACTGCAATGAAGAAGTCAAAATAGTGTGGGTGTGGTGGTGAAGGGGACCTGCGAGGATCCATTTGCTAATGATTCAGAGGACACTAATATGTAGCTCCCCATCAGCTACGTAAGCCCACCAAGGCTGCATGATGGTAGTTTTTACAGTTGGTATATTGCCATTATACTTCATGCTGCTGGAGGTGAAACTTCAGCACTCAGAACTGGGTTATCTAGAGGTTGCTTCTGATCTTGTCTGTTGTTATGGTTCCGAAGATCATTGAGGCTACGTTTGCAGTTGATTTCATGTGCTCCTCAGGATTGCGTTTGCCTTTCTTCCCAAGGTGATGCCAGGTACCCTTGATTCTGTGTGAAGTTAGAGATCTCATATACTGAGCACCTCTAAATGTCACACGCCTGGAATTGAAATAACTTTAAAAGCTGTTTGACTTGACTTGGTTGCTGTGGTAACAAGCTAAATATGTGTATATTAATTGGATGTCTTGTACGTCAGAAATACCAAAGGGCGCTGTAATAAAAAGAATAAAAAATGGGAGAAACGTAAGGGAGAAGCATCAAAATCAAGTATTTTTTCCTTAGAGAAAATCCGTTCAGACAGACAGGAGTTTCACACTTAGGTCTTTCTAAAACAGGCTCCTTCCCTGGTGAAGTTACTGCAGAAGGGAAGGAAAGTCCAGTGCTTAAACTATTAAGAGACTTGGGAGACTTTCTGCTGCAGACTTTGCAGTTAGATCGTGCAGGCTTATCACTAAGCCTGTGGTTCTGTGACAATTTAAACCGCTGTAAATTGGTATCACTGTATTTGCTCAGCTTCCGACCGTGCCTGATCCTGAGCTGAGCCAACGTTGAATCACTTATGTATGTGATTTACCTGTGGTTAGTTGAGTTCCCAGAAATAGATCCCTAGAGATGATAGAACCCTATGACTGTAGGGAGAGTTGTTATCTCTTAAGTTATGAACAGTGCTCAGTGCTTTAATAATGGAAACTGTATTGGTTCACCCAAATTTCAAATGGTTTATATTTGTTGGTGTGAATTTTGTCATTGGACTGTCTTTCTGCAAGTAATCTGCAAAGTTTAGTAATATTTCTCTTGATACTTGAACTCACTGTTAATTGTTACTTTTTTTTGCCTTTTTTTCCAGTAAGCTAAGAATCAATATTGATATTACAGTTGCCATGAGGTGTCAGTGTAAGTATCCAACGGTGAAAGGTTAAAAGCATTGTGAGGACTCTTTAGTGTGTGCTTTTGCTTGCAGTATGGCTGGATATTGTTCAAAGTATTTATTTTAACGCTGGGATTTATTCTGTTCTTGATGGCATGTAGTGTACTGATATGACTCATTGAAAGAATTGGTATGAGATAAGAAAAAAGCATTTATGCTGTGTCATTCACATCTGGCAGAACTTTGGTTTGTCTTTCAGAAAGAAAATGGTTTGTTGTTCCAGTCTGTCTGTAGCCGGAATATTCTAAAAGTTGATTGTGAGACACAACTTAGCAGCAGGCATTTATCACAGTCATGAACTTTGCAAATATTAACCTGGCCTAATGTTGAACAATACTGGAACCACTAGGTTATAACATGAATGCCTTCCCATTTAAAAGCAGTGCTTGCTGTTCTTTTGACAACAGTTAGGTAAAGAACCATTAGTTCTATGCAGTGATCTTAATTGTCCTGGACTGAGGGAGTACTGCTTCTACCAGGAACGCAAGCCAAATCTTCAAATCTTTTTTTTTTTTTTTTTTGACTAGTGTAATCATATGGTACTTACGTTTATTTCATGAATATTAATTCAGAAGTCATACCTCCTCTGGAAACTTGTTTTTTAAAACATTTTCTAGTTAGCATCAGAAGTTGGAAAATTCTGAAATCACAAGGTTTTTTGTTTTGTTCAAATTTGATAAGCAAAACTATCCTATGCTTTGGCTAGTCTTGGTTTGGATTCCGTGCTTGTGAAACAACAACAACAAAAATGCTCACTTGCACATAACAGATCCTAGAAAGCTTGTATATGTTTGGTGCATCCAATATCTACGAAGGTGTTACATTGGGGGGAAATACCACAAAGAAACTTCACACTTCTGGTCACAGTGCATCAGTTCATGATATTTTGAGGTTTAATAGGTTGAACACACACACACCCCACCCCATAGTAATCTACTTCTTGACAGCTTTGCTTCTCTTTTGGTTTGGACTTTGTTAACAAGAAATGCAGAGTTGGGTTGTCCTACCCCTCTCCCATTCTTCTCCACAGTAACTTACACTGAAGGTTTATCACAGTGCTGTGAAACTTCATCCTACCTTGAACGTTTTTTTTTGTTTATGATCATCTATATGCCTCAATATTTTTCTCCCTTTTTAAACCAGATGTGGGGGCCGATGTTCTGGACTTAGCAGAAACAATGGTTGCCTCTGCAGATGGCCTCATCTATGAACCAGTAAGTGTATTCTGTCATGCTGGGTTGGCTTGCAGTCTTGTACCTCTTTTTTTTTTTTTTACCACAGCTGGGCTGCATAGAGCCTCCCCAAGTATTGTCTGATCTTGGAGTGAGGTCTGCAGTGCTCACTGCAGGAATCACCTAAGGAAGTAGGCTAACACTGCGATTTCTGTTTGCTCACTCTCTGCAAATAACAAGATTCAAACACAGCAGACACCCCAAGTCAGTGCTACTTAACAAGCTACAGATTCCTACAGCTAGTTATTTTTACATTCTTAAATTCTTGGGATAAATGCCAATATCTGATGTGGAAGGAAACTGTCAGAGCTCTAAAAAGAATTGATCTAACTGCTTCTTAACTAGAAGAATATTGTGATCCTAAGAAAGTGAAAAGTCACCATGATATCCTTATAGTATGGAATGGCAAGATCAATTTAAAAAGATCCTTTTAATTTCTGTATTGCAAACCAAAAGTGCTGGAAATGTGTAAGCCTATGCTCCTGAAGTGGACTTGCATAATGTGATAACCTTTGAAGTAATTACATTGTATATAAGTAATTTATCACTTACAGAAAACTGAACTGCCAGATTGAAGTAGGGGAAGTCTGGTGGTTTGTCTTACATCCTCAGTGAGGAATGACCTTAGAAATAAGCTGCACCTGAACCCTTGTCTTCCAGTGATTGCTTCTCTGCTCATTTCATTGCTTTTTTCATCAAAATCGTGCATGTCAATTGTATCACTTAGAATTAAATTGCTGCTTATTGCTTCTAGCTTGTATTAGTCAAAGGTTAGAAGGGCAGGGACTGCTATCTCAAGTTAGTGGAGCTTTAGGAAAAGATTCTGAAGTTAGAAATGAAAGCAAGTGAATAATTTTGGGGGGGGGGGGAGGAGGTGTTGAGGATTTAAAATGCAAAATCCTTTCATAAACTCCAGTATGGGGTACCAAATGGGAGCTTGTTTGTAGCCTCTCAGAACTTCCCACCCCACCAGGTCTCTTCTAGGTTTTGGGGAGGGGACCGGTGCTTTCTGGATGTTTTATTAGGTGTGTTACTTCTGTTTCAGGTAGTATTTGAACTCAGCCCACAACAAAAAGAATGGCAAAGGTAACTCTGAAGTACTGAGATGCATGCTTGTGTTACTTGTAGTGGAAGCAACCTTGAGGTATACCTGAGTCACGTAACAGAGCCATGTCTTGGGTCTGACAGCTCCTGCTTGTCATTTGAGTGCAAACCTATGAGAAAAAATTTACTTTGCTTTTCTCATCATTTGTGATCTTCACTGTGTCAAAATTTTCCCTATTTTCAATGAAATGCTGTCATTTCAGGCATTTGTAATGGATTTACTATAAGCATACTTAGGGTTTTGTTTAATTTTATATGATAATGTATGCAACGTTATATTTCTTTATATAACTGTTAGTTTGCTGTCATTAGAAGAAATACGAATTGATGCCAGAGTAGCTCATCTTCTGTTGACAGATGTGTTACTAATTGAGCTATACTATTCCAAAAGATGAGATATCTGAAAAAAAGGGGAGGGGGAACATTCTTTGTACTGTTTTACACAAGGCTGGGCATATAATGCACAACGTGCTTTTATGTGAGGCCTGCAGACTGCTCTAGTAGTTGACTTTGATAAGAATTCCTCCCCTGGGCTTGGACTGGTTTGTGGAATTGGGTCATGCTGTTGCAAGACAAGATAAGTACATAGACTCACTCAGCCTACATTACCAACAAACACTCAGTAGCACAGGTTTTAATTGGGGCTTCGGATGTGTGACACAGACAGCTTGACATCTGAATGTCAAAGCGGAGCCATAATAACAGATTGCACATTCAGGCAAAGCAAACGAATTTGAATCTTTTGTGTATGGCAGTTGACACAGTGTTTATCACTGAAATTGGAATAGCTTGGTTATGTGTGATCATTATGCTGATAACTGTGCAAAAAAAAAAGAGCTTATTTGTGAGTCTGTCTAGCTTTGGTATTTTCATAATGCACTGCTATTAACAGCAGAACTTAAGCTATATTTACTTTTATTTTTTTGATTGTATGAAATGTGATTGTCAATATTTAATACAGTGCTTGGATGCTGACATGTCTTTGCTAAGACTGCAAGACTTCGGAAAGTCTTGCTAACTTTTCTATATATAACCTGCAATTGAAGCTGATAATTGTGAATTTATTTTCTGTTTCTATATTGCATGCTTTCACACTTGTCTGTATAACCTTTAGGATGCTGCAGCTAATTCAGAGTAGGCTGCAGGAAGAACACTCTCTTCAAGATGTGATATTCAAAAGTGCTTTTAAAAGTGCTTCTACAGCATTGCCACCGCGGTAAGAAAAAGTTGGGGTGTTGCTCCCCCAGCCCCCTTTAATTACACTTCATTTTTTGTAGGCTTATTATTTTTTCTTGAAGATAAGTTTGGAAGAAACGAAGGCGTTAGGGCTTTTAATTGCATTTTAAAATAGTGTATTTGATGCTTGTTTTGGAGGGCTGTAGTTTTATGAAAATCTCTGGGTCTTCCAACGTGGAAAAGGCTTACAGGCTTTGGTGTGTGTGTGTAAATGTAAAAAATATGTACATACATGTGTTTACACACACACACATGATACAGACAGCATTATACAGTACAGTATAGTACAGCGTGGGAAGGGGAGTATTACATAGTACAGTGTGGGAAGGGGAAGGCTTTGTAAAAAAAAAAAAAAAAGTTGAGAGCTCTCGTTGCTACAGTGTTAAGTGACTCACGTTTTGCTCTGTTCATTGTAGGAAGAAAACTTTCAGAATAATCTGTATCTGGTAGAAATAATTGAAAAAAAAAAATCACAGGGCAGCAAGATATATGTAAGGTCTTGGAATGTTTACTGTTCAGTTGTTCAAGTGTTGTACATTAGCTTTGTAGGCCACATCTCTGAATATAAGTATAAACAGAAGCTTATTGGTTTCCTCAGGCTGAGCTTTATTAATTTATCTCCCTTCTACCATCCCCAATATAGCTCCAGGAGTATATGATAAGGAGAGGTAGATGATAGTGCTTTATCTTTATGCCAGGAAAAAGAAAATCTAACTCTACTACTGTTACTTCTGTTAACAAATATTCTCAAGTACTCTTTATGTTGGTTTTGTTTAAACAGGGAAGATAATTCATTACAGTCTCCAGATGCATGCAGAATTCATGGCCATCTGTATGTCAATAAAGTGGCAGGGAATTTTCACATAACTGTGGGCAAGTATGTTCTGTTCAGTCTCTGAAAATAAAAAAAAAAAGACTTCTACATTGTGTGTAGTACGTGCATGTACGTTTGTGTATGCTCTTAAAATAGTTACTTTTTTCATTAACTGTGACATACACATGCATTTTCCATATGGTGTATTTCCTGGAGCAGTTAAAACAAATTTCTTATAAGCTATTAAAATAAGTTTGCAATTTCTTTCTTGCGTTCAGTGTAGTGGTTATGAATTCCAATGACTTAGAGGATGGAAACTCTTGAAAATAGGCCCTCTGTAAATATATGATACGGAATGGATTGCTTCTACTGGCTTTCCATCTCTGGGCCTGTCTGGACTTTTCAAAGCTGAGATGTAGTAACAGAACCATAGTGAGGGAGCTGAATTCCCATTCATCTTGATTTGAAGAGACACTTCCTAATCTGCTTCTGTAGTGGTATTAGCTTATGTACATCTCATGCGAATTTGTGTTACGTTTTTTTGTGCTCTCCAACTGTGCTGTCCTCACTTCCCTGTCATCACTTTCAGCAGAGACCTTAACACACAGTCCGTACTCTATTGTATCCACGTGTAATTCCAACTGCTGCCTTTGTGTGGATGTTTCTCCAGGTGTCTCTTCCGTATGGTCTTGAACCACCTCTCTGACTTGTACCTAGATGGCTTCTTAAGCCCTTTTCAAAACCAGTTGCTTTGGCCTTTCACATGGACTATCTTAACTTCTCTCTTCCTGTCTCCAGTTTTTAAACCCAGAATAATCTTTTGCTTTCCCTTGCTTCCTTTTGCTCATCATTACATTCTATTGCTGTTAAGTCTGCTCCTCTTCTGCTACTTTTTTTTTTTTTAAATTGCTTTCTTCCCTAGCCTGCTTCATACCTCATTGTTCAGAGTCACCACCTGGTTAGTTGTTATAGTCCTCATGTATGAATAAATGAAAAGACATTCTCTCCCTATATAGTATTGAAATAGAGAGGGAGAGGAAATTTTTCTGCATAATCCTGTTTAGGAGAACTGTGTGTGTGGCTTAATCGAACAAGTTTTCCATAAAACGTATCTTACTTTCTTTAGGGCAATACCACACCCTCGAGGCCATGCACACTTGGCAGCCCTTGTAAGCCATGAGTGTAAGTCCTTTGATATCTCCTTATGAACCAGTATTGTTTCTTTCAGACTGCTGTCATCTGTTTTAGATGTTAACATAGCTTGTTGCTGCAGAGATCGTCTAGCTGGGCAACTGCATTGCAGAAGAGAGTGCAGAATATTCTTTTCAGTGTTGTAACTCAGTAGGGATTTCACCTTAACACTATTAGTGTTACCTATAGGTAACACTAGTAGTGTTGCTTCTATACCTAAAGGTAATGCTAATAAGTTGCTTCTATAGTAATGATAACATAATGGTAACTCAGGAATCTTGGATTAAAGATTAAATTCTTGCATTTCAGTCCAAAGTACCAATTTCCTGCAAAATCTGTTTTTCAAAAGGTTAAAAATGTTTGACCTCTGTCCCTAGACCCTTCATTTTTTAGGTTATGAGTCTGGGTGCTAAATGTGTATTGTTGCAACACTTACTGACAGGCAAGGGTGACTTACTTTGAAAAATTAACTTGATATTTAATTGGTTTAAATCTCCATGTCTGCCTGTGAATGTACATTAGCGCAGGTGTTTAATATTGTGAAGCTCAGATATCTGCAAAATCAGGCAATGTAATAACTTGACAGGTGCCTTATGTTTCCTCTGTACATTAAATTTATGAAATTTTAGTCTTTTTAATACTGTTATGCGCAACAACCTGAATTGTAGAACTTCAGTATTTGATGAACAAGAAGTTTCCTGTCATGAAGTTTTGACTCTTTCCAGCTTCTAGGGTGGTTCAAATACAGATGTAATTTGTTTTAGAATTTCTTTTGCACAGAAACTGAATTTCTTTCAAAATAATTTGAATTGTATTTGAGATATGTATGTGGATTTATTACAATTACAAGCACAAATGCAATGAAATGCACACTAATGTTCTAAGTTTTCTAATTATATGTTCTCCAATGTGTGTTTTTTTTCCTCTGAGAAAAGTACAGAAGCTCATAGTTCAAAAATGTTGTTTCATTTTTCTGTATTGTTTTTCAGCCTACAACTTCTCACACAGAATAGATCATCTGTCATTTGGAGAGCTTATTCCAGGAATTATCAATCCCTTGGATGGAACAGAAAAAATAGCATCAGATCGTAAGTGTTGTGTGTTCAAAAAAAGCATCTTGTTTTGTATATTCTTCCAATAATTACATGTAAAACATTATCACATTTCATGATTTGTGTGACTTAAAATAATATGCTTTATTACATTTGATAGTGAACATTGCACTGTTTGATTACTGACATGGCATCTTAGACATCTTCTTTTTAAGATCGGTACTGTTGGACCTCAGTGTTTTGCTGAAGATGTTTTGCAGTTTAGTCCAGGCTTGTATTGAAGTTACTGTATGCCTGCACTAGTTGTAAAGAGTTTTGCAACTGTGTGCTACAGAGGAGGGTCTGTAAAACTCTTTTGGTTTAAAAATAATAATAAAAAAAAAGCAATAAAACAACAACAAAAAAAGATCGAAACCAAACAAAATCCCTAAACCTACCTCCACGACACACACAGACACACACAAAGTAAAATATCTGGCATCAGGAGTCTTAGTATATTGCTGTTTTCTCATGTATAAAAAAAAAAAGTAGTAACCTACTTTACAGAGATAACTGTCTCATCTTCTGACTTCTCCTATTCCCCATGCAAGGGATCCCCAGGATCTGCTAAAGCTGCTGTTGCTTCAAAGTCAGCCCTTGGTGCATTGGCTGTTCCAGCCAGAATGATTTTGTGTAATTGAAATAAATTGCTTCAATTTATCAATGTTTGTTCTCTAAGAAAATTGAATGAAGACAGAGCAATCATAAATGCATAAGCCTACTGATTGCTTTAGAAGAAGTCTCTAGAAGACTCTCTAATCAGGAGAGGAAACTATAACGAGTTTAGAAGGGATTCTGGCTTTACATAGATGATTAAATGCCTAAAATCTATTCAAACCATTGTCAAGTCAAGATAGATATGCCTGTGGCAGTTTGTATCATGTAAAATGTGACTGTGAAACTCATTCTACTGCCCTGGGAAACTGTGCATTTCATTTACAGATCTGAGTGGCTTGACTTTAATGAATCTTTTTGTTACATAGGTAAAATGTGAATTTCTGAGTACAAATCTGATGTAGGCTTTGTCCCTTGTAAACTTTGTTCACATAGATTGTGCTGAAGTGGTCTGGGCAGTTCTGGTATCCCTTGAAGAACGTCCCTGCTGCAAATGGTGTAGTTGGTTAACTGTCTTAAACTGTTTTTGTTTGACTTCTTTATGACTGTGTCTCAGATAATCTTTTTACTCCGTACTTAACTGAACAGTGAGATTTGTTTTCTTCCAGACAACCAGATGTTCCAGTATTTTATCACAGTTGTGCCAACCAAACTTCATACATACAAAATTTCAGCAGAAACTCATCAATTTTCAGTGACAGAAAGGGTAAGTGGAAATAAGAGAGAACCCTGCAGGGGAAAATCTAGCAGTGATTGGTCTTAAAAGCTCAAATGTGAGAACTGAGGCTTAGTTTTTGAAAACTCCTCTAGTACAAATGTAGCCTATACAATTTTCCAGTGCACTGGATTTATCCACTAAATAATAGTGCACTATTATTTA
Organism: Aythya marila; assembly: GCF_965140915.1. NCBI lineage: Eukaryota > Metazoa > Chordata > Aves > Anseriformes > Anatidae > Aythya > Aythya marila. The sequence goes on along the minus strand of NC_139042.1, from coordinate 192,201,862 downwards.
TACTGTGATTCTGATGTTCAAATGCATATGCTTGCTGATGCATGGTAACTTCTTGCATTAATATTTTGCATCTCTAAAATTTGTCTGTGGAGGAAATAGGATGAAAATTGCATGTCAGGATGTCATGAACTTGTTTGTGGAGTGTTAGAAATGGAAGCAATGTGTATGAAACAAAACACAGCATTTCTGTCTCTCAGCTGTCTTGTTTAGCCTTTGTTGAACCACTGACTTTAATTATTCTTCAGACTGGAGAGCTTCCAGTTCTTCTGAGCTTGGAGAAACTTGTAGTGATGAATCTGTAAAGGAAGTAATTACTGCAGTATGGTGCATGAGCAGATCATAAGATACCAATTTAAAAGACTTCTGTAAAAGGCCATGCATGTACCAGCTACGTGTCTCATCATTTCCAGGCTCTGAACTACATTTTGATCTTTTATTCACAAGCCAAGAAAAAAAAATATATTTGTGAAAAAGCTGAATTAAAACCAGCAGCTAAAGCGAAGGTTGTGGAGGAAGCCTTGGGTTAAAAGGAAGTTCAGAGATTCGGATGGCAGTTTTTTTCAGTAGGAAGGTTGCCACACTTTCAAGTTGGGAGGGAGAAAAACTTGTCAATAGAGGAGGCGAAGTGGCATTATGTACTTGCTCAGTCTCTCTCAGGAGGTAGTCCTGTTGCTTGTACAGTTTGCTTGTGTTTACCTTTGGAAACCAACTCCCCAGCAGATGAGCTATTAACAAAAAGCTGTTCAGAGCAGTTATTCACTGGACAAATCAACACATTTATTGCATAAGAGTAGGCACGTGTGCAGACCCAGAGAAAGGTGGCCAGCTAGCCATGGCTAAAATGTGAACGCAGCAAGAAGCCAGTGGTGAGCATCATAGGAAGCAGAGCAAGCACACAATGAGCAAAAAAAAAAAAAAAAAAGTGTTGGTCTAATTTAAGTAAAGCTTCTGAATTTTTATGGTATATTCAAGCTTAGGATCTTCCCTGATGCTTTCTAAGAACCAGCACTTAAATCCTCTGTGGCACGTAAATCCAGAGATGTGCTTCAAAGGAAGAAGGATGAAGCCTAACAAGTTGTAGATGCTGTTTGCAGATTTGCATGTACCTCTAGAGATAACTTCAATAGCTCAGGCTGTTCAACAACATAAATGTTTTCCTGAAGTTCTCATCCTGAGTTAAGTGGTTAACAGCAGTGCATAAAGAGCTGGGGCACTGCGTTACGCCACTGCATGCTCCTGATTTCACAGCCTAGACCAGGACTGCGACCCTCATCTCTCTGATGAAGTAGTTTTGTCATCACATCTATTCAGATAGTTTTCCTTGTGACTAATAAGGTGCAACTAACTTGGGTTTCTCTCCGATCTCTCAGGAAAGAGTAATTAACCACGCAGCTGGCAGCCACGGGGTGTCAGGAATATTCATGAAATACGATATCAGTTCACTTATGGTGACAGTGACAGAAGAGCACATGCCTTTTTGGCAGTTCTTAGTACGTCTCTGTGGCATTATTGGGGGAATTTTTTCAACTACAGGTAACTGTCAGTACTCTCCCTTTTTCTTACACCCTATTAGATCCTTTTTTATAGGTTACTGTGAGTATGTTTTGGATAAATAACAGGGAGTCCAGAAATATGCAATAAAAGCTACTCCTTGTCAGTGTTCCAGAATGCTTTGTCTGGAGGGGGCTGCTGTTTTCTTCTGATGTTCTGTGTATTTTCTGTAGCTGGATTCTTGTGCTAAATCAGTGCCAAAAATTGAGATAACATTTCCATCTGAAGTCGCTGGGAGGATTTTCCTTATGCAACTTATCAACGTACTGCAGGATTTGGTCTTCAGAGGAAATAAACCAAGTCAGAGGGCACAATTCGCTTTGTTAGTCACAACATAACTTGTAACCAAGGTGCCCTGTTATTTGTTCTCTAGCTTTCACTTGAAGAGGGTGTTGTAAAAGAGCTGTCTTTCAAAGTAGTTTTTTTTCTTGGAGTGTATTTTCACCTGTTAAAGCCAGGCAGGGGTATTAAATTTGTTTGGATAGCCTTGTTTTTGTTTTTATTGATGCATTTCAGAATGCAAGAACTTTGTTTCCTTCCTTGATGTTTCCACTTTTATTTTGGTAGTTCTTTTCTTAGCATTTCACATACTGGTCTATTGCACTGCACTGTATCTAGGTATTGTAGAGCTTTGCTGTAATATTGCCATAAGTACTTCAGTCTTACTTCTTGTGACGATTTAAATCTTGTTTGACGTTGCAGGAATTTTACACGGTTTTGGAAGATTTGTAGCAGAAGTTATTTTTTGCCGGTTCAGACTGGGCTCTTACAAATCTACGGCGGTAAGAAAAACTACTTGATAGGTATTAAATAAGTATCCAGTGCTACTGCTGGTCAGCCTGTGGGCTACTGTTACGCAGTGTGGAAGAACTGAGCAGTCTTTTACGTTGGACATTAGTAGTGATGTTCCTCTCGAAACGACTTGATTCCATTTTAATTGTATTTTTTCCATGTAGCCTGTAGGGAGCCTTGTCTTCAAATTTTGTTCAAGTTTGCCAGCTGGTAAAGTTACGTGAGTGGGAGGAGAATAAAGGGAGGTAAATAGGCTCGTAGAATAAAAATTGTACAACTTTTGGAGAAGAAATGTGGTTTTGGGGTGGCAGTGGGGGATTAATGTTCCCAGACAAGCCGCTAATCATGTTTGGTTTTCGTTTAACTAGGTCCCACTTCCCGATGGCCACACAAGCAACCACTTACCTCTAAGTACAGACAATAACACGCATTAGCGCCTCCTGAGAGAATTTTCTTTCGTCCTGCCTGATACAGAAGACTTTTTTTTATAATAAAGAAAACATTGTGCAATATGCAGAGACAGTACTGATGGGCGGCAGAAAAAAATGAAGCCTCTACAAAAAAAAAAAAAGCAAACAACAAAACCAACAAAATTTCTGTAACTTCTTGTCTTTTTAAGCACGTATGGAGTCATAGGAAGGTCTGGGAGTGGTGCCGTGGACCAGCTGGGGATTAAAGGAGTGTTCCTGCCAGTACAGTATTCATGGTCGAGCTGAATGTCTTTGTGATGACTGCCATCAGCCACTGGAGTGTCTGCTCAGGGCCTTGATTCTGTGCCGGGGAAGGCTAGCAGGCTCCGGGGAAGACAGAGACCACGTGGGATGTGTGGAAGAGCCGGGCAGTAGGCAAAGATGGACAGTAGCAAAGCTGTTTTTTTCTTCTAGGGCTCTGGGTTTTCTTGTTCTTCTTCGATGGCTGAGGGTGGGGGCTGAGATGCCATTCTTACAGGCTGGGAGTGATTTTGGGAAGTCCTGCTTGAGAGAGAACTCAGGGAGTAAGATGGAGCCCAAGCCATAACGTTGGTTGTATCCGCTGCCTTTGCGGTCTCCCCGTTCCTTAACGCAGAGCAGGTTTGTGCCTCTGTGTTCTCACACGACCGCTTAGCCAGCAGTGACAATATTGCTCCTGGTGCTTAGTGGGATGTTCTCGAGGCCTCTGAGAATGGGTTCCTGTGTGCCTGGTGCTGGTTTTTGAGGTGGAATCAGAAACCTTTTAAATAAGGTTTCTGAACATAGTCTTGGCTCCCTAGCAAAAGATCGGGAAAACTCTTCATACACCCCTTTCTTAAATAAAGAAGTTGCTTTGATACAATCTTCATTGTACCCCTGCTGCTAGCATGTAAGGAAAAAGAGCAAGAGCAAGAAACTGCCTTGCTTTGGTTCACTTAAATACTGCAAAAACACAGGATTCAGGCCAGCTGGCCAGGCTGCTAGTCCAGACAGGGAGCAGTGGAGGTAGTCCCCAAATTAGGCCCAACTTTGAGGAATCTGAACCATTTAGCTGTGGAAAAATGATGAGAAGTGATGACGTGGAGTTAATCCTGGTTGTTCATGAAGGTTTTTGTAAAATAAATGAAAAGAGCAATATCAGTTTTATATTGTAAATACGCCACTGAGAGTGAATGTTGTTAATGGAGACGGTGCTTGGAGAAACTGAAGAACACCCGCTTACTGCTGAGCTACTGGCACACACCTGTGGTTAAACAGTTACTCCACCAGGGTGAAAAGTGGTATCAGTGTGATTCCTTCTCAGCAAAGTTGGTTTAATAATGCGTTAGGAGATGATGCTGATCCTGGCCTTATTCACCATATTGGATATTAACAAAAAAAAAAAAAAAAAAAGAGGACCGACTATGGAAAATAAAAATCTCTGGTGTTGTCAGATTTTTGCTGACTTCTGTTAGCGTAATTTACTGGACACTTGGGTATTGGTGATGAGCACAGTACAAATAATTTAGCTGATTTGCTATGCAAAGCAAAGGGCTTCTGAAATTGAGAAATTACACGAAATGCTAAAATAAAATGCGGGACATGAGGAAAGACCTTTGTCCAGTTTCCCTCTTGAGAAAGACAGGAGGGCAGGTCCTTGGGGTTGGCAGCCAAGTTTGGTCTTTTTATATTTTGTGAGTTTATGGTTTTCACTTTTTTTTTTTTTTTTTTAACACTAATTAAAACTCCAGCAACTTGAGAAACAAAATCTCGTTCTTAGTGAGCAAGAAGGTCAGAAGCTGTAAGTTCTGGGTTCCCGAATCTCTTTGGCATTTCCCTCCGAGGCTTTTTGCCTACTTCCCAGGCTGGTTCTGCTCTGGGCTCTGTCCTAACACTCATTTCTCAGCTGTGTGGAACAGACGGCACCGGCGGAGGTTTTGATCTCAGTTGACTCTGTATCAGAATGTAAATGTTATTTTCTATTCTCACATAAAACAGCCAAGTGGCTTGGTGTGTCTTAAATCCTCGTGTGGCGTATTTGTGGTGTTCTGTCTAGAGCAGAGCTCGCGTGACAGCTGGCTGCTAGCGGGAGAGGATTTGGGGTTGACTTCCAGGGCTGAGGCACTGTGTTGCAGGCTGAGTGCAGGATCAGCTCAACTTCGCTGTTTGGTGCTGTTTGCCATCACCCTGCAGAGGGTTTGGTCGTTACAGCTGGTGCCACACATTTTAATTACCTTAGCCAGGATGTGCAAGGGGGTTCCCGAGAAAACAGTTCGTTGAAATGATTTTTTTTGGTTGTGTTTATCTATGTTGTGGGCAAACAGTGAGTGGAATATGGAAAGAAAGGAAAGGAATGGGCTTCCCAAGGGAAATAAAATCCTGATGGTGGTGTGTGTGGGGTAGTAAGTTAATATGATCATTTTCTGGGTGAGGAACAATGATCAAAAAGAGAAAGTGGGGAAGCAATGTGAGCAGGTATTTCTCAAGTAACCTGTTGGTTTTAGGGCTCAAGATAAAACAACAAGCTTATTTTTTTTTTTTTTTAAATCAAGAGAGAAGAGTACCTTCAGGTCCCATCACCTTGCACAGATTGGCACAGCATTGAAAAATCACTATAAAATCTCTAATTTGGGATGTCACACTTCACTATTGTGCTTCTTGATACATTTCACAAAAAGACTTCAAAGAAAGGCAGAAGGTGAGGATGTAGCGTGCCCTGTTACCTGCAGGAGCTCAGTCTGGGGGCCTGTTTGCTTTATGGTACAGCGCTGGGAAGCAGATGTGTGAAGGGGCAGGGGGAGGCCCACAAAACATGCAGGGAGCTGTTTTTTAAACATTACAATCCACGATTGAGAGTTCTTTGGGGAGGGAGGATTGATTGTGAGCTGATACAGGGAGTAAATTCGTGAAATCGTGGTAAGAGCACATCACTCGGCTCGTGGATGTGTTCCCCGCATCGTGGGAGCACAAGAGGAGCAGGATGTGTGCAGGTAGGTGATGTGACAGGGAACCCACAGAGGTTCCTGCGACAGCCTCCTGCTGCCTGTTGTGGCTACAGCTGGAGCACTGGGTGTTGATCCATCATTCTCACCACCTTCTGTGGCGTGCAGCGCCTGTAGCAGGACAGGCGGTGAAATGCGAGTAGAGTGGGTGTGAGAATGGGGAAGGAAACTTCCCTTCCCTGGGCTCCTTCCCTTTGTTTCTGGCTTTCCTGGCAGATGTTTTGGGGCTCTTGCTGGCGTGGAATTGAGGAGGATGAATTCACACTCCGGAGTAGATATGAATAAAGATGAATTCATGCTCAGAAGTAGAAGAGGGATTGTGTTAACCTAAGCAGGAGATTTTCTTAGGAAAAAAAAAAAAACAAGATGATGCTCCCCTTGAAATTCTCATACTAGAAATGGCTGAGTAATTTGAACTCTATATTCAACTCTTCCCATCCCGAAAAGCACCCACCTGGTTTCCTGCAGCATCTCTGCAGCCACTGGCTCTGCCCTGGGTGCCTCCTGTGCCGGGAGGTGGCTCACGGAGATCCCTTTGAGCTCTTCAGGGAGCAATGTGATGAGCTGAGCTCTGAGCAGCCAGCACCGTTGCCTAGGAACTGTCAGAGGCAGACACGCATTGGGGATAAATTTGGCTTTTTTTTTTTTTTTTTTTTTTTTTTTGCGAAGATGTGAAATTTGAAGAGCCTGGTTGAATGCCTGCAAAGACCTTGGCCTCTTTTTAAAAGGTATCGCAGAAGGTGGGAGTATCCGGGCTACATCTGTTACGTGCATCTGTTCTACCTCGTTTTTGTAAAGATGCTTTTCCTACCAGCACTTGGTTCGTGCAAGCCATGTCTGGTGTTTTGGACTTGGTGGTTGTCTCTTGGCTAGAGGAAATGTCCCTGCCTGCATATGCAGCTGGTGTTGAGCTGCTAACGCTTCTCGAAGCCCTACGGGACTCTGCCCGCTGCCTCCTGTGCCCTAGGAGGCTTGGTGCCGCAGGTCAGCATTCTGAGGTGCTTCATGTTTTTCTTCTGCCGTGGCTCGGTGTCCTTTCCTGAGCATTTCTAGTTCCTCCTGGCACAGGAGCAAGGCAGTGTCACCTTTTCCTGTCTTTCCAGATCAGTCTTCTGTGAGTCTGAGGTGCTTTGAGGTGGTAGCACCATTCCTGTCCCTGTACATTTGTCTGCTTTGGTAAGCAGAAGTTTCCCTTTTTGGCCCTTACAAGACAGTTTTGCTAAGGGAGCAAGCTTAGAGCAATGTCTCCACTACTCAGTTTTACCCAGTTTTTACTCAGTTTTACCCTTGAGACCATTTCCTCTCCCCAGCAGCAGGGGGTCCCTCACTGGCAGGGATGGATGCAGCTGTGCTGAATTCAGGGGGTGATGCTGGCTGACCCCAAGTGCGTGGTGTTTTTGTTCTGCCCTCCTAAGGTCTCGACCAAAGTCCTGCTAAGGACAGAAACGAAACGCTGCTGCGTCAGGCCTTCAGCTAAGGCTTAATTACCTGCTCTGGGTGCTTTAACTGTGAAAATCCTGTCCTGGCTGCCCAGTGCAGGGGCACCTTGGGTGCTGGTGCAGGGGCTGGGGAGGAGATGGACCTGGGCACAAAGGGAGGACATCCCAAGTGTCCTTGTGGTGACAAACAGAGTAGAGCAGTGGCATGGGGTGTGCTTCCTTCTTCTGCTGTGTGGCTCAAGCCACAGCTGCTCTCTTACACGTGTTGTCTGCAGCAAAATCTGGTTTTGTGACTTTTTTTCTTTAAATGTAAAGGGAGAGATGCTCAGAGTCTGAGAGCCAGCCATTTGAGGTGTGAAACAGCACGTCTGGCTTGCGTTGAGGATGACCCTCCTGGTATTAGGGGCAAGAGGCAATTGCAAGTGGGTGCCTGGCAGGCTCTGGGTGAGCAGAGGCCCTGGGGGCAGCCATGCTCAGGTCCCCGCTGTCCCAGGAAGAAGCTGTTTCAGCTTTGCTCTGCCAGCACCAGAGGTGTTGTGGGCTGTAGTAACTACCCAGGAGCCTCACCGTGGACAAGGCAAATTGGGCAAGACTGTGCAGATTCCCTGCCTGTGTGCTTATCTCTAGGCTTGGATTTATGGAAGCCAGAGGCTTTCTGAGCTTCCTTCAGGAAGGACCATCCCTGCTTGTCTCCAGGACCAAGGCCACCAGCATCCTGTAAGCAGGTGTCTCCCCCTGTACCCTGATACCCTGTCTGCATCTGCCTTTTCCAAGGGCTCTTCTCAGTGCTGGTGTCACCTAAGAGTGACATTGCTTGCAAAACCACCCACCTTGGGCATCCCTCTTATCTTTTATTTTTTTTCCAGCTTCAGCTATGGGGACTTCAGGCTTCATGATGCTGGACCAGAGAGTTGCACTTCTGAGCCCCTGCAGGGCTCAGGTGTTTGCATCCCCTCCTGGATCTAGCTGTAATATCTGGGAATTGAAAGGGTTTTTTTAATTACTATTATTATTTGCAAGGAAAATGAAGTGTGAATGCTCAGCACATCTAATTATTATGGAGGGGAGGGGGTAAAAAAAATAAGTTTTGATGCATGGAAAATATTTGAGAATTACTGATTACCAAAGCTTAATTATCTGGCTAGCAGTTAGCTATTAAGAACAAGTGTGACCAACTGTGGTAGTTGGGCCTGGCTGTCTCCACCCAGCTGGGGCTGCCGTTGCACCTTTCAAAGTCAGACCTCTTCCAAGTGCTATCAAACTCACTGAACCTTGTGCAACACGTTTTAACAGCTTCCTTTGAGATACACCAGCTGCCTAAACCCAACAGTGTTAGACTAATGCAGAAAGTTGTGGCCGCAGCAGCCCATGGCCATCGGGCAGGAGGGAACATCTCCCTTCAGCTGGCCAGCAGCACCACGAGCAGCTGGAGCTCTGAAGGAAGACCAAGAGCCCTTCTTCCCAGAGAGGTCTGGTCAGGACAAGGTGGAGAAGGGTCAGCCCTGCTCTAGGCATCAAGGTAGAGGGCTTAAAAACGGCAATGTTTGCATTGCTTTATGCAAGTGCTCAGCAGGAAATGCTTACAGTAATATAACAGGTACTGTGTGTAATTAGCTTCCCCAGACATTTGTGTAAGGTTTTGCCCAAGCCCGGCAGGATTTAGGGGTGTTTTCTGGCTTTGGACCCCACTTTTGCTGCTGTCCCGGCCCAGAGGAGAGGCCTGAGGCAGGTGCTGGGAACATATGGGGCTCCCTTCACAAGATGGCCGCCACCTCACACTGCTCATGTGGTGATTGCCTTTTGCAGCCCAGAGCGCTGTCAGCCCCCCAGGGAGGATCATGCAGGGATATCAGGGATTCATCCCTGTCCCCACACCCACAGCACTGTCCTGGGATGGAGGCACGGGTGTGGGATGATGACAGGAGCTACTATTTTTGCTGCCTGTGCCCCCAGCCCATTGCATGGGGGAGAGGTGGCTGGGTTGATGTCCAACATTTACCGCCACCATATGTCTTCCAGGGGCTTCACCACACGAAGCCACCCCAACCCTCTGCTGAGCCTCTGTTACTTGTGCTTCGGCAGGTGCTCTGCAGCTATTATGTATTTACTGTGACTTTTGAAGGTGACAGCGTGAAACCAACTGTTTTCTAAGCCCCTTGGCCTTAGCTCATTTGCTTTAAGGCTTCAGTTGCAAAGCCCGGGAGCGCTGCTCAGCCCCGCTGGGGAGCGGTGAGGGTGAACAGATGCCATCAAGGTGACTGCAGAGATGTCAAGGCAATGAAAAGCAGCAGGACCAAGCATTAATGTACCCAAAGTTCATTTATTTGCAGCTCAGTTGTTCCCTACTATGATCCTGCGTGGGCAGAGCTTGGCGGGAGCTGTCGAAATGAAGGGCAGCAGAAGAGGGGGCGATGCCGGAAGTCTGGGTCACTGCGCTCCTGTCACCATGTTGGGGACCCAGGACCTGTGGGTGAGCCCAAAGCCTGTCCTTCGAGTCCGTGATGTGATGTCCTGCTGCAGGAGGGCAGGCAGGAGCTGTCGCACGCTGCAGCCAGGGCAGTCAAGCTGGGGTATATTGTAATGTTTAATAACTTCCAAAAATATTTCCAGTTTACTGCCCCAGTACAAATAAATGGTAGATACCAGGAGCCATAAATTCATCACAGTGTACTCTGCAGGCAAAAAAAAAAATAAATCATAATTTGATTATTCTTGTAATTCTGTTATTTAATCTAATAGGAACTAGTTTGTGTTAAAGAGTCTGTGCACATACGGGCACTGCTGTCTTCATACTGTAGGTGTACAGTCCATAAATATAGAGAAGAAATTCTTGAAGGGTAATACTGGAAATTTTACTTGCATTTTCTTCTAAATATTTGCTAAACCAAGTTTCACTTTGCTAATACAACAGCAGTTGTTTGTGCTTTTTTCTTAAAAATCATGGATTTAAAAATACAAATATGCGATAAGTATGACTCTCAGATCTCACCTTGCTGTGTCAATGTACTTATAAACAAAATTATTAAAAAGATAGGCACCCATCTAACTAAAAGTGATTTGGTAAGGTCACAAAAGGGCCACAGTGGACAGTCAATAGAGGTGAACTTTTTTTTTTTTACACTTGTTGAAATGACTTGGAGAAGGTTTTATTTAAAAGGCAGAAAATAAGTAGTCTTGAGATTAGTTCATAGTACAGCTGCATAACTAACTCAGACAGAAAAAAACCAAAAACAACAGTTTTCTGAGCAGAAAAATTCATCCTCTTAAGACAAGTAATGGAAGTTGTCTTCAGCTTTTTAATGACTGACAGGCGAGGAAAAAAGTAACAAGGGGAATTGTTTGTAAAATTGTCTAACTGAAGTCTGATAGAAAAATATGAATGTCATCTTTTAGTCACTCACTCACTGAGCCCTTCTCCGTTTCCTAGGCCAATAACTTTTTTTTTTTTTTTTTCCCTTTTCTTGCTGCTTTCTGATGCCTCTTGTATCTGAAGAGTTCATCATAACGTAGATTGTCTCATTAGCTCTGGGTACGTCTGTGTTATGTTCCTGATATGCCGTCTGGCCTCTTGCATCTCTCTAGGGGCAACTGCTCCTGCTGCTTCCCTGAAGTCCCTGTATTCCCATGCACGAAGCATGGGGAATAAACAGGATGAGCTCGAGATCTGTGTACGGTCATGGGGCCACAATCTCATTGTGATCATGGAGATGTGGTGGAACAGCTCTCATGACTAGAACGCTGGCATTGAGCATTGAGGGCTATGGCCTCTTTAGGAAGGCCACTAGCAGCAAGATCCTGGGCACTGGGTCTCATGGGGCACTTTATTTATCCAGACAGCTGTTGGGTTAGCAACTCGGCCAGGCACATGCAGTCCAAGCAGTTCCTACAATACCTTGGAGATAATTTTCTGACACAGGTGGTAGAGCTGGGCACCATTCAAACAGCACTTCTTCCAAGCTTGGGATCGATGCATCCCTAAACGTAGGAAACCGGGGAAGGAGGACAGGAGACCTGCATGGATGAGCAAGGAGCTCATTGACAAGACCAAAAGGAAGAAGGTCTATGAAATGTGGAAAAATTTCACCAAAGGGGAAATTGTGCTTGACCAACCTCGTTGCCTACTATGATGGCATCACCAGCTGGGTAGATGGGAGGAGAGCAGTGGGTGTCATCTACCTTGACTTTAGCAAGGCTTTCGATACTGTTTCCCTCGACATCCTGCTCGCAAAGCTGAGAAAGTGTGGGATAGAGGAGTGGACAGCAAGGTGGGTTGCAAACTGGCTGACTGGCTGAGCTCAGAGGGTGGTGATTGGCGGCACAGAGTTGGACTGCAGACTTGCGGCTAGCAGTGTTCCCTGGGGGGGGTCTGTGCTGGGTCCGGTCTTGTTCAACATCTTCATCGATGACCTTGATGAAGGAATAGTGTCTGCCCTCATCTCTGGAGGTCCCTTCCAACCCCTACTGTTCTGTGATCTTAATGTAAGGGATTAAGCTCAACAAAAGCTGCACACAAAAGCTCCTCCTTGGAAATTCAGTAATGAGAAAGTAAACAATGATATTAACAAAGCAGGGTTTTAATAAAAAGATATGAGTTACATGTCAAAATGATTTACAAATAAACATAATCACATTACATGTATTCTGTCTTTTTAAAAAAGTATTGATTATACAATAATATATATTTTCTGAGTTATAAAATCCCATATAAATAGCAAATTATTCTCAGTATGAAGAATACAAGAATACATTAAACACAAACAAACAAAACCGGGGTACATCTCTGAAAGGAATCCTGAGTACACACAACCATGGGCAGAAAACAGAAGAAGGGAGCAGTGGTTGGATATATATACAAATTCTCCAAAACTGTAGAATTGGAACCAAGAACCTTCTGGTGGCACTAACCCTCGTTCAGCTCCATAGAAATAAACTCAGGAGTGGCTCTGGGTACTGCTTGAGATTTCAGGAGCACTCTATAGATTCTTTTGGTATGACAATAAGAAAATGAGCTCTGTCTTCTGGTGGACAGAAAGAAGGCACTTAGAGCAGGTGAGCGAAGGCTGTAAGCAGCAGCTTGGACTAATAGCCAGGGAACAACGAGATACAGCTCCTGAATGAAGACGTGTGGCAACAAATTCTTGTGGAGTTACAAGAGGTAGCGAACTCTTCCACTCCTCAAGGTTTCACTGCTTACCGCCAAAATAATGATATAAATTAAAACAAGACTAAATCAAAGCAGCACATCGTACTAAGGACTAGCAGTCTGGATGCAGCAGCGTGCTTCTTTCTTCGTGGTACGAGTTGCAGCAGCATTTAGATCAAGAGTTTTCGCTGTCTGTTTTCTCTCGGCTTTTACACCTGTACAACAGACACAGACGACTGGTAATGCTCGGAGCTGTGACTGCATCTTGGAACAGGGCAGACTGCAGCACTGCAAGAGGACTCCACCTTGCAGAAGCTGGTCTGTATCTCTAATGTATTTAAATGCTGAATTCTGAGATTTTTTTTTATTATTATTATTAAATACTATTATTATTTATTATTTTATTATTTTAGCATAATTTTTTTTTCCTGATCACAATGAAAAATGTCAATTATTCATGGAATTATTCATTACTGTTCAGCAATGCCTCACTTCTGCCCGCTGTTTTCAGCAGCAGTAATGCAGCCACGACACGTTCCCTCAAACACTGCTCTTTATATAAAACAGAATGTTTTCTTTCACAGGCCCAAGGTCATGAGCTCTGACTTGCTAAGAAAATATGAATCATCAGAGAAAACTCACACATGCAAACGGCAATAAGCACACAGAGGCTTAGATTTTGCTCCTTATTACAGCATCAACTCAACAGAGATAATAAAGTAAACAAGAGCCATTTCCAGGCTCCTGGCTTATTACCAGTTTGACAGGGATCAAAAACCGGATGAACAAAGTTATCCTGAAGCTGAGCCAGAGTTGCTCAGAACAGGATTTAACAAGTAAACAGACACGTGAGAACACTTCAGTTTCTTAATTTCTCAACGATTTTCTGTCCTTTGAAATACTACAAACTAACAACCTTCTTTCTGCTTGGTATACCATGATTTGGGAAGATCTTGTCCCATGGCACTTTTTTTTCCTGGTTTTGGGTTAAAAAGCCCAGCAACAAGAAGCAGTAAATATTGCACAGTGAGTTAGGATAGCAGTCTAGAAAAGGGAATAGCACTTGCAGGGTGGTTTTTTTTTTCAGTCCAAAGGAAAGCTCTTCATTTTTTCTGCTAGCTCCTGTCTCATTTCTACATGTTTTTTCAGGTTTTGCACTTCGTGGGGGAGGTTAATGTCCCACACTGACAAACAGGATTGTAATTCTGAAAAAAAAAAAAGAAAAAGAAAAAGAAAATGGTAACAGTGAGAATTATTATTGCATAATTAGAAGCGGTTTTGCTTATCTGCTTTTTTTTTTTTTTTTTTTTTTTTTAATTACTCATAAATTGCCTCTCAGAGGCATAGTGTTTAGGACCTGGAGGCCAAGTTGTGTGACACCGTATGTGTGAGGTGATGAAGATACGGGTTACAAGCCATTTCTACTTGCACAGTAGTTTGGATTCCACTTCCCAAACCATTTAAAAGCACTTCAAAAAAACATTTCTGGTGCCTGTAGACCATACGGTGTTTACCTGAGCTGCAGCCAATGCTAGTAGTGAGGTGCCTGCATAAAATTTCATCTTTATTTTCCAGAGCAGATATACCCTAAATGCTTACAAGACTCAAAACCCATTCACTACAAACCAGAAATGAAAATTGATTTCATAAGGTAGTAAGTATACTGAAAAAAGGTCACTTCTTCAATCTCCACTCAAGCAAACAACTCTGCTCCTGGAAAAACATTATGTTTAATGAAAAATGGAGAACACTTACATGAGCAGGGACTCATAAACTAAGGTCCTGAAGGTTCCTGAGAGTCTGATTACTCTTTGTATAATTTATGGCATTCTCAAATACAATTAGAAAACTAAAAAGGCAATAGGTGCTCTTATGGTAACAATCAGGAACTATCATAATGTAAAAAACACAGCTGTAAGTCTGGTTCTTATTTTAGTCCAGTCGGCTCACCTACGCTTGCCACCTTTAACTTTTTACTATTACTGCCATATTATCAAGAAACTCAGAAATTGGGATCAAAGAAATGTGAAAAAGAGCATCCATCAGAGCATCAAATGTAACTGCACTATGAAAAAAACACACAAAGATGGTGATTTCATATCTTCCTATTCCAACACTTCCTCATCCTAATTGTCAGGAAGCTCTTCCTGATGCCTGAACTAAATCTCCCTTATTGTAACAGAAACTGCTTAGCTTTTATCCTACCCACAGGGAATGTGTTGAAGTATTTATTCCCTTCCCCTTTATTTACATATTTGGAGCCTATCATCACGTCCTTTCTATGCTTTCTTTATATTAACCACTTTGTCTTCAGTATTTCCCCACAGGCTGCATTTCACTCCTCTGGGCTGTTCCTAGCAGTTCAGATCATTCGGCAGTGTCCCAGATGGAAATGCTCCTCCCACAGAGGCTTCACCAGAGCTCAGCAGAGCACAGGAATTCACACATCTTAGAGAAGCCACTTTTCTACTGGTGTGAGAAGGTGTTTGCCTCTTCCACAGGAACATGATGCTGTTACCTCATGTTCAGCCAGTGATCAATTATAAACCTTTTGCTGCAGCATTGCTGTTTAAGCTGGCCATTTCCTCATGTTGGTACAACGGATCACTCCTAATTAAGCAAAAGGTCTCGCATCTGTCCTTAGGGAACTGTATGCTATTTCCTTTGGGACCATTTATTCTATTTGTCAAGGTTATTTCAAATGCTAATCCTGTCCTCCAGCGTGGCTTCTCTTAGCTGAGTGTTGTCTGAAAAGCACATTCACCTTTCCTTCCTCCACATCACTCATGAAAACACTGAGCATTCCTGGTTTAGCACAAACCCCTCTGGAAATCCATCCGATGCATTCTCCCATTAGACAAGGGCTATTACTCTTTAAATACAGTTTTCCACCAAATTACATGCCCTTCAAAGAGTAGCTTCATCCGATCCATTTTTGGAAGTTCCTGTTAGCTTGTATGGAGCCCAGAAATGCAACAGACTACAAAAACTAGTGACAATATTTTGCTAATCACCACCTCTCCAAACATATCTCAGTGGGTAGTCAAGCACAATAGTGTCTACTCCACTAATAATCTAAATTAATAAAAGACAGTTGAGGTACCTTTGTGAGATTTGTCGTCTTCGGTGTCACTCTTATACCAGTATCCCAAAACCAGCACCACATTCTTCAGACTCCCTTTTTCAAAGAAACAAAATGTCACATTTTAATTGTAACAGGAACTTGGTAATTTAAGGAAGAAAGAGTAGCTTACATGATGCCATTAACAGGATAAAAACCGGAGTTTTTATCTTTATTCATAGTCATTAACCATGAAAAAAAGGACACAAAAACAATACAGTTCACGTCTCCATTTAATGCAGGGGTTTGCCAGAGTTCAAAGCTGTAAGCATGGGATCAGCCGGCCAGCCTGTTGAACAAGCCAAAGAACAAAGCACCCTATTATTTACCACATGCAGAGGTAGCAGAGTCATGGAAAACAGATGTCACAGCGAAGGGATAGGTTGCGAACGGAGTCCCAGTGCACAGCAGAAAGTGCCAGCAGTCAGTCTGGTTATAAAAAACAAACAAATAAAACAACCAAGTGTGGTACAAACTAATTAAAAGTGTTCTGCAGTAACCACGGCACGTAGGTAGGGAAGGAGAGTTAGCAGGGATGTAGAAACATAATGAGGTAAATCCCAAATAACACAAAAAAACAGAGTGGGAAGACACAAGTGGATGGATCACAGAGGCCTGGTGGGAACCCCGTGCATCCTTCCTGATCAGATGTTTCATTGCTTTACCTTTTTTTCTGCAACCAGCTCTAGCTCTGTACCAAATGGATTGGAACTCAAGTGCAATGTTTCTTATTCAGAGTAGGGCCCTTGCTTTGAAAGCTCTGCCTTTCCCCTTGCAGAATGAACTACATGTATTTACGCGTTAATGATTCTCTACATATGATGTCTTGTCGATTATATGTCAACTGTTAGGTGAGAGAATTAGAAAAAGACATTATATTCATATATTCATACACAAACTGCCAGATTTTGAGACATCAGTTTTATCAGTAATCTCTTTTCCCTAAAGCATTTACATTTGATTGACGTTATATGTTTTAATCTCAAACTGAAACTTTTTAATGCAAAAATATTTCCCTCTATCTTCTCTCCCCTCAGAGATGCAGTGTGTTACTATTAAAGACGTGTTCAGCAGCCTCTGTGCCATTTTCAGTAATTCTGTGAATATACCAGTGGAACCAAAGCCCAAATTTAGGAAAAAAACCCAACCCTTATAAATAATTACCGGGAGAAAATGATCAAAAGACGATGCACACATCAAACTGCATGCATCAGTCTCACTTGCCATCCGTGAGTTCTGTGCAAACACAACTCATCTATTTCTCAGGGAGCACTAACTTTTCTGTATAAAACATTTTGATTAAAAATGCTGTGTTGGCTGGAAACTGAGGCTATGAGACTCACGCCTTTCTAAGTCACTCTCTATTATTTTATCCAACACATTTTGCCTATCAGTGACAATAATGTGAGGCAGAAATCTTATTTTCGAAGTAACTATTCTTTACAAAATACTAGAAAACAAAACAGTCCCTTTACAGCACTAACACTGCAGCTATCAGGACCAGAAGGACTCAAAGTGCTGTGCGTGGGCAGCCGGGCTCTACAGCTGGCTCTCCAACAGCTGGGGGTTGAACAGACTCCACAAACTTGCTGTCTCGGGCAGAAGCAAATCACGGGAAGATGGAGGGGTTTTTGACTGTCAGCACCGTGAGCTAGTCTACAGACACTCCTGGTGCCAAAAAGGCAAAAGCAGCCCCCAAATTTGGTTTACAATGGTAATGAGAAAACTATCGAGACTAGAGACTAGAGAACAAGTCTCATAAGGAGTGACCGAGGGAACTGGGGTTGTTTAGTCTGGAGAAGAGGAGGCTCAGGGGAGACCTCATTTCACTCCACAACTTCCCTGGGAGGTTGCAGCAAGGAGGATGTCTGTCTCTTTTCTCAGGTGACAAGTGATAGGATGTAAGGAAATGGTCTGAAATTGCACCAGGGGAGGTTTAGATTGGGCATTATGAAAAATTTCTTCATGGAGAAGGTGATCAAGCACTGGACTGGGCTGCCCAGGGAAGTGGTGGAGTCCCCATCCCTGGAGGTATTCAAGAGACCTGTGGACACGTCTCTAAGGGACAGGTTTAGTGACGGGACTTGGTAGGTCAGGCTGGTGGTTGGACCTGGTGATCTTGAAGGTCTTTTCCAACTTAAATAATTCTGTGGTTCTATTTTTCCTGAATAAGGCTGGGAGAAGACTAGAAAATTAGCAATTAAGGAAAAATAATTCAAACCTAGCGAGCTCCATGGAGAGAGAAGCCAAAAGCATAAAACAAGATGGAGAAAGAACACAGGCAGACACAGGTCAAGATAAAGACTATCAGACAGAGGACAGTGAGAGCTGTGCTGAAGCATTGCACGAGGTGAGGGTGGGGAGCATTCACGTGCTGATCAGTGAGGAGCCAGAGAAGAGCTGTTGTTTTACGTGGGCACGGCTAGGACAGGCTGCTGGTGTTCAGCTAACACTGGCCTGTCTGACACTGAGGGGAGATGACAGCAGTAGAATAGAATGAAGGAACAGGATGTGGAAAATGCTAATCTGTGCCTGGCACACCGTGTCAAACAGAAGCCAGCAATCCTAAACTTGGCGCTGATTTCACCAATGGCTTTACTTACCTAGCTGAGCTGTTAGCATGACTCGAACAGAATCACAAAATTTATCTATAACTCGTACAGGGCGACGCGTTGATAAATCGAGCAGCAGAATATGTCCTCCTCCTGTCCCTATCCACAGCGCAGTGTTTTTCTGCAGGCAAATTGTCTTCACTCTTCCAGAATAAGCAACTTTCTGTTTTAGTTCTTTATCTAGTTTTTCTACTTCCTCCCTAAAAGCATGGAGAGAACTTGCATTAAGTTTTGGTGACACACTATTCAACAGCTGCTAAAATGACTCCCGCAATACCAGCCTTTTAAATGATCATTCATCATGACAAAGTGCAAAAAAAATCATGCAAATAAGTTGTCTTACTTTAGAGAATCTGGGATGAAAACTATTGGACTTCTAAGACTTGCTGGCATGCTTGGAAAGACCTTTAAATAGTAGACAGGTACATTTCTCTGTTTTCTCCCAGTATGCAGGAGAATAATGTCACTGCCAAGTGGGAGGAGCACAGCTAGAGCTGCTCCTAGCTTCACCATAAAAATGAAATGGACGTAGCACATGAAGGAAGAACAATTTAAATGTAAATCACTGTCACTGTTACTAAAACTCTGATGCAGAGATGAGGCATTCTTAATCAGGGGATGCAGGAAGTAACTGGATGCAAAAGCAGCAGTACCTTATCGCATCAGGTAAGGCCAGCAAAATACTTTCTTCTTTATTTAATGAATCCTCTCATAATCCCAAACTGTGAAATACAGTAAGGGTCTTAAAGAACTGAGATTCTGCACGGGATGTTTTGAAGTTCTGGGCCAGAAGAGAGGAATTCCGCATTTGCCCAAAGAGCTGGGCAGGTCTCTTATCTCCCTCTCCCCAGAGGGCTGAGGTGCTGTGCTAGGGAAGGCGATCTGTTAGCCAGCTCTCCGTGCATCAGGTCAGCAATCTGAAACAGGATACTTACTTAAGGAAATGTGCACAGTCAATGAGTTCAGAAAGCTTCTCTGTCTTCTTGTCCCAGATTTCCACAAAATGACTGTTTTTCTTCGCCAAGTAGATGGATTTATCTACTGCTATTGAAATTATGTTTGCATCACTGTAAGCCTTATGGCAGAACCTAGAAGGGAGAAGAACTCCAGTTAGAATCCCAGGCAATATCCAGTAGAAAAAACTTGAATATTATGAGTGAGGTTCTCTGTAACTGTTAAGAGATTCAGCCTTGAGACACCTATGTGGGCTAGGATACAACTGAGAAGGTTTGCTGTGATCTTCCTGCAGTTTGACCTGAATTCTCACAGTAGTGGAGCTGGAGTTACGTTATCCCCGGAGATGTATCGATGCCCCAAGTCTGCTCAGAAATCTTTGCCATCTATCTGCTCAGATCACACACACTCACATCACAGCAGGGCAAACCCCACCTTTTGGTGTCTGCAGACACCCGACAGTTCCTACAGGGCCCACAGGACCGTAAAGGGTCACTCAACAAAGATGACTAAGCCTAAAAAGCAGCAGTGAGATTTAGCTCATCTTGCTCTGCTCGTTTCACTGCAGCTGACAGCCGTTTTGTCTGGTTTTCTCTACATCTGAACGTCTCTCCTGCCAGATCTGTGCCTGTACATATCAAAGTACTACTGGCTCTGCAATTTAATAGCATTGGCTTTTCATCTTGCCACTGAACTGAATTTTACTGAAGCTTTAGTTTCTTGCTTTATATTAACTTGTTATTTTCCAAAGCAGATTCATTTCCTGAAATAATGACCTCTATGAGTATAAAATCAAACACTGTATCACCTGCTCAGGAAAAACTCCCCTTAACTTCAGAGCAGGATTTACCCAGGTATGAATTACAGGAAGTGTTCCAAACACTTCAGTCTCTGATTTCTATATAATGAGGTCAGCAAAGATGTGCACACATACTGTGCAAGCAAACACGTAACGACAAATGCTGTGCAAAGCATGCACGTGTAGCTCTTAATAAAGTAACCAGAGCTTGGACAAATGTCATCAAGGGAGAAAAACTGAGCAGTAGCATTTATACATTTTCTGACTTCATTATACTGACTTCATAAATCCTTTATATAGTAAAAAGGCACATCCCTTCTTTAAAAGCAGTCATGAATATTTCAAACATTACTCAGTGCTCTTATTTTAATGCACATTATAGTTCATCAGTATTATGGAAGGAAAATAATGGAAACAAAATTAAAAAAAAAAACAACTCTAGAACAAGATATTATATAAAATTACTGTTAGAAATCTTTAATAAAAACAAGAAAAGAGCCAAGTAGCATTACATAAAAATAAACTTACAGTTGACTTGTTTTTGTTTCAATCAGCTTTTGGACAGAGAAATCACTAGATAAGGCTATGAGCTTTGTTCCACAGCCTCCCCAGATTATATTTTTTTCAGATAAGTGTGAGGATTCATTTAAGCACATTAGTGGTGTGTTAACATTTCCTATAGTTAGTATCTTCAAAGGTGTTGCGCCCTTACACTGCAAAAAGAAATAGACTCTCCATTAGAAACAAGGAGTATGCAGACACATGAAGTAGAAACTGTTAAAACAAGGCCACACAACCTGCAGAATATTTACCCAGCTAGATTTTCTGAACCATTGTGGTCTCTTTCGAGAAAGTTAGGGACCAAGAAGCACTGTACTATCATTATAAACGCCCCCAAAAAAACAGGCTGTGTGAGCAGAAACTGTATGGAGCTCAGACTCCTACTTTTTGCAACCAGAGGCCCAGTTCAAGAACTGAGAAGAAAGTCACATCAATATCCTAAAGACATCCCACACTAGACTATATCCTAGTTCTGCAATGGATTGCAACTGTGTAACTGCTCTAAGGTACATATGGTCAGGAGCTAACCCTCAGGAACCAGTTGATACAAACAGCTACTGGCATTTCTTTGTTCTGGGAGCAGAACTCTGACCTAGAGGGAACCTAAACAATAAATGTATTTTTTGCAGGTATTTGTTCTACAGAGTAGTGTGATTGAAAGGAAAAAGGAGCTATAGCAGCAATAAATAAAGGAGATTCTGTTAGAATATTATAT
Organism: Aythya marila; assembly: GCF_965140915.1. Lineage (NCBI taxonomy): Eukaryota > Metazoa > Chordata > Aves > Anseriformes > Anatidae > Aythya > Aythya marila. The sequence continues at coordinate 192,180,745 of NC_139042.1, read as the reverse complement.
ATATTCTATAAAAGAATATCTGTTAAATAGTAGCCATTAATGTCACTCTCTAGCCACGCCTGTCAAAGACTTATTTTCTCATTATAAATTATTTCCCCCTCTTAAGTCTGTTGTAAAACATTTACTGTAAAACATATGCATTTCCTCTAAGACTGCACAGAAAGTGATTTTTAATTTTAGAGATGTAATTTACAAATAATAAGATGTATGAAATAAAGCCACTGCCAGTAGCTGTATCCATATTGCTGATAGTTTTTTGTAGAATGGACAGCAAAGAACAATTCTACCTTTACTGCTCTGTCTTCAAACACTGCCAGTTTGCCATCAGCTGTGCCAACCAGAAAGAAATTCTTCTGTTTGCTGAAATAAAATAAAATAATTAATTCCAGAAATGCCCTGATCAGGTAAGAAAAAATTAAATTTGTACTCTGCTATTTCAAGAGTTTCACTGAACACTAAGAGCAAAAACAACCAGCTGTGGTCAGGAGTAGAGTCTCCAGCTACCTTGGGTGCAAAACTAAGTGAAAACATAAGCAAAATAACCAGCTGTGTGAAGAAAGCTGTCTGCATGAATGTACAGCTGTTATTTTCTGCACATCCCCGTTAGTGGTATTTTCAAAGCGTAACCCAAAATATTTAAAAATCATGCATACCTTTGCTTTGAAAGGGAATTACAGTATAAACAGGTGATAGAATCTGACATTTTCTGCAGACGATGCCTTCTTGTTTCATCTTCTGTGTTAACTGCCCACAGAGAACCAGACTGGGTTCCTGCTACAATCCAGTTTTCTTTCTCAGTAGTAAGGGTCACTAATGCCAAACTTAAAATTTTACTGTCTGCAATATCCTGAATCAGAAACAAAGCAAACAAACAAACAAAAAAACCCCAGTGATATGGTTATATTTTCAACAATGGTAAATACTAGCAAATAGCTGGTAATAAAAACAAACTACAGTCTTGTACTGGGGAAGACCCTGGGCCTTGGATCTTCCCATGAAGATCTTCTCCATGAAATCTAATCCCTGATGAGCAGAACTTATCTTCAGAGGTACCATCTATCTTCAGCATGCTGTGAAGGGCCCCTCAAACAGTACACTGGAAAATCTTTAAGATGAATACTATAAAAAAAATTTATCTATTTTAATGAAGGTCTCAAAGCCGTCAGAGCATTAAGCAAATGGAACTACACAGTATAGGTTCAGTTTAATTGCTAACAGTAAAACTACTGGTCTAAAAACCTTTTTTCCATTTTAGTTTTAGAAAAACAAGCCATAAAATTTAAACCAAATCCACTAATTCAAATGTATCATGGTCAACAGATGGCAGATACTCTGTGGAAATACAATTTAAATAGCTTTGATGTTGAGTCATACTCAGCCCTGGCAGCCAAAGAGAAACACGTTACATCACAGCACTTCAAGCCTGAGTAAAACTTTCCCTTTTCTGATGGCCCAGGACTGGGATGAACAACAAGCAAACCTGCCTGCAGTGGGAGAAGGAGGTGGCATCCACAGGAAGAGAACTGATAAGAGACTAGCTGGATTGTTACGGGAGGCAGAGATACAAAGGGTTGTATAACTATTATTTCTTGTCCTAGCCTCCATGTCAGAAACAGCTTCTATCTGAGTGTAAGGAAGAACCACAGTAGTGGAAAGACAAAGTGTTAGTCAAAATTTCAGGCTGGACAGCAGGAAGAGAAGGAAGACTGACACATAAGTAATCTTTGTTCTCTCAAAAAGTCTCCCAAAGCTGAGCTTTCCAAAGCAATATCCTACTGTTCAGATACAGTTTATTCTTCTGAAATACATCTGGGTGTGAAAAATTTAGAATAAATGACAAGTTCCACACATACCTCACAAGTATGTCCATCTGTATTTAGGTTCACAAATGAGAGTTGTGCTTTTTCTGTGTTCCCATTGCCTATCCAGACTCCTGCCTTCTTGCAGCTTTGATTGGCAGCTACCATGCACTCTGCTGTGGAAGTGCTGGGTATTGAAACGTACCTCATCAAACAGATAAGCTCTGCAGAATTCAAAATCTCATACACCTGCAAAGAAAGCCACAAAATGCTCATGGTAATAAAAATGGCTTTTACAGTGATACATTTATGACAAGGAATGGATACCAATGTTTTATGGAATACCAGCACAGGTTCTCAGCAGATCTGCAAACTTGTATACCACTTTTGTTCACTGAGCAATTTTAAGTTCACTCTTCTTATTTTTCAATTAAAATTTCCAGAAATCACTGGGATTAAGGCAGATTTCAAAATTTCACCCAATGCAAAGAGTAGTATGATGTGTGATACCAGTAGGTTTCACATCCACCCCACTGTTCCTCCTCTCATGTGCATGGAACAGTGTAAGGTAGCTTCACTGATACACAAAAATGTCCTTTCTGCATAACTCTAGTAAAAAAGACAAAGTGATCTGCATTCTGTTTCAATACCATCACTGCATACCATCACACAGAGAAAAACAGAAGGTTACCAATAAATGGTTGGGAAATGTGAATGGAAACATTTATTCTGGATAGCAAATCCAGGCAATATTCCATGGCTGTTTCTGCTCCAGAAAAAGAAAACAACAGAAAAAACACCATGCCTTTACTAATATAATCTTGCCGTTTCTTTTTAGAAAGCACAATAAGTTCACGGTATCATTTATGACAAAAATACTAATAAATACACTAAGCAGTACCTGGGAAGATGTTGGTCGTTCCTGAGGATTTTCCTTCAAGCACTTTTTAATCAAATTTTCAACTTTAGGCCAGGGGGCACACCCATATTCTTTGACAGGATCTAAAATGTAAAATCACACAACTTCTTAGCCAATGTTTACCATAATGGAGAACTGTAAGTTCTGAATAACTTTCTCTGTATTTTAAGAATTTATCTAACTTCTTATGAAGCTGCTCTAAGAAATACTATAGTCTTAGGTAAAATGTCAGTATGATCAGCTTGGAATTTCTCGTCTGCCATTACAGGATAATGCGAGTCACAGGGCTACAGTCTTTTTAATTAAAAGCAGCTTTTTTTTTTTTTATATATAAATTTGGTACATGATAAGCATAATCAAAGCAATACACAAGGGTCAAGGCCAGACATTGTCTTAGAAGGTACTTCCAGCAATATTCATTTTAGGACAATATTCATTTGGGACAAAATCCCAAGTACACAAAATCTCTACTTCTTTATAAAATGAACCAGCTTGTTCCCTTGAAATTATAACCAACATAATGATGAATAGATGCCTATTTCTCACAATTTGAAGACTGTGTGAAATTAAAAGTTTCTAAAAATTGCTATTATTTAGCCTCTTCCCCTGATCACTGTCAGATTACAACACAAAACAGGAGGTGCTATTTTTAGAGGAGGCAGGACAAATTGTCCGCTTTCATGTTAAAACTGGAAGAAACAAGGCATACCTGGTAACTTTCCTTGTATTGCTAACTCATCAAACTCATTTGGAAACTTCAAGCCTTCCATTATTCTACCTCCTCCTGTTAAAATGTCATACAGGAGCAAGCCAAATGAATAAACATCAGCTTGCTGATTGTAAATAACATTTCCTCTGGCAACTTCTGGTGCTCGAAATCCTGCAAATAAATCATTAATAGTTATTATGATTCATACCAAGCTGAAGCCATCTTTATCCTTTTAAGAATAACCACTTACTGATGAAAATATCACAGGAAGTGAACCAAAAATGGCACACTACTTCTGGGCATGTGGCAGACTACCAAAAATATCAGCAATCAGTGCAAAGGAAGGGTACAGTACGTTAGTTACAAAGCTCCTGCACCATTACACATAAATAATTCATTTATAAATGAATACTGAAAATGAAGAACAATTCTACACAATTCTACAGTCTTTACTGAAGGCCTAATATTTAACACTTGTAGTCACACGCTTACACACAATTTCAAAGACCTAAAGGCTCTCTGTGAAGTTCAAGAAGTGTGTAGTGCTTTAAAATGGATACTAACAAGTTTTCTCTCAGGTCAGGGAACAGTGCAAGTATTCATTGCCTTTAAAAAAAAAGACCTACCTATGCATTACTGAAAATTAAAACAACAAACACTTTCAGCAGTTTAATTTCACTACCACAATAACCATACTAAAACAAGACAGGGAAAAAAAATCAAAATTAGTGCATGTAATTCAATTTGTTCTCCTTTTAGCCCCTCAGTATACTTCTCAATTCTTCTAAAAGGGGTTAAAGCACGAATAGGAAGAAAGGCCTAGGGGTATTAATTTGGCATCACAATGTATAATATGATTACGACTACATTTTAGGATTTCAACTGAAGCATACATTGGAGTTACTTCTTATACACTAACTCAAAAAAGTATTAGCTACTTTTTTTTTTTTGACACAATGTAGAACAAAGCATTTTTCCCTACCTGGTGTGCCTTCAGAGGTTTTTATTCCCATTCGGCAACAATACTGGGCGATGCCATAGTCAGCTATTTTTGCAATGACAGCTGAATTGGGATATAGGGTAAAGAGCAACACATTGTGAGGCTTTAAATCACGGTAAATGATCATTGCTGAATGCAGGTACCTGTTAAGCAAAAAGGTATTTATTAAAAGCACTCATAATTAAGGGATGCATGTGCACACAAGTGGTAAATATTCTATTCCCACAACAGTAAATTGTGCTTTCAAGTGTTATATACTGGGTAACAAGCCACATATTAACAACATGATACTGCCTTACTGAATAATGACTTCAGAATTGTTCTGACATACTATTTACCAGCACTCATACACTGCAATTTTAGTGCCAGCTCTTATCTGAAGTGTCACTGGCTGTTCGATAACTGAATTTCAAGCTGAAGGTTCATTTGTCCCTGAGCTCCTCTGAAGATTTTGTGGCTCTATAGTCACACTGTGATAGCTCCTGAAGACATTCACGGACTTGCAGAACTTTAAAAACACAGTAAACTCTTTTATTTGACACTTTTACAAGGAATCAGCAGCCACTTTTCAAATTCCAAGCAGCGTTTTTGCTACTTCTCTACTTATATAGGCACCACTTGTTAACGCAAAAAAAAACACAACAGGTAACAAAATCTTGTTTTCTATACCAGTCACATTTACCTTAAGCCATCAGCTACATGTAGAGCTATCCTGTGCTGAAGTGTTCTAGTTAAACTTGCTTTGTCTTGTTGAAGCAAGCGATCAAGAGATCCTTTAAGGGCCAATTCCATCACCAGCATTCGGGGACGGACTGCAGCAGCCAGCAAAGACACTAAACTGGGGTGATGGAGGTGACAAAGCACTGCAAGCTCCTGTAAATTGTAAAATCAGATGAAACACTACAAGTAGCATAACCTCTGTAGCTCTGAGGTGAACTACGAAATGTTTTGAAGTAAAGCATTGCACAATACTTAAGTTTTTAAGCTCTTCACCAGCTCTAGGGCTGGTGATATTCCACAAGCAGCATTACAGCAGAAAAAGCAACTTTTCTTACTTGTCTTAGAAGCCTGAGGGAAGTATGTTTATTGAAAATCTTTACTGCAACTTCTTCTCCACCATAGGATGCACGGTACACAGATCCAAAGCCACCATCACCTTTTCAAAGATAAAATTGAAAAGAATATTAAAAACAAAGGGATATCAACCATTTCTCAAATATTGCCAAAAGGGTCCAATTCTAAAACATGTGGATCATCCACTGTGTCAAACTTTATCAACAGCAATCTAACCACATAAAAAGCAGTGTCCTAATATAAAAGTTAATGGAAAATTCAAAACTCAATAACCTGAAATTCAGAGTACCTTAAAAATACATTTTCAATAAGGAGAAATCTCTAATATCTTTTCCCAATGTTTCCATGTTGCCAAACTGATTTCAATAGATTTGTTTATATAACCTCTTTTAAAAAAACCTACAAAATAATGATTACCCAAGAGAAATTCAGGAGCTTTGTCAAATTCCAGGTCATCATTGTTCAACATAATATTTCTAGGCAAATCAGCCAGTATCAGATCAGGAGCAATCTGAGCTATTGGGATGGTATGTCTGGGTTGCTCCGGATTTACTAAGAGGTCACCTGCAAAAAATAAATGAGACAGTACTGAAAGATGCAGAAAAAAGGCATGAATCTCTGTGAGTGCACATGATGAATATAGCTAAAGTGAAATTCCCATATATATGTGTGTGCATACATACACAACAGAACACTAATTAACTATCCTATTCAATTTCTACAGTATCTGACATATTTAAATATTTTCAAGGTTCTGTATGTGTACCAATCAAACATGACAGCAACTGTTGCTATGTCACAGTACCAAACTAACCCAGAGATCAGTTTTCTGTCTACAAAAATAAAGAATTTGCTTATTATGCGCTATGTCATCACGAATATTGCCGTTTAAATTACTGTTGTACATGGTCCTAACAAAAATATCTAATATCAATTTTATTACGTGTTGGGTTTGACTACATGAATGAAGTTGCATTACCAGTACCATGACAGAAAAACTCTTCATTACTGTCATTTATACAAGAATATACTAGGCAGCTGCAAACTGACCCATATTATATATAGTTATACAGTTATTTTTTTTTCTCTTGGAGAAAAAAAAGAACAAGTTGCTTTTGACTCATGCTGTAATTATTTTTAAATAACATGAAGTATTCAAATATTATAAAATCGATTCCTTGGATGTAAAACTTATCTATCTCGCTCAAATAGCACAAATATATATACCTTCTTCAGCTTTTTTAAGCAAGTCATCAAGTAGTATTTTTTGGTGTTCTTCACCATCCTCAAAGCTGTACAGAGCCCATTTCTTCAACAGTGTCTCCCCTTCACCACATACATCTATATCCAGCAAACCTGGAAACCATTCTTCCATGAGAGAATCTATATGATCCACAACTTGTCCCAGAAGGATGCAACCTTTAACAAAACAAAGGAGGAAAGTTACAGCCTCTACCTGCTATAGCTACAATTACAAAGCTGAAGTCTACATTCCAAAAGGCAAAAGCACAACAAACCAAAATGCCAAGCTGCAATCAAACTGGAGCACAAATCAGGTTCAGGAATAATTAACCTTTTCTGCAAGAAGGTGCCGTAATTTTCAAAAAACTGTCCGGGTTGTTGTCAAATACTGCTGATTCCACTAGACAATAAGCTTCAGGAGACCAGTTCAAGTAGATGCCTTGTCTCCAATACATTCTGTTAGGACGAAGAGCTCGTGCTAGAAAATAAAACATTTGATTAAAAATCTGATCTCAAATATGAATGTATTATTTTTTAAAATTTTGGAATAATCAGTAGTATTATTGTACATTTATGCCTACCCAAACAACAAACAAATTGAGTGCTACAACTTTGCAGTCGGAACAGCCCCACAAAAGCTGAAAACGTATCAACTGGTCATCAGTTCTACAAGGCAAATCCATAAACTAAGTATTTCATGAGATGCTAAGTAATGCAGCAGGTGATGCATGTAGGGATTACCCAAGTGCTTAAGTACACTTGGCTTCAAATATAGATTACATAAGACCTGTGTGAAAAAAAACTCAGTGATTTATATTTTCCTTCTATCACACAATCATGATATAGAATGCGACTGGAATTCTATACCAAGGAGATAGCTATAAATCACATTTGTACATTGGCAATGCATATTTTGCATACTTCACCTGTCACCAGTATTCATAAATCACACATTAAAAAAACAAAGATGAATGAAACTGCAAAGTTCAGGAGATAGATCTCATGTCAAAACATGTAAATGGTAGAAAAAAAGTAAGAGAAAAATCTCCACTTCTGACCAAAGCACAGCTTTCGGATTTTCATAAAGGGAGAACAGACAAACCCGTCTTTCTTTGTGGATGACTTATCCTTTCCTGTATTCCCTTCAGAATACAGGACCAAACAGCAATATTGCATAAGTACAAGGAGTTCCTCTACCTCTCTGGCATGTGAATAGGCTGCTTACACCTTCACTTTCTTTTGCACATCACTGTGAAGACCTGGCACCAATTGCTCCAGGATATTTCTAAATTACAAAAATGACCACTGTTCTTTTTCTCACATTTATGAAGTGGCCAGAAAATAGCTAAAGCAAAACAATATCACAGATAAGAGCTTTAACACACAGGTGTTTGTGTTCACAGCAAACATGCTCATTATTGCTTTTGAAGTCAAAGATTTGTACCTCTTCCTGACAGCATGTAAGGTGATATTTCAAGCAACCTGTTGATCAGCCTGGACCAAAATCCCATAGGAAAGTATGGCATCTCATAGAGCCTGATGATAATTTCTGAATTTTCACAGTGAGGAAGCTCTATAACCGGTCTGTGATCAGACAAACTGAAAGAATAAAAACATTAGACAGCATTTAATGATTTACTTTATTCAAATGACTGATGGCATACATTATTTACTATATAAAATGTATTATTTATTACTGAATGATTCAAACAATCAGGGAACAGACAGTATATTTGCTTATTCTGTTTGTTTGTGCTAAAGTAAAGTTCTGCTGTAGTTTAAACCCATCACAACCTCACTAACAATCATTAGATAATGTGTGAAAAAAAAAAGAAATATATATAAGGCAACCAACAGGCATTCAGAAAAAATCTACTTATTCAGCACTTAGAAGTTTATTGTATAAACTCCTATCAATTCAGCTATGTAGTACTCTCATTCATTACAAAAATAAGTATTATTAAACACGTTTGGGAAATCTGTAACTGAAGCAGAGAAACTTACTGGCTTCATATAAACCAAAAAGACCACATTCACATTCAGAACGCTTTTTTTTTTTTACACATTTAATCATTGGACTGTTTGGAGGAGATTCTACCTCCAAGTAATGTGACAGCTGTTCTGACTCCAAGCAAATAGGCTGTAAGAATTCATGGTTACAATTTGCAGTAAATATCTGTAATGTTGGCCCACAATGTAAGGCTACGTTATAATCTTCTGCTGGAGGGCATGATAACTGTAAAAGAAGTATTTTTCCCATAAAGCCTTTCATTATTTATAATGGTAAGCTTTATCTGCTATAAGATCAGTTTAACATGTCTCCAAAAGCAATTACTAAAATGTACTGTACTAAGTCTGTATCATGCTTTCATATCCCAAATTGCTCTGGTGATCAGTTAAGCTAGGTAGCCTGATGGGAGGTTTTTATTTTGATTGATCTCTGTGGCATATTTGTGGGCTCTGCTTACCTGCTTGGGATTAGGAGCTGATCCTCTCCTAATGGCAAAGCAATCTGAAACTTTTCCAGAAGCTTGAAGTACTGTGACATGTAGATCTTGGGAAACTTGCTCTTCTTTAAAAGGAACTTTTCCACATCTGAGCGCTTTACAATCCCCTTAGGATACTTAGAAAAGCCTTCCATTTTCACCGTCAGAATCTTTCCAAAAAAGAAAAACAACCTGAGGTATAGAGTCACCATTAGACTGCATTTTCCTGACAAACTTTGTTCCCTGAAATATTTGGTAGCCTATTGTTTAGAGAGAAAAAAGGACTCCATATCACAGTGAAACCAAACACTTCCACAATGCTAGCTAGCAAGAAGAGAGCAGTGCAAACATGTAACCTGTCCAAGACATTAGTTTGCCACACATTCTTCAGTAGCTTCCACTGTTTCATCTTCTATGGAAAATTATTCTGTAAGTTAATTTGTGAAAATATTGTCTGAAAAGAACCTATGAGCACAGTGATTTTTCAGATCAGCACTTGACACATGCAGACTGGCACAGAAGAAAGACCTTTCCAGGTCTTTTCTCACTCTTACTCCCATCAGGTTTGTATGCTCAAACATATTTTGCCATCCCATTTCTTCTACTGAATGAAAGGTAAAGTTTCAGAGATTAGGTTATATGAATATATATCAAAAAGTCTGAAAATGTTTCTCAATCGTTGGAACAACTGAATCAGACACTTGTCTAGAACGCAAAAACAGAAAGAGCCAGGTCAATCAACCTGGGCCCTGAGAAAATACTAGATCACAAAACTCTAAATAACTTGTGAAAAAGAATCAGTTGTTACAGTTGTTTGGAACAGGGGAAAAAGTTTCATGAATGTAGATGCAGAAAGTAATCAGAGACTAACCTGTGCCATGATTTTACACAGCCACTTAGGATCTACAAAATAGAGATCTCTGAGCTGTAGTGCTGGGTCTTGAAAATGAAGCAGTACACCTGCATGGAGAACACTATAATTAGCAACGTATTCTTCAAGCTCTGTATTAAACAAACTATACACCCCACTCTGGGCTGTCTTCCTTATGTGACTTGATATAAGCAATTTGAGTAATAACTACAGTCATTGATTTTATGTCAGTAAGTCAGGACGTGAATTGTTACAGCAGTGATCCTTTATACCATGAAATTCCTTTATGAAATAAATATCTGGATTATCCAACTGTAGTATCGCCCAAGGTTAGCATTTCAGCTCCACAAAAACTTTGTCTGAAATTTAAAAATCCATACAAGTCCTGTCTGCTGCAGATGTGCAACAAAATGCTAACAACATACATTAAAGGTAGTATCTTACCTGATTCATTCAGAAAGTGAATCGCATGAGGGAGTTCATTTTCATCCAATTGCAACTGGCTTTCTTGTACCAGTTCTAGTAATCGTTTCTGGTCAATCACAGGAAATTCAACGGGGACGTTTTTACGTTCCAGCAAAATTCTCTTCTCTAGCTCCAAATAGCTGTCAGGAATTAGCTGACCCACCACAGGCTGATCTCGGATCTGTATAATTAGGGATGATAGTATAAAATATATTAATCTATTCATGTGAAGTGCAAACAATAATGCAACTAGGATGTAAGATGGGTATAACCACTCAATAGTAATGGCAATAAGGAACAAGAACACTCATTTATTGTATAACATGGCTTCTGAAATGTCGATGGGACTAATTCTTTCAGAACTAAAGTTTGCATGTTTTTCTATAAATTAATACTCATAAAAGAGAATATTTCCATATTATATGCGTGTACATCTACAGAAAAATACAAAATGACATCTGAGAAGTACAAAGAGAAGCTTTGATTTGAAGTAAAAGGAAAATGTTCACTATATGAACAGATGATGCCACACGCCTCAGGTTAACAGAGAACAATAAGTAAATAAAAGAATAAATTTAAAAAAAATGCTCCTTGTAATCTGTAATGTCCAGATATCATTAGACAAGCTAGGGAGAAAAGGGTAGTAGCTCAAGTAAGACTCCACAGTCAACTGGTAGTGCTAGTCAGTGGATGAGAGGAGGGGAAGGAATAATTCTAGCAGAGCTAGTGAGACTTAATGGAAACACAGCCAGGAGCTTTGTCCCCGTTTCCTGTAGACTGAGTTTCTTCCTGGAGACATGTTTTGACCTTCGGTACTGGCTAGCAACCAGTCAGATTTGTCGTTCTCCACTGAGGAGGCTGAGCTAGCCATTTTGTGGAGGAAATGGGAAATGATTTTCCCAACATTTCTAAATTGGCTTCTCAAGTTTCTCCAAGAAGATAAATACCAATGCACTGCGGTATTTTTATTTGTCAAAAATGTAATCACTACCTTGTTTAAGTTCAAAGACTCAGAGCATTTGATGACCATGTTCAATACTTAATTCACTATGACTAACTTCTAAGCAGGTACCTTGTAACTCTCCTTTCACAAAGTGTCTGCATTATTTAGGGAAACTACCTCCGTTCCTTCAGGCTACCTTACTTTTGTGTGTAAGTTCAAATACTGGTTTAAATCATAGTCGCAAGAGATGTGGGTGTTACAGGAACAATTTTTAGTTATCTAAGAGCAAAATGTTCTGAAAAAGCAGTATTTCTCCTGAGTGCTGAACACATATGGCGAGTACAAGAGTACATATACCTTTATAATGCCAGCTCTGTTCATGCCTACTGGATGTATTATAAACAAAATTAATTAAGGCCACCTCACTGCCACTTAGCACTGGTTAACTATCCCTTGAACTGTGGAATGAAGTTAGGCAGACCATGGATATGGCTGAGCGGGTGGTTTCTCAGAGAGAAAAAAGAGAAGTGTGCACTCTTCCCTTCCTTTGTAGCACAACAGTGTGAGGCGAGTCGTAAACACAGCATTTGCTTTTTAAGGTCATCAGAGCAGTAATTCAGAAGAAATTTTGACTATGCTGTGACTTACGGAGTTGTGACATTGACTTTAGTAGCATAAAACATCACCTTTTCCCTTCAACATCTTATGACACTGAATGCATGATCAATATTGCATAAATAGAAAAATAAAAGCAAATATATTCTTTCTGCTATACATTGGATTCTGTCTTGAGTGGACAAGCTCCATGTTTGGGCTAGTCTCTTTGCAGTTGTTCACACTTGGATGCTGTGGCCAAGTAGACAGCAGATGATGAGTGGTAGTGATGACTTTGGAGACAACAGAACTATCAGTACTCCAGTTCAGAAAGTCTTACTTACTGGATAGTGAGACTATCCAGTTTAGGAAGATCATTCAGACCATGGTGTCTTCTTTTCCTGCTTTCACTCACTTTCCTCTTTCTAAGATTAGTATCACACAATGTAAAATGAAATCAGTAAATGGAGAATTAGTGGGCTTTCAGAAATTACAAAATCTCATTTCTTGATCTCAAACCAACAAAAACGGGCGGTTTTTGACCAGATTTCTTCATACAAAAAAAGAACAGCCTATTTTAAATTAAATATTCTGTGTATGATATTAGTGTTTGAAAATTAAACTTAGCTGAGCTTTTTACTAAGTTGATTTTTTGATAGAAAAAGAAACGAATACAAAACTGGTGACTCGTTCTGTCTAATGCTTTAGAGAAGTCACAATGAGTATACTATCAAACTAAAAATGTAATTATGTGTTTAAAAACATTTCAAAATACATTTACTTCACTAAAATTAGGATGTTTTCAATGTTACAAACTGTATGCAGCTTACTTTGAAGTGAAGACTCTCCTTTATTATGATTTTCCGAAGTCTGATAATGGAATCCGATTCTTCTGTAGCATTCACAAAGTGGTAATTTTGGATAGCTGGGAAGCCTCGCTTATTTAACAGCTCTCTAGTAATTTTACTCATGCAGGCCTTATGTTGCTTTTCATCAGAAACATCTAAATGAGTGCCAACCAGAATGACGGGGGATGTTGAAGCTCGAGCCTGTCAGCAAGATCCATATAACCCATTAATTCAACAGTGAACGTTGATTTTATTTTACATGTGCATAAAATGTGAACAATTTAGTTAAAACAACCAATACAATGAAAAGAGCAACTGTTTCTTCCTCTTTCTTCTTAAATATACTTCTTTTAAGTACATTTGAGCAGTGGATAGATCTAAATCTGAAATACTACTTCAAGCCTTTGATATTCAGAGTAACTTTAAGCTGCAAACCCATCCAATAGTCTTGACTGGACAAGGCAATAAAAATGCATCAGCCTACAAACACGAAACATATTTTTTAACATAAAGACAGAAGTCTAAATCAAAACAGAAATCTAAACATTACGCTTTTTAAAGGAAGTAGTTTAGATCTGGATTTCATTCTTTGTAGATTAATAGTATCAGCAGTAACAGAGCCCAACAAAGAGGAAAAGCAAAGGGTACTATGTCAGTTGTCATAGGAACAGTGCATCAGTGGAACACCAGCAAGCACCGCATAGCAGAAGAGAATACATCAGAAATCAGCTTCAACAACACTTAACTGACCATAACCCTCTGTCCTGCACCACTGCTCAAGGTAAAAGGAGTAAAAAAAAAAAAAAAAAGTTTAACAAACAGCATGTAAAATCTTGATGTGAGCCCAGATATGGCTAACTATCAGACTGAAAGCTGAAAGACAAGCAATATTCAACATGGGGTGATTCCACCCAGGGCAAACAAAACACTTTCAGCAAAAGAAAAATCCACAGGCAGATTCTGAAACCAATTTCCCAATACAGTCCTGGGATCATTCCTATTAACAGGATGCTAAACATTAACTTACAAGCATGATTTCAAACCAACATCTAGTCAGTTTTAAATTAGTGAAATTCTGATCTGCCCAGAATTTACAATGGTGTGGATGAAAAAGCGTGCTTAACTCTTGTTATCCTTTAATACCACCCCTTTCTTATTTTTATCAGTCAACACAAAATATTGCCAGAACATGCAAACTGTTCTGCACATCAGTGAACCATTTCAAGTGCAAAATGGTGCTAATCTTTCATATGCAATTTATTATGTATTTCAGCACATCTCATCTTATGTATCATTTTATTTGCTGAAGAGCTTCCTTTTTATTCCCCTCTCTAAAAAACACTTGTGGATAATTTGTGTTCAACAACAGACCCCTGAAAGTGGCAATCCATTCTGTACATATCTATGGCTTAATACCTTGATGTTAAAAAGCCACGGCTTCATAGCATCCACCTCTGCTTGTCCTTTGCTGAGATCATAAACAGCCAGATATAAAGCTCTTTGGGTCATAAAGTGAGGATGGGTACTGTAGAACTCTTCTTGTCCTAATGATAAAAAAATCCCACTGTTAGTACTTCCTTCACTGAGCAACTCAGATCACAAAAAAGGCAGCAGAACACTTATTCTCACATCACTAATCCACAAATGAAATTAACACTCACATAAAATCGTCTATATTGACAGGAAATCTGTAAAAACTATGCATTTTAAGTAGGTATTCTGTGGTATCTCACTGACTGAAGTATAGTGTTGAAACATGTAAGGTAGTTTTAAATCAAGAAGTGTAAGGAGATAAATACAGTTGCTGCAAACAGAACTTGAAAGGTCATGATTCTTTTAAAAATCCAATACTGAATATTCCTAATCACCAAAATTTTAACTCCTTTCTTCCATGCTCCTTCCCTTCTTTTTTCCTTTCTGTCCTTCTTCCCTCCCTTTCTCCCATCATTTCAGCAACTTCAAAACAGTCATGTTCACACGCTTAAGCACCTAAAATCTCAAGGTGTCTCAGATAAAGCCGGACATTGAACATGAATGCTGTTCTGTGTATATACACTGTGATATAGATTCTATTAAGCTGATCACAGACCAATGCTTAAAAATAATGCTTCTATATTTTAAAACACCCCTAAGTTTTAGAAGTGCTTCTGGAATCCCCAGACTTAGAAAATTTTACCTTCTAAAGTCCCAAGTCTCTCCCTAAGTGCTTTGTTTTGTGATCTTACAAAATCGTGATACTGTGCAGCCTAGAGAGACCCAGATTGCAAAAGGGAAAAACAGAGTTAAGTGGAAGATGATTTTTCTGGTGATTAAAAGTAATTTCGTATTATTCTGAAATTACAGTTCTAGAGTGCAATGGCTGAAATGAATGATTAGGCTGCATTTGGTGATGAAAAATTCCTGAAGCTTTACATTAAATTTGAAGCATTTACTGCCAATTTGCAGAATTCACTGCCACTTCGGTGGCCACATGACTCTTGGAGTAAGTTTGTATGATTTTACTGTCTACAGCTTGAAATTTCACAGGCTGACTCTAAGAATAAGCAATGCATTCATGTGTTAGAGAAGACAACAATAAAGGACAATTAGCTCTAAACATACCTCCGAAATCCCAGACATTTAATATAAGCTCTTTCTTCATTTTGCCTTTCCCTTGAATAATCCAGTCTTTTACATCAATGCCTACTGTAGCTTTTGGGCAACAAAATTCCGATCGTTTGCATTTCATTAGCTGTTGTAATAGTGTAGTTTTCCCACTACCCGTGTTTCCAACAATCATTAGCTTCATTCTGTTATAAGGAACCGCCTTCTTCAGTCGTTGCTGAAGAAATCTGGCATGAAATAAATTTTCAGAACTCACAGAAATGTGTAGTAAATTAAAACACCACCAGAACTCAAGACCAAGCAGAAATCTAAAACCATACAATTTATTGCATTGTTTATAGAAATGTCAAATTCAAGAAGCATTCAAATCATATTTTTATGACTATAATCTGTTTTATGTGTATGAGATAAAGCCTACCTTCAATAGAGAAGCATATCATATGGATGTCATATGACAAACCAGCACTTCTTTTCAAAAGGATATGTTGTTTTCTTACTGCTCACCACATATCCCAAGAAAACAAACCAAGAATATTAAAGGGCAACAAACCTGATAATGTCTCTGGCTTTGCATCCCACATGTTTGAAGTCAAAATTAAGATGGAGTCCTTCCAAAGGAAGATCCCAGATTTTGGATAGCCTTCCCATTTCATCTGGAAAGAATCTCAAATCGGGATTATAACTTACATCCAGAGAAGTCAAATTTTCTAGGAAGCCAATCTGAGGTGGAATCTAAAAAAAATAAAAAAAATATCAATGGATGACTGAACATAAAAACATAATGTTGTATAAACAAGAATACCATAAGTATTTAACAAAAGATAAAAATAGGTGTAATTTTTACAGCTGTAGTTTTTTTTTTTTTTAAATAAACAGATCTAATATCCTTCACTAATAGACAAAGAACCTCATAATGAATTAATTATAAAAATTGATTATATGTCACATTCCAGACAGAAAAGCTTAATAGAATATGGGGATTCTCCTTCACAGGAAATACTATTTCTAGTTAAATACCATGTCACTAATAGAATTTTCAGTGATATGAGGCAGTGACATGAAAATCAATTGAACATTGAAAAACTGTATTCAGTTAAAAAGTGAGTTCATTTTCTTTAGGCAGAGTCTTGTACTTTACCTCCTTTAACTTGTTGTGGGACAGGTGTAGCTTTTCTAGCCTAGACCACGCACATGCCTTTTCACTCAAGTCCAAGATGCTGATTTGATTATGATTAAATAACAGCTCCCTTAAGTTTAATGATTTCCAGTGCACTGGCCCCGGCAGGCTTATGATCTTGTTTTGGCTTAAATCTACTGATCGCAAACTAAAGACATGAATAAACAAAAGAGAAAAGTTAGAAAATGCAATAAATAAAACTGAGATTAACTAGAACAGTATGAATTTTCAATGAACAAACAGATTAGATATCAGAATGGACGGTTTCTATGGTCTGGAATCTAGATGGGAAGATAGAGAATTACTATCATGATCAAAAGTAATTAATATCAGAAAATAATAATACAAAAATACATATGATTAATACAGTATCATATGTTTTCAATGTAATTGCCAGTGAATGAATTTTCCTGGTCATGAAAATAAACATTCACATTATACTGTGCACATATGTTTCAGATAGTAAAAGAGAGAACCATAGAATGGTTTAGGTCAGAAGGGACCTTAAAGATCACCTAGTTTGAACCCTCCTGCCATGGGAACGGAGACTTTCTACTAGACCAGGTTGCCCAAAGCCCCATCCAGCCTAGCCTTGAACACCCCCAGGGATGGGCCATCCACAGCTTCTCTGGGCAGCCTGTGCCAGGGCCTCACCATCTCTGAGTAAAGAATTTCCTCCTAACGTGTAATCCAAATCTCCCCTCTTTTAATTTAAAACTATTCTGCCTAGTGCTATCAATATCTGTCCATGTGAAAAGTTGCTCTCCATCTTTTTTATAAGTCGTCTTCAAGTAGTAAAATGCCATAATGAAGTCTCTCTGGAGCTTTCTCCAGGCTGAACACCCCCAGCTCTCTCAGTCTGTTTTCATCAGACAGGTGCTCTAGTCCTCTGATTATCTTCATGGCCCACCTCTGGACCTATTCTAATTAAAGAGTTTAATTTAGTCAACTTAAATAAGCGTGTATATTGGGATAACATTACACTATTTCCTTTTTCTGTGATGTGCAGATGTGCATGGCTCTATTCAGATTAGTAGGAGACAGATAAATATGGTTCACACTCTTGTAGTGCATGTATTCTGTAATTCAATTGTAAACAGTACAGTCAATGTTCATTTAGCCTGCAGAAAAGAAGGCTTGGGAGACCTTTTCATGCTCTACATTTACCTTAAAGAAGGCTATAGCAAGGTAGGGATTGGTCTCTTCTCCCAGGCTCCAAGTGATCGCCAGGTGATAAGATGAGAAGAAATGGGCTTAAGTTGCGCCAGGGGAGGTTTCGGTTAGATATTAGGAAAATTTCTTCACTTAGAGGGTTGTGTGGCATTGGCAAAGGCTGCCCGGGGAAGTGGTTGAGTCACCATCCCTGGAGGTCTTCAAAAAATGTGTAGATGTAGAGCTTAGGGATCTAGTTTGGTGGTAGATTTTGCATTGCTAGGTTAAAGGTTGGACTAGATGATCTCAGAGGTCTTTTCCAACCTAAATGATTCTGTGATACTATGATTTACACCCAGGCAACAGAGAATAGGATTAGGCTCAGGGTGCCAGTAACAGCTGAGTGCAGGACTACAGAGTACAACATTGAACTTATTAGAATAAATGTATTTTAAAAGTTAAGTGCAGTCTAACATACCAGTAATATACATATTCATGTGTTTTATAATTTTCAAAATATTAATTAAAAAAGTGTAATAGGGGAGCTTCTGGTATTATCAACATTCTAGAAACCACAATTCCATTTACAAACTATAGAGATTAGTTAACACAAGTAATCTGAACTGCTTTCTTTCTTGCTCCTAATTTAGGAGATTAACATCGATGATTCTGATACTTTACCCTTTTATCAGAATGTTTCTATGAATATATGCTTGTATATAAAAGTACATGCATAAATTATGTAGTTCAACTGTGTGTGTATTTAAGAACCATATAATAAAGAACATTTAATTTCTCTAAGTCATCTGTTGGACAAATATGCTGTTTATGTCATTGTGAAGCATGAACCATACAATAAATCCATGAAACTCCTTGTTGACTCATTAGGACTGGGAGATGTGGAACCTGAAGGATGCATCTTTTTCACTCCATCCATTAAATCTGCTGTTGTGAATTCAAACATCAGCATGCTGACACAGTGTAACACCATATTAATAATGACATGCTGTATGTAAATTTGATTAATGCAAGTCCAAAAGTGTTTTCCTTAAGTACTAGAGTTGCTACATACGTAGCCTAGCAACATTTTTTACATCTGATTGTTTCTATGAGCACAAGAGTTTGTTTATTCTTTCCTCCTACCCCTCCATCTCACCTTTCATTACCTTGTAGGCATCAGTGCTCTTTAATGATTTACTCCCTTGCCACAGTGCCTTCAGCACTCACACCTACCCACATCTATCAGACACCTGATCCATCACCCCTCCCAGTGCTCCCTCCACCATCTGATTCTGCTGACCTGTGAAGGTCAATAACTTCTATAGAAAAAGGGGGAGTCCTGACTTTCACGTGAGTAATGCTTTGAAGGTATAGCAAAAGAAATGTCACATGCATCTTCATCACAGTTCCATACAGCGGAAGTATCACTCTTTGAGAATAAACATCTTGTGATATTTGGGAAGTGAAAAACTCATTTCAGTAGCCTTGTGCTGAAGAAGCTGCGGAACTTCTTGAAAAGGAAGAAAACTGCCAGTATCTTTTTACTATGTTGGTTTCAAGGAAGTAATAAATTAATTCTAGTCTTCTCAGAACTGTCAGCTTCAGCAGTCAAGCAACACATTTTTAATAATAACTATTTCTTAGCCGAGGAGCGGCTGAGGGAGCTGGGCTTGTTCAGCCTGGAGAAAAGGAGGCTCAGGGGCGACCTTATTGCTCTCTACAGATACCTTAAAGGAGGCTGTAGTGAGGTGGGAGTTGGCCTGTTCTCCCACGTGCCTGGTGACAGGACGAGGGGGAATGGGCTTAAGTTGCACCAGGGGAGTTTTAGGTTAGATGTTAGGAAGAACTTCTTTACTGAAAGGGTTGTGAGGCATTGGAACAGGCTGCCCAGGGAAGTGGTGGAGTCACCATCCCTGGAAGTCTTCAAAAGACGTTTAGATGTAGAGCTTAGGGATATGGTTTAGTGGGGACTGCTAGCGTTAGGTCAGAGGTTGGACTCGATGATCTTGAGGTCTCTTCCAACCTAGAAATTCTGTGATTCTGTGATTCTGTGATTCTGTGATTCTATTTGAATCTGAGGAATAATGCTTCTCAAGATAATGAAGGAAATGTTACTGATTTGTCTTCCGTTGAAAGATACTACTAAACATTTAACCTTTGAGAAAGGATTTCCTGAAAATCATTAAAACATGCTGAATGTTCTGCTTAACAAAGGTCTTGACACAAGATCTTCTTCATCAAAAACTAGTCACTAACTTTAATAAGAAAAACATTAACTTACTGTGGTAAAAGAAGAATTGTTTCTGGAACATTAATAAAATTATTTTGGGATAATTTTAAGGTTGTTATGCTGGATGACAAGTCAGGCATTATCTCTGGAATAGAAAAAGAGGTTGATACCATTATTTTTCAGAACTATTGACATTATTTTTAATATTGGAATTTTCTAAAATCAGACAGAGACTAAAATGTCAGTCTATCATCTATACACACATACTTAAATAAACTGCTCTGGACGGAAACTGTATCCTTTTTTTAAGGCTTATTTAAAACTAACTTTCCCAAATAAAAGAAGTGTAGAACAATAGTTCATGTATTTGCTTCTATCACATTGCATTCTATTAAACTTTATTTCATATTGGCATTAAACACTGAAATAATCTTACTTACACTTAACTGTATTGCCAGTACACATGACGTTCACACCACTCACCATATGAGTGGTAGGTCTTACACATTCAAAAATGACTCTAATGTTGCAGCTGTATTTAATGAAAGTATAAGAGCTACTTCCTGAAGTACTGTGTCAATTATTTCAAAATGGAAATTTTGTATTTTGAAGATGGAAATAAATGCTAGCAGTAATTTATGAAATCCTGCAATATCACTAAAAGTGCACTTATGTAATTTGTTTTTTTTTTTTCATAAAATAACTTTGGAACCTTTGCATAAAATATACTTAGCCACAGAAACACATTCTGGATTGAATTAAATTCCTTAGACACAGGTCCAGAGAAGGTGAGCTACTCTGTGGTACCTTAGCTATCTGCACAACTTGGAGATGCACACTGGAGCTATGGAAGACCTGCTTGTCCTGGATCTGAAGCTGTAGGCTAAGTGGAATACTTCAGGGCAACTGAAATGTCACCTGTGTTTAGGCAAGTTAATCAAATACCCTGTTTTATTCAGAACACTATGCTGGATATAATGTGGTAATACTTGACATGCCTCTCTGTACATAGTCAGACCTGTATTACTAACAGATTTTCAAGCTAACTTTGAAGAACTTCCTCTGCCCTGAGCCTTCCCCAACAGGATATAACATCCCAGCTTCATTCAACCTTTTTCATAGCTTCCATTACAAACATAAGAGTAGTATCAGTTACAAAGTCAGATCAAATGTCCATGAAGCTCTACTGGAAGTATAGTGCTTCCAACATTGATCAAAAGCTGCTTAGGGACAATATAAATAAGGACAAGCATATAAGATGTTCTCCTTGACTCTTCTCCCAAGACTCCAAATGCCAGTGGCTGAGGCATTTTGTGACTCGGAGTGGTTTCTAGAAGGTGGGTCTTACTTTCATAGATACTTACCAAGAGCATTCATCCTAGCATTGAACAGCTCCAGTTTTGTACAGCCCACGAAGATGTTCTCAGCAAGGGAGGAAATACTGTTCTTACTGATGTTTAAAATTTTCAGCTCTTTCAAGCATATGGGTGAACATATGCATGAAATTTTATTTCTGTAGTAACAAGAATAAAAAAAAACAAAACGTGTTATTCAGAAACTGTTAGCTAAAAAGTGAATGTAAAGAGTATTAATCTGACTTTGTTATCCTTACGCTGGTAAAGAAAAAAAATACATATCTTATCTAGATTGACCAGTCAGCAAAAATACTGGTACATGTAGCAACATGCAATAACATGATTGACTTAAATTTACTTTAATTAATGTGGAAAGCAGATGTCAGAGTATACTCTAGGCATAATTTCCTGATTATGTAAGCTCAGTCCCACCCAAAGAGAATTGCCATGTTTGCAAATAGTTCTGTTTACTAAAGATGTGTATTTGTTTCTGTGATTACAATCACAGAAAAAACTGTTAAAAAAAAACACAACAAAAACAAAACAAAAACAAACAAACAAACAAAAAACACAACAGAAATTCCACATAGGAGATATAATGTAGGTGGTATTTGATGCTACAGACAACGTATTCCAAAAAGAAAAATATAGGAAAGAGAAAAAGACAATGATACTGAAAATACATTGATATAAGAACCACGTAGCAATGTGTTGTAAGGGTAATGTTGCTAGTAAAGCTGAAAATAAAGCTGACAAAAATAAAGCTAATAAAGTTTAAAATAAAGTAGTACAGGATTTTGAATTCAAAATACCGCTTTTGTGATTTTGCTTCAAATACTTAATACTGCCTGGTTTAGATTTGTATCTTGCTACTACTAAGTCTGTGTGGATTTCTGTGTAAGAAATATCATACCCTTATGTAAATCGTGGGAAACGTATGAGACAGCACCTGCAGTTTACAGAACTATCAACATTATCATTTCTACAAATTCCCAATAGGTACGAATTATTTCATTCACTAACAAATATAATAAAAATGATGGTAAACTAAAAAAATACCTATTTTCTCTTCTGTTATTTGAAATATATCCATAACAAGCATCATATTTCAAAAGAAAAAACTTTGGTTAATATAAAATACGGTGGAAACTGTATTCTCATACTGAAAAGCTACCTAAATATATCAGACAACATGGACAGTCCTGTGGATATGGAGTGTGACAAAATAAAAACGCTGAACTACAACACTTTTAGTACATTACTGAAAATGCAATGTTATTAGATTCTATCAAGGTTCCCAGATGTTGTAATGTACTTTGTAACACAACATTGAAAATTGTAGCAATTTACACATTTGTAAAACAATGTCAATGTTTCATTGCTGATCAAATGATCCTTTCCATGCTACAGCAGTCACCATTCTGGATAACAAATGCATTATTTCTGCTATTTTTGTTATGCTACAGTCTATTTACAAATGTTACTCTCACCCTTCTAGCAACAGCTGTTCCAGGTTTTCAGCGACATTTGCAAGAAATTCAGGAGTGCACACCAGTTGATTGTATGAAAGATTAAGCTGTTTTAGAGTTGGACATCTGAAGCATGGATCCAAAGCAAAGGAAGGTCCAATGTCATTTCGAGAGATATCAAGGTTTGCAATACAATTCATTTTCAATAAATAAGTAGGAAAAGAAGTAAATCGGTTACTGTGCAAATCCAAATAATTCAAGCATTTCAAGTTCTGAAAGAAAAAAGGCTTGTTTCAAAAAAGAATGTAATGAAAATACCAATCCATATCTTTTAAGCTGAGTTATGTTTTATACAATTTACTTGTATTTGTCTTACTAGGAAAAATAGCAGAAAATATTATTCATAATAATGTAAGCTGTAATATTTCTCTTAAAGATTAAAATATAAAGCATTCTTTAAAATTAATTAACTCAGTTTCATAAAATCTAAGTTATGAATTGCCTGCAGTTCTCCCTTCCATTTATGTTACTATGTTACTGAATATAACATGTTCTAGAGCAGTTCTCTGAAGTTAATGCTTTAAAACAGTCCCATGAAAATATTTTTATTTCTAGCTGCACATAAATCTAAAATGAAAACAAATAGAATGGATGAAGCATGCAAAGATACACTCAAGAGTAGTACTGTTAATAGTAGACTCCTACTGTTATGAGTTAGAGACAAACAACTAATTGTAACTAATCTTGACTTGTGTTATATAAAATTATGCAGAATTACTTCACACAGTTGTTCTGGAATGTTTGTAAGAGCATTTTGGTGGAGCTCCAGTTTCTCAAGATGTTCCAAATGACTAGTTAAGCTGCTATTCTGGCTGATGGCATCTATGTTCTCCAGCTCGTTTGATGAAAGATCTAGTGATTTAATATATTCTTTCTCTGAGATCAATGAAGAAAGACTGTCTGATGGTCTTAAATATGGTGAGAATTTTGAGATTCCTTCTATTAAAACAAAAACATGGGAAAAATAGCATGATTTAATTGAATGCATAAATTACGATGAATCAACTTAGGATCTAAAGAAGCAGAAGACAGTGAATGTTTGGTTCAAGATCCAAACAAGATCCAAAATCCATGAATATTTCTTTCAGAAGACAAATTTGTAAGACAGTAGGGAAGAGAAATAGGTTTATGCATTACACAACAAAAGTGGGTTTTGAAAGCCAGTAATGGCACCCATGAAATTACATTGTTTGTAAAACTCTACATAAATTACTTGTGAAGCCTAGGAAAAAATATTTCACTATATATACTGTATTTGTACTCCATGGTAGTATTTCAATATGTATCTTCCTCTTTGTAAACAAACATATAATCTAACTAAAACCTTTGTGTGCTATGCTTATGAAAGCATTAAAGATGAAACATCATATATATATCCTAAACTGTACAGTTTACTTACTGGGAGATTCATCTGAAGGCAATAGTTTCCTTCTTTGTTTCACTGATGGTTCATACTCTGTGCCAGGTCCCTGGAAAACCCCAAAATAGAACAAAAAAGAAATAACAGCTGTGGACATATGAAATGATCTAAATACAGTAGATTTCTTTTTGTCATTTCTTTTTATCAGATTTCCCAACGGTAACACAGAGACTGAATTTTTAAACTCTAAAAATACCACCAGGCCACATTTTTATGAAAATTACTGATCCATGCAATATAAAACAAGAGCAGATTTTGATGTGCAATGGATATAGTGTGTTTTTTAACAACCTAAAATGACTTCCACCTGGGTAGGCTGAGAGGGTGAAGCAATATATTGCAAAAACTAATTTTTTCCAAGGAAGCCAGTCTCTCTGGTTTTGCAGACAATGGAAAGAGACACACTCCTTTCAAGGGAACTTGACTTTGACTTCACTGATTTGTCATCCTGAGAAATCTGTCTCTGCATTGACCACAGAGGCACTCCAGAGATCAGCTTCGCTACAGGATAGTTAAGTCTTTGTGAACAGAACCTTATTTTTTGTGTTTGTATTTGAACAGTACCAGAACATCCAACCGGAAATCTGAGCAACTTGGAAGAACACATTTTTTTATTGATCATAAATTTTTGCTGAAATAAACTCTCATCTATACAGGTAATCTGGAGCACAGTAATTACACAGCAATAGAAGGGAGCATTAAATAGCAACATTCAGGCAAGAGCCCATGTAATTTCAAGACCTATCCTTACACTTGATTATTAACAGTTTCACAGTAGGCAACACAGATGGATTTATAAGGAACCTGGTACGAATAAGGATCTGACTTACCAGAGAGTAGGAATGTCGCGGCAAAGCAGAAGAACCTCTTTGAAAGGCATTTTCCCTACAATATAAGTCCGCAACTGCAATGGAATTGGACTTCTTTTTTGTAAAAAGTGAACCTTCACTTCCTAGTACAAAGCAACAACACAGGAAGACAGGTAAATAAGGAAATATATTTAAAGCTGAATTCAACTGTAACGTAGATGCTGACACACAAAGGAGAGATATATTTCAAAAGCATCAATAACAGCAGGAACTAAATGGTTAATTGTGTGTGCAATAGGCCAATGATATTAACATACTTACGTGGTATGTTCTACATATAAACTGTAGGTTGTTACATTGGTGCTTTATTGCTTAAAATTTCCATCAGGTTTGTATTATTATACATGTTTTATGACACACCTTTGTACTACTGCAGCATCAGTAACTTTTTAATAAAGAAAATGTATTTGAATAGATACTTTTGCACTCACACCCTTACTGAAAATCAAACATCAAATACTTCTCTGGCTTTGGTGATTTAGGGTCATCTAGACTCATTTAGTATTCTTCCTTTCAAAGCTAGTTTTTTAACTCCTAAAAGCACTCCTGTTAGTGAAACCTATGTTTTTTTTTACCATAATTTATGTAAGACTTAACAGCTTTTCTATGTGAAAATAGTACCTATCAGTGTCATAGGTCTGTGCCACGGTCCTACAGAAATGAAAATGGTGCTGAACGAAAAGAACAAAAGCCAACCAAAAAAAATCATTATGGTTCTCTGATTCCAAAATTCAAATTCTTCATCTGTGATGATTTTAAGTATCTAACACTTCTAAAATACAACAGTGACTCCTGAATAAATAAAAGGCACATTATAAGATAAGAACACTTACTGTTGCTATTAAGTTACTGATGCTGCAGACAGAAATGCTGTTTTTCATATGTTAAAGGCATTCAGATTTCTTGACATGGCTACCAAGAACAATGTTGGACTGAACATAGACTTGTCACTTACACTTTCTCATCAGTTAGATATCTTTGAGATATCTTTGGGAAGCTTATTTCACTTTATTTATTTGTTAATAATATAGTCCTCTGTACCGAATTTAGTTGTGTTTTCTTCATTTACTGACAACAGTGGGAACAGGGCATTTCTGAATCACAATTCATCTGACTTCATGATGAGACAATGTGCTTTTGAAGCACTTGCTTTTTGCCATTGACTATAAAGGGAGAATACAAGAATTGCTAAGAAACAGACATCAAAACAGTTGATGTAAGCTTAGCCCAGAAACAGGCATCAAAATAGTAAAATACTCATTATCTGAATATGGTTAGATGAATTCCACCCTTTCTACAAGAAAGCAACTGAATGCATTTCAGTTCAGAAAGAACTGATTTTAAATGGATAATTGAAAAAAAATAAGGTGCTAATTTCACAGATATAGAATGTACTAACCATAAACAATTTTCCAGTGGACCTGATTTATGATTTCTTTTTTGCACATTATTTATTCCTCAGCTGATGGTTTCATAATTTCCTATATAATTTGAAGGAATTCATAGTTATTGCCAAACCCCAGTAAGCTACACTGTGACTATAATAGGAAAAAAATTAAAAAAAGAAAACATTTACCTTCACTATCAATATCATCATTCAAAGGAAAAACACTGTCCACTAGTGGGTCAGGAATGAAATTCCAATCGTAGTTTTTATCCATTCCATCTTCAGAGAAGTTTAAATCAGAGCAGGCTCCTGATCTATCCTCTGAAATATTCTTCATCTGGTATCTAAGCACCATTCTTGCCAGTACAGAACCTGCATCTATATGAAGAAGAAATCGAGATGGTAACATGTTCTCCAAGAAATTCATATAGCTTACAATAGTAACAGAAATACTTGGTGCATTTTCAAGGCTTGGCAATCTTTCTACAACCAGCTAAGCACCATAAAGAGATTCTCAACTGAAAGTCGTGATAAAAAACACTTAATTAATACCATCAATAGATATAAACACATGAAGTATAGCAAATTCTGTGTATACTCACTTTGTTTCCTTAACGGAGTAAGTTTATCTGGGAACAAAGGAATGAGCCAGGAAGGTTCGAGTCTCCCTATACCAAATCCTCCAAGACATATACTGCTGTTGGCAACATCAAGGCTAAGCTTCTTTAAGAGCAAGCTGATGATTTGGCTATCTCCTCTCTTTATGCTGATGGCCAAAGCACTCCGAACATCTTGCTCCCGAGCACCATTGGCTAACAGCAATTCCACCAATTTAGGACTACTTCCTTTTTCACAAACCTAACATAGAAAAACAAACAAGTTTATGTGAGGGACTCAAACAATAGCTGAGACTGCAGTCAGACATTCTCAAATTCAGATTCATGACATTTTTAGGCTCATGCCCCCTTTTCAATTACACAATTCCCTACACCTCAGGGCACATGCCTGCTTAAGGCATTTGAGTACCAACTCCCACTTTCATTAAGTCTTTACCAAAATATAGCAAATGCCTGAGTTCTGTAATTGCAATTTCTGCCATGAGTACACCCAATTTTTAGACAAAAATGAATGGTAATTTATGTAATTTGGTTATTGCATGTGGTCTGTGGTTCAGTGGAAAAAACACTTTGTGGTTATTTTGCCATGTTATCAGGATACCAGATGAAAAGCCAATAACACTGACTCATTTAGCTCTGCTTAGTGCTAGGGAGCTCAAGTCCACTGGTTTCAGTCAGCTCCACTCCTTTCAGTCTCTCAACTTGCATTGCTAAACACAGCAGAGTTGATTACGAATATTACAAATATTTTTTAGAAATACTTCCAGTTACTTCAGTATTTCCACTGGGGTTCACTAACACTGATTTGCCTGCCTCAGACTTCACGGCCTGTTCCAAATCCATCTGTGCTTTATCACCCAGCCAGCTCTGCTGGCAGAAATCTTCATTCTTCACTTCCAAATTTACTTCAAGCAGTACTTGGTAGGGTTATCTCAGACCAAGCATTTAAAATTGTGACACTGAAGCAAAATTAAGAAGCACTCATACAAACAGTTTCTCCAAATGTTTTAAAGACAGGCACATTTAGCAGGGAATACTTATGATCAGGTATGAATCTCATCTGTTGGCACACTTGAATCCAGATGGGATGTTTGCCTGTGGCTGTCGTAAAATGTATTTCAGATAGTTCAAGCTCTGAATGTGGCCACTGTTTGGATCAAACTCATTGCAGCTCGTCATTCTTACATGTATTATTTTGGTTATGTTGATAGAAAGTCAGAACCCTAGCTTAATAGTTAAAACAGCACAAAAAAATGATGACTGTATTGATCTGTAATAACAACAGAAAGTAAAAAAGATCCACCACTCCAGGGCAGGCATTTTAGGCAAAGTCTTCATTGCAAGGTCTAGGATAGAGTGGTATTTTTCAGTGGCACACTGAAACTTATTTATGGACAGTTTTGCATGCAGGTCTGTCTGCATTTTGACTTCAGAGTGCTTGGGAAAAGCTGAATCGGAAGATTGAATGTTCAAGGACTGAGCTCTAATGGGCTTGATGCTATCTATGCCTGTTCAGTTCAGAAGAAACAGCTGTGAGGTTGCAATGCCTGAGCTTAAGTCTTCTTCCTCAAAACTACTCTAAAGCTAAGGCAAAGTCAGTACTTGAGTGAACCCTGGTTTGAACATGAGCAGGGTGAACAATCTTGCATCAGAACCAAACTAGCAGCGCAGGCGTGATCTACGTGACAATAACTATGAGCCTCAATGAAGTGAAGGGTGTTTCAAAAAAGTATCAGACTGTGCCTGAAATCACCAAGAATAGCAATGGTTGTCAACACTTAAGTCACAGTTAGATTGCCCTAGAGAGTACAACTGTGTTCTGGCTTATACAGCTATACACAAAAAGAGAAAGGAACCCAAATGCTGGTATTTTATAGCAATGAAACTACATATCTTCCCATGTATTACCTGATAGATCAAAGAGCTTGTCTTTGTCTTCTTATTAATATCAGCTCCCAGTAGAATTAAACATTCAGCCATAATACTATTGCACTCCATACATGCTTTTTCAAGCATCATACTTTTTAAATCATCATTTTCTGCTATTTTAGCAAAGCATTTACAACACAGGCTTTGAAACTGAAAGGGAACACAAACAATCCAAGTTAGGACTGAAAAAGCACCAAAGTTTTTCAGATATTGAGCTGTTAAAAGAAAGAAGATACCTGTCGATCTCGCTGGTCAGTGAAGCACATAGACATTTGGTGGAAAATGACTGTGTCAAAGGATTCGTGTACCAGCAGCTTGGCAAAGCAAGGTGACAAACTAAGAATTGACAAGATTGCATGAAATCCCTACAAGCACAATGAAAAGACTGTAAGTACAAGGTCATTTTAAAACAAGTTATGAAACAAATTAAACTGCAATTTCATTTTTTGTTTTGCTTTTAAACATTCAATAATTCGCAAATTATAACACATTAGGAAAGAAGGAAGACACCCTGGTGTTTCAGTGTTTAATACAGTTGTAATCTCATGCTTGCATAGCTGACCCACGAAAGCAGGTATGAACTGACATTTTGAAAAGCGCAGTTATGAACAGTAATATCTGACAGCATCCTGCCTGGCACATGTACTTGTGATTTCCTGAAAATTTACAGAGGAAACAATCTGCTCCTAAGGATATGGGATGACGATGCATTGCCTGACCCAGTGTGTTGCTCCAGAATCCTTGAATTAAAAAATAATAATAATAATAAAATATATATATAGGCTAAACGAAAAACAGAATATCTAGAAACTAAAAAAAAAAATAATACAAAATTATCCTGTGATTCCACAAGTAAAGTTCACACAGAAGGGTGAACTGGGTAAATCATGGACTCTTGTCCAAATGTCATTAAGACTAAATGATTTTATGCAACTTCCTTATTCCTCCACATTATTTTGATCTCTCTTTATGCTAGTTTATATTGGTTCCTAAGCAAAACTTAGAAGCACTGTGGAAAAAACAGAAGTAAAAATAGGAGGCTGTACTTGTGATAGTTCTGACTGATCTGAAACAGAAGTGCAGAAACTCTGACAAGAAGCTGATCTCACAGGCAAGCTTCATTCCACCAGAAAGTGAAACTGGCAACAAACAGGGAAAGCTTCCAGAGCAGAGATAACAGAACTTTCACATGAGGAAGTCTGAACATGATTTCTCTGACAGAATAAGGAGAACTCTACTTCCATGTTCAGAAGTAGATTCAAAATCTGTCACTCTGACACAGATGTCTTTCTTAAATAAAAAATTCTTAAACAGAGCCTATTGCTAGTGACAGGGCTGTGAACTAGGGTATTTTCCCTCACTTTTTAAAAAAAAGAGTGATTTATACTATAATGATGGTTGCTTCACTACATGATTCTGGATTGACTGAATAATGGACTGTGACCAAAAAATTTGTTCTAGTTTGCTAGATAAACAACCAAACTTGTGCTTTTATATTTTGGACTGAATTGAATATATGCTTCCAAGAAACCCATCTCTCTGGCAATCATATTGGTTTAATTTTAAAGGCTTATACCTAGTAACTGCAACAAAATAAAAATGAAGTGATTAAAATAAAGAATTATACTTCAAATACAGCTACATTAAAATAATTTCATAAACTTTTGCCTTTCACTTTTATCTTTGTAAGTAGAAATAACACATACATGCATCTGGATTTCAGTGACCTCTTTAAATCGCCGCAGAGTAGAAACCAGAACTGTTGCCAGGACATGCATAGTTGCAATACACAAACTCCTCCTTGTAATCAAAGAGCGCAGAAGACTCAAACCCAAACACTGTATGTCTTGAAGAATAAAGAAAAAATAATAATGTTGATTATTCAGACATTCTGAGTAGGATAAACCCATGACCTAAATAGAGTGTCATATAGCTAATGTGCTAGAAAGTTATCTGCATCACCTATTACAGGGCCAAGCATAACTAGAAATTGGATAAACCTGGGGACTACACAGTACTGCTGCCTTTTATTGCCATGTAACCTACTTCACATCGAGCACTAAAGAGTGCAATAGGCTACAGATTATATGGTTAATCAACCCCTTCTACTATATCATTCAAGTTGAACTAACAAAATAACTTCCATACCTTGTGTATCTGGATACATCTGCAGGGTGTGAAGCACGGTGTCAGTAGCTCCTTGTTGGGTTAAAATTTCTAATGCACCAGTGCACTCAGCTACAGAAGTAAGCAGTTTCAATCCACACCTCTGAATGCTAGGATTTCCAATAAACTAACAGAGAAATGAATATAAAATCAGATCAACACTTTGCTTTGGTACAATGGCAATAGAAGAGTTGATAGTGATAATTTTTCAAAGAAGTATGTCAAGTTAAAGCCGATGTAACAACAAATAACAATAATTACAATTTCAAAAAGTTTTCCTTTTCAATCAAAGTTTCAGTTGCTCATACCCTCAGATTTCTACCAGAGAGTAGGAAGATCAGGTTTGAGAGCATCTAAGGAACCTAAAGGCGTACAAGTCCGTGGGACCTGATGAGATACATCCACAGGTCCTGAGGGAACTGGCAGATGTACTTGCTAAGCCACTATTCATCATGTTTGAGAAGCTCTGGCAGTCCAGTGAAGTTTCTGCTGACTAGAAATGCCATCCAGACAGACCTTGAGAGGTTTGAAAGGTGGGCCCGTGCAAACCTCATGAAGTTCAGCCCCAAGCACAAACACAGGCTGGGCAGAGAACTAAATGAGGCCAGCCCTGGGGAGAAGGACCTGGGGCTGTCGGTGGATGAGAAGCTCAACATGAGCCAGCAATGTGAACCTGCAGCCCAGAAAGCCAACCGTGTCCTGGGCTGCATCAACAGAGGAGTTGGAGGTCCAGGGAAGGGATTGTCCCCCTCTGCTCTGCTCTCGTGAGACCCCACCTGCAGCACTGCGTTCAGCTCTGGGGCCCCCAGCATAAAAATAATATGGACACGTTCGAGTGAGTCCACAGAAAGGCTATAAAGATGATCAAGGGGCTGGAGCACCTCTCCGATGAAGAAAGGCTGAGAGAGCTGGGGATGTTCAGTCTGGAGAAAGCTCTGGGGAGACCTTACAGTGGCATTTCACTATTTAAAGGGAACTTATAAAAAAGGTGGACAGTGACTCTTTGCTCAATCAGATAATGGCAGGACAAGGGAGAATACTTTTAAACTAAAAAAGGGAAGATTTAGATTAGAGGTTAGGAGGAAATTCTTCATTCAGGGTGGTGAGGCCCTGGCACAGGCTGCCCAGAGAAGCTGTGGCTGCCCCATCCCTGGAGGTGCTCAAGGCCAGGCTGGAAGGGGCTTTGGGCAACCTGGGCTGGTGGGAGGTGTCCCTGCCCATGGCAGGGGGGTGGGACTGGGTGATATTTAAGGTCCCTTCCAACCCAAATCATTCTATGATTTTTTTTTTTCTAATTTTCATTACAACCACTCAAGTTTACATGATCTTGCCAGGAAAAGGAGGGTGGGGAAATGTGTTTCCTTTGTGGTTCAATGTAACCAAATGAGGTTTTGTGAAGCAAGAGACAAGTGACAAATGTGGTGGCTGTTGATAAAGTTAGGATAGGAAAAAGGTATGAAGCAGGATACCTATTGCCACACCACATCAAGTTTTTAAGTTTTCTTTTCCATCACAAAGTAATTCAATAGCTTATTTGTTATTATCTGTCACAATTTTTCCCCACTTTTAGGTGGAGGAAACCTAGATAAGGCCTAGATCTGAAAGTGTGTGTGGACATCACAGTGACTTGCAAAGCTGCAATATTGTTTTAGTGGAGTTGTGCCCATCTCCTTCCTTATTCCTTCTCTACTTTTTCATAAAAATATGTTAATTTCTAGCCCTTCTGCTTGATTATGTAGTACCCCAAATCACAAACCAGCAAGTTCAAAAAAGTCATCGAGGTGGTAAAAGAGCACTGAAAACTTTGGTGCAGTCTGAAGTAAAAAATTATTTTGTTTGCCTTGTTAACTCCTGTATCCTAGAACTTCAGGTCAAGAAAGAGCAAATGATGTATCAGCAAAAAAATGCTGAAGTCTCAAGGACATTTCTTTTATAACAGATGTTCAAGACATATCTCCTTGACTGAAGGTTTTTGCCAAGTCTAAAACTGTTGACGGACTTCTAGAAAATCATGAAGTGCTGTATCCATTTTGACTGTGGTCATGTGAAACCTGTAAACCAGTGGGAATCTTCTGAAGGCCAGGAAGTTAAAAATTTCCTGTCACCAGGATTTAAGATTAATTTGCTGTGCAAAGTGCCAAGTACTATCTCTGCTTAGCCTGGGCCTGCTTTGGCAGTGATGCCTTTCACTTTTCAGATTCCACTTTAAGGCACTGTGATCATTTTGCCTTCCAGTGGCTGGAGAAAGTCATGGAACTGAACAATGCAAAGAATGGAGACAAGTGAGAAACACTGTTCTGTTGAAAACAAAGAAGTATGTATCAATGAAAGCTATACTAAAGAACCACTTGGCTCTATGCATAGCTGAGGCAAAGACACAAGAATACCTTTCATGTATAAATGGTCCATAACAAAATCACAAATAAAATGCTTGAAAAAAAATCAGCACTGTATAAGTATCCCCTAGAATTACTATGTAAAACTATGTAAAAGATGATCTAATGTACTCTAGACTATAAAGTAGAAAAGAAACACCCAATAATAAATGAAACTCAAGGTTGAGATTGATTTTATCCAATCAATAGGAAAATCATCATGGAACTAAGAATTATTAATGATTCCTCACTGCACATGTAAAATAGTGATAATATTCATTAGGATAAATCTTTAACCATACCCTGTTCAAAGCACCAAGCACCAACGAATGAGTTCCCTCCAACAGACACTGGCTTTTAATGACTTTTACAGTAAGTGTGAAAGCAGCATCTCCCATATCTCCCAAAGAACCATTCTGGTCATTCTTTGTATCTGAAACAATGGAAAACAGGCTTCTTCAGAAGAACAGATTTAATATTCTCCCCATTATTAACCCAGTATTATTAACACAGTATTACAATCAGATTGAACACACAGGCTAAATGACTCTGCAGGCATACTTCTAATCTTAGGACATTTTCAGAACGCTGCAGTGATAGAGACTGAAGTTCTTCCAGATTTACAATGCAGCATTGGGTACATCGTGTTTGAAATGATAATTTCACCATATGTTTGCTCGCTACTTACTGTGAAAATGCAAAATCATGCCAAAGAATTTTGCTTAAGGTACACTGCAATACATTAGTACTTCCTTGAGCTATATGGTTTCTTGGTGTTCCAGATAACCACTTCAGAATGCTTCTTCCTTCTGGGAAGGAGACTCTATAAGGAAGCCATAAACTATTTGTTCCTTTTCACTTGGCAGTACATCAGAGGCTGACTTTTACCAACAGATGAAATAAGTGAAAGGTGAGTACAAATTAAAGAACACAGAATGGTCTTTCAGATTTACCTTTCCAGTAGCTATTAGCACTTGCAGGCAAATGGCACTACAGAAAGTACTTAGATATCCTTTAAATGTCAATTCAGCATTCGTATTTTTCTGATTACTATTTTCCCATAAATGACTATTTATTCCCTAATTAACATGCATATTTTAACATCCGCTCTGTGTATTGTTTGTTTCATTGCACTCTAGAAGGGCCTCACTTTAAGGATTCTCACCAAAAAATACTCTTGCCTACATGTTAGAATATATGTATAAAGTCTTAATCCTCTTGTTTATTGAAAAAGTAGGAAAGAATTGGAATTATAATTAAATGGATAGGAAAAAAAAGGAAATCTATAATCAATCTGCATGCTAGTGGAGTGACTAGATTAGAAACTATTGGTTTTGTAATATGCAACTAAAATTCATGAAAGATACTTGCAAAAACCTGTTTGGAAAAAAATCAGCATGTTTATACTCTCACATTTAACACTGGGGAAAGAAAAATGGGATATACAGCAGTAAACTGATAAAGAAGAGATAAAACTTCCCCCATACTCTATTAAAGGTATGGAAATAAAAAAAAAAAAACAAACACACACTTTTTTCATAATGTAGATTGCTTTTAAAGAGTTTTTTTTTGGGGGGAAAAGGAATTCCTAAGCTAGTCAGTTTGGTTTCTCCTTTGCTGGAGAAAATAGCATGTAATAGTAGCTTTCATATCTTTGAATCACTTTCTTAGTGTCAGAGGTCTAGTTTTGATGTTTCTTCCAAGAGATACTATCAAAACAATTGTATTTTGTGGTAAAACCATGCTGATATCATTATCACTGCTTGCTCTCACTTAAAAATCATGAAATCATGGTAGGAGTATGCAACCACAGTAGTGGCTCCACAGAAGCAGCAGAGCTAAATCATTACTGATGAAATCAAAGGGATATCAGCAGTGATAATTTTGGCTTGTTATTTTCAATGGACTCTCCATCTTGTACATTCTAAAGTTACAGTTGCTCTGTCAAATACAGAATTTTGGTATTTTTTTAAGTCCTATTAAAGGCTGTCTCATTAGATAAGACTAAAACCAAGCTATCTAATTAAATTCTCTGATTTGACATATGAAGTCACACCAATTATATTTTTAAATGACTTACCAGGCATCATGAAGTGTAAAAGGACTCGAAGTGCTTCCAGTTGTACAGAGAGTGATTTTTCATGTTTCCTCATGGCTTTTACAACTTCTGATGCAGCTACTGTCATTATATCCAGATGAGGGAAACTGAAAATATTATTTATAAAATTTAAATAATTTAAATTAAAAAAAAAAAAACATTTATAGATTTTATACATTTGCTTCTTTCATTAGTACGGTGTGACATCCCTTTATTACAATGCAAATCTGTTTTAGTTACAAAATATAAACTCAACTATGGTTCTTTTTTTTAGCATAGCAAACATGTTATTTTCATGTCATTTCATGAATGTAGAGTATGTAATTAATCCAATTTGACACTACTGAGAGGTAATTTTCAATTCAGTCCAGAACGCTGGTACGCAGTATAGTACTTCACTCAGGGTGAATGGTGGATTCATGTATTTCTCTTTGATTCTAGTGCAGACATATGAGAAGATAGATCTTCTCTAATTTACTGTTCCATAGTCGCCATAAAATATTGATGAATTGCCAGATACTTGCAGAAAAAACAGAAAAATATCAATCGTGTCAGTTTCTAATCTTGAAGGAAAAAAAACAACTACAGCACAACGACATTAACTTAGAAATGGTAGTAGCCAAAGGCTACTAATTTATTTCTAAGGTCACTTTCTTATTTTATTTTATAATACATTTTATTCCTGTAAACATGTTTATGGAATTTTGAGATCTTCTTTCTGAGTCGCAAGTTTGTTTTCCACCCATGTCCTAGAGCATTTGCAAAAGCCATTACAAAATAAACTTTTATATATATATATATATATATATAATTATTGTTAATATTGTGTGAAAATTCTTAGCTCTCAATGGAAATCAGTGTGGCTAACAGGAGGGGCTAGATATGATTCAGTGTCTTGAATAGAGCTGTCAGACTGTGGTCAATTTTAACATAAGTGAAACAGTCAGTAATTTAAATGTAATCAATTAACAGCACTGAATCTCACAAACCTTCGCTTTGAAAGTGGTCACGTATTTCTAAGTGTATTACCTTCCTTTGAAAACGTGATTCAGAATTCTGCAGGCGCTTTCAGCCACTTCAGGGGAATGCGGATGTTTCCTCATTATATCCAAAACATTCATGTGTATTCCTTTAGACAGAAGTGTCTTCCTAATATTTCCTACAAGACAAAACAGCAAGCATCCCATAAGCAGATCTCTTTCTCCCTATATAAAGAGTTCTAAAAAAACAACAGAACTAACTTTTTTTTTCTCATTTTGATTTTTTCCCTCAAAATCATAAGTGTTATAGCATTGTAAATTAAAATAGGAAATGATTCAAGCTGAAGCTGACTTTATTTCCATATCTTAATCAAAAGCATTAAAATTCCTGAAGTGCCTAATAAGTTTAAATACATCTGTATTTTTACTAGCACCTTTAGCTTAGGGGAAGGAGAATATACCACTTTAATTTTATTTTTGAAAAATATTTATTTTTAAACATTTTTTTCTCTGAATTGCACTCTGTGATTCAGTAGGAAAGTGAGAATTTACCTTTCAAAAAACCTTCTAAATTCCAAAATAAGACTTCAAAAATGAAATATTAACCCAGTCTAATTACTTTGTTCACACATTTTTAAAAATTCAAATACCCAAATATATGTTAGAGCTCTAAGTGTAGCTAATACAGCTCCGAATGCTATACAAATATTCTATATTATCATGGTAACTAGCACCATTTTTTTTGTCATTTTCTTGGTTGGCTCAGTAACCTAGTGATAAACCACAGCTTTCTCACCTAGAGAATGGTAATTAAGTTAGTCCTTATCTTCATATCAAGCCAGTGGTTTTCAATGCACAGTGTACAAACCACTTGAGATCCATAACCATTTCAAAGGATTCTGGGAAAATTATCTGACAAAAGAAGGCCAAAGTAGGCTTAAATAGTCTAGCCAGAGGTCCACACTGCCACTGAAAAATGTTGAAGGGGTCCACAAATAGAAAAATTTTAGGAAAAGCTATGGGACACAATCAGGACTAAAGCAATCTTGAAAATTGTTATGCACATGCTTAACTTTCAACATAAGATTTGATTTACTGAAGTAAACATGGCTGTTCAGATCCCCTGTATTATTAACAAAATGTTATTTGTCAGGCTGTAATCCTTACTCATGTGAGTTTTGACAAATCCCCGTCTTGATGAAATTTAAATGTGATAAACATTTAAACAAGCACACAGAGAGAACAGACTCTTCTCATGTCTCCTGCTCCAAAAAAAACAGCAATTAAAGCATATAAACTGGCAAAGATCTCTTTCCTTGGACATGAATTCTTCAGTACTAGAATCACAGAATGGCTTGGGTTGGAAGGGGCCTTAAAGCTCACCCAGTCCCACCCCCCTGCCATGGGCAGGGACACCTCCCACCAGCCCAGGTTGCCCAAAGCCCCATCCAGCCTGGCCTTGGACACCTCCAGGGATGGGGCATCCACAGCTTCTCTGGGCAGCCTGTGCCAGGGCCTCACCACCCTCCTAACAATGAAGAATTTCCTCCTAACATCTAATCTAAATCTCCTGTCTTTTAATTTAACACCATTCCCCCTTGTCCTGTCATTATCTGACTGAGCAAAGAGTCGCTCTCCCTCTTTTATATAAGCCCCCTTTAAGTAGCGAAATGCCACAATGAAGCCTCCCTGGAGCCTTCCCTTTTCCAGGCTGAACATCCCCAGCTCCAAGTAGATGACATCGGTCGGTCTAGCTCCTAGCTAACAATACCTTTTTCAAAGCAAGGAATAAACCTCCTATTGAGCACAACTTTACAATGTTCTAATCACAGGGAATACGGTATCCATACCCTAGCACATTTTGTATGTTCTTTAATATCAATATTTAATATTATAGCAACGACTGCAGAATCAGAAAGCAAAGACAGTTACATTCCCTTACCATTCTGCTGTGACAAAATTGCCAAGGCACTAGCAGCTGCCTGAAACACTTCTTTTGAAGAGGAGTGCATCAGCATGGACAGCATCACCGCTCTGTCTATTGGGAACCTTTCACAGAGAGAAACGAATCACTGCACAGGGACCACACTACAGCAGTTACTTCGTAACCATAGTTCAGTTTACTAAAAACCCACTAAGTGACATAGTTAATTTTTTAGATGACTGAACTTGGCTATTTCACTACAGCAACATCTTTGCATACTATGTGTGTAAGCCAACTCTGAATCTTACCGAATTCACTTGGAGTCATGACTTCCAAGTGACTTGAGGTGCAGAAATGAGTAAAAAAAACAGTCTTACCAAAATTTGCATGACTAAAATTTTAAACAACTCTGAGAAAGAGTTTAAGGGAAATTCTGTTTTATCCATGCCTAGATTCTCCTTGATGGCCAGTGCTCCCTCTGCTATGCCCTTTCATCTGACTTGTGGGAAAACGTGTGCTGCTTTTCTATTCTTCCTACCTACTTAATCTGAATCTCCTCTATTTTCCCTACTCTTACATTCTTTAATCCCCCCTATCCTTTTTTTCAACTGAAAATGAAATTCCTTGTAAACTGTATAAATTCACTCTATTAAGACTGTGTCCTGACTCTTTATTAAAACACTAACAATTTGGTCTATGTGGAGATTAGAATACTTTTCAAGAAAGAAACTTTCTATGTTGATTGTCATGCAATTCATCATGTATTAGAAAACAAGAAATAAAAATAACTGAAACATGAGACCCCCAAATGGCCAAATAGTAGGCCACTTTTTTTTTTTTCATTTCCAAAAATACAGTAAAAGGTATTAATACTGACTGATTATCTCCATCTCCAATCTTTTCATGAAGGTTGCGTTGATACAGGAACAGATTTTTCAAAGCCCAGCATGCAGCCTCCTAAATACAAAAAAAGAGGAAACAAAAGGATTGAAGAAATAAACCTTCAGAATAGAAAAAAAAAAAAAAAAAAGTTTGAGACTTGTTCTGTCCATGATAAAGGTGTTAGTTGCTTTATGTAGAAATACAACAAAGTATGGACTGCTGCGTTTTTATATCTGGGATAGAACTCAGTTACAAGCATGTGCCACGTTCTTATTATTTGATTTTCATTTTGTTACCTACATTAGGCCAACATTAATTCTTCAGCTGATGAGCCTGTGTTTTGCTGCTGTATACAGAGCAGCTGAGCTTTTGTATACAAAGCAACAAGCTTTTGGGTGGCCGAAGTTCCAGGCACTAAGTCTCAACTACCTAACCACATTTGATCCAAAGGAGTGACTGAAACTGCTTGGGGTGAACAAAGGTAAGGATGGAATGAAAGGGAATTTTTTTCCAAGGCTAATACAGTCCCTCAGACCTAGTTTGTCTGAGGATATATGAGAGAAAATTATGCTGCTAAATGTTTTATTTAACGTGTAATGCTGTCTTTCTACACCCCCATCATCCAGAAATTCTCACCAGTACATCTGTGTTTTTTCGGTGTAGTTCTAATGCTCTGTAGCATGCTTCCAACCAGCATAATTTTTCTTCCTCCTCCTCTTCTTTTCTTTCCTCTAAGTCTCGGTTTAGGAATATTGTTTCAGCTTGAAATACAAAATATTTACAATCAATTCTTATTGCAAAGACAAAACACTTATGTCTTAACTGTAGTCATGGAGGTGCTCCCATTGCCTGTGTAGGAAAGTCAGCTGGAGGATTAGTCTTTTCTGGGAAGGGAGAAGTCTTTTGCTCTGTGACAGAACTGAGATGTCTTCAAGGTTATAAAAGGAATAAGAAAACCCCTTGCTATGTAGTACTTTAGTGTAGCCAGTTATATAGATAGTTACAGATCAGTCAATGGTCAGGTTCTGAAAAGAGCAGCACATACTTGTTCTGTTATGCATTTACATACAGAACATCACACACATAAAATATAACTGTGGTTCATTTGCACGTAACCACTTATCGCTGAGCCATCTTCACTCTGAAGATATGACATTTAAAAATATAAATTGCAATTGCTGAGAGAAACAGTAGGTCCCAGAAAGTGCATTGAAATGTAAAACAAATCATGTCATACCTGTGTTTTTCAGCATTTAAGAAAACAGTTTAAGTATCAACACTGACCATAGTATCTGAAGTCTACTGGAGTGTATGCTGATTACTAACATTTGCTGTTGTGAGGACTGTTACACAGCCTTTCTACTGACATTTGTACTACTCAAAGACTAACAGGATCTGATCTTTAGCTTTGTGCCACTAGGTAACTAATTTCTGTTTAAAAATAACAACTGGAGCGTACTCAAGGAAAAGGTTAAACCTTTTATTTGATTTCAGAACTCAGGCACAAGCATTAACTTGGTGTTGCAATCTACTGGCAGTACATAATGAGTACTGCCACACATGGCAAACATGGCATCAAATACATGTTGCTGTCTGCAGACATTTTATATTTATCAGGGATTATCCAATATTTGCCTATGAACAAACAGGTTGCTTTGTTAAGATCTATCAACATAACGTCCCAGCTCTGAGTATCTGGGAATCTGGTATGAACACAGGATTGTCATACTAAACCATAAATGTGCAGGAAATCTAGCTCTGTCAAAGCTACCTTACTTGAGGCTTCCACATTAAAAACAGAAACAGAATTAAGAATAATTACAGGAAATCACCAGTATGAAAACATTTACTGGTTTATTTCATAAGTAATTTATTTATGTGTTTAAGAATGAATTTACTTACTGAGAAGAGCTAAACAGCTGAGACCTGCAGCCTGTAACTTTGCATTTTTAGAATACGTTTTCACAGCCTTCACAATGACTTCTGGAACCTTATGTAACACAAGGATATTGAAAAAATTTCCTGAAAATAGATAAAGGTATTAAATGAATGTAAACACACATCTATAGCTTTAAACACATTTAGCATAGATTTCTCAGCACATAATGCATAAGCTTTGTTTGTAGTAAACATTAGATTTGTTATTAGGGGGCTTCACACAACGGTATTTTATTTGTGGAAAGAAGAGGACAAGGATAAAAAGCATCTGGGATCTACATGTAGGTTCTTTATTTTTAATATGAAGACTGAGGTTTAATGCAACATGACATACACAGTGTCAGCAAAATAAGATACCATCTATATATCATTTGCAGACTTCCTGCCAGGAAACCAAAGCAGTGCTGGTCTTGAATTCTTGCAATGATTTGATTTATCCTGCCAAGCAAGTGTTTAAAACCTGTTTTGCCCTCTAGTTTTGTCCTCCTTGTTCAGAAGATCAAAGTCAGCCTTATAAATACAGAATACATACATTTTGGAACAGTAGAAAGAACTAGCTTTTGATGATAAATGTATTATTTAAAGGACAGCTTTTATCAAAGGCTATACATTACATGTACTTGAATATAAGGTTGAATGTAAGAAATTCTACAAATGAAAGCAAGCAAAAGAAGATAACTTCTCCATTTGTTGTGCAAACAAGAATTATGCATACAATAATATGGCTATTCTCACTTTGTAAAATATAGTCTGATAGATACAGTTTCTATTCTGATATTTAATTTTATTTAATTCTCAATTACTAAAAATGAGAATCATAC
Organism: Aythya marila; assembly: GCF_965140915.1. Classification (NCBI taxonomy): domain Eukaryota; kingdom Metazoa; phylum Chordata; class Aves; order Anseriformes; family Anatidae; genus Aythya; species Aythya marila. The sequence goes on along the minus strand of NC_139042.1, from coordinate 192,138,342 downwards.
TAACCACATGAAAAGTGAAATTCAAATCTGTATTGATGTTTCTCAAGCGCTTGAGATAAGGTACAAAATTAAGAATTGTATGATTTGTGGGCATGAAAAATAAAATTAGAAGCAGAAGAAAAGCTAACTTAATTTCTTTACCTCAGTTCTGGTCCTGAGCCATATAGGTGCTGGCTACCTGCAATGTCTAGGTTGTTCACTGGGAAATAAGTACCTCTCCCAGTGTTTGATGATTAAGCCTGGTTAGTCCAAGTCAACAGAACTCTGAAGAACAGACTTTAAGGCAAGTCCTTTCCAGATCCCTCATTCTAAAACTTTGGCCTTACCACCCACACAAGTGCAAATGGAAACAGCATTTTTCTTCTTAGTCTGTACTAGTGTTGTCATGTTGTAGCAGCGTAGCTGTTTCTTGCTGTATTTTACTGAAAATGACATGTTTGTGTAAATATGCCACTTATCTCACAGAAAGTAAGAAATTTAGGCTATGCAACTAGTAATTATGCTGGACTTGTGGCTGCTTAAACAGGTTGCAGTCAGTTAAAATTCAGATGACATTCTCATCTTGAATAGTCATTACCAGATTAGCAAGAACACATGACAGTGATTTTGGAAGCTAATAGATGTTGACTTTACAATTTCACTACCGATTAACTTGGGTTTAGGAAAACAGTGTCCATCAGAATAATTTGTGAACCCACACTGGCTATAAGAAAATCTTCCAGACTATTTCCAGTCTCACATGGAAGGACAGGATGGACAACCTAGCAATTTCACACCTGTTCTACCTAACTGTCTGGTGCTCTGGGCACACCTTCCCAATCTCCTCCTAAAGTGTCTGCTTATCAAGATGAAAGGGACCTGTGGAGCTGAAAAAAGAATTAATAGATCTCATGTCTGTTTAACTGCCACTATTACTTGTTGGTCAGTAAACACAAATCACAAAAGCATGTTCTGAGGCCATGAAGTCAGGCTGGTTGCACACAGGGCAGGATTGAAGCATGCCAACAAAGTTGCTGTGTCCCCACAAGTGCTTGGTTACCATGCCTTCCGTCGGCCTTGCAGAGGAAGCTGTTGAAGCTTAACACCACCTCTTGCCAAATAACTGCAAATACCACCTCAGAAGCCACATTTTCTTTAAATGTTTGTTTGGCTTTTTGAAGGGGAACTGGAAGTTGCACTCCATTGCACTCAAGGTTGATCTGTATTCTCTACAATATCTGCATGAAGGAGCGGACACAGATGGTGACAGGACGAGACTGATTTGATTAAGAGGAGTCATGCAATGGCACCAGCATCTGCAGCAGCTTCAGGCCACCACCTGCAAGAACTGGGAAGTCTAACTCATGAGAAAGACCTTGGCGGAGTGATGAAAAACCTGCCATGTAGTGTGGGTTATTCCAGCTACTCTACTCACAGCCTTTTTTTCACACAACGGGGGAAAAAATGTATTTATTTTCATTAGAATTTGCTATTACCTGGTCCACTGCAACTGCTCAGATCATATTCTTATAGTGGTAAGAGCACAGAGCTGGGAAGAGGCACAACAAAATCCTTGTAGACATTGCCATTATTTGGCTTGACGTGGCATTAGCCCATGTCAACTCAGACAATGGAAGTACTATTACCCAAGCCAAGGGAAGTCCAGCAAACTGGTTCTTTCACTGCTGCAGGCCAGGGCCCCCAAGGCTGGCACCATACCTGAGCAGGAATGCAGCACAGGCCTTTGGGTAGATGCATTGCAAGGAGGAAAAACACAGTCTTGGAGAGCATGCCCCAGATAATTCAGTAGCACCAACAGGACCTCACACATCCAGCACCACCACTTCAGAGAAGAAATTTAGAAGGAATTTTCTTCCATTCTTTAATAACATCACAAAGAATGGGAGATCTATTGATATACTCCTTTTTTCTCACTTTTTCACTCTCGTTTTTTATGACTGTTTCTGTCATTGTTGCTAGCCTTTATCACGAAAGGATTCCATGCTGGTTGTTGCCAGTGTTGCCTCCAGACCTTTATATCAGTAGAAAAATTGAGCTATACGCTGTCCTGAGGATTCACTGGAACAGTAGCTCTCTAATTGGCCTAACATTTCACGTCAGTACCTCCAGTTCTTACACAAAGTAAGCTGACTAACACCAGCTTTGTGAACTTACCCAATGTAAGCTTATGCAACAAACAGCAACAGGCTTCCTGAACGGTTTCACTACTGGGGAATCTTTTCATGGTTTCCACTATAACATTGTAGCAGCGAACATTTCCAGACATCAGCACTTCCACATTGCTGGCTAAAGAGGGAAACAGAAACAAAAATTACTTAAGATTAAAATAAAAAGAAAACACAAAAAGAAGCATGGTAATTGGGTTCTAATATTAATGACTACCAACACTTGGTAATAATTTATAATAATTAAAGTAATTAAATTCAAATAAAAAAATCGTGTTTTTCTTCTTTTTTAGGGTGCAAGTTAGCAAGTTAATCATTTGGTTTAAACTAGTTCTCCTCTATGACTATTACATATTGAGGGTATAGAAAGGTTCACCTCATGATCCTGAAATTTTTCACAGAATCACAGAATGGATGAGGTTGGAAGGGACCTTGGGGGTCATCTTGAACAACCTCCCCTGCACAAGCAGAGCGAGTTGTCCAGAACCACGACCAGGTGGCTTCTGAGTATTTCCAAGGATGGAGACTCCACAGCCTCTCTGGGCAATCTGTGCCAGGGCTCGGTCACCTTCACCCTATTCACTGTATATTATGCAGGTCAGATACTGAAACTAACAGGCATTCACATTAGTCAGTAAAAAGACAGAATGCAACCTTTCCTACTGAGATCAGAGATCCCACACCCAGTAATTTAAAACAAAATAGTATCATGGTAGTTAGAAACACAGTGCTTGAAAGCATCTTTGCAGTACGTGTCTATACAGGGCGTGATACAGAACCCCAAAAATCTTGGACAGAATCTTGGTTCCAGTGAATGAAAGTCCTGTCACTGCCTCCAAGAGGTTCAGCACTATTCTACTGAGGTCTATAAACTTTCTTAATATTCTTTTCAACAGCTTGGCTGTCCTGTATACAAAGATATTAAGTTGAAAAAGCAAGCTGTGAGTGGGAAGCGTTTCTGAATCATTCTGTTTGTTCGTGTAGGACGGTTCTTTTCACAATGCTTTAAGATGACAGTGATTTATTAATGTCACTCACTACTGAAAACACCTTTCATTGTAAAGGTTTGCACACTTCACAGGTGATAATTATCAACATATTAAAATATTCAGATCATTCTAAAATTGTTGATTACAGAGAGAGCGCAATCAAATGTATATTTAGATCCTGCAAGAACGAAGCAGTGCTGTGGAATGGCTCTCATTTAATATTTACCACTAGAACTCGGACATCCAGCTTCTCACAGAAACTGATGAGGAGATCTGAGCACTCTGTAATTCATGGAATAACAGGTACCTCTCTCAGGGTGAGGTGAAATTGCCTCTGGAGGTGCCTGTTTCTCCCCATTAAATATAGGAGAAGCCTGGATCACTGCCTATGACTAACACTTAGATGGCAAACATCATGTGATACATCGCTTCCCCGGGGACTTTGAAGGACAGTTGTCAGCAAAACATTTTCTCATTCACTCAAGACTACTGAAATTTAAGAGAGTTCTTGTCCTGCACTGGGATAAACTGCCCGCCCATGATTTCTCACGACATATGAGCCAGAGCAAAGTCTACGTATGTATTAGTGTAAGAAGGCATCCTGAGGCACAAATCCATGATGTATGTAGACTTCAGGATATGGGGACACTACTCAAACTACGCTGAAACTATCTTTGTTTCCCTATTTTCAATACTTCACATCAGAAAGGGAAGTGCAAACTCCAAAAACAACGCCTGCTGTAGAGCAAGTCTTTGTCATGGCTTCCTCTTGGATCTGTTACACATTCTCTAATTACTTTCTTTAAAGAGCACTTCAGGCTCTCTCTGAAGTGCACTCTCTTCTTCAGAAAAAAAAAAAAAAAGCACTTAGCACTCTCTGCTTTAGAAAATGGAAATAGGCTATGGTAAAATTATTTCTGTCTCAAGGAATGCTTTATTTTTAAAGACAAACTGGAACAGCAAGAAGCTTGTGAAAGGGAAATTAAATAGCTTGGAGAATGATGAAATTTGGAAAACTGCAGTCTAGTTCCTGTTTTGTGGCACACCCTTGGCCAGCACGTTTCCTATACGAATGGACAGGACGTATGAGGTAGGCTTTGTGAGGAAACACTTCTGCAAGATTACAACCATTGCTCAGCCTGGAGAAGAGGAGGCTCAGGGGCGACCTTATTGCTCTCTACAGGTACCTTAAAGGAAGCTGTAGTGAGGTGGGGTTGCTCTATTCTCCCTCGTGCCTGGTGACAGGATGAGGGGGAATGGGCTAAAGTTGCGCCACGGGAGGTTTAGGTTGGATATTAGGAAGGACTTCTTTACTGAGAGGGTTGTGAAGCATTGGAATGGGCTGCCCAGGGAAGTGGTGGAGTCACCATCCCTGGACGTTTAGATGTAGAGCTTAGTGATATGGTTTACTGAAGGACTGGTTAGTGTTAGGTCAGAGGTTAGATTCGGTGACCTTGGAGGTCTCTTCCAACCTAGATGATTCTGTGATCTTGTGGAAGAGACAAAGAGCTTGATGCCTGCTGAATTTGCCAACAGTAAGGTGCAAGAGCTGCCTCTGTGTCAACAGCATCATGCACCAAGTCAATAAAGGGACACCAATTACCAGGGACTCTTCTTGGAGCCTGATTTTGCCCATAATAGGGACTGCTGTGATGAGAGAACGAGACACAATGAGATTTTCTTCTGCCCTATTGCACAACACCTGAGGACACCATGAGGCTCCAAAATGTGCTCAATACTACCTGTGCTCCTCACTGCAGCCACCACTGACTGGTCAGAGTGGGGTGCTTGAGCCCTAACACCTTGTCTTAGCTCTGGCCATTGGATTTGCATGGGAAATTTTCCCCTTGTGGAACAGCCTCTGCCAACGATGTTCTTAACCAGCTACCCAAACTCACTGAATGTTCATTTAGTCAATAAATATAACTTATTATTCAAACTTTTAAAAAGGAAGAGCAAGGACGTGAAATCTGACCTCTGCAGCCACGATAAGCATCTTAGTTAACACTTACTCTGAGCAGAAGAAAGACTCTTTACCTACTTTATGAGAGATTCCAGTCTTGTAAGTATGACCGAATAGGAAAATTTCCCATAAAAAATTACAAGTCAGTATTTCCCACAGAAAACAGAAAAGTGATTTGTTTAGCAGCTCCCAACCAATTCTCATTTCAAAACTGTTCCCTCTGTCAAAATGTGTCACTATTTTTGCAGCACTACCAACTGTTTTTCCCTAGAGAGACTCTGAAGTTTTGTTTGCTTTCACAGTCACTGAAAGATTACCATGCACTCGGGTGAGCTGACGCAAGCTGTGGGAGGTGAAGAATTGAAAATGATTTCCAGTAGTGCACTTACATGGTCCAGCTAAGGAATGTAATGAGTAAAGTGCAGGAAGAATCACCTCTTCTCTCTCTGGAAACTCTTTAAATACTTCCAGTATGATCATATGATCTTTGCTTTCAACAAATTCAGTCAGCTGCTCTTCTGGAACTAAATTAAAAAGAAAGACAAAGACAGTAAGTTTTGAGGAAGTAATTCATATCCTGATAAAATGTGAGAAAATACAGTTATTTTAATGAAGTTTCCTTATATTTATTTTGTATATTCCACAGAAACTAAGGTAGTCTCCTCCACCGAGATCATATTCCACAGTTAAGACTTCTTATACCAAAAACCGAGCTACTTTACAGAAACCTTTTTCTAGCCCACATTTTCTGTAAATGAATTCTGACTTTCAAGTGCCTTCCTGTGAATGAGTATTTTTTTTTAAAACGAGTATTTTTTTTTAAAAAAGTCTTTTAGTCTTTTCCACAGAACAACCTTCAGGTATTCTTCACCAAGACAGCATATAAGTGAAGGAAAAGCTAAGAACACAGTGAAAACAATTTGATGGAATGCATTTCACATACTCCATTATTTTATTTTACTTCTCAACTTTTTTGATAATAGAGTTCTTTTCATAAAGACTACAGCCATGCTTTAATAATACCCTACCTTCACTGTAATAATAGCATAAGGTTTTTCAATCACTGTCCCCCGTCATTTGTGCTGACATCACTGCAGTTGTGCAGTGAACCAGATAAAGGAACTGATCCAGCTTGAGCACGAATCCCACACTTCAAATTTTGTAAGCAGGATCATCTGAATTTGGTTCATGATAAGGGTACAAAAATTCACATTGCAGTAGCTGAGAAGGTTTCTCAAAGGCAAGAAAAACATATCCAGGGACAGCCTAGGAACTTGTTATGCTGCCGTCAAGAAGAAGGCATGCAGGTCTGTACCTGAAATGTCTGTGAATCTGTAAAAATCAGGCACTTTTTATAAAAGGCATACACAGAAAATGCAAGAAGCTGAGACACTTGTGGAGACTGAAGAGAAAACATGGCAGGACAAAAGTATTTAGGGAGAGAGGAAAAGGGAAAGAAAAGCAGACAATAGTTCCAGGCACACGTGTGGTAGGAAGACTTAGAAAAAAAAGCAATATAAAATGGTGCCAGGAAGAACGAATCTGAAGAACTGGAGACTATCTTTGAAGCAAAGGAGTATAGTGGACTTTCTAGGAGTACTAGAATTTCTCAATAGTTATTCTGAAGCAAGAAACTCAATGCAAAGATAAACTGTCACAATACTGGGATTTTTGGCCATTATACACAGACAGTTCCTAAAAATGTTGCAGAAATTTAATACATGGTGACATCATTCCACAAAAGAAACACAGGGATATTGTAGAGATACAATCTTAGCCTTTCAGTGTTGTCAGGATCAATAGCTGAATCGTATACTTTTTTGAAAGTGCAAACATTTTGCTTGATTTTAGACTTGCTCACAACTTCCTGGCAATCCTAAAATATACCAGTCTTTCAAGACGCAGCTTTGGTTATTGAGAATTAAAATCAAGTGTCACTACTCTTTGTCCCAGTGTTACTGACTAACTTTGAATCCCATCTTTCCCGTTAACTCTAGTCAGAAATGTAGTGACATTTTCCACATTCATTTATCTGATTCAGAAAATTTATGATACTGCTTGGAAAACCTGTTTTGTGCTAATGGGTTTTGAGAACAGATATAATACAAAAAAAAAAAAAGAAAAAAAGGAATGCAAGAATTCATGTTTTTGCAGTTAAATAAATATCTGTAGTCCCCTCCCAATCTTTTATTTTTTTTCTAACTTAAGAGCCCACATGATATAATACCTTTTTCAAAAAGCTTGTATAATGCTGTGCATCCGTGTTGCTGGATCTCTTCATTTTTAGGGAAGGTGTGCATGGCATTAAATATCAAAGAAAACACATCCACCTCTTCCTCCAGGAGCAGGAAAGCAACTACATCTAAAAAGCAGAAGAGATTACATGTTGTGCTGAGGTGTTCTCAACATGTTAATTGGAGCACTGTACTTAACTATTAAAATCCCAAAGTCTTTAATATTGTCCTTCAAATTTACTCTGGTGGCTCACACCCAGGCTTTTATATAAATTATGAGGCTGTTATCTCTTAAGGTAGTATTTCAGAAGACAAATGAGGTGTTCTAAAAGATTACTGGCAAAAAGACAGTTTCCTCTCTCCACTCCTGCTCCCACTGGCTTTGGTACTTGTCTGACTTCTCAGAGACAGCTCACCTCACTAAACCAGTGGAAAAATAATCAATGCAAAAAAACTGCACTTTTTGCAAACTGAAGAATTTCACTAAGAAACTAAACTTGTGGAAAAAAAAAAAAAAAAAAGAAAAAAGATAGGACTACACTGCCAGAAGAAAGCACAGGGGGAGTTGAAATCTACCTTTCAGCTATGGTGAACCATGAAATTAACCCATCTGTATCATGAAATGCTATTCTCACTCTGTTGGCCATTCTTTCAGCCTGGAAAGATTTGCTACCTGAAAATGAACTAAAAAGCCAATGTCACTGTTGCTCTTAAAATAATAATTAAAAAAATCTGAAAAAAGTTGCTGTCTCTATGTCATGTATAAGGAAGAAAATCATATTCATGACAATTTTTCAAGCTTACATCAGTAACAGTAAAATTAATAGTGCCTGATCTGGTATTTAAGCTGCAGCTGTTTTTTTTTTCTTTTTCTTTTAACGAAAGGATCTTTCTGTATGGCTACCACTCTGCATTCACAGTGGCCTACCACCTCCAGCTGTAGTGCAATTTAAGCTTTTGGACATACAGACATAAAGAATACCAAGAGATTTTTCTGACAAGGTACAGTTTCAAATACTTTATATAATTAAATAATTAAACAAATAATTAAAAGGGAGAAGAAAGCAGATTCAAGAGGTAATTGATCTTATAAAATAGACAAATAAATAGCATGAACCATCTTCTTAAAGTTCCTGTTTCACTCTATTGCCTATAGCAGGAAGTTGGACAGCCAGATCAGCTTTAACTACCTAAAGTCTAAGCCTTATTTTGTAAGGTTGATTACAAGGCCTTTCAAAGCCAGTGGAAACTCTCCTATTTCGACAGTAATTTAGTACTAGTTATTATATGCTACCTTGAACCAAGCTAGCAGATATTTCCCTTACCGTCTCTTTAATTTCAACAAAAGATCGAGAAAAACATTCTCAGTACCTGATAAGATCAAGTCTCTAGAGAGCAGAATAACAGAAATATATCAGAGACAATTCACTCTTTTCAAATATATAAACCAGTACTAAAGAAGCAAGTCAGAATGTGACCAATTTTATACCTTGCTAAGAAAAAGCTCTTACTTATTTAACTTACAGCACAGCACAGCACTTATTTAACTTACTGTACAGCAAGTATTTGTGCCTATGCTAATAACAAGTTGGCAAAATTATTGGGCCGTGTTGTTAATAGCCTTGAAGTTTGGAGACTCCTTTCTACCTGGATAGAAAAAGGTGTAAAACAGTACTGCACCTTTGTATACAAGCACAAATGACTTTACAGAATAAAACGGAGAGACAAATAGGGTCCAAAATGTATGGTCATGCACTTTGTATCACAGTTCTTTTTTTTTTTTAAAGGCTCAAAATGAAACAGACAATACCTGACATGAGGAGAAGATTTAATGTTTTCAGTCCTATTACTGAGAGATTTATGTTTCCTTTGTGAACTGTGAGCATTTTAAGGATCAGCCTAAAAAATTAAAAGATGGAAAACAAGAGTTAGGGCTAAGTAAATACTAACAAAACTAATTTTTTTTCAAACATTACTTTAAAAAAACAAAAAAATACAAAGTAGCTACAGAAATTAGTAAAAGCTTTCTAAAGCCATTTTTGTCATTTCTCCATTCATTTTTCACTTTTCTTTCAGCTTATGTTTTTTTCAAGTTAGCAATTAAATTACTTTTTAATTAAATTACTTACTCTAACAATTTTTAGATTACATGAAAGTAATGATGTGTAATTTACCAATTTAAATTTAAATTAATTTTATATGCATATATTAATTCTACAGGAGGCAAGTCTTACATCCAGGCTGGAATTACTCTACAGAAACCAGGGCTGGGGCGTGCAGCAGTCTGCAGGTGGTAAGGCAGTGTACTGCTTGTTGCAAGAGTGAAGTTACAGTGAACAATCAAGTGTCTGCTGGAAGACACAAAGCAGTTTCCAGGCTAAAGAACTTGAACAGCACCTTGAAGGCCTCTATCCTATCGTAAGTTCCACCATGTAGCACTTACAGACAAATGTTGGACAAATGTTGGATGTTGGACAAATGTTGGATGTTGGACAAATCACTGAAAAGAAGACCCAGGGATAGTAACCTCTGAAATGTTGCAAGCAGAGTCAAACAAAGTTGAATTCTTAAACACAAGGAGAGCCAAACAATGCTAGGTGCTCTGAAAAATCCACTGAATGTACCCAGCTGTGTGCCCAAAGATCTGTTGGTACTTTTAACGTGATCTTCTAAGACAGTGACCTGAAATCTGTAATGCCTTCTCATTAAACAATTTTTTTAAATCTCTAGACAATACTGAAAAGCACTAAGAAAAACTGAGAAGAAATTAATAGGCCAATTTTCAGATAAGGTATCAATAATGTACAGTAAATAAGGCGGTGGGCCCCACATTCGATGATGGCAGAAAATAAATGAGCATTGACTTTGTATTTAATGAAGCATATCCTAAAATGGGGGAAAACCAAAACCGTGTAATTAAAAACTAAATAAAAATAGAGAGGCTCAAAAAAAAAATAAATCAAGAAACTTTCATTGTTGATACTCATAACTTTGGAGAGCCAGACTCTGCAGTCTTAATGATCTTCAAATGAGAGTGTCTTTGTACAGATATCTAATCAAAAGGGATCGTGAAGTAACTGGCAATGTTAACAGACATTCTTGACCTGTCTAGAAAAACAAAAACAGCACTGAAAGCTTCATCCAAATTTCATTCCCAAGATAGAGCAATGATGTTGTGTGCCTTGCTAAGGTCTAGCTTTATAAACTAGGAGAAATGTATTTATTATTATTAATTCTTTCTTATTATTTTAAACTGAGAATAGATACCTCCCTGAAACTTCTGTATGAACGCTTTGGACCAGTAAGTCCACAGACAAGGACAGGCACTGGCATTTCAGTCCCCAGGCTAATTCTTGGCCCAGCACACAGCCCAGATGTATGGACTAAGTAGTAGGGTGATGAATCAAAGAAAACAGGGAGCCACCCTAACCAAGCTGGTAGAGTAGCTAAACAGACACCCTTAGATGCACTTCTTTAATGTCCTGATTAAAATGTTTTAGTTTTAAGCCTTCCTAATGCACTTTATTGTGTGGTTGCAGGTGTGTGTGCACATGCATGCACGTGTAGAAACTGTACCTGGGATGCAGATTCCTCCACCTATTTGCTCCATCAGCAGCTGTGGACAACAGGCTGGGAGGGAATGCAGCCAGAACAGCTCACCTGGACTGACCAAAGGGATATTCCATGCCACGTAATGTCATGCTCAGCAATAAAACCAGGGGGAAGTTTACCAGGGTTGCTCAGGGACTGGCTGAGCATTGTTTGGCTGGTTGTAAATGAGAGCTTTTGCATCCCTTGCTTTGTTTTGCTGATTTTTGTTTCTTTTACTTATGAAACCGTTTTTATCTCACACACCCACAACGGGAAACTACGGGAAATATCACCCCAAATGGGAGTAATTTTCTGGGACCTAAGAATAAGCATCAGTCAATTAGCAAGCCTTTAAACTGCCAAAGAAATCTTAACTAGCTTGTACAGCTCAGTCATTCCTTGCTCATGAAAAGCAACCAAAATCACAAACATACTGCATCTTCACGCAAGTGATCTCATAATGGCAACCTTTCTAAGGAAGGGCAGGTTAGGACTATAAAAGCAGAGGCAGACTTACTAGTAGAGTTATTAAGCTGTAGCTCCTTGCTGTCATTATCAGCCCTGAATGAGGCAATCTGTCCAAGAGAGAGAACTTCCAACCAAGCCCTTCTCTCCTATTCATATTATACTTACATCTGCAGCTAGCATTTGTGCTACAGAACAGCTTTGGAGTTACCCTCTGCCAGTCTTTGTCCCATCTAACCACAGCCATGCAGAAGCCATTTACTTAGGCTCCCTCAACGGGAGAGATAGGCATAGTCAAATCAAACTACACTTAGTTCCAGGCTTACTAAAAAGAAGGAAAGAACCACCTTCTGAAGGTAATTGTGTCCACTGACTGCACAGGTAGTTAAGGTGACTACTTTAAATACTTAATTTTTAGACAACTAAGAAATACCCCTTCTCTTGATTCCACTTTAGGCTTGTGGATTTAATACAGCATAAAGAACACACACACACAAAACCTGCCAGGTCTATTATATTGCATCTGTCTATTAAAAGAAAACATCTTCCTAACCACAGAGTCCCAGAATCACTGAGTTTGGCAGGGACCTTTGAAGTTCTCTTAATTCAATTTCCCTGCTCAAAGAAAGGCCAATTATACCTGATTGTTCAGGGTCACGTCCAGTCAGGTTCTGAGTATCTCCAAGGCTGGAGACTTCACAGCCTCTCTGGGCAACCTGTTCCAGTGTTTGATCAACCTTAAAATAATTTTTAAAAAATCATTTTTTTTTTTAAATCCTTATGTGGAATTTGCTGTATTTCATTTTGTTTCCTGTCCTGTCACTGGGTGCCACTGAGAAGAGCCTGGCTCAGTTTTCTTTATTCTCCTATCAGGTATTTATGGATACCTCTAAGATCCCTGCTTGTATGCGCCTTTTATTCTGGAAGCTGAAGAAACCCACAAAAGATCTTTAACCATGTAGAAGCTGATGTAATAAGTATATAAATACATTTTATTGCATAAATATGCTGCCATGATATCCAGAAGACTCTTGGCACACAACATACTTACTGGTGAACAGCCAGGGCTTCCCAGTCCTTCCCAACATCCCTAGGAGCTATGTTCTGTAGCGTACTTGGACAAATTTCTATCAATTTACAAAGAAGTGACCAACCCATCTGTAAAATAAAAATATAGCTATTTCAGAACAGATGTTCTATTTGGAACTTAAACGTTGTCTTCCAATATTCATGGCAACCAGAAGATGGATGTTCTCAATAGTTATCTAGCTAAATGAGGGATAATTACACAAGACAAGGGATATAAAAAGTTAAGAGGTGGAACTAAAACATGCCAATGATTATCATTTCTTGTAGCATTGTATCACCTACAATGTGTTCCAGCACCGCTTGAGGATAGGGGACATACTTACAGTTAAAAGAGATGCTGACAGTGAGAAAAATAAGATGAGATCAATAATATGCCATCATGGGCCATGGAAGACCACTGCACTATTACAGCTAGTCCAACTTCACCGAAGCATTGCTGTCTCCATAAGAATTTGCTATTTAATTGCAAATGAGAAAGGGTAGTTTTCAAAGGTGGTCATGTTAAAAGTGTAAATGTTCTAAATAGCATGAGATACCTAAATGATATTATATATTTCATATTCTTGCCATCAATCCTCAGTGTCTGCGTGCTTGCAAAATGCAAAAAGGGCAGTGAAAGTCTTGAGAGCACAAGGGATGAAAGACAAACTGAAAATATATTTATTCTAATAACTACCTGCTCCAGCCTATGCAAGTGCCTTGATTTTTAGATATCTGTAAATAATACCAAAAATGAAAAATGTCCATACTGGAGAAATCTGTTCCCCCATGTTCCCTAGAACAATGTTCTTTATTATTATGAGAGCTTGCTGGGCGTAGCGGCCCGCAGGCTGATAAAATTGAATGTGCTGCAGTGTGAATGAGAGCAGAGAGGAAAAAATGTAGAAAGAATTAACTGATGAGAAGAAAACCTCGCTGTACTGAAAGAGAGGAAGTAATCTGAGAAATGTCAAAAGTTCAAGACAAAGTAGATTTTACAAAAATTAAAACAAAGCATAAAACTCTCCCTGGCCATATTAATAAAAAAAGAACAAAAGGAGGAAGATGGCCTGGGTGCTGTAGGAATAGGGTCAAGACAGAAGATAACCTAGGTGTAGCTCAAAAACCACAAGCATAATGAGATCCCATTTCAGGAAAGAGTTATGCAAAGCTAAGGGGTCAGCAGAGGACAGCCACCACCACCAGGAATGTAAACAGCTGCTTCGAAGGAGCTTCACTGCAAAGTTCATAGAAATTGCATGACCTCTAACCCTGCAGCGTGACAGAGGAGAGACGTGAATGAAATTGGAAGTTGGGTAGCACAGAGCCACCCAAAGGAACAGCACTGACTAGAGAGCAGGCAGCTTTTATGATAGCTTTGGCAAGTCTATGGAAAAGGTGATGTAAATCCCCAGAAACTGGAATTCTGCTTTTATATTTCACAGGTCACAGGCACTACGTTCACGCTATCCGCGGTAGCTTTGCTTTTCTTGCAGTGCAGATTTCCAGAATCTTAAATGTTTTAAGCCCATTATACCCTCAATCAGCAGACTGAGCTTGACCAGAAGACAATTTCCTTGCTTAGACAGCGAGCTGACTTGTCCTACGTGAGAGTGCAAACCAACTACTATGGACATTCAGAAAGATGAGTCTGGGCTGTGGGATCAACTCCTGATCAAGCATAATTTCAAAGAACAGCCTTAGTGACCACCAAATCCCCCAAAGATGGGGTTATGCATTACCTAATTTTCCATGTTCAAGCAGCAAATTTCCAATCCGCACGGCAAGGACATTGTAGAGGTGACCATTAATTCAAACACTATTTATTGCTAAAAATAAGATTTTGAACTGCCACTTCCCACCATGCTAATTGTAAAACTTAGAACCCAATTAAAATTAGCTTAATGACTTTAGAAAAGTCACTTTTTTACTGTCTCTGATGAAACTGATATTTCTGTTAAAGATTCTATTTGGATTGTTGTGACTCCAAGCACTGACAAACATTTGTAAGGACTGTGGAGCCAGCAAAGACAGAAGCAGGTATCTGACCTGCTGATAATGTAGTTTGTTTTATAATATTAAAAGCAAAGCCTGGGGTAACAAAGACCTTGTTATCCTTTTAATAATTACGTAAGAAAGTAAGGGTCTTTTAAATAACAGAGATACTAAAGGCTACAGGGAAAGGAAAAAAATAATGCAGTAAACAAAGATGTTCTTATAAACACTTAACATGTCCTGACACACAGGGACAGTTGGCGGCAGCACTGAAACCCTGTTATTTTTGTCAGCCCCTTTTCATTTCTGGCATGCAATGAATTTATATTACATTAGCTCACACCTTCTGCATGAGACAAAGCTCTACTGACTGCTCCCTGCTCTTTCCTGAACTGTAAACAAGTTCTGCTCTACTGTTTCTAACCTGCTCCAATCACTGTCAGCCAGCAACTGAAAAAAAAACAAAACACCACACTATCAAATTTACTTAAAAGATGCCTATTTTACTGTTGCGGCACTACTGACTTTGCAGCTCAGCATCTTCCTATTTATAAAGAAGTTTGCCTGTAGTCCAACTTGCACTGGTACTCGCAATATTGACCTATTAAGCTAATTTATTCTGAGCAAGCATAGGACAAAAAAGTAAATCTTCATTTCAGGTATGGCTCCTACTCAGTTTTTTTTCTTATATGGGTCAGTTTTATTCCAATGCCAAAAGCCAAGGAGGCAACTGGTTGGTTAATCAATTTATTCAATGAAAATTCTTTAGTAGTAGAGAGAGACTACACCGAAGTCAGGACTATGTCACTTCACTGCTGCCAGGGAGAGCTGTGTGTTCACAAAGACTGTAAACCAACTGCTGTGGATGAAGCAAGGAAGACAGAGGTCTACTAACACGCTGGGGATGTTGGTAAATATCATAACAAAATATGAAGGACAAGCTGCCTATGGCACTTTGTGAGGAACTGGATTAGAGCTTTGCACTGACTGTGAATTTGACACATGAATACAATGTAGTACTGCAAAGGAAATCCCAAACTTCTAAACTGAAGCACTGTACGACTGCAAATGTAGGCAGAGAGAAGATTAAAACTAATTTTTAAATTCTGTATTAAGTCAAAGTGAGGATTTTTAACATTACTAAAATAAAAATTAAACGATCACAGTCCTCTTACACGCGTCTTGGAGCCCTGTGCAATCACTTCAGACCTGCTTCTGGTTGTGGTTGGATTTCATATTTTTTACTTCCTAGACTTAATTTCTGGGCAGTGGTTTTGTAAATTGTTACATACGTAATATGCTTTATTCTGAAAAAAAATACTGATTTATCCTTTCGTATTTCTTAATGAACAATGCTTTTGTATTTCTTGATGGCAATTCAATAGTAAAATAACTTAAAAGTTCAGACTCTGTACAAGTTACTTAGTCTTCAAAGGAAACTTTCATGTTTTAATCTGAATCTTATGGTTGTGATCTACAGTTTAAGATCCAGTAGATTAAAAAAATCTTAAAAAACACTATTATTTATGTGACATCATTTATGTTTTGCTTTCTAGTGACTCCAAAAAAAAAAAAAGATGCCAAAAAGCTTGTAATGATACAAAATTGCTTAATAAAGAAAGCAAGCAAGTGGCACGCGAACTTGGACTTCATAAACATCCTTTGAGCATAACGTAGTCAGAAACTTAATCTATGCCTGCCAGGAAGGAGCTCTTTCATACGACAAGCCTGGCAGCTGTACCATAAGCACAGCAACGAGTTGTGCAAGCGCCGCACCTCCTTGAAGTGGGCCAGTGCTGTCACAGGAGCAGCCAGGCAGAGCCTCAAATTGCAGAAGCTGCACTGAGTTACAGCACTGTTTTCCCCTAAAAAGTGGCCTCGTGCAACTCTCACAGGATGGGGCTATGTATGGATGAAGGTGTCTTAAATGGTGCCGCTCCTCATGTTTGCATGGCAGGATTTGATGTCGATATGCTGGAGTTACATTAAACAGCAGGATTTAATGTTGATATGCTGGAGTTATATTAAAGGCCGGATTTAATGTCGATATGTCGGAACTCTATTGAATGGCAGGATTTCACGTTGTCACGTCAGAGCTATATTAAACAGCATTACTTGTACCTCAGAAGCGTGGGACACGCTGCATCCACGCCACTGCGTTTACGCTCATCACTCCACTTTCTTTTGCCGTTCAGAGCTGCTGCTTGCATCTGCAGAGACCTGGGACTCCCAGCCCCAACCCCTGTCCTGTCCTTTTGCCGGGGAGCAGCGTTTTCCTTCACACAGCCCCCTGGAAGGGCAGGGGGGGCTCGGGGCCGCTTACCTGCTGCACGCCTGCTGCCCCCGCGTACATGTCCACCACCAGCAGCACGGGGACGTGGATGTTTTTGCCGCTGAAGAGCCGTGGAGCTGGAAGGGGAGGGACACAGAAAAGCCGCGTTAAAGGCGCGTGAGGCGGCCCGGGATGGACAGGGCCGGGCAGGGCTGGACAGGGCGGCCGTCCCTTACCGCTCTGCCGGGCCGCCAGCTCCAGCAGGTCGCTCAGGGTCTGCACCAGCGTCTCCAGCCGCTTCCTCTCCTGGACGTTTTGGAGCCGGACCACCAGCTTCCTCAGGGCTTGTTCCTCCCTCGCCGCAGCCGCCGCCGCCTCCTCCTCCTCGGCAGGGCCGGCGCTGGCCATGGCGGCCCCGCTGCCCTCCGCGGCGGCCGCTTCGCCTCTCCTCGCCTCGCCTCACCCCATCCGCCGCGGGGACGAGGAGCAGACGACGCGGGCCCGTCCCGCAGCCGCTGGCAGCGCCGCCCAGCCGCTCCGAGCCGCCCTGAGCCGCCCTCCCCGCCGCTGCTGCCTCCCGCCCCGGGACGCGGTCGCGGCCGGGCGTGGAACCCCCCCCTCCCTCAGCCCCCCCACCCGCCGCCATTAGGGGGCGCCCGCGGCACTCGCGCGCGGTTCGCTGGCAGAGCGCCCGCTTGTGGAGATTGACAGCGCTGACACCCAATAGGATGGCAGAGGTGCAGCGGGGGGTCCGCCCACTAGTGTGCCTAGGGTATAAATAGGGCCTGGAGGGGACCCTTACGCCTAAGGTGAGGGTGGTGGGAAGCAAAGTTGGGGTGTGATTTTCTTCTTCCTTAAAAAAAAAAAAAAAAAAAAAAAAAAAAAAAGGGAGCATATGTAGCTGATGTGTGAGGCTTTCTGGGCAGACAGTAGGGCCTGAGGTCTACTTGCATGATGTAGGGTCCTTTTTCCTGCTGTGGTGGGCCAGGGAAGGTGGAGAAGGAGCTGTGTCCTCTCCCGAGGGTTGAGGCAGCTGAGGTGAAGCTGAAGGATCACCAGTTTTGGGGTCACCAGCTTTGGGTTAACCTCGCCCAAGGAAGACCCTTGCTCCATGCTCATGAGTGTTTTGGCCTTACGGGCTCTGATAGCTTTGTGGGTTTGCTTAAAACAGACCTGTGTTGTATTTGGAAGTAAAATTTCACTCCAAGCCATACAGTGAGAGGTTGCTGTTCTGAGATACGAAAGTTCTCCCGCTCTGCGGGTGCATTGCTTCACTTGTGGTTGATGCAATCTTCCTGTAACCTGGCAATGCTTGTGGGACCTCACTGCTCTTCTGAGAGAGTGGTATGTGGGTTTGAGGTTGCCAGACACCTCTTTAAATACTTGGTTAGAAAGTCAATGCCAGTAGGATATGCTATACAGAAGTTGGCATGCCCTTTGTAATACCTAAGTATTAATTAAGGGAATAAACTTTCCAGTTAAATTGGACTTCATTAGACAAAAGTTCAGTTTGGAGGATCATGGTAGGAGTATGGATTTACTTGGAGCTTCTGTTTAGTTTACAGTGTTTTGTTAGAAATCCATGTCGTTCATTGAACAGCACTTCCACAGTGCTAGCTTCTCAAAATAAGCTTTAAGAAAGTGTTCAGTAATGCCCATGAATCCACACAGAGCTGGTTGAACTGTCCCTGGCCTCTTGGTGTATCGGTCCTGAAAAGCTTGGACATGGCTGCCTTAATAGTTCAGGCTTTTTTTTTTTTTTTTTTTTTTTTTGCACAAAGAAACTATTGTCTTGGCATCCCAATTATAGTCTACTAACTAGGACTGCATTTGTTAAATGATGAGCTAGTATTTCCCTCTCTAAAGCACTGGAAAACAAACATGAATGTGAGATAGCGTTATGAAATAGTGACTCATAGTTTATGATGTGTGGAACACATTACATCTGGGCTGAAGCAAAAATGAGTTGAATTAAATGGATTGGTTGCACTTGAAATATGTTTTTATTTCCTGCAGAACCACTAATGCAAGCACAAAGAATGACTGAAAAATGTTTTTTTTTTCTTGATGTAAAGTTTTTTTTTTTTTTCTTGCAAAATGAATGCAAATAGTCTCAGTTTATATTGACTTCTTCCAGTATCTGCAAAGCTGTAGCTGCTATGAGACTTAAGCAAAAGATTTTTAGAGGTCACTCTTTATAGCTTATGATCTGAAATGTCACTTGTGAGTTTTAGAATCTCTGCAGCTGTAAGGTACAAGTAGTGATATTGATAAAAGTTGTATTAATACGACTTCCAAATCATACTCTTAAACTGAATTTGTGGCTGCTTTGACCATTCAGCAGAGCTTCCTTCTGGATGCGCTGCTGCTCTGGACTTCTTTGCAGCATATTTTAAATAAGAATGCACCAATACAGGTTATGTATTGGTGTTTCAGTGGATAAAAGTGGAATAAAGTTGTGGATTTCCTGAAGGAAAATTGCAGACACCAAGCCCTTCTCCTAAAATAAGTTGGGTTCTCTATGTCCTTGATGCAGACCTCATGAATGTGCTGCATTTGGAGCGTTGTGTGTGTCAGTTTTTTTCGGGTCATTTCTCACCCAAACACTTTCAGCTGTTTATCAGATTTCAGGCCCAGGTATTAGGTAGCTAAGTGGAAAGAGGAAGCAGAGATTACAGTTAAAACGTAAACTTGATTTATACTTTCAAAGATTTTTTGTTTGTTTGTTTCTCAAGAGATCTGAAGTGCAGTTCTTCTGTATGTCCTATTTGTGTACCAAGGGGTTTTGTTGTCACTCCACCTCCCTTGTAATTCCCTACATTTCAGGCAATCTTCACTTCCAAACTCTCGTATTTACTTGAGTGTTCTTTTCATGGTGGGGTGTGTGGTTTGTGTGGTTTTTAGTTTTTTTGTTTTTAAGAAATTCAGAATTGTCACGCCTGGCTCTATCTTGAGGCTGAGTGCTTTAGGCCTACAAGAGTTATTTCCCCTTTTTGTTTTCAGTGAGATTGGCAGCTATCTGCCCTGTATTTATCCTCTCCCACGTGGATGGGGCTACTAATATTCATTAAGTAATATATCATCTCTGCTGTGTCAGATATGAGCAGATAACGTAGCACATTAACATAGAGACTAATACATTGTTCCACCTCCAGTTTTTGCATTCCTGCATCAGCTGGAAAATTACGTGGCCCCAGACAGCCCTGGAGATCTGACACTCTAGTTTGAACAAGCTCGGCAGTTGTGGAATCGATGGGATAACCACGGTTTTAGTTCACCCTGCTTTTTCTTTCCTGCTGTAGGTTACGAGCACCTTGGGGCACCACAGAACTACGTGCAACATTAAAATTAAATTGGAGACTGAAATTGTGGGTTTTAGAATTTGTGACAATGTGAGTGCTTGGATTTGGCCTTGACCATTGCCTTTTAAACACATATATTAGGAATTCTGCTCTTATTTGTCACCTAATTTCAATGGAAAGAATAGCAACCTGATCATACTGGTCACCCCAAAGCTGTGGGGCTGCATTTCCCAGCTGGTGTGTCTGAACCCTGCTCTTTCTCCTGTGACTCAGCCCAGCTTCAGCTGTAGTTAGTTACCTCCTCTACATTTTGGGACTGATTGCCTCTGGGAGGCTGGGGCTCCTTAGGGATGGGGCTGGGAGTAGTCATGTTGGTGAATGCACCTGGTGAGAGCTTGTTCAGGTGGGATCCAGGTGTCTGTTGGGCAGATTTCTTTTCTGGACAATGCATCCAGGTGGCTGAAAGGCAGACCCAGGGTCTGATGCGGGGCTGTGTAACAGGGGGCCTGATGCGCAGCTGGCAAGTTGCTGAAAAGAACTTCACCAATGCAGATGTAAAACCTGCCAAATATAGTAGAAGAAAGCAAAAAATGTTTGTCTGCTCTGTGTCGGGTGGGTAATTTCCTGTAAGAAGCAAGTAGCCGTTTCCTTATTTTGTTTGTAGGTGGAGCTATAACTGAAAAAGAGAAGACCAGATCAGTGGAGAAATTTTTTTTGCATGTGAGCTTGAATCTCAATTTCATTGTAAAATGGGTTGTCATGGACCAAACTGCAAGTGTGCATGTTGGGGATGTATTCCTGGACTGATCAAGTCTAAGCTGTTACCCGTAGAGTGGGATATGCTACCCTGGCTTGTGTTTCTTCCTCATTCTGTGTCTGTGGCAAGAAAAATTTGGCTGTGAGAGCACAGGCATTAAGACTTATGTCATACATCAGCCCACTTCTCATGTGGTGTTCCTCTGCGGGCACTGCCCTGTGTTCCTCTGGTCCTGTCCTTTGGCTGTGGCTTCAACAAGCACGCGATGGCATGCCAGGTCCTCCCTGTGCCTCCTGAGAGCCTGCTGCTGCCCTTCAGTGCAGTGCTTCTGTCCTGGGCTGAACAGAGGCACTGTGCACTTGTGTGAATTAAATTATTTCAGCTGTTTCAGAAATTTTCATCTCAGAAGACTGGGAAATGAGAATACCAGGCTTTGTAGTTGGTCTGACTTTTGTGCAACCGTGTCTGTGGTGGCCTGTGCAACTTCTTGATTTTGTCCTGTAGCTTCCCAGAAGCCACAGGCCTGAGTAGGCAAAGCATTGTGTAACCTGTACGCTGGTTTGGTTTTCAGTGTAGCCTGACAAGTCGACACACCTCCTTGCATCTGCTCACAGACCTTGCGCCTTCCTCGGTCTTATCTTTCCTAGGTGTCAGCAGCAGCAGTGATAGCAGCCGCGTGTCCGAAGCCTGGAACAATGGAGCTGGTAATTGCAATGATTTCGAGAGGCATCTTGCAGAAAGCACAAATGGGAAAGTCAGCAGAGGATACACCAGGAAAATGTGATGTCCTGTGCAGGCCAAAAGAGATGTGCATCACATAGGCTATATAGCCATTTCCCTAAAATGGGAATGGTTGGTCTGGTTTAGAATATAATAGTTTTATTTTTTTTTTTTTTACCCTGTCAAGCAGAATATAAAGCCTGTGAAAATGGTACCACAAATACCGCAGATAAACTGTGGGAAGTGACTAGCAAAGATGGATTTCCTTTGAGTGTTAAATTACACTTAAAGTCAAAAAAAAAAAAAAAAAAAATCTTAACTGTGGGAAAAAAATATATTTTAGAGCAAACTGACTTGTGCTTTCATCCTAGGTCAGCTGTGCAGTGTGGGTAGAAGAGATTTGGCTTGGGGAAGACATTTTTCTTCTCCTGGAGGAAATCCAGTAAGTATGGCAACAAAGTTCTTTTTAATGAAGTCCAGCTGTAATAACCAAAATTGCATTTATTTTTTTAGTCATCTGATTCTTGGTGGCATTCACCATTGGAGTTAGTTTGGCTAAATCACTTCTGGATCCTAGTGTCAGAGTGACGGAGCATCGGCCAAGCGTCATCGACTCATGTTTCTTGGCTAAATATGTTTGCACCCTGATATTTTGCTATACAGCAAGGGTGCCTGTAGATGAAGTGCTTTGAGATGCTTTAGCACTGATACAGACTGTGATACAGGTGATAGGAGACCTGCTTCCAGCAGTGATCCAGCTGGTTCTTTAGTCACTCTTTGCGTTTATGTTCTGGGGTGTGGCCACAATTTTGTGCAGAGTGTTTAAAACAAAACAGTGACAACAAAACCAGACAAAAACCAAGGGACCCAAATGTTAAAGTACATGTTAACAATTTCATCAGGGTGCACACAAATGACAAGGTTTCAGTCTCTACCTTGTTGCTCAGGAAATCCTAATATCCTTAATTAGCCCATCTTTTCCCAGAAAAAAGCAGCTAGCTATGGTTTTGGGCAGCCACCTTGAAGAATATTCTGATCTGTGCCTCAGCTGCGTATCTGCCGAGGACTACGTGGGACACTGGATGCAGAGCGAGACATGAAGCCATGGTTCCTGCAGATATTTTCTGGTTGCTGTTTCTTCTAGGCTGTTGCCAGCGTTTTGCAGTTGTGTGTTGCCTGGCCGCAGTGATGCCTCAGGAACGTGCGGTGAGACTTGAAGCTCTCCAAGATCCCTTTGGAGATCTGATGCAAGCTGCGGTGTGGCTGCGCCTCTGATGTGGTTACGTGCAGAGTGCATGTCGGGGCTGTGACCCGTCTGCACCTTCTCATCCTCTCAGAGCTGCCATCTTTCAAAGGGAGCTGATAAATGTGTGCCTGGTGGATGCCCGGGTAGGCATCTTGGGGAATTGCTGGGCGTGTCGCTGTGACCTGGCAGAGAGAGCTAAGGAGTACGGAATTAATTCCACTGAAGAGGATAATCTGTTCCCTCAGGGCAGTGTGACACCTGAATAATAACGTAGGCATCTAAATTGTAGCTGAAGTCATTTTCAGAGTTGTTGGTGTGCTTGGTTCACTGAGTCAGAGTGGGCTGGGCTGTGGTTTAGGCATTGCTGCAGGCAGAGTCAGGAGCAGTGACCAGCATCTGCCCTAGCAAAGCAACAAGGAAGTTTCTTACCACGATGGTACGTTTCTTGGGCTCGTGCTTTTGGGCAGTGACTTGTGACAGAGCAAAGTATGGAGCAAAGATGCAGATACACTACGACTCTTGCAATCAAGCTTGAGTCCACTAAGCAAAAATGTGTATATTCTTCCAGGCTTTGCGGAAGAAATCTTAAGTCAGGTTTTCCATGAGTCTCAACTAAGGCTTTCTGCTCTTTTCTCTAAAGCAGAATTTCTTGTTGGCCACAGGCTGTAACTCCAGATCAGCTGGGCTTCTTATTTAATATAACAATTTCCATGGCCTTGTCACCCAATGTGTAATGAATAATTATGCTTTCTCGCAATTTATGTAATGTCACGCAGAAATAAAGGATGCACTGAACCATAGAGCAACTTCCTAAATTAATGCAATGATAGATTTGAGCCTACTGTAATTGATCCTTGTTTTAACTTTACACAGTGGTTGATTTAGGATAGGAATTCAGAAAACATGCAGAAAGGTCATCTGTCTTGCTTGTACCTGAGAGCACAGGGTGGTAACCCCTTCAAAATCTCAGGTCCTGGTTTGTGATGGCCAGAAGCAAAGATTTTTAAGGAGCCATTGCCAAAAAGCCAATGCCTGCACAGTGAAACTTTGACTTTGGAATCCTGCTCCTTACAAATGTAGATAAACAATTCTTTATTTTCTGCTGATTGCCTAGACCTGTGCCCATGTAATCTATTTCTCTTCTGACTTACATCTGGAATAAAAATAGTGATGTTTGCTTGGAATTCTTACTGATTATTGGGTTATTGTGTCTTTACTGTACGAAGTTCTCTCTGGGGACCTCCAACCTGAACCTCTCCTCTTCCCTACAGGCCTGTGTGGCTTGGCTACGGAGAAAGTTTTGGAAGAGGTCCACCAACGGAGAGAATGGATCTTCTTCCCCACCTGTAGAAACCAGTGTCTGAGGTATCAAGGAAAGTGTCCTTCTGTGAAAGGAACACAGAGTGGGAACACGGCCTGTGCTGCCCTGTGGTTTTGCCAACGTGATGGTGCAGAGGATGGGAGAGAAAAGGACGGAAAACTGAGGCGGACACTTAAAAGCATTGTTACACGAGTTGTGAATAAAAACAAAGGGGCGGGAAATGGGGTTGTGTGAGAAACGTGCTGCTCCAAATGACACAGGGCAGTACTTAGAGTGGGCTGGTCCCCAGGGAAACGGCTCTGTGCCACTTAGCACGCAACACATGGAATCTTTTGGAGGAACTTTCCAAGTGATGTCACCACCCCGGATGTCATTCTGAAGCAACGCGTCTGATGGGGACCAAGTTCTGTGGTGCACAGCCTATCCTAAGCTGCAGTTGGAATCTCAAGCTGTCATCTCAGCTTGACTGGCTCCTGAAGTTGGAAGTATGCAGAAAAAAATCACCCTTTTTTGCCGTAAGGTCTAGTCTGTGGTGGTTTGCAAAGGGGTTTTGTGCCCTGGCAGGAATACGCTGAGGTAGTTTTCTGGCAATGCGATGTAGTTTGGGAAGTTGTCTTGCCCTCTTATGCATCTGCAACCTCCTCCCTTCATCGAGAGGAGACATCATGAAGCTTGAAGCTACGAATCTCTCATGCAGAATATGAGCCCCACAAAGTCTTGGAGGGGGTACGTCTGAATGCAAAACTCATCTTTAGGACCCAAGCAAGACATTAAGCTCTTTCTTCTAATAGGAGCATGAGTTTTTCTGCCTGGAACACGATTCAACAGAGCAATCAACCATTTCTTTAGCTTTGAAGATGCGGAAATGGATGCTGGGTTAAAAAGAACCAGCTCCCAGCCTGTCTCTAAGAACAATTGCTTAGGGCCAAAATCTGAGTTTCCTTTCTGTTACATGAAGGTCCAAAGAGACTCCTCCTCCCTTCTCAGTTGAGTTCGGTGCTGCCTAGTCTTAAGATTTTCAGTACTCAGTGGTACTCTGTACTCTGTGTGTACCTCAGACCCTCATATTTTGAGAGGGATTGCACTCCCCCTAAATAATATGGGAATCCCGTTTTTCTGTCTCAAGGGGGAACAGTGTAATCATTGCAGATTGTGGTTGTAATCAATTGCCATGTAAATTAAGGCCATGCAAGTACCTTGTAGTGTTTCATCTTCCCTTTCATTTGTAGTCTGGTTGCTCCTAAATATTACGTATCGGGTGAAATGTCCTAAGAAAACATTACTTTTTAATTTGAACAACCATCTTTTTTTTCCACACACCCCCCCCCCCAAGTCTGCCAGGAGCTGACATGGTAGAAAGATGTGCTTTTCTCTTTCATTCTCGTGAAGTTAGAGGCAGTGCCAATTTAGACTGCGACTGAGGCTCTGCAACGATGCAAGTCTATCTTACTACTTCAAATTCAGTGATGCTACCTGAGTGTCCATTAATAAACTTTCAAGGATTCAACCAATTTAAAGCTTTTGGACAATGACAATCATTTGAAAACATTCCTACAGGTTTATTTTCTTCATTTACATTTGTTTGCTCTCTCCATCCCATTCAAAGCAGTCAGGACTGGCTTGCTTCTCTCTTCTCTGGAAATTTGCACTAGGACCCGTTGTTAGAATCAGAATCCTGTTCTAAGAGCATGATGAAAAATGTTGCACTCCAAGTTGGAAATTGGAGAGGAAAATGTTCCTGTAGACGTAAGAATTGTACTCAAACAGCTGATTACACTTTTTCTTACCCCTTAACAGATACTTACACCTTTTAACTTTAAACCTGAGAAGCAACGGGTAGTTTCCACGTTTCCCTTGAGGATTTTGTACTCTTTGGTATTTTGCTTCTCTACAAACAGTTCAAAATTTTAAAGTCATGTTGTCAGTCATACACCCAAACAACCTTGCACGGCATTACATGTTCCCACCCCGCAGCCCACCCCCAGACAGGTCAAGTCCTGAAGGCAAGACCAGACAAGTAAATAATGTGAACATATAAAACTAACTTGTGAATACATTATGTTTTGGCAGTTTATGATGCTATGTTTTCTCTTCTGTTCAGTGGCAGACCATAGGTGATAAGCTGCTGTTTTTTCCAAGCTGGAAGCATTAATGAAATGTGCTGGAGTTCCAGATGTCTCTTGGTATAGTTATACTGGGTGGCACAGACAGCTGCTGAAGAGCTAACAATATTTGACCACGGGAAGTTTTTTTTATTCTCATGATTAAATGGTAGTCAAATCTGCAGTGCACATGACTGTATGACTAGTGGCTGAGCAAAGCTTCTAGTTAGGTTGTCTTTCTGGAAGCAGCTTGTAATGGCAAGATCTTTGATCTCTTGGTTCACGTCATCGTGGAATACACAGAACAGAACTTCTCCTGTGTGCAGCAACCACCAGAGGTTGCTTTCACTTCTGCGCAGACAGAACTGGTGCTGGTGGTGGGTTGCAGTCTGCCACTCTGCTGATCTAAATTTGTTTTTGTGAAATCCATAGGGGAGTCAGCAAAGTAAAGACAACTGCTTGTGTTGTCATGCTTTACTCATCAGTCATCAGTGTGGCCACCTGACCTCTTGTGACAGTTGAACTGATTCTTTTACTTCTGTTTATTAATAATTTGCATGACACTCTCATCCTGACTTTCTCACATGCAAGAAAAGGAAATTGTTTTGAAGGCTAACTTTTCTCTGATATTGTAGTGATACTTTTCCAATACTGAGAACTGTTGTAATTCCCACACATTTAATCAGACAATGTGGCGTTGTGACTTCAGCTGCTTTTTCACTGTGCTTAGGTTTTAGTTGTATGTAAAATGGATCAGGAGGCTTCTTTTTGGCCTTCTGTTTGTATGTGCTTATTTCAGATTAAAACACTGCTCTTACTTCACTGCCCAGACAATATTCAACAGTAATTAGTCTAAAAATCAGAGAACACTGGAGACTGGAAGAGACTCCTAGAGACTGTTAAGTCCACCCTGCTGTTCGGAGCAGGGTCACTTAGTGTGGGAGGCTCAGGTCTGTCTCCAGTTGGGTTTTGAATATCTTCATGGACTGCCCATTTGGCCACTCTCCCATGAAGTATTTTTTTCTTCTTCTTAAATGACATTTCCTGTATTTCAGTTTGTGCCAGCATGCATAACTGAGAAGAGTCTCTCCTTACTTGCCCCTGTACACATGGATAAGATTCCCCTGGAGCTTTCTCACCATGACGCTTCTCAGGATAGATCCCAATACTTTTTCATGTGTGCATCTTCCCCCTGCCACACTGAGTTCCAGTCTTGCCCATCTTCAGTTGAGTGGTTCTGCTTTTGGCTTGAATATTCCTATCTCTATGTCTCTTATCTTTGTCCTGATTGTTGCTGTCTTCTCATTCCTTCCCAGCAGGGAAAAGTAGGACTTAATGAATGAATTCTAGGAGTAAATGTGATTACAGACACTTTCTTAAAAAAATTATATGCTAATGTATAGTGTTTTGGTGAGCACGAGCTAAGAATGAAGTAGCTGTTATAGCCTTTGGCATTGCATACTAAGAAAGCATTAAACTTTGCTGTATAAGCAACCAAATAAAGTCCACAAGGCATATCACCTTTAAACAGCCAGCTTTCCTATCCACCTCTACATTCTTGTGCCTCCAGTGTGAAATCCATGGCAAAAATCTCATTTGGCTTTTCTGTATGCATTCTGTCATAGGACAATATAACCCTACCCTGCTTCTCAGCTTCTGGCCACAGGCATGAAGCACTGGTGCTGGGTTTTGTCTGGGATCTGTTCACAACACATTGTGCACTTCCAGCCTTTATACCTGTAATGCTTTTCCACATAGGCCTTGCACTGATCACAGCAATAAATATAACCTGTTTTGTAGTAGCAAAGGCCTCGTTCCCTTGTGAATATTCCTCAGGCCTGCCTAGAGACCTCAGCTGCTCCTCATACGTCTTCCCCTCTAGGCCCTTCGCCATCTTTGTAGCCTGTCTCTGGACAGTGAGGTTAGGAAGGGAACAAAGTCTAGAGCTCCACTTAGACTATGAGTGCAAAGGAGCCAGCAAGAGACTTCCAAAGAGGGGTTGAGGCTTCCAAAAGACCTCTCCCCTGAGAGCTGTTTTGCCTAGGTGAGGGCTGGAGGCCGAAGCTGTGAAAAAGGGTAGAGTTAGGAGCAAGGCTCCTCCAGCTCCTCATGGTGTGGGCTGAGAAATGCTGCTATGGAAAGGGTTGGGCTGCCAACAGGCCTCCCAATGAGAATGGTTTTGTTGGGGCTGTTGCTGGGATTCTTGGCTTAGTGCTCTGGCTGTGCCAGTCCTTAGGGTTAGGACCGGGAGAGAGACAAAGCCTGGAGCTTCAGCTGGAGGAGGGCTGCCAAGGGACTCCTGTATGAAGGGGCAGGCTGCCAGCAACCCCCACCCCTGAGGAGCTTTGTGTCTGGGTTATGACTGGCCTCTGAGCCTAAGGCTCAGCCCAGTCCTAGGGTTAGATTTAAAAATGAAATCCAACTTGGAGCTCCAGATTAGGGTTGTAAAGGGACTGTTTGCCTTCTGTTATTAGTTATTTCTGATGGTTCTTCTGCAAGTCATTTTGCTGCCTTGGTTGCTTTTTTTCATCTTGGCTACGTTCATTATCATGTTTGTCGTAGAATTTCCCACTTTGTTTGAATTCAGTCTGTCCTTGATGTCACTCATCTCAGGCCTGCTCTTGCCATCAGCTGTGTGGTAGTTTCCTCGTTTCTTTCTGACTGTGCTATTGACACTGCCATGGGTGTTTAATGATCCTTATCTTTGTGATAAGAGATTAGGAAATGCAGACAGGTGGTGGGTCAGTTGTGCAGACTGTTGCCGTGTGATATAAATATATTTTGGAATTGGAGCTTCACCATTTTGACAGAAGAGGGAGACGGTATGCAAGGGAAGGCTCTACAGGCTGTTGGAAAGGCCTTGCTGGAGAGGCAGGTGATTTTATGAAGCAGTTGTTCTTCTATTTGAACTGTTTCTAGTGCTTTCATCTTCCTGCTCTCCTGTTTCCTTCTTTGCAGTGCTTTACATCACTGGCAAGCCTTCAGAGGCTGCATGAGGTATTACGTGGGGACTCTCCTTTGCAAACTCTTTCAGACCAAGTGCAGTCTTGGGTCCATTTTTCCACTTTCAGTTTTGTCTCGTCATACTTTCCCTAGAGAGGAATGAAAATTTAATTACAGGAGGCCTCATAACCACCTTTTCTGTTTTTGAAGTCTGCTTTGAAAAGCCCATGCAAATTTATCACTGAAGGCCCAGTATTGTGAATAAATACCTTTCCTTGTGCTACATTCCTGTTCTGTATGTATTAAGCTCTGTGATCGGAAAGGAGGTGTTGTTATTTGAATGACAGAAAATACTCAGGGCCTGTTCAGAAATGAGATGAGTTCTTTGATTGCCTCCTGGCCAAAATGGTTCATCTGCTTTTATCTCTTAGTCAGCAGGGACTCGGGTGTTAATGGAATCACTGCCTCAGAAAGTAGTGTTGGGGCAGGTATTCTACCTCAGACTAAAAGATGGGATTTTCAGCTTATGTTTTAGTCATCAGGGGCTTTGGGTTTTAAATATGGATGAAGTACTGTTCGTGAGCCTGTGCCTGTTCTCTGCTGTCTGTACAGAAGGCTTGTCATCACCACAGCCTCTCTTTGTTCAAGCAGTTTCAAAAAGGTGCTAGATATTCAATGTTTTTATGCAAGTGTCATTTGGTTCCTTCCTTAAGGGCAGCTTAAGAGTGTTTCATGTGCATGTTTCAGAAAGGACTGATACTCTTATTAAAAATGCTGAATATTTTCATAGTATGGTATAACGAAGGTCAGATTTTATTTGTGCACATATTATATATCTTAAATTGGGGTGACACCTAGTGGTGGGCATATTTATAATACAGGAATAAACAGTGGTATACATTCTATGGATCCTTTTCTTGTGGTTTCTCTAAGTTAAGGCTTCTTGAAACTATGTTTTTATCAAAAGAGGCCAGAGCAGACCTGGGTTTGATTAAAAGAGGGGCTGTCCCTGGAATTCCTGCCCTCCACTCTCCTGAAATTCCTGTCTTCCTCCTGCATGCTTTTCCCTTCTGGCATCCTTTGGGGTGCGCTGCTTTGCCATCTATTGCCAGATCTCTACGTTAATGGAACAGATCAGACTATGGTAGTACTTCATATAAGTTTTCCTGCTCTTTCTTGTTGAACAGCTGATGATGCCCTTTGTGTCTCTAATTTAGAAACTGAAGGAGATGTTCAGGATGTTTTCTGTCAGTATCCAGCTGATTAAACAGTCTGTGTTAAAGAGGTGAAGCTTTCACTTGATCAGACCCTTAAGGAAAAAAAGTCTGTTTTTTAAGGGGGTGTAATATAAAGCCTAAATCCCTGGGCACGGGCTTCGAGAGTATCTTGAAGAGGGCTGGGGGGAGGAGGGTTAAGGCCAGTTGATCCAGAGGGAACAGCTGATCTGGGGGAGATGTAGCATACTGATAATGTGCTTGCAAAGGGCCACAGGTTTAAAAAAGTAGGTCCCCACAGCTGGGAATCAAACAGCACTGACAGCTGTTAATCTGATGGGTAGGGGAGAATGATCAATGGAAAGAGACCACCTGTTTGCCAACGACAAGTGAATGGGCACAGCACTCAGTTCTGATTTCCAGGTGATTGTCTATCCATGAGGGCAAATTCCTCCAATAAATAGCAAAGTGATTTGTTGGTTTCTTCCTCAGGCTGGATCCAGTGGTGTTGGTAGCAAGCTCAGGATCCACTGTGTCAGTTCAACAGCTCTGCCCAAGTTGCTTCATCAGCAGGGAGAGGTGATAGTAGTAAGCAATGCAAGTAACACAGCATCCATCTATGGCTCTCGTTATGAATCATCTCCTACACTGTTGTGATAAACTGCTTGAAGCATCTTCAGATAACCCCAGTTACCCAGAGAGGCATTAGCAAAGCCAATCCACAAAGACAAACAAATAAAAAAATCACAAACATCATGTTGCCTGTAACTGTAGAGGAGCATAGAGACAATAAATTTTCTCTGAGTGATTCCAAATGCTGAGATGACAGGGACTGGCTAAGAAGGCAGGATTACATTATGGGGGTGGGATAAGTCCAACATCAGTGCCAATAAGGACCTTCGATCTCAAGTCAGTCACTTTTCTTTATGAATAACTAGGACTCCTGTAATGACTAAAGATATTCTGCATTTCTTCTTTACCATTCTGTGACTATTTCTGTTCTCAAGCATGCAAGTTTCAGGCATTGTTGCTTAAATAAATTTATGAATTGCATGACAAGTGTGAATGTACTGAATATCTTCAATGTGTAGTGACAGTGCTTGAAGTTTGGTTAGGTGAGGGCATTGTGTCCTTCCCATCCAAACAAGCTCTCTGAAGTACGTCAAGTGATCTTCAATGGAAAGGAATTTTTGGCCACTTACCCATGTTTATATATTGAAGCTTACTGGTGTTGATTTTGGTGCAAGTTTTTGGCCTTTAATTTCTAGTAAAAAAGAAACTTGAGTTCTTAATTCCAAGTTGTACCTTGAATTTTGTTGAAAAAATCAGTCTGGGTTTTCCGAGCATTATGTAAATAACAAAGCAAGCAGAGCTTTCAGGGAAAGGTGGACATCTTTTCTTTGATCTGTATTTTTCAAATGGTTGTATTGTGGTCTGGTGGCTATTAACAACTTTTCATCTAGATGACGTGGTAGCACATCAGTCCTTCCTATGAAGGAAGAAGCAGCTGTAGTTAGAAGCTTGAGCTGTAAAGACTTGATCCCTTGATCACTGGAACAGGTTTAGTTCCAGTTCAAAATTTTGCTGTATTTCCCAAATTACTTACCATATCAAATGCATTTATGATATATTTTACATATATTTATATTTTATTTGTGTAACAGTATAATGCTAGAATTGAGTAATATTTTAATTTTGTTGCACAACTTCTGTAATTCTTAATTTGTGTTGCCATTAATAAATTGGGCTGAAACGGGGAGTGAAAGGGAATGATCCTCTGGTTTAACCCAAGTCTAATTTTCAAAACATAAGTTAGCATCCGTCTTTTTCTATAAAGATGGACACTGTATATTTTCTGCAGCTTAAGTTATGCTGTTAGTTTTTCCAAATGGACTTATTTGCTTGGAATTTTGTTTTGAGTTACAGGCAAATTCTAAAATCTTTTCCCTTAAGTACAGCTTAAGATCAGATCATGTCAGATAAGTATGGGGAGGCTTGAAGTTCATCTCAAATTATTTGAATAACAGTAATGTGAAAGTCCTCATCTACAAAAAGCAAAAAATTAAATTTCTTTCACTAGCGAATTAAGCATATTCAAGGCCTGTGCTGATATCAAAAAATTATAATGGTGCTATCAGGTACTGCGATGGAGCATGGAACTGACCTGAAATGTGTTGCTGAATGTCAGCTTCCTAATGGTGCGTCTCCAGTTGGTGTGGATAACTGATGGTCACGCTGAAACCGTATTGCACCTAGCAGAACACAATATAAAGTAAGGCAGTAAATGCATTGCCAAGTGAGCAGTGATGCTCAACACGCTGTCACCAACACCAAATACATAAACAGAGCACACCTACGTACATGTAGTTCTATACTGCTTGTGGTGCTGTGGAAGCCTTTGTCATCTATTTGTACTGGCTGATGTTATGTTGGCAGTAAGGTAAAAGCCATGAGAGGGTTAGTCCCATATGTCAGCTAATGTTCACCGGTGTGTCAATTCCTCCATGCTCCTCCTTTCCAAGGAGGTTAAGTGTGTCCAAGTGCTCCTGGGGAAGGCAGCAAAGCCTTTGGCTCAGGGTGCTTCCAGTAGCACAGCTGCTTGCTGTAATGGGCATTTAATCTCAATGTTATCGCAGGAGTGGGGGTCAGCTTTCTGGCAGGCTTCCTACTGCATCAGTTGGTGATGTTTCAACTCTGGGAAAGAAGGGGTATGATTTTACTTATTTTCACAGAATCACAGAATTTCTAGGTTGGAAGAGACCTCCAAGATCACCGAGTCCAACCTCTGACCAAACACTAACCAGTCCTCCACTAAACCATATCCCTAAGCTCTACATCTAAACGTCTTTTGAAGACTTCCAGGGATGGTGACTCCACCACTTCCCTGGGCAGCCTGTTCCAATGCCTCACAACCCTTTCGGTAAAGAAGTCCTTCCTAATATCCAACCTAAACCTCCCCTGGCGCAACTTAAGCCCATTCCCTCTTGTCCTGTCACCAGGCATGTGGGAGAACAGGCCAACCCCCACCTCGCTACAGCCTCCTTTAAGGTACCTGTAGAGAGCAATAAGGTCGCCCCTGAGCCTTCTCTTCTCCAGGCTGAACAAGCCCAGCTCCCTCAGCTGCTCTTCATAAGCCTTGTTCTCCAGACCCCTCTCCTTTTTCTTTTACTTAGTGTTGCAGGTGTAACCGAACATTTCTTGGAGCTGATCCATCATTCACTTTGGTCACCAAATAACACTCGACATCATGTGCAGTGTTGGTTGCCTACCCCAGTAGTGGGCCTGTCCAGCTACCCACAGCAGGGCCTCTTTTGTGGCTATGTCTTTAATGGAGGAAAATAAATAATAAACATTTATTAGGGGAAAATATTAATTTAAACTGCATCTTGGCTGAGTTTTTAAATAGAAAAGAAAATGAGGACCCCGTATGTGCTGTTCATTGCCCTGCCTAGTTGGACACGGTGATGTCTCAGGAGAAAGTGTCCCCAAGTCCTGGTCCAGGTGGTGTCTGGGGGTAGCCAACAGCGTGGAAGGACCAACGAGGTTTGGTACTGTGGAAACTTTGCGCAGAGGAGAGGGAGGCAAGCCTGCTGGGAGGATGGCATTCCTTGCAGAGGGCTGGAACAATGTCATGTCAGGGCCACGTCGCCCTTCCCTGCCGTGGTCTTAGATGAGTGATCACAATCAGGTGCTGCTAGTCTACTGGGAGGTGTCTCTGCCTATGGTGGAGGGCTGGAGTTAGATGATTTTAAGGTCCCTTCCAACCCAAACCATTCTATGATTCTATGAAGTACCTTCCCTTAAGAGTGAGAGAACATAGAGGTTTTCCTCATACTACCACCCATGCCCCCCTTAGAAACAGCAAGCCTAGATTTCATCTATTTTCAGGCATATTTTAATGCACAAAGCTAAGCGGTGAAGTCCACCTGTAGGCTGCCTGAGATGTTTCTTTGAAATTGCTTGAATAATTAATCTTGTGTCTTTTAACATCCCTGGTGCAGAAGGAATGTCTCTGTATAAAAGAATACTGCGCTGGTGGCGTTGTCTCCTGGGTAGTCAGCCAGCAGTCCCACACAACGTGAACTGCAGCACTTCATTTCTCAGTCACAAGCACTGTATTTAATAGTGTTATATCTCAGCTGGTTTTGTCTGCTGCACAGCTTGAAGAGAATCTCATACGAAATACTCATAGACTTCAGTTACTAATCAAAGCTCAGCAATTTCCCTGAAGGGTTTATAGTTGGGTATTTGATACCTTGCATTTCACATTTTGAGCAGGTCTGTCATCCTTCTTTCTCCACAGGATAAATTAAGATTTGGTTCCTGCAAATATATTCTACAATAAGACTTTTAATTTCTTAAGATCTTTGTAGTCTGTGAAGTAGGACCTATTCTTGTGGCTATATGGCATCAATGTGCTGTTCCTATGCGTCCCAAGGCTAAAATCAGTCCCTGGTTAGGTGCATGAGTTGGAGTGTAGTGACAGGAAGGAACACTTAGGAACTGCAGGAGTATTCCAGCTGTTTGTGTTGTCAATATGTTGGTGCAACTGTGCTCTCAGTAAGATAAACCCTCATAGCAACTCTCAGATAACACCTCATTTTTCATTCCCAGAATAATTTTAATCCTGACAATATTTGTCTAGTGCTGGAGAGCATCTTACATAGCAGCCACATCACCACATTCCTCTCTTCCCACAACAAAAAGTTCTGTTGCTCTCTTAAGGCTCATTTCCTAAGGACAAATCTCCTACATACATGTTCTAATAAAGGAGTTCAGTGCCATCCTCAGACTAAAAATTCCTGGCCTTTCAATAGTTACTTGCATTTCATTTCCCATCTTTCAGCATTCATGCACACTAGGACATCTGCCCTGCCCATGTACTTTTGGATTCTCTTGTTTCATGATAAAATCTGGGTCAAAATGATCATGAGTAAAGATTTTGCACCTAAAAGATAAGTATAAATTGACAGAACTTCTTAAAGTGTCAGTGAGGCAGAAATAAATGACATTTTATATTCTATTGAAATACTGATGAAAGTCACTGAACAAAACATTCAGTTTTTAAACTTACTTCATGTTAGTGGCTGGCACACTTTAGTAAGTCTTAATTCCACTTATGTTATACTCCAGGTCTTAGTATCATTTCTCAGGTCTGCGTACCTTGGTGCTAGTCATCTGAATTCCATCTGAATTTGCAGCCAGGCAACAGTTCCTTGGTCCAATCTTGCTGAATAGCATTGCTGATCAATCTGTCACTGGTTTCCGTATATTGTGCAGTCTTTAAGTTGGTCCTTCTTGGTAGGGAAGTTGTTTTGCTCACTTCTTTTTGTCATGCATCAAATTAAAGCCTTGTTTTGCACTGGTTTTGTGCAGGTTCTTGCAGTTGTAGTTCACTAATTCACTTCTCCCACAAAATAGTGGATAGCATGTGGTGTGTCGCTGGGTTGACCATGACTAAGAAGTCATTGAAGCTGAGAGTTAATTTTAATACTCATTAGCTGAAATGATTTCAGCACTACTTTATTGGAAGAACATTTCTTTATGTGAGGATATTGCTTGCTCCTATTGAAATAACATTAAATTTCCCTTTATTGCTGTTATAGCTGTCCTTTTCTGCCTCTAATCATATTGGTAGGAAATGGCTGTAGATAAGTCTTGTTCTTATTTGGTCAATTATGCTTTGATTTAGTGTTTTATATGGGTAAAAAATAAAGTGCTTTGAGCTATTTTGAAGTGTGTGCACTGGAAGGTTTTAAATTCAGCCAATTTTGGTATATCCTATTTTCTGTTTCTGTCTGGATATCATTCAAGGTTTTTACTGTGCAATTACATTAGATTTTTGGCTTTGGACAGAGCCATAAAGTGAGACTGAAGCATTTTGTAACAAAGCCAGCTCCTCCAAAATATCTGTTACAGAGCTAGTTTAATTTAAGAAACTGTAATTAGCTGTCTTTTTCATCATTCTGGTGCAAATGGAAATTTTTGATAATTAAGTATAAAATGCAGAATATTTGTAGTGGAACATTGACTACAGACAGATCCAGATCTGGATCGTAACACGTGTGAATCTGATCAATTTTCCTGTTAGCATTCAG
This sequence comes from Aythya marila, assembly GCF_965140915.1. NCBI lineage: Eukaryota > Metazoa > Chordata > Aves > Anseriformes > Anatidae > Aythya > Aythya marila. Next base: position 192,101,897 of record NC_139042.1, on the reverse strand, counting down.
GAACTTCTCAGAATTCAACTTGATTTTATGACTTATCACAGACGAAGTGCTTTTTATCCAGCAGTGTTTGTAAGTAGTTTATTTCAGGTATATCATCACCCAAATCAAACTGCAGGCAGTAATTTGCTCTGACACTGGCAAAAAGACAACAAATATTAAAGTAATTGGATCTAAATCGCAGGTTGTAACCTTTATATGTAATAGTATAAAAATATTTATAATAATACTGTATGCACACATCTATACGTCCTGAGATGAGTTGTGACACACGGATTCTGACCTTGCCTCTCCAGACTGAGGTTTCCAAAATCATTTTGTCAATTAGGGCTTGTGTCAGTGAAAGAGATCCTCTTACAGGGTATGAGTTCACCCTTCTTTGTCCCAAAGCTCCAGCTCTCAAAGGCCAGCCCAGATGTAGCTTGAACATAGCTCAAGGTTTGGTTGCTGTTAGATCTTTTGCTTTGAAGAAGCCTTTGACACTGCTGCTAGGTAGGATACACACAGTACAGTCTCCCTTCTGTGTATCTGTGCTTGGCCAACCTGTGCCTGAAAGCAGGTTTTTATACACTCTGGCCAGGAAGTGACCTTCTGACAGACTCACAGGCTCTCAGAGGGACCTAACCCTTTCAGTTGCTTTTCCTCATGCCAATGAAATAGTGCCAACATTTGCAAATGTTCTTGCTGTTTTGTAATTATTCCCTGGCCGTTTTGATGCTGCGTTTTGTCTGTCTGCCATAGCTTCACACCTTCTTTGAATACAAGAAACCGAACAAAAGCTCTGTGATGTAGCACTTCTCCATATTTCCCCTGTGGCCTTCTCACTGGGCTGCCTTCCCAGGTGGCTTTTTGCTCTCATGGACAGACAGGATGAAGATGAGATGATTTTTTTTGGAAAGGATTTGGATCCACGGTGGTGGTGTGGGCTGGTCTTCTCATACTCTGCCAGGCGCTTGGCTGTATACCTGCGTATCCTGTGGATCTTCGTAGTGCTGTCTTATCAGCTCAGCTCATGAATAGGTGCTAGTGTAGAAATTTGGCCCTCCATTACAAAGGGCGTGGGGGGAAAGTCCTTCTCCCTCACCACAGCTTTTTTTCTGTAGTGATTATATTTTTATTAAACTTTATTTGAGGTGGAGGAGGCAAAAGAAAGCTGTCATCATGAAACCCCAGGCACCGATTTCCAAACTCACACACAAAATGTGGTTTAGAAATTATACATGCGTTGAGATGACTTTTTAATTGCTCTCTTGAGACATCTGGGGGGTTCTACCCTGCCAGCTTCATTCTGAATTACAGCTCAGCTGAAGGGTTATGCCTGAGGACTGAGAGCTCTAGACGTTCACATGATGGATATGGCTTGGACCTCACCCATTTTCTCTGGCATAGCTCTTACAAAAGTAAGACACCACCTAAATGGAAAGGGTGGTGGCATCAGTCTCACAGCCGGAGGACACATTGTGCAGCAGTGAGATGTTCATTGCCTCACCAAAATTTATCCTTGTTCCAGTCCTCCAGTATTCACTCTGGTTTTAAACTTGGAAAGCATGCGCCTTAACTTGTTAGGGTTAAATCAATGTGTAACAGATGTCTTTGCTGCTGCCCATGAAACCTAGTTACAGCCATAGCTGTTTGCACAAATACTGAACTAACAGTCCAAATTATCTAAGTCTATATAAAAGCCATACATTCAATAAGTTCACTCAAATACACATACAAGAATAAGCTCAGAATTCAAGTTTTATGTTTAAAACATCCAGGGCTATTAGAACAGTTAAAAAAAATATGGTGGTAATTTGCCATTATCATTGTTTGTCAGAGTGCTTCTCGTCAGGAATTTAAAAAAATAGCTAAAAGTTTGCTTTTGATAAAAAGCAACAATGATAATTTCAATTTGCTAACTGAAGATTTCATAAATGAGACTCAAAAATGTGCCGTGTTCCTATATGCCCATTATCCTGTTAGAGCAGAGAAGTCTGACAAGAAAGTTGATGCGATTCAATCTCATTCACTAGCCTTACTACACTCCCTGCAATAATCCTTGTATTTAATGTTCAGTCTTGCACTGTTTTTTCCCATTTCCTCTGCAAATGTCACGGAGGTTAACCTGGGGTTTTGTTTTAAGCATGGTTCTGTTTTGTGAATGTCCTTTTTGTGTTTCACTTCTTGTGTTAGACCTGTAAGTGTTCATTAGGGCACAAACGCTCAGCATGTGCACTCCTTAGATGTTGCTGAAAATAATGTGAGTATTGCTTCCTGTTATTGCCATAAAATGTTGATCTATCTTTGGAAAATCAGTCATTGCATCAATGGCATGCATCATATATTTGATGTCAGGCCTGCGTTTCTTGCTGATGAATATGCCTTTGAGTAATGTGCACTTGTTTTGGAGGTATACCATGGAAATCTAGTTGCTGCTGTTCTGTGCTAACGTGCTGTTTTTTTTCAGGCCCCAATTGCTTTGGCAAACAGTGAAAGCATAGAACTGAGGAAGGTAACAGTCTGAAAATGTAAGGTGATGCACCGGGGCTGAGGCAATCCCAAACACAAATATAGCCAGGGTGGAGAATGTATTGAGACCAGCTCTAAAGAGAAGGACCTGGGGCAGCTGGTTGATGAGAAGCTCAACATGAGCCAGCAGTGCGTACTTGTAGCTCAGAAGGCCAGCCATGCCCTGGGCTGCATCAAAACAAGCATGACCATCTGGTCAAGGGATGTGGTTGTACCCATCTACTCTGCTCTTGTGAGATCCCACCTGGAGCCCTGTGTTCAGCTCTGAGATCCCCAGCATAAGAAGGACATGGATCTGTTGGATTGAGTCCAGAGGAGGGCCACAAGGGTGATCAGAGGGCTGGAGCATCTCTCTTATGAAGAGAGGCTGAGGGAGTTGGGGTTGTTCAGCCAGTGCCTAAAGGGGGCCTGCAGGAAAGCTGGGGAGGGACTCCTTGTCAGGGGAAGTAGGGATAGGACAAGTGGGAATGGTTTTAAACTAAAAGAGGGGAGATTTAGATTAGATGTTAGAAGAAAAATCTTTACTCGGAGATGGTGAGGACCTGGCACAGGTTGCCCAGAGATGCTGTGGCTGCCCCATCCCTGGAAGTGTTTAAGGCCAGGCTGGATGGGGCTTTGGGCAACCTGGTCTGGTGAAAAGTGGGGTTGGAACTGGGTGATCTTTAAGTTCCCTTCCAACTCAAACGATTGTATGAAATTAAGCTAAATATCCAGAGAACTTGAAGCAAATTTATTCACAGCTGCCCAAAGCAGAAGAGCACACCTGGTACTGGGATCAGATCACAATTAACACTGCCCTGCAACTCAGAATTAGTTATGCATATTGCAGTAGGGCCAGCATATATTCCTGTTAAAGGTCCTTCTAACCCAAAGCATTCTGTGAATGTGGAATTCTTATATGAGCAGAGCATCCTTTCTTGTAGAGCCATGATAAGCAATTTTTGAGTGTTTGCCACATTTTAAGCAAACCCAATATTGTTATTGACAAGAGTAGCCAGCATTTTTGTAAGTGATACTTGACTTTTTTGCTGTGGTATAGTCCAGGAGTTTTCATGAATACATTCCCAAAAATCTGAAGGCTTTTTGCCATCTTCTTTATGAAAATAATAAGTAACAGTTAATAACATTTCTTCTCTCATCTTTGGTGCATCTATGCTGATAAAAAAGGACTATAATATATGTTTTTTTCTGTATGGAGAGGCAAAAAATTACTCAGACTTTGCATGTACACACTTTACTGTACACATGCTGGAAAAGTTATCGTAGCTGTAATTTTTGTTTCCATGGTCTTGTACATCACCCCTGTGGCAGTGACTTATCTCATGAATGGTTAAAACATTTTCTGTAGATGCTACTTGTTTCTCTCTTTGCAGCTGTTGTTTCTGTCACAAGAGTCCTTTTCACTGCCTTGTGTAGAAATGTTTCTCTTCCCAGGCTTATTCACAGCTCTAAAGCCATCATGCTCCATTGTGAGGCTCAGTAGATGCAATTAACATCATCTTCTCTCTCAGCAACATCCTTTTTTGTACTCTTTTCTTGAGCTGTTCATCACTAAATGGTTATGTTAATGTATAATCTGTGGTATGCTGACATCCTGAACATTTTATAATTGGTCCTCCCATCTCAAGGAGAACATAGTAGGACTGGAAAAGTTCTAATAGGTGGCTGGTTTTCTGACAGCGATCAAGGAATGAAATTATTTCTGTACAAGGATTCAGCAAACTATTCCTCAGCCATACTGTCTGGTCCAGAAAAGAGAACTGATCTGGGTTACAAGCGCATAAAATTGTGAATAGCACACACTGTGTAGGGAACTTCTGTCCTTTTTCTGTGCAAGAATTAGTGGGTGTCAAATGAAACTAGCCAGTAGTATGTCCAAAACAAATGCAAAAGATAATTCTTCATAACATGCTGTTCAGCTGTAGAACTGCTCATCGCAGGGCATTGTAGACGCTAAAGATTTACTTGTTTTCCAGAAATGATTTGATTAAATCATGGAGGAAAAATGTCAGTGACCAACTTAAATACAAAGATTCACTTCTGCCTGAGGAAGTCCCAGAGGTGCTAATTCCTGGAAGTAAGCTGAAGCTTGGACTGAGCTGCTCAGATCAAACCTTGACATCTGGCAGTCTGTTCCCACTTGCTTGTGCAGTGCTATAATCTGGCACTCAAGGTTTTAATTTCATCTGCTGTGCAAATGCTGGGGAGAAGTTTGTCCTGAAATACCTGTGCAGCTGAGGAAATGGAAGGCATCACCAAAATGAGAAATAGTCCTGATGGTTCAATGAGACTAAGAAATGTGGAAACCAAAGAAATGGGGTATAGAGCCTGGCTTCATCTTTGCAGCCTCCCTTCAGGTATTTATTTACATTGGTCAGATCCCCTTGAGCATCCTCTTCTCGAGGCTGGCCAGTCTTAGCTCTCTCAGGATTTCCTCATATGTGAGGTGCTCCAGTCCCTTCATCACGTCAGTGACCTTTGACTGGATTCTTTTCTGTAGCTTCATGTATCTCTTGAACTGGGGAGCCCAAAACTGGATGTGGTATTTTAGTTGTAGCTCCACCAGTGCTGAGCAGAGGGGAATGAACAACTCTTGACTTGTTGGCAACATTCCTCCTATGGAAACCCAAGATACCATTAGCCCTTTTTGTAAGAAGGGCACATTACTGAGCCATTAATTAAGCTAAAGAGACCTTTTGGATCTGAAATGCCAATAGCATCAATGATATCTATGCACTGGGTGCAAAATCATATCAGTACAAAAGATGGATGTTTTTGCTAGTAGTACAGAAGCTGTCGCTGGTACAGAATATATATATTTCCACATGAAATATATATTTATATATATATAAATATATTTCTGTGAGAAATATATTTGCAGTTGAATTCAGAACGTGTGGCTCAGCACTTGCAGCCTTTTTCTGATCCTTGCTTCCTGGAGACTCGGTGTTATTTATAGAAAACTTCCAAGATTTCTCCTAGCAAGGCTAATTTCCTGCCTATGCCAGAATAGTAGAGGTGGTATATGGTAGCTTTGTAGTTTGCTAATGGTTTCATGCGGACATGTTCTGCTTATTGCCCCTTCTCCAGAGCTAATGAATAGTTAAATACAGCAGTCAGCTGAAGAGACATGATTCTATCTATTCTAATTAGAGCTATTTCCCTTCAATGATTGTATGGATCTTGGACATAATCTTTAGCAGCTGTAGCAGTGGTACATGCAGCCTCATGGGAGAGTTTTTATGCCTGTCTAGGAGACAGATCCTAGAGGGTCTAATGTCTCAGGTAGTGATGGGTGGGCAACATCTCTGACTGCAGATAGAATAGTTCTTAAAATATTAAAATATTTCTTTTTCCTGTTCTCCTTTCCCTGCACATGCATTGTTCAACTGTGTATCCCAGTCTCTACCTATATGTTGTTAACTCACTGAATTCTTCCTTCTCAACCCAGAAAATATTTGTATCAAAGTCATTAAACAAAACACAATTAAACAAATATTACTATTAATCCAAGGCAAAATGGAAGCAGCTAGCAGCTTGGTGACATGGCAGTGAACACCACAGTCTGGAAAAGTAGGGAAAAATAATTAAACTACATAAATATCAAGCAGGAGTTTGCAGTAACTTAATGTGTTCTTTGTCTTCTGTGCAAAAGAAAAAAAGTGAACATATCCAGACTCCTACTAGTGACTGAACAGAATCTGATTATATAATTTTTATATAATTTATATTAAAATTATATATATATATATATAATTTTATATATTTTTTTCAGCAAATATAATTTGAAAAAAATGGTATTGTGGCTGCTCTGTATAGCATAGACCGATTGAGACATGATCTAGTCAATGCCAAAAGCTGGCAAATGCCAGCAGCTACTTAATATGAAATGCTCCACCTCTCACCCAGACACGCATTTTTTTTCCACACAGATGTTAACAGCAATCAATAACAAGTTATGGCATTATAAAAATTGAACTTAAATGAAATTGTTGATGAAAAAGCAAGTTGGAACACATTCAAGGCTATGTTGTCTATCATGAAGGTTTTATCTTTTATGCTGCTCTGAAATATATTTTATATTATTCATGCTCTTGCAGTATTTCTGTCAACCTGCTGTGGTGTTACATGATTTTCGACAAGTTTGTGCTGCCACCTCTGTGCCATATTGCACACCACATGTCAGGATAAACCTTGCAGCGATGATGCTCTGGAATGTAATTGGTTATTAGAAGATGAAGCCAAGATGTTTGGGCCAGCCTCTATCTGAAATGAAAGGCTAGAAACAGCTCTGTCTTCTAAGTTGAAGCAGGAAACAAGCAACACTGGAACACAATCAGTGCTTCCCCAAGGCTCAACCTTGGGTCCGGTGCTGTTCAATAATTTTATCAGTGATCTGGCTGATGATACTAAACAGGGAGGTGCTATTGACTCTCCTGAGGGATGAGAGGCCTTGCAGAGGGATCTAGATAGATGGGAGCATTGAGCCATCAGCAATGACGTGAAATTTAACACGAACAAATGACAGTTTATGCACTTGGTACTCTCTTCCTAGAGAGGTCATTGATGCCCCATGCCTGTCAGTGCTTGAGACAGTTGAAAAGCTCTAAATGATAGGTTTTAAGTTTGGGTCAGCCCCAAAGTATTCTGACAGTTGGACTCGATGATCTTTGTAGGTCCCTTCCAACTGAAGCCTATTTTATTCTAGTCTAGTCTAGTCGAAATCTAAGGAGTATGAGATTACTGATAGTGGCTAAAAATGGCAGACACATAACAGGTTGTACTGGTGCTGAGCAGTTCAAGTTGGAGTGGGTCTAATGGCAAAAATGTGGTGATAATGCTGAAACTGATACAGAAGTCAAGAAATGGTGTCAAAAACACTGGTAGTTCATCAGGTAGAGGTCCTGGTTGTTAGTGAATGCATCGGTAGCTAACATAGAGAAGAGATGGTAGCCACCACAGAGAACCCTCACAGTTGGGTTATTTAGCTAGATTTGTATGCATGAAGCGTGGTGTTGCCAGCTGCAGCATGTTTGATTTCAAAGGACGGTGCAATGACATGCTGGAAGGAAAGGCTGTCCTCTTCTGCTCATCAGCAGGCTTCAAGTGCAGCTCTGGACTTAGAGAAGAGGTTTTATTACCAGAGTCTCTGTCTAAGCTCTCTAATCCCTATTCCCTGCCAAAACCAAACTCAACACAGAAATCTGTTCAGACAGATGGAGGCAGACTGTCATTTTATACAGTTTTATACTGTTGATATTCTGAGCATTATCCTTTGACCTGCCTGCAAACAGCTCACTTCATCTTTCCCCTTCTTAAATTCCCCTGCCCCAATTCAGTTTTGTGTGACAACACTGAAAACTGAAACCACAAAGTGATTCTAATCCTCTCCCTCCAGCTTTTGCTCAGGGTCCCAAGCATCTGACACATTTGAAATCTTTCTTTAAAGAAGTGTGCTTTCTCTGCTTCCTCAGCTCTGCTAGCGCTGCTCCCACAGGGGCGTTCAGCTGGCAAAACAAGAATTTGCATCACCCGTTGACATGTGTTAACTCCTTCCTGACTTCACAGAGGATGGCCATGATCCTCCAGATGCTGAAGAACTGGGTCCACAAGTGTGAAATCTGTAGGTTGTTAGAATTGTGGGATATATCCACTGACTCCAAGGTGCATGAAGGAGGGCACATTTGGCATAGAGGGCTGGCTTCTCTTAGGCAGGTATTTTTAGGACTATTGGAGAAGTGTAGCTGTGATCGTGTCTCTTCAGGGTAGCTGAGCTTGAATTTGTAGATGTTTGTCAAATTAACTACTTCAGGGACTCTCGGCAGAGCAGATGCTAACTTCAGGCACACCATTCCTCACTGTCATTCTATTCAAGTACAGAATCACAGAATCATCCAGGTTGGAAGAGACCTCAAGATCATCGAGTCCAACCTCTGACCTAACGCTAACAAATCCTCCACTAAACCATATAACTGAGCTCTACATCTAAACGTCTTTTAAAGACCTCCAAAATGGCAGAGTTGGCTCCAGTTTTGGTCATGAATTCCTCAACATAACTGACAGAATATTTCTGAGATCACGCATCGCTGTGTGGACACTGGGGTGATCCTTGGATTTTCAGTTCTTCGTCACTATAAGCTCCTCTCTGAGGAGGTGACGGCTGCTGCTAGCAGAATGCCTCCAAGCATGGAATCCACCCAGAACTGTGACTTGCAAGCATCTGTGTCAGCTTTCTGCTTTCAAGTCAAAAATGGTGACTCCTGAGAGTCGTGTTCTGTAGTTACTAGGATGTTACCAGAGTTATTTGTATCTGCCTTCCTGAAAAGCAGATCAATGTGTAGCAACATTACTAATGGCAAAGAGTCACAATCGGTGAAAATTTCTTGGAGCTTAGATGGACAGGTTTTCTTCTGAACACCCAGGTACATCATGTGGTTCTCACAAAACATCCTTTGCTGGTTTTAGTCAATAGAATTTATTGCCAGTACGTTTTAATGTTCCTTCAGTTCCCAAAGTCATAATTCATGGTCACAGTATCAATTGCTTCTCATTTCCTGAATAGCACTGATATTTTTTTGCTGAATTCCATTAAAAAATGTAGCTATCCACTGCAGGGCTCCATTGGTCAGCATCAGTTTGCTTCATTCTCTTATTAACAAATCATTCTCTAAAACAGATGAAATATCTGTCACCCGTCTTATCTGATAGAGAGAAGTTAAAGGGTACACTACAGGATCAGAGTTTTACCAACATGTACATGGATGCTTCAGTCTTCTAAATGATTCCCAGCTGTCTCGGATACCCACAGAGTTTGGAGCCTGTGGATGTTTAACTTGAACATCAGTGTCACTGTGAAGGGATTATCTAGGCTGGTAGATAATGCTCAATTTGTAACTAACGGGGTTGTATTCTGCACGAGAACATCTAGCTGGAGCCTCTTCAGCTGGGAAATACTGGTTCTCAGCACCTCCAATTGATATAATAAACATAACCTCAACTTTATTTATTTATTTATTTATTTATTTATTTATTTATTTATTTATTTATGTGAATGAGACAACAAATCTCACCACTGGAGTTTTACCTGGTTAGCAAAGGCGGGTGGTTGCTGCTCCTTGATGCATCACTGCTGTGGGAGCACAGCAATCGCTTCTCCTGTGCTGACACCTGCATGTGCGACAAAGAGAGGAGCAGGACTGAGGAATGGCTGTGGTCTGGGGATTCTGGATCTTTCTGTTGGCCCCTGACTTTGCTGGACTGTCTCATGTAAATAGACCTGGTTTCTGGGCAGGTCACTTGGCTGTTCAGTTATGGTGGTATTTATATTTTTTTTTATGCAAGGTATTTTTTTATGTAAGGTGGTGTAGTTGGGAAAGTCCATGAAACTTTTCCACTGTGTAGTTTCTTAACTGCAAATTACATAACGAGGGATGTCTCCCTTTTTGGGACCAACACCTTGTCTGCACACACTGTTTTCTCAGTCAATATGTGAGCTTCTTGTTCTTCAGCTGTTCACTGAGAGAGCTTTAGGTGCTTTTGTGGCTGTTCCATGGGCTCTGCTGGCTCAATCCATCTCGAGCTCATGCCCTTCCTATTTCCTTCTTCATTGGCCAGATTCAAGAACTCCTTTAATTGTTTTGCATTTGGTCAGAGTCAGCTAATTGTAGGCAAACTCCTTGGCTTTGTCATGGATATGTGAAAACACAGGCAAAGGACAGTTCCCAAGTGCCATTTTTGGTGGGAGAAGACTATTTAGCTGTAGGGGCATGAGCTGTATGGTGCTACTAGCCCTCAGGGCCAGAGAATTGGTCCTGGCCTTTTTTAGTACCTCATGTCTGCACAGGCCATTTGTTCAACTTCACTATTTCTTTACCCACAGATCTCTGTAGCGATGTCTTCTGGCTCTGACTGTAGGCAGAAATATAAATATCATCTCCTCAGGACTGGCAGAATTCTTTATGGATTTCACAGACGTCAGTTACTAATGCCAACTGGAGAGTTCTTACCCTTCAGGGTACAAACTGCACCCGGAGCTGAGCCCCTCAGACTATCGTGATTTTTTTTTTTCTTTCTATTTTTTTGAAATAGAAATGTCTATATTTTAGAATTTCAGAGTTATGTGCAAATGGATCTTCGCTTGGTGGCATTGACCTGTGATTAAAAACAGCAGCGATTTCCTTTAGGAAACTACCTGAGGGCCTGCTGCAGAACTTTTGTATATTTGGGGAAGCAGCCACATTTAGGGCTGGGGTAATTGGCGTTCACCCAGTCCCTGGAAGTTTGCCATCATGAGCTCAGCTGACAAATGCAGACACAACTCAAGGTCCTGAAGATGGTCAAGGCAGTGGCGGTGTCTAAGTGAATGCCTGTGTGATAGTGTTAGAAGGGGATGCACAATATCTGCCAAGCCTTACACTGGTGTTTGAACTTTGGACAGGCTGGTATCTGTGCCTGGAAAAGAGGATCTTGGTTTTACCTTTCTGGTTGAAAGGTGATCGCATGGCTCGTAGAAGGCAATGGTAACTCTTATTTCCAGCAGTACTGTATCCTGGGAGATGGTTTGTTATTGGTGAACAGTGAATGCTAGGTTCTGTGGTATCCAGAAAGCTGTTGTGCTCCTGCTGTTGTTCACCCTGTATGTATACATCAACTGTTCCCATCAGAAAGAGAACCACAATGGCTCAGGTGAGCTTGCCAGCCACAGCAGTACCACATACCTGAATGGGCAGCTCAATGTCCTGCTTAACCTGGAGTAAAAACAAGGGTCTGTGGGGCAATCCTCGTGATACATCTGTAGGAAAAGCCAGACCAACAAACTAGGGAGAAAAGATTATCAGAGGTTCTCTGACAGGAGCACAAGGAGCAAATGCAGTGGATGTGGAGGCATCAAGAGCAGCACATGCAGATGCCATTGTAAGGAGTGCTACACAAGGGTAGGAGCCATCCTTAAGGCACCTGTTACTGGGATATAAACGGGCAAATAGTGCATTCAGTGCATAATTTGTAATAAGGAAGTATGTAGGTGAGGAGATCTAAGATCCCAGAATGGATACTGAGACCTCCAAGTGCAGTGTGGATGTGATGGAGTAGATGTGCTCTGCTTTGTACTGCCTGGCTGCAGAAGGGAAACTGCTCCCCTGGGAAGATGTTTTTGTCCACGTAAATGTGACCTGAGGTAACTGTAATGCAGTTTCTGGTACCTAACCACACACAGCTTAAATATGCATTGCTACTAAGTTAAAGACGTTTTATTAAAAGCCACGTGTAAAGAAAAGCAAGAGGTACCGATACAATTTGATCTGCAGGAGGTTTTTTTTTGGTTTTGTTTTGGTTTTCTGTTTTTAACTCTAGCAATAAACCATATGTTTCTGTGGTATGGATAGATTTCATACCTTTTAGGTAAAAATCTACATTGACAAACCCAATGAACCAGGTCTACCTTAGCAGCAATTATGTGGTAATTAGTCCCTTTTTTGGGAACAATCAGAGCTCCTCCTAGTGCCTTTGGAGGAATACTGTAGGAGGAGCTGTACCGATTACGCTCAAAATACCTTGTAATTTTCACAGAAATAAAAAGTAATTAGAAGCTTGTCTTAGTGTTCTCATTATCTAAGCTGAGAACTGTTTCAGGGCTAGGATTTTAATTGGAAAATGATTGGAAAGCTTTCCCATAAGAACCATTCCTTTTTTCTTTGTATCCCTACACCTTTACAAGATGACTGTATAAACAGATTTTAGAATGCTTATTTTTTATGATCCCACTGCTAGGGAAAACAATTACTCCTCTGCTTTATTATTGTCAGGCAACTAAGAGGGCTACAAAAGCCTTTACATTTTCATGATGAGACTGTTTAAAATTACACATCAGCATGGGTAATTATTTTCAGTTTATATTATATTTTCAAAACAGATGTAAACTATAAAGGATACTAGCCAATTAATTGTAACTGGAATCTAAGCTTTGTATGACAGTAAATCAAAACAAAAGGTAATTCTTCTAACTCACTTTATTTTATAGTCGCTTTCTTCCTAGATTTTGAATTGTTTTTTAAAGCAAAATTTTACTATACTGAAGACTTACAAACAGTATGTAAGTAAAACTTCTGTAATATGAGAACACTGAGATTTTCCACAATTTTGTAAACATAATTATATTAAAGTTTTATGTGATATAGTCAAAGCACAATGTCAAGGTCAGTTTGGGAAGTTCCACTTTTTCCTTGTGAAGGCAGGAAACATATCAATAATTACTTTGGTCATGTTAAATTTACGCTACTACCAGGAGGCAGCAGCAATTGCTTTTGGTTTGATGCAAAATCACATTTAGGTGAAGTAGCATGTGGGCTTCAGTCAGGTGAAAATCTTGGCATTTGTTGGCTGAAATGTTCTGGAGCTTGATCAAAAAATCTGGCATGCCATTGGGTACTTTGACTGACAGTGTGGTAGAACTATTCAGCTTTAGGAAACCAAGACGGTTGGGCAATTCAGATTAGCTGAAAGAATAAAAGCATTTGGAAAGATTTAGCTTCTCAGGAGTATTGACTGGTTTTGTTTCCTTTTAGGTGCAAATTGAGGACATCTAGATAGCTGAGTGTAATTGTTTAGACATTTTCACCATGACTTCATCATCCCAATCCACACTTTTCTACTTTCCTGTAATCTTGTGAGAGCAGTTTTGAAAAGCATGTAATTATTCATTCTTGAGAGAACAGAGGATGCAGGGCTCTTGATGAGTTAGTGGACTCATTAGGACAGTAACAAATTATACTAATGAGTGGGGTACCTGCTGTCAAGTGTGATGCAGCACCTGGTGCTGGAGGCCTGTTGAGCATGGGATGAAGTTTGACTTTCATTTTTTTTCAGCTTGTTATAAAGTTGGCTTCAGAGATGACTTGGATGGTTAGTACATTGAAAGGATTGTGCTTATGGCACTAAGGACATCAAATTGTTTTCAGAGCCTGTTATTCTTCTTGCTGCTGAAGAAGCACCATTGATATCTAGGACCATTTTAGGTTGGTATAATAAAATCTTGCTTACCTAGGGAGGTAAAGAATGGGAAACTCTAAGTCTTGTAACCTTTGAGTGCTATCTCATTTTCTCCCCTTACCACTCACTGGTAAGCCTCTGGTAAGCCTTCCTAGCCTTTGGAAGGAGCCCAAAATTGACCTGGATTATGCAGTCCTGGACCAAACTCAGCAAGAAGAGAAAGCATCTGCTTTGTAAGTTACTGCAGAGATGGCATATTAAAAGTGCATGTCTCCAAGATGTGTCTGTTTGATTGATGGTAGTGTTCATGGCCATGTCTGTCCAAGCAGGATTATTTTACTTGCCAAACTAGTCTGGTAATGAAACAACAGATTTATCATGGAGAAAAGAGTCTACTAATAATAGGCAAGTGGTTTTGCTTCTTAAGGTGATTTCACCAGGACATTGAAGAATATTTAAGAGAAAGAAAATATACTTCTTAATGCTTTAATTTACAATATTTTCAGATGATTGTTTGTAATTACTCTTTTTGAGGAAGAGTAAGAGGTTTTCAGTTTTGGAAGTAGTTCTTCATTTTCTTTCTTTCTCTTTCTTTTTTTTTTTTTTTTTTTTTTTTAAGAAAAAAATGAAAGCAAAAGTCCTTCTGCTTTTGCAAAGTGACTGGTTACAAGAACTGACATACGAGTTATACTGCAGAACGGGTTGAACACTGAATATAGATAGCTGGCAACTCCTACTCAGGCATGCTTTGAAGCTGCATGTGGGCCCTTTTGCTGTTGGGAGGGTTAAAAGAAGACTAAATCTGCAGCCTTTCCGTTCAGATTCTTATTCAGTACTGGGCATTGCAGGATATATTGTCAGCTTCCTCCCTACCATCCCATTAATGAGAATCTGTAACAGAAGCTCCTCAATCTTATTTGATCAGAAGTGGACAGGTTGAGTCCTGGTACCAATCTACACAACTTGTACCTACACAAAACTCAGATAACTCCAGGTGTTAATTTTTATCTGTGTTTCCTTAAGTGAGTTTTTCCTTTGCTGGTTGTGCAATTACTTACTGGCCAAGCGTTATTTGTCCTGCTGGGCTGAAAAGCAGATTTTAATACGATGCAGAGCACAGAAAGTATGCTGCCTAAGCAATGAGCTGATGATAACATCTTCATCATTACCAATTGCACCATTTGTGTAGGAGATAACAATTGGTTTGGCTGAGTGAACTGAGATATTTCTGAACTGACTTGGACATAATTTTTGAAAGATGTCTGTTGGCTTGCAATAGTTTTATCTGAGACAACAATCAATCACAGTTGAAATTAGAGCCATATATCTCAAGCATACATTGAAATTCTGCATCTCTTGAATCTGAAGCTGTCGTAATTCTAAATAGTTTTATAACCTTCCTGTTTGAATTGTGGTTCAATGCTGACCATTGTAAAAGCAATCACTTCTCAGTAGATATAATGACAGTATTCCTATATTTGGGCATCCACTTCACTCCTATCTGCGTTTGCTTAGGACTTTCTCTGTTTCCTTGCAAGCTCATGCTTTCTGACCATTGCCACTTGAACTATTTCTGTATCTGTTGGCAGGTGTGCCTTTTGATTAAGTGAATGGAAATAAAATAGATCAACCTTATGCTGTGAAAGACTCCAGTACTTGCAGACACATTATATCTGTCATGTTTAGAATGATGGTTTATATAAGTATTGAGAGGAAAGCAACACTTCCATTTCATTTTTTTTTTATTTTATTTTTTTCCCATCAATTTAAAGTCTGATTCAAGGATATTTGAAGTATATATGCTGATGGAGTTTTAGTTGTATACTATAAAAGATCTCAGATAATGAAGCCCATACTTTTGCATAGGATTTGTTGGACAGGGAACAGTGAGGTGTTTACAACGCATTAGCACAACATATTAAATTCTGAAGTACAACATTTCTTTCAGGTAATTTTTATTGCATAATTTCAATGGTGGCTTTTTGGATCCTATATAAATAGCATTCTTATCAGGTCAAATTCAGATCATTAATAGTCACATAAGACCTTTTTGATTGTTGTTGTTATAGTGCTGTTACACTGAAATTCCCTTTCAGTGAAGAATTTTTTTTCCAAAATCCAACCTAAACCTCCCCTGGCACTTGAGGCCTTTTCTTCTTTTCTTACCACTTGGTGCCTGGGAGAAGAGCCCAATCCCCACCTTGCCATAGCCTCCTTTAAAGTAATTGCACAGAGCAATAAGGTCTCCCCTGAGCCTCCTTTTCTCCAGACTAAACAACCCCAGCTCCCTCAGCCACTTCTCGTAAAACTTGTTCTCTAGACCTTTCACCAGTTTTTGTTGCCCTTCTCTGGACACGCTTCATCACCTCGATGTCCTTCCTGTAGTGAGGGGCCCAAAACTGAACACAGGACTCGAGGTGCAGCCTCACCAGAGCCATGTACAGGGGGACAATCACCTCCCTGGTCCTGCTGGCCACACTGTTTCTGTCACAAGCCAGGATGCTGTTGGCCTTCTCGGCCACCTGAGCACTCTGCTGGCTCATATTCAGCTGACTATTGACCAGTACCCCCAGGTCCCTTTCCTCCTGGCAGCTTTCCAGCCACTCTTCCCCATCCTGTAGTGCTATGTGGGGTTGTTGTGCCCCAGGTGCAGGACCAGCGCCTTGGCCTTGTTGAACCTCATGCAGTTGGCCTCGGCCCATCGGTCCAGCCTCTCCAGATCCCTCTGCAGAGCCCTCCTACTCTCAAGCAGATCAACATTTGAGCCTAACTTGGTGTCATCTGCAAACTTACTGAGGGTGCCCTTGATCCCCTTGTCCATAAAAGATAAAGATATCAAAGAGAATTGGCCCCAGCACTGAGTCCTGAGGGGACACCACTAGTGACTGGCCTTCAGCTGGATTTAATCCTATTCACCTTTGAATGGACTAAAACTTTGTCATAAATTTTCTTTGCTACTACTGCTATGGAAAACTTATTTCCTAACTGTATTCTCTGGATGCTTAAAATTATCCTAAAATGTGTCAGTGGCAGAAGAAAATCCATTCAACAACAGCCGGTGAAAATCTAAAAGCTGTTTTATGCTAGATGTTGCCCACATCAGTTAGTATACCAGAAGTGTGAAACTAGGCTTGAATCATCTTGTAGTCTTGATTAGACAATGATTTTATTTATTTATTTATTATTATTATTTTCCATGTACTAAACTGTTCTGGAGTAAGATGGAAAAGACTTGTGCTGCATACATAATTCCTGTGCATTTAAACTAGCTCAGGCTATGACTGTGCATTAAAAAGTAGTCAACAAAATATATTATATTTCAGTTTTCTTTAGTTTGCCACTTCAACTTCTGAAAAGCTAGTCGCTTTCTTGCTGACCAACTAGGTTTATAAGCTGTTAAACTTTTTAAAACTTTTAAAAAGTGTTTGTTTTCTTGCACAGCCATTTCTGTAGCTTTAAAATCTTAGTTTGTATCTGTTATTCTTAATTTCCATGTGAATAAAATGAAGTCTTGAGGCTTTCTCAAAGCCAGTATGTGACAATACCGTAGTATTGTATAAATATGAAGTGACTGGATTAGCAGAGAATGTTAGTACCAGGAAACTTTCTGGAAGATGAAGTGCTTGTTGGCTTGGTCTCCTACTACCAAGCAAAATGTGTTTGGAAAGCATATGGTGCTCCGTGTTAAATTACTGAGGGCTGGGCTGTTTGTCACAGCAGGCATTGCTCTGTCAGGACTCAGGTGCACCTCTTGGTTCACGTACTAAGAATTTTTCCTAATCTTCTGTTCAGACAAGTCAACTGTAAAATTAACCTTTCCATCTGACACTGAGCTTAAAGGAAAACATACTTCTTCGGGGTTAGTAGATACCGTGCTTAATCTCCATTGTTCCAAGTAGCTCTGGCAGTGACTAAGCCCACTTTGCTTCAGAACTGATGATTAACATTCCCTGCAAAGGTGAGTTTCCAGATGTGGCCAACCTAGCAACAACAGAAAACAAGTTCTTCAATAATAATTAATAATATAAGTAATTTGGGAGGAATTCCTGGGCGGTTTGAGATAAATAAGTAATGAGATTGGATTAAAGATCTGGGTTCTGTTTCATTATGTTTTATTTTTGAGATTAACCTTCTTTTGTCAGTCTTTGTCTCTATTTTTATTACCTTTTATGTCATGTGTTTTTTATGGTACTTATAAAAGTTAGTGATTGATAAACTTTACCAGACAGTGAAATACAAATTCAGTTCAATATACAATATAATACATTACATGTTTATAAACATATTTCTGTGACTCTAAATTCAGTTAAAAAGACGTTAAAAAGCCAGACAAGTCTCTGGGCACAAAGGAAATGCATCAGAGGATGAGCTGGCCTTATAAACTTGCAAATATAGTTGCATTAGGCTGAGCTAATCACTGCTGAGGCAAATGAGCACCAGACTCCAAATACTAATAGTAGGTTCTGGCCATAGCCTGTGGTTCAGCCACAGGGGGAAATCTCATTATTTGGGGTTGGCAGCCCGGGACCTGTGGCTGCCAAGTCTGAAAAAGGAGAAACAACTACTAAAAATGGGAATCTGAGAAAGAATTTAGAAATACACAAACAAAAATCAAACCCAAACAAGCCCTACTGGATGAGGGAACGGACTCTTGGAATAACACTTGTGTGTGGCTTAGGGCTAAGAACAGAAGGTTCCCCTTGTGTTTATACTAAGTCTTTGCCAAAAGCCTGAGTAAAAGGACTAGATTTGGTTGAAAGAGCATGTCAGCCACTTGCTCATACTTAAACAAAAGAGGTCAAGGAGAAATTGATACAGCCTAGTGAGATGAGGAGGGGGCAGTGTCAAGTAGTACATTGGGGGTGATGTTGCTACAATATATTTCACAGTGACATTAACATGTCTTTCACCACTGATTTGTCTTGAGCAGCATAAGCAACCCTGAATGACAGCTTAGTCCATTTTTCTTGTTGCACAGATTAAATTCCTTAATATAATTTCAGAAAAAGGTTGAGGTTAAGAAAGCCACAGGCAAGCATTTGAGGACTTGCTATCTGCCCTGATGCAGTATTTTCTCAGGTACTTAAAAAAAAAAAAAAAAAAAAAAAAAAAAGAGGGAAAGAAAAGAAAAAAGAAGTGGTGTAGTGGTGTTTATCAAAAACAATCCTGAATACAAATGCTGTCATCATATTGTGTACATCATTGATCCTTGGTTGGTAAGTAAGGTTATTGTTGCACAGTAGTTGTGGTGGTGTTATACTTGGGAAGGCCAAAGTCTATAGGGAAAGGCAATGTATATAGGAAGAAATGTTATCTCTGTGTTATTAATGTACATATTATTCATTTTATCTTTATTTTAACCAATTAATAGAACATTGAAATTGGGCCCAATTTTCTGACTGTACCACCGCACAGCATGCTTTATCCTGTTTCAAATTATGACCATTTTGAAACTTGTGGGGTTTTGCTCACCCCAGCCTCCAGTGCCCTGCATAAGTCAAATATACAATTATCTCCCAAATCATGCTCTTTGCTAAGCTTGTGCCCCTGTCAGTTCAGTGATTTTCTGTATAAAGTCCCTGAAGTTGTCTGTTTGGTGGAAGAGGATTAAGCTCCTGTTGTGAACATCTGAGTTCCTTCCTCAAGGTCTGCAAGAGCAAAGGCTTTCCCTATTTATAGGATAGTCCTACATGTTCAGGGAGTGGTCTGTAGCTCTTGTATTGAAGCATTTGGTGGATAAGTTTTGCATTTGGCTTTTCCTCCACCTTTATGATTTTGTAAGCCTGGCTCATGTGCCTTCTCAGCATTTTTGGTTCTTCTTGCAAAGCAGCTGATCTCTCTTTCATCATTTTAGTTGCCCTTTTGTGTTATTTCCCTAACTCTGCTATTTCCTTCCTGAGATGGGGGGAGTAGGGCTGCAAATGAGTCTTAAGATGAGGGCTCAGCAAGGATTTTCACAGAGACAGAACAGTGCCCTCCCTTGCTTTAAGTGCCTTCTAAGCACTTCTTCTTCTTGCCTTCTGTGGAAGTGACAAACTTCATCATCAGCTGTTCAGTGCTGCGAGGTGCAACCCCTATCCCAGCCATTTTCCTGGTGCATCTTCCAGATCTTTAGGTCATGTCATGTACTCCCCAGAAGCACCCTGGGGACAGTTCTGACACCTGCAGGTGAATCTTGCTTCTTTTAGACAGCTGCAAATAGGGCTTACTCCTCTTAACAACTGGAGGCTGACTGCCCTTCCCCATGGTGTGGTTAGTGACCAGGATGATCTCCTGATGTGTTTGTGGTGCCCACCAAGCTGATGTCTCATTCCCCCTTGTCAGCAGGACAGGGAGAGAAAACCTGATGAAAAAAACTTGTGGGTCTGCTGCTCCTTCATGGTCACTCTCTGCCCCTGCTCCATGTGGGGTCCCTCCCACGGGATGCCGTCCTTCCCAAACTGAGCCTTCAGGGGCTGCCCACAGGCAGCAGCTCTTCAGGAACTGCTCCCACACGGCTCCGTACCACGGGGTCCATCCCCCAGGAGCAAACTGCTCCAGCACGGGTCCCCACAGGCGGCAGCTCCCCCCAGACCCCTGCTCCTGCGTGGGCTCCTCTCCATGGGCTGCAGCCTCCTCCAGGCCACATCCACCTGCTCCGCCGGGGGCTCCTCCACCCATGGGGGGGCTGCAGCGTGGAGATCTGCTCCATGTGGGACCCATGGGCTGCAGGGGGACAGCCTGCTCCACCAGGGGCCTCTCCACAGGCCACAGGGGAATTTCCACTCTGGCACCTGGAGCACATTCTGCCCTCCTGTCCTGACCTTGGTGTCTGCAGGGCTGTTTCTCACTCTTCTCTCCAAGCTGTTGCCAAATATTTTTTTTATCCTTTCTAAATCTGCTCTCCCAGAGGCCCAACCACCATCACTCACTGGCTCGGCTCTGGCCTGTGGCGGGTCCCTTTGGAGCCGTCTGGAGCTGGCTCTGATCTGACATGGGGCAGCTGCTGGGCTCTGCCCCCAGGGGCCACCCCTGCAGCCCGCACCCAGCCATCCCTGTTGCTACCAAAACCTCCCCACATAAACTCAATAAGGGTTATGCTGGCACAGACCAGGGGCACAGGGTAGGACCCTTCAGAATCCTGTTTGGGATGGCCCTTGCCCACATAGGGGCTGCTCACACTGCTGGGTAGGGAGGAAAATTTCCCATTTCTAGCAATGAAGGTTTGGCTGTACATCAGCTCCCACCATTTATTTTGATTTCCAGATTTTCTTTCATGAAATGTTCAATTCGTTTGCATCACAGGCTGTTTACCACATTAGCAATTCACTGTAATACCAATTTCTTTCGAAACTGTCAGATTTTGAGAAGTAACTGGTAGGAGTAAAACAGTTTACGTGACCAGAAAATGAAACCTACTCAGTCATTTCTGCAAGATTTTCGTTAAAATTTACTCACAAAGAGCTATGGATATTTTATTTAGAAGAGAATTGTATTCCCAGAGCCATATTGCTGGGTAGTGAGGCTGTACTTCTCAGTGGGGCTGATAAGGAGTCCCTGAGACTCCTCGTCCCAGATGGTCCTTGGTGTTCTTTCTCCCCCACTCCCTGCCATGGTCCAGTTCTGTTTGTGTCAGAGGCACATAGGCAAATGCTCCTTTATGGAGGCAGACACTGAGAATGGTACCCATTTCATTGTGGGTACTGCTGCTGTGGAATTTCAACATAAATTTCCCTAAATGTGATGGGAACAGAGGGTGTGAACGCATCTTAAAATGCATTGTTTTGGTTCCAATTTATTTTGAGGATGGGCACTCAGAAGCTGCATCTGTGCTGGGCCCCATGTGGTACCTCTGTGACTCAAAAGCATTATTACTATTGTTCATGTCATTTCAGTTCTAAGTTTCCTGATTTTCTTGAGTTTCTTCTCAGTTTGCCAGGCAACTACATCTGCAAGGTGAAGTCTGCTTTCTGATTGCTGACTATTAACCAGGTTGTTGCTCACGATCCCAGCTGCATCTAAAGTGCTACTGCAGATTGCTTTGAAGAAGGACCCTCATTATGAAACCTACCTTCTCTCAGGAAAAAAAAAAAAAATAAAATAAAATAAAAAAAGCTCCCAAGAATGTTGTCTGGGCCCATATTTGCCACCATTACAGGAATGTACTAAAATATGGGCTGCTGACAGATGCTGCTATTGGCCCCATCTTCTGTCCTAAGAGGCACACTTGAGCTGGTGCCAAAGAAGCTACTGGCTCCTTGGGATTTTGGAAAGTCTGTCCAGAATTAACTGTAACTTGTGACTTTGGTCTTTCAGTCCTTGGGGAAATAAAGAGCTGAGGCCTCTTTCTCTGAATGGGTGTAGCATCTTGTGCAGCCAAGCCGAAGGTTGAGCTGAGGAACTCATGTTGTTCTGTAGCAGAGCTCATGCAGATACTGGCTAGCTGATAGAGAAAGGGCTACTGTCCATATGGTCTGCACAAATGAGCACAAAATAAACCTGTAGCAACTGACAGTACAATAAAATTGCAAAAGATGCCCCAGACATGTACAGACATTTTACTCAGATGCCTATGCATGCCTGGATGGGATGATAGTTCTTTCATGGAGCATGTACTGGGGGTTACTAATGATGTTAGCTCTCACCAGAACATCTAGCCTACTTTACACAGGCATTTCCATCTCAATGGAAATCAAACCCATCCTTTGCTTTCATAGGGCCCCTTCAACAGAAATGCTCATATTAATATAGCAAATGGCAAAAGACTGGGTCTCAAGATATACTGCAAAGGAAAAGCGTGCAGGGACTCCTGGTAGGAGATGCAAACCCTGGTCTGAATACACCGAGCTGATGCACTGCATGTGTCACCACAAATGCCTCCATGGGACATTTACCTGTAGTGAATCAACTACTGGCTCCTGTGAGACCTTGTTGGGATGCCCTCATCAGTAGTCTTTCCTGTGTTTCCAGGATGCTGGGCTGTGAGGCATTTGCACTGTTGCCGCCTCTCTATTTCTCTGGGCTCCCAATGCTCAGAAGATGAGGCAATCAGAAAGCACAGTGTACCATTTGGGGGTGAAATGGGCAATCCATGTCTAGTGTGGCATTCTTTAGAGGAAAAAATATTTGAGAAGTCTTTTTCTCAGTATTTTATCCCTTGAGAAAAAAATATTCCATTGGAAATGGAGGAAGGAACATGTCTTTTCTTTCATACATGTTTTTTGTTTTTATGTAGGTCACCATTCATAGACTCTGCACATTAGTCAAGAGCCTGTTTTTCTTCCTAAGGCATTTTTGTAGCTATGTGATGTGAGCAGTAGCTGTGTCTGTCATCCCTACACAGAAGGTGGAAACACCTACAAGGCACAAGGAAGCTTTTGGATGCGTGGTAGGTATCGGGTCTACAGCCTGAGGCTGACAAGGACTAGTTGTCACTAGTAACTCCCTATAAGAAGCTAAGCAAGACTGAGAAAAGGTAGCATGTGAACTGTAAGTTCAGCAAAGTGCTTGCTCCAAATAGCTGGAGAGAGCGCAAACAAGACAGATGGTGTTCATCTGTGAGATCTCCTTGTTTGAGATGTTTTGGGATGATGATAAACCACCCTCAAAAGTAGAGTTAGAAATCATCTGCCCTAAAAGAGATTAAACAACAGCAGGTCTTCCTACAAGAAAGAGTTCTATGGTTTGAAATAGATTCCTCAGCTTTTCTGCAAGAGCCAGATATGTCTGTCTTCTGAACACACTGTAAAACCTGCTTCAGGAGGTTAGGAAGTGCATTTATGTGACGTGAAGATGCTTTTCTTTGTATTGGGTGGGTAGAGTTCTCTGATGTCTGAATATTTGTTATTGGGGAGTCTTTGCTTAAGTACTGGCTGGACAGAAGGTCATCCTATTGACTTCGGTGTAAATGTAATGCTTGTATGTTCAAATGCTAAACGTTTTAGAACATTTATTAAGGAAGGGAAAGGAAGAGGAGTGCAGATGGGGAAGACTGGTATCAAGAAAAGATCTAAGAACCAGTGTTGCCTTTTCTTTAAGAATCTCTCTCAACTCCTCGGTTTGTAACAGGTTTTTGATATCCATCAGGGGAGATACACCGGGCTTCAGAAGCATTTCTTCTGCATAGCACAGAATTCTGATCAGCATTTGCGCAACTGTAAGCCGCTAATTGCTATCTCCTTTCACTCTCTTTCAGTCCTCAGGATAATTTTAGCAACTGCACAGGAATGCTCTATTTTGCACAAGCATGAAGCGTCCCTTGTTCCCAGCCCACCAGCCACAGCAGCTGTGCTGAATAAGTTGCAGGATAATGTGTGAAATGTGTCTCCTTTAAGGTAAAGGATATAGAATATAGTTATAGGATGTCCCTTTTACCTTCAATTCCAAACTTATAAGTAGGTCCCACGTCTGTTGGCTACCTGCCTGTGGGTCCTATTTTGAGCTGTCTCACTCCAGGCTCTGGGAAGCAGTGGGAACTCCAAACTAAGCTGCTACACTAGCAGCCAGCCAGCACAGGTAATTTGAAGGCTGTCAGCTGTGGTGGTAGAGGTTCAAGGCAACAAATCTTAATGCTGATTCCTGACAACAAAAATGTTGCATCTGAATTTAGCACTCTTTTTTACTCTTCTACTTGAAATATCTGTTTTAAAAGGTGAAGTGGAGCACACATGGGAAAGATTTAGGTGCATCTTGTTGGACACGATGGTATTATATTCAGTGTATGTCTTATCACAGTTTTTTCAATAAAGTCCTTAATTCCTACATGTCATCTAGAAATATAAGTAGTGGGGAAAAATGTGTATGCATGAAGAAATACATCCATGTGTATTGCATGAAAGCTGTGTCATTGCCCACAATTATGCCAGAAAGATAAATAATAAGCTGTAAAATAGATCTTCCAATATGAAATATAAGAAGTGTGGTCTCTTCAGCTCTGAAGGTGATTGATGATGTTACATAAATGCTTACATGTGGGAATGAGAAATGAAAAACCTCAGTAAGCAGTGGAGAAAAGTGTGTATACGTGAATAAATACCTCCATGTGTATTGAATGAAAGCTGTGTCACTGCCCACAATTAAAGCCTGAAAAATAAATAAGAAGCTGTAAAATAAATCTTCCAATATGAAACATAAGAAGTGTGGTCTTCAGCTGTGAAGGTGATTGATGATGTTGCATAAATGCTTACATGTGAAAATGAGAAGTGACAAACCTCAGTGCTTTCAAGAAAAGCAGAATAGCTTCAAGGTGAAGTTTCCACGAAGCTGTGATTTGGAAGGTGGGGATTTCCACACGCCAGGTAAATTTGCTGATATGCCCAGAGCCACATCCAGCCTTGCTTCACCTTACACTTCTTATTCTTCATACACTGCAATATTCAATAAGCTCTTAATGCTTTTTTAATTCACTAATATTCTATAAATTCCAGCAACTGGCATAAACTAGGTTAGTTTTTGTTTTAAGATCAAAATCTCCATAAGGCATCGACAGATGTTGATATCAAAATAGCAGCTGTAGAGAACCACATTCTTGCATTAAACTAGGAAACAAAATGTTGTTGTTGAGAGTTAGTGGTATGTTTGTGTCAATATTATTAGACAGAATGAATATTAACTCTTACTGCCAAAACTTCATAACCACTTTTCTCCAGATCTGTGTGCCATTTTCCAAGTGTCACATGCGATGGATTGCAGCACACAGGGTCTATAGCAGTTTCCATGTTTGAAACTCCTTATGAAACAGTTTGCAGAACTTAGCTGATAAAGCTGCTGACTCTTTTGGGTTTGTTTTAGCAGCCTGGGATGCTGGAGGATAATTAGGTTTATATTTGCCCTACAGCTTTTTGTTTAGAAATCCCAGAAGAGACTGACTTCCATCACAACCTAGAGTATTGCTTAACATCAAAAGTAGTGGTAAATTTAAAAGCACTGGTCAGATGAACTTCAGTGATAGGTTTAGACCAATAAGTAGGTTCAGACAGGGAGATCATAACAGCAAGAATGAATGCAGGTTATCGGAGAGAAGCTAACTGGTGCTTTCATCAGCCAACTTCAGTTAAGGAAAGCCAGAAGCGTCCTACCACATGCTGCAGCTACAGGAACGTGTGACCTCAGGTACCAAAACTGCCTCCACTTTACTGCCACCTTCTCTTCCCTTGGTCCTGGCAGTTTCAGTCCCATCTGAAGGATGTCTGGATAATGCTATTTTCCAGCCATTTGGGGAATTATACAGCAATACACTCTTTTTTGGGGGGTCTTGTTCTTTTTGTTTCAGGGCCCCAAGCATGCTCCCCACTCCTGGGGTTGTGTGTCTGTGCGTGAGGTGAAGGTGCTGCTGAGTGACCCTGGTGCTGGTGAACTGTGTGAGGAAGAGCTGTGTGAAGAAGAGCTATGTGAGGAGTAGCTGTGTGAGGAAGAGCTGTGAGAAGCAGCCTCTTCACTCAGCAGCTGTGCTTCAGCTCAGGCCCCGGCCCATTTGGCCGTGCCCATGCCTGGCCCCGTACCCTCTTTGTCTGCACCCTGAGCACAGACTCGACTCCCTGGCACAACCAGCCCCATTAGCCCCATGTTATAAAAGGTCAATCCTCTTTTCAAAACGGAGCTGTACTCCATCTTGCTATATGTGACTTCTGCCCCTGTGGTTACTCGCCACAGAAAGTTCTTGCTGTAGACCTTGTTGAGACACTATACGTTGTAACTGTTATCCGCATGTAAGAGTAATGCTGTCTTATCTAGTTTTCTTTGGTGAATGTCTATTTTATGAAACAACGTAATACTTTCCTTTAAAGCAACATACTCTTTGGTACATTATTGTTTTCAGGGGTATTTTTGAACATTTACAAGCTTCACTTGAAAATTCAGAGCTTTTTTCTTGCTGGATAGCACGTACAAGCAAGCCTGACCCTTTAACTATTTATATATAATAAGTAGAATCCCTTGAACCCATTGTGACCTCTAGGTTGATTTTTTTTAAAGGATTCACCCCCAAGATAAATTCATGTTGCAGAACACAACTGGTGTGGCAGTTTGCTGCTGTACCACCACTGCTTACAACAGATGTAGTCCATTATGCTACGAAAGTGTTTTACTCTGTTTCATCAAAACCAGACAGTTTGGGGACACAACGTTCTTAATGATTGAATAGGAAGGAAATAATAAATGATTCTTCTGGCACAGGAGAATGTGAGGTCCAGCTGTTACCATCTTCAGTATATATATATGAAAGAGTTTATATTGCCTGCATGAAGTTGTTCTTTATCAAACGACTTGGGTAAGTGCAATAAAATGGAAGGCTGTAAGCCAAAGAGTGGTGCAGATGTGCTACTGAATTGTCAAGAATTCAGTGGTACCTGGGCTACCAGTTCAACACGGCTTTCATTAATGCAATATTCAGCACTACACTAGCAAAACCTGTGCTTTTGAATGACAACGCAGCCTGAAGAGATCTCTTGGGTGGCTAGGTGTACCACAACCTGCTCTAGTTCAGATACATATTCTTGAAGCTGCTGCAATGTGTGGTGCATAGGTACTCTCAATTCTTCAGTTAAAGTTGTTCAATTCTTCCCATTGGAAATAAGACACAGTTCTAACTTCATTAGACTGCAGTTTGTCACTTATCTCAGTCTGCTTTTTTTTTTTTTTTTTTTTTTTCTTATGGTAAATAACTAAATAACGGTAATTTTTTCTAAGGAATAAATGATGAAAGAACATATTGGTTTGACCACATCAGTAACAAAATATCCAATTCTTATTCTTTGTATTGAGAAGACCCACAATCTCATTGCTTTGGACTCAGGAGACAATGATTGCTGGGAAGCAGAGGGGCTTGGATTCGAATGTCTGTTTTGTGATTTCTAAAAAGAGACATTAAAACCTTCTGGAAACAAACAAACAAAACAAAACAAGAAAACAAACAGGTTGGGAAGCAGATCTCAGTAGAGACTTGTGAGAGAGTCTCAGCTGTTCAGAAAATGAAGCTGAAGTGAATATGCCCCACTCTGGAAATGCTGGTCTCAAGCAGACATTTGTACTGGCCTTGAACAGCAGGTCTCCCTTTGTGCCCTTCTTAGCTTATTTGATTTCTTGAAGGGTTGGATGGAGTCTGTCTAGAATGGAAAGTCCATCCCTTTCATCGAAGGGGAGACTTAACTCGCTAAATGACCAGCAATTAGAAAATAAAAACAGGATAACGTGGTGATTCTTAAAATTGCATCACATTAGAAAGATGGTCTGAACTGAGGTGCCCAGAGAACAGCAGCTTAACCTTGTGGGCATCTCAGGAGCTGTAGGTAGCATCCAGAAGAGTTGCAGCGGCATACCCAATTTAATCAGGAATAGAAGCAGGTCCCATCCCAGGGTGCCCATTGGAAACATGTTTGGGTCTGGTGGGTGGTGATGCTAGGCAGCATCAGGAAGATCCCAATGGTGGCAGCTGACATGGCCACAAAGAAGGTAACACCCTGGAGGAAAGAATATTGCTACACTTGTAACTCCCTCCTTCCCCCCATCCCCAACAAATCAATGCTCTATTTAAAAAGATTTATTTTCTTTCATTAGTAAATCTTTTCCTCAGGAATCTTAAACATCTGGAAGGATCCTTCCCTCATCTCCTCTCTTACCCTAAATCTCATACACTTTCTTTGATGTCTGTTGGTGAACCCTATTTTGCAACTAGTTATGAGAATCTGATGACTAAAAACGTACTTTTTTTTTTTTTTTTTTGTCCTTTCACATAACTCCCAAAGCAATGGCTGATGCAGAAATTTCAAGCGACAAGCACTGATGTATTAATACTAAGGAAAGTTCCAGGGTAATTTGTGACACTACAGTGCCCTGCCTCTCTTCCCTGTTCCCCTTTTATGGATAAATTTGAGGAATCATCATGCCTGTAAGAAATAATCCGTCTCCCAGCCTACCTACCTTCCCCTCTTTCTCTCTGGTGGGCAATAAAAAGGACTGTGCAGCTAACATAACAGCAAACTGCTCGCGTTATATATCATCTCCATTTTCACTATATCTAGACTTACAGGGCAGGATCTGTTTCCTAAGATTGCTGTTTGCTCAAAAACCTAACATTGTTTTGAGGCTCTGCTGGCCCCAAAGCACAATGTAATATACACAGCAAGATTATCAGGGAAAATAGAAAGATCGCTGTGCTGCTGAAGTAATTTTTCCTGTTCAAAGAGAGCTGGTCAACACAGCAGTTTCTCTAAGTGTGCTGCTTGGAGGAATAGGAGAAAATACATTGAGAGAGGACATTTGTGTGTGGAGGGCAGCAGCCAGCCTGGTCTGCAGGGACCAAAGCAGGGAGCAAGGCTTGGAGGATGTGAGCTGCAGGTGAGGGAAGGTGTCTGTCATGAGGAGGCTGAACGCTGTGCAGGAGCCAGAGGCCAGTTCACAGCCATTTTCATGGGGGACAAGCTCGTCCTGGCCTCATCTGTGTGTCCATGATGAATGACATAGTTGCAGAAATGCAAGCCTTTCCTGGTTTGGTGGCCACTTGCCGTCCTCCAGCAGCAAGGGAGGGCTGGAACTGCCAGGGAACCGGGCCCGCCTGCATCTTCTAGTGATTGCAGCCTTTGGGCATGGGTTGAAACCTCAGGGCACTAATGCTTTTGCTGAGGCAGGCTAAGTTGGCAAAGGCTGATTTCAGAGAAAGAAGGCTACACGTAGAAGAGAAGCCCATCCATTCCCCTCGTCCCCACCTCACAGAGAGGCTGGGTGAGGATAAACCTTTTGGAGAGCAAGCAGCTGTGTTATGTCCTGCAAAGGGCCTCCTCCACAAGAAGCTTGGGCAGGATCCTGCCAGAGAATCACCTGCAGGTCTGGGTATGGGGCTGAGGCTTGGAGACAGACCAAGAAAAAAAATAATAATATCAAGGCTCATGCTTCCTGCAAGGAAACCTGGTAAAGGTCTGTCTTGTGCTTCAGTGGAAGTTCCTGTTAACAAATAGCAGCTCCTTGATGCACTGCTTCTCTGTCAGACTACAAATGAGGCAACTGGGACTTCAAAACAATGTCAATCTCAAAAGTGAGAGGGAGCACAGGGAGAGATAGTGTCATAAAAAGGATTGCTCGTTTACTCCTTTTCTTCCAAATATCATTAATGTTCTGAATTTTTGTCTTAAAAGCGGCTGCTTGATGATCTCCTGACCTAACCCAGCTGGAACCAGTGTCTAAAACTTAGATTTCCATCTGGTTACTCTCTGCGTCTTTTTTTTCCTGTCTGTCTCTTTCTCCATCTTCACTGCTTGAAAGTTTCCAAAAGGCTACAAACCTATTTATGTATTTGATTCTGACTTTTCTCTACTGTACTGCAATTTTTGCTTCCCCTGCCAATTTATTCTCTTCTGTTTCACTCTTTTTTTTTTTTTCTTTCTTTTTTTTCTTTTTTTTTCTTTCTTTCCTCTCACTTATTTTATGCTATCTGCTGTGGTGCTATTAAAGCTAACACTGGTTCTCTCCCATTCTCTGATCTCTAGTTGCCAGTTTTGAAGAGCTGAGCATTAAGAATAAAAGGACAGCATCACTTCATGATTTGTCATTGGTGCAGAGCAACAGCCACCCCGTTGTTCACAGAACTGTATTTTTATGTTAGTGGTTAATACATTCACTGTCATGTTCCTCGACTAGTTCTTATTCACCTGTTTACTGTTAGATAAATATAGACCAGTTAAATTCCCACTACTTAATTAGGTGTTTTCCTCTGAAATTAAAGTTTTCATAAGGATTAGCATACAGTTGCAGAACTGCAACAAATAAAATGGAAGTTGTGTAGTCTTGATTGATAAGAGTAAGCACACATTTCAACTAGCCCAACCTCTCACACTTTCTTAATCTGTTTATAGTCTCATGATCTTCTTGTGAAGATTATCAGTCTCACTGCACAACTCAAAATGTAATCCTTCAATGTGTTGTCTCCCCATGCCCTTACATTTACATACCTCCGTGTGAGCTTTTGGCTGTGTTTCACAGAATCACAGAATCATTAGGATTGGAAAAACCCTCCGAGATCACCTGGCCCAACCACCCCCTGCCACCAATGCCACCACTAACCCATGTCCCCAAGCACCACGTCCAACCTCTCCTTGAACACCCCCAGGGACGGTGACTCCACCACCTCCCTGGGCAACCCGTCCCAGTGCCTGACTGCTCTTTCTGAGCAGAAATGGCTCCTCGTTGCCAGCCTGTACCTCCCCTGGCACAACTTGAGGCCATTCCCTCTGGTCCTGTCACCAGTTCCCTGGGAGAAGAGGCCGACCCCCAGCTCCCCACAGCTTCCTTTCAGGTAGCTGTAGAGAGCAATAAGGTCTGCCCTGAGCCTCCTCTGCTCCAGACCAAATACCCCCAGTGTCCTCAGCCGCTCCTCACAGGATTTGTGCTCCAGGCCCTTCACCAGCTTCATAGCCCTGCTCTGGACATGCTCCAGGGCCTCAATGTCCTTCCTGTAGTGAGGATTTCCTCATCCTTAGGATAAGTAGTTTCCTTAGGATGTATTCAGGATACCTGCGCTATTGATTAGCAGTAGTTACGTGCTGTTTCTGTGCTAACTGCACAGTTAGAGTCACCTAAATTTGTCATTGTCAGAGCTGGAAGCTGCACGTATCCTACACTGCATTGCTAATTTCTTAGAGTGAGACTGAATACTAAATCATCTTTATTACCTCATATATTTCAAATTAGCATATTAATAAATAAAATGCATATTGCTTTATTTCTCCACTGACAATACCATATGTTGCTTTCTGTAAGCCAAGACCTCACATTTATGTCTGTATTACGAGGCTGAGCCTCTCAGGGACCTAATTGTTTTCCATAGTAAATGTGTTAGCACAGGCAGCATGCCCAGTTGCCTACATTGAGGTGGGTTTTCACACCATCTGCTTTAAGCGTGTAAGCAGAAATGAAGAGGCAGGAGCTACAGCTCCCTACATGGTCAGCAGAGAGGGTCTTTGACCCTGTTAAATGAAACAGTTCACCCCAGCCTCCATTTCGGAGCAAACCACTCAGCTCTGAGACAAAACCTGGGGATGGGTTGCTGCAGGGACCATCCCTGCAAGCAGTGGGAATGTGACTGCAGCAGTCGTGGTTCCCTGCCTCGCACAGCCCTCCAGCATGGGCCCAGGACCCCTCGTGCCACTACACCCGTGGTGCCCAACAACCACCTCTTACATGGAAAGAAAAGCTGTCTTCTTACCCAGGACACTCCTTCAGATCAATGTCCCAGGGATAACATATACCCTGGTGGCCAGGTGCATAATTTGCAGCTGTAGAGGGAGGCAGGTGTGCAATTTTTCCATAATTAATGAAAACAGACCGCTACCTTTGAAGGACTCTAGAAAGAGACCCTATGGGTTCAACTCCCACCCCTCCTCTTTCACCTAGAGTACCAGGCCAGAAGTGCCTCCTAGATGTGTCTGTGGCCACCTGGCAGGGCCAGATTGTAAGCAGGAGTCCCCACCGAGCCCAGAGAGGCTTTCTGAGAACCAGAGGTGTCATTCTGCAGTGAGTATCAGCGACTGTTCAACGCTTCCTACTGACAGCATTAACCTGCCCATGAGATTAGCATATACGCAATATCGGTTGCTTTGAAGGGGTCAAGAATCACCCGTAATGTAATTTTCATGAGTGGTTAAATTCATGTTTAAAAATATCACTCTGGCAGGTGTGATGCTTGTCAGGGAATTTGTTAAAATTTCTAGAGGGAGTTCCATAAAACAGTTCACAGAGGACCTACTTAAAAAGTGCAGCGGATTTTAATGCCGTCAGTCTAACAAATTAGTCCAATAGATTAAAAAAGATGCCTATCTGCAGTGGTGAAAGAAGGACTTTTGAAGTACAGGCACAGAAAGAAATAAGCAAGGAGGCAGATAAAAGTCTCAGCTTGCTGCTGTTCCAGCCTGTTTCCCCACCACGGAAAGTGCTGGCTTTCATCTTTCATGTGCCAGGATGATGTTCTGGCTCCTATCAGTCCATTTTAAGCACCCTACGTGTCTACTTTGCCTTTGCGCAAGGAATTCATGTGGTCCAATTTCCTTTTCAAACTTGCTTATCCCCCATTGTACAGTTCCGTCAAAGAAAAACCACCAAACACGTTGTGACTGATTCGCCATCTGTCAGATCCGGAGGCTACGACCAACTCACTGAGTCAGTAACTGAATTCCTCCCAGCCTCTTTTCGGTTT
The DNA here is from genome assembly GCF_965140915.1 of Aythya marila. Taxonomy (NCBI): domain Eukaryota; kingdom Metazoa; phylum Chordata; class Aves; order Anseriformes; family Anatidae; genus Aythya; species Aythya marila. The sequence continues at coordinate 192,069,244 of NC_139042.1, read as the reverse complement.
CATTTGCAAACCTGGGATACAGCAGTCCTGTACAGCATCCTGCTCGGCGGTGATGTTATGTCAGGGCCGATAGCAGAGGCAGCTCATAGCCTGCTGCTTAAAAAATGCGGTTTCCACTTCGTGGGACTCTAATTTGAAGCTTGGATTTTACTCTGATGGGGTGGGAGCTTATAAGGCAGTGAACTCATACGGGGTCAGCCGCTACTTTTTATAGGAATGCAGAACAGTGTGGAGTGATCCATAAGCCTAAAAGCCTTTCCAATTTATTTTTTGGTTTTATTTCATTAACTGATGGACTACTGATGCGCCAGTCTGACATAACCTGTGGGAGGATTTGGTTTAGAAGTACTGTCTACCTTTTAGAGAGATAGGTCCTCAGAAATCAAATTTGTTCAGTGGCCAACAGAATCAAGGGCTTTTTACTAAAACTGACATTTTTGCATGTGGTTCTCTTTTTCCTGCCCGTGTCTTTCCTAGGTGATAGAGATGATCATCTTCAAACAAGAGCTGGTTACTGTATGATCCCAAGAACCTGTGTTTGTTGAGAGATGAGCTGCTGTTCTGGGCCCACCTGCAGCTCTTGAAGAGGTTTCTTGTTGGCAGACAGAGGAGCCATTCCATGTTGACATGTATTAGGTTGAAGACATGGTGTATTGAGAGCAGTGCTTCTCTTGTATCTTGTGGAAGTCCTTGATTTTTATGCTGCCAGGTGTTGTAACTACATAGCTACAACTTCTGGAGGGTAACAATGACTTGATAAGGATGGTAAGCCATCATTTCAAGTACATGAATGTAAAAATTCCCAAACTGTGCAATAGTAAAAGACTCCCTCCCCCTCCATTTTGCACGGCCACTGCCTTTCAGCATACGTGGGGCTGCTTTTTGAGGCAGTGCATGCAAGTGGGCTGGCCACGTCTCACCCTGGGAAGCCTGCAGAGAGCTCAGTGCACAGCCATCGGTGCACCAGGGCCTCAGACCCACGCAGGGCACACTTGGGTTTAGCAGCACTCTTACACATGTTGCTGCTGACTATCAGAGGCTGTTTCAGTCAAATCTTGCTAGTTCTTTCTTTTGACAGCCAAAGGCAGGAAGGAACTGTTCTCCTGCCAAAAATCCCGTCCCCACTCTACAGCATGAAAAAGCTGGAGGTCTTAAAAATAGCCAGAAAAATTTAACTTCAGAAAACACGTGTCTCTTACAATTGCGTTTTCAATGGGTCTGAAGTGGGTTTGCTGGGATTTATATATTTAGCATGAAAGAGAGAGCAATTATGCAAAATATGAGCTCAAATGATTACTTTGGTAAAGTTATATGGAATTAAAAAAGCTTATGGTGTGAAGTCTTCGGCAGCCATAGCTCCAGTGCTGCCAGCGCTGCCTGTCAGGCAAGGAACGTGTCATCCCACAGTTCTGTCAGCTTCATCCTGCACTCACCATCCACTGCTAATACTGCAGCTCCTCTCACTTGCTCAGCAAATTATTTCCAACACTTGACCAGTAGGATTAAATGTGCGGTGTCAGTAGGTTCCTTACTAATAACTTCTGACTTTAATTTTGAAAGGGTTTTACAGAGGATGTCTGTAGTGTTGCCCCAGATTCAGGTAACTGAGGTGGAAGGTAAATTATTGGCCTAAAGGCATCCTGCACACCAGGACACCCAGAAATTTAAAAGAGTAAATTTAAAATGTGAAAGAGTTAAATGGAAGAGAATGTAAATGAAGAGTGACTTTTCTTCAACTATTGATGTTGGGAACATAAAGGAGAACCCAAAGCAGGCACGAGAAGGAAAACTGTGTTTGATTTTTTGAGAGGTAAGGGTAGATTCAGATAAGTGAACAAAATGAGTGTGTCAAAAGGGTGGAAATGGCTGGACAAGGAATGCTGTATGAGGATCACAAAACTGTTCTTCTTTCCAAAGAAACCAAAGAACGTTGCAAGAACAGGAGGATTTTGGAACAAATGAAGTTTTAAGGCAATACACAGTTTATTTCAGATTATATTTATTCTTAAGTTCCTATTTACATTCTCCGTTTTTCTTTTTTAAACTACAGCCTTCCTTACAGTCCCAGCCCTCTGTAACCAACACATATTCACAAATTCAACCAACTGATGTGATTGAATCAGGATCAGGATTTGTGCCTTGTCAGAGGGCCGACTTGTAAGAAGGTACCCAACTACATTCCTTGGCAAACTGGCAATGTGTCATTCTGTGTTCAGAAGATTTCTGAACCTTGAGAACTACATACAAACATAGAAAATGTGTAAGAGAGGGTTTTGACATTACTAGCAGTGAACAACAAAAGATCATTGCTTTTCCCGTGTTAAAGACATTAGATAAACTGCTACTGGAAACAGTATTTGCTAATTTATTTATTTTCTTTTTCTTTTTCATTTTTAGCTAGGTGATTTCCCTCAGACCAATGCAGTGATAGATATCTCTAAACTTATGTAGCAACTCTGCTGATAGCAAAATATTGTGAATATCAGAGGGGGTTTCCCATCACAGTTTAAGGCATCGTAACCTAAAGAACATGAAAGTAGTTTTGGAGCCCAAAAACTCAAGGAGTTGCACGCTGTATTGCTAAAGCTTGCATGAGGCTAAAGACCAGCTGCCTACCCTCAAAGCATTGACTGAGATGGAAAGAATCCTTTACCTCAGGATCTTTTTTTTTTTTTTTTTAAATGCACTGTCTGCTTCATGTACAAAATATAACCAGCATTGAGAAGGCAGAACCTTCTCCTGCCACAGTCAGATCATCTTCTACCTCGATGTCCACGTAGCTCCATGGCTTTACATTCTTGCACAGCAACCCAATTTCTGCTAAGAAGCCATCTTTTTAAGATGGGTTCTTTTTTTTTAAGACCACCATCTTTTTTTTAAGACCACCTACAGTCTTCTTGGGAGGTGCGAGAGACATTTAAATCCTCTTGGGATGAAGCAAACCCATGATTCAGGTGTCCTGCTTCCTAGGTGAACCATTAGGCTGTAAAATAAAAAACCTACTGAATCTCACTGTGCATCTTGGCTGGATTGAAATAGCCAGGAGATTTAGGCACTGATCCACCTGCTTTTGAATGCCAATAAATCCTGAGACAGCAGCTAACTCCCAGATATTCAGGCCTTGGGGAGTTCTGGGCCATGTACTAACAATATATAAGCAGTAAAATCCTGTAATTATTCCTACTGTATGCTGAAATGGAAAAAATCATGTGGGGGTTTATTAAAGCTGGACAAGTTCTTTGACCTAGTTCACAACATGACCTTGCAAACAGTTGTGCAAACACACCTTGAAGGGAGGGATGAACCGGTGCAGCAAGTCTTGAACAGTCTTACAATTAAACATTTACTCTCCTGAAAGAATAACGTGGCTAAAATCCACACAAATCCTTCTTTGGATCTGACCCCCACATCTTAGATTACTAATCACACCCATGACATATTGCACTACTGTGAAATCATTTATAAGGCAGCTGCTATCACGAAATCCAGGTGCTACGGAGAGATGATCACAGTAATGAAAATCTACACACAAGACAAACAAATCCTCCCTCTTTCTCATGCAGTCACCCTTTAGTGTAGTGTATCCTGCAGCTGAACTTCTTTGTTGTGTTTCTTCAGGGAATACTTTCAAGAGAGAAGCTTGACAGCATGATCTGAAGAGAAATATGTCTATTTTTGATTGTGTTGGGCCAGCCATGGAAAAAAAAAAAAAAAAGCTTTTTTTGTTAGCTCTCTTGAGTCCCTATTGACTATAATGTACAGAATGCCTCCAGCTTCTGAGATGGCTGTTAAAAAGACAGGTTGTTTTTGTGACAGCCAGCTGCTGTGACAATATGCTATGAGAGTATTCCTTCTAGCTGGCTGGGGATTTGGTGTGAATATTTTCTGTTTAATGCACTGTGTCCCACATTTTATAGTTGGGCCTTGCACATACAAGTATTGAGTGCTGTGCTTCTTGGGTGCGTCGGGAGGTTTCTGGAACATTACAGATCTCTCCACTGGTGGCATTTTAGAAATGTGAGCCAGTCTGCTCCTGGAGAGCTCCCGGACCTGAGGGGGTGAGAGTTTCTTGCAGCATGCCTTTATTCCTGATCCTACAGCTTGGATGGGCTGCCTGGGTCTTGCTTGAGTGCTGGGCTGGGCTGTAACAGGCTGTAAAGGAATAAGGAACGCTCTGTGGCAATTACACCATATCATCCAAATCTCGATTAAAAGCATCAGAATGTTAACATGTAATTCTTACCTAGGTTTCTCAAAAGTGGAAGCTGACCTATTATATTTAAAAATCCTCTGCCACATCTGTCACTAACTGGATTCACTGCATAGACAGCTGTGCGTATCTTGTGTTTAGCAGCCAGAGCTAAACCTGGATGGAGCACAGAGCACCAGCCTTTCACAGCTTGCCTCAAAAAGGCAGAGGCAAAGCACAGACATGGTTGCATGCAGCAGGCCCTGTAGGACTCTGCTCCCCTTCTCAGTTAATAACTGATGTGGCTGTGACTAGTACTGCTCACAAGGTGTGGGCTGAGAAGTGCTGATCCGGTTATTACCAAAACTTTCCATCTATGGGCCAGGCTCGTTACGATGACCTTTACAGAAGACATTTTAGTCAGTAGGAAAATTGTGTTTATTTATTTCAATACGTGCCGTTGGATCAGGCCTCAGGAATGAAGCACATCTGGTGATATTCTGCTATGACTTCTGTCAAGGTTTGCCTTGCACCTAGGAGGCTCTGCCATGGGTATTGGCCGGCAAAGGCTCCCGTTTCCTCTGAAGGAAACACGCACTTTTATTTCATGTACTCTCCACCAGGAGGCACAGTTTTCCTACCAAACCACTGGAAAAAAAAGATTAAAAAAATGAGTTATTCCACTGTATTCCGTCTGATTTAAACCTTCATCTTTATCCCGGTGAGAACCCCAAATAAAAACGCTTGAAGATGGGATTACCAAAACGCTGCGCTTTCATTTTTGCGAATAAACATGAAAAAATCCCTAAGATTTTTTATTTTTTCTTCCTCTTTCACGCTAACAAATCTGTTCCTCTTTGACACTAAGGATTGCCCTAGATCTCCCCCCCACCACACACACACGCACACACTTTGACCACTCGGCGCTTTACAACACCACAGGTTTTGTAAAAAAAAAAAACAACTCTCAATTTAGCTCCACAAACGGCCGACTTTATTGATTTTAACCGCGGCTCCCCAGCGGGGGCTCCGTGAGGCGGAGGCACCGGCGGACCGGCGCTCGGCAGCGGGTCCGAAAGGCGCGGCGGGGAGGGCGACAAAATGGCCGGGCGGCGGGACGGGGCGCCTCACGGGGCGGCTTCTCCCCGTCGGACCGGCCATGAGGGCGATGATGGGGGTGAGGGAGGCGCTGGGCGGCGCCATGGCGGCTCTCAGTGCGCGGGCGCGGCCCCGGGCGGCTGCGCGGAGCGGCGAGGGGCGGCCCCTGGCTCCCTCCGGGCCGCGCTGGCCGCTGTCCCCGCCCGCCCCCGCCTCCAGCTCCGCCCGGGCGCTGGGAGCGGCGGCAACTTCCTCTCAAGTGTGGCTATGCGACCCGGCTGAGCGCTGGCCCGGGAGGGGCGGGCAGGGCCAGCACCGCCACCACCGGCAGCAGCCCCTCCAGCCACCGCCGCAGCAGCCCGGCAGCCGCCCGCCCGCCTCCCCCGTCCCCGCTGCCCTGCCCCCGGGCGGGGCGGGACCCGCGGCGGCCGTCCCATGTCCCGCAAGGCCAGCGACAATGTGGAGTACACGCTGCGGAGCCTGAGCAACCTGATGGGCGAGAAGCGGCGGCGGCAGCAGGCGGAGGGGGCCGCCGGCTCGGCGGCGGCGGCTGCTGCGGGCGAGCGGAGCCTGATCGCCGCCGAGTCGTGCTCCAGCCTCAACAGCGCGGCGTCGGGCGCCGAGCTGGAGCGGGCGGCTCGGCGGCAGTTCCAGCAGGACGAGACCCCCGGCTTCGTCTACGTGGTGTCGGTGTTCTCCGCCCTGGGGGGCTTCCTTTTCGGCTACGACACCGGCGTGGTGTCGGGGGCCCTGCTGCTCCTCAAGCGGGAGCTCAACCTGGACGCCCTGTGGCAGGAGCTGCTGGTCTCCAGCACGGTGGGCGCCGCCGCTCTCTCCGCCCTGGCCGGCGGCGTCCTCAACGGGCTGTGCGGCCGCCGGCCCTGCATCCTGCTGGCCAGCGGCCTCTTCACGGCGGGGGCTGGCGTGCTGGCAGCCGCCCGCGACAAGGAGACCCTGCTGGGGGGACGAGTGGTGGTGGGACTGGGCATCGGTGAGTGGCCGACCCGCCGGGACCCCCCCTTACGGGCTGCTTGCGGGGCGCCGAGGTGGACGCTGTGGGGTTTTGGGGGGTTCCTCCGGGGTGCTGTGGGGTTTTGGGGAGGCTGCTGGAGGAGGGGGGGGTCCCCATCTCTGACGGTCCAGCCCGGGGGGTCACGCCGTAAGGTGGGTTTGAGGGGGGCTGAAAGCATGCCCGGCTTTCTTGGCCCTAAATACCTCTCGTCCCGCTCCCTGCGTGGCTGTAGATGCTATGGGGCACCCAGGGGATGCTGTGGGGACAAAATCAGGTAGTAGCGGTGAGGCAGCAGCCTCTCTTCAAAGACATCTGCTTTGGGAGGCTTTGGGCTTTGTTAAGGACATCAGAACACGCTCACCTGTACCCGTTGTGTAACTCACAAGGAGTTGATTCTGCTAAAACTTTCGCTCTACTTGTCCCAGAGAGCTTGAAGCGATGGGGAGCATTTCCTCCGAGCTTTCAGACTCCTTTCTGCTCCGAGTAAATCCTAAATATCCCCAGGATTTTGGTTGCTCTTCAGCTGCCTCCCAGTCAGGCTGTAGTTTGGGTGATATTCATCATCAGGGAGAGGCACTGTGAGGGTGTTTAAAGTCCTTGCAATATAGTATCTAAAAAAAAAGAAAGGAAAAAAAGAAGTAAATCTGTCTGGTTACAGCCTTGCAGCCCTCCCTATCTAAAAGCATGAGGACAAGTTAAGAATTAGACTGGTTTCCTCTAGTTAACTGTGTTCAGCTCCTTAACCATTGAATGATTTTTTTGAATCCTCTGGCATGCTGTAAACACGCTAGCTGGGATGCAGCTCGTAGTCTTATTAAGGAAAGAAGTTAGTGAGTCATAATAAAGGCTGTCGGAAATAAAATCGGCTCCGTCCTCAGAAGGGCTCCTGCTGGTTTTCCTGTGCCGTAAGGGACATCTTTCACTTGCGGTTTTCCTACCCCAAACTGGGGGCTTAGTTCTTCCTTTTTTTTTTTTTTTTTTTTTTTTAAGTGCTAACCCCCTTACCCCCTTTATACTTTAAATCCAGGCTTCAGACTGCCAAATGTTGATAACCTCTATAACGCTTAGGAGACAAGAAAACAGAATTATGATGTCAGGGGGCAGAATGGGTTCTTTGAGGGTGTCCTTATGTTTAGTGGTAGCTACTGAAATACCAAATGGGACCCTCTTGTGCACTTAAAAAGCTTCTCATGTTATTTGTTGATCATAACCAGTTACATTGACATCTTTGGAGGTGGACGGAGTGGAGAGGAAAGGGGATGGTTTGCTTGACTTTTGTGAATGTATGTCTCAGCAGGGTGCATGGGCCTGTTTGAATTGTTTTATGGTGGCGCAAATAAATGCCAGTGGTGTCCTCTGAGGGATGTCAGGCTCGGTGCTTAATGTATAAAATATCACAGTGGAAAGTGGGAGCTAAGGGGTTGCTGTTTTGTAGAGCCAAGGACCTCATGTGTGGCCTGGGGAGAGAGATCTCTGTTCCCTACACACATCAGGGAGAGAGGTGGTTGCTTGCTGGGGTCTGGAAAGCTGATGTAAGGACCGGGAACAGTCCTGAGAATTTTGGAGCACAAAGACACTAATTTATATACAATAATTAAAAAAAAAGTGCTATTTCCTCCTTTTTATCAGAGGTTGCTCTTCTTTCTGTGTGGTAGAGCTCATGGCTGAAAACAAAGCATTGCCTTAGAGTGCTGTCACTGAAACACCACAAGAGTCAAATCCTAATCAGATTTATTTTACAAAAGAAAAAATTGGGGTTGAAAACTGTTCTCATGCAGCAAACGGCGTTCACCGTTGTTAAATGCTGCACTAAATCCTCCACCAGAGGGAGCCTGGATAATTTCATGAAGGCGTTAGAAACTGAAGGAACTTTTAACCAGTTTTTTTTTTCTCTCTCTCCTTTGGCTGCCAACAGCAAGCAAGAGCCTCCTAGCCCTGGTTTAAGGAGATCCCTCGGTGAAGCGTCGCTTCGGTTGCAGTGCCAGCTGCTGAAATGCAGAGGCAGGAAGGGGTAGGGGCAGGAAATAAACTGCAAATCAGTAAAAACTGTTGTGTATAATTTGAGAAGTTTTCGAAGTCTTTCTTGTAGCACTCTATGAATTGCCCAACAAGAGTTGCACTCCATACGTGTGCATTTATTTACTGAGCTACTGTGTTACGTGCGGTACTGGGGAGCTCTGAAAGTAGATGGAGTGAGTGGTGGTTGCCTGTGTGACTTTGTTCAGCCCTATCTGGTACAGCGTGGATCTGTGCTGATTGTGTCTGTGGGAGAAAGCGGGCTTTTTTCCTGCGGCTGTGATTTAGAAAGGGCTGTGGTTAAACTGAAGGATGAAAACCACAGGGCATGGGCTGAAATGATCAACATCTCTCACCTGTCTTCTCCATTTCTTACCATTTTCCACAGAGCTATTTGTAGACAGAAGAGCTCTCCTTTTCTCCCCAGCACTTAGAGAAGATATTTCTGGAAAATAAAGACCTTCTCTCAAGGACAAACAGAGTCCTCATATATTGCATATTGCAAGTGTTGAGCAGGTCTTTATGGCTGGAAGCAGTCATGTTGTGTTGTTCCTTCCCTTCCCCCCAGTTGTAAATTCAGAATATATGGAATGCCAGAAATGGAAACCACATCCAGCATGATGAGTGAGCTAATAAGCTGAGGTCTCTTCAAGTCTGTTTTTTTAAATGCAAAGTTCAAGAAATGCAGTGGGTGAATGTCCATCCCAGGCTGAAGTTCTTCAGAAAATTTGCAGTAAAACAGATCAGGAGCAAGGCTGCAGCCATCATTCCCTGCTTCCCAAGCAGCTCTGATGTCCCTGACTCTTCAGGAATTTGGCTGAGCCTGCTCTCAGGAATGTAACATTTGGAGGGATGTTCGTTACAAAAAACGTGGGCGAAAGGCAAACATTTGAAAAATTGGATCGCAGGGGCTTGGTAGTGCTTCGTGTGAGCTTAGCTGGGAAGAACTGCGTCGGTATGGAGCATACTTGGACCTTTTGCATCTGATAATGCAAAGTTAAGTGCGCAGCTGATGAGTGTGGGTGTTGGCATGGTGTTTCAGGTAGCCTGCTGCCCAGATCAGGCTTTCAAAAAAAACTTAGATACCAGCTGTGGAAGCTGTTGAAGCTACCCAGAGTTTAGGAAGTGGCAGAATTAAGCTCACTTGTGCAGTATTGGTTGCTGTCATAATGTACAATCATCAGTTGCATGATTAGATTCCCCTGCCTCGTTCAGCATGCGGAATAGCTGGTACACAATTAATGAGCAGCTCCTCAGCATTTTCTCTTGCTCAGTGCATAGCTTGCTGTTCGGGGCGTATCTTTGCAATGCAAGCCCACTGAGCAAGGAAGCTCACTGCTTGCTTGCTATCCAAAATGTCTAGCATTTGTTTTACATGCTGTATTTGACCATGGCATAGATAGTGTTCCTGGAGCATCTTTTTATTGTGTATGTAGGTCACTTCCCGAGCAGAGGTAACAAGGATCTATGCAGAACCGGGCAGGAGGGGAAATGGCTGGCATATGGTGCAGGGCTCCCCTGATGGGACTGGCTCCTGCTGACGTAGGGCCAGGAGCAAATAAAAGTAACGGAGTATAACTAAAGTGCTTGCATCAGGTAAACACAGCTCTATATTATTTTTACAGTGGTTAAAAAAAAAAAAAAGTGAGCCCTGTCATATGTGGTAGTCCAGATGATGTGGAAGTATTGGAAAATAACCAGTGCGATCAAGATGAGGGAATGCTTTTTGTTGTTTTACTTCTGAAGTGTACTACAGAGCTTTTTTCAGGTGTGTGTTTTTCTCTTGGAAAATTGCAGGTTAATCTCCTCTTCTTCCCCCCCTCCATCCTGCCATGGGAAGCTTGAAATCTTCAGTCTGTTTTTATGAGTGGACTTCAACCAGTTTTAAAGGAGTTTATTTCTTGGTACATTTTGGAGGAGAAATACACCCTCAGCTCCCAAATACATTGTGGCAGAGGCCTGTAATTTTCGATCCAGAGATTCACAGGCTGTTTTTTGACTCTGGAGACAATGGTTTGTAAGTATAAGGTTGCCGTGGGGATGGTGGGGAGTGGCAGACAAGCGGCCTTGCTGCTGGGATGGGCTCCGTGCCGCCACTGACCAGAGATGCTCCTCCGAGTTTCCAGGCTCCGTAGCTGCCTAAATTCCTGTGTGTGCTCAGGAGCTGGCTCTGTGCATCATAAAAGCTCGATCTGTTGGCTCTTGGGCAAGAAGATCTGGTTCATTACTGGAAGGGTGCGTTAGCTTCTGCCTGCAGCTGCGATCTTGCAGAGTACCAGGGATATATTAGGATGAAAAACCTTATCTTTTGAAGTCCTCTAATGCTGTGTGCTCTGGAGCCTATGCACAGTGCTGCGATGTGCAGCAAGCACTGGCTCTGCTTCTCTTTGGTTAGATGCTGCATTGTTGGTGGTGTAATACCAAAAAACCAGCAATTTATACATAAATATTGCCTCCTTTGGCAAATATTTGGAGACCATTTCAGAATAAGGCTGTATACACAGTGAGTTATAGCTAAGAGAATGTTTGGTTCTTATCTTTTGGTTCTTCCAGAAATTGTTTAAAGTTATAAGGGTGTTTCCTGTGTGTGCATGTGTTTCTTTTCCTTTGGGGCTTTTTGTTGTTGTTTTTATCTAATCGAAAGAAAAATAATAAAAATCCCATACTTCATAAACCTTGAAATTGAGGCATGGAAATCTCGTAAAATAACTTTCCCTGTACTTGGTTAAACTGCTACTCTGCTATCAAGGCATATTCCCTGCTGTATTTTAACTATTTTTTGTTCATGCTGAAACAACACATCCAGTTCATACGTTGCATAAATTGCAACTTCTGTGGTACTCTTACTCTTCGTAAGAAAGGCAGCTTGAAGGAAACTTACGGGGTTAAACACAAGTATTTCCTTACGTGTCTTGAAAAACCCACACGGATACCCACAGGTGACCGTATTTCCAAAATGCCTTGCTTGCTGCAGGAAGAAGAGGATGGTGCCATCCACTTACCAAGTGTGATGGTGTTAAATCATTTGGCTGCAGCTCTTGGCTTTAAGTAACTTGTTTGGCTGAAGCCTGTACCCAGCCCCATCGCAAGAGGTACAACGGAGGGCATCTGAGGACAGCCCAAGCAGCAGATTTCAAATGCTAGCCGCTGACTTCTGCTACGAGCCCTTAGAATATGCACTTCATTTTTATTCTGAGCATACTAGTATGTACTTACTCAGTTGCATCCTGAGAAGTGATGGGAAAAAAAAATAGAAATACTGAAAGTGGGTGCTGAAACAGTTTTCTTAATGATTTTTTTCTTATTTAATTATCAGTATTTGTATGTTCTTAAATGTTGTTGTTTTTTTTTCCTTTTTTTTTTTTTTTCTTAATATATTTATAGAATATGTTGGATTTCTAGGTATGTTAGTTTCTTTTAAAATGGGGCATTTTAGAAATCTTAGGGATTGTTCCATCAAAGTACGGTGAGCTTTTGTGTTTCAGGAAGCCCCGAAAATCAATTATTTCTACCTAGAATGGCTGAACTCAAACCAGACCACTGTGACTGTGGTACCGTGGAAATGTAACGGGCCTCATGAACAGTTTTGTCGTATGTGGTGAAGAGCTGAGTTTTTATCAACTACTGTACAGTTGGTGTGAAGCTCCTGAAGAGGCCAGATCCTGTGGGACACTCGCTGCTGAAGGCCTAAAACCATTGACCACTGAAATGCAGGAGAGTTTTCCTTTCAGTTTCTTTACGTGATGGTTATGCCTATGGACAAAGAGCAAGGCAAGCAGTAGTGAATGTGTTGTGGAGATCTCGGGCAACACAGCTCTGGATGAGGGTTGCAATCATTTCACAACTGTAGCTAACCTGTCCTTCTGTAGGTCTTACATTGTAACTTGAGTGTAAAATGCATTTTGCTTATGATATTTGGAGAAGAAATCAAGATTTTAAAAACCCACCTTTCTTTTCTCTCCATTCCTGACCTTCCTGTGTTTTGTGGGAGGCTTTAGGTAAGTGTTTCTATTAAGAATTCAGTCAAAGTGCATGCCTCTTCTGAAGGTGAGTTTTTCACATGTGGTTTCTCGCTCTGAGTAGTTGTATACCCAGTCACTGAAGTTGGGTTTCTCAGCTCAGGGACTTGGTGCCTTCTTCCTTTGCAAGTCACGTTCACTTACATCAGTGAAACGTGTGTGCTGTTCTCTCAGCCCCTGGCTTGGCTGCACGTGGGCCATGATCAGCTTTGAGCTGTGCCCTTAGTAAATGTGTTCCCTCCTCTTTTTAGGCTCTTATTTAGCTGGCTTTCATTTAAATAGCAAGGATGTTAAAAGCCTTTGTCTTCTGCAGCGGGGTTATATAGTCTTGCTTTTCACTCCTGGTGTCCTCCCCTTCAAGCAGCATCTCCTTGCCACCCGTGCCCAGGGATCGCTCCCATGCCAATTTGCTTAGGAGCAAAGTTTTCTTCTTTTTGTGTGGCTGTTGGGTTAGGAGGCTCAGACACTGAAGCAGTTGTGAGGATTGAAAAAGAAAAAAAAAAAAGAGTATTTATTGATACAGCCTTGTCCTTTAGTGATCCCTCAAGCACCCTCTCCATCCTCCCCAGAGGTGGGTTTTCCAGCTGCTTATATCCAGGAGCAGTCACCCCAGCTCTCCTGGTTGAACTCTTCTCCCCCTGCTCTTGATTTCTCTGTGTAATTTGTCTGCTGAGTCCAGGGAGTACCTCTCTGGAGCAGGTTTTCCCTCTGTGGCTGATCCGAAAGGCTTTTTGGCCCTCATTAGAGCTGATGTTTTCCAGCAGCACCTGGCAGCAGCCTCAGAGCTCGTCGTTCACTAGCGAGCATTTCACATCAGGGAGTGCTCGCGCTCCTGAGTCCTGAGGCATTTCGGGCAGGCTCCCCCGCCCCGCTGGTCCCTGAGGTCTGCAGCATGGGGACTGAAAGGTCCTCTGCAAGACCCAGCAGCCTGAAGGGAGAAGCAGGGCTTCCCCAGGAGGCACTTTCAGGCCTCAGGTCTGGGCCTTTTTGGTCTCTTTTCATATGTTTGAGAAGCCCTGAACTTCCACGGGGCTCCTGCCAAGCAGGAGCGTTGAGGGGCTCTCTGATGTAACAAGCAGCCAGCTGAGCACCTGCAGCTAGGTAAGTATGAAAGTGATGGTTGATCTAGGCACACGCACACAGAAGTCAGAAACGGTGGCAGACCTGCTGTGCAGAACAAAATTTGTGCCCAAAATGAGATTCACCTGGCAGTAGCCCATATTTTCATAGTCTAGACAAACTTAAATATTCTACGAAATCTACACTCTCAGTGGCAGCCGTAAGGCAACAGTTTCCAATCTTTTTCAGAAGTGGGAATTTTCTGCAGGCTAACCTTTTCTGTCTTGGGCAGAAACATGGAGTTACAGCCCTTCTGTTTCCAAAATCTCATTTGGCTTGGGGCATCATGTGCATGATTTTCTCCACTGTAGCTTCTGCTGTGAGCTTTCAGGAAGGCAAAGCCAGCAGCTGTGGTTGTAGTGAGCCCATGGACGTAATCGCTTTGGAAAAGGAAGGTTGAGTTTTAGGAACATCTTTGTGCGTGGCCATGAATCTTCTGCTGTCTTGTCCTGATTTGGAAGCCCAGTCCAATGAGTTTCAAATTGAAAAGGACTGAGAGCATGCCTGGTATCACACACCTCGTATTGCCCGTACGATCTGGATTGCAGTCTTGCAGTAAATTGGGAACATGTTCCAGCAAGTGCAGCCATGAGTGAAACTCATCCGAAGAGATCACTGGCACGTGTCAATAGAAAAAGGACTTTAATTTCTGATTGCTCTTGAGAAATTCTCCATTCTGCAAATACTCAATCTGTACGAGAATGACAACAAGGCCCTACAATTCCTTGAAAAATCTACTTGCAAATCTTTCTCATATTAGTTTTCTATCCATGTATCTTTCATTATTCATAACAGGTCTAGTTCTCAAATTTCTTGGCCAGGATTTTCAGCCAAGAAGACAAAAATAAAACAAAAGAATATATATATATATATATATATATATATATTGAAAACTAGCCCCACCAGGGCTGTCTGGAGTGCCCTGAGAAATCCTAAGGGAACAACTTCCTCCATGAACATGGAGAAGCTGGATATCCTTCCATATTATTACCACTTTTTTTTTTTTTTTATTTTTTTTTATCTTGCTTAGTAACTTCTGGTAGTTTTCTAGGTATATTTTCATAGTTGTAGCACTCCTGCTCTCGGTTTACCAGGTATGACCTTTGAACTTATACATAACTGAAGATGTCAACAGCTTGAAATTTAAGCCTGTCTTGGACTGACTGCACCATTAATGAGTAGGGGTGTGTAGGATTTTTTTTTTTGTTTTCAACCTGCTGGTTGATCTCTATAGTTTCTGTCTCACCGTTTTCTTCTCTTCATGCTGATAAAGTCATGAAAACCTGTAGGTGACCCTAATGAAGTGTCATTTAATGACTGTTACAGTGGCTGATGCATTGCTATCAGGTTAGTGCTGCAATTCTGAAGCTATAGGTTGCATTGATTGTAATCAAACAGAAAAATTTACTAGGTATTGGTAGTACTTGAAAATGATGGTAGTCATCCTGGTTTGTGCCCTGCTCCGAGCTGCCTATAAGGTTTCCTTATAGGTGCTTAGAAATGTTTGGAGGGAAAAGCTAATAAATATGTTTAATAAATGACTTACTCCTGATGAGCTTTTTTTTATATATATAGATACAAAAGGAGAACTGGTAGAAAACTAAGCATGTTAGTGAGGGCTGTGGTAGTGAAGCTGGAGCAGCTTTGGAAATCCAGAAATAAAACTGAAGCATGGAGCTGCTTGTGTGATGTGCTGGAAGGTTTTTGCTGTCGGTCTGAACATCTGTCTGAATTGCAGTAGGGAGCACTGAAAATGAGGAGCCTATGGTCTTGGATAGACGGTGAAGAGAGACCCACGAGGAGGATTCAGGATTCTGAAGTTAGATGCTTCGAGTCAGAGGCAGTGCCACTGTGGAGTCTACCTACTTGTGGAACGTATAAGAATAGGAGAGAAACGCTTTGTTAACATTTTTTTTTTTTTTTGTATAATGAAGTTTCAGGTCAATGTGCTACATTCATAAATCTTAAGCCAGTTAGGAATAACTGCCTGATTGTTATTTCTACCTTAATTTTCTGTTTATAGATGTATATTTAGGAAGTTTTGTTTAATCTGTGAAGCTAAGGAGAAAAAAAAAAAAACAACAAGGGAAGTTGCCACTAAATACTTGCTCCCTTGATTTGGCTGGTGAATTTTTTTAGGGTTGCTGTGATGGATCCTGGCAGCCTGACATCCAGGCAGGGTGGTGTGGCAGGAGATGAATGAGGCCACCAGGAGCATGGAGGACGTACAGGCAGACACCAAACCCTTGTACTTCAAGCACGCGCTTCAGCAAATATTTACATAAAAGTGACCTTTTTTATTTGTTTACAGGTCCTTGATTACTGGACTGTTGAGGTCAGTAGTAGCTATATCAGCGCAGGAATGGGGAATCTGCCTGAGGGGAAAAGGTAAGTCCAGTTTTATTCACTACTGAGCTCACCAGCTGAGAGTTTTGCCTCACAGGCTCCCTGCTGCTGCATTAATCATAGGTGCTGCTGACCTCACCAGTCCAGTTCACATTGGATCAGCTCGGATGGAAAGTCAGAGACATCTGGACAACAGCTTCAGGATCTTGAAGAAAGGGGTGGAAAAGGCAAAATGTCGCGCATAGACATTCAGGATGTTTTTAGCCCAGGGATTTGGTCACTGTGGTAACATTTAGAGCCAAATACCAGGGTCTGGTTTTGTGCTGTGTATTGTTCTTGAGTAGGAGGAGGAATTGGGCACAGAAAGTAGATTCTTTCTATTGTAATGATTAACTGGAACGTTCCTGGGAAAAATTATTGGTGTGTGTAGCAGAAATCAGCACAGGAGCTCTCACATAGTGTAGAGCATCACACAAATAACACCGACTTCTCTTTGGTTTCTCTCTTCTAGTAAACGGGAACGTGCTTACTAAATTATCTGAAAGCTTGGCTAGAAAGGTGCTATTTATCCTAAAATTCTGGCTTCAGGGGAGGGCTGCCTACACCTGTACACTCTTTGTAATTACCTCTGCGTGTCCTAATGTCCTGAAGGTTCAGTGCTTCCCTCCTCTCCTGCTCCAAGCCTGCCGTTTTAGTAGGGGAGGACAAACAAAATGTTAACATGATCAACAGCTTGTGTGCTTCTCCTTCTGCAAAGGCTTTGGTTTTAATGTATAATTTTTAGGTCAAGCTCTGTTGTTGTTTTTGCTTTCATTTGTGTCTGCTGGTGGTGACTTGTAAAATAAGGAAAGATGCAGCTCGTGCTTTGGCTTTGATTCTGCTTGTCCCCACCTATTTCTGAATCTTTATTCCCTGGAGCCAAAAGCTGCCTGTTGTATCACTCTGCAGGGCCTCTCCCTGACTCAAAGTTAATTGCTTTGCCTGACACCCAAGTGCTATCTGGGTGATTAATCATTATCCTCTTAGATGTGGAGTGCTCCCTTGCTCAGAAGGAAATGCTGCTCTGAGCTAACACACACAGCAGTGCAGAAAAGATTTTACTTGGTAACTTAAGACCAGCAGGGCTTTCTCCTCGGTAATATCAATCGTATCTTTAGCAAGATCTGAGCCACCTGTTTAGAATACTTATGTTTAGTGTATTCAGAAGTTAATTCTGAGCAATTTGCCCTATAGTAGTGAAACTTCTTCGGCACCTTGTGTGTTTTCTGTTTTTCCTTACCTAGAATCTTAACCTGTTTTGGGCTAGTTTAGTAGTCAGCCAGATGCTCACGGTCATATGCTGCCTTACATCTTTTGTCTATGAATATGGACATCTTTTGTCCATGAGTGGACATCTTTTGTCCATGAGTGTGGATTTGTGTGTGTGAATGTTTTCATTGGATGCTTTGCTGAGGTGTAAGTACTCATGGCTGTGGGCTGGCTGGCTGAGGGCAAGCATGCCCTGCTTGTTAGCCTGCTGTCTTTTGTGTGGATTCTGCTTTTCTTCCTCTTTCCAGGGTACCTGAAGTGAAACTACATGCTAGGTGTGATGAGGACTTCTTATGGACCACTACACAGTAAAAATACTCAGCTTTTCCATTTATCTCTGTCTTGTTGCCAAAGCTTCTTTATCGCCAAGTTTTGCCAATGAGGGAACTTCATTTGGACGGGGATAAAAGGGAACCGTGCCTGCTATGTTGGCCTGTAGAAGGGAGAACTGGAAGTGTGAGTGTTGAAGCAGCAATAATTGTACGTCAGTAACCCATCTGCCAACTCTGTATTTCCTGGCCTACGTTGGTGAGAAGGGATCTGTGGTCCAGGTGTCCTAGGCAGTCATGTTGGGAGGCCAGAATCCAGACATCCAGAGAAGCCTCTGTGCCAGCATGCACAGGAAGGATCAAGGCATGGTATGCAATGACATTGGGGGATATTCTAATTAGGAATTGGTTGTGTTTCTGTGGTAGGAAAAAAGTGTAATGGAAGGAGGCTATGCAAAAGGATAACATAAACCACTTGTGCAGGTGGTCAGAGTGATTGCTTCGGGGATGTATTCCACAGCTGGGCTCTGGAGGACAGAAGGTATGAAGAGCTGCTTTGGGGTATGGAGCAGTTTTTTGCTTCTTCAGATTTTTCTGTAGTGGTAGCATATGTTTCTTGGCCTAATTCTTTCCCCTTTGTTAATTTTTTATCACGTAGGGATGTATGTTTTTTGGCTTAGATAACGTGGAGGTCTAACACCTACAGAGAGTAACTGGTTTTCATCAGAGCCGTGGCAGTGAGTAAGAGAGAACTTCAAGAGGCCTAATTCAGCACTCCTTCACCAGCCCTCAGCCGGCGTGATTCCACTGTCATTACTGCCACATTAATTACTTTGTCTCACGATCTTGATAAACTACTAATTAGTACAGTACTTTACAGGAGATGTGAATCTGCTCATCAGGTAATCGCAGGTTCTTAGGAAAGTAAGGTAGATACGGATGTCACACTGAGCTACAGCTGAAAAATACAACTTCAGAAAGAATTGTTAGGGAAGTTTCTAAGACTTTTAAGTTGGTATTTGAAGATGAAGTGTGTAATATTTCTTTGGAAATGCTTACATTTGTCTTCTATGACATTTTGCTTGCGGAAATGCTGTTTCTTGCTTAAACTAAATGATTCAGTAAGTTGCAGTAAAACATGAAAAAAAAGCCTGTGTGCTTACTTCTCAGTCTTGTGTAAATATGTTCCCAGTGTAGCTGAATCATTCAGAAGCAATATATTTCTCGTTTTGGTTTAGATTTCTATTTGTTATGTGTTATCAGCACTAAAATACATGTCTCCCTAAAGCAGTAATGGACCGGGAAGTGTTCGGTCTGCTGTGTCTCCTTTACACCATTGCTCTGGATTGGATTTCAATTTGCATTGTCACAAAAATACATACAACCCTGAAGCAATAATAGACTGAAATGTGTTTGGTCTGCTGCATTTCATTTTCACAACTGCTTTGTGTGTTCTGTGCTCTGGAAATTTGTCCTGTTATGGGATCTATAGCCATCTAAGTTTTCTAAGTCATAAAAAATTTTGCCAGTGCAAATGCCAGCTTGGGTTGCCTGTCTTAAGAGCTGGAACCCACCCAGTGATGCTGCGTGCTGTAGCAGCAATAAATCCTGAAAAAGAAACATATTTCATGCTGATGCAAAGGACAAGAGACATATGCCCTTGAACTCATCAACTCATCTTTGCAATATTTCATGTTGTGGCAAGATGTTGTGCAGTGTCATACAGTTTTATGGTCTTGAGGTTGAATTACAACAAGCCGTGTGTTATGTTAAATAAATACACATAGACAGCTGTTTTAATTTGGCACTTAGTAAGCTGGTGAACTTAAGGCTTGCAATAAGAAAATGCCTGTTATACTGCTGAAAGGCCTCACTTGTGCTTTGCGAGACCCCAAATGTCAAATGTACTGGCATTTGTGAAGTGAACATGAGATTGGTCTGTAACTCCTGGATCTGTTGCTGCCTGGTGACCTGACTTCAAAGTAATAGTGGCACTTTGTGCCTTCAGGTGCCATTCTGTAAGGTGGGGCTGATTGATGTTTGCTTGCATTTTTGGAAGGCATTCTGGGAACTGCAGGTGAACGACACCTTATTTAAAAACTAAAAATAATAAAAAGAAATCTGTAATTCCATCAGTGATGATCTGTTCAACATTATGATTTATGTGAATGCACTTTGTAGATTTTCCATTTCTCAGACTTCTCCTACAGTCAGACCTCTTCTCTCTGGCTTCCTCTCCGTCCCATGTGTTTGGCAGGCAGTACCCCCAGTGGCAGTAGTCAGTGCTGTGCCTGGTGATGCCTGATGCTCTAGCTCTTACTGAAATGCTTTTAAATTATTTATTGCAAATCTTACAATTACTGGTTGTTATATAATTCCCACTTGGCTCTGTAACTGTGTGCTGTTCTGTTTAACTGGAAACACAAAGCATGTGTTCATTGATACATATACAAATTGTCAGATACTTGTCATTGCTCAGAAAAGATACCTTAAATCAACTCAGGTCTATAAAAATGTTTTTAAGATGCATCTCAGTGGAGTTACGTAGATTGTAATTTCCAGAATTTAACCTGACATGCTGTATCATTAACTGCTGTAATTCTTCAATTACTCCCATGAGCCTTTTCTATTCCTTACAAGCAGTCAGCACAAGATTCATTAAAGGACTTTGCTACTGAATGCTTGTGGTACTTTCCAGCTAAGCTTGAGTTTTTCTGCTGTGGTGTGCTGAAACAGTACGTGAAGGGTCTGTACGTCTTGGCAATTAAAATCCCTTTAAGCTAAGAAAGGAGAGCAACATAATCTCAGAGCGAGCGGATGAACGTGGATGTAAACTTGACCGTGTTGGAAAGGTGGGTCACGCTGCACCTGAAGGTAACGAGCAGTAGGCATCTGCAGTGCTGAAAGCAGCTGCTCTGCATTGGAAACAGATCCTGGGAAGTTTTTCTTGTCACAGTACTGCAGGAGGTCACAGGCATTAAGGACTGGGGTTCTACTATTAAAGGAGTCATCTTCAGTCCAAGAGTAGCAGCATGCTGCTAGAACAGAGACTTCCTTCAGGCCTTATCTACATATAAACCTGTCAGCAGCAGCTTTGCAGTGGATTATAAAACTGTTTTTATAGGGAAAAGACTCTGGTATTTTATTAGTTTCTTACTGTGTACAAATATAAATGGTATTAACTGGGAAGGTAGGAGAGGGTAATAAGGAATTCAGAAATCCAGTCACCCATGAGCTGTTTGGTCCTTTGTTGCCAGTTCTTGGTGCTTTATTAGAAGCTCTCATGACTGGTTTCTTTCCTACTCACAGTTACTCTTCGTGCTCAGTTTAATGAGTTCTTCTCCAGTAGATAATTAATTCTGCCTCCTGATGTTGCCCTTTTTGCAGTATTGTTAGCAATCTGTACTGTTTTGATTTGGGGGAAAAAAAACAAAACAGAGATGTTTGAAAAAATGTAAAGCAATTTTTCCACATTTGAATGAAAATTCAATTATCTGTAGCTAGATTTTGCTATAATTGATGTTCCAGTTAGATCTTGCTTTATGAAAACTTTAATTAAAAGATCAGGTGAAATATGACTAGGTTATAGGGAAAAAGAAGATGAGACACAATCAGTACTTCATAGAGTTACCTCACAAAGAGCTCGGCAAGGACTCAGAGCTCCCTCTCTGCTCTAGTGTTAGGACTGTCAGTTGTCCTCAAATATGAAAATTTCTTCATAACTTTTCTCTGCAAAGGCAGAGTAATGATGCAAGTGCAGAGCTTGTGAAGTTTGTATTTCAGAGAGATCCTGGCCTCAGTCGTTTTTCTTGGTGGTGGTTTGTGGCAGGAGTGTTTTCATTTAAGACTTGAACCTGACATTAGAATGTCTTCCCCCTGCAAAAGAGAAAGTGGCTTTATTTTTACCTGTAAAGCTTTCAGTTTTCAGGACAATCTGTGTATCAGCAGAAGCAGGCACGAAGGAGGTTCATAAAATTAACAAGAGACTGTAGCAGCTGTGATTCAGAGTACAAAAAAGATGAGGCACTTAAGGCTGAAAGTTGGCACACTTAAAGAGGAGCACGTTTCGTTGTCTGTTTAGTCATCTTACGACTTACAGTGATGTATTACAACTGGAGCAGGACAATTCACAGGAAGAGTGGATTTTGTCTTAACAAGGATATTTACTGCATCTGTGTTAACAGGAATGAGATTCTGTCAGATTCGCCATGTTGAATGACAACTCTTAATTCTTAAAGCTGCTGCTTTTCCCTTCCCTGCTGCCCACATCCAGTAAGGAGGACACTGCCAGATGAGAGAATCGGTACAGTGCTCAGTGTTGCAGAGGGCATTTTGGATACCTATCTTTACTTCCTTTTCATCGTTAGGGAGCCTGAGTTTCCAGGGTCTTGTAACAATTAACAAAACTTACTGAGGTCATTAGGATGCCTGCTCACCTTTGACTGCAGGCTGGCTTCCAGCCCTGTCTTAATTCTCCACCACTAACGTGCCCTGAGCACAAACACGGGGAAGGGAAGAGCCTCTCTGTGGGGGTGGCCCAGGAACTGTGCTCCTCATGCTGTGAGCTGGTGTTTTGCATCCTTGTCCTCTGAGCACTATTATTAACAAGCTCTGCAAGGTTCAATTTTAAATAAAGCAATCCTGTTAGCAGGATTACATCTGCTGCTTGGAAGATGTCTGTCCATCAGGATGTGTCTAAGAGACTGCAAGTTGTCAGAAGCTGAAAGCCGTGAAGGTAACATCTCCCAGGCTTTCCTGGGATTTTCTGTCTACCACCAGTCTCTCCCTCAAGGCCTGGAGGCTTGTTTTTAGGAAGCTCTTTGGCAGTCCACTGCCCTAAGAAATTACTGCCAAATTTTCTCCCCGCCTGCTCCTGATTAGTTTTGAGACTCCTCAGCTTTTGCCCTTTAGATGTTGATAATGGAGTAGCTGATCTGTTCCTTTTTTCCCTTCAGCGCTTGACAGCTCTTGTTTGTCATCTTCTGTGGATACAGCAGCCTCATTTTTCACATGTAACATCTCTCTTTTGCCAGCACAAGCAACCAAGGGAAGTAAATGCACACCAAAACAGGCTGAAGTACCCTTGTATTCCTTGACAGCTTGAGTGAATCATCACCTCGCCCTGCAGTTGTGACTGCTGGTCTAGACCATCACAAGCCACTTCTAGGAGTAAGCCTGCGGGGCCTGAGGAAGTTCAGCACTGGTTTGATGAAATTTCCATCTAATGAGGACACTTCAGTGCAAGGTCCTTGTAGCGGCCAAAATCCTTTCTGGGACTTAACCACATTACGTGGGAGATCCTCACCTGGGGTTCTCCATCTTGTCAGGTCCATCTCCTGTTACAGTCACATTTCACGGGCACCAGGCAACTGTAATTGAAATGGGAAGCTCCAGACCCTGGGGAGGACTTGCCTGGCAGCTAGGTATTTGACAGGCCACTTCTCATAAAGCAAGGAAATGTGCAGTGCCTGGACTATAAACTCACGGTGTTGACTTAACCTGTGTATACTGGGAACACCCTTGTTCTCCCTAGCATGCAAAACCTGTAGTTATCTTGAGGAAGAAGTTTTACATTGATTTCTATCCCCCCACACCAATGTTCAGTGTTGCAAATGAAGACACCATTTTTTTTTTTTTCTGTACGGTCAAAAATGTGTTTTATTATTTCTACATGGATCACTTGTTTTAAATGTAGCACATAGACACAACACTGTGAATGAAATATCTACCACAGAAAGAAAAAACATTCACTGTGACATATTTTCATGACAATGATACTTATGCTTACATTCACAAATGCATTATACTTGCATTATAATGATATAATTGAAACTTATTTTTGAAAATTGTGTTTTAGGTTGTTAAAGGCTAGAAAGGCTTTTTTTCTTTTTTTTTTTTCTTTTTTTTTCTCTTCAGAGTAATAGCTATAAAGCCCTGTAACTGATACCTGTCTTCCTAGAAATGATCCTGTGTCTTGCATAACTGGGTAACTAAATACAGTAATTTGTGTTAAAATATGGTTTTCTTCATTGATAGTTGTGATGTATTTACGTGTTGTAGACAAAGAATTACTGGGAATGTAAACTAGACAGAGTATTTTTATAAATATTCTGGCTTTCCAGAATAGTGTGTGAACACATTCAATGTTACTCCATAATTTTTCTCTAAAATACTAAGTTTGCAATGAAATTACTCTTTCTAGATTTGTTTTTGAAATTAATGACAAGTGGTTACTAAGAAACCACATTCTTTTCTTCATCTTAAGCTACGTGTTTGGAGTCCATTGCTGGATTTTCAGTTAACTGAGTGAAACCTAAAGCAGTGAACAGAAAAGTTAACCGGC
Source organism: Aythya marila (assembly GCF_965140915.1). Taxonomy (NCBI): domain Eukaryota; kingdom Metazoa; phylum Chordata; class Aves; order Anseriformes; family Anatidae; genus Aythya; species Aythya marila. Next base: position 192,045,525 of record NC_139042.1, on the reverse strand, counting down.
TCAATTGTTTTAATAATTGCTCTTGTAGAAACAGACAGAGTTAAAACCAAGTTATTTCTTAGTTGAAGATGTAGGGCTTCCAGTTTAAGTTAAAGGCATGCTTCTCAAGTTCAGCTTCTGACGCTTGCCTCGTTTGTTTTAAATATCACTTCCCTTAGAGTTGGGTAAAGCTGGGTACTTCCATAAGTTGGATAAAGCATCACTTTACTAGGACAGAAAAAGTGGCTTATAAACAGAAGTGCAAAGTTGGAAATGGGTAAAAGGGGTATTCATTTACTGTGTAACTTCCAAATCCTAACCTTGTCCTCTAAAAATAAAATTTATCTGCACAGAAAATCTTCCCTAAGCCTTGAAATGTTCAACTGCTGTTGTCGTGGGGTTGTGTGTATGTAGGTTTTCTTCTTGTGTGTTTTTTTTTTTTTTTTTTTTTTTTTTTAAACAAACATGTAAGGATTGCACTGTTTTAATGCTGGCTTTCTAGCATAAATGAATGGTTATGCAGATGGGTTCTGCCAAGTCTTTCAGGGTCACTCTAAGGCAATGCTTCCTGGCTGAAAGTTGCTGTTTGCTGGGCTGAGTCAGCAGAACCAGCTGGACGTCTGCTCTGTTCCTGCTTGTGCTGATCCCGTGCCTTAGCACAAGGCCACGTCAGCCACCAGATGACAAGGCCAGAGTGGGAAAGGAGCTGCTCGGGTGCAGATCCACATCCTGATCCTCTGCCTTGCTGGGAGGGGAGGAGCGGCTGGCTGAGGAAGCAGCTCCTTATCTCTCCCTGTGCCTTGGCCATGCTCACCTGCCTGTTTTTCCCAGATATAAGTGAGCAGCTGTACTATGCAAGCTCTGCACATGCTAACAGAAGTCTATAGCAAAGCACTGCTGATACCAATTGCTATTTATTAAAACTTAAAGCTTCGCTTTCAAAACAATGAAATAAAGTCTGTCTTATGTGTTTATACAAGCCATCATAAGGAAAACTATGCTGTATTTCTGGTTTTTAAGTGGAAGAAAAATAAAATGCTCTTATTTTCCTTACGTGAAAAGCTCAGTACTATGGCTAAAAAAGAAAAGTTTCACTGAGTTGTAAGTAAATATATGCTGCTTCACTGTTTCACAATGAAGTATTTTCCACAGCTTAAGTTCACAGAGTCTGTCTACCTCAGTGCTTTTAGTAGTTTGTTTGTTTTTTTAATAGCTTTTTAGGGCTAATAGTCTTGTTTTCTTTTAATGGTTCTGAAACATACTTCATCACAATTTTTGGTACGGTACCTGTCAGGTGTAGAGAACCATAGCAAATCCAGTATTGAAAATCAGTGATACTCTCTTCCCTGCCTATGTGCATATATGTATATTTTTTGAAAGAGCTTTTCTTCCCCTTTGGGTTTCATAGAAATGCTGTTCCAGAAATAACAAATCTATTCCTGCCTGGTTCATTGTAGAAAAAAAAAAGAGAAAATCCATTTCAATGTTGAAAACTTCAAATTATTAAATACATATTGATAGCTCTGTAAGTGACCCCAAAAAAGACATATCACAGAATCATGGAATAGCTTAGACTGGAAGGGGCCTTAAAGCCCACCCAGTGCCACCCTCTGCCATGGGCAGGGACACCTCCCACCAGCCCAGGTTGCCCAAAGCCCCATCCAGCCTGGCCTTGAACACCTCTAGGGATGGGGCATCCACAGCTTCTCTGGGCAGCCTGTGCCAGTGCCTCACCACCCTCTGAGTGAAGAATTTCTTCCTTATATCTAATCTAAATCTCCCCTCTTTTAGTTTAAAGCCATTCTCCCTTGTCCTATCGCTACACCCCCTGACAAAGAGTCCCTCCCCAGCTTTCCTGCAGGGCCCCTTTAGGCACTGGCAGGCTCCTGTAAGGTCTCCCTGGAGCCTTCTCTTCTCCAGGCTGAACAACCCCAACTCCCTCAGCCTCTCTTCACAGGAGAGGTGCTCCAGCCCTGTGATCATCCTCATTGCCCTCCTCTGGACTCAATCCAACAGATCCATGTCCTTCTTGTGCTGGGGATCTCAGAGCTGAACACAGGGCTCCAGGTGGGGTCTTATGAGAGCAGAGCAGAGGGGCACAATCCCCTCCCTTGCCTTGCTGGCAGTGCTGCTGTTGATGCAGCCCAGCACATGGTTGGCTTTCTGGGCTGCAAGCACACGTTGCCTACTCATGTTGAGCTTCTCATCCACCAACACCCCCAGGGCCTTCTCCTCAGGGCTGCTCTCAATCCATCTTTGCCCAACCTGTGTTTGTGCTGGGGATTGCCCTGGCCCAGCTGCAGGGCCTTGCACTTGGCCTTGTTGAACCTCATGAGGTGCACACAGGCCTGTATTTTGTCTGCATTTAATTAAATCCCAGTCTCTCCTGACTTTGACACTCACACTAAATTTTCTCTTTACATCTTTTTGGACTAATGTAACATTGAATAATCTTAAAGTGACTTTGGATAAAATATATATGTTTAAATTTATGCCCCAAAGGAACTGTTCTATAGTACTAACGTTGAGGCTGAGGTTGAATGGGAACCCTGTAATTGAAGTGGTTTCAGTGCTTTTAAATATTAATTTTCATCTGACCTTAAAAACTTTCTCACTCCTATTTGCTTTTGTGAAAAATTCCCTTCCTCCTATTGTGAAAATTGTATTTTCCCCCTCTAGCTCTCCTACGTATTCTCTAGCTGTCCACTGATTGTGGCATGTCTTGTATTGCCTTCAGCATGCAGATGGTAGTTGATAGAACTGAATGCTTGCAGTTCTCTGGCTGTGGATAATATTTACTCTATGTGAGTTATAAAAGCCACTAAAGATTCCTGCAAATTTTTATGTCTGATTTCAGGTTTAATTTTTATTTTAGTAAGCTAAGTAACAAACTGAACAAACTAGGTTTTATTTTCATAAACTTTCGTGCTCTAGCCTGTAAATGGTAGGCTTTTTTCAATCTTGCCTGAAGTGTCTTGGCTCATTTTTTCCCCATTTTGTAACCATTTGAATAGTTCCTGTGATGAATAGTTCCTTCATGATTACTGGGTTTGTTAGATAGTCGTGTGTCTGCTATGATAGGTGGTTTCTTTATACTATTCTTGCCATATACCACCCTGGAGATGTTAGAGAAAGATCTTAGCACTTTTGTTACACAAGAGTTGTACTCGGCATCTCTCTCTTTTTTTTTTTTTTTCCTCTCTCTTTTTCTTTTTTCCAAAGATTTGGGTTTGCATCTGTAGCTTTTGATCAAAGGAGAGTTTATGCATGTGATGCAATTCACAAAGATTAATGGTATCTCAATTGGTTTTGCATTTACAATATGACAGTTGTGGTTATTTCTAGTGGCACACTTATTATTTTATCTTTTTATCTTATTTTTTTTTCTTTCTGAATAATGATTCTATGTTCCTGATCCCTACTGATATCCATGACAATGATGAGTCTTCAAGTGGACAGCAGAAAGAGTTATTCATTCTGTCTCATTAAGATAAGGTTGCTGTATACAGTTGAAACGATATCAGTTAGGTAAGAGTTTCATTTATTTTCCTTCAGATTCTTTAGGGAATTGGACTCCTTCCAAGTTGGACGCTATATAACAACACAGGTTTTTGGCACTAATAATAATAGTCAGTCTGGTTTGGGTCAGTGTCTGGATAAGAACATAAGCGTCAGCAACAACTTTGTGTATTAGATGTTCAACAATACAGTTTCTCTAAGATGAAACAGCTCATTCTGCTTGGATAAATTAGTGTTTAAGTAAAGTACAAGACTTTGGTGAAGTCTGCTGACGTTAGACCCCACGTCTAGAGGAGCTGCGCTTAAATCTGCTGGTTACTGAGATTTGTGTTCTCACAGATTAATGTGCTTTCAGTGCTAGTGTTTTGTCCCACTGAGCTGACGTATTTCAGAGCTCTGCTGTAGCTGAGTTCTGCCAAACATCCTTGATACAACTTCCAGTAACCATTTTTAACTGCTGTTAATGCCTTTACTAGATACGTGTGGTGGGTGGAGAGCTTAGGTATTAGTGGGGACATGAGCCTTTCCCTGATATTTGCTCTCAAATAAGAGCTGTTTCAATGAAGATTTTAGCTTTATCTGCTAGGCAAGTGGTTAGTGTACTAGAACAGTGTACAAATGTGCTGCTTTCTCAAATATTTCCCATTAGCTTGTTTAATGAGGCACTCTAATATCCCCTCAGGCTGACTGTCATTACTGAAAACTGAAGTGTTAACTGTAACAAGGACTCTACAAGACTACAGAAAGGCTTAATTTTTGTTTTGGTGAATTCTTATAATTGGTGATGACTTTACAATATGCTTCAGAGCTGCCTGTAGAATAAAGGTTGGTGACTGTTCCAGCTCACATATGTGTTTTTGAAAGCTAATGGTCTTTTAGAATAAATACCCTTTGTGGTTAAAACGTGTCCTTCGTTAATGATAGACATCCTTCTTCCCACAAACTACTTAAATGGTTCTTCTTGAGGCTGACAATCAAGAATATAGGATTACTGTGGAACTCACTGCTACTTTCACAAAGTTAATGTGTTTCCTGCCCTTATCCCTTTGAATATTACTACTCAGATGCGAGAAATGTTCTGAAATTATGTAATGACAAGAGTGCCCTTCTTGTCAGAAACGAAGTATCAACCTTATACTGTAATTTGTGGGAATACTGCAGAAAGAAAATTATTGATGAAAGTGTCTGTATAATCTGATCTACTTCTGGAATCAGTAATGTTTAAAGACATTAAATTTAAATTGTATGTCCAGTGTCCAAGACATAAGAAGTTTATCAGATTTCCTATTTAATTAAAATCAAAACATTTCACCCACCTTGAATTCCTATTCCAACTTTCTCATAGCATAACATCTTTTCAGCTGTTTATTAATATTTCATTGCTGATTCTCTTCTCCATGAACTCACTTCTTTATCAAGTGGCCTCCACAAATCCTCCATCTGGGGAGCCATTTGCTACAGCTGCTTGGAACCCTTACAAGTAGCATAAACCACCACAGGCAGCTTCTTAATGAAGCGAAATTTAAAGTTACTTGCATTAAAGTTTAACATTTTAATGAAAATTTGCTCTTGACAGTTCATCTTAAGATATGTGATAGAGAATATTTTAACCAAGATAAGAGTTATGTTTTTTTTAACTATCTCAGTGCACCTTTATATGTCAGCGAAGCATGCCTTCCCAGTGAATGAGGCATTCCCTCCTGAAATGAAATGTTTCAGTAATTTCTGTTTCTGCTTATTTATTTGGAACCTCTAACAACAGAAATTTCTGTAATGAGCTCTGACTGTTCTTTGATGTTAATGGAGATTAATGGCTCTACTACTGGACTGTGAGAGCACTGAAACAGGATGGAATATCTTTGCTATTTGTATTTTTTTTTTTGTGATTCACGTCCTGATTTTAGTTTGGAAGTAGATGGTGTGGTGTCCCAAGGTGGTTTAGGCCAATCTCTGTTACCATGCGTGGTTCTGCCAATGGGGCCAGTACAGGCTTTGGATCTTGTGGTGAACTATTTAAGGGAGCTTAGTGGTATAAAAGCCTGTGTGGGCAGGGGGATACCCACACATGGTAACAGAGCTGGTTTACCAGTGGGTTCAGTTGTGTTGGTGCAAAGGATTGGTACAAGCTGGTGGGAAGGAGAGACAGAATGACAAAATGACACACAGGCACCAATTCCTGTAAGGGTTTCCTTAGTGCTTCATATTAATGATCAGCCTTTTTTATTCCCCAAGCACGAAAGGCTGACAATTATGAGTTGTGGGATGTGTTGTTTCTTTGTTTTATGAACCTTTTTGGTAATCAATACAGCAACACCAAAAAAATTGCCAAGAATCCTTCCCAATCCTTCCCAGTATTTTTGCTGCTGCTGAAGCTGGTTATTTGTTGATGCTGTTGAAATGATAGACACTTACATCCCTGGTACCTTAGAGCTTTTTTATTACGTTAGGAGTAAAAGTGCATCTCATTCAATATCCTGTCTCCAGCTTTTGTTGCTCATCTGTTGTTTATATGACGCACCTTCCCTCCTGTCTGCTAGATATGATTTGAGCTGTAGTGGAAGTCCTAGTTGTTACAGGATATGTTTATAATGTATTTATCTGATCTTGAAAAAAAAAAAAAGCCTAAGTTACTCCATCTCCGTAGTATTTTTTTTTTATGAACAAGAGCTTGGATTTTGTTTTTATTCTTTTTGTTTTGCTACATTAATCTAATTTCTTAAAATACATAATTAATCATTCTAATTATCTTGGGGCTTCTCCTTCACGACCTTTTTACGGAATCTCGGAGTGGTTGGGGTTGGAAGGGACCTCTGGGGATCATCTGGTCCAAAGACAGACACCCAGAACAAGTTGCACAGGATGGCACCAGGCAGGTTTTGAATATCTCCAGAGGAGGAGACTCCACAGCCTCTCTGGGCAGCCTGTTCCAGTGCTCTGTCACCCTCACAGTAAAGAAATGCCCCCTTATATTTAGCTGGAAGTTCCTGTGCTTCAGTTTGTGCCCATTGCCTCTTGTCCTCTCACTGGGCACAACTGAAAAGAGACTGGTCCCGTTGTCTTGATGCCCTCCCGTCAGATACTTATACACATTGATCAGAGTCCCTCTCAGCCTTCTCTTCTCCAAGCTAAACAGGCCCAGCTGTCTCAAACTGTCCTCATATGACAAGTGCTCCAGTCCTCTAATCATCTCTGTAGCCCTCGTCTGGACTCACTCCAGTAGCTCCATGTCCCCCTTGTACTGGGGAGCCCCAAACTGGACACACTACTCCAGGTGAGGCCTCACCAGGGCTGAGTAGATCACCAGGGGGAGGATCACCTCCCTTGACCTGCTGGCAACACTCTTCGTAATGCACCCCAGGATACTGTTAAACCTTCTTGACCACAAGGGCACACTGCTGGCTCATGGTCAGCCTGCTGTCCACCAGGGCTTCCAGCTCCCTCTCTGCAGAGCTGCTCTCTGCAGGTCAGCCCCCAGCCTGTGCTTGGGGTTATTCCTCCCTAGGTGCAGGACCCTGCATTTGCCTTTGCTGAACTTCATGAGGTTCCTCTCAGCCCTTTCCTCCAGCCTGTGGAGGTCCCTCTGAGCGGCAGCAGAGCCCTCAGGTGTGTCAGCCGCTCCTCCCAGGTTTGTGTCAGCAGCCTTGCTGAGGGTGTGCCAGATCACTGATGAGTAAGTTGAACAAGACTGGACCCAGTACAGACCCCTGGGGCACACCAAAAGCTACAGGCCTCCAACTAGTCTGCACTGCTGACCACAGCCCCCTGAGCTCTGCCATCCAGCCAGTTCTCAGTCCACCTCGTGGTCCACTCGTCCATCCCACACTTCCTCTCATCTCCCCTCATCTACCCAAGCCAGCCATCCCATCATTTCTAACTCTCCTGTCAGTAAGTTTGTTGACTTCATTCCTGAACTTCGTAATGAACTCTTTAAAATGCGTATGTGCTCATACTGAAAATACCTTTCTGGATGGTAATGGGATTCTAAGATGCCTTTTCACACCTGGTTTCTATTGATTGTCTTAAAATTGGGCTGTGTGCTCTCTCTCGTCTCTGCTTTGCAGTGGTAAATCTGCAGATTATAGTAGCAGTTCTAGTAATTAGTGTCATAAGTGACTATTTTAGAAGTGGAAAATACATTTAATATGATGATTTCAGTCCATCAAGTCATCTGACGTTTCCTGTACAATAATTAGCTGCATCTTGTGGTTTAAATTTAAAGAACCTTCAATTACATTTTTTCTGAACCATATTCTTTACCGAGGTCAGGAGGCTAATGCCTTGGTTACTCCAGTGGATAAAGATTGGGGTTTCTGCTGTCCCTTCTCAGATTTTGTAGCTGTGGCACACAATGTAGAGCTTATAGTTTCTCTGACAGACTTCCAGTTAATTGTTTTCATTTTCTTTTCCTCACATCTTGTCACTTATCAGCTTTATTAGTTAGGTAGTAATATACTTGCCTGCAGCAAGGATCTTTTATTTGGTGTGAGCACTTTAACAGTGAGAGCATATTAGAAAATGTCATCTAAGTGTAAATGAAAGCATTCTCATATGAAAGATAAAGAAAAGATTACATTGCAGCCATATTTACTTTGCAAGGAAAGCTGTTCTTTGCTTTCAAATTTGATTAATAACTGTCCATTAAAATAACTACATAATGAATACTGGTTATGTATTTTAGATGTTTTTATAGTTGATTAACATTTAACTCGCTCTCCTAGACTGTAGCGGGTCTTCAGTTGAAAAAGAAAAATCTGCAGAATGCATTCTGAGGTGGCTGAAAGCAAAACTGTAGTGTGAATAATGTTATCAAATCTAAAATATTGCTTTTTTTCCTTTAAAGTGGTATGAATTCTTCCTTAATTTGGTTTGTGTCAGAATAGCATATATATATATTATTTCTCTCTCTCTATATATATATTTCTTGGTGATTTTTTTTTTTAGAAATAACTTTGCTTCTGTGTATGGGTGCTGGCTGGATGGCAGCCAGTCAAACTGGGGAGGCTTTCCTAATCACCTCCCCCCATCTCCTGAAACCGGCTGCTCTCTGTTTCAGGCTCAGAGATGAGATATTTTTTTTCTGCTGAACTGAGTTTTCAGTTTCGATGTTTTGAACCTGTAGGTTTTGGGAAACCCAGCAGAGGCAGTAAGGTCAGAGAACAAGGCAAGGCAGCAACGGTGTGAAGAGTGTCACGGGGAGAAAGCTCATGTGGAAGCTGCAGAATCACAGAATCGTGCTGGTTGGAGATCATACACCCACAAAGATGGTTAAAGAGTAATAAAGCATAGGCTCCTAGGATGGTTTGGGTTGGAACGGACCTTTAAAGCCCTCCTAGTTCCAACCTGCTGCCATGGGCTGGGACACCTTGCCCTAGACGAGCAAGGTCCTGGGCCAGCTGCACCAGATGATCTCCAAAATTTCCTGTCAACCTAAACAATTCTATGCGATCCTGAGCTACTACTCTTAACTCCGTAGGTTTTTCTAAGAAATCACGTGCTGTTCATTGCAGGTTTGAAAAGAAATCCTTACAACTGTTGTGTTAATGCCAGCTGCATACCTGCAGTCCCTGGGTGGCTTGTGACTGGCCTGCTGCGTGTGTGCGGGCTCCCCTCTTCCCTGCTAAGTCCTGTAGCCATTAACTTTCTGGCGAGATCACAGCAGAAACAGTGAACCTGCTGCTCTCAGCTCTTGTTCAAGACACTTCACAAAGGTGTTTTAAACTTCGCACGACCCTTATGTTACAGCAACAGGCTTTAGGTTTTCAGTAAATGGCGAGTGTTGCCCACAGCTATCAGTGGTTCCAGCAGTGCTCCAGGGCTGACGGTGTGCTCCAGCTCTGGCCCTAACTGTTGGTGCTCTGTTCAGTGGCACGGCTCTGCTTTTGGGATGCCTCAGAAGCAGATTTGGCTGGTGTAATTTGAACAAGATTTCTCTGCAGATCCAGTGTAAAATCAACCATCAGAAAGAACTGAATGGACTAAAATGCCCCTCAAGTATGAGTGTGTAAAAGGTAGCTTTTTTACAGGTTATCTATTCTTCTTGATTGTGCATGTCCCTCTAGCTACTTTCCAGTAAAATCCGTGTACAGACCTTGCCATCGTTATCTCTTGAAGTAGCTTCACTGGAGGGTTATTTCAGAAGTAGCCTTCTTGGGAATGGTGTTATTTTTCTAAAGCTTTTAATGATACCCGTATTTGCAAGCCATGGGGAGGGTGAATACTCAGGACTGACTTCCAGTAGCTTCCAAGAGAAAGATGTAAGGCCGGTTTTCTTCTTGTCCCTTGAAAGAGGGAAGCAGAACAATATTTCTCTCCCCAGTCCATATTGCAAGACCAAATCCTGTTTCTGTACCTGCAGCCTCCTTGTTGGCAGAACTTGGTCTCCTACATCATTCCTGCTGCTCTGAATTCAATCACCTTTCATTTCCGTGTCACTCTCGTAGTCAGCGGGGAAGGTGGTTATGGCCCATCTGATTAAATAGCCACTGGCAGGCAAAGTGTTTTCTTTCCAGCTTTGAGGCATTGTGGCTTTTCAGTGAGGATTGCTCTGAGTAGAGTAGTGGAGAGAAAAATATAAATGGACTCAAAAAAAAAAAAATCCAACCAAACAACCAAAAAACTGAAACCCTCCAGAGATATCAGACATCTCTAGTCCATGAATTGTCAAACCTGGTGATTACTGGAAACCCATTTAGCGTGCTGCTTGGTGCTTCTTCTACTGCCGAGCCTTTCCTAGGTCTCTGTGGCTGGTCCTTGGTTGATGGTTTTTGTTTTGAGAAAGCAGATGTACTCCTACGCTTTCCTGTAATGGCATTTCCATTATATGTGTGCTATCTCCATTGCTGCAATTGTAATTAGTGAAAACACTGATGTGAAAGATGCAAGAGAAACATCCCTAATGGTGAGGCGTGTTTGAAAATTTGCTTCTATATCGCAAGAGGCCATCTGAATGCTTTTCTCTGTGGTGCCTTCTGGTTCACTTTGAAAAAAGGTTGAATAAATTTTTAATGTTTTTTTTTTTCTTTTTCTTTTTTTTTTCTTCTGACATTTTATGTGTTTTTTTTGTTGTTGTATGTGGGTTGCTGAGTCAATAGCAGCAGGAGGCACCGGTGTGTCCCAGGAGCTCTGCCGGGAAGTGGGCTATCGCACGGAGCGGCTGCTGCAAGCATCTCCCTATCAGAACAAAAAATCTTCTGATGCTGTTTTATTATTAAACAATTTGTATTCCTCGCTCGAGCTCTGGGAGGCTCCAGCAGCTCTGTCAGGCTAACCTTGTTGCTGCAGGGGGTTTTGTGCTCTTAGTCTGGTGAGCCAGCTGGGCAGTGGGCGCCTGCTTAACCCTCCGCCAAGTATTCACGCCACGAGGCTTTTCTGCCACTGTGTGTGGTGGAAACCATCCCTGTGCTTCAGGAACCTGTGCACCCAGTGAGGCGACCCCAGCTTGTGGGGTGGCGTTGGCCTGTGCTGGTGGAGGCGGTGGGGCTGCCTCGGGGAGGATGAGCGAGGGGAAGTGTTGTCCCCACTGCTGGTCAGGTTGCGTTCACTCTACTGAGGTGGTATCTCAAGTGGCTTCAGGAGAAATGGGCTTCTGAGTGCATGCCGCCAACATATTTCCATTTTTTTACCAAAAAAATGTTATATATATATAGTTGGATGTCGCTCTTGGTTCTTCTAATGAAAAAGGAATACAAACTTCCTTTAAATGAGCATGAATTTGTTGGTGGATATGGCACCCATCGTGTGCTGTGCTCAGCTCTGCTCTTTATACGTCACCGGACATCTGTTCTTACGGCTCGTGTATGCGTGCGTGTGTTTGTCTTCCACGTGGGCATTTCTGTCTTTGGCACAAGTGGCTCATTTAGAGCCAGCCCTACATTCACAAAAATTATTGCCAATATCAAGACAGAAGAAAAGACATCCGTGCTTTAGCTTCAGTCCTTGCCTCCTTATGGTGGTAGAACTTTTAGTATGGTGTTTGGGGTAGTTTTAAACTCCAGAAAAGTCCAGAAATAATCGATTCTGTGTAGCAATAACAGAGCTGAGAACTCTTTGCGTCTTTTGATGTAAAACCTTTATCTAGCCACTTTCTGTTAAATATGCTTACTGGGATCATAGCTTCTTGTTATCTCAAAACTGTAAATATATTTATGTATTTTATTTAACTTCAGTGTACACACAGTGTGAATTAGTGACTTATTCCTTGCATTGTTGCGTTAATCCTTGAACTTGGGATGCAGTCACTAGCAGCCAGTGTGTGTGCCCATTTGCTCTGGATTTTCTTCTGGAGTTCATTAGGTGTATTTTCTTCCTTGTCATCTTCTGGAACCTGGACAATCCCAATCTTAGTATTTCACGACAAAAAAGGATGTAATATCTCTTTCAGTTTCATAAATGCAATTTGCTTTATTCTTGTAGGTGTAGCATCTATGACAGTGCCCGTGTACATCGCAGAAGTTGCTCCACCACACTTAAGAGGCAGATTAGTCACCATTAACACTCTGTTCATCACCGGAGGGCAGTTTTTCGCAAGTGTCGTGGACGGACTCTTCAGCTACCTCGCGAAGGACGGATGGAGGTTTGTGCGTCTTCACTGCTATAAGGAAAACTGGTGTAGTTATGATTTGGGCAAGGCTAGGTAAATAATTGAAGGAACGTTTAGTGGTTGACAGCTATCGTAATTTGTGTTAGTTAAATAGAGTTCACATAAAAACTGGTAAAACTGCATACTGAAATGGGACTTTAATAATTAACTTTTGCTAAATGATGTACAATGGTAAGCTTTCACTTAAGCTTAACATTCACAGTATGTTTAGGTTTTCTGACTTAACTAAACTCTAAAATGGATGAGCAATAAATATGCATCAACAAGCTTGTATGATTGTCATGACGTTTATAAAAGTAGCTCGCCTTTTGCATTTAGAATAATTACATCCTGATTTTTCAAAAGGCAAATTTCCAGTGATTGTGGTGCTGCGTGCACAAAATAGAGGTGTAGACTGAATATTCTTAACTTGAGCAGTAGCAATCTAATGAGAAATGGAATGACAGATACTGTAGTATACCTTTATAGTTAAAAGTTTGGGTTATATAGAATAATAGGAATCTCTTTTACTCTACTTTCTGGATGTGTTCTTTGTATAGACATTGCTCAGTGATTCTGGACTGCACCTACCTTCTTTATGCTGGTGTGTCATTTGAGTGATTAGACATTTCTGTGGCTCAGTATTTTACTTGCAGTGCTGATGTGAAAAAATCATTAAGAGAACTGTGTGGGAGGAATAACTTATACTACACATTCCAGCTTCTGGAAACTTGTGCTTAATTATGTGTGCTGTTCTCTTGAAAGTCTCTTGGGAAAGAGGTGCATGTTGCTGTAAGGTCTTCAATTTCTGTTTGCTACAGCCTGGAATTGTTTTGCTATTTGAAAATCGTAATTTGAATGATCCTCCAACCTTCAAAAAGCTTGCAAATTAAATATTATTATTTTCACTGGCTTCTGATGGAGCTGAATAAGGAGAAATCCTTAGGTGGACTCATGTTTGTTGTTGAAGTTATGAACAATTCATCAGGGACTTGGTATTCAGAAGTGCTTAGAAGCTGATCTTTCTTTAGTATGTAGAGAAATATGCATTAAAACAAAAGTAATGTTTTCATGATGAATCTACAGGTTAGTCTGTGTATGTCTGAAGATTAAAGAAGTTTGAGGAGTTTGCGTTTTGTCCATACAATTGCTTCCTTTGCCTCTTATGTAAAAAGATGCCATATTTTGACCTGAAGAAAAAAAAAAGTCACTTCATGCTGATTTTATTTAATATAGTCAATTCTAGTTCTGCTTTTTGCTTTCTGAAAATGCATTGTATACTCTAGCTGAAATGGAAATAGCATTTCACATTTTCACTTGACGCTTCTGATGACCTTTTTATTGCTATGCATCCGCATGCTTCCACAGACCACGTGTCCGGTTATGGAGGATTGAGAAACAGCCTTCACTGAAAGAAATGTTTTATAGGATTGTTAGTAGTTGTCCTAGTTTTATAGGATGGTTAATCCCTTATTGCAACTAATGAAATACAGTCAGTTTTTAGAAAGGGTAATCATGATATGCACTAATGCATGTCCAAGTAAAATAAACTGAAGTATTTGACCCCCAATGCCAATTGTCCCAGTTGTTGTGTTGTTATTTTAAATTCACTTTTAGCTTAACTAATTTGCTAACATAGGTCCCTGTGCATGGAGCTGGGTGTTGACAAATGGACAGGAAAGATATTTACTTAGAAATGGAGCTCTGGGTCACTGTTACTGTTACAAATGTCTGTGTGCTTTCTCTTTGGGCAGATTTTTGGGGGTTTTGTTTACCTCACGGGTTAGGGTTTTAGCAGGGGAAAGCTTTTGTGGATGTATCTGTGTTTTTTTCCCTTCAGTGGGCTGATACATATGAGATAGGGATGTGTCTGAAATCCGTATGTTTCAGTAAATGCCACCATATTGGAAGAAAAATCCACGTAAACACAGTATCCAACAAGTATTGATCTTATTGGAGCTGTTCAGATAAATTAAAATCTGCTAGCCTGAATTTTTCATCTAGAAAAGAGGGAGTTGTGTGCGAGGCCAGTGGTGAAGGGGAAGGAAATGTTACAGCTTTCAAGGTAGTAGAAATAAATTGTGGAAAGCTAAGAATGGATCTACTGTGCATTCTGAATCATAGAAAAAAATGCGTTGGAAGGTACTCCAGGGTCTCAAGGCTAATTTACAGCTCTTCAAGCAGGGTTAGCATCAAAGTTAAATCAGGTTGGATTAATTTACTCAGGTCTTTGTCCAGCTGATTTTTGAAAATCTCCACAGGTAGCCATTTCCACTTCTCAGGACAACTCACTGATGTTCGATCACTCTTACTGTGAAGAATTGTTTTTCCTCAGCTTTGATCTGAATTTTTCTTGTTGCAATGTGTGATTATTGGCTCTTGGCCTTCCACAGTGTACATCTGAGAAGTGTCTGTCTTCATCTCCTCCATGAGCTCCTTTTCACATGTGAAAGATGCAATTACATCCCCCCTCGATTTTCTCTTCTCTGAGCAGCACAGACTAGGTTCCCTCAGCCTCTTTCCTCGTGTGTTCCTGTTGCTTTTTCGTCTTATTGATCCTTTGCTGAGCTATCCCTGGTTTGTAGCTCACTCTCATGTTGGTGGTCCCAGTCTTCTGCATGTGGCGTGGTGCTTTGAGTAATGAGGAGTAATTGTTTTTGCAGCCTGCTGGCTCACACTGGATATCTTTTGCTAATGCAATAACGCTGTGTCTTATGTACATGCCAAGCACTGTTCTGCAGGACTGAGCCGAGCTAAATGAGGTGAAACTGTTGAAGATGCTTTGGGCAGAAGCTGAGGCTGGGCTCATGGTGAGGTATGCAGGGATGCTCAGCTGCAGTGCTGGAGCTGTTGTTTGGGGGTTGCTTATTCTTCTGTCCTCAGCTAGTTTACTGCAACCTGAGGCTGAGCAGAGAAGTGTACAGATGGTCTGTCACCTGGAAAGAGTGGCCAACGTGCACATGGCGAGACATCCCAGATGTTCACTCCTGAGTCATCCCGTAGAAGAAGGAAAATTACAGCAATTATCGTAGCTGTTAGTGACTGAATGGCTGTGCATTGGAGTGCAACAAAAACCAAGAAGGAACTTTACTTCTGGTTGGTCTTGGAAATGCAGGATATTAAATTAAAAACAAACAAAAGAAAACAAATATTTAACCTGACTCTTATGTCAGGTTAGCTTTATAAACCTTGGTAATGCCATCTTAATAGTATTGCAGCAGTATGTCTCGGAAGGAGAAATGCTACAGCAGCCTTATTAAATTTCATGCTGGATTTTTTCAGGTCTGCTAGACATCTGGCTTCGAATGCAAAGTCTTGTACTCTGTATAGAAAAGAACTATATTAGATTTCTGAAGGCTGGCTCACTGCATGTAATGTCCAAAATTGCCTGCTTTTACTCTAAATTGGTTATATCAAAGTTGCTTGATCTGAAAATTGCAATGACTCGTGAACTTGCAGTGGATGTATGCTCTTAACTGAACATTTTCCTCCTGCCCTGCTCCTTGTACTCCACTTTGACCAGAAACATGTCAATTGGAAACTGACTGTAGTGACTGAGCTCTTTGCTCATCTTTTCTATCTTGTTTGTGATAAACAATCCAATAGAGTCCAACTGGTAGTTTTAACAGGCTAGATCTAGCTTTCACGAGCCTCCATTGAATTTATTTTTTTTTCCTTCCTAAGATGATTGCAGGTACCCAACTGCTTAATTTTGGAGGTTCTGCTGCACTTAAGGGAGTGAAGGGCTTTGGAGGAACAGAAATGGGGTAATTTGAGTGTAAAGGACTATATCTGTTTACTTAGATGTACCAAGAGATCTTCTTGCTTGCAGTTTGGCAGAATGCAGCAATTGTGCTTTTAATTTCTATGGCTTTGGTCTCCCTGTCATCTGAAATAGAAGAGGCTTTCTGAATGGCACACTAATACAGATATTGAATATACTGTTTGTTGAGTTCCAGCGGTGTATATATTAAAGGGATTCTGTATACAGCTTCCAAAAAACTGTTTGTGGAGAGGGAGGAGCATAGGAAGAAATGAGGACATTGATGAATGAGAACATTAGTGAATGAGGGATGAGAACATTAGTGACACTTGTTAGATATGGTGGCTGACGACTGCTTAACTAATAGTCCTTCCACAAGCTTTGCATTTTGAATTTATTTTCTTTTTCCTGTTTTCATTTAAAAAAAAAACAAAAAACAAAAACTAACAATGAACTGTATCATTTTTAAAATGCTAGAAAATGAATGACTTGTTTACAGTTTTATTTCCAGACCAAGATGTACTGGTATGACCTTTGGAAATTTTTGCCCAGTTTAGGACAAACTTGAGGGCTTGGCTTGGGGATGGGAAGGCTGGCCTTACATGCACGTTATCCAGGGATGGCCATATTCTTTACATTGCGTTTTGTGTGTTTGTCTGTTTTTTTTTTTTTTTTTTTTTTTTTCCTCCCCATTCTCCATTTTTTCTGCCCTGTTATATTACTCATGGTTTTCTTTGTTAGATCTGCAAATATTATTCTAAGTCTTTTTCCATTTTCACCCAAAATGCATTTGGACTTGTTAAATATGGCTCATGTGGCTCATTGTCCCAAAACTAGGTTTTTGTTAATGGTTGTGTTCTCTCTCCTACTCTGTTGACAACCTCACTGCATAGCAAGCTTATGAAGACATCCATGGGAGAGAATTCAGAACCATTGGTGTGAAAACGTGTACTGAGGATAAAAGAGGAGCTAGAGGAGAGCTTTGCTAATCCCCCTCATTTCCTGATTGATCTTAAGGTGTGAACTTATTTATGAGTACAAGCTGCCCCAATATTCAGTCTGAGGGCTGGTTTCTGGAGGTGCTGTAATGGTTGGAACAGCTGATGTGAAACTTGTGTTGTTTGCAATAATGCACAGGTGACACCAGCTCCATTTAAGGACTTTAATGGAAGCCAAAATAATGTGTCTAGCACAAATGGTTTATCAGATGTAGGGAAAAAGATTTAAAAAGCGGAACAAAATTACATGGTATTCCGTAATTCTTGTTATTGAAGGAATACAAAAATGTGAAGTGGGTGGATCAGAACCACCCATGAAAGATGGGGGTACGCTCATCTTCCACAGCCTTTCGCCCTGCTTTAGTCTGAGCAAACTGTGGTGTCTCTGGGTGTTGTCATAGGTGTCAGTGCTGGCTCCTGGAAGCGCAGCTCTCCTGCCAGAGGTAATTCTCTGCTGAACAGAGAACTGGCATTAATGCTGTCTGTAGTAAAATCCCTCTGGGCACCTAAAATGCTGTTTTGATTTAAAACAACAGTGCAGCTGCCTGAAGATTTAGGAGAGAGATCTGAAAGATCTAGTGTAAATGGATGCAGTGCTGGTTAAATGAACTTTTTTCAGTGTTTCTGTCTCCAGTCAGAAACAGGCATCTCCTTACACAAGAGGCTTATTCCCTGGCAATGCGTATCTGTATACACGTACTTACTGATCAAATTAAGCATTTAGGGCTGGCTGGTTTGGAGTTTATCATTTTTTATACGTCTGTAAAACAATTAGCAGGATTTCAGTCTCATTTTTGTCATCAGCAGCACCCAGCTGTTCTCTCTGTCTTTGCTTTCTTATTCTGTTATTCTTTTCTTATATTTTCATAAAAGGGTTTATCAGTTTTGAAACCACTGGAATGTTTGAGTTTTTATTTAGCCTGATTGAATGTCCTCTGAAGCAGTGGCTGTTGGGTCAGAGACAGCAGAACATTCAGCCCGTCCTGAGACACACTGGAACCGAAAGCGAAGGTCTTGTTTTCTACAGTACTGGAAGAATAGGATTCATGCCTGCTTAATTTCTGGCAATAAAGAATATGAAGGGAGGAGGTTTGGTCTTGAGCTCGTCTACGCAAGTCTTCTCGTAGCACGCTTCTGTAGCCAAATATGATAAGTTTGTTTTTTTGTTTATTTATTTCCAGGTACATGCTGGGGCTTTCAGCCGTGCCGGCAGTTATACAGTTTTTTGGTTTCCTGTTTCTTCCTGAAAGTCCCCGATGGTTGATACAGAAAGGCCAGACTCAGAGAGCACGGAGGATTCTGTCTCAGATGCGCGGCAACCAGGCAATCGATGAGGAGTATGACAGCATCAAAAACAACATTGAAGAAGAAGAAAAAGAAGTTGGAGCAGGTATGCTGAATGCTTGTTCGCATCTCTGTGTATCAGTGAGGAGCTAAAAATCAGACAAAATGGTCAAGCTGTAGACTGTGAGAACTGGATTGTTTGCT
Organism: Aythya marila; assembly: GCF_965140915.1. Classification (NCBI taxonomy): domain Eukaryota; kingdom Metazoa; phylum Chordata; class Aves; order Anseriformes; family Anatidae; genus Aythya; species Aythya marila. The sequence continues at coordinate 192,027,200 of NC_139042.1, read as the reverse complement.
TTTCTTGACAATAATGCTTTTATTTGAAATATTTCATATACTGGTAATTTCTGAGGTGAGCAGATGTTTTTATAGTCCTACAGTTTTAAATTTAGTTCTGATTTTTTTAAACGAGGAAGAAGTAAAGTTGTGTAGGATTCTAAGTTTATACTAGCTACAGCTATGTGAGAATTGCATTCAGAAAATTACTCAGTTTAAGAGTGCACATCTTGAAGAGTGGAAATAAAATGAAGTTTGGTTTCTTTCCTCAGTGGAAAAGACCAAACAGCCATTAGGGAGATCAGAAGGCATTTTACATTTATTCACATTACTCATTTATCCAGAGTTTATATTCTGGCTGATGATAATTCCAGGTAAGCAGACTTTGGAAAGATTTACAAACCTAGTCATGTAATATAGAAATCATTTTTCAGTGAAGGCAACTTCTGAAGTCTTTTAGGTCTGCCCAAGAGAACGAAGCATCTAAATCAAATACTTTTGCACTGTTTTTGGATTCTTATGCCATAATTGCTCAGAACTTTCTGTGTACTTCAGTATGTATTTGTGAAGCAAGACTACCATTCCATTGACTATTTTTATTTTTTGTCTACTAAATATTTTTTCTTTGCTATGTTCTGGAACTGTTAGGGTAGGAATCTTAAGTCTGTGAAGTAAGACTTGCCTTAGTTCTTGCTTCCTTAAATGTTGATAGCATGGTTCTGTAACTTCTCAGAGATAGCGGAAAGAAAAATGCAAGTTATTTTACAGCTGTAGGAATTGAGATTTGACATCTGATAGTACCTAATGTCATTGCCTCATTGTAAGCTCTAAGGCCAAACTCAGTAAATGAATACTTACTTATCTGGAAAAAGTTATTTGGTGCATTCTAGTGACAAGATTTTTAAAGTATTCATCACTGATTTGAAGTAAAGCTGGATTTTTCTCCCATTATGTTTTTGAAGCTTTTGGATGCTTTTTTTTTTTTTTAATTATTATTATTTTATTATTTTCTTTTTATTTTTGAATCTTCATCGGGGAAAAAAAGTAAGTTTCTTGAAGTCAATTTGATGAAGAGCTTTAGTGGATTTTCATAGAACAGGTTGGGTCCTGTTCCAAGGTTCTTGGTCATAGTAGTCATTGGGCTGTTTGATTCCAGGGAGAGCCATTTAATGTCTGGTATTAAAGTTTTTTCTGCATTGTAGAAATAAAAGGAGCAGGTGTTTGACCCATTCTGTTCTGTATTTGTAGTCCTTGGGCTACACAGTGTGGCATTCATATTCTCTCTCTCTCCTCATTCTGCTGTTTCACTATTTGCAAATTAAATATATTTTTGTTGTAAGACTGCAGTAGGACTGACTCCAGCTCAGTTATTAAATCAGTCCTCAGTACAGCCATAACTTGGACTGGCACACTAGATATGAGGCTTTCTGGTCTCTTGATTCTTTTCCAAAACACATTGTCTTGCTGGAGTTTAGATAAGTCAAGCACATTCCCATGGAAAAGCTTGATTACAGAGAAATCAGCATTTTCATTGTAGGCAATCCAGAGCTTCATCATCAAATGGCATTAAAAAGTGAAGGTAATTATGAGTATGTGCTGTCCCACTTGTTATAAATGCTTAGGAAATAGACATATTAGATAGTTAAGGTCACTCTTGATTTTGATAATAACTTGATTGTAATTGCACTTCATCCCATTTCAGCCATAGTCTTCATTTTTGTCAAAAGGTATGTTGTATGTCAGCATCAAGACATAGGTTGCTATTGTTACCTGTCTGTGACTTCCACGTGGTATTTACAAGCAGTGTTAAATTGTAATTAATTTAATTTCTTGAGGCATTACCTGGTTAGTCAGTATTGAATTTGGTATGTGTGGTACAGGAGTACCACAATGTGTGGTACACGTTGCTGTTCAACGTGGAATATGTGCAATTCAACAAAATACAACTTTGTAGATCAAAAATCATCCTGCTTACTTTTAGGTAATAGAGTCTGTTCCTTTCTGTCACTTTCTCTCTTGAAAAAGAACAGATTTTCATTAACTGATACATAAACATCTTTGCCAGTTCGTCAGGGCATCACTTTCTAATTGAAAACAAGCCTGTGTTTGACTCCTTCTCTACAAGGGAGTAACAGAATGCAACCAAAACATATTGTCCAGTCCCACACTAAAAACTGTAAAGCCTTTTATAACTGTTTCATCAGCTATTCTTGTCACTGAAATAATGAATCACAGGGGAGCCTCGTCTGTGTTGCTTAAGCTACTTCTCAAAAGGTTTAGTTTTAATGTCTGTCATAATACCAGAGTTTTTCATTGCAGTTTCCATATGGTCATCAAGCAGCTTCTGTAAAAAGGAAAAATGTCTTGAGCAACAACTTTGGTTTCAGAAGTCTTTGGTGACGATACTGCTTAGCAGTTTATATTTTAGCATTTCAGGTTGGTATCAGGAAGAGAATGCATCTTTGTGACACTTTCCCTGTGAGTGGTTATGCAAAGGCATTGCATTTGCACAAGACAAGTTGAACCTTGGTCAAGTCCAATTGATCAGCATATTTAAACACCTTCTCAGATGTCAGGACTGTAGTGCAAGAGAGGGCTCAGGCGTGATTCTTCCCTCCTAATCCTAGATGTTTAACAGATGTCCAACATTCAAAGAAAATCATGGAAAAGTATCAATTTGTATTACCTTTTTTTGGATGAAAGCACCTGTAAGTTGCTTGTTTTTTCCACACGCCCCACTTGTGTCAGTCTTGACCTGTGATGTGCCAGGATGCCTGGTATTTCACACAAAATCAGTAGTGATGAGTATAGTACTAACTTAACATCCTGACAAAATAAATATCATTTGCATTAAGACTAGACTTTTATTTCTGTGTAGATAAAGTGTGTGTAGCCACGGATCATAATTACCCAAGGAGAGCAGTGTAACCTCCCCCAGCCCTATTTAGTCCACATTTCTCAAATTACGGTTGAGACTCTTGACCTTCTCCGCTCAGGTGGACCTTTCCGTTTTATAGTCTGTTTTTAAGCATATAAGAGAGTCAACTTCTGATCGTGAAGATGTTTTTGCATGTTATGCTTTGTAATTCTCTCCATGTAAAAGTTGTGCTGGGCTTAGTGGTGTGTGGAACAGTGCTGCTTCCGTTGAAGTCTACTAAGTGATTTAGAAAATTCATCATTGCACTGTGGTATTGTTTAACCTGCCATTCTGTGTCCGTACCAGAATGTTCTGTAATTCTGTATTATTTTTTTTGAGACCAAGAACAATGTATTCATACCACTCTTACCCTTTTACTCCTGCAGTATTCACTTGCTTTACTTCTTTACTGAATTTGCCATCGGATCAGTGAGTCAGTCTCCTTTTTTAGGTTTTGTATTTCCCTGCAGGAGATAAATGTGTTGTCATATAAAGGAAAAATCACCTCATTACCATTAGTTTTCAGCTTATACCTTTATCCAGTTAACTGTCAGTTAAAATAGGATGTTATCAGGGAAGAGAGCTGTCCCCTCAGTTCTTCCTGGCTACAGTATATTTATATTTCTTTCAACTTTCCTTCGTAAATAATATTTTAACTTGTCAGTATTTCTGCCTATGGCTTTGGCTGCAACCATTTGACACTTGCCTCTCTAGGGAGATACTGGAAGCTTTCATTATTTTCAGTCTTAATCGTAATATTCTCCTTGCTTCTGGGAGTCCTTTTTATCCTATGCAATTGTCTGACATGCCTGGAATTCAAAAGGATATAGACATGCTTATTGTTATTGGATGTCAGCTAGAATCTATTTAATGAAAGTTGGTAATGCTGTGATGCTCTCGTAGGGTTCTGCAGAGCTCTGAACCATTCCAGCTCTAGGGACGCCAATCCTTATTTAAAATGAATCCCTCATTCGTGGGAACGAGTGGCTGCTGTTACCTGTAACCAAGAAATTAGGTGGAAGTCTTTCAGGCAAAAGGAATAAAAGAGTTCAGCCAAGGACATGTCCAAGAAGACCCCAAATCCCATATGGTTGATTGTCATATCAGCCAGAAATTCTTGCTTGTGACAATGCCAATGCAAGGGTCAGATCTGGGTTGGTTTTGACTTTAGATTTCGTGGGGAGTATGGCCAGCTCGTGAGGTACTAGAAAGGAATGGCCTCGTTCCATTCTCTTATTTTAACTGGTTGAGCAGCAGAATTATTTCCTTGTCTGTTCTTTTAAGAACAGAAATTCTTCTTGTGTGGGGGCACGTCTTCACTGGAATTTGTTTTGTTTTTACTTGAAGCCATAAAAACAATCTCCTGGCTAATTTAAAATTTAGATAATGCAGGCAAGTAAAACATGGAGACATTTGATCTCGTGAAAGTACACTAACTCAATTCAGGGTATGATCAGATAATGAGGAAAAGCCTTCTACAGAAATCACCAAGGAATATTGAAAGTATGAATTACTGTACTAAACAATTGATAAAGACAGATAAAAAGCTTTTCTGGTTCCCCTTTTATCCTTAAAGCCTTTTAAAAGGCTGGCTAATTCTCAGAAGTATGACCTTTGAAAAATCTATAAAGTCTATATGAGTCTATAAAAAAAAAACAACATTTTTTTTTTCCTGCCATACCTAGAAATGTAGTACTATATGTTAAAAATAATAGTTCATTTCTGGTAAGTTAGAGCTCTGTTCATCCCTTCAGGTTGCGGATGTAGCCAAGAGTTTGTGAATTCCTGTGTGCTTTGAGGGACCCCTACAGAGTTTATACCTGGCAGGACGTTTGGAGTTGACCTTGCTTGAGTGGCTCGTAGCCAAAACCAATCCCTTCGTCCATCAATGTGCAATGGGTTTTCAATGTGCCTACATAAATTAAACAGTTACCTGGAAATGGGCATTAATTGCCTCTGAAGTTAAGCTATTTTAGGGTAGACTGCTCAGGTGGACATACTGGAACAAATTCTTTACCTGAGCTTCAAGCAGATTTTGTATAGCAGAGTCCTAAAGGGAAGGGAAAAATGGAACTGCATGAAACTGCATGAAAGCTTAGAGAACCATTATAAGGGAAGAGGGTTGTTGTTCTGTTTTTTTTTTTTTTTTCTTTTTTTTTTTTTCTTTTTTCTTTTTTCTTTTTTCTTCTTTTTTTTTTTTTTTCCCCATTTCAGATTCATTCTGAAGTTTCTGGAAGTAAAATTAACTTTCCATTGGCAGCGTTGTTATCTTTGTATTAGTCCGGGGGTTCTGCAGCTTACAGAAAATCAAAGCTGGAAGTCTGAAAACTGAGAAATCTTCCTTTTCATCTCTGTAGTTGAAAAATATATTTGCACCTAATTATTTTGTTTTAGGCCAAATGACATTATTCACAGATTGAAGCTGAATTTGCAGATGTTTGGGTGGTATTAACTGCTGCTCTTCATCTCAGGTAGCCTGTGGGCCTGGGAGTCTGAAAGCAGATCTGGGTGCTGCTCCAAATCCGAGTGCCTCGCTGGACGCAGCTGCTCCCTGGGTTTTGCTTAGGAACTGTTTAGGAACAGGTTTAGGATCAGGTATTTTGTTTAGAAACAGGAACAGTTTTTGTTAGGAACTGGGGCTTTGGAGGAAGTAGTGCTTAGCTGTATAATTTGACTGGTTATTAAAAGTTTGCTTTATAATAGAATAAACTTCAAACAACATTTGTGACTGCACAGCAGTTCCTCCCCTGTTGGTGCAGGTGAAACACACAAAAGCAGGGTGGCGCGGGGTAAGTTTTATTTTAATGAAGCTGCACGGAAAGATTCCTGGAGGAAGTGAACTCAGAAGATTTGGGGAGAACATTCTTGGTCAGTAAAAAGAAAAATGGGTGTGCACTGAATGGGTGATAGTAAAGGAACAAAGCAATCAGAAAATACTAGAAATAATAATAATAATAAAATAAAGAAAGAAAGAGAGATGTGGAGGTGCTGGTTATTGTACTGCTGGATGGAAAGCCTGTTCATAAGAGTACTAAGGCTGGTTTCTTACCCAGTACAGAAATGTGAGAAAAACTAAATGGTGGGAGACACCTATAAGCTGTCTGTAAGACACAAGTTGGGCTTTTCAGTCTGAGGAAGTGAGGCGGGCCAGAGAAAGAAGCCTGTAGTGGTGAAGGGTGGCGTGGGATGTTAATGATGGGTAGGATGAATGGGCAGCACATGTGTTTGTAAAGGAAAGTTACAACACTTGGCTCAAGGCTTAAGGCTCCTGGCAATGCACCAGCCGTGCCAGCCATGGCCTCCCAATAACATCACCTTCATCTTTGGACTGGATGGAAAATAACTGATGGAGGAGTGCTGGAGCTATCAGCTGAGCATGGGGAGCCATCAGGCTGCTGGGCACGCCAGCTTTGCCAGAAACAGGAAGCATCGTGTCAAATTCCCTGGGTATACTTCCATGAGGGATGGGCACACACCATGCTAAGAGCAGAATTCAAGAGCTCACTTAATTTAAAAAATAAAATTAAATGTATGTATATATTCACCGTTTCCCTGCTGGATCCAGCATCTGGTCTGAATCCGCACTTCTGAGCTGGATGCTCCAGCTTGAGCTGCCTGTTTATGTGCGTCAGGGATTTGGACAAAATACACAGAGTTGTGTGAAATTGTTAATGGGCGTAGTGGAAAACTTGTTTTTAGGCTGCTAAGGAATAATTATAACACTTCACTAAGCTTAGTAATATGATTAATTATGTAGCTCTTAGAGCAGGGTCTGTAACAGAATTTGGAGACAATCTTGTAGCTTCTCTGCTCCCTGACCTTGTCAAGATGAGTGGAAGCTCTAAAATGGATTTAATGGTTTTAATAACAACACAACCATGTGAATACCACAAACAAGTAGCTGAGCAAAGTTAAACTGTTGATGCCATTTTAGCCTTCTCAGTGTGATCATTACAATCACTAAAAATTATTACTAATATTAAAATTGCTTTTCAGTGTGGTAGGAACCAAGAAGGTGCAGGGCTGACTCTTCCTCCACTGCTGCCACTGAGGTGAAGGGTTTGGTGCAAGGGTGGAATTTGGTACCCCTCATTGGATGTCAGCAACTCTTCAACAGCAGTAGCTTTTCTTAGGGTCTGTGGACCCTAACATGAATGCAGTGTTTGCACAACCTGTTGAAACTGAAGTCCTTTGTTAATAGGAAGAAGCCATTGGGGAGCAAAAAGGGTTTAAAACTGTTTGACTCCATTCCTTTTATGTAACTCCATATCATACTTATCTAATCTTTATTCTCTTTGGACACCTTCACCAAAACATTGTCTGTGATTTTGTCCAATGCTAATCTCTGCCTGGCTTTTTATCACAACAGCATTTTGTTGGGTTGTTTTTTTTGGGTTATTTTGGGGGATTTTTTTAAAATCTCTTCTGTTTTCAAGATCCTTTATTCTGCTCTTCTTCCTGAGGGGTTTGATTCAAAGTAAGCACCTATCCTTCCATGTCTCCTGATAGTTAATACAAAATATTCATGCAGTGAGCATTTTGGTAAATCTTGTCAACCAATTTGAAGTCTATCATGACTGTCATGCTGCAATGTGGTGTGGGTTGTGTTTCCTTTGACTGAAGATGGATTAAAAAAAAAAAAAAAAAGAATAGCTTAAAGTAGTTGGCTGTTGTGTTGCTGCTGTGACTCACAGGCTATGCATTTTGAGTCCTCCCTTAAATAATTTTGAGCTTTCCCTATGTCCAGAAGGCAAGCTGCTGGAATTTTGTCCTTCTGAAAATGCATGAAAAATGATACAGTGCTTCTATGCTGACTATTTGATCAGAATATAGATTTAGATCCAGTGTTTTTACCCAGTAAATAAAAAGAAGCTTCTCCTTTTATTTTATGAGCCAATTCGGAGCCATCGGTGTGTCAGCCTTGACTCAGAAGCAAGGTGCTGGGAAGGAAGGAGCAGGATTCCTCTCTGCATTATTTCATTCCTGAATAGGAAGGGGGAGCACCACCTTCTTCTTTTGTCACCTGGATGAATGAGGCCGTGGGCTTACTCTTTTCATGGGCTGTTTTTTGGCAGTAAAGCGCTTTCTAGGAAGCGTATTGTGCTACTGGAGCCTTTTGTGTGCCAAGATATTGTTGGCCTCCTGGAAAATGTCAGCGCAGATTAGGGGGTTTTGTATATGGTTGAAGCGCGTGTGTCTGGTAACTAATGCAGCGTGAATAATTCACAATGAATAATTTGTCTAATTAATTTAGACTTCCTTTCTGCTTGTCAGTTGTCTGTGGGGAAACTGCAGTTTCCTGAGACATATTTGTTTGGGAAGTGTTACAGTGCTTTGGAATTTTTCTGTGTGAAGCTGTAACAAATGCAGTGAATACTTAACATTTTCAGTATAAACTCTTTGGAGATTGTGTTTTTGACAAATATTAAGCTGTGTTTCAGTCATGTTCTAGAAATGCCTTTACAAAGAAAACTCTAAATTGCTCAATTACCAAACCGAAATTTCTTAGAAGAATCAGCAAGACTGTGATTTCCTCTTCCCTGTGTTTTCAGGTTTCTGTTTTGTTAAAAAAAAAACACAACCAAACCCAGTTCCTTGGGGAACTTTCCTGCTCTGGCACTCTGAAATGAAGAATGGTCTCCAGAAGTCATTAGCACTCCTTTAGCACTCTCTTTTTTTTCCAGGAAACCACTGTCCTGGTAAATTTCTCTCCCTCGGTCCTCTGAGGAAAGGGTCATCCCAGTGCTCTAGAAGTCATCAAATTGTGTGCGTTCTTTTCCACCGAACATTCAGAGATAGACGCTGCATTTCTGTGTAATGGTCATTTTCAACTTTTTTGTCCTGATTCTGGACACACTTCTGTATTTCTGTTTCTGTAGAATAAGAAATAATGTTTTCAAAAACAATATAGTTCCCTGTCTAAGTATACTCAAATATTTGCCAAAAGTCATACGGAAAATGTTTTTCTCTAGTCAATGTAAGTGATCTGACCATGCAGCTGTAGTGATCGATGAATGAAGAAATCATTTTTCCTAATATTGTGAGTTTCTTTGGTTACAGAATACGTTTAAGTGTCTTAGAAAAATGTCTCCTTTTCCCTGCCATGCTTAGCGTGCATCCAATTCACCCATACAGAGTCAATTTTAGGCTAATATTTCACATCATCAAACCTAGTACGTTATTATTTTTCCCCTCTCCTGTTGCAATTCTTGTAGAATTGCTAGCAGAATGCCAAAAGTTCAAGTAGCTGGATTGCTTGTAATTACTTCTCTATGTTTAACTGAACATGCTGCATGTTTATTCTGTCCTTTAATAATGAAACAGGCATTTTTGCTGTAAAACAGGGTAGCCTGGACCCGCCGGCAGCTCTGCTGGTGGCAGCCACATGGTTTCTGTGGGGCTGTGTTTGTGTCCCCAGTCCCATGGGAATTGGGGTGTGAGGGCTTCCAGGCACTTCTTTGCTCTGACACCTTGCAGAACACTTCTTCAGGGCAGAAAGAAGGTTGTAGGTCTTTGTTTTGGTACTTAAACTGCATGAATATATGCATACACACATAAATATACACACATGTATTTTCAGAGTGCTGAAAACCTTTCATTTCTGTCTGCATTCTCCATGGCATCAGTGGTTATAAAGAGGACAAAAATAGTTTTCTTCAGTGTGTTTTGACCTGTTTGCCATCGTTTATTGAAAATGGAGAAGTTTAATTGCAAATATTGAATCTAATGGTGTGCAACTGCTCTAAGCATCAAATTATTATTGAAGCAGAAGTCATCTAAAGCATACTTGAAATTCGATTGAAGAACATAAATAATTCTAAAAAAAATCTGTCCTTTTGTGATGATATGCAGTGGATTGCACTAGTTTGATTTCATTTATATATAAATGCATAAATATATTATAAAACACAAAATACATGCAATTTTCATTGCAGTTGAGGTGGATCTCACTTAAGAGAGTGCAAGTATGGCTATAGATGGATAAATTATAATACCTTCTGTAGTGTATGATATGGAAAGTAGCCTACTGGCTCCGAGCCAGTAGACCTCCTTTTTAGTTAAAGCAAATATACGTTTCTATGGCAATAAAATCAAATTTAAAATGTAGGTGGTTCTGACTGTTGCTAGTCTAAAATGAAGGTGGCAGTTGCAGAATAGTTCATTCCATAGCCAAAGGAAAATAATATTTCTATTAAAGAAAAATTGATCTAAATTGCCCCATACTTGACTTTAAAAATTTTGGAATTGTAAGCTCTTCCTGGTATTTATTTCTTTCCCCATTAAATTCTCTTTCTTTCTTTTCACTATCTAGGAAAAATAGGACTCTGCATATAAATGTTATACAAATCTTTTGTTATTTTCAAATAGATTTAAACTTCAGTGGTGATTTGTATTACCTTTTCATCTTTCATGTGTGTTGGGACTTTAAATTTTTAATGTTTTGTTAAGTGGTGATTATTTTTAGTGGTACTTGGAGACAAGAGGCTTAAGAGCCTTGGAAAGGAAGATAAATTAAAGCAATATTTACCAAAGAACAGCAGATTGGCGGGGTGGGTAGGGGATCACAGGCTGCAAATAAATATAAGAAATGTTTATCCTACTCTAATTGCAGCGCGGGATAACAATGGAAGAGGTCTGAGACACCATTTCATCTCTAGATTGGATTGTTGTGAGCTTTACATGCCTAAAACCCCGCTGAAGCACATTCCCAGAGGAATGATCCATTGTGGAATATCCAAATACCACCTATTCATAAACAAGTGACCTCAAATTAATCATCCTGCCCCCATCCGTCATAGCTGGTGTCCTTCAAGCTGTTTGGTTGTTTGGTCTCCAGGTCTTCTGAAAATTGGTAGGACAGACTATAGGAGTCTGAGGACTCCTTATTTTTTTTATATATATTTTTTAATAAAGGAGTATGGGCAGCTTATTTCATGTGTAAGATGATGTTTGAAGTCCAAATTTGCAGTTATTTAAGCATAGCGCGTGCATCTGTAAAAACCAAATGGTATCTTGTTGGTCACTCACACTGATGTGTCGTGGGCCCTAACAGACCCAGACCTTGTCAAACACCAGAAACGTTCACGTGCACTCAGCAGGGTGGGAGCGTGTGGTAAAAACCGGATCCTTCAGTTGATCTTAACATCAGATTTTACGAAATCTTCTTTTGCCACAATAGGCAAGAGTTTCTCAAAGTTATAACCTGAGAATACTTAATGTGTAAATAGCAACTTAAATTTGCAGAGTTTCTGGTATTATCCATGAGGGGCACACTCATTTCCCTCCTTGCAGTAGGTCCTCACGTGGTTGTCCTTGGTAATTCATGTAACTGCGGTTAACTACTCAGTGTCAAAGACAGCGAATGAAATATAGCAAATAATGTAAATAGTTGAGATATAAGGAAAGGGATTTGGGTTGCTGGGCTGTCAGTGAATCTGCTAGTGTTGGTGCATTAATAGGGAAAAACTGCCCAGCTTTATATAAATCTGTGTATAAATGGAACAAATTATGGATAATGAATAATCTTAGGCGCCTGCAAGTAATATATGTACCCCCGTGCTGCATAATGATAGTGTTTTAAAATATTTCTTGACATAAAGTATTAGTTGATGTAAATCCCTGAAATAAACAAAAAGGGACATTTTAAAATATAGCTTAAATTTATTCTATGTTTGAATAAACAACCCAGCAGCATTACAAAGGAGTTACGGGGTGAGGGTTTTTTTGGTTGTTGTTTAGTTATTTTGAGGCAAATAATTTGTATTTTACCAATTTGGGAAGGTTGCTCAGTTTAGCATTTTGTTTTCAGCCAAGAAACGTTCCCCACCATCTGCAGCCAAATGGTCTTTGGTGCTTTGTATGCCCTGGCTCCACGTACAAACCATCAGCTGCTCCGTGTAGCCCCCCAAAACAGGGCTGGGGGCTGTCATGACATTCTCTGTACAGGTGCGGGCAGATACTTGAACAAGCGAGCTCTGGAAAACCTTCACGGGCCTTTCATGGATGCAGCTGCAGTTTCCTAGACTGTGCAATTTATGGTATGCCAGGAGATATGACATGACAAAAGAACTTTAAAATACGGGCTTCTGATATGCTTTGAGTTTACAGGTTTTTTTCTTCTTATCTGCTGAAACTGGTTTTCAAACTCCACTGAGGGTTATTCTGAAATGTAGTTTTAATAAGCTTGCACTCTTCTGCCCTGCTGATAAACTTTTGTTCCTTTCTTCCCTAACTCTAGTAGAGATAAATTAACCTGAAAAAAATTGTACATGCCTTTTTGTATTTTTGATAGGAACCTCATGAAGGGCTGTCTTCAATTTTAGCATAGCAGTTTCAAAGCAGTTTTCATTTATCATGACTTGGATAATTTAAAACAATCCTCTTTTCCCTCCGTGGCTCTTCTTAAATGCATTAATTTTGTTTGGTGATAAAATTTCCCCTCTATGTTCTTCAACCGCTTGCAAATTTGGATGTTGGTTTATGCTGGTGTCAGTATTAGACCTAATTTTTGTTTACATTTAGAAATAATGAAATTGAGACATTAGTGTTACATTAGACAAATTGTGAGAGATTTCTAATTGTAAAATATAACCATTGCAAGCTACTAATCAATTTTGTGTAAATCCTGCCCAGCATCATACTCAAAGTGTAGTATTTTGTTGCCGTGGTGATGAGCACAGTAGGGTTTTCTTCAGGATTCTTTCCAGCAGCTTACGATAATTGAAATGGCTACAGAGAGAAAAAGTATCAGCTCCAGCCTGAGATGCATCGAGAGTATAAGCCTTCGACGACATAAAACTATTTTTACTCTATGTTACCATTAGGAATGCAGTTGTAGAAATGCATCCCAAACTTTACCTGTGGGGTAAACTTGGATTTAACACTTAGACTAATTCAAGAACATTTAAAATGTACTTGTTCAACTGGAAAAAACAACAACAACAACAAAACCCACAACATTGCTAGAGACTTAAAGGATTTAATAATGCAAACTGCAAACCTTTGTCCATTATTGAGAATCTGCATGGTTGTCATTTTTTGTTTGTGCTTTTTTTTTTTGTTTGCTTGTTTTTTTGCTTGTTTATTTATTTTCTCTTCAGTGATTTGTTCTTCTGTGTTGATAAAGCAGACAACAAAAGATACATCTTATCAGGGCTGCATATAGTTTTTCTGTGTCTGTAATATTTCTTAGCAAAAATTTGCAAAAAATATCTACTACTGCAGTAACTATATTACTCCTGTGCTAATACATCACAAACTTCTTGTGTGCTTGGTAAAATAACTTAAGTAACTTGTAATTTCCCCCAAACAAGATTTTTTTTTTTTTTTAAACACAAACAAACCATCTATTGTTGAACTGTAAAAATTGCAATGTGTTCCTGCACTGCTGGGAAGCACAGCATGGAACTAAACTCCATAAAAGCTCCAGCTTTCATTTCTCATTCAAAGCTCACTTTCTCCTCTTTTCCACCATTTGAAGCATTTTGGGCAGGAGCCTATAAGGTGGACTGAAGATAAAGGCTTCAGTTCCTCTGATAACTTCCCCACTATTAAGATGCTAGTTGCTGGAGAGCTCAAGATCAATTCACTGTTTTACAGAAAGAATAGCTGAGGTGGTCTGACTTAATTTCTGGCAGAACTGAGAACAGACCCAAGGTACCAAGTGCTTTGCCTACAGCATCTTTCTGAGCCACAACACAGTTCCCATGCGGTATGTGCCACCTGTGAAATGCGCGTCTGCCATTTACTATTCAGTTTGTTACTTGGCATCTCCTAGTGATAATAAATCTGCTGCTAGAGGATTATTCTCGTCGCACTTCGTAAAGGTATGTATGGACCCGAGAGGCTGCAAACAGATGGTTGCACTATTTTTAATTACCAAAATACATGTGTTGGTAACACCAAAAGAACATTCAGCAGTAATATTAGAAGGACATGTAGAAGCAAAGAGAAGCATTTACACATTTGTGGAAGTGAAAGAAGTAAGTTGCCTGTAATTTTGCTTACGTGTTTATTCCTGTAATTCCATTAGTCTCGTCTTGATCCAGCAGACACAAACAGCAAAAAAACAGGAAGAGTAAAGGAAGATCATCAACTTACATGATATTTTACCCAAGTAGTCTTCCAGTTTCTGATCATTTGAGGTTTATCACCCATGAAATTGTCTGATCTCCCCACGCACACTTTTAGTATGTTAAGCATACTTAAACTTTAACTACAGACCGGCCACAGAGTGATTAATCATGGTTTTAATTCTGTTACTTTCTGTTTTACGCTGAGTTTTCTTTCAGCTTTTCAGGAGATGTTCTTGTGCATTTAGATGTGTGGTTTTCAGGTTTACTGTCTGAAGTAGGAAATGCCCTACTACAGAAGGTGTGCAACTCTTGTTCTCAATAACCGTGTTTTCAAAACCCATAATGGAATGAAGTGCAGCTATTCCCATTCTGAAGAGAGAAAATGGGATGGATTTTCACCAGAGGAAGTTTTGAAGGATCCTGTGAGGCTTGTAGGGGGATTCATGTCCCACAGCTACCCATGGCAACACTATACCATCCTCAAAATGTTATGCTAAATTACATGAGTACCTATCTGCACCCTGGGGTGAGGGGACAGCAGATGTCAGCCATGGGTGGAACTTTTCAGAAGCTTTAGGCATGAGTATTGACAAAGCTGACTTGGTACTGACACTGCTGTCAAACGTACCAAAATGTGTGGTGCTAAAACAAGCAAGTATTCAGGCTTTTATTCCATAGCTTATCGCATCTTGGTCCTTGAATACATTTCCACTTCCTAAAGGATGATATTCTTTTGTATATCCTTCCTGGAAGGTTGGTTGGAATATTTTGTATGTGTGTAAAATGACGACAAAGTATTGCTGACTTGTACCATTGGATCCCAGTGGATCCTGGATGTGTGTGGGGAGGATTTCTGTGTGGTCTATAGGTATCAAGTAGACAAACACGAAACATTCAGCAAATATGGTGCTGTGAAACAGGGTTTTAGAGATATCTGCTTGAAGCCTGGTGCCTGGCTTGTGCTTTCACCAAGCTTGGAGTAGCATGTTGCTTTTCTTTTGAGCTGTTCAGAAACCTTACGCCGTCAGTGGAGCCTGTTCCTGTGCTCTCATTACACAAGCTGAGCTGCCATGTGCAGACACACAGTATCCCTCTCACAGTCTCTTTAAAAATTAATACAAAGCAACACGAACAAGAAATTTGAAAATGATTACAAAAAAATTGTACCTCCTAGCAAACTAGGGTAGTGCATCCCCAAAGACAGATGTGGACAGGCAATCTATGCACATTACATCTTGACTGGTTCGAAGGTGAAACATCCATTTGTATGAAAAGCTGTCTAGTCAAAACTGTAGTCAAAAATTAAAGCCCTGATGCTTTTTTGAAGTACAGGCCCCCTGAAAAATGAGCTTTGGGCAGTGCTTATTGTCCTAGAGCTTTTAGTTGGTTCATATTTTCTTCATTTTCTTAACCTGCTTTTATTGCTTCTTGAGATCTACCATTGTCTGTTGATTTCCCTAATTCTTGTGGTACCTTCTGGGGATAGATGCTTCTTTCTTCTTCTATTATAATGCTGTTTCAGTAGCAATGGCTAATGAATTGGTATCCACAAGGAATACTTAAGAAAAATTGAACAGAGACTTGATGATTGCAACTACAGGTTTTGCAATACTTGAGGGAAATCAGGATTGAAATTTTGACCATGTTTACTGTTGGTCTATGTCTGTCTTGTCAGCCTGCCTTAAATGAATTTTCTCTTATTTTATAGCCTGTTTACTAAAGTTGTCACATCTAGAAAGATACAATGTCTTGCGAGCTAGTCCTTGGAAGAAAATATCCTAAACTTTTCCTATATGTCAGCAAGAAGTTGGGATCATCTCTGGTGATGGATATTTCATACTTTCAGTGATGGTGTTATTCCATCAGGTGGCATTTGCAATAAAACAATTTCCATTAGTGCAGTGCGTCACTTGTGAGCCCGTGGCTCTGTGGTGCATCTCAGCAATGTCCTACCCAGAGCTCATGTACTTTCCAAAGGATCCATTTGGAAGCTTTGTATGTGCTATTTTCATTAAAGTGTCGTGACACTGGAATGAAAAACAAACTTGGGGCTGGTAAAGCCACAGCTGAAGCTTCCCCAGTAATTCTGAGAATCTAAAATATCAGTGAGAACAACTGACTGTGAGAAAGAGCTGTGAGAAAGAAGAAGAAAATTGCTTTCTTACTTGTTAGGACGGTCGTGTTGTAACGATGCTGGTTGTTCTCCCCCCAGATATACATTATTCATAAATTCTGTCCAAACCCCTTGGCCTAACCGTGTCCAGAAAGGTTTGTTACTTCTGGGGGCAAACAAGACCAACAGAGGCACGTCTTCAGTGTACCTGGAAGGGTTGGCTGAAACGTTCATTTTGAGTGCCTGTCTGCATACATTTACCCTTTTCTTCAAGTCTTGAAACTGAATATGTCCATTGAATGTAAGAAAGATTCTTTTAAAGTATATTCTATGGATATATTTTCCTCTGTTTTGTATATAAAACATGAAGTGCATTTTAAGGAGCAACTGAATTATTTGTATAGTTCATTCTGAGAAGTCTTGCATTATTCACTTTACTTTTTCCTTTGATTTCAAACCACTGGCATCACTGCAGTGTTCTCAGAGAAAACACGAACAAGCAAAAATTCATAAACATTTGTTCCGCTCTTATTAACTGAAAAGCCGTTGTCATGCCGTGATTAATTTTGGTTTTCTGCTCTTTGGTATCTACATGTGTTTGAGGCATGTTTTCCAATTGATATCAGACGTGAACAGTCAAAAGTGTCACTGTTTCAGCAACAGATTAATGTCAGGTTACCTTTTTAAGTATTTATTTCCATGCATGTAAAGTAAGGGGGAATGTTGGAGACCCAGATGTTACATCTGCATCACGCTGCTCAGGAGCTGAATTACTGAGGTTGTTTTCGGTGTTTTTGACCTAGCACTGCCAAGTCCACCATTAAACCATACCACTAAGCTTTACATCAGCATGTTTTTGAAGGCCTTATTTACTATTTGAATGTTATACAGCTTGTTTGTGGAAAAATTACAACTGGTACAGTCTTTGGAGTTGGCCCTTGCGATGAAATGTCATAAGGGCCTATGGGAGCCATAGGCCAAGGACCAACTAATGGGAGTTGGTATCATCAGCAAGTTTGGACATTATAAAGCAAATACCCAGATTTTGGGAGGAACAAAGTGTAAGTAGGGTGTGGTGTTAGGCAGGCTATTAAGAGACCTGACTTTCAGTAAGAAATCAGCTAACAAACACCCAGTGCAGGGATCAGTCCCGTAGAGCTTTGTGGGAAGTTCAGCCTCACCTTGCACAGAGGAGAGGGCTCTCTGGTGTTCGTTTGGTATGCTGCTGATCTGAAATGGTTACATAAAGCTTGATGTCTCTTTCTTAGGTGGAGCTCAGTGTTTTTGCTGTTGGTATGTCAAACACAGTTGCTTCTGGGAGCTTCTCCTTGCCCAAGGCCTGGGAAGCCGCGTATCACGTCGGTGACATTTCTGATCATTGCTTCTGTCCGCTGAGAGTAGAGAAGCCTCCCACTTCAAATCAGTGTCATGGCAATGCCATCTATCAAGACGTGAATGGCAGAGCAAAATACTGCTCTTCTCAATCACGGGATTGAATTGCTGTCCTTTGCTGGGGAAGGTCACTTGTTTCAAATCTGAATTCCTGTACTGTAGCAGAACGGGGTGACGCTGCTTTAATTTTCTCTATGCTTAGCCTCACAGGTTGGTTTGCCAAGTGAATTAGCTGGAAGAATCAATGCAAAAAACGTTCAGCCTCCCTTTCCCTATAAATAGCATCACTTATCACATCTTTTGAGGCTTGCACTTCCCCTGTAAAATCATGTTTCTCCGAATCTGTGGTGGAGGGTCTGAGTGCCCGTCAGCAGGCTGCAGCAGGGGGTGGCTGGGTGTTCCTGAGGTAAACCCTTCTCCATCAAGCAGCAGAGGACAGGTCCCTCATCCTTGCTTCTTCTCCCTTAGTTCACTGAGAAAGGTGAGTTACAGCCTAGCTTCAGGGTTTCTCACAGGAAACTGTGGGCTATTCTTTAGCAATAAGTAATATTAGACCACTAAGTAATATCAGACCACTTCCATATCTTGCTTTATAGATGATGTAGTGTGTCGTGTTTCTACGAAACGCTCTGTTTGGCCCCCCGGGTGTGACTGTCACCTGGATAGCCTCGTCAGCCCTCTGCTGCCCATCTGAGCAGAACTGGCTGCTGGTGGACAGTCCCGTGCCTGGCCGAGGGAGAAGCAGGAGCAGCCTTCCTCCTCACAGGTCTTCAGCACACCCGAAAACACCTACTGTGAGTGCCCTGGTGGGTTCATGCAGGGGAGAGACCTGTTGTGCTCTGTGGCACATCTAAGAGTTTTCTCCTAAGCATTCTCATCTATAGACAGCAGCAAATTGTTTTCTTTAAAACTACCTCTTTGAGAAGATCTGTTTTTGTTGTTCTTTCTTTTGATAAATTATATCCAGAGTCACAGCCCCAAGTTTCTGCTTTCCTTCTCCACTCATACCTCATACCCAGCTTCTTTAAAAATCTTGTGTTTTTTCTTTTTCTTAATGCTGCAAAGGTTGGTTTGAGATCAGGGGAAGAACCACACCGCCTGCCGATGTCAGACAGTTGCTCTCTGTCAGGCTCCTGCCTTGCAGAAGGTGTGTGCGGGTCAGGCCAAAGCTGTGGTGGTGTTTAAAAGCAGAAAGTACAGAGTGATTCGTGTTTGGTGTGAGGGCTTGGATCTGAAAGCTTTAGATTTAAAATGCACTTAAATTGTGGCCTTCCCTGAGGTTTGGGCTATGGAGACACATCTCAGTAACATCGCATTAATCTCTTTGGTATCTAAATTCACGTTGGCTTAGGGATGATAATATGCACCTAATTTTGTTCCTAATGCACAAGATTGGGTTGACATTTGACCTGAAAGCTTACTTTTAATTTCCAACAACTTTTAGCAGCAATATGGTATACACTCCTTTAAATTGATTTTTAAAAGCGAAAACCTGCTTATTCAACTTTTCCATACCTCTTCTGACAGATTTATTTTAAAATCTAAAGTCTCTTCCTTTTGGTTGTCCTGAAAATCCAGGATGCAGGCAAAGGGCTTAGGACATAATCAGCTATCAGAGCTTGCCTTTACTGTGCCCCCTAAAGCCCCACCACACATTTTTTATTGTTACTTCCTAAACTTGTCTAGTAAAAAGACATAGAGCCCTGCGGGAGGGCATAGGACCTTAAAATTATGTTGCAAAAACAAAACAAAACAAAAACCAATTATTCTGGAGGGAAAAAAAAATCTGCTTCTTGCCAAAAAATGCCAGCAATAATGGTCAAGGACCTGCGTTGACTCTCAGCTTTTAGTAATAGAGGGGAAGAAAAAAAAGTAAAAAAGCTCAAGCCCATAGGCAGCTGCTGCAAAATTTATTTCATTGAGCTAGCATTACAAAATACTGAATTAATTTTGTCGTAGACTTCTAAAATAATTTTGAATAAAACCTAATAGTTTACAGGAGCAGCTCATTGCTTTTTTCCTGGTTTGGTTTTATGCAAAACCATTCCAGTTGCTGTCAGCTGCTAAAAGATGCATTGACTACATCTGCATTTATGTTTCGTCTCTGAACGGCGGTGTAGCTCTGCAGTGAGTCTCTTCTCGTCTCCCATCGTCACCCCATGTACTGCCTGTTTGGATGGTGAGGCAGTATTAGGGCCCATGGAAAAAATGCTTTTGGGGGACCAAAACAAGAGGTCCACTCCAGGGATACCCTCAGTGTTCTCTGACCCTCTTGGAGATGTGAATGCTCAAATCAATGACAGGGTCTCTGGCAGCTTCTAACGGCCCGAGTGGCAATACTCTGCCTCGGGGACCAGACTATACCCATTCTAGCAGAAAACCTACAAATCATGGGCTGTGTACATTGATGGGCCTTGGCTTCAGACTGCTTCAACCTGATGATCCCCACCTGCTGCTTGCATGACTTGCTGAGATGCACATGGCCATGCCTGCTTCTTAAACCGTGTGTTGCCCAGTGGAATTAATTTTCTTTGTAAATGAGTGAACTGTTTCATTAAAGCATGTTGTATAACAGTGTACAGGGAAGTCATTAACTTTTTAAAGCAATTGGGGTTGGTTGGGTTATATGTATCCGCCCCTTTTGCCAATCAAAGTTAGCACTTCTCCAAAGAGGGAAGGACCTCACAGTATTGTCTCTCCTTAAGGAAATTCCTCTTCTTGGTGGAGGAATTGATCTCAAAGCTGCCCTGCTGTGCCCAAACTTTCCATCCCAAGTCTTGCTGCTTACTCTTGATGTTGGCTGTGGATTTACAATCGAGTAATGTTTGGTAACACAAGTGATTCGTTTGTGTTTTATTGTGTCAGATGCAGAAATAGAGACACACAGATAGCATGTCTCGGTGTTACTCTGCATTTTTTACTATATTTGATCTTAAACATCCACCATTTCCTTCAGGTGAATGTTAAGTGCTTGAATGAGAATTCCTTCATGCATTCATAGCTTGGTAATTAGGCAAAATACTTATGGAAATTGGTTTATGACTACAGGCATATTGGCTTTTTCTTTCTCTGTTGGCGTTTCTACGTAAAATTACCAATGGCTAGTGTGGAGTACCTTAGTGGTCTCCAAAATAGAAAACATCCTCTGCTTGTCTGGTTGTCCAAAGTAAACGTGAAGTTGTGAGCTCATCAAAGATGGTGTTATTTCTGTGTTGTAAGCTTGATTTTTCCATTCAGTTCATACTTATTTAATTTTATATTTGCCTTTTTTCCCCATGTGTTGTAGTCAGGTTGTTCTTACTTCCACTGTCCACTTTCTCTGCTTGTCTGCTGGTGTCTTCATCTCAGCTGTGTCAGTAGAGAATGTCTATAGATATATCTACAGGGGAGAACATAGATAGCTGTATATAGGTAGAGAATGGAATTAGTTTCTCGGCTAGCTGCACAGCTTGTGTGATCAGAATCAGAGATGTTTCTCAGTGACTAAGTGGCAGCTCAGAGAAAGCCAGCAAATATGAGGTCAGTGAATGGAGATATTTGGAAATCCACCATGAAACGTAGGTGGTCCAAACGCTGCAGCTTTCTTCCAGCTTTGCTCTCCCTCTGGTTTTGTTTACAAGTTTTCCCCCGGACTTCCTGCCCAAGAATTTTTCCTTTCAGCCTGCTTAATAGGTTGGTGACAGTTGGCAGAAGGCACAGTTGGGCAATGATGCTCTTTCTGTGAAACATGAAAATATTTTCCTGGTATCCATATAAAGATGCAGATGCTTCTTATATCTAACACTGGAAATGAACTTTCGTTATTTCCTGACGCAATCTGAAGCCAACCATGCTGCTGTAAATCCTAATGTTTTGAAGCAGATTTGCTGACACCTTCATGTTTGTCAGCCCCTGAAGCTGATAAATTCTAACTGCAGTAATAGGAGTAGGTTTTTTGATATTTTTTTTTTTTTTGGTTTACAGGAATTAATACTGCTCTTTTTAGAGCTTGTCTTTAAAGCATCTGTTTCTTCTAACAAGGTGTGTTGCCTCTAGGAAGAAGTTAAGCATCCCGGAGTTATTCTTTATTCTTTAAGTTACTCTTTATTATAGAGGACATGCATGGCTGCGTGAACTCCTGCCCCTTCTCTGAACCACAACCTGATCACAGTCTGTGAAGTTTGCCCTGGAGCTATGAAGATTAGCAAGGTTACCTGAAATTCCAGCCACACTAGCGATACTTTTTTCCTGAAAAAAAAAAGAAAGGAAAGTAAGGAAAACCTGGGGAAACTGAGATGTTATTCAGTATCTGCTAGTTGCTGAGCCCATGCTTTCACTGGGATGTTGTGAATCACTGTGGGAAGTTTGTCCGGCTTCATGCTTAGCTTTAGCTAGTGCATGTATGCATCTGAAGCCCTGGATAAGAATTTGTACTGGTCCTATAATCGACTTCTCCCTTAGCCCAGTTGAGGCTCTTATTGCCTTTAAGAATGGAGTTTAAGTCATTTTGAAATAGCGTTGCAGCTGAGAATGCTTGCTGCGTTTATGCAAGTCATAATCTTAACGTTGAAACCCTAAAAATGTCAGTGAGCTTGTAATGTGGATATTTTTTCACTAGGCATTCCTTCCGAACTCCAGCAGACTTGGTCTGGAACTTGAACAGACCAAAAATATTTGAATAGCACATTTTAATAGCATCTTCTTTGTGCAAGAATTAGCCTGAAGTGTGTTTTCCCGTATTTTTTATATATAAAATATATGTATTGATTTTGCTGTATGTGTCCTGACATTGCCATTGCTGCTAGCTCTGTTTCCATCCTTGCTCTTTTGTCTCCCTGCAAAAAAAAGAGCATTAACAAATGAAATTAGGAGGGAGCCGAATGTGACATGTTCCCATGTAGCATCTTTGAGGACAGCTGGGATGCTCAGGAAGCAGGTTGCTGGCACAGATGTATAGACACAGGGACATGGCTTTGGGGAATTAGAGCTTAGAAAAAAACAAAAACCAAAGGAAGCTGAAGAGATTTTTTGTTTGTTTGTTTGTTTTTAGTAGATCGTTATGCTTTTTGTAGTATAATAGCAATTTTCTTTTGTTGGTCAGAGGGTGGATATAGACCAGCTCAAAGCAAAGTATTGTTTTCCTTCAAATCCATTTTTTACTTATTTTTAATTTAGTATTCACTGGTAACCAGAGCACGTTCCTTTGTGTTGTCTAGTGGTGCAGGGCGGTTCAAGCTGTGCAGGGGAGTTTTGCTCTCGTTTGGAGCTGAAAACCAGAGCACTGGTGCACGGGGACAGGGTGAGCCCTGATTCTTCTTGACCTTCAGCCGTGAAACAGGGAGTCAGATAAACAGACTTCAGTTCTGTGAGAGTGCTCCCACCCCCGTGCTGAAAACAAACCCATAATTTTTACGTAGTGCTTTAAATAGAAGTTGGACGTTTCTATTCCTTAAAATAGTGTGGAAGTGAATCAAAGCAGCCTCTGTTCTAGATGTTCTTCCAGTATGGACACATCTGTGCCTATCCCACTAACCAGGGCTTGATGTGGCCTCCGAGGACTGCAGCAGGACGACCCTTCCCCAGGCAGGACTCTGCACGAAGCTGAGCAGTACCCGATGGTGGGAAGAGGCAGGCGACCTCTGTGCCTGCTCCCTTGGTCAGCACGGCCCCAAGAATGCAGCTCTAGGATGATCTCTGGTGCTTTGGAGATGCTGCCCTTGCACCAGAGAAATGGGGGCAAAATCAACTCTTTCCAAACAAAATCATCTCTTCCCCGTAACTCCTCTGGATTTGTGGTAGTGTCTCTACCAGCTCTCCTGCTACCACACCCGTGTCCTTCTGAAATATCTCTGCATGTCCTGGGAGTCAAAAATATGCTGGTGAAACTCTGTACTGTAACCACTAACTAAAACCTCACATCGATCTTTTGATGTGCGGTGGCTTTCTCAGCCCTTTGTTCTTCTTTGGAAAAATGATATTAGACATCACTCTGTGATAAGCTGGGTTGCTTTTACTGTGATAATGTTTTGTGGGCAAAATCACACAATCACAGAATATCCTGACTTGGAAGGGAGCCACAGGGATAACCGACTCCAACTCCTGGCTCCACACAGGACCACCCCAAAACCAGACCATGTGTCTGAGAGCGCTGTCCAAACACTCCTTGAACTGTGGCATGCTTGGGGCTGTTCCCACTTCCCTGGGGAGCCCTTCCCAGTGCCCAAGCAACAACTGGAAGCTGTAGTCCTACAGCAGGTAGGTGAGGTGTGTGCACGCTGCCTTTTGGAGGGGAGCATTCTCAGTACAAACTCTGCCCTCCCCTCTCCTTGCCTGGGTGGGCTTGGAGATCACTCAGTCTTCCTGCATCTCCTACTGAGTGTGGGGTAGTGTGACTCCTTGGTAGTTACATCAAAACACATGTATGTTTTTTGAAACATCCCAGTTTTCCTGTGAGCCTCACGTTTGTTCTCACTGGCTTGCAAGTCACGGCGTGCAATGCTTGCTCTCAGTAAATCCTGGTGCTCCTTTTCCTTTTTCTTCTGAGACAATAATCCTCTTGTGACAAATTTAGAATTGGTATTTTAATATTTTTTATTGGTACCTATAGTGGAAAAAAAGAAATGTCTTTCAGTGGAAACTGAAGTGGCTCAGATCACTGCAAATGTCTGAGAAATGTCCCTTTGCTTAAATGTGCCCCTTTGGAATGGCAGCTCTGTTGAGGCTTGGACCCGCTCTTAAAGGTTTTGTTTTACTGGTGTGATTGGAGCCGTGTTCCCTAGGGCCAGCTGTAAGCTGCTGCATCAGAAACACAGGTTAAAAAGGTGACATCTGTCAAAACTTAAAGTTTCACCTTAAAATTCTAAAACAGAGCTCAGCACAGGAGCAGGACAGCAAACAGATGAAAACATTTTCTGCACAATATCTATCATTTGGATATTATTCTTTATTTCAACTTGCTGAGGGTATGAAAGCAGGATGAAAACCTACCTACTGAAATTCACGAGGAAATCTCAGCATTCCTGTATCCTTTTGAAAAATAGGCCCCAGGTTTTGAAATAGTTTAATAAAATCTTTATGATCTTGCTTTTTATCTGCTAGATCTGCAAAGCTGCATAGGAGCAATGAGAAGGAGCAATGAGCATGCTCACATGATTTTATCTTGTAAGACAAGCAAGCATTAATATACACAGTTATATACACAGTTAATTACGTATGATTTAGATTGATACATATATTGATTTTTTTGAAGGAAAAAACATGCTTTACTGGGGAAGAGTTATCAAGTATCATCTTACACTCCACTGGATTTTCAAGATTTTTTTTAAGAACTGCCCTTTAAAGTATTTTATATGTATAAGGAAACTTCCTATAAACATGGCATTTAGGCAATGCCATTCTGTCTCCTTTATGCTGAAAATGATCAGAGGGGTTTCCACTCAGTATAAGCTAAGCAGCTCTCAGGTTTCATGTTGTTCATAGTATGTGAGGGACCTTGAAGTGTCTGTTACATAATATTAATTCTATTTTCCCTAAAAACAGAATCATGACATGAGAAGATACCTTTTGCCTGCTGTTCTGTGCAGCATTATCATATATTTTCTTTAATTCTGTTTTATCTATGAGCCTTTGTTCGGTGATTCAGTCCCAGCTGATGATACAGGACATCTGCACGTAAGGTTTCAAAATTACTTTTAAGAAACATTTTAATGAAAGCAAGACCCACAGTATGTTCTCCTATTAACCAACAGGCAAAAAATATTTCAGCTGTCCAAACAATTGCATATAGATCCAGCTACTTGCTGCCAGTCTCACTGACCTTAGCAAAAACTGCTCTTGGAGGCATTCTCTGAAGTTTTTTGCAGAGGAAAGATCTTGTTAATGCTGGAAACCAGAATTAACAACAGTTAATTTCCAATTAATCTGGAAACTGTGTGGTGGATGTACATTAAAAACAATCCGTGAATCTTTCTGGATGAAATTTGTTGCTACCACTGACAGCATTATGAAATAAATGAGAAAAGGTTCCTAATCTGGCTCTCCATAGAGTCTTTTTTGTGCAAAATAAACTGCCTCCATGCTGGTTTTGTATTGATGCTAATGATTATATCTGATGCGAGATTGTCAAGAGTCATACTTTGTTGTGAAGTACTTTATTATGTCTGAAACTCCAGAGTGGCTCAAATTTAATTCGCATAGGCTGTATGTGAATCCTCCAGAAATTGGAAGATTTGAAAACTGTCATGAACGTCAGCTTTTCGTAATCTTTGGTTCTCATGATAAAAATACTTCTTAAGATCATAGCCCAAGAGATTGCTATCTGTTCTCTGTGTTTTTAATTGCAAATTATTACTAGTTCAGCCAGTGACAATACTTAAGCAGGTAGTTGGTTTGGATTTGCTGCTCCTGTGAGATCTAATCTGCAGTAGCAAAAACTTGGCTCTCTTCTCTTCTCTTCTCTTCTCTTCTCTTCTCTTCTCTTCTCTTCTCTTCTCTTCTCTTCTCTTCTCTTCTCTTCTCTTCTCTTCTCTTCTCTTCTCTTCTCTTCTCTTCTCTTCTCTTCTCTTCTCTTCTCTTCTCTTCTCTTCTCTTCTCTTCTCTTCTCTTCTCTTCTCTTCACTAACGTTATCTGAACTTTAAAAAGAGAAAAAAAATACAGTAGTTTTTCAGATAAATCGCACAGATAAATCCCTTTTTCCCCTTTTAAGGAGAAGGTCTAAACTAAATACACTATTAAGACAGTAAGCAAAAGAACAAGCGTGCAACAGATCGTATCCAAAAGTTCCCATTGAGACTTTCATTGAGCTCCAGAATTCTTTTTCCAGTTCTACTAAATTTCCTTTTTTTTTTTTTCCTTCCCTCCAGGAAGTGTCTCCCTGTGTTTAATTTGTTTGGAGTGCAAGGAATGGAAATCTATTTCCACTGTTAAAAACACTGATCTAGGGCGGGAAGGCGAATATTTCATTTGGAAACAAAGGACAGAGGATAAGGGGGGGGGGGGGGAAAGGCAAAACCCTAACATCTTGAACATCTTGGCAGAAAAATTTGCCAAAAATGTAAGGCTTGAATTGTGCCATGTTGGAAACAAAATACAATATCAGTATGAGTGTTAATACAGTAACAGCTGGAAAGATCAACTTGATAGTAGATTACTGATTAGGTTAGAGGGAACTCTGAGTCATCAGCTTTTCTTGTGCTTTTTTAATTAAAAAGTAAATAAATCACTCTCGAAACTGTCCTCACTGCAATTTTCTTCTAAGTGTTTTTCCTTGACTTGAACTGAAAGAAAAAAAGCTTTCCATTTCCAGATTGATAAACGCTCTGTGCTACCATTCATTAGGTGATGAGAGTGTGGAGTGGGAAGATCTTCAGGCTGTTAAAATGCTTGGCTCCTTTCGATTATGCCTGCGTAAGTCTAGGTACATCATCTTATCTTTCCTCATCTGCTTTCTCCAGCTGTGAGGATCGTGTTCCCATTTCCTATGTAAAGCACTTCTGGAGCAGACTATGAAAAGAAAACCACACTGCAGGCTGTGGGTATGTCCAAGTCATCCTTAATGCCTTTATTTCCAAGGTACTTATCAAGACAGAAGCAAACCATAATGTGACACTTGCTTTTCTTTGTCCCTACCCCAGTCTTCCTACCAAATAAACAGGAAAAAAAAACATCTCACTGCCCTCCTCCACAGGTTTTGACAGTACCAGGCTCTGGTCCAGCCCCATGGTCATCACCTCTCTTTGGTCATCGTGAGCACTTCTCTCAGCTCCCATTGGCATCATGTAAATGGTGCTGTTACCTGCTTTGCCATGCTTTCTCCAGTTTGAACAGATTTCATTACAGTGGGATCTGTTTTTTATAAAGAACATGTAATACAGAGCCAAAATGAACTTTTTTTTTTTTTGCTTCCCAACTTTTGACTGCCTCTCATCCTATTCAAAGGCATTCTTAACTGCTGCTTTCTTTGTGCCAGTACTCAGTCATATAGATTTTCCATCACTAGAGCTTTATGTCAAAGAATGTGTTATCAAGGGAAAGATGTTTTTTTTTATTCCTTTTACAAATAGAAGAAAATTGCTTTGTTTTCATGATTCCCAGAAGACTAACAACTTTTTGTCAAAACAAAAAGAAAAAAAAAATCTTTGTTCTGAGTGTTTCTGTATGGATTAAAAAGATAATTTAGAGGGACCATTTATTTGAAATCTATGTTTCCTGAGCAAGGAAAAAACCTCTTTCAATTCAAATAGGCATGGAAAAACTCCTTGCATTCCTTAACTTTAGAACCAAAAAGATTGTGTCTAATATACTTTTATTTTCTATTAGAGCAGGCTCTGTTGTTATACCATTGGATGTTTTCGCTGTGGAAAACCTAAAAATCCTAAGAATCAGAATTTCAGAATCCTAAGAATCAAGAATTTCTCATTCTTGGCTGATGGGTGACTGACATAAAAAAGACTCAAACAAGCAACCTTTTGAGCTTTCTCAAAGGAACAGAGAACTGTATGGACTAGGAAGCTTCCTCTAGTGCTGCAAGTTATTCTTCTGATGCTAGTAGAAATGTAAAATAGTGGGGAAGAGCTTAGTTTGTAAGTACAATTGTTTTTTATCTGTTCAGGATAAATAATGCAGTTTTGATCTCAAAACTATGTAAGCTATTTCCTAATTTGGTCGATTTTACAAAAGGGAAAAATGAATGAAGTTGATACTTTTAGAAATAATAATAGGCTAGTGAAGGGGAAGAGTGTTTGCTTTAGTATATCACACCTGTGATAGCTCTGGGTCTTAAGCAGAGGAATGTTTTCCAGCTGATGCAGAGATAGCAGGGCTAGAAGCTGCCTTTCTGTAAGGAAAGGCCAAACAAGAGGAGTGGTTCCTGCATCAGTGATCTGCTATCCACATCACCAGCCTTCCGTTTCTGTCTGTAGACCAGTTCTTTGAAGGCGTGTCTGGATGGAAGAGAAGGTATCGACTAATTTTAGGATGAGAATGGGTTTGCAAAACCAATTTGTAGGGTGAGCTTAACTGATGCTAAACCTGGTGCTTGGTAAGCCTGCTTTTTCAGAAACACTCCTTTACAGCAAGAACACAAAATGCTGGCAGGAGCCCTAGGTAGCTTTAAGCTGTTGCTACAAGCTGTCACCTCGATTGGTTGGCAAAAGGGTATTCAAACCTGTAAATGGCTTTGGCACAGTTCAGTCTCTCGTCATAGTTTCCTGCATGAGGAATTTTGCCAAGTACTGCACTAATAAGTTGAGGGGCTGGGGCATCACAAGGTTTCCAGGCACCAGATGCCTGCTCGCATTTGCTGAGGGATTTTCAGGTTGGCTTTATGTCTATCTACTCTATTTTTTTTTTCCCCTGGAATTATACGTAGCATATTTTCAGGAGGAGATGCTAAGAAATCATTAGTATCCATTCTTCTACTTTTATCTTTCATTATTTAAAATCCTTTTAGAACTAGGACTTGTTGGTTTTGTTGGTTTTGACAAGTCTCTAGATGATGTAGTTGGCAGTGGATCACACCCAAACTCCTATGGTTTCCATGCTATCCCTTTTCCCTACAGATGAAAACCAGAAAGCCTTCCCCAGTGATTCAGAACGTCTGAACCAAGTTTACTTACAGGTAATACCTAACAACAAGAAGACCAGCTAAAATATAAGAAGCTGGTGTTAAAAGTTTCAGGTAACTAACACAGTGTAACATTTGGAAAGCATGGCTCACCTTCTGAGTGCATAATAATTTGTTGAGAACAGCTTCTCCCCATCTTGGTTTATCTCAGCATAAGCAAAGAGGTCATCCTTGGGTTGTTGGTTTGTTTTGTTGTTTTGAATGCAAAACCAAACTCCCCAATCTTACTGTTGTTTCTTTTTTCCCCCTTTTTCTTACAAGGATGAATGTCTGGTTAGCTAGAAAGCTTAGACAAGCTCAGAAAAAGCCAGTTTGAACACAGCAGTCGTTCATGCAGTTTCACCTCTACAACAGCAGTATCCCAATTTTCCCATTACTCTCTATCAGTTGCTGCCATTTTGCACTTTCACTAGAGAAAAAAAAAAAAAAAAAAGCTTCAGCTGGCTTTTACTAGAGCGTATTTTGCAGATAAAGTAATTATCTGAAGGCACAGTACAAAAAAGCAAATCTAGTCTCATTAAATTAATGATGACTTTAGTAGGTCTCATCCTTTTGACTTCATTTTTATTCGTAGTGTAGAAGGAGAAAAACAAACACCTCAGTGGTTTCTCAAGTTCAAGCGCAGGAATGTGCCTAAATCTCCTAGCTAAGGAGAAGACAATAGCTTGAAGGCAGAAGTATCATGAACAAAAAATACTGACTTTTGGAGATAAAGATCTATTTTTTCCACTGTAAAAATTGCCAAATGTTTTTTGTTGTTGTTTTTATTCCATTTTTTAATTTCTCTATTTTGTTGCTTTGTGCTATTTTAGTCTATTGTAATAAGAGGAAATATAGCAGTTATCAGAAACTATTGAACTACATTTTTTTGAACTACAGTTTTAGTTTTCAAAAGATGTATTTTCAGTAGAAAAATGTGTTTCATTCTGAAAACTTTTGCATCCTTCAGTTTAGAAGCATCCTCTGTTTGGAACAACCATGATTGCTTAGTTTCAAGATGGCTGTAGTAAATGAGCACAGCACAAGATGGATGGTGGGATTGAAGACAGGAAAATGCAAAAATAGTTTAGATAGTTTTAAGGCCAGGTATTTTTAAGAAAAATTTTAAAACCTTTCTATTTCAAAAAACAGACACTTTATAGTCCAAGTCCTTTGATTTTTTTAGCTAAGTTTGAAAAGCGCCTTTAATATAGAGATAATGATTTCTTTTATGTCTTTCAGTCTGTTTATTGGTTTGTAGACCTGAATTTTATGAAAGAAAACCCTTTAATTTTGTGTATGCCTATTCATATGTGCAGTTGCTGTGATACAGATTTGCACTGAAACTTTTTAATCTCTGACATAAACCAATATGCTGATTTTAACATCGTGGTTCTGATGCAGTTAGTCAGAAATCTGATTAA
This sequence comes from Aythya marila, assembly GCF_965140915.1. Classification (NCBI taxonomy): domain Eukaryota; kingdom Metazoa; phylum Chordata; class Aves; order Anseriformes; family Anatidae; genus Aythya; species Aythya marila. The sequence goes on along the minus strand of NC_139042.1, from coordinate 191,996,718 downwards.
AAAAAAAAAAAGCCACAAATACTTAGTGAATTTAGGTGACTGGATGCTGGAAAGGTCTAGGCAGACTTCAATAAATGGTCTCACACTTTTCTGCAGTGACCCACTTCAGCCATACAAACCCAGTTTTGCAATTAAGTTTTGCGGAGAGTTCATGACTCCCTCTGAGTTGCAAGCCATTGTCTGGGAACAGCTGCTTTAATTTCGAGCTATTCATTTCAATGCCTTCTTTCTAATTGTTTTGTACAATGCCTTATTGTGAAGAGAGTTTCATGTAACTTTCATTGAATAGCTGATGGATCGGGAATTGTTAAAAACCTTGCATCAGTTCCTTGTGAAACTTCTGCCTCCTTTCCTACCAACCCCTGCTGTAGAGTTCCAGCTCATTCAACAAGCCTCATTGTTGGGTCAAGATTTAGGTGAGCTGTGTAAGGTCTTCTAAAGATAAAGACAGTTTTTAAGCTTGATTAAGGAATTTATAAGAAGTTTATGAAGAACAGATGATGTGTCATAGGCATTCACCAGCCAGGGTTCATGACAGATGCTGCAGAATCCATTGTGGACCAAGAGTTTTAAGCCCAAAGCCTTCATCCTCAAGTGGGATGCAGAGCATGGAAAGCTGACGGCTGATATTAGTGAATTATGCTTGAGAGATGCATTTATTAGATTTTTTTTTTCTGTGTAAAGCTTGTAGTGGAGGAGAAATCTGAGAGTATGTGTGAGCTGTGGACGGTTCCTAGCTAGCAGCAAATGTTTTTTTGTCCTGCTACCAAGGAAATGCCACTTTGACTCCTGAACCCTTTGATAGAGTTGTTTGCCCAGCAGTGCCATGCATCTTGTATGAGAAAATCTTACCTTGCTTGAGGTTGGCTCTGTTTATCAGTAACTTGATTTCACTCACACAGAGAGATGTTTTGGAGGTCATGCTGCACCTATACGGCAGGACCTGTCCGAAATCAAAACTCATTGTGTGTAAGTTGTTCTTTGCTAACAGACCAGTAATGGTTTTTATTTTGAATCAATACACGTAATATTTTCTGTATGTTCAGGGAGGACTTCAATGAAAATGTAAAAGTGTAGCCATAAAATACATGTATAGATCCTCTTCACCTCCAGTTACAACTTGTGTTAAGCTTTTTTTTTTTTTAAATTTTGATGGCAACTATTTTGCCTTGTATGTATTGTCATCTAGTTAGGTGTTCTGGGTATGTATATCAGGTGTGATAAGATGTATAAAAGCTAGAACATATTCTTGTGAACTGTTCTGACCCAAACAACAAACTAAGCAGAAAGAAATGCAAGTAAGTAGTAGAGACAAAAAATTATTTTTGCCTGGTTTTGTATAGTTTTCTGTATTAATTTTTTTAAGGATACTTTAAAAATTTAAAAGTTGCAGAGAAGAAAACTTTCTCTGTTTGCCACAAATGTTTGGCTTTCTCTTCAGTAATAAAGTGTTTTCTGACTTTTGAGTCATACCAATGCTACCAAAGGTATGGATCAAGTTTAATTATTTTATGCTCCCTCTACTGGCCTTACAGCTGTGCAGCATAGACCTCGCCCACACCTTAAAAATACCCAAACTTGCAACAGTTTTTTGGAAATTGAGAGAACATTGGTGGGACACATATTTATCAGTGTGATTCAGCTTTGAGCAGTATGTAATGGCATTTCTGAAGTAACCCTTCAGTTAACAGTGGGAACTTTTAGAAAAGGAACAAAAATGATATTTTGTGATAACTTTGAGTACATTCAGCTACAACAGATGTGCAATCTGTTGGTACGATATAGGAGAGCTGTGCATCTACCATCAATTACACTGTACGTTGTGTCCAAAAATTGTTTCATTTTTTTGCTTGAGCTTCATGAAAATCATCTTAACGTAGTACAACATGGAAAAGCAGAACTGAACTGAAAAAGTTGTTCAAAAATAAGTGAAATAGCCCAAACTTGTTTGAAGCTAAGGTGCAAAACCTGTTGTGCCTGGGAACGTTGTCTTGATAGAGATCACTTAAGAACTATTACGTATTCTTTTTTGTTTTGTTTTGTTTTGTTTGTTTGTTTTTGAAGCTGGACCTGTGATCTGCAGAATGCTAACATACCCTCCAACTCGAAGAGCCTTAATTGTGGGTTGTGGTCTGCAGATGTTTCAACAACTGTCAGGGATTAACACCGTCATGTATGTATTTACTGCTTGCTTCTCTTTTAAAAATACTTTTAAAATATTTTTTCTAAAAGTCAATTAGACCAATAGCAGTTGTAGATGGGCTTCTGGACAAATTTTGAAATGTGAAAAATTGAGTGTGAGAGCTGGAATGCTGGTTTTAAATCTGGATATTGGTATATTTGGTATCTCAGAAAATTGGTATGAGAAGATGCCTGTGTAAGGATAAACATTTATATAGAGATGACAGTGCAAACTACTGAGTGACATTATTATATTTTAGGCTTTACAGTTAAAGCTATGCAAGTGTAGATAAGAAAGTACTCTTATGGCTTGAATTTGTGTGCAAATAGATCAAAATACTATGAGGGCTGGACTGTTGACCATGTAAATGGGATGGAAAATTACTGTGAAGTGCTAAAGGAGGTAAGATGCTGAGGCAAGAAGCATTTGCCATTATTCTATGTTCTATTACGTGTACGAAGACTCAGCAAATGTAGAGGTGAAGAAGAATATATTGGGTTTTCTGATAAGCTGTCAGCTCACATGAGGAGTCGCTTTTGATAAATGTGCAGTGCACAAGACCTAGTTTAAGATGAAATTACTGCTGAGCTATCCTACAAAAGTAGCCATAACAAATGATTTCCATATTGGTTTAAGAGCAAGTGTAAAATGTATTGCAGTAACGTCTTATGGAGAGAACTACAGCTAAATGAGGAAGATAGTTAGGAAACAGTTATAATGAACAGGTAAAATAATAAAGCTTTTAGTGGTATCAAGAGCTACCATATTAAATATTAGAGTAAATATCTACCATCTATCATAAGGGGAAAAAAATACAGTATTGTTAAACTGCAAATAAGGGAAATCTGTAACACACTTTATAAAGAGGGACTTTATACAGTAGAAATTGTAACCCAAAGTGGAAAACAGGAGAGTGAATAGCTGCTAAGTTAAATGTGAAAAACAGAGGACAGGCACAGAAGGAGCTTTGAGGACATCTTCAAGCTCGTCAGAACCAAAAGACCCAAGAGGGTTTCAAGATCTAGTATGGATCAAGGCTCTGTGAGAACAGTAGCAGAAGATAAATCTGCAGAAGCCAATCTTAAAAGACTCCTTTTGCATCTGTGTCAGTTATGGAAGGTATATCAAAGTTCCCACACTGGAGCTTACACGCTGGAGCTTGCAGAAGGTCTGCTTCAAATTGAAGTGTCAGGGGAAGAAATTTTAGAATAAGCTGATTAAAATGAATTATAACAAATTGCCTGGTCTAATCAGCCTACACCCAACAAGTCTGGACTACTTCAAATACGTAGTCAAAAAGAATTTGGAAATGTAGCTTACTCTGTGTGAAGCTGCAGCCCAGAAAGTTTTATTTCTGTCCATATCAAAATTAAAACTGTATTAAAATCAAAAGAGAAGATGTGTTTGTAAATATGAAAAAAAAAGAAGTACATAGGGAAAGTAAAATAATAAAGAAGAGCCAACACGGTTGTTGTAGACTGACTATAACTTGCAAGTCTGTTGGATAGGAGTTGCCAGAGTTTATTGAAGAAACCAGTGGTCAAGAAAGTAAGAGAAAAGTCTTGGTTTAAGAAACAAAGCTAAGAAATAAAGGATAAGAATGAAATATCAGTTATCACAATGAAGGAAAGTCAGGAGTAGGATCCTGCAGGGATCTATGTGGAAGTCTTTACTATTCAGCATTTTGAAGTCAGTGAAAGGGGCTAAACAGCAAAAATCAGCTTGTACTCATACACTATTCAGAAGATGAAAATCCCCAAATCTGTGAAAATGAACAGCTGTGGGAAGATGATACAAAATAACAGATTAATAAAATGGCAAAAGCGTTAACTTTTTAATACTATTCAATAATGCTTACAGGAGGGGGCTGGCTAGAGATCTTGAAGCTGAATATAGCTCTGTACAAACACCACGATGATATCCATGACCAGGCTGGAACAGTGCAAACAGTCGTCAATGTCGTTTTTTAAAATATTGATAAACCAGGTTGTATGTGGAGAGAGAGACCCAGCATTTGAACAGGATGGTTGGAACTCTGCAGCTTGGAAGAGAAATAAGCTCAGAAGAAATGCATGATATATAAAACTGCTAATGTTGCGCAGAAGTTGGGGAGGATATGGTTATTCATTATTTCTTATAACATAGTTTTGTTGACTCCTGGTTCTTACCCAGCAGTTGGTTTAAAATAAACAGAAGGAAACATTTTTTCATGCAGTTCATAATTATATAGTGGAACTCATTGCCACAGGATGTTACAGATGCCAAAAGTAGAAATAAGTTTACAAGGTAATTGGGGAACCTGATATAATAAACATTGTTAAAGTATTAGTAAACATGATGTGGATGCAACCTCTGGCCAAGGACAATCCTTCTCCTGTTTTGGTTCTTACTACTTTAGGGATCTTTATTAGGCTAGAACCAAAAATTGACAGTTCACAAGTCTTATGACACCAGTAGGTTGACTCTGCTTATTTTTACCTTCATGTGTTGTAAAATCTCAAACTACTTTCTCTGTAGGAGGTTCTACAAATAGTTTGGAATTGACCTAATTCGCTCTCGAATGTGTAGGAGGACAGAATTGCAATTATAAAACATAGCGGAATCTTAACTTCAAAATAAGAAAATGCCTATAATAAACACGTGAAGGCACTGTTGTTAAAGGGCTGCCTTGTAAACCATTTCAATTATCCAGTATTTTTCAATAATCCAATATAAGTACAATTCTGGTTATCAGGTATGCAGGATGAACATTCTCCTATGAAAGGAGATTTTTCAAATATAAATAATCTGCTGTCTGTTGACGATTTACTTGCATAGAAGTTGATGATTGGTTTTTAACACAGTAATTAAGTGGTACCTTACAGAACTGTCAGGTTGCATTAACTCTCTAAGCACTGTTTTCCTCACCATAACATTTGGTTCTGTCATTCTGGAATTGCTGTTTTGTAGCAGCAGGAAAATGGATGTTGTAGGGTTGTGTGGATGTCACTGGTTTTGCAAACTCACTTACCAAAATGTGTTGATCACCAAAATTGTTTGGATGGTTATTGTTCACTTAAATTTTTGGTGCTACTGAGAATCCTATTTTCTTCTACACCCCTTTGTAGGCTGCAAGAGAAGGGGCAGGTAACTCTGACTTGTTTTTGGCAACCTTTCCCTTGCAGAGAATTTAGCAGCCTCCACTTTTCCCCTTTGCCTTTACAAATTTCCATGGGACTCTTCTGCACTGTGACCAGTTAAGCTGGCAGTGTCTATAATGGGCCCCAACTTGTTCTGATCTTTTGACTTGGGGCATTCCATTACTTCTGATGCAGAAGAATTCATTAAATCTTGTATTTTAATATAAGAAGGAAAGGCCAGAGGAATGGTTTGTGTGGGTCTGGAAAATTCAATTAAAAAAAATAATAAATCAAATCACAAAGCAGGACAGAGAAATGAAAATAGAAGGAAGAAAGCGGTTGTAGAATAATTTAATACTTCCCCAAATTGCACATGCTTTACTGAATAGCTCTTCTATTTAAGAAATCACAAATTTTAATTTAAAAACTGTGGGTGCTAGAGGCAGGGAGTTATATAGAGAAATTTTGCAGGGGTCTAAAAATAGTCACCAACTGTTCCCAGGAGTAGAAGAGATCCTAAAAAGCAGTGGAAAAACAAAGAAAAAAAAACCCACAAACTAAAACACATGGAGTCAACAATAAAAATCTAGAGTTTCAGTACTTAAGGGTTAATTTTCTGGTTAAAAATTGGGTACAAGTAGTGGACCCAGTGAAAGCAACGAAGTCCATGTGTAGCTGGATGTCCATTGAGAATGGTGAAAGGAGAACTGCGGTAAGAATTCTTGAGGTCTGTGCTCTTGCCATGCTGTTTTGCAATAAAATGATTTAGTTTTTGCACAGAAAAAGTTTCATATTGTATCAGCCCTGTATGTGCACGAGATCCAACCGTGAGGAGCCGCGGTGCTGAACGAGATGTTATTGAAATGGTGAGGACTGTGTGCAGAGCAACCTCTGCATCGAGGGGGTGGATCTAAAACGGAAGCAAAATGTAAAAATAGGCTAAGGAGCGTGTGTCTCTCATGGGAACAAATTCTAGCATGATAAATTTAGTCAATAAAAGAATAAAGCACAGTGACCTATTGATTTGATTCTATTTTATTTTTTTTTCCCCTAAGAACAAGGATACCACTGCTGTTAGAAGGCCTGAAGTAGAAGAAATGTTTCCTTTTTGTCCTGGCTTTTGCCAGTTTAACTGACCTGTAAGAGATAAAGTCACACAATTTTAGACAAGCATCTCTAACACTGCTGCAAGCAGGTCTGAAATGGTTTAACTTTTCCCTTCCTTATCATTTTGGTATTTTCTCATCTTGAAAACAGAAGCTCACTCTTTCAAGCCTAGATTGACAAATCTCCCTGTATACTGGAAAGGGCTCTGGGAAGGAAGTTATGGTCCAGGATAGCAAGTTAGCTATTTAATAGGGACATATCCAAGAATTGTGTTGAAACAGTGGTAGGCAGGTGTTTTCAAGCCCACTGTGATCTGTAGTTAGAACATTGGAGAAGAAGATCATTTTATGGTAAAACTGCAAGCTCAAATTTCCCATTAGTTCCATCTTAAAAATAATAATAATTAAAAAAAAAAGGCAGAAAATCACATTTTTGGAGTGGGAAAGAGAGGGGGCTTGAAAGATCTGGCTATTTCAGATTGTCTGGTGAAAACCCTCAATAGAGTACATCGGCGTTTCAGCTATATTCTCAAATCCCAGCAGGACTGTGACTTCTGAAAACATTTCTGATACTGTGCAGCTTTATTGCAGTCAAGAAAAAAAAAAATCACAGGCAAGAAAGCTTTTTGGAAAAATCCTGAGTGATCTTGAATGCTAAGTGGTAATTTAGCCATAATTGGAGACAGTTCAGTATTGTCTTGTCAGAATGGCATGTAGGTATTGTTGCCTGTGCTGGAGTTAGTGCTGCTCTTTTTGGGGCTGACCGATGTGCTTTCACGCAGGCTGCCTGTGCCCTCAAGACTCTCTGTCTGAGATAAGAGACAGCTGGATCATCTTAATTAATTCTGTTCTCACCAAACTTAAAGAAAAGTGGACTTGATGAAAGCCAAACAAAATAATTTGTTCTGCAGTTGAGTCAGTAAGCTTGATGTGATGTTAATTTAGTCATTTGCTATTATCTTTTCACACTGCATTAGAAAAGCTTTCTGTAACAGGAACGTGGTGTAATGTATTGACGGAGAGAGTTTATGGCCTTCAGCATTTTTATTAACATTTAAGTTCGTGTTTTTGCTGGTGTATGTGATCTGTTTTTCCTAGTTAATAAAATGATTTTTTTTTATTAAGATATCCTTGCATCTCCTAAAAGTTAAGTGAATCCACATGTAAAATTTATTCATGTCTGGATTTGGTCCACAGATGCTTTTGAGCTTTACCAGGCTTTTTTTTTTTTTTTCCCCCCTAATCTGTGCAAGCAAACAAAAGAACATCAACAACAACAAAAAAAGAGATGTTTAAAAAAAAAAGCAACTTTCTCCAGCTGGCAAGAAATAGGGAGTGGAAGAAAATGCTACATGGAGAAGGGAAAAAGCTCAGAGGAATGAGAGGAGAAGAAGCTGGAGAAAAGAAAGGAGAAGACAAAAGAGGACAAGAGGAGGTTATATAACAAGCGGAAATTGAAGGTTTGAAGATACGTTAAGAATATTAAAAACAATTAACAGGAGAAGTGAATGAATACCATACTGAATGTAAATGAGGGAGCGAGAGAAAAGGAGTGAGACTGGAAAGAAGCCAGGATACTTCTGAATCGTAATGGATGCTAGTGAGGAGTTTAATGGAGTCAAAGAACATTTCCCAGCAGTTTTAATAGTCAGGTTTATTGTGCAGCAATTACAAGCTTAGACCTGCAAGGAGCTGTAAACCTCAGCCCCTGGTAGCCGCAGTGAGCCCCAGGCATCAGTCACCTCTGCCTAGCATCACGCCCCAGCAGGAGCTTGCTCCCTGTGCTGCTGCCCCTGGGGACGGCTGCCTGGACACAGCAATGTGATTTAACCCTCAGAGGGATTGGGAAAGTCAAAATTGAGTAACTCTGCTTTGGATTCCAGTTCTTAAACTTCTTTTTAAAAATAAAATACTGAGTAGGTAGCATAGGACAGAGGCTCCAGATAAACCCTTGGTATTTTGGTTGGAGATCATTGAAAAGTGTCTTGTCAAATGGTACTTATATAGGATGTCTCATGAATTACAGCAAAAGTAGTAGCAACCTGCTTTTCTCCTTCAACTTCAGCAACCATAGATAGATTTATAATCTAAAAAGTAAATTATTTATGAACTATACCAGACTTATAATTAATAAATTGGTTATTGAAAGGAGGCTTTGCCAGACCACTGACTCTTGATCTGTGCATTGGAAAATTGTCGGCATCTGTAAACAGGTTGTACTGGAAAAATATAACAGTGGGTCACATTTTTCTTGTGGTTTGTAGCTAAGCATTGATTTTAAGGTTGTATAAATTTCTTATTGTGTTCTCTGGTTGTGCATTTTAAAATGAAATCCAGAAAGTAGCATACTTAAAACAGCTTTAAAAATGTTAAAATATTGTCCAAGTTGCACAGCATTTATTAAAGAACAATATATCTTTTATTGAGGTCTCCATTTAGATTTAAATTGGGTGACAGGAACGTTTAAGCAGATTGCCATGTAACCTTTTATTTTGTATGGCCAGTTGACCTCTTATACCCAACAGTGATCTAAATCTTACAGAAGAGAGGGGCAATTGCATTAATGTTTTTAAAACACAGACTTTGTAATGTTGTCAAGACATTTTTGAGAAGTTCTGGCAATTGACAAGTCTAGCTGTCTCTGACTCCAGCACAGTAAGCTGCTACTTGCTCAGTTTTTTACCTTTCGATATTATTTTGTGAATAATATTTCTCACTTATATCTTTCTCTTAAATATAGCATTTTCCCCTTAGGCTTTAGAAGGTGTTCAATAAAAACAAAAGACAGCTTATGTTGCAGGCCCACTTGCTTTTTGGATAATAATCCTCTAAATATTTTATTGAGTTTTGATAAATACTTGCATTTATTTTTATTTTTGAGAAGCAACCCTTCATTTTACAGGGTTATCCTTTCTTCATATTGAAAGATGCTTTATATAGTACTGCATGCAAGCTCATAATTAAAAAAAACTTCAGTGGAGAAATGAGATGCATCTTTAGAAAATGACTGGTATAGTATCTAGCTGCTTTTCAGATAGTTTTGGGAAAAAAACGTTCAAGTCTAGCCCAGCACTCTAGGGAAGGTGATTGTCCTGTTATACCAAATGCCTCTGTTATACCTGCTATACAGAAATAATTAATTTATAACATGTCTTCAGAGGAAAAAATTTAGCTAATAAAGAAATTTCATATTGCTCAGAGTAAAATGTTCCAAATGAGTGTTTATGGAAGCAGCCTGTACCAGTTTTATAGTACTTGAAGGAAAATGAACCCCTAACTCTGGTGTTTTAAAAGGTTTGCACATTCTGCAACCACTTTTCCATACAAAAGTACTATTATCACAGCTGAGCTTGTTTCCTTTTAAATAAAGGAAGCAATAAATATATATATTAAATAAACATATATATATGTGTATATAAACATTAAGGAGGGAGCTTCAAACACCTGATACCATCTTGTCCTTATCAGACACTGGATTCTTGCATTAAAAAACAACAACAACAACAAAACAGACTGTTACAAGTTTTCCAAGCCCTGGAACTTAGATTTTTTTGTTTGTTTGTTTTTGTTTTTTTGTTTTTTTTCCTCCTTGAGCTTCTCCAGGAGAAGCCCCACCATCATTTCTCTGCCCCCTGCCCTGAAGTCATCTCTGTTTCTGCCTTGTGAGGGGAGTAAACCTGATAGGAGGTGGCTGAAACACACAGATGTGTTGGTGACGGGATGCCAACAGCTGTGCCCAGGAATTAAAAAACAAGCAAATAAACAACAAGCCAGCCAGCTAAGGAAAACTCCAGCAGGTCTGATAATAAAATTAACTCTTTCCTTGAGCGAGAGGATGCTGGAATGGGGGGAAAAGCTGGAGCTGCCTCCTACTTAAATCTGGAACGTGACTTGAGCACCCTGCTGGTATCTGGAAAGGGAAGAAAAACCCTGATTCAGGAAGGCAGTTCAGTAAACTTGAAATTTTGTAAGTTTCTCATGATATTGCTGAAGTTTTTTGACACAGAAGTATCACCTTCTGTGTCAGGAGATGACTCCTGCGCTTTACAAGTTCTGTTTATAGATAGAGTAAAATGCTTTTTTGGATTATTCTTGAGTGTCCTTTGCTGGAGATGGCCTGTGTCACCCCATGCTGTGTGAGTACGACCACGTGCACATCTCAGCAGCTTAAGGGTTTAGTGGTTTAGCTCGAAAGGCAGTAATTTATCAGCTGAAATAACTGCGAGAGTTTGCTTGGGATACCAGTCAGAGAGTAAATCTGCATAAAAGAGCAACAAAAAATGTCACCTGTGAGGCAGTGTTGATAGCACCAAAAACCACACTCCACTCAGTTTCAAATTAAAAATAACATTGAACAGAATATGGATCTTCCTTCTCCTGTTGTGCTGACCTTGTGTGGTGATGAGAAACTAGGCTGAATCGGTTTGCAAGTATAGATTTACCACTCACTGTAAAGCAAGCAAGCAGAAACCTGTGGCTTGGGTTATTTGGGCAGCGCCCTGCACGGGGCTGCAAGGCTCCCTCTCAGGTGGGAGCCTCTCGCCACTCGTGCTACTTCGTGTGCGTTTCGTGTTTTCCTTCCTTTTGAAATAGGAAAGAAAAACTGCACCTTTAAGCCATTAAAAGGAAGAAAAAAGATGCAAAACAAACCAGCGAATCGTGATGGAGCTGTTAACTAGATGAAAGCTGTAAGATGTTTGTCTCATTTAAGAAGCCGCTTGCTTTGCCAATTTAACTAGCCAAGGCTTTTGGGAGACGGCTTTTAAGGATGCGTCATTGTCCTAAGTCTTGGAGATCAAAGAATGAGTAATTCAGACATACGAGTTTTCAAGGGACGTGTACCGGAGAGATCAGGGAAGTAGTTCGAGAGGTTATATAATGGGCATAATGGGATGAAATTAAGAAAAGTAAAATCTGGAATGATTATCAGAACATGCTTTAGTTCTTGGAGATATTACACTGAGAGTGTCTCTTAGGCAAAGGAGGAAACATTCATCATTTCTAACTGCTTGAACTGGTACATTCTCTATTGTATTTGAAATAACATTTTCTTTTTTGGTGTTTGAATGAGCAGCTCTGTAATAGAAGGTAAATGCAAGTTCATGTTAAACAAGTTTCCTTTATCATAAACTTTTACAACCTTTCCCAATAATTCTCTTAAGCTATACACATATTATAAAAACAAAAAGAAACCTAAGCAAACTTATAAAATAATAATAAAAAAAATCTTAGACTGCCAAGAGGTCGATCTTGCCAAGCCTCAGTCTTGATCTTGAGGCTGATGTTTATTTGTATTATAATTTTTCTCACATTTAAAAAACAAAGAATGAAAAAAACTTTAACTGGAGGGGAAGCAGGTTCAGGGTACTATAACGTGTACTTAACTATAGATTTTCAGCCTGTTTTGAAACATTGGATTTTTTTTTTTCCATTTCATAAATCTTTAAATACTTTTTTTTTTTTTCTGATTTCTCTGTTGCTGAACATGTTTGTTTACTTCTTCCCCAAAGCTGGACCTTTAACTTCATGAGTTAAAGAACTGCAATGTAAAATCTTTTCCTTTTTTTTTTTTTTTTTTCCTTTTTTTCCTTACTTTTTTGACTAGTGTCTTGGGTTATTAGCTAGAAGGATTTTTTCTTTTTAATAAAATCTGATCAGCAGGGACTATGTGCACAAGGACACATCTCCCCCTGTGCTTCCCCAGCTTTTCATAAAAATTAATATAATTTTCAGTGCTAGACTAGCCAGAATGTTAAGATGTTTTTATCAAAACACTGCAAAACAACTAACCGTTGTGCTACAAGGGCTTTTTTGTTGTTGTTTTGCCTTTATATATATATATATATATATTTTTTTTTTTTTTTTTTTAAATGATAGATGATAAAAATCTTTTCCGATAGTTCTCTAGGATGTGAAACCATATTTGAAGAAGGATTGGCACTTTGGAGAAAACTCAAAACCAAAGTATTTCTTTAAAGAAGAAATGTACTCAAAATGATATTTTCTAGCATTTCTTTTGTTGTTATTGAAGGTTTTGTCTTCAGTAGATTTTTTTCCCCCCATTTTTTTTTCTGCTTTGGGATTCTACTCTTCCTTTTGCCTTTTGTGAAATCATAATGCTATTTGATTTCTATCTGTTGCCTTGGTAATAACTCTCGTGTCACAAAGTCGGTATTAACTTCACTGCAGGACCATACAGGAGGAAATATATGAACTGCATGGGTGGGAGCAAAGTCTTTGTTGGAACATATGGCTTGGGTTATTAGCAATTATGGTAAAACAGTTACCTGGAGTAAAACGGCTTTGTTTTACTTCTTGTCTATATGTGGTGTAGCTGTTGAGAAGTCTGTTAAATGCATCTCACTCATGCTGCTCATATGTAAAGCCAAGTAATGAAATGAAGTCAGAGTAGCAATGTTGTTTATAAATCATTCATGAACGAATGCTGGAGGAGGCTCCCTAAATAGTAATACTGGTTTGTTTGTTTGCTTGTTTGTTTTAATGTATTATTTGTCTGGATAGCTTCTGGAGAACTGTTCTGTCTTGACAGTTTCTCTTGTAAAAATTCCCTTCTTATGCAGTTATTAATGTATAGTAGGCATAATTTTGTTGAATTGTATGTATGTTTCTGGTATCTCTATCAATTCTTTGGTTTTGAGACCAGGAAATCAGGTAGCAATCAGCGACCAATTTAATTCAGTTTTCCTTAAGGTACAGTAGGGGGAGAACATTTTGTTTATGTCCTGGGTGGCTCACTTGTGAAAACAAGGACATGTATTACTCAAATGTATTCTTAGCAATAATAAAGTGTCTACTTAAACAGAAAACAAGGAATAATACATGCGAAAGAATTCAAAACTCACAACGCAACACACCTTGAGAAGATACAAAATTAAACTATAAAAGGTCACCTGATTAGATGCTGCCCAATACCCCAACACAAAAGCCTCAGTGAAATATATTACCGATCCCATTCAAACGCAGAGTAAGAGATATGATGCCCTTTAGATCTGTTTATTCACCTTTACTTTAAGGGCACAGAAATCAGCCCTGTAAATTGGATTCTTTGGAGTCTGTCAATAGGAGTTAAATCACTGCAGTCTACTCAAAATGCTTTATGCAACAGAGGTTGAGAGACAGAACAAAGATATATATATATATATTCACACTGAAAGGTTATGCTCAATGCAAGAAGTTACCATAAATGGAAATAGTCCAGAAATGGATATAAATTAAAAAAAAAAAGGAGAAAAAGGCAAGAAAAAGTGACATTTAAAGGCTAATCAAGACGCTGTTATTGTGAGAAGTCTGCAAAAGAAAGATTATTGTGATCAAAATAGCCCATGCAGAAGGTGTGGTATGGAGTGCAGTCACCAAATCGAAAGAAAAATAAGAAAGCACTGAAGAGACTCTTAATTTAGTGTGGTGAGGAAGAATGTAAAGCCAGTGAGGGAAATAAGTCATAACAGGGAGAGTGTTAACGAGGAGAGCCCAGGGCATAAGCGAGGGTGTCAGGACCCAGAAACGAAATGGAAATGTGCTTCCTGCATTTGTTTTCCAGTAGTTTCTTTGAAGATCACGGGTTAGCAGAGCTGGAGGGAAATCTGATGGGTGCAAGCTGAGTTGGATCCACTCCAGGTGAGGAGAGGAGACTCACCTCTGATGGCTTAACATGGTTGTTTTTTTTTCAGAGTAATAACAGGCCTATGGGAGGTAATAATACTTTAGTTAATGCATTCTGAACTTTTTCAGAAAGAGCAAGATCGTTTTGTAGTATTGTATTTCCTTTCAGTAGTTACTTGTACATCGCATCCTCCCAAAGGCATGTTTTACAGATGTCTTGGAAAACAGCAAAAAGTTGCAAGACTAAGTTGTCAGCACAATTTCAAGCATTTTCAATAAGTTTAATTATTCTTTACATTTTGTAAAGGAAAAGAAGAGCACATAAATAGCATACTGCTGATTCAAACTTCTGTTTTCTGAAGGCTCCTTTTTCACCTAAACTATTTTTTTTTTTTTTTTGGTCAGGATTATGCATGGAAGGTGCTTTAGAAACTATTTCTAGAAGAAGGGGAAGGGGGACAAAAATAATCATTTAAGACGATTTGGGCTTTCTTACCCATACTCAACTTCTTACTTAGTTATATTATTTCTGCTCTATGTTTGTAGACTGAGAAAAGAGATGAGAAAGCTTGAACTATTAAACTTTATAAGGTGACAACAGTTTTCAACTTCAGGTCTTTAAGTCATAGGTGTAGCATCAGAGTAATTAATTTGTTTTTTAAGAATTGAGAAAAACTCTAAGGAAAAAATTAGATTCTCGTTAGTTTTTTCAGTTTGTTACTTTCAAGGCAAATTGTCAGAAGTCACACAAGACAGAGTGGAGTCGCTGTGTGCATTGCAAATGTATCCTCAATGAGCCAGAATGGGAAAGACAACCATGATGTCAGGTGGAAAACGAGGCAAGTTGTGGCTTTCCTCCTGGTTTTTCTGGTCTACCTCATGAGAAAAGACAACCATTTGTCACATATGCTTTAATCCCTCAAATGTTACCCTTTCTACTGGCTTTTCCAATATTAAGAATTAGATCTGTCAGTGCTCTAAAGAAATACTTGTTGCCTCTTTATGTGGATAAGAGAGGGAAGCAGACAGAAGTACTGTTTCATTGCTTTTGCAGCAAGGGCTGTTAGGAGCCAGGTAAGATCTCAGTAAAACTTGGACCAATTTGGCTATTTTTTAAGCAAAGTTTTGAATGTAACCTTTTAAAAAATCTCCTTACATCCTACATCTGAGCCTTTAATAGGGTTGGAGAACAAGGGAGAAGAGACTGCAACCGTAGTTTAGTGCTGTAGTGAGATACAAAGTCCTGAAAGAAATCATAGCAGTGTGCAGCATCAGCAGCTCCCTTCCATTTGCACACAAGAACAGAAGATAAGGGATCTTAAAAGAATGAGAAGTGTAAAGTTTGTTTGCTAGTGATGATCCCTTTTCAATTTCACGTTCCAAAAATCTTAGATTTTTCAACAACCATTTTAATTTTAATATTCAAGAATCAAATTTCCATTTTTCTGTTAAGTTGGGATATATGCTGATATATATGATATATGCTGTTTGTTTGCCGAGGAAATAAAAGATGGGATACAGGCTGATGTTTTTTCTGATGCATGTAAGGAGAGTGGCTTATTATTGAAATAGGACAGCTTTTAAGAGAAACACATACTCATTCTGAGTCATTTTCCATTCTTTCTTTTCATACAGTTTCATATAACGATAGAGAAATAATCATCATGTTTAAGCATTTATAATTTGAAAATTGTCAAATACAAAACTGTTCTCTTTTTCTGTCTCATTTGCTTTATTAGAGTTTTAAATAAGTAAAATTATCAAGGCTTAATTCACTGTATTTTCCAGGGTATATAGTCCTACTTTGAATGCTTATATCTTACAGCAAAGAACAATTCTGGGGGGAGGTTCTTGTCACACTGTGAAAAATGAACACGAGCACTGCCAGAATTCTGAACAGAGGCAGGAACAGGATGTTCTCGTGGTAACATGGATATATAATATTATTGAGTGTATGGATATCTGGGACACAAGCTCTGCAAGATACTGGTCAGGTCTCTACAGGCATTTGGATCTCACTGTTTGTTTCCTGATTTATGACATTTTTTAGCTTAAACTAACCATAAAATAATTTTAATTCTCATATGGTTGGTTTCATGGAATCATAGAATCATTGAGGTTGGAAAAGGCCTTCAAGATCCTCAAGTCCAACCATCAACTTGACCTACTGAGTCCCATCATTAAACGATGTCCCTGAGAGCCATGTCCATGTGTCTTTTAAATACCTCTAGGGATGGGGACTCCACCACTTCCCACAGCAGCCCATTCCAATGCTCACGCTCTCCATGAAGAACTTTTTCCTGATGTCCAATCTGGACCTCCCCTGGTACAACTTGAGCCCATTTCCTCATGTCCTATCACTTGCCACTTGCGAAGAGTCTGTCTGTCTAAAAAGTCTGGACTGATTGCCTCTTCTTGGAGCATCTCTGCAAAAGATTTGGCTGTCCAATGCTGTCTTCAGTTGTGCTTGGGCAACTGCAGTGACTTTTCCTGACGTGGCTGTATGTTATGCCACCATCTATGGAAACTCTTCAGTGGAGAAATGCTTATTTACCAGATAGTAAGTAAAGGTGAGCAGTTTGAGATGGTGAACTCCTGTCCAGTTCTGGAAATCTTTGTTCTCTTAATAGCGTAATATGCTACTGGAAGCAATTGGTGTGACAGGGAGACTGGACAATGCTAGAGAAGGACCTAACAGTAGAGAACAAGAGTGAAAAAAGAAGTACAGAAAGAGAGAAGAAAAACATTTTAGCTGAGGTGGGCAGTGCTTGGAAAGGTACTGCAAAGTGTCTGTTGGAACGAGAAATGAATTCCCTCGCTAGAGGCCTAGCTTGCTTGCCCTTCCTCTCCACAGAACAGGAGCCATGTTGAGGTTGTTGCCTTATGAAAGCTGAGCAAGTAGCTCTGAGTCATTTGTGGCAGCATTTTGGCTTTGTCTTTTGAGAATATAATGGAGCAAATGGCTGTGCTAAAGAGAAGGAAAGATGCTGGTATAAAACTTCTTTCTCAGGTAGCCACACTAGTATATACATACTCTTGAAAGCATTTTTAAGCACATTTTCTAACTTAAACTAGTAACTTACTGCACTTCCATAAAATGACAGCTTTTAGCTTCCTGTGACGTGTTTGTAATGTGCACTAGTATTCACATGGTGATAAGATTTCATATTTTTGAGCTTCTCTAACTCAGCTATGAGGCTCAGTTTGGCTTGTTTGTACCTTGGAAGAAATCGTGGGTCAGCTCCAGTAAAGCTCTTGGTGCCCCTGAGCCTTCCAGCATTGGGTTGGTCAGGGTGGCTGGTGCAGGATGACTGCCTCAGCTGGGCAGCTCTGAGGTCCACCATTCATCTTGCAGTATCAAAGCTGATGTGTGCCTCATCTTTGCTGCAAACCAGCTTTTGGCTTTTGCTAACAACATTATCTTGTAGCAATCCCATGCTTTGCTGCATGATAGACTGTCATGTACGGAAACTCTAGGAGTAAATGTAGCATCCACGTTTTAACATTTTAAATGATGTAAGTATGTCTTAGGTTCTGCATATTAGCTTATTTTTGTTGTACCTATATATAGTTATGAGGAGGGTATTGGCAGCTGATGTTTGTTGTCTTTCTGAACTAGACGTTTTCCGCGGAGTTGAAATAATTTGCCTGTTTGGGGATTTATCCTGGTTTCATATAAGACATTTTCCTTTCCTAACAGAAAAAAATTCGTTGTCTGGAACAAATTAACTGCCATTCAAGGACTAATTTCTTCCTTCATGGCAGAAATTCCTTCCTCCATGGTACTGCTCTTCAGGCTGACTGCCACCCTCACTGTCACAGGCACTCCCCGGGGACTTGAGATCAGAACCACATCTGTTGCTCTGAGTCACAACTTCATCCCATCTAGCGGGGTTTCAGTGTTCATTACACTAATTAACAATCAAGTAGAGCAATATGACATGGCTTGGCTGTTTTAACATATCAGTTAGCTTTCTGGAAAATTCAAGGTATCAACTAATTTCTCTGTCTAAATAAATGGTTATATGCAGGATTTTAAACATGCATGTATTTCATGAAAGGAAAAAGTAGATGGCTGCCTGGTATAATCTTGCTTGTGCTGTAAGCATCTAAACGCAGCAAAACCTTAATTTGTGGAAGGGAATGGGCAGGCAAAAACCGCTCTATAAAGGGCAGTAACTCTTTCCCTATGTGAAATTAGAGGTATTGTGAGAAGAGATGAGTGAAAGGGAGAGAATGGGAGCAAACCATAATGCTTACATTAGTTTTTCTCCTTAAAATAGCAGAACAACAACATCAGCACTGAAACTTCATAGTGGCACTGTGTTTTTCACTTTTAAGAGTGGACTGCCCACCAGTTTGTCCTCACCTCTACCTAGACACCTACACTGCTTTACTTAGACACCTGTAGTTCTTCTCAAAATAACAACACCTAATTATATTGTGTTCATAAATAATTATAATTTGTATATATAATAACTCTATCAACAGATAAATGTTATAATTCTGTTGGCTCTTTTGTATCCACAAGAATACAAGTTATGTATCTGAAGTCTGCAGGCTGCTCCTATCTCTGGGTAATTCTAGAGGTACTAGAAACTGATAAGAAATTTTAGGCTAAAGATAAATGAATAGTACATGGACTATTTCTGGGTAGAGAAAGGATGAAGACATGGCAGTTTTAAAATAAGCTATTATTCTGTAGTATCTAGATTGAATCGGCTTTATTTTTGCAATGTATGGGTAAAAGCATAAACATGCAAAGCATTCATATCTTACATATTGCTGATACGGATAAAGGTGCTTTATATGTTTATCTGCTTGCAGTGTTTGCAAATAAAATTTATTTACAAAATTTATGTTAGATATGGTAAATTCAAGAATCCTTGTATATCTAAGACAAATTTAACTAATTATTAGTCTTCATTGAGGGAATCAGGGTGTGGTGGTTTTACCGTGCTGGGCAGCTAAACCCCACAACCGCTCTCTCACTCCCCCTCCTTTAGATGAGGAGGGGGAGAAGTAAAGCAAAGAACAACTCACGGGTTGAGATAAGGATAATTTAATTAAAGGGAAATAATTATAATAATTAAATAAAGACTACCATGAACTAAACAATTTAACTAAGGGGAAATAAAAGGGAAAGGGGAAAAAGGGAGGAAAACAAACAAACAAAATAAATGAAAGCTATATGGAAGTGCAGAGGAAAGAAATTACTCTCTACTTCCCACAAATGAGCGATGATTGACCACGTCCTTGAAGCAAGGCCTCAACGCACGCAGCCGGTGTTCCAGAGGAGGACCGACATCTCCTCAACGAGAGCCCACCCCTCCCCTCTTCTTCCTGTTTCCACCTTTTATTGCTGAGTGTGACACCACATGGTATGGAATATCCCTTTGATTGGTTTAGGTCAGCTGCCCTAGTGATGTTTCTCTCCTCACTTTTTTGCCCACCCCCTAGGAGGGTTAGAGAAAGGCCCAATGCTGTGCCACTGCTGCTCAGCAGTAGACACAACACTGGTGTGATAACACTGCTGTTCCAGCTACAAGTACAGAGTACGGCACTGAATGGGCTGCTGCCGGGAAAGTTAACATTCCAGCCAGACCCAGTACACAGGGACATTGTACTGATGTCCTGAGAGCTTGGGAAGTTTTACTAGCTTTTGGAAAAGACTGAAAAATTGTCTTACTGGGTGGTGAGAAGGCATTAGAACAAACATTTCTCAATCCATCACTGCTCTAGAGGTTTGGTTCTGCAGTCTTCTGAACCCATGTTCTCTGTCCCTCTTGCCTGACCACTGACTTGGAGAGCATGGCCTTTGCTTGGGAAACCTGATCCCACAAATAAGGTGGCACCTTCCCCAAGAGCAGTAAGGAAGGCTTGTTTTCTAATTCTCCTGCTAAGTGTTATCCAGAAAAGGACAACATATCAAATAATAGTAATATTTTGTTACTTGCTCAACAAAGTAAACTTATTTTTCTGTGAATTACACAGTAATTTACTTTGTGTCCTTGTGACACAACCTTTGAGGAAAATTTCTTCCAATGCACATCTGCAAATATTTGTGAAGAACACTGAAGAGAGGCATACTCTAACGGCAAAAGGCACAATTATTTGCTATATGCATGCTACTACTTGTTATATTTTGAATACTGTTAATTTTTTGAACATGGTACCTACGTAGACAGGTCTGCCCAGTAAGTATTCAAGATTTTTTTTTCCCATCTATTTAAATGTGTTGTCTCTCTTTTTTTTTTTTTTTTTTTTTAATGCCCCTCCATGTGAGAGCACAATTAGCAAAAGTGAATATTTAGTATTCATTTATTTCAGAAGCTGTATTTGTATCATACACTTTTGTCTTTGATTTTCTCTGGTCTCGCATTATGTGGCAGTCTCTTTATGCCTATAATAAATGTTGACAACTCCCAGCTCAGCAGTTATTCCCATTGAATGCAGGCTGTGACATCACTCAGATTTCTGAGTGCCAGCATGAGATAAGGGCTTGAATGAAAAGCAGCTGGCTTAAGGGTTGTTTGGAGAAAATGTTACCGAGCCTGGTGAGGGGCAGCAACCAGCCGGAAGGAGGAGCAGCATGTCAGCAGTAACCTTCAGGAGATGCCCAAACCTTCAGCACTCAAAGACAAAGCAAACATCGTTTTGGCTTCTCTCAGAGGTAATTCTGATAAAAAGCTGTTGCTCAGCCAGTGAGAAGTGGTGCTCGCTTCTTTCCAACATGATGGTGTGGCAGTGATCCAGGCATTCAGCCACTGCTGCTGTATGTTTGGATGAAGAGGAGCACAGTGAGCTCCAGCTTATGCCATGCACATGTCTCTAGCTTCTTAACTCATCCCAGTGGCACAGCAGCTTGCTGTAGCCTCTGGGCTAGTTGTAGTCACACCTTTGCTTTACTTTCTGCTTGCTTCTTGAAGAAAGGACAAAGTTGTCAGGCAGATAAGCTGGGTAGCTGCACAGTGGACCACTCAAGAGAATTGATCAAAATCTCTTCTTGAAATAAGGCAAAGAAACCCTCTCAAAGCAAGAGCAGCAGAGGCCGGTGGTGTCGGCATGCTGACACTGCTGCACGGCGGAGAGGAGTGGCACTTTCTCATTATCTCATCACTCCCCATCTGCCAGCATCCATTTGTAGGTTGTGGTTTTTTTCTTCCTTTTTTTTTTTTTTTTTTTCTCTTCTCTTTTTGCCTTGTGTTCGCTTTGCAAGCTTTCTCAGAGAGGTCATTTAATTGTTCTGTATTCATATAGCACTTAGCACACCAAGTCCTTTCCAGTGGGGGTGACAGACATTTAGTAATGCCAGCAACCTTTGGGAATGAGCCTATTCTGCAGTTCATTTCTGATGGGGTCATTTTGCAGGCAGTTCTCTCATAAGTAATTATTTTTATCCCACTGTAGAATTTGATGTTCTGATTTACCTCTTTCGCCTTACCCCTAATGTGCACTGGTGGAAAGCCTGCTCTGTTTTGGTTGAGTTTTCCCATCCGGAGAGAAGTCCGTAGTCTTGTGCAGGCTGGGGGATGACCTGCTGGAGAGGAGTTCAGTGGAGAAGGACCTGGAGGTCCTGGTTCATGACAGGTTGGCAATGAGCGAGCAGTGTGCCCTGATGGTCAAGAAGGCCCATGGGATCGTGGGGTGCATTAAAAGGAGTGTGGCCAGCAGGAGGTCAAGGGAGGTGATCCTCCCCCTCTACTCTGCCCCGGTCAGGCCTCACCTGGAGTACTGTGTCCAGTTCTGGTACAAAAAAGACAGGGATCTCCTGGAAAGAGTCCAGCGGAAGGCCAAAAAGATGATACGGGGCCTGGAGCATCTCCCCTGTGAGGAAAGGCTGAGAGACCTGGGTCTGTTCAGCCTGGAGAAAAGAAGACTGAGAGGGGATCTTATTAATGTGTATAAATACCTGAGGTGTGGGAGACAAAGAGATTTGGCCAACCTCTGTTCAGTGGTTTGTGGGGATAGGACAAGGGGCAATGGCCACAAAACAGAGCCCAGGAAGTTCCTCACTAACATGCAAAAGAACTTCTTCACGGTGAGGGTGACGGAGCACTGGGCCAGGCTGCCCAGGGAGGTTTTGGGGTCTCCTTCTCTGGAGCTATTCAAGGCCCGTCTGGACGCCTACCTGGGCAGCCTGCTGTAGGGAACCTGCTTTGGCAGGGGGGTTGGACCCGATGATCTCTGGAGGTCCCTTCCAACCCCTACAATTGATTCTGTGATTCTGTGAAATGGTCACAGGCAGCAACTACCCGCTTCTCTGCCATAAGTACCTCATGCCTCTAGCAAAAGCAGCCTTCCCTCTTAAAGAAAAACAAAGGTAGATAGTCCTCTCTATCTGTTGTGGGAAGGAAAATGAGCTTTACTGATTATATAGGACACTCTTTTTAATAAATAAAGTTGAAATTTAAAATTATTTGTGAAAAGATGTTCAGATGTCACCCTTCTTTGCCAGTACAGACATAGACGGATGGTAGGTGCAGGTCAGTGTTGGTGTCTGAGTGTACTGTAGTTAGCAAAGCTCAGTTTAATTTATAACCCCAAATTATTTGTCACTGTACTTCAGTGTGCTTTATTTTACAATGTTTAAGTGAAGAACATGACTGTCTAGTATTAGATCTGAGAATTTGTCAATTCAGATTTGATAAGAATTTACTGGCCTCTCCAGTGTGCCATCTTATATTAAATACTGTGTGTTTCTTATAACACCTTGATAATCTGGGTAGTTTGCCAGGCAGCGCTAATTACAACAGCAGTTGCAGAAGTGCTATCGATCTTCTCAGAGTTGAAGTGAGGTATGGATCAGCGGTCAGCCCTGTGAAGAGTGCCAGGCTCTCCCCGCCACAGGAGCCACAGACCTGCTGAAACCCTGATGGTCACCGTGACATGGTGACAGCAGCATCCAGTGCTGGGTGATGCAGGCAGGTGGGGAGAGTCCAAGGCTGAGGCTCAGACAGAGAGGAAATGGTAAAATTATAAACAAAATTGTGAAAATGTAGTAGGTGTATTGTAGAAGTAGAAAATGAAATGGCAACTTAGCTTTAAGAGATCACCCTTGCGGAAGCTTTGTTTAAAGATGTGTGTTAGCATCACTTTACAGTCTTGGAAATAAGATATTACAGGTTCATGTCATTGTTGGAGGCACTGTTGTGAGGGGTAGTGTAGCTGCATGCGTGTAGAGGAGTCTTGCTGCTGTATTTACATATATTCCTCTCTTGGCAAGGATCCCCAGACAGCCTTTGTTTCAGTAAATCAAACTGGATTTTTTAGACATACCTTACTTGGGTTAATCCTGGATGTTTTTCTTGATGCAATAACTAAATTCTGGGATGGAATTAAGAGAAATATACTCAACATAATTTTTAATCTAAAATTCATTGAAATGGCAATATTCAGAAAGAGTGGGAATTAGCACTAGAAGGCCAATGCAAAAAAAAATGTGTGATGCCTTGCAAAGTGAAGGAAGAAAGCAAAAAGGCATTAGCTGAAAGAAAAAAAAAATATGAAGGAGATTGCACATCACCCTCTGAGCAATGTAAGACTGAATAAAAAGCCAGGAAGAGTGAAGACAAAAGGAGCAATCAGTAGGGAAAAACAGGCAGAAGCACAAGCAAGATTTGAGATGAATAGGGGAGTTTTAGCATGCTGCTGCTATATGCTGCTGTTAACTTCTGCTATATTGGCATGGGAAATATTCTGAACAAATATGAACGGGGCTTGTATCTTATTAAAGGTTTCTTTATATAAGATAGTAGCAGACCTTTGAATTTTTGAGGGATTGCTTTACATCCCACATTTTGCTAACTTTTTAACTTTTTTATTGTCAGCCAGCCATGGTTTGGCTGGCCTGTGTGCGACTTAGCGGTTGCCGTCCAGCTGATTTTACTTTTTAATATCATTTGAAACACTCCAAAGCACAAAAGGTGGGCTATGACAAAACAACGGCAATCAGATTGTAATTGACGGGAAGGCAGATATAACAAGAAAAGCCATCTTTCCTTTGTGCAGAGATATTTTGGGTAGAAATGAATAGAACAAAGGCAGCATCATCCTGCTGGTCACTGAGTCACCTGCTGACGAATATAACTCTGTCACACCTTAAAAAAAATAAAAAGATATTTAAAAAATAGTAGCTGAGTGAGAAACTAAGTTATCTGATCCTAGGCCATACAGCAATCTGGTGGCACTTGCATCTGATAAACGTGGTACAAAGTTTTGCTAGAAGTGGTTTGCTTCAAGGATTGCAGGCCATCTCTGAGCAAGTGACCCAAATGATGGTTATATGGCCAGGACAATCAGTGCAAAAAAGTGGGAACATGTGTGTACAGATTACCCCTCACCTGGATTTCTCCCTCAAAGAAAGGAAAAATTTGTTTGTGGACAATTCTGCTTGCAAAGATTTTTGCTTTTCCCTTGAAATTGAACTAGAATTAGAGCTTGCCCCATAAGTCAGGCATCTGCTCAGTTCATTCTTCTTCTGCTTTGTATTTTTGTAAATCTCCATTTTTTATTTGCCTTTTTCTTCTCTTCTTATAAATGAAGCCTTGCAATAAGCACTAGGAATTTGGAAGTGAATGTCCTCAGGCAAGAAGACCTTTCCTTTGTGTCAATGAAACTCACAGAAATTTCATTTACGGGATGTTTTTTCTCCTATCAATTTCACTATTCCTGCCAATCTTGGATTAATTTATCTTGGCTACTTCCAGAAGAAAAGGACTTTTATTCCAGTGCTATTTCTGGAGACCTCCTTAGCAGACCAACAAGGGCTGTGCAATAAGGATACACAGCCACAGTCCTCAATTGGCTGAAGTGGAATATTTTGCGGAATAGTAAATCATCTGTCTTGCACGTTGTGAGGGCAGTCATCTTCCATCACCTGGGCTGTCAGGTCTGGATGCAGTTTTCATTCAAGGTTGCTATTTCTAAAAGGACCTTTGGGAAGAACTGACTTTGTCTGAAAGCTGATGCCTGGTGCCCTGTAATTGCTACTTCATTAAGATATTTCAGTTCAAATTCTTGTATGCCCCTAAGTTCTGGATGCCTGTCATGGAGAGTCTCAAATGTAAATTTTTGTTCAATGTGACATTTTTGAGCAAAATCCCAGTTGCGAGATTTAAATTAAAGTTGTCAGGAAGACTGGTTTTCTCTGGAGACCTTAACAAGGCTTCTGATAACAGAGTTTCAACCTTATTCTCACTTGAATTTTACACAATTCTCTTATTTTGTCAGAAGAAATCTTTCATTCCGATTTCCATGTAACCTGTTCTAATAAGGAACGATAAGTATTTGCCAGATAACCAGATCACTAAAACCTACTGAGTGAAATGTGAATATAAACCTAAATAAATTTGTTTAGACATTACAGTTCACAAGCAGTGCACAGATGATCATAAAACTGCTTATTAAACACACACACAAGAAAAAAAGAAAAAAGAAAAAAGAAGGAAGAATTAAAGTTATTCATCAAAGTGATTTTGGGCATTCTTGTAATGCATTTTTGCTGTTCATTTTCTTAGACAATACTCAAACTGGTAGAATACTTTTCTGAAAATGCTGTAAGTGAATTACCTTCGTCTATAGAAGAAAACTCAGGGAATATCATGCAGTTTGATATTTACTACATTATTAACATAGAACCCTAAAGATTGTTCTACACAAATCTTGTGCAGACTGCCGTTTGTTTTTACCGGCTGAGTGTGCCTGAGTGTTAAAAAGGGTGTATAAAACCAATTTCTGTGTAAAACACAATTCATTTTATGAATAAGGTGATTGCATAGTCATCTTCATTCTTTGTTGTTCATGCTGTAACAATTGGACTTTTTTTTTCGTTCCCTGAGTCCATAAATTTGAATGTTCAACTTCTCTGGATTTCTGCATCCATTGTTTTATATTTTAAGTATTTGGTAGTGTTTAAAGAAAGAAAGAAGAAGAAAAAAACGTGAGCAATGACTGGTGTGTCATTTACTGGAATTCTTGAAAGGGTATTTCTTCTTCCCCAACCTAGTTATGGCTGAATCATAGAGAATTCCAGAAAGAGAAAACATTTTATCCATTAACAGCAAGCTTTTCTAATTGCATATGAATATAAGAAAACATAGAATTGTTTCACCAAATAGTGGGAAAACCAGGAAATTTTGTAGTAGCCAGCCTTTAGCATGATAGAACTTATTTGTATTACTGTTATGTTTTAAAAGCTCATTTGGGGAGCAAGACAGTGCTGTGCTGTGTGGTGTAGAATTATAGAGCAAAAGGATAGCTGTTTTTTCAAGAGATTGCAATTAAAAATTAGGATAAAATAATAGCCAAATAGAGAGCAAGTAGTGCAAGCTAATAAAGGAAAATTGACTAAAAGTATGAAGAATAATTGGATGAAGTGGGATAAATAGGCTATAATGCATTGATTTAACAAAGAAAAATCAAGCTGTAGATCAACCAGATGCTATTCTTTGAATAAATAACTGTTTTTACTAAAATGAGAAAAAGCTGAAAATTTCATTTATCTGGATACCACCCATGTTTTGATTATTGTTCATGTGAAAAAATTGTAATTGAGCTTCAGTTCAAGGGTAGGTGGCTTTGTTCAAGAACCGTAAGATAAGTAAAGGTCTAAGCAAAGATGATGTGACAGAAGGCTGTGAGAAAAGGTACTGCACTGGAAAGAGTAATTAATCTTGCCTTATTTAGCATTCCTGTTGTAGACCTTAGTGCCAAAGGTTTCATTTTGCCAATAAAATTGAAGCAAAATTAGGATTTATTGCCACTGGCAATAAATACAGGCTATAAATGAGAAGGCAGTTCCTAACCTCTGGAAGAGGATGGCTGTAGAGCACAATGTAAGGTGGAGCTTAACTGGTTTTATGACGTGTATTGTGGTTTCCTGCAGTAGCACAGGATTGATTTAGGAGTTTTACTCTAGTCCTTTCTTTTAGATAAATCTCAAGAAGGTTAGAAATGGTACTCACATGTCTTTAATGCCTGACTGTGAAAATGATGGAGCAGCCTTTAGCTGTTGAGTTAACTTGTACTGAGTTCAAATCCCTGAATAATACAAGTTAAGAGGAAGATGTAGAGGCCATTTGGTCCACCTTGCTGTTCCAAGTAGAGTTACCTTCAAAGATAGATTGGGTTGCTCAGGGTTTAGTCCAGATGAGATTTTAAGGTGTCTAAGAATGGCTGTTCTATGGCCTTTCTGGGCAACCCCTTTTGGGGCTTAAACATTCTTGTGGTGGAGAACTTTTCCCCCTTATTTTAACTGAAATTTTACTTCTTGCAACTTGTGGTAATTGCTTCTAGTCCTTCCAATATGGGAAGAGATTTACTGAGCTGGTAACCCTGCCTAGGTTGTGGATGATACTGATGAGATCCCCCGTAACATTGTCTTCTCCAGGCTACACAAGACTCTCAGGTCTTTTTCTGTTTTAAAGCAGTGTTAGAGCTCAAAGGGGATAACTTCCTACAGTAAGATGCAGCAGGCTGGCTGCATTTGAGTTTTGATTTTCATCACTATTATTATTATTGTTGTAAATGTGCACCTGATCCAGTGGAGCAGAAGCAACATGGGAAATCCCAGGGCCCTGCCATCATACCAATTTATGTGTAATTAATCTTTCTTATGGAAGCATTTTCTGCTCAACTGAAGCCCTGTGTCCTGCCATTGGCTGCGGGTTGTATAACCCAATGTGCTTCTGTTAGTTTGGTACATAGCATTGATTTCCAGTAAGGTAGCACAATGATGGATCTAAGATTAGTTCTGTATTCAAGCTATGATTAGGTTAATTTTATATTAAATTATGGAATTAATACACAATTAAATAAAAGTAATTATTCTTCCTCATATCTTCACTCAATTCCTTTAATTAAGAAAGAATACCTTAGTTTTTCTTCAGTTTGCTTTCATGAATAGTGTTTGCCGAGCGCTGGGCTTGGTGCTGACATTACCAGTGTACCCTTTTGAAGCATTGCTCAAGTGCTCATCGCTAGGGCACATCAGTGTTAAAGTTTTTGTGAGTATTACTGCAAGTTGTGTTCAAAACAGAGCCGGTCCCCTCATTCTTTCTTTGCACAAGAGGCTCTGTGCATGGCATGGAAGATGATCTTGGCAGTACACTTTTATGGAAGAGTCTGGAAGTCAGCAAAAGACAGTTTCAGCTCCTTAACAATCTAAAAGATAGCTCCAGGTTTTGTTTTCATTGCCCTGAAAAACAACCCCACTCTTCACCCCCTTTTCCAGAGTACTGTTGCTGTTCAGCCTATTCCTAAACTGTAGCACAGACCTCCGTAGGGTGCTTCTGGTGAGTGTTAGGACAACGGATGAATACCTACCTTTGTTTCCTTTCTCTTTTCCAAGGGTTTTCAAGTATTATCCACATATGAATGCTCTCATGAGAGGTGTGGGAAATATATTTTAAAAGCTTTTGCAGAGGAGGAACAAATATAAAGGAGTGAAATGACATTTCCAAGGTTACAAAGTCAGAGAGCTGGGATTAAAATTTAGATTTTTGATCTTGGCCTTGAGTTCAAATGATGAACTCTAAGGTACAGAGAACATAAATTGTATGTATTTGCTATCCTTGCACATGGAATAATTGGTCTGAATAGTGTGAGCTGCCAGGGATTTAAAACTTGGCAGCTTAATTAGTTGTGACGAGGAAATGATAAACATGAAAGTGATCTTCACCCAGAGGCAACAAAGGAAAACAGACAGCTGATATGGAAAGTGTTTGTTTGAAGCATTTAAACCCAAAGACCATTCTCTATCCTTCCTCTACTAGGTGTTCACAAGTAACAGTGACTACTTCAGAGATAAGTTAAGCACAGTTTCAAAAGGAACTCAAAAATATCCAGCATAGAATCTTTAACAAAAATCCATTATTTCTTGGTCTTGTGTCAGAAATTTTCACACAATTTTATCTTTTAATTCAAAGTATATTTAAATTTTATATATAGCATACAGCATCTATCTATCTATCTATAGCATAGTAAATGGTGAATACCGAACTGTGTACGTGGTATAAAGAGTAAAGTCTCTCCTATATGGGTAAGTAATTCATATATAGGAACATTTAAAAAGTTGTCTATATAAATTTAAAGGAGAATTTGCCTGCGGAATGTAAGTATACAGCGTATAATGTGCTCCAGAGGTTATCAGACAAGTTTATTGCCCAACATATGGTTCATAGATTAAAAGGTAACTATTCTACACAGTAGAGAATCTTGGTCTTTATTGCATTAGTTTTCGCAGAGCTTTATATAGCTTTAATAATGTCGATGTGGTACTTAATTGCCACATCTCATACTGAAGAACAGAGCAATGTGTTTGGCCTTTTACATAGGTAGCACATTCACAAGCACTGCCTTGCTTTCATTGTGCAGGCTATGTAGAAATATACGTTCCCAAAATAGCCATTCAGTGTTTTTCGAAGTGCAGTTTTATTTTTCACAGTACATTAGAAACGAGGCCTATTTCCTAGCTGCTTTAACTTTTTCATTGCATCCTCAGAGTAATGCTGGTTATACTTAGCATTTATGAATGGCTGCTGGTGGGGAAGTCGCAAACCTCACAGCAGTAGGGAAACATAGCTGCGCCCACATAACAATTAAGAAAGTACAATTTAAGAGCTAAACCCGTGGTGGAATGAGTAAATTCAATTTCCTCAGGTAAAATTTCTGGGTTCTGCACATTGAAGGTAAGCAGACCGTAGGGTCTGTGCAGGGGATCTGCTAAAGCCAATGGCTTGAGCAGAGGACCAACAAGCCATGCTGTAGGAGATGGCAAGGGGACAAATAGCTCCCTCCAGAGTGGGGTGATACTTGCCTCCTCTTATAGTTTTCAGGCATGAATTTCCATCTAGAGTGAGGTGTCTGACCTGGGGCAGGTCTTTCTCCAAAGAGGTCAGCAAGGTCACTTTAAGGTGCAGTAGGGCTTGGTGATTTGGGCACATAATGCACCAGATGGTGCAAATTTTTTTTAAATAAACTCAGCTTGAGAGGGCAATTCTCTAGAGATTCTCAAGGCAAGCTTGTTCTGGGTCTTCCCAGCTGGTGATATTATGCTTTGTATAAAACTTTTTGGCTTGGGAGATAGAATCCAGTACTTCTCACCTGTGCTGTGAGCAGAGCATCTCCACAGAGCAAATGGAGGGCTGGAGCATGGGTGGGAAGAGGTTTAACCAAAATCTTAGGTTAGAGCAGAAGAAATTGAGAACGATGTTTTGCTTCTTTATTGGAAGAAAAGCAGAACCGCTTACTTGGGATGCTCACAGACTGCTTTGTAGTAAGTGAGAGGTAAAAAACGGGGTTGTATGGACCTAGCTCTTGAAGAAGAAATTTTAAAAGCAGCAGCTGGAGGATGCATGCAGGTAGATTAATCATTCAGACATCAGAAATCAAAACCTTTGGTTTTCTGATTGTCATTTATGTGCTGTGTTAATGTTATTTCAATTGTTAATGTTATTTCAGTGGTATTATCCATCCTGAACATGAAAGGAAAAAAAGTCTGTATATTGATGATGTCACTCTAAGGAATTTTCCTGGGGTCTGCCATGATTTTTCCTTTCTCTGCTGGAACAGATGGGATGAAAGACAACAGAAAAGACTGAGATGGAAGCAGACACTGCCAAATTAATATTCACACTGCACACATTTAAGTTTGCTGTGCAATTAATTTTGTTTTCTAAGGAAGGAGAAAATACAAGTCTGTTGAGATCTAGACTATGTGCAGCGTATGTCTGAAATATATTACAGATGTAATATTTGATTGTATGAATATTAAAACCTGAGACTGGATTTAGAAATCTCAATTAAAGCACCACGAGTGGCATGAATGTTAAAGGTGTTGAACAGTTGCAGTTTCATGGTATTTGGTGCTAGAAACCTCCAAACATATAAATTCCTGGGTGCAGATGTAGAATGGTCAGCAGAGGTTGTTGGCTTTGGATATTTTTGCCATAACCTGTCTTCCAGAAAAGGACCTGATCTGCCACCACAAGCAGTGAGCTGAGATGGTGTCACAGCAGAGTTACTCTTTCTGGTTTGTTTTTTAAACAGTCCTGGAATGAGTGTTGATAATATGGGTGCATCTGTGTGTTTGAGCCCAGGGAAGACTTTTGTGCCAGTTATTTCCCAGAATTTATTTTTTTCTTACATAGGACATATGCTCAAAATTGTTACTAGTAAGGGCAGTGTGCCCAGTAGTGAGTGCAGCTCTGGTGCTCTCATACGCACATATGCATGCTGTTACTCCTCATTGCTCAGCGTGGAGTTTTCCCTGAATGGCTGTGGGATTGGTGCCAATAATTTTTTTTAAGTTTTATTGAGTGGTGCTGTAATAGACTAATTCAGAACGAGAAGAAAAGTGTGCATTTACTGTAAAGTTCTCAAAGTAGGTTTC
Organism: Aythya marila; assembly: GCF_965140915.1. Taxonomy (NCBI): domain Eukaryota; kingdom Metazoa; phylum Chordata; class Aves; order Anseriformes; family Anatidae; genus Aythya; species Aythya marila. The sequence continues at coordinate 191,965,296 of NC_139042.1, read as the reverse complement.
TGCCTTTTATTCCAACATCACTGGGGGTGTGTGTTAGGGTGACCACGGTGGCTTTAAGAGCTCCTCCGTAGCAATATAGCAATGCTGGATGCTTGGGAGTTCCTTTTTTCTTTTCTTCCTGATCCAAAGAAACCCAAAGCCTCTACGGTAGTTAAGTTAGACTTGCCATGGTTTTGGAGCTGTCTAGCTGTTCTGTGCTCAAGAGCAGCATCGTCTCTGGCCACCTGTCCCTGATAGTTGTTATGTTAGGGCGAGGAGGAAGGAAGCTGAAGAGCACTTGCTGGCTTCATCAGTTTTAAAATTGATGCTGGTATCAAGGTCAGCGACCTCAGAAAGAAAGGAGGCTTAATACAGCACTAAGTGACTGATTTCTACAAAACAGACAAGACTTAGATTTAAAATTTCTCAGGAGATCTGTGTTAGATGGTCAGTCAGGTTCTTACAATAAATAAATAAACAGCTTGTTATCCACAAAGGCTTTATTATGGCCATCTGGAGTTTTTCTTGCTGATTGGAAGATATTGCAATGACCCATTGATTATTTTAGACCAATTTTTTGATTCTTAGTAAGAATTCATTGCAATCATTCTCGTGGGCTGAGTTCTAAAAATGTTAAGCTGTGCAAGATAAACATTATTAATGCAACAGCTTTTAATTAAAATTCAAAAGGATAGAATATTAATAAGATTTCACATATGAACTAATACTTGTAGTGTCACTGGAATACTAACTATTTTTTTATGCCATAGACAAATTATTTTGATCATTTGTGTGATTTCAATATGGAAATGGAGTTCCACATGTGGAGGATTGAGGTTTTTAATGAAGACATTTACAGATTTGGGAGATGTACAAAGATACCTCGTTTCTGGTGCTGTATGAATACTTAAAACTGTGAATTTTTAGATTCATAATGTTTTAAAACACATGTGCAAGATGAAGCACTCAGAAATGAGATGGCAGAAATAATCAACTGTGCAAGGAATGGGATGGAAGGATGGTAAGAGAGCAGGATCCTGACAGAGCTTCTGGGAGGTGGGAGAAGTGGCAGGAGCTGGCCTGAGCCTGGTGGCAGCAGGATACGTGGGCAGAAAGCAGGAATCAGTCACAGAGTAAATGGGCCTGAACCAGAGGGTAATGTGAAATAATGTGATCCCATCTGTAAAGATTGCATCATATTTCATTACACCATAAAAGGCTGAATTAATGGCGAAATAGCCGTTTTGTGGCTGGAAGATTCATTTATTTAATGTGTATTCTCCAGCTTATAAGTACATACCACCCGCCTTCGCTGTGTGGGTGCAGCAACATCTACAGAGTGTGCAGTACTGTGTTCTGTGAGTAATTGGCAGAAAATGGTAGATTCATCATTTGTGAGCTCCTAGCTCTACCTAATCACTCTGCATCAGCTGCATTCTCCCAAGCAGCAATGTGCTTGTGTCCTTCTACAAGAAGACCCATGAATGTATATTAATGAGTTTGTCATGGAGGGGAATATTGGGGCTGATGTCATGCATCTCAGCCAAGGAAAGGGCTATTTTTAAGCTGACATTGTTTTGCAGTTCGTCTGTGTATATATTGAAGTTATGATTGTAAATACATTGTTGTAATTAAAAAAAAAAAAAAAAAAAAAAAAGGAAATAAAGTTCAGATACTCCAGCTTCTATCTACCAGGGAGGTAACTTATGGCAGTTATGTCAGTGCTATCTAATGTAGTGTAAAATGGTTTCCACAGGAGGCTCCACCAGCTGAGGTAACTAGAGCCACCCTAGATGAAGCTCCACAGAGTACGCATAGGGAATCTGACTCTGCTAGGAGGTGAAAGAAAGCATTAGAGCTGCAGCATTTTGAAGATGTACTATCTGAAAAGAAGCACTGTGAACGTGGAGTAGCACTTTGCCATGCTAATCCTCTTTTTTCTTAACTGAAAAATGACTGAAAGGTCAGATTCTATAAGGAACATTAAAATTATGTATTTTTTAACACTTTGTGATGCATTTATTAATATACTGTTTTCCTTCTGTGTTTTCCTTTTTACCTTCCCTTCCCTTCCCTTCCCATTTTTTTTTAATATTGTTAATGCTCTGTACATTTAGCAAGTCTATTGATTTTAATGAGGACTGATTTGTTTTTCTGGATCCCAGACACCTTATGGCAGGCACTAGTGCTTTCCAGCATTAGAATATCCTACAATATTAAACATAATTTAAATTAAATTGAAGTTATCAGAATAAATGAGTAATTGAATGAGGTAGTTTTTGTGAAATACCTGGGGGATTTTCATTCCCTGCTCTTATACTTATTAATTTGCAGAGAGCACTTATCTGCAGTGAGACTCTGGAGTGTCATTATTCTGGTCCAGGTAGCACTGGGGGATGACTGCAAATCCTCATCTGTCTTTCTCCTCTTCCCAAAAGCCTTGGTGGTCTACATTTATGAAATAGGGATGATGGTGGTGATTCCCCTTCATAAGGGTTCTGTTGAAGTTAGGCACTTATACATTGAGTGAAAGTACCAAAGACAAGATGACAATGTTGACATTTTGCTCTTCATTGCAGTGCTAAGCTATAGGTATTACAGAGAGCAGCCTATTCATTCTATTCTGGAAACTACATCTGTATTTTGGGAAGAGGAGGAAGGTCAAGACTTTGTTGCTCCTGGTGCTTTCATTTAATTTCCAGCACTGCCTGAGCTGGAAACTTCGGTTTAACTCTGTCGTTAAATTCAACCCATTTCTTTAATGGGTTTGACTGCAGGCTTCTGTCCTCAAATTTACAGAGCACTCTGTCAATTACAGACTTAGGTTGAGGGTCGGTATTTTATTTTTTTTCCTTTTAAATAGTAGTCTGAAATCCTTGTATCTTACCATTTTTCTGTTATGAAGAAGAAAACAATTTCCCTCCCTGTAGTTTCTCATGGTGACGTCTGTGCAAGACCCACATAAAAGGGGGTGATAACTGAGTTTAAAAAGTGTGGCTGTGTGCAGAGATGCACCTGGTGCAGCAGGGTGAATAAGCATAAAAATGGAAATGGGTTTTCCCCAATCTCACAGCAGATACTGCAACAGTATTTTAAAATGACCCAATAGCTGTGTGACAGAATCCCATTAAATTAGGAAAGTGAATGCTCCTTTGTGTATCCTGGTGATCTTAAGCCTCTGAAGGCATTTTTAATCCCTGTCAAACACTGGTACTTTCACTTTGCTTAATAGCTATATACTTTAGTCTCTTTACACACTAAAAAAATAAAAAATAAAAAATCCAGTGTTTTTTTAACATAATTAAATGGTAATCCTTAAAACCTTTGTGTGCCTTGCCTGTGCATAGCATGTGGTGAATCAGAGAACCTAATGGATGATGTAAAGAGTTTTCTATCAAACAGGACCAAATTTTAAGGATTTTTATCATCAAAATTAACTTTTTTTTTTTTTTTTTTTTTTAATAAGACAGTCACTATGTCATTTCACTCTATGCTGAAAGCATTCGTAACACAGTGCACTATTACTGCTAAACAGGGAATTCAAAGATGTAATTACAATACGTAAGTATACAATGGCACTCCCCCAGCTTGCCTCCCAGGCACTGTTTTTGAAAATCAAGTACAGACTTTTGGAAAATACAGCAGCCTTTTCCTTCAAGCGCTCTTTAAGTCTTTGGCAGCCTGTAAATCAGAAGAATCTGCTATGAACTGGAGGACTTAAGTATGATTTCAGGATCTGATTCATAGATATTTTGGCTTTTAATACTGACAGTAAAGGATGCCCATGTGTTTCCAGCAGTCCTGTATCATAGCTTAAGTCCAGTTGCCTTTGGGGCTAAAGAGCTGGAAGGGTCTTACTGACATAGAATCGTGGAGTCATTTCGGTTGGGAGAGATCTTCAGGATCACCAAGTCCAGCCATCAACCTGACCTACCAAGTCCCATCACTAAACCATGTCCCTTACTTCCACGTCCACATATCTCTTACATACCTCCAGGGATGGGGACTCCACCACTTCCCATGGCAGCCTCTTCCAATGCTTGACCACTCTCTCCACAAGGTGTGGTCAAGCACTTCTACAATCAATGCACCGACACCCAGTGCATTGATTATAAAAGACTTTTTGTTTCTTCATTGTCATACACGCACGTCTCATCTCTGCCACAAGAGATGCCAGCGACGTGCACAAAACAGCAAAAGTGTCATAATTGATTGAAATGATTGTTAGGCAACTTTTGGAAGACAACAATAGATATGACAAGATGTCCTCTGCTGCCCTGCTGAAGTGATTGATTCATCATGGGAGGATGTGTTGTGGTTGAGAATAAATTAGCCACAAAGTTTGTAAACGTAGGTATATAATTGTGTGTCAAACAATATGTATTCAAACTTGCAATATTTTCTTGTGTAAATATCATTTTTCATATTCTCTGTGATTTTCAAATGCAGAAGATGAAACTAGATTTACTGATAGTTATGAGACATGGTAACTTTTATTATTTAGAGGACAGCAGTGTCTTGCAGGAGGTACCAGCAACTGAAACTGCATTGTGCAGAGCAGAACCTCGAGATAAGTTAATCCTGTTATTTTGGGTGCTGCCAGCCTGCAGTACAGCACAAGTGTGGGTCGTGAGGTACTTTTTCAAAACAGGAATTGAAGGAAGACAGTGTACATGCTAAAGAGGGAAGCAATCAAGTCGTGTCATTTCATGCAAGAGGTTTTCAGCATAATTTTAAAAATCAACTAAGAGGATGAGTAAAAAGTTTACAATCAGGTTGGATCAGAGGAGAGCAGAGACTGTGAGGGAATCATACAAGACCTGACAGAACTGATGTGGGTGGGCAAATTCACCCCCATCTGTCACTGTATAGCCCACCATATGGGCTGCCAAGGGGTTGTCGAGGTTTTTCGGTATTCCCTTTTCAACTTAAGAGGTGATGTTTTGATGCTTTAAGAATTAAATGGCTTTTCCTTGTGGTTTTGTGCCATGATCTGAACTATTTGATATACTAATATTATGGTTGTTGAATTAGGAATACACTGATAATGAGTAGGAGTTCAGTGACAAAAAAACACTGGTGGAAGGTCTCAACAGGAGGAAGATGGGAATATCAAATGGGAGGAGCAGAAAACCAGAGTATCACCTCTCAGTAGTTAAATTCTTGAAAGTAGATTCAGTTTAATAGCAGAGTACAAGGTTATAAATCTTCAGGTCTAAGAGAATTTTTGTAGAAATCTGGATATCACCAGTTGGAAATGGAGAGGAGAGGCTTGCTCTTTTAGTCATCATTCTGTCCTACTGCTATGTTGGTATTGCTAAATGTCTATATTGGGAGAGCTGATCCAAGAGGTATTAGGAAGCATTGCTATAACCATGTTACAGTGCTTCTTGCTATATGTTTATCGACATCCTCATTAAAAAAAAAAAATTAAAAGTAAAAAATGGTGCAATATGGAGCTAAAAGGGAGTTCAGGAAGACTGGAGAACTCATCTTCCAAAAGGAGACTAAGTAGCTCACTTAACCTAGCAGAAAGGTGTTTGAGAAATTATGATTGCTTTTTAAAATCAGAGAATAAACATCTCAGAGGAAGAAAATCTCTTCATTTTTTATGACGATCTTGGCACATGAATGAATGTATGTGTGACCTTGCCATGAAAAAAATTGTAAGTTAGAAGAAGTTTTTATCAACCAAAAATTTGAGATGTCTCAAACCTTTTTTCATTAGGATTATCAGGGACAGGAAAAGTCAATTTATTTGAAGATGGAACAGTTTTATTTCATTAAAAGCTATTATTGTGAGGTGGTTAGCTGTACATTCAAGGGGTTCAATGACCAAAGAGGTCTCTTACAGGCATGTCACTTTGTTCTTTTGAAGTGTATGATTAAAAAAAACCAACACCACACCTTGCTTACAGAAAGTAAATGTTTTAATGACTATAAGAGGAGTGTTTGATAACATTGGATAGTTGTATATCTCATTTTGATAAAGAAACAAAGGAGGAAATAATATTTTTCCCAACTTACTTGAGTTTCTGTAACCTAAATGAGCCATTGATCTGTTGCATAGAAAAGACCAAAGGGAAATTACTTTTTAAGGAATCTAAAGGCTGTAAACTGATTAACACAGTAGTCCTGGGAATGGCGATGAATCAAAGTGATGAAATGGATTTTTACAGCCTTTGTGATCAGCTTTATTACATGCCTAATGTCAAAGATGAGGTTAGATCTTATCCTTTCTGTGACTTTCCATTTTCATTATTCATAGCCAAAAGAAATTCAGCATCTGAAACATTTTGTCTGACAAAGGCAATTCCCACTGAAAGCTGTGTCTGCGTTCATGTGTTTTGTAATATCAGTGCTGCTGTTGATATTAATACTACTAGCTTTATTATAGGAATGCAAAAAGGAGCCAACCAAACCAGTGTCTAATTGTGCAAAGCAATGTTTCAAAATCACAGCATGGTTGAGCCCAGAAGGGACCTCAGGAGGTCATCTGGCCCAACCCCCTGCTCCAGCAGGGACGTTTAAAAAGCAAGGTAAGGGATTAGACAGACATGATAGGAAATGTAGCAGAGTTTGAATACCTACCCAGGTCTCCAGACTGGTGTCCATGATTGCTCTGAGTGCAGCCTCTGCATGTGAGTGGAAACTGCTGCATCTCCCCTGTCACTGCCATGGGACGTGAAATTGGGAGGTAGAATCACATAATCCAACACGCCAATTATATCAATAAATGCTGCCATATTGCTTTGCAGTCCTTATTTCAAACAAGTCTAACCAAGGAATATTGTTTGTTTCTGCAGCACCTTGCCAATGTGCCTGTTTCCCTTCTCCAGGCTTCACATGGTGCTTAGCAGGGCCGTAGCATCCCTCCTGCCTGAGAGCTGCCACGCTGGGAACATATGCTGTCTCTGGCTCCTTCCAGATATACCAGCTTCTTCCTATCTTGTTTTCATTTCCATTACTTTGACATCTCATTTCCCATATGCTGCCCTTGCTTTCTCCTGCTGTTTCTGTAAGTTCATCTGCACAGATGAGTTGCCACAGTTTAACACATTGGTGAAGCTGTCGTAATCCTGCGGGCTTTTAGTGATGAAAATGGAAGCTTAAACTTTCTAGATTAACCCTTTTTCATAACATAGGTCTAAACAAGTGGGAGAGGCAAATGCAAGTGTGCTGTTCCATAAGCCTGCTTTGCTCTAGAAGTTGTTCTCTAGCTCATACAGCCCATCTTTCACTAACCTGCAGTTACTCCATATGCTTGGCCTCTTTCCAGTAGCAATAATTCCAATGGGAGTTTCTTGGCTTGTGCTTGCTCTTTCTTTAACGCCTCTGAATATTCAGAAATGCCAGACATGATATGATTATTGGGCTCAAGCTGCACACAAAAGAGGAAGGCAGGTACATTTGTAGGGTTAAAAACAGTTAATAACAGTAGCACTATTGCTCAAGTTCATTTTCAGTATTCAACAAAAGTGTATCATGGACAAAGTCACATCAGGTCTTTGAGTCAGTGGAGTGATTCAGGACCTGCATTTGGAAGCCTGTGGTCTTCCCCCACCTCCTTCCCCTGCAGCGAGCAGCATGTGGGATGCTAAGCCAGCCCCAGCCATGTGTTTATTGCTGCAGAGATTCTGTGTGGCACATGATGGCTATCCCAGTTGTTGGGCTGTTGCAGTTCAGGTTAGCAACGTGTAAAACCATCTTGATGTGTTGTCACCTGAAGGTGAAATGTTATGGATGGCTTTACCTGTTCTCCTAATCTTTGTCCAGATGTATATAGTCAAAGCATGCATCAGAACAGGCTGTCTTGGAGAACGTTACGGCTGTAGTTACAGGGATGTGTGATGGTCTGCAATAGGAAGAAGACACAGAATAAGTCAGAACATTTGAAATTTGAGTTAAACACTGTTGTTTGAATCAATGTGAATTAGCATTAGACCCTCAGTTCTTCTGACAGGTTGGTATCTGTCCAAATGGTGACAAGCATCCTGATTGGCATTGGCATAGTCCCATAGCAATGAGCTACCTGGCTGGGCAGATTGCTCCATGGCTCCTTGCAGCACTTACACGGCCAGCCTGCAAGTGTCCACACCAGAAATGGTGGACCTGCCACCTCCCCCCTGAACCTTTCACCACTTAGAAGTCAGCTGGGGAGCAAGACTTTGTATGAATGCTGTAAATAAAACACAGCTATTTTTTAAAAATAACTGCACTTTGTCTTCTGCTTGGCAGCACAGGTCACTCTTGTTGGGGCTGTAGCCAAAAGGAGGTTTTGACAGCCCTGGGTGTGACAGCACAGCTGTGTGGGGCAGGGGATGCTGCAGTGCCCTCACTGTGTTGTCTATGCAGCGCTGCAGCCTGGTGCCTGGTCCAGTGCAGTGCCTGTGCTGGAAATCATCAAACTTGGTGGCAATAAGCTTTAGGATTCCCTAAAGAGAGAAAGAAGAGAAACAATGTCAAGGTGTAGAAGCAAGACCATTTTGTAAATGTGGGTTGGCTTTGTTATGATTACTTTTCTTTCTCTTAGTCCGGTAGTTGTGACATTAAACGACCTGATAGAGCACAAGGAGAGGTCATGCACAATTGCAGAAAAAGAGTGTGTACATCTGTTGAAATTGCCACCATTTTGGAACTCCTTCAACATTTAATTATTTGTTTCTTGGCTCTGGCACTACTTGCCATTTCGCTTTGTGTTATTTCAACTGAGTTGCAAAAAAGATGGAGGGATTCATTATCTCTGGGGACTGTTTTTCTTGGACCGAGTAGTTTGAGTAGTTGGACAGTGATTTCCAAAGTATTGTGCTAGAAAAATTCAACAAGCCCTTGCAAACCAGTGCCAGGGTATTATATCTTCATTTTCTTAAAAGCAACAATGTAAAATAAATGCTTTTAAGATGTTGAAAGGTACTTCTAGGTTATTTAGATTTATTCATTAATTCTAGAAGAATGACAAATTCTGTCCAAAAAAGCTGACATCATTAGACAGAAACTTTGTCAGGTATAACAGATGGGCTGGAGCAGCCCCTCCTGAAAGATTGGGGCAATCAAAGCTGTGATGCAGACAACCTGGCAGCTTATCCACAAGCTTTTTTTGGTTTTGATTGAGAGCTCCCAAGCCTGGCATGATCTCCTCTGCTGCTGAATGAGCTGACCTGGGGCCTGATGTGTTTCGAATCATCTAAAGACCTGCTCAAAGGGGGCATTCTCCATTTCTGCAAACATTAGACATAGTCACTTTATAAAAATCCTGACTCTTTACAGGAGGCGAGGGAGGAAAGTGAGGGCGATAATTTGCTTCAAATCTATACTGCGCATTTTCAGTATAAATATGTCATAGAAAGATTAGTCTGGGTATTCTTTGCTGTGGAAATGCCTCAGTTGTTTTTTTGTTCTTGATAGAGCAACATTATAGTTTTGACATCCTTGCGGATGATCCATATTAAAATATTTTATATTTATCTGACTCAGCTACTTCGTGTGGTTTTGTAATTGTGTTTATCTGTTTTGAAAGATAAAGATAAAGCTTTAAAATTCCAAGGAGATGCACGTGCTTTTGTCATTTTCTTTACATTTTAGAAAATAAATTAGGGCTGCCAAACTTTGTCACTGACATTGCATTCCCCATAGGAGCTGCCGTATTTACTGTGGTTGTATAATATCACAGCCTGACCTTTTTCTACCACACAGTTTTTCTCCCTGTCAGGAAGAAATTAAAAAGACTGCACTAATAGGCCGTTAGGGCTGCACAGGTTGGTATTAAAAATGTTCGTATTTAGTGCTTATCATAATCTATGCGAGTATTCTTCTAAATTTTGGAAATTGGATTGCTATGCCATAATAAACATCTCCAGTGTTGCCCAGCAGCCAAGCTGTGTTAGCGTGTCATTTGGATTTTCAGTTTATAAATTCCTCTGTTTTGTTTTCCTCAGAAGTGAAATATGTTGTTTATTTATGGATAAACGGTGAACTTCTAGCTGAGAATATATAACCAGCGGGTGCAAAAAGCAACTTAGAGCTGCGTTGGATGTGGAAGGTGCCTGTTTGTATGGGTCTGGAAGTAGACCGACACGCTTTCAAGTGATTCTTTACTCTTTGCTTTTTTAACTATCTAGTATCAACGCACTATGCAGTGCTGCTGACGACTGGCAATTTCTGGCTTCACAGTATAGAACTGGATTTTGAGAAGATTTAGATGTGTAGAGTTAAAAGTGGCTGCATGAAGCCTTGTCTGGTTGAAGTAAATAGGAGTCTCATAGCAGGTGTCAGCGGGCCAAGTCTTGACATTTGTTGTTATTTTTCTACCTATAAGAAGAAAAAGAAAAGCAGTATTAGGAGATCAGAGACTGCCTGGATGCTTTTGGTGACTGGAGTAGTGCAGTATGATGTAAGTTTTGACAAGCAGTTAGCAATTTAATTTAGAGAGCCTTAAGAAGCGAGGGCGCATGAACATTAGCATTTTAATTCCAATCACGTCTATGCTTCGTGAATCTCCATCTCCCCAAGATTCACACCGCTGCAGTGATCCCGGAGGATGCAATTCTTTGTTTCAGACAAAACGAGCATGGAAGAGATGTTCCAGCGACTAGAAGGCAGGTCATCCACGGAGCCAGGCCTAAAACATGAGGACGTGGAGACGCCAAGTCCTCAGTGCCAGCAGCTTCACTCTGGGGATCCTCTCCTGCTGCACCCCAGGAGTTGCTTGTATAGCCTCAAATGACAGCATTGGTGAGGAAGAGGAGCTGAGGAAGGGAACCAAGAGGAGCTAAAGACCTTGTCCCAGCATACAGGGCAGTTAGTAACATCCAGCCATCGGTGTCATAATTTATGACTGGTAGTATCTCAACTGACTCAGGTGCTTTCACAAGCAGTCAGCTGAACCTGTTGTACATCATGGGCATGTCCATCATGTCCATCATCGTCCATCACTGGTCTGAAATAAAAATGTTTTATGCTTAGTGGTCCCCATGTTTTTTATGCTAAAATTTCCAAGGGCAACACATCTGGGCTTTAAGACAATGGGGTGGCATTTAAAGCAAGCTGCATTTTGAGCAAGGGAAAAAAAGAAACCCAAGCTTTGACATTTCTGATGGTTATTACTGCGTGAAACCAATGGGCTGTTAGGTATGTGAGGGATTGAATATTCAGTATTGCAGACGGCACAAATTAACAGAACAAGATGGAAAGTGCTTATGCAACACGAACAAAGCTATTTGCGTGTTTTCCTGAAGGTTTATTGAGCTCTCCCTGAGAACACAGGCACAATATCTGTATTCATCTGATCTCTGTGAAAAACAATAGAAGGCTTCCTTTTTTTTATATTTTCTTTTCATTTTGTTCATTTGAGTTATTTATGAGTTCCCGTTTGTGTGGAATGGTGGATTCATTTTAAAATTAAACAGAAACTTCTGTCAAACTCTCCTGTTTGGTGCAGATTCACATTCCTGCAATGTGGTGCTAACGCATTTCAAAACGATCATGTTCTGGCTAGACAGAAGTAATGCAGTGGAGAGTGTCAGGCAAGCTGGCGGCAGGGCATTTAAGCTGCAAAACCTAAAACCGGGAGTCTGGGAGGATTGCTTGCAACGTGTTGGATGCCATAGATTAGTTCTGTGTGACCTTTAATGAGAGTGAAAACATATTCAATTTTTGAGCTGTCTTTCCCTAGACAGTACACTGAGTGCTGAAATCCCACGTTTTGGCAGAAAGAAAATAGAGCACAAAGCAGTGGCTGTGTGGATTTATTTAAATTAAAAATGCAAACCCCATTTCTAGCAGAACGTGACTGACCATTGGAAATACAAACAGCCAAGGCAATGGCAATTCGCCTCTTGATGTCCTTCAGCCAAAACTTCAGTCGAGCACAAGTTGTGCCTTGGTGATGTCTGATTTCCCAGAGTAATTGGGTGTCAGTGTGGGGCTACATATGCAGGAGGTCACACTTGATATTTGTTATTTGTTTTGATTTACAGTCAGGAAGTACAATATGAGCCAAGTTCAAATCAGCGGTGTCTGTCTTACAGGTACTACAGTGCTACCATTTTGCAGATGTCGGGAGTTCAAGACGACAGGCTGGCGATCTGGCTGGCCGCCCTCACAGCCTTTATAAACTTCATTTTCACTCTCGTGGGAGTCTGGCTTGTTGAAAGGATGGGTCGCCGGAAACTCACGCTTGGCAGCTTAACAGGTGAGTGCTTCGTGAGTGAATTGGATAGGCCTCATGGTAACACGAATAAAATGAAGATAAAGTTTCAAGTGCTAATTTTATCAAAGTAATCCTCTTCAAACTAATGATGTTGACCCCTGTCTCCTTGCTGAAATCCTGTAGGTTTTCAAGAACAGTAATACAGTACCACTGCTAAGAGCTAGTTATAAAAATAGAGGTTTAGCATCTTATTTTTTCATGTGCAGTTTCTTTTTCAAGCTATGTTTGATAATGCCTTTACTTAGCTTTTTATACTTTTTTGTTTGTTTTGGTGTAAGGAATCAAATGCTTGGAACTTCACAGCTGGTTAGTTTTTAGATCTCATGTACATCTGCGATATGCAATTTCTGGCTCATTAATGTGAATTCAGAACATTTTATTAAGAACTACTGGAGAAAGCATATCACACAACCATCAAAGTATTTTTTAAAAAGTAAAGCAGTTCTTTGCAGTTAGTTCAAATGCAATACAGTCAGTGCATTACCTGCATTCATGTGACTGTAATTGGTCTCTTGCATGAGGGACAAAATCACAGAATTCTGAATTTCTGCATTTTGTCCAAATATTCAAACACTGTAACTCGGTGATGCAGCCACCTGTTAGGAGCTGGAAGGGCAGAGCTAGCAGTCTTGCCTGCACTCAGCAGCATCCTGTTGCTTACCTGGCCCATGCCCTTCTAAGTGCCCGTTCTGGCTGAAGCACGTCCCTGGCCCTGGCTGAACATCTGAAAAGCTCATCAGCTTGCCATTGATGTCACATGGCAGAGGGGGGACCACCTGCCAGGCCGCTGCCCATCTGCAGACCCCTAGGGACAGCAGCCAGTCTGCGCTCACAGCGGTGGAATGCATTTGTGTAGGCCCAACGCTGGCTGCAGTGTTGTCTGTGGTTCAAACAGTTGCCCAAATTGGTGAATTAAAAGATGCACTTTGGAGTCACTTTGGTGTTTTTAAGTTATTTTGTACCTGTATTTGATACCATCTTGATTTGGAGTTGAGAATCCAAAAGTGTTTTTAGGTTCCTGAACTTGTGATCTGAGTTCAGAAATGTGGTCACAACAGGAGAGTAGTCCTATACAGACTCCTGTACCATTCCCTGTACTCAACACCTTTTCCCTGTGGTACATGTGTGTTTTCATGTCTTTCTGGGGAGTGCAAGCCTCATGACATTCTCCCTAGACTTGTTTTGTGGGTGCTGCCTCTCGTTTATACTCTGTTGGAATGCAGTATTTACACATTAGGCCCTCATACCTCATATGTGTGGCCAGCCCCTCAGGGGTTCATTGCTTATCTGGAACCATCATATAGGTTTCATTTCCACACAGACTTTCCATAGAATCTCAGAACTCCTTGCTTTCTGACTCTCATTGACATATTCAAAGGTTATAAGCTTGAAATGTAGATGCTAATGTGTCTTGTAAAGCATGAGTCATGGAACAGATGAGAAGATAGAAATAAGGCACAGAACGAACAAAGGAGAATAATGCAGTTAAAGGTCATTTGTTTATGATATCTGGACACAAAGTAATTATTAATAACATCCATGTTCCTTGTTCTGTGGTCAGTGGCCCACTGTCACTCTGCAGCATCTCTTGATCCATGCTGTGTTCTTACAGTGCTCTTCATCCTATGGTCCCTGCTTTAGGAAAATAAGACATGAATAATAACAATAATGAAATCATGTCATCTCTCTGTGCTATTTAGAGGGCTTTTTTTTTATGCAAGGGTTGACACAGACTTAGGTTGTGGTGAGTATGATGTGCTTTACTCAGCAAAAGGGCTAAAATGATAATTACTGAATCTGCTGATGGATTTGTTTTCAATAGTGAGTTTTCTCATGTGATAAACTTATATTTTAATGCCCTATTTTGGTCTGTGTTTCTAAGGAAATTGACCTTCACATGGAGTTATTACACCGGCTATTTTTCTGGTCTTTGGACAAGCTGTATATGCTCCAATTTCCCATTATATAAAACAAGGGCAAAACTACTACCTTTGCCGGCTGCTACAAGTTTATCCTGGAAACAGTTCTTCATCTTTCTTTTCCTCTTTTTCTTTCTTCAGAGTTGTTCATTGGGAAATGTGGAGAGTTTGGCACAACTGCAGTACCCATTTTATTTGTGTTTTCCTTTTACTCCTTCAGCAACTGGCAATTTGAAAGCATGGTGCTAGTTGGGCATTTGTCAATTTTTATCTCTGTTTGTAGCAGAGAGGATCTAAACTACCTTTGGGTAGTTTATTTATTTATTTACCTTTTTTTTCATCTTAGTTAATGGCATACTGTAATTGTATGTTTTTGTTAATCTTAGACAAACTTTCCACAGAATGACAACATATAATAAGCTTCATTTACCAGTTTTATATACTCTGTACTTTTCCGAAGAAATAAAACATTTGCAGAGGGACTGTAACTGCGTGCTAGTGTGTTTGTTTAACTTGAAAGACAGACAAGGCATATTTAGAATGAATATAAATAAGATTATAGGTCCCGTCTAAATATATGTTGCGATCTGGTTTATGGCATTTTGAAAGTACAGTAAATACAGAAAGTACAGTAGATCTAGTACAATATCATGCAGGCAATATCATTCCTGCCCAGAAAGCTAGGATTGTCAGCATGCCTAGCAGTCATAGCAGTACAAAACCCAATTTAAAATAAATTGAAATTACATATTATGGTGGATAGGTGCTTTCTCACAAGTAGTTTGTAACTGAGTTTAAGATCTTAGTTGTCTCTGTCTAGGTAAATGTGTGGTCCAATAATCTTCAGTTCATGCATATTCATGCCTATTAGCCATGGCTGCTGCACAGACACATTCATGGTATCTTGGTGCTTAAGATATTATTTATTCCTCAGAAAAAAATAATCATACACTTGATGGGTTTGCCTGCTAGGAAACTTATGTTTTTCCCTTTAAGAGCATCATCCCTGACCCAGCCCCAAAACTGCCAAAACAGTAAAAACCAACAAGTAAAAAACATGTACAAGAATGAATAATTTCTTAAAGAGTGGCAAGAGTGATATGCTATATTTTTAATGCAGTGGCATTTTTAAAGATTTGTAGAGATGCATTTCTGAGAATTTCTAACATACAGAGCAAAGGGTTGCTGAGGAGTATTTTTAATTAAATAAAGCATTCTTCATTTGCCCTTAACCATTAAGCTATGTCATTGCACATTTCTAAATGTGTGCAGCCTTCCAACTGGGACGTACGTGAGTCTATTTTTGTGTGGTAAGGGAAACGTCATTAAATAATCAGAAACTAACTTACAAATGAAGTTATAGCTAGTTTCATATTTTTAGTGTTGTTTGTCTGTACATCAGGATATACACGGTCTGTGGGACCTCCCAAAATATGCCACATAAGTAGCAAGTATACAAATAGATATAGGGGATAGAATTAGATGCCTCATCCTGTAGCAAATGTAGATGTAAATGTTTCAAGATGTCCAAGTTTGGGTTAGCTGCAATACTCATAGTGATAAATTATATTAATTTCATTAAAACGATACAGCATATTGTGTGTGTGTGACAAATCAGGTAGAAAAACTATGTAATGCTCTAGTAATGACCTGTTTTACAAAGTATGAATCCTGTCCATGCACAAGGAATTTGCTGGAGTCAGGAGCCCCCCCCTAAGGAGGGGGCTCTTCTCTCGCAGATTTGTTATGTGTGCTGTTTGAAACAAGAAATTCAGAAATTGCAGTTGCACATTTTGGTGGCATTTGTATGAAAAGTCAAATTTCTCTCATTTCACAAAGGCAGGAAGAGTTGATGAAACAGCTGATGCTATTTTCTATTTTACAGGAAAGCCTGCGAGTCTGGTAGTGGGAGGAAGTGTGATGATTTAAACGTTGCTATTAAATTTTACCTTTACAGCATTATTTTCAACACTGGAGAAGAATATATCAGTTCATTCATGCAGTCTTCAATTCCACATGCCACAAAATAGTATTGACCTGTTAATTTAATATCTGGACATTAAACTGAATGTACTTGACTTTAATATCTAACCCGTTTCAAGATGGGGATGTAGCAAAGGGTATTTTTCTTAGATTCTCATCACAACTGCTCAGCATAATTGCAAATGCTGTATGCATAATAATGGGGTGCCTTGCTTTCCCGAGCATAGCTCGGTTCAATAGAGAATTATTTCATGTTCTCTGGAGAGGAGTATCACATTGTTCTTTATCTGTATTTTTAGGTACTGCTGTAGCACTCATTATCCTAGCTTCGGGATTTTTGCTATCAGCTCAGGTCTCGCCAAGAGTTACACTTAATCCACCAGATCCTTCACATCAAAACTCTACCTGCACAAAATACAGGTGAGATTTCATGATCATTCATCCAGTCTTCTTGAAGATTTTTTTCCAGTTAATTGGGTATTACAACTTCATGCAAGTAATGGAATTCTCACAGTCCAGTACAAGGGACTAAGTTAAATACCTAAAGTTAAAATCTTTACTTTCTTCAATAGAGAAAATTAGATTCTTTCCTTAAATGCTCTGAATAATCCCTTGGAGTTTCTTGGATTAAATAAGGCAGTTAAGCACCAGACTACACACTTGAGATCTCCTCTGCTATATCAGACCTGCTACAGTTTATAGCAGACACAGTTTGGAATATTTTAAAAGTAACTTGTAAAATATACATGCTGTTATTAGTCCACTCATAGATTTGTCATATATAACAGCTATGAACTGGTCAAAAAGATGTTTTCCTTGCCTTTTGTTTTACTGAGAAAAATAATAAGAATAATAAATCTTTAGAACAATGGTAGTTACAAGCAAATGTGATTTTTGGACCTTTTTTTTTCTACAGTGGGTAAAACATTGCTTTTGTATACAGTTGTGGTTTTAAATAATATTACTTCTAAGGTGTTAGGAACGTGCTGTTTTCTATATTTTGTGTGTTTTTATTCTTGTGTGAGTGCTCTTATGCTGGAAAACACCAGTGCCCTAACTGAGAGAAGAGTGGCTACATGGCTGAAGAAATTTTTATTTGTGTTCAAAATCTGTCTAGCATGTGCTGGTTGTAGACATAAATATCAAGAAATGAGCAGTAGGCATCTAGTTTCTTGGAGGTATTAGTTAGAAATATGGTTCATGGCTTCACATATGACAGAACATTGTCTCTAAGGAGGTGAAATTTTACAGACCCTGGGAAGGGGATGGAAGGTCTTCAAAAGAGTGTAAACAGATGCTAATAACTCCAACATTAGATACTACCAGATACGAGAATTGCAACTTGCAAAAACTATGTTTTTCCTTCTTTTCCACTGCAGTGTCACCTATATTGCTATTTTTGAGATGTGCCTATTCATCTTCCTCAAATGGCGAGCAAAATAATTAAAGGATGAAAAGGTGGAAAAAGCTTTCAAATGTTCTTGTTTAAGAATAAGATGATGTTAATAGCAAGATGTCAAAAGGATTTGCCTAGGACTTAAGTTAACTGTTTGGATGGGATGTCTGTAGACAGCTGATGCACCATTTTCAGAACTCATTATTTGATATCTAATGAACATAGGTGACTATATAACCTGAAACAGTATATAAAACTGCATAGAAGAAACATGACTAGTTCATCTTAAGGAGTATAGAAAATTATTTGACACAATTTTCATTTTCCAGTTAAACACAGCTAGTCAAATTTGGATTCACTATGGCTTGCTCAGCATGTTCTTCTGGACAAAGCCATGAAAAATTAAAGCAATTAGTTCTAGAGAAGGCATGTTACTTAATTAGTTATTGGAATGCTTTAGTCTGTCATGATTTCTGACATGGAAGAGAGCAAAAGCAGATATGGTAGAAAATCAAATGGTCTAACAAAGAGCAATAAAATAATTTAAATATTTTCATTTGGGAGTATTTTGAAAAAGAAAGAATTCTCTTAGTTTAAAGATAAAAGTGAACGTGTAGGGGGAGTTAAGTTAATGGCAGTGGCCTCTTGCTTTTTTATCCATGTTTTAGCTCACTTTGGTGTAACTGCTGGTATCTTACATTGCTTAGCACTATACCTTGCAAGCCTTGAAGAGGTCTCAGAAATCTCTAAACATGCATGCAGCATGGCCAGCTCAGAATATGGGGATGTTTCTAACTATAACTTTCCTTTGTCTCTGCCAAAACGTATTTACAAGTTAAAAAGAACATTGTCAAAATGTATTTTGCTGACAGAAGTTTTGGTGATACTGTGCGGAGTAAAAATGCTTTGTATGTTTGCAGATCTGTTGGGTTAGAGTAAGCGTGGGTGTCCATAATGGAAGCCTCAGAGCTACTACAAACAGTCTGTTTGTTTGTTGTTCCCTTGATCCGTATTCCTCTGCACAGATTAATTTCTGCTGCTGGAATAACAATGAAGATAGAACAGACTGACAAATGAAGAACACAGCCACTGTTCTGACAAATGCACCCAGGGTTTGAATACTACCTTCTGAAAGAGCCGTGCCATGCAAACAGATATGTGTTGTGTTTTTTTTTTTTTTTTCAGAAAACAAACCAATAAGACACATTGCGAATATCAGGTAAAACATTTTCACTTGGTGTAAAGAGGTGAAATATCATAGATGAGCAACAGTCAAAAAATAATATGTATATCCATGAAAAAATCAAATGTAATCCTTATTCGTAAGGACATCATGGAAGTAACGCAAATCCAGCAGGATCCTTGAGCAGTGAAAGTCTCTTTGCATCCTCACAGGTGGACCTGGGTGGGTGTCTCACTGTGGAAAAGCAAGGTGAACACTCTCACATGTACCACCCTTAAATAAAACTTAATTTTGGCACTCAACCCGGGTAAGGTACAGGTGTTTGCAGTGTGTGACCACGTTTCTTTGATCTTTATTCACTAGAACAGCTGCGGTCTGTTATCCTTAAAAGGATACCTGTGGTCCCTTATCCTCAAAGCCATAAAGAAATTCAGAGGTAAATTCAGGAGTACAAAACAGCACAATTCCAAAATTTGCCATCTGAGAAATTAAGAGATGAGTTGGCTATTCCAGTTGTTTTCCCATCTGCTCAAAGCTCCATAAACATGTTTCTTTTTTTATGTGGGATTTGCCTGCTTCTAGAAAGAGGTCAAGTCTAGGGGACATGCAGTAACCATGTTCTGGCTTTTCCCAATCTTCAACAAATCAAAGGTGTGACCATCCACACCTTGCTTTGGGAAAATGATCCATTTTTGGACAGTAGCCATCATCCCATTTCCTCGTATTCTTGGTCTTTTTGTCTTCTTTCATTCAAGTGTCTATCTCTTTTACTGTACCTCTTCAGATTTGGTCAGCTGTGCAAGACATAACGTGAACTTGTGCTGCATAAGTAATGCTGCGATGTGGGAATGGTATCTTCTGCACTGATCTCAGGTTAACCCTGAGTCTCATACCCTAGGGAAATGATACCTGTACAGAACTTCCTCAGGTTCCTTCCCCATCTGATTGTCTTCAGAGTTCGACTAAAACAATCCAGGCAGCAGCAGCTGGTCTGGGCACACAAGGCTTCTCTTGTTTGTTTTTGAATTAGTCACCCTCACATGGTTCGTGTTCCTGAGCTCATTGACCACGTACTTGCACACCACTGAGATGAAGGCACCAGTGCTTAGTGCTGATACACATCATATTCGAGGAAGCTAATAGGCAGAAATAGGTATTTTCTTTATGAATTTAGCAAAAATGTTTTATAATGACCAGGAATGAAAAGTTCAGCCCAGAAACTAAAACTGGTTTTACTGTGTTAAATAGCTTTAATATACATCAAGTAAATAAATACTCTACTAATAATGCATTTAAGATAGAGAGAGTGAGTATATTAGCTATTGTACTTTATTTTTCCTAGTTAACTCATTAAAAATCTGAGTTATCTGCCAACTGGACATCAGGATTCTTCATGCTGTTGCTATATCACAGAAGCAGTATTTTTTATAATATGATTCTCATTTTATGTTTCCAGTGTCAAAGTGGCTGATCTACTGGTCATTCTGATAACTCAGGATTGCAATAATAAGTATAGTAATGTGTTACTGCTATTAAGTTCAGAAGATTATGAATATGTAAAGAGAGAAACTTTTCAGAATAATTTTGCTAGCTCTTAGGAAATGTAATTAAGATTCTGATAGACAGTTTATGCTGTAGAACTGTAGAGTGATCTCAATATAGTCATGAAATTTATTAAGTAGATAGTAAGGATATATCGGTTGGTGATGCTTTTCCTTTTGCTGGTGTCTTATTCCTGTCAATCAAAACTTGTCATTTAAAGTAAAAATCATAAGGAACAGGCAGCACTATGTCAGTTACATGCACCTTTAATTTGAATGGAATTTGAGGAAAAAACTCCCCTAATTAACTTAAATACAAAAATCTGAAGGGTTACTCATCTAAAGTATAAATTCAGAAAAAAAAAAAATCTAAGACGGATGATTGATACTTATGTACAAGTAGATCAGGATGCTTTTTATGGACTGTCAGCATCAGCACACAGTCTGCTGTCAAGGTGCTTATGGTACTAGAGATGTAGCCGTGAGGACCTAAGCACTTAACCAACGTGAGGTTTGTAGAGAGCAGTTTCCTCTACTGGAGTATTGTAGGTAGGAAAAATGGATGAGCCACTGGAGTACTCCTCAAGCCTAAAGCAGAAGCAGCAAGCACCAAGAAGCTGAGAACAGTTGCTCTGTTTAAATCATCTTGCTTATTTCAGGCGTGAGAGTTCTGGAAAAGAGGGTTTTAAGGAAGGTTTGGAGAGAACTAATGTATTCAGATGTGGCTGGCATATCAAGAAGAGTAAGTATTTAAAACTCATCTGAAAGTTTTCTTAGGAACAGGTCACTAAGGAACAGTCTCAGTGGACTAGGTGGAGCAGGAGCCTGATCTGAAGATGCGAGGCGTTGATTGTACAGGAATGTAACTGGGACTTAGATCTGTTCAAATAGCTGTGTGGTGAGATACAGAACGGCACGCAGAGTGTGAGTCTTGTGATTATAAAAGGTAGCTTTTCCCAATGGGCATCATTGATCAGAAACACACATTACCTAAAGGATTGTCAGTAGAGCCCAGCAAACAAGCTTTTGTAGTTTGGTTTCTTGCAGTTGCAGTAAAGTGCTCCTGAAGTCCTGCTGGGTTTTTCTCATTCTATGTTAAATATCATAGTTCCTGTGTCCCAGATATGACAGCTTGAAGTAGTATCTTGCAGTTCCCAGGCATTTTAACTACTTAAAGCATCCCCCATATACTTTGCAGAGTGATATTTAATCAGAATTTAATGGTTAGTGTTGGAAGCAACACAGGAATCATCAGGAGAATAAGGAAGTACTTGATTTCATGCATGAGGTGCAGTGAAGCACGTGCAAACAGCACTAGACCTCAAACACAAGCATGAGACTGTTTTGAACAAGGTCCTAATAGCTAACTGAATTGGAGTTTGTGTATAAAAATTAAGTAGGGAAGGTAGAGGATTGTGTGCATAACCAATTCTGAGAGCAAAGAGTAAGCACGAGGGCATGCCAGGTAAGATCAAAGATCCATCTAGCCTAGAACACGTTTCCCGTGTGACAAACAGCAAGCTGGGAAGAGTAGGAAAGAGCACAATCAAAGTGACATTGCCTTCCAGCCCGTGGTGATTTGCAGCTTGTGTTCTCTTTGGTGGCATTTGCTAATCCTCAAAAGATACTGCAAGGCCCTTCTGTCCCTACATCAGGCATTTCCTGCCTAAGATGATATTTTATGTAGAACTGCCACAGTTCTACGAGGAAAACCTTGTTCAGAATTATGAAAACTTGCATCATGCAGAGCAGGAGCGGTGGGTTCGGCAGGCACTCAACAGTGCAACTTCTTTTATGGAGAAGACAGTTGGTGAAGGCACTTGCAAAATGTCTTACATGTTGTGAGTATATCAAGTTTTCACACCTAGCTACTACTTCACATACACAGGCTGACTGTGCAGCATGTGCTCAGTGCGACTGATGAATCCGATACAAGTGGAAAGAACACATCACCATGAAACATCCTTCTTTGTGAATGTCTTCTTACTCTGAGAGGCTCTTCTTGCTACCCATGTAGCACGATATTAGGAAATTCTGGGAAAGAACTATGTGGTCCACAATATATTACCAAGCTCAGTTTGTATTTCCGTAAGTGGATGATAGGAATATATTAATACAGTTTCCATAACTGGATAACAAAATGCATAAGGCAAAGTTGAAGGTTCCTAGAAGTGAGGCAAAAGTGAAAATTGATAAATGCTTGAAATTAACAATTCAGAAATCAAGGTTCAGCCTAAAAAATATACAATAATCTGACAGAAAGAGCAGCAGCACTTACAGAACAAAGGCATTGGACAAAGGTCTCTTACTACTAAAGCACTCAACAAAAAGTGGCAAGGTGCAATTTGCAGCTCAAATTAAGAGACCCCTGAGAATTGCAGGAAAGCTGTATTTACAAGGTCATTTTACAAATGTAGAGCACAAAACACAATGGCAATCCAAATGTAAGTGTGGAGTATTCTAAACAGCAGGGGCAGAAGCAATTGTGAACCTTTCATTGGCATCTGGAGGGTCACTTCAGCAGGACAGATTTTATTCAGTCTTTTTAGAGACTGCACCAGAGGCTACTAAGCTGCACTGTTAGGAAGCAAGGAAACCAAAATTTCAGTATCAGGCCAGATGGGTCCACTTAGCCGATTAATAATACATCTGTACACTTCAGTTCTCTCTGAAAGAGGAAGGAATTGTCATCTTTGGGATCAACCTGTAGCCTCAGAAAATGTTTGCAGGGCAGCCTGCTCCAGAGCGATGCACCCTGAAAGCTGGCGGTGCTCGGGCTGACAAGAAATTGCCAGCACTTGAAGTTAGTGCTGTCAGGCTTTTTAAATGTCAGATATTCCCAGCTGGTCAGATGAAAAGAATATAAGAGCCTTGACTGAGTTGGCAGCCAGAGTGGGGAATTGCAGGCTTGGGGATATCTACTCTCCTAACTGTCCATCACTTTATCAGTAAACGTGCTCTGATAATGAAGCAGGATCCCAGAAATCCCATTCTGTGGCACTTCCCAGTACTTTGAGGGGCCGGGATACTGAGGCTTCTGTTCTGTAGACTTCGTTCAGCTGAGCTGCAAAGAAGCTGGACATCTTGGGACCTCTGGAGCCTTCTCTATTTGTTGTTCCTCCTCTCCACAGGCTGAAGCACCTGTCTAGACACTTGCCTTCTTGTGTTGCCTAGGAGCCCAGCTGTGAGGGAGCCAGGCACATTGTAAAACCTTCCTGCTGCAATGCTGCCTGGTTTCATCAAAATCAAATCATCTCTGCCAGATATTTCAGTCCTGATGAATTGACAGGCTGATTGAGAACCATCCTGTCTGGGAATTTTCAGCTGGCTCTTGACAAAGGAACCTGTTTGCAAGGCACTACCTCGTAACCTTAACATGGGTATCAATATTTCAGTGCAAAGAGCAAGGAACGCATTTCCTTCCTATAATTGCATGCAAATATCCTTCTTAACATAGACATCGTGGATTATTCTGGTATGGACCTTTCAATGCCGTAATGGATCTGCAGTGTACATTTGAATACATAGCAGTATTTCTATTTTCTGTTTCATTATTCTGACATATAGTGGGCATATCTGGGTAGCACTGATAAGAAGGTACATTTCAGGACAGGAAGGAGATCTGTAGTTGATAGTTACATATCAGTAAGTATTATATTGTGCATTTCTTTCCCTGGTATATTGTGCATCCTGATTTGTCTACATCACTCTGAGCATATATGTAAGAATATGTGACCAAGGTCAAATTGACTAAATATTTCTATTTAGCAAATACATGTAGGAATGGGGCTTAAGTGAAGAAGAGCTTAAGCCTCAAACTAATACATGTTTTATTTCCACTTTAATTTTTGGAGAAAGAGATTTAGAGCAAGCAGCTTCAGCACATTATTTTTTTTCTTTGTTTTTAAATTGCTTATTTTTCAAAAAACAACATTCCCTGCTTATTTCAGTCTGTGTCTCCAGCAGCCATTGCTCATTATTAACTGATACAGATTTGTTTACTTTTTTATGAAACAGTTGTGTTGATTCTATGTTGGAATTTTGGAGGAAAGAAACCCATTGTTCTCCATCTTGGAAAGAAATGATGACAATCTGCCTTGTCAAATCAACATAAAAAATTGATATCAGTGCTAAAACAGAGCACGGAAGAAAGCTGGATTGTATGGACAGCAACAACCTCGCCGAAATCTGCTGGGAGTTAGATTTGGAAGTGCTTTAAGTCTTAATGTATATTAACATCTAGGTTTGTTTCCTCTGACATAAATTGGTCTTGTCTTCTGAAGCCAAATCCTGAACTCCCTATATTGCTAATGATAAAAAAATCCTAACATAAGTGTAAAGGGTTTTTTAAATATTTGTCATTTGACTTTCAGTCTGAAAGACAAGCTTCAGAAAAGCTGTGGAAAATAATCAAATTGTGAAAAATAATAATTTTAAATTACTTTAGCTGTTATGAGTAGCTGTGACCTCCGACATTTGGCATCACATGAAATGCAGCAACCTTTATTAAGTCGAACGCCAACTGCAAGACACAGTTGTGCATACTCAATAAAGCCTGAGTTGCAGCTGAACTAACAACCCTATAGACAGACACTGGGATCAATAGTCAGATTTTTTGATTTTTTACTGGACTACCGGGTGGGAAAGGAGGAATAAATGAGATTCCTTCTACTTCACAATTGACTGGTTACCAGTACCCAGCTCTGTATGTGGTTTTATGGAATTATCAGTAAAGTGAGCCCAGTAGGACACAGTAAAGAGTGCACAGTTTAGCGTGCAGTGTTCAGAAGTGGCTGCTTTCCGTGCCAGGAAGGCGTGCTGCATGTACTAGCAACCTGAATCTTTTTAGGAATTCATGTTGTTAAAAGATACTTTGATATACAGCATAACTTGGTTGGAAGGTGTTTTACGATATGAAAATCACATATTAGCATAAATTACCATCAAATATAAAATAGATTATTAAAAATTTATGAAATAAAAAAATACATTTTTTTTTATGTGCTGTCTTCTGTACCTGTCAACTGTGTTGCTCGCTGTCCATTGCTGTCCTAATATTGATTAATGAAATGCAATGAAGTTTCTCTAATATAATATTGGAGTGGTCCTTTCCTTTCATAGTTGATAATTGTGGTTATATTTTTCTCATCTATGCTTGTGAGAGAAGAAAGAAATGCTTACTACTGTCAGATATGATCAACTTCTGCATGAATGTTTTGTTTCATCTCCATTATAAAAAATTATTTCTGCAGTTTATAGCTCTATTAATAAGAGCTAATGTAATGCAGTTTTTCCAATTAAAAAGAAAAAAAAAAAAAAAAAGAGCAAGCTTTCCAAACCTGGATTTGATCTCTCATTTATGGAAGAGGGAGGTATACTTAAAATACATTTAGTTTCTGAAGAGCAGACAATCTGGAAATTCTGCAATAATTTGATAATTTAGAAAGCTTCAGTGTTAAAGAGTACAACATTCTTAGACTGCAGAAAAGTGGGAAAATGCACGGTTCAAAGGAATACATTGTTTTTAATGCTTTCCTAGACTCTTTCTTGCCAACTACCATACAAACTGACCTTATTATCCCACTTTTAGAAACATCTTAGTAAGGAAAGTTGAAATGTCTAGATGTCAAATGTGCTTTCAGACTTTTAAAATCTGTATAATCTGCTTTTCTGATTTAGTTTCTTGTGACTTCATTATGCAGTTACTTTTACTTTTGCTAATAACAGTATAGTTACTTAAGCAGATTATTTCTTTGTTCACTGAGTCATTGTTATAGATGCACACTCAGAATTATTAGGATTATTTCATTGGGTTTGTTGTTACACGTATACATTTTGAAGGTATTTTGGTCACCTTAATTATACATTTCCAGATAATATATTTCAAAGTTTAATTTTAATTTAAAATTTACAAGTTTGCTCCAGGTTATAAAGTTTCTTATGCTTTTATTTTTAACTCCTAAAGTTGTCCCTCAGAATTTATGAGGGACTTTACTGATGAGAGTGTATCTCCAAGTCTCAGATGGCTTCTTGGAAGCTAAACACCCAGGTAGTTTAACCACAGTAGCAATGGTCTTGAGCATCTGCAAGATCTGTGGACGATTGTGCCAGAAGCTTTCAGATAACTCACACTGTATGAAGAGTTTTGGAATGTCTTCATAGTTCACATGCTCGAATCCCACTCCATTTGAGGTAGGTCTTAGACTGATACCTAAGTGAAATATCTGTAGGGCTTTTGGCAGCTAAGCTCCCAGTAGGGTCAGTGGGGACATGGTCAATGGAGTCTGAAGAAGTTTACTGCCTTGTCACTTGAGTCAGTCGCAAGACTGCACTGACCAAACTTTGCCTAAAATGTAAGCATTTCTTCCTCTTTGAGAACCCCAAGGCAATCTGAGACACCTGCATGGAGCTGGCAAGTATGAAGCGCAGGAATGATCTTCAAGAGCACTGTTCACTGCCATGAAGGGCAGGCAGGATGTATTTTTGGGCACTAGATGCCTGTATGTGAATTGACTGCACTCTGTCCGTTAAATATAATGGGAATTCAGTGCCTGAGTTCTCACACGGAGGCGCATGGTGTCATAATTTCAAACTGACTCCCACATCCATATGTGCCCAAATCCTGCTGTTGTTTTTTAAATTAAAATTCATTCTTTGGGTGAATTCTCCTGCAGCCTGATCAAGATTCATTGGGAGCTTTGCAACTGGGCTCACCCTTTGCCAAAACGTGGTACAGAAGATGGAGAAAGCTATTTGTATTCTGTTTTGGGTAGTTTCTATTATCTTGTCTCCAACACTGACAGCTTGACTATGTGCATCCCAGGAATGATTAGGTGGTGCTCTTGGCTTTGACACGTACAAATAAATAAAGTCTTCCTAAAGTATTTATTTCTTTCTCTTTCAGTTATTGTAATGGATGTATGTTAGATCCAGACTGTGGTCTCTGCTACAAACTGAATAAATCAAGTGTTGTCGAGTCCTCGTGCATCCCTGTTGATAAAGATTCTACAATGAAAGCAGCTTGGGGCAGGTATGTCACTTTTCAAGATTTTCTGGTCTTATGATCTACTGACTGTGTATTTTGCACTATTGAGTACACTTTTAAACACAAAATGTTACTCTTAGGATATTCTGGAAGAAATCCTTAGCTATGTAAAGGATGGGTAATTACATTCTAACAAATATTCTAAATAAAAGCCTTGACCCTGGTGTGTGCAGCCAGCTCTGCCCCTTAGAAAGTATGGCAAAAGTGTACTAGCAATTAGTTAAATTAACTTTTCCCTAAGGTTTCCATTCATTTGAAGTGGCATGTTCCCTAGATATACATCTAAAGCCTTCTGAGTTAATTTTCTTTTAAAATGCTTTAATTAAGCTACACTTTTAATATTGGCCTAATAAGGAAAACTAATTACTCTGCTGAAGAATCTAAAATTATAAAAATCTGAAAAGTACAAATTGCCAAAAGCATGCTTTGCAGGCACAGATTTCTGTACTGGGCTTAAAGTGAGCATCGTGGTGTACGTTGCACTTGGGGTGTACAAATGTGTGAATTCACAGAAAAAAAGCTCCAACATAACTGCAAAATATATCACACCTCTTTTTCTTAGGCAGCACAATGATTCCCTGTGAAGTCACAGCAGTTTTCAGGTTTTCCAAAATACTGACTGTTCTTAAGAAATAACTTTGTGAGATGGATTGAAGTCCCATAAGGGCTTTCTTTATCAATACTTTAAACTTGATCAGGGCTAAGATATTTTAAAGAATGGTTGAATGCCATAAATGAATCGTGTAATTATTGCTGATAAATGTTTAATTACTGCTGATAAAACCTTATCTATGCCACCTGCGCATCATAAACATACTTGGGAAATATGCAAAAGTTTGTGTGGTAGTTTGGGCTTTTTTTTCATATGTGTTTCTCAGAAGTAAATTCCAAGTATCTTAGTGGTAGTGAGTCATATTGGGCAGAATTTGGAAGGTATGGAGATATCCACTAATTGTAAAATTGTTAATTAAAAATTACTCTAAAATTGCCCTCATTTTGGTTTCAATACTGTTAGGGTGTTATGCCTCGTGGCTCATTCTATATGCAGAAGAGGGTAGTTTGTGTCCTTCGTAATCCTATTTTAAAAGTACTGGGATCATTTTGTGGCAATTACTCTTTGTTAATAAGTAGCTGTGAAGACTACAATAGCTCATCCCTCTTGCATATTCTGTGACTGTCTTCAGTTGTACATACCTTGCATATTACCTAGTACCCTGATGTGCTCAGCAGCACTTGGACTCTCACGTTTGTCTAGTAACAAATGTCTTCATCAACATTCATTTCATATATGCTGTAGTTTTGAGTACTATGTCTATACTTAGCAAAATCATAAAAGCATGCGCTATGACATAAATGGAAGCATAAACTTGTTACGGATAGTTGATTGATAGAGTCAAACTTTATTTATTAAGCAGTCTTATATAACATGTAGTAAATGTAGGCATCAGAAATCCTTTTATATTCATGATTCAGTCTCACAGCTCCTTGTTGTACAGCCTATTGGAGCAAGTTAGATAGGAAAGAAGAAATACTTCCATTTCAAATTGCAGATTTAAGTATTTACATCTTGTACAATAATTCCATAGTATAAGGACCTTG
Source organism: Aythya marila (assembly GCF_965140915.1). Taxonomy (NCBI): domain Eukaryota; kingdom Metazoa; phylum Chordata; class Aves; order Anseriformes; family Anatidae; genus Aythya; species Aythya marila. The sequence continues at coordinate 191,936,443 of NC_139042.1, read as the reverse complement.
TTCAAAGTCTTTCAAGCAAAAACTCTACACTTTTAAATTTGTTATATTGGTAGTCATTAGAGTAAAATTCCTGCCTCGAGAAATAAATTCAATGAAATAACTGTATTTCTTTCTCCAAAGAGTATGTGTTCATCCCCATTTCTAGTGTTTAATTCATGAATTTCTAATCTTGTCTCCACCTGGTCTGTGTAATCAGGAAGTTTTCTAGCAAGCTGGTCCTTCAAGCTGTGAAATAGCACCAGGTGGTACCTTCTGTTCCACACCCTGTGGGACAGGCATGCATTTTCCCTCCTTCTCCTCCTTGCAAATACGTGTACTTCTACATAATAGTCCACAGGTCTTGACTTACAAGGGTTCACATCAACATATCCCTCCCTTCTGGTTCCTCAAATGCTGACTCTGCTTCACAGCAAAATCAGTCCCACAAAGAGGATTTCTTCTCCAACCAAGAGGACTGCAGCAGGGAAAACCACGTAGTTACATTTTCATTTGTTCTGAGCAGCAGGGATCTGTGTCCTTCTGCCAGCACAGGGAGAACAAGTGCCTAAGGCAAACCAACTGCACTGGTGAAGAAGTTACGACTGCGCCGATGCTAGATATTGCAACCCCTTCATTTCAGAGTTATGTTGTCACAAGCTAGATTTACAGCAGCGGGTATTTAAAAATACATGGCATTTTTATGATCAGAAACTAATTTAATGGTTTAAAAGATGATTTTCTGACTTGTGAACATCTGCTACACATACAGGGCCACATGCAGCCTCTTTGTATTTTGCCTCCTGTGTATTTTGCTGGTTTAATGCCATCCAGGGTTGGCTGAATGTGTCTTAATGTCTTAAAACCTCCAGAATTAATTCTGGCCAATTTCTTTGGCCAGAAATTTTGCCGAGGGGAGGAGGAAGACCTGGGCTATTTGTCTCGGATCTGTTGGACCTCAGTTTGCCTGGGTATTAGCAGAAGCAGCAGCTCTGGCCGCCTTCCATGCTGTGGGAGGTTCAGAGAAATGGCTTCTACTGCACTCGTGTTAATGGTGCCATGCGGTGCGTTTCTCTGCTGCTGTGCTCGAGCCTGCTTTATTCTTTTCATGCTGGAAAGATGGGAGCTGCAGCCATGGACAGGTGCATATGGTCACATCATATGATGTATGTACAGCCACATAACTGCACCCATCGTAACCCCAACCACACTGACATGCACTCAGGGGCTTGTCTGTTCCTGGTGTGTAACCCACCAGCCAGGTGAGAAGTGCTCAGAGGCACCAGGAGAGATCTCGTTGTATTTTTCACAGCACTCTACAGCCTCACAAGCTGACAGAGAAAGCCCTTCTGTTTGTGTGTTTATAGCTTTGCTCTTCCCAGTTGATCCCAAGGTACTTCCATAACGCTGACATAACAGGCAATGTTTTGACTGTTATCTTAAAATACAGTAATGCTTTTTTATTTGCAAGAAGTTTCCCCAGTGCCAGCCTTGTGTACTAGACACCACCTCTATTTTTTTTGTTGTTGTTGTTAATCATATTTATTCAGTTACAGTATGTTCTAAATTGAGAAGTTATGGAGAAGAGGAGGGGAAAGGAAGGAAGGGAAAAGGAGGGGAAAGAGCAGAGATTTCAGCCTCCTGTGGCTGCCAACAAGGCTGTTTATGTTGCTGTGGGTTGTCATAGGAACCAAGGGAGACAATTAGACCATCCAAATGTTTTTCAAGAAGAATATAGCATTTTGGTTCTTTTGAATATAGAGAACTCCGTGGCCAGCAGTGGCCCCAGGGGAGGAAGGATGCCATGGAAATAGTGTGAGAATAAATCAGACCAAGTCCAAGCCTGGCCTTGAAGCAGCACGGGTAGTGCAAAACTGGTACACTTGCGAGATCATACACGTAAGGCAAAGAGAAGAGATTTTTTTTTGTTGTTGTTATTTAATCGGTTACATAAGCCTGACTCTCACACTGGGATAACACACAGAGGAGCATCTTGTCTGCCTCACCGGCACAGTCAGTGCTTCGCAGCCCGTGGCATCACTGAATCAGTTAACAAACAACGGCTGACGTGCAAACCTGGCTGCCTCCAGCTCTGCCCAGGGACATATAAAGGATGGTTTCAAGACAGTAAGCGAGAATATCCTTAAATTATTCACTTTGTAATAAAAGGAGAAGAGCTGCATCTTCTCTCTCGGTGTTATTTGAGGTTCTGTGTTGGGACTTTGTTTTCCGAGGTCTGCAAAAGTTTGTGTTTGGCAGTTCTGGACAGCTGGCAGTTCTGTTCTCTTCATGAACATCGTATTATAAAATCCCCACAGAGCTGATAAAAAAAGCATTATCTTGGTGTTACAGATGGGGATGCGATGGGAAAATTGCAATACACAGCTCGGGTGGCACAGCAGAGGTCATAAGCAGAGTCAGCTCTTAGTCAGTGCTGAATGTGGAGGAGATTGCATTCAATTCTGCACTTCCACAGCATAAACCAGGATCTAGTTCTTCCCCACAACTTCAATTACTCCCCCAGTGCTCTCAGAAACCTTGAAACTTCTCCCTGTGTGTAATTGCAATAACCCTAGAGGCCAGCCAAGAGTGCTCTGGAAGAAACTTTAAATGACATTAATATTCTTACAGCTGAATGAATGACCGTGGAAGGAAAGGAGCTACTAATAGTGCCTTGACATGACATTAACCTTGACATGAGGATATTGTCAGGACCACAGTAGGCCCGCCACTGCGAGCTAAAAGGCTCTCATGAGTGACTCTGAGCAATCTCCCTCTGGGGAGAAAGATGTTGACTTTATACAGTAAACAATGATGAAGAAATAATAACATCATCTGCAGATCAGAGGCGAGCCTAGAAGCCATCCTGTCCACAAAATTAGCTGGCAGGTCTCCACAGTCCCCTGAGGAGGACGACTGGGAGCAGAAATCTATAAAGGGAGAAGAGCTGAGTGATTTGCTTTCTTCTGCCATTTTTATTAACTTCGTTAGGGGAACATCTTCCTGCCACGGGAGTTTAATGGTTGATGGAGAATCTGGCTTTTGCAAATATAAAATTCTCCTCGCCGAGGACATTGGGTATGGAGGTGAAATATGAGCACCAGGGCCTGTTGCTCACGTCCATCATTTTTTGCATAGCTGTGCCTCAGAAACCTGTTCTGGGGAAAACTGGGCTTAAACTGCATGGGCAATGCAAGGCAGCTGATGTGGCAGCTAAACCCTTCAGGAGAGTTTCCACCACAGGAATGTGCCTCATGGCCTCAGCATTCGAGCCTGGACGCTGACTAGATTCCAGTGGTTTACAAGAAAAAAGAGGAGTTCATTAGCTGGGTTCTCAGACCACAGCCTGGTTTATGTCCACTGGGGGACGTGCCAATCTGTCACAGCCTTGTAAATATTCTGGAGAGTTTTAAATCCATACTGAGCTGCCTGTTGTCTAATCCATAGCAGATGAGAGTGATAGAAGTTATTAGAATGCTTTTTTCTTTGGATCAATGATAGATTTTTTCTGGAAATATCAGGTTCCTTTAGCTGCTTAAGTGAAGAGACGTGAATAAGTTCCTTATACTCGTGTTGCTAGTTGCTATCTTTTGCAGATGCTTTTGCAGTGAGACAAGTCCATTAGCAAAAGTTGCTGTGACTGCTTTACTAATACCAAAAATATGTGTGTGTCTTCGCTCAGTTAAAGACTGAGACCCTATTTTCAGGACTTGGTTGGGCGGGGAGGTACAAACCTCTCCTGTTCCCATGGGCAGGCTGGCACCAGGGAGCGCTCCAAGGATGAAGAACTCCTCTGTCCATGTGTAGACATTGCTTCTTCTGTGATGCAGGAGGGGCTGGTGAAAGATTTTATTGCTGAAGTGACTATTTGGAATCTTTCTAAAATGGTATGGAAAAGCATTACCAAATTCACCAGCAATTAGAAGAGAAACTCGTATTTCTCTTACAAAGTCTTCAGAATGATAAAGATTATGCATAGGATTGTGGTTCTCACATTTGTAAAGTAGAAATGTGATAGAGGGAGTAAATTGCTTCAGGGAACTGGCAATATCTACAGAATATTTACATCTGTGTGTACATCAGCATTGCTGAGAAGAGCTGTCATCATAACCAGTAGTCTTAGTAAAATTTCTGTCTGGACCATGCTAAATGTTTACTAAATTGAAATACTCATCACCGCACTGGGAGCCAGAACACAGAATCCCCCCCCTCTCCCTCCAGGTATCATTTAAGAAAGAAAAACAAAATAGTTGCAGTTTCAAATAGAATTAAATTCTGATTACAGTCACCATTTGCCAGTAAGGATGGAAGTGTGGAACAGCAGGGCTTCGGCACACGGTGCTCTTTGTCCTCTTTGATTAGGAGGACATCCTTCAGGGTAATAATGCCTAATGTAAGCTAGGGAGGTGTGTGGAAACAGAAATGAAAGAAAGGTCTGAAACTGATTACAGTCTTTGTCGGCGGAAAATCTAAGAACAAGGTCTTTTCTGAGAGGGGGAAACTGGCGTAATCACCGTGGTTATGTGGGATGGAGAGGGGTGATTCCTGAGAGCTGGGGAGGCAGAGGAGGAACTTCAGAAATCTTGTGTGCTTATTTTAATGCTAATGGCCAAGGGCAAATAGGAAGAACAGGATAAGGTGATGCAGAATATTGCGTCCTCAGCCGCAGATGAAGCCTGTGCTCTCGGTGACACAGGAGCAGGTAGCAAAATGGATTCAATTTTAATGTTCTGATCCTCTCAGCCACTCTTCCCCCTCAAATCTTTAAGGCACTGTGTTTTTAAGGTCTTTTAAAAGGAAATTATTACATGGTGGGCCTGATAACTTTGATCAGATCTTTTTAAGCATTTAAAAATATGGTGAAATCTAAATATCTACTTAAATAATTTAAATGAGGTTGGACTATTGTTGCAACCCTAACAGAAGATTCAATCCTTTGATGATTCTTTTTAATGTTGGGGGAGCATTTTTTTATAATCTCACTTTATGAAATTATAAGATTTTTGACTGCATCTAATGCCTGAACAATTAAGGTCCTTTGTATATTGCATCTGTATCTTAGGTCTGAAATAACAAGTGGAGCTACATGATAATCTAAACCGAAACTGTTTATGTTCCTTTAGGGTAATTACTTGGGAATTACTATTAATAGCTCCTACTCATTACATCTACTCAACCAATGGCAAATTCTGGATGCAGGAAAGGAAGGACAAAATCCACGCCTCGTCAGTCCTGTTGTGAAGTTCTGATTCTGGAAGCATTTAGTTTATTTGCTGAAGAAAATGTTTATTTGTTGGAGACATCCAGCACAAAATAAGATTTTAAAGCAGGTCTGCTTAGTTTGAAATGCCATTTGGACATTTGTTCTCTACCTGCTTGTAGATATTGCAGGTCGCTGGTGAACCCTGCTTCCAGATCTGAGTCTATATTACTATTTAAGAGGCATTTTGAAAGAAAAACAAGGAAGAGACAGATCCTGACAGCTGTCTGGGTTAGTTGCTGTAGCTACTACTCAAATGGCAAAGCACTGAGGCTACTGGAATGGAAAAGCAAAAGTGGCCCCTGTGCTAAACCATTCCCAAATGCTGCTTTATGTCAGTAAAAAATGTGTTACAGCTATTTAAATGGAAAATATGTTTGAGTCACTGCTCTTCACTGCTTGAAAGTGGTCCAAGGAAGAAGATGCTGCAGCGTCTAAAATCTGAATTCATATCCTGTTGAAGTAAAAAGCATTCTGGTTATTCCAGCCATTCGCTGGCTGAGATGGGACTAGAAGGGAAATAATCTTGTTTCCCATTTAAAAAGCTTTCAGTTGACAAAGGAGATAGATAGGATAGGAAAGGGAAGAAAAAGCATGCCAACATCCATGAGAGAATTGCCAGTCTCATGACAAGGTGCTTAGACTATAGGGATAATTCCTGCAGCCTCTTTCTCGCCCTCTCACAAAACGTACATTGGGGGAAAGGATCTTTTCTCGACTGTAGGAGCCTGCTGCTAATTAGCTTCTTCAGCTGCTCGTCTTTGCAGGGGCAGATGGAAAGGCCTTGCCTCACCCTGCTGCCTCTCCTGGGAGCACAGCAGGGAGCTGCCCCTGGGAGAGGGCTGGGAAGTTCCCCTTCTGCCTTGGAGCCAGAGCAAAAGGGCAAGAGCTTCAAGTTTTGAAGCACGTGGATTATTATAGTTATATTTTTTTTTCTGAGAGAGGAATACTGCCAGTAGAGGTTTTTCTTGTGTATTCACTAATGACTCTGAAATTCAGATTTAAATAAAAATCCTCAGTGAAAATTGTCTCAACAGATTTTTTAGGTTATTACACTCTGAATTGAATTTAATAAATATAATTTTTCTTTTTTTTTCTTTTTTTCTCTCTCTTTTTTTTTTTTTCTTCTTTCTTTTGAGGAAAAAGACCGTTTTAAAGGCTGATTTCTTGGGGAATTTTATTGATAAAGAACATTCACCAGGGTCAAAAACAGCTCTCCTCACAGGAGCTTATACCTTTAACAGCATGCAAAGTCCTTATTTTACCCACCTTTATTCCATAATAAGTAATTCTTCAGCAATCACATCATCTGATATAGTAGAACTGTGATCTCTTCCCTTCTTTTCATAATATGAAAGCTTATTCAGAGGATTTTATTTTTTTTTCTTTTGGGGGAAAATAAATTAACACATTGCTACGTTAGGGATGTTGAATAATTCAGGATGCTTGATGATTTTAATTCATATAAATTATTGTATGTGCTGTCTGCATGTGTGGGTCATTTCCTTGAGAAGGTACCATCACTCCTTCCGTGGCACCAGATGAGCCAGAGTTATCGATTCATTTGATTTAAAGTTGCGACCTTACTTTAACCCGCCGTATCTGTTAATACAGCTAGGAAATGGGCAGTCTGCTAGAGAGCAGGTCGTGCTGCTGAGCAGTGGCACTTCTGGCTTGTAGGCTGTTTGGACTATTTTTTCCCCTTGGCTTTCCACCCCTCTCACGATAGCTTTGCACAGATGATGGTCAGAGAATCATAGAATTGCTCAGGTTGGAAAAGACCTCAAAGATCATCAAGTCCAACCTTTAACCCAGTTGATGAGAGAGAAGTCTGAGGTTTTGCATGATTATTTACTCCTTAAGACCTGGGATTAGAGTGATGTATATGCCCATTTACCACACTTTCTTGGTAAAATAACCGCTGTTAAAAAGCACTTATTTATGTAAAGTTCATTTTATCTGTCAGAGGCCAAGGAAAATAGGAATTATTTTGATTTCTGCTAAGTTCTTCTACTGTCAGATACCAGCATTTGAATTTAATGTAATAATGAGAGCCTCGGTATGCAACGTTTATGAACATCATAAGCTAGAGAAAGTGTAACCTTTTATAGTTTCTGTATTTTATAAAATTCCTTGCATTTGCCATAGGTATTGTACCCACATGCACAACTCAAAGCAGAGTGACACTGTATGTTAAATGGCTGCTCTCACAAATGGGATGTAAAATAATTGCCTTGTTATAAGTGGTCTGTGGGTATTTTTTTAAAAATCTCCTTGGGGCTCCATTTTCAGTTACAGAATTAATGATTTCCAGAGCATTGACCAGGACTGACAGCTGAGGAATCATTCTTCATATAGCTCCCTTGGTTAATTTAATTGAGACCCTCCCCAGTACCCCCTGTATGGAAGGGATGTGCTGCCTGCTTTTACCTTATGAAGCTGCATTTTCTCTGAGTTTTTTAGGGCAAAGACATTGCCACCTACTGGCATCAGGGAAAAGCTAGTTTTAAAAAATGCTCTTCCACAATTTATTTAAGGAAAGAACACAAGGTCTTCGTTTCCTAGTCTAGATGGATTTTGATTGTACTGGCAGAAAAACTGCTGCTGGCAATAGTTAAAATGCAAGACTTGCTTCTAAATTATGGTTACAGCAATTGAACGTAACAGTTCAGTACTTCAGCTGCAGGTTGGACAAAACATTATTACCAGAACTATTAACATGTAATTTTTCCACATATATGTCAGTAACTAGAAACAAAATAAAGTGTGGAAGTGCTAAAAAAGGCATGCTAATACACGTAATACTGATCTGTGTTTTAAGCTTTTTGTCCTTACTTTTTTGTCCTTCTGCCCAGGTTTAACAAAAGAGCAGATTCAGAAAAGTATTTTTACCCTTCTGCTTTTCTCTTCAGTGGAAATTTCAGAAGGATAAAAATTTTATGTGCTAGATCTGTAACTCAGTATAATTTTGCCAGCATTTCCCACCTGTGGGTTTGGGGTAGGATTTTTTATTTATTTGACAGCAAAGTCTCACCGCTCACTTCTAACTTCATATACCAAATCTCAACACAAAAGCATATTTTTCACAATTCTTTTGCACATCTAAAATTTTGGGGTAACTAGAAGCAATATGATTTTTTCTGTCTCTTTATTGCTTGCTGGAGTGTTTAGAAGCATTCAGAAAGATAAGATTATAACACTGAAATAGAACCTATTTCATTTGGAGGTGAACCTCCAGTCAATATTTCTGTCAAGTCACGTTCAGACTGAGTTACAACACCCTGGCTTTCTTTGTCTTTGGTCTTTTCTGACCAGGGTCTTAGATTTACTGTAGGCAACTCTAACTGAAGAGATACTTTTAAGGTGTTGACGGCATTCATCTGAACAATACTGCTGGTATTGCTGACACACTGTGAACAGCACAAACGTGAACGAAGAGTACTTGTAAGTGCAAGGAAGATGAAGAAGTGTGGGTGGGATTTGTCTTACTCAGCTTCAGATGTCTGAAATGTTGACCTTGATCTCTCTTGTGGCACCTTGACTGATGGAATAAAAGATGCTGGTCCATATTGTTCTTTCTGTGCAGCTGGCCTTTGCCTGTGTTTTATAGAACAGACTTTGTTCCATCGTGCTAGCAATTCTTCCACACTATTCTGTTAATATTTTAAAGGAGAAGTTTTAAGAGAGTATCACAGATTAGTCATTGCTTTTGATATTTTTATTAATATTTAAGCGTAACCCTTTTGCACAGAGATTAAAAATCCTTCCCCTCTCCCTCTTCTCCTCTAAACTCAGAGCTGGGCCCTGTGCTTAGCCCGTGCCAGCATGACTTACCAAGGCAATCTGTCCTCGTACAAAGTAGGAAAGAGGGGTCTGCTCACAGAAGCACCAGTAACCAGGAACTTGTAACCAGAAGAACTTTACAATTCTAATTATGAGGGAAATTAAATGTAAAATTGGATGGAAAAAAAAAAAAAAAACAACAAAAAACCGCAAATGAGATTAAATATCATGCAGGGATTTATTTGATAGTAAACTTGCATGAAATTCTAAAATGCTGCATTTTATATCCTAATTCTCATATCAATTTCCTTCAGTAATTAAGTATTAATGCTGCAAGGTGATAGAATTGAAGAGACTAACTGCTTTTACATATGGAAGCAGAAACCAGGAATTCCTGAGCTCTGTGACCCTGTTTCTGTCAGTAATTCCATACAGAGCCCTGTGCATGCTCCCTCAGCTCCCAAAAACCTGCAAAACCAGTGATGACTCCAAATATCCACAAGACAAAAAACGTGTGGCAGGAGCAGCAGAAGCGCCCCAGGGTAAGACAGACAGCACTGAGTTTGCGCAGCAGAGAAATATCTGATGTGCTTTTCTATCACAGACACTGAGATACATACAGGCCCTGCTTTTCTGAGCACCATTTTCCTGAAGGAGCTGGAACAGAATAAAGCCTGCCTGTCTGCAGGCACCAGTAGGTACCAAATAATAACGTGGGACAGGCCAGTGGAGAGTGCCCAAATCTGCTTGTTTTCAGGTAGAAACCACAGCATGGTGTAGTTTCGCACCAGGACCCCGCTGGGGTGTCAGACAGCCTTCTTCCAACTCAAAATTATCGCTCCCACATCATTAATGAGCAGCTCATTTCTGAGAAGTAAGGGAAGCCAGTAACAGCTGGATGAACGCACGTGTGAGCGCTCCTTGCTGGAGCAGTTCTTCTAGAAGTGAGCTTTTTCTGTATAGCCCCAGGAACTCACTGGGCAAGCTGTGAAGCATCTTCAGGGGTCACAAGGAGTCCGTGAGTCTTTCCCAACCCTCACTATGGCCAGGAATGAATAAACAGTTCACTTGGTCTACAGACTGCCTCCACAACACCTTTTAGCTGTTGTGGTGCACAGATAGCTTTGTGCTCCTGTTAATACTAAAAATTGTGAGTGATTGTCCCCTTGTACGTGGCACTGGTGAGACTGCACCCTGAGTACTGCATTCAGCTTTGGGTCCCCTTGTTACAGGGAGGATGTTGAGTGTGTGCAGATACGAGCATCAAAGCTGGTGAAGGGACTTGAAAATAAGATGTATGAGGAGTGACTGAAGGAACTGGGGTTGTTTAGTCTGGAGAAGTGAAGGCTGAGGGGAGAACCTCATTGCTCTCTGTAGAGAGCAACCACCTGAGAGGAGGTTGCAGCAAGGAGTGTGTCTGTCTCCTTCCTCAGGTGACAAAGGATAGGACATGAAGAAGCTGTCACAGGCTGTACCAGGAGAGGTTTAGATAGGACGTTAAGGAAAATTCTTCATGGAGAGGGTGGTCAAACACTGGAGTGGGCTGCCCAGGGAAGTGGTGGAGCTGTCATCTCTGGAGATATTTGTGAGATGTGTGGACGTGGCACTTGGGGACATGGTTTAGTAGGACTTGGACTTGGTTGGACTTGGTAGGTCAGGTTGATGGTTGGACTTGGTGATCTTGAAGGTCTTTTCCAAACTAAACGATTCTGTGGTTCCCAGGTGCTTTTTCTCAGGGCTATGACCATGAGAAGAGATATTTCTTTTCAGTCCTGACTGCTCTGAGCAGGACCAGAAGGGCTAGGGGGGCTAGTGGCAGTCATCAAGGTGGCAGCAGCTCAGGTCCCACCAGCTGTTTCATGTGCAAATCATGATGTGAGCCCCAACCCCATCTCACACATCACTTCTCTCGCGTCCTGTCACCATCCAGCCCTGCACAACAGTACGTGGTGCTTAAGATGCTCTACCAGAGGGGCTTGCCTCATCATACTGAGTTCTTCACTCCATTCACAGGAAGCAACCTGTATTGCTTCCACTGTATTTACCCAAACTGAGCATTTCACTTTGTCTAAACATTATTTTCTATTTGCACCCCGGTGAAGTTCTTCAAAACTTGATGATATTTGGATGAAAGAATTAGTGAAAACTACAGCATTTAGTACATGAAATTCTTCAGTATAAGACTGAGGACCAAACTAAAGATTTCTCTCTTACTGGATCTTGCTCCTTGTCGAGATCAGCTTAGACCATTTTAAATATAGCACTGGAATCTGGGAGGCTTCATAACTTGGCTATGGTACTGTGCTGGATGGAGCACATTTCTCTGTGAAGTGGTTGAAGTCCTCATGCACATCATTAGTTTGGAAGCTGCAAGAAATGGTAGAATCTGTCATAATGGAGCAATAGTGATAAAAGATTTGGGTTAGTCGAGTTGTTCAATCAAAAATTCATGGAGACAGGTAAAATTCTCATGTACCAGCAGGCACAGTCTCTTGCAGATGCAGAAGCTTTAGCAGCAAGATATGCCTGTCAATAAATGGGACAAAACCAATGTTTACATGAATATATTTCAGTAAGGATTGCCAAACAGGTTAGTGCTGTGAGAACAAGTTTTGTTCTATAAATTAAAAAGCAGGAAAAATTACTGAAGGCCTTGGTCTTTAAAGTAAACAAATGTCAATGACTGTGAATCATTAGAGTATGTACATGAAAGGGGAAAAAGGACAAAAATCTTATATTGTCCACTGTCTCAGCCATACCTGAAACAGCGCACTCTTTAGTTGATTCATTTTCATACTCCTTTTTTTAGCTTTCAAATACACAGATTGATCTTTAAAGTTGCAAAAATATGTTATTTTCTCTTCTTACGAAAGCATTTAGCAGATGTGGGCTTTGCTTCTTCTATAGTGTCACCTTTCTGCAACTTTGACCTTGTGTGACATCCAGGGTCAGTGAAGCTTTGTTTGGTATTTTGGAGAAATATTTTCTGCAGCTAAATATCAGCATATCAAGCTAATAAGTGAGTCATACATCTGGGAAAAAGCTCTTCAGAGTGTATATATTTTTTTAAAGAAACAAAAGCATCTCTATGTGACTACAAAGAAAAAAAAAAGTATCTTTAAATAATTTACTAAGTTTTATGAAGAATTTATCCCAAAATAATTACCAGATAATACTCTTGTTTATTGATTGTATACACTGGCATTTGATTCTCCATCTTAAGAGTCATCTCTCCTTACTGTAGGTGTCACTGAACCTTACTTTTCCAAACCCTAAAAATAGTCTTCTGGGTATACATAAGAATACATTTGTGTCATGGCTTCCTAACTTGAGAATACCACATCTGATTTTTACAGCTATGATTTCAACCTGTGAATCCCTTAGCTGGGTGTTACCCAAGCCTTCTGCCTGATGTTTAAGCCTTAGACTTGTATATATATATATGTATATCCAATATATATATATATTATAGACTGGATCTCTGTACACTCAGTTTGTGTGGTAATATATTTAGATATTTGAGTTTTATATTTAAAGTATTGTTTTAAGATGTGCATTGTCTATAAATGCATATTTAAACATATTTATAAGCCTTTTTCTGCAAGAAAGTGCAAAAAAGCCTTTAAAAAGCACAAAATGTTGATTTATGATCTTTCTGTTAATTTTTTTTTCTCCTTCATTGTTGTCTCTTGACTGAGCAGCTACTTTTGTACCATCAGTTATTTGGTACCTGAAAGTGTCTGATGTTTAGAAATACAGGATATTACCGTATTTTGAAACTCTGACCTATTATGTAATGACTGAAGTCATTGAAATGAGCACAGGTAGAAATGCATGAAGGACAGTGATGTTAAGCTAAGATGCTTATACTCAAATCTAATTAAGAGTTTGCATTTTGATCAGGTTTTAATTTTAATTCTGTCCATTAAAATTCTGCAGGCATGACTGCAGGTTGTTTAGGTGAACAGATGATGATTATTTTCCATAGTTGTTGTATGAGCCCCCACAAGTTTATGCATTATTAATGTAATATTTGAATTATTTATGATTTGTTCATGACAGAATTATGAAACCATACGATTTAATTATTGCTAGTTAACTTTAATTTATGCTGGGGGAAACTGAGTGTGTCCGATCAGGATCAGAATTAGGACGAGAAGGGGGCACTCTCTTGAACACAGGTACGTCAGATGCTTCCTGACAATTTTATTACCATCTGTTACTTCAGAATAGTGGAAAAAAGTTCAGGAAGAAAACGAAATCAAATATATATGGTGTGGTTAAGGTAATCATGTGTCCTGTAACAAAAAATGTGTGTTCACATATTTCTGTTCCTAGTTTTTAAGTGTGCCATATCTGAGACTGGCTTATGGGTGTACCTACCCAATGCTACCAGCTGCTGCGGTATCTCAGCTGGGAGGGCTTTAACATCAGATATAAGCCATTTTCCCTTGTCCTGTTTGAGTCTGTGTGTCAAGGCAAGGAGAGCAGAGCAGATGATGAGAGAAGCATGCCTGACAACGGTGCAGTAGGTACCAAGGGTCTGCCTCTCTCTGTCCCCGGTAGATGTGATGGAAAATGAAGCTTGAAGCAGCTGTGGCCTGAAAGCAATGTGGGACAATTGTAGCCAGCAGCCTGGAGGAGGCCAGCAGAGCTCAGAAGACAGCACTGTGGTGTAAATGAAGTCTAAAGGAAGTCTAAATGAAGTCTAAAGTAAGTTGAACTTTGAAAGGATAGGAATGGGATTGCAATATTAAAGAGAACCTCCAGTCCCAAAACAAATCCAAAACTGAACATCTGTCATCAGGCATTGAGTTATTTAATCACAAAAAGCTGCTGGCTTAGACCAGCAGCTAACAAAGCACCCAAATGGATACTGCCATACAGCCGAGCTGCTTCCTTTGGCAAAAGATGCAGGACCTGTGCTGCCCACCCTCGGCTCAGAAGTAGTCACACAAATACTGAAACAGCCAGCATGGCAAACAGTTAAAAACCCTCTTCGTGTGATGAATACGGGAGAGTTATTTCTCATGGGAAAAAATTGGTCCTGTTTTCAGTCATTTGGTAGTCTCAGTCTATTCACATTGAAGAATAGCTCTGACATTCTCTTTACTGGACAGCTTCAGATGCAGTTGCAAAGCAAAAAATTCTCAGTTGGGGAAAATGCAAATGTTTGAATTAGAAGTCCTTAACATTTTTTTTTTTTTTTTTTTTTTTTTTTTTTTTTTTGCACATATGTATTAAAAGCATGTGCTTCTGTGTCTAGGTGGTCAGAAACAGGTAAATCAGTACTGAATCTGATGCAGGTGTGCTTTCTGACAAGACCAAGAGGCATGAGGGAAAGCAGTTATGTCTTAGAAATATTTCTGTGAAGTAGTTATTTCAGTAAGGTCTTCTGCTTCAATAAATATTAAGTATTTTTTTTTTACCTTAACAGTGTGTATGAGTTACAGTGAAAAACTCCTTATGATTGATTTTAGATTTTAGCAGTCTGTAGGGTCTCAGTCTCTTTGTAAGAAAGAAGTCAAATGAATGATCAGAAGACAACAGCCAATACGGAAAGAGGTGGTCATGGTGAATAACTGATGGTTATTTCTATATCTGTTAGCTGTCTCCACACAGATCTGTACGAAATATTCATTTAAATGTAAAACACTATTAGAAATTCCCATCCTATAGCACACAATAAAGAAGGCTTTTCTGAATTCTTTGGCTCTGAAATGTGCAAAGTGACCAGGCTTCTCTATTATTTTTTCAGTTGATCTTTGAATATTTGCTTTCAGTCTCCCAGATGCAGAATAAGAAGTGCCAGTCATTCAGCCCAAGGAGAACATCCTTCTATTGGCATTGTGCTAGCCATAGTAGCTGCTCCTAAACATACTTGGCATGGAATGCATTGCATGGAGAAAGAAATTACTTTTTTTATGCAATATAAGATTTTTTAGATATTTTGGACAGTGGCAATTACTGCAGCTATTGTCCAATTAAATCGCTGTGGTTTCAGTTCTTTGTTCAAGTTCTGCTCACTGCTCTACATGCTTAACTGACAGATCCTATAGCAGTGGGCTTCACAGTGATAAAGACAGTTTTTCACTGATGGGCAAACTCATTTGACAGGAGCTTTCTTGCAGTAAACTGAACTGCATTTCCAAGACTTCAGACTGCATGTTAATGTTTTAAAAAATCATTTCCAGTGTTAGCAAATGGCTGCAATAAATGTCCCGAAATGCTGATGATATTTTTATGTAATGAAGGTTAAGTAATGTCTAGGTGAATACTATTAAATTCTATGAGTACATTTTTCAAGGCTGCATCTGTTTTATGCTTTTCTGTCTGTTTTTTTCAACTGCCATCATTTGTCATAAGAAGTTTCACCTGCATATTTTTAGCAACATTTGTTTTAATGAGTGAGTTAGTTCTCCATGTCAACTACAAAGTCAAAGCACTGGATGCAAACTTGTCCAGAGAGTCATGGATCTCCAGTGTCTCTTCTCTGAAGCACAGCGTCCAGTAACTAGGGGACCCTGAGGCAGTTTTGATTCAGCTATTAGTTGTTTCAAAGTTAATTTATTGTTTGCCTTTAGGAAAGAGTTACACTGTTTGAGACTTCAGATAGCATCTTGCCATATATGTGTATATATATACAGATAAATAAAATTAGGTGCTGTAAGGAGCAGAACTTTTTCTTCAAATCAGAATATACTGATTTATAGTGAAACTATACCCTACAGTTTCACTGGTTTCTATGGATTATGCTATTGTCACTTTTTTCCATATTGGTGGATTAGAGAAGCCAGATGAATGAACCTGTAGCTGTGAACTCCCCTGACTCTAGAGCCAGTGAATATTAATTCCAGGCACATCTTGGATCAACCTGAGCCCAAGCTTCACCTGATGGACACTATAGAGGCAGTTTCCAAAATTCTCCTTAGTTACTTGTCTGACTAATATGAAATTATTACACAATTAAACTGTAACCATACTAAATTATCTCCTTTAAGTAATTTAAAGATAGAGGTCTGTTCAGACAACTCAAGATCTTCAGCAGAGACAGAGAAACTGTAAGAACTAACCCAAATGTCAAGGAACAGATTCTTCCACTAGTAATTGCTTGTGGAAAAATAATTTTAGTTTTCCTCAAACATCTTTCATAAAAACCTTTCGTAGTCCTAGAACCTGTTACTCTTAACTAGGTCTGTTTTCTGCTCTGTCCTTTCCATGACCAGATTTCTGCTGAAAAGCTGAGTCTATAAGCTTGACATAAATTTATATTGTTCATTTTGACTGACTGACATGATATAAAAGTCAGCACCCTACACAAGGAGGGTTTTTTTTAATCTCTTTCACAGAGATTTTTTAAAATCCCTTGAATTGGTGTTACACCAGAGACTAAGTTGATAAATTGTCAATTATCTTCATCTTGATAACCCAGACACAAAAGTCTGACATAATAACAGCCCTTAAGTAATTTTACTCCTGTTGGAACAAAGAAATAGCAGATTAGTAAAACTGTGAATTAGATCTAAATTCTTTATGTATCATCAGACCCCGATGTTAAAATTTATCTCAGAGCAGGATGTGTAATTTTGAAATAAGCCTGCTCTAACAAGCTTTTTAGGGATATGAATGATAACGCTAGTGATTTTCTTTAGAAGTAATTTATTTCCATAGACTGATTTGATTTGAATTTTGACCTTTTAGGATTTTTAGATCTAAATCCATTTAAGATGCTTCTGAAGGGCATAAAAGACAATGAGAAGTCGGTAACCTTCATATTAAAAATATATGAACTGTTCAGAATGAAACATTTAATTCCAACAAAAGCCATATCTTTAGAGACACAGTCCTCACTCTGCAGCAAAGTAAAAATTAATGGAATTTTGACAAGAAAATCAGCTTTCCTGTGCTGTGCTAACATGGCCTTTGCTACATAACATCTAACAGTTTCCCTAGTTTGTAGTTTTCTATGTTGTACTTGAGAATTATTCTACTTCTAAATTGGCTCAAGTATTAGGATAATTTAGACTGATTATCAAGGAATTGGTCTTATCCTGTTTCATCCTCTTATTATTAACAATAACATCTTAGACAACCTGCAACAACCCTTCTTTCACCTTTTTAATGTGCTGTATAAAAGTAATTTAGGAGTTGAGGTTCAAGGCTTTAGATCTTCTGAACTACAGGCTGCGTCTGAGAAAGGATGGATTCTGTGACTGTGAAACCAAATATATAGTGCATATAATGTAGAAATCTGCTGCTGTTCTGATTTATTTCCAGTCAGTAGAATTGTTCACATCAAATGTCAGAAAGTTGGGTTTTCACTAATTATGACAGATGAGCTTCTTAAATTGTCTGGGGAAAATACATAATGAAAGAAATTCATGGTAAAGATTTTCAACGTAATTCTGTCGTGTTTTCACTTTGGCAGTAATTTCAGAGGAAATGATGTGGTCTTTCTTTACAGTTTGTACTAATTACCCAGAACATTTTATTTACACACTCCTTGGGGTGGTACCTGACTGCATAATTTCACATGTGAGTTCTTTACATGGAGTTTTCTCTGTGCTTTTCAGCTGGTGAAGAGATCAGTAGCTTCTTGACTGCTTTCTATCATAAATGCTCCCTTAATACAGAACCAAATTCAGAATTTTATCTGATATTATACAGCCATTATTAATGTATTTGTTAGCAAAATAATAGCAGTTGTAGGACTGCTAGTGCAGCAAGAATTAGCACAGTGACAGTGCCTAAGTAAATCCTTAGACATGTAGTCTTGGCGATGTACTATTTTTCTACATATCCAGAACTACAAAACTCCAGCAAATGCAGATATCTTTGCTTTTATTCCGTGTACCATCCTATTTTGCTACCAAAGGATAAGCAAAGCAGAGAAGCTTATTGCTGCAAGGTTTCTGTTAAATCTAGTCTTCAGTGCTATTTTTCCTGTTTCAATGTCCTGAATCTGCTTTCTTGCAACTGAATTTCCTCTCAGTTGCTGTCAGACAGCAGAGAAGTCAGTGGCTTCAGCAATAGGAGGCTTTAGAGACATCTGTTTTTCCTTTATGTACTTTGTGTTCCACTTTGTCGAAAGTAGGACACATCTGGGAGAGGTAGTGGGGGAAAGAAACATCCAGACCTCCCTGCGGTTGTGTCCGTATGAATCAGCAGGTTGGTTTGCACTGATAGAGATGGATGCAAGATAATAAACCAAGTACGTCTTTGTTTACAGCAACATTTGAGAGAAAGCGTGAGTCTCTTCTCTGAGGAGCTGCCGATCTGGCTGGACCAACTGGAGAAACCAATTTCAGCATCAAGACATTTTAAAATGCTAATCAGCTTGTATTCATTACCAAACACCTGCAAATGAAATTAGAGTACCAGCAAAGAAGCAAATGTGCAGTTGTACAAATGTGTGACATTGAGCAATCCTGTGGTTTCGCAGTGGTGCAGATACAGAGCAGGCTGGGATGGAAGGCGGCAATGCCATCTCCAGGGGTTAAGTAATTAATCTTGCAGACATTGTTTTCTTAATGTGTAAGGAATTGCTGGCTTAAACAGAGGAATAGTTCTCCAGCACAGTTCAGTCTTCTGTATCTGAGACATGGCGCAAAAGTGATTTAAGCCATCTGTGATGAGAGAAATGTAGGGCAGTATTGAAGTGTCAGGTGGACGCCAACAGGGAGTGATCCCGGCCTAGCTGTCATAACATAAAAGAGACGCCAAGCTAAGCTGTGAAAGCGCAAAGTGACATAAGAAAGAACCTGGGGCAATACAGAGAAGCACAATGAAGAAATAACAAGGCTGGCAGTTGTACTTTTGGCTGAGAGGTAGTGAAAATATCAGATTTGGCAGCTGCCAGCATCTTAGGCTGCTGAGTGATCTGGTGGCCAGGTGGCAGCTGAGGCCACGGGCCTGTTGTACTCGGGCTTGAGGGACATCTTTTGAGGGGTGTTTGGTTGAACTCTGTTGTCCATGTATTATTCACCCCCAAACTGTATCTGTGTGTGTTGAATGAGATAATTGCAAGGGTTTGTCTGTGGTTTTGGACATGGATTTTTTCCAGGATTTCTTGGTTTAACCTCCCTTTTAAGTGTATTTGAATCCTGGATTTCCAGCTGTCCTGAAACTGGGTTTAGGACTTCATAGTGGTGTTCTGCTTTAAATGTTGTTTTATGGGTACATTCGTGCCAACATGAGCATGGTTTCTGCCCCAGAACACGTGGTGGGTTGGCCACCAGTGCTCACTAGCATGAGCTCAGCCTGGGGCCAGCTGGTTGTTGCAGAACAGAAAAGTTGGAGAGGAAATGTTTGGTTGGAACTTGCTTTTGAAAGTCAACTGCAGTGGTCGGTCCCCTGAAGCATTTCAGGGTGTCTTTGCTCTCCCATCTCACTTTTCATTGTCCAGCTATCATTTATCACCCATTGCAGGCTTCATTCCAGTTTTTGTGCAGATGAGAGGGTATATCCTTCACATACATACTCAGCTAATCTGGAAATTGTAGTCCAGGCAGATGTTCAGCGCTCTGTGATTTCTGCTCCTCAAGTAAATAACATGGTTTGCATATGAAAGGGAGGTGTCTGCCTAAGTCTGCTCTCCCAGAAGTGCACATTTTTTCAGCTGTAGCAATTGATGTGATTGCAGCTGAAGTTTCTCTAGTTACAGCAATAACTTGTCCATTTAGACAAATGCTAATTTTCAAAACTGAGATTTATAACAAAAAGATTAAGTTGCAAGTATCCCTTTAAAATATAATATATTGTTAGCAGTCAGATGAAAATACATGATTTTATATCTATTCCTAGAAATATGCAATTTCTGCATAGTCCTGGCAATGAAATCACTTTTTCTTTTAGTAGCTCAGGCACTGTTTACTTCTGTTTATTCTCGTTTTTACTTTCTAGTTAGAAATACTGCCGCCTTCTTAATTATTTCACTGTGAAGAAAAAAAAAGTTTATTTCTCTTTTCTGTACAACTTCACTTGGCTGTGGCACACTCCATAGACTTTACTCGTTACACCCACCATGCACTGCGTACAGCTCGTCAGTGACTAACGGTGACTAACTTTCATTTGACCTAAATTCTTGCATCTTGAGCTCAAAGTCCTGCTGCTGCAGCTCTTGCTGCGCTGTGTGATACTCATGTGAACAGCCTCATTGGCTTTGGTATGACTGCTGGCTTAGTAAAGACGATGCATTTGAAGGAGTAGATACAGGTCAAATGTTTAAATTCAGGAGTGTGCTACTGGGTGCTCTTCCTAAGGCCACACAATCAAGCACAATGTTATCTGTAAGGCACAGGAAAAAGTACATTTCTGAATGTAGTATTTGGCTCAAAAGTTCTTGATAAAACAGGGTGGAGCTTTGCTCTCTTAATTTCACACTTGTCAGCTTTCCATACGATGTTATGTGCCATGTTTATTTTGAGATGTCATCTATTTCCCTGAAAATTCTTTAATACTGGATCTTATTGTTATTTTTCAGGTGTTCCAATGAAACTGTATTCAAAAAGGAAGATTTGTTTTGGGCATACAATTTCTGCCCCACTCCGTACTCTTGGACAGCACTTCTGGGCCTTATTTTGTACTTGATTTTCTTTGCACCTGGTAAGCAAACATTTGTTTTTGCGCATAAGTGTAAAAAATTATAAAGGTAAAATGTCAAATGGTGAGGCTACGCATTAAACTTGCTCTTCAGTCCAGCCATTAAGTTGAGGTTGATCTTTCTTTAATTCTTAGGGATGGGTCCCATGCCCTGGACTGTCAATTCTGAAATCTACCCACTTTGGGCTAGAAGTACAGGAAACGCGTGCTCATCTGGAGTCAACTGGGTTTTCAACGTGCTCGTGTCACTGACCTTTCTGCATACAGCTGAATATCTGACATACTATGGTAAGAAACAGTGTGTGTCCATGGGTGCTGTGCTGGCACTGGTGCATAGATTTTCTTCTGTTTGGGTTCTGGGACTCAAAGTTGTTTTTGCAGTAAAATTCCAACTGTGAACGCAGTGTTCTCAGCTAACTGTGGTCTAGTAAAACCAGAGACCTGATATGACCTGCCTGGAGTTTGATCCTGCTTTCATAAGAAACATTTCTTTCTGTCCTTGAAGGAAAATCTAGAAAGTTGCATAAAGCAGAGAAGCTGGAAAAAAAAAATACATTTTGGCTTGGTGAAAAATGCTGTCTTCCACTTAAAAAGACAGCATCAGCAATTTTCCATTTCACGATGGCATCCAAGGCCATTATTAGATGGTCCTTGCAGAAACAGCCGTGTAGCTGAAGATGCTATCGTCCTGCTCCCAGCTGTTGATTAAGTCCTGTCTGCTGAAGCCTGTGGAGAGATGGTCAGATTACTGCTCAGCCACTCCAGTACGAGTCATTTAAATTACATTAAGTTGCTACTGAGTTTTTGTGCCCTTCATAACATTACTAGTGCAGAGCCTTTCAGCAGCACTTGTCATTCCTTAGAGTCTTTGGTCTGGAAACAAATGGCAGGTAAATGTTTCTTGGTCCTTCAGTCCTTTCTCTGTCCCTCTAGTTGAGGTGGGTAGCAGGGGGGGATGAGCTCTTTCTCACTGCCAGTTTTCTTTGCAGAGGAATTATAAGTAATAATTAGATGTCAGAGTCACAAACATTGTTTTAATCCTGTTTCTTTTTTGCTGAAACTTCTCATCTTTGGCAGTTGTCTTAGTGATTCCTTTGCTGTTAAGAATAACTAAGAAAGTTCTTGTCTTCCATATCTGCTTTTTTTATTGGCTATGCACTAGTTGCTGTTTATCTTAACAGCAGAATGACTTGCCAAAAAAAGGACGAGTCTTCTCTTCCATATTAAATTAAATTGCTTTTGTTAATTGTTGCAGTGATGTAGTAAAGCAGTCTTCTACACCCACAGCCAAGCAGCTCGTGGTGTCCCCCCCTTTGCTCTTACATGCCCCTTTGATATCCACAGCCTGCTGCTTCTGCCGTTCCCCTGCGCGGAGGCAGAGGAGGGGATGGGATGTTCTGTAACTGACTGTGCGTACTGTTTTACATTGCAGGAGCCTTCTTCCTCTACGCAGGGTTTGCCGGCTTGGGACTCGTTTTCATCTATGGCTGCCTTCCTGAGACTAAAGGGAAAAAACTAGAGGAAATTGAATCTTTGTTTGAAAACAGGCTATGTACATGTGGTATGTCAGATTCTGATGAAGGGAGGTATATTGAGTATATTCGGGTGAAGGGAAGTAATTACCATCTTTCTGACAATGATGCTTCTGATGTGGAATAATTTTCAGCTGCTGATGTATTTAATCATTTAAAAGCCTTCTGGGGGAAAAGCAGCTCTCTGGTGACCTCACTGCCCTGCTTCTGGTCTGGTTCTCCTTTCTACTGTCTAGTTAAAAATGCCTTCATGTTCAAAAACACTCCGTTTGGGAGGAAATCAATATGCTCATGTTTTCTTGATAACAAAAAGCAATGGCTTCCAACAGAGACTAAATTCCACGATTATATAAATCAACCAGGTGTGTGCAATCCCACACCATCACAAGGTATTTCGTACAGTGCACTGTACCAGGTGAATATAGAAGGCTATATAGGTGATCGGTGGTTGTCCTTATCTTCAATACTGACAAAAATTAAAATCATGCAGTAGCTAATCAGAAAGTAGCCAACATCTGTCCGATCCCCATCCCATAGCAGCCTAGCAAATAGCTCTGCTATGTAACACAACGAATGATGCTGCTGTAATGGTAACCATTTAAAAGGTTTATCTGATCATGAAACTACAAATATCTGATGTGTCTATCAGAGGGAACATTGCCCAAATTTACCCCAACAGAATTGCGTTTGTGTTCATTTGAGATAACGAGTAGAGAGCCATAGTCACCTAGGCGGTGTCTAACTAGGGTGGCATTGAGGCTGTGTTATCCCAGGCCGTCTGGCCACTGCTGCTCTTTGAGGACACACTACGATCAGTAGTTGGTGTTTGTGAGATACACTGCCAAAAATAACATCCCAGTAGCAGGAAAACAGAGCTAAGCATGTGGCCGCGTGTACAAATGAGCTGGTGCATATTGCTATGGACAACACAGAGGCTGCAGTTAGTTGGAAATGAACGATTTTTGTTTTCCTTTTTCGCATTTGAACATTTGGGTTTGTGCCTAGTTTTGAACACAAAATTTCATGAGCTAAAAGATATAGAAGGAGGGGAGAGGTTTTCTGCTGCAAAATGCACAGTGGTCATCCCTCCTGTGCCTTTTGCTCATGAATAATCATATTGCCTTCAGTTTATCTTCATATATGCAGAGTAAGTGAATCCCAGCACATTTTTCCTTCAAATGCCCTTAGTCAACCAGTGTCTTGCTGGATCTAAAGAAAAATATTCGTGTTGGGCAGAAGCCTACATCTCATATTAATTGCCTTACTGAAGCATTGCAAAACTGTCAAGAAAATGTCAGGCACAAAAATCAACTTGGCTGCCTTTAGCATGGTAATGAAAATATTAATGGCATTTTATTCACCTGCCATGATTGCTTGCCTTGGCAAATTGAATTTTATGCAGCTACATAAAAATACTGTTTTTTTCCTTCTCCTGTTTCCTTTCACTGCTTTAATTCTTCAGAGATGTGAGTTTGAAAGCATCGAAAACTCAAATTTTTATCTTTGAAACATTTGCTTCATGAAAGAATGTGGAAAGCTTCCTCTGCCTGTGGGCTGCTCCCCATTTATTTGGTAAAAATACCTTTATTTTTATTTTTTTTAAGATTAAATTGTTGGGTTCTCTAGCTTTTATAGATATGTTTTGTGCACTTTTTAAGGTTGAAAAATATTTTGAGGGTAGGAGTACTGTCAAAATGAAACTGGACATTTGTTACTAAGTTATTTTTATTGGGTAATCTGTGGGGTTTCATTGTAATGATGAAGTCTGACACTACACTATCTGATCTTATACAGGGGGGTTTCTTACTCGAATTATTGAATTTCAGTGATTGGATATATTTTGGGTTAATTTCTTTTTTACTTCGTTTATCACAGAAGTATTTTTAGAAAGAGAACATTTTAGAGCATCCTTCTGTAACTTGACTGGGAAAAAAAGGGGAAAGCAGAGCAGGCAGGGGGAACTGCAAATGAGTCGTTGCGAGGAGCTGACTGACCTTGAGCCTCCCTCCCCTTGGTGGCGAGGGGGCTGCACTTCGAAGCCCTCGATCTTCCCTCTCCCATAAGCGCACAGTGCTTCGCGCCTTGCATGCACTCTTCAGAGCCTCCACCGAAGGTGCAGTACCTAACAGGAGAAAAGGGGTGCTTGGCACAGACAAAAAAAAAAAATCAGGGTGAATTCAGGGTGAAAACCCATGTGCTGGAAGACCCTTCTTCAGAGCAGTTTTATTGTCCAGAACAGCACGTGAAGAGGTGTTTAACGCCCGCCCTGTGCTCACCTGGTGCCCTACACAGAGACAGATTTCAGTGGGCCTTTACTGGCATTTCAGAAGAGGGCCTTACAGCTCTGATCCCCCCAAACGACCCCACGCCTCACGCTGCAGGTCCCTTGGTGGAAGTGGTTTGCGCTCCTGGTTCCAGCGCTTACCCCCTGCTCAGCTGTGCTCATGTCCACAGGCAGAGGAAACCACAGCATTTCCGTGGCATAACCGAAACAAAGTCCCCATAAAGATCGCTGGCACAAGATCAGCCTCTTTTTATTTCTTTCAGGCAGTGCTGGGGCTTTCTAGCAGCAGCAGACCATCTTTCTTTGCCAGCATTGTTCCACAGATGTTCTCAAAAGTAGCATGGGATTGTGTGCGGCGCTAGGCTCATTTTCTCACACCAAATCAGTCTCACTGGAAGCAGTTTTCTGAAATTTTGCATCCCGTGCCCTTTTTCTGGAGGCAAAGCGATCGAAACACAACCATTTTGTTCATCACCAGTTGCTACTGGTTATGAGGGTGCAAAAAATATCGGCTTCTTTGCTGTCACCCGTTTCCCACCTGCAAAGAGTTGGGTTAAAGTCTTCCTCCTAGGGTTGTGTCCTGGTTTTGGCTAGTTCCAGCAACTAGGAAGAAAATTAACTCCATCCCAGCCAAAAGCAGGACAACAAAGGTTGCTTTACACAAAGAAAACATTCCACACCTTAGAAATACCCAACCTGGCACCAAGCATTATGTATCATAAAAATGAGGTCAAATACTTGAAATTAATCTTACACAATTAGGGTTTTATTTTTAGAATCTGTGAACATTTATAATGTATGGAGAAAATTAAATAAATGTTTCTATTTTGCAAAGATTTTTTATATTTGTGCATATTTTAAGTTTTAAGAGATTTTGCTAGGGGTAGACGTAGTAACATTCCAGACAAAAGAATAAAAAGCTGAATAATTTCTTAGATTTATGAAGTAGCATAAATAGTGTGTCTAAGCACAATATCATTCTATTGAAAGCTTTCTGCAGAAGATGTGAAATGGTTTCTTCACAAGGACTGCACATTTCATTCAGGTATTCTGTGCATCAGGAGTGCTGGCTTAATGATGCTGGTAGAGCTTTGCATGAATCCGGTCTTGGTTGCGCACAGCAATTTGAGATATTTTAGTAGTTCTGATTCTTTACAGGTTTTGGCCTAAGAGGAGCATAAAAGAAACAATTCCTGATGCACTTCTAATCTTTTAAAATTTAATTCACCTATACTAGTTTATTAACCATGTTAAATCGTTAAGTGTTGGGGTGGGCGGTGAGGTAATTTACAACTAATTTCTTCCCCTTGTCGCTTTGTTGATCAAAATCAGGCTTTAAAAGGCGGAACAAACCTGTTTTGAAAATAAACATAAAACAAATCAAGCCCCTAGGACTCATTCGGAGGGCTGAAGTTGCACTATTGCATGCACCTCAGATTGCTCCCAAACTTTTGAAACCCAGCGAGCTGCAGTGACAGCCCCGTCAGACATCTTGTGACAAGAGAGGATACGTCCTAAGGAGCGTTGTTCCAGCGCTGATTTATTTTTGTGAGAGTTGGAAAAAGCAGCATTTCACCAGAGTGGGAGTTAGGGTGGGGAGTGGGGAAGGAAGAAATGATGCATTGACAGCTCCACAAAGTCATGTTTGAGTAGGGACGGGTGCCAGAGCCGAAAGGAGCTGTCAGTGACCTCCCTCCTGTGAGGCAGAAGGACCAGGGGACCCAGAGGTGGGGCCTGGAGAGCAGGTGCTCAGCACAGGTGGTCCTGTGGATGGGAATGGGGATGGGCAGACCAAGGGGAGGAAGGGGGTGAGGACACGGCAATAGAGTTTGCAAAGCTAATGCTTAGTTTCCTTTGTGAAATCTCTTTTGCCCTTTCAAGTCCTCCGATTGGGCCTCAGGAGAAGGTTTGATGTTGAGGGCAGCTGCAAGGCCCCAGCCCTGAGCGAGGGTCTTCCCTTTGGACACGAGGGTGTTGGGTGCCATTCCACGGGCTAATTAAAGCTAGACCATGTGCTCCTCAGCTTTATACCCAACTTCCCATGTCTCAATGTTAACACTACACCAACATGGTCGTCTGGGAAGTCTACTTGGACTTGCCGAAGAGGCTCTGTTAGCCAAACATTGCTAGGCAAGGAAGGGGCAGAGTCTTTGTTGTACAGAGGTCTCAGAGTAGAAATAAAGACAGAAGAGCGGGTTCTGCGAAGCACTTTAAAGAGTAAGATATCTGTGCACTTTTTCAGAGGTAGTCAAGCTAACCAAAACCCATTCCTCTGCATTGGGAAGAAAATAGAGCTTTGTGTACCAGGCCAGAAGCAGATAATTCCACAATATGTGCTTTATGGCAAAATGTGTTTTTATTGCGGGTAACATTTACAGCTTACATGTAGCTGCTGCCTATCAAGTGACTCGATTGTTCTCTGGATTTTAACAAGTCACATTTTTGTGCAAAAATCTTAGTGGTTTTCTATCGATCTTCATCGCCTTGTGTACAGTACAGTTAAGCATAATCCACAAAGTGGTCTAGGTTGTGGCAGTGTTAAAAACGTCAGCACAGTAAAATCTAGGTGAACATTGTTAAAGAAATATTGTTGTTTGTGATACTGGGGGTAAAAACTCCTTAAAGGCAACTATATTATAGATTTTAAAAGTCTGAAAAAAAATGGCAGTTCTTATCTATTTTGTGTATGTTTTCATATAGAGGAGGAGTTTTTTATGTGCCAATAACCATCACTGTAGTGTTTTGTAAATGGGTGTTAATGGTGTTCCAGAGTTCTGTATATGAGCATATACTTTAGCCACGATGACCTGTTAGTGTGAACCAGCGGCATGTTTTTAATCTTATCCATGCCTCTCCTTGGAGGCGTTCACTTGTCAGCTTCAGTAGAGCTCATGCACACCAGGGGAAGCTGGACCAGAATCAGGCCTCAAGAACCCAGAGATCACCCAGATCCCTCACGTTGTTCCTACTCGGTGTGTTACATCTGAATGACCTGGTTTGTGTAATTATAAAGCTTCAACTATGGTTCAGTTACACTCTTCAGTCCTGCTAAGATACAATTTTTCAAAATTTGGTTTTCCATTTCATCGCATTTGTATAAATAAGGGGAGCGTTGATGAATTACGAATAATGTCCATGTATTTCTAAAGGAAACAGTTTAACGTCAGCGTTAAAGTAAAGGCAAATTTCTCTTGCTGCCTTAAACATTACACAGACTTCGGAGAGGACTGAATGTATGAATTCTGCAGGAGAAACTTCATCTGGCAGGTGGGATGCTCGGCAGGGAAAGAAGTGCCGTGTTTCTGTGGTGCTGGGGCTCCAGCCTCACCTTACACCGCAGCTCCTGCCTAGCACATGCCTGCCATCTGTGTGATGTTAAGTATTTGAGTAGTACCCATGAAATTGTTAGAATTATTATTCTTGAAATTCTTCATGTGCTCGGGTGTCCTGCTGGTCCGGGGCATAGCTGGGAATTGGCACGAGTCGTGTGTCTGCTTTTCATCTGGAATCTCACAACCCTACAAAAGCATCAACCGGATCTTTCTGCAGCAAATTCCATTCAAGGTTTTTGGGGACATTATTGGAGACCAAATTGATAGAAATAAATACTTTTGTGTTCAGTAATAACATGCATATGGTGCCATCAGGACACATGGTATGGTGTTCAGTACAAAACAGGTTTTGGCAAAACTAATTGTCAGGTTGTCCAAGTTATTTCTTAACAATGTCGAGCGTGCCATTTCCTTTTGCAACCAGTCAAGCCTATAATGTATGAAAGTGTTGTACATTTTCTGAAACTTCAGTGATGTATGATTATTTAATTGACTTCTCTTCTGATTGCTTTAATGAAGTTTGGTCTTTACATAAAAGTAAATATCTTCAAAGAATTGTCAGTGCCAGAAGTGTAAATGAACAAAATAAAAGGTGAGATACTTAATTACAGAATCTTTCTCAATGCTTTATTTGTGTGGGTACTCAGGTCACCTTTTAGAGATGGAAAATGGCATTGCCCAGAAAAATGAGCTAAAACAGGCTATGGGCTTGCCTGAGATAAGTGAAGGAGAAGAATAATTTTCAATATGATTGGTGTAGTCTTAAATAATATGTTTTAAGCCAGAGAGAGACTGGCACACTGGGACGGAGTTACTAAAGGCTGTAATTAACCACAGCTCACACTGAGCGGCAGATGACAAGTACCAAGGTGAAGGATGACCAGGGAAATGGGGTTTATGCACTTCTTTGAAAAGCCTTCTGTGGCCTTTCACAGGCACGGGTGGCCCAAGTGTCTCCTTAACACACCACTGGAACAGCAAACTCCAGCATGGGGCTGGGGCTGGAGGGGGCTCTGCTCACTACTACCGCATCCTGACATCCACCAACAGGGGTTCAGTGTCCTCTACCCAAACACAAAGCAGTTTTCTGGCAGCAGTTTGTGCATTCAGACTTGATTACCAATGGGGGAAAGGGCAGAAACAGATTGTTTCTAGCTCTGTGTGTTTTATTAAGAAAATTGAGTGAAGACCCTCGTGGGAGATCCTCTAGATGAAGTGGAAATGGGTCCTGCTCCTCCCTGCTGTGTCCACCCACTATTGAGCCCTTGGGAAGTTCAGCATCACCCCTGACAAAGCTGTGTGGCCTTTTGGTCCCTTGCAGAGGGCTCCCCACCCCTGGTGGGGAGATGGAGGCACAAGGAGAGCGCTGGGCAGGCCGCTATCGGTGCTGGATCTTATCTCCGGGACGGGGAGAGGAGGCTAATCAGTTACTCTGACAGGTTATGTTTTTAGGTTTCTGGCCGATAGTGCTTGTAAAGGTGACGGATGGCTGCTGTTCGGATTACTTGTCACCAAAACCACACATTGCTTTGTGGGGTAATGAAAAGCTGGTGGCCCTGCTGTCAAACACTCTGGTTTTTGCTTTCTTCATGCCGGCTACTCTCACAAAGCAATTACTGATAGATCTAATCCTGCTGACGTGATTATGGGCTGATCTGCATCCAGCAGCACTTGCTCCCAAATTTTTGTCAGCTTTTTAGGATCTGGCCCCTGGACATCACAGCTGGGTGCTGCCACATCTGCACCAAGGCCACCCCCCGGGTGCTGTGAGGCCTTTGCTGCGGGCCTGGCACCATGGGCCTGCTTTGGGGCTGCTGCAGGTGGGAGGAAGCACCAGCAGGAATTAAAGACGGTGAAACGTAACAACCCTGCCTTGCTGATCATGGTGGTGGCCAGCGCAGTGGCGCTGAGCTGTTTGGAGAGAGATCTTGGTGACTGCCCCCCAGCACCATCCCTCCAGCTGCCCCACAGCCCCCTGAGGGCTCCCCGTGGTAGGGATGAGAGGGCTCCAGAGGTCAGGATTTGGTTTGGTTAGTTGTTTTTTTAGGACACATTTGGGTCTGGGTTTCAGGAGGATACAAGCAGCCATTTGCTTGGCACACAAGCGAGCCCTTTGACTTAGCTAGCACACTGATCTGGGGGACGTTGATACCCCCTGGAAGTGCTAACAGAATCTGTAATGCTGAAAAATCAAAGCAGGGCATCTCACGCGGCTCTGTAAGATGTGCAGGGTAGGCATGGAGAAAGAAGTCCTGCATTCAGCAGCCCTGTCACGCGTTCAGACCAGCACCATGCGGGGTGCGTTTCGTCACAAGAACAGGGCCAGGTGGCTGCCCCCACAGCAGGGTGAGGCTTTTCCAGCCCCCGGGGAATCCAGGTGTGAGAAGGACAAACGAATGCCCCCTTCCAGCAAAGCACTGAGCCATTTGCCCGTCCCCGGTGGAAATTTGGGTCGGGGAGATCCAAGTCTGAGGGAGTGAGGAGCATTTTGGGGCCCATCAGGGCTGGAGGTGCAGGAGCAGGCTGAAGGGGCTGGGTTAGTGGAGATGAAGCCCTGATGTGAAACTGAGACCGGCTCAGGTTGCCGAGGAAACGAGGGTGGAAAGAGCAGATCCCAAACAGGGGCTGGAGGAAGGAAGCAGGTGGGGAAGGAAGTGGGGTGGGGGCTACAAGGGAAGGCCGGCAGTGTGACAGCACGGGGACACGGCGCCATGGAGAATATGTGGCTCCCCCCTTCTTTCTCCATCACAGCCCCCAGCTCTCAGGCTGTAGGGACAGCAGGGACAGGGCAGCGTGGGGCTGGGGTGCAGCTGCCACCACACCACGGCACACAGAGGTTTGCCAGAGCCCAGGAGGGGCAGATCGAAGGCATCGGAGCCTTGTAGTCCCTGCATTAGCTCCCTGTGCTGCCTCCTCCATGCAGTAATCAGGTTTCCTTTTCAATCTCCTTCTGATAAACAGATTGAACAGGCTAAATCTCTCTGTACCGTGTGTTTTTATCTAGACTTCAGATTTCCATAAGCTTGTTCTTCTCTATTTATTTTATTCTCTCTTTTTTTTTTTTTTTTTTTTTTTTTTTTGACATTTTTTGGGCACGGCAGCATTTGGTCAGCGCTTAATCTCCCAAAGCCACACACATACAGAGGATTGTCCCTGGCTTCCCCTTTGCACTGGGACAGGGAGGGCCCTCAGCACCCCATGCCAGCCCTGCCAGCACCTCCAGCCATCCTCCTGCACAGCAGTGAGTGTGTTTTGGTGCATTTTGTTTAAATGGAGCCAAACATTATCATTTGCTCATAGCCTGTTTCCATGTTGCCACTTGCTTGGCATCACAACAGAAGAGGAGGTTCCTTGTCAGCCCCACAACGTGTCACCCTGCTAACACAAGATGACTTCTCCATCCCCAAAGTGGCTGGCAGCGAGTGGCCTCATCCCTGCTGGGAAGTGATGCTCTGGAGTAAGCCTTGCTGCTAAATTGGTGCTTGGTTTAATCTTTTCACTGCAGGATGGCATCAACCCCCATCTGAGTGCTGTCCTGTTTTGTCCAGGATGTCTGATGTGACAGCGTGCCCCATTCCCGGGCTGCCACAAGACATGGCTGCAGCCAGAGCCACTCTCTGATGCCACACAGCTTCTTCTGCACTGTCCTCTGGCCTTTGGGGTACCTTTGGGGCAGGGGGAGGTGGCTGCAGAGTTGGGCTGGCACCTGCATCCCTTCAGCTCTCCTCTCACAGGCAGGGACCAAGGCTAGGAGTGGTGGGAAGGAATTAAGGGCAAGCAAAGTTTTCATAAGCTGGGTGGAGGATGACTGCCACCCCCAGCCTGGCAGTGGATGGGACAGCTTTTAAATGCTCTCCATATGTCACGTTACGTTATGGTGGGTGGGAGCCACAGGGAGGTGCTGAGGGCATTGGTGTGGTTTATTCCTCCCTGGGTGCCTGGTGATCGCAGCTGCTGCAGCCCAAAGCTCAACTCCAGCTGGCCCCGATCCGAACAGGGCTTGGGTGAGCTCGCACAACCACAGCTGGTTTGGAAATGTTTTAATCTGACCCTCAAATAGTACAACAGCACCCTTGCAGCCTCCTGCCTTACCTTCTCTGATGTCTTCTGGAGGAGCATTCCCCATCCCCTTGCACCCACCTGATATACCAGCACCTCTGCAGCCATCTGGGTGCTGCACCTGAGCTCCCCGTAGGCTGCTGTGGCTAGGTGAGAGGGAGGGAGGATGGTGTTTGGCTCACAGAGTCGTGCGACCTTTCTGGAGCTCAGCATCACCAGCCCTGGAGAAGCCAGCTCTGACTCAGACTGTCACCTCCAACCTGTCAGAGGACGGTAGCAGAAATGCCATTTGATTTGTTGGGGACGGAGGAGGATTTGGATGCAGAGAGTTAATGCTTTTTCCAGAAAACCTCATTCTTCCTAAATCAGCTCTGTGCTAAAACCCTTAAAAAGCCAATTCACAAACACTTTCCACCTGAGAAATAATCACTTGTATGAAGACTTTAAGCTTCTCATTTCTCACAATGATAATCCTTCACAAAAATGAAATCAGGATTTCTACAAAGTTCGTGGAGGCTGTTGGCAAAACAATGCCACACTGCCTGAGGAACACAATGAAGGTCCTGGTGGCATTTGCCCAGAAAACTTTGTCTGAATCCTTACCTTGCACGCTACTGTAATTAGAGTTGATTTGATAAGAAAAACAGGTTACCAGCTGCACATGAAAACTGCTCAGGACTGAAGCTTGGGGTAATATTTTCAGTAAGAGAAGCTGTCTTTCCATCCATATTTATTTGTAAATGTTCAAGCACCAATACAACAAATTAACAAATTAATTTTGGTTAATTACAGGTACACTTCTGTCCTTTTCCCCAGCAAAACTCATTTTGTAACTGATTCTCACTGAAAGCAGTTAAACAACGTACATTCCTGTGGCTTCCCCAGAGGCTCATCACTCTTCTAGCAAGATTACTATGGATGAAAAAGGAGCAGCTCTGTGTCTGTCCTTGCCTCAGAGAAAGCTTGTGGTGACGGGATGTGTGTGATGGGTGATGGTCATAGTACTGGTGGCTAAATAGCACCAACTGCTCAAATGTCACCTGAAGGAATCAGGGTTGGAGGCTGCCACTCCAGACAGAGGAGACTCCTGCCAAACCGAGCTCAGCTCTTTCCAAAAGTCACAAGAAATCAGAGGTGAAAGAAAGCTCCTGAGCGCAGTGGGAGACTGACACTGAGATAAGGAGGAGGCATGGTGCTCTTCTAATGCAATAACAGTCACATAAATACTTTAAAATACTCCTCCAGTGGCTTAAAAGAACATGCTGGTTTATTTATCATCATTGCCAGCACACATACCGCTACAGAGATAGTTTTTATCCTTGCGTTTGGTTTGTAATCACAGGTAAAAAATTGCAAAGCAATTGGATTTTATAGGCTCTCAGCCAAAGACTTTGGAACATGATGGTCTGCTTTGATTGACATAACCCAAGTGCTGCATTACCATGTTAGAGAGAAGTGTGCGACTCTTGCATGCAGTCAGAAAATTTGTGTCTGGCTCCAAGCTGCATATTTTCAGCCCTTACTGGGAAATGGTGCAATCCAGCCTGAGACCTGGCTGATTTTAAAAGCTTCTCTACGGTGGCATCAGTGCAGTGGAGAAAATAAGCTACAGCCAGTAAGAGGCTCTAAATTGTGTGAGATGTGAGAAGTAACTTACTGAGGAGGTGTTGCTTCCTTTGAAACACCTGCACTGGTCCATGCAGTGCTACCAGTCCTCCTCTCCCAGCTCAGACCTGCCGTCTTTGCCCAGTAGGTTCACTGGAACAGACAGGGAATCTGCCTCGCCCTGCAGATCAGATGTATCTGCCCGAATTGCGGTAGCTTCACTCACTGCAAGACTCAGCCAGGTGATGTACAGGGTGTAGCTGGGACAATGCTTGCCTTGGAGATGTCCTAATTCCAGCCATCAGGCTCGTGTGGCACAGTCTGAGCAAGTTTCATAACGCTGAGTGAACAACTGCGCCTCACAAAATACTGGTAACTGCTGAGCTTTCAGCAAATCACGAGCATTATTCAGATAAATTATACCCCCTGTGAAGAAGATGATCATTGCAGTTTCAGCTAAAGAAATGACTAGGGAGCTTGCTTTGACAATAAATTGAGGCAACCTAAAAAAGAAAATCCGCTTATGTCAAGCCTTAGGAAGTGGGCGGTGAATTGGCTAAATGATAGTTCCACATTTCAGAAGTCCGGCTGTGAAGCCACTTCCTGTGTATGCAATTTTTATGTATAAAAGACAATGCTATTTTCTTCAAAGTGAAGAAAAGTCCACTGACATTTCCGAGAGATGCTATTTTTAACATAGTGTAGCTATAAACCTGCAAACTGTTCAGCAGTGAAGATTGCCTTTTTGGTTTCAAATATAAAACCCAGAAGAAAACACAGCCGTTGGCTTGATGATGAGAACTGAGACAAAGAATGGTGAAGGAACTTTTCAGTGCTGGATGATACACATCCCAACATCCACAAGACCTTTCATTACAAAAAGTAGAAATAAAAGAAACAGACCTGCAGTGTGTAAGGACTAGCCTGAAACATAGCTTACATGCATTTATGGAAGGATGTATGGAAATATAAGCAGAAGGTGTCAGCAACACAGCGAGTCATCTTTACTAGGAACTATTTTAAATGGAAAGAATATAACCTAGAAACAATATTATCAGGAAATTTTATTTGTTATTTGAACCTTCAAACGAATACTGTAATAAGGAAAAAAAATCATTTCATATTTTCAACCTGCTGGCAAAACACACAAACACATAAAAGATTTGTCAGTATTAACAGTCAGTATTAACAGTATTAACAGAGACTAATCAATAGACTGCTGTGGAAGGAAGGTTAAGCATTTGGGTTTGTTGTTGTTGTTTGTTTGTTTTGTTAAAAAATAATAAATTAGTTCCTTTAAAAGTACCTTTTATTTTATGTGTGCAGATCTGCATTTTCTGTGTCACTTTTATGTTTTCGTTTTTATATTTAGTACAAACATAGGGCAAAGGCTAGTTTGCCTGTTAAAATGGGTAAAAATCAGACAGTAGTTCTGAACTAAGAGTCATGTGTCTTGAAGTGAAATTGAATCTCTCCACTACCTTCCTGAGAAGCAAAATCATCCTCAAAACACACAATCCTACAGGTATATGGTGGGAAAGCAAATCTAGTTCCTAAGGTTTATGTTCAATAAGCTGTTGTAAAATCATTGTCAACAGTCGGAGACTTACAGAAATCCATAGTTGGAGAAGGTAGATAGAGATCCAAAGTAAGTAATAATGTATAAGTAACAACAATAAGTTATAACAACAATATTTTGTCTAGCCAGGCTAGAAAAATCAAGATATGACAACTAAATTAGACCTACTGAGAACAAGACAAACTTGGACGTTTTATTTCAGTATCCCTTACAGGCCATTCTATTTGCTCACTGCTTTTCTCTCTCCTTCATGACATCGATGTAGTTCAGAACCTCTAGAGTTGTTTTGTCTGCCAAACTCAGATACTCGGCTTCAGAAGAAAACGCTGCCTTTCCTGCTGCGCTGCCTGTGCCTGCAGGCTGCATTGCCTCATGCTCTGGCATTTTGTGCCCTCCAGTGGTGCCGGGAGGAGGGAGCCCCTCGGGGCTGCGGGCAGACAGGAGGGAGCTCCCACAGCTGCACACCCGCACGGTGTCACACTGGGTGGCAACATCCACCCTCCCTGCTTCTGGGGCACAGCTCTCAGTCTGTGACCAACCATCACGCCTTGTACTGGCACTGACGTGCTCTTTTTTACGGGTTTGGTGTAAGGAGCCGCCCTCACCTGGGGCAGCCTGGTCTTTATTTGCCTCCTCTGTGGCATGTGAAGTCGTGTGTTTCTGCTGAAGATGGTTGTCTTCCGCCCTGGTCAAACTCCTGCAGTGCTGGAGAGGCTCAGGTCCACTGTGAGGGGCCTTGGGGGTCTCTTTGCTTGCTGAGCCGGAGGTGTTGGCATTGCCTGTCTGGTAACACCGTTTGTCCACATACTTCTTCTTGGCTGTGTCTTCCTCTTCAGACTGTATGAACAGAACTGTGTGAGTAACTGTTAAAGCAGTTCCATAACTAAGTTAACAATCAACCCCCAATTACGTTATGAAATAGACTGAAAGGCCAGAAGTGTCTGTTGGGTTTTTGTGTTCTTCCTGCCGGAGTGTGCGCCTGGCCTTTGTTGGAAAGAAGGTGGGTAAGGTGGATCTTTCCTGTCATGCAGATTTTTTTATTTATATATTATGGCCTTTTTTGTTTAGTACTGGCTGAAAAAACACACAGTGTCAAATCCTCCTCCCTTACTGGCACTTAAAGGCAGCAACACCCCAAGGAAGAAAGCAGAAGCTTGCTTAGCATCTTTCCACAGTTGGGTTATTGTAATTCCACTAGGCTCGGTATTGTCAAGAGACCAGACCACGGGGCTGTTTAACTACTTAGGAAAATTTACATCTAATCATTTCTTGTTTCGCTCACATATGAAGTTGCCTTGTACAAAACAAAACCATAAATAAGATTCCAGCTGCAACCACCCTTAGATGTGCCCAGACATACAGATATCATTCAAATGAGCCCCTGTAAACTCATCAGGGAGCAGCGCTCACCATGTCAGGACTAGAGCTGAAGCAGCTTTCTGTCTGTCTTGGCGAGTAGCTGGGTGAGGGGCTGCTGAGTGGTGACTCTACATCTGAAATTTGAGCTCAAACACAAAGAAAAGTTACTCACGAAATATTCCCCAAACATCCAACTCCCAAGCGCAGAATGCAGAATTAAGCATAACTACTACTTCTGAAGCAGCTTTAAGATACCGTTTCAGGAATAACATGCTAGCAAGGTCAGTCTGGGATACGGCAAGAGTCAATTCTCCTTCTCTCGAGACAGCACATCACAGCAGAATGTGCGAGGCGGGTGGCCCAAAGCTAAAGCTAAACTGCTAATCTGCACTGGCAGCAGCCTTGTGCTACCCAAGAGGAGGGGTTCTGCAGGGCAGGGGAATGGATTGAATACAGCAGAAACCTTGCAGACATTGGCTACCGTACAAGTTATGTGGGCTTATGCTCATGTTTTTCGCTCAGAGGACCCTGAGAGGTCTTCTGCTCTGAAATACAGCCAGCACGGCTGACCCATACAGCTACTGAGGGAGCAAAAAGGATGGGGGATCTCTCTGCTGACTCCCCTCACCCCGTGCACATGTTGAACTGCACAGCGTAGTCTGGTGGAAGAGACTACAGACTGGTAAAGGCTAGACTAGTAAAATGAAACAAAACTTTCATGAGCTTATTAAATAATATAAAAGGCTTGTCCAAGATTTTTTTTTCCCACCAGTGGAGATCTTCAGGAATAGAAAGGAAGACAATGTCTGGCATTTACTTGGCCCTGTTACAAGACGGTGATGTTTCTGGAGTTGTGATGTTCAGCTCAACACACCTGACCTCTCTCATGGATTTATTCATTTATTTTGAAGCTAGCCCTACTTTCAGAGCTGGCTTTTCAGTTTAGGGGACAAATTTGGAGGATATGGGACAATGAAAAAATACGTGGCTAATACTCACCAGAAAGAAGGCAATCTGAATTTCTCTCTTCAGGAAAAAGCTAATACTTAGTTACCTGGTAATGGTCTCTATACAGTGCTGCATGAATCAAAAATAGGAACCTGCATCAAATGAAACCCCTACAAAGATGAAAACACTTCTCCCTGGCTTTAAAAGTAAGTTTCAGTTTCATTTATAGAGAAAATTTTGATTTTTGACTTAATAATATATAAATGGTACTAACCTTTCTTCATCTTGTGAAGGTTTGAACTCACTCCCAACTTACATTCTTCCTCTTGTGCTGTTGCAAACTTTTGAAAACAGGCATTAATAGCGAGGGCTCAGTTGGTTCAGTACCTCAGGTTAGGTGAGGAACCTTCTGTTTCTCTATTACATAAAGGACTCCCTGCAGATTATGCTAAGGGGTACAAAACCCCTGAGCAACACCATATCCACCTGAGTGACTGCTACAGGCAAAATGTCTACAGATTTTATATGTATGATGGCATAGGGCTCCACTATAATACTGAGGGATCCTGCATATAACCTCTGTACCCTGCCACGGAATCAGACCTTAGGGTAAAGAGTAACTTCTATAATGCATTTCAGGCATCAGCTTAGGGGTGAATCAAACCATGTAAATTAGGGACCTGAAAGGACTGGCTGAACCATTTAACTGGAAGCTGTTCTTTCTGGACTCCTCATATAAAGCAAGAAGATTCCAAGTAAATTAATTCAGAGAAGCTAAATTCAGTTTCTAACTGCTGTGGGTATTCCTTCTTCACCCCAAATGAATGGTGCAAGCACTTTAGTAGTAGGTAACACCAAAAAAAAAAAAATCTTTAAAAAGTTACCTCTTCAAATCCAAAGAGCTGATTCTGTTTCCAGACTGCTTCTTTCACAGGCTCATCTCTGAGGGATGCAAACATGAGTTCTCTGAAAAGTGATTTCCCCCGTAGTTTTAATTGTTTTCTGAAATAAAGTCACTACTGCTGACTTCTTTGCATTCAATTTTTGTTTTGTCTTTGGTAATCATGAAATGTTTCCCACAACTGAGATAATTCAATTAAGTTATGAACCTGAGATTTTACACCAAGTTTTTTTGTTTTGGTTTGGTTTGTTTTGGTTTGGTTTGTTTGTTTGTTTTGTTTTTGTTTTTTAACAAATTTCACTTTTGTTACAATCTAAAATATATTATGAGATGACTGAAGACAGCACTGCTTTGTTATGTATCTGTCTGTGACAAAACTATCTTGATGAAAAAAGCAGGGCACTCACATGTGTTAACTTTGGCCGAGGGAAGACACTAATTTCCTTTGTAGTCAGTGAAAGGAGACAAGGTCTTTTAGAGAACAAAATCACAACAGTTTCACTGCAGGGAATCTTCCTCTTTAGTTATTACAGACAGATGTACAAAGGGCTTACATGCACGTAAGTTTATTCACATTTCTCACTATTATTTTCACTGGAATAGGCCTTCAGTAATATTGTGTAGAATTATGCCTTCAGGTCCTCTTAGCCAGGGTTTCTGCAATTCAGCAAGATGTCTGCAGTTGTCACTAGTTAATAGATGGACTATTTTTACTGCACTCACCTTTTGTTTAGTGAATAGTTCTGCACATTCTCCTTTAAGTTGGTCTGCTGATCATGATAATAAGCAAACATCTCTATAATCAAAAATAAATCTTGTTTTAAAAATGCAGTAGCATAAATACAATTTGAAAATATCTACTGTCAGTTTCTAAAAGTAATTGATTTAAAATTAAACTGCGGCACCACAAAGATTCATAACCTGTTTTAGGTCAGAGCAGACACACCTACATATATATATATATATATATATATATATATATATAAAAGTGTGTCTAAAAGAATAAAACATAGAACATATGACCCTAAAATGCTGACACTCACCACTTTTTTCAAATATCGAAGGCTCTTCTTTGTTTCCAGATGGTACAAAGTAGTGCTGTCCCTCATGACAGTCCTGCAGGTGGGTTTTATGAAATCTGCCCTTCTGGTAGCTTGCAAGTGATGCATTGTTATTTTTACACAAAACCTGTTCTGGAGCTGTGAAAATGCCTTTCAGGTGTCTGTCTATGGATTTGTTTTGGGCTTTAATTGCAGGATGAGCTTCTCCAGTATCGTAAGTATAATCTCTGTTGGTCATTTGATTTCTGTCTTCAAGATCAATTAAAAAATTGGGAGTACTGCTTTGGTTAACAAAAGGATTAAAATGCCTTGTGGAAGGAGTATTATGGATTGATTGGTTCTCATCTTCAAACAGTGCCAGAAAGGGACAATCACTTTCATGCTGGGGAGCTTTCAGTTCTGTGGTTTCTTTCATGACACCAAACAATGGTTCTTTTATTCCTTCACTGTTTTCTGATTCTTTACTGGTCATTATCACTGGATTTTTCCTGGCAGAATTCATATAGTCCAGCCTTTGGGGGAAGGGAATTAAAAAAAAATAGTTTGTGTAGTATATAAATTAACAAAATGCTAACTGCTAACACTACAAATGATCAACTTGATAAAAAAATTTCAGACTTCGCTTCTCAACACACTTGCTTCTGTCCTGAGTGTACGTTATTTCCACTGAAAGAGTGCCTGTATTTCATTTCCATGTTAAAGTAAGGCTGATTTAAACAGAGTTCTGTTTTATGTTATCTCCATACATGCTAAGACATGGAGCATATCCTTGAGAAGGAAACTGTGATTTATAAAATCAGCCACAGTATGTCACTGCTGCTCCACTCAACTGACCAAAGAAGTCCACTCTGAATTTAAAAAAAAAAAAAAAAGAAAAAAGAAAAAGAAAAAGAAGAAAAAGAAGAGGTAGACAGCTTCTTCAGTTCATAAAACGTTTATTCTTCAAGACTACAGTTCACTCTTGCACTGAAAGCCCATTACAAGATCTGAGCATTGCTTAATTCCTGGTCTCTTCAGCAAGACAACCTTTTTTTTTGTAATTGAGGTCTGTAATCCTAATTAAGCACAAAGGTTTTCTACTCTACAGTCAGGAGGCCAGTCAGGCATTTTGTTTTGCCCATACTTCCCTCCCCCACTTCTGGTAGTAGTGGTTTTGAAGAATGCTATCATGTTTATCATTAGTGTGAAAGCTATCATGCTTTCACTTATTTGGATATTAATTTAACATTTTGTCACTTCTTTCTAGGTTTGATCTCTTGCCTGACATTTCAGAAAATCTGAGTGAAGAGTTAAGAGATTTATATATGCAGAGAATTAGCAGAAATGGCCATGGGCATTCAAAACATGCCTTTTATTAGAATAAAACAAAAATGATCATAAAAAGACAATGCTATCAGTGGAACTTGAAAATTGAAATGTGGTAACGTAAAAACTTATTAAAGAAAAAACTTATTAAAGAATGTCTTGATCAGAAAATACTTGGAACTGGAAAAAGATCCTAGAGAACTTAAGGGAGAAAGTGCACATGAATCAGTTGTAAAAGACTAAACATAATACGGTTTGTATGTAGAGAAGGTTGGATACAACTGAGGAAGGTAAAAACATTTTGTGGAGCAATTCCAGCTGAACATTTTGTAATACTAAGTAAAAGATAATAGTAGATGAGGAAACGGCTAAGCACTACTCAGAGTGAAAGACTTATTTTTACAAGACACCTACAATTTTTAGTTAATATTTAATGAACTTGAGGGTTCACAGCTCTCAGATGTGTGCACATCTATTCCATCAGCAGTATGCTACAATTATGTTAAATGCTTGTTTAAGTTTATACTTTTCACATACTGTGAAAGATACGTCCTTCCCAGGAGAGTTGACAGCTACTAAGGTAAAGGAATTTATTGATATAATGGGTGAAAAGCAAAACAAAACAAAACAAAACAAACAAGCAAGCAAAAAAGCAAACAAACAAACAACAACAACAAAACACAAGGAAAGCACACGGAAATGGAGTTGAAGAACTGTTGGAAAGGAGATTTCACATTGTCAGTGAGCCATGAGTGGGTGGAGGACTGTGAGAGGTGCCGTGACTGAGGAGAGTGCAGACCTGAGGGCCTGTGGAGAAATGAAAAGGGAGATGTAGGCAATGTAAGATTATGTAGGGCTTTAACATCAAGGTATTCATCAGGAAGTCACCAAGACATACAGCAAGGTGAGCATTGTCCTAACTTTAGGTTTTGCTGGGGAAAGCTAAGAGGAGCTAGGAAAATTGAGAAAGTTAGGGTGGTTAAGACTGGAAACTGCTGTGTCCATCGAGGTATTGTGGTCAGTGGGCTACCCAGCGCATTGACCCCCCAGGCAAAGAGAGTGCAGATACTTCAGGAACTGCAGAGTAGTGTATGGTCTTTTTATGGCTCTCTCCAGAGACTGATAGGAACTTTCAGTCAGAAAGCAGACTTACTGAATAGAAAGAATAAAAGAAAATTAGCCTTGTAAGATGCCTAGATACAAAGAAATAACGCCTAGAAAGAAACTGTTCAGTGAAATAAACTGTTCAGTACCAATGACTCTGGCCCTAAACCCTCTGTGATTAAAAGATTTTTAATCAGCAAATGTAAAGAGAAAGCAATTCTAGATTTCTGTCTATTCTTTTAGAAACAAACTATGTTTCTCATTAAAGTATTTATGAATCAATTCTAAATTCTAGCTATAGTAGAATATATAGAATATATGTAGAATATATAGTAGAATCACATATGAAAGAGAAGGGGAGTAAATCTTTTTGCTCCTGGAATCCCAAATATAAACAGTGGAGGTGGAAAAGTTGCTCAATTGCTACAACATCAAGGTCATCAGAAAAGCTCTTGCAACAGTGCCCAGAACTAATGAGAGTGGCAGCTGCTCCCCTCTCCTTGGCCTGTCAGTGAATCCATGCTTCTGGATGAATTGGGAAATACCATTCTGTTTACAACATTGCAAAAATTAGACCGTGGTTCCAAGAACCTACCAAAATCACAGTTTGCTGCCTCTCTGCAAATCTAAACAGCTTTGTATGTTCGGTCTTCTCATTTAATTTTACTTTCTATTTTAAAAGCACTAAAAATATGTGAAAAATCAAGTAACAGTAAGTTTCAGGTATTGCCCTTACTTACTTCACTGTGATTTTTGCTCTCTCTAATATCAGATCACTGCCTACCTGTGCACTGGCTCAAACAGCTCTGGAGGCACTGTATCAGACTTCCTTAAAATACACTGGCTCAGGTGTTTTGAAAGCCAAGGGTCTTGATCCGAAATAATTCCTGGCTGAGAAAATGATCAAAACTGTCAAACTCTGAATTTATAGAATAGTTATAGCATTTTAAACTTTAAAGTTGGGTTTGCAAACAATATACCTGATTTCCAACTGTTTTTACTCCTTTTTATCTTCACAGTAAAGGCCAAAACATTACAGCCCAACTGAGTTCCAGACAGTTCATACTTTTCTGTATTCACATATCACTGCTAGCATGCAAAATGCCCTTTTAAGCATCCCATGCTCCCATAATATCGGCAAGCTGGATAGAC
The DNA here is from genome assembly GCF_965140915.1 of Aythya marila. Taxonomy (NCBI): domain Eukaryota; kingdom Metazoa; phylum Chordata; class Aves; order Anseriformes; family Anatidae; genus Aythya; species Aythya marila. Next base: position 191,893,602 of record NC_139042.1, on the reverse strand, counting down.
TGGAAAAAGCTGACATTCCACCGAAGGTCACAGAATCACGGAATGCTGTTGTGTGGATGGGATCTCAAGAGATACCTAATCCAACCTTCTGTTCAAAGCAGGGACAGCTTCAAGGCTAGTCCAGATTGCTCAGGATTGCTCAGGATTGAGACTCCACAGCCTCCTTAGATGACCTATTTTGGTGTTCAGCTATTTTTGTGACATTTTTTTACTATAGAAGCAGAATTTCCATTTTTTAAACCTGTGACTTTTATTTCTTGTCATTTCACTGTGCACCTCTTACTCTGTGCTGTCTGTAACTCTGTTTAGATTCTGGAAGACAGAGTCTGATTTCCTACCTCATCCCCTTATAGCTTTCTCTCTCCCAAGCTATACAAACCCTCTTTGCTCAGTCACTCTCAGGTCCTTCTCTGCAAAGCTGCTGCCTACTCAGTCAGTCCCCCACCCACACAGATGTGTGGGGTTATTTCTTTTGAGGTTCAGGAAGTTCCGTTTGTCTGTGTTGAACTTTATGAAGTCTTTTTTGGCCTTCTGCAAGTCAAGAGCCCTCTGAGCAGCAGCCCTCCAACTGTAATGACCACTCTGTCAATTCGGTGTCATTTATGAACCCTCTGAGATGCTGAGGGTGCATTCTGTCCCATTATCCAAATTGCTGATGAAGATATATCAGACTTGCTATTAAATCCTGGGCATCCCTGCCAGTTGCCAACTAGACATAAAATAATTGTCTTTACAATTATTTTGAGCATGATGGTACAGGCAGTTTTTTACCCAACTTATCATCCACTCCTCTGGCTGATACCGCCCCACTTTTGCTACAAGGATCCCACGAGGTAAACTTTGTCAAAAGCCTTCCTAAAGTCAAAGTAAGTAATCACTGCTGACCCTTATCCATAGAGCTAGTCATTTCATCACAGTTAATCAGATTTGTCAGGCACAGCATGGCCAAGGGAAATGTATGCTGGCTGTTCTCAGTCACCTTCTTGTTCTTCATGCAACTTGAAATGACCTCCAGGAGGTCTGGTTCTGTAACAGGTGAGGGATAGAGGTGAGCTGAAGATCTAGAACTTTCCTGGATCGTGCTTGTCTTCTTTGCACATGGGCATAACTTTTGTGTATTTCTTACCGCTGAGAAGCTGTCCTGGTCACCACAGTCTTTCAGAGATAACGGGCATCTGCCCTGCAGTGATGGCAGCCATCTCCCTTAGTATACTTAGATGCGCCTTGTCCAGTCCCAGGCATTTGTTTGTGTCCAGTTTACTAAGGATTCCTTAACCTGTTGCTTCACTGCTGTTTTGTATGTCTCTCTCCAACACTGGGCTTGAAAACGTGTCAGAGAGCAGACCTTGCCAGAAAAGACTGAAGCAAAGTAGGTCTTGATTGCCTCAGACTTCTCCATGTCCTTTGTCAGTAGGTCATCGATTCTGTTTAGCAGTGGACAGCATTTTCTTTGGTTTTCTTTTGCTGATGACAGAGCTATAGAAGTTCTTGTTTCCTTAGGCCATGGGATCACCTGTGATCATACGACGCCCATTTATACTAACGGTACATTCAAGAAAGCTGTATTTATAACTGTAATAATATACTTCAGGTTTCTTCAAGCAATGTTACAAGCCAGAAATGAAAGTCAGCCACAGTATGTGGCTAACTTCCTTCCTGCAGATATCAGCAACACTGAGAGTTCAGCAAATATAGGCTCAAATTGAGGCTGTTTCACGCCACTAGAAGAAATATATACACAGAAATGTATACACAGAATAACCATTGCCACTAGCCTACAAGAAATGTTGCTTGTTCGTAACTAGCTTCAACATTACACTAATTCTATACCCCAAATAAATGAAATTTATTTTAAAATAATTCTGAGGAAATGAAAAATATTAATCAAACCTGGTTTTGCTGCTTATCTTCATAGGTCTCTTCCCAAGGGTTGCCCATTAAGTTTGTATTGAAATTTTCTTCTGAAAACTGTGCACAGTTGGAGGACCAAAAAACAGAAGGGGACAATGGACAGGTGCTAAAAGCTGTTGTTATGCTGTCTTCATGTTCCATACCAGAGTCAGCATAAGATAGTTCTGTTACTTGTGGTAACTAGATAAAAGATAGCAAAGAGATTTAATTTATTTAAGCCTATTTTGATCTAAGCATAAAATTCAAAAAGATCAAACCTTTCTATACCTTTTACATCTCTTTCCACATATGAAAAAAAAAAGACAAAAAAATCATGTATTCTGATATGATTTTTTAATTAAAAACATAAAGTAGTAAGTGTTTATTTTAGGAAAACACTTAAGTACCTACTGAAGTTGAAGCATGCACACAAATGTTATCCTGAGGGCAGATGGGTATAAATACAGTTTTAGCTTTAGGTAAATGACCTGTTGAATTGGTTCTTAAGTAGAAAATTAAACTTATTTCACTCCAGTATGAAGAAAACTCCAGCATGTTGTGAGACCAACGATGCTATCTCAAGCACAGGAGAAATTTGAAGAAAAAAAATCATTAAATGCTTCTGCAACCATGGCTACATGGAAGCACTGCCTGTAATCCAGTTTATTCAGTGAAAGCTATACAAGAAACTAGTGCAATGCAAAAGCTTTGTACATAACCTGCACAAAATCCTTGTGCCACCAGTTTCTAGAAAGCTAAATTATGAGTATTATGGCCCCTTTTTCTGCCTAATAAAGCAGATATAACACAATTATTTTAATGGGATACACTTTACCTCATAAAACTTTTTAAAACATTTTATTTCAATAAACATGATTTAGCCTTTATTCTTTGGTCCATACATTAATTTCTGTGTGTGCACTGCATGTGTTTTGATGAAATGATATAAACCTGTTCATTCTGGTAGTGTCTGGGGAGAAACTTAGCTGTCATTTTGATTCCTTATTCCTGGACACATTGAATTTGAAATATGGCCTCTATATCTTCAAGCATCAGAAGAAAAAGGGTAGTAAAAGAAGGCTGACTTAATGCGATATCCAAAAAGGCAGTGGCACCTCATGGTGATCTTGGTTGAAACACATTAGACAGATAAATTTTCACCCCTGCTAAGCAAGTCTTCCCCACTCAAGAGGAACTAGGAACACATCTATCTTTCTATCAGAAGATGGCTTGGCAGCATGAAAGGGCAAAGAAGATATGGAACAGTACTGAGTGAGCTTTTTTTTTTTTTTTTTTGCAATTGCTCTCTGCTCAGAATCCTTTCTGATATAAGCAGCAGGAGTCAGTGGAGCTATATTATCAAGCAAGCTTGAGTAATATAAACTATCTTCTAACTTTTTTTTTTTTTTTAACGCAGCATTGGAATTTATCATTAACAAATCCTGATTTTAATATAGAAAATGCACTTTAACCTCAATAAGAGTGTGAACTTCCCAGTTGTATCCACTGAGACTTGTACATAAGTTTCTCTTAAAGACTCACTTCTGCATATACTTCTCACATTTCATCAATTTATGTTATGCATATTGTATTTAATTTACCTAATCTTGGCCTCAGTTACTTTCCCATAATTTCTGTCCTTTGCAACTAGTTAGAGCATTACTTAGAGCATTCTTGAGTATTTTTGGATTGCCTAAAACAAGTTGAGCTTTTCATTATATATGTGAGAAAAAGAAGGAATAAGTATAAAACATGACTGTGAAATAACATATCATTGTAGACTTAAGGAAGAAGCCTTCACATGTATTCATGAGATTTGATCACTGAAAAAATCACTTAAAAATACAGTTATTAGTACATATTTTTACTTTGACATCAGTGAAAACAATAAACTTACATCATGCTGGTATTTTCCCTTCTCTAAGAGATGCTTCCTTCTGCTGTCCAATACTTGCTCTTGTAACCTTGTAAAATTAATAAAAACAGCCCATGAAATATGAGATTTGTAAGATTAAAGCATCCTAACTAGAGTATTAATTTCAAAGAAATTTAACAATATTTTTCCAGATGTCTACAAAGGGCTTGATTTTAAGCAGATTTGACCATAAAGTCCATGAATCAGTCACATAAGGGTGTCTGAAATGAATCGGAAAATGCTGTAAGTGGAAGATGCTGTTTGAATAGTCTGCTCTGTGAGATACACTTAGCGCATGAACAATCTGACATGAGTCAAGATGTATATGTATATATTTAAATCACTCAGCTTCATGTTTTGAATTTACATGTTTCTTTATTCTCTCACTATAGGAGTATCACTGGAATGTCAGAAGGTGTCATGAAACTTCTTTGTCTTAGAATACTATATTTATGCTTACTTAATACCCCAAATATACATTTTTTCAGTCCTTTCAAGGCAGGACACACATGAGCATAAGCATAAAAGAGATCAATCAGTTAATCAAATGCTCAGGAGATTGGTCAGTTTCAGATCAGTCTTTCTCTCCACACTCCTGTGCTATAGTACTGGCCTAGACCTCTTCTCCCAGTTATCCAGTTGCTCCCAAAGTGACACCCTTCCATTCATGTTAATATATACACAAAAAATAGATCATTACCAGGTTTATTTTCCTCTGCACTGCAATGGTAACTCCTTTTAATTTTTTAGAAAGCAGATGAAAGTACATCATGAAACATCTTTTTCAGAACTTCAGTGTAGCTTAACTACTGCCTGTTTTATACAAGTACCTGTTCTGGATGAGGTCTAAGTTTTCTGTGTATTGTTTATGCAGCGGTGACTTGGGAAGCTCTAGATTGTACCTTCTAACAGGAGCTTTTAAGTCTCCAGTGATATCAATGTGAACTGGCTTCTTCTGGTTCACTGTAATGAAAACATTTATAATGTCAGCACTGGACTTGGAGAAAGGCAATCTATTTAAAGCCCCCCCCCCCCCCCCCCCCTTTTTTTTTTTTTCTTTCTTTATTACTAGCAATATAAGAGCTCTATTCTATATGTTAGCATAGCATAAAATTATTTATGGTCAACTGTGGTGTATGAACAGGCTCTTTTGCCCGGCTCAGTCACCTCCTAATATTTATAAGCACAGAAAAGCAAGTGCTTCCCAGTCTAGTCTATGAATATCTTACAGAGGATAAGAGGTAGGACTTAAGTTTTAGGTATTTTTTTAGGATCTTAATAACAGATTTTAAGTTCTCTGTCAGTTCTCTGGGTAGAACTGAAAGACTATTCCAAATGAAAAAAAAAAGAAAAAAGGTTATTAATCAGGCAGTGGAATACAAATGGAGACCCATTTAATGACAAAATGAAAAATAAATGGTTATAGGTTAAAATTAATGAATGGAATGAGGAAGATGCATAAGAGTACAAGGCTTTAAAGGTGAAATAGGTAGTAGCCCAGGTTATTTGGTTCCTGGAAATATAATTTGGCCCTGATTTTTTATTCAGTCATTATTTTCATATTTACTCATAATTTCAACATTTTATTTTATTTTATTAATGCAATGGAAAAAGAACTGAAATAATAGTAGTAATAATAAAGGATAACTGATTGGGTTAAGTGTGAGGTCAGAACACTGTATACTAAACTCACCAGTGCTGTCTTTTTTGGTTGATATTTGGTTAACAACATATAGATTGAGAAGATCTAAACTGACCGCTGAACTTTTAGGAGATGATGTTTCCAGAAGCTTCATCTTTGATTTAAGTCTCTTCTTTTCAAAGAATTCCTTTTTTTAAAAAAAAGACAGAACAAGTTTTTGACAGAAACTTCATAACACTTTAGCAGTATATATAATTATATTGAAAAAAATCCTAATAATAAAAACACATGATTAAATCTCTCGAAATTCACACACTCTGTCTATATAATTTAGTTTATTTTTATTAACTTGAAAAAGATTGCTATTTTAATTTGGTCATATTCAAAATAAATCTAAATAAATAAATAAATAAATAAATAAAGTATCATATAATATATATATAACATGTTTATTATATATGTATATAAATATATATTTTGAATAAAGTCAAAGTATGATCATTAAAAGTGTTTCTTTAAAATAAAAGACATATCAAAATCCTGCAAGGAAAAAGTCTTTAAAAAAATTAAACCTGAGCTTTTTAGGCAGCTTATAAATGAATAGGCAAACAAATCAGCAAGATATCGTACATGTGGTCATCTATATTGAAACAAACAGTGTATTGTTCTCTAAACTTGTCTTCCTTGGCACAATAAATAAGGTCTCGTGACAGAGAGAGAGAGAAAGTAAAGAAGAAAAACCTCTAAATTAAACCTCTAAATTACTGAATCACCTCTAAATTACTGAATTATTATTAATTGTGTAACAGTAATTACAAACTTACCATTGGGTTCACTAATTTAGTACTAAACACCACTGTGTGCAACAATTTAGTACTAAATTACTTGGATCCTTTCCTGTTTTCTCTCCTACTCTGAAGCAAACTGCATAGCTGTAAATGATGCAGCTTAGGCCAATGACTCCCTGAGAAAACAAGTATTTTGAGTACTCACAGGCCTTCAGGAGACTAGGCAATGATCTCAATGATCTCTCACTGTCTCTTAGGTGGAGAGTTTTCATTTCAGAGACTGGCTCCATACCATCAGCCTGTTATTTCTCCTCCTGTACATGCCAGTCCATCTGCTCTGGGCATTGGATGGTACCAACTTTGACAGTGGGGTTTCCATTCCCTATAATGTTCTCTTTTTTTCCCAGCTGCTGAGGAGAAAACTGATTTCTCCTACTACAGTTATAACTATCTTCTTGTACTGTTTTGTTCCCCTTCCACGTTTGAAATGTATTCTGCTAAGCCAGATATAAATACATAAATTTGATTCTATTATTGCACGTTCAGATTTAAAATACAAATAAGTTGGCCTACTTTTGTGAGTGCCAGAATAAATACATCAATGAACCTAACATTCTTTTATGTAGCACAGAAAAAACTGCTGTGTATACGTGTTAGGCTAGCTGACCATGTGGTTGTCGCCGTGAGGCTCGAAACAATCCTGTGTGTCAGCACATACCACCAAAATATAGTAACAGAAGTAATTCAGTAAAACTTAAATTGGGCACATTCATGTATTCATTCATGCCTTCTCCTACTCCCTCCTCTTCCTGCTGGAATTCAGTGTAGTAAACCTAGGAAATTAATTCTGTTCTAAAAGCTAAGCACAGTCAGGCAAACAGGTTACAAGTGTTACACTACCTTTTACTACATTACCTTTTGCTTTCTCCTTTCCTGCTTTAATATGATTCTGCTCCTGAAAGATGCAAATAATTATTCTTTTAATTGTAAAAGTGTAATCTTGAGTCATGGCCTGAGTTACACATCAATGTTATTAAGAATTTTGGGCACAAATTATCCTGTTCTGTTACAATGGATCAAACCTTCAGGTAGTAAAGTCAATATAACTCTGTTGAAGTCACTTGGACTGATTCTGATTTACTCTGGAAAGGTTATCAAATATATTGATAATTCAGAAGGAAAAGCTTTTAGGCATTTAACCTGTAATGCAAGAAATCATGAATTCTTAATTTCGTAAAACATTACATAAAATCTACATCGATATATTTAATTCTTCTCATTTCCTACGTCATGCTGCAACACAGTTACAAAAGCACATTAGCAAAGAAAGCAAAGGAACACAGCACAACTTCCTATCTTTCAGAACTTTACAGCATACTGTGAACATTTTGTTTGTAATAAAAATAAATAAGATTGTTACTACAAGTTTCATTGAGCTGCTGTTGTTTGTGCTGTACAGGAGACAGGTATACTTTAAAATACATGTATCGCTTGTTAAGCATAGTTTTAAATTGATTGGTTGCAGGACGCTGCATAAAATAGGAGCTCTGGGTCACTATTGTGAACGTGGTGAATACAGCTGCAATGTTTATGTCAATAGGATTAGCACTTTTATTTGAGAACTAGAAGCCCAAAGGCTATAGTCTTCAGGGGGTAAAGAGGTGGGGAGGGGACACAGCTGGGACAGCTGACCCAAAATGACCATGCCATATGGTGTCAATAAAAGGCTGGAGAAAGGAGGAGGAGGGGGACATTTGTTATGAAGGTGTTTCTCTTCCAAAGCAACTGCTACTTGTGCTGAGGCCCTGCTTCCTAGGAAGTGGCTGGACATCGTTTGCTGATGGGAAGTAGAGAATATTATATTTTCTTTTGCTTCCACATATGACCTTTTCTTTCATGAAACTGCTTTTATCTCAACCCACAATTTTTTTCCATTGGATTTTCTACCCCTGTCCAGCTGAGGAGGGGGAGTGAGAGGAAGGCTTGGTGGACACCTGGTGGCCAGCCAAGATTGACCCACCACAGCAGCTTTCAGAAACTTCATTTTTCTGGAAAGCCTTATTTTGCGTAAAGCCTTATTTTAGTTTGATTCTATATATACTGTCAGGATGACTACAAAATGGTGCTTAGCAAAGCTACTTTCAAATGTTGACAGAACCTGTGAGGTTTAAATTTCTAATAGATAGGCAGGTGTTTTGGCACCCAATGAAACTGAATATTTATTCAATAATTGAACATACTTGTTTTTTAATGTTACCAGTCTACTGGTGATTATTTTAATATTTCAGTGATTCTGAAATATGCCCTGTTGTGAGGGGGCATGGGGCCTGCCACACACCCCATGGCCATGTGGGTCTCTGAACGGACACTAGGCCTGAAACGCAGAGCTCCACTTCTCCAACGGGAGCCATTTCTGGCAGCTCTTGATATTTCACTCACCGGCTGCCTCCGACCCAGTTCATTTTCAGCCACAGAGGAAGCAGAAGAGGCTGCTCTGTGCAGGGCTGGGGATGGGGAGGGCAGGCAATGGCCCCCACAGGGATGATGTGCCGCCCGCCTGGGTGCGCAGGGCCCACTGGTGGCGGCCTCCTCCCCGGTGGCAACAGGGCAGCCTTCCATGCTCCCAGGCTGCCCAGTGCCAGCAGAGAGGAAGGAGAGGGTGCCACAGGGACAGACAGCAGGAGGAGAAGGACAGGGATGAGCTCTGCCTGCTGCCACCATTCCTCTACCACGGACCCCTTTCCTCTACCGCTTCCATTTCCATACAGGCCGCTGACAGAAACCACTGCCCCTTTGTGGGGGAGTCACAGTCCTCTCGCTGTACCACGTGCATCAAATTCGCAGCTGTTGGAGGGGGTTACACAGCTGCTGATGTTGTGGTGCCACAGCTACAATTGGCATCATCTGTAGGGCAGGAGGTAAGCACCCTTCTTCCCACCCTACCACCCTCTGGTATTTTGGGGATGAGGTGGGAATCAGTGAGTATTTGTTACTAGCAGGCACCCTCCTCCTTGAAGCAACTTGCTGCCACTTACAAAACAACCATTACGATTTGATATAAATATTTTCCTGAGGTGTTCCTTTGCTGAGATATCTTCCGCTTAACGTTTTTGAGGTGTCAATGCTGGATAGCCATTGGTACAACAATGTGTGGAGTGCTCAGAGAGATTTAAGGAGCTTACTATTAAATATGACCAAAGCTTTTTCTTTCTTTTAATTTTAATAAGAGTTTATAGAACCCATGGTTATAGGATTAGGAAAGTGAAAACGTCTTCTTCTTCTTTAAAATATTACCAATTAAACTGAATAAAGTTATTGGACAGAATGTTTTTTGTTTATTGTGATATCCCAGATATTTATGATTAACATGATTTTTTTTTTCTTGTAGCACTCTACATTAAAATTTTCAGTGTAAAATATACATCTGAAGTGTTTGCATGTACGCGCAACTCGACAGCTACTATGACAGATGACACTGGAAGATTAAACTCATTTGATTACTTGAAATAATCCTTTCCATTTTGTTTGTATTTCCACCTAGTGTAAATATTTAACTTGTTAATACTATTTCTAAAAGACAGTTTCAGGTGTGGCGTAATCAAATCCCTTTTACATTTGTTTTTCTAACATAGTATTGATATTTTCTGTGCCACCCTTACTTTTTTTTCTTCCACAGCATTATCTGGATTTAAAGCACTACACTTTTCTTTCTGTGTGATTTCTTGAATCTGGTAAGTAACAGAAGCAGAATCCAGGAAAAGTGATGTGGCAGCTTCAGACAGGTATATTTTAATGCAAAATTAATTTCTGCAGATAAAGCTAAAAAAAAAAAAAAAAAATTAGAATGGTTGTAAAACAAAGAATTATTTATTTCTTCATTGAAGGCAAAGTAAACTGTGAGGTAAGACCTGAGACACATATGGCTAAACGCTGCACCTTGACTGTCAACATTAGAAAATTACAAGAGTTGATTGAGTTTGGGAGTGATGCAATACTTTCAAAAAACTGCAGAACATTATTTTTAAAAGGTCACAATAATGAGGTTCATGGAGCCTAATAACTGCTCTGGGAAGTGAAGTAAACAAAGAACAAGTAGAGTTCTTCAGTGTTTCAGGAACTGAAGTATTAGGAAGAAAAGACCCTTGAAGATTTCCCGTATTTCTAACTTTTTAACAAAAACTTTCTAACTTTTTAACTCTTCAATATAACTAGATCTCGTGTTTCTTTGTTAAGAAAGTATTATGCAGCATTTTCTTTGGAGCAGCTTTCCAGCTGTTGCTAAAATAAAGCAGCTACAGTCCTACAACACTTGAGTCTTCTTCTCTGACCTGCTGCTTCATTATCAGATCAGCTCTAGTTAAAAGCAATGTTGCAAAGCTGTCCAAACCAGTGTACTATCTGATGGAAGACCATGTTTCATCAGGAAGGCTTGTGTTGAAAGATTGACCATGCAACTTTTGGCACCCACCTTTGACTAAATCCTCACTGAACTTCTGTATAATCAAATAAGACACAGGGAGTCTTCCAATGGATGACTCAAAGCATGTTTTAGGCTCTTACACTGTCCCAACACCCAGAGAGAAAACAGCATTTCAGTTAGATAAATGAAGTGAAACTGCATCACGTGAAAGTGTGTTCTGCAGCCCACAGCATTATCATATCCTGAAGATTTGGATACTCTTCTTTCCCTAAGCAGGATAGTCTTTCAATCTTTCCCTTGAGTGACCTGACACTGCTTATACAAAATTTGGAGAGAGTGAGAGAGAAGAAAGATGTCTTTCTAAATAATTTATTTGAATTATCTCCACATGGTTCTTGTGTATCTTTATGAATCTTGCATTGTAACATTACTAGTGTCCCAGCTTAATGCTGATTATAAGAAAAGGATTACTAAGCAGATAAATGTGTAGTAACAATAAAAGAACAACAACAGTAAAAACCAGCACTGGGATTCTTATAGTGAAGTTCAAATGGTATTATGATGAGGGGATTATGTTTCACAGTATGAGCCCTCAAGATGAAGCGCAGTCGGTCCTTGGCTCGACGTAGAACAATGCACAAGAACTGGTTCAGAGTCTCACAGGGGAATCCCCACTTCATAAAAAAACAACATTCCTACAAGGAGCAACAAAGGCCAAAGAATCCTCTACAGTTGTGCTAAACTCCAGTAAGGGAACAATGTGAAGCTTGTTAAAAAGAAATTAGGGGCGAGAGCTAAAAGAATTAAATTCTTACATGTGGCTAGGAGAAAGCTGAAGGATACCAGACTTGTAGAAAAGAAGCTGTTCAAACCACAACAAAAAGCTATCCCACATTCAAAAGAAGGGAACCTAAACTTTGATAAACACAAAAATATAATTAGGCCAAGAAGAGTTGGGCAACAACAAAACACTGAACTACCAGATAATTCTTCCTACACTCCAAACGAGCAAAAACCTGTTAGAAAGTCTGTAGGGACAGTTGATGGCCATAGTACAAAATAAAAGCTCGGGGAGACATGGATGTTAAAGAAAAGTTAAGTTAGATTTTACAATGGTATTCATAAATGAGGAAACTGGGAAGAACTTTATGGAGGAATCCTTTCTAGAGAACTTAGCAGAGGAACTGGTCAACGTGGAAATAACAATAGGAGAGGACAATAAGACATAATGAACACTAGCATAGCACCAAGACAAAATGGTATTCATTACATATACAGCAGCGTGTAATGAGCCAGCTAAAACTCGGTTTTAGAGACAAGAGGCTAGAAAACGTGAAACAATTAAAAAACAAACAAAAAGATTCTGGGCCAATCCAGAAAAATGCATCTGTATCACAAAAAATAGCAGAAACTATAATATAGGCCAACATGTGAAGAGCCAGCATATGGCTTCTGGGTTTAGAAGTGTTGCCTTATACACATGTAGGAAAGAGTAATTGCTATAGCCTTGATGGACTTTTTAAGGAAAAATCTGAACGTTTTAAGAAAGAAGCTGTGAAATAATGGGGAAGGTCCTGCCATTGGCAGAAAGAATAGTAGAGGGAATATTTAGTTACATCCATGCACTCAGGGGCTGGGAAGAGGGTGGGGATATGGGACGCAGGCTGACAAACTCTTGAGTGGTATAGAAAAGTTAGAGAGAGGGGGCTCTGTTATTGAATGCCTCTTCCAGAATAGGTATGGGTGGCCATGAAATGGAGCTTGTGGGAGCCGGGGTCCAAACAAACAGAAAGTTTGTTCTTCACATATGGGATAGTAGAGCTGAGGGAATACTTACCAGGGGATGTTATTATTTATGGAATAGTTTATAGGAGCTCAAGAGAGACTCAAAAAGCACAAGAGTGGAATATTTAATAGTAAAAACCTCACAGTCTCATGAAATTCACACAGCTAAAAATGGTCAGAGGTTGTTAGAGTATGAAGCTGGAGGAGAGGGCAGCACCACGTGTAATTACAATTCCTCCTCTTCCTTGGGTATCTGCTTAGAGCTATTGATAGAGACAGAATACTGTGTTAGGTGGAGCACTGGTCTGAACCAGCTTGTGTATTGTTAATACATAGAAGTCTCCCAAATATGTGTTAATAAACAAATTACAGCAGACAATCTTTCTGTTGTCCTGTGTACCAGCTGCACCCCCCTAAGATAAATTCTAGAGGCATGACGAAAGGATGGCAGCAAATGTAGTATTTGAGATGCGTGAGTGGGATAGATTATTTTTGTGGATTCAATCCTGCCTGCACCTTTGCAGAGCAGAACAAGATAAGCAATATAACCACTGCTGAATGATACCAGTTACATGATTTTACCACTTATACCTGTACTTGGCACGTAGCTGAAGTGTTTACAATGCACTTGAGCAAAGGTTTGATACAGAAATGTGAGCATTTTCTCAGATGATCTGAGAATGGAAACCTTTAGAGCTGTAAAGCAAAAAATGAAAAACATAAATAAGATATATGAGACTTTGAAGGCTTTGAAGAGCACAATTGTGTTCTTCTGGAATTGCTGGGTTCAGCTGAGTTAGCTGGATGAGATAAGAAATAAATTTAACAAAAGAAGTATGTCTAAAAAATTCAGATGTCAAAGTTTCTATGTATTAAAGCCTTAGTATTAAATGTGTAATTCTTCGTTTGGTGTCATTAGTCAGCAGTTCACTGTGATTGGGGCAGCTGACCCTGACCCTCGATATCCTTGGCCTTTTCCCTCTCTATCTCTCTCTACTGGGAAAATGACTTGTTTACACTTCTTTCTAGAGGCATATTCTGTCCAGAATCAGGCTGTTCTCATTAATTGGAACTGTGTGCAATCGGTCCGCTATGGATTACGCTGTCAGCCAGACGACTCAAATCCTTTATGGATAAATTCTCATAACTTTCAAGTCATGCAGGATTTAAATCTACAGCACCAAGCATGTATCTCCCTGGAGACAGACTAAGGGGTAGAGACTACTCATGCAGTAATTTGCACTCCCCATTTGCACCATCGCTGTGGTGCCTACACTCAAACCACAAACAGCCATCAAGCAACAGAGCAGGACCATACCTTTCCTCTGTCCCCTCTTGCCATAACACATCTCGGACCAGCCTGGATACAACACTGCCCGATTAGGAGCAGAAGAGTTGGAACCAGCAGCTCAGTAGGATCAGGTCAGCCTAACCGCAGGGACGCTTCTTCAGCGAGCTCCCACATCTGTCACATTAAAATTGAAGCTTTTTGCTCAGCTTAGATCTCCAGATCCCAAACAAGTTGCAGCGTCTGGATATTCTACCAGGGTATATGACTACAGCCAATGTTACGCCAAGCTGGCATAATAAGCAGTCACCTTCTGCTGCTGCAATTTTAAAATCAAATGTCACGTCTTGTCCCCGTTTCTGGATGAAAAGGCCTGTTTGGTCATTGGTTTGCCGCGATGATGCAAACTAAATCTCTAGGTGTATTTCCATCGTTATGTAAGTGATTACAGTAAAGTCAACAGAAACTTTGGAAGCGCTTCAGTTTGGTATTTACTTGAGTAAGGGTTTGCACGAGTGTCCTCTGCTGAAATCGGCTCTAATTGAGGCCTACTACTCCCACACCAGTATGTAGCCATACAGCTCAAAATTCAAGAAAAAAATCCAGAAGTTCTCAGCTCACCATATTAGAGTATACTACACAGGGTATTTTTAAAACTATTTACTGTTCAGTGTTAGTACAAAATTGAAAACAATGGACACTGCATGGATTCACATTTTCACATGTATTTCATCCACCTATAAACAGCTACGTACTTTATTCATGTTCCACATGTGTTTAAATATCTCAAATAGCAATGATACAAAATCTGTAATTTTTATCTTATTTTTTCAGTACCTTTATTCCACTTTGTATCTCCTTATTGCACACTGGGTAACTCTGTAAGTAGTGAGGAAAATCCAGTTTACTGCCAAGACTGATGTTATAGCCATTGGACCTTGTGGTAGGAGTATGTACGTCATCCGGTAAAGGGCATTTTGCTTCAAAAATTGCACATTTTAATTTTTCAAACATTAAATCAAAAGTATTAAAAAGTGATCATTGGGTAACCTAGATGAGATCTTACATGACCTGCATGTTCCAATGCCTCTATCTCCACAGCAGTCACAAAACCCTGTATGAAGTGGTGGTGTAGGAGCCAATGGGCATAAAACCAGAGAAAAAAGAGGCATCAGTGTTGCTGTGATTACATGCTGGTTCCCACTTGTTCAAATATTCATGGAGATTAGTCAGCCTGATATGCATTGTTTCCATTTCTGCTCCAAAGAAAGTGGTTGCATCCAAGCACAAATCGTTTCTATATACAGTGACTCTGTTACTTTGATTATCACAGAAGCACTGTTTGGATAATAATTTTATTTGTGTAGTTGGGAGTAGAATTATGGCACTCTGTTCTGCTGGAAATTGTCTTAATGAAAAATTATTACAGAATACTAAAAAATAATAAAAATAGAATAAAATCCTCTTATCTTCTCAGTTATTGGTTCCTATATTCAGAACTTCAGGTTTTTTTTAAATGTGTTTGCTTAAAACTAACCACGACTAAAATGACAATCATTTGGCATTAAGAAAAAACATCTAGTTCCCCTTAAGAGAGGAGAAAAAAGATATTCTGGTTCTGCTACCAACTTCCCTCCAAACCCCCAGCCTCAGTTACTCAAAGTACTTGATTGTGCTTACCTTTAACAGTTTTTAAATAAATTCAGTAGAAATTGTGGAGGTAACCGAGAACTGATCACTACACCAATATTGCGGCATCTCTGGTTGTTGTTTTTTTTCAGTAAGAAATTTCAGTGAGAAATTTTATTATGCCTAAAAATAGTAAAATTGCTGCCTTCACCACTACAAAAAACTCTACCAGCTAAGGCCATGTTCCGCACAAAGGAGTTTGTCTATGGATTACAGAGCAGGACTGTGGCAAAGAAAAAGCCTGGAGGCAGCAAGAACAGAAGAAAGGGTGTACTTAAAACAAGTTTGGCCTTTTCTCCATACTTTCATCAAAGGAAGGAAATACATTGCTTTTATTGACTGAAACACTGCAGTCAGATGTGCTTTACCTAAATGTTCCCAAAGATCTGACTGTGGGTGTACGTCTGCACTTGCAGCTCTGTTACCAAGTCATCAGAAGATCTTGTGGAGCAAAAGGTCAGCAGATATGCAGAACTGAGAAAGATCTGTGAACTTTCCCCTTGCTAAGAAAATGCTGGAGTAATGAAATATTGCAAATAACTGTGGTTTGGCAACACAGCCCTAAGAGCATGCTGTGATACACACAAACCAGAATGGGAAGTCTGGAGATCAAGATTAAAAAATAAGAAATCCTAAACAAGACGATTTCTTAGCCACTGTATCTTGCCAATATCTTCCTGTCCTGAAAACCCTTTTTACTTTACTGACGAAGTAATCAGCAGCGAAACCAGGCCTACTTTTATTTAGAAACTGAAAGTTAGCTGTACTGCTCTAGTTCAGATGTTGACATCTTCCTGGCTTTGAATTATGCTTTAAAAAAATAAAAGGACCTCTATCCAGATCAGTAGCCTGTCCAGACAGAATCCCAGAATGGTTGAGGTTGGAAGGGACCTCTGGAGACCACCAGGTCTTATCCCCCGCCAAGCAGAGCCACCTAGAGCACCATTTTCCTCACCAGCAGAAATTCTGTTAAGTCCCAGGATTACTCCACATCTTCTTGACCTAACTTTTCAGTCCACTGTGGACACGATTTGGGCAGCCTCCCACGGAAGAAGCGAGCAATGGATGTTACATGGTCATGTCTTGCTGGCCTTGGCATGCTGGGTGTTTTGGATGGCACCTGGAGGTTATGATAAGCAAAGCTGTCTCTCTCAAACCAAAGATACTATTTCTTCACCCCGAAGCTTGCCTTACTATCTAAACATCATCATTGTACTCTGTCCAAAGAGGGCTGTTTTATATCAGTAATGAGACTTAATTTAACTCTGCGTGTGCTGAGTCACAGCGAGGTTACGTGGCCTCACAGTGCATGCCTGGGGGAAGGCTGGACTCCTCTGAATGCCTGTAGCATGTTTTCTGAACCTGCTTGTCTCCCACATCTTAAATGATGCTTTGTGATATACCGGTAGATGCAGTCACTTCATTTTTAAAGCGTGAAGAACACAAAGTCATTTTTTAAGTACTCTGATCTCTCTTTAAAGACTCTGATCTTCCCTCAGTGCCTTCAGATACACCACCTTAACCAAACAGGTGAAGCAGCAACGGTAAGGAATTTGGGAGCGAGAAAATACAAACCAACAAACAACTGCCCTTACTGCCAACCCCTTGGCATGGCTGCGGCCAGCTCCCGTGGCCAGACACCACACCAAAGGGCTGAGGGCAGCTGGTTCCATCTCCTAGCACTGCCACAGCCTGACACCGCTCTCCCTTAGCCCTGAGGTGAGGGAAGGCACAGCGGGGAGCCTGGCGAGCTCCCTCCGATACTGCAGGGCTCCCTGCGTGCTTCCCCCTGTACTTGGCTCTGGTGAAGCTGCACCTCGAGTACTGTGTTCAGTTTTGGGCCCCTCGCTACAAGAAGGACATGGAGGTGCTCAAGCGAGTCCAGAGAAGGACAACAAAGCTGGTGAGGGGTCTGGAGAACAAGGCTTATGAGGCGCAGCTGAGGGAGCTGGGGTTGTTCAGCCTGGAGAAGAGGAGGCTCAGGGGCGACCTTATTGCTCTCCACAGGTACCTTAAAGGAGGCTGTAGCAAGGTGGGGGTTGGTCTGTTCTCCCACGTGCCTGGTGACAGGACGAGGGGGAATGGGCTTAAGTTGAGCCAGGGGAGGTTTAGGTTGGATATTAGGAAGGACTTCTTTATTGAGAGGGTTGTGAGGCGTTGCGATGGGCTGTCCAGGGAAGCGGTGGAGTCACCATCCCTGGAGGTCTTTAAAAGATGTTTAGATGTAGAGCTTAGGGATATGGTTTAGTGGAGGACTGGTTAGTGTCAGCTCAGAGGCTGGACGCGGTGACCTTCCAGGTCTCTTCCAAAGCGGACGATCCTGTGATTCTGCGCTCCCCGCTCCCCCCTCACTGCTCTCCGAGCTGCGGAGGCCCCGCCGCCCCCCCTCAGCGCCTCTCCCCGCTCCGGAGGCGGCGCCACGCCGCGGGGCAGGCGGAAGGGAAGGGAAGGGAAGGGACGGGCTCGGCGGAGCCGCCTCGGGCTCAGCCTCTCCCCTCCCCGGAGCCCCGCTCCCCCCCGCCCCGGCGACGAGCGGCGGCGGCCGGGTGGCTGCCGGGGCCGCCCAGCGCGGCGCAGCCAATGGTGGGCGGTGGGGCGGGCTGCGAGGAGCCGGGCCGCCCGCTGCGGGAGCCCAGCGGCCGGGGGCAGGCAGCCCTCAGTCGGCCGGCGCCGCGGAGGGGGGAGCCGGGCAGCGGCAGCGCCATGAAGGACCGCCGGGGGGACCCGCGCCGCCGGGCGTGAACCGCCAGGAGGAAGAGGAGGGTGGCGGGGGGGGGGCTGAGGAAGGATGAGCCGCATGCTGCAGGAGGCGGCCCGCAGGGTGCAGTGGAGCCGGTCGAGCTCCGCCAAGAGGGCTGCGTGCCTGCTGGCCGCCGCCTACGGGCTGCGGCTGCTCTGCCCCGTCATCCGGAGGCGCCTGAGGCGGGCGGGCGAGCAAGATGCCGGCCGGGGGGAGCCGCGGGGAGCCGGCTGCCCCGGCAGAGCCCCCCCGGCGGTGAACGCGGAGTTCTTCAGGCAGCTGCTGGAGCTGCGCAAGCTGTTCTTCCCCAAGCTGGTGAGCGCCGAGCTGGGCTTGCTGTGCCTCCACTCCGTTGCGCTGGTGTCCAGGACCTTCCTCTCCATCTATGTGGCAGCGCTGGACGGGAAGATCGTGAAGAGCATCGTGGAGAAGGAGCCCCGCAGCTTCGTGGTCAAGCTGGTCAAATGGCTGATGATCGCCATCCCGGCCACCTTCGTGAACAGCACCATCCGCTACCTGGAGTGCAAGCTGGCCCTCGCCTTCCGCACGCGCCTGGTGCACCGCGCCTACGAGACCTACTTCGCCAACCAGACCTACTACAAGGTGATCAGCATGGACGGGCGGCTGGCCAACCCCGACCAGTCCCTCACTGAGGACATCATGATGTTCTCGCAGTCGGTGGCGCACCTCTACTCCAACCTCACCAAGCCCATCCTGGATGTCATGCTCACCTCCTACACCCTCATCCGCACGGCGCGGTCCCGGGGCGCCAACCCTATCGGGCCCACGGTCCTGGCCGGGCTTGTCGTCTATGCCACGGCCCGCGTGCTCAAAGCCTGCTCGCCCAAGTTCGGCAAGCTGGTGGCTGAGGAGGCGCACAAGAAGGGCTACCTGCGCTTCGTGCACTCACGCATCATTGCCAATGTGGAGGAGATCGCTTTCTACCGGGGGCACAAGGTAAGGAGGAGAGAAATCCAAGGGTGCTGGGCTTGCTCCTGCAGTGCCCGAGCTGACCCCGACTTCCCCTGCCACCCTCTCCGAGCACTTAGAGTCCTTCTGACATTTAAACCTGTTTACAGCTAGCACTTCCCGTTTCCTAGGAAAATGCAATCTCACAGGCAGTGTCTGGGGGGAGCAGAGCATAGCTCCCTTATGCTCTGACAGTGTTCCTGTTTTGCAGCCGTACCCTATGCCTTTCTAGAAAGCTAATCGTGGGTATTGTTTTTCCCCCACCCATTGTGTTCCGCTTAACTCTTCCAGGCTTTTTTTTTTTTCTTCCTTGTTTATGAGCTACCAGATTTAATGCTGCCAAAATCAAAACCAAACCACACTGGAAAGTCTAGGGAAAAACTCAGTGATAGTAGAGATCGCTACAACCTTTGACACTCTTTTACATAGCTAAGCAAAGATGTAGTCATCAGAGTCTTAAAATAGCTTAAGTACAGTACTTCAGGAGTCGCAGTTACATAAACTAGTGGCTTGTTTTAAAGCCACCTTACTAAGCAATTCTTCATATTTTATTGGAAGTGAATCTTGGCTGTAGCAGCTTTCCAACATGATTTGGAAAAACAAGTGGTGTCATGTAAAGTGAAAATGAAAACTGGAAACTAGCCTGACCTATTACTAACACTTTCAGTGCTAGCAACGATTATATAATGCAAATGGTTTGTTTTGGTAGAAGCAATTGTTCTCTAAAGCTGCCCGTAGTAGTGTTTGAAGTGCAGCTACATTAAACAGTTTCTTTTATTCCCACGTATACTGGCTCGAACAGAACGCATTATGTCACACTGACTTGGAACTATCTTTGACTTGTTAAACCTCTTGGGATAATTCTCTCTTCCTCTAGACCGCTCACAAAAACAAGAAGCATTGCATTTCCGTGATGAGCCCTTGCAAGTCAGAGATAATTGATCCCCAAATGCTTTCCAATTTGGGAAGTTTCGGTTGCTGTGAAACTCTACAGCCGCATCTTCATTAAAAGGATGTAGAATCAATCTTACTTTGCTAGTATCAGCTATAGTGACTGCGTGGTATGTTGTTCCTGCATGTATCAGAGATCTTAAAAGAACTGAAAACTTGCCAGTGGGCCATCCAGGGACAATGATGTAAATAAGAGCCAGGTCTGCTGACTTCCCTAAAGCTGTGTACTTTTGCTGTGAGAATGCAGCACTGTGAAGATGAAGTAGCACACAGAAAATGAGATTTAAAAGCCACAACTCTGGATAATTGATTAGCTTCTGCAGATATGTGAATGTACTTGTATGGCACATACATCTTTGTTGCATTGTGTAAATGTTTTACTTATTGTTATTTTTTAACTGTAGGTAGAACTGAAACAACTGCAAAAAAGCTACAAGTCTTTGACGGATCAAATGAATCTCATTCTATCCAAACGCTTGTGGTACATCATGATAGAGCAGTTCCTGATGAAATACGTCTGGAGTAGCTGTGGTATGATTATGGTCGCTGTGCCCATCATCACTGCAACGGGATTTGCGGATGGCGGTAATAGCATTTTTACTGATTTCCAAATGTTTCCTTGATACTTCCTCAAAAGACTATTCTTTCCTTAAACGTTGTTCAGATTTATTTACTGTTCACAGACTTTATTACCAGATCCATGCCTCGTGGGTAACTTTCAGGCATAGGAAGTCAGCTGAGGAAGGAGCAATACAAAAGAAACAGCTTCAAACATAGACCTGATAAACATCATGATTTCAGGACTTAATGGATACTGGTGTGACGTGAGATTGTAATGACACTCGCAGTCCTGTTCACTAGTGGTTGGGATGGCATGCTGGTTCTTGCAACATCTACCGCTATTTTACAAACTGATACTTACTCACATTCCTAGAGAGCTTATCTCCTCATCCCACAAACCATACTGTAATTACAATTAGTTATTCTATTACATGTTGGCCTGGTAGGAACCACTGTTTTCCCCTGACTCACTGAGGGAAGAGGGATGATGTTCATATTTCAGGCCGGCATGGCATCATTTTTGTCATCCTGTCACAACTTCCCAGGAAGTGATACAAGACTCAAGTAATTTGTTATTGCAGATGGTATAAGAACAAGAGAGCAGAAAAAAAAGGGTAATTAGGGAGTGGTAATGAGAGACGAGTCAGGGAGTTTGCTTCAAAAGGTTTCCTTATGCACAACTGGAACCACAGAATATATTACAAATTTTCTAGGATTCATTAAGTGTAGATGATACAGTGTAAGCAGAAGGATGCATTCTACGTTTGATACGTTTAACCAGGAATGAATGGATTGTTTCCAGTGTAGGTCTTGGTCATTACATTCCAAATCCGGGCTGTTGAACTGGACAAGCTTGGTTTAACCTGCCCACACGTTATTTAGCTGGCTTGCTGTTGTGCCTGCACGTGGCTGGGAGTTCAGCTGCCTGAGCCACTGGCCGTCACATGGCTCAGGAGGGCACTATATCAGGACCAAGGCTGGCATCTGGGTAACAGCTTCAAAAATACCAGGAGGTCCTATTCCCAACAGACTAATTCGTACCAAGGCATTTCACTTCATGCAACTAGTGAAGGTTTTCAGCACAACAGAGAAGTGATGAATCAGTCTAAGAGTCTGTCTGCTAGCATGAGAATGAGTACAGTCAAGACCACACAGTGTGAGTATCTCCCTTGTATTAACAGCATGAATTAAAAAATGAAAAAGAATGTCCTTTGCAGGGATTAAGCCACAGTGAAAGTGTATGGAACAAAAGAGCGATAATTAATTTGTGTGCTTGCAAAACTAAATAACATTCCTGTTACTCATGGATATTCTTTTGATAAGTACTTTTCAAATGTGGGAGAAGAAAAAAGACACAGAGATAGCTCATGCTGTAAAGCAGCAGAATATTTGCTACCAGCAACATGAAATGTTAAAGCACAGAACTTATTATCAAGCCCTGAGGCATATCATAATGATGCTTCATAAACACATTATTAATGATAAATCAACATCGTCAAGATCAGCTAGAAGTATAACAGCCATTCAAATAATTGAGCAGACTTGAACTTTGATCGAACATTGATCTAGCTGGCAAAACAGTGCTTCGTGTCTCAGCAGGTCAGAAGCAAGTTGGTTCAGATCTGAAGGACTAGATGGGCTGGATTCATTGCTTTAGAATCGGTATCAAAGTACCAATACCAAATATCAAAACCAGTATCATGATCAGACCTGAGATTTCAGGCATATATAACCTCTCTGACCTGTTGCAGTGCCCCACTTTAAACAAAGGAGGCAAGCTGTATGAAAAATGTCTTGGGGAAAAAAAAGTTAGAGAAAAGCAGTCTTGGTGGGTTAGGCATATAATATTAGAGACTGTTTCACAACGGTGAAATGCTCATAAATGCCGTGTAGTTTTAATTTGTCAAATACCCCCAGAATTATGCCTGAAATGGCTGATGCAGTGGTTTGTAGAGATCTCCAAACTATTTCGAAATGAGCTAGCCTGGGTGCTGGAAGCAGTGTTAAATAAATTCATCCAAGAGGAATACAGCATCAGTGTAGTTCAGCCATGGGCAGTTCCTAAATGACATATTTTTGGTAGTTCTACATACCTTGCATGGGCTGTACTCCCAACAAGACCAGTAAAATTTGGTTCTCTGAGAAGGAAGAAACAAATTTCAATTTAGTTTATAGTAATGAATTAACTAAAGATTACTCTTCTTGGAGTGAAAATGACATTCCAAATAAGTGAGAACTGCATGGGCAAGAGTTTTGTAATACCTCCTTTCTTTGCAAGAGGTTTCCTGTCTTTTTTTTTTTTTTTTTTTTTTTTTTTTTTTTTAAAATCATACCTCTCATTGTGTTCCAGGTGGCTCCATGACATGCAACTAGTTGATGGTGTACTGGTGCTGTATAATTTAATCTAGAAAATGGGAACAAGTATCTCACTTGCTAAAAAGTTACAAGACCATCTGAGGACAGAAAAAGGATTATATAGTGTATATGAACAAATGTATTAAATGAGAAGTTTAAAAAGTTTCCCGTAAATAATCTATAGACTGTTTCAGTGATTCAGATGTAATTATAGGGATACCTTTTTGAATGTGTGAATGAAAAAAATACACATTTAGATTGAATTATCTAATGAGGACAGAAAGATACATCTGGCTTTGATACTGCATGCAGATTTCTGGACAGTAGATTTCTACAACCTGATCTTGTCAGTCAAATGAGGCAGCTACCAAGAAAAAAAATACTGTTTGCTATTCTCTTGTTCTTAGGTCGGATGAACAGAGAAGCTATGTTTTCAGAGAGAAATATCTTATTTAAACACATGCCTTTAATAATAGAATAACTTATTGCATTCTTACAGAAATACCATGTTGCCAAGTTTGCATCAGTATGAATGTTTCTTTTTAAGTGAGTAAACAAGGCTGAAAACAAATAATTGCAAAACCAGTAAACGTTCTATCAGAAATCTGTTTCAGATTAGGTTTCACCTTTTGCTATTTTGAAAAATTTAACTTACATCATTATGTATTAAAAGGAAATTATTTAGGTAGACAAACAGTATAAAAGAATAGGATGTTTTGCATAAGAAGATGAATTCCTTATATTCCCACTTATTTTTTGTTCCCAAGCTATCTAAGCTAATTGCATTCACCAAATCTTTCCAAAGGCTGTTTTTTGTAGAGTTAAATTTTTCTTAATTTAAAAGCTGCTTTATAATTGCTCACGTTTTAATCATTATTTTGTAGAGAGAACTTTCAGAAGAATATCTAACATTTTTTTAATTTTTTACTTTTAGAGATTGAAGATGGCCAGAAACAGGCAACAGTTAGTGAAAGAACAGAAACTTTTACCACGTCACGAAACCTGCTGATCTCTGCTGCAGATGCTATTGAAAGGATCATGTCTTCATACAAAGAGGTATCGTACATCAGTCAAATGCAAACCAGAAAGGAAAGAAAAGCAAAACAGGATTTATATCTAATGTAAAACTAAACAATAGAAAGTATGTTATTTTTAAGGAAAATTCTACTGCAACTAAATCCATGGAGATCTTTGAAATGATTAAAGTCTGGTCTTTAGATTTAAGTCCACAAAGAGTCAAAAGTGCACAGCTGCCAGTATGATGCAACACATAAATGTAATTTGTTGTACCTGTCTTCAGGTGTCATCAGAGTACAGTTCCTGGAATCTGAGTGATAAGGGTTCAGATTCCTCCTCTGTTCAGAGCACAGACCTGCGTTCAGGTTGTCCTCCTGTAAGAAAAGTGTATGGAATGCAAAAATAATTGAATAATTATTTTAAAAAATGCATATATATGCATTATGCATATGCATACATCCATATATGAAGAAATATTAGAAGTGCAAAAAAATAATTGAATGCTTACTTTCTGAACACCTAAACCATAGAGCCATTTTTAGTATTTTCTGAACCTGTTAAATTTGAAATAATTTTGCAAAGTAGAGAAATTTTAGTCCACCTTAGGACTGCAGGCAGCCCAGAAATACAGGATGTTCATCTGGAGGATCAGAGATGGTTCAGGACCTCACCCCAGTTCTAGTCAAGTTGGACTTTCATCTGTGTTCTCTCTGGGGGATTTCTCTAGGTGCAGACTGTTAAGCAGAGGAAAAGCTGTGTCATTCTCCTCAACATTCCCTTCTACATTTGGTTCTGTGTTTGTTTAGCTGGTTTTTGCTCATCCTTTTGGTGGGAACCCCTTTTCAGGGAGGAGGCACACATTAGCTGGGCAGCTAATCAAAGACTATGGATTCCATTACTTGGAATCCAGCCATAATAGCTGCAGCTTTTTAAATTGGGAGAGGAGAGGTAGTTTGGCGCCTTCAAACACAGTCTCTGACAAAGCCAGAGCCTGTCTTTCTTTTTTTTTTCACAAAGTGTTCTTCTCTAATGGACTATGATTTTGACCTATGCTGCTATAGCTGTGTCCCTTCTTGACCTCTGCTCTTATGAGACTGCCAGATAACCTATTATGCACTGATGTTATTCTACTTTATTTTCAATAATTTAGTCATTTATATAATGTACATGGGGACTTACAAACATTGTGGTTTCATTTTTTGGAAACAAAAAATCCTTGCAAAGTAGTAGCAACAGCTGAGCAAACTCATTTGTTTTACCACGTGGTGAAATTTTAATCCAGGCAGTGTGTGATCAAAGATCACTTCTTAGAACTTCCATCTTAATTTTATATTTATACTTTTCTTCAAGAAATACTGCAGAAATTCAGGCAGTTTCCAAAAAATGACAGTATGCTTCATTCCACTGATAGTGGTAGTGAGGCTCCAGTTCTTACCCACCTGATCCACCACAGCAGCCTTCTTCCAGTCAGTGTTGCTCAGTTTGCAGGTCAATAGTTTTGTTAGTACTTCATGTTTTGACGAAGTGAGGCTGTAGAATCGTGGTTTAGAAACTTACTACAAGTTATATTTCTTGTGGGGTGCCGTTGGTGCACATTTCATTCATCATATGCAGGATTTTTTCCATCAAGCATCACTGCTATTTGCTAGAAGGGTTACCACTGAAATCAGTGCTAGAAGGGCTACAGTGTGGAGAACAGTGTTACAGCTCCTACAGCCTCAGGTGCTGTTAGCCCAGTACTTTTCCCACCTGTAAATGCATTTACCAATAGTGCAAGACAATGTCCAAGTGATGGAGTTGAAACAGTGGCTGATTACTTTCTTAAAACTGAGTTTTTTGAGATGTTGTAGCCAGTTCACCTCCAGTGGCATGATGGCCCTACCCGGTACTCACTTCTGAATCTTGCACCAACAGTGAAATTTGCACAGGATTGTATCTTGCTCTTCCTATTTTGTTCTCTGCATTTAGTATAAAAATCTACCTGTTTAAAATCATCTAATCATACCTACATAATAAGATGCCCAGGTTTAATTCTTTGCTGCCGGCAGATGGAGGCAGTTCTTCAGGCGTTCTTGGTGGTGTCAGTATCTGTGAATAAGAAACCATCAGCACCAGAGACCTGTTCTTTCTGTATTCACCAGGTGGTAACAGAGATAAAAGGATTTTAAAAATGAGGAAGCCCTTTAAGAGACCTCACCATTTTAAAAATTCCCAGTTGTAATCCAGGGTCTCAGATTTAGCTCTGGTGCTCTGGCATGCAGCTGATAGGAGAGTCATTTCTTTTCTGTACTGTATTTTACATTAGCGTGTGCCCCGGTGCTACCTGTTTTACAAAGGAAAAGCACGCCTGTCTCACAAGGGGGTTTAGGGAACACAGGGAAATGAGTAATTATGGGTGTATATTTTTCTCACTGCTGTTGGCCTTTATTTGCCTGGGAAATGCAGATATTTTGTTTTTCTTCTGTATGACAGGCTATTTTCAGCTACCTAACAGCTATTCTCCACAGGCTGAAGTCTGTACTGATCAGTGGAAAAGAGCAGTCCCTGCAACCTCCTCATTTACTGGAGCTATAGGAAATTACACTGGCTGAAATCCGTCCCCCTCAAACTGTGTTTGCTGGCTGGTAGGAGCTGTGGGTGGCGTTTGGGCTAGCACAGAATCTCAACGGAGGCAAATTGATAGGTGACGAAAGATGCATCATTGATCCCTCCAGAATAACATCTGAGAAGCAGTGACTTAGAATAGCTGCAAATGGTTTTCGTGAGTCTTTGGCTAAGCATCTCATTTATTGAATTTGGGATGTGTAACTGAAATGAGGCGTTTACTGTTTTGCAGGTTACCGAGTTAGCAGGATACACTGCCCGTGTCTACAACATGTTTGCTGTTTTCGACGAGGTGAAGAGAGGCATCTACAAAAGAACTGCCGTTATTCAGGAGTCTGAAAACAACAGTAAAAATGAAGATAAAACAGAGTTACACATCAATGGGCCCTTAGAAATCAAGGGTAATTAAGTCACATTTTTATAGATTTCTCGGGGGGGAATTCCTGGCTGGTACAACAGGGCCGTAGTTGAACAGAGGTTTTGTTTCTGCAGCAAACCAGCCTCCAGAGACCATGTTGCCTTCTATTCTATCTTCCTGCTGTTTTGTAACCCTGTGCTTATTTAGTGCTTTTCTAAAACACTTCCACAAAGATTGTTCAAGTATATTCTGTGAAAACTTTCAGTGAAAAAGGTATTTCAACTATACCATTAGTGGTGGTGGTTGTGCTGGTGGTATTAGTATCTTTACAGGAACAGTGCCTGCTTTCCTCTGACATTTTTTTTCCCCAGAAAACCGAGACTGTAACATTAATTTTCATCCCCATACACCACATTGTTTTGTTTGGGGTAGAAGGGATAATAATAATTTGTTGTCAGCTACTATTAGCCTTTGCTCATTTTTTCATCATTTAGTGGGAATTGTCAACTGAAAATGGGCTGGCAACTTTACCATTGCCCCCATCTCCCAAATGATCTGATCAATATGCAGTTCCTCCTCAGTTCTTCCTGTCTCTATCCTGTATCCTTTTAGTGTCACTGTTTTTCTGTCTGCACCCTCCTCAAAGCACTGTCTGTGTACCATCTCTCTCCTTTTTTCTCTGAGGTACATCATACAGGTTTTGCAACGAGCTTTTCCTAATTTTCCCAACAGCCCGCCTTCTGCTTTCCATCTCTTCTTTGGTGTTGGAAAGCCTCCTTCCCACCTTCTGGCCTCTGAAAGCTAAAATATCGGTTGAGTTGAAGGCACCAGAATGCTCTTTATGAAATATTTTTTTTACAATTTCAACAGCATTGCCCTTCAGCACAAATTTCTCAATGGTCCTCTGAGAAGGTTCTTCAAAACAAACAGTCTGATGCAGCATAATAGATAGCTGTGGAAACAGCTGATGTCTTAATCTTGTAAATCTTGGTAATATTTGGCTGGCACTGAAAGAAATGACATCTTATAGAAAAAAGGGTTTTAGCCCATTTGGAACAACAAAGTCATTTTGAGACCATTTTAGATACGTATTTTAAAAACAAAAGCAAATACATTTATGTGTGACAGAATGCTGTTTGTGTTCCCTTTTGGTTTAGTACAGTAATACGCTGCTCCTTTTTTTTCTACAGCCTTTTCCTGAGGTCTGATTCCTCCACAGAGGCACATTTCATCTGGCTTGAATTCCTCCTAAGTCGCAGTGACTAGTGTTTGCTACCGAGTGCTTGCAGGCTCTCAGAGGCAGCTAGCCAATGCAAAACATTAGGACACAAGGACTTAGACGGAATTTAGGCCAGATTAATCTAGGCCACAGGTTCCATATTATTTTTATGACAAGTTCCATTGTGTACTGGTTTTCCTCCTGTCTTTCAGTCTTGATACTTCAGAAATCCCTGCAGAGTGGATTTATGTGAGGATAAAAGTACACGTGCTCACAGCGTGTACCTCTCCAGTGTTAGAAAAGAAAAATTGTAGTATTCAGCTTCTCCAAAGGCTTTTTCAACACGTATTCTTTTTAAATCATCCAATGTAAACTTTTGTACCTAAATAATGCCTGTGCTGTGTGCCTTGCATTCACTATTGTCAATAAGACCAGTGTGAAAATAGGAAAAACATCAGAATATTTTAACAGACCATAATACCACTATATATGTTGCATGTCTAACAACTCAGAATTTTCAAGTTGAAATATCCTGATGTACATCTTGCAGAAGTACTGGCAAATTATATTTCTGATTATATACACCAAGCTTTAAAGGCATGCTAAGCTTGCAGTCAAACACTCTGAAGTTGGGAAATGAGAATTAAGTTTCCTTAATATTCACTTGGCTTACTATTTTGTATCATAGCCTTTTTTAAAAATTTATTTACAATTTCTCTCCTGTACCCAAGTGCTCAAAAATATGCATGACTTACAGAATTTGCTTGAGATTGTCTCCACAGAAAATTATCCTTCATATAGGCAAATAAATGCTTACTCCAGTGGATGTATGCATGTGGAGTGACTGGTACGGCCCTCTTTTACAGAAGTATGTCTTGGCCAAATCTGTCAAAATCTGTCAAAATCTGTGATGTGGTTGATCTCTCAGTTGCATACCAGGTGCCTTTGAGGAGTCTGAAGGCAGTAGAGCCTGCTATGATAAAGCTGCATTTTTTTTTCAATAGCAAAGCACATTTGTTTTCCATAATTTCATGTTGAACACCTCAGAACTGTTATAAATAGAACTTACTTTAGGAAAAAAAGAACATTTGGGCTGATACATGACACACAAATTTTTGCCCATTTCGTTATAGTTTGAGAAAGTTTGATGAACTTGAACAAAGAGCCTCCTAAAGGAAGACTAAGACTTTACATTACCTGAAGGGAAAACTACCAGATCCCTTTATAATAAACTCAACTTTTCTTTAATTCATTTTTTCTTTATTCAGATTAGTCCAAGTTTTAAAATGTGCAGCCTTCTAATACAGAGGGAGATCTTTATTTCTTTGCATCTTACACGTAATTTCTGGTTCTTGTTTTGGAACCCAGCTGTTGGGTTCTGTGAGACAAACCCGTCTGCAGGCAACCAAGAAGGTAGAGTTGATTTCTTTTTTAATTATTCCCAGAAGAATTTGTTTCCAAGTCCATGTGTTATATACATCCAAATGTCTGATGGGTGTTGTATATTTAAATTTGCGACTAACCCAGATAGTAAATATAGCTACCGGAGTGAAATAATATTATAGAGGTTTCCACAAATACTTAGAGACTTTTACACTGTGGCTTCAAAAAGAGATGGAAGCAAGCCATTAAATATTTTATCTATTGCTCTTGTTGCTGGAGGAGGCTGAACTGGGCTTTCAGTTTCAGAGCGGGTAGCTAAAGGAGATTCCATTTTCCAATGAAATCTCCAACAGGAGGTGAACCAGACTGCCTGTGTCTAAGGTTATCCTTGAACTTTTTTACTGATTGATAACGACCACCTATTTAAAACAAAATACAACAAGTACAGGTAGGATATGAATAAATGTCTCTTTATAGTGAATTATATATTTCTAATGCATATTGTGCATTTCTTATATAATGAAATATTGGATCCATGACACACTTCTGGCTAATACTACCGTGTCTTTCTGACCACCTAAGATATATTGCCCGGATTTTTTATTCAAGTTGAAACTCACCAATTTAGACTTCTCAGCTGTGCACAAAGGCTGCAAGATATTGCTTAATGGGAGGTTTCAAAAACATTAAACATTTCTGTTGTGTTTTTTTTTCTAGGAAAAGTTATTGACGTTGAACATGGAATTATTTGTGAAAATGTTCCTATTATTACTCCGAATGGCGATGTGGTGGTTTCCAGACTAAACTTCAAAGTAAGATGATATGCAAGAATCTTCTGATTGTTGCCATCCCATTAACATAAACAGCACAGAATTCATGTACCTTATGTTAAGTACTTGGAGGAGCATATGGATAAAAGGGGAAGTCCAGAAAGGTAGGCATAGTAGCTCGACAGAGGCAGACATGTGTAGTTTATCCTGCTCAAAGAAGGAGAAGAGAGGATTTCTGCTGCTGTTGACAGCTGAAAAAGGAGACCTGGGATTTTCAAGAGCATATATGAGAATCTGCATCCATTTTACTTAATCTTGGTGAAATTGGGATGCTTTACGTACATGGGCTCCTTTTAAGGTCTGAGTTCACAGCAACAGTGAAAAAATGTAGTATGTAGTTAGCTTTAGGTGATGATCACAAAGAGCAGTACTAATAGTTGAATCACAAAGAGCAGTACTAATAGTTGACAGTATAGTTCACAAGCCTTTACTTGGTAAAAGTGGAGTCTTTATTCTGTAAAAAACTTGGATTGTTTTTAAAAAGCTTTTACAGATAACACTCGGTACATGCTTGTGATTTTAATTGTTGACCTTTACTGAATTACTCCCATGCATATCCTGATGTACCAGTGCAGATGTTACTGTTTTTAAAAATGGTTGAAATTACCGGAACGCTAACTTGAATAATTCCAGCAGGTCCTTTAATTTAGCTAAAGCAGAGTGTTCCTTTTGTCACCTCTATGCAGTACAGGCATTAGAAGCTAGAAGGACAGGGGCCTACTTATAGCAGGGCTTCCTATGGCTTCAGTGTAGGAATTTCAGAATTGTAAAATTACAACTCTACAGTCAAGGAAACAGTTTTATTTATTTATTTGTTCAGCAGTCAGTATTTATTTATTTATTTAGCAGACAAAGCCAACAAAAAATGTAATGTTACAGTCAGTATATTTATATAAAACATTGACGTGATTATGCATAAATATATACTCCTATGTACACATGTTAATATGTAAATGAATAAAACCAAGTGTATTGCACCCAAAATAACACTGTTAATTAAGTAGGAAAGGACAACATGAAGTAATTTTTCCAAATCATTTGATCTTTGCGTAGCTTAAATTAGTATTAGTGATGGGCATAGTACTGCTCTGTATGCCATCAGTAACTTTGGACCTGATCCACATTAGAATAATTGATTTTGACTGTGATGTATTGATCTTTTGATATAATTAGCATACCATATAGAAACACTCGGACATTATAGAAGTTATTTTCATTATTATAGCTAATTCTACTGTTTCCAGAATGTTTGCATAAAAAAATGTACAGGTGATTAATGAAAAGGGTTGATAATTTGATATAAATGCTTGCATACCTCCCTCTAGGGTTCTTAGAGCACCTTGTGTCATAGCTACTGCACAGTGACATCTTTTCATTTTCATTATTATTGTAGGTCGAGGAGGGCATGAATCTTCTAATCACTGGTCCTAATGGCTGTGGAAAGAGTTCGCTTTTCAGAATTCTAAGCGGTTTGTGGCCTGTGTATGAAGGAGTTCTCTACAAACCCCCTCCGCAGCACATGTTTTATATACCACAAAGGTATGTGTTTTGCCCAGGGTGATACCTTTTTCTTTTTTTTTTTTTTTCTGGTTATATGAATTTTGACCTTGCTTCTCATATTTCCCATCTGTGATATCTAGAGTCCGGTTATAAGGTGGTGAGCACCACCTCAGCTGTACCGAGAGAGCTAAAAGAAGAGAGTACTTTTTGTTGGTAATGCAAACCTTTAGTTGCTGAGAAGGGATAGCTCACACACTGTTGTGATGGACACTATGCTTCCCTGATGGCTAAAGAGTCCTTTATGATTGGGATCAAGGGAACTGACTAGAATCAAGGGATCAAGGGAACTGACTAGAATCTGAAACTCACTTAAAATAGACTTAATTAATCTTAATTCTGATTTCATTTTAAAATCAAAGATTAAAATAACTGAGAATGTTTTGGTTCCTAAATTTTGAATTGTTCATAATAATGGTAAAAACTTCAGCTTTTCAGCTTTTACACTGCAAGACAAGAATCCAATCCGATATTAACGGCAAATTGCCTTTTTCATAATGTAGGTTCATTTCACTAAAGGGAAACGGCTTTTTTATGCTTCGTTTGTGCTCTGACGTGCTATTGGACATAATTTAATGCAGTTGATCTTGAATATCTCCTCAGAGACTTCTAACTAGGTTGTTTTGTGAAAGCAAAATCAAACACTGAGAATCTTTGATTGCTTTCTGTAGTTCATTTCTTCCCATGGGCAAAAGAAGTATTCATGGCACAGTTTGTAGTCTTGTTTAAAAAGTACAAGTTATTAAGCTGAATGGAAAACATTAACTGATGAATAGATTTTCCTTGCTGCAGTTGAAGGTAATGCAGACAATTTATCTATAACTTTTTCAAATTTATGTATAATTTACTGCCAGCTACTGTCATCGGAGTTCTACCCAGAGAAAATTTTGAAATCATGGTACATCACATATAATGTTCTAGACTCTCCTACAAAGCACTATGTTATTTGAATGCTACTGCCTAGAAAATAAATTTAATTTTCAAGTTAGACAACAAAAGTAAATTGTACATATATTTTTACCTATCTACACGCAGTCTTCCTAACAGAAAATCAAGAGGACTTGATTATGAAATAGAGACATGGAGTTGGAAGGTGAAGTATGTGAGGTTTCTTCTTTAGTACCATTACTTTATGGCTCTCATGTTAGCTCTAAAGCCATAGATTTCTACACCTGTGTCTTCATGAAGTACAGCCTTTCATTAACACCTTTGCAAGAACCACAGCGTTATGAGTTTATGGCAAGTTGTTAAGTGTTTTGCAGTTTAATTCTTATTTTTTGTCCCAGGTTTATACCTGCACAAATGTCTCCTCTTTGAGGTACAGTGGCATACGTAAATCATGGTTAACAAGAAGTAAAACGTGTGTAGAAAGATGCTGCATGGCATATTTCATCATATGTTTGTCTGAGAAAGTTACTTGCATGTTTTAAGTTGATAATTACTGGGTATCTGCCATTCTGAGCTTGCAGTTATAAGGGAGATATAAATAAGATGGTACATAAAACTAACAGGTTAATTAAGTAAATTAGTGTCTATAAGGTGCTTACAAAATAGGACTGATTATTTTTATTCTCTTCAATTAATTGTTATAAGGCATTTGGGACATAATCTTTTTTTATTCTGTTACCTTCAAAATGACTAGTGTGAAGCAGCTCTGAGTAATAATTAGCTGTAATTTTCAGAGGATAGAATGTTTGTGGAAAACTATTTTTCCTTAGTATTTTGGAAAGAGTTATAATCCCAATTTTTTATTCCTGACTGACGGATGCATGCAGAAATCAAATTCCATATTATTGAAGTGTCTGTTAATGTTGGATGATCAGTTTGAAATGTACAGGGCTCTTATTCACTGATTATTCAAGTCTTCTACATGTATAACACATTTTTTATTAAGATCTGGTAATTCCAGCTGGATTTGTGAATGCTCAGCTTTTCTAGAAGTCTGGTGCTATGTTCATCAAATGTGCAGAAAACAAAGATTGCAGATAGTGACCAGCTGTGGACTTTTTGGTTTAAGTGACCTGGCCAGCTTTTACTCTGTAGAGAAATCAGAACTAAAGAGATGTGAAGGACAACATTCACTAGCATCACCCTTGTGGGACAGACTGAACACTGAGTCATCAGTTTCCGAGACGCTTGAGGGCTTCATTCAGATAGCTGGAGCAAAATGCTTTATTAATTTTTTCAGAACAGTATTTCAGAATTCCTGTTGTGTGAGACATTTCTAAAGTCATTATTTTTCATAGGTGGAACAAAAACTATTCTGAGTGTTTTCCTGTTGCAGAAAATTTTGAATTTCAACCACTTTTGTTCTTTGTGTGATCCTATCTCTGTCCCAGAGCAACATCTGAGGCCTTCAGCCCTCCCCACTGATGTCCCCTTTACTCTCAGAGAATCAGTAGACTCATGGTGTTCGGGCAGATTTGCCATTGTGCTGGTTGAGGGGATTGAATCCCACCTGCTGGGGTTTGGTTTCCATAAACATGGTTCATTCTTAGCTGTTCTCTCTGACTTTGGGGTGCTGGAGGAGTTTGCTCCAGCACACCTGTTCATTTCAGATCTCTTGGTCAGAAACCAAGATTCAGCCAGCATCTCTGCAGCCTTGTGTGACTGAAGCCGTGTGGAGACTGGCATATCACACTAGCAGGGGACCCTGAAGGTGTCAATCCCATGAAGTCCATCCTAATACCATCCCCCAGGAGAAAGGGTGCATCCGAGTGACATTGTCATGCCTTGGCTCTGCATGAGCTCTGCACTCCTGGAAGATTTTTTAGGGGTGTTCCCTTCTCAGAGGGCAACAATTAGTGACAGAGAGGGCTCTTTTGACAAGAGTGCCCCACGTTGTGGCTGAATATTTTGAAGTCTGCTTTGGTGGGGGGCTCAGCTGTCTCGGTGTGGGTTCTGTGGGCTCAGAAGCATGGCCCGTCGCTTTTAAGCACCTCGTATTTCGAAAGGGACTGTGAGACTTGGTCTTGGAGGGATTTGTGGGTCAGTGTGACTGAGTGCAACGAAGGGGTTGGCAGAGGACAGCCATCAGATGACTGTGAGGATTCTGAGCTGCTGCTTTTTGCTCAACGTATTTGCTTGCTGGGCTTTGAGAGCCTTTGCCGAATATCTGATGAAAGGTTTGAGCAGCTGAGGAAGAAGGGCAGGGTCTGGATCCACCCTCTTTCCAAACAGGTGGAGTTTGTTGAAACGTCTGGGAATTACGGTCCCAGACTGTGCTCAAGGTTGGGGGAGGGAAGGAGTAGCACTCTTCAAGGTGGTGCACAAGTCTGAAACAGCTGCTGGAGACCACTGCACAGAGCAGAGACACCAATGAGAGACTTGAAGGAGATCCAGTTTTAAACTGAGGTTTATACATTTCAGGAGATTGCCTTATGTGGTCCTGGCAATTTTTGTTGCCTTTATTCCACTTCAGAGTGGTTTTTTAACAGCTCATTTATTTGTGGCCTATATAAATTACACATTTAGTTGTTGTTTTTTTTGTCTGTCCCTGGCTCCAAATTACATATAGAATTTCTGCAGTGGTTACTAAATCATTGTGAAGTCCTGAAATTAAAGCAGCTTATGATGGAAGTTCACACTGGTGCAACCATTTTGCTTATTAATCCTGTACAAATTGCTGCTTGGTCAAAACTTTCTGTTTGTTTGTTTAGAAATAACTTTAAAATTGCAGACTGGAAAAGATGGTGCCCTGCCTCCATTTCATCATCTACATCTTGCAGTGTTACTTTAGAGAAAATTTGGGCTCCAGATTAAGAGGATTTGGGAGGTGGTGAGACGGTATCACCTGGTGAGGTATCATCTACCTCACACTTTCATTTGATAGGTAAACGAAACTGGGACATAGCAAAAGGCTTTCAGGTTGATGGATGTCTATTAGAGCAGTGAATTAGGACAACATGTGTAATTGTGTACGTGTCTCTGTTGCAAGGACATGGGAGATGGCTCTCTGTGAATCAATATCGTTACAGCTGAGCCTGGTGAGAGCTGCTTCATCTCTGCCTGTGGCTGAATGTAATTCTGCATCAGCCTTCTTGGCCTCTTCAAGTTGTATGCACTAACCTCATCTGCACACGGGGACTGGTGGAAAATACAGTGACTGCTAAGTCACAAAATACTCCGCAGTAAATAGGAGCTCACTGAAAAGATTATTGTTTCATCTCTGCTTGAAACATCACAGTGTTTGTAGCATTGCAAAAATGCATGGGAAACCATGTCTTTGCTGAGTTCAAAGGCTACACACAGAGGTATGAGTTATTAAAGAGTGAATTATCTCATTGCATGCTCCAAAGTTTATCACCAGTGCCAACACTTTGTAGTTAGCTTTACCTAGCATTATGTAGGCTTTAAAACAGAGCCTTAAGAGTCCCTATTTTATATCTTTCAAGGGCTTAGCATTGTTACCCTGCTTCTTTTGATTTTACCTCTCTGAAGTCATATTAGATATTTTTTTCTCCCCTTACACAGGGACAAGGCCTGTAGAATTTGGCCTTAATCAGTCGCAGTTCTGATGGATATTGATAAGACAAACTGCCCTTTTGGGGAGCAGGAAGAGAAAAGCCCAGGGATTTTTGTGAGAATGTCTACCACTGCCTGTGACGTGCCTGTAAAAGAGGTGGGCAAAAGGGAGGGAGACTTTCTGTCTTCCCTTTAAGCAGTCCAGCATCATATTGGTGACAAACACAGCCCGTTCTGAGGAATGGATTAATGTTATGGTATGATGAGAATGATTTGTCACAGAGTCATAGTCACAGAATGGCTGAGGTTGGACGGGACCCCTGGAGGCCCTCTGGCCCAACCCTTCTCCTCAGGCAGGGACACCCGGAGCACTTTGCACAGGATCACATCCCGGTGGGCTTTGAATATCTCCAGAGGAGGAGGTTCTGTAGACTCTCTGGGCAGCCTGTGCTCAAGTCACCCCACGGTAAAGAAGCTTTTCCTCATATTCAGCTGGAACTTCTTGTGTTTCAGTTTGTGCCCATTGTCTCCTGTACTATCAGGTGGCACCAGTGAAGAGACTCTAGCCCCATCCTCTTGAGACCCTCCCTTAAGATAAGATCCCCTCTCGTTTCTTTTGTCTCCAGGCCTAGCTTTCTCAGCCTTTCCTCACAGGAGAGATGCTTCAGTCCCCTGATCATCACAGCTTAACAATTTATCACATCTCATTAGAGCCTCAGTGACTAGCAGAGCATATACTCTTTTACCTCTTCTTATACTTTGCTGTTCCTCCTTTGCAAAGTAAAATTCATTTGAGATAATCACCTTTTTGCGTTACTCTGTTAATTAACTGGTCAAGAAGGTGGTAGGACAGAAAAGAGGAATGCTTGGGGGTGCTCTGCTTGGTAAGGAATCACGATTCAAATCAGAATTCAGAAGCATTATTTTAAATAACATATTTTCATAACACATCAGCAGCATATGTGAAGGTGGTCTGATTTCCCCAAGCTGTGCCCTGTTCCTACTCTATTTACCTTAAACATGGGACGACAGGAATTAGTGAGCTTTAGCATACAGTTCCTCCTAACACACTTGTGCTCTTCTTGCCCTCTAACTGAAAGTCTCAGCTTCCTCAGTTGTAAGGAAACACAGATTCTGCGTGTGTTGGTTCTCATTTTGGTAGTTCTCCTTTCGGTATAAATGCCAGCAAAATTTTACACCTACATACTTGCAGGTTACCTTGACAACGCCACAGGAATATTCAGTGTCTCTCCACTGTGAAGCTGCAGTGAAGCTGTAATCACCGTTGGGATATTGATATAAATTATTCATTGTTTTCTGCTGTATGTGCCTGATTTGCATGGAGGAATATATCATGCGGTCCCTGTTGGTTCCCTAACCTTTTACCCTGACTCCCCAGACTTCTCAGCACACGCCTAAACACATCCATCAGTATTTTTCTCTGTTTTCCTTGAGGATTGATTCACTGATTTGTATTCGTAGAGCAAAGTAGCAAAATTCATAGAGCACTCCATTCTCCATGCCCATTTTCACTGGTTTCTCCCTCAATCTTGTTTCTACTGTAATTTGGGTATTTTTTGAGGGTTGTGTTTCTCCAGCAGCAGGTGTAGTTTCTCTCTAATTCCATGTTGTGTTCTGATAGAAGACACAGCCCTGGTCAGCTCAGCAGTCAGGACGGTGACATTGTAGCACGAAAGAACATGGTTCATGGCACCAAAGGACATGGTTTAGTCATGGGACATGGTAGGTCAGGTTGATGGTTGGACTTGGTGATCCTGAAGGTCTTTCCCAACCTCTATGATCTACTCTCTGCTTCTAGGTCTGTATTCTCTCCTTCTGTTGCTCATTCTAGTAGAGCTCTAATATTGTTTTCCTTCAATACCTGGCTTGTCAGATACTAAAACAGAGGCAAGCAAAGAGGTACCAGTATCAAATGTTGTTTGTTCTACATCATTAAAGTTTCTGTATCTTGCTGTCTCCCTATTAAT
The DNA here is from genome assembly GCF_965140915.1 of Aythya marila. Lineage (NCBI taxonomy): Eukaryota > Metazoa > Chordata > Aves > Anseriformes > Anatidae > Aythya > Aythya marila. The sequence continues at coordinate 191,855,189 of NC_139042.1, read as the reverse complement.
GCTAGGGCAGTATGGAACATAGCGGACTAAATGTTTCTGTGCCCCTCCTAAGCTGCTTGTTTTTGCATATGTCTGCTCTATTTCTGATGTTTTATCATGAGATCCTCTGCAAGTCTTTTCCTGTCTGGTGTTTTTCCTTCTCTATTCTAAAAATATCCTCAACTACTAAACAAAACTGCATCAGCTACTAAGATACATTCTCTCTCCTCAGCTCTACTGAGGAATCCAAATGTCTGAGGTGATTTGCCTCAAGTAGTCCAAGCATATTCATCATATGGGCGAGACCAAACAAGAGTATTTCAGTTCTGAGTGATATAAATAAAAACAAGTGATAAATTAAGAGTAATTTGTACATTAAAAGCACGTGAAACCTTGCAAATTACAATGTAATTGTAGAGTTATCTTAAGCGTGGAGGTAGGTAGTAGGGTAGTTAGTAGCAGCCACTGCAATTCGAAGTTGTTTGTTTTCTAGACAATTGTTGACTACCTAAACAATGTCATCTTGCAGAATTGCTGTGCTCACTTCCAGGTACCCTATATAACACGAACGTATGTGCATATGGAGTGTATGTATGTAGTTCTTCTGCATCAGACTACTTTCTCGTTAGTGTGTGGGCTGTTGATAAGACAAGTCCAAGTGAAAGGCTGTGCTAATATGCCTGTGCAAGTCCTGTAGCCTCGACTCATTTAGATAAGCTCAGATGTCTCAATGCTAAGTTATATTTTACACATCCTGATGTCTCTTGTCAGCTCCCACAGCTGTGTCTTTATGATCCCTTTAGTGGAGGTCAGCCAGAGTTACTCTGTACTCTGCACATGCCAACTCCACACTGGCAATTTTCATTGCCCATCGGCATTTTGTTGATGTTGTACCACCACGTTGACTCGCTGCTTCAGTACTTTGCCATCATTTCGAGTCATGCTGTACAGATATCTGCTCCTTTGCATGCTTCATCTCTGTGATACTTATTGTTATCAAGTTCATGGCACTGCTTTTAAATATGCATATTTCCAAAGTTCACCACTTACCTGACAGATGAGAAAAATGCCTGTGATAGATGGTGTTAACGTAAAACATATGATAATGTACTTCAGTTATGCAGGATAATTTTGATACAGGTTTATTCTGAAGTTTTAGCTACTACTTTGTTTTTTTCTTTTTTTTTTTTTTTTTTTTTTTTTTTAAGATGAAGCAAGTGAAGGCGGGTTAACACACTATTCTGCTCATCATTAAAATGAGTGGCCTGGCATCTGTGAGGACCCTTTGACTATCCCCTCAGCCAGGGCACAGCTTCTCCTACTTCATCTTGCCGTGACTCAGGTAGAAATGCTTGTGCTTCTCCACATTGGTTGGAGGGAGTCCTTTCTTGCCTCATGTAGAACAGAGAAGTTCTTGCCTTGCTGCCTGGAGGTTAGCTGAAGCTTTGCCTGGCAGGATCCTTAGGAGACCTCTCTGTTTCCACTGAAGGCTCACTCACAGCTGTAGAGTTTGAAGGTTTTTATCTTGCTCTATTCTGACTGATTGCAGGGATATCAGTACAGTACCTTTTCATATCACATTGTGAACAAGATTCACCTGTGCTAATAGTCAGAGGTGGAAAATGGCTTTATGGATTAACTGCTACTCCCTCTCAAGACACGCAAGGTGCCTTCCTTACTGGCCAGACACAGAGTTAGCTAATTAAAGCACAGCTTACAAGCCTTTTCTTTTATTAGGCAAGGAGTTGCAGAAATCCCAGACTGAAGGCTTTAGTCAGCTTGTTGCATTGGGGTTTAGAGTTTAGATTTAAAATGTATTTGCATGAATCCAACATCTGTCTTAAAGGCCACAGCTAAACTGATGTTTGTGAAGGGCTTAAACGCTCTGGGGTTTTGGTGCCTCAATCCCTTCAGATGGGGGCGTTGTCTGGGGCAAGCTGTGCTTCTGGGAGGTTCCAAAAGGACTAAACGTGGGTGAGGAACCAAGATGTGTTGACCTGTACTCAACTTCTGGTCCGTATGGAGACCAGCCCATTTCCTAGCGGGCAGTTGTCTGCAGCGCAGAAGCAAGCACCACACTTGGTACAAATGAAGGTGGGTTTGAATCAACAGGGAAGTCCAGGCTTGTGTTATTTACAGAAATTTCAGTATCACCTCTTACTACTGGTGGTCTTTTCTGTCGAAGCAGGTTCTGTTACTGCCACCTTTTGTATAGCTGGATGCAGAGGCTTCCTTCTCCAGACTCATGGAGATGGCTCACTCAGCGCACAATGTGATCGCTTGAATCAGAGTGCAAGCCAAGTTCCTTTTATTTGTGATCCATGAAAGAAATCAAACATTCAGAGGATTAAGATCCATTCAGTAACTCACCGCGTTTCTCCTCAGTGACAGATACACAAAGGTTTAATGTAAAGTGCTGTCAGCTGCAAGGCTGATTAAATACCATGACGTGTATGCAACCTGAAGGTGAAATCCATTCTTGTAGTCAAAGCAACGTCCCTCCTATTCTGAGTCTTGCTTCAGTATTAAGCACATAAATCTTTTTTTGGCTCCTGCACAAGAGTGAGTGTCACTAATCTGCAGAACTTCCTCCATTTACATTCTTTTGAAGTGTCTTCCTCAACATTACAGAGCTAAATATTTGTCTGTGAGTACACCTATTTGCAGGAATATTTCCACAAGGATCTTTGGCAATCATCTGCTCTGTTTCTCAGAGCATATTTTGGACACCTTGTTCTTGCCAGCATGAGCTTGCAATACCTCCAGCCTCCACCTCCTTCTTTTGATAGGATTTGGAGTATCAGAAGTTGACATCCAGCACCAGTAATTACATGTTGCTTGTAACACTTACGAGGCATCTGTCAATGTGCTGGACTGTTTATGGAACTTCATTTAAAAACTGGGAAAATTAGGCTTTGATTTTTTTTGTAGTACATTGTCGGGTTAAGCTTGACAAACATTTTATAAATACGAAGTCATGAAACAGATTATAGCAGCTAAGTACATGGCTGATTCTTACAGATTCTATCCAGCAGAACAACCTGTGCTAGGTTCGTTTTGCTAAGATAAAAAGTTCACTTTCTTCTAAAACGTAGTTTTAACAGCAGTGCTGTAGGAAAATGTCACTTACAGGTTACCTAAGCTCATTGTGTAACTTAAGAGTGGTAGGGATGAGCTTGTATGTTAGGAAGCAATCTGGTGGTTGCATTTAAGCTGACTAGGTCCTGCAGAGGAGTGCCATTACTGTGTCCAGCTTGGCCAGTGCCCTCCAGCTTCGTGCCCTACATTGCAGCTGTTCAGTAAGTGATCTCTGATAGATGAACGGAATGAAAAATAGTATTTCAATAATATTTTACCTAGGAATATCACAAAGTATGCTTCAAATGCCTGATACTGTCAAATTATGGGAGACAGCTTGGCAGCATACAACTGGGAAGCACAGGGGCAAAACGATCTACCCAACCTTGCTTAATATAAAAAGCTTGATATGAAAAGATGCTGACCTTTGGGGTGGGGGACAGCTGAAAGCCCTACTAACAACTGTATCCTCTCCACTAGGAAGAAGGCCTTTCCTCGCCTTGTTACTTTAGCACTCATCACAGAGTCCTGTGCTTTTAAGTATCCACATAGTAGACCTAGCCAGCACCTCTCTCTTGAGGAGAAGGTGGCAGTCCTTCCCATGCACTCTAGGATCCGTCTTTTGCCTGGGTTTCAGGACTGTGTCCCAGTTTCAGTGTGAACTGCACCTTCAGCCCTCTCCTGGCCTCTGTGATCTGCTCATTCAGACACCTTCCTTAGGGTCTGGTCCTGTGTTTGCCTGCCTGCAGGCTGAGGATGTCACCTTCTTTCCCTCCTCAGTTCACCATGGTTTCCGAGGCAAATGTAGGTTTTATTCAGCATGGTGAGCCTGTTCTCCATTCTCCTGCAAACAATGCAGACTTCACTAGGAACTACCCACTTCCCAGAGGGAAAAGCATCAGCTGCTTTTGTACACAAATGTTCAACCCTCCCTACCCCAACAAGTTAAAACAAAGAGCGAGTAAATCATACACTGAAGGTAGAATTTGTCTAAGTTCATGTAGGCAAAAGGTTAGACCTCCTTGGGTGAGCTTTATAATGACTGCCTCCAAGGGATGATTCAGTATTGCAGTGTGCCACTGAATGTGTTGGTTGTTGATCCCAGTATGAAAGGCATTCAAACTCTGTTAGGCATTAATTAAAATTCCTCTTATTGGAGATGGGAATGAGTAAGTTGATAGCATAGGTAACCAAAGAAACACAGAATGGTTGAGGTTGGAATGGACCTCCTGAGGTCATCTCATCCACACCCCTGCTCAGGCAGGGCCATCAGGTCACCCAGAACCACATCCAGCTGGATATCTCCAATATCTCCAGGGAGGAGACTCCACCACCTCTGTGGGCAGCCTGTGTCAGTGCCTGGTCACCCGCACAGCACAGAAGTGCTCCTGGTGTTCAGGCAGCACCTCCTGTGTTCAGTGTGTGCCCGTGGCCTCTTGTCCTGTCACTGGGCACCACTGAAAAGAGCCTGGCTTTGTCTTTACACGTTCCCTTTAGGTATATATAAGTGTTGATAACACGTGCAAGCCTTCTCCTCTCTAGGCTGGCCAGTCCCAGCTCTCTCAGCTTCTCTCACATGTGAGAAGCTCCAGTTTCCTCCTCATCTTGGTGACCACCATGTCCTTCTGGGTGCTTGGAGCCCAGAGTTCTGCAGCATCAGGTGGATGTCTAGTCACATACTGCCCTGATCCCATCCCTGCTAAGGTTCGTTGGCATTACAGTCTCTGGAGTTCTGATAGGACTTTCTTAAAAGTAAGCAATTCCATTTATCATTTCTCCTGTCAAGCAAAGGGATGTTGGCATGATAACACGCTGCTTCGCTTCAAGATAAAGACAAGGACGCGCAGGTGGCGTAACTGCCAGTGCCAAGCAGGAGCTGCCTCCAGCTGTTTTATGATTAGTCAGCAAAGTTTGTGCTGGGGCCAAGTGATAAGTGCCGTGCAGCACAGGCCTGAAGGCCAAGTTATATCTGCAGCACAGCCCGAGACAGTGCCCACCCAGGTCAGCTGTGACAAAATGCTCATAAAATGGCTATAATGCGTTTTGAACTTTCTGTATGTCCACATACATGGTGTGTCTCTGTGTTAACGTGCTGTCACATTCTGCCTTGTGTAAAGCAAAGTGTTGCACAGAGGATTGGAGAGCAAAGTCACGGGCAGCTAAGGATTGCAGAAACCCAGAGCAAAAGCAGCCTCTCCTATTGCTGCTTCACTGCCTACACTTGATCTCTCTGAAGTAAGGTGTCACTGGTGAGCTGCAAAGCCATGAAAAGGCTGGGATCTTTGTAAAAGAGGGAAACTGCCTCGCTCACTGTGTAACACTGCTGTGATAAAGGTCAGAAGCATCCCTTCGGTGGGGTATGCCTGGTGGGACTGGCAGGCCAGACTCTTGTTTTAAGTTACTCTTTAAGTAACTTAAGACTCTTTAAGTTACTTAAGAGTAACTTAAAGTTCTTTCTTCAGTTTGTTGACCTTCCTGATCATGCACCCAGTTGATCCTTTTATCATCAGGACTGCCTGTATGAAAAGCCTAGGCCTACTAAAATGGAGTGTTTAAGGGGATTTTTTTCCTTCCTTTCTCAAGCTGGTTGATTTGATTCATTGCAGGAGGTATAATTATCTCAGGCTGCATATCTGCTTGTATTTTGTACAAATTGCCGGGGCTTTGTTTTTAATTATACACGTGTTCCTGTGTGCTTTCTGTTCTCACTATCAGAAGAAACAAATGAACTGAACACGAAGATAAATTCATGAATTGTTCACCATAAACTTTTATGTCACCTGATCAGTTCTAGTTATATTGTAAGTGATCTAAGGTGACTAAGTAAATCATCAGATGGGATGATACCTGAGCATGAATAATGCTTTAAGTTAGAGGCTTCCTTTATCTTTCTCTTTATTATTTTCTCCCAGATTATTTTCTTGAAGATGTATACAAGGCTCCTTTGCAGAGGAAGCCACAAAGTGACTAGTGTGATTTTTTTTTTTTTTTTGTCCTAATTTTGTTGAAAAACTAAGACTTTAATTCTGAGCACTTCATTTTCCATAAACTATGTTAATGGCTATAGGCTGGTTACACTCTGCTCTGGTAACTGATCTATTTGAAATATTTAGAGGATGTTCACGTTAGTTCTGTGCGAGTGGAGAGGAAAGTTCAGTGCAGAGTATATTGCAGAGAGATCAATTATTTATGTCTTTGGAAGCATTGCTGAAACTTTAGCTGGCCCTAAAATCCCTTAAACTAGACACAGTGCAATAAACTGAGCCTGTTCCTTTTTGTTCCTATTTGATAAATATTATTTATTCTCTCTATTTTAACTCTTTAGTGATACCACCCTCTGTGTGAAAGTGATGGATACACCCCAACTGTAAAGCATTCATTTCTCAAAGTGGTGATACTGTCTTTGCCTCTTTGCTGCTTGTTTCATTAACGCCATCAAAGAACCTGGATCACTTTACTTAGTGGAACTTGGAATTTCTTGAGCATCACCACTGATCAAGCTTTGCTGCTGTTGAAAATGTGGAGTTTTTCCTGTTAACTTAAACCAGGAGCATGGCAAGAGCTGGAGTTCTGCTGAGGTGACTCCTGCTGAGGCATTACAGCACCTAAAAATTAGGATCTTGGCACCAGAAAGGTGAAGGGAAGTTTTAAATACAGGTGGATTCCCTAGGCAGTCACAGATTTCGGGCTTCAGGAGGATTATCCAGGAAACCTATGTGGTAGGTACAGAGAGCCACCTAGAGTTAAGCCATAGGAATCTCTGAAGATGAATGTATGAACTCCTGCCTCTTAGGGACATTTAGGTGCCGAGCTGAGAGCTAAACATTAAACCCCTTCATCTATAATGAGCCCTCTCCTGAGAGCAGGCACCTAAATAAGGTTAGAACCCTCTTTAATTTGGTTTTACAACACTACTGAAGGAGTGGGACATTTACTGCATTTCATATTAAAGAGCACTGAACAGAAAAGGAACAACGTAGATGATGTTTCTCATGGGGGTTGGTGCTAAAGTCTCCCTCTTTCCAGTCGTGGCCTCTGACCACTGTAGTATATAATTAGGCCCTTTCCAATAATTTTTCTCTTTGGGCACATGATTGCTGCCTCTTAGAAGCAATTTCCTTGCTTCATTGGGAAGATGAGAAGGTGCCCTGTCTTTGACTCCTCTTTAGCCTGGATGGTAGCCTAGAAAAATGGGAAAATGATTCCCTGCAAACTGAGAACTTAGTCTGAACCTAGTTCTTGGAAGAGGTTTGCTAACTGTTAGCTTGATACACACCCCCTCATCTTGCATCTCTAGTAGCCACTGTGGTTTGTGTTGAACTTAAAACTGTTTTTTTCACTGTCCCTGCTGTAGTGGACCTTCTGGGGATTTCAAGAGCATTTGGGCATATCTGTCAGTGTGAGCTGTGCCCTTAGCTTTCTGGATTGAAGATCCTTCAGTGCAATCACAGGCTCATCACAATCTTTCAGGTTTCCTAGGAAAGCATCTCCACGGCTGGAGCTTGGGCTCCAGTGTTATCTTCTTGAATAGGTATACCTACATTTGGAGTGTGTTTTACTTTAGGTGTCAAAAGCGTCACTCTGCACTCTGAAACCATCCCAATCTGCTTTGAAAATCCAAGCTGAAATGGAGAATCTCAGGAGTAGCGTTTCCCTTTCTCTCTCCTCCTTGGGTATGTTAAGGAGGGACGTTGTCAGACAGAGACAGAAACTTAAAAGATAGGTCAGCCAAGAATTTATAGCTGTATTACACGTTGTTTTCTAGAGGATAGAGCTTTTGCAACATAACTTGAATAACAGTGCAGTAATAACTGCAAACAGACTTGGCAAAAATGGCAAATTAGGTCTTGATTTAGTGGCATGGAGATGGGTTCCAGAATCACAAGCCTCATGTTTTTAGACTTCACCTTCCATGTAGAAAATGTTAATCAAGGTCTATGCCAAGGAAGATAGGATCATCTGACTGTACCTGGAAGCAGTTCCTTGGGCACTTACATTGGACTAATCCCTTAACTTCTGACGCCAGCCACTTAATTGAGATGTATTTTCAGTCCCTTATTTATTTCAGGGTGCTTATAATTAGGTCTGGGACCCATTCAGATTGCTTTATAGACTTTCAAAGTGTATATTGATTAGTTACTATAATTCTTTAAAGCATTATGGATGTCAGAACAGGTTAGAAGTTTTGTCAGTAGAGTTTATATTGTGTAGAAGACCAAAATAACTTTTGAATACATCTCCATCCTCCCTATTATATTTCTCTAGTATTTTGTCAGTGTCATACACAATGTCATGTGTTAAGAGGGCACTGGGGAATCGTTCACACTACAGGCTTCAGATTGCAGTATGTGTTGGGATTATCTTTCTTTCAAGCCTGTGCTCCAAGGGAGAATTCCTAACCCTTGGGAATGACAGCTCGTTACTAGGAATTTAAGTGCACCAAACTGGTATTTTTGATGCAATAAAACCATCAAACTGGCTAAAGAAGGTCCGTTTGTAGGATCTAGAATTGCCTCTTCCAATAAATACCTTGAAATTCCAGAAAAACAGGAAAAAATCAATACATTTTCTCAGCTTTCTGAACTTTTGACACCAAAGTTCTAAAAAAGAGTTACTGGGCTTAAATCCTCTCTCAAAACCAGCTCTCTTGTCAGAGAGAAAAGAAAGATAGCAATTGCAGAGCTATTACTGTCAAAGACGTGACCCCACACAGCACAGAAGTGCCTTTTGGAGTCTAAAGAATGCTTTCTTTGAGCTGGATACCCAGACACTGTCTGAAAGGGAAGACTTCGTAAGAAATCAATTATGAACAGTGATTAAACTGGAGGAGAACTTCAGGACAAAAAGACTGGTTTTGTTGTTTGAACTGCTAAAAATTTAATGAAGACAATATTTTAACAAGGAGCTTACCAGCAAAGACAAGACTTCACTCCTTCTGTATCCAGTTTCTCAGACTTCTGCTATATGTAGCTATCACACAGACGTCTGCTATATGTAGCTATCACACACGTGTAGACTCGATTATAATAACATCTGACTTTTAACAGGCTTTGTGGCATCCATGGGTAGGTAAGGAGGTTATTGTCTTCAAGTTATGGGTAGAGAAGTCGGGTTTGGTATGAGATTAACCTCATCTAACTAGACGCTCAGAAGGTAGTTACCTAAGCTAGTTGTAAGCACTGTCTCCCCACTGAGGAAGAAAGACAACCCCAGGATGAAATTCATCCCCACCCTAAAATAATTGGGATAAATCAACCGCAGAGCTGCCTCTCTTTGTTGTCAAGAGTCGCAGCCCTGAACTAGATGCCAAGAAAGATGAATTGTGCCCTCAGGGATGTGAGTGGTTCCCTCTGAGGTGGGGGAAGCAGAGCTTGCTCTCCCACTTCCAGGGACAGACCCATAGCCACAAACCATTTTTCTTTTACTTAGTTAGTAATTGATGGATTTTGCTATTCCACTGCAGGCTGGGCTTTTCTTTCAGTTTTACAGACTAGGTGGGGAGAAGTGATCCTGGTAGTACTGGTGCGTTTAGATGGGAGGCCACAAGGAAAATCCAGTTGTACCAGGAAGCGGTGCTGCTGACTCAATAAACAGCACAGGAGCGAGCGTCCTAGTGTGGTGCTTCTGAGCACTGCCTTCCTGCTTGTGTTGGAGGTTAAATCTCAGCTGCTAGTCATTATAGGGTCATACTTCACCAGGGTAAGGTGTTAATCCCCAGACAAATTATATGACAGGTAACTCTGTCCTCCTTGCTCTCTCCTGCAGCTTCACGTAAATTACACAGCCTTATGCACATCCTTCATCTACATCTAAACTTTTCTGAGCCGAGGTGGAATTGCTGTCTTCTGTCCCAGAGATGGCAGCAGTCTGGAGCAAATGAAGTGATTTCTCCATATGCATATTTCTGCATACAATAATGATTCTGGGATTCTGTGCAATAAGTAAAGACTTTTGTTGATTTTTTTGGACAGCACTGTGGAAAAGTATTGTTATCGTTACTTCATTAAGTTACATGTTTATAGTTAAGGTCTTGCAGTGTCTCCATTAATACAAATGGTTCACTGCTCTTGGTGTTCGTACAGCAGCTCACTAACCCCAAAGCAGAACAGACAGAGCAAAGAGGAGCACCAGAGCCAGTACCTGACTTGTGGTTCTGGTTTTGCTCCATCCTGCCTGCAGCAGAGACATGATCATATGTCTGTGAGCAGTTCAGATTCCCTGCTCTTCCCACCCTCAGCCAGCTGGTGGTGGAAGCAGCATGACTACAGGTGGGTACAGACTGTGTCTGCAGCACAAACAACAGTCTCTGTTCTCTGTGGCAAGAGCAAGCTGCCTGAAAGATTCCTCGTTGCTGGCCCAATCTCCTCCTCCATGTCGTCATCTCTGGGCACCACAGCTTTAGTAAGATGAGTGTTATTTTGGCAGATGAACCTCGAGGGAATTAGTTTAACTCCTGGTACCAAAAGCAAGATGGGGTCTTAAGCCTGACTGTTCTTCAGCTCTGACCTTCCCCTCTTAACTCAAAACCCTACAAATCATTCCTGGGGTGTTTCCAGCTTCCGAGACAGGATGAATAGTTGTCCTTCACAAGAAATCCTTGGAACACCATAGGAGAAGAGATGGTCAGATACCCGTGTCTCAGGCTCTTTATGTACTCTGGCTAACCACTCTACAAGCCAGTTTGTATCAGCACGTGGAGCTCAGGTGACTTCCCAGGACTGTGGACATCTGAGCCCTTTCCTTCAGGGCTGACGGAGCTGCCTGTACAGCTCATTACAGAATGTTCTTCCTCCAGTCCACTGGGCCATGATTTTCATGGTTTTCATGATTTTCCAGCTGCTTTTCAGTGTTCTGGTGGCTGATAGAAGCTGCAAGGGCAATCTTCTGCGGTGCCACCTCATCTTGCTGCCAGGGCCAGCAATCCTCGGCCTGATTGCTAAAATGATCCCTCAGAGTACATAAACCAACATTTTATCAGGAGGCATTAGAGTTCCCTAGGCTAGCCCAAATTTTGGCCTAACGTACCTCAACTGCTTCAGTCACATCAGCTCCAGGACTTACAGTGAGTCCTCACAAAGTATCCAGGCCACTCACTGCACCAACATGGTTGATACATGGTGACATGGTACAACATGGTGCCACAGTCACTGACCGTGTTTGTGACTGGATGGGGCAGGTGAAAACAGGAATTACCAACACGGGGCCTTTATGTTTTGTGCAAACAGGCCTGGCCTTTGGAAACTGAAGCTGGATTTGGATCACTTGAAATAGATAGGGCTATTTTCACACTTACTGTTGGCATTTGTGTATTTCTTTCCCTTACTAATTAGGAAATAATGAAAACTAAAACAAAAGCTGTGTCAGAGGTCCTGCATGTGCTCCGTTGGCCTGTGAGTGAGGCTCACCAAGTGGTGTCATACATGGGTGGGAGGCAGCTGGTGTCTTAGGGTGCCTTTGCTATCCTAGCCTGGTTGGCCTGATACCATCTAAATAGCTGTAAAACTGTTCTTCAGGATGACTTTGTTTAGAGACTAGGAGAATTTTTCGGGCCTGGGCTGTACCAGGGGCTGTGCACAGCCCAAAACGCGAAAACTGCCCATGGTTCAGGGACTGGGCTGTGACTGAGGCCCTGGCTCCAAAGTGGAGACAGCTTATCTTAGTAAGACAGATGAGATTGCCAGGTCAGGGAATGTGGAGGTTCAGAAGAAGCTCCTGATTGCAAATAAAAACCTTCAAAAAGGGCTCTGAGGTAGATTTTTATTCTGTCATTTTGTTTTTGTGGTAGTAATACCCATATTGCTATGTTGTAATCTGCTGTTATGTAAACAATGTGTTGTCCCTAAGGTAAGTTTAGGAAAACATTCACCCACGATGCAACCACAGATAAATCCAATTTTAGGTGCTTAAAGCATTATACTGTACTCACAGATTGTCAGCAAGATGCACTCACCTGGAGCCAGCTCTGGATTGCCAGTTTCTCTGTATTGTTTCACAGGCCCTATATGTCCATTGGAACGCTACGTGATCAGGTCATCTATCCAGACTCCGTGGAAGACATGCATGAGAAAGGCTACCAGGATCAGGATCTGGAGTGTATCCTGCAAATGGTTCATCTGTACCACATAGTTCAAAGAGAAGGAGGTAAACTGCTTATTTTTGTAAAAAGCTTCACAAAATCCATTATTTGTGTGTGTGTGTTAGTGAGACTGACTTTTACTTATTGAACACGCAAAGCTGGATCCAGACCTGTGTTTGTGGGAGCTGCACAACTTCATGTTGCTGCTAATGGAGGGAGAGGAGCTAAATTGCTCCTTTCCTCTGCAGCAAATCCATGCCCAGCTGAATGTTCTTGTTCTGTTGTAAAGTCCAGTCGTTTCATGGTATTATGAGATCTCCTTTCATATTTGTAGAAAATGTTGTGTCCTAAAACCTTGTAGTGTCACTGACTACACCAACTGTGCAAAAGAGGAGACAGTGTAAATACACCAGTACAGTAAAAGTTGAAATGCTAAAGGCTTCTGCTGAAGCTTTTCATGGCTTTTCTTTCCCTCAGCACAGCATTAATTTTCTTCCTGTTGTTCACACTAGCAGCCACTAGTATCTAGTTTGAATCCCCTCACCCCCAACATTACACTTTTAAAACAAACATAGGACAAAGTTGGTACCATTTAGAGGGAAGAAGGAGGCTCTCCAAACCCCTCCAGGGAGGTGGCATTGGAAGTGCTGGATGTACCCTACCAGTGATGTACTCTGCCAATCATCAGTGCTCCTTTTTGAGAGAGTCATTTGGGTGCATTGCCTTGTAACGTGTGCTTGGAGTCTCTCAGGATCATTGTGATGACTGAGTAGTGCCTCAGCCAGTGAGAGTCCCAAGGCAACGTCTAAATTCCCATTCCTGCGTGGCAGCCTCTTGGTCTGTTCAAAAGGCAGAAGGTGTACTGGATTTTAGAGTGGGGAGTAGTAATCATTTACAGCAGCAATTGTATGACTACAGATAGTTCTCCACCTCACAGCTGTGTTGATAGACTCTTATCTTGTCGTGGGTTAATGCTTCTTAGTTAAGAAAGTAATAATGACTGTTGACCCTCAAGATACAGTAGAACATAAAAATCTGTCATCGTGCTAATTCTTGTTGTTATTCAAGTCTGATACTGTGACACAGGGATTGAAAAAAGGGGCAGGGAACTAAACGCAGTGATTGGAATAATTGCAGAGAAGGCCTGTACTCACTGCACTGACATTAGAGCTATTAGTTAGTATCCCTGAGTCATTCACTTCTCTACGTGGGGTGTACAGATTGCAGAATGAGCAGATGTGCTAGCATGGGGAGCTGGACGAGGAGAAGCAGTTAAGATGTAAGTGGCAGGAAGCCATGGCGGAGTGTGCGTTCATGGCCTGTTGGTACTTGTAGGCGTACTGAACAGCACGTGGTCCTCAGCAGCCAAAACCATATCCCTAGTGGTCTCTGAAGGCACATCGCTGTGGTTTGTGACCCTGCAGCTGGAGCATGTAAGCGTTGATGGGGCAGTTACTGGGCTCCACCTCTCAGATGCCAGTGCCTCGGGTTGGTTTTCTGAGCTGCCAAGCTCAAAACCCAGGTTTGGATCAGTCTTGCTCCACCGTCTGTGCCAAAGGACAGTAATAATTATTGCTGACCCCATTCTTGCTCTTCTGCTTGTCTAACTGCACAAGTGAGACTTAGGAAGCAATCTATAAAGAGGACAGTGTTAACGTTCATTGGTACTGTATCAAAGCTGCAGTCAGGATAAGGGAGCACTGTGCAAAAGTTGGCAGAAACAAATGTTACAAAAACTTTCTTAGACTGCAATCTAAAAGGACACAAGTGGGCAAAGCCGGAAAACAGAGGGAGAGATTACCACATACCAGGAAGTTTTTAAGACCATAATACACTTACTTAGTCACTTTTCTCCATGGGCATTTGCAGTGCAAAGGGAGGAGAGACAGGAAATCTGTGACATATGATTCGACACGTTACACGGATTTCATATACTTAGGTATTCTTCAGAGCTCCCCCCGTCTGGGTCAAAGGCTTGTATTCAGGGTTTTGAACTAGCAAGCCAGAGAAACGTTTCTTGAGAGTGAACAATTGATTATTTTTTTTTTGTTTATACAGAGCTGTTTTATTTTTATTATTTTTTATTTCAGTCTTTTACTTAAAATTAGATTTTTAAACTAAAATTATTTCTATTAGAAATTGAATGTTTTGTTTGCAAAATAATGAAAAGTCCTATGTAAAGCTTGCAGAACAAAGGATTTACCCCAAATAGTCTCTTTTTTTTTTTTCTTTTTTTTTCTTTTTTTTTTTGGCAAACTGCTTTGATGGTTGACAAAAAACAATGCTGCCCAATAGGAAAAAGTTTTGCTGAAAAATTCCCAGTGAGTTTCTGTTTTCGTATTGTGCACATTTTGTGAATGTGCAGCATCTGGAAGAAAGAAAAAAAAAAAAGCCAGCAACAAAACCAATTTTAGTTATCCATATTCTTGGGTATATATGCAATACATCAATGCTGTTTTCAACCAGTTTCCATAAACAGATCCAAGAATGGAGCTGTCTATCAATCACCTAGTTACAGAAACAAAACATAATTCCTCAATCCTTTTTCTTTAGATCCTCTTCACCTCCATAGCCTTTCTGTCTCTTCCCCTTTCACCTATCCCCTGCAGTGCTGTGCCTCTACCAGACTAGTAGGTCCGCAGGGCACGGCCCCGTTGCTTTAATTGACCACGAATGCCACACACATATAATACCACGCTGTACAGTTTTGTGCAAGTCTGCTCCCTGTGGGCAGTTAGGAAAAGGCAGATGGAGCCAGCATTACACAGCTCTGGCTCTGAATGTGTTTGTCCTGGAGTGACTTCATTGTCTTTGGCTGAGTTATTTGCACATTGCATCAGTTGAAGGGTCACCAAAATCCAAGGGTAAAGTGGCCAAAAAAAAAAAGCCTGATATTATTCTCGCTGCCAACGGCATAAATTCCCATTTTTTTGCAGCAATAAGGCTTGACCCAATTAGAAGTAAGTAGAATAGTCAGAAGAATAAAGAGGCCAATTTGGCATTTATGTTCAGTGTTACCCTTACGAAACCTTTTTTAATCCGTAGCAGCTGAATGCACCAAAACCAAACCAAGCAAACAGAAACCCCACCGACAGTACCACCCCCACAACACCACCACTCCTGACGTTGCTGAGCCCAAGCCCTACATAAATCTGGTGCAATTCCCGTGGCAGCAGCCCCCCTTGCAGCAGGGGCCAGGATGCCCTTCCTGCAGAATCCCACAGCGGTGTTTAGAGGAATGCCATTCCCCTGCCTACCTTTGCCCTCCAGCCTGTCTGCACTCCTTAACTTTGTCCTCATGTAAAATACTAGAAAACTTGGCAGAAGCTTGAGCGGGGTGATGCTGATGATTTAAGATTACCTTGTATTGTAATCGGTGCAGTGAGTCATCCCGAAGAAACTTGCGTGCATGATATTAATGCCATTCAGTAATGCATTCAGTAAGGTGCCCCATCAATACCTGCAAAGTTGCTAGCAAAATGAGGAAAACAAGGTTATATGCAGCATGGGTGAAGAAAAGGCACATCCAGAAGTCTGAAGAATATTACGGAGATCTACAGTAGGTATCCATAAAATGTCTTTTTTGACCTGCTGTGAAAATCTGCATATATTTAGCGAGTGTCAACAGCGCTGGAGCCATAGGCTCGTGGCAGCCTGTCACATGGGGGAAGCCGTGAGTGCGTGTAGCAGCTTGCTGGATACAGGACCAGGCCTGCCCGCTCAGGGCTGATGACATTACTGAACGGGTTCGACCTGTTTATGGTTTCTCAGCACCCCAGATTATAATTATTCCTCATTATTTTGCACATTTGTCATTCCTCTGGGTCTTGTCCAGGGAGCCATTATGCTAAGCCACGTATAAGCACACTGACAAGCACATTTCCTCTCGCCGAGATTTTTCCATCTGATCATTTCAGCCCTGGATTTGCTTTTGTTAATGCCACGGACAGCAACTCTGGCGTGCTCTGCTGGCTTTTCCAGTGGCTCTGAAAGAGCCACAAATCCCTGCAGTGCCACGCTGAGCTGGGCCTCATGCCATTGATTGTCTCTTTGTTCATCAGGAGTGGGCTCCCTGGCTGTAGTTTGCTGCTGTGGCCTCTGTCCTGTCTTGCTACCATCCTCCAGCCCATGTCTGTTGAGCTGCATTGGAAAATGATAAATTGGGAAACGGAGCTTTTTAACTTCTTTCTTTTTATTTGGCATCTGGATGTTGTCTGGCATGTAAGTGCAATGATGGACAAGGATGCAGGATGCATGGCGCTACAGACCCCAGATGTAATCCTTTTTTTAAAGTCAAATTTAGCTTTTTTTTGTGTTTGTTTTTCCTTCAGAAAACTTAGGAAAAAGAATTGTAAAAGAAACCCTGCAAGAAAACAAGCTGCTGCTGTCATGAGGCTATCGCTGATTTCTGCTGACAGCTGTGTGTGTTTCTGTCACCAGTGCTCTGCCCCAGCACACTGCGTGTGTTATTTGTCTTCCTGGTTGCAGAAGGCGTTTCTGTGGCATCTATTGTTCATCGCATCTGCATCGTATCATGTGCAGTCAAAGGCTGTGTGTACCAAGGAGCCTGGTGAGGAATTTGGGCTCTGAAAGCCAGGATTATGCTGGTACCTCTGAGAGTGTTGTGCTGCGTTCATGGACAAGCCGTTTCTTCTCTTTATTTGTAAAACGGCTGTAGCTGTAGGTGCTGAAAGCCCCTGACTTGGCTGATGGTTTTGGAACGCTAAGGTCCTTTCGTGACCTGCTCCATGCCAGCAGCAAGGAAAGAGAAACAAGCAGATGCATTATTGTTAATGCACAGTAGGAAGTTAGTTTATTGGGAGTGAGATTGCCTTAAGTGTTCAGAGGAAATAGCTCAGACGTTAGAAAATAATTTTTGAAATGGCAAAGGGATGATGTGAAAATGGATCCTTCCTTGTCTATTGTTTAAGACATTCCAAGGGGTGAGCAGGGAAGTTGAGAGAGGGAGCGAGGTAGCAGGAGGCAAGATACTAATATTAAGTCAGAATATAAGTTGAAGTGACCCCAGAAATGCTGTATCCTGGTGAGCTGAGGCTAGCTCTTACCCCTTCAGGAAAATCAGAGAATGGGTTTGCTGGCTTAGGGACATGGTTTAGTGGGAGACATTGGCAGCAGGGTGATGGTTGGACCAGAAGATCTTGGAGGGCCTTTCCAACCTTAATGCTTCTGTGATTCTATGATTTCCTTCCCATTTTGCAGCCTTTCCACGAACCTCCTTCTCTCTCTGTCCATTACTCATAAAGCAGCTGATCTGAGCAGAGGAGCCGCTTCCATGGGCACACGAGCACACCCACCCACAGCCTAGCTCAGATCCAGAGCTCCCATCACAACTCAGCCCTGGAGATCATCGATATTCTCAGCTTTAACATCAGCAAACATAAACAGCAGTTCAAATGTCACCTTCAGAAGTGTAGCTGTTTCTGTGGCTTTCGTGAGGGACTGATCTGGGACTGATCATCAGAAACAGCTTGTGTGCATCTGTCCCCTGTCCCAGAGCTGATCTGGGTGGCGATCCAGTTGAGCATTACACAGCTCCCTCTCTGCTGGGAGCCAGGTGCTGGGAAGCACTGGGATCCTTAAGCAAGAAATGAAAGGAAACTAAGGAAACACTGTAGGATCGGTAAAGGTGACGTATTTCTGATGCACACGTGTGCTTTTTAAATCTATGTACACGTTTATAAAAAAAATCTTGACACTACTTTATAATTCACAAGCCCCCTGTAAGTCTGCAGATACAACAACACATCCCCATCCTGCTGCATGCAGCTGACAGTGATAAGATAAAAGTCAGCTGGAGGCCTGCAGAATATTAAATAATAACACCCAGTGCTATACGGCTGTGAGTCACTTCTAAATACAAGGTAGCAGGAAGTTTGTATGTAAAAGCCTCCTGTCTGCATGCACGGGTTTGTGCATTAGCTACTTGTCTGGGCACACAGAATGCAGCCCTGGGTCTGCATCTGTGCTTCTCTCGAGTTTGCTGACTCACAGCAGTGAGAGGAGTCAGGCACTAAACATTGTCATCTGATGCTGCTGTTTATGGATTTTTTTTTCTCTCTACATGCTGAACTTGTTTTTAAATTTCCACTCAAATCTGCTTTCCTTTCAAGGAGGTATAGCAAATGGTTCCATAAAACACACGTGACAGAGAAATGGTTAGTTACACACAGGTCAGAGATGTTTCTTCACAGAGATGGTAAGTGAACAGTAAACATACGATGGAGAAAGTTAAATTCCTCTTTCAAAGTTGGCATAGTATTTGTGACATTTTTCCAACTGAGTGCCAGTGGAAAAGCACTGAAGTATTTCTGAAGTGATCCAGAACCCTGAAGGTCTCTCCTGCAATGGAAGTGCTCTTCATGATTTTGGTTGGGGATTGCAGAGATGTTGCAAGTAAAGGTGTATTTCCTTCATCAGCTCACGTTGTCCTGACATGTTTTGTTTGCATTTTTTGTAAGGCTGGGATGCCGTCATGGACTGGAAAGATGTCTTATCAGGAGGAGAAAAACAAAGGATGGGCATGGCTCGCATGTTTTATCATAAGTAAGCATTTGGGTTTGTTATTTAAATAATATTTGAAAACGAGGAAGAGTTTTGGAGGTCTGCTGTAATAGTTTGAGCATTTGTAGATGGAGATTTCCATGCAGTGTGCCCTACTGCTAGACTGCTGTGTAGGACTGCAGACCTTGTCATTTGCTCATATAATCTCTGCTTTTAGTTTGGACAATGCTTCTTAATTAAAATTTGCTTTTGGAAATGTAGCGTAACATTTTCTGCATGTTCTTTTCTGCATCTAATCGGGCACAAATGCCTTCCCAACATCTGTCTTACAAATATTGCAGCAGTCTGATGACTGCTTTAGAGGCTACGGGAGTTGGAAAGCCAAGCTCCACATTGTTTTTTTTAATTTTGGAGACTGCAAACCCTGCAGAGGCAGCCCAGTCCATACCCAGCAGTGAACAGAAACTTTCCGAGCTGCCTGTAGTTACAGCATGCCTTGTTGACAGAACGAAGTAACACCAGGTCAAACTGGGGCACAGCAGTTAGATCGCTGTGTGCTCACAGGGACCAGGAAATAAAACTCATTTTTCCTGGAAGCCACGTCTGCACCTAAAAAATGCTTGGGAACTTGGAGTTGGTGCTAGGCAGCTTCCAGCTGCAAATGAGGGGCAGCTGGCTTGTAAAAAACAGCTCTCTGCTTCTTCTTGTCCTCTGAATTAAACATCGTATGTGGGAATATTGTCCAAAACGTAGATGACTTACATTCTTTATTTACTTTTGCAAGGCCAAAATATGCACTGCTGGATGAATGCACAAGCGCGGTAAGCATTGATGTTGAAGGAAAAATATTCCAAGCTGCGAAAGCCGCTGGGATATCCCTGCTTTCTATAACACACAGACCTTCTCTTTGGTAAGTATCTCCAAGAATTTGTCATGGTCCTTGCTTTTAGCCTTCTGCAGACGTAGATTGGCCTTTGTTCTATGAACTAGGACAGTTGTTTAATCAATAGCTACTGCACTTTTTAAGGTAACCTGTCTAAAATAATAGCAATGTAAATGCATTTAACATTGATTTCTTTCATTTTTTGACACATACATTATTCCTCTTTCTAATTTTTTTTAAATGTGTGGCAGTTATTAACTATAAATAGCAACATGCAGGTAGCTAAGGGGCAGTTAATTAGTCCACTACACCACAGCCAGAATACCTCTCACCAGATTATTCTATAAAGATGACGAGATCCATGAGCTGTCTGGGGGAATGCTTGGGAGAAGATGGGGAACATGGCAAGTGAATCACCTACACTTTGTTCTTTCAGAGGAATCGATGCATCCATATTAAAACTTATGTCGTATAAAAACTGTGTCAAAAATATGACATAACTTCAGTCATGTCCTGTATCTGTAGGGCCCATGAGCTTTCAAAGTTTGATTGTCTATTAAAAAAAAACAAAAACAAACAATAAACACTAGAATTCTGAGAAAAATCGTTCTAGTGAGATGATGCTAATTATGGACAAGTCCCTCAAAGGAAGTAAATACAGTTGATGAATACATAAAACAACCAAATACTTAAAGGGCAAAAGGAGATGAGATGGTGTAAGCTGACATTAGCAGAGGCTATTTGTTCTGAAGTCCTTGGTCTGTACTAGAGTCAGGTTGTTTGCTTTTTTAAGCTGATGACAAAATTGGATCAGAACCCGAATTTTAAGAAAAAATTGGTGTTCTGATAGGAAAAATAAAATAATACAGACACATATTTTTAAAATGATTTAAACTATACTTAAAAATAAAAGGTTTTTTAATTTTAAATTTTTTGAAGTTGGCATTATTTCAAACCACTGCTCAAGAATATAGGTATTTGAGAGCATCTCACCTACAAATAGTGATGATGCAGAGGGAAATTCTGCCAAAGAGCTTGTGAGAATGACCTTTGAGTTCAGTTTCCCATGGACATTTCTTGTTTTCTAGTATTAATGCTGTTCAGGAAGGTTTGCAGCCTTCACAGTATTAATGAAATTACCAGAAATCTGGTAACTTATGGGGATCAAGAATTGATAAAAGCAGGTGGATAGATAGGATGTGATGGCTTTGTTCTGGAGAAGTAAAAAACAAGTGCTGAGTATTCAGAAATAAACATCAAATGCCTTTCATCAGGTATGCTTCCATAGGGACTGCACTGTATAGACAAAGATCAGGGCTGCATGTTGCTTTCTCCTTATGATTATACCAGGCACTGTTTGCTCTTTTATTCAAAATATTGGCTACCTTCCTGTACCACAGCAATTAGATGTCTCAGTCATCTATCTTAGCTTCCTGATTTTCTTTTTGTTTTATTTTTTATGGGTGAAAAAATAGAGGGACGGTTTAAGCATTTCGTGTCACAAAGAATAATATGAAAGAAGGGGTGAATGTAAGCCTGAAGTTGAATCTCTTTTGAGCCTCATGTCATAAGCTATTGAGTTTATTAAACTGTCACATTCCCCGGATGGAATTTCTAATCACTGTTTTGTGACATGTTTCATCTTCTATAATTTATAGTGATAAATTACACAGCCGTAACAGCAGCTCTGAGGGAACTCTTGCACCTCCTGATAAATGTCCTGTCAGGTCTTGGCAAACTCCACACACACGTACACCTTTGAATATTTTTAGTGCACACACCCTGACACACAAAAGATCTGTGACTCTTACACAGACTTTAATTTGGCTCCTTGCAGTATTTTAGGACTGGAGGTTTATTTACCCAACCTTATAAAATGAAGGGGAACAAACTGGGGTGTAATTTGAACAAGCTGCTTTTATCAGTAGCATCAGGTGCATCATGCCTGAATGCACTGGGGCACACGTTCCCTTTCCTTACTCTGAAGAGAAGGTATTATTTGTGTGTGCAACAGACTGCAGCTGGGAGGAGTGTTGGTCAGGGGTTATGATCAGATATCTGTAATGTCACTGGAGGTGAAGGCCTAGGGAAGTCCTGGTGACAGGCTTTGAAATACCCAAACCCCTTATAGGAGAGCGCCCTGGGTTTATGAGTCACTGAAAAGCTTGTGAAAGTCTTACCAGTGATCCAGGACTGGACAACACTCATCTTCCTGAGTGACACCACTGAAAACAGACACAGACACCCAAACTGTGTGCAAAAACGTGTGTGCAAAATTACTGATGTTCTGATTTCTGACGCAGGAAGTACCACAGTCACTTGCTGCAGTTTGATGGACAAGGAGGCTGGCGCTTCGAGCAGCTGAACACGGCCGTCCGTCTGTCGCTGAGTGAGGAGAAACAGAGACTGGAGTCCCAGCTTGCAGGAATTCCCAAAATGCAGCAGAGACTGAACGAACTGTGTAAAATGCTGGGAGAAGACTCAGTGCTTAAAAAAATGGACAAAGAGGAATAAATAATTTATGTTTTATGTTTTTAAAAGTATTTTTTTAGTTAAAAGCATTACAAGTTCAGACATTATCCTTTGCATGCATTGTGCTAGAGGCTTAGAGCATAGAGAAACACAGCCAGCAAAAAATAATGCTCTGAATGCTACGTAAGACTTCAGCATTTTAGTATTAAGGAAGAACGCGGTGGAACTGTGAAAAGAAAATAAGCAAGTGCACAGAGTATGAGATTAGTCCTCGCAGCTTATGTTAATTCCTAGTGAAAGCTCAATTCACTGCAAAGAGCTACCAACACTCTTAGGTCTTGTAGGTGAGTTTTGGCCTGAGACCTGGCCTGCAGAATGTGCTCTTGTACCAGGTCACTGTGTGCGTATGATATGCCTGCTACGCAGGGCGAACCTGGCATGAAGCTCAGGCATGGAGCACGGCAGAGGCAGCTTCTGGGTGAGTGCATGCAAAAGTCTCACTTGGGTATAAGAAGCATTCTTCCAGCCTGTGTAAAACAAAACTCCTGTTCTACTACTGAGTCGCATACACACCTTTACCCGCGTTTCCGTAGGAAATAACGTAAGAGGCTGACCAGAAGGTGATTGTCTGAGCAACTGACTGCCCTTGTGACAAGGGAAAGAGGGATGGAGCTGAATATGTAACATACAGGTGCTGTACTTGATGCTGTTGTGCACAGCTTCGGAGGCTCTTTGCCCTTGGTGATGCATCAGATCCTTCGGGGAATTATTTGTATCCTGTTCATAACCTCTCGGGGAGGGGATGTAGCACTGAGCCTGGCATCAGGAGACTTTGTTTGGCTTGACTAAGTCTTTCGTCTGCTTCAGGAGCCTGATCCAGCCACTGGAACTCTGACCCAGCTCCTCTGTTGGTAAAATCGCAGCATAGACACTGAGACACTTTGTGATGGGAAGGGCTGCAGGAGAGGAGAACGGTGGCTTCTAACCCTACACTGAATTCTCAGGCATGCCACTTAAAACGCTCGGCACTTACAAAGGGCTGTGAAAAGCTAGAACATTTTATAACCACTAATTGCTGCCTGCCATGTTTTGTTAGAGTGGGTGAGCACCGTGCTCCCTGTGGGCAAGCAAGAGAGCACAGCGGTTACAGCTCTGCTTCCAGGTTTGCTCCCAGGATGTGCCAGCTACTGCGGTGTCCCCGGTCAGTCGGGAGGGCTCCGAACTGAAACTCCCTGAGACCTCAGAGCTGGCCTGAGTGCCTTGCTGGAGGCCAAACTCAGTGAACTAGAAATAAAGATAGGAGAGCAGGAGCCACATCTCAGAGTAGGCTGTCTTCCTTCTCACTGTGCGTGCTAGACTTGCTGCTTTGGCTGTTCCCCTGTGGCTCTTGCACCAGAACCTGGAATAAGTTTGGTCTCTGTCCTGCTCCTCCGGAGTCTGTGGCTTGAATGCAACCCTGTACTTGTTCTGGTGACAGCTCTCATTAGTTTTCTCTGCAGAGTGCCCTAGGACATCTCACTGACACGGAAAGGAGTGCTCCTGGGAACCTCTGAAAGGGATGAGGAATTAAGGTTCAAATAATAAGGTGTTGTGCTGCAAAGTACAGGTGAAGCACAAAGCACAGGTCAGCGGTGTGGTGGATGACTTGTGCGTGCGTTTTAATCTGCGAGTGTCTCTGCTTGTCCCTCCCCCTGCAGGCTAGCTTTCCTCCCTCTCATCTTCAAAGACAAATTTGTAACTGCTGAGGAAAGAAGTCAGCCAAGAATCTGTTCATGAAGATGACTGATGATTTTAAGCCCTGCGTGTTTCTGAGTTATGTTTCTCGCATCAGGTGCGTGCCGTGTGCCTGCCCTTGCCTTTGTGCATACCTTTGTGCTAGCACAACCCGGCCACAAAACCACTTCTCCAAAAGGTCCTCCCGAAGCAGGAGCTGAGGTGGAGGAAGGGGAACGACTGTTATGCACTTTACTGTGTGGCTGGGAGCTAAAGCAGGGTTGTCCCGTCCCCAAATGAGGAGGACACTGAGGAGCACCGAACGATCGGCCTGGTTGGGCATAGCTCCCAGTTACAGCTCCCAGCCCCCCACCGAAGCTCAGCACCACGGCACTTGACTGCTTGGGAGCTGTTACTGGTGAGCACAGCACCCCAAAATCTGCTTTATCGCCTCGCAGAGATCCAGCTGCCATCTGTTCTGGCCCAACAAAAACAAAACAAAAACTTCTGAGGGCACTGCTTAGAAGGAGAAAGTTTTTGTTGGTGGTGGTGTTTGTTTTTTAATGAAGTTCTGCATAAAATGTACATCATGACTGATGAAATTTTAATGGAAACTGGAATTGCACTAGAATCAATGTGATAGTATTTTGCTTTGAGTTTGCTATGTGTTTTTTGGATCCAGTGATAGACTTGGCCGTCCCCATTCAGTAATAGGGTGTAAAATAACCCAGCGTCCCGCTCTGCTGTTTGCAGGCATGAAAAGAACATGAGAGTGCTGATAGGAAAATAAAACCCTTCCCTAAATAGGATTTGCCTGAGTAATACCAAGCCAGTTTTAGAAGGATTTTCCGTGCTGGTGATTCATTCTTCTTAAAGTCAGTTTTGTGGTTTGAAGAGAAGCTGCCCTGGAGATTTGCTCTGCAAACGTCTGGCTTGTTCCAAATGCCAACTGAGACAGGAGCCTCTGGTTCTGTTTTTAGAGAGTTTTGCCTCTGGTGTGATCGAGGGCAGCTCTCTTTGTGCTGCTTGAGACATGGCCAGGGAAGCAAGAGCAGAAGTGCAGGCTCCCCGCTCAGGGAATTGCTCAGGTTGATGCTCTTCTGCAGCCAGCATCGAGGGAGCATGGGGCTGTTGCAGTGCTCCCAGAGAGGGCCAGAGCAGGGCAGGATGCCTCGGTGGAATCCTTTTTCTTGGTACAAGGAGAGTTAGCCATCAGTGTCTGTTCTCTTTCTGGCTTCCAGGAGCTGTGGCTCCCTGGGAAGCCAAGGAGGCGACATCGTGGCTCTCCTAAATGGTGCATCTAGCAGGAGCTAGGCAGATCCCACTCTCAGAATGGATGTGGCATAGTGTTGGGTGTCTGCAGCCTCCCGGGGCAGCCTCTCATGCCCCAGCACTCAGGGCAGACTGGGCTTGGCTGGGTCTGCATCCTAAAGAAGTAAAGCGTTGAGCAAAACTCACACCAGTCTCAATCACGGAGTAACCATACAATAAAAATATTAAATATCCACATCAGCTCATGCAGATAATGTTGGGATTTTTTTTTTTTTTCTAGAGTTTTCAAAATGGAAGCAAGCATTTTCTGTATGTGGGATTTCAGTATTTTAACCTAGGAAAAGTTTGTTTTTCTCTTAGTTTTGGGACCAGACTATTTTGTGTTTTAGATTCGGAAGCCCTCCTTCTGCAGGAGTCGAAAAACGTAAGAATCTTGAAAGGATTTTTTTAAAACCAGTGGGATCTGTGTTTAAGTGAGGAATGAAGGACTGGGTATTCGATGGTGTACGTTTAGGGAAAACTGCAATAAAAATGATATCCTAAAGCAAACGAACAAACACGTCCACAGGCCCCTCAGTATGTCAGAATTGTCATAATGCATGTCAAAGCCAAGTTTATGAGCCTATGATCAGATTTCAGTCGTATATGGAGTGAAATCACCCTACTGAGTCGTTCATACAGCTTGAGAGAACTGAACTGCTAATCGAATGTGTCTTTGTTTCGTTTCTGTTTGATATTAATGCCTTTTTGAGAGCAGACAATTTATAAAGCAATAAATTATGCTTTCCAGTTGTAATTTATTCCAACTTCAAATAAAACAAGTTGCATTTACTTTGCCTTTGCAGTTTACCTTACGAATCGTGCATGGAGCAGCCGAGGCCCATGCGAGAGCTGTGCCGGTGCGCTCCGGGGACCCCTTCCCGTGCCTTGTTCCTGTGACGGGGTTGGGAACCAAGGGGTAGGTGTTGTGTCCACCCACGAGCTGGCTTGGGTCCAGCCAAGTCAGAGAGCACTGACAGAGCAAAGTCCAGGGCGTGAGCCATGAGAAACGCACATTTTGGGATTTTGGGGGGTTGTAGGACCACACTAGGGCTCCTCACAGCACGAGGAGACAGGCTGGACTGCGGTGGGAGGTGATGCTGCACGTGGCTTTCATGGTTTTTTTGGAAGATGCATTGGTTTTTGTTCCTTGGAGAGCGTCCCCGCTTCGTGGGCAGGCCAGCAGAGAGCTGGCACCATGTGCTGGCTGAGTAGAGGTGTTCAAAGGCCTGGTACAGCTGAAAATTCCTGGTCAGTGGGGAATATCTGGAAGAACACCTCACAGGGCCTAACTTCTGATTAGGGCTCATTCTGCGGCACCTGCTTTGTGCGTTTGAAATTAGTGCCTTTAACCCCATGTAAACGAGGCCGTCTATGACAGGGCAGCAGTGAAGTGTAAGAAACACTGCACCCACCCAGTGCAAGTTTGGTCTGCATGAAGAATCTGTTTTTAAAGAGAGTAATTAAAAAGGAGAGAGAGAGATTGTGGCCGGTGGCCGATCTGGGGCTGAGGAGCCAGCCGGGCCCCGGGCTGAGTGCCTGGTAAGAAACCAGACTGGGAGGAGGTCTGGGAAAAAACAGGCCGAGGGAACCCAAGGGCAGAGCTAGGCGAAATCCCCTGGGATTGCAATGCCCTGGTGCAGGCTGAGGCTCAGGGAGCAGAGTATGCCTTGACATGATTGAAAATCACCAGGAGAGAAGATTCGGAGCCACAAAAGCCAAGCACAGAGCTGCGGGCTCCAGGTTAAACTGGCAAGCGAGAGTAGAGCCTGCTATTAGGGAAGGAGAAGAGGAAAGCACTGGACTACCTTGGAGTTTGCAAGCACTCCATGGGGAGGACACACGGTCAGGAGCACAGGATGCTGAAGCACAGCAAGATCTGGGACTCCAAAAGCCAGCAGGACTTTCATTATGCTGAGGTCCGAATGTGAGTGTAAGTTTTTGAGTGCAAGTCTCCACCGTGTCGCTAAACTTGTCACGAAGAAGAGTCCGAAGTGAGAGAAGGTGGCGGGGGAAAAGTCCCCAAAGAATTTTCTCTGTTGGATAATTTTATGTTGACTGTGCAGCTTCAACTTCTTAGCATCAAAATGAAAAAATCAGTAAAAACAAGGCTTTTTAACATCTTTCAGAAGTTTACTCTTCTAAAGTGAGAGATCATTTGCAAACTAAAAATGTTGCTTAATTGCCTGGGAGGTTGGGTGTTGATTGCTTTGTGTTTTGTTTTGTTTTGTTTGCTTTGCTTTTTTTTTCCTCCTTATTTTCTCTGTTTTTACAGGGGATAAAGGGAATAATTAAACCTCCTTTGGGTAGGTTTCTTGGTGTCTGTTCATTAAATAATCCTAAACTGGAGAAGAAGGGATTTGGAAAAGATGGAGATGCCACATATCTGCTGTCATCAAACATACAGGGACAGGCTGGCCCTGTCAGCATTTGTAGGATAACACAGGTATCAAGAGAGACAAAAACACTCATTTATTTTTTGATTTTAGTATGAAAATTGTAAAAAAAAAAAAAATAATAAAATAATGTAAAAATAGTAAAGTTTAGTTAGATAGAAATGTCTTTGAAATGAAGTTTTATATTTGCTCCGTTGTAGAGCCAGATTTCAAGTAGATCAGATTCATAATGATTTTGCTAAAAATTTGGGTCTTTGGAAACAGAAATCATTTTCACTATAATTGACACCATAATTTTCATGCAAATCCAACCTATTTCACATTGAAATAACAAAAAAATAATCACATTCACTAATCCTCCAATATCTTCTCCTTTTATCTCAAACTTTTTCTCCTCATCTATAGCCATGAAGTGCCATAAATACGTTGGGTTTATTAGAGACCTCTCTCTCAGCTGCTGTGTTTCTGTGTCAGAAGATTTGGAGATCTCTCTCTTTATTATATGGGTTTCACTGAGTTTTCCCTGCCCACCCTTCCTGCCCACTTTCCATCCCCTGCTCTTGCTTTGTTTCGAGCCAGCCCGGAGCTGGTGCCCTCCATGCAGGAGGCAACAAATGCAACAGCCGGAGGTGAGAAAGCTTTGCGAGGTGCCCGCTCATAATAAGACATCCTTGCACTGAGCAAACTCTTCCCAGTATCAGTTTCTGCATGCGATGCCAGGGTGCTATAAAAGCTGTGGAGCTCATCCTCACGAAGCACAACCAATCCTCTCCTAATCCTAGCAAGGGCTCATCAAAAGCATGCAACTGCTTTTCATAACGTGCTTCAGAGTATTGTTAGGTAACGCGTAAACATAAGCAGCTCTTAAATAATTACAGGTCTTCAACCAAAAATCCCTTTATATTTTGGATGAAATGGTAGCCACGGAAGCAGAATTATGAAAATCCCCATTTCCTAGCATGCGAGGAGGAGCAGTCCCAGCCTCTTGCCAGCTTGCTCAGACTCCTGTGCTGTAATCATGGTGCAGAGCTCCAGCCCGGCCTCATCTCTAATCTTCACTTGTGTATGTGCCATGCGGCTGATTACTGAGCATCAGAGGAGAAGGGCGCTGTTTATTAGACATTTGACACATGTTATTATGGGTGGGAAAAAAAAGAAAAAAGTTATTAATGCATTTCATGAAGAGATGAAAGCCGAGGCGAGGTTTGCCTTCCTGGGAGGACGGCTGTGCTTCCTTTGTGCAGGCTCACTTCCAGGGACTTCTGAAGGAAAGGTGAATTCCTCCTTCGAGTCACTGGCTAAAAAAGTGCTTCTGTCTGAGACAGGTTTTAATTAACAGCCGGGGAAAAAAAAAAAAAAACACAACTAGTGGCATCGTCAATTTTAAAGGTATTCAGAAATCACAGGATCGCAGAACTGTAGGGTTGGAAGGGACCTCCAGAGATCATCGGGTCCAGCCTCCCTGCCAAAGCAGGTTCCCTAGAGCAGGCTGCCCAGGTAGGCATCCAGACAGGCCTTGAATAGCTCCAAAGGAGACTCCAAAATGCCTCCTTCTCAAAAATGAGCCTGCTAAATGTTCCTTTGAACCACCCTGGGCTCTCTTGGTGGCTGTGCCGTGGCTCTGGGGTACAGAGGAGGCAGCTGTGGTGCTGAGGGGGCACCGCCGAAGCGCCTGTGCCTGTGAAATCAGAGGTTACAGCACCAGCACGGCCTCCTCCTTCAACCCAGGCTTATTTCATATGAATTAATCTTCTCCTTCTCAGCTTCAACTCCTGGTCTGCCTATCAGAGGACCCAATCAAGGCTGGGATTTCCCAGGGCACATCACAGACAAACCCCATCAGGTGGGCCAGGCGTGCTCCTGCCTAGGCCACGCTTCGGGGGCGCCTCGTCCAAGGCCTGCTCAGTGTGTCATGAAGGGCAAGGCCGTGTTCAAAGCATGTGGTTTTTGCCAGCACCATGTCGGAAGATGTGAGTTTACTTTGCCACTTCAGAGCCTTACAAAAGGCGTAAAGGAGGCTCAGAAGCTGGAAGCTGCAGCGACACAAATTTGGGCCAGGATGAAGCCGGGGCAGGCTTTGCTTCAGATGGGTGCTGGGTACAGCAGGAGGGGCCTGCCCGGAGCAGGGCGCTGCTCGGTGGCATCTGTGGCTCCTGTCATGCGGTGCCAAAACAGCCCCTCCTGGCCTACCAGTAGGTACAGCAAGGGGAGCAGCCACCCATGCCTTCAGGGATGGTTTGGGCAGTTCCACTGAACCAGGAGCCTGCTGGGGAGTTTGGGAGGAGCAGTCTGAAGAACAGGACCTGCGAAGGACCGAGCATCTCCAGCTCTTCTCCTGGCACAGCACACCCCCTCCTGCCCACACCTTTCCAGCAGTCACCCAGCCACGAGTCCCACGGAATCGGCAGCCCCACAGAGGAGCTGTGCACCTCACTCCTCCACACAGATTTCGGAGCAGAGGAGGGTGCCCTTGTGGTGGGCAAGCACAGACTCGAGCTGCCCTGCCCTGGCACCCAGTTGGCCCCACATATGAATGCACGTTTAGCCCACCCCAAAGAGATGACTTTTCATGCAGGACTACATTGCCCACTTCTGGGCTGCCCTAAATGTGGTGCTGGGCTGCCTCCAGAGCAGAGCTGGCTCCTGCTGTGCCAGCCTGGAGCATGGGCAGAAGACCTCTGCTGTTTGCATCCGCCTGCCCCAACATGCCTTACACTGGCCACAGTCTGGTTTTCTGCTCTAATCCCAGCTGACTGCTCTGATCTTTTCAAGGTTTTTGGAGTTCTTGTGGGTGGAGGCAGAAGAGGCACGGCCGCACGTCCTTCTAAAGAATGAGGTGTGGGCAGAAACCATTTGTGTTGTTGTGCTTGAAGTTGTCCTCATCCACAGCGTGCTTGGGTGGGGGCAAGGCACAGTTCTACAGAGACCTGTGCAGTCTCACGGTCTCTGGTTTGCTGTTTCATGGGTAATGCTAAGCCTCAGAAACACATTTTGAAAAATGCTGCTAAAACTCCAGCCCACTGGGCTTCTGGCATGAAAGAAACATGGTGCTGACGTGAACACTACGATGAAAAGTGGAGCCCAATTCCATCCTGGAGAAGCACTGGGCATGTCAGGGGAGCTACACAAACCAAGTCAGAGTCACCCTGCATCTCTGTTCTTAAAAGGTTTCCTTAATGATGCTGATTAGATTACTAGAGAGGGACTGGCAAGAGCCCACGTTACTGCTGAGCTTGCAGACTGGTATCACGTAGCGCTGCAAAGGCTTGCTCCTCAGCCAAAGACTGAAGCCAGCGGTTAACCAGCGTAATTTTATTGGCAAGCATCTCCTGTAAAGTGAGGCAGTGTGCTCTGATGACGATGTATGCAACTCCTGCAACTCCTTTTGGTGTCACTGGACTAAAATTGCCATTACTTTCAGGCACAACACATAAAATGACAGCTCCGTGCATGGCCCTCAGCCTTACGAAGGCACATAGGGGTTTGTTTTGTATGAATATAATTTTAAGTTGCTCGGCAACTCGTGGGAGTGGCTGAATATGCAATGCACCATGGCATATATAATCGGTGAGAGCTGAAGTTGAAAGTACTCACCAATCCTAAATTCCTTCCCAAATTCTTTTCCCTGTTGTTTGCCTGCTGCATTACTTAATGGGAGCAGATCTGCATCCCGATCAGCACAGCTCTGGGTAGGGCTCAGGAACCAGGGCATTTCTCAAGAGTTTCACAGCTTTATCTCTGCCAGGCTGATGTTCTGCTAGCCAAAAACTTGTCTGCCACACTTACGGAGCCTTCAGTGAAGATGACGTAAGCTTCACAGGTGTAGATGAAAGCCAAATTGATCTGGGCCTTTAGTTATTCTTTGTTGTGTAGGACTGACATGACTGATAAGCTGAAGGGGAAAAAATATTGGGAAAAAAAAAATGAAACACATCTCAGTTTCCTTCTAGTTGATCCCAGCACTGAAACCGAAGCTGTCTACCTTTGCAGAAACCAGATGCAGCAGGCAGGGAAGCACTCTCACGTTGCCTAGGGCACAGCTTTGATCAGCCAACCTCAGCTTGCCTCTCACTAAGCTTTCTTCATGCACCTGATACAGGATCCCGCCGGAGATAATGAATCATGATGCATTTAAAAGAAATTAAAGGATTCGTGTCAAACTCTGCCTCTAATCCAAGCCAGCAGCTAATCCAAGGACAGCGACAACCCCGGGCGCCCACTCATGGATGGAGCACCCCAAATTTAGGTCACTGCAATTGGAGAGGCAGAATCAATAGTCCAGGGTGCACCACTCTCTAGCTTACGAGCTTTATTGAAGGGGAAGGAGAGCTGAAATTAATTTTTAAACAACCTGACTGGAGGGCAAAATCATCTTAATTAAATCTCGTTCGCTCTTCCTCTGATCCAGCAGGCAGATGGTGTTTCCCCCCTGTACTTTGAAGAGGTTAGCCCAGAAAGACTTGCAGAGAAAACAGATCTGGGGCTTTCAGAGCTCACCTGCAGACAGGTCTCCACTGCAGGGATCACCGACACTGCCCGTCTGTCCGCAGACTGATGAATTTGAAGATGACAGCCAGAAATAGAAGGAAAAGGCTTACTAATGCTCCCAGCCCTACCCATCCATGGTGAAATAAGGGGGTCAGGTACTATGGAAAATCTTATTTTTATTTTTTTTTCACCTTATTAACAGCAGTTTGTGCTTCTTTTTATCGACTGAGTTTTGAGCACTCTCACTTACATCCAGGCTGGCTTTCTGGAAAGGAGAGGTGCTGGGGAAGGTGCCCGGGATGGGGGAGCTGGCACACAGCGATGGCAATGTGTGCCCACCTCACCATGTTCCACGTGGGTCTGCCTCTGGTTCGTATTTTCAGGCTTTACAGTCTGGAAGTGAACCTAGAAATACATCTATTAAATAAATAAATAAATAAATCAGTGCCAGTTTCTCCTTTTTATGTACTTCCACAGAACTAGAATTCCAGGAAAAATATCCAACTGTTACGAGATTTGTGATTAAAAAGGGGTGAGGATTGGCTCTGCTGAGGGAACATCTCAGCCCTCCACCCTTTCAGCCCAGTGAAGGATCAGGGCAGAGGCCAGCGGTGGTAGCCTGGTGTCTTGTAGGGTTTCTGGGCAAGGACACCCCGACAATTCACCCTGCCTCTCTGCTAGAGTCCTCTGCCATGATGGAAACAGCTGGGAAAGGAGAAATATGTGAGTCCTGATTTCATGCTGGTGAGGTTAAGGGAGCAGAGGCTGCAAGGGGAGCAGAGGAGAGGGAAGAAAGCAAAGCGGAGGAAAGGGAAAAGCAAAGAAGGGAAGCCAGGGAATGCTTCCCCTCTGGGGGCAGCAGCAACTTGCTTTTGAAGGCCAGAAGCAGTGCGTCTTTGAAGTCTGTTTCAAGCTGAGCACAGAAGAGCTCCGAGGGTGTTCACATAACAGAGCTGCCTGGCAGTATTTCCGGGGCTTGCGCAAGGGCTGCCATGAAGTCAACCAAGAATGAGATTAAGGAGCCGCTCCCCAGCTCACAGAGGTGAGACTGCCAGCCAGGGACCCACTCCCTAACCAGCCGCCAGGGTGAGGTGGAAAACCACTCCTCCAGCTGCAGGGACACCGTGCTTCCAGCCCGCAGGGAGCCTGCACCTCTTGGGAATCGTTAGAGCATGGCTGGGTTCAAGACCACGGAGTGCTCATCAGCATTACTTGGGCCAAAGATGGTTCAAATGCTTCTTTTTGAACCCATTTGTAGAGCATCTTTAACCCCTGGTCCTTATGGGACACCAACACCTCCAGGAACCACATTGGACTCTGACCATGGGAATGCTGTTCTGATGTGCCTCGGTCATGCTCCCAGCACCCTCGCATCATGTGAGAAGACAAGGCCTTGTTCCAGGCCAACCACATGGCTTCAGGCACAGAATCCCAGAATCCCCAAATGCCAGAATCCCCAAATCCCATAATTCTATAATCCCAGACCAACTGAGGCTGGCAGGGCCCTCTGGAGCCAGCTGCTCCAACCCCTGCCCAAGCAGGGACACCCAGAGCAGGCTGCCCAGGACCACGTCCAGGCGGCTTCTGAAGATCCCCAAGCAGACCCCACAGCCTCTGTGAGCAACCAGTCATGAGCACGATGAGTGTATAGGGCATGGGGACCATCTGCAAGAGCCACCTGCAGCAGCCAGCTCCCCTTTGCCTGAGGAGGAGGCTCTGTCCCCAGAGCAGGAGAGCAGCCAAACTAACTGGCTGCTGTGTGGGTGAGACACAAAGAGGTGTGTAAAGGCTGGTGGACTGCCAACTAGCTCGTGCTGATGTGAAATTACTCTTTATTTCCACCGTAATAAAGACTTTTGAGAGCTATTGTTGTGCCTCATGAGGACGCAGCAGCGCTCAGCATTGCCAGCGGTGAGTTAGACCTGTGTAAACCTTTAGCAATGGCCTCAGTGGCTGTGAAATGTGTCCTGAACATGATGGCAAGACAGGCAAGTTCCTAAACTGCAGTCTGGGAAATACACAGTTAAAGTTTTTTTGGTGCCTATGTCTTTTTGGCATAGTCTGCCCCACGCATCCAGGAGGAACAGTCAGAAACGGGACAAGGGGATAAACGAGCCTGTGGTGTGACTGTTGGGACATGCTGTGTGTACCGTGTCAGTAAGTGCTGAAAATATCTTTCAGAGCCGTGCTGTCACACATGCTACAGCCAGCGGGTGGTGAGACTTATGGGATGTGATGAAATGTTTTCCTGGGTGTCCTGACACAGAGGTGTTTCGATGCCATTTCCCTGGTGATCCAAAACCTGTTTCTTCTTGCTTCAAAACGAGGTGCTGCTTGCTGAGGACATCTTACATCATCTGTTTCCAATGACAGTGTTCAGATACTCAGGTGAAGAGGAATGTGGCAAGATTTCAGATTTGCTAACACCCCACCTCAAAAATCTCTGCTGGAATATAGTGATATTTTTGCAAAACAACAAATATTGGATATTTTTATCTTTGTATTTTTCTTTTTTGAGCCTTGAGGATACGGCTAATCTAAATTTTCCTGTTTTCATTGTGAGCATGAGTGTGGGTTACTTTCCTTTCAAAAAATGCTGAATGGTTTTACTCCCGCATAATTCAGAGCTGGGGCTTTATGCAGAACATCAGATCTTTGCCTTTCCTAATAACATTACAGCAATAGTGACACTGATGTTTCATAAAATGAGAAAAGAATTTCTTTTATCTCTGTCTATATCATATAACAGCAACGAGAAAAAAAGATTAGGCATGTATATATGTATTTTCTTTTATGTGTATATCTTTGAACTGAGCCAAGCCTGGAAAATTTCAGTCCTCCCAGAAGAGATTTCTCAAGATTTTGTTAGCAACTAAAAAGGGGGTTGCAGCATAGTATATAAATCATAGTACATAAATCATTTTTGATACCCAAAAACTAATTTATAAAACATGTTGGGCAACAAAAGGTAGCTCAGTATGTGAAGATAGTAACACAGATTAAAAAGTTCAGGTTCATTTGAAAGAACATGATCCGTGGGTTAAAAGAAAGGCTGTCAGTAGTAGTTCAGTTAGAAAATATACAGGAAGGCCAGACCACATAGTGGAGCATCCTGGAAAAATACATGTGGTTATGCTAAAGATTGAAGGGTGAGCTGGGTAGTGGTGAATAATACCGAGGTATATTGCTCTGTACCTGGGTTCTGGGTCTATGTGCCCTAGGTACAATTCTTTGACTAGTTTTGTTGCCTCCTAGCTTAGAGGTTAGACAGAAAAGGCTGTACAAAGGCTTTCGTGGTGAATGCTGTCATTCTGATGAAACGGCCCCCTTGGCTGAGATGAGGCAGGAACAGCCCTCTAAGTGGAAGGCAATAATGCCTCAACCCCTCTGCTTTCACCCAGCCTCAGAGCAAGGTCTCTGTGGCTCTCGGGAGGGTTTGCTGAGTGCATGAGGTGCTGCACTGGGTCTGCCTGGTGTCTGAGGAGTTCAGATGGAGTGTGAACAGACACCCACAGTGGACAATTACATCAAAATTTCCCTATAGTGTAAGTTTCCCATAATGCCAGCTGTTCACTATCAATCTTGGACCTTGGTATGTGTACAGTTTATTTATCATTGCCAGTTATCACTTTGCACTGCAAAGTACAGGCCGCTAAGCTGCTTGCCCAACCCATCAGGAGTACCATGCCCAGGGATGTAGGAAGACCTCATTTTCTTCTGAATTTTCTTCTGAATTTGCTCTGAGGGATATTTTACCTCAGGATATATTTCTAGGCCTCTGTGTCCATCATACCCTTCAGCATGGGGAGGCAGGACTTTGTCCCATGGTTCAGCAAGCAGCAAAATGTGGTCACAGGTTTTCCAGATAGATTAATTCAGAGCCTAAGCACTAATTGAAGGCCTTCAATCTGGAAACCTTAACTCCAGCAGTGAAAGGTATTGGAATTGAAATCAATGTAGAAATGTTCTCCATGGAGCCCCAGGGCTTCTTCCTGTCCTGCCCCCATCTACCACCCAAGCAAACATCTACATAGATAGCTGCTTTGATATCCCGCAGTTTGCTTTGTCAGCAAGAAGCACAAATAGCGAGAGGTTCTCAGACAAATTTCTACATCTTTGTTGTGTTATCCTACCTGGGAAATTAGACCAAGTAGGTCTATGCAGAAATAAAGTGGAAGACTAAATGTTATTTCTGTATATAATAATCATGTAATAAATACGAGTATAATAGTGGTATTATACTAATAACAGTATAATAGTAAATAATAAATGGTAAAAATAATAGTAATGTAATAATGTAATAGCAATAATAGTAATATAATAATAGTAATATAACAATAGTTATATAATAATAGTAAATAATAAATAGTAAAAAAATATTCATAATGTAAAAAAATACTCTTTCTTACTATCCAATGATCATAAGTTTTGCTATATTTTGGCTTGAGCACCAGCACTGATTTGCAGGCAGGTGGGCTCGGTGGCTGTCTCCCAGAGTGCTCTGATGTGGAGCATTTCAGCCAGCCTAAGATTTGATATTTAATTTAGAGTTTGAAGGCAGCAGCACTTTAAAATCACCTTGCATGTTGAACCTCTAGGATGCCTTCCTGAAGAATGAATGAAAGGCTTCTGCAACAGGATAGTCTGAGGCCTAAACTGAAATCCAGAAATGGCTCAAAGTCTGCAAGGTGGGTACTTTTCCCTGCCCAAGCATGAGAAGAAGGATTTATCAGACGTTTGTTAAAAATGCTTGACAGCAAGTATCTGTATCACTTTAATACTGTTCTAATGGGTGAGCTTTCATGTTTCTGTGTTTGCTACAAAGAGGGACAAGGGTTAGTTAATTAAAGAGCTAGCAATGGCACCAGAGGTACAATACAGCACTCGGAGAAGTTTTTAAACAAGCCAGTTTTCTGCACAGGCCTCCCAGACTGCGTGTTTGAAGCTGTGCTTGGGAAAGTGCCCTTCTCCAGCCATTGCTCAAGCCAATGGGAACCAGCTTGTTCGAGGTGCGGTTGCACACACCCTGTTCTGCTGTATAATTCATGGTAATTATATGCTAGCTGGAAACACAGAACAAAACCAGGGCTAGAGACAGATAGACAGTCTGGGAGAAAAAAAAAAAAAAAAAAAAAAAAAAAAAAAAAAAAAAAAAAAAGGAAAGGAAAGAAAAACACCTTTGGTCTGTGACAGTTTTAAATGGTTGTCGCTCATTTCCTCCTGCAGCAGCAATCACAGCTGGACTCCTGTTCCTTGCCTGCAGCTGGCCTCACCCTTGCTGAACCTTCCTGAGAGTGGGCACGGTGTCAGGGTGTGGGAAAAGGAAGGTCTCCCAGGGAACCCAACCATCCCAAACTGCATTAACGCAGCCGTATTCATACAAGAGGTGGGAGTCTGCTTCCCCAGACCCTGGCAGTGCCTCTGCTTTTCCAGACCAGCCACCAGGCAGAGCTGGATAGGGCTCGCTCCCTCCTGGTGCTGCTGTAAAGGCAGCCCAGGCCCATTCGGTTTGAAGGGCAGGGTTGGTGGCTTTGGCTTCCTTTTGGACCAAAAGCCCCGCTGCCAGGCTGGAGGGCAGCACAGCAAGCCCTCGGTGCCAGCAGGGATCTCACCTGCTTCTGGCTACACGCTCTGCTTCCTGCAGGAGGCCATAAAGCTGACCTTTATGCAGCTGCCAGTCTCTTATTGCCCCTGGTTTAGTCATAGTGGAGCGTAAATTTGCTTTGAATTGCTGGTTTGGGTTTTATTTCGTGGGAGTTTGTTTGATTCCTAAGGAGCGAAAGCATGAACTCATAACTCTCCCAAATAGAAGTATACAGGCTATTTAATTTGGTGTAGCTGCAATACAGTGTTTTTAACAATTAGTCCCTACTAATTAGCTAATTACACTGTCACTGGTGCAGCTATGAGTAGATGTTAAATCTATTGCTTAGCACCATAACAGAATCAAACCCACGTGCAATGAGATAACGCTCCCTGCAGACACTCCCAATTTCCCCACGGTCATTACTACAGGAAAGAGGCAAAAGGAAAGCCAGCCTTTGCCAATTTATTTTGTACCGTGACATCATGTTGACATCGGATCCCTTACCAAGCCCTGGTGATACCCACTGGTGACCTGCAGGCATCAGCGCAGCCTCAGCCACAGCAGTCGGTGTGTTTTGGGCACACTGAGGGCAGAAGCTGTACAGGATTTTTCCTCCTTCCCCACAAAGTGCCTGAGACCTGCCCAGTAGGACGGGGAACCAGCATGGTTACAGATGTCCCAAATCAGTTTGTGTTTTTTTTTTTTGGCAACCCGCACCTTGATGTCCCATGCAGAAAGCAGGAGCTGAGCATGATCTGGCCGCAGACCATCATTATTTCATAATTACCCAGACTTTGTACCACCCTTATTCAGCAGCCGGTGCCTGTATCCAATTACACATACTGACACAGGCAAATTCTGCTGTCACTTCTTCGGAAG
This sequence comes from Aythya marila, assembly GCF_965140915.1. Taxonomy (NCBI): domain Eukaryota; kingdom Metazoa; phylum Chordata; class Aves; order Anseriformes; family Anatidae; genus Aythya; species Aythya marila. The sequence continues at coordinate 191,816,805 of NC_139042.1, read as the reverse complement.
GGCATAAATATGTAAGAATAAATCAAGGTTCCATTCATTAAAATTAAAAATAAAATATGAAGAGAAACTTCCTTTTCACGCAAAGAAAAACATCCCAAACAAGCATCCTGAAATTTTAGAAAGAAAAATCCTGTTCCAAGTAAGAAGCGACCATAAGTGATATCCGTGGGTACAACGTGGCAGAAATAGCTGCAGGTAACATCGATCATTTATTTTCAGGTGAAGAATATACTTTGCAAAGGCTGCCTGATAGGGTGAAAATGAGAAGGATTATAAAACAAATAAAAATCTCTCTGGACAAACTGTGTTTGGCAAATCAAAGGATGTGGAAGAAATTTGAATAGCTAAGTTTCATCATCTTTCAGCTGAAATGAATGGTGCAATGTTGAATAATTTAAAAAGGAGAAGAAATAATTCCATTGTTAGATAAATTGAATCTAGCCATGGTAGCATGGCTCCTGAAGATCGCTTAGGAAACTCACCAATTTAAATGGAATAAGACTTTTAAATGACATTTTACTATAGACGTCTTCATGTAAATCAGCCCACATAACCAATGCTACATGTATCTTCAAGTCTGGAGCTATTTAAATAATGAATAACGATAGCTGATGCGGAATCATTCTGAGTTGATTTACCTGTTTCTTCCCTTCTTCTGAAATTTTAATTACTTTGTGACAGAAAAGCTGGAGCCGTGAGACAAAATGGAAGGTTTTCAAGACTGAAAATACGAGTACAAACATTGTGTGGGTTAATAACCCAAAGAACAAAATAAAGCCAGCAATAGTGGATTTTAACAACTAATACTGAAAAAATAATTATGTTACATATGATCTATCTTCATGAAAGTGAGGGCAATTCTCAGGAAAAGCAATGTTTTCTCTGAAGTCCTCCCTCCTAGAGATTTTATTAATAATAATAAGAAAAGGTCAGAGCTTTCACCTTTGTAAAAAAAAGCTTGAAAGTTTGGTCTGAGTGTAGAATCAGAATGTAAATGCAAAGAATATCACCTATTTTTTTGAAGTGCAAGGGTCTGGTCTTCTGCTTTCTTAAGCCTTAAGTCTTGTGAGTGTTGATTAATGTTTTTTACCCCAGTGAAAGCGGCGAGGCTTATCAGTGAGGCACAGATCTCCACTGGGTGAGTAAGGGTGGTAGAATCTGGCTTGAATGAATCAGCCAAATAACCATAATTATGGTAACCAGCTGCCCAGGGCGCTGCCTTATTCAGCATATGCAGCTGAGAGATGTCAAGCTCTGGATGAACCAGCTGCTCCCATCCTGAGCTGGGATGCTCTTGCTGCTAAGGGTTGGACAAACGTGGCTGGACAAACTGTGGGATAACACTAAAATCAGTCCATGTGGGTAGAGCATGTGGAGACACTTCAGCATCAATCAGCAAGCAGCACTAGGTGGTGCTCTTTTCTCTAAGAAATTAATATTCAATGGCTGTGAGAGGAATGGGCTTGCCTTTTTTATTTATTTTTTTAATGACATTGTGTCCTATTTTCTACAGCAGGACTTAAAGAGCAGAAAACTCATAAGCAAAAATGTAAAGTGAACCAGAATGCTTTCCTGTGTTGATTAGTCATCTTCTGTGAGCCTGGAGACATACATCAGGTCATGGAGTGCATTTCTGTGAGTGCTCACTGCTGTTGCTTCAGGTCCTTTTTCCCCAGGGCTGTTCACAGTATCCCAAAGTTGAGGGATTTCTTACTTCCATAAAGACATTCTCCCACATCTGCACATAGGTCAGTGGAGAAATCTATTCCCAAGATCCCATATTTTCCTTTTGCTTTTCCATTCTTCTCAGTCATGGTCTGTGTTACACCTTAATCCATCCTCTATTCATCCCCTCCAAATATTCGTATTCTTTAATTATGTTCTCTGTGCTGTTATTTAGCCAAGTATACCTATATATACACCAAGAGATATTTTAAGCCTTTTCCCTTGCACCCATCTGTCAGCCATTGCAGTTCTTCCTCATTCCTGCTGTTTTTTCTATAAACAGCCTCATATTTTCAATGTACAAATCTGTCAGTGCTTTTATTAGCAGCCTCACAAGAATCTTTGCTGAGATCTCTATTTTCCATGAAAAGGCAGACAATAACTTCAGTCCTTATGAAAGGACCTAGAAGGAGCTCCTAATACAGAGTGAGTCATTGATAGCTTGCGCTAAATGAAATTCAGAGCACAAAGACAGAGGAGAAAATGATCTTTCATTTTGGAGGGCAAAAAAAAAAAAAAGCTTTTGTTATTACCACATGGGAAAAAGATGTTAGATTACGGGTAATGTGTGACAGCTCAGTTCCTGTCAAGCAGACAAACTCAATCTCAGGATTTAGTCGCAAAAGGACTGGGAAAAACGGAGTAAAAATCCATGGTGAACCTAATTGTGAGTGCAGTTTCCAGTTTCCAGTCCATTCCCCTGATCTTGGGCAAGATGTGTAGAGCTGGAAAAGGTCCTGGGAAGGGCCGTGGGGATGTTCAGAAATGGTATGAGAAGTTAAACAGAGTTAGAGGGTTCAGCTGGAAAAAGGGACAGCTGCAAAGTCGTGGGTAGTTTGCTGCCCACTCTTTCTTTCACTGTCAGATGAGGGAAGAGCTGGCTTTGGGCACTTTGTGGAGAGCGAGCCATTGTGCTGCTATCCCAAACAACCATTTAAGTTTAATGTATTAACAGATTTTTTTGTGTTTCTCCATCCCATTGTATTCAGTTGTTTTTCTGAGGCCAAGTGAATGTTTTTTAAAGCCAAATCCTTTTTGCTCTTTCAAGTGCATTATGCTAGTTGCCTTCTCCTTCAGTGGGAGCAGCACCATTTAGGAGCTTTAACCAGCCAAACCCTAAGAGAAGTCCTGCTGGCTCAGACATCACCAAAAACACTACCCCTGCCCAACACCTGTGAAGGCATTGGGGTGGCTGCACAGCTTCTGGCCATCTGGATGAGGTTTTGAAGGTGCCAGCAGGGCCTGGAAGGCTCCAGCCTCCCAGCACAGCTGCCTGGGTGGAGATGTGGGTTGCAGGGCTCGAGGGGTGGCAGCAGGAGATGCAAGCACATGCACCTGGCCTCCTCGGCTGGTCCAGTTTGCTGAGATCCCAGTGGTTGGAACTGCCTGCTCCTTTTATTAGCTGGTAATGGAGGCATTGTTCACAAATCTTGTCTAATCCCTTCTTATGCCTGCTAATAGTCTGCTTCCCCAACCTCCTGTGGCAATGGATTCCCGCAGTTCCTCACCGCTGCGCAAGGCCCTGCCTCGGTCATTTTGGCAGCAAACTGTTCCTGCACACCCCGTCCAGAGATGCAGATTGAAAGAAGATTTGGTCCTCCACTGCTCTGCATGTTATCCTTTGGCCTAAGCATTCCCAAGCAATACACATATTGAGTGCTATGAGAACTACTTCAAATAAATATTAAGGAAAACGATGCTCAGCGTGTTGTATTTTCCCAGGAGAAGGAGAGGAATGGCTGCTCGGCTGGTGGCTGCTACCTGGATGAGCAAATGCCTCTCCTCTGCCTGCGTAGAGCCCAGCACAGACCTGGAAGCACACATTTTCCTGGCCTTGCTGCCTGCTGCAAGGCTTGGAGCAGCAGCTGTGGCTGCTGCTGCCATGGCACAGCGCGATTTTTTTTGCATAGCAGTGGTCCTTCTGTAGCAAACCCCACAGCTCCCTGTTTGGGAACTCCTTCCCACACCTCCTGTCTTGTTCCACCACTGTTGCAACTGCTTTCTTTTTTCTTTCACGAGTCTGTGAGGGTGCCAAGCCAGGCTGCACGCATACAGGGAATAAAGCAACTCGTGCCATGCTTCATCTAGAGCTGTCATCCCTTAATTTATAAATTCCATGATGCTATCAGAATAAAGAGTCAGTTTTGTCTCGCAAGACCTATTCTTTCCCTGCCCAGCCCTCTGTTGTGCAGGTGACGCTCCACCCACTCGCTCTTCCCCAGGCTCCCCGTGCTGCTTGTGGCTTGTGGCCCCAGTATTGTGTAGGCAATTAGGCATTTCTTCGCCCACCTTCCGTCCTTAGGTTTTTTGTTATTACTATTTGTTGTTTTTTATTGCGGTAATGCCTAAGGATGCCAATTAGGAAATAGGATTTCATCTTCAAAAAACCTGTAAAACAAGTGCAAACCCAGTGAACTCACAATCCGGGGCCTAAACATGCTGTGGCTAGCGAGTACCTACAATGGGAGGAGGCCGGGGAGAACAGCACAGGAGGACAGGGCCATCATAAAACTGGCCACCGACCTACCTCTACTACCAGCCATTAGTAGGATCTGCAGGAAAAAGGCAACTCTCCTGGCCTCATTGGAACTAATTTCATCTGAACGTTTTCCCGGTGATGGAAGACTTAAAATTGATTTTGTCTGGAATGGGCCAGGTTTTGATGCTTGCTGTTTAAATACGTGAATTAATTTTTTCTATCTTGGTTGGCCCAGTTGTTGAGAGGAGGCTGCTCGGCCACTGCAAACACTGTGCTCGCCGTGTTCATGTGGGACTCCTGTCTTCTGGTGTCTTCCACAAGCGCAGTCCAGACCAAAAACTGAAAGCATGGTGGTGATGGAGGAAGGGTGAAGGACAGAGGAAGGATGAGGGTACTGTTGGGAGGGTTGTTATGAAAACCCCATGTTGGGTAACTGTATCCTTAAGGCAAAACTGGTGTTGTGCAACTGTGACACATTCAAGTCTGAACAGCTGGCTCTGGTGAGAGGCAGCAGAAATGAATTTCCCGTGCAGCTTTTGTATTAATAATTCATCTCGTTAAGGTGTGGTCTAACAGCACTAGCACGGGCCCCAGAATCAGCCCTGATGCTGGTTCTGACAACCATCCCTGCTATCGGCATCTGCAACTCTCTCTTCCTTCTTGCCTCGGTTTCCCCACACGAGAAAGGGGAAGAATCAGGCTTGCTTTCAGAGCTGGCCTTGTACTAGGTTCCTTTGGAGCTTTTCCAATAGTGCTTTTCCAATAGTATGGAAAAAGCATAAAATTCAGTCATCCCGATCCCATAGCATTTGGGCTTCTTTCAAGGTAAGAATCAGGTTTAGAAGTAGAGGTTTCTGACCCACAGTACAGAGTCCTTTGTAAAAAGAGTGTAGGCTGCACCTCAGGAGATATTTAATACCTCAAAGCCAAAGTAAGGCCTCATCCTGCTAAGGCTTGAGTTATATCTTTGATATAATCTTATATACCTATATATTCTACAGACTGTGCTAGATTGAACAGGGTAATCGTAAATCATTATATTGCATTACATTATTGTGAAGGCTACCAGCTGGTCTATTTTTTTCTCATCTCCATTGTTTATATTCTTCCTGTAATACCTGAAGGGACTTCCAGTTGGCAGGGTAAATTTACAAAATTTTGCTCTAAGAAAGCCGATCCTGGCTCTCAGTTAAATAACAAACTCTTTAAACACAGTAACATAAAAGGCCTGTTCATCCTTAACATAAATCTACTTTTTTTGAGAAATGCCTGTTATGATCACGTAGGGGAGGATTTCCTCAGAGATACATTTCAGCCCTCTTCTTTTTCTTACCTCTTCTTCCAGTCTAGCAGTGTTGGTTTGGTAGGGATTTAGTGTACATGTATATGTGTGCTACGTGGCATACAATGCAATGTGTATATTTATATAAAAATATTTATCTTGCTATAATCATCTTAGTGTAGACAAGGGTTTTACTAGAACAAGTTGCAGCAATACTTGGGCCCCGAAGAAAGAGAAGTAAGTGTATGGGTACAAGCACATTTTTGTTATACAGCACAAACACTCTGAGCTGCAAAGAGGAGAGAAAAACTGTACTGCTTTGTTAACAGTGTTATGGTTAGCACAGTGCAATTTTTGTGCATAGAAAAATTACTGCATAAAGAAATTCTTATTTCTTCACCAATAGCAATGGTGTAGCAACTCCATCCCCACTGAATCCTGTTCTCAGCTCCAGATATGTTCCCATAATCATGTTTCTTTCCATCATATTTTCTCTTTTTCAATTCATTCATGTCCTAGAAGGTAGGTGGAAAAGACCCATCTCATTTTTTCTTTCTTTTGGAGGTTCCTGGTACTTCTTGATCTCCAGGAACCACCCTGCAGAGCTATCACTAGGCTTCGACTCCAGAGATCTCTCTTCCTTCTCCACCCCATTCCTTCTGGTCTCCATACCATCTTCTCTCCATCTATGCTAAACCAGCCTCTTTCCTTTCCTTAGCTGGTGTTATTCTCATTATATAAACATGTTCTTGCACTCCTCACAGCTTTGAGATTACCTTCCCTGTCCCATCACGAGCCAAGCAACCGTTGCCTTCAGCAACCTGTTTTCAACGGTTACTGGAACCAAAGCCCCCCCTGTTATACCTTTTTACCTGCCAGTTTAGAGCAGCTTGACTCTTTTTGTTCCTCTTTGTTGTTTGATCAAAAGTCTTGGTGAGTGATGAGAAGAAAATGGAAAGCATTTGAAATGTTTTCTGTAAGCTTGACTGCTTTCAAAGACCTGCAAGTTGAAACAGAGAAGCCAGTCAGAGGAGAAAAAAATTGCTTCTAGAAAGTCCTTAAAAATCAAGACGTAACAGTTTCTGGAAGTTTAGTTTAGTGTGTAGTGAAGATCTTTCAAAAGCTGACTGTGGAAAAGCCTAAGGTTCATGTCACCCTAAGGCATCCCTTGGAAAATGCAAACAGAAGTTTGACTTTGCCAAGAAGAAACCCAGAAGCACTGTATACTTCAGTGCTGAAGAATTTAGTGCTCATTAAACAAAATGGTGCGATTACTACTGAAGAGTGAATATCGCTGACTTAATTTCAATCAGCAACAGCTCATGAAGCCCATTTTCACGGGAGTCCAGTCACCCTTCCTGTGTCAGAAGATGCTGGAATACAAGTAATTATTGGGTCATACAATTCATAGAATTATGACAGACTAGGACACGGAAAAAAATATAGAGAAAATCTATAATCACTTACATGATGAGCAAAAATCTCTGCATTTTTTTTCAAACTGTCATATGACTGGATGTGGAAGAAAAGATCATTAGAATGTACATTTTATGTCATATTTGCATATATACTTAGGCTTCATAGTGTGTCATGCCAAAATCACAGAATACTTTGTGGATGGCATGCCATTAAAAAGGGTTTATTTATTATATGGATTGAAGAATAGTCATTAACAAGATGATAACCCAGCTCTTTATTTCATGTGAGAGAATTTGATAAGATAGCTTAAACTATGCAGATGATTAGATATACTGATTTTTCAGAACAAGGCATTAGTGCCTTTCTTTTATAGCACATGAACATTTCAGTATCCAGAAGAATATCTGACTTCTATCATGGTGGACCTAGTGTTTAACTTGATTAAACCCACACATCTTGCTTGAAGTCTTCTAGTAGTCATAGTGTATTTGCTCTAGTCAATACAGGTAAATCAGAAATTAGTAATTTCAACTGTTAGTGCCTGTCTCAATAAAACAGTCTCACCTCGACTACTTAGCAGAAAAAGCACTAGAGAACATCACAGCTGTATTATGCATATCTAGCTGTTGTCTGATAAGGTTTTGTATAGTGAAATCTTAAAAACAAACAAACAAACAAAGAAAACCTGCCAAAACATCGTGGGCTAGATCCTTCTGGTTTTGAATTATCTCAGCATCATTATTCTCTAGCACTTTTCTTTTATTTCCATCAATAGAATATCTTCTCAGAACTAAAGGGTATTTCCAGCAGCTCAAAGTCACAATCAACCCCCTTAGCCTGGCCCTAACCAGCCAGCTGAACCTTTGATTAAACTGGCTTGGTTAGCATCAGTAAATTATCACAGTTAAAATATCTGAAGTTAAGGCTCTACCGCTTTAAGTGGTCTTGCAGTTCTTTAATTAGGTCTTTTCAAAATCAACCTATATGGCCACAAACATTACAAGGGCCAAGACTTGGGGCTTGGACATCACCCCTGAGGAGCATGAGGGTGACTGCTCTCCACAGACTGCTGAGCTGCTCATCATGATCGTGCACAGCTCGTGATGTTAGGCTCTGTAATTTCTGACGCTTGAGGAACAATACGAGGAGCTTCCCCAGCTGTGCAGCTGTGCGTGTGCACACACGTGTGTGTTTGTCAGTCAGAGCCCTCGCCCGTCCAAATGCAGATCTTTGTTTGTTTGCCCAGTGGATGAAGCTCGTGGCACTGAGTCACAGAGCAGAATGGAGGGGTGAAAGTGTACCAGCCGTGACACGGGATTGCTGCCAGGGTGTGATGCTCCTAGCAGTCCTCCTCAACGTGCTGAGCAGGGATTGGAGCCTTAAAGTCCCTGGCTACTCCCCGGTTTAACAGTTTGTCCCCTCTCTGGAAGCCTCTGCAGCTGACCGGGGGTGACCAGCCGTGCCTGGTGCCTGTCCCTGGGAGCCCACAGCGGGGCTCTGCTGCAGGTCCTGCCTGTAGGCATGCAGAGGAGCATGAGGAGAGGGCACCTTCCCAGCTCATTCTTCAGCTGTGAGATTTCATGAGTCTGGAAGAGTTACAATATAGCTTTATTAAAGATAAACAAATTGTTGGCAGTATAGACAATGAAAGAAAGGGACTGGTTGTGCCCTTATTTATTCAAGCTAATCCTCCCATGAGTTGAATATCATGCTGGAGAGCACAGGTCAACCACATCATAAGAAAGGAAAAGCAGAAGTGATTAAAGTTTCCTGAGCCAACCAACCTAACAGTATAGCAGAATACTTGCTTATATTCAAAGAATAAGGAAAACCCAAAATAAAACAGTTCATTTAAATAAAAGGATTGCTATTTTCTCAAAATGGGACATACAGAGAAAAACCTGTCATTAAAGAAATAGGACCTATGTCTTTTTCCTGGTTTACATCTGAATGGTCACAGAACAGGAAATCTACATGAAATGTCAAGAAGTTAAGTGTAATTTGCTTTATTATTTTCAGAGGAGTCTCTCATTGAACTGAAATCTTTAGGATAGAAAAGGTGAACAGGATATTATAAGACCAAAATAAATATAAATGACAAGAAAACAGTTTTACCACCCAAACTAGTTATTACACCCATATTTATGATTTTCTGTTTAACCCCAATGCAGATAAAAAATCTTTGTCATAAAGACAAATCCTTTATGATTGAGATGTAAATACTGATCCAGCTGTATGAGTGATACTTAGCTCAGGAGGAGTTTTGCAAGACTGACTTTGCTAAATTCATTTTCAACGCACAAGAGAGAGGATTGTGTGTGATCAGGCTGAGAGAAATGTCTAGGGGTTCAGGAGGGGTAGAAAAGAAATGGCCCTGGCAAGATCTAGAGTGTGATCCTGGGTCTGAGCAGCCGGGAACGTCACAGACAGCTCCTGCAGCTGCTGCTCTCGGCTGTGCATTGAGCACGGCTCATGCTGTGGAGAGCTGGAGGCGCGGACCTGCAGGCTTGTACGCATGCTCAGGGTGAGGTTGATAAGGCTTTGCTCTGCTGGGGCCTACCCAGCTAAAGATGCTGCCTGGAACACATGCAGAGTGATGTACAAGGACAAATTCGGCTTTAATGTGTCTGTTACATTAGCACTGTAGCTGTGTCAACAGGAAAGAAGTATTGGATACATTTGGATAAGAAAGTATCCACTTTACTAAAGCTATTACAGAGAAAACACAATAACCTTTGTATTTTCCATGTTTGCTTAAGCTTTATTTTTAGCTCGAGTTGTAAATCTGATGTAAATAAATTATGATATATGATATGCTATAGGAGGTCACTCACCAAGGAGCTATTATTAAATAGTTCAGTATAGTACAGGTAAATGCACAACACGGTCACGAGTGTTCAGGCCCCACTAGCTGGAAACGCCCTGAACTATGAGCTTTCCATCACTTTCATTTGGAAGCTATTTTGCATGAATGCTAACACAGTTAATCTGTGAGAACTTTATCTGTTATCTATAAAATATCGCAGAAGAAAAAAAAATTAGAAGCAAAGCATTTTGCCTATGGCATAAAATAGAGAATATGGCTGGAAGCCCAGGGGAAATCAGGCTGCATTCTGCGTGCACCAGGTTCCTGAGGCGGCTGCAGCCTGAGCTACCTGTGCCCCCATTTTTCTGCCCTCCCAGTAAGTGTTATCTCAGCACACCTCAGTGATATTCTGCGGAGCTTAAACCACCCTGATTTCCATCGATATCGGAGCTGTGCATGGGGGTGTTGTGTGATTCAGGAGAGCACAGGAGACCTTCGTTTTGTCCAGCAGCCTCCAGGCCAGCTGCTTTCTGGAAATGCTCCAATCCCTGAGTGAATTAAGAAAAATAGAGGAGGCTGAGCGAGCAAGGAGGAGAAACACGCAGAGTAATGATGACACGGTGGATTTATTCTCATGAGGGGGACTTGCTTGTGGAAGAGGTGGGGATGGCCAGAAGCCCTGTCCTACAGACCTCACCTGCCCGCCTCTCACAGAGGCTGGGGTTAGCAGTGAGCAGTGTTTGCTACCAAGCAACCCGAAGCAGAAGGTTTTTAGCATACCATTACAATTACAAATAAATAAATAAATAAATAAATAAATAAGGGCTTATTCTGATGGAAAGCCTCCCTTAGGAATGCGGCTTGTTTTGGGCAAAACAGCCGGGCTTGTCTCCCGGCAGGGGGTACCGCCGGCATCAGAAATTCCTGTCAGCGGGCGGTTGGGTTGGGGGGAGGAGGGCGGCGGGCCAGACCTCGGCCGGTGGGCTGACAGACAGACAGATGGATGGACAGACAGACAAACTGACGGACAGACTGACGGACAGACTGACGGACAGACTGACTGACAGGCCGGCGGGCGGGCTGCCGGCTCTCCCCGCCCAGGGCCGGTGTGTGTGTGTGTGTGTGTGTGTGTGAGGGGAGGAGCGCCGCCACCTAGCGACTCGGGCACCCAAAATGGCTGGAGAGGGGAGGTGGAGGAGGTGAGAGGGGGGAGCCGCTGCCTCCGCCTTCTCCTCCTCCTCCTCTTCGTCCTTCTTCTTCCTCCTCGTCTTTCTCCGTCGCCAGGGGACCCTCCCCTCCCCTCCCCGGCGCGGCGGGGCCGCTCTCCCGGCTCCCCGGCACCATGTCGGCCGGCCAGGATGAGAGCTCGGTGCGGGTGGCGGTCAGGTAAGAAGCGAGCTGTGTGCGTGTATGTGTGTGTGTGTGTATAGGGGGGAAAAAGAGCTATAAAACCCTAAAAATATCGGGGCGAACCGCGGCCACACGCTGCAAACGCTTACTCATCGGGCAGAGGCAGCCCCTCGGCTCCAGCCGTTCGCATGGCGAAGCTCTGCCGGAGCAGCCTAGGATGATAAAGGGGTTTTTTCTTTTTTTTTTTTTTTTCTTCCCCTCATAAACCTTGTACCTAAAATTGCATGGATGGGTCTCCACGAGGCTGCTCACCCTGCATCATGAATAATTCTCGGTAGGAGCCGTAGTGGGAGTGGAGCTTAAATCATTTGGAAACATCAGCGAATTCAAATTGCGCTTTTATCGGAGATAAAAATCTGGTGTTCATCAGTGAACTCTTGGCTCTCCTCGGTTTTCTATGGGAAGATGTTATTGCATTGTTTGAAGAACTTCCAGATTAGCCCACGGATGTCTTCGCTTTCAAGATGCCTTTACATAATTCAAATATAAGAGGAAATATACCTACGCACACATGTAGAAAACGTCAATATTTGGGTTTTGGTTGCAATGCTGAATGATGACTTTTTTTTTTTTTTTCCTTTCAAAAAGATTCTTTATGTTACGTGCTGGTATTTAGAGTATTTTATATTTATAATTATATGCTGGTGCATCTGGAGCATTGTGCCACAAGGCATCAGGCAGTGGGGGAAGGTCTGTACCTACCAGTTGGTCCTTGCTGCTTCCATTTCACCTTATTAGATAAATTTGGGTTGTGCAGGCAGGCGGTGAGCGTGGATCATTTTTTGGGGATAAAGGCTGTAGGGATAGGCGATGCTGCTGAATGCTGTTGTGGGTAGGTGCTCGTGGGACCAACAGTTCAGTGGCACTTTGGGTAGACAGAGAAACACTGCCCTTCACGCCAACGTGGGGCTTGTGCTGCAGGTGTTCATTGAAGCCTGCCTGCAGTAGTGCTGTCTGCATGGAGGGATGCTGTTCTGAGCGGTGGCTGCTGAAGCCCTTTTTCACATCAAAATACAGGGAGGTATTATTCCAGAACGTAATTAGACTGTGTTTTCAAAAAGGAAAATATGAGATAGGTGTGATTCTAAAAATAGGGCGTGTTGCAGGTTAGCAGACTGCTCTGTCATTTGAAGAAAATATTAAATATCTCCTGAGCCAAAAATAATAGTGATGTAGAAGTTCATTTAAAATACAAAGGGTTGTTGTAACTAGGAATTAAATAAAAGCTACTGGTGCAAATAGGTTTATGGCTGTAGATGTGCGATGAATAGATTAGGAATACTATCTGGCAAAGAATTTGTAAAAGTGAATTAGCATCACTCAGCTGGATTAAAATGGTTCGCTGTAGCTCTTAAAACAAATCCCAAATGTTGCAAGGCACATTTCTGTAATATCTTTGTATAGCTAACACCTTTATATCTGAGTATAGTTCACTGGTAATGAGGGATCACATCTTTCCTCCTGTCTGCTTTCTTCCTCTGGAAGATTAGCTATTCATGTACAAGATTTCTCCTTCTCTGCTTAGAAATCATGAACAAAAGCATGCACAATTACTCTTTCCCCATCAGTAACTCTGTTTAGATTGTCTTCTGTCGCTTCTGGTTGTGTATTTTGTGAGGTCCTATAACACACTATGAGTTGCAAGACCAGTTGCATCAGCGCGCTATGAAAACTCCTGCATTCTGTTTTCTTCTCCTTCTTCAGTTCTTTTGGGGAACTTGAGCTTAATTCAGTGATGATCTCCACTGCTGCCATGATTTAGTCTTTGTTTTGATATGTATATCTTCTGAACATGGCTTGCTCGACAGGAGGACCAGCTTTTAGGTTGCAACCCACGTGGTAGTGGCTGAACTGAGGTATTTCAAAGGCGTATTGCCCTGAACCTGCTGCAGCACTGAATTTGCTTAAACTTGAAACATAAGCTGAAGAACAGACATTACTGAAATGGTTTAGCAAATTGTTTTTTTTTTTCCCCAGAACCTGGTTATCTCACTTAATTGTATACAACACCATTAAAAATATTTCTTTCCAATTAACACCACCTTTAAGCTATCATTTTGTATGCTAATTGCTCTCCATTTTCTTCAGTGTAATAATGGGTTTGTGAGCGGTGAACTAAATACTCTGGTTTAGTGAAGCATGAAAGCTCAAAATACTTTGCCAGATAATCCAGTAACTAATGTTAAATTCCCCAATTAAGGAAAAAAACCTCTTTCTTCATTGTCAACCGCCTCTGAAAGACTTGTGGACTCAGATTTTGATGATGGTCTGCGACTTCAACAAAGAGCCTGGCTCTGCATTTCTCTGTCTGACTGCGTAGTGTCTGCTTTCAGGTGAAATTAGAGAGCCCCTGTGATATTCACCTAATCAGGTGGCTGTTTTTTCTTTTAAATGTGAAAAACTATCCTCTTGGCAAAGCTGAAATTACCGTCTTGCTTTTCAAAAGGTCTTTTCAGCGTACGAAGGTTTTGCTGAGGAGGCTATGAGATGGTGGAAACGTTGGGCAGCTGTTTCTGGAACCAAGTCCAGGAAAAGATGTCAGTTACAGATCCAAATTTGTGTGTCTTGCCGTGTTAGTGGTGTCTGCAGCCAAGGTACAGTGTACAGGTTTCCTGGGCAGGTGAAGGTCTCGTGTAACATTGAGGATCTCAGCAGTTCGTGTCCGTGTTGCATTTAGGCTCATGGTGCGAGCTATCTGGGGCTTGGCTGGGGTCACAGGGCTTGAAATAGCTCCAGCAGCAGAGGTAGCAGTGCCTGCCCTTGTAGCTTGCAGTGGTACGGTTAGGGCATCCTACCAGTGATGGTCTAAGCAGACCAGAAAGTTGGGCTTAGGTTTCTTGCACTTCTGGATGCAAGCTAAACAAGGGAACTCTTGGAGAGCAATAACATATGGATGGAAGTCACCAGGAGGCTTGCTTGGAGGACTTCTCTGTGATGGAGCATGGAAAGATGTCTGTTACGTGCATCCTGTTACGCAGAAGACATCAACGCTGTAGTCAACGTCTGTCTTCTGGTCCTCTGAAGAAGGATGAGCTTGATTCACTCTGAGTCATTGAACGCCCCAGACACGCAGATGATAAGCTTCAGTGTTGATTTGTAACGCTGCCTTGTCAGATGCCACATGAAAAGAGAAGAAATAACAAAGAGTTACATGAAAAGGCAAATAGCTCTGGAAGCTGACCACCAGTCAGTAAAATGGCTATTGGCACGTGGCTGGGTGATGCCTCGGGTGGAGTGGACAATAAAAGGACCTGAACTGATGGTTGGGGAAACTAAAGGGAATGGGGGTCTGGCATAGGGTGTGCTGTCTTGGTGAAAGATGTGCCTTATTCCCTGCTTTGGCAAGATAAGAAGTGCTGCTACTTCGGCTGCTGTGATCAGCATCTCTCCTGTGTTCCATCCCTCGTGCCAAGAGGAGGAGAATTGTTCCCCCCTTCCTCACCTGTGTAGAGAAGCCGTGGGACCTGGCCACCAGCTCTTCCCCGAAACATCTCAAAAGTGCCCTTCTTGCACCCGCCCTGGGTGTCTGCAACACATCGTAACGCCGCTTCACTTCCCTGAAGTCTTGGCGTTTGCCAAGCATGGAAATGATTTGCGCAAAGCGTGCCGCATCCGTCAGGAAACGTCTTAAATAACAGGGGAAGTAATAATTGGAGCTCAAGAATTAAAAACTGCTATTTCTGGTGTTCCAAAAGGGGAGATGGGGTACTCTAAGAAAAGCCTGCTGATTACTGATACAATTTGGGAGCCTAAATTTAGCAACCAATCAGGCAGTTTGTGGCATGAAATCAGGACGCACTGTTAGCTTTTGATAAGGCAAACGGGCTGTGTTCAGCCCGTGTAACCTTAGCCTTCTGAGGCATAGATTTGTTATGGAAACACTGGATTTGTTCCTACCCTGGCCCTAGTTCTTGAACTACGTGACCAGTTGGCTCTCTTCTGAGTTTTTTTTGTTCTCCTTTGCTTTTTTCTGTGTGTTTTTTTTTTTTTTTTTTTTTCACCCCATGTACTGTTTGTCTGCCTTTTCACCTTTTCCATTCCCCTTCTCAGCACTATTTTCTGATTGCACCAAAGTTTTTTCCTCTGTGACGGATCCAGCTATTGCACACCAGAAAATAAGCAGCTTTTATTAGACAATTATTGTCATCCAGCTGTAATTATGCAAAGGTTTGAAAGTTTTTGGGGCGAAATGTCTCGGAAAGTTGAGTATTAATGAAGTTCAGTCTAGCAGTATGCGAGTATTCCCCGCCAAAGTCAAAAAAAAAAAAAAAAGCTCAACAGTATTAAATAGTAAATATAAAAGTTAAAAGTTGAGTCATGTCAGGTGCTGGGAAATAGTTCTTTTGGAAAGGGAGTCTGTTAATGGAAAGCTACAAAGGAGATTTTGTTTTTGGAAAGCTCAGGTTTCATATCTTTTGTAAGTTTTGATGTTTCCCTTTGTACCGTGAGTTAAACAAACATTCCCTTGTCCTTCACTGAAACTTTACGCCACTCCATCCATATGTTTTGCATTACAGCTGGAAAAAAACCCACAGCACCATCTGCTGCTGAATTAATTCAGGTTTCATCATATCTGACTCGATCAGCCGTAACTGATATTGCTTGGGGCAGGCTGAAATCTGTGATCTCGCTTTCTAGGAAATAAACTTTGCCTTTCCACCACCCGAGATGTAAACACAAGCTCATCCTCTTGTAAAGGGGAAAGAAAACCTAGTCACACATTTTCCACATTATAATTTCCATGCCAAAAGATTAATATGTCTTGATTTTTGTGTTTTTAAACTTGGCATTTCCTAAAGTTTGTAGAAGACTTGGGAGTTTAGTTCAATTTGAAAATCCAGTTTCCATTGGGTGATGTTTCCTTTGCTATGCTCCGTGGCGAGTCTGGGTTTAGGTTGTCGGCTCAGACATTCCTTTATTACTGAGCTCCTCGAAGCTTCACATTTTCCTTTTTTTTCTGTGTGACTTCTGCAAATTCTTCTACAGCAGTTGAATGACCCTTGTGCTTGGGATGGAGGCAGCCTCGCTCCCTCCCTCTGCTTTCCCTTTATTTGCTTTAAGTGCTTTATAGGTTGCCCTCGCTGCCCTGCCTGAGATGGCTGCTGGAATTCTTGCTTTCCTCTTGCGTTACCTGACTGCTGCTGGGGAATTAAAGCCATTGGAGGTGCCTTTTTATCTGCTTAAGGAAAAGTTTCAGTATTCTGTCACATCTGGGTTTGCTGGGGCAGAGGATTTTTTTTCTTACACTAATTTAATTCCCATGTAAAATACTCTCAAGAAGTTAAAAGTATTGTTTGAACTGGAGAACAAGAAAGTTTAATTAGAAATCAAACACCATCTGAACAAGTCCAGCAAGAGTAACTACATGAGCTGTGCCTTTTCCTTGTGTCCTCTTTCCCCTCTACTCTCAAAATGTTTAAATATTGTTCATTTTCTTCCTGTTCTTCCTCCTTTTTTTTTTGTAGTCCTCTGTGTCTTATTTCCAGTTTTCTCTGGTGAAACTTTGCTGAAAGACACGTCTGCTCCTGTGTGACTAAAGGCAGAAACGCAGCCTTATTTTTTCCAGCCAGTTCTCTTGTTTGATGCATTTGCCATAGCAACAAGATGCAAATGGAGAGCAGTGAAAGGGTTTGCAGGTCGGTGGCCCAGTGACTTCGATGTGTGGGGAAGGCCTGTTCCGTGTGTGTTTTACACTGTGAACCACATGCATTGCCTTGGAAAAATCCGTGTGTAATTGGGGTGGGTGACGGGTTTGGAGTGCTTATATCCACACCATGTCCCCTGTTAGCCATGTGTAGCCTCCAAACGTGAGCCTTGTTGTCCACTCAGCATTAGCCACAGCCCAGTTTTAACAAGGTTTTGTGTGTAAATTAGCGCTACTGGAAGTGGAGCAGTCACGCTGCTGATTCGGAGCCAGTCAATTGATGAGCACAAAATATCTGCGAGGTAGAACCTGTATGGAAATAGGGAGTGAGGAGCGGGTGCCATCTGGGCCTTTGGTTTTGTTGTCCTCAACAGATCTGGTTAAATCCTTCGCTGCTGGAATAATAATTATTTTTTGTTTGTTTGAAGAACTCTTTTCAATTGTCTGCCAAATGCTGGGCTTGCTGTTTGGGATGGTGCACTCTTTAAGCAACTTTAGGACGTAATTCTATCAAACAAAGCTGAATGACACATCCCTCGAGTCTCACTGTGGATTTTCAACAAAGGAGGCTGGGAGCAGCACAACCTTAGTAAAAGCTTCTGATGTTATTGTTCTTTGCACACAGTAATTCTTCAGCATTCAAGCTGAAGAGCGCTTTCCCACTGTTGGTTTTAAAAATGGAATCAAGCATTTGTTGTCTAGATAACTTTTCCTTCTCACTGCTGGTTCTTGTGTTTATACTGCTGCAGGAATGCTACGTACTTCAGCTGGTTAATAAATACTTAGCTCTTTGGGAGGACATTTTACATGTAATGCAGATTCTCCATTCATCAAGTACTCCAGGTTTCCTGCAATGCTTTCTCTTGTGTACGGTAGCTAGAAGGACACCTATCTCCCCCTTACCCCCTTTTGTTTATTTTCAGCATAATCAATCCTTTAAGAACATCAATAAAACAGGATTCTCGAGGTGGGTAAGAGTTAAAGGACTGTAGCATGCTGCTTCAGCTAGCAGAGCTGAACACACAGAAGGATAAAGCTAATAGGACCGGACAGGAAATGTTTCTCTCTCATTAGACATCTCAAAGTCTGACTCTTTCTTTTCTGCCCTGGTGTCTTTTGATAAAGGAAGATTTTGATCAAAAAAGCTTCTTAGTCTAGTTTGTCTAGACTAATCTAATACAGAGTTTTTGAACAAAGTTCTTCTGTGTCTTGGGTCAATGCCCAACCACTTGGTTATTGTCTTTGTTGGGACAGAAGACAACAACCTGTGTATTTCTTCTTCGTCATTTTCATTCACTATTTTTCTCCTTTTATTTCTATCCATGATAGCAGTCTTAAGCAGAAGACAACCAAAACACCAAAGTTAATGTGGCATTTGAACCTGGAAAGCTGTGTAGCTGCAGAGTATGAATGTCAGTCAGGACATTATGTTGAAGTATGTAACTTGTTAGCAATGTTGATAAACATGGATGTGTTTTTTTCATTTTGTTTGTTCTTTAAAGTCTTATCTCTACACGTTACTCTGGAGACTAGGTGGTATTGATTGTTCCCCTATGTTCTTTCTCTAGTTGCAGTTATACTATAAGAGTGAATGATTGGCACGTTTAAGAAAGGTTAATGTGTTTTATAAGCAAATTGTTTGAAACACATGAAAGAGCAGGAAATATTTTCACACAGGGTTAAGAGGGAATAAATATCTGAACATATTTTTTTTTTTCCTAGGCATGACAGAAAAGAGAAAGGTTACACTTCTTATAGTTTGAAGAAGTAGTAAGTCAGAGAGAAGGCCACCTGTTTAACTTAAGTAGCTAAAAGTGTGATTTACGCTTCTGATCTAATCAGCCAGCTCGTCACTCAGGAACAATGAAATTGCCCTTGTGATCTTCATTAGCAGAACTTTGACTTCAGCAAAAAGTGGTCTGGCTGGTGTTCAGTGAGCTCTAAAAATCAGATCAGAGGTAGGACTGAACTGGTATTGTCAGGTAAGTTATTTGATGTTTGGTTATACTGACACTTAATTGTCCTTTTTTTTTTTTTTGTGTTTGTGTGTGTGTCCTCCCAAAAGCTTAAAACTGAATCTTTTCCTGCTTATACCCCCTGAAGTGACCTACATTGGCTGGTCATCTAGTCAACCTGCTGCCTTGGCTATGTAGGTCTGTTTCATCTTTGTTTTCCCCAAAGCCTTTGGGGAACAGATGGGCTCTTCATTGTTCTTTAAATGTCAACAAATAAGCCTTGCTAGGCCCGGGAGAGGAAGAAACATTCTACACTTGAGAGGTTCAGATGAAAGTGCTTTGTTTCATACTTTCAGCCCCGAAAGCCAGGGCTGATTTTCAACTCTAACAACTGATGAACGCAAAGACATTTTGGGGGAGGAAGAGGAGACTTACAGGAAGTGGTGATAGCCTATATTTTGGATACTAGCTGACTGAAAGTAAAGGGCAAGCGGAGCTCTCTGCTGTTGTTTTAGGCAAGAATTCAAGTGATTATAAATAATGCATACAAATTGATCATGAAACAAACATTGTGGCAAAAGAAAAAAAAAACTAGTATACAGAGAAAATGGCCTTTTTATGTAAGGCATGAGGTAATTTATTCCTTCACAATGTACTGATAATGTGTAGGCTGATGTCCAGTGTTCAGTTTGGGGTGCCGCTGTTTGGGAAAAATGCAGACTAATTAATTGCAGTTAGAGGCAATTCAGGAGAGAAGGGAGATGACTGGGCACCTAGCAAACAGGACCAGTTCCGTAAGGTGAGAGATGGGAAGTGAAGACTGCAAAAACAAATACCTAAAGGCAAATGTGAAGTAGAAGAGAATCAATTGTTCATGTTCCAGGTGAAATGGATAAATGTTAATAGTCTTGACTTACCCTAAGAAAAGTAAAAGATAGGAAGGGAGCTGTTTACTGATGTAAGGATGGATGTCCTGGAGCAGTTTGTTTGTGGAGATGTGAAATTGCCTATAGGAGAGACTTCTAAAACCAGCTCAAACTGATACTGCCAGGAATGCTTTGGACATAGCTGATATTGGTACACAAGGCAGAGTGGGTGAATAAACCCTCAGACCTTCAAGGTCTTTTCCATCTCAGTTGCCTGTAATCCTGTGGAGCTGCATGTTCAGTGCCAAGGCCTGAATTCAGGAGTTGAATGATCCCGTTCAGAGGCCATGATATGCTTACAGAAGTTTGACAACGTCCACATTAACAATAAAGCTTTGGAAATTTGGAAGGGTAAGCTCAGACTAATTCAAGTATAGAAGGAACTCGGGAGGTCATCAGAGCCAACCTTCCAACCAAAGCAGGCTCAAAACTAAATTCAGGCCGTGTTGCTTGGGGCTCTATTGAGTTATTGGGTCTTGGAAGAACCTCCAAGCATGGTGAGTCCTCGGTCTCTCTGGGCAGCCAATACGTGGCTGTCCTCATGGGGAAATGTTTTCCTTACACCACACTGGGAAGTCTCTTCCTTTTAGTTTCTGACTACTGTCTCTTGTTCTCAAGCCTCTGTACTGGGTCAGGCTGGGATGTTAACTTTCCCTGCAGCAGCTCATACACTGCTGTGCTCTGCACTTGTAGCTGGAACAGCAGTGTTATCACACCAGTGTTGTGTCTACTGCTGAGCAGCACTGGCACAGCATCGGGCCTCTCTCTAACCCTCCTAGGGGGTGGGCAAAAAGTGAGGAGAGAAACATCACTAGGGCAGCTGACCTAAACCAACCAAAGGGATATTCCATACCATGTGGTGTCACACTCAGCAATAAAAGGTGGAAACAGGAAGAAGAGGGGAGGGGTGGGCTCTCGTTGTGAAAACGTTGGCCCTCCTCCCGAACACCGGCTGCGTGCGTTGAGGCCCTGCTTCAAGGACATGGTCAAGCATCACTCATTTGTGGGAAGCAGAGAGTAATTTCTTTCCTCTGCACTTCCACATAGCCTTCATTTGTTTTATTTGTTTGCTTTCCTTCCTTTTTTTTTTTTTCCCTTTTCCCCTTTCCCTTTTTATTTCCCTTTAGTTAAATTGTTTAGTTCATAATAATCATTAATTATTATTATTATTTCCCTTTAATTAAACGATCCTTATCTCAACCTGTGAGTTGTTCTTTGCTTTACTTCTTCCTCTCTTCATCTAAGGAAGGGGAGTGAGAGAGCGGTTGTAGTGTTTAGCTGCCCAGCACGTAAAACCACCACAGCCTCAGTAAGGACATCGGCTTGGTTGTCTTGGTCATCTTTGCAGGTACTGGAAGAGAACAGGCAAGAGCTAAAAGCCAGCAAGGTATTGAAGAACTGTAGTATATAATCTTGAACATATAATGTATAGTCTTGAGAAGGGTGAGACATGGGGGAGAGCTTCAGCAAAGGAACCCCAGCCTCTTCTCCTGATGGGTTCTGAGTATGAAGGACATAGCAGGGCCTTGGCAGACTGATGGGCGTACAGTGGTGGTGATGACATGGCTGCTGTTGGGAGGTAACGTGTTGTAAGCATCCCCAGCATGAAGCAGTGGGGGCTTCTGTTTTGGTTTGCATGGTTAATAAATCCTTTTTGTTCTGAAGTCTAGTCCCTGCCACCCCTGGTCTTGAAGGCCACGTCACGATAGATGTGGTGTTGCTGCTGTGGAGGCCTTTGCAATGTGATTCAGTGAAGGGTAACGATCTGCTTCCCTCTCCTCGCTGCGGGAATACTTGGCAGGCACCTTTGCCACAGTTTAAGCTCATTTGTGCTTTTGGCCAAGCTGACTAACAAGAATAATTAACCTCCAGCACTGCTTAATGTTTAGTTGCTTTATAGATCCTCTTGCTTTCCTTAACAATCTCATAGTCATTGTTTCCCTGTCCTGCCCATGACAATTCAGGTTTCATTCTTTCAGTTTTGGTTTGTTCAACATATATCCTGTAAGTCGGAAAGCAACGCAAGCAGTAGTCATTGCTTTATCACATGAAGCGTGTGATAATCTTGTGAATACAACCATAGCGTTGGTTACTTATCTTGGAACAGTTTCTTATGACTCCTAGGAAATTAGTTATAATTTGTTCATTATCCATTTTCATCCTGTCCTTGGAAAAATGGATTTTTAAATTTTCAGGAGTCTGATTTTCTTTTTTTCCTTCTGGATTTGTGTGCTGACATAACGAGTGTCGAGCACTGGGCAAAGTAACATTCAGTTTGATTTGTGTTGTTGGATGCCTGCCCGATATCTGTGTCCGAGCTGTCTGGTTGAAGTTCAGTCTGTGTGACACAGAGGCGTGTACTGGGAGACCGGGAAAGTCCTTTGAAGCTCCTGACATCTGCATCTTCCCTTGACAACATCTACTACTTCGTATTTCTCATGCTGCCACTAGGAAATGCTGCTGACTAACCAGCCTTATCAGATATGTCAAGGAAATTTGACGTGGTCTAGCCAGAAGACTCTTTTATTTTTATTTTTATGTGTACTCTGTAATTTATATTTGCCTATTTCCTCTTTTAGCTTAAACTGTTTTGGGGAAGGCCATGTACCCAACCAAGGACTGTCAGGTGGGGCAGAATGCTGGTGATGTTCAACATCCTTTTGGTGACAGCAGCTCTCCTGTGTGCCCCCGCAGCAGAGAGGGGATGGTCACTGCAGCACAGCCCTGTGTGTGAGAGGGCCTGCCCTCTGCCCCAAAGCTGCATCAGGAGGCATTGGGGTGTTTTTCCATTCCGATCATAGAAGTGAACTCTGGGATCCTGACTGTTCACCCACTTTCTGTTCAAAATAGGCAACACTGCTGTAATTTGAATTTAATGCATTAAGGCATTCATGGTTTAGAGGTAATAGCTGTATTTTGTGTACAAATCTTGTACATTTGGCTTTAAGTCACTCTCACTGTTTTCTGTGGGATGTGGGGTTTTGGCATGGTTCTTCATTGACAGTTAATGCTCTGTTGGCTGCTTCATTGTCTCCCATTTTGACAAGATCTGTCTCTAGCTTCTGAATGTCTGATCCTCCAAAATGGTTTTGAATGCCACCCCTCAGAGCCACCCAGTTTAAGGCATGAATTTAAGGTATCATAACCCAGGGTTTCAGGTATTAATGCATTCAGCTCATTGTGAGACATTTTCCTTCTGAGTCACTTTACTTTTAGTGCAATATATGAATTGGATTATAGAAATCTATTCTCCTTGTCTGGTTGTCCTCTGAGGCTGAAGACTCTGTCTCTGGAGATCTTAGATGTAGATGGGGAAAGCACCAAAAAAAAAACTGGTGGGCAAAAACATCCACTGATGGATTTATTAGCATGTGAGCACTGGTGTTGGTCGATGTAAAGTGATACTTGATGTGTAACTTATAACCTGCTGCTGGGAGAAATAGCTGAAAGAGCTTTTGTGTTCAAGGGTGTGTGTTTTTTTTTTTTTTTTTTTTTTTTTTTTTTTTTTTTTTTTTTTTATCTTGGAGAGAGCAGTTGTACAGTTGCTGCCAGTACTGGGAACTGTCTGGATGTATGAGCTGGGCAATGCCATGTGTGACCTGTATCACAGAGTCACAGCATGGTTTGGGTTGGAAGGGACCTTAAAGTCCACTCAATTCAACCCCCCTGCCATGGGCAGGGACACCTCCCACCAGCCCAGGCTGCCCAAAGCCCCATCCAGCCTGGCCTTGAGCACCTCCAGGGATGGGGCATCCACAGCTTCTCTGGGCAGCCTGTGCCAGGGCCTCACCACCCTCACAGTGAAGAATTTATTCTGAATATCTAATCTAAATCTTCCCTCTTTTAGTTTAAAACCATCCCCTCATCCTGCCAATCTCTGCTTGAGCAGAGTCCCTCTCCATACACCAGTGTCCCCAGCTGTGTGTGCCAGCATGAGCAAATGCTCAGTTCGGGATCACTGGCTGTCTCTCTTCCAAAGCTGGCACTGCTTAAATAATCTGTGTAACTTGTTTTAGTGGAGGTGTTTGTTTTTTCTTTCAGTACAGGACTAAGCTATAATGCTTTGGACACTTGTCCCTGTTTATGGGGTCAGCTCTGGTGGTGGAATATCAATCAGCTCATCTCCTGAGTGTTTATTTGGTATGAATGCTGGGGAGATGTCTGTTTGAGTTGGGTCCACTTGCACCACAAATGTAGGGGATGTCTCCATTTAATCTGTAAATAGCTGAAATGTTTTGTTCCCAAAGGATATGGACCCTCAAAGCTCTCCCTCTCTTCCCTCCCCTCCAGCTAGGTAGGAATAACAAGAGAGTGTAGCACCAGGGATTTTTCATTTTTATTGTGAAGTCTATAAAGTTCAAGAAGGACAACCAGAGCTTTGTTCCTTTCTTTTAATCCACAGATCTTTCTGGATATCCTCAATTATGTGCCATCACATACTGGGCTTCTTCAGTTCAGTATGCTTGTGACTGACGCAAAAATCACAGGAGAGCTGCAGATTGCACAAGGAAATCATTTATGTGGGTTGTAGGTTTTTCCTTAGAAAGGAAAATCTTTTATTTATTTTTTTTTTGGGTCAGTTTTTTCCTCACTTGTTTACAAACCCTGGTCTAGTTTGTTCGTTTTGAATTGTTAACTAAGGTAGGTGACAAGGGCCTTTAAGTGTCAGGTTCTCTCTTGATCCTTTTTTCATTTAAATGTGGTTCTAGCAAGTGTTGCTGGTTGTTCCCGCTGTGGCACCAGGTTCGAGGTGGAGTGTCCCTGCTTCTTCCAGCTGCCAAGTCGGTGTCGCCGCATTTCTGCTGCCTTGGCAAGGCCCCTCTGCTGCTGTAGAGGGGAGGCAACAATCTCCCAGTGCTGCCGTGGCCTGGGAGGCAACAACCCAAATTCTCTGCTTTGCCTTGGCTGCTAGGAAACGCAGGGTACGAGGTGAGAGTGAGTGGTTGAGGTACCCCAGGTTCCGACGATGGTGATGGGGTGGTGTATAGAGAGAAAACGTGGGGTTTGTACATTTTTGATCCATGAACTCTGATAAGATTATCTGACGTGTTGTGTAACACCTGACAGCGGGATTTGATTGAGAATCCAATTATGCCTTCAGTTAAAGGCATGCTCATGCGTGAGGTGTAGCCAGTCCTGACCTCAAACTTCACGGCAGGGAAATCCTCTCCTTTCATTTCCTTAGCTCCAGATAATCCCGCTCCCTGCTCTCAATCTCTGGCTTATTTAGTTTCAACTTGTTTTGCTCTTCTTCTTGGGCCACCGGCTCTAAATTCAGAGGCCTGGCAATGGTTAACTCCGGTAAGTATGGTTGAGAAATAACCTCTTTGTAGTTCTCCATGGGCCTTGCTAATTATTCATGTGATGAGGCTTATATAAGGGCCGCACTGCAGTTGCGCTTCATCTGATGACAGCGTTTTGTGTTTCTGTGTAAACAGAAGTCAAGCGATAAGGCCTGGGCAAGCAAAGTCTATAGGTGAAACCAGGGAGAAAGCAAACTTCGGGGAGGATCTTAAGGTGGTTCCATCTGCTGAACTGTTTAATTTTTTTAAAATCAGATTTTAGATTTTTTTTTTTAATAACTGAAGGAACCTTTGTTGCCATTGTTGTGCCTTGCTTTAGCATTTATTTAAGACTGAGAAGTGAAATCAGTTAAACCAAATGATATTTTTTTTAATAGTATGACTTAGCCAAATATTACAAGTAAAAACAGGGCAAAAACTTTTCTCTTCAGCTTTGACACTGAAATTGTACAAGCAGCCTGTCATGCAAGAGTTATAACAACCTAATTCAGAGATCTGCAAATTCCAGAAAAAAACGAATAGCACTGATCTGCTAATGCTCTTTTAGGACCTTGATTAATACTGCCAGGTAATCTGTCTAAAATGTGAATTATCTTAAGAAATTTTGCCTAAACATTCCACTTTTCTCTCTAAATACCTGTTATGTCAGTATATGTTGGAATAAACAGCTTTCTACATTGTTCTCCCCATCTATCAAACTTCGTTGATGCTGCTAAGGGAGATTATTTTAAATGGAAACAGAGTTAGCCAAAACACTGGGCCTTTGTTATGCCTATGGGATTTGTATTCTTTTTTTGAGCCTCACGGTGGAGGTGGCAGTGGTTAGGATGTGGTGGAAGCCGAGCTCATCCCCTGAGTGGAAATCACGTTGTTTGTGTACAGCTGTGGGAGGCACTTGGCTGATTCATTGCCGTCAGTGCTGCAATGGCTGGAGCTTGCTGTAACAGCAAGTGTTTGGGCTTCTTCGGGCTGGTGAGGAAAAAGCCCGGATCAGCTCTAACTCTGTGTGTGTGCCTTTACAAAAGCCTCCTAAGGCCCTAGATGTAAGACCTTCCTAGGCCTCTGTGTGCTATTAGTAAGCCATTACTGCTTCATTTCTTGTGAATGCATATAGTCCTCCCAGCAAAATACCTACTTTAGTATAGTAGGTATCAGTCCTGGAAAGCCTGGTGTGCATCTCCCTTCCTGCACTGAGCTGTTTTAAGCCCAATTTAAGTCAAAGGAGCTCTTACCTTGTCCTGTGTTAAGGGCTCAGAGGAATCACAGAATCATTAAGGTTGGAGAAGCTCTCCCAGATCACCTGGTCCAACCACCCCCTACCACCAATGCCACCACTAACCCGTGTCCCCAGGCACCACGTCCAACCTCTCCTTGAACACCCCCAGGGACGGTGACTCCACCACCTCCCTGGGCAACCCGTCCCAGTGCCTGACTGCTCTTTTTGAGCAGAAATGGCTCCTCATTGCCAGCCTGAACCTCCCCTGGCACAACTCGAGGCCATTCCCTCTGGTCCTGTCACCAGTTCCCTGTGAGAAGAGGCCGACCCCCAGCTCCCCACACCTTCCTTTCAGGTAGCTGCAGAGAGCAATAAGGTCTGCCCTGAGCCTCCTCTGCTCCAGACCAAACACCCCCAGTGCCCTCAGCTGCTCCTCACAGGCCTTGTGCTCCAGGCCCTTCACCAGCTTTGTAGCCCTCTCCATGTCCTTCTTGTAGTGAGGGGCCCCAAACTGAACACAGTGCTTGAGGTGTGGCCTTACCAGAGCTGAGTACAGGGGGACAACCACCCCCATATGGAACAAGACGTTTGGTCACAAGCTCTGTGGTTGGGACCCCAGCCATCTCAGCTGGTCCTGTGGTCCTGATGTGCTGCAAAGGAGACAGTAACTGACATCATAAATTTCTGAGGCGATTTGTACCAGCTTTTATAAAAATGCTTGTTTTGAAAGTGCCTGTTCTACCCGCAGTGCATGCGGCAGCTACAAACTGTTCTGTGGACAGACCCCAAGCGATTTGCATCCATGGCTTCTGAGAGCAGCTGGGAAGCGTACGGCATCAAATACTGCGTGCCAGGAAGAGCTGATTGAATTCACTCAGGACAAAGAGCTGCGTTTTGACCCTGAAGAAGCTTGTCAGGACAGACCTTTCTTTCCGTCCCCAAGGAGCTGCAGCCGAGAGCTGAGCAGGCAGAAGGCTCCTGGGATCAGGTGTTTCTGCTTTGTGTGTGCCGGAGCTGCGGGAGGTGGGCAGAGCCGCGGCCGGGCTTCAGCTGTGCACAGAGGGGTAGGATTGTTCCTGAGCCGTGGGCAGAGCCTCCCCTGCATGCAGAGCAAAATGGAGAGAATTGCCTTTAGTCTGTGCGACAGCAACCGTGCGATGGCTGGTGTTTTCAAAGTGCCCTTGCATTAATAGTTCTGGCTGGAGTTGTAAGCTGATCTGTGCCTTAATGAAAAATTAAGCCTACGGCTGGAACGTGAAGCAGAAAATACTTAACATCTGCGCTGGCCCAGCAGTGAGGCTCAGTTGTTTAAAGCAGAACCAGTAGCAGGGAAGTACCTACCTACTGCTTTTTAGATCCTATCCACAGTGTATCCACAGTGCTAGCTCAAGTGATGTGGGATATCGCAGTCAATGAGCTACTTGGATAGTTTTAACTCTTAATGGAGAACTGGTAGGTATAATACCAAAGCATCACATTTTTAACTTCAGTTAGGTGATAAGTGTCAAATTCCCAGTTTTCTGCTAGAACTGTTTTAACAAAAAGCCAAGTGCGTGCTGTAGGTGTTTGTCTCTGTGAGAAGTGTACATGGTGTCTGGAAAGTCCTTAAGCATGACTTGCTGCAGAGAGCGTGAGGGGCTGAGGATGTGAAATAAGAGCGACTCGTCCCTTGGTACCAATGTTGCAGAGGCAGAGCTGGCTGCCCACTGGCACTGGGATGTGAATTTGTGTGTGGAAACTGGCTTTCACATAAAGTTCCTTCCCCCATCCAAAATCAGTGTGCAGTTGGGCTAACTACAGACCATAATCTTTTGTTCTGCCACATTTTGCACCTGGCTGAAACTTAATGGGTGATGTTAGAATTGGTACCAAGAGACTCCCAAATATCTCAACTGCTGGGGGCTGGGAAGTGGAAAATGAAGACGAAAAGTTTGGGGACTGTCAGTTCCCGTTTGCCTGAAATGCTTGCTTGCAGCAAAAAAGCATCCAGCTTGTACTGAGCAATCAATTCAGAGCATGACTCAGCATGGAAAAATGTTACCTACTGCATTTCTAGCATAGTTCCCCAAATCGCTGCCTTCCAACTGATTTCAGAGGCTTTCTTCTAAAGCATCATCCGAAGCTGACCAAGAGCAGCCAGGTGAACGCAGTGCTGCTGCGTTGGAGCAGAAGGATTCAATTTGTATTGAATTTTTGATGCTGTTGCTGCTAACGTGGATGTTTTTGCAGCCTTGCAAATAGACATGAAGGAAATAATGAGTTGGGATTTGCCATTTAGGCATATAAAAACGTACAGTTAAACCGAAAGGACTGAAGAGGGTGCATAATATTGTGCCTTTGTTTTGCAAATTTAAAAATAGATAGTACTAAACGGGGTGGGTTATTTTCTCCTTACTGCACAGTTATGATTTACTAGCTCAGGACTTCCAGTCACTGCTTAAACAGTCCACCTTCTGTCTGGAAACAGGGCAACTTCTGTTCGTTAGAAACAGTCGACAATACACATGAAGAAATTTTCTGCAGTTTGCTTTGGAACGTAGTGGATCGGGTGTTGTGGATACAACACTGGTGGGTTATTTAGTTGTTTTTTTAAGTAGGGAGTGGCATAAAAGTCATGCAATGGATTTTGTTCCAAGCGTGTTACACTGAAAAATAAGAACGGAGGCACTGTTCAGAGCAGCTTACTAAAACACAGGTTTTTAGCTCTCTTATCCTGTTGTGAAGTATCTAGTTGCTATTTTAACAGTGCTAGGTAAGCAGTCATTTCAGTAATAATTAACGATGACTTGCAATTTTCTCTTAATTGATGTGATCCTCCTTTTTCTTTTATGGTATTATTTAACTGTAATTACTTGGGATGTGGCTTGTAGCTTTAGCTATAATAAGCACGTCAAAAACATTTTGTTTATTTAGAGTTATGTGAAATTGGGGAAATGTAACTCCTGGACCTGTTGCTCTAGGTCTAAAGCAACCAACTGCCCCAGACTTAAGAACATATAACTGAGGAGATAATTCCCATATAGAGGTGAATGAAATAAAACCAATTTTCAAGTCTGCTGTACTACAAGCAGTAATTTCTGGCCTGTAGCTCTAGGGGCTGGAAGAGTACTTGTGTGGGGGGGATAGGTGGTGCGTGGGTCTTAGCGAAAAGGAAAGGCAAAGCTGGATGAAAGAGACAACTGGGAGTTATCCTTTGCCACAGATGTAGGAAACCCTTTTATCTTTGTTTAAAATAATAGGGAGTGTGTCTTTTTTAAGAACTAAGCTCTTCTGAAAAGATGGTCTTCAAGAGTGGCATTCATTTAACAGGAAGAAACCGGGTGAAGCCTGGTGTTGGCATGGCTGAGATTTTTGGTCATCTGGATGATCTTGCCTTACATGATCTTGTTTTATCTTTCATATTCAAACTTCTATTTTCCTATAGTGAATAAACATTGTTTTGTTTGCTGCTTATTAATGAGGATGCTTGCGGCACTCAGTCTTGATTTCCCTGGAAGTGTTGGTAACTTGAAATGTGAGGAAGTTCATGAATGCATGCAGTTGTTTTTAAAATAAATCATTTAATTGCATTAATTACATATATATTTATATATTTAAAATTGTTCCTTTGACTCTACAGGTAAAGCTTTCTATTTTGGGGGTGCAGATACGGTGTTATTGCCCTGGAAGTAGAAGCATACAACTTGTGAACCAGAAATTGAGCCAGAATTGAGCCCCCATCAATTCTGTACCTTCAATGGAAAATATCTGTGGGCAACATTTAATTCATTCATCAGCAACCTGTGGTGCTGTGGGCGATAGTTTTTAAACCATGTGTCTCACGAAATTGAATTTTAATAAAATTTTACTCTGGTAATTATATGGTAGCTACAAGTGTGCTTTATGGAGAGCTGGCACCGTACCCATTTGCTGTGTGAGTGGGGTGCTGGTTCCTGGCCATGTTTGGATGTGTTGGGCAGATTGGGCCCTGGCTTACAAGAACCCCAGGTACCCCCAAATCCCTGAACTCTGCGATGAGTTCAGGTTCTTAGGCACTCAGCCTACTTATTCGTTCCTTTCCCTTCTTCCCCTTACACCTGTATAAACTCTATACTTTCTGTAGCTTGGTAAAGCACCAGTACCTAGAGTTTTTTGAGGCTGGATAACCTCTATTTGCCACATCACTTTGCCAGTGCTGTTTTAGCTCAGCTGAATTCCTACTCTTTAAAATATCCGGAAACGATCTCTCTAAAATATTGGCAGTGCCTATTATCATGACTCAGTGTTAGGCTAGGCTGCATTCTTCACCAAGCCCTCCTTAAGCTCTTTTGATTAATTTTTTTCATCTTAAGTTACGTATAATGACACTTATTTAGCAGATTTAATCTCTGGTAAGTGCTCAGTTGTGTACCTGCAAGATGCTACAAAAGGCTGATTTCCTGGTAGTGCCCTGCTTGCCTAACAGCGAGGCCACGGTGTTAACAGCAGCCTGGCTCAACCACTTCTTACGGCTACGTGCTCCAGAGCAGGAGCTAACTTCATTGTTAAAGCTAAATTTTGGAAGAAAGAAAATGTATTTTTTTTTTTCAGAAAAATCTTCCATTTCATATGGAATTGATTTCCTCATGAAAGGTTATTTGCAGGAAGATATGTTTGACTGCTTGTTCTCTTTGTGTTCTTGAGTGTCTGAGGACACTCCAAAGGACCCTTCTTTCCTCTTTCCTTTTGATTATGTGACCCTTGTGTTCTTGGAGTGTGACCATCAGGTGCTACTGCCATAAATTTTTTGTAATAGTATTTTTTTTTTTTTTTTAACTATTCTTCAGTCTTGTCAGTGCTAATGAGTGATGTGAGACAGCACCAATGAAATGAAGATGCTACTTTATACGTCTCATCTATGGATGATACGATTTCAGTGGTGTGGAGCAGTCACCTAATCTTAGAGCCACAGATGGCTCAGCTTTCCTTGGGGTAAACTTCTAGGTTGCAAATCCTTCTTGTTCCCATGTTTCCTCTCTTGGCTCTGAAAGTTTTAGTTTGACCTCAGACAGGCCTTTTGGAGGGGGAGGCTTTCCCAGACCACCTAGGGAAGGGACCTGCCCTTCGTGCCTGAACCAGGTGCTTCGGATGCCTCTGCTATTTCATTCCCCTGGGGTGATGCCCAGACCTAGCAAGGTGAAAGCATGGGTAAGGTTTTCGAAAACTCTGGAAGATACTTCTCAAAAATGAATGCTAAAATGATCTATCACCTTCTGGAGTTAAAATCATAGAATTGTTAGGGTTGGAAAAGCCCTCCAAGATCATCTGGTCCAACCATTCCCCTACCACCACTGTCACCCACTAACCTGTGTCCCGAAGCACCAAGTCCAGTTCCTTTTTCATCCATTCTTAAGAGGTGCAAAAGACTTTATTCTCAGGATTAAACCTTACTAGTGGAGATGTTTGTGAGTGATGTGACTGTTTCGGGGTATGTCAATGTGTTTGGTACAAGGCAGCGTCCAGACCTTCAGCCTACCAAGCTCACAGTATGAGCGCTGTTGTTCTACCATACTGTAACAGCAGAAATACTTGTTCATGCTTCTTAATCTCTAAATGTACTTATTTGTGCTCCCCAGTGAGGACAGACAGCTTCTCCAGGCTTATTAGCTCTGTGGGCATCAGGTGTCTGTAGTCATCTCAGCCCTGCACCATGTTTACTCAAGGATGGGAAGGACTGATCTCCGTCCCGTGGATTTATTGCGTGGTGTAGGTGTGCCTGTATTCCCGTCTGCTGGGAAATTAATTTGGTTTTAGGAAGGCATGGCTCTGTGTTTCGTTTCTTGGTAACAGACCATAAGTATGCTGAGTCTTAATTCATAAATTAATCTTTACTGGATTTGCTTAGATCTAATTTTCTCTAATATGTTAGAACTGTAGAATGCCCTGAGCTGGAAAAGAGACACAAGGATCATCGAGTCCAACTCCTGGCTCCACACAGGACCACCAAAATCAGACTATGTGTCTGAGAGTGCTGTCCATACAAGTCTTGAATGCTGGTAGGCTTGGTGCTGTGCCCACATCCCTGGGGAGCCTGTCCCAGTGCCCAACCACCTCTGGGTGCAGAACCTTTCCCAAACCCCCAGCCTGACCCTCCCCTGATGTAGCTTCAAGCTGTGCTGTTGTGTTACTATCTCTGCATTCACTTTCTGGGGGTGGTGACGCATATAACACTAAATATTCAGAAAAAAAAAACAAGGCAAGTGGCACAGTAGAACAAGTTTTTGTTTTTTTTTTTTTAGCAATCTGTTTGCCGTAGAAATGTTGCTTCCATTAGCAGTTCAGCTCTAACCCAATTGCTCTCGGATTCAGAGCATGCCAGTTCTGTGCTTGGCAGGCATTTGGAGCTTATTGTTGTGCTGCTTTTCCATCACTGCTGACCTTGCCTTGAACTAGAAATAACCAGAGCCTGCACAAATCCTGCCACACGGTCCCTCTCTCTCGCTCTCAAAAGTCAAATTGTTCTCGAAAGCTGTGGCTTTCTCCGCTCACTGGAGAGTAAATTAGGCCAGGGGAAAACACAAGAAGGAGCTCTGGATGAAAGCATTCATTCATGTTATAAGGCTATAATATATTAGAGGGCTACGAGATCACTGGAGGAGCTTTTATCCCTTTGGTGGGAGCGAGGGACGGGGCAGGGAGGGTAGGGGCAGTGGGAGGTGTGTGTGGGAGCAGACTAGGGCTTTTCCCCTCCCCTAGGTTTTCTTTTCTTGGCAGGAGCACATGACCGTGCCTGTCAGCCTGAGGATGCCATCTGGGTTGCAAAGCCTGCTAGACTGTTAGAGAATTGCACAAGAATTAACGTGAAATCAGACTGCTTGGCTGTTCTCTGGCTGGCGATAGCAACTGCCCGGAGACGCAGCCATTGTGCGGGGCCTCGGCGAGCAGGCAGGAGCCCACCTGGCACTGCCAGCACGATCCCAAAATCAGCACTGAACGGGTCGGGGAACTGATCAGAGGCAAGCTGCTGAGCAGGGTAATTGTCTTACGAAATTAAATTTGTGTTCAAAAAGAAAAAGTAGCCACAGAGGTAGAGACTGCTTGCAGCAGGGGAGAGTGGGCCAAATCTAGTTAGGGCAGTGGTTTGTTTCCTCCCTTACATCTAATTCCAGCTGTTCATTTGTTGCCTTCTCATTACTCGGGAATTGGAAGTGACAGTCTGCAGCACTGAAACAAAATATCCTGCCTGCCTTTTTGAAGCCTTTTTGGTTTTCGTCTGCAGTAAAACAAGCAATCTATTAAAAACGTCACATCTCAGAGGCCATTTGGTAATTTAGTGCCTGATTTTGCTGAGTGTTTTGAGCTCCTGGCTTAATGGCCGTGTTTAATGGCTACACGTGGATCGAAGGGATGCTGATTCCTATTTATCAGTACCTTAATAAGATCTTGGAGTGAAATCTGGACCACATATGTTCTGCTTTATCATCTGCCATGCTTCTGAGCAGATGATTACATCCAGGAGTTATCCGGGAAGACTTTATTCCCCAGCACAGCCAGCAAATAAAAATTTCATCTAGATCCCTACATGCCATGGCTGCAGGTTCCCTGGTACCTGAAGGCAGGAGGCATTGGCACACGTGCAAGACCTCTGCCTCTCTCCTGCTTGTGCAGGGACGCGGTGTGAGTTTCGGCTGAGTCCCACCCAGACCCTGCCCCGTTTCCCCGGGCCCTGGGCACATGTAAGACAAGCTGGCAGCGCCGAGCTCGGGGTAGACACAGCAGCCATGGCAACTTCTCGGAGAAACACCGGTGGGAGCGGTGCCCAGACCTTACGTAAGAGCGATAGAGTTACAGCCACATGGGAGCTAAAGCTCGCTGCCTGGGCTGGGAGCAGCTTTGCCATGGGGGCATGGGATTTGGGGGCCCCTTCACCCTGGGGGGGTCACCTGGGACTGGGCCAGCTCAGGGCTGCTGGGCAGCACCTCCTTAAATCCCCATGGGCTGAGTGTTTGTAGTGTGAGCGTGCCTTTTGTAGGTTATAATAGCTTTATGTCTGGTGCAGTTCCGTATTAATGGTACCTATCGATCGATACTTCTGGATAGCACTGATTAAAGCATCCAGAAACAGAGTTAATCCTTCTGCGGATATGGCACCGTGTTCCAGAGGTTCCCGGAATTTGCCTCATGCTTTTGTTTATAGGGCTGGTTGTTCATCATTCATTCAAAATTAAAGTACTGCATAAAAAAAACATTGTGTTATTACTTCAAAACAAGATGGGTTGGAGGAGAAGGCAATGACTTGCAACAGTGTCACACTTCTTCATTATGAAGAGTTGGGGTGTGGGTACACGCATGTTTGTGAAGTAAAAAAGCAGGGCAAAAACTCACTAAAACAGCTCTTGGAAACATATTTGTGTTAATGGCTACCAAAATCCTCTTTGGAAATGCTGAGAAGTATGTTACAGAACTGCATCTGTGCTATGGGTTAGTGAGCAACAACTCACTGAAGAAAAGCATTTTTACATGTGACCGCCATTTTCACGTTACCACAGCCTGTGTTTACATGGGACATTGAGGGGTGGTGCCTCTTGTGCTCAGATGGGCTGGCAACTGGAACAGAAATGCTTAACTGGTGATGGTTGCTGATAGGAACCAGTAGGCTTGTTCCTGGGCATGTCAGCTTTGGGCCCCTCAGCACCAGAAGGACATGGAGGCCCTGGGGCATGTCCAGAGCAGGGCTATGAAGCTGGTGAAGGGTCTGGAGCACAAGGCCTGTGAGGAGCAGCTGAGGGCACTGGGGGTGTTGTGTGTAGGGAAGAGGAGGCTCAGGGCAGACCTTATTGCTCTCTGCAGCTACCTGAAAGGAAGGTGTGGGGAGCTGGGGGTCAGCCTCTTCTCACAGGGAACTGGTGACAGGACCAGAGGGAATGGCCTCGAGTTGTGCCAGGGGAGGTTCAGGCTGGCAACGAGGAGCCATTTCTGCTCAGAAAGAGCAGTCAGGCACTGGGACGGGTTGCCCAGGGAGGTGGTGGAGTCACCGTCCCTGGGGGTGTTCAAGGAGAGGTTGGACGTGGTGCTTGGGGACATGGGTTAGTGGTGGCATTGGTGGTAGGGGGTGGTTGGACCAGGTGATCTGGGAGAGCTTTCCAACCTTAATGATTGTTATTCTGTAAGAGGTAGACCTGGCGTTTGTCACAGGACAGCTTTTCCCATATCCTTAAACCTCACTGAGAGGTAAATAATTAATATTCTGTTCAGCTGATTGAGATGAACTCATTTACATGCTGTAGCTGTGGCCTCCTTTGAAATGCCAATAAATACAGCAACAAGCAAGATGTGCGTGCTAGCAAAACTACAGAAAAGCAGAAGTACTAGGTGTCTGGGATGAAATCTCTCGCTTTCCTTACGCCCTCCTTGTGGTGAAAGAGTATGTTTAATGGGGCTGATTTGATGAGTATAAATGTAGAGGAACAGAAAGGAGGGGGAATTGCGAGGCCAAAGCAATGGCAGGAAGAAGGTTTTTTTTTTTCTTTGTTTTGGAGAGGTTTTGTTTCCCGGGTTACACTGCCTGCTGCACGTCATTCAGTTTTAGTAGGTGCTCCTGGATTTAATAGTTCACGTACTCACAGGTGAGACTTTCTGTATGAAGCTTGACATTTTAAGAGATGAGCACTGGAGGCTCTTGGGTGTTCAGGTCAGTTTGTTTCCTACCTCCTGCTATGTGAGGTTGAAGCGATGTGTGGAGTTACGCTCTGCAGAGCAAGGTGAAAGCAGGCCCTTCCCCACTGCAGAGCTTAATAAAAAGGAACTTTACATGGCATCATTGTTATGTTTTCTTTTTTCCAATACACAACTTTTGACTTTTCTTTAAAACAAGGAAAATTTGATTCTTTGCCCTTTATAGGTCACTCTCAGAAGCTCTTACTAGCTTATTGCTGTTACGTCCATGTGCTGAGAAGGCACACAGTAATTGCTGTGATTGTTGCCCTTTGTTACAGCAGCCAAATGTTTGCAGTGCTTCCCATGGAGATGCAAAATAATTTTTCCTGGGGGAGAAATTAGATAATGGGAGATTCTTCACTGAGCAGAGAGTAGCTGTAAGTATATGTGTGTGTGTGTATGCCATATAAATAAATATATGTTTAAATCAGTGGGACGGTTTTCCATCCCCAGAAATAAACCAAGAGATGATGCTTTTCAAAGGGATATTATGATATTATCTGGTTTAAACAGGAATTCAGTCTGGGAAGCCCGGTGTCTTGCACAACGCAGGGTATTGACCCGGTGATGGCTGTAGTCCCCGACCTGTATGATGTGGATCGGCTCCAGATGCAATATTTATGTCTTAGCAGCGACTTTTTGTACCTATCCTACTGTGAGATTAGTGCCGGGACAATACGGTGCATTACAGTGCCACCACTGGATAGTTTAGCTCTCCCTAATTAGACAGCTTGTCCCGATGTGCTGAGGCAGAATAGATTTAGGGGATTAAGATTGATGTGTGTGGCCCGGAGGCTGCAAAGCACATATAAACAAGGGTTGGGTGTGTTCCTGCTTTGGAGAGGAGGCGAGGGAAGGATGCGAGGTGAAATGTTGTTTGGGAAGCTGCCACATCTAAGGAGATGTGATTGGAAATAGGCAGAAAACACCCAATTGTGTACAATTAAGAGAGTGGCCTGAAAAACAGGTGAGGTGGGGCCACGTCGAAGATGAAATGAGTAAATCATATTGGTCCTGGAGAAAAATCCCAGTGGCAGACTGCCAGACTGGGAACTGGGCAAAGAGAGATGACCAAAATGAACCCTTTCACATCTTATGTGTGGGCGCTGCCTGCTTTGCTGACATTGAGACATGAGAGGGAGAAAATTTTGGCTGTTAGCAGAAGGAAAAATCATTTTCCTATTTGATGTGTGGGACGGGGAGGGAGGGGGAAATTTTCCTGTAGGCAGTGCTAGAGCAGAAGCTGACCTGCATGAGGACTAAGACTTACCAGACCACACGTTCAGTGCAGCTGGAAAGGCTTTTTGAGAGCCATGACGTTCAGGTAACCCACTCACACAGTTCATAAACCAGGCTGCAGCCGAGACATTTGGTGCTCACTCATTAAACTCCTTGTGGAGCTAAACTTACCAAGGGAGCTGTATGGGTATCAGGGCATGAAGTATCCCTTGAACAGATCACGGAATGGGTGAGGATCTCGTCTGCACATCCTTTTTGGGAAAGATGTCTTTCAAACCTGTCACAGCTGTGATCTCCGGGTGCAACCTTCCTACGCCGTGGACAGTCTGTAAGAGAAGTCGTACAGGGAAGGCAGCCGTTCAGGGAGAAGCTGCCCTGACCTGGAGAATCTTGCTTTGTTTTTCCTTCTATATGTGTCCTAATGCAGCATTGCTTTTTTTTTGCTTAGCACAGGCTTCAGTTTTAGTTGCAAGTCAGGGAGGGATGCTGTGCTATCCCAGTGGAGGTATCTCGCCCAGGACAAGCTGCTGGTTGTGACAGAAATTTCCATCAGCTCTGCTGGTCTCTGTAGTAGCATCTTGCTGCAGGCCAGCTGTGGCCACACATGAGCCCTTGCAGCTTGCTGTGCCGCTGGGCTCTGTGGCAGTAGGGTGCTCGGAGGTGCTGCCCGCTCGCAGGCTGGGGATCTTACTGGGAGGGCTCCTTACTGGGAGGGCTCCTTACTGGGAGGGCTCCTTACTGGGAGGGCTCTCGTGGGAAGTCTTTGCGGGCTGGCATCAAAACTGCTTGCTTGGCAGTCCTGTCACCTCTGTGACTCACGCAAACCTGTGATATTTTTTGCATACGGTTCCCCGTTGTGGTCATTTAGAGCCTTTACCTAGCATTAGAGGGGAGAACACTTTGGCACCTGTCATAACTGCGTTAATTCCTCAATGTAGGAAATTAATTTTGAAACTTAAAAACAAAACAAAACAATGAAGATATGTGAAGAAAAACTAGTTTTTATTTGTCAGACTTCATTCTACAAGTCAGTGCTAAAAGCCTTTGGGAACTGGGGGGCAAGTTGCGTGATTGAGATGCACAGAAAGTTACTTAATTTTGAGAATGTGTTTTTCATTTTGATCTTTATAGAAGGTTTTTGGCTTCATTGTACTGGAAAGCAATGTGAGGAGTACCTCTGGAACTTCAGGAGCCCTCAGAGTTCATGCTCGGAAGAACAATTGATTGCCTTTCTGCTGAATTCACTGGATTAGCGAAAGAATAAGTGCTTAGTCTGAAAAAGCAGCTTGCCCTCTGACTGACATCAAGGCATTAAACTAAAGCAGCAGCAGCATACCCCACCTAGCTGGCAGCTTCTGCCCATTGCATGCTACAGGCAGGGTGCTGCAATGGTTTGTTTGCTCTGTTTTCCACTTGTGTAGGATGCTTTTTTGGAAAGGCATGTGATGAATTTCTCTCTTTCTATGTAGAAATAAAAGCTACTTTATTACAGCATGTTCTTTAATTTAGAAGAAATTAGCACTGCCAAAAGCTTACGTACATCTTTGTCAGGTTTTGTGATTAGTGGATGCAAGTCCACTTGGATGAAGTTGTTTGCTAGCGAAGGAGCTCTGCAA
This sequence comes from Aythya marila, assembly GCF_965140915.1. Lineage (NCBI taxonomy): Eukaryota > Metazoa > Chordata > Aves > Anseriformes > Anatidae > Aythya > Aythya marila. The sequence goes on along the minus strand of NC_139042.1, from coordinate 191,778,110 downwards.
CTCCTGAATTATTTTTCATATTATTTCACTGAAAGAATAAAAGATAATTCTGCAATAGAGAATCCGTGGCCTATATTACACACTCCATGTCCTTACATGCAAATAGAATTTCTAGAATATTTAAGCTTATTTTACACATCATACAGTCATTCATTTAATGATGTTTTTCAAAGGTTTGCTTAATTCCCACTCCACACTAGAGGGTATGCCGACGAGGGATGCATCTTCTGCTGGCAACTTACTATCTATAAAGCAATTAATATGCAGAAAACCTTACAAAAAATTATTCTTGGAAGAGTCATATAGTGAGATACAGTGAAGATTTTAGAATAAAAATTCTGAAAAATACTCCTGATACAGTTGCACATCCCAGAGTGGAAAAAGTCCTGATCTGAAATAAAAATAATAATGATAATAAAATAGGTGATGTGATTTGGACAGCATGTTTCTAACCTGAATTGAGATATATTTTTGAGATAATTCAAACTGGTCCACAGCCCACTCATTCAGAGCATGCAGAGAGCTCTCCCTACCCAGCAAGTGCTGGCACGGCCGCAGTAGGGCAGCAGGCAGCTTTGGACCCTTCTGTTCCCATTAGGTTTTTGGAAGAAGTTTCATGTACCCAGAGAGGAGGGTTTTGGCTTCGTTTCCTCTGGAAGGGGTGTAATTTGTGCACACTGCAAGTGCTCTGTGCTCTGAACCAGCTAAGTGAAGGCACGGGGGCATTTTGGTTCAAAAGAGCACAGCCACCCCAAACCAAACACGAATATAGACGTGGCCTGTAAAACACAGGGTATGAAATATGCCTTGAAAGTGTGCTCTCTGTATACAGATCTTCAGCTTGAGCGTTGTGTAACTGAAAGTAGAAACGCTGAGGTATATATAGGTACCTGAGGTTTGATTTAAATGGAGAATTTATATATAACATTCGGTGATTTTTTGTATGTTGCTGTACTGATGTGTTATTGCCCCTATATATAGCCTTGCTTCTCTGCTCTCTTTATGGGCCTGCATGTTTTTTTTAAAGTAAGTTTTGCTTTGAGAACTTGGAAACACTTTAAAAAAAGTTAAAAGTCAATTCCATAAACAAATTATTAGTTAATTACAGCTGGAATAATATGTTGTTTTGCTGGGCAGAGTTTTTTCTTCCTGGTAGTTAACCATTAAGCAAATCAAGGCACAGACTTCCACAGCCTGCTTTCGTCCCGGCTAGTCCATGAATTCAGATTTGACAGTACTGCAGGGGTATTGATGCGGAGGAACTAGTCAAATCGCAGAGTATAAGAAGTCTGGGATGGCTGTGCTCCTCAGACTGGTTTATCAGAAACTCAATGAACGGAAATAAAAGCTGGAATTTGTCTCAGTGGGGAAATAATGAGGAATGGGACACACCTTTAGAAGTTGTTAAAAATTGCTTTTTTCCTGTGAAGATATGTTGCTTTGCTGAAACCAAGCATTACATAGAAGTGTTTTTACTGTGACAAGGAAGGAAAGGAAGAAATGCCAAGCCTTCTCCTTGCTATCGTAGCAAGGGGTCTTTCATTTAAGATAGCATCTAGCCTTTGGGAGCCCCTGCTCCCAAATTACTATTTCAACCTTTTTTTTCATGTTTTTGTTGCTGTCAAAATCCCTTTTCACAATGAATGCAGGAAGAAGCTTGGTAAACTTAGGAAGTCTGATTTCAAGATCTGAAATGAATCGTGTAAGTTGCTTTTCAGCCGCGCATCCCATACAGAAACATTTGGGGTTGAGTGCAAGTTGTCAGCTTGAACTTAGGAGGTGAACCTTCAGGGAAGGTGGCGTCATTTCCATGAATATTTGTGTGAGCAGGGCTCTGATACAGTCAGGACTTTTAGCTCAGTTGGCAGGAAGCTTCCTGTCTTGAGGAAAAATGAGAAATTTTCAGTAAGGAATTATTTTCAAATTCCTTATTTACACTGTTTGTATGCTCCTTTTTTTTAATGATGAACTTCTAACAGTTCTTTTTGTCTCTTCTTAAACAGAATTAGACCACAGCTAGCCAAAGAGAAGATTGAAGGATGCCATATTTGTACGTCTGTCACACCTGGGGAACCACAAGTGTTCTTGGGAAAAGATAAAGCCTTCACTTTTGATTATGTGTTCAACATCGACTCGCAGCAAGAAGAAATCTATATACAGTGTATAGAAAAACTGATTGAAGGTTGCTTTGAAGGCTATAATGCCACTGTCTTTGCTTATGGCCAAGTAAGCTTTACAATTTTATTTAAAGTATTTATTTTGGAATAAACACAAAGATTTTCTTGTAATGAATCTTCCTCTTAAGTTTCACAATGCACAAACCACCTGTTGTTGTTGGCTTTATTTTAAACAAGACATTCTCTAGGATGTTGTTTAGCAGTCTGCACAGATTCTGTGCTGAATGGCAATTCAGATGCAGCAGACATATGTGGTAGGTTTGAATTAATAATAGTACTGAAAGTGGCATGAGTCCATATAATTCCTGAATTCACCCTTTAATGCAGCAATACAAATTAGTGACTTAAGTAGATTTGCAGATGTAACCTGTACTAAAATTCTTTTTGAGCAGTTCTCCATCCCATCACATTTTCAGATGCTTTTGGGAGAAGGAGGTATTGTATTTTTTAATAGATCCTGGAGAACTTCGAGCCACACTTTCTGTACGCAAAATGCGTTGATCAAATTCTGAAGTCTGACAACGTTTCCTAGAGAGCAGATGTCCCCTCAGTAAGCAGGATATGTTGTTTTTTTTTCCCTCATAGCTGAAATATCATTGAGTGCAGCATAGAGAATGCATTATTGTCTTCTGAGTTTTCCTTTAGGAACTGATTGCATAGAAATTGATCTTAGCGGGATGCTGAATTTCACTGCTGTTAAATGTCTTATCTAAAGTTAGTTAATAAAGTCTAGCCATGGTGAAACAAAGCAGTTGGCAGATCCAGTTTGGTAGATTATGTTCAACAGCATAATACTGTCTTTGCCTTAGACTTGACCCACTAATTAAGTAAAAACCCAACGCTACCTTGTCTTCTATAGGACTTCAGTTTTAATTAAGCTGTTTTCTTAGTGAAGGTACAGCTTGTAGTCTTAGGTGCTGTCTAGAAATGGTAATATTCTACCTGAGATATTAAGGTGTCATAATTAAGAGAGTTGTTTGATCTACTTCAGTAAAGAATGCCCAAAGTAAGTGCTTTAATTTGCGTTCTAGGTTGAAAACATTACCTATTTTTTTGACCTCAGAGATGATAACTCGAGGTGGGTGTAAGCAGCTTAGAGGAAGCTTGTAGAGGAAAGGTTGTGCAAGATTGAAGTGGTCCCTGCCTGTGTTGTAGCTGATCCGTGGATAAAAAGTAGAATTTGTGCAACATCTAATGTTTTTCAAAATGTCTGTGTGCATATTAATATTGCAAAAATGACAAAACCTGGCTTTGTAGTCTCTATCTAACACAAGTGTTCAGAAACTGTTTCGCTGAATCGTGTTCTAGTGACAACTACGTGTTCACTTTAGACAGGTGCTGGCAAAACATACACCATGGGCACTGGATTTGATGTCAACATAACAGAAGAGGAACAAGGCATTATATCACGTGCTGTTAAGCATCTTTTTAGATGTATTGAAGAAAAGAAACAAGCTGCTATTAAACAAGGACTCCCACCGCCAGACTTTAAAGTGAATGCACAGTTCCTAGAGGTAAATGTGATATGTGTGTATAATTTCATTTATTTTCTGGAAAGCAAATGAACCACTTTTTCTGGTTGCTACTTTTATACTCTTTCTCATAAGATGTTTTGAATTAATCTTCTAGATTTCAAAAGAATTTTTTATGGAGTTTGCTTTGGCTGTTTAATATATGAAAAGAGTCTTTTTATCTTATTCCAGTTCTTATAGTAACTTTATTTACAGGGTTATTTTGAAGTGTAGAAATAATTGTCATCATCATTTATCCCATTCTATGCCACACATTTGTTCATGGGGCCTATTGCTGTTTCTTGTCTACAATGCTTTATGAAAGTTTCTTTCATAAACTTTTCTTTATGAATTCTTGCTTACGAAAGCAAAACATTTGTTGTACCCTTGACTAGCGAGCCGTGCTTTGCCATTTGTGTAACTTTCCCATAGATTTCTTTAGCCTTCAAAATCTGTTCGGTAGACTTGGTAGATTCCTCTCATGACAGAAGAAACCAAGCATAAAAATAATTATTTTGTGTGTCTGTGTGATCCTCGGTAGTTTAGGATTGGGCTTCTGTATCACTGCTCCCTCTTTCAGTAGGCCCAGAGAAAATCTAGGTCGGTGCTGTGGAAAAACTGTTCCCTTTGTCTGTGCTTGTTACAGACTCTCTTACTAGTAGCTGTGCCTACACTTGTGATTTTCTGATCTGCAACAGCTGCTCATTCATCTCTTCCAGCTTTTATGCTATGATTCCTGCCAATGTATCTATTTTTAAATCAATTGATGTGGTTATAACATTTATATTCACTACCAAGCTATAAAACCTGATACTCAAATGTTATTGACAGGGAGAGTCATTTTAGGGAAGAGTTTGTATAAATTTTTATTATTTACTTCAGTATTTTGCAACTTTGTCTACTGTAGCTTTGGGGGAAAAGAAAATATTACCAAGGAGAAAAACCAGTTGGTTTTATTACTGCTGAAGTAAATTAGGTCGTCTAGTCATATGTTCCTAAAACTGTTTTAAAGATTAACAAACTGGCATTGGTTTTGCACTAGTACAGATTTGCCACTGTTAACCTTAAGCAGAGGTTCAAGTTCCTCTGGCTAATGTTTGCCTAGAGAGATTCGGGGCTTGAGAAAGGGCGGTGGAAATGCTGTGCTGTTCTTTTCTCACTCAATTTGAACGTTGGGAGCTGCAGTGTCATTTCTGCTCAGGCAGCTGCAACAGCAGTGGTGTAAGGGGTAGTAGCTGTACTACTTAAGTATAGTGTCTGAATTCCTTGATTTTTATTTTTATTTTTTTTTTAATAACTTTACAAATGTGGCTGCAAGAGTCCCAAAATACAGCCCAGTAATTGAATGTTACAGTGGTAATAGCATGATGGGTTGTACTGTAATTCTGAACTGTAACCACGATGACATACTTCAGATGAAATCCCTATCTAAATTAGCCAAAGGTTAAATGATTTGTATATATATATATGATAGCTTCTTCCTTAAAATGTTATGTCTTTAGGTGATTTTTTATTGTGCTGTGGCTAAATTGGAACTTCTCCAGAAAGAACATTTCCCAGAAATTAATTTTCTTGCCTTTTTTTTTTTTTTTTTTTTTTTTTTTTGACTGACTATTAGTGTTTCTCATAAGCAGCTTGTACAAAAATTAAGTGTTAAATTCATTCTGGGGGAGGAATGGTTTAATCTAAAAGAGAAACAGACAGAATTATTAAGGTAAAAGGGAGAAAATGAGAAAAAGTGTGACAGAAGGAGTGTGTGGGAACTGGAATTGCCTGGTCCTAGCAAAAAGTTTTCTTCCAGGTCTGACTGACTATGTGGAAGAAGTTGTAGCTTCTTAGGGTGGCATAACATGGAGTGCGAGGTGCTGGTCCCTGCTCCTGGTGTCAGGAGCAATGTCAGGATGCATGGGTATGGCACAGAGCTGCACCAGGGGAGGTTCAAACTGGACACGAGGAAAAATGTCTTTACGGTGAGGGTGGTCACACACTGGAACAGGCTCCTTAGGGAGGTGGTTGATGCCCAGAAGTGGTCAGGCAGTTGGACTTGATGATTTTTGAAGGTCCTTCCAAACTGAACTATTCTATCCTAACAGTGAGGTGTGCAGATGACTTGATTTGCAGCTTCTGTTTATCATCCTATTGTCCTTGTAAAGCACCCTTTACTGAAAACCTTGGGACGTCGTGAATTTTTATAACCTTCTGCATGTTTCATGCACAGATTTAGCAGTCTTTTAAGGAATTCCTTCCTATCATAATACTACTTTTTTTTTTTTTTTTCCTTTTTTTCTTTCAGCTTTACAATGAAGAAATTCTTGATTTGTTTGATACCACACGTGATATTGATGCAAAGAATAAGAAATCAAACATTAAAATCCACGAAGATTCAGCTGGAGGAATTTATACAGTGGGTGTTACGACCCGAACTGTGAATGGAGAATCAGAGGTAACCATTGAAAATAAATTACTCTGTAGCATACCAAATGTATTCAAAACATGTTGTCTGTAAGTTCTGATAAATATCTAACCTTTCATATTTTTTCATTTTTATTTTTCACCCTTATGTAGTGGTGGTAACACTTCTCAGACCTTAATTCCAGAGAAAACTGCAACAGGAGAAGCAAATGTTCACAATTATATTCTGTTCAAAATGAACAGCTGAAAGTAGAGGTTATGCTTGCTAACATGAACCTTCTGTATCTTAAACAATTTACTTGTATATTTAGCTAAAATTTTCCTTTGCTTTTTGCAGGCTTAAATATCATGTCTGATATTAATTTCCTCTTAATTCTAGAAATAGACTTTTGCCAACAGTGCAGTTCCACTGGGAGAGAAATTTTTGGCATGTGTGTAAATCTGATTTCCCAAATCTTGTATGTTTTTTTTTTTTTTTTTTATCTTTATTTATTCATATTTTATCCTGTGACAGGAAAGCTTTGAATGATGACTGATGTGAGGTAAAGTGCTGTTTTTTTTTTTTTTAAAAAAAAAAGTGTCTGTGCATTGCAAAGCTGAATACATATGTTATTGTACTATGCATTTTTGGACAAAAAATAGAAAGTCTGTACATTTTTTGCCACAGGCAAATGGAAGGGAGATTGCCATGTTATTACCAAGGGACAGTAAAAAGATGGGTACAAATATTTGAGTGGTTTCTTTTGGAAACCACAAAAAAACACTTTTGCTTCCTTATTTAAGAATCTCTGTGCCCTTTGCATATTGGCACTGAAATGATAGCAAAGAGAAAAAGCTTATTTGTATCCAAAACAATTTGGTAAGTGCTATAGGAACACTTTTTATGTAAATTGCAAGCAATCCAATGTATTTCTTGTTTGTCTTCTAGATGATGCAGTGCCTGAAACTGGGGGCTTTGTCTCGAACCACTGCCAGTACTCAGATGAACGTTCAGAGCTCGCGGTCGCACGCTATCTTTACCATTCACTTGTGTCAAACCCGAGTTTGTCCTGCATTTAACACTGTACGTATCTTTGCTGTTAGTAAGCTTCGCTGTAATCATTTTTCAAAATGTGAATCTTGTTTTGGCAGCAGCTGAGATCTGAACTGCACTTACCAAAGTTTCTACAGTCAGCTTCATGCTCAACGCATTTGCTAAATGTTATAATAATTTGATTTAATCTGTGCACATGTAACCATCTTCTAGCCAGAGGCAACAATAAACTGCTGCCTCTTACATGAACATGCCCATTCTCCTCTAGCATTTTCTTCAGTATTTAGTTACAACATACCCACGTAACAAAGTTAAAATATAATTTGTCTTTAATTGGGACAGCATTTTTCCAAGTCTTAGTAGTTAGTGGGTTTAGGGTTGTAGTCAAGCTGAAAGTGTGAGGTATTTCAGGTGAAGCGTTGATATCCAGCAAGGAGCAAGGAAAAAAACAGTTCTGTTGCTTAGCATTTTTATTTTAAATAGAGAAATATTTAGAATTTTGATGTGTTGAAAATTCATGCAGTTGATTTCATTAACTCCTAAGTAACTAGGTGCATAGATAACACATTTTTAAGCATGTGGAACAGTGCAATGTGTTTATAATGCTTATTTTGGTGTGGGTTCTTTCTTTATTTTATTCATTTTAACACTACAAATAATCATTTGCAGGCAAAATGAGTGTCACTCCCTGGTCCTTTGTGGTATGTAGACCTGCTTTATACCCCTGTTAAAAACACTTTTTGCTGCTTCCCACATCAGAACTGGGGACCTGGTGGTGTGCGCAGCTGTCTCCTCACTCAGGGAGGGACTGGCAGAGCCTGGCCAGGCACTTTGGTCACTGTGTGGTGGCACTGTCTGCTCAGAGGCTTTATTGAGAGCTGTGCACGTGGCTCATTCCCCAAATATCTCACCTAGGAGCATCGCTTCCTGCAGAGCAGTGTGCCTGCAGTGGGCACTTGCCACCAACTGAGATGTTTCAGCTCAGATACACGTGGACAACCCTGGGGGCTCTCTTCTGCCCCAGCCTGGTTTGTAAGAGCTGCTGGTGTTGTAGGAGCAAGCAGCCACCTTCTGCCTTGTGTCAAACTGTGTTTTCTTTCTCTGGGAGATGTAAGCAAGATAACGTCAGGGTCTGGAGTAGGACATGTCACCGTTGCCTTTCCCTGCAGTGCCCAGGAGAGCAGAGGCTGGACCTGATGTGAATGCTCCCAGAATATAAATTAATACAAATCCTTAATGGGTGGCCAGGAGAGATGCTGCTCAAGTTTCTGTCTTTGTGGCTGTCTGTAGACAGCAGTTTTGGGAGACCTTTGTTACTAGGGCAACAGCTTCGCCAAGGATGAGGACATTGGCTGTGTGCTTGTGTCCTGCGGGGCAGGCAGGCAGCCAGGGCACCAAAACACTTCTCCTCTCACTGCACTCACGCTGTCAGCACGTCTCTCTCAGGAGTTTCTGGACGTACATTTAATTTTACTGGATGTGTGAGAGTGAAAGGATGTGTTAATCATTGCTCTGAGCGATCCGCCAGCAGTGTGACTGTCGAAGTATCCAAAACAGGGACAGTCCAGTCTCGTGGAAGTGGAGTGAATTCATCTGATCTCTGAAACTGCTACAAAAGGAGATTGCTTAAAAAGCTTGAAGTGTTGAGCTGCTGTGCGAATGGCTTGGTCTGTAGCCACACGTCCTGCTCGTTGCAATAGCGGAGGGAGCTGTAGGCTAGTTGATCAAGGACGTTTCCGCAGAATACCCCATTTTTAAATTTATTTATTTTATTTTTAAAGAAAAAGCAGAACCAACCATGCTTATTGTGACAGAAATTCCTAATCAAGCCTGTAGATTGGGTTGTGTGAATATTTTATGAGTCTGACTAGATCTGTGCCTATTCCATGCTGCTGGGGTAGGTGGAAATTGCCCTGAGGTGGGTATCAGAGCAGGAAGGTCAAGAAATGTCTGGCTTGAAGATTCTTCTCTTCTTCTTCAGCACTGCTTTCATTTCAATAGGTCTAACTAGACTTAGAGTAAATTAAAGTCAACAATATATTGTACAGTTAATTGACAAGTGAAAAGCTTGGACTATGATAAAAAGGTAATTTTGCTGCTGTGCTTTGGGATGTGATGAAGAAAGAGACTGAGGAACTGTTCCCTGTTCATGGTGCAGCGTGTTCCTTGGCAGACTCACTGCACTGCCCAAGGGATGATGGAAGTGCTGGTCATCCCAATTACTAGACAAAAGAAAGGAACCTCTTTCTCCTATACTCATTCTGCTGTCCTTATTTCCTGGTCAAGTCAGAAGTGCTGATGGAATACTGGCTGCTGGGAAAACTGGCCAAAAAAATAATTCCTAAAATAAAGTTGAACAATCAGGCCACAGAGAAACTGATGGGGATTAGAGAGGTATAGAGGTATAAAATCAAAATAAGTTGGTTGAAGGGTTGTGAACTAAGCAAGTCTGGTAATTTTGGGGTGTGTGTGTATAATAATATCGTTACTGATGAATTTTATTTATTAAATTAAATTCCTTGTATTTAAATTCCTTGTATTAAATTATATTCCTTGTATTTCCCCCTCCTCACCTTAAATCAACTGTAGAACATGCTTAGAAGTAATTGATATCGACAAGTATCTAGAGCAATGCATTCAAGAATATATTAATAGATATTACTAAACAAAGACAGTTTGTTTTTTTTTTTTTTTTTTGACAGAGATGTTGTTGCTATTATAAGAGAATTAGTAAATAGGAAGGAGATGGACGTGACAAAAAGCTATTCTTGTCAATAATTGTTGATTGAACTTTGTGGGAGACTAATACAAAAGATCTTACTAAGCTTTATGGATTCCTTCTATTTCAGGATAATGCCACCGATAACAGGATAATATCTGAATCTTCTCAGATGAATGAGTTTGAAACTCTTACTGCCAAGTTCCATTTCGTTGATTTAGCGGGATCTGAAAGGTTAAAGCGAACAGGAGCTACAGGAGAAAGGGCAAAAGAAGGCATTTCCATCAACTGTGGACTAGTAAGATTACACAATTTATTTCCGTGGGCTGTTTGTAACATCTTCTCTTCCTTTCTGAATCACTTCCTTTAAATTAATCCCTAAAGTTGCAATAGATGATATGCAGAATGAGGCCTGTAGTGTAAGATGTAATGGTATGCAGCATATATTGATTCTTACCAGGTTCTGGCTTGCCAACGTTTCCTGACTTGCATTAGGCTCTAACTAGCAAGTTATAGTACTTAGAACTGTTGTGAAATCTAGTTAGTTACTCCAACTTCTAAAAGATCTGGTAGAGTTCCTTTTACTTTTCATTTTTATTTTTTATTTTTTAATATATATTTTTTTATTCCATCAAGAACGAAACAAGTGGAGAAAATTGCAAGCAGTTTGCAGGGAGTACAGGCACGTAAAACATGGACGATGAACAAGTTTAACTGATGAGTAAATTCTGACTCTATTAGTATGTAGCGTAAAAAAACCCTAGGCAAAACATTTTAAGTAGAAATAAAATTTTTAAGTTGATAGCATCACTTCATATTTTTTATCTGAGTACTGGCTCTTTATGCATTTTTGTAATTAGCTATTAAATATTTTAATTATGAGTACACTGAAAAGTAGTGCTTGTGATTATCAGTGAAGATTGTGGTTTCATACCTTTTGTTTTGAGCTGCTTGGCTGTGTGTAGGCTCTGCAATTCTTCTTTTAAAGACCCAATTACACAAGTTCATTTTGTTTGAAATCATACCTTTAAATAGGTTTGATGTATTCATTTATTTATTTATTCCTGGTTCTAATGTATAGTGTCAGATGTATTCTGCACACTGGAACTTTTAGTGATTTTCTTACAGTCAGGGCGTTGGTTATATTTTGTAGCCAATGGAAGAGCATTCAATTCAATTTCATCATTACTATAAGCACAAAGCCAACAGAGATTTGGAGGTTTAATGAAACAAATGCACCCTTAACAAAAATGGGTTACAGAATGCCCAAAGTTGAAAACAAACATAGTAAAAGTAATATTTTATATGATCACAAAACCCTCTTTTATAGTAAATTCCAGTAATCAACTTTGGGAAACAGATGGAGATGAATTAAACTTTAAAGCACTCTTAGAACATGTGCTATATGCAGTTCTGCAATAACTGGGTGCAGTAAAACCATTTTCAAGACTGTTAAGAATTGATTGTACAGGGCGCCATCTAGAGGAATGTGTTTTAATTTGGCAAGTGAAAAATCCTGCACATGTAGTTGTACATCTAAAAATAATTTTATAGCCAAATATTTAGCTGTTTATGATAATGAAACAAGCCACTTTTTAGCAATGAAATGGCCATGGATGCAAAATTGAAAGACTTAAATGCTTAAATCTTCATCATATAGAACTTTTTTTTTTATATCCATCGAGGTAGTAAAATCTGTTTTTTCATATTAATGTTCCATATTTTATTCTAAATTTAGCATAAAGCAGCCCGATAGGGATCAGTTTTAAAGAGAACATGGCTACTGTTAGAGACATAGACGAGCTTTAATAATCATTGAAACAAAATGTTTGTTAAATGAAGTAGTTCTAACTTCAGTTTGTGACTGATGTATCAATAGACAGTGCACACAATTTTGTTTAGCACTTTGTCCCTGAAGATACTGGACTGTATGATAAACATTTATAAATTTCCAAATGATTTCCAATGTAAAAACATTCCGAAATACTTTTTTTTTAGTATGTTAATTGTGTGATTTCCACTTCCTACCCTCCGAATACACATGCTTGAGTTTGTAACTGATTTTTAAACTAAAACTACTTGGGAATTGATTCTAACTTGCATGTTACACGATTTGGTGTTTTACAGCTGGCTCTTGGCAATGTAATAAGTGCATTGGGAGATAAAAGTAAGAAGGCAACTCACGTACCATACAGAGATTCAAAGCTTACAAGGCTACTTCAGGACTCCCTTGGGGGAAACAGGTACGGGAACATTTTGCATGTTTCATTGTGAATCAAAGTGAATGAGTACATGATCTTCAGAAAGCAAAATAACCCTTAAAGAGAGTTGTTATCTTTATTATTGTTTGTTGGTGGGAGGTTCCAAAATAAATGACTGTTATGATAGGAAATGCTGGCAACGCAAGGGAAAGATACTAAAGAGGCTTTTTGCATCATTCTTTTCAGTGCTGTTGTTGCTTTACTAGACATGGGGCTTTGAGTTACCTGGAAATGGTAACTTCTAAGTAAAGGACAAATCCTTCCTCTTTAGATTATAGGTACCATAAATGTTAAATCTGTTATTGGGTCATAACCATATTAATTACAGCATAGTTTAAAGCCATGATGACTTCTGCTTCAAGCAGATGTTTTTGTTGCTTATTTTAACCTGAATTGCTAAGCAATATTAGCTTTTGATTTGTTGCCAGTATAGAAACATAGAGGAGGTGACTTTGTCTATCTTTCAATACGGTTGTAAAAACAAACAAACAAAAAAACCACCAGAATTCTCCCTGGAGAACTTCATCAGACTATTGCTATTTTAACTTCTCAAATTTTGTGTTCTCTCCTTGATTTTTTTTTTTTTTTTGTCATTAATTTCCCTTCAGTCTCTTTTCTCATGCCTTTTCCCTCCCCAAGAGGTAGCGTTGTGGATATCTGCGTGCAGTTATCCCATTATTTACTTATCATCCAGTTGTATTTCTTCATTCAAGCCCTTTGCCATAGTTTGTGCTGGTTACCATGGAGGTGGCTGCATTGCATGCAAAGGGCTAAGGCTTGGGGATTAACAATACTGTGCCCTTACTATTTGTATTTATAATTGCATTTCATATGGTGAAGTCTTCATAGATGCTGGCTGCTGCTGAAGCTATGCCTTCTAAGAGCCGGATGAAGGCCTAAAAACAGGGAGTTATTTCTGCAGAGACATTCAAGCTGACTTTGATGTCAGCCTTACCTCTCAGGAAAGCTCTATTGTTGGCTGATGTCTCTCCCTGGATCTCCACTGGCTTGCGTCAGCATGTGTTGCCATCTATTAGCTAGGGAGCCCAAACCACATTTGCAAATTAGATTGTCTAGCTCAGACTGCTGCCCTTGTGGGCACAGGCTCGCTGTCTGCTCTGATCACCATGAACAGGAGCTTCATGCGGCCAGTTCTCCTTGCACAAAGTACACTTTGTTGTTGAGCAAGGCAGCTTAGCACATACGCTGCTGTCTTTTCATAAAGGTTGTCTATCTCAGGATGTTGTGGATATGTCCAGTTATCTGGTGTCGAATTAGAGATGAATAAAATCAAACAACTGTGTCACCAGAACTGTTTGTACGAGCCTCCTCTGTATATGTATTGCATAGAGACCAGGAAGAGAGGCTTGGGCTCTGGAAGCTCTAAGCCAATATGCACTATGAACATGTAGAAACACAAAAGGGACCATAGTTAAGTATGTTTTAGCAAGGTAGTATGTTTATTCCTCTATTTAATCTGCTGTCCTAGGGGGGCAGGAAGTATTCTGGGCGTTTCACAAAAGAATAGGGAGAAGTGGAGGAGATCTTTTAAATCACTGCTCTGTTCTTCAGAGATATAACTTCAGTAACAGTCTGCAGTATTGCAGCAGAGACACATAAAAAATGGGTAAAATAAAGGCTAGGATTTTCAAAAGTGTTTAACAGAGGAAGAAACCCAATAATAGGGAAAAATCAGGAGAAACCGAGTGCATGACTTCCAAGCTGTTTCTGGAAATAACTTTACAAATAGCATTTCTTGACTAATTTTATATCAAATACACCAGCCAATAGTCACTTTTCAAGCCGCTTCTAAAATTGCATTTTTACTGAAATATTTTTATTTGACTGAAAACACTTTTTGTCTGGTAGCTCAACTGCTCCCTCTTCTGTACTTCAAGAGAAATCACAGTTTACAGTAAAATGTGCAGATAGTAAATGCAGTTCCAGAGCATTTACAAGGATAGGAAGATATATTATTTCTGTTCCTGACTGACGTTATTTTTTTTCTCCCACCCCTCATTTTTATTTATGTAATATACATGATAAGGCAGGTAAAAATTAGTAGTTTGTTGTTAAGGAAGAGTTGCACATTGTATCACAACTTAAATAATTTCATATCCATGCTTTAGCAAACGAACTGTGGGAAAGCTAAATTTTAATCAATATGCATTTTTTTTCCTCTGGGAAATCAGATGATTAGATTCCTTCTAGTCTTTTCCATAGCTTTCCAAATTCCACCCTAGGTACTACAGTCCACATTATCCTTTCTTTTTTTGAATACTTAAAAAGATTTGCTGGTAGTGATTCAGGTTAAAAGATAGAATATATATTCAGGTTAGAATACAAATATAATTCTGTAACAGTTCTGAAGCAGCATTTAAGCATTAATGTTTCTTGAATTATTCAAGTTAAAATATGGAGCACGCCCTAGATTTCAGGGAGGCATTTTAAAGAAGTGGAAAAATAAAAGGAGTAGAATGGTGTTTAAAAATGAGTCCACTACAAAATGCAGATGGGAAAGTGGAGTTTGAGTTGCTCAGTTTTTAAGAAAGCTAGCAGAACCAGTTGTCTGAGGCTTAGAAAAGTAATCAAATTCTGAACTGAAAGCACAAGTAGTTCTGATCTCAGAATTATTATTATTTCCTTAATGTAGCATGTTCTTATCTTTATGACTAAACTCCACAAGTCTGGGGAGGTGATGCAATGGTGCACAGGAGGTCTGAGAGAGAATTGCAGAAACCTAGTCCTTTATATACTGAACCTTTCCCATGTCCTCAGGCTAGTTACTCTTTTTAGTTTAGTTTCCCAGTGTGTAAGGCGAATTTAATCGCTTGCCTCACAAAGGGTTTCAAGGAGTAATTTGTTTTTCTTGATCTGAAATTACAGAAGGTGAAGATCAGATCCAGTCTGCCTAATGCAGATACTGCTCCGTTGCCCTGAAGACAGTGCACTCCTAACACAAGCACCTAAACTTCCACGTACAACAAAGAGAAGCACGTTCCTCTAAAGCCTGCTGGGGATGAGCCAGTCAACTCCTATATATGTGTTTTCCCCTGTCTGTTGAGAACTTAGGACATATTGGTGCCATTAAGCTAGGATCTACAGCTGAAGTTCTGGCTCTGACCCCTCCAAACTGCTGTTGTCTGATGTGAAATGAGAACGAGTGTGCTCCAGGGACCCTGGTGATCCTGGTTCCTCCCCTTACCAAGCGAATAACTAAAACATTAGGCTGGAATGAAAGACATTTTTTTCTTTCCTTTTTTTTTTTTTTTCCTTTTTTCCCCCCCCGGTCTATTTCTTGGAGCAGGGAGCATGTTCTCGCCTTGTATATCCCAAGATGGGATGGCTACAGGGTGGAGAGGAGCCCAGAAAGTGGTTGTTTGTCTTGGGCATGGAGCTCAACTATTGCTCCTTTTTATGGAAGTGCTCTAAGCTTAAGTGGTGTTGCAAAACATGGAATTAATACATTTCTTGCCAGGTGTACCGAGGATCAGTACTATCTTTTGGGCTTCTTTTGGTATAGTAGATATTTGGAGCTGAAGAATTTAGGCAGTTTGGATCTCGGTAGAAAAGTATAGGTGGAAGACAGGTATTTTATGACGTTCTGGGCACATACGGGCAGCTGAAGATGAGTGTTTGGGCAGCTTCCAGATTAAGTGGGAAGGCACCTCATGAATTAATGAGTCCTGGCAACTAACACGATCCAAATCACTGTTTGAGACCTCAGGTTGCCTTTAAGTACTTTAATCTCAGTTTACATGGGATTAGGAAAACCGAGTATAATTTGAAAAAGATTTCTAGGAACATCAGTTAATTGCTTTTATAATTTTATATGTAGAACAATTAATGATCTCTCTCTTATACTATGCTACGGTGATACGAGGTGTTACAGTGCTGGAACTTTGTGGTTGCCAGTCTCCTGCTACAGTGAGCTAGGTCTAGAAAATTTTCACAAATGTCATGAAATCACTACTCCTTTTTTTACCTTCCATATGAAGACCTGTTATAGCCTCTGTACTCTTTTTGTTCTTGATTTGTAAAGCTAATCTATGTTTGTAACTTGCAGTCAAACTCTCATGATAGCGTGTGTGAGCCCATCAGATCGAGACTTCATGGAAACCTTGAACACGTTGAAGTATGCGAATCGGGCACGAAACATCAAGAACAAGGTGATGGTTAATCAGGACAGGGCTAGTCAACAAATAAATGCTTTGCGCAGTGAGATTACACGGCTACAGATGGAGCTCATGGAATACAAAACAGTAAGTGTATCCTTTTAGGATTTCTGCTCTTCTTCTGGTTATAGTTCTACAGCTTGTTTTCTGTTGGCTGGTTCCATTTCACACACTAAAAAAAATGAGTAATAACACTAACTTATAAAGCACTTCCAGTCATTACCAAATGCTCTCATTCTTAGTGATGAGAAATAGTCACTTTCAAAGTGAAAACGATCACAGTTTAAATTGGCACATGAAAGAATATGTGAACAGTTATTATGTACTGCTTTAAAACTGAATAGAGAGCTAGAAGTATTTGTGTTTTAAAAATAATTTTTAAATTATACAAGCTAAATACTTATACTTTACAATGCCCATTTCTTCCTGAAAATTTAAACTAAAGATAATGCTTTCAGCAGTAAATGTGGTTACCAAATAGCATCATCTTCCTCTGTTATACTTGAGAGAGTATCCTGATTTAATACAGATTGACTTTTCATTTCTTAACCTCCTCAAGAACTTGTATTTCAGGCTAATATGGAGCTGGGCAGGCAGGATCCAAATGATGTTGACCAGACATCAGTGCTTTAAAAACTATCCATACTGTTTTAAACTCTTTGAGAGAATAATATCTTTTGCTATGAATATTTATGTGGAATTTTAAGCAATCTGTGGCTTGTCTTTGCTAAGTTTAAAAGAAAAAAAAAGTGTAGATCAGCATTTACTAGTAATAATATATGTGTTTCCTCAAGGGTAAAAGGATTATAGATGAAGAAGGTGTTGAAAGCATCAATGACATGTTTCATGAAAATGCCATGCTGCAAACAGAAAACAACAACCTGCGTGTTAGAATTAAAGCAATGCAAGAGACTATTGATGCGCTGAGAGCCAGAGTAACACAGCTTGTGAGTGATCAGGCCAACCAAGTGCTAGCCAGAGCAGGTATGCTGTGGGTGTGTTGTGCATGCTTGTGTGTAAGTTGCTTCATAAGTACATGAACTCAAACCAGTTACATATTCTTGTTGCCTTGGGTCTCTTAGAACAAAGAGTTGACTTTGGAAAAGGTAACATGGGTTCTACGTTGGCAGGGAAAGATCCCCATCTGGCTCTTTTCTCTACTATTTCTGGTGACTTCTATAGATAGAAATTGTTTGGGACTGACTTTACTATTCATGTAGTCCTGTGAACAGCAGGAAGTGTGAAATAATCCCTTTGGATAAGAATTATTCTATGCTTAGTTACACACGGACTTAAACATTTTGCTTTGGGAGGACCCAAACACAGATGGGTGACAGTTGGCTTGCTTTTCACTTCATGGAACAATCAAGCCATGAAATACCACAAATGCATTGTTCTTCTTGTGCACTGTTGGTCAGGTTCCTTTTGATTTATTGTACATCCATTACTAAAAGTTGTTAACATAGAAACAAATGGAATACAAGAAGTTATTTTTAATAACTCTGATCACAAACAGGAATAAAACCATTAATTCAGCTTAAGGAGGAAATATTTTTCATCAATCAGAAGATCTAAATGTGCATGGGTATTTCTCTTTGCTGGTACCTTGCGCCTAGTAGCTTTATTGAAATATTAATGCTGTTACTATTTCCCCCACACTCCAAGGAGAAGGAAATGAAGAAATTAGCAACATGATTCATAATTACATCAAGGAAATTGAAGATCTCAGGTATTTAAATAATACGTATTTGAATCATTTTTATTAAAAAAAAATACTAGTAGTGTTAGCAAGTAAATACTTCAGTTGACTGATCATTGTGTTTTACTGTGTGGGGATTGCTTTAGGACAGTGGGCCTTCAGCTTCAAAGACTATCTGATGTTTTTGGCCAAAGAAAACTAAAATGAAGCAGACAATACAAATGTCAGTTGTTACATGAATGATGATGGTGACTCAATATTGTTGCACAAAAGCATTGTTTTATGATAACTTCGTAGTCAGGTATAAATGATGCTACTGAGAAATGACTCATTAAAAAAAATAAATTAAAGGTATTAAACATCCTAGATATTTATATTTCACTTTCTTGGAGCTGCATTATTGCAAAAAAAATTATTTGGCCTATTCTCACTTAATGTTACAGATACATAATGCAGCAGCTTTCGTGTAAAGTATATACTTGTGTGCAGGCACTGTATGTATCTGTATATGTGTGTGTCCCTCTATAAATATATTTGTCCATTTGGGTATATGCATATGATACATGTGCAATGTCTGTACTCATTGTGTAAAATGCTCTGAGCAGGGATTTACAATGCTTGTATTTGATAAAACTTCACCTTGTGTTGCAGTTTCTTTTAAAACTGAAGATAATGCATTGCAGTTACAGATACTAAAGAATTATACTTGTCTTTTTTTTTTTTAAGAGCAAAATTATTAGAAAGTGAAGCAGTGAATGAAAATCTTCGACGCAACTTGTCAAGAGCTTCAACAAGATCCACATACTTTGGTGGACCATCAGCATTTTCTGCTTCCATGCTTTCTTCCGAAAAAGAGACAATGGAAATTCTAGATATAGCCAAGAAAGATCTAGAAAAGCTGAAAAAAAAAGAAAGGAAAAAGAAAAAGAGGTGGTGTATAAATTATAGTGTTATTTATTTACTTTTAATTAGTA
The DNA here is from genome assembly GCF_965140915.1 of Aythya marila. NCBI lineage: Eukaryota > Metazoa > Chordata > Aves > Anseriformes > Anatidae > Aythya > Aythya marila. The sequence goes on along the minus strand of NC_139042.1, from coordinate 191,759,149 downwards.
AAGGAATGTGTTATTTTCTTAGCTTTGAGAATTTAAAATTCATTGTTGGTGTGTGGGTTTGGTTTTGGAACTGCTGTGTCTACAAACCCTTTTACACGTTGAATTTGTAGGTGTTTTTCTCTTGCATCTTTTCTTCCAATGAAGTATAGAGTATTTGTAGAATGAGTGTCTCCAATTTAATGACTTTTTTATATTTTATAATTTTGCACAACAGTAAAATCACAGGTGCTCTCCATAAATTCTTTTAAGCATCTGAAGTTCAAAAGAAATTTTCAAGAACAAAAATTATGTGTTTTTTTTCTGCCTTGTGTCAAAAGTGATAAAACTTTCTGAAGAAAAGATATTCTGAATAGCTGGGAATTCTTTGGTAGCTCTTGGAATGGCTTCTTTTGCTTTCTCTATCTTCTGCTTTTATGAATGTTTTTAATTTGAGGTTTCCTACTTCTCTGCAACATCGTGCTTTGCTGTTTTTTGCTATCCAGTTTCTCATCTACTAAAATGCTCATAGACATCAATATAAATGCCTGTTCAGACAGCAGTTAGTACAGCAAGGGTTTGTTTGTGTACTCCAAGACTATGATTCTGTTAAAGATATTTCATTCTTTCTTGAAATTCTCCATGCTTCTACTCTATTACTCTTTCTACTAATGGCCCTTCAGGCTTTTTCTGCAAGTAAATCTAAAATGGTGCAAGCCTGAAATGTGGTAGAAATGTGAAGTATCTTTGGGTTAGTGAGACTAAACACCCTTGCGATTTGGGGTCTTATCTATAAATCCATATATTATATGAATGTCTGATTCTTTTGGAAAATACTCCTTTTAATGATAACTGGATTCTTTCTTTGCATCTCATTTTGTTGGGAAACTTTCATGGGGATTTAGATAGATTTTTGTGTGTCATGTTTGTAGGAACTTGAGGAGAGGGTGGAAGTATTACATGAAATCAGCAGAATCCTCTTGCCTCTGTTCAGCCCAAGGCTTGAATGTGTTCTTTAATATATTGAACAAAAAGATGGTGGTAATACCTCTTATTTGTAGGAGATGTTCACTTAGAAAACAAAAACCCTCCACCAGACAAACAGGAATAAAAACCAACCCCAAAACACCCAAGAATGAAACAAAGAAAAACACTTTGGGAAGTTTTCTACACTAGAAAAAAGAGCAGTAGTAAAAAAGTAGTAGGGAACTGTAGAAAATTTGAAATTGGAAGAGCCCTTTTGGTGGCCAGCCTATGTTTCAAAGTGGGTTTTGTGTACTTTAAAATGGGATCATGCTATCAAAGTGCTGGTATGGATTAAGTCTATCCAATGGCTTGCCTGCAGATTGCTAAATAATGTTGTATTTCTGAGGTGCGTTTGTTAAGTTGCTAAGAAGTATCTTTATCTTATAAAAGATAGAGATGCTAAGATATAAAAGCATCTTAAAGATTCCCCAGATGCTAGGAAATGACAGAATTTGAGGGATTATCCATTTGCAGAGTGCTTCCATCTGATTAATGAAATGTAAAGCCTGTGTTCAGGTTACATCATTGTAAATTTTGATCCTATTGAAATTTCAGGAATTGGCAATAGGTATGCTAATGTATTGCAAAGGGACTATTTACCCTGCAGTTTGGTAGGGATTCTTTGCTCTACTTCTGTTTTCTACAGGCATTTAGCTGCTTTTACTGTACTATTGTTTTAAAGATGTCTAACTAGCAGTTTCCAATTAAAATGGGATTGGTAAGCCTAGTTACTCACTCCGCCCCATCTGCTACCTTTCTTGATCTGCTCATTTTCTGGTTAAGGGTCAGCATGTTTGATTAAAGGTGCATTGTCTTAAACACATACAACTCCTCCAAGTTGTTCTGAGGTAGCCTGAAGATCTAAGAGGCAGTTTTTGAATGAGCAGCAGGTATGTACTGCTTCATATCTGTAGCCTTTAATAAGCATCTGTCATAAAGATTATTGGAAACAGTTTTTGACTGTCTTTTTGACAGTTTTTGAAGTCTTTTGACTTCCCTAACCTTTATTAAACTAAATTAGCAATAAAATGCCATGTGGTTCAGCATGTTAGCTCCTAGCTGGTACTGCAGTAAGATAGCAGGCAGTGTGAAATAGGCTCACATTCAAAACTCCCAAATAAAGGGAACATGGAGAATTTAATTAGTTCTTGAAATTTAAGCCATCTCTACTGTTAAGTCATCCAGATGCTTCTTTGCTGCTACATCACCATTTGTTAAGGAGGAAAAAGTACAAGTAAAAATACTAACATTTTATCCATCTCATTGCTTCTGAGGCATTTTTTTAAATAACAAGTAATCACTGGCATCTACTTTTTGAATCCCAGAGAAAATAAACTGCAATTCTTTTTACTTAAAAACAAATAACAAGACTCCAAAAAACAACAAAAAATTGCAGTTTGAAAAAAAGGTGGTATGAATTATATTCAGAATATATTATTTGGAATATTACTAAAAAAATCTCATTAGTATTTTACATTATGATATCTTACCAACATATAAATAAAACTAGTGCATTATTTTTGTCTTGTTATATTGCTGAGGATATGCAACTTTGTTTCAGTGACAGTACTTATTGAACTTTTCAGTTCTTCCAATTTTAAGTGGCAAAAGAAGATAGAGTGTCTTTGTGTTTTTTGTTGCTTTTTTTTAAGAACTAAGAGATTTTTGAATCCATGTTAGAAATAACTCTCAAAAGGAAACATATTTTCTATATCTAAAACTTCATTAGTGTAATTTGAATTTACGGTTGTTGACAGTGACAGATTAGATAACCTAAAAATGCTGCTGCTTTGTTTTCTATTTACTTTCCAACTGTGCAAAATGTATTGCCTTTTTACTACTTGTTGTCTCTTGACGATATCTTTTAAAATTTCGTTTTTAAACTCCACAAGCTCATATATCATTTTTTACCTTCTTATCACTTTTGCTTTTCACTGTCTGGTTTGTCCTTCATTGGCTTGGCCTTCCAATACTGTACCTCGTGCTTTTGAAGGCTACAGAAACTTGAGGAAAGCAGTCAAGAAGAAAGAAGGTTGGAATATTTCCCAGGTTTTTAATTAACTGTAATTTCAATTAAGTGGTTGTCATACATGGAAAGAAGTTGGGTAGATTCATAAGTACCTCAAAAGTAGATCCTTCAGCTTTTCAGAATTCTGTCCTGTTTTGGCTTTCAGCAAGTGTCGAGGAGGAAACTTCTGTTGTGGAGTTGAGGTTGACTTTGGGATTGCAAGCAGTTGTGGGCTGGTGGTGCCTTTGGGAGCCGCTGTAGAACTAAGTAGATTTCTTTCTTGCATGTCCTGTATGGGATGAAGGGCAGGAGGAAAGTTCTGTAGCTCATATAATAGGTAACGTATAGCAGGCAGTATACCACCATAATAATTTTGGCATGTGACCTTCATACTTCAGTTAAGTCCGCTCACAGTCCCTTTGATTTTCTCGAAATCGCATTACTGAAGCCTTGACCATTCTTTCAGTTCAATTTCAGCCAAGGTAATAGATGGAGAGCAGTTATATTAAAGGCTCTATGACTAAAAAGAGAAACACACTATCCTTAAAAACTAAAGTAAAGGAGCTTTTATTTGTCAGCTGTCTACTTTGATTGAAAAAACCCACACTGGATTCATGTAGGATGATGACGTGAATCTGCAGATCAGTAGTATACCTATTAAGCATCCTGGTTCTGTCTGGAGGAGCTGCTGGGTCTCCTTCCTCCTGTCTTCTCCCATTTATTAAGCAGAACACAAGTTCTCTGTAGTGGTGAGCTCCGTACTGTGTGCAGAAGGGAACCTGGGAACTTCTCTTGATCTGTATGAAGATTAGAGCTACGATTTATTAACATTTAAGCTTATTAGTCCATGTGAAACAGAGCATGTTGTGGGCTGAGTAAGATGAGAATCTGTGGAAATAAGATTGCAAAGCTCAGTGTTTTTTGTCTGGCATTTGTTTTCTGGACAAATCTGGGTCAGCTTTTTACTTCCAGCCTCCACACTGCTGCATGGATTCAGCAGATCAAAGTGAATGCCCTCTGCCTTGCTCATCGTCAGCTGTAGCTGGATTCAGTTTCACTGGTGATGAGTAGGGCAGAAGGAACCATCTAGCACTGTAACCAGTGCTCTTTAGAATAGAGCTCTGTCTTAAAAGTGACTTCTAAATTTGAGTAGTTTCTCAAATCTGTTGAACCTGTCTTGTCACAGCACTGAGGACTGGATTTGTCAGAGTTTGGTCTCTCAGTGCTCCCTTCCCCTTGTGTCTATCCCTGTTCTGTCACAATTTCCTGGCTATTGGGGATTGTTTGGGTTTTGCATGTGTAATTCTAGAGGGACTGATACTTGGTCCACGAGAATTTGCAGAGTGCCATCAATTTTTGAATTTTAACATTGGCATGCGGTATCTAAGCTCTGCACTCTAAAAATAATAGTAACAATAAAAATTGATGAGCCATAGTTACAATTACAGTTCACAGTTCAGGTCCTTAAAAGAGGAAAAAATATAAAGGTACTTAGCATTTAAATACATTTTGAACCATACTCTGAAAAACAGAAGCATGGAAACATACTGAAATGCAATGTTAATTGTTGGGAAAAGTTCCTTTTTGAGATGCAATCCTGTTTCAAAAATTCAGTCTTTCTCAACTCTTTTTGTTGTTGTATCAATCAACGCCTATTTTGAGCGTTCCCTTGATGTCCAGGTAGATAACTGATCCAAAGAGTAGGTGTGGTACAATAGGTTAGGAAATTTTCTCTTAGGGTTTATGCATAAGATTTCAGATGATCATAGGCATGTTAGGCTCTGTCATAGATCGAGAGTGTAGTAACATCTATAAATGTTTATTGCACCTGCACACGTTTTTCTGTGTTTAGTAAAAGCTATTTTGGGTACACTGCAACTTCCATGCAAAAAGAATACTTCTGCAGTTTACAAAGATTTGTATTTTGATCGTCCCTGCTGCGCAATATGGATTAAAAATATGTGATACTCGTTAATATTGTGTAAGCTAGGATTGAAAGTGATTAAGCATTATTTTATGCTCTGTGGGAATTTGGAAGTTGTGTTTTACCCATGCCCAACATTTATACCTTTGTATGCACTTTGTTTTTCATCTTTATTTAAAATTACAACTTATAGGTTTGGGGGATGGGAAGCACTTGCCATTTCAGTTTATGAATATTTTGTGTATGTGCCTCTTCTGCTAGTGTTAAAGATGACAACACAGATAACGAGCAAGAGAAGAGAGATGAAAAAGGCACTTCGGAGAGGGAGAATAATGAATTGGAAGCAGTAAGTATTTATAAGTACTTGTGTTGATTTATTTATTCTCTGTGTACAGATTTACAAGGTTATAGAAAGAAAATTAGGAATGAGTCAGGTGAATATTGTTGCTTCCCGGTGATAATAGGAAGCAAATGGGAGGTGAAGCGTGGGCATGTTTTAATGTCTTTCTCCTCTATGTTTTGTAGGAGGAAATTCAGGAAGCAAGTGATCATGAAGATGAAGAAGAGGAAGATGATGAGGATGAAGATGACATGGAAGTTGTTGAAAGCTCAGATGAGTCAGATTCTGACTCTGATGAAAAAGGTGATATCAGTGCAATATTTTGTAGAATTTTTGGTACAAACACTATCTGCAATTCTTTTTATTTGTTGTTTTTGATTTTTTGAGGCAGCCCAGATAGCATGTTGTCAACCCACTGTTAATAATACTCTGTGGATTGTATGTCCAGGGAATTCTTTGTTGCCTTTGATGCTAAAATATATAATCTACATCTGATTAAGCATCCCAATACTGGCTTTAAAACTGAAGAGAAGCCATCAGGTGCTTAACAACACTTTTCTTCTTTAGTTAGAATACCTGATGTGAAAGGCTTAAGTATTTGGTTATTTTTATGACTCTGGACTAATCACCACAGTGACAGCTCCCATTTTGCTAATTTGGGCATGGGTAACATTTAATTTTGAAATGCTGGGAGTCCGTCAGCCTTCCTAATTTTGCAGAGGTCGTGTCTATTTATGTTGAAGCATCAACAGCTGGTGTACTTGTGGCATGCAAATTAATATTGCTAGAGTGACAGCTAGCATTACCAGCAATTCACTCCTGTGAGTTGGGCCAAATGGGCAAAGCAAGTCTGCTGATTGCTTCCTGTTTGAGAGTCACAAGCAATTAGCAGCATTTGCAGAACCTAAAATAAATAAATAAATCTGGAGCACATAATCTTAAACCAAAAAAAAGACCCAACTCATCAAATAAATTAGTTAAACTTCTATAAACCTTGGGCTAATCCTTTTTCCTTACTTTTCACTCTGACTGGTTTCAGTCCCTGCCTCATTCCACTTATGTGAATGAGACAGCTACTCTCTTAGGATTTTGGCAGTATTTTTTTCAAGAGCTAGAGAAGGGAAAGTCTCCCATTGGAGTTTGGCAACAGCCAGACTTTGAATCATAAACTCAGCAGGTTATAAAATCAAAGTTGTTCTCCAGCCCTGAGGTGATTCAGGTCTCACAGTCTAAATAACTTCTATAGTTAGGAGTTATAGTTTAGGAGAGACTGCTGATGGTGAGTTTTAACTGTAAAGAATTAAAACATTTGGGCAACTAAGTTCCAATGAGAGAGATCTTTTCCTCCCTCTTTCCCAGTTCTATCATGGAGAATGTTTAAGGAGGAGACTTTGTCATGAATTTCAGTAATGGTTTCACTTGCTTCATTGTGTTTCATTTAGAGTTTTCCTGTGTACAGCTACACATCAGGAAATGACCTTAACATTGCAGGGGGAATCCATATTTATGTGGTAACCATTCTGTTAACAGAAATCTTAATTATCCATATCTTTTTATTTCAGAAAATTATCAGGCTGACTTGGCAAATATCACCTGTGAAATAGCCATTAAGCAGAAACTGATAGACGAGCTAGAAAACAGCCAGCGAAGACTGCAAACACTGAAAAAACAGTATGAGGAGAAACTAATGATGCTACAACATAAGATTCGAGACACGCAGCTTGAAAGAGATCAGGTTCTTCAAAACTTGGGTAAGAAGTAAAAATTATTTAAATCTAAATGGTAAGATCTCCAGGTTGAATTGTTTGCCACTTTCCTTGCCTCTTTTTGCAAACATAGGAACTTGCAGAAAACAGAAACAGGTTTGTACCCAAAATGCTAGTGAGTCATACTTATTTCATTCTAGTTTCTATCAGAATTGAGAGATTTTTCTCAAAAAAATTACTGCTACTGACAGGTATTTGATTTACTTGAATGAGCATTTTCAGTTTTCTAGGAACTCTCATTTTCTTTTTAACATAGTTCTTGAGATAGTACATGAATTAAAAGTTTGTTTTAGTGCCAGCCTCCCCCTTTTCTTTGGCTTGCCTAAAATAAGAATGAAAATCAAAGTGGCCTTGCAGAGAAGTTTTACTGGCTACCACAGATTTACATAGAGTCGTGTTAAGATGAAAAATTAATTGTGGCATTAATTGAGCCATGAATAATTTGAAGTTTGGGGGAAGTTTTTTTTTTTTTATTGGTTTGTTTCTATTATTTCTTTTAAAAATATACTGTATATACTTTATCATATTTACTCTGTATGCTTTTGCTATTCCCTTATCCTTCCTTAGACCTTCCCTTTTGATCAGCATCAGAAAGTGGTTTTTAGGCCTGATGTCTCTAAGGACCTGGTTTGACTGTTCTTGTGATCTTGTATGTGTATGAGTGAGCAAGCATGCGCATATCTGTGTCTTCAGGTATTTGGATATTTATTGCTGAGTGCAAAGAAATCAGAAGGAAAGCAGTAAGATTTGATCCCTTACCCAGGAAGACATAAAAGATAAAGATCTTGAAACAGTGCAGGTGACAGGAACTAGATGCAAATGACGTTTTTCAAATATTGTGAAAAATGCTAAAAGCAGAGGAAAGAGTCTTCTGCTGTGGCTGGCAAAATGAAAACATTGTAAACAAAAGCAGACTAAGAATTCCCTTTTGTTCTAGGTTCTGTAGAGACCTATTCAGAAGAAAAGGCAAAAAAAATCAAGTCAGAATATGAAAAGAAACTCCAAGCCATGAATAAAGAACTGCAGAGACTTCAAACAGCTCAAAAGGAACATGCACGGTTGCTTAAGAATCAGTCTCAATATGAAAAGCAACTGAAGAAACTGCAGCAGGAGGTGACAGAGATGAAGAAAACTAAGGTATATTTCAGTATTTTTAAGTCTCTTACAATGAGTGTTTGTTCAGTGGAAGATGGATTGAGATCATCTCTGCGTTTATCCACTGGATAATTCTGTTCTTGCTGTCAGCTGCTCAAAAGACTGAAAACAGAAAAGATTTGAAGACTATGCTATTCCTGTGTGTGCACATGTGTGTGGGGAGCCCTTTTAGGATTAATGAACGGATATTACTGCATCAAACATGTGGAGAAGCTTGTGCTGCTTATTACTTGTTATTCAGTACTGAGTGAAAAAGACACATTAGATGGAGAAGGGAAATTGCTAAAAGCATGTAATATACTGAAAGATGGTAGTTTGGAGGGAAAAAAAAAACCTTTATATGGTGGGGACTGGGAATAGCACTTCAGTGCAAACAGCTTTTCTAAGTGATGACTTCTTCACAGGTTCGCCTGATGAAACAAATGAAAGAAGAACAGGAGAAAGCTCGAATGACTGAGTCTAGAAGAAATAGAGAAATTGCACAACTTAAAAAGGAGCAACGCAAACGAGAGGTGATTAAAGAGATAGAGAACTTTCATCTGGAATAAGTAGCTATTGTTAAGATGCGCATCCATTAGCCAGCATGTGCCCTGTGTAAATGTATTTACTGAGGCAGGCATGTACCTGTATACTTTTGCCAGTCAAAATGCACATAATTTGACTTACGTGATAACTCAGTTCCTAGCTTCAAGTGATAAGTGCAACAAAAAATGGAAGACTTGCTGAATATGTACATCAGTGTTGTTTTATTAATGAATCTTTACAAAACTGTTGCTATCACCTTATTTGCATGCAAGTGGTCTTTTTGGTAGAGAATAACTATAGTGAAAAATGTACTGTCATTCTGTCCTAGAAAGAGCAAGAAACCATTCTGACTGGACCCTTCATGTCACAATATTTATGCAAACTTACATTAGTGTATAAAGTTGTTGTTTTTTTCTTTTCTTTTCTTTAATACAGTGATTCATTGTGGCAGAGAATGGAAGGAATATCATCTGTTGCTTTTGTTTTTTCCACAGCACCAGCTCAAGCTTCTGGAAGCTCAGAAGAGAAATCAAGAAGTAATCTTACGTCGCAAAACTGAAGAGGTACTGTGGTAAAACAATAACACATTATTGAAAGCAGAATAACACTGTGTTGCTGCAACTTAGAATGGAGTTTCAGGGTAATTGTGTCTTTTCGCTCTGTTTCAGGTCACAGCCCTTCGTCGGCAAGTAAGGCCTCTGTCTGATAAAGCAGCAGGAAAAGTAAGTCGAAAGCTGAGTCTGCCTGAGCATCCAATTCAGGAACCAAGTTCTAGCTCATCAGTTGAGCACGATGGCTCCAGAACAGCAGCACAGCAGAAGATGAGAATCCCTGTTGCAAGGGTTCAAGCGTTGTCTGTAACTGCAACAAATGGAACAGGGTAAGGATTAAAACTCTTTAGTACTTTCTTAAGAGAACTGGAAATTGCATGAGCTTTATAGCAGATATTCATGCTAATGGTACATATTGCAGTCATTGGTATTTTTCAGACTGCTGTCATGTAATGCTCATAAAACAGTCATTTTACCATTACCAAATATAATTTTCATTTTGTGGGCTTAAGTAAGCGTGGAATAATTTAAAATGACATTAAAGGATAAAGTGTATTAAGATGCACAAAATTTTCAAAATCCAGTTAATCTGTTTCAAAGAAATGTCCTTATGGGTCCAAGGCCCGTAATGTTCTTATTTTCAACAATAATCTTGTTGTAAAACCCAGTGTAATACATTAGCTTTACTGATGGGCTTCCGCTGCAGCTTGAAGCACATTTTCTTGTTAAACAGGGAATGATTCTTCGGTGGCACTGAATTTCAAGATGCCGCAGTGCTGATACATTTTTTTTAACAAATGCTATAAATTTAAGTGTAGTAGAGTTCAGTGCAGGGTGCACGTAGGTTTCTGGTGCATTTTGACAAACTGCAGGAAATTCTGCAAGAAATTTAAGTTGTTCCAGAAAAATATTCTGGCCTGATAGTTTCCCTCTTCAAGCCTGGACTACTTTAGACTTAGCTGTATGTTTCTCTTGAATTTATAACAGAAAGAAATATCAGCGGAAAGCAGTGACAACACGAGTTTATTCCTCAAAGGCAGCCAGGATGAAGTGGCAGTTACTTGAACGCAGAGTGACTGATATCATCATGCAGAGGATGACCATTTCCAATATGGAGGCAGATATGAACAGGTTACTTACGGTGGGTGACCTACTATGGACTATTGGCTATGTGGTCATATTAAATAAAGAGTAGTTTATTTACATTTGTTGTAAATATATTGCTGGGATGGTGGCATAGGCAAAGTGACTTGGAATCCCTTGCAGGCAATGAAGAAGCTTTTAACTCTAGTAAGCGTTTGGAGATGGGCTTTCTGTGCTTAGTAAAGAAAAACACATTAATGGGATCATGTGTAAATATATTAAAATATTTACCTGTAGAATTTCTTTGTTCACATAGAAATAATAAAATATAATAATAAAATATAATTTTATTACATTTTATTTTATTTTATTAAATTATATAATAAAATATAATAAAAATAATGACGTGCTAGTTAAATTTTAAGAAGGAAAAGAAAACAGAATAAGGGCACTTAAGTGCTCTAAGTGTTTACTAATTTTTATGTCATATTATGTCTTTGGGGAAAATAGCAACGTGAAGAGCTTACAAAACGAAGAGAAAAACTTTCAAAGAAAAGGGAGAGGCTCATCAAGGATGGGGGTGGCAGTGAAGCAGATAGAAATGTCCAAAATATAAACGAAGAGATGGAATCACTAACTGCAAATATAGACTACATTAATGACAGCATTTCTGACTGCCAAGCAAACATCATGCAAATGGAAGAAGCAAAGGTAGGTCAAATATTAATTGAAATAATGGAAAGACTGAAAACAAAAAACAACTGTGTTAGCCTTGAAACTGTTTCTGTTTAGAAACAAAATTTGTTTTGGTTGTATAAAGGAACTGGAAGTTGGTGAAAAATTAAGTGAAGCCTGAAATGAAGGATGTAAATGCAACTGGACCTTCAGGTCTGAGTTTTAGTGTTGATACTATAATGCAAGTTAATACACAAAGTGTTTAAACATTGAAACTGATGCCTTCTATTCTGCTGGTATCATATTAATGTAATTCTTGGGACCAAAAGTTACCAGCTTTTATCCTCTTCCTGCAGCAGTAGATATACTTCTAGTCCCTTGTGTTGTTTTCATATGGTTTAAATATACATAAGTAGTTTTGTATGTTAGCATTTATGTCAATTACTTTTATTACCTATTGCCCTTTAGTAAATTTCCAATTATGGAACAATGGCTTTCTGTAACTAAGGAGGCTTTTCAGTTGAAGTTGCTTGTTTAGGACTGACCTCAGACAGACATCCTCCCTTATTAAGTTACTATTATGATTGATGTAAAGCAGTGAAATGTGAAAATTTGTAATGTGCATCGTAACATACATGATCTAGCAGGAGGAAGCCACCAGGTACAGTCTCTTAGATCCCTCAGTGCGTGGTAATATGAAGTCTGAACTGTAAGACTTAACCACTGTTTTTACATAGCAGTCTTTGAGTTCTCCCTCTGTTACCTTGGCCTAATTTGTGCATTAAAGCATGTTGTGTTACCAGTAGCTCTTACTGTTTTATTTGCATCAGGATTTCTTGAATTTTGGACAGTGTAGTGCAAGGTTACAGGACTTTATACTGACAATAAAATAGTGAACACAAAAGACTTCTTAATTCCTAAGGGTACCTGAGTGCTTAATACTGACTGAGAATAATCAGAAGAAAAATAATGAGAAGACTAGGGGGAGAAGTCTTCAAATACACAAAGGGAGCAGAGACTAAAGAAATAAATTTCTTTCTGTATCCACTGTGAATAGCTTAGAAAGGAAGTGTATGAGTTACAGATTAGTAAGAGTTTTCTAACAGGAAATAAATGGAAGAATTGGAAGGCTGCAGAGTCTGTACAATGGAATATTTTGGTGGATAGTTTGGAAAAAAAAGACTGTCAGGCATAGTTTAGAGGTAGCCAAGGGAATAATTGGGCAATATTGGAGCATCCGCACTGTTTCTATTTTCTATGAGTAAGAAATTATTAAGTAATTTCAAAAATGCATTTTTTTCCTTACCACCTGACTCTTTTATTGGTGCACGTGTAGGAAGAGGGAGAGACCTTGGATGTAACAGCGGTGATTAATGCTTGCACTTTGACAGAAGCTCGATATTTGCTTGATCACTTCCTCACGATGGGTATCAATAAGGTAATGTAGCAAGCGAAATGTGTGTGTGTCAGAACTGTGCCATGTATCAGGAGCAGAGCTGTGCTGACAGAAAGGCTGGCTAACTTAAATTTACACCTGTGGAAAGTAAGCCAGACCTAACAAAGCAGGTCAGCACTACTGAGTCATGCTGGTTCTCAGTATGGAGGCCCTTGAGATCCATTGTCAGCTTCAACCCGTTTGGTGTTTTGTTAATCCCCAGAAGAGGCCACTTCATTCTACAAAAATATAGTGCTGTTAAAAGAACTACATGAGGTAATTAGCATCAAATAAATAATGTATTTCCATGTTTTCCAACAACCTCCTAATAAATGCTCAGGATGTTCTCTTTAAAGACTGGCTCAGCTCAGCGACTTTCTTAAGAATGTGAGCCTTTTTTAAAACAATTGTTTTAAGGTAGGATAATATAACGTTGCATGGCACACTTTGGTGAGACTTCTGCTTTTGAGTAGAGCAAGATGGGCTTTTCTTAAAGCTTTGGGAAATAATACTTTCAAAATGAGTAATTGGCAGTTTATAACCATGTGCACACATGTATCACATGCTCTAGCAGCTTCTTTTCTTTGTGTTTGGAGGCCATGCTCAATGACACGGAATTGAGTGAAAGATTTCGGGACTATTGAAATGAACTTTGAGCCAGTCCCAGTGGCTAATTCTGCCTTCTTGATTCACTACTATGGTGACTAAGGTAGTCTAAAAAGTTTGAGAACAAAACAAGAAGAAACCTGGGAAGAAAATTCCCATAACCACATTGGCTTTTGCAAAATTTGTTTTGTCAGCCCTTAGTTGGGTTGAATGCATACCTGATTCCTTGCAACAGAATATATGAGAGAGGAGTCTCTGACTTTCTCTGTTAACAATTTCTCCTTTCAATTAACAGTAAAACGTTGCATTATGTGAAGGACTTTCTTGCAAAATTGATCATGCACGCTTTCTGTTTTGTTTCCACATGTGTCTATTGAAACATGCCTATTGTTTTAGTTCGGATAAAATAAGAATCAAATCTTTGTCCATAGTACTATACTTTCTTAATTGGTAGCGCTTGGTCATCTTCTATCCTGCAAGCACTTCAGAAGATGCTTTGTACCTTCACCTTTCAAATTCTCTTCTATTTGGAAAGTCTTTCCTCTAAATTTCCCTGGCTACACTTTCTTCAGCTAAGAAAGCCCCACTAAACCAGGGGTCTAGGGAATTTTCCTTAAAATGGATTCTCTCTTAAGTTAGACTGAGAGATCTTCTGGCAAAAGCTGAATGTGCAACGAGTAATTCTGTAGGAAAGATTACTGTTCTGATTTTGCTTTATTACAGAGTATCATAGGTAATAGATTAATAATAATAATAATAATAATAATAATAATAAAAGGGTACTGTAGTGATGTGTGAAAAAATTAAGGTGTTAATTTTCATGTGCTTTTTGGTCTTGAATAAGCATGAGAAATCTACGAATTATACTTGGGATTCATATCCAAGTTAACCTCTGGATGCATATTTACAAGGAAGAGTCTGAGGATCACAAGTTGACTCTTAATCTTTTAATTAACATCTGAACTTTAGGGTGTGAAAGAAAGGTTACGTGTTTTTTGTATTCGTAGTTTTTAAAAACTTGGGGCAATTCTTCTTTTCTAAACAAAGGTGTTGTGACAAAACGTCATTGTTTTTGTTTGTTTTCTTTCGTAGGGTCTCCAAGCAGCTCAGAAAGAAGCTCAGATTAAAGTTCTTGAGGGGCGCCTTAAGCAGACCGAAATCACTAGTGCTACTCAAAACCAACTGCTGTTTCATATGCTGAAAGAGAAAGCTGAGTTAAATCCTGAACTTGATGCTTTGCTGGGTCATGCTTTGCAAGGTAATTTTGTCATCTTATATTCTGAGCTGTCAGCTGCATGTCATGTTTGCCTTTCATGCATGCTGTACTGGGCATTCTAGGCTGTTTCTTTTCTGAATAGATGCTGTATTTTAACATATTAAATTTAAACTCTATTTCACAATTGATGTGCATGTATGTCATTTTTAAGTATATCCACTCAGCAGTGAAATGTAGGAAATAAGCTTTTTATTATCGAGATCTTTAAAATTCAAATAATCTGTCTGTTATTTTTATAAAAGATTGCATTTACAATTTGATGTCTTTTTAACATTTGAATGTGAAATTCTAAACATATAATCCTGTTCAATCATCGTACGTTAGTGATTTTGAAAGTGGCATTGTATGTCTGTTACGGCATCTATTCTACTTCTCGTGAGATGATATTAAGAAAAAATATAGAGTACATTTGGGTACTTATGTTTTATTTCTATTTATAAATGGATATGTTTTGATTGGAGTGTTGCTTTTGTTTCCTTGTTGCTGTTATTACACAGACCTAGATAGCATACCGCTGGGTAAGTATGTTTAGCTTTCTGTGTACTGTACAGCTGCATGAGTTACTAATTCATTCATGTTCACTAACTGGTGCGTCTTAGAATTTGTGAGTGTGTGAAGTTTGCATGAACTACTCTGTAAATGTACTCGTTACCATGAGCTTACAGAGCATTCCTCCTTTCTGAAACCCCCATAGCTTCATGTTAGGTTTGGTACATAAGTGAACGCAGAAAGCAGAGCTGTATTTCAATTTTATGACTTACTGTCTGTCAACCTTTAATATTCAGACTACATAAGGCTATGTTATGCCATATTACCACTATAGCTGTGATAAATTCTACCTTTTTTCTGAAAAAAAAAAAAAGTTCTTAATGCAGTTCATTTTTAACATAGTTTATTTTGTAATGTAAATATTTTACAGAATGGAGCTTTTTTCTCACTTTTTTTTCCAATTGGGTTTAGTTATTGACTTCACTAACTTTGAGGAGATAAATCTTTTTTTGTTGTTGCTTCTAAATTATTCCGAAGAAAACAACACTCACTCTCTCAGCTCCTATACTTCCAGTCGTGAATTTGGCTATGTTTGAAACCTGAAAGAAATATTCCTGATGTCAGCTTGTTTTGTATCATCCTGTGTTACTTCTAATCCCATTAAGGTGTCCTGTGCTAGTCTGCATAGGCATCTGAAACATTTCATATGTACAGGACTGTCTTAAAGTGTATAGATCATCACCTGGTATAAGCCAGTGAGAACAATTACAGCTTTGCCAGTGTCTCGACAGATGACACCTGCTGATGATCTGTGTTAGGGCATGTTGCTGCATTTGGCTAGTATTTCCTCAGAAACATCAGTGGTTATTAGTATTGTAGTTTGTCTAGAATAGCCCCTTTCTTGTGTGTGTTTGTGTGTGTGTGTTCACCCCTGTTGGTGTGACAGCAATGCTTCTCCAGCTAGGATGTTAGCACTGCATTTTCTTTTAGCTCTGGACAGGCTTTCACTTGTTAACAGCATCTGGAGCATTCTTTTGAAAAGACTTTTGTTAAATGCATTGAAACGGTAGCTCTACTGTGAAAATTTTTGTAGAGTATATACCATTAAAGAAGCTTTTTAACACTTTGCAAGCATGAACTGAGGCTTTTAAAACACTTAAGCCACTCAGGACTGTGTTAACACTTTTTAGGAAGGAAACTTCACTGGATGTACCTTAAACTGAATACACCATACTAACCTCAGTCCACACAGAAATCCACACTGTTGATGGTCTGTGTTTTGTAGATCACTAGTGGTTAAACCTTTTGGGCTGCACACAGTTCAGAAGCTGTTGAAGTGAGGCTTTGAGGCTGGTGACTGGGACTCTTGTGCAGGGGCTCCCTGGTAGTCAGACACGATTGCCAAGGGTGGAAGTGTGGGTGGCAGAGACCAATTTCAACAGCTCAGGGGAAAGACCTCTCAGCCTCATCCCTAACAGAGTAGTTGCACCTTCAGGGTGCTGATCATGGTGCTGATCATCAGCTGCTTGTGAAACGCTCCCTTGATGCCTTCTTTCAGCTCTGCAATCTGTAAGTTCTTAGCCACTTGAACACAGTTGGCTTGAAGAAGTTGGGGTGTTCCCAAGTGTAGTTGCGTACCTGCGTTCAAATGGAGCCTGAAGAAAAAGTTTCGATCTGCAGTGAACTGCATCACAGGCTCAGAATTTTACCTACAGAACGAGCTTTTTATGCACACCTACCTTGGGTGCAGATGAACTCTTCGTGCTTGTGAAGAGTTAGCATGACCACAAAGTGAAACGTTGCTGGAGTGACTCCTTCCTGAAGCAGTGGGAGCTGCTTCTCCTTCCCAGCTGTGACAGCTGGACATTCCTGGTTGGGGCTCACAGCCGTGTGTGTGCAGATCTTGAAAGAGCAGATTAAAAGTCGTCTCCATTGGATTAAAAGTGCTGGTGTGGCACATTTCAGTACAAATTGTACTGGCACTGTTCAGTTGTTTCTACATGAGGACGAAGACCTCATCGTGAAGCCATCAGCAAAGCTCTGCACTGGTCTTACCGATTATCAGCAGTTCTGTCTCCTGCTCCTCACAAGCAGTACTTCCTTTTGCTAACCTTATTGTTCCTTTCATCTCCTCTTGCTCAGGCCTTCCTGGAGAATCTTACTCTTCTGTCTCTTTGCATTTCTTCTTGTTTTTGTGCACTGGTTTTTACTTGAGGGCTTCCCACAGTCTTCCTGTGATGAATTGCAGATAAACCCAAGAAAACCATTACTACAATGCATCAGTTCATGTGAGTGCGAGCCCACAAGTAAAATCCCATTTTCTGTGGCAATCCCATGCTTTCTACTTTTACAAGTAACACCAAAGTTGATCACAAGCCCTTTATGAGAAGTGCATGAGGTAACATCACCACAATAATGAAATAAAATGCATTTATTTTACTGTTGCTGCTTTGGTTCCTTGCTGGGGGGAATAGTGCTCCAGATCTTATCTGCAGAAGACACCCAGTAATAACATATATATGAAAGATTTAGTGTGGGCTCAAACCCAGGATGGAAAAACAACAACAAAAAACAACTGTTCTATGAGTTTTAACAGTGTAACCCTGAATACCTCTGAAGTGCATTGTTGGAGCTAGTATTAGATTGATGTATGTTTTAAGCTTTTTCAGGAAACATTTTTAGATTTAGTGTACACAAGAAGGCAGCATTTTCCCTCTCATTCTTTCTTCTGAGAATTCAACTGGAGATTATATATTTTTCCTGCCTTTCTCCAAAGCATGAACTTGCATTTAAAATATATGCATGGACAAACCTATTTTGATGTGGGTACCAAATGTATTAATGCTGTGTGTTACAAATGGTATCTGCTTTCTGGCAGAGATAAGTAAATACCCTTAGAGCATCTCTAATAATAAAGAAGAGATTTAGTGGAATGTCATCAGAACGTTATTTAATCCTTACAATTTCACGTGTGTGTTCAAAAATAAGAGACTTGCAGGAATTTAATACCCATATCCTTAAGCTATACTTTGAATTATCACTAGAATAGCATGCAAGTAAAGGATTTTTTCTCCTGGCAGTTTGGAATTGATTGTACACATGCCCTGGACTGGTTGTCTTAGCCTGATGTTTTGCATGCAGACATGCTAATCTGATGTTTGATAGCGTAACAGTGTGTGCCATGCATGCTGGTTTTGTCTTTTGTGCACAGGTATTAATATGCATTTTACCTCAGGAGCATTTCTACTGAACAGCTTCTTTTCACAGTTACCTTCAGTGCAATTAGTATCTTTAGAAGCAGGCCCATAGTATTAAATGGTGGCATCATCCTGTTTTGAAACCAATATGCTTACATACTAACAAAGTGCTTGCTGTCAGGCTGATGCTGCCATTCTGTATAAACTGGAGCTGAGCCTCAGCTCACTAGCTAGATTAAAATGCATTTTATTTTATTTTATTTTATTTTATTTTATTTTATTTTATTTTATTTTATTTTATTTTATTTTATTTTATTTTATTTTATTTTATTTTATTTTATTTTATTTTATTTTAACAGATTTGATTCTGTCTTGGAGCAGGATGATCACAAAAAGGAAGTGGAACAAGCATCCTTGCTGTCCATTGACTAGCATCTTTTTTTCGATATCTTGCAGTTAATCTGCTTTGCTTTTCTTCTTTCTTTCTTCCAGATCTCCTACAATTTCTATTTCTCTGTCAACCATGTTGCTCTACTACAATAGAGGACCACATCTGGCACTGTATGCCAAGGTGTATGATTTCCTTAAGCTGTGTGAAAGACCTTAGGAAACTTTATGAATGAAAAAATCAAAAATGAAAATAAATTAGGGAAAAGAAAAAACAGGAAGATTCAATGGGAAATGACTGGCAAATAGGGATTTAGAAAATCTCTTGACTACCTTTCATATATGCCGTTCATCTACATTCAACATTATCTGAAATGTTGTGTACAGTAATAAAGCCTGGATGTCCTGATGTAGATGAACAGGCTAACATTATTCTTTTGGTAATTTTCTAGAAAATTTGGAAGATAGTACTGATGAGGATGCCCCATTGCATAGTCCCGGGACGGAAGGAAGGTGAGCAAACTGGATCTGGTTCTAGAAAGGAAGCTGTCACTTCCTCTTTTTGCAACACATTATGTACCCATTAGAAGATACCTGTGATGTGGTTTCCTTCCACATCGCCTACCAATTCCCTAGGAAGAAGGATGAAATAAAAAATGCACATTCTGCAAAGATACAGCTGTTTTCTTGCTAACTGTGCTGTAATTTCTCTTTTAGTTCATTGTCTTCAGATCTTTTGAAGCTTTGTGGTGAAGTCAAACCCAAAAGCAAGGTAGGCAGTACAATAATAATAATAATTTATACTTTAATGGCAGTTTCTGGGGGATACTATTGCATTGCTCGAGAGACATTAATGAGTGAAGACATACAGAAGGTGAGCTGAAGCACTGTTCATGTGATTCATTTGTGATGTGCTTTTGCTTAATATTCCCCTCTGAGAAGCAATGATAAAAGTGTATTGTCTTTCAATGTCTCGTGTCTGAATTTTTACAGTTTAGGAAGATTACTAGCACTCCAAACTGGAGTAGATTTGTAGTTTAGTATTACTGAGGCTGCAGTTTAATGCCAGGGGGAATTGGAAACATGATTTTTTTTTTTTTAAATTTTTTTTTTCATTATTATTTGCTTCTATGGTCATAGGAGTGTAAAGGATGTTTATAAGCAAATAGAAGTTTGTCCTTCAGGTTCTTAATTAAAGCTGGCATTGGAGGTGTATATCTAGGTTGGCTGCAGTTTAATATTAACAGGAGTGGGAACTGGAAACATGTACTGTTTGTGATTTGCTTCTGTGGTCACAGGAGCATAAAGCAAATTTGTAAAGTAAGTACAAGTCTATCCTCCATGCTTTGAACTGCAGTTGACTTTAGAGGAACATATCTAGGTTGGTGTTTCATTACTGATAGTGTCTCTTGGCTTCACAGCTCTTTGGGTAGATAAACTGTTACTTTAATCTGAAAATGCTGGTATGAAGTAAACGTAATTTTTGTAAGGGCTATGTTTAGGCTGGACCTTTGTCTTCCCTAGTGGCCTTTCTTTCCAAGAGGAATTGATCTAAATTTCACAGCAGCAGGTTAAACACATAGAGCGTATGGTCAATTCCAAGAATGACCACGTTGCATAAAGCTTGGCACCTTTCTGAAGTTCTCTGCTGTTTTCCAACTGTTGAAATGCTGAGTGAATATTAATTCATCTTGGCTTGAATTACTTCTGAATTGATATAAACTAAGTAGCAGATGTTTTTACATCATAAGAAGCATCAGTGTAAGAAGTTACTCCAATATTATTGTAGTTATTTAAATTCATATTTTGCTTTTTTTCTGCTGCTTTATAACATTTCATTTAGTTAAACCTTAGGAGAATAATGTTGCACTCTTGTAGTATTGATAGGCACTTGTAACTGGTTTCCAAGGATATCCTTTCAAACAGTTGTCAAATCAATGTTTCATGCTGTTGAACTTGACTTGCCTCCTCTGAAATCATTTGGAAGGGTACAGGTGAGCTCCTTGATTTAGTTTCCAAAGGTAGTTGCCAAGTGATTTGAGGGGGATGCTGATTACCAGCTAATTATAATCTTAAACGTAAGCGCTCTTGACACATCCTAGGAAATGTTTAAGTTGCAACTTGCTTTCTGTTTGTCTGCAGGCCCGCCGGAGGACCACTACCCAGATGGAATTGCTGTACGCAGATAGCAGCGATTTAGTCTCTGACACTAGTGCTGCAGGCTCCACTTTGCCTGGCCCTCTTGCACCTGCTGCAGAAACCCAAGAAAGTGGGGTGACTGCTGACACAAATGATACTGCTGCTAGGGACAGAGAGTTTATTCCCCCACCATCTGGCTTACCTTCTAAGATAGGCAGCATGTAAGTTTGGCCATGCTGTACTAATTATTCTTTGCTTCTTAGAAGTGCATGTTGCCAATTTCTTGTAATCTGTTATTTTAACTTTACAAGGGAGGTTGATATACTCAAGCTTACTAAATACTGACAAAGCCCTTCCTTCTTTTTCTGCCATCACCACTCTAGAAGGTAGAAATGCACTGTTATATGTAATTTGTTTCCAACCTTCTATTAAGTTGTTCTGTCATAGTGAAATTACTGTAGCCTTGTTTCTAAATAGTGGGAAAAATGGACCCAGTACCTTGGATATTTTGTTTTACTCATACCATAGGAAATTCACTTTCTAGGGAGATAGCAGGAAATCTGCTTAAAACAGCAGAGTTTAAAAAACAAAACAAACAAACAAAAAATCCCACCACAAAGCAGCAACAATAAAAACTTTAAATAATGTGGTAATAGTATCTGTGTGTGGTCCTAACTGTCAGGTAAAATCTTCTTGTGAGACATTTTGTGTGGACCATGCTTAAACTGAAGAAGTCTATACATTAATGGAGCATCCAAGTGTAAAGTTGAAACAAACATGTTAAAATCCTAAACTAAAAATGTTATTTTTGTTGTTTTACTCTGGGGCCAGGAGGTCTTGTGCACTCTAGTGTGTGCTTTTTTTCATTTTTCTTGTTGTTTGTTTTAAAACTACCAATATCACTGCTGGTTATCAGCCGTTCACTGCTAGAGACCATTTTCTTGCCCCCTCCCCCCTTTTTTTTTTAAGGTACTAGCTTCTATATTCTGCAAACTCATGCGTAAACTGTATGCACTTGCCATATTCAACGATATGGAAAAACTGTCCCATACCCATCTTCATGTTACAGATGCTGGAATTAGGCATCTTTCACTATCCATCTGTCCTATTTGCATAATGTTTTTACAGCAATCTCCATCTAATGTACACTTGCAATTTGTATTATTTCTACTGTGTATTTCTAGCATGTGCTTGAGGTGGCAAACATGAACAGTAAAACACTGCTGACAGCAATTATTAACCCATGCTGATGGCTTCAGTGCATTTTACAAGTTGAGTCTGCTTGAAAATAATGCTCTTGGGGGGTTAAGACAGGTGAAGAAACCCACTTGTTTCAGCAGTTAGTGTGAGATCACTAGGGACTCTTGAAGCTTCAAGATTTAAAACGTCAAGTGTTATGGCCTGGCATCCAAGACTCAGGTAATACCACCTTTTGCCTCACTCCATCTGCTAGAATGCATCCATTTGTGTAAGTGAAGCTTGCACAAGGCAAAACGGATCTCTTCTAAACACTGTATTCTGTGAGCATTAGACAGCGTGCTGCAGTAAATCGATTCAGTCAGTAGCAGGCCTCACTTATTTTGGTTTGCTATTGTTCATGTTTTGGCAGATCAATGATCAAAAATGGCCACAATCAGTCTGTAGTGATGTGCTCGCTGTAACATAAAGGCTTTTTTCATAACCAGAGCTCAGTCTACTTTCAACAGTATTGCTGTTTTTGCTGGTCACTGGTTGTTGTTGACAAAAGGTTGTCTTTGTAAGACATCTGGCCTTCTTATTTGGGCCTGTAGTGCTTGTTATCTGTTGTAATAAGCTACATTCTTCTGAGGCAAAGTGTCATCTTACCTGCAATAAACATTATCTCCCTTGTGCCTCTTATGTGGCATTCAGGGATGTAGAATTGGTAACAGTGATCCAAAACATGCATTCTCTGGAAGTAACAGATAATTTTATACTTAAGTGCAAAGTTAGGTGTCTGCATATGCACAAACTGCTGTGGAACCCCCTTGGTTTTCTCAGTTCTGTGGTGATTCAGAGAGTAACCAAAATGCGCACAGACAACACTGAGTCCAACAGCCACTTTTGGTTGGAATTCTGCTTATAGGGACAGCCAGTGCTGTTGTCCTTTGAGACTCCTACCTCAGCTCCATCACAGCATGGTGGTCTCCTGTAGGTCTTGTGTTATATTTTCCATTTTTCTGTTCAGGTGTCTGTGATATCCTGGGAAATATAAAGGGATACTTGAAACCTGTAGTTAGGTGTCTATCTTGTGCTTTTTCAGGTTATCAATAGGATGCACCTGTGGTGTGTGTTTTTTTTTTTTTTTTAATCTGTGTTCATTCCTGGAAGACTACATTTTTATACTACCTGAATTTCCAGGGTTTCAAACAGGATTCATTATACAATCATGCTTTTTACACCCTCTTCTGAGCTCCATCACTGTGGAGCCAGAGATGGAACACTCAAGGGGCAGGTAGAGAGTACGCAAGAAGGAGCTGGCTCCATGTCTGGCTGTGGAGGCCACTGATGCGAGTCAGAGGAGCTTGGGTTCTGGGTTCTGGTGTGGCTTATTTAACATACTAGCTGCACAGTAGGCATGTAGGCAATCAAGGCAGGGGAAACTAAAGCTCAAGTTTGTTATCCTTGTTGAAAAATCTAGCTATTTGGCTGATCATAGGACTTGCCTTATGACTGCACGACTTCTGCATTCCTAAATACATACTTCTACAGCATAAAAAGACGGAGAGTGTGTGTCATGTTCCTCCTCCTTTTATATGTTCTTCGCAAAATATGCCTAGAGATACGTGGCCCTGCAGGGAAAGAGGTGCTCTGGTGTTGAGGAGTGAGTTGAACCCACCATCCCCTCCTGTTTGTGCTCTTTAACCATTACACTTTTGTGCAGAACTATTGAAGTTATTGCTTCTGCTCCTCCTGTCTTTGAAGACCTTGTTTATTTTCAGTTAGGGGGACTATAAGGTCTGCACACAACTCCTGGCACTAGGCCCTACAGGGAGGACCTTCACCTTTGTATGGGAGCTTGTGATCACTTGGGACAGTTTGGTCAAGTAGCTGTTCTTGGTTGTGCTCTCCATTTTCGTAGAGTCACAGAATGCTTTGGGTTGGAAAGGACCTTAAAGCCCACCCAGTTCCAACCCCCTGCCATGGGCTGGGACACCTCCCACCACACCAGGTTGCCCAAAGCCCCATCCAGCCTGGCCTTGGACACCTCCAGGGATGGGGCAGCCACAGCTTCTCTGGGCAGCCTGTGCCAGGGCCTCACCACCCTCATTGTGAAGAATTTCTTCCTTATATCTTAATTTGAACCGACCCTCTTTTAGTTAAAAATACACTGCTCCTCACCCTGTCACTGCACCCCCTGACAACGTGTCCCTCCCCAGCATTCCTGCAGGCCCCCTTTAGGCACCGGAAGGCCGCTGTAAGGTCTCCCTGGAGCCTTCTCTTCTCAAGACTGAACAAATCCCAAATCCCTCAGCCTGTCTTCATAGCAGAGGTGCTCCAGCTCTCTGGTCATCTTTGTGGCCCTCCCTCAGACCTGTTCTAACGGGTCCATGTCTCTCTTGTGCTGGGGCCCCAGAACAGTGCTCCAGGTGGGCTGTCATGAGAGCTGAGAAGAGGAAGGGAATCACCTCTGTCAACCTGCTTCTTTTCATGCAGCCCAGGATACAGTTGGCTTTCTGAGCTGCTACGCACACTGCTGGCTCATGTTAAATCGTGCTATTTTGCCCACAAGTCCTCAGATGGGTTTTGCGTAACACTGACCCCCTCTCAAGGGAAACCAGCATAGGGTTTCTCAGGTGGAGAAATTGCAGGTGTGTAGATCCAGAGTCTGTAGAGCTCTGAGACTGGATGCTAATAACTGTGTCAAGCCAGTGCCTGCCCACTGGGTGTAGTCTGCTTAGTAAAGTTGTCTGACGCGAAAGCACTTTGAGAATTGCTTTCTCCCTTTTAGAAAGCATTTCTGGTCTTGCTGGTTGTAGGAACAACCTCTATTCACACAAAAAAGCATAAACCAAAGCACATGTGGCTTTTCTGTTTGTCTAGCTAGTGAGGAGCAGGAATTCAGAAAAGTGGAGATCATCTGGATGACCAGTAAAATGATAGTGCTCGAATGTCAACATTAGTATTGCACTCTTGATCATTTGTTATTTGTATTGGGAAGTAAAAAGTTGGGATAAAGACCACAGTGACTGAACTGGAATTATTTTGTAGAAAGAGCTAGAGAGACAAAGGAGGAATGGAAAGCAAGGAAGAAGAGAAGCAGTGTCAAAATTTTCAGGCTGTAAATGGAAGATACTTTCTCACAGCCCAATTGTGAATTTGGTATCAGAACAGGAATGTGTTAGTGAATGTTTTAATTCATCTGTAGGAGCCATTGTGATTTCTGTTCTTCGTATCCATAAGTGGTCTACTGTAGGTGAAATTTGTGGAATAAGAAATTCTATATCTTAGACTTTCAGTCTTCTCTGTGGTCTTAATTTGAGGTACATCCTCCAGCTACTGTATTTATTTTAGTCAACCTCTTTTATTATCGAATTAGTGGATCTACTGTGTGTTTTCAGTATGTCTCTCTTGATATGTTGATGAACCGTGGAAGTTAATGCATCTGGTGCGTTTTATTATTAAAATGTGAGAACAAATTTGAATCTGATAGTCTCAAGAGATGAAATAATAATACATTAAGTACTTCTGAGTGAGAAAATGACAGTTAATGTGGGAAAAGCAACTTCGACAAATGCTGTAAAGTAAGATAACAATTCCTCTTGATTCAGTTCCAGACAGCCATCTTTGTCGGAGAAGAAAATACCCGAACCTTCACCTTTAACCAAGAGAAAAGTCTATGACAAAACAATGGAAAAGACAAAGGCAAAAGAACAAAAACTGTAAGAATCTTTTATTTTCTCTGGAATAATTTAAACCATGGGTATATCTTCTTGAAAAATAAATCTGTATTTTCTGTTTCTTTAATTTTAGGATAGTTGTTTTTATTGTTGGCAATGAAATTATTATTGCTCAACCATTGTGTGTGTATTTTTATTTTTTTTTATTCCTCCCAAGTAATTTTGTACACACAAATAACTCTGGACCAGAGCTCTGAAAATGTCCTTTGGAGCATTTCCTTTTTAAAAAAAAAAAAAAATTATTATTATTAAATAACAATCATAATTTTCTCTAAGGAACTGCAGTTATATGAGAACTTCATTTCACATACTTGATTTTTCTGCTTGGAGCTTCCGCTGTTATCAAGCAAATTTTGAACATTTTGCCACCTTGCAGTCTGAAGCAGTTTGTAGTCTTAACTTTTGTTACCTTGCTCTGGGAAGCATCTGTAGCCATCATTATAATTTTATTTATTTGCTTAAGAAAAGAGGATCTAACATTTGAGGCATGTTGCATTTAACATCTCTAACCATTCACAGCCTGTTAAAGAAGATGTTCTTTTTTTCTTGTAGCTCAGATTCTGGAACCCCAGAGGCTAGTCTGTCACCTCCTACTTCCCCACCAAGCCGGCCCCGTAATGAAATGAATGTTTTTAGCCGTCTTACTGTTTCTCAGGGAAACACATCAGTTCAGCAGGATAAGTAAGTCACAGAGGAAAGCCTCAGCCCCCGAACAGGGACTTGCAAAGTGCATTCAAGTTACTAGTGTAGTATCTGTTAGATATTTTGCCTTTCTCCTGCAAGACGGGAGGAGACATTTCTCCTGCTTTCATGTATCTTTCAAATAAAATACTTCAAAACCTACATGAAACTGCTGTAAAAATTTAAGGAATACAATTTCCTGCTGAACCTTGTTTCCTACATTCTAGGCTATGTTTGGTACTTGTAGTTTTAAAGCCTTAAACTGTGACAGAAAAGAACTGTAGAATTTTTAGATATATGTGTATTTGTGTGTGTGCTTACACTTGAAAGTAGAATTAGGCTAACAACATAGGAAATTGTGCTTTTGACAGTTTTTCAGTTATTCCAGCTCAGAGCACTGTCACAATGGCACCCTGGAGGGCAGGATGTTGAAATGGCTAGAATGTAGTTGTTTAGAGATTATCCAAATTATTGAACAGGCTCACGTTAGGAGGTGATTTGGAGGAGCAGATGATATCAACACCTCATTTAGAAGTAGAGCTCAGATTCCTGGCATGTTAGGCATCTGTTTCTGCAGGAGTTTGTCCAAATTGCAGTCGCCTTGGGTTGAACAGAATCTTTATTGCAGGTTTCAGTACTGATAATAGTGCCATGCAGCACTTACGAACCACAACTGAAACTTGGAATAAACCTTTGGTTCAGGCTATAGCCAGATGAGAAATAGGTCTCTGTCCACTTTTTTTTTTTTTTTTTAAATAAAAATTCTGTCTTCTTTCAGTCTGCAGGGTTGCCACATACCAAGCAGTAGCTTGCAATGCTTGCAATAATTTAACAGTGCTTGTAACTTCTTCATCTTTGATATGTCATCTTACTGCTAACTCCCACTTAACCTTTTTCATTTTCTTTGCACTGGCTTTGAACTCAAAAGGGAGCTGCTGGATCTGTTCAATTTGAGTTAGAAATGAAGGGTATCTTATGACATACTGAAAACATTCATGTCTTGGGGGAGCTTTTTCTTCTTGTGTGTTCTCTTGTTTTTTATTTTTAAAACTCTTCTTGAAAAGGAGAAGTGAAGGACTTTGAAGTAAGGATAATCTCCAAATTGCTGTTCCTGTTTCAGTGGGCTATTAATGTTTAATATTTATATTTTTCAGATTAACATTTTACATCTTTCTTCTATACTTAACAGGCATTGGTGTTAGAAATGATTTTTCCTTTTCATATTTTCAATAAGTGCTATGTTCCAAAGGTTAAAGTTCAAATCCGTCTTCTCCTTTTGCTTTACCTTTACTTTTGTAAGAAAATATTGGGGAAATAAAAAATGGCTTAGTGGGCGTTACTCAGTTTCTTGGTTTGAGGCAGTCTACCAGTGTAACTCACTGCCAAGAGAGCTGTTTAATGACTTTTTTTCCCTAATATTATCGTGGATTTAAGGTATACCCTGAGCAATGCTGCATACTGTATATGAATTTGCATTGCTTTTCTGGACTGGCCATGCTGTTGTTTGTTCTTCTAATACGGAGGCTTTACTTTGCTGCTGATACCTCTATTCTTTCTCCTCACAATTCCACCACTGTTGGTTGTAGGTCTGATGAAAGTGATTCCTCTCTGTTGGAGGTACACAGGTATTCTCTCTTTCTCTTGTCTGTTTTCCTGTCACCTCTCACTGAAGTTATTCCAGTTCTTAGGAAATTTCATTTTGCATTTCATTTTGATGCATGAATTTTCCTGGTACTTACGCACTGTAGAATTTTTGCTTTTGCCAGAAGTTTAAAAATTTGAAATTCTGCTCAAGCATGTCCACCCCCCCCCTTTTTTTTCTTTAGGGTTTTCTTTATCATTGTTGAGCATGTCAGTTTGGTGGTTGCTTTTTTTTTTTTTTTTTTTTTTTTTAATGAAATAGGGTGTACACCTTTCCATAGATATACTCTCTCTTTGTTTTCTTTGAAAAAGAGCAAATATTTTCTCACTTTTTTTGAAGCTTGTCTTTTTTTTTCCTTGTTCAGTTGTAGGCTTAGGTGACTCAAAACTTAAATTCTGTAAATAAAAACATAGTTTCTACCATGTCTTTCTGACAGGATGCGTAGTGGTTTGAAAGATGAAATAAATGTCCCTACTCATGTTTCCAAGCAGTGGCTTAGGCTTTTGGCACTCAGTGAAAAAAATTAGCAAGAAAAGGGCAGTCACAGGATTAATAATAATGTGTTGGTGGCTTTGTCTAGTCATTGTAGCAAGCATAGCGTGTTTTGTCTGTAGATTTCAAAGCACAGCACACAGGTAGATAAATAGCTCTGGGACATATATTTTACATGGTTTGTCAAGGGAATGAGTGGGTGGGAGCAGCAGTAGGAGTAATTCGCAGTCTACAGGCAGCCTGATCCACTGGAGAATATTACTGAGAAAAAATGTTAGTTCTGTGTAGTGTTAGAAAACAAAGCACAGACACCTAAAATAATAATAATGTAGTAAACTGTCTATTCCTGTATTCTTGAAAACACTATAAGTAAGGTGCAGATTGAAAGATGAACGTATTATTCAAAGTGAGGAAGTTATGAATTACATAGAATAGAATCATAAAGTCATCATCTCTAAAACCATACCAGGTAAACAAGGCCACTAAGTTAGCTCATATCAGTAAAGACTTGTTCATTCTGTAGCAATTTTCTTCTGGGCAGTATTATGGAATTTTTACATTTTCCTAAGCCTGATGGTTTTTATGAGATAGGGCTTAGTGGCTGTTTCTCATGATTATGAATGTAATCCCCAGAAGAGTGTGGCTGTGTTTCTTGACTGTGAGCTGGTCAGGTCACAATCTAACATTGCACGTTTGTGGGCATAATCTAACAAGTAAACAGGGTAGGCTTTTCTACACTTCACAGAAAAGGGGAAGCGTAATTGCACTGTACATGCAGTTCTATGCATGGGATTTTACACTACTATTATTTTATGAAGATTAGAGTCATTTTATTTATTTATTTTTCAGGCTGGGTTACAATCTTTTTGGTACCACCTCAGCGTAAGCTACATGTACCCTGGAAAGATTTCTCTGGGGTACCTGTGTTCTCACTATCCTCCCTTATAGCCATTTAAGTTTGGTGTTGTGTACAGGCTAGGGACCTTCCTCAGGCACACGAGTTAGCAGCAGTTCTCCAGGCTTGCCCATAGAGGGTGGCTGTGTGAAATTTTTCCCGGAATTAGTTCTTTGGAATGTCTCTCTTTGGAATTGTCTGTGTACATTACCTTCACTGCATTTTTCAGATGTGCTATTTGGACTAAGCTGTCCTTCTGCAATTTGCAGTCTTGTGGTTGGTCTTCTGAACCCAGGAGCTTTATGCATCTTGGCTCTTTCAGCATCTTGCAGGTTTTCCCATGTACCCAACACTCAGCATCCTGTCTCTTTTTGTTTCTTGTTTGTTTTAGTTTGTGATTTCCTTTATTTAGCCCAGAGTTCACGCTCGTTAAAGCTAAATAGTAAAATCCTTGCATAGTTTATGAAAGGCATTCAGCTGTTCTATTCCTCGCATTTAAGCAAATGAAATTAACTTTTCCCCCACATATAAGTAAATTAATTTGATCCGTGTCTATTACTATGCCCAACTCACATTTTCTTTTTTCTTTAGGGGGATAATTAACCCATTCCCTGCTTCAAAATGCGTCCGATCTTCCCCACTTCAGTGTATCTATACAGCTGAAGGACATGCCAAGGCTGTGCTCTGTGTAGATGCAACTGATGATCTTCTCTTCACTGGATCTAAAGGTTGGGCAAGCTTCATGCACCTGTGCTGCCTGTACAGGCTGATTTCACAACCTGGGTTATTGTGGAATTCCCAATTTGTGCTTAGTGCTGTAAACTCAGTGGAAAATTGTGAGGATCGGTTTCCAACATAAGCTGAAGAAGGACTTACAGTAATTGTCTACAGATTGTTAACCTTATTGTTTAGTATTTAGCTCCATATTCGTAGTGGAAAAGGTAACACTCAAGAACAATGTTAGCATTTGTTGAATTTTAAGCTGCAGCCAGTCATGGTAACAGATGCTCACATGACGTGCAATGGCAAAGTATTAGCCTCAGGATGTAGAGGTAGAGGTGGGAATTAGCACATTTTGGCTGCCCTACCTACAGAGTTTGAATAGATTCATTCTGCAGAGCTGGAGCTGTTTTCTGCTTTCCATGTGCATCTCATTACCTGCCCATTGTGGGCTGTGAGAGTTGTATGGCTGTTGTGGGTTGGGCTAGATTTAGTAGACACTAAATTCCCTACTGGGTAGAACAATCTACAAGCTCTTCAAGCTGATAGGAATAGCATTTTGGAAGAAAATATTTCCTTCCTATCTTTGTTGACTCTGCATTGTAATCACTCAGTTTGACTTGAAGATAATGTAACTGGACCTCAGTGGTTATTTTTCATAAATGCTCTTTCTAGTATCATTCAAAATTTATTTTTGTGTGTTTTCTTTTTCTGAATCTTTTCATATGAGGCAGTTATAATAAAGTACTCGCCAAGTTCTTAGTAATGCATGAAACTTTGGAAGCTCTCTCAAATAGAGCCTAAGTGATAATTGTGAATTTCCTTGAAGAATTGAAGCTTGGGTGAATTAGAGTGGTGGCTGAGAAGAGGTTAGTGCCTACTGACAGGGACACTCTCCTTTTCACTACTACACGTAACGTGTCCATTCTGAAATTTCAAGGCGTTTCCTGCATGACACAGAGATAGCACCCCCAGCTGTAGGTCTTCTACTGCTAACATTCAGATATTGTTTCTGTGCCTATTCCCCTACCTGTCTATTAAAAATATCAAGAGACACTGATAGAGTGAATTGGCGAATTTTTGGTCTTAAAAATTCTTGTTCAATATTTTAGAATTTGTGCAACTGTATGCAGGTGCAATAAGAGGATATATTTATAACTTCTGCAAATGCTGCTTAGTTGATTTGTATTGAGGTTTCAAATGCAGTGGCTATGTGGGGAAAAAAGCTGTTAATTTTTTAATTTATTTTGCATATAAGTTTTTTTGTTTTGTTTTCTTTTTTTTTTTATTGGAACACGGGAATGCTTGCAGATGTTGTAAATATTTGCTCCTTTTTGTCATATGCTAGCTTCCCATACTTACAGAGGAATATTTTTTGTATGTATTTTGGAGGGGAAAACTTCACAAAGTACACTTTTACTCATGAGTAGAAGAGTGTAGACAGCTGTTTAATTAAATAAAGCTAAATCTTCTGGAATCTGTTGCTGAAGCAGAAAGACACAGCACATAACAGTAACAGCCAGTGCCGATTCAGTAATGATAATAAGCTGTCAGGTGTGTTGTGGATGTTGGGCTTTGCTCTTAACAATTGAGATTTTTAAAGCAGCTGACCTGTTCTTGGTATGCTTACCTTCTTCGTGCTACCGTAACAACTGCTGACAGCTGAAGTTTGTTCTTTGTGCTCCCAGTATTTACACCTGTAAAAATGTATTTCTAAAATATAGAGGGTGAGTGACATGGTGCAACAAGGAGAGTGTCCTGTGTGGACTCCATTTGTGCTGCAAAATTCTTGAAAACCTCAGTGCATTTGGGATTTTAGAACACAAAAGTTTGCAGTATTTAAATTGGATTGCTACTGAATGAAAACTATGACTAAGGCACTTACGCTGGAATTTTCAGATGCTCTTAAAGCACTGAATAGTTTGAATTGCTTCTTGACTTTGTATTTGTTGTGGCAGTCAATCCTCCATCATCCCGAAGTTCACATTCTCTCCTGAACTGTGATCTTGATGAAGAATTCTTGAGTGTAAAATTGGCTTCTTCTCTTCATCTGTCATCATCCAAACCTCACAACCTCCAAACTTTCTGTATCTTTACTCACTTTCCTTGGGATGGGATTTTATCATTTTAAAATGTTCTGGGAGCTAACATGCACATCTTGAACATGACAGTTAATGATTCATCCTGCTTAATTTTGATGATGGTAGATGATGCCATGTGTACTCTTAAAGACCAATTTCATTTAGCCATTTTTATGCAGTGCCTGCCAAAAGGGGGGGATATGTATGAATACAACTGAATGTATGGATTTTTTTTGAATTATTGAGCTTTGAAAAAATATGAGTTTTCTATTTAATTCCCACCTTTTGTTTTTGTTTTTGCTTGTCTTTATTTAGACCGTACTTGTAAAGTCTGGAATCTGGTAACTGGACAAGAGATTATGTCACTGGGGGGTCATCCAAATAATGTTGTTTCTATAAAATACTGCAACTACACTAGTCTGGTCTTCACCGTCTCGACATCCTATATCAAGGTGTGGGACATCAGAGATTCTGCTAAGTGTGTTCGGACATTGACGTAAGTATATTAAGCCTTGAATACCAAGAGCTTGAATGAATCTTTAACTTTATCTCAAATTAAATTAGATTTAATTCCATAGTGTACTACAGTGTAACTCAAATACACTGTTGGGGTTGAAGGCTCTATTTTAACATGTTCAAGGTGGGTCAGTGTGGGGCAATGACAATATATGAAAACATGAAACAATTTGCATACATGTGTTTTATCAGGTCTCTGGTATTCATTATTGGCTTTATAGCCTTTTTGCTCAGGTAAATAGGCTCTATTTTAAATAATATATAAAGAGAATATAATGTAGTTATTCTATTTATTTATTTTTCTCCTCCTTGTTTGTGCTCAGGTCTT
Organism: Aythya marila; assembly: GCF_965140915.1. Classification (NCBI taxonomy): domain Eukaryota; kingdom Metazoa; phylum Chordata; class Aves; order Anseriformes; family Anatidae; genus Aythya; species Aythya marila. The sequence goes on along the minus strand of NC_139042.1, from coordinate 191,726,317 downwards.
CAGGCCAGGCGATGCCTGGTGATGTGTGTTCAGCAAGTACTAACAGAACAGTCACTATCCCTGCTGGAGAGAACCAGATCAATCAGATTGCACTAAATCCAACTGGCACTTTCCTCTATGCAGCTGCTGGAAACTCAGTGAGGATGTGGGACCTGAAAAGGTACTGAACATCAGCAGAAGAGAATCTTCCTTAGGTGGTTACACGTGTGTGTGTAACAAAGTCAAGGAGGTGTTTCCTGTTCATGGTAATATCCATATTCTGGGTAAAGATATGGATCAACTAATCTGTGCTATGGTTGTTACAGAGATAATGGAATTGATCTTGATTTCCTTGGTTGTTAAGGTTATGGTGAGTTGTTTCAGTAAAAATAATTGCGGGAAAAAAAACAAGGTTCTGTGTTTAAGACATGTGCTGAAGAGTAAGGTGACAGATGCATGAGTCTTGACTGGTAATTGCAGATGAGATTGTGATTACTGACTGATGTAATGCAATATAACGTGTGGCTATGATAATTATTAGATAGCATTTTTCCCAAACAGAACCTGCACCTAAAGAGGACACTCAAAATACAGAGAATAATTTAAGGAGTCTATTTTAAAGTTTTTCTTTGTTTGTTTGTTTTACTGTGTTTTTGTTTTCAACCTAAATATAAACTTTTATTTCCATTTCACGTTTATGCATGGGTATGGGGAACAGAGTATGTAAACCAGTAGATGACTAGTGAAGACATAGGAGAAAAGAAGATCCATCCTGGCAGAAACTGTTTTAGCTTATGTTGGATACATGGAAAAATAAAAATAAATCCTCATTCATTTCTTTTCTTATTCTTGAAGATTTCAGTCTACAGGAAAGCTAACTGGTCACCAGGGTCCTGTTATGTGCCTTACTGTGGAACGAATTTCCAATGGGCAAGATCTTATTGTCACTGGTTCAAAGGATCATTATATAAAGGTAAACCAGAAGTATTTGTCTGTTTATTTTAACTCTTCACATCAGCATGGGATGCAGGCTTCAGCAGGAGTGACTCACATCTCTGTATCTGAAATCTGATAACCAAGGTAGAAATTATTCTATCAGATTATCAATAGCATTCAGTCTTTATAAGCATCATTTTTAATCTCATGATAGAACAATTTTGAAAACAACGTGAATCAGGTTGTCTGTAGTTAAACCTTTTCTTCACCTTAGTAAGGTGGGCTTCAGGAGCATGAAGTCTTGGAGAAAGATACGTTACACCTGCTGTTTAGATACTTTCACAGGCTAAATGTTACTTCAATGAGTGCCTCCCTTTTGGAGTCTAGACCTAGCTGCCTTGGCAGAGGTGCTCTGTATGCTCTCCACAGTAAAGAGCTTGGGGTCTAGCCCAGGCTCTTGCTTACATGTTACCCCATTTATAAAGTGCGGATGGAGAGAAAGGCCTGTGCATCTCAGCCCAGCTGTCCAATCTTATGGGTTTTTCGTTAGCACACCCTTTGATTATGCTGAGTTGTGTTTAAGCATAGCATAGTGAGGTTATGGCACTTTTCTGCTTCTTGTCATTGTGATTAATTCACTCAGGGGTAAGGAGTCAGTTTTTTGTTTCTGGCTCTTGCTTTTCCTTTTTTCTTTTTCCTTTTTTTTTTTTTTCTTTTTCCTATCTCGGCCAGAGTGTATTTGAATCTACAATCTCCAGTTTCTCGGGAATGTGCCCAAACCACCAGGGCATGTTTCTGAGAACATGGGAGCTATACTTCATCATCTCCATAAAGCTACCTCGCACAATGCAAAGAACATATGAATTGTGAAGCCGTAGATTTTATGAGCAAGAGACCCTAGCTTGTTTTGGAGGGTTATCCTTCATTCTGGTGTTGCCTGTTGGATTTGCCTATACTTCTCTTACACTAGAGAAGGTGTATAAACACAGCTGGGAGTGCATCAGGGAGACAGAACCTGAGCTCTCTCTCTCTCTGAGCTATAAACTTTCTCTTTTTGCTGTTCCTACCCTGCAATTCTTGGACTCTTGGCTGTGTGGTGGTCTAGCCTCAGAAGACAGGCTGGGAGGTGGGTACATAGCTTGATGGTTTGGCCTTTGGATGTCCCTATGGTTATAGGTGAGAGGATTCTTAGGGAACAGGATGACACAGAGAGAGACTGGAATAATTACTTCTCTATATGGCTCAGAATATTGGGTTAGTTAGGAGCTACCATCCTAGCACAGTACTGTGTGGAGGACATCAGTGAGCCAACAGGATGCAATCAAGTAATGTCAGGTTGTCACACAGCCGATTCCCGTGACAAGCCGGGGGTGGGACGGTTTGGGGAAAAGTTATCTGTCAATAGTCAAAGCAGTTTATCTGTTGTATTCTGCCATCCTTGTGGGCTCCCTTGCTGTGGGTAAGCTACCTAAATCCTTATGAGGCTGCCTGCTTCTTCACTTACACTACTAGAATATCCATGGATGTTTTGGCCGTGTGTATGTGCTGTGGGTCTTCTGCAAGGTTAATACCTCCAGAACAGTCAGGTCACTTCAGACACTACAAATGTTCTGTATGTTCATGGTCAGTGCCACGATTTGGGATTTCTTGGTCCTTCTGCACAGGCAGATGGACTGGATATAGTAAATCTGGTCACAGCAAACTGCTTTCCCTCCACAGAAAACTGTGGTATTGTTTTCTGAGCCAGGAATATTAGTCATCTCAGTGCCTAATTCTTCTGGTGGTATCATTGGACATTTTTGTTACAACTGAACTGATATATGTTAATTGAATGCTGTAATTTCTAAAATACCGTTAACTCAGTTAAGGTTTTCTTTCATATTGCCAAGCTGTCTCTTTCGTACTGCCAAGCTTATTAATTTGAAAAAGTCGATGAAGATCTAATAATAGGGAATGAAGTCTGACATTTGCTTGTGGAGCAGGTATGGTTTTTAAAAGTTACAGCTCATCTGTTCCTCCTCAGCTTAGTCTAACTGAGTGAGTTGTGGCTTGCTGCAATGCAAAATGAAACAGGATTGCTTAACACTATTGCTCTAGAGACAGTTAGCTGATGGGGCTGGTTATGGCTTAAATTCTTTAAATGACACCATTTTAACAATTTGTTTTATGACTCCATTCTTGGAGCACAGGCAAGGAGAGAGGTGTGTCTAGCCCCTGGAAAGTATGAATACATAATGGTGTGAATCCCTTGCCAAAACACCTTGTCCAGAAAAATATATTTCTTCAGCTGTCTCCATGCTTCTTCCTGTTTGAACTGTGCTTTCTGTACACACGTGAGCTTTGTTTCCGTAGCCAAAGACATGTAATAGAGAGGCTCTTTCTTCCGAAGATGCTGTGCATTTCATAACTAGTTAGTAGCACATTTTCCCAGAGCAGTCTTCTCTATGTCAGCAAAGCATTCCTGCATCAGGCAAAAGGCAGAAGAGAAGAAAGAGGTGGTTCTGTTAGATAATTTCTGTTTAATATCCATCATAATACATTGGACTGTAATAAGACTTTAGAGACCTTTCCAAGTTTTTCCCTTTAAGTTATTTGCTGCCTGTTTCCAAGCTTGTTGGAGAGCAGATAATTTTGCCTACTGTATTTGATAATTTATTTTATTTTAGATGTTTGATGTAACTGAAGGGGCTCTTGGAAGCGTGAGTCCTACACACAATTTTGAACCTCCTCACTATGATGGCATCGAAGCACTTGCTATTATGGGAGACAACCTTTTTAGTGGATCCAGAGACAATGGAATTAAGAAATGGGATTTGGCTCAGAAAGACCTTCTTCAGGTAACGTAAAAATAATGTGGCTAATGTGACAGTCATGCTTTAGAACCCCTTTCAGGTCGTGTAAATTTTCAGGTTTAGATGATGACTATTCACTTACTAATGTTTCTAAAATGGAAGGCACAGCGCTGAGTGAGAAGGAAATCAATAATGTACCTATCTTTGTACTAGGAATGCACTCACTTTTCTCTTCAGTCTGTGTAGTGTCAGGAAATCCTGATGAAGTGGTTAGGCTTCATTTTAGTTTTGAGTATGTGTTTTTGCTGTTGTTGTGTTTGGCTTTGTTTTGGTTTTGCTTGGAATGAAAGCAACATTTCCCTTCTCTGTGATTTGAACCATTGGGTAACAACATCCTTATGTCACTGACAAGGTGGTAAATTTTGGACTAAGAACTCGTTAATGACAAGCAATGCTCCAGGTCAGGCTACAGAGTATCTTTTTGTAGGAAGGGGTTTAGAATCTCTCTTCCTCCCCGCAGTCTTCCTCTAAAAAGTTTCCTCCTTAGACTGCCATTCAAATTATATAACATGCATTCTATAAGACCTGTAATGCATATATAATAATCTCTGCTAACTGTTAGAAAACATCTGGTTTTGCTAGCCATGGGGTCATTCAGGGTGAAAGTGGCCACTGGAGGCTACGTTTCAAGGTGAAAATGTCCACTGAAGGTCATTAGTACAATCTGCTGCTGCAAGCAAGGCCAAATTTGAAGTTAGGTCTGGTTACAGAGTCACAGAAAGCTGAGGCTGGCAGGGCCCTCTGGAGCCAGCTGCTCCAACCCCTGCCCAAGCAGGGACACCCAGAGCAGGCTGCCCAGGACCACGTCCAGGCAGCTTCTGAAGATCCCCAAGGAGGAGGCCCCACAGCCTCTGTGGGCAGCCTGTGCCAGTGCTCAGTCACCCACACAGCACAGAAGTGCTCCTGGTGTTCAGGCAGCACCTCCTGTGTCCCAGGTTGTGCCCACTGCCTCTTGCCCTGGCTCCATCTTCTTTGCACTCTCCCTTCAGTTATTTGTGTACTTCAGATGGAGCCTCCTGAGCCTCCTCTCCAGGCTGAACAGCCTCAGTTCTTCTCTCAGCCTCTGAAAGGAGAGGTTCTCCAGTCTCTACATCATGTTGGTGGCCCTACATTAGAGTTTTCCCAGCAAAAGGGGCCCAGAACTGAACAGAGTGTGGCTTCACCAATGCTGAGTAGAGAGGCCTTGCCCAGCTGAGTTTTGAAAAGTCTCCAAGGTCACAGATTGCACAGTTTGCTTTTGGTGACCTACTGCGCTCCTTAACTACTCCTCTATGAATTATTTTTTTTACTTGTACCCAGTCAGAATTCGGTTTGTTGCAACTTTCTTTGCTGTGTGCACTTGAAAAACATCTGACTGTTCTCACTAGTTTTCCTGTTTTGGGTAGGAGAAGACAGCAATTAGTTTTCTTTTCAGCCTTCTTTCTTTCCAGGCTACACAAACTGATTTCCCTTTTCATCTCCTTCTTCTCTGGCCCCCAAATATTTTCCCGAGGACAACTGGACTTGCTTCAGTTTATCAATCCCCCTCATATGCTGGGAGGCCCCAGATTGGGCCCAGTAGTCCAGAGGTGGTCTCGCACCCACTAAGTACTGGGAAATAAGTACTTTCCTTTACTTGTAGTCTACATTCTTGCAGAGTTCCCAACCATGTGGAATAAAGAAATAAACCTTCTATGTCTTTAATAGAGATTTTAAAAATAAATAAAAAATATAAGATAAATAGGGAAGGATATATGCCCTTGGGGTGATTGGAGTATATGAGATGATAGCACAGAGAAGGAAACAAGATGAGCAGAAGAATCACAAACCTGGACTTCCTGAGAGCAGATTTTGGCCTGTTTAGGGATCTGTCTGGAAGAATCCTTTGGGATATGGTCCTGGAGAAAGGAGGGGCCCAAGAGAATAGTTTTTCAATAGTTTTTCAGTGATTTTTCAAGGACTTCCAAGCTGAAGAGTGTTCCATCCCAACATGCAGAAAGTGAAGCAAAGGTGAAAGGAGGCCTGCATGGATACGGAAGGAGCTCTTGACTAAACTCAAACACTAAAAGGCAAGAGGTGGAAGCAAGAACAGAAGCATGAAGAGACACCAAGAGACTATTCAGACTGGAGAAGAGAGGGTTGTCAGTATATATAAATACCTGATAGGAGAGAGAAAAGAAAACAGAGCCAGATTCTGCTCAGTGGTATCCAGCGGAAGGACAAGAGGCAGTGGACACAAACTGAAATACAGGAAATATTTAAATGTAAGAAAGAAAATGAGAGTTTTCTTTCTGTAAATCATCTGTAAAGGTGATTGAATACTGGAATCAGTTGCCCAAAGAAGTTGTGGAGTCTCCACCCCTGGAGCTCCTCAAAACCAGTACCTGGCTCTGAACAGCCCGCTCTGGCTGATCCTGCTTTGAGCAGGGGATTGGGCTGGATGATCTCCAGAGATCCCTGCCAACCTCAGCTCCTCTGTGGTCCTGCAGATGTTACATCTAGAACTTAGTTATTTTTCAGTAAGTGTAGGTAGAATTTTGACTTGATCACGTACGTGGTAGAAGAGTCTAAATACCACAGGTTTCATCGCTCTCCTTGATGTTCCTCGACATGACTGTTCTTACAAAAAAGCCTGAAATAGAGCTGAAGCTGCTTTAAAGTATAAATGTTAATATTTCATCAGGTCCTGGTTTGGAAAACCAGGTGAAAATCATTCAACAATCATGCTATTTGAAAGAATGTCGACATCGTCTACTTTACTTGGTGCTATACATGCCAAGCAGCGTGTATTGTAGATAAACTCCAATAGAAAGCTGTAGAAAGGTCCTAGAAAGCTGTATGTGCTCCATAATGCAAGGAAGGCAGCAAAACAAAAGAGTTCCTACAAAGCTGACCTGGAGAAGAGCCAGCCCAGCTTCCCTAAAAAGACAGTAAACTTGAACTGTTATTTCCCTGGTGTTTGTATCAAATGGATGTTGGTCTGCACACCATTTGGCTTTCAGAATCAGCAGTGAAATGCTGGTGTCCTTCCTTAATAAAGAGCTGATGTATCTTTTTGAAGTGCTATATCACCAGATCAATTTATAATGTGTAGTGGGAAAAGAAGAAAGGAGGAAAGCAAATATAGAAGTGTAGTTTCTGTTTCCCTGGTGTATTTTTTGAGCAGTGTTTGGGATTATTTTCTTTTTGTGTTTTATAACTTCTACAGACAGACTTGAAAAATACACAGAGACCATATGTTCAAATATGCATTCAAATATGCATTTGAACATATGCAGATTTAGTGTTACCCTAAATTAGCATTATCCTAAATTAATTTCTGTTCCACATCGTGGCAGTTGTGCATATTGTTTTTTCTTCTTGTTCTGTAGCACTATTTATCAAAGAGAAACAAACCCTAGATGACTCGTAGTGTAGATGCAGCCTCAGGAAGAAAGCACCCTCCTTGTTCTAAAGAAGGAGAAGCCACAGGGCTGGGATGTGTCCAGAGTGCTGTAGCTAATGGTCTGCAGGATGGGAGCTGGGCTTTGAACTCAGGGTTGGTTTTTAGTTGTTGTTATTTATTTATTTATTATTATTTCTAATTCTGTGCTCATTCGTCTATATTTCTTTCATCCTTGTAAGATTTGCCTGCTTTCTGTCTTTCAGCAAGTTCCTAATGCTCATAAAGACTGGGTGTGTGCTCTCAGTCTGCTGCCCGCCGGTGCTCCAGTTCTGCTCAGCGGCTGCAGAGGAGGCACCCTCAAGCTCTGGAATGTGGACACCTTCGCTCAGATTGGGGAGATGAAAGGACATGACAGTCCTATAAATGCAATCTGCACTAACTCCAGCCATATTTTCACAGCAGCAGAGTGAGTTTCTCTTCTCTATAAGCCTTTTTCTGTAGCTCCTGCTATAATTCTGCCCATGCAAATGTATTTGGGAGATCTTCAGTTGTGTAAATTGCTTCATAGCAGACATGGAAAAACCTGGTCCATGCCCCTAAATGCCAATAACACATGGCATTGGTCTCGAAAGTGGGGTGTGTGCACTGCAGGGAATGCGCAAGGTGATACATTGGGACGGGGGAAGAAAATATTAGGATTTCACTAGTGCATGTGTGTAACTTCAAAATGAATAAAAATACATGTATTGAAGGTGCCTGCTCAAAAATCTTTTAGTGAAGGGGTGCACAATCAAAACAGTTTGAAGACCGCTAATGTGCAGGATGACGGGGGAGAATTAGATAATAGTGAGAATTTTACCAACTCGCCTCTTAAGTTAAGCTGTTATTGCTAGGGCTGACTCCTGACCTGTAGGAATTTTTCTAAAAGCCATGGTACCTGCTTTCTTTCTTAAGTGCTAGCAGGAGCTTTGCAAGATTAAAAGACAGTCCTACTGTCCTTTAAACACCTTGATTTGAATATTTGATTCCTCAGTAAAAGTGGGCATATTCAGTACTTGAAACCTCAGGTGACTTGATTAAGAAAAGCACCTTATTCTGTTAGTTGTGTGGTATACCACAGATTTCAAGTTCTCTTGGAGACCCTTGCATATCTATTATGGAAATCTTACTTATACAACAGTACCTTTCTGAATAAAGCACCTGATTTTGAAAAAAAAAAAAAAAAAGTTTTTCCCCCTTCTGAAATTATCCATAGTAATTATCTAACTCTAATACTGTCTAATACTGTTTTGATTTGGTTTTGTTTTTCAGTGACCGGACTGTGAGGATCTGGAAAGCTCGAAATGTGATAGACGGACAGATCTCAGATACAGGAGATGCAAGTGAAGATCTTGCCAGTAACTGAGATGGTGGGGGGGAAAAAAAAAAGAAAAAAAAAAAAAGAATTTGAGGTGCACTCTATGCAGTTTGCTGCATGCCTGTTAAGTAAATGGTGATGACTGGAATGAACTGAAAAATCAGTGTGAACTCTTCTACCAGACCTGCTGTCCTTAAAACACGTACTGTATTTAAGAATAAAAGGTAGCATTCTTGTATCTCAGTGATCACGTACATATGTCTATATATAATGGCTGAGTTTGTGTGCGTAAGTAACACTTGTGGTTTAACTGGAAACCATCTTAAAATTATAACTGGGAATATATTTAAAAGAAAAGTGCTCTGCTGTATTTCACTCACAATTGTGATCAGCTGTGTTGCGTTTTTAGGGTAGCACAGGAATGCTGACTTCCTATTAATAAGCCTTTGATTATGACAGACGTTTCAGGATTTTAAAGGTCACTTACACTGTTGTTAGGGAAGCGGAGAGAATAAAAGATGGCAGGAAGCTGTTAGTGACAGATCCTTCTGATGTGACTGTGTCCCGCTAACAGCAAATGCTATATGATCTGTGTTAATGTTAGCATATAATCCTCGTTGACCAAAGTTGTGCAGCTACGTATGCTCTGTGCTCAGGACTAGAACTAAAATGCTCATAACTTGGTATGTTTTATTAGTGTTCTGCCTACGTTCTGTAATGACTAGGTGTTTGTAATGTCACGAAGAAATATATCTTAATCTATTTTTCTTATGGATTTGTTTCTATCATCTCATTTTCTTTTTTTTAAAGCAAAAATGTTTTTTTTTTCCTTTTTATCTAATTTTATATGCTGCTAAATGTATTTTAAATACACTGTTTTGCAAGCCTTGGCAGTTACTTTGAGAACTGAACCACGTGTATTGGAAAAAGCTATGTAAATAGATGGTTGTATAAAGAAAATATCTTATCATGTGCCTGTATGACTTTTAAAGCTCTTAGAGTGTGGATATTGAGGGAGGATGTATAATTTAGCCAACTGCTCTGAATATTAATTTGTAAATTCTGCAAATTTTAAAATTTTATGTAGATTCAGACACAGTGCTTGGATGTTGAAGTTTTTTTGATGTTTTTTTTTTTTGTTGTTTGTTCCCCCCCAAAAAAATACAAGACTGTAAATTATAGCTTATATAGGCAACAAATAAAGATGTGAATGTGAACTATTTCTCTTTGACTTTTTTTTTTTTTTAATCATAGTTCCTGGGTAAGAATTCACTTCACTTGCAAAGGCCCCAGGTGTAAACCGCACAATTTTACGTAGTGCAGTAGAATTGCTTGCTGAGTAATGCAGCCCATAGGTTGTTCTGGTACCCCACTTCTGTCTGCTAGTTAGGCATTACTGCTGCTTTGATAGTACTTAGGAACCCTAGTAGGATTCCCTCATACTAGCTGAAATGCAGCAGATGGCTCCTGTTCTCAGGAGATCACATCTCTTACCTTGTTACATGCAGTGTCAAGCAAAGAAAAGCCCTGATGCCTCTTACTCATCTTCGAGAAATTATTTCCTCCCCAGCTCATCTTGAAAGCAGATGAAAATGCATGCTGCTTGTGAGGTGAAGTCTCATTTAGCTCAAGTTTCAGCAGAAATCAGAAATGATGTGTATTGTTAGGCAACGTACAGGTTGGGAGTTAAAATATGCACTAATTGGTATCGCTACAGTTTATCTATCATACTTTCAGGGGATTTAAAGGGTGCATGAGTGCGCAACGTGATTTGGGACCACAGCAGTACTTGGAGCAAATGGAGAGTAGATTCACCTGCGAGAGGCTGTGCCTGCCTGCTGCGGGGTGCCCTGGCCAGCCAGGTGAAGGCCACCCTCTGCCGAGGCACAAATGAGGCCAACAGCTTGGTGACCCGTGGCTTCGGAGCTTAACACTAAGGGCTGCCATCTGGGAACCCTAGGTAGTTTGTTACGGTGTAAGATTCACATGAATGTTGTGTTTTTCAACTGCAAAAAAAGTCCTTACACACCTAAGAGACTTCTACTTGCTGTCAGGCTGTTCTGCCTTCGTGGACCATATGCCGAGGGGCTGTTGTTGCAACAGTCTGACTTGCAGATGCTTCTCTCTGGCAATGCTTGAAAACACAGACATTTTGTTTTATGAGCTGTCTTGTGGTTGGCACCAATATGACTGTTAGAGAATTGTGTGTATAGAAAGATTTTTTTTTTCCTTCAGGAAGGCATCCCACCTAAAAACGAATGCTTACTGTACAACACGGAGGTACTCTGGAAGTTCTTGCCATCAAATAATTGGAGGAAAATTGTCATTGTGTAAAGGTCACAGTACCAGTGTCTTGTTTTAATGGAGATTTCTTCAGCTGCTTTTCTCCAAACTTTTCATTTTTAGTATAAAATTATATATGTGACAAAAGATGGATCAGAAAAAGGTAAGCACAGGACTCTGAAGATATTTGTTTAAAAGATGAAGGGAGTCTCGGGTAAATGGCTTTTTATAAGAATCCTGAGAAAAGTCTTGGGACTGGGACTCAGATGTTTATCAAAGTTTGTGGACAAATTAGTCACTAGCCCTGTCTTATCTGCTGAGATATGTTCTTAAATACAGGCAAGGTCATGTGTTATAACAGCATGAGTTTATTGAATTAGCTTTGATAAAATATTGGCAATGGCATTAATAATCTGAAGGGATCCTTATCGCAGCTCTGCCTGGTATAAAAGGCTACAGGCTGCGCACAGAAATCAGCCGTGAACCATGGAGAGAACCAGGAGTCTCTGGCTCTTGGCCGCTGTGCTGGCAGGTAAATGTCTGGTATTCCTGTTTTGTCATAGTCTTCCAAAGCAAGAGCTAGGTTTGGTAACAGTAGAAGAGCTATGAGAGCAGGAGGTCCTCTTCTCACATGGAAAGGGAGAGAGCATGGGCTTAAACTGATGTGACTTTATGGGAAGACAACAGGGTTGGCTTGGTAAGAGAGAGATCCCAGACCAGCTGCTGAAAGTTAAGTGGTGCTGATCTGTTTTCTGTGGCTTGTACCCACATACACCAGAGCCTAATAATAGGAATCAGGTTTATTCTCCCTTTAAGTTGCCAGATAAAGGAAGAAGGAATCTCTGCAGCAAGTACCTTGCAAATGTGTAGGTGAACCCAAAATGTAAAGACAAATACTAAAAGGAGCATGGTATTGATTTAATTCCTTGCTTATGCCTTATTGCAGCATTTTCTAACCCAATTTCACAAAATTTAAGTCAAGATTTAAAAAGAAAAAACAACAGTGGGGATACTTTTTCACTGATATCTTTCAAGCTGCCTCTTTTTAGTTCCTGATCCCATGGAAATTATCATGAAAAAGGAGCGGATAGTCATAGTTGCTACTAAATTCAGCTGCTCATTTGCAAATATATGTAGAAGATGAAATGCAAACACGGACCGTAAAAGCAGTGAAAACGATGCAGAGGCTTTAAAATTAAATATATATTTCCACTTGCTGCTGTCCCATTTGCACTATTACAGAAGGAGGTTGCAGCCCTGTTCAGCTGCTCAGCCCTGCTTGGTTTCAAAATTCCCTAGAAAACTTAAACTTCATACAGGTGACGAGGAGAAAAAAAAGAAGTGTATTCTTGGTCTCTGCAGGGGCATCTTTTTCCTTTGAACTAGCTTCTTCCTTCACAATATCTTTATGAAGTATTTTGTAAGCATTTCATTATAGAAATAAGTTGATAAAAGTCTCCTGTTAATAATCTGCTCGGGTATGTTCGGTCACATTCTCTGATTGCAGTAATGAAGACATTGATGCTGCATTTCATTTCTATTAGAAAAGAAAAAAAAAAAAAAGGCAGCTAAATGTGATAGTTTTACTCTATTTGGTGTTTCACCCGCCCAGATGTTAGCTAGTAAATGCAAGACAGAGCAGTGCTTCTGGCCACAGGAGCTATGGGTTGGACAGCAGAGGTGGCGTTTTTAGTATGATTTTCTTCAGCCCCTGTGGTTGCACAGGTTTGAGGACCTCAGCACCCAGATGGCCATGGGAAGCCTTTGAAATCTTTCCATCTCTCCTTCGACAAGCAGGAACAGTCAGGGCACAGTGTGCAAAGGCCTGGCAGCTACTTCCACGGGACTTGCAAGCTGCGTGACTTTTCTTCATCTTCCTCAGGGGCACAGTATGAAAAGGAGAGGTTTGCTACCCCAGCCCTGGCTAAAGTGTTTAATTCAGTTGTTGATGACTACTCACTGATTTTTACCGCACAGATAAGTCACCTAGGGATTGCTGAGGGGTGTTGATGCTCCTTTTGTGCTTTGGATGGAACAAGGGGGGCAGAATTCCGGGCTGCCCTATGGGAGGGATGTGCGCTGAGGGGTGAATGCTGGGCAGAAAGCAGCCAGCCCACCCAAGGGTGGCGACAGAGGGGGCAGCCAAGCTGCCAGCTGGTGAAGGTCCACTGGATTTGTGCTGTTCCCACCTGTAGCAGGTGATGTGAGGCTGAGTTAGTTGCACCAGGCTGTGGGGATGAGACTATTTCTCTAAAAAGATAAACGGAGCCAGTGTTCAGCTCCTGTTTCCACACATTCCCAACCTCTACTTGGAGCTGAACTCCAGTAGCACCAGAGGATGCAAATTCCTAATAAATTTGCAGTTTTATGCTTTTATTTTTTTCCACTATCCAGAATTATTGCTTGTGCACATCTGCTTGTAAACTTCTTTATGGGGAGAAGTCCCAACTGCATCAGCAATCACGTTTTAAGCTGCCAAGTACCCACCAGTCCGCATAAAATAAAACGTTTAAAGCAGGTGATTGTCATTTTATGGAAAAGAGTAATTATCTTCCAAGTAGATTTAATCTTTGAGTACTGCTGTAACGACTACAATTTACACTTCAAAATAAGTAAGCAGCCATGTGCCTGCTCTCCCCAGGACCCTGGGGTATTCTGCCAGCACCGAAGGCAGCCGGCCCTGCAGAGCCCATTCTCGGCAGGCTCCCTGCGTGTAGGGGCAGCAGGGCTGGACCAGCAGCTGGGGGCAGGAGAGGGCCGAGCACCTCATTAAGGGGTTTTGGTTCTGTGAACGACTGATCTGTCCCTTTTCTTGTCCTACCAACAATTTACCTTTACTGTAAGGGAAGATATTTTGCTATATTACTGTATTAAGTCAAGGAATGTTAATACAAAGTACTAATAATACACACATGTAGCATTTATAGAATGTATTTATATAATTTATATATTCATTTATATAAATGAAGCCTAATACAAACATATATGTAATCAACATTTTTATAATTACGTATATCATAGAATCATGGAATGGTTTGGGTTGGAAGGGACCTTAAAGACCACCCAGTTCCAACCCCTCTGCCATGGGCAGAGACATGTCCCACTAGACCAGTAAACTATAAATATTTTACATATTTATAACTGTGTATACATACATAACCTCTGTGAAAACCATGGCAAAGAATAAGCACACCGAGAACGTCGGATGCGACACCTCACCAGCAGTTTTGGTAGCTCGCTAGTTAACTTTCCGTGAGTATTTCTGAGTATTTCAAGTTGGTCATGCTTCAGCTGAATACCTGAAGCTCTGAGCACTGAACAATAGAGACCATGCTGTGTTGGCATGGAAAAGAAAGCGGCTCCTCTGGTTTCAGTCATGAGTAGGCATGCTGTCCTGAGGTCATCTCAGTCAAAAGAATTGTGGCGTTGGCCCCAAAATGAGGAAAAAGAAATTATCAAAAAAAAAAAGTATAACCAAAGCAGATTGCATCGCTTGTTTCTGTATGGTTTTCTGTGGTCTCTGACTGCTTTCCCCCCCGTGCAGCCCTAGGCCAGTGCCATGGCTCCAGCTCAGAGCAGTGCAGCGGGGCCGTGGCGGTGCAGCGGCGGGTGGACTGCCACCCCCAGCCCGGCGCTTCCCAGGAGAGCTGCGAGGCACGGGGCTGCACCTGGTGTACCACGGACGTCCCCAATGCGCCCTGGTGCTTCTTCCCCGAGGACAGCCCCTACGGATATTCCCTGGGCGGGAACGCGGAGAAGACAGCTAAAGGCTGGAGGTAAGCTGGCTTCGAAAACCATGTGTTTCTTATTATAATGGAAAGGCTGGTGGAAAGGCTGGTGGGTGTGTTTTGCTAAGCCCTGTACAATTGGGGTTCTGCACTGAGCTGCTCACCCCACACCACCAGTGCACAGAAACCAGGTATTTCTCCCATTAATGGCAAGGAGAGCTAAGTCAACCATATGAGATTTAGTCGTCTAATTTTTAGCCTTAAAGCTGGATGAAATAAACATTACCATGTGCTACTGGACTCTGTATAGGTGAGAAGCCACTAATCAGAAAGAGGGGAAGGTGCCAGTGCTGCGGCTGGGATGGCTGAGCACTGTGCCACCCACACCACTGCTCCCGGCTGGCAGCTCGGGCTCCTGCTGGAACCAGCAGCCAACCACCACCTCCAGGATGAGGAGAAGGTCTTAGCAAATGGAGGAATAACCTCAGTTTATTTCTCTTGATAAATCAATGATTTGACTGTTTTTGTTTTGTTTTGTTTTGTTTTAAGAATTGAAGTAGAATAGCTGAGTTGTTTCCCGACACTGAAACTGAGGCGTGTTTCTGTTTCAGGGTAACACTGAACAAGCGCAGCCAGCTGTCGCTGTTTGGAAGTGACATTTCTCCTGTTGTCATAGATGTGGAGTTCCAGACGAAAGACAGGCTGAGGTTTAAAGTGAGTATTTTGGGGAACGGAAAGTCATTTAAAGAAAGCCACGCACGCTAGCAAGCCAGCTAACCTGCCCGGGCCCCCCCTCACCTTGGCTTAGGTCTACGACCCCAACAGAGAGCGCTTCGAGGTACCCCTCAAGATCGACTCCCCAGGGGTGGCCGCCGAGGACACCAGCTACGATGTTGAGTTCACAGATGATGCCTCTCACTTCAGGATCAAGAGGAAGAGCACCGGCACAGTGCTGTGAGTACGAGATGTTATGAGCATTGTTTTTTGGAGAAAATAAGAGTGATGGAGCAAGCACTGTTTCCTACTGCTTTACTGTATGTCATTCTGTGTGAGAAGGCTCAAGCACAAAACAGCATAAATCCAGATTTATGTTTTTTCCTAGAAAACTCTCATTATTAATAGGAGTATTTGCCTGTGTAATGAGAAATTATCCACACACATGCAGAAAAGATTATTTAGTTTCTTATCAAATAAGTTTTGAGACTGCAGTTTTTGGGTACACAGCTTTAGGCATTGGTATTCTCAGCTTATGAAAGCACTGAAGCACCATTTTATGAAATTTGGGGTGTTGTAATACACCAGAAATTGAGCACCAACTCTCTTGCCACTCTTCCAGATATAGGTCTGGGAAAGTAAAGCTCAAAACCACAGGGCCTTCAGCTTCCACTGGTTTCAATGGGAGCAGGGAACAGCATTTGTGGGTCTAGCTCATCGTTCTGTGAGAAAAGCTGGTACTGGTACTTTTCAAACTGGTACTGGTATTCACAACCTCAGCACAAGCTCCCCCCACCAGTACAGTTTCTCGCCTTCCACCAAGCTGTCTCTAGTGTGTAATGCTACTTAGCACGAGAGTTTTTGGGAAGTGAGGCTCCCTATGTCCTCATAGAGGTACCAGTTGTGTTTGGGGATGCTATGGTGCAGTGTTGGCAGCAGCCTTCAGCCATCTGCAGTGATAAATGACAGTGTTACATGCTGCTGAGGGTTACCACTGCATCACTCAGGCAGGCAGAGGAGATGCACAGAATATTATAATATGGGTACCGTTCGCATCAGGGTCTTGAGAGAAAAAAAAAAAAAAAGAAAGAAAGAAGAAAAAAAAACAACACAAAGTGTGCACTGCCCACAGGAGGCTGTGGTTGTGACTGTATTAGCATTTTAATCTAGATCAGGAGCACATTTTGAGGTGAATCTCCTGATTACACCCACCTCTTGTGACCTTGGGACCCTGACACCAGCTCTGTTAGTGTTGCACCCCTTTCTAGTGCAGATGTAGCATTTGCAAGGTGCATTCCCAGCAGGTCATTGTAATCCAAGCCGTTCATTTTATGCATTAGAAATTGTAACCCCCAAAATGTGAAAAAAAGCAATTCAGATGTATTTTTTTTCCAGCTCTTTGTTAAACAGACTAAAAATATAAGCATTATCTTTCCATGAAATGTAAGGGTGGCTTAAGACGTGTGATACAAGTAAGGCAATGCAGCCTCTGAGATGGTGTGAGACTGCAGATGGAACCACTGCACTGGGTTTTTAATTAGCTATCTGTCCCTTTAAATTTCAGTCTTGTGGTGTCTCTTTTTTGAGGTGTCACAGCCAATTCTGTAAAGTTTTCTTTTTGCGGGCTATTGTAAATGAATGTATTATGCATTGCCCGATAACAAAAAATAATTTAATTCCTCGTTAGACTTAACAGCTTTCTGAAAACTGTGGGCTTAAGTTAAAGGCCCAATTTTCTTCTCTTTGTAATGAGAGATTTTTTGCAGAGGCTTGTTAATTGGCTTGCTGAGGGAGGAGGTGCCTGCATAGTGAGAAATGCTGGCAGCTAGCTCAGTCCTTATCTTGACCCCAAACCCGACGGTTTGGCCTTGGTCGGTCAGGGCATCCTCAAATCTGGGACGTCCCAGATAAGGGAAGGGCTCTCTGCGAAGCAAACACAGGGTGATCCTATGCATGTGGGGCCCCTTGTTCCCCCAGAGCTGGCTCTGGGCTCTCTAGGGCTCAGAAATAAGGAATTGGGGTGAATACTGGGCACGGTCAGTGGGGTTTTTTGCCTCTGAGCAGTGGTAGTGCTGCTAATAAAACATCCTCATCAGCAGAGAGACGGAGGATTTTGCCTAGAGAAAGGGAAATTCTGTGCTCCTGGGGTTTTTTATTTCATGTCAAATGGCACAGCCGGTGCTTATAGACTGAAGCATCACACCCCGGCAGGGAGCAGTTCCTCTCACAGCTGAATTATGCTTGGAGTTAAAATCCCAGTGCGAGGAGCAGAAATGCCTCCATTTCGTTGGCTTGTCTGTCCATCCGTCCGTCCTGTCAGAGCAAGCAAATGCAGCAACGCCACCACATCCTGACTGGTGGCTGATTTAGCCATCAGAGGAGCTGTGTGGATGGAAATCTGTCAGATTAGGGGGCAGGTTGTACCGCCCGGCCTGAGGGCCACTTGAGCCCATTCGGCTGCTGGCTCAGCCCCCTCTGCCCAATGACAGGCTCTGTGGTGGGCCAGGGCTGGGCCTGAGGCCCAGGGGAGTTTGTTTTCCTATTTTAAGAAGCCAGCAGACATGGTCTTGCCATCTCAACAAGCGGCTGAATCAATCCTTAATCCAAGTGGACAAACGAGGCCCTTTTGACAGCTGCACACCACAGAGTTGACTGGAAAATAACAGCCAGGCCCAGGCGCCTTGCTGGACCTGCCTAACATCTCTGAAAAGGCTTTCCACTGTAAAGCAATCCCAAGTGCTCAGACACCTTCTTTTCCTCATACTCTTTGTCTCCTACCAACAGCTTTGCACTGTTGGATGACCCACTAAAAGAAAAAACACAAACGCTAAATTCCCTCATGGTGGAAGCAGTCTGTTCTGAGCAGTTTGGGGTTGTTCTTTGAAAATCCACACGTGCATTTGTCTGCCCTCCTTGCCGTAGTACAGTCTCTAGCCTGTGTGCTTGTGGTCACCTGAGGATACTGAGTTGCTCAAGTGTGTGCAGAGAAAAGGTACAAAAGTGGTGAAGAGATGAGAAAATGAGTTACGAGGAGCAGCTGAGGGGATTGGGGTTGTTTAGTTTGTAGGAAAGGAGGCTGAGGGGAGACCTCATTGCTCACTACAACCCCCTGAAAGGAGCTTGTAGCAAGGAGGATGTCTGTCTCTTCTCTCAGGAAACAAGGATAGGATGCAAAGAAATGTTCTCAAGTTGCATTGGGAGGTTTAGATCAGACATTAGGAAAAAATTCTTCATGGAGCATTGGTCAAGCACTGGAACAGGCTGCCCAGGGAAGTGGTGGAGTCCCAGTCCCTGGAGATATTTAAGAGATGTGGATGTGGCACTAAGGGACATGGTTTAGCGATGAGACTCGTTAAGTCAGGTTTATGTTGGAATTGGTGATCTTAAAGGTCTTCTCCAGCCTGGATGGTTCTATAATTCTGTGCTGCAGACACAGGAGCTGTGGGACAACAGGACAGATACAGCTGGTGGCAAGCTCCTGCTCTGTCTGCCTGATGTAAAAGCCCATCCCAGCTCTGCCATTTGTGCACACGCAGCCTCCTCCTTGTGAGGAGTGATTTATTGTCATGTCCACAGCATTGCAGGGGAGAGCAGTGGAGTCCTGGAGTCTGCAGATATCCCTGAATATTGATTTACAGGCCTTTCTCCCAGCCATGTGCAAAGAGCCCTTGCAATAGCTGAACCACCCGAGCGCCGGCTTGAGGAGGGCAGGATAAATCCAGGGCCGTGTATTCACAATGAGGGGGGAGAGGAATGAATTATGTCAGGGAATAGCCATTAGAAGCTGATTGCAAACCTCATGTGGAGTCAGGATCAGGAACAAAAGGCCAAGTTCCACTACATTTTCAGCTTGCGCCAAGATAATCAGGGGACAGGCTCCTCTTTGCCTGCATGGGGTGAAGATCAGATGGGATCACGCAGGGAAATGATCCAGGTGCTGCTGGGGGCTCTAGAACCAGCAGCTGCTGGTGGGCAGCTCTTGGGCTGTCTCCATTTCTCCTCCTGGCAATGCCTTTTGGCTTTCCTCCCTCTTGCCTCTCTCCTTCTCATCCACCATTTTCATTTTCTTTGTCCCATCCTATCCTGCCCATCTTTTTCCCCCCTACTCTTTCAGTGGGGGCCAAGGCAGGTCCTTCCTGTGTCAGGAACAATCTGAAGCCACCAGAGGGAAGAGGTGCCAGGTCTGCTGGTGGGGTTGGATGGCACCCAGTCCCATGCAGATGCCAGGTGTTTTCCATCTTACTGAGGATGTGTCCCAAGCCTGCAGCCTATTGAAGGCTCCAAGTCTTAGATCTCGAACACAATGGACAAGGACTGGAGCTGTGTCTCCTGCCCTGGAGTTGAAATTCCCAAACTTATGGAGCAGTCGAGGCTGGAGGGAAGGGAACCTCTCCCTGCTCCTATAGTACTAGGAGAAGAGCTGTTTTGGCAAATCGGCCCATTAACAGCAGCAACCGCCTGGAAAAGGTAGCAGGAGGTATGAAGGCTTAAAGAAAGCTCAGATTTCCTTAAGAACAGAGAGTAAGAGGCTGGGAACTGTTTGTTTTAAAACAGCAAAAGATAACAAAGGCATACAAATTTTGCAGTGTGTGATTACTCTGTGGGACTCACTGCCCCAGGGCAGTGCTGACATGGGAGGTTTAGCAGGATGAGTATTCGTGCATAATAAAAAAATCATCTCTACAAAAAAAATATTTTTGTCTCCATGTCTCACAACATAAGCTAATTCTATGAAAACAGCCAGAAACTTCCTCCATAAACAGATTATTGCAGGGCTGTCTCTGAGTGACATCTTATTCTTTCCTCTGCGATACCTGGCATGGGCCATTGTCAGAGACAGGCTGCAGAAGGATGGGCTATTGATTTGATTCTCCACTTTAATATCCGTTCTCCAAACAACTTTTCCTCATGATGTCATATGAATAATGGAAGACAGCATTTTTCCCAAGCCAGATAAATGCTCTTTTCTCTCTATTAAGAGTTAGGAATACCTCATTTGCTACTGGGAAGACATGGCACAAATAACAAAAATCTAATCAAGGTTTCCCTTCATTTCCAAAAAGGCTGCTGCAGAGTTCAGCTGCCTTTTTTTATTGATTGTGGTAGAAAGCACAGATGCCACTTACCATGAAGATGTTTTTACATAGGCACGGCTATTAGAATGATTTATAGTGCTATTGTCTTAAACTGCGGTTTTGCTGAAAGCAACAGGAGAAAATTGTGTGGATCATGGGTAGCTTGGGCTTGCTCCTGGTTTACAAGAGCCATTATTTTAGTCTTCTAATCATTAAGATTTATGTTACGTAGCTGAGATGTATTGTAGCTATATTACTTATTCAAGTGTTTTTCAGTACAAAAATGAAGCATTATATATCCAGCCACTTATAGGAGATGCTCTGATACCATGACGATGAATTCAGTAGAAGTAGAGCAAAACTATGTCAACAGCTATAAATATACCCTGCAATTCATTTAAAAAAAAAAAAAAAAAAAAGGTTGTGGAAAATACGTTGCTGGCAAGAACTTTCTCCCCCTATTTATTAGATCACCTGAAAAGTAAGAAAAACATATCAAAAATTATTCTTGGCATACCTTGCACAGGCCTGCAGTGTCTGGGGTTTCCCCAAGACCTTAATAAGCAGGCTGGCTGTTGTGAGACAGTGGAAACATTTTTCAGAAATCTGAGTGCAATGAAAAATAGGGGAGAACTGGGCTCCTGAGCTGGTGCTGCCTAGCAGCCAGGTGAGCCAGGGCCAGGCATCTGAACGCAGGGCCTGTGCTTCTCAGTCATTAAGGTCACTGAGCTCTTCTGGCAGGGTGAGGTCTGCTTTTCCGATAGACGTGTGAAGTTTGCACCTGAATTACACACAGATAAGATATTGGGTGTTCTTTTTTTTTTTAAGGCTGTGGCTTCCAAAGGGTTTGGAGGCCAAGAAAAGCAGATGCTAGAGAGGACATTTTCTCCAAGCCAGTGAGCAGGAGGGGGTGTTCACACCCTAAAGCAGTGAGCTCTCTTCTCTGGGGTTCATTGCAAAAAGCAGGAAGAACAAACAAACAAGCAAACAAACCCTGGCCCAACTTAAAATGATTTTAAATGTTCAAATAATGTGTTCTGCATGTCCTAATGAAGCAGTGTATGTTTGTCCCAAGTATCCTCTCTCTGGGAGTTTTATGTGACCTCTCCGTGTGTGCCAGCAGCTGCTCGCTCTTGGCAGCGAGAGTCAGCGCTCTGAAAACTTGAGCACAGTGAAATCCTTCAGCCAGGCAAATCATCTGCTGCGGTTCAGATCACAAAGGACTGATGATTGCACTTCTGAAAACCATTGTCTTTTAGTCATCCTCCTCAAACATCATGAAGATGTTAGTCATCAACATGGGCAGGGGATTTTACCTACCTGCCTGCCCATCCTCCTTAAAACTGCCTCCCTGCTCTGCTGCCATTACCTTTTGTCCTGCTGGCCCGAGGGGTGACTGCTGGATGTGGCACTTGTGCCAGCCAGAAATTTTAATTTTTACAGACTTTTCCAGTCTTGAATCAATGGTTTCTTTTTTTTTTTTTTTTTTTTTTTTTTAACTGATGAGGTTAAAAAAAAGAGCCAGCTTTACCTTTAAGCATAGCACACAGTGTTTGGGGGAAAACCCCGGCTTTTATCAGTCAGGCTTACAGGACGGGTCAGCAGCGAGCAGGCAGAGGTGGCAGGCACCCAGCTGATGTTTCTGCGGGCAGGATGGTTCCCACCACAGAGGCTCACCGCAGGGCTTGGATTTCCCGCAGAGAGCCTGAGTGCAGCTATCACCTCTCACGGATTTTCGTCTGCAGGGGCTTGGCCACCTTTAACTGCTGGTGGGGGTTACATTTCTGACAGTGAACAACCTCTCAGCTGTGCTTTTAGAGGCTTTTTTTTAGATTTTAGGATCCTTTCTGTTGTCCATCACAGCGCTGTTACGGTTTGCAAGGCTGCTGGAGGAGAACCATGCAAATTCCTGCGCACGCGGTGTCATTTTATGCTCCCTCCTGTTGCGTTCCTTCTATCTGCTTAAAACCAGCAGGCGGGGAGGTGGGAGAAATATAACATTTCCTTTTATTGTCTCCAAGTGTTTGAGGAATGACAGACATTGTTTTTTTCATTTAAACGATTTCTCTTTGCCAACAAAACACGTAGTGAATAGCTCACCGCTGTGCATTGCAGAGCCCGAGGGCAGCAGCTCGGGACTGGAGGCAGAAGGAGGTGCCAGGGGAAAATCTGTCCACGCTCTTTTTCAGATGGAGGAGACATAGTGGTGCCCAGAAAAGAAGAGAGAGCCATTACCTCTGCTTTTAATGTCATCATTAATGCTGTATCTAGCTTGTGGCTGCTCCATCGAGCTGTGGTCTGCAGAAGGACCACGCTGGTGGAGAGCAGTGGCTGGCAGCATGGCACAGCTGAGAGCAGGGCACTGCTTTGGGGATGCTGTGCAGAAGCTGAGCTCCTGACAGTGCCCCAGGGGAGTGCACAGGGTGTAAAAGGGTTTCTCGGTGCCATTTCAGGACTCAGTGGGGCAGACAGTCTGCTCCCAGGGCTGTGGTTTTTCAGCACCCTGGTGCCCCTCCTGGGCAGGAGGGACTGGCCGAGTGGAAGGAGCACTTTTAATGCCATGGTAACGCTAATTGTGCTCACGATGGGAAATGTCAGTGCCATAACGTGGGTGCCAGGGACGTACAAAGCCTCATGTCCTCCGAACAGACATCATGGAGAGTGCTCAGTGAGTTAGGACAGATATTTAAGCTCTTCCCAAAGCACTTCCCCTCTGGCATCCTTTGCTTTTTGCATAACCCCGCGGTCTGCTCGGAGCCGTGGCACAGAGCGGAGCTACGTGACATGACGGAGCTCCTTCGGACAGGCGTGCAGCTCCACAGCACAGCAGCCTCTGTTTGCCAAGGGCTGGGCCTGACTCTCAGGGATATTTTGGTATTTTGGGTGCATTAGCCTTCCTGTAAGAAAACAACCTTATTCAGTGCTGCGTGTAGGTGGGGGAGATGTTGGGAGGGAGAGTTGCTGCTGCCAAACAACCGAATTGCGAGTTAAATACAAATTATTACTTTTCCTGCTTCTCAAAAGAGGCCAAATAGACTTTTCTAAAAGGCACACACCCTTCAGATCAGGTATGATTTAGGGCTGGTCTAGGAAGGGCACTGCAGGGATGGATTGTGCCTGCCTGTTGCACATGGAGGCAGGAGGGTGCCGTGGACCACTTCTCGCATCCCTGTGAGCAGGTCCTCGCTTCCTCACGGGGAGAGCAGGGATGCCCAGGCTCTGGTGGGCTTCCAGCCCTTCCTCCCAGCCCTCCCACCGCTTCCTTCCAACCTTTCCTCCCAGCTCTTCCTCCCAGCCCTGCCGGCCACTCCGGGGTGCTGGTGGCAGCCAGGGGCAGCGCTGCTCCCCCACCGGCCCTGCACGTCCTCCGCTGCTCCGATTTACTGGTTAATTTGATCAACCATTTAATTTTGTCAAAATCATTGACAAAAGACCATTAAAAGGAGAGTTATGCCTCTTCTATGCTCTATGGCTTCGGCTCATTTATTTTAATTAGCTGTAACAAATTCATGGTTAAACAAGGCTCGAGAGGGTGCTATCTAAATGTGGTACTCATGGCATACACAGCACCATTAATGAAACACTTCTCCACAGCTTGACTGTGTTCTCCCCCATCTAGCTTGCAGCTCATTATAGCACTAGAGATAGGAAACAGAATGTAACACCTAATTAAAATGTGAGCCTGTGTCCACAGATGATTCAATAGAAATAAAGGCATTAAACTGGTGAGAGAGGTGAGGGAAGAGCCATTGCAATACAAAGATCCCGTGCGAGCAGTCAGGAGGGAGGTGTCACTCTGCTGGGCTAGGTGCCTGCATAAAGTGGGGGTAACAAAAGTGTTTGAGTCCTGATCCAAAGCATTAAAAAGTAAGAACTGGGAACAACCAAATATCTGTTGTTCTCATTAAGCATTCTGAACCCCACTGCGTAATAACAATTTTTAGCCTGCCCTGTTGGTTGTCATAGAAATAGCACAAGTGATGACTTATTTTGGTAATAGGATTTTAGATAGTCTCTTCTCTTATTTTAGTCATTCTTTTCAAAATTATACCGATGCGTTTTATTGTGTAAGGAGCTGAGATGTCTGCAGCCATTGCAAGATGAATTTAGTGTGTGTTAGCTTAAGTATATCGGAAGCTTGCATAAAGCTCACCACTTTTTAATATTGTTACTCTCCAAAATACAGGAAGAGTATAAGTAGCTGGACGTCAGCTTCAAATGATGCACACCAAAGATGAGCAAGCTAACTATGTCTCCCTCTGTTTGTCACAGGTGGGACAGTCCCCTGGTTGATCTGTTTTTCTCCAACCAGTACCTGCAGATTACAACCGCTGTGCCATCCACCTCGGTGTACGGGTTTGGCGAACATGAGCACGTGTCCTTCAAACACAGCATGGACTTTGTTACCTATGGCATGTACAGCAGGGATCAGGCACCCACGGTAACTCACTTCGGGCAGGGCTTTGCCCTGAGCTTGTGCCACAAAGAGGGGGTGGTGAGGCACCCGAGGGGGCACCTCTCTTGGTGGGGTAACACTGCTGATGGGAAGTGATGGCAAAGACCGAATGCCACGTGTTTTGTAGGTGTCGTAAGTTTTAATTGAAAAACAAAATCATAAGTCATTTTGAGGTGATTTGGATACTTACTAGAGGCTTTCTCACACTGCTGTAGTTGTCAGAAAAGGAATGTTTTGTATATCTGAGTCAGGAAAGCATTTAATCTCACATGCAGATTGATTCCTGCTCATCCGAACAAGCTGGCCTTCAGCAGGACTTATTAAATGTTTGGCAAAACTGGGGCCAGTGCTTGATGAGTCTATTTTAGCTGGCAAAACACGTCTTACCTTTGCCATTTTGGAGGTTTTGGCAAAATATGGAGGTTTTGGTTAAGACTGGCTAATAAGAAGCACCGCGTCGAAGCAGCAAAAACAACTCCTGTTCTATCAATTTGAATTCACACCAGTTTAGATGAAAAAATCCTCAACCATTCAAAACAAGTCTCTAACTGTGAATTAATATATTTTGTTGTCTTTGCATATGTACCTAGCTAACAAAAAATATGAGAAAAAGGTAAAATCAAGCCATACTTAACACGCTGTTTATGTTTCAGCCAAATGCCAATCTCTACGGAGTTCACCCTTTCTACATGTGCGTAGAGGATGACTCCAATGCCCATGGTGTTCTCCTTCTGAACTCCAATGCACAAGGTAGGAGGACATACAAATTCCCTGACTGATTGCGTATAGAAAGGCAGTAAATCAGTAAATATTAAAAAAAGCTGTTTTACTGATTACTTTTTCAGTGCAGTAAAAATGTAACTGTTGCATAAGTGAGTGTTCAGTAATTGCTATGAAGTTTTCAAAGGGGTTTCAACAGAATGACTGTTAAACAAGGTAGGGTATTTTCAGGGAAAATATATGATTAATTTTTTAAAAAACAGATGCACGTACAGGGAAAGGAGAAGGTGGAAGAAATTTCCTCTGGGATTGGCATAACTGAATCAAATCAATTTAGGTTAGTCCTATATTCTGTCTGTGGAGAGTAGTTTTGTGCGTTGCCATGGTCACCTTACTGTGTTAATCCAATAGTATAATTTCAGAAAAGGGGAATCTTCACTCAGTCTATAAAATCAGTTTCCCCTGGCAGGCAATGACTTCCAATAAGAAGATTAAAATAGCATCGAGGAACCCTAAACACAAGCTTGCGGTTCCTTTTTATATAAATGAAACTGAGACAAATGAATCTGGGCACTCTAATCTGTGTGGGTTGCTGTGATTTATTGCTGCATCGTGCCCATCAGAAGATGCAGATTACAGGAGGACTGGCCAGCTGGCCTGGGTGCTCATCTGATCACACCAGGTAGTGACTTGCATGTGTATCTACCTCTGCTTAGGGGACGCATTGAGGCACAGAGGAGAGGAGAGCATCCTTACACCTCATGATGCAGAGTTAATTTGTCCTGAGAATCTGTTTTTCCCTTTCAGATGTTTCTCTGAGTCCAAACCCATCCTTAACTTTCCGCACCATTGGAGGGATCCTTGACTTCTATGTCTTCCTTGGGCCAACTCCCGAAAACGTGGTTCAGCAGTACACAGAGGTTAGTAGAAAGTGCTTACGGCACGTGGGGCAGTGCAGTGGAACAAATCCCATCGGTGCTGGGTAGTATCAGCAGGCAGCATGGCCAAAACTTGGTCTCATTCTGGTTATATGAAGCCATAGCTGATGTGCTGAGGCAGGTGGGAACAAACAGCAGAAAAAAATCCTATGAATACATTAGCAATAAGAGGAAGACTAAGGTGAGCACAGCCTATTATCAAAAAGAAAATAACAGAGGACGTATAAAGATATAAAAACTTTTTATTATTTTATTTTATTTTATTTTATTTTATTTTATTTTATTTTATTTTATTTTATATTTTATTTTTTCTGGAGCCCTCTCCCACACAGCTTTGCTCAGCTACTTAGCACAAATCATTTCAAACAAGGGGATAGCAGCAGGCTTCTTGTGATGGGATTGGTACCTGCTTGTTCTTCGTATCTGCTGGGAATAGAGCACTGACTTAGTTTGCAGAAGATGAAAATTCAGTGGCAGGAATTAATTTCTTACTATAAGAGAAATCTAACACTTGAATGGACTATTCAGGGGGGCTGGGGAATGTCCCCTGTCAGAAGTTGGTAAAACCAGGTTGGACAAATCGCAATCTAGATTTCCCAGCAGTAGTCTAGGTTTGTTTAAGAGCCAGAAGCTGATCTTGTGGTCATCTTTAGGTGCTTTCCAAGCCTTCCTTTTGTTGCTGTAATCGTATTATTATGTAAACACTTCCTCTATAATTCTAACTGAGCATTATTTTGAAAATAAAATAGAAATGCTGATAGGCAGAAGTTTGCTAGGTTTACTTATCAAAAAACATTGAATGCTGTAGTCAAGGGACCTTCCTACTATCAGCACCTGGGCCATACTGTGCATTACTGCAGCAGCTTCCCTATTGCTACGCCTTTGGGATTTTGCCAATGGGAGAGAGCTGGCTGTATCTATATACTTGGATTCTTATTGTGTGGCCCATTCTCACACCATACAAACACCACCTATGACATAATCATATAAAAATCCAGCATGGCTGATAGTTTTCTCCTTGCTTTTTATTTGGCATTCAGCTGAGGGAGCCAGACGGAGTTTCCAGCCCTTTTCCCCTTGTCATCGCCTTGATTTGCATGAGTCAGAGAGCTTGTGAGGGGAGGAAACAATGAGGAAGGGCTTAGTTAACATAATCAAAGCAGCTATTTTTTCCCCTTAATAATCTAAATCAGCAGTCATCTTTTGCTTCATTTGCATACCTAGAAAGAGCCCTCATGGTTGCTTTGAGCTGGTCCAGCGTCTTCATTCTGGGTAGTTTGGGGCTACCGGGGTCTTCTCACTGCCGGTGACAGGAGCAGGCAGGTCCTGGTTTGGTGGGAAGGCCACCAGGTTTGGTGGAAAGGCCACCAGGTTCAGGTGCTGCATGGTTTGCTCAGGACTTCCTTAGAAAGCGGGGCTGTTCCAGCATGTGGCACTGGGGTGTGGGCCTGAAAAATCAGAATGAGGGAAAAAAACGGGGATTATTTTAAGTGTTTCTGTACCAGTGTTTCTCAGTCCATACGAAAAGACAGAAAAAAATTCCTGATCTTAGGTACCACACCTGTATTTTGGATGCTCTCTTTTGTCATCCCATTCCATAAAACTGTAGCAAGTAATGCAAAGCTCTGGTGTCCTTTTATAAACCCATATTTACACTATACGTGGTGAGTGCAAAAATTTTGTACATAAAAATGTATTTATGTATATATGCACATAAAGGGAGAGAGAGAGGTGACTAGATGTCGCATAAGAAACAGGATTGGAGCTTGGCTTTCTGTGGTTTTGTGTCCCGATGCCCCCTTCTGCCACCTCCACCCTAGGACCCTGTTCACGAGACCCATGACAGAGCTAGGGATGCTGTCTGGCAGCAGGCTGCGTCTCGGCAGAGGATGGGGTGATGGATTTTGGTGTGATTTGTGTCTATTTTTTCCTTTGACATTGTTTGTTACAAAACTTGTGAGTGCCTCATGTTTTGGAGGTCTTGGACAAAAGTGGCCAAAGGTTTCCAAACCTGCTTGGAGGGGCTGCTATGCCGAGAGGTGGTTTGTGATGTTCCTGCTCTGCTTCAGTAGTGAGAGCAGGGGGGCTTTAACGAGATGCAATGACTAAAAAGAGATCTGTCCAAGCTCTGCTGGCCTCTCTTTTCCAAGCAGAGCTTCGGGTGCTGCAGCTGGTCCTCTGTGTCCTGCAGCAGGAGCCATGGAGCTGTGTCCCTCAGAGGTCCCAGCCCCTCTGCACGCCTTCCCCACCTGTCCCTCAGCCCTGGTGCCATAGATCAACCAGCAAACAGGTTTTTGAACTTCCACATTGGCAACCAAGCCCAGAAAAGAGAAGTGACCCATCCACCTAGGCAGGGCTGTGATCTCTGCGATGAAAGCACTTATTTCAGGGATGTCATTGCAGCAGCACGACGTAGGTGAGAGCCATCCCCATTTCTTTTCAAAGTCTTTCGCTGGTGTTTGAAGGCAGAGTTTCTGCGGCTTAGCAGGTGGCCAGCAGCTGAAAATAAAATGAGAGCCTTCTCACTCCCCAGCTGATGAGTGCTGGCAGCTTGCTTTCCACCCCTGCCTCTCTGGAAATGGAGCTGGAGCAGAGAAAACAAGGTAAAGGGGAGCAGGTGGGCGTCTCCGAGCTAGACGTGTCACATGCCAGGACAAAAAAATCCCCTGCTCTGTATTCTTCAAGCTTGTGCTCCGCTCTCTAGGGAATCTTAAAGAATGCATGGTAGCAATTTCACGGTGAAATAATAACTTCTTCAGTAAACATCCTGAAATTCCCGGATCGCGAATGTTACAATTACCATATTATTAGTCTCTAGGGTAATGATTTGGCTTTTATGTACCAGATATGTGGGAAGGTGAAGGAGACAGAAAAGGCTCTGTTTTTCAATTGCATTTTCTGTCCCGCTGAGAGGACTCACACTGAGGTCACTGTCACCCCCAGGGGAAGGAGAGGGGCTGGCAGGGAGGAGCGTGACCTGTGCCTGGAAGGCGGCGCTCAGCAGCATCCCTCAGCTCTCCCAGCTGTTTGCATGGGATTCCTCTGGGAAGAGGCATGTCAGGAGCTCCCAGCTCAGGAGCCTGCAGCTGGTGGGGCCAGGCTGCTCCCTGGGGACACGGTGCCTGTCTCCTACCCACACAGGCAGATGCACAAAGCCATTGCACGGGGCATTTTGCAGGAACTACCCATCACATCCCCTCTGGGGCATCCCCTCTGGCACCATGGGATGGACAAATGCCAGCTTGGCAAGAGAGCTGTGCCTGGAGCAAAGTATTTTGCTCCAGGCACCTTCTCATGTATTTTATTCTCTTTCTTCAATAGCATTTCCAGACCTGAGTGACCCTTCCCTCCCCCCCCCCCCCCCATGATGCTTGTTTCTGCACAAGATTTAGCTGCTTAGCTCGACTTGGTGCTTTTATGCAGTGAGGTAGGAAAGCCTTGTAATGAAGTTCCCTGTGGGGTCTCTGAAGGATGCAGACTTTCTCTGTGCACCTCTGTGGCTTGCTGCCAGCACCCTGGGGTGGCCCCTGCACAGGGATGGGCCAGCCCCAATATCAGACCATCATTGCCAAATCTGGAGGCAGTTCAAGGCAGGGTAACAGTGCACAGCAGTAGAATACAAGCTCTGTAACAAGACACTCAGGAAAGTTATAGTTTAATGAAAGGAACAAATACCAAGTGTAACAGCTTCTGGGTGGAGTGAAGACCATGAATTTGTTGTTTTACTGAAAATTATCCAGTGACAAGCTTTAATGGGGCATACTGCATGACTCTCAGTTCTGTTTTGAGAGCAAATTGCTGCTTCTCTTCTTCCTCGCTGTCCTCATAGGGCAGTTCTGGGTAGAGGGGATCTCAGGAGGTCTCTAGTCCAGCCTCCTACATGAGAGCTAAATGGGGAGCCTGCTCGGTCAGCAGTCTCACAGCTGAATCCACGGGTCCCCCAGGAACCACCAAGCAGCTGGTAGGTGTCCAGCAAAGAAAGAGGTTTGAAGACCTTGATGCCTGAATCCCTTAACATTTTTAGACTCGTGAGGCTGTGAGCATCTTTGTAGTTGTTCAGCCGTTGCAGGGCCTTTCTTCTTGCTTTCCTAAAACAGAGTGCAGCTTCTCTGCACAGACTTTGGGTTCAGGTTACCTCTGCCTGACTGGGCACCCACAGCACTCACCTGCCTCCTCAGCTGTGGGGGACGAGCTGGAGACAGACATCTGGGTCTTAGGAGCACCTGTATGTAGCCATGGGTCACTAACTAGGGTGTGAGGATTAAAGTGCAACCTTCTGCATTGCTCTTTGGCTGCACTGCTGGAGATCTCAGCTCCATTGTAAGCATGGGAGGGAACACCTCCCTCTATGGCCTCTGTGACAGACAGGGCACAACCCTTCAGCCTTCCCTTCCACACCAGTCTTTGGTCATGATGTTAATGGGATCCCTGTTTGCTATTTAGCATTTATGACTTGGTTCACATCCTTGATTTGAGATGCCCGCGGTAGTAATGTTTTTTGGCCAATTACCCAAAGCTGGGTGTGTGAGCACAGGGAGAGTGTGTGCAGACCACCTGCCTTTAGCTGTTCGCTGAGGAGCCCTTCCAGGGTACTTCCTAGATGTGTCCGCTCTCAGGTGCACCTGAAAAAAAAAAAAAAAGCAAAAATTACATAAGGCCAAGTTATGCAAACCTGGAGAAAAGTAACAGTGAATCTATTAAACAACACTTGGAGTTATTTGTGAACCAAGTGCAGGAGGAATCGAGGTAGGAAAAATAGCATCTATTTTTTTTTCTACTTCTGCACTACTGTATCTTTTTTTTTTTTTTTTTCCCTCAGTTTGTATACTCCATATGTTTGCTGTTTCTGCATTTCTCATGTTTTCCTCCCTCAGTTCCCCCGCCATACCTCATTTACCTTGTCTGATTCTATGCGAGCCAGTTTTGCCGAGCAGGCTTTCTCTGTGTACAGCATTTTATGATCATTTGTATGCAGACTGCAATCTATATGAATTAACTAGATCCTAAATATATATCAAATCCAACATGAGATTCAGGTTTGCAGAATTGCAGCTCTGCCTCTGCTGATCCATCTGCAAGGAGGTACCATATGCCAGTTACTTTATCAGGAAGCTTCAGGGGGATCCATTAGAGAGAGTCCACAGCATAATTGGAAAAAAGAACATTTGTTTTCCCAGCTGCCCTGTTTTTATCCTTCCTCTTCAAATGTTCTGTTCACTTCAATTACACTCAGCATAGCCGCGCCAGCCCGGCCAACCTGGGGAACTAATTGCTTTAAAAGTTAATATCTTGCTTGCAAGGTGGATTTTCTTCCATTTGTTCAACCTTAATCCCAAATTCCTCAGGGGATGCTGTCACAAAATGCCGCCTTGCCTCATGGCAGCTCTGAGCCTGCAGGACCAGGGAATAGAGCACATCCCCCAGCACTGGTAACAGGGCTGTGTCCTTGGGAGGCACCTGCCTGATGCCTTGGTGACCACAGCTTCACCTCCAGCCCCATCTCCATTCACCTGAGAACTCAACACAGCACACAGGGTGGAAGTAAATCCCCTTCCAGCTCTTGAACTGGACAATGGTGATGTCCCAAGCTCATTGGGGTGCATCCCAGGGGTATAATCCCCTATCCAGGAGCAGCATGGGGCATCACGGGGCTCCCACTGCTTCTGAAACATCACAGCCAGCTCAGGGGACAACAGGGATGCTGGTCTCTGTGCCATGCAGGCATCTTGCCAGGGCTCCAGGCTCTGCGTCCAGCAGCAGGATTAATATTTATCAGCTGTTTTTCCCTCTTCCTCTTATCCAAAGGAAGAAGCCTGTGTGCAAAAGGTTTTATTTCATTAGGGAGTTCTTTTGTTTTGGTCTGTTTTTTTAACCTTGTTTCGAGAGGTCACCCTTTTTACAGTAGAGAAAGCGTGGGCAGAATGTGCCTCTGCTTTTCGAGCACAAAGTGGTGGGATCATGGGTCTCATCTGGCATCCTAACTGGGCTAAAACAAGCTTTGTAGCCTCCATAGATAACTTTTTCCTTCATAAAATGAGTGCTGTTGTGACAGGGGATCAGACATCTTGACCCCAGGCCTGCTGTGCTGTGCTGGACACCACAGTGCCAGACATCAGGGCATCCTGGAGATCATCCCAAGCCATCACTCCCTGTCCAGCTCTCCACAGGAAACCCCAGCAGAGCTGGAAGGATGGTCTTGGGGATCGGGTGCATCTGCACAAGCTGGAAATAACTAACAACAGGTGCAACCAGAGGAGACTGTACCATAATACACATGGCTCTGCCACCGGTGTCCCCTGTGAACGGTTTGGGACCACCTTCATCTGCCCAGGGTCTGTCCTGGCAAGGGCACAGCAGCTGATAGCTGCCCTTGCTTCTTCTCAGGGGCTTTCTCTCCAGCTGCATGTAGGTGTTGAGGAGGGTGATAGCAGGTAAATCCAGTGGAATGGGATGAGGAACAAGCACACAAGGGAGATGCAGTGCTCAGCCATCACACCCCTGCTGGGAGGACTCAAACCATTAACAGGAGGTTTAAAACACCCTCTGCTTTTCCAGGCATTTCTCCTCCACCTGTTTTTTCTGTCCATTGCAGTATGTGCATCCCACCTCTAGGATTTTGTGACCTCTTTTAGAGCAATTTCAAGTCCAGCATTACTGTCCCAGTACAGACTTTCTGGAGAAAACCCCATAGCAAGAGGCATCTCTACACATCGTGATGGATGGGGAGCTTAGATATGCAGCTGATACGGAGTGCTGGCACTGCTTCCTTATAGTTAACTAAAGAAGATGGATTTTTAGCTGCCAATATTCAAGTTTTGTTCTTTTACACTTCTTAGTATAATTACCTAACTATGAAGATTTGCAAGGAAATAAGGGGGGAACGGTTATTTAGCCAAAGGGAGTCAATAGCTGTGACTGATAAATAATCATGGGTGCTTGCTAGCACCTTGATTTCCATGTGTTGCCTGCAACAATGTTGGAATTATTGAACAAAGTCTAATTTCATGGGTTCTAACTGCTTAAAATGGGCATAAGGACTTGGGGATATCGCCCCCACGAAACACCGTTGTGTACCCATGAGGCAAGGGAAGGTTTCAGCATGTTTCTGGAGCAGAACAACGGTTGTTGCTCTGCGGCTGCCCGAGCAGCTCTCCCCAGGGAGAAGAGCAGGATGCCTCGTGCCCCTCTGCTCGAGCTTCCTCGTGCAATTTGCATCTGGATTATGCGGAGCCAGAAATCAAATATTTATAAAATCATAGTTAACTCATTACTTTGTGCTTCAGACGAGAATTTTGATGGAGCGAATGGTAACTCTGACCTTGGAGGGGTTTGGTGATGCCTGGCAACGCATCGCTGTGGGCCAGCAATATCAGCAGGCACTCATAAGCAACTGGATTTCATCAGGGAGGTGTGCAAATAAAACTAAAACTTCAGAGAGCTCCAATAAACATTAGATGAGTTAGTTCAGCTGGATGTGACAACAGAAATTAGCCAAGCTGACATTGCTGCACAGCGTCAGAGATTTGCCGTTTATTGACCAAAGAGTTGGGTCCACCAGAAGAAGCTTTATTTTAAAGCTCATTTTAAAGTATATTGCATATTTTACAATAAAGTATATTCTACAGTGAGCTGTTTGAGAAAGTAAGGGGTATTTCAAGAGGGTGTGATATCTGTGCTCTGATCTTTGTGGCTTAAATGAGCTGGGAGCCTCTCCTGGTGTTTCAGGGTAATTTCTCTCCCCAGAATCTTCACCTCAGCCTTTGAACTTGTATTTTCCTCATTCCTGCCCTAGGCCATTGGACGCCCGCACATGCCTGCCTACTGGTCCCTGGGATTTCAGCTCTCCCGGTGGGGTTACGGCAGCATTGATGTCTTAAAGGAAACCGTCAACCGCATGCACCGCTATGATATCCCCTACGTAAGTATGATTTTTTCACTGTGTAAGTTCATTTTAAAATCTGAACTGGGATGAATATGATTATATTAGAGGAAATGTGACTATCCTGTGAAGAGAACTGTAGAGCAAAAGGATGTTCATAGTCTTATGTAGTGGTTTCGCAAGTCATATCTTTACAATAGTCAAAAGAATGCTTAAAATTGGCCCGAAACATGGGGTTTAAAGTGCTGCTCTTGGCTGCATTGCAGGTGATTTGGGTACAGGTTTGCTTTCCTGCTGAAACAACAATCAACTGGCAGTACCAGGTGCTGGCATTTTAAACATGAACTGTGGCAGTGCTGACGCATACCACTGCCAAACAGTTGCTAACCTAGGACTTCCACATGTCCACTTTGTCCACTGCTGTCACATAAATTTACAGGAGCTGAATTTGGCCTCAATTCTTTACAGTTATTATAGCCAAACACTTAGCTCTCGCTTCATAGGTTAGTTCCTTCTTAGGAACATAGTTACACATATTGATTTTCTGTATAAAATAAGTCAACGTTTGCTTTTAAAATATTTAGGATGTCCAGCATCTTGACATCGACTACATGGAACGTCGCCTGGATTTTACCTATGACAAAGAGAATTTTGCAGGTCTGCCAGAGTACCTCCAGGAGCTGAAGAAAGCAGGAATGCACAACGTCATTATTCTGGTAAATTAAATATGATGTTAATTATTTCTCCATTTATAAGAACTATTTGCATCGTAATGCTCATAGCAGTATCTAGGCGCTAATGCATGCATGCTGGTGTAGCACATTTTCCATTTTTGTCATTTTTTTGAGAAGAGCTGAACAATTTCTCACAGACTTCACTTTTAAATGTGTTATGTTTATAAGATACCTGTGTGTACCAGTACCATCTCTATACCATAACATCAATTTACTTTCATATTTTTCCACTTATTTATGATAAATTTTGCCTCTGCTCAGCTCTGAGTTCAGGCAGAATTGCTTTAATGCAATTCTTTTTCTGATAATGGGCAAATGAGTTTAGCATGCACACAGAAATAGCTGAACGGTGGAAAAAAAATCTCATAATCAATCTGGAGAGATGGTAATTATAAATCATGTTGCCTTATATTTACTTTTCGTCTAAATTAATGTGAGAGAAGTTTGTTTGCATGAACATTTGTGGAAAATATATGCTGAACCTGTAACCAGTACTGAAGTACAGAATCACAGAGAGGTTGTTGTTGCAAGGGGCCTCTGGAGGCCATCTGGTCTCCAGGCCCAGCTCAAGCAGGGCCACCTGGAGCAGGTTGCCCAGGACCATGTCCAAGCAGCTTTGGAAGATTTCCAAAGAGGGAAACTCAAAGGAATTAATTTAGGCAGAAGTGAAAATCAGAGATTTCCATTTTCCTTCATCAATTTTGCCCATAAATATTACCATTTTTCTCCAGCAAGTGCACATAAATATCCTTGCACCAAAGTTGCTTTTTTTCACAGAAGATACAGTGGATGGCAATAGTGGTGAGGAAACTGGAGGCCAGTAAATTAAATAGTAGTCTTTGATGGGTTCATAAGATGTTGCTGTCACCATCACTGTAAATAGCTAATCCATCTGTAGGTGAGCACGTGTGCAGTCAGGACTGACTGTTCTTTCTAACTTCTATGCAGTTTGGGCTCCCTATATCCTCCACACCTCTCTAAAAACCATCTAATCCCGTAGAGGTCTAACGTTAAATACCACCTGCTTATTTATTGATTTGTCTTAAACAAGTTTGTGAGACACGAATACATGAACAAAATACCTTGAATTTGGGGTAGCTTCTCCTGTGCACACTCTTGCCCTTCAGTAAATACACAGTACTCATCTCTTTTTCATCACAGTCAGGATGTCTCCAGTGGTTTTGCAGGTTAGGAAGCTGCAGGCAGCAGCTATAGTGGGTAAGGAATGTTATCTTCTTACTCGTGAATTTAACTTCAATGACACTTTTAAAGCACTTTCGGCTTTTCAGATGGTGCATGCTAGAGCAGGGCAAGGAGCTGTTGCTGCATAAATCTAATTTCAGTAGTTAGGCAGATACAAGGGAACATATCAATAATTATCCATTTGTGCAATAAGCCAATGGGAATCCTAATAGAAGTCCTTCCTTTCCCCTAAACTGTAAATAAAGGCTGTGTTGCACTCTAGGACTTTAGATAAGTTTGCAAGAAAAAAAAGCAAAGACAAATACAGTTTGCCTTTAATTCTTGAAAAGCTAGTGGGAACTATAAGTTGTATTGGTAGTAAAGATTTCTCTCTTTGCCTTATTACAATTGCTGATGTTTCTGTCACATTCTGACTGTTGGCTTTGATTAGTGATGTCCATCATTCCTGTAAGTTGAGTCAGGGGCTGGAACGGTGTGAAGGGTTTCATTCCCAACTGAGAGCAAAGCCATGCTACCTGCAATCAAGGCAAGTGTAATCCAGTTTGATAAGGAAAGAGCAATTTTCTATTTAGATTCCCTTCGGGTAGTGACAGTAATGAGTGAGTTGCCCAAGTGCAGCAGATTGTTGCCTCCCTCTTGATGATTTCAGGAAATGTGCTCTGATTGCAGACACTTCATGTCATGTAAAAGCTCCGGTGAATGGATTGTGAATGGATTTGTGGGAGATGGGTGCAGTCCCTCTGCTTGGTATGGAGCATTTCAGACAACTGTGGTCACAAGCAAAATGCAGATCATAGAGTCATTGGATGGCTTGGGTTGGAAGGGAACCTTAAAGATCATCTAGTCCAGCCCCCTGCCATGGACTGGGACACCTCCAACTAGACCAGATTGCCCAAAGCCCTGTCCAACCCAACTGGAGAGCCAGCAGTACTAGCAATTGCTGGTAGTCTGTTTGAGGCTGGGACCCTGAACTTAGTTGTGCCACCACCACCAGGGTGGCTGGTGTCTCACCATCAGGCACTCTGGTCCCCACACTAATGCTGAGAGCCCTCCATGCCCCTGTGGTCACCTTGACAGCAGCATGGCCCCGTTATTTGAGTCTCTCAATGCAGTCTCAGCACTCCTCTCTCCTGGTGTCTTTTAGAGGCCACCTCCCTGTAAGAGAGATTTTGCCTCAGTGTGTCAGTACTTGGTTATCATTATTGAGCTGAATAACACGCATACTTCAGCTGTGACTTATTCTGAGTCAGAACAAATGTATTGTTTAGAAACAAAGAAAGAATTTCTGAAAGTAAAAATGACTAGAATGTAAAATTATAAACATTATTCCTGAAGAGGAAATTTAATGAAAGACCTTGTATACCTTCCATTAAATCAAACTAAAAATGGAAACAGCTAGGAATGGTGAGTGACAAATTTCTTAATAATAATAAAAAAGCGTCAATAACAACATGCTTATGATTCAAAATACACCATGAGTGTTTTAACATTTTCAAGTCCAGCTCTGTGAGCTGTAGAAGCTAAAATTTCCAGAGATAGATGAGATTTCTGGATGTGCATCAAAATCTATTTTTGAAGCTTTAGGTGGAATTGCGCTGGTCTGGTTTAGTGCTGGGTGCCCCAGGTTTCAAAGCAGTCAGTCAGAAGTATGGATGCTCTGCATCTCCTCTCCAAGAGATACTAAAAGATGAGCTAAGGAAGATTTAACAGCAATAAACTTCCTTCCCCCATGAACAACCTGTGGATTGCAAAACCAGGGCTGGGCGGGTTTTGTTCCCTTTAGGACATTGCAAAACCTGCATAATAGATTAGATTTATGCACTGGAATAACCTTTCAGCTGAAGGAAACAAGAAGTTTGGATCAGGAGTAGCTAATTAAGTTGACTTCTTCCAGCCTTCAAGTCCCTTGAGAGCCATCTTTTCCACAATTATAAGATAATTATTGAAGATGGACAGTTTTCTCTTTTCCAAAGCTGAACTATTCAACAAGTTAAAAACGTAATGGACACTTACACTCTTTAATTATGA
Organism: Aythya marila; assembly: GCF_965140915.1. Lineage (NCBI taxonomy): Eukaryota > Metazoa > Chordata > Aves > Anseriformes > Anatidae > Aythya > Aythya marila. The sequence goes on along the minus strand of NC_139042.1, from coordinate 191,688,071 downwards.
AGCTGATGTTGGAGCTACGTAGTTAAAGCTGAACTCAATTTTGCATTTAAGGTGGGAATTAAGCAGGGGCTTTTATTTGGAAGAATATACTTTCTTCACAGGGGCTAGAGCTGCCGTAGGGCTTACAAGTAAATCAGCAATTAATTTAGGTATTTAAACGAGCTTTAAAACATGCCCTTAAAGGAATTACCATTTGTGATAGTATATTTTTTGTCCTTATGTATAGCAGTTACACTTCTATCAGCTATTAATTAAAATTCATTTGAATTAGTGCATGAGATATAATGGCAGAATTATTTCAGTGGCATTACTCTCCATTGTGTGTCATAACTGAGAGTTTCTTTGCCTTAAGCAGAACCTGAGGGGATAACATTTTCTAAGAGAAAAGGGAAGAATTCCCTTCTTCTAAAATGGCTGCAATCTTCCTTTGTTCTAAACAGCGCAAGGCAGAGAGCTGCTCCCAATTAGGGGTGTACTGCCAAGCACAGTAACCTCCTTTAGTCCCAGCTGGCTGCTGAGCAGAGTCGAACAGTACCTCTTCAGTGACATCTCAAAGTATTCCTGCCTTCAGGGCTTACTGGCATGGTGAGCCAGTTCAGGCTCCTTTTCAATGAGCTCAGTGGCCACTGGTGGCTGACCTGGGGCAGGAAAACTGGTGGTGTCCATGCCACTGGCAGCAATGGGAGATGGTGAGTACCTCTGAGTGGTGATGGGGACAGGAGGGGTGAGCTGCAGGATGCACCTGCAGGGAGCAGAGGAGTTTGGCCACTCCAGCTTCATGACTTGGGTTACTCACCACCAGGTTGTCATAAAACCTCCTCGTCCAACATCAGGTCTGAAGAGGGGGCTAACAAGGCTGGATGTGTCCCAACTTCAAGCCCCTTGGGTTGTTTGAGTTATACCAGAGATGAGCTGCTGAAGCTAATGAAGCTGAAATGATGATTGTCTTGGAGGGAATCCAGAGCTGCCCAAGTTTAGTGACTTTGGAAGGGAGGAAAACAAAATTTGATGCCTCTTCAAAATCAGTTGAATATAGAAAGTCTCTTAAAAATAAACATGAGGGTATTTATTAGTTTTACTTAATTATGCCTTATACAAAAAATATTCACAACATCTCTTTAGCAACTTTTCCTAAATTTTTATTTGCTCTCAACTCTTGCTAAATTTTAGTGCCGTTTTACTCCAATGTTACTGCAATCTGCATTAAGAACATCATTTTTTTTTTCTAAAACATAGAAAAAATAACTTCTGAGATCTTGATAAAGGAAGTGTAATCACTGCTTCCAGGATCCTTTCATAACTAAGGACGAAGAACCGGGAACTTACAAGCCATACGACCTTGGCGAGGAAATGGGAGTCTGGGTGAACAACTCTGACGGTGTAACTCCTGCTGTTGGAGAGGTTGGTTTACTAAATTCTCTTATTCTTTTGGTTAAATGGAGCTCCAAAGCATTAAAGAAGCTGTGTAGCAGAAATAAGACAATAATCAGACATTTGTACCTGTGAACCCTAGGCCTGGCCTCCTGGACATTCAGTGTTTCCTGACTTCACCAACCCCAGGACAGTTGAGTGGTGGACCCAGTTGTGTCTGGAGTTTAAGAATGTCCTTGACTATGACGGGATCTGGATTGTAAGTCTGATTACATATGCCTTCCCTTCTTTTCAAAAGAGTAAATAAGGGTTTTTGACCTGTCTTACTCTCTTTATTAAAGGATATGAATGAACCATCTAATTTCTTAAGAGGCCAGTTTCCTGGATGTGCTGATAATGATATCAATAACCCTCCTTACATTCCTAGTAAGTAAAGTTTTCTTGATAATCTTTTTTTGAAAAAGGCTAATTCTTAGGTACATTTTCCATCTTCTCATTTTCCAAGTGTACAGTTACAGATTCATCCAGGACACAAATGTCTCAGCTTCAGTGGAGTACCAAGCATAAGAAACCTTCTGTCAGTGGGGCAGCCTTGTAAGAAGGCAAGAAAAATGGCCTTCCCTGCCATTCTCTGAGCAATGGGCCTGCACCATAGAAAGGGCAAGATACCTATAGACTATAACTCAGATTTATGGAAGGAGTAACTCTTCTGCTTTACCAACATCACTGCTAGTCTCAGGGCTGGGCAGTCCCTGCCTTTTCTACAACTCACAACAAGAAAGATTGCCTCTTCCTGATTCCTTAATTCAAAATCTTTTCTTTCTCATAGGAAATAAATTTCCAGTCACCTATTAGAAATTAGTTATAGGCTAAAAATAAGCTTTAAAGGCCCAAACCTATGGAAGACTCTTAGGAATGGGAACACCTCTTCTAGTAGCAGGGTTAATGGCATGCTCATTCTCCCTCAGGAAGCCCTGAGTACTTACAATTAGTGCCAGTGCTCCTGGCAATTAATCCAGTCAACATTTCCCCAGGAAAGCCCTGCTGCCCAAGTAAGGCTAATATACAGCAGGAAGTTGAGACATAAATGAATTATTGACAGTGAAATATTGGAAATGTCCCCTTTTTCCCTTCAGGCTCTTGTACTGTCATGTCAATTATTCATTTTATTTATTAAACCTAATTTCTCTTCAGTTTGAATACATCAGAAGCTCAAACATAACAAAAGCGTGACATAAAATTATAAAAAGATATGTTAACTATTGAAATCAGAAGCAGAGCTTTAAATTAAGATTTAGATGTCCACTCTCATTATGGGAAAATTGTTGGTTGTAACTACAGTATACTAACACTGTGGGTCTCGATCAAGTTGTCATTGACCTAGGTACAGACACTGATGAGACTTTTTGGGACAAGAGGGAATAGCCTCCAGTTGCACCAGCAGACTTTCAGGTTGGCAATTAGGAGAAATTTTGTCTCAGAAAGAGTAGCTAGACATTGGGACGGGTTGCCTAGCAAGGTGGTGGAGTCACTGTCCCTGGGGGTGTTCAAGGAAAAGTTGGACATGCTGATTAGGGACATGGTTTAGTGGGTGATGTTGGTGGTGGGGGATGGTTGGACCAGATGATCTTTCCAACCTTAATGACTCTATGATTCTATGATTTCCACCCCTGCCTTAAGTTCCCCCTATTTTTGCCATCATTCAGAGCTGCAAAAAGAGGTGTAAGCCTTTGGGTAAGAGGACTGAAACAGCAGAGCTCCCTTCACCCTCACAAATAAAGGAGTGAGGGATGGACCCACAAAGAGTCTCCTGAGCTGTGAAACTGAGCTTTCTCTTTGGCTTGCCCATTCTTGTGCGAAGGTTCTCCTTCTACTTGCAGCTTGTGGTGTTGGTCTCTCTGTTACAGGCAGGATTCTAAGGCATCTCTTCCAAGGTGCAGTAGAGCTGGTACCCAATGTTTTCATCCCATGTTTAAGAGCTTTCTATCATATTCCACATTATGCCAACACTGTGCATGCCCTTGGCTGTCTGAGCCCCTAGCTGGTGTAGGTGTGATGTCGGACCTAAGCAGCTCAGTCCAACAAGCCAGGACCTCCCTGGGGTAGCATGGTTTTGGGGGCTCACTCTTGTCATGGGCACCTGAGTCCATACGAGTTCCACTCTCAGTGGCTCAGGTGTTTGGCAATGTATCCTTCAGCCTCCTTATCTAAACCATAACCATGATTACTTGTACCTGCGGTTTGACCTTCTAAAAACAGATATCCTTCAAATCAATTTTCTATAAACCACTTTTACACTTGAGATTACTATGTGCACTGTAAAATAATCAGTATTGCTGATGCAGAATGCAAAATATTCAGAATATGAACGAAGCATGAAAGTATGATTCATGTGGCTGCATTTGCTTTCATATTCCACCTTAATTTTACAGGGCTAATAATTAAGTGTCACTGGGACAGTAAGTGTAACTTTTCCCAGAACTCTAGTGTCTTCTTTAAAGCTGTACCAGTCAGGGTTGCTTGGAAATTGCCTATAAATGAAGCTATTTCTGAAGCAGATCAACAGCACTGGAGTCTTTGTGTCTAAAGATCCAAAGACAGGGATGCCAGCGCTGGTGGCCCAGCAGAGCAGACAGGTTAATGGGGTTTCAGGTACAGAGAAATGCACTTTGTAGTCATGAACTGCAAACACACTGCAAAGTGTGATTAGGCATTGAGGTTGCTTGCTCATGAAGAAATATTTATCATAGTGCATGCACCCAATTAAGCATGAAAAAGAGAAATATTTGACAGTCTGTCTTTCTCGCTCTCTTCTTTTTTTTTTTTTTTTTTTTTTTTTTGGGGTGGGGAAAGGGTTTTATAACATTCATTTCCACCTCTAAAAATAAATCCATTGTATAACCCAAATACCTGACCTGCCCAATTCCTGCTGAATTGCACATGGCAATTTCATGAAAGCCAGCTGCAGAGAACAAGAATCACATTTTTCCCACACCAAATGGGTCTTGCCAGCATCTCCTTAATGGGGGATCAAAGACCAGGCAGCACCTGTGCAGGCAATTCTTACTGCTTCCCCTTGGCTCAGCTGAACCAGAGCTGTGCCAGTGAGGTCAGGGCTGACCCCAGCCATTACTGAAGGCAAAAATCTGTCACTGCCTCCACTGCCTGTGACCTGCTGATGGAAGGAGTTATCGCATAACCCATCTGCATGCGAATATACCCATTATGGTCTGTCCTTGCTCTCTTCTGTGCAGCGTATCGGGCCATAGCACATGGCCTGCTAAGGACTGCTGCATCTGATGCATTTTCCTCCCCTGTGCCCCTCTGATTCTCCCTGCTGGCTTCTGGCGATGCTGCCTGGGGCTGTGCCATCGGCCCTGCTGCCTTTTAAGTCTCAGGTTCCTCAGGGGAAGAAAGGGGCCAGGCTTGATTAAGTATGGGTGTTGCCACTGTGGGGCAGAGTCATGCTGCCTACCTGTGTCTGCATCTCAGTGGTCCACAAATCTAGGTCTTATGATTTCACACAAACATAAAAGTTCCCTGGGCATCCAAATTTCTGTGTTTTTGTTTTGTTTTGTTTTGTTTTGTTTGTTGGTTGTTTGCTTTTTGTTTATTTTTTTTTCTGTTTTTGTTTGTTTGGTTTGCTTTTCTTGCAACATTTTCACTCAAGTAAAATTTGTCACTGCATAGAAGAATGCGTGTGTATATTCTTAATTTAGCATGCAGAAGTTTTCTCTGTGGCTATTGCTGAATACACGATCACTGTACAGATGTTCTGCATTACTGGACAGAAAACTTGAACCTCATTAGCAGGGTTTAATCAGTTCCCTCACCCTCCTGAGGACACATGTGCCTGTCTGCACAAAGGTATTCACAACTACATGCTAACCTCTAACCAGTGCAGATCCTGCAGTTCTTCTGCCTTTCCTCTTTCCAAATCCTTTGGTGATTTCTCTCCCAGATGAGTAAAACCATGAAGATATTTGAAATCTGATGCATATAACTTTACAACATTTTTGTCCTTCTCAGGCATTTCTGATCGTTCCCTGGCTCAAAAGACGCTGTGCCCCGACTCCAAGACTTACCTGGGAGAGCACTACAACACACACTCCCTCTTTGGCTGGTCACAGACTGAACCAACTTTCCAGTGAGTTTTCTAATTATTTCTACATGCAGATTTCAGGTGACCGGAATGCATTTTAAAAGCAGCTGAGGTACTTGGGAAACCTGCAACGGTATCTCGTAAGAAGCAGCCACGTTTCACTTTGCTGTTTGTCATTGAGTAAGAACAATTTCAAGGAAAGACTCTTGGCAGAGGAAGCAGAGCCTTTTCCAATTTTCTTTTTCTCAGCTAAAATCAGGGTCTGCTTGTAGGGTTTAACTCTTCAACTGCTGATTTTGTACAGCCAGAACAAGTTGTTCCCACACTGCATTAGAGCTGCTCTCATACCAAAGCAGCCTTGTGTGGCACCAGGGGAATTTCTCTATCCCCTCGCTACCGGAGGAGCTTGCATGAGTGCCAGGGAAGGATCTGTACCCAGCTCCCTGGCTGCTGCTGGAGCTGCCTCTGGTTTGCTGGCAGGCAGCATTTTGGCCTGGGGCTCTGTGGGTGCAGGAGGGCTGAGCTGCATTGCAGTAGGTTTGCTGTCGGCTACTGGAAAGCTGTCCCTTAGCAGCTGGGAAGCTCTCAAAATGAGTCTACGCAGGCAGGCACTGCTGCTGTCAGGCTAGAGTGACAGTGGAAAGCTACTGTTTGATCAAATCAAATGGGCAAATCACGAGTTTTCCAGCAGAGAGCGAAGACATGGATATGTTTAATGCCACAATGCAAGTGCCAAAGCAGGGGTCTTTGTGCTGGCTTATTTTAGCATTAAGCATGCATTTTCACCAGTTGTACATCCAGGGGAGTTGGCTAAGTGAGCCTATTTAAGGTGTTGATGCATTTGCAGCTCTGTGCCAAGCCTGGGGGAAGGGAGGCACTGGGAAAAAGCCAGAAGCAGTCTGCTAGCTCCTGTGTGCTGGGCTGAAGAGGAGTCCAGCTTTCCAGAGTCAGGCAGAAAGCCCTTGAGCCCTCACCCTTGCTGAATGCCCAGCCCAGACAAGATGCTTGGGACACAGAAAGATTTTTGGGCTTCAGCACCCTGACTTCCACTAAGATCCTCTCACCACAGGAGCCTCCACCAAGGTTGCATTTCATCCTCCCCGAAGGTGGTGAACCTTCCCTGTCCCTGCGCTGCTTAAAATGCTCAGCCAAACTTGCAGAGTCCTTCAGGGCTGGAGAACACCACCAAAAACACCAGCAGAGGCAGGATTTGCTGCAGAGCTGGGGAATTTGATGAAGAATTTTTCATACATATTCATTTGGGTTTCTTAAATGCATTTCTTTTCAAGGCTGCTTGTATACCATTTCTGCATCTGCTCTTCACAAATAATATAATAAATTAAATTACTGATGGGAATATTTAGCAAACCAGCATCAATTGTAGGGTATGGGCTGAAAACAAATGACAAGTTCATAATCGCATACAAAACAATTCCAAGAATTATGCTAATGAAGCTAGAGAATAGGAAATGTGTCATCTGACCCATGTATGCAGTCAAATGGCTTGAATTTGGGCATGGTGAACTAGCAACAATCAGCTTGTGCATAGCTTGAGGCCAAGAACTATTCACACATAATATTCTGTAAATAATTTCAGTCAACAAATACATTTGAGAACATTAGGACCAGTTCAGCAATGATTCATAATAGACTGAAATTTATTCAATAAATTATTTGTTGCAAATTGTTTGTGCAGCTCTGGATCACAGTTGAGTTGATCCAATATTGCCCTCATTAGCACCTCCATTTGCAAACAGAGCCAAACTTGTGCTGCACAGCCAGAGGAAAGAATGCATATGCAAGATATCCGTGAAAAGTTTCAGGAAAAAGAGTTTCCTGTCCCTGAAGTGCTCAGAAATGTCATTTAAACACACAACGGGGAATCTTGTGCAGTTTTGGGGCTCAGTAGTGCCCCTACATGACAGCACCAAGCATTGGTTGTGCTGCATACGACTAATGTGTTTAGGCATGTATGAAAGACGTTGAGTTGTTGTTGGTGGTGGTTGGTTGTTTTGTTGGGTTGGTGATTGAGTTGGTTGTTTTTTTGGTTGAAAGCAAGTGTTGAAGCATTTTAAAGGCTCTGTGCCATTACAGAAACAATGCTGAACGTTGGCCATTACAAGTATGAGTGAAAGAGCTCTTGCACAGATCTCATTAAGGGAGAAGGAGGTGGGTGGTGGACAGCATGGTTTATATTTCAGGCTAAGATTTCCTAGAGAATCTATGGAGTTTTATTGCCCAAATCCTATTAAAGTAAAATTGAACCTGTGCTCCAGCAATCTATAATGCTGTAATATGTAATCCCTTCCAGAGATTACTCTATGTTGAGGAACTTTGTAATAGATTTGTTAATAAGGCATATTACATCTCCTTGATTTTCTGGTGGTGCAGCAAAATTATTTCCAAAAGGAAAGGAAAAATTCATTACACCACTAATTCTGTAATGAAACCTCATAAATCAAACAATAACAGGAAATCAGACAAAATACTATGGGAAAGGGGTGACATTTTGAAAGATTACGTTTGCTTTCTGTATTGATTTTTTTAAAAGACTTTAAAATGTTGATGTTCTTTCTTTCCTTCTTTCTTTCTTTCCTTCGTTCTTTCTTTCTTTCTTTCTTTCTCTCTTTCTTTCTCTTTCTCTCTCTCTCTCTCTTTCTCTCTTTTTTTCTTCTTTTCCCTAACTTTCAGTCCAGGATATTAGGACTTTTTTTGCCAATAAAAATGTCTAGACAAATCTAAATATATATATATATATATATATATATATATATATTATGCTTGCTTTTAGGAAATGATAGGACACTAAATTAAATGAACTAATGTAGAAAGGATTTTCTATTTTGAATGTTTACTTTGAGACAGGGTTAATAATAAAATAAAAGCAAATTAGCTTTTCAGAAAACTAGAAATACCTGAAACAAACTGTTTTGGGGATCATATAGATTTTAGTTGTTTATTTTGGCCACTGAGTAAAACTTTCAGTTATTTACAGTTTTGGAGCCATGTTTTCACATGGCCCAGACCACAGTAATAATTGTTTCAAGGATAACACTATCCAAGATAAAGCTGTGCTGGAAAGCTCAGTCTGATCTTATGACTCTTTTGTTTACCACTCCTATTTTTAATGATCTTGTTGCAATTTTTTGCAGTGCTGCCCAGCAGGCAACTGGCAAGCGGGCGTTTGTCCTGAGTCGGTCTACCTTCGTCGGCAGTGGGAAGCACGGGGGTCACTGGCTGGGCGACAACTTCTCCCAGTGGAAGGACATGCACTACTCTATCATTGGCATGCTGGAATTCAACCTCTTTGGCATGCCCTATGTAAGTCTGAAGTCCTTCAGGCAATTGCTGGCTCATACCCGATATCACTTTAAATTAAGTCAAATGTTTTCTGCAATAAGCTGCTTGAGATGGCTAGCAGTAATGGCCTGTACGGAGTAGGGAACTGCAGATTAAAAAAAACCTAAATGTCATCAATCTTGGCTGGCTAAAGAGAAACAAAAATAGCACTGCCAACTTCAGATTAAATCACTGCGTGCCACCCCAAACAGATCTCTTTATATTACGTGTTTTATGATTTGAGGTCCCTCTGTAAGTTTCAGATTTTGCAAGCTGGTATGCAGGATTTGTGTAATTATTGAAATATGTTCACATCTTCCACAGTGATTTTAATGTTCTAGGAACCAATAAAATCTCCACCCCAGCAAAATTATTATCACTGTACCCTGGAACATTCTTATAAAGTCATCAGAAACTGGTATCTCTTTCCAAAATTTATATTTATTAGTAATCTTCTGTGGTTTCTCATTTTTGGGCCAGAGCAACAATTGCAAACGTTTATGTTATGATGTTTTCTCTCCAGATTGGTGCTGACATCTGTGGGTTTAACTACAACACTACCTACGAACTCTGCTTGCGCTGGATGCAGCTTGGCTCTTTCTACCCATTTTCCAGAAACCACAATGCAGAGGGAAATATGGTAAGTAAATGAAGTTATGCAGAGCTGTACTCTATGATTACTGTACTGACAATGGTGATTTGCATTACTTCCTCATAAATTAACCTGCCATTCTTGGGAAAGCTTGAGCAGGTGATAGGGAATGATGTACTGAGAGCAGGAATTATGCTGTGAAGTGTAAATTTTTCCCATCTGTAAGGGAAAAATGGCTTAGAAACGGAAAAACATATTGTATCTAACATCTGCAAGTCCTGTAGAGGTTAGACTTATCCTCTCCATCTTTTATCTGCTGAAGCCCAGGTTTTACATAAGAGCCAGTGAGTGCCAGTACATCTGCTTGCTCACTGGCTAACTTCAATTTTCATTTCAGTACCACTGCAACTTTAATAGTTATTACACAGAAGGGGAGAGAGGGCATTATACACCACACTTGCCATCTAAAAGTGAGTTTTAGACAAACACCACAGTTAGAAACTCCAGACAAGCACGTGAGGACTCCAAGGACAGCCAGCGACAGTGACAGCACCTTCAGCCAAGGAGAAACAGAGCCAATGAGCCCATGAGCAAGATGAAAAAGCGCGGCCTTAGATCAGAGTCATGTGTTGGCTTCAACTTATCATATAGTCCTTTCAAGACTTATCCTAGATAGAAGGATCACGTTGTTCCTAACTACAGTCAGTGTGAAGGTCTTGCAGCCTTTGTAAGCACACTGTGTTATCTGCAGCAATGATGAAAAGGTTCTGCTAGTTCAATAACTGCTTTTTTTTTTTTGTTTCTCTTTGCTTTGTTTTCTTTCTTCTGTGAAGTGATCTGTGCAATGCCTGAGATTAGGTTGTTAGCTAACCTTCAATTTTCTGTACAGTTATGTCATCAAAATGTTGCAGCATTTACATTCCTCAAAGAGACCTCTTCCTCTGCATGAAAGTATCATGGACATCCAGAAACAGGGCAAAAGCAGGAATAATAAGCTATTGTGCTGGCATTAAGAAACTCAGGATTTACCCTATAGTCTATAATAATACCTGAGATATTCTGGTATATCTCCTGAGGAGAGCAAATTGCTATGGGGTTTAGGTGCTGCTGTTGATAAATATTTTCTATTTACCTCTGTTCCGTAAAATTAGAGATCTCTTATTTTTATAGGTTCACTTGGCCTGTTGGGCATGCAAATGGGTCTGATCAGGGTGAGTGGGTATTATTAACATACATGCAATTTAATAGGCAGGAAAAGGACAGGAGCTGCAACTCAGCCGTGACTGAATGACAGAAGTAGCAGAAGATGCATTGGTTTTTATTGGACCACTTAAACCCATTTAAAACATCGTGTTCCCTGACAGAAATGAACAAGGCATTTTGGGTGACTCAGCATCACCTAACAAGTCTCTTTTGTTTTTCTTTTTTTCCTGAACTTAGGCAATATTTGTACAGTGTCAGACTTAAAGTGATAAAAATACAGTGCAATTTTTGAAATAACAGATGGATGCTTCAGACCTCAGAGCCAGCAGGAAAGATTATTCTGATGTAAACATAATAGTGAAGAAACTTTACTTAAATATTGAGTTTAATTAATATTAAGTTTAGTGTTAAAATAAAATCTAAAGTAGCCACCTTGCATAATCCTCTGGGGATTTCAAATGGTTTAATTAATACATTTTTTTTTTTCACTGAAAAGCACCAGATAGTATAAAAAGCTTTGTTACTTCTGTTCCTTTTATGTTTCATTATCCTTGGAATTCATCACATATTCTTTGATTTTAATGAGAAAACTGAGTCTTACGGCAGAATTTTGTGAAGGTGGAAGGCAGCCAGGTGCCTTGTTGGTGGGCTTATTTTAGAGCTGGAGAAGTTGAGCTGGGAGGGATCAAAGGACACACCTTGTGGGAGTGGGAGACACACTCCCACTTTACACTCTTGGACAAAAATAAGTATAAAAATAACAATGCTTTTGCCTTTGTTTGGAGGTTGTTGGTCTTCCCTTTTTCCTCTGTTTTGCCTTCTCTGTCCCAGAGGGCAGATGTGGTTCTTAACACTTCTAGTTCACAAATCAGTACTTTTTCTACATAAACATTCACTTCCATGGGATTATGCCAGCAACAGCTTTCCTTAGGTTGCACACAGGTTTCTCTGTTGAATTTGTATCCATCGTTATAATGCTCAGTGCAAAGCTTTTACTCAACAGGAGCAAGATCCAGCATTTTTTGGAGAAGAATTTGCCAAGATATCTCGAGCTACACTCCGGATCAGATACTCCCTTCTGCCATACCTCTACACCTTGTTCTATGAGTCTCATGTTCACGGCAACACAGTGGTACGATCACTGATGCACGAGTAAGTTCAGCAACTCTCTTTTTATTATTTTACTCAAAGAAGTAGTTGAGCTTCTCTGTACAAACTAGTTGACATCTGCCTGAAAATAGTGATAGTAATATCATTGCATACTTGCTCTTAAAAAGAACAGTTCTACATTGAAGTCAAATCAAAATATATACAACGAAACTAACTTTATATATATGATATGGATATATATTAAATGTAGCCTGTATTTGTTTCTAGTGAAAAAGGAGCTAAGTAAGGAGAATTCTCAACATTTCTTGGTTTAGGCAAATGTGCAATCCTTTCTTTTAAACATAGGAGTCACATACCTGTATTTTTTGTATTTGAATTAAATCTATGAAATCTGTATTCTGGCCCAGAATATCAAGAAGGCCTCATACAGAGAAGGCTTCATTTTCCAATCATCCATGGCATTTGCATTTTCCAATTTAGCACTTGCATCTGCATGCTATGTATGAAACCTACATCTGTGCCACAAATTGCATAGAGAAAATGGGGACAGAGATGTTGGAGTGTAGAAGCAGGTGCAAAGAGAAGATTAATAAACACAGACTGAGAAAACCCTCGGAAAATGTGACCTCAGATTTTTTGAACAGCTTTTTTTTTTTTTTTTTTCCTTTTTTTTTTTTCTTCTTCTCTGTTTGGAAGAAGTAGGAATCAAAGCAAGGTCTAGTTTCCCTTTCAGCACATTTAATTAGCTTTTTACCTGCTTTTGGTGAATTTTCTATTTCAGAATACTTTGTAGAAAGATGTGAGCAAAAGGAGAGCAAATAATGCACATGAAAGGCTATTGCCCAAAGCTCTGGCACAATTTAACCTCATTGGTGCAGGTTACGTCCTGGACTGTTTAATGTTCTTTTTCCCTTTAGGTTAAAAACATTTTGGTTAAAGGGTAAGGCATTTTTGCAAATTAAACTGAGATTAAACTAAAGTGCAGAACATGCTAATACAAAATGGTTATGCACAAAATCTATTTTGCCTACTCAGTGTAATGGCTAACTGATTAATTTTAAAGGTGATATCCTTCCTCTTCCTACTCTGCTACTTTATTCAACAGGGTAACATTAGGAGAAGTGTTATAGGTACTCATGTCTTACAAGGGGTTTTACGCTATTCTAGTGTTTATTTTAGCAGTATTTTCAGTTAATCAGATTTATGTGAATATTGGAAATGACCAAGTTACTTTGGGCATTAATGTTCGCTAACCTCTGCTAATATCAAATGATTTTGGTGATGTTAAGGCTGTCTGTCTGTCCACTCACAATATATTTTATCTGTACTCTTTTGCGGCACATCTACATTAAGAAATTTCCGAGTTTGCTTTGATTTCAGTTCTAGAGTAGTCTCAGACGCACCAGCTGAGACTCCTGTTGGGTGAAACTAAGTCAAAAGGTGCTCTCCTGCCATTAATAGGAAGCTAGCTAGGATTACTGGAAATAAAACTTCTAAAAAGCAGGTAGGCAGTGAGATCAGGAGATCAGCATAAGCTGGCTTACTACCGAGGTCCCATCCTAGTGGGCACATCACTTGCTAATGTTGCCATAGCTAGATGCTAAAATTACTTTAAAATATTTAATATGATTACTTATTTCTGGTTACTATTGTTACTTAGTGAGTATTTCTTACTATTTCTAATTAATGCTCCTTTGTTCAGTGTGGCTGCTCAAGTAACGAATGTCACCTAGATGCTAACAAAGGGAGAAATGTGGGGTTTAGAGAAAGACAACCGAAACAGAATTTTTGAGGTCCAGGTGATGGAATTTTATATAAAATCTTTCTCTTCCTTGTAACAAACACCAAGCTAAAAAACTGCTCTAGCTTTTCAGGTGAAGCTGTTATGGGTTCACAAACCTCACCACGAAAACAACTGCAGCTGGGCAGGGAGTCTCCAAGCAATACCTACTTCATGTGGTCATTTCAGATTTCTCATTTCATTTCAAATGTTTAGGTGCTCATTTCAAACAACGAACAAGAACAGCATCCCAGGAGGTGCCTATATGTCTTTTAAGTGTCTCACGCAGAGGCTTTCACTCAGTGAAACAGACGCTGGTAGCCTGGCTGTCCAAAAAGACCTGGGGGTGGTAATCCATTACTGCGCTCCTGGGGGGAAAAGCTCTGCTTAATAGCCTACTGGGGGAAAATAAGACAGCAGAGAGGCTACTGCCTAACCGTAGGAAGCATGTAGATGGAGTGAGGCGTATTTCATAGATCACAACTATGCTGTGCTTAATGGCTTATGTTTTCAAAATGGGAAAATTCATTTGTTTGCTGAATGTGTGCTCATGGTTGCTGTAATTGAAAAAAGAAATAGTGCTTAGTTAGATGGTGAGATGCTCGTTTCCAAGTGCGAGTAAGATGATCAGCTTCTCTGTTGTCATCATTTCTTAATATTTTTTTTCTCCTGAAATCTCCCACTACATAGTGTTGAAATAATACTATAATTTTATTACAGTGAAATTAAAAATAGAGAGAAATTGTTTGGAGGACAAAAAACTAACAAATTATATTTCAAAATCTGAAAACCAGGGAATTCATCAAAAAACCCACCACACTGAAAATATTTACAAAGAATTATGTTAAAATGCAATAATGCCCAAGATTAAAGTGTACAAAAGATCTACTATTTTGGATAGAAAAGAGCTACTATTTTGTTTAGAAATCCAAACACTGAAAATACATCTTTTAACGTATTTTTGTGTATTTTGTGTATTTTTAATGTACTTTTGCCTATTTTGGCTCCCCCTACCAAGCATATAGTGTGTCAGAGCAGGCACTGACACTGAGCCACTCGGCTCCATAAAATAAAAACCTGCCTTTAGGCAGGGGCAGCTGCAAGGCGTTGAGCAGCCTCAGTTAAACAGAACACAGCAAATAAACTTTGGAACGGATTATTCTCTGAGGACATAGGAATTCTACATTAACGTGCAACAGCCAGTGTGAATTTGTCAAAAGCAAATTATGATTGCCTTTTTGGATGAGGCAACAGGGCTATTGAGTGGGAAAGGGAGGAAAGCAGGAGGTACAATGCTGATTTTAGGAGGACTTGAGCCACTGCTCTATGTGGCACCCTTATAAGCTAACTTGGAAATGATGATCTGCATGGATGTCCTAGGAGATAGGCTTACAAATGACTGGAAGCCTGTTCAGATTCTCAGAGATTTTATGTTGTATGAGTTGAGGTTCCTAAGAGGGGGGAGGATGTCTCCTTTTTGCCTGGGGCTTGTCAGTATTTTCTTTAGCTGATGCAGGATGCAATAGAGAGCTCATCCCAGGCTGGCAGATGACCCTGGGTGAATGGGATTGCAAATGCATGTCTGGAGGATATGATCAGAATCAGAATGATCTTAATGCATTGAATAAAAGGGACTGAAATCTGTAAGGTGCCATTCAGGCAAAGCTGCTACAAAGTGCAATGCATATGAGGGTTGCTTGGTGTTTGTTCTGCAAAGGATTTCTAATGCAAACCTGTGAAGGGTGTAGGAAGCCGTATCACAGAATCACAGAATCTGCCAGAGCACGGCAGTGTTACTGTAATTACTGAATCTCTGTCCAGCTTTTGGCACTCCCTTGGCCGGGTGAAATATGTGGTGGTGGTGAAGGACGCATTAAGGAAGCATTAAGGAATTTCTTGTGGCAGCAAGTAATGTTGAAATATTCTGCAAGTTCTATGAAAATGTGAATTAACACTGTGTACCTCACTCTCCATGCTAGATTTACCTCTGATCAGCAGAGTCGTGGAATAGATACTGCCTTCCTTTGGGGACCTGCATTTATGGTTGCTCCTGTTCTTGAAGAGGCAAGTACTGCAATTAAAAAACGCCATCATACCGGATAAAATAAATGAACCCCGCTTAGGGCACTAGATGACATTCAGGGCATGTTTGCTCATACCCACCCGTTTCCTCCTTCCCCTGTCAAAGCCTGCAGAAGGCATTTCAAAACAAGCCCGAGCAGCTCAGGGCTGCCCGGTGCTGGAGGTGGGAGGGTGAAGGCGAGGGCACGGCATTTCCCTGCCACTGTGAGCTCTGAACAGATGTCAGCAGGCTGGATGCTGCCCCTCGAGCGCTCCTACGCCTGTGCTGACAGATCCTCCAAGGACACACACAGCAATAATTGCCAGGCTAGGAAGAAGCATGGAGGGACTGAAAAAAACTGGTCTCCTTGTTTGCAGCTTGCCCATAGCGTTTTGGTGCGGCAGCATCTCAAAGGTTGTGCTAGGCATTTACCAGCATCACGTGCACACACCACCCTTACAAAAATGATGACAATGACAGCTGATAACATGGCAGGCTTTAAAAGCCATCATTTCCCTATGGCTGCACTGGCCACAGGTTGGGTCAGGGGAGCAGCTGCTGTTGTGGGCCCCAGAATAGAGCCGCAGGGTGGGTTTGCTCTCGCTGCCCAGCCAGAGCAAGGGTGGGTTTCTCTCCTCACCCTGCTGCTGACTGCTGGCAGGGTGCAGCCTGAAAGGAGCACCAGAAAGGTGTAGTTGTGCAGAGGCAAACATCGCCATGCAATGTATACTGGAGCTGTTTGTGATCAGCATGCTGCTGGAATATCTGAGATATTTCCTACATGATGCTGATGATCAAACACGTAAGCAGGCTTCTGCTCGTCTTTTTTTTTTTTTTTTTAATGCAACCCTTGTGCCTCTGTGAATTTAGAATTAAATTCTTATTCCTTCACATAAAACCTTTCCGACTCCTCTGTGGCACTTCATTAGTCAGTCCTTCATCTTCAGACTCCCCCAGGTTTCTAATAGCTGGTGACTAATGTGGAGAATTCAAAGGGTCTCAGGCCAGTAAGATGATGAAAAGATGTGGGAGAAACCTTCCCATAGAGGGTGACAAGCCACGGGTTGCTTCCTGCAATGAAATGAATGAAAATGGTGATGATGACTGCCTCAAACTGCAGCATGGCACCTGGAGAAGGTGGGGCAGGACAGATTTCCCTCTGCTCCTCGGTCCCAGAGTGTGAGTAAGGGAGATCCATCAAAATGGAAATGGGAAATGTTACACAGTGGCTGTTACTTAGGGACTCCTTAAGGCAAGGCTCATCGAGAGTCAGGCAGTGATTGCACGCCTCTCTGCACACCAGAATATCCAGAGTTCTTGTAGTAATGCTGAGAAGATCTAGGGAGAGGGACATCTTGGCTTTATAGTGTTTTCTTTCAAGCTTTGAAGGTGTTTTACACATTTAGCCAAGCTTTAGTTGCTAAACAGACAGGGCACAGCACCCCAGCCTTACTTGCTGCAGAGTTAGGACACCTTCCCTGAGCCATGCAGCACTGCCTGGGAGACAGGCCACAGGCCAGGACAAATTTCCTGGTTAGCAATTGCTGTATTCTAATATGAGATTTGCGTGCATTAAAAAAGCAGCTATTTCTGAGTTCTTCTATTGGTTAATATGAAAAAAATCCTTAAAATGTCAAGTGGTAACTATGCCTTAGCTCTTCTCCTCCACCCTCCACCTTGACATTTCATGCTCCATCTCCTCCCAGGGGATAACCATAACTGTGCAAAGGGGCAGGCATCTACTTCGAGAATCAGAACTGATCTGTTTGTGAGAATAAGCAACTCATGACCACAAAAAAAAAAAAAAGAAGAAGAAATATGTTTTGATTCTGATGTTTCCTACAGTGATTAATTCAAAGTGCCTTTAGTGTGATTTTATCCCTGCAATAATACGATACAAGGCATGCTGTAAAATAAAGTGCAGCAATTGTGCAATTAGCAGTGCATTATTCAATATAATTTATCCGCAACTTTAACTGATTGCAAATAAGGCAAATATCTGCATGTCTTGCAGACATTGCTCTTTGCCTGTTTCAGCAAGAGGGACATAGCAGTGGTGGCCCTCACAGCCCGCTCTGTTGCCTGATGCAAAGTCCTGCCTTGCAGAGCCTGCCGTAGCCCTTGCTGGCATTGCTCAGATGTTACATTTGCAAGATGTGGAGCAGTGAGCCAGGCTGAACTAAAAACCTAACAGACTCATCCCACAGACCTGTAGTAAAGCCCCGCAGATTGGGTAGGGTCATTTATTTTGCATCATAGATTGGCCAGCACGAGTCCATTGCTGTGGTGATAACTCAGCCTTAATATCCAAGATTTGATGCTGTTGGAGGATTGAGTGTGCATCTATCCATGCACAAATATAATAAAGCTAATGTAATATCAGAAATGTAAAAAGAGAAGGACTTTAATCATTTTATAACAATTACAGGGAGCGAGATCTGTGGATGTGTATTTCCCTGAAGCAACATGGTTTGACTACTACACAGTAAGTATTTCTAAAATTCAGTTTCTTACATTTTATAGAACTTAAAATATTACAATTCCAGCAAAATGACTTTTAGCAATGTTCAGCAGTATTTTTACCTCAGCATCTGTGTTTAAGAAAACTAGAGCACAAAAAGTCAACACCAGGCTAGCTGGGAGAGTAAATTGCACAGCTTTCAGTAGCATTTTATTTGCTATTTTTGGTCTGTAAAGCTCTAAAGACACAGAGAACACAATTTCCAAGAGCAGCCTAGACATTCACAAAATTGACAAGATTTCTATTCTTTTTTTTCTACACCCTTATTGCATGCTTAAGTTATTACACCTATACCCTTACCTGTGTAGAAACAGAGACCTGAGCTGCGCTCCTGAGAACAGGCTGCGAACGTTTTGTGCACAGAGTTTTGCACACACATCATTTTGGACAGAAGGCATATGTACAGAGCAGCATGAGGCTCCCCTCCAGAAGATGCTTCAGGAGCTGCAGAGCAAGCTGCTTTGTAGAAAAAAAAAGCCAGACTCCTCTAGATTCGGGGACTGCAGGGTTTGACCTCTCCAACGCCATTCCCAGTGCTGCAGTTTCCAAAGTGCTCGGGTTTTGAGCTAACTGTGCTCTGCTGAAATCTGCGGGATGAAACCAGTGCTGGCTTCAGGGGTAGTTAGGCTGATGTTAAAAGCTTTCAGAAACCTGAGCCCAGGAGCATCAGGCTGCTGCTAACTACCCTGGGCAGCACTGCCAGACAAGTGGGAAGGACAAAGATGCTCTCGGAGGAAATTCAGGCTTATTCTTCAACAGGCACTGCGTAGGGCATCTGCAGCATTTGGCTGGTGTCCTCAGAGGGATGTTCATCCAGCTCTTTCCCTTTCTTCTCTTACAAGGCCATGGTTCAGTGGGGTGAAGCATTTTGCTCATCCCTCCTTGCTGCGTTTCCCCCCAAGCCTCTGTGCAGGGGCGGGCATGGGAACATTGTCCTGGTGTCCCCTGCCTGTGGGGCATGTCCCACATCAGCAAAGAGCAGATCCCAGCACTTGGCATGAGTTTGCTGGTGCTCATCCCGAAGCAAGGCAGGATATTTACCATAAGTTATAATTACCCTCCACAGAGGGCAAGGGCCAAGCCCTCCTGTTACCTCCTCTGCACATAAACCTTGCCTACACCTGGTTTTGAGGGATTAAAGCAGAAAGAAACGATGCAGAGAATTTATGCTAGTTGTCTACACATATATGAATTTCACTCATTGAATCCTGTAATTACTTTTTGAAAGGGGAAGACTTGTCCTTAAAAGAGAAGAAAATCTACAGTTTACATTCCCCAATGATTATGAATCACTCACCTTACACTGAAATGTGACAGTTTCCATATGCATAAAAAAAGGAAGTGAAAGTTTCTTTTTCTTTTTGCTTCATGTCTTGATGAGTTTTTTTGCCCAGCATACAGAGTAATGATACCATTTTAAAAGATGATTTACTGTCTTTCATCCATGATGGCTGTACCTTCATGCATATGCATCACTGCAGGGGCTCGATTCTCCTTCATGTTCAAAAAAGAAACTGGAATAATACCCCTGAAATCTCCTTTTTTTTTTTTTGGTGCAAACTGGCGTAATTAAGATGAAAATATACCCCTTGGCCTCCTTCCCAGTGATATATGGTGATAATGTTTAGTGCCTGCATTTGCATATTTTTTTTTAACTGTATTACTTTTTGTGGTAGGGTTACAAAGTGCCAAGTGCCTGGCGCGGGACGTATGCTACCGTTGATGCCCCGTTGAACAAGATCCCTCTGTACATCCGTGGAGGCTACATTCTGCCAGAACAGGCCCCAGCCACCACAACTACCAAGAGGTAATATCACGAGCTGTGTCTATCCCCCAAAAACCAGCGCTGCAGGCCAGACCCTTCACCACCAAAAAGCAATCAAAGGAAAGAGCAGAAGAGAAGCTATCTGCAGCTCCCAGCTGCCATCCTGGCTGATAAGCACAGTATTTTTATCCCACTGCTCACTCGGTTGCGTTAGAAGTCACCCAGGAGATGACCCACATCATCTCTCACGTGGCCGAAACCCACACCTGGCTCTGCAGCTTTGCTGGGAGAAGCTCTTGCACCTCTCACGGCCTCGCTGCCCAGCTGCCAGCCGCTCGCAGTGAACATATGCTAGGGGAAGATGCAAACCTCTTGTCCTTGGGTGAATTTATCAAATGCCATGGGCAAGGTGGAGAAGCTCAAAGCTCTCTCGGGGAAGATTTTTTCCCCATACCAAGGGGCTGGCCTCGGGTCTGAACCGTGCTCAGACACTAACGTGGGCAGGGAAGGGAGGGAGCAGCACCATGCAGCGACCAGACCAAACCACCGTGACGTGGCCTCAGTGACCAGCTGCCTCCCCGGCTGCCCAGTTGTCACACGTAAGGCCACTAAGGAGGAGGGAACTTGTCCACACAGGCACTCGAAAGGTGGGAACAGAGCAGGGTGAGGTTCTCATCCTAATTTCAAGAGCCATTTTAAGTAGCTAGGTAGTAGTCATCTGGCTGTGTGACCTTTCTTGTAACCTAAAATTAGAGCTAATTGTGTTCAGAAGTTTTTGTTAAATAACATGGAAGGGACAGTGGCCAGAAATTTGTACTGACATCTCTTGGTGTATTTGTTAACAGCCGTCTGAACCCATTTGGACTCATTATCGCCCTGAATGAGCAAGGAGAAGCTTCTGGGTCTCTCTTTTGGGATGATGGTGATTCGATCGGTGAGTCCGGGCCCCCTCTGTGAAGCAGGGTCACCGTGCAGGCCCCTCCTCAGGCCACCTTTTCAGCAGCGTAACGGCACTGACTGCTCTTACAAAGAGCTGGAGAGCTTTGAGGTTGAACATTAGAGGTGGAAAGCAGAGTGCTCTTGAGGGCGGCCTTTCAGCAGGAGAAAGGTGTGACATCGGGGACAGCTGCTCTGCTTGGGAGGGCAGTAACTCATTTCGTGAGGTCACACCGAGAGGAATGGGGGAGGAGATTAAATAACCCACAGTCCTCCGAGGGTGACGTCAGCTGCTTGCCACAATTAGTGTGAACTGCTCATGGATTTTGCTGTTTTGATCCTAATCCTTCTTGTTTTGTGTTTTAACAGATACTATTGAAAATGAGAACTACTTCTTGGCTAAATACACATACAGCGCAGTAAGTAGCAACGTACCAGGTACCTACATCCTTACAGGTAGCTCTACTGTAGTGTAGCTGTTGCAAGGTGCTGATGTCTAACTTTCATACAAATAACATTTTTTCATACAGCTCAGCCTTTGAAACTGGTAAGCTACCTAATGCTTTCATTTGCAGGCAGCTACAAAATAATCCAGCCATGAGCCTGCCGTTTTGTGTTTGCTTCATTGACTATCACAGTGACGCATCATTAACACCCGTGGTGTGATGTGAACCTGAAAATCCACTTTTTTAGCTCAGATATTTTTCCTGAGTTGCAGGTTCTGGGGATGAGGGACATTTTCCTTGCCTTCCTCCTGCAAGCACTTTTAGTCTGACGGGTAGGAGAGGGTTGCGTTCTCGCCTGCAGGATATCCTCGCAACTTTTTAGCTGTGCTCACACAAAGCTTGTATTTTGTGCCCAGAGAATTACATACTCTCCCTTCTTTAGCTTGCATCTCCTTGCTATATGGCATGGAGATTGCTCCCACGGTCAGCATCCCGTGGAGTGATTCAGCAAGCCACTGGCAACCTGCTGTGCAGTGCTGATGGATGCTTCACACAGCACAGGCGCAGAGTCAGGGCTCCAATGCCTTTCACACTTCTCAGGTGTGTCCTGAGAAAGCTGAACAGAAAAACTCAGCAGTCGCAGCTTCAGCTGAGAAAAACACTATAAAATAAACCTACTGGAAGCTCATTAAGTGTATGATAGTAAGTTGTGGGAGTTATTCAAAAAAAGCTGAACTTACTTCAGCAATCTATACAGATTATATTTCATCTGCAATTCCAGTGTTCACATATACTGCAGCACAGTTCTCACACTGTGTGCTACTGAAAGCACCAAAGCAGTCTATAGAAAATCTTCAGAAGAATAAAAAAATATATTAATGCTTATTGTGATATTGCTCTTAGAATGTGTGTCCTCTAGAAGTGAGAGCAAGTCAGAGTAAGCTGATGGGTTTTATTATGTAGTCTTGTATATTCGTGAGGTACTTTTCTGGAAGTAACACTGCATGTCTAGGTTTAAATTTAATTTTTAATTTATTTTCTTCTTGATTTATCATGAAAAAGTCTTCTAAGAAATGATATTTCAACTGCAAAAAGGAAGAAAAATCACTTTGACTTTCTGTAGTCTGTGTATAGCAATTTATTGCAGGGGAGGCTACAGAAAAACAATATCCACTTTTATATTAAATTCTGATCTGTGCAAATTAGATTGTTGATTCACTGGCTCTTCCATTTCTCATTGCTCATATTTGACTTCTGCCTGTAAATCCATAACTGAAGTCCCTATCTGCATTCCAATAATCTCTAATGTCAGTTTTTTATTATGTGTTTATAAAGAAAAAAATCCATCTCAAACAGCAAATTGCAGAAGTATGAGAAATGTTTGAGAATCTCGCTGCATGTTGCACATTTCTATATTCTTAAAAAATTATGGATGAACAGTTTAATCATACTCACTTTTAGAAAAACACACAAATTTTGGTCCCTGAGAGATTTGCTGTTAAGGTCTGACATCACAGCATTTACTCTGAATCCAGCGCAGAGTTCTGCTAAGGTATCAGCTGCAGGATTAGACCTTCTCTTTTATACCTTCATTTGAACAACCCAGAAGTACAAAGGAATTCAGGACCAGTGCAGGTGCTTAAACCTTAGGGAATGATTCATGCTGCCTGCTCTTGGGCACTGCCTCACCGCGGTGGGTGTTTTAGTTCCCTTGACACCTCTGTTTTGACAGGCGTGATGGCCAAGTGACCTAAGTCAAGGTGCCCCATATATTACACCTACTGGTTTACAAAAATGTGAGCCAGATGTATAGGCTGCACTCTACTTCAGGGACAAGCAGGGAGAGCCAGAATCTCTGCCTCCGTGCCCAGAGCAGACAAGGTAGAGATGCTCAGACTGTGCTGAGTGCCTTCAGCTACGCCAAAGGAACGGTGATGGATGGCTTGCTGTTTGCTGACATGGGTTACCAAAGACGGCTCTTGCCCAAGGAGGTGGCAGCTTCTGAAAGAATATGCTAACCACTAGGTAACTGAATAGCCTGGGAGCAAGTTCTCTTTAAAACTGGTCCAATTTTCAAGGGAAAAATGTTTGGGACAAAAAAAAAAATATATATATATATATATATATATATATGTATTATATATATATCGGGGAAGTCCTGGCTTTTGGCTGTGGGTCCAGGACGTGCTTGTACTTTAGATTTATAAGGCTTTGAGTGATATGCATAAGGTTTCTTGCTCCAAATTGAACCTGTAACCTTCCTGGGTGATTGCTGTAATCACATTAGGTGCTTGGGGAGGAGAGGTCACTCATTCCCCTGGATCATCACCTCTCCTTCTCCCCAGTGCCCTGAAGGAGGGGAGATTGGGACCCATCAGATGGGCAGTGGTGTCTGCTGCAGTGTCCTCAGAGCTTGAGTGCAATGTTAGTTATTAACACAGTTGTAATTATTGGGCTGAGCATCACACTGAGCTTGTTGAGTCCATGAGACCACCTTGAGCTAGCTCACCTGCCTGGCCACACTTGAGACAGAAATAAATCACTGCTGGGAGGTGGTCTGCCTATATTGAATCTTCCCATGTGTGAGCTCTGCTGAATGGGAGGAGATACCATGTACAAGTACCCCAAGGCATTCTCCAGAGGCTTTTAGAGGTCTCTGCCCATTTGTTCCCCAGTAACCAACACTCCTTATTTCAGATTAAATCAGCGTGCTGGGGATTGGCACTGATATTTAGAGGGGATGCCTGAAGTAAGCAGTCTGAGCACAGCTCTAAATTAGAGATACTGTGATCTAGCTTCTGCTCCTCCTCCTGCCGTGCAATGTTGAAATAACACAAGCTAATTTATGCAGAAGGTTCCGTCATGGGCTTCTCCTTGGCATATTTTTAAAAAGTCATGATTGCATAGCAGTTCTTCATTTCCTGAGCAGTGTAATTCATCTTTATTTCCTTAACAACTTTGATCACATAACAAATGCAATGATTCCTCTTCACTGCTTGTATGGGAAATTACTGTTGCTGGTGATCCAAATGAATTTGTTTAATGACTTTGTATGTCCTCTTGGTTCAACCCTGAATACAAGATATATAGTAAGTAGGAAGTATAACAAAGCCCCGTGGACACACTCTGTTCCTTCAGTGTCCTTAAAGCTGGGGTATTATATCAGAGAAGATTATTAGCAGGAGTTTTGGAGATGTGGGATGTAAAATAGGGGCAACATATCTAGCAGCTGATGTCTGTGGACGATGCATTTAAAGCAGTTGGTTGCAGATGTAAATCAAATCTGCCTCAAGGTCACTAACTGAATCTCTGTATCTGGATTTTGGCTTTGCATATGCCACTGTACCCTGCAAATGGGTACAAGAACCGAATTTGCATTGATCACGAGTAGAAAAACTGGCCCAAGAAGATGCCAAATGAATGTTGTAAAAGCAATTGTGTTTCTTATTTTGTTAGTTTATGATATGCAAAACCTTTCTTATGTGAAAATTAATGTGAGTGTTTTTACTTTATGTTCTCAGATTGTATTGTCTACAGTGGAAGGCTTTCTAAACATTGGCTGACAAAACTGAGACTACAACAGTCACAGTACCAGAAAGTCAACTCCAAAGAGTGGTGATGGTCCTAACATTTCCTCTGTGGCTTTTTGCAGGGCAACCTGAAGACAGAAATACTTAAAAATGGCTATCGGGGGGCTGACTCTCTGAGGTACAACAAAATAACAGTTCTGGGCCTGAAACTGAAACCCCACGCTGTCACTCTGAATGGAAGAGCCATCCACGGAGATGCCTTCTCCTATGAACTGAATGGGGTAAGAGCTACACTGAGGGATTGTGAAGAATCTAGGGGGCATGGGAAGAGTCAGTGAGCAGCAGGTTTTCATCCAGACCCTTTATGTTTCCAAGTATAAGCAGACATTTATTTTTGGTACAACAGTCTGAGTTTTCGGAGAGAGAAAAAAATCAACAGAAAGAGCTGTTAAAGGAAACTTTCATCTTTGCTATTGCACACACGGTCTCTCTTTCTCTCTGTCACTCAATGTCTGCCACTCACACAAGTTTCTTAAGCTCACAAAATAATGGAAAGTTGACACACTTCCACAAACTGAGAGAAGTTAGCTGTTTTATGGACATTGTTATCATTCGGATAAATGAGAAGACCTGACAAAGATATTTATCAGCTACTGAAAAGAAAAGGGAGAGGTATTTTTGCACAAGTACTTAGTGTCCAAAAATGAATGCGGTGTAGCTGGCTCTAATGAGCATCTCCCTGTTGTCAGAGGAAAGAAAGGCAAATCTCTGCCATATGTTTGAATTCCTAAGGAAACTATTAAAGCAGTGAGACACCAGTTGCAGTTTCACTGTCTCAATGTGGGAAGCCACCTGTCCAACCTCAGTGTCCGAGGTCCAAACGCATGACTTGCTTGTACCATGCAGCTCTTTTAGCACCTGCAAGGAGACACCCTATGGGGATGGACTGGACATCCCTAATACACAGCAGTCACAATCCCTAATCCCTAACACACTCAGTGGTCACAATTTTGTTTTCCACAGCAGAATAGACAAAAAGAGCAACACTGGCTCTTGTTACTTGTCCCTTATGTGCCACCAAGCTGAAGAGGGTCTTGCACTGCATGTGTGCATGTGATACTCACATATGAGCACTGGTCTGCACCCCAGGAACTCCCAACACTAACCCTCTATAACACTAACCACTAGCTTATCGTTCAATCAAAGGTACGTAGCTGAGGCAACAAGCAGTAGATATCACATCTTTTGTTGCTCTGCCTACTCGGCCTAATGATTTAAGTTTATTTGCAACCAAAGTGGGATCCCCATTATATGCACCTGGTTCTAACATTTACTTTATTGAAGAAATCTGTAAAGGAAGAAAATTGCTGAGAATAAATTTCTGCCATGGAGAATCATAAAAAAAAATAAACTCACTTTCAGAGACGATGTCATAAATAAGAGTAATCAGTGTTGCCTCGGGGGAAGAAATTGTTTAACAGCCAAATTGCCTCTAAGCAAGCTGAAAGCAACATAGATGTGGCAGGGTAAAGAAAACACTCCATTGAGATGTGCTTGAAGGCACCAGTCTCAGAAATCCAGAAGATAACTGCATGCTAACAGCAGAACATAAAAAGATGATCAAGAAAGAGTAAAAAGCTTGTCACAAAAGTATCAGTTAAAACTTGATCAAAGCACTTTGTGGCTTAAGAACCACTTCAGATAACAGGGAAAAAAAGCCACCAGACTGCTGCAGTAGGTCCAAACTGCACAAAATTTACTTAATTTAAATCAGACAGTAACCCAAACCAGCTAAATATATTCCTTTCACAACTGTAAGAGATTCAGCCAAACCTCTCCCACCATTCCTTTACAGCTGTTTTAATGCCATTACCTATAATCCTCTCTTGTGTTAGACATTCTATTAAAAAAAAAAAAAAAAAAAGCATTAGCAGCCAGGGTTTAGATCTTGAAAACTTACAACCCATGTAATTAAAAAAATAACGAATTCTAAAGGGCAAATTTGCCACTTTCTCACAGGCTTAATGAGATTACATACCGCATAATAGTTTAACAAGCACGAAGACTACAGTCTGTTTGAAGGGATATAGCAGAAAGTAACTTCTACTATATTGCTTTTGCTTTACAGAAAGCAAATTTGCCTAAAAGCAGTGCTTAAGTGCATAATTGAGCCATAGTTATTTGTATATAAATAGAAGCATTTTGCTTTGTAATAAGCCACTTCTTTCTCTCCAGTTCATGCAGTGCTACCCTGACGTGTAATATCCCAGAATCTTCCTATTATTAGGACTGTTTATCTTTTTTTCCACTGAAGCTTGGCACCCTAAGAGCCTCAGACACTCCCCTGCAACAGCAGCAGGGATGCTGGAGGAGCGCTTCTGTGGACCAGGCTCATGTTGAAAACAAAATGATCTGTGCATAGGAAGATCCTTCTTTTTTCTCTGCTGGGAAGCAGAAGCACAGTCTGGGGCAGCCTTTCTGTCTGCTCTGTGCTTTTTGGTTAATGTTTGGGTGGAGTTGCGGTATTTCTGTCTGGATCTGGCTCTGAATTTGAGTAAAAGGCAAATCACTCAAGAACTGGATTTCTTGCTTACCAAGTAGTGGTGGAGGACTGCTTTGAGGAAAGATGAAAATATTACACACTGAAAACTGATCTAAGAATGGATTTTTAGAGTCTTATTAACATGAATATGTGGAAGGACAAAGAAACAGTTAAGAGATTTAAATGGATATCATGCATTTTAAGAGATTATTGGTTGTGAAACATAAAGATAAAACTGAAGTACTGAAAATGGAAATTGCGTAGCATAAAATACAACAAATTTAACTCTAAACAGCCAAAGAGCAGGATTGATAATTTCATATTTAATTCATTATTAATAAATTTTAAGATGTCGTTGAATTTCTAGAAGGGATGTTGAATTGGATACTGCAGTAGAAAGATGTGTACTGCCATCAAGCCAGATTTGTCTACCAGATGTTAAGGGAATCATAAAGGTCTAAGCTCCCTTCTTGTTCTGTTTTGAAGCTGGTCCTTATTAAGTTCACACAAAATTGTTGACTATTTTTGTGTCTTTTTTTTTTTTTTTTTTCCACAGAAACTCACTCTGAGGATTTCTGCCCCACTTACTCAGCCTCTCAACATCGCATTTCACTAAAATGTTCAGAAAACACTGATCTCCTTGGCCCTCAGACACTGATCTTTGGTTTTATGTAAAGAAGCATTTAGTCATTAAAGTGTTGCTTACACACCTGACGACTGCTCTTTTCCTATGTAATATTTGCAATTCAGTGTTCATCAAATTAAATTCTCAATAGTAGTTAACGAATATCACCATAAACAAACAATACAGCGAACATCTGGGCAGCCAGCCCAATTCACATAGCGCTGTTCTGGGGGAAGCAATGTGCTCTGCCAGAAACATCTATGGGAAACACAGCTCACCCCGGGCTGGCGTCACACAGATCTGCTTTGCACTTCAGCTGTTTCTGGCTGCAGAATGATCTCCCAGGACTGTGAGAAGCTCCATCTCATGGTACCTACAGAGACACTGTTATTTCCATGTGTAATAGTATGAAATGGAATCAACCATTTACCGGTTCCCCTTCAACATACACCATGATGTCTGCCAGGAGGGATCCAAATTATGGCAAGGTTGGGGCTTCATGAACTCAACAGTTTCCACCCTTTTATCTATGAGCTAAAGCACTATTTTTGCCTTTGTTGATATTTATCTATAAGAAACCTGAGTCACAATCTGCAGCCGTTAGTACTTTAATAGTGAATGGGTACTTCAGTAAGGATTTTGGGAAGGGACTGGCATCCAGTGTAGGCTGCTAATACCAGCTCTTCCTCTCCCAGCAGTTAAGCTCCTCTCAGAGCATTGTAGGCAGGGTTATCCTTCATCGGAGGCTTCTTAAGATGACTCTTCCTGTTCCTATCTCCCACTATTGCAGAAAGTACAGAAAATCCCACTGCTGGTAGAAAAGCCTGATCTGTTCCCAGATCTGTCTTCCAGAATTCTGCTGTGGAAGGGCTCAGCACTGTGGAAGGGCACAGTTTGCTATCCCTTAAAATTATCCACCTTTATTTCCTTCTCAGTGGGAAACTGTTCACCAATCTCCCATGCGTCAGAATTCTGCGCCAGAATTCTGGCTTATTACGCTCTCAGATACATGGTCTGATTAGTTATTTATTTCTATGGGTGGTCCTTTGGGAAACCAGGATTTGTACTCGATAGTCCTTGTGGGACCCTTCCAACCTGGATATTCTCTGACTCGCTGATTCTACTAACACTAGTGCAAGTCTTTTAAGTATTGCAAGTATTTCTGATTTTCTCGATTATCATTCCTAGATGACTCCATGTCAAAGATTTCACCCATGTCAGGCGTTTTTACATGAACACATTTCTTCTGAATTATCCAAGCCCACGATACAGAAGTAAATTCCCCTGGCTTATGCTAGCTGCAGGAAGACAAACACAGTTTTGTCTGACTGGTAAAAGGTTGCTTTCTCAAAGAGAGCTGGGCCTTGCAGAGAAACTTTAAGGCCAGGGTCTCACCAGAGCTGTTTTCGGCTGCAGCAAGGTCTGCTGTGAAATGTGTCTGTTCTGCACACTGCAGAGAAAGCAACTTGCTCATCAGCTCTTGTGGGAAGGAGCTGGAGAAGACACTACACAAAGGCATAGCTGAAGAAGAAGGGCAGAATATGGGTTGTGGAGTGAAAGATGGTCTGAGGCAATGGATTTGACAACCATCCTCCTTGCACAGGGCTATAAAACATAGTTCAAGTAGTACTTGCTGCATAATCTGTGGACCCAGAGGACCTTGCCTGTGCTGTATGACACAGCTTTGCACCGGAGCGCTCAGAGCAGCTTGACACAGATGGCTTGACAGTGCAGGACAGATGGGGAAAACTAAAGCAGACCCATCCTGTGCAAAATCCAACCCCTCATGTCTGGTCTGTGCAAAGATTGCATCAAAGTACCCACCTCTGCTCCCAGTTTTCCCCCCAAACTGAAAAAAAAGCCACCAGGCTGAGGATGTCAGCACCTTACCACGGCAAAATGCAGAGAGAAAGCTAATGCTGAACACCACAGAAAGCAGAACTGTCAGCAGCCTGGCTGGGGGGGGTGGTGGTGTTTTGGGTTGTTTTGGGGTGTGTGTGTGTGTTTTAGTGAGGAGGATTTGTCTCTAATCTGCCTCACAGGGGAAAAAGTGACAAATGGTGAGAGAGGAGCCTGCTGTGGGAGCTCGAGTGCTGATGTGGCTGAATAGGAGAGACGTCACCTCCACAGAGAGCCCTTAGCTGGATCACCATCTGAAGGCAGCTGATGCTCACTGGTTTTCTGTGAAATCAGTGACTAACCCTGCAATTTCATATACTTCTTAATGAAATAAGAGCAGAAAAATGCGCTCCTGCCAGCATCAATATGCTGTTCAGGCTTGTATTACAACCTGGATCTTATTTCTTTGTTACCTTGCTCCTTGTAGCGTCAGTGAACACAACAGGAAATCACCAGTCTGTAATACATCTACCCTGGGCTCTGATTTCACACATTTATTTCATAAAAGTAAGCAAGACAGCCCTTGGTAGGCATTTGTATGAGACATCAAAGAAAAATGGTGTTTGTGTGCGTGCGTATGCATGTGTTTATCTAGCTATTTATCCTCTCTGAGCATTGTTCTGCAGGTGTAATTTTAGATATTCTACTTTTTTTTTTTTTCTTTTTTTTTTTTTTAAATTCTGGTTATATTTAATGTTCTTTCCCATCCTTACTATTAATTTCTTTTTTTTTGTTTTTGAGGAAAGGATAAACACATTGACAAAAAATATGAAACAGGTGCTACAAGTGATATGAACTGGATCCAAGAATCTATAGCCAAATATTTTATCATCTTCTTAGATTAGATTAGATTAAATATGAACTTTCCCAAGTGTTGATCTAGGTGGAGTAAATTTATTATAGATACAGATCTTTGGTGGAGAAGAAGATCTATATCAACTTCTCTGGCTGGGATTTAAAAGTGTCTGTAGTCAGCTTCTTTCTCCAGCTTGCCTTTGTTAGCTATAAAACGCACCAGCCAAGTCCTTCAGAACCTGAAGGAGTTGAAATGTAAAGGGAAAACCTTAATTTGTATTTCAAAACCCAGTTAATTGCAGGCTCCTTCCTTATAAAACCATAAAGCGAACACAGAAAATCAATAGCGAGTGTACACTGACAACTAAGAGTATGCCATTAGGCTTCACTTCTGCACAGAAAGAAGACGCAAACATCCTCCATTCTACTTCATGTATATTTACAATATTTTTATTTACAGTGAGAAATTTTAGACTTCATCTCAAAGGATCCTGCTGCCAATTTTTGCTAAACCTTCATACTAATTTTGTATAACATGACAAAATGGTTGTAGACTGAACCAGTTACACCAAAAAAAAAAAGCACAAAATAAATGAAGGAGACATGCACAGAGAGCTCTGCTCAGAGACAAAATAAAAATAAAATAAAACAAACAAACAAACAAAAAACCACTTTTTGACGTGTTCAAATGTAGTATTGCATGTCTTGGAATAAAGAAAGTAAAAAAGAATATGGGACATTGCTGGAGCAAAGAGATATTGAAAAAGATTTGGAATTCTGTTGGATGACCACCTGAGAATGAGTTCCCAATGCAACCTCTCTTCCTCTCTTTTAGAGATTGCTCTATCTTTTTTTTTTTTTTTTTTTTTTTTTTTTTAATCAGAAAAGAGGTAGAGCAATCTCAGCTACACAGACAAGTAAAGGCAGAGATGTCGTAGTTCATTTGTGTGTTGTACCATCTTGCTGGAACGCTGTGTCCTGTCTGTCCTGGTGTCAGAAATTCATGGAATATACTGGAGAAAAAAAAAAAAAAAAGATGATGCAGATCAAAACCACAAATGTATCTGAATGACTAGTGAATGTGTCTTCCAAAGAGAAGACAAAGGAGCTCTGCTTTATGGCCAAGAGAGAGTTGTGGCCCATGAGAGTCTCCCTGTAACCACAGGGGCAGAAATCTGGTGACAGAAGCTCTTTAATCTAGCAAAGGTAAGGTTCAACATCTGTTAATGAAACCAGACAAATTTCAAGGCTGACATTTAACTGTTGGAACAGCTTGTCATAAGCTGTGGTGAATTTTCCTGTGGCAGAGGTTTTTAAATGAGAAGTGAATGCTTTTCTGAAAGAAATCCTCTTGCTCAATAATTCAGGATTTTTTTAACCGTATCCTTAGCCTGTGTCATGCCAACTGATCACAGCAATCACTCTTGGCTTTGCAATTATGAATAATGAAAGGGGTGTTTTGTAGGTTTTCGCAAAACATTAAAATTTCTGTGACAAGTCAGTGCTTTTGGAGCTCTCCACAGTTAGAAAGATCAGAAAATGCCACTGATACAGTCAGCTCATTGGTAGGTTCTGATGTGTAATGTATTTGGACTGTTTAACTCATTATGTAGGTTCTGTTACTTATTTTTTCCTGTCTCCAGGTGTACCCAGAATCTCCTTGGAAGTTAAAGCATTTCAGAGCCATCCTACACAGGGATTTATTGTCACTCAGATGGCCTGGGGCAGGCTTGCAAGCCTTGCTTGACCACTGGTGTGATGGAGAAAGGTGAGCGTGAGGCCCAGGTACACCAGGCCTGAGGTGAGGTGGCAGGGTGGACATGGGGACAGTCACACAGCAGTGCTCAGCACCACGACCCAAGTGAAAATGCAGCCTCCTGGGGACATCCCCAGGCACAAGATCCCACCAGGATGGAAGGCCTGGACCCGAAGTGGAACCTCAGCTTCTGGGCTGCCAGACCTGCGGGTGCAGGGGGCTGGAGATTTGGGCTCCCATCAGTGTGCTCACAACAAAATGCCAATGGGTTAAAAACTATAGGGGTTAAACCTTGTTGCAGATGCAAAATGCTGCCTCTGAAAGCCATAGCAATGCTCCTGGGTCATGCCTTGGCTGTGTCAGCCACTGCCCCTGTCAGCATCTCAAAGGAAAATAAATGTACAGCAGAGTTTTCTGGTATCCTCCCATTTGAGACTGCCCCATAAACTGAGGAAGTTCTGTGCAACCTGGGCAGATACTCCTGTTCAAACAGCAAAGCTGGGGTTCCCCAGCTGCTCCTGTGCCCTGCCCTGGCTGCTGTGCTGGGGGCTGGGTGAGGGCCATGAGGAGAAAGGCTGCTCAATATTTTGACCCTATTCTTTGCCATACTTTTACTATTTGATATCCCCTCAATTCCTTTCATCTTCAGAAGTGATTAGACTACAAGATGCCCATCAAGTCAGACATTTATTTCAAGGGGCACCGGTGATCTCTGAATAACCAATAGCAAAACAAAAACATGAGAAATATTCTGTCAACTGCTAGCTGCCTTCTCCAGAGCCTGTCTTCATCTCCAGGTGATCAGAGGGTTCTGCTCAGCTTTCCCATGGTTTCCTGCTCTGAGTCTATCTGAGCCTCTTCCTTTAATTTTTGTCCTGATGAACCATTCCGTCCAAGCAGTAATAACATCATTTTGGGGTATTTTCATTCTATAGTCCATATCTCAAATTAGTAATACTTCTTTAGTAAACTCTTATGCCATGACAGTATTCCAATCATTCCTAACAGGTCTCTAAATGTCTAGGTTAAAAACCCATTTTTAATCTGGGATAAAATATTGGTCTTTTAAAATAGAAATTCAGAAGAAGCAAAAAGGAAAGTGACACAATTTTTTGCCCTTTGAAAAGGTGTTTATAATTTTTTTTCACCACTTGACCGTGCATACTGGAGAATAATTCTGCGAAAGCTGGGATAAAAAGCATGGCAATTACTGGGTCTATATATATGCACATGTAAAAAATATAAAATTTTGCACAAAATTTTAAGATATGTGAAATGTTCGTCTCTTTTTTTCAACTGGAAAAGTCTGAAGGGACAACTGTTATGAGCCTTTGACAAGTCGGTAAAGATAAAAGAGCGCTTCCTTCTGACAGAGGTTTTTAGATCAAGGATCCGGAGGTACTGTACTTTATGGCAGAGGAGAAACAATTTTATTTTCTTATTTTTAGTAATGCATAAAAGAAAATAATATAGTGCACAAACTACACAGCACTTCATTGTTTCTTAATGCTTCATGTGATCATAAAGGTTCAGAGGCTAGAAAAGGAGAAGGCGTTTGAGAAACTCCAACCCACGATGTCTAGAATTAATATGTAGATGAAAAGCTAGGGAAGTGAAAACAGTGCTTACTGGGGCAGGCCATGAGCTGTTTTGCCTATCTGAGACAGATGCTTTCCGTTTTTCAGCTTCTAAGGGGAACTTCAAACCACGAAGCAACAATTGGAAGATGACTGCTATGTCTTCAAGAGCTCTTTCATATGTGGATGAACCTGCTTTTGTGTATACTTCTTAGACAAATGTATTTTTTTATTTATTATAAGTGCTTCTGAATTTCCTTCTTAGTGAATCACCTGCAGCTACACATTTGAGGCTTGTTTTGAAAAAGCAGCTATTTATATATTCATAAAATATACTTGCACGTTAAATGTTCATATTAAGCTGGCAATAACATTAGAATAACAGGATGTTTTAGTTAGGATTTAAAAGGGGATTATGAAACCAATGTTATATAAAATATCTGCCTGCATTCTTAATTTCAAATTGTCTGAAGGGTTAAATTTGATATTTTGGGTCATCCACAGAATTGCTACTGACTCCTCTGCAGGTGATATATATGACAAGGATGCACCTGTATTGGCACTGTAGTTCAGATGAGGACCCAGTTACTGCACGTGGGTCCAGGAGCAGGAAAAGGGAATTTCTTCCACCCCAAGCTAAACCAGAACAGGTCCTCCAGAATAACATTCAGTGGACTCCGAACATCAAGGACCATTCAGGTTACATGGAAATAAATGAACCATAAAGCATATAGGGTAGATGTTAGCTCTTCAGTCCCTAGTCTTTCACTTCACATTGTATTGCTTTCTAAGACAGACATCAGCTTCAAGAATAAATTTAGCCCAGGAGCTCATAAAGCTTGAAAATTCAGTTTGAAGTTTTCCTCACAAATTAATAAAAATGGTGGGGGATGGAGAAGAGGAAAAAATCAGAAAAAAAAAGTATTTACAGAAAAGTTTGGGGGTTTTGTTTTTGACTGAGCTCACCCTTGCCCACCAGGAAGGACTGGTAAAATTCTCTGCCTTTTTCCCCTCAGAAACCTCATCTATAACAGAAATTTGAGAAACTGTCAGCCCAGCTGCTGGAGAGGTGGTGTGAGCCCAGATCTCCCAACGGAGTGTTAAAATACTCCTACTTCACACAGCGTTCCTCCGTCTCCTTTATGAGCTTAGCCTGCTAATGCTAATTTCTCTGGGATAGCATATCAACTTTTATGATTCCTAACTTTATAAGACTGTTATGGCACTTTGTTTTGAAGTGCAGAAGTCAAACCAGCAACTACTGAAACTCCGCTTTGTGAAGGATATTCTTTTAAACGCGACTTTAGGTTTTGCTTTGATGGTGCTCACAGGTTTGTAAAATTGAAGCTGCTCTATGCATTAGAGGTGCTGGCGGCATAGTTTCATTAACCTACTTCAGATATTCTTTAATAGCCTTTTGTTTTGCTGTGTTAGGATTTCAAGCAGAGCAGATTATCTCTCACTTTTGCCTACTTTGCTGTTCCTTCTTTCACTGTTCCAGATCGCACCCTTTAATTGTAAATCCTGTGAGGCAGGAGGCTGTTGTTTATTTGGCTCTGTGTTCTTAATAGAGCCATTATTAAACGTAATAAGTATATCTCCTGCTGAATCTTAAAAAGCAATAATTATCTTATTATAAGTAGATCTCAAAATCCACTCCTTCAAGCCAAATGCTTTCTCCACGCTTTCTTCTTTTTCCACCTCTGGAAAACAGAAGATGCTAATTTAGAGACAGTAAGAAATTAATCTTCCCTGTAGTTGTTATTATCACTGACATAATTACAATGACTTTTATGTGGTAGTTCCTATGCAACCGATGCTTGCATATGTTTAACAAGTCAAACCTATTATAGTTGCTTTTCTTAATGCTATTTGTTTTGTACCATTTAGGACTAGAAACTGCTACGGGCTTATTGGTACGTGCTAAACTTTCTCTGGTCTTATTGAATACAGGGAGAAAAATGGAGTGAGATTTTTCCTGCTTACATGCAGGTATCTGCAGCACAGGCTGGGAGAGGCCATGGCTAGCTTTTGCTGGCGCTTGTTGGTCACAGGAGGTATTTGGACAGCCAGCCCCAGGTGCACACCTGCTCTGTGGACATCCGATCCCATCTGGGATGATTCCCATCCCTGGAGTTTCCACTGCTTCTAAGCGGCAGCTGTTCAGATCAGTGGGCACTGGACTGCAGTCAGATTGCCAAACTGACTGATTGCTCTTCCCTACTGGAGTGCAGGAAGGAGGGCTCCTTCCTGAGAGGGTCCCGTGCTTCCCAGGATCCAGTCTCTGGAAGTCCCTGGGCTTTGCAAAGGAGATAAGTGGGCCACAGTCTTCCATACACAAAGTCTTTCATCACAAAATGCAGGGAAAGATAGTGGAGATCGCAACACCGAAAACACAATGACAAGGATAAAGTAGCTTACTTTACCCTAGCTTTAGAGCCATCTCTGTCTTCTGGAGTTCTTTGGAAATGGGGCTTTTAAATGAAAGTAATCTGAATAAGTGAAGAACAAGGCAAATCGTTAAAGTGCTAAATCTGGGAGATACTTGCATCCCGTAGGTATGACAGCAGTGCCCGTCTGTCTGGTTTGGTTCAGCTAAGTGCTCTCTAAGACTACTGCAGGGTGCAGATTAAAGGTCAGCTGTAATGTTTTTGTAGGATAACTGGCTCCTTAATCTTGCTCTGACAATCAGCCAAAAATAGGCAAGTGATCAGTCTTACTGTTGCAGCCTAACAAGGTTGCTCTCCCCCTGTTGCTTCGGTCCTGCAGTGAATGTTACTTGTAGAAAAACCCCGATGCTGTAACTACTTTAGTGATGCTGCTGAGAACCATATCTAGGACTACTTCTTGCAGAGCTAATACTCCACAGAAGAACCCCACAATCCGAAGCCTTATTTAAAGGGATGTAAAAGGATGCTGTTTGTTGTGTTGACTACATGCATGGGGGACCATTTGTGTATTTTCCAGTGTTTGGAAAAGTGCTTGGATAACCAATTGTTTTTTTTTTTTTTTTTTTTTTTTTTTCAGTGCTTGGCTAAGCCTGAAGCTGTGGAGAGAAGTGTGGCTGTCCTTGGGAGCAGCAGGCTTTTGTGCAGAATGTGCCCATTCTTAGCACCTGTAGGACAAGAGGAGCTGCTGCCTGTAGCAGACAACATGGAATACCTTAACAGACTTAAAATTCATAAGCATTTTGTAATATTTAGAAATTTTTTGTTAAAATCAGCTAAGGTATTGGATTGAGAGAAGCTTGGGTGATTCTACAAATTTACAGTAGACTGATAAAGTAGGGGGAGTTGACAGGGAGACCCAAGGAGAGGGATGGAAGGTTTCTCTCAGACAGTACCTGGGGACTCTCCTCACCGTGGTGATGTCTCCACTGTATTCCTGTTCACCACCAAACCTTCCCTAAGAGCCAAGACACTTCAGGGAATGCTTTGTGAAATAATTCAGTGAAACTCCAGAGCAGGCTGCAGCCGAGGGAGCTGAGCAGTCGCCGTGCCTGCTGATGACAGAGAGGAGCAGCCTGCACAGCTGGTGGAGCACAGCTGGAAGAGCCGCGACCAGACAGTCCTGCAGAGAGTGGAATGAGCACCCACCTGCTGCTGAGAGGTCTTGGGGGACAGAAATCCTTTCTGGCTCCTCCTGAAGCAGAGCGGTGACCCTTGGAGCTGGTGCAGCACCAGCCATGCTCTGTCTTTTGGGAGACCAGCTCGACAGCCTGTAATCAGGTGGATTAAATGGTGAAACATGGGGCATGGCTGAAGGAGGAGGGCTGCGGCTGGTGGCCTGGAGTGAAGCCAGTGTTTTATTTGCTGCCAATTATTTCTCACCAATCCTTTAACACTTTCTATTATTTAAACTCATGTTTAAATATTGTTTGTCAAGGGGAAAAAAATTCTTGTCTTAAGTGTCTGGAGAAGGTTGTAGGCGCTGTCTCCTGTTGTACTGCACTACAAATACTTTACAGCAGCCGTCCGTCCTGTCTCCAGGTCCACACCTGAAATTCTGCTCTCTAAAACAGAGCTCTGCATATTGCATGCATGATCTGTACCTTTGCTTCTTAGAGGAGTGTTTGCATTTAGTAGCATTTTACCACTGTTCCAGGGAATCTGATTTACCATAAAATCCCAATCACTTGATAGGACTACTCTGTTTTTCCTTATTAATGGTCTCCATTATGTTTTATCTGTGAGGCTTCCTAGTAAATGATAAATGCATTGAACAGCACTGATCCCCAAACATGCCATTATAAATGCTCTTTGGAATTATTTTCTGAGTCATAATCTTTTTTGCATGTGCTGCATTCATTTTGTATAGTGCTAATTTTTAATCAACACATCATTTGGTGAGAAATTATATCAAATCTTTTAGTGAAATCTAGATATATTACATTACATTGTCCCCATTCACTGATTTTATCAATAGAAGTAATTATCTGGCATTATTTGTTTTCTGTGTGATCTTTGTTGCCCACCCTCTGCAGTTATCTTTAAAATTCACATGTTGAACCTTAGCCTAATTTAATCTCTTTGAGGCAGGAACAATTCCAGGGCTAAGACAGTGCAGAGCACAAAGGGAATTCAGAGAACTACTAATAATAACTGTATGCTGATTATTCTTCAACACTCTGCTGTGATCTAGTTGTTTCATACTTATTGCATTACTTTAGACAGGAAAGAATTTTAAGAACCAAGTCCAGAGAAGACTTTGGTACCTAAAATTTTCTTCTTGAAGCATCTACATCATAGGATTCTGCCCCTGAAAAGAATTTTGAAGCCTCTGTTAGAAGTCCAGACTTCTTAAATGGAGCATATAGACACCTGGAAAAGACAGCTATTTAGAATTAGCTTATAAGAAATACTGAAAACAAGGCTGTGTTTGAGATGCTACCACTCTCCATGACAGAATAATTTTTTTGCATGTTGCACTACCCTGGAATATTTGCTATCTCAAGGACAGAATAAGGTTCACGTTTCCTGTAAACCATGAAAAGCATTGTTCTGTCCTGTATTCTGTGTACAAGTGCAGTGATTTGAAACCGAAACATATCCATTATCTTCCTGAGCCTAGAAGCTCAAATCCACATCTCGT
The DNA here is from genome assembly GCF_965140915.1 of Aythya marila. Taxonomy (NCBI): domain Eukaryota; kingdom Metazoa; phylum Chordata; class Aves; order Anseriformes; family Anatidae; genus Aythya; species Aythya marila. The sequence continues at coordinate 191,649,029 of NC_139042.1, read as the reverse complement.
GTCGCAGGGCTGTGTTGAGACATCAAGCTGTTTTGAAAGAGGCAGTGGCTGCATGCTGAGAGCAGGAGGTTGGACTAGATGAAACGCAGAGGTCACGTCCAACCTAAATGATCGTATGATTCTGCGATCAAAACAACACGTTGCCACTTTTTGGACAATGTGAAATGGTGATTTTCCTGCTAAGTTAGCTATCATGCTGAGATGGCCTCACTATGTAAAGCCGTATTTCAGGTTTCTGTTAGATATAAAGTCGGGCAGACAGATACTGCGGTAAGTAAAATGAAAGTTACTGAGTGTAAAAGGTCAGATTAAGCTTTAGATAAGAATAAAGAATACCTAACTTGCTTCATGTAGATTCTCTACAAGGAAGGACTATTAATTCAAGGCTAAACATAGATTAGAGTCAGCATAGCTACATATCAAAATGATAGAATGGTTAGGTAAAATATGTTTTTGATTTGAAAGGGGTTTATAAAGTAAGTTTTGAAGCATTACTCCAAAAATTTCCTTGCCATACTGAATTTCTGTGGTGAGCGTGCCTTGTTAGCCAATGCTAAAATGAGGCAAGGATTAGGATTGTAGAAATCAAATTTAGGATTACTGGCAGAGCTAAGACTTAAGAAAGGAGTGCTGGGTTGCATTTCAACAATAACTGAACGTGACCCTTTCACGTTCACTTTCACTGTGCGACCCTGTGCACAGATATAGATGCACAGGTTCTTAGTCCAGTTCTTGAGATCTAGGTGGCACTGAGGATAAGGGCTGTGTTAGGCATCTGTTTCAACAAGATGTTGGGTAATAGGGGAACTTAATAAGGTATTGAATTCAGGGGCTGGTTCTTGGAACAAGGTATGTTGCAAGGCTAAAACTGGACTAGGTAATAGGATTAGTGCATCTTCAGAAATTATGTGTAAAGAATTGAGTCTTGTGTTAGGAGCTCAAGCTTGTTCTTTATAAAGATTAATACAGAAGCATGTATAATGTTCTTCAAAAAGACTTAGAAAAACAACTTTTTAGAAGTACAAACTTTTAAAATGGCTTGACCTTTTGAAGGGTTATGTTTCTTAGGAGACACACAAACTGGACTAAAAGTGTATTTTGTAATCAGTCTTCTAAATGTACGATATAACTGTATATAGTCGTGCTAACTATATCACAATGAAAAGATACGTGAACAATGTAAATGACTAAGCACCTGAAGTTAATATTCAAAGTAAAATATTAATTTGTACTGAAACATCAGTTAAACTCAAGAGGGTTAATTAGTTCATTGTTCCTTTCTGTTCTGTTGAGTTCTTATAAGGATGAATTTGGCTTAGGATGTTTAATTTTCTGCAATGATTTAGACATCCAATACATTTAAGAATCACTCTTTTTTCTTTTTTTTTTTTCTTTTCTAATTTTTTCTCTCTTAGTCATACAAAGTAACATTCATTTAAATTTTCAGAGCTTCAGAATTCACAAACTTAATTTTTCATTGTTTATAGTTAATTTCTATATCTAATGCATTAACATGAAATGAAGGACCACTATCCAAATAAATAATATTTACTTATTTATTTTTTATTTATTTATCTTACGGAGTTTTGAGTTTAGCTCTGAGGAAATTTAATCCATGTGAATGATTTAAAATTGGCCATTTACTTTTTCTCTGCATTTACGTGAACATTTTTTACACAAAGCAAAGCATTCATGATGTTACTATCTCAGATTTGACAAATGCCGGTTGTCCTGGCAGCTAGCCAGTATATTTTTGCAGAATAACTTTAACACAACTGTACTATGGTTACCTAAATAGTATAAAAATGTTCATGGCATCCTTGCTACTGTGGCTCTGGAATGTATGCTGCTGGTATCTGGCAATTGCCCCAAACTAATTAGTTCTTTATTTATGAAGCTGAATGTTTATTCCACAGTTGGATAAATAATGTGCATGATATCACTTCAGGAAGAACATAGTTTTACCAGAAGGCAAGTCCTTTTTGAAAGGAAGAGAAACAAAAGGTTCTCATTTATTGCAGATAGATACGGAATTAGAAGCCCTGACAGCCACCATGGTACAGATGTAGTTTAATCTTCCATATTCTATTAAGTAACGGAATCCAATTTGCCTTCCATCTCAAAAATATTGTGCACCTTTAAGTGATATTTTAAAATTGAAAATGAGTAATGGATCAGGGCTCATTTGAATAATTTGTGAATATGAATAAGTATTTTGAGACAACAGAAAGCAATGTGAAAAAAACAGAAACATCATATTAGTACTTTTCACACAATTGTGGAAATAGTACAAGAAATCACCCAAATTCAGAAAATTTTAAGTGTGGTCTTACACCTCACTTTACTCAGGAAGACTGCTGCTGTCCAACAACACAGTCATGAGTTTAAGCATATGGTTAAATGCATTCCTGCATTAGTGCCATAGTTGTTCTGGAAGGTAGTCAAACTCATTACATTATTTGAGCTACAGATTTTCTGCCTCATTAAAACCCTAATTGCTTGAATGTTGCCATGAAATGAGGAAACTCTGATGGACAGTGCTCACAAAAGACAGTTCACATGCTGTCAACTGTTTAAGGAATTTTAATGTAATGGAAAATAATATAAAATTAAAATTAAAGGAAGATGGAATAAATGGCTATGGAAAATAAGGAATATTTTTAAAATTTTCACTTTAGTGAAGGACCATCCTAGGTCCTTTTCTACTTCCATGGAAGAAAGAGAAACAACTCTTAGAAGTTTTCATTTACTTCCTCTCCAGATATTTCAGTGAGTTGCTAAATGTAATTACTAGAAGTCACGATATCTTTTTGATTGTTCATTAATAATGCAAAATCAACCCATGCTATAAATTAATGTTTGGTAACTGGGACTATAACCATCTTTATGAAATGCAGTCAAAATAAATGCTATAAAGTAAGAAAATTTAGTACATAAGTATAGAATCATTCAATTGGAAAAGAACTCTGATATAATGTAGTCCAACCTTTAAGCTACTACTAAGTCCATGACTAAATCATGCTACTAAGTTCTAAATCTACATGTTTCTTGAAGACCTCCTGGGATGGTGACTCAACCCCTTCCCTGGGCAGCCTGTTCCAATGCCTCACAACCCTTTCAGTAAAGAAATTCCTCCTAATATTCAACCTACTATTCAACTGCTGATATGTTACCTACTCGTAAATATTCAGACAAATGTGTATCTCCTAATATTCAACTCCCTTGGTGCCATTTGTTGGTGCTAATATTCAACTCCTTGAGGCCATTTCCCCTCATTTATCACTTCGTGGTTGGGTGCTATAGTTCTGGAGTGATTAAAACTAGTTTCTCAAACTATTAGTGTATACACTTTGAAGCTTGCTTCTGGTAAACAGGCAGAAAAATAAGACTTTGCCATAAGGTAAATGTAATTCTTCAAGATCTCTGGAGTATCTCAGAAAATTGCATTTACTCTAAAATAATAAACTTTCTTGGAGTATCTGAACATAAAGATCTTACTGCTGGAGGCCTATTCTGTACGTGAAAGCCAATGTGTTTCAACAGATAACAGACACCAAGCCCTGCTTTGCCAGACTGAGTACCCAACCTTAAAGATCCTATCAAGGAATAACAATTGGTAATTATAAGAGTGGGAGTTTCAACGGTATTCCTGTATTTTTCTTACTGTTTCTTGAGTCCTTGCAGGTTGACACTTAAAACTGATTGCAGAAACCAAACTGATATTATCGATGGTACTGATAGTCTGTTATCCTCTCAGAAAATCTTTCAGCTGGAAAATAGAGGAGGCTTAATAACCTCTCACAACTTCACAAAACTTTCCTGACATGATTCCTTCCCTTCCCAGGCTCCAGACGACAGCATCCCGTAGTGTAGGAGAGGTGTGAGCTTTCTGATTACACATCTAACAGTGGGCTACCAAATATGACATAGAGCCTTAAGGAGCTGTGAAGTTTTTTCCTCTATGAAAGTAGTAGGTCATGTTCTATTTATGCAAAAAGTGCATTATGTTGGTTTCTTCCACACACACACAAAAAATAGTGTAATCTTGTGAAGAAGAGAACCGAGAAGTGAATGAAGTAATAGATGTAAAAATCCAGTACAGCTTTCAAGATGAATTTGGGACAGAACTTCCTTGTAAGCCTAACTACATGAAAAAATAGGACATGGAGGGACTTGGCAACATGCTTGAATTTCATTTATCTTTGAAAGAATAAAAACAAAAAATTAATACTTTTGTTTGTTTGGCTGGTTGGTTTGGTTTGGTTTGTTTTTCCCAAAATGAAGCAAGAAACTCTACAGGGGCATGTATAATGGCTTTTTTTTTTTTTTTTTTTTTTTTTAAGATTCTACTCTGTTGGCTTACACAGACAAATTCGTGAAAGAAACTGCTAAAAAGCAATTGACATAAAAGTTTAGTTTTGCTTCTTGCTGGCTATTTAGAATATACAGTGTTACCCTGACTGGGACCCCTGTCAGAAGTAGAAATGATATGTGACCTTGCTATATCATCCAGATTATATATTTGTGTGTGAAAATTGATAGGCAGTGGATACAACACTTACCCAGATTAGACAAGGTTATCACGCTCATCGTGCACACATTGGTCTGAATATTTGTGAGTAGATAACATATCAGCAGTCAGTGCTCCCTGATGGAATCTCTGGTGCAGTCTATACTCAAAGATTCAGTTTGTGCTGATTTTGGCAGAGATGGTGTTTTCTTCCATGCCCTAAACAGTGTGAGCTGAAGTCTCATCAATGGTATTTAGGAAATATGTGAAGAAGTCATGTGCATAATTAATGAAAGGTACAACCTGACTGATGTTCTAACGTAGCAGTTTGAGTATTGCTGCTCCTTGGTTTAGAATTACTATGATTTTATAGTTCATTTCTGAAAGAACTGCATTTGTCTTTAGTTCCAGTGAAGAAAATACAGTGGAGAACATACTAATTAGCTGCAGAGGCTGAGTGTGTTAACTTCTGAATTAGCTAATTCTCAAAGCAAGTTTTATATACAAAGACTTCACCTCCAAAGTTGTGTTTCCTAATGGTAGCAGTGATTTTATGAACACCCTGGAAGCAATCTGAGGGAAAAAATGTGGGCAGAGATTAGTCTGAGAAAGAAATTGTTGAGTATATTATTACTAAAAGATTAGTAATACTCTCATATTTTATGCAAACCCAACTGATATTTCTTTGAAATATGAAAGGCCTAGAGGTGAGTGGGCATGGCAGGAAGGATGGAAAAAAGAGAATGCCAATCTTTTAAGCGTAGTCCAAGAACACAGGAAATGATGGAAGAGGAAGAAGTAGATTTCCTCTTCTGAAGTTAAGATATCTGTATCTAAGATATTCAGGTTGGATTTTAGGAAAAAATTATTCTCAGAAGGAGTGCTTAGGCATTGGAAAAAGCTGCCAAGGGAAGTGGTGGAGTCACGGTCCCTGGAGGTGTTGAAGGAAAGGGTAGATGTGGTATTTAGGGACATGGTTTAGTGGGCAAAATTGGTGGTAGGGGGACAACTGGACTGGATTCTTAGAGGTCTTTTCCAGCTTTAATGATTCTATGACTCTATGATGCTGTCTGTAAGTGCTCAGCAGATCTTGCGATAAACATACTGAGGTTTTGTTTTGGAGCTGTTTGATCTTATACTCATTGAAAGCCCGTGATTACTATTTAGACTTCTCAAGATAAGTTGTATGCAATCTTTTTGTCACCATCCTTGCTGCCATCCTAAACACTTTAGCAGTACCTGAAGTTGTCTGTTGCCATAAACTAGTGATGAGTTGTCTTTCTAGAAAAATGGCTTAAAACACATCTTTACATGTTTCTGGCAACTTGTCCAGAAATGAAATCAGTCTGGCCCATGGTTCATTTGGAGGTGTATCAATATTTCTTCATTCAAAAAGTACGATTCCTAAAACTGAAATCTAAGCTGTAATCTGCCTTCATTGGCTGCTGAAAACCAGTACTGAAAGTACTCCAAGACACATGATTAGAACTTGAGATCCATAGTACGTGCTTGACAATGAGATGAGATCCAGAAAATGTGCTTTCTAGATCTAAAATTTCTCTATTTATTGATGGAGAGACCTGACTACACAGTACCAAATGTAAGATGTGAAATGGATTACATGACTTCTCCTGGATGATTTTGAGAGTACATCAGAGGTTTTTGCTATTTTGAAGAGATATTGAACAGACTGAAAACTGTGACAGGAACTGATGCTACCACCACTTAACCTGGAATGACTACGGAAGAATGCTTTCCATAGGATGTGGAAGGAAGGAGCTTTATGGTTTTATTGATGATGACCTGTCTCTTCTGGACTGGAATGAACTGGAAGCAAGCTTGAAATAATCCAGGAAACTTTACCTGGTGCTAAAGGTGCTGTGATGGATTTCATAGCTAGCTCCGGTGTAGATAAGGATAGTACAGTGCAATGAGAATAATGGAATCAGTACCGAGGTGTACAAACAAATGGAGTACTAACTGCCGTCGTAGAGAAATGGTGAAATCATTTGCTGTCTCTGTACTGATGACTCATGAACTTCCTCATGCTTACGCCATGGTGACAAGGTGCTCTTTTCTCCTGCAGACATCAAGGATATATTTCAAAGGCTTTGATACGCAGGCCTAGATACTTTATACTAATGAATGTACTCTCCTTGACACCTGTGAAGTGCAGATATAAACCCTTGAAAAAAAAAGAGTGTTTAAAGTGAAAACCTTGAAGGAGTGGAGATTTCTTCTTTATGTCTAACCTCTGAGTCAGACAACTCCTTTAGACTTTACTGTTACAAAACCAGAGCTTCATTGGTATTTGTGTGTTTTGAAAGTGGGCTACAAAATCATGGAATTATAGAAGATAATTAATACTAGAAGAATGATCAACACACTGTATCACAGATGGTTTTTAAAGCCTGTGGTCCACATTCAGCCATAGTGTTTTCTGATGGTTCTGCTAATAACACTGGCCCCAGCAAATGCTGAATGTCTTGTCTTTGGTCACTGGATTAAAATAAGCACCAGCAGCAAAGTAAGAGAAAGTATAAGAATCAAAGACAGGAAAGAAAGATGTAATGATTCTCAAACTACAATTCATACTGGCATTGTTTCAGTGCTATGTTCAGCTATTAGAAAGGACTTAGTTTTGCCTAAGTTAAATCCCTTCTTTCATCTCTTGAAAGAAACAGTTTGACAGCAGCCAGGGTTAAAAAAAAAAAAAAAAAAAAGTGTTTATTGGATGTTAATCAATGAATTACTGAACAAATGCTTGAAGAAGAAGCAGGGAATATATGTATGCTCATCACAAATTCAGACTTACTATTTTGTTTGTTACACAAATAGTTTTGTCTTAGAATCACAGTTGTTTTTTTCCAATAACACTGAAGCTCACTTCTAATCTCACTCCTATACTCTTCCACATATTCTTTCACATCTGCAAAAGAGAAGAAGCCATTCTGAGTTCCTTGGCTTTCTACGGAATAGTTTGTGTTGTTTCGTTGTTTGTGTGTTTGTTTTTAGGAGTATCAAGATTGAATTACAAAGTGTTTTTCTTAAGATGTCAAGTTAATGATCTACAAGGCAGAAAGCTGAGGAAGTGGAGGGGAGTAATCAGTGTTTGCATCCTGTGGCATTCGGGTTCAGTTATACTGCTGAAACCTGGAAACAGCAATGTTCTAAAGCAATTATTCAGTGTTACACATTACAGTTATTTTGGCATCTGTAGTTTGTTCATAGTTTATGCTGTAATTACTTCAAGTATGTCCTTCGTTCCTAAAACTGGGTTGCACTTATTGAAATGAGATATGTAGCTGTCTGATAATTAGCAACAGCTGACAACATAAAATAACGATCACAAAAGAAAGTGAGGAAAATATATCCTGCTTTCCACTACAAAATTTTTAGAGTCAATACTCTTATTCAAATGTCAATGTAGTACATACAAAAACCAGCCCTGATGTCTCTTGTGCACTGTAATCTGATGGCTATTTTGTATGCAAATTCCAGATGTTGCACTAATCCTTAGGTATTCTTCAAGTCACCAGACCATACTGGCAGTTAAGAATGAGCAAAACCAAGGTGCCTCTCTGGAATTAGAATAATGTATATTTAGTTGCATCATGAGTATCTTTCAACCATCTCTTGTTTACTTTTTAGTTTCGATATTTCTGATGTATATATCACTCTCAGTGTCTGAGAACTATGTACTTACTCTAAGCTGAAACATTAGAAGACCAAATAGCTGTGCCTTGGTAAACATGATGAGAGAACATGGGTATGTTCCCAGCAATACTGGTGATGTTATTTTCGTTAGCGACTCCATCATTTTCATAGGATGCTCCATTTATGGAATCACCAATAGTTGACTGTTTTGTAAGCAAAATAAAAGATTAAAATCAGATAACAAAAGTATAACATCATTGAACAAAACTTTCATCTAACCTCATATCCTGTCTTCAGCAGTGATCTAAAGTGGCTTAGTTGGGAAAAATATAAGATCATATTACACTCACATGTATCCTTTTAAGTTATACATGCCAATAGTTATTACAGTAGTTATATATAGCAGTAAGCTATAGTTATTATACCTATTCATGCTGTTAAAGTTATTCATGCCCTTCCCTGTGGGCTCCACTAAGTTTAGATTTTTAGAGCATATTACAAAAGAGGGAATAACAGTAGTATAATGCTGAAAACGACTTTTAAAGTTTTCTTAAGAACTGCTCTTTAGTTTTTGGTCATCTAGCACCCTATTCCTACTTGGCATTAATCTCTCAAGATATCAGCTATCCCTCACCCATCCCTTCACACTGCTGTACTGAAAAAGATAATGGTGAAATAAATTTGCTTTGATTAGGATTTTCAGCTTTTGGCTTGCTGGCTTGGCTGACTGCAGACACACCCAGAATACTTGTGAAGCATGTGGTTTTCTGTCTGCACTGAGTACTTCAAGAAGGCTGATCTTAGAGGAAATACTTTGGTTATACCTTACGAGAAATGACTTTGTGATCAACAATTAGATGAGACGGAAGAGAAAGAAAATTCAGGTTACACCTACCTGAAAACAAAGAGGCATAAGATTGAGCAGGGTGTGAAGTTGGAAGTTTCTGAACAGAGATATCTGTGTTTATCTTCCTTGAGTTTCTGCCACTGAAACTCTAGCAAGGTTTCAGATGCATGCATGGGAAGTATGTGTCCTGTAAATATGACCACATTACTGTTTTCTGTACTCACAGTGTTTAATCTGCTGGGTAAGAGTTAGGAAGGCATCTAAATTCAAGTTCTCTCATCATCATTTTTTGATGTACTATCCAAGATCATGTATTTAACTTGAATTACACTGACAAGAATTCAGAGATGAAATTCAGAGTGAATGTATTCTGACAATGTTTGTGGCTTCAGAATTACAGTTGTCTTTTGTAAATAATCACATGAAACACCTTTATTTCTACTTGTAGAACCATAAACAGCCAGAGGAGTAGACATTTGTACAGGATTTGGGGTGATATCCTGTGATCTTTGACCTACCCTACATATTGTGCAACTACAGAAACTGTAGTTACGTTTTATAAATACAATGTATCGTATAACTACAATGTGTGTAGTTATGTTGTGTAAATACAGACAATGATAACACAGGTGTTTAATTTGCTTTTGCCTTACTTTCCCGTCTGTGAAATGGGGATGGTATCAATTCCATCTCATACAAGTGCTATGATGAGAAATGAATATCTAAAGCTACTTGGATGCCATGAGAATGGATGGAAATTAAACATAAAATTACATGAGAAATAAGATAATGTAACTTTTACAGTAATTGTGAAGTATTTTGTATAGATTCAGCATGGCTGAATGAGTGGTCTTTAAAGAAAGGCATGACCCTGCAGAAGTACACGAGGGGGTGAAATTCACATTTCCAACGTTAGTGTAGAGAACAGCCAAGGTGAAAACACATCTTTTCCCTCTAGTACCTTGTAGTAATTGGTTTTGGACAGAAACGTGACCATAGAACCACAGAACCATTTAGGTTGGAGATGACCTCTAAGATCGTCAAGCCCAACTGCTATCCTGGCACTGCCAAGTCCACCGCTAAAGCACATCCCTAAGCCCTACATCCACACTATTTTTGCAGACTTCTAGGGATGGTGACTCATAGAACAGAATCACAGAATCGTTAAGGTTGGAAAAGACTTCCAAGATCATCTGGTCCAACCATCCCCCTGCTACCAATGCCACCCGCTACGCCACGTCCCTAAGCTTTTCCCTGTGCAGCCTGCTCGGGGAGTGCTCCGGCATGCCTCGCAACCCCCTCAGTGAATAAATGTCACCGAGTACCCAACCTAACCCTCCCCGGGCTCCACTTGAGGTGAAATCGGTGAAACTCGGGTCGGTTTCTCCCCAAACCGGGCACCGAGCAGCCGGCAGCGGCCGCCTCAGCCGCTCCCGTCCCCGCGCCCCCTGGCGGAGAGACGGAGCCGCCACCCGATGGCGGAGCCGCCACCTCGGAGCGGAGCCGCCTCACGGCGGAGCCACCACCTCACGGCGGAGCCGCCGCCCCCCGCTCCCGGCTGCAACCTCGCCGCGGCTGCCCCCGAAGTTGCTCCTTGCACCGCGTCCCCTCAGGCGGCGGCTCCCGCTGGCGGTGGCGGCGTGGCGCTGTGGGGAGGGCCGCCTGGCGCCGCCTCCCTCCCCTCCTTCCCTCCCTTTCTACCCTCTCCCTCCTCCATCCTCTCCCTCTCCGCGCTGCCCCATCCATGTTCGGGCTGGAGAAGCCGGCCAGGAGCGGGGGGTTCCCCAACATGGCGTCCGTGGGGGATTTTAACGCGCTCAGCTCCAGCATCCCGGCCACCAAGGTGGAGCTCTCCGTGTCCTGCAGGTGAGGCGGCGCCCGGGGGACGGTGCCCCCTCAGCGGCGGGGGGACGGGGACGGACACCGAGCCCTCGCCGGGGCTGCTGCGGGGCCCCCCCGGGGAAAAGCGGCCGCCGTGGCCCTGGTGGTCACCTCCGGGTCCCTCCCGTGTCCCCTTCGGGTCCCTCCGGGGCCAGATGCGAGGAGCGGGGCCACGCCTCGCCTCCTCCAGCGGCTCCTTAACTTCTGGAGCTGTCCCAAGTGCCGCGGGTGGGGAAAGGAAAAAAACTCCCATCCGGACTGATCCCTGCGCCTATTTTTATTATTATTATTTTTTTTTTGGAGGCTGTCTTGCAAAAGTCTTGCGAAACCGGGCGTGTTACCTTGGCACATTTTACCCCAGCGCTGCCGCTGAGAAACTAAAAATCAGAAAATGCACGCCCGAAACAGAGCCCGGTGCGTGCGGTCCCGTTCCTCAGCATTTATTGGTGTTTATCGGTATTTCAACTATAACGCTGGAGGGAACAGAGCGTTTGCTGTTGGAGGTCTACAGTTATTTATTTTCTACGTGCGCGTTTCCATCCACGTTTCGCAGCCCCGCTACAAGGCGTGCTGTGCTGGTGGCTGCGAGGCAGCCGTGCCGCTCGGAGTTGGCGGCGTCCAGCAGCGGCTTTGGAGAGGGCTCGGTGTGGGTTCCTGAGGCGAGGCGAGGCAAAGTTTGTCCCGCAGCTCCATTTGCTGCCAACGCTGCTGCTTGTGAGGGGAAAAAAAAAAAAAGGCTTAAATTGTCAGGCTGCTTCCTCTCCTCCCTTAGCAGATGAAGTGTGGCTCGGTGCTTTGTCCAGGCTGCATGGCAAAAGAAGGCAGAGACCCTGAGAAATGTAACACGGCTGAATTTGGTATACGAAATGTATCCCTGGGCTGACAGGAACGTGCTGATGCTCAGCCTGTCTCCACAAAGTTTACTAGCAGCAAGCACAGAAACCTTGGTCCTGGGGAAGGCATGCTGTTATGTGTAAAAGCAATCCAGGACCTTTTATATTACTTTTATTTTTTTCAAATAACCTTTACATATGGCAGAGTTCTTGTGCAAGTTCTGACCCAGTTCATGTATAATGGGAGTTTATTTCCTTCCAGGTATTGTTTGTATCAATCACCCTGCAATGTTTGCTTCTAACCTTACTCTTATAGTTACTTGAGAATCCATCTGGTGGTTAAGAAAGGCAGGTGTATGAAACAGCTGATCATTTCTGATGTTAGTTACCTTATTTATAGCTCATTTCAGGACATAATTTACATGTTAATTTCTCTGTACCTCTCTTCAAAAGCCATGTCTGTTTTGTTGAAGCAAGAAAAAAAGTTTTAAAAACGTTTTTTCACCCCGGTATGTCTCAATATCAAGTGCAGAAGGATGGGAATTACCCAGGTGATTCCCTTCTTCATGTGCTGGAATGACAGCTTTTGATTGCAAAATCATGCTTTGAAATTGAGTGTAAAGTGAATGGGGCAGAGATTAACCAGTAGCATATGGCTGTGATTCATCTGTAAACACAGTCATTGGCTAAAGCACAGGAAAAGCAGTGCAAAATGAAATTGTGAAATACAGCAAGAGTCCACTGTGCAAAGTTCAGGGAATGCTGAAAATTCTTTAATAATTAGCAGTTGTGTATACCTAAACATATGGAGAGACATGCTTTGAAAATAGTTTGAGTCATGACATCAATTTTCTCTTGATACCTGCAGAGTTGCAGAGCCAATTTAATTAATAGTTTATATCAGTAGTTATCAGCTGATAATTATACTTTTGTTCCTAGATATATTTTTTTTTGCTTTATTTGTTTTGATAATAGTAATAATGGGAACTTCTTCCAGGTTACACATGTGGTATAATTGGTGGCTAGTGAAGTTGTGCAGGGTGTTTGGTTCCATGTCTGGCTGTGCCACAAAACAAACTTGTGATTCTAGACAATCCTTTTAACTCTGTGTTTTTTGTTTTGGTTATTTCAGTTTCTTGTTATTCAGTAAGGATACAGCTTCTACTCACATTTCAGGGTGGTTCATCTGTTGGCATTTCCCAAGTCAGTTTGCTCAGCATGCCCATACTGTCAACGTGATCAAACCAGCCAGGTTTCAGTACTATGCAGATGGGGTTGCACGACTTCTTACTCTGCAAGCCAGCCTGCTTTAGCTTTGGGGTCCTGCGAGGCAGCCACTAGGTGAGGTGCATCTCATGGCACGGAAAGTCTTTGTCTATGAATATCTTCTGTTAATGCTCTTCTGGGGTTTCTTTATGAATAAAAATCTTTCCTATGATACTCATTGCTCATTGAATGCCAGCATTGGCTATAGTTTTGCAAATACTAGGAAAGCAAGATATTCATTTAATTCTTTCTAGTTATTACTACCCAGTGTCTATCAGACAAAAAGTTTACGGTCTTCTTCCAACTCTTGTAAGATGTAGATTTCTAAGCTTTCTTCTAAGGCTTTTTTTTTTTTTTTTTTTTTTTTTTTTTTTTAAATCAGGAATCTATATTCTTAGGTGCAAGGGCCAGATCTAAAGCGGCAGAACAACTTAAACATCTTGTCCCAAGGGATCTTTTGGTGTTGGTAAGAGTCCACTGTTGCGTGGGCCAGTTGTTACAGAAGCCATCTCTCCCTGCGCCCTGTCACTCCCTCTGTCACGTGCCCAGGAATGCATCCATGGTCTGATGAAGGCTGTCACCTGCCATGTGGTCTTTTTTTGATTGCGGGCTGGCATCGCTTTAGATGATTGTCCTGTGGTGAAAGAAAGATCAGGACCTTGGCCTTCCAGTCAATAAGTGAAAGAGAATATAGGTTGTTCTTTACCTTAACTCTACTGTTGTTTTCCAGCCAAAAGGTTCCTTTTCCTCCAAAGGTGTATTTGCATAGCACACTGATTTAGACCTGTGTCTAGACTTGAATCTACACTTAGAAGCTGTGGCTGGAAACTTGCGGTCCCAGGTGAGCTGGAGGTAAGCTCCAGGCTGTGTTTCAGGGAAGGAAATAATGGGGACATTTGAGATTGCTCATCATCGTGCCTGCCATCTTGTATGGCCCTCTCTGGTCGTGTTCTTTGTTAATTGCAATCCAGTTGCATGTTAAATGTTGGAGGAACTTCATATCCTGGTCCCACCTTCCCTACTGTCAGTGCAGTTACTCAGTGGCCTCTCAAGTTTTTCAGTTTTTGTTGTGATCTATATAATGGTCATCGCTGCTCCTCATGGTTGCTGTGTGGACTGACCTGAAGTCTCCTGATTGAGCCACAGCCTTTATGAAACCTTAATTTACAAGGAAGACCAAGAGTTTCATAATGTCCCATGTTAATTTACTTACTGAGTGAGAAGTTATCAAACAGAATTGTCCTCCTAAGAGTAATTTGTGTGTATGTATAGGAAAGTGAAGCTGTAGCTTGATCATGTTATGACTTCTAGTATTGTATCAAAGATGCCATGCTCATCAGAGAAATGGCAAAAGGCTTATAAAATGCTGACATGGGTCTGCTAGGCTTTGTGCAGGGTCGAGCAGACTGTCCTCATGTTCTGGGTTTGTGCCGGGCGGGCTCTGTGCTGTCAGTATTCCCATAGCAGGCACAACGTGTGGAAAGGCAGCACAAACTCCTTCTGGTTAATTCAGCAGAAATACATTTACTTGCCTGTGCCTCATTTGAATGAGTTCTGTGCTGCTTCACAATTTGTACAGAAATCTCGTGTTAATGAATGGGCTGAATGGAATTAAGCAAATCCTGTTCTTAGTTATGAAAATAATCTATTTTCAAGTTTCTTGCATGGAGGAACAAAACTTACTACCTCAGGGTTTTTGCCTTTCTGTTTTTTTGGTGGTCTGGAAGTCCTAACCAGTTGCTTTCTGGTGGTTGTGGTACCCAACAGCATGTTTAATTATACCTTTGATTATATCATTGATTATATATCTTTGATTATATCTTTGATTGTCCTAAGGATTGATTTTTAGCAACATCTCTTCTCTCTGGCCCGTATACGTACCTCCCAGGTATTTGGAAGTATTAATCATTGGTTAGAAATTCCCATGGCAGAAAGACGCCGTGACAAAAGAGAGACCCTACATAAATTATTTGAGCTTGGAACTGTATAATACAAAGTACAGAAACTAAAATTCACCCTGGTTTTCATTTACCAGCCCTTTTGTGTGTGTGTGTCCAGGCTGGATTAAAAACCTGTGTAGTGGTTGTGTATGGCTGACAACAGAAGGTTGATCCTTACATCTTTTTATTTGAAATGAAACTTCCTAGACAACCAGCTGGCTTCAGCTGAGGAAAACTGGTGTTTCAGAAAAACAAAACAAAACAAAAACCGTATATATGGGTGGCAGTGTTCTTCAAAACAGTCACGGAGGTACATTTCTTATCACCTGTATGGCTTGGCATTCCTGTACCTGTCTTTATCGTTTGAACTTCAAGCAGGCACATGTGTGAATTGTAGAATTTAAGAATTTGAGATCTGTGGCCCTGTAGACGCAGACTTGCTACTGCTAGGAACAGGTCCCGGGTTTCATACAAGTTGTGCAAGGTCTCGGGACTTGTCAGCTTCTGTCTGAACTTGTCTCTGCCCAGCTGGAACTTTGTTTGGCCTCGCTGAGCTCCAGCAGCAGTTTTTCTAATGACTGGGTAGCCGCTGCTGAGATAGTTTTGCTTTGGCTTGTATAATTGTGTGATATAACTGCAGTTTTTTTTATAGATAATTGTAGCGAGCGGTGGTTTTGTGCAGCATGGGATAGCTGTGACCCGCACAGAAGGGCATTGTGGGGAGCCCCAGAGTTTGGAGGAAGGAACCATCAACATCGTACCCCTCCTGAGACGTCCTGTGCCAGCCCTGCCACCACCATGAACTTCATCCTCCTGTGGGATGCTCGCCGGCAGCTCGCTGTGACGCCCTCCCACAGCTGAAGCTGACAGCCTTAGGTCTCAGGAAGGGAATACAAGGGAAAGCCTGCCAGCACAAAAAGGATCAGGTACTAGGAAGCGTGTGACAGCTTCAACTGTGTTAAGGCTTTCTGTGTTAGCACTATTTTCCTCATTTTCTTTTATTTCTTTATCTGCCCATCTAAGCAATGCCTCACAAAAGCAAACAATGGCTGAGAAGGAAGAAGGAATCTTACATTGGTGGTTTGCATTCACTTTCTAAATGGCTTCTTTGATGTATACCTTTTAAGAACCGTTTCAGAAAAAACATGCAAAATCTGGTTTTATGCTTTATGTACTCTTATACATTAATAAAATATTCTGTTAACTATACATCCTTCAAGAAACCATATCTAAAATAGAATTGCATCTCCACAGGCTTGGGTGGACTGGGTAAAAGCAGCTGGAGAAGGACTGATGAGTTGAAGTTACCTTGAACTGACAGATCCTTGGGCTGCCAGGGTTCCTTAGTGCCATCGCCCAGGATATGTCCCTAGAAGCTCAGAGCTACAGACTGTTTAGCTGCCTAGCATTAGGAATATAAACGTAGATGGCTCATTTTGTTGTTTTCAAGTAATAGTTGGGCTTGTGCTGAAGCAGAGTTCAACCAGTTTGTGTTATGCTGTTGTGGTTTAACCAGGCAGACAGCTAAACACAGCACAGCCATTTGTTCACCTCCCACTCCGCAGTGGGATGGGGGAGAAAACTGGAAAAAAAAAAAAAAAAAAAAAAGTGCAAGAACTTGTGGGTTGAGATAATGGCAGTTCAATAAGAAAGAAATAGGGAAAAAAAAAAAGAAATAAACGAATGGGGAAAAAACAAACAAACAAAGCAAGTGATGCACAATGCAATTGCTCACCACCAGCCAACTGATGCCCAGCCAATCCTCGAGCAGCAGCCCCCTGGCCAACTTCCTATTGATTTTATTGTAAAAAAAACATGGTTTTATTGTTCACCATGACACCACATGGTATGGGACATCCCCTAGGTCGGCTGTCCTGGTTCTGGCCCCTCCTGGCCTTTTGAGCAATGTCCTTGCTGGCAGGGCAGCAAGAGAGGCAAGGCAGCAAGTCCTTGCCTCTGTATAAGCACTGCTCTGCAACACCTAAAACATTGGTGAGTTATCAGCATTATTTTCTCCTAAATCCCAAATACAGCACCAAACCAGCCACTATGAAGAAAATTAACTCTGTCCCAGCCGAATCCAGGCCATGTTCCTAAATGGACTTTGATTTAAAGTGGAACAGCCCAAGTACCTGTTGAGGTCTGCTTCATCTGTAAGAGTAGCTTTTCCTGACTAAGAATTTCTAGTCTGTTTCCACAAAACAACAGCTGCAAAACTATTGCTATGTTGTATGCAAATTTGGCAATTATGTTGTTGTTTTAACCCCCAAGAGCAGTCAGCAGTTTTAGTAGAGGTGTTGACCTAGAACTTTTTTGGCACATCTAGCCAAAGGTTTTCTGTGTGTTGCCATAAAAACTTGCTTCCCTCTTTCTCTTCAGGGAGTGACTTCAGTCTGTTCATAACTTGACAAAGAACATTACTTGGGAGGCTGACAATTAGTTCTTCATCTTTTTGTGAACAAGAAGAGTCAGTTACTTCTCCAAAGAGATACTGTGGATGTTTTCCTTAGTTTGCTTATCAGAGATGCGTTTGCTTTCTTCCCAGTCCTTCAAGTGCCCCAAAGAGGGGAGGCAATCTGAACAGAAAGTGAGAGATCATCCTAATTGCCTCTTAGTCGGGAGAGCCACCAGTTTCTCACCTCTGGGCCTTTCCTAAAAGAACCAGTCATTCTGAAATGAAGGTAAAACTCTGAGAAATTGTCTGGTCTGCTTTGAGGTCCAGGGCATTTTGAATCTAGGGACGTGGAGGCTATTAGCTTCCTTTTTATTGCGTTCTGGCAGAATACAGGAGAAGAGCGTGAGTAGCTATGGAAGGGTGACTACTTAAGCTAGCACTACAGCTGAATGGTTGTTTGTGAAATTACTCTGCAAGAAGTCAAGTGGACTCTTCACTCAAGGAGACTCTCTGGACCATATGTCGCCTTACTTAGGGCTGACTGTTGCAAGTCCAATGGTATCAGTTAAAGTTGAAGGACGGTGACTACTGAGGTGTAATACAGCTACGTTACAGTCAGTAGTGAAATGGTTGCTACTTTGCACAAAAAAAGAGGAAATATTTCTATTATTCAGGATGTTCCTTTAAAAAAAAAAGTGCATGGGCCTTTTAATAAGTGAAGGAAATTTAAATGCATTTGTTTAATGAACTAGGTAAGCCAAAGCTGCATGGACAAGCAGAGCAGCACAAGGAATTAATTGGCTCCTTCCCGTGTTCAGCCACTCCCAGGAAAGCAGGACTCATCACGTGTTTCTTGGGAAGACAAACGCCGTCACTCCAAACGTCCCCGTTTCTTCCTTCCTTCCCACCAGCTCGTGTTGCTGAGCATGGCATCAGGTGGCATGGGACAGCCCTTTGGTCGGTCTGGGCCAACTGTCCTGGTTCTGTCCCCCCCAGCTCCTGGTGCACCCCCAGCCTGCTCTCTGGCAGGGCAGCACGAGCAGCAGAAAAGTCCTTGGCTCTGTGTAAACACTGCTCTGCAACAACTAAACATCAGTGTGCTATCAGCACTATTTTCATCACAAATCCAAAACATGGCATTATACAAGCCTCTGAATAAAATTAACTCTTTTCCAGCCCAAACCAGGATAACTGATTAATGAGCTAGGAACAATTCCTTTTCCCAGGGAGTAATTCAAGTGTACTTTGAGGAAAGTGAGGCATGCTCATCGAAGAATCTAATACATTGAAAATGTATGTTTTCTAAAAAATGAAATTAATCTTGCATGGGTAACTAAATTTTGTTACCCGTGGGATGGGGGAGTGAATTGCAGAGGTAGAAGTGAGAAAACTGGTGGGTTGATATAGAGACAACTTAATAGGTGAAGCAAAATGTGGAATTTATTCATAGCTTCCTGTTCAGAGGCAGGCATTGGGCCGTCTCCAGGAAAACGTGGCTCATCACACATAGCGGTCACTTGGGTGGGGAACGAGATGGAGGAAAAACAGAACAAAACAAATAAAAAAACACTGTGTGGGGTTGAGATAGGAACAGGTATTTTTGAAACAAGAGAAATAGACTTTAAAATACTCAGTTCTGTGTTTCCTGTGGTCTGTTCTTCAGTGCCAGATTTCTGGCATTTCTGATGGAGGAATTGAATTAACTTCTAAGTTAAGCATAAGAAGCGTTAAATTTATAACAGAAAATTACAGAGCAGGAAGTTAATATGTTGATCATTTAAAAAAAAAAGTCTAATTTGAAGCAAAATATTCATGAACAAGGTGAGTAAATGCTAGTTTTTAAGGTAGATCAGTCTTTGTCAATGTATATATGCTATGTATATACAGTATATTTAAATCACACAAAGCAACATAATAATGATTTCTGTTTAGCTACTACAGCTAACGAGGTCATTTTATCTTAAATAAACTGGTTTAGAAATACATGTGTGAGATCTTAAATTTTTATGTGAAATATAGAAAATTTTTGAAGCAAAGCACTGGGCAGAAACTGTATCATATTGTCAAACCTTTCTGGAGTTTGTGAAACTCTGTGAATGAATAACATGATTCTGAAAGGCATAGCTAAATATGTTTTAACTTTTCTTTTTACACATTTTTTTAATTTATTTTTTTTATCTGGGGAAATTGCTCTCCTTATACCCATAAAGAAATCTTTATTCCAGCATTTCTAATCCTCTAATCTCCCGTGTATTTTCCAGTATATACTAAGTAGGTGTTAATGCCATGGTTCCTATTTTTATTTTTTATTTTTTCCCTTAGTCATCAGTGCTACTGCAAGTGTTTTGGAAGGTCCACTCCAGAATTCGTCCAAAACAGGTGCAAAATGAATTCCTTCAGGATCTGTGATGGTAGAATAATGCTTTCTGCACAGATGTTACTAGACTTCTTTGCTATAGATAGTTGATGTACATGTTCCTCCAGGTAAAAAAACAAACAAACAAACAAAACCAACCAACCAACCAACCAAAAAGCTCTTTTTCTCCTTTTTTATTCTTCCTTAAGATTGATAGTCATTCCTTTCCTTTTCTTTTTGCATTGTTTATCTGAAAGTCATAAATAGTATAGAAAGAATATGCTCACTATGTTGAGTTGCAATAGAAGTCTGTTTCTCTTGATATTTTGGTTAGGAGGAAGTAACAGAAGTTTTGGGCATTTCAAGTTTCTGAGTTTGGGAGCTTTCCTAGGACTGTTTCCTGAGGCAAAACACTGTACTACCAAAGATAATGCTTTTCTAAGGAAAAAAGTTTTCTGCTCAGACTCTGCAGAAAGTGCTGTTGAGGGGATAAAGGCTATGTAAAATTCTAGAAATACATCCAGTGTTCTTTCTCCTTTTGCTTTTAGTTATTTCTTCTGGTTGTAGCTTGCTGTATGATTCTGTGCCATGCAGTTTTCATATACTTAAAGGAACATTTTGATTGTTTTCCCACTAAAATGAGAATGCACAAAGGAAATTGTGTAGCCTCTTGAGCTATTAGAAGAATTAGTGGGGAAATCAGGCTCTTTTTTTTTTCCTGTTGACATTGGTCTTTAAGTTCCTTCCAAAATTGCCTGCACTGCTTGAACAGCCTGCTAAGTTCTCGTGTTGCTATTTTAGCTGGTTATTAATGATTTGGAAAATCAGACATGTCTGCAAACTTTGCTGAAGACATTGTTTATTTATAGTAAAATGTACGAAGGATCAAATTGAGGATATTACAAGCTGCATCATCTCAAAACTGTGCATTAGTGGTACTTACTGACCTGAGTTACTGTGTTAAACTTTGGTATCTCAAGCCTCCTTTAAGGGATGTTGGCTGTATGGCAGTGTTTTAGTTCATTAAGTCCCTGAGCAGTGAATGGTTGATGACTAGGAGGATTCTCAGGCAGTGTTGCAGATTCTTATCATATTCTTATATCCTCCCATGGCAGGTACTTTCTGCCTGTCTTGGAATCAGAGGAGCAGGTGTCGTGGTTTAACCCGGCTGGCAGCTAAACACCACGCAGCCGTTCGCTCACCCTCCCCCCTCCCTCTCTGGGACGGGGGAGAGAAATGGAAAGTGAAGCCCGTGAGTTGAGATAAAGACAGTTTAATAAGACAGGAAAATAATAATAACAAAATAATAATAACAATAATAACAATAATGTTACAATGGTGATAATAGGAAAATAATAATAATATGTACAAACAAGTGATGCACGATGCAATTGCTCACCACCCGCTGACCGATGCCCAGCCTAACCCCGAGCAGTCCGGCCCCCTTCCCCCGGCTAGCCACCCCTATATATTGTTTAGCATGACGTCAGATGGTATGGAATACCCCTTTGGCTAGTTTGGGTCACCTGTCCTGGGTCTGTCCCCTCCCAGCTCTTACTGCACCCCCAGCCTGCCTGTTGGCAGGACAGAGCAAAAGTCTGAGGTGTCCTTGGCTTGGTATAAGCACTGCTCTGCAACAATTAAAACATCGGGGTGTTATCAGCACTCTTCTCATCCTAAGCCAAAACACAGCATTCTACCAGCTACTAGGAAGAAAATTAATTCTGTTTTAACTGAAACCAGGACAGCAGGATAGACTGAGCTTTACAATACCTGGTATGGCCAGTCTATCTAGGGGAGGACTACCCATCACCTAATGTGCTATTTTGTTCATACAACCCTTAATCTGGATTTTTCTAGAGTTTTATAACATTCTCAGGTACTCATTTTGAGATAATAAAAATAATCTAGTTACCACAAATTAATGACGTGTCTAGGTATGTATAATCAAAATGAAATAAGACACAATTTTCATTTAAAATTGCCAATTCTGGCATTGCAGACCTTTCTGTACCATACTTTGAAGCACTTTGTAGTGGTCATTATCAAATACAAACTTGAAACTGTTTTTCCTTGGTTTGTTAATATTTCAATATATATTTGCACATTGTTGGTTAAGATTGAATACAGTCTCTCTGGATATGATCAAATGGATATATAAAAATCCCATTTCTGAATAGATTAGAGAAGTTCTGAAGAATTAGTATGTGCAGACTTCAGGTTCATTCACAAATACTAATCTTAAACCCTTAGGCAAAAATAAATATACCGTTCTTTTAAAGCTATCTTTTTTCATATTGCTTGTTCTGAATCATGGATTTGGTATATCTAAACTGGGGATACAGTATTTTTTCTTTGTTGAAGTCTGAATGGACTGCTTAGAAAACCTATAGTTAACAACATATTAATGTGCATTTCAACACTGTGCAGTAGCATGAAAATGTGATTTAGATCTGAATGGGAGTAATAAGTGGTGACCTTTAACGAGGCTGCACTAATTATTAAAAATAATAAGTTGTAAGACATGTAAACTGGTTACTTAATACATCCTCTTGCTCCAGGGTAGGACCAAAGAACTAATTAGGACTTGCAGCTACCTAATATGTTCTTAAAGACCTTTAGTGGCAGAGATTTCACATGATGTCTGGCCACCTTTAACAACAAAAGATGGTAAAACAACGTTCAACCACAAAGTTCAACTTATGCACTTGTTATGTCGAAGACTCAGCTTGTGGTCAGGCCTCTTCCTTCTCGTTCTGTCTATGTGGGGATCAGCATCTTTTTCTTCTTAGACAGTCCTTGATTTTTGCTTCCTCTGGACTCTAGTGGCTCCGTGAATTCCTTGGAATGCAAAACATTGGCGTGCCTAAAATGTTGTTGTTGGAACTGAGTGTTTACTAGCATTAAGAATACTAGACAATTACTCCAAAGTGGCATTTTTGTTTATTAAATCTTGTTTATTTAATATGTTTCTTTAATAGTTAGCCCTGTTTTCCAAAGGCACAAGGGTTTTGACTTGCATTCAATTTGTAGTCTATTGTGATGCCTAGAACCAATTTTAACATTATTGCTGTACATGTATATCCAGCTATTCTCCATTCTACTTTTTTTTGCTCTTGATTAATACCTAGCTTAATCTATCTGCCTAAGTTTAATAGCTCTTTCTTGTCCCTGTGCAATAGTTTTCTGTTTTCAGGTCATTTTTCAGGTTTGTCAAAATCTTTTTTTTATTACTATTTTCTTTTTAATCTTTTTTTTTTGTTTGTTTTTGTTTTTGTTTGATGAAATGGTTGGGATGATGAATAGCTTTCTGTGAAAGACTGGTTTTCTGGTCAGTCCTGCTCCTCTAGACTTGACATGACATTAGGATTGTATCACATAACAAAGAAGTTTGTTCTCCCTACTTTTTTTTTTTTGTAGGTGCTTAGAAATTTCCTATTTTTGGTATATGTCCTGTTTATCCTTTAGTTTTGCTTAACCTTACTAATTCATGATAAATTCTTTTAGGTATTCGCTGATGGCTCTGAGATATCATAACCATTCTCTTAAATGAAGTCCAAGCTTTTTTGAGTTCAACTAGCGTGTTAATCTGTGGTAGAAGTTGTTGATTTAAAGTTATTTCTGTTCCTGATGTCCCTTGCATATATTTAACGTGCTTGTTATGTATCACTTTTCACTTCAAAGTACTGGAGTTTTAAGGTTTAGTTTGCTCAAATCCAGAATGTGTAACAAAAAGAAGGGTGAGAAGACTCAAGGTATGGTGCTGACTGACCTCAAGTAAATCTTATGCAGTAGGAGGGGAAAAAACTAAGTAGACTTCTGATCAGTATTGTTAAAAACATACATACATTGGTGTCTGATCTGTATTTTTCATCACTTTTAGTAAGATGACTTTTCTCTCTTTTTTTAAACAGAAATCTTTTGGACAGAGATACGTTTTCTAAATCTGATCCAAGTAAGTATATAGCATATTATTTTGTCTCCTCGTCATATATTCCAAACTTGTAAATACTCGATAAAAAATTAGATGGGTGGTTTCTGTGATATCATTTAGATTTACATTGTGACAATTACATAAAACAGTGCTGGTTATGCTCATAGCTCCTATTAGAGGAACTGGAATTTTAAAGGCTCTGTAATCGCTCCTGCTTTCCTGAACTACATGGTCCCTCAGTTGAGCAGAAAAAACTACATTTTCTTAAAATTAATAAATGCAGAAAAACCATTAATTTTTAAGAAAATAATTATATGTTGTTCTGGTTTGTTTTCAAAGCTACTTGATAAACTGGGAGCACTTCTTGCTGCTAGTACATATTGTCCTCTAATTGTGTTTGCTTTTTTTCCTGATAGTGGTTGATCAAAGTACTTCTTCAGCGTTAACTGACTAGTCATTAGATTACGTTGTCTCGGTCATGTTGTCTCCTCTACTGCTCTCCATGTCTATTTTTATCTGTGTTCCTTTTTTTATTTTTTTTTTTAATAAGCCTAGGCTTTTCTTCCTTAGAATAAATACTGTATGTCGTGCTTACTGACATTGGAAGTAACCCGAGACATACATGCTTCCATCTTGTGTCTGGACGCGTAACCATGTCCTGATGGGATGTACTTGAATACTGAGTCATGTGGCAGTGCCAAACATTTGAGTGCTTTTGTAAGGGTCTATTTGTCAGTTCTTAATCAAAAGTTTCTTGAGAGAGATTCCACAATAGACTTTGATTACTTCTGCTTCCTGGGGAAAAGCTGCATGAAGTTAGGAGTGCCTTTGACATTTCTGAGCTTTAAAACTTTATTTTTTTTTAATGGAGACATAGGCAATACCATACCTCTGATGTAGAGAAATCACGCAGAAGCAGAACTGAGTATCTTGCATATAGCAAACTATTTTTTAAGCAATTTTGAAAAGTGGTCAATGATACGTTGCCCCTGATAAATTAAATTCAGGGCTTTCTGTATTGAATCAAGGCATCTTTCAGCAAAAGTGATGAGATGTCTAGTTTTTAAACTTAAATACTATTAGGGATAAGTGCTTCAAGATTTTCTCAGGTAGGAGACTGTATTAGGCATAAATCACAGGATTTGAGTAGCAGGCGACTGCCGTGTGACTTGTGTGGGAGGAGGCCACGAATCACTCAGTGGCTGTCACAGCTCGTTGCAGTCAGCTCTGGAAGCCTTGTGAGTAACCACTGCCAGCTGGAACTTCTGCCAGCCAGGGGAGCACACAGTGCCCCTGCCAAAACGCATTTCAGAAAGAAAGTGGCAGCAGCTAGGGGCTAGAGACACAGCTGCTGAAGATTCTCCCAGAGCCATACTTCTGAAGATATGCTGCTGGGAATGCACTCTTTAAACAAGACACTCCTTGTGAAGACCATAGACTCTTCAGAAGTCTATGGTCTGTGGACATCCCGTGCTGGGGCCGGGACACCTCTACAAGGGATTGTGTCTGGTGGGTGACCCACACGAGGGAAGGGATAGGAAAACCTGTAGAAACTTTACTATCCTTAAAGTAATTCTGAGAAGTAATCCAGTGGTATTTTTTATAGATTCAAGGTATGTGGAAATATTTTTTAAGCCATCATAACCTTGCCTATCAATTGCAAACATACTGCTTTCTTGTTTCTGGTAAGTAGCTTATTTAAAGCACTCAAATTGATGGTGTGCTTTGGAGGTCTAGGCTCACACTGTAAGCATCCAGTTATTCTGCCAATCAGGCCTATCTGTCTCAGGCCAGCAGATTAAAAACATGTAATACAGTATTACCGGCCTTAGTAAAGAGAGAATGGGGAAACTGTTAAATCTAGGAGTGCTCATGCTGTATTCACACTCAATAAATGACTTGGCAAAGCAGCTTTGATTGTGGATACCCTCCAAACAGTGTGGATTTAGTATTGTGGAAGATTTTTATTAGCTGATCAGTTTGCTGCCAGTGTCCTTTATTTCCATGCAGACATATGGCCTTAATGTAACAGCTAAAGGGATAAGAGTGTACTATAAAAACTGCTATTCTTTTCTGTACTTGGAAGTATAGCAGGATATCTTTCCTCTGTGTCTGTTTGTTTGGACAAAGGCCATGCTTACGCTGGTTTGTGTACAGTAACTTTATCCTGTTAGCTAAAAAAGGTGTCAAAACCAGCATCATCGTTTCACAAGATCCGCTTTTAGACACACTGCATTCACAACCATCAGATCTCGTAAAAGTTAGAGCCATGCAGAGTTACTCTCTATGTTCAGGTCTGACTGGATTTGAGTAGACCAATTCTAATACGTTTCAAACTGCAGTGCAGTTATATGGGGATCGTAGTTACTGTAAAAATTCAATTTTGACTTCTCGGTCTTCTGCTTAGAGAGTCACACATGAATATAGTTGACTCCCCTGTCCACAAAAGCTGCCTTCTCCTGAAAATAAAAAGGAACCTGTGATTTCTCCAGTTCTCTGAGGAAGCTTGCTTATCCTTTTTTGATACTGTAATTGCTACTCAGTATTCATTCAAATGCTAGCCACTTCACTGCAATCTAGAATATTCATGCCAAGAGGGATGTGGTACTTTGCCTCCCTAGAGGCAAATTACCAAAATAATGTAGAGTTATTAGACATAGATGGGACAGACTTGGATAGTCCTTGAATACTCATGGAGTATTTTAAACAATACTGAAGTTGCTCACTGACAATGCTTTCTCTTTGGTGGTATCACAACAAGTCATATATACTTATTTATTACAGTAAATTTGGACCTTTCTGTCTTTCCAGTTCGGAGATTTATTGTTTTTATAGCAAAATTATTGAGAAAACCCATTCTTTTTAACTTTTCTCATAGAGACTGAGCTAAAGTAGTGCTTCCATAACAGGACAGGATTAAGATCTTCTGCAGAGGAGATACAGATCAATTAAGTTGGTGTATCTTCCTTGGGACAGTTGGGCAAAAACATGGTAATGGTGTGAACTGGGTGCTGGATCGTGAAAAGATTTAGGTTGCATGGAGCCAAGGCCAACTGTGCTGTAGCTAAGACTTTCTTGAAAGGGAATAGATGTTTTTATGTTAGGGAAAACTGAGGTAGGCAGTTTGGATATTACAGTTGCCTGGCTAAATGTTGAGTATATATGCATTGAACAGGAGAGAACAGGTGTAGGATAAGGGAGGCCCAAACTATGTGGGAAAATGAGAGTGGGAAACTACAGCATTTTTGGAACGGAATCTAGAGCTGAGTGATAGTGGTTGAAACATCTGCCCTCTTCCTCACTGTAATATTTAATTATGTTTATGTAGAATTTGACACTGTGTTGTAAGTGTCCAGAGTTTAAAATGACTAAATGTTAATACTTCTGACTGTTAGTATCTTCTGTTGGAAGAGCTCGTACAGAAAAGCTGCAATTCTTTGGTTGCAAATTACTTTGAAGAAGTTGTTTAGGGTCTTTATAAAACCTTCTCTCCAGAAGACATTAAGGTTAGTAAATCATGCCACCAGTGGAGACCAGTAACATGGACAGTTTTGTGACAATCTGTGGGGCAAGCAGTTTTAGAAGAAAGTAGAAGTTTTTAACCTGTTTTAAATTTGCAAAGTCTTTATCAGATAGTCTGGAATGTATGTCGTTTCTGGGGTTTTCATTATCTTTATTTGCATCCAAGACTGACTTTTTTTTTTTTTTTTTTAAATGTAGTTTATGAGATGCACATTTCCATATTACTGTCAAACTTGCATCTTACATGTATAATAAAATAAATATTACTGATGATGACTATTAGCCTGTCTTAGTTATATATTAAGTACATGCCATATCTGCAGCTTAGCTAAATAGCAGAAAATTGCTACTCATGTCATAGTGCAGACTCTTAGCTCCTTTCTCCTCATTTAACTATAATAACAATAATTTAAGTTTATAAATGATTCTTAAACGAGAGATGTGGTCCCACTCCTGGGTAGTGGTTTTCGAAGCACTGGGGAGCCCCTGGGAGTGGAAGGGAACAGAAGTCTGCTAATGCTTGAGCAGTGAAAAAGTAAGAAGGATGGCATTGCTTACTCTATGTCCTACAAAGAGAAAAACCCAAATAATAGTAAATTGACCATGAAGAAACAGACTTCAGCAGACAGAGAGGTGTGAGCAGCCTTCCAGAAGGTAGAAATAGAGTGAGATTGAATTCGCTTTAAGGTGAAGCTTTACTATTTTTTAACCCTTTTACATGTTGTGACTCCCATCCATCAACCATAGTAGGAGACTAAAACTATCCAACATTAATCTTATTTTTTTTATTATTATTTTTTTTTTTTTTTCATAGCTTTTCTTTCATTTGGCTTCATAAACTGGGAGATAAGGCAGTGCCAGAATGCTTCTTTTCTGAAAATTGGATAGTAGAGGGTATTTTACAGTTGTATTGTTGCTTTCTTCTCCTCAATATTAAACCTCTCATTTTTTAATATTCTTTCTGTTCTGCAGCTGCAATGCACAATTGTTACTTGATTTACTGTATTAACACTAATACACAGGACAGGATGTAGCACAAAAAGTAAAGCAGGAAATCGATGGTGAAAAATGATTATGTTTAAGAAAAGAGTAGACAATAGAAATATTTGAATAGCAAAAGTGCACATTATCTGTAAAGAGTGGCTTTTTCCCCAGATGAATTTCAGTTGTATTCTCAACCGGGGTGATAGTTATGAGAAAATTTTAATTGCAAACTTAGATGTAAGGTGTTGGCAAAATGGACAAAATACACAATTATATCAGCTTTTGAAATTAGTAAGACATCTGCATTCTTGGAAGCTAACACTGAAGACTGGAAAATATTTATCATTGCAGAACCGGTAGCATTAGTTTAAAAAAGAGTTGCCAGTGGGGAAAGTGGAAGGGATCTTTGACAGACTACATGATTTTATGTTAGCAGTAGGGTTATCTCCAGAGAATGTTTCTTAGATTGTTTTTATTTACGGAAACTTCCATTGACAACACTTCGGTCATCTGGCAGGATTATCCTGGCATGGATCTCAATAGATACAAAGGTTAGTCACTAATTCAGTAACCTTTAGATACATCCACAGCTGACTTTATAGCTTCCGTTTCACTCTGTTTTCCCATTTAACTTCATTCTTTATGTAATACATTTCAGCAATCTACTCCAAAGAGCTGTAATAGGCTCATAGCTTTGGATTCATCCTTCTATAAGCAGGAACCAAAGCTAGGAGTGTGATTGTCCAAGGTTTCATTTAAAGTAAATGTAGAAAGACAGACACATCCCCAAATGACTTTGATTTTTTTTTTTTTTTTTTTTTTTGTAAAAGCTCTTTTCTTCTACATCTTATTTGAAAAAAAAAATGTGTTAACTTTTAACTTCTATGTCTAGCTAAAATATTGAACTTGCTATTTTCTGTTCTTCCTCTTATTCACTACTGCCTGATATGTTTTTAGTGTGGAGCAAATGCCTTCCAAGTAAGAAGAAAACATAGTTTGAAGCTTGCCTTCATTTCTTCTGAGGTCAGTTTATGATTCTGACTTCATCGAGAATGAAGCCAGGCTTCTACCTTTATTGTTCAAGGCAGCAACCCAAAATAGTACTATTTTTAACCTTGTGCTGAAAAGTAATGATTGGCACAGGAGAAGAATTTGTCACAGAAAAGTGTTCGCATGTCTGTCTTTCCCTTATTTAGGAAAGGGTGAGAATTTCAGGTTAAAATTGCTTTCAAATTGCTAGCTACGAGTAGTTCAAAACTGCAGAAAATAAAGTTTACATTACTGCAAGTGCAAATGATTTACACATATACTGGTGCTTGTAACAGTGTATGGAAGACAGCTAATCAGTGTATTACCTCTGTCACCAACCCCTGTTAGGGGAGCTGCAGATGGATGTGTGGTGGGTTAGAACAGGAGAAGAACAGATCTGTAAGCACCGTGAAGCCAGTGGGATTGTGCTGCTTGATGCTTCAAACACAGCTTAGGTAGACAAGTATCATAGATTCTATTTTTATTAGGTTTTAATTAAAAATGATGTATATGCAAGATACTTACATATAAGAGAATAATTTGTCGCAGAATTGAGGAAGAATACCTGAGAAATTATTTTTTCCTTTTTCCCCTTTCATTTCCTTTCTTTTTTTCTAGTAGGAACCTCATTTGTTTTTATTTTAATTCTCTCATCTCTTGAAAGAAGCATAATTTAGAGTAATTATGCATTAGATTAACCAGGATAGTTAGGCCATCCAGACCATCCACATTTAATGAAGATCTGCTTTTATGTAATTTTACTTCTAAGGATTTTAGGTGATTTACTGGAGGTCAGCCGTAAAAGTTACCTCCCATTTTAGAACCACACTATTTATTAGCTCATTGCAGCAACAACTAGACCATATTGTCACTGATCTGGGTAGGCGTACTGAAAACTGAGGGGAAACGTTACTATTTGATTGTCATAGTTAATAATTTCAACAGCAAAACAAAATCAGCTTATTTAATTTAAAAATACATTCAGTTCTGAAAATGACCAAACCTTTTTTTTTTTTTTTTTTCCCTTCACAGTCTGTGTTTTGTACACACAAGCCATTGGAAACAAAGAATGGAGAGAGGTAAGATACACATGGGTATATATAAACTTTATGGGTGTATTTAATGCTGGTAATTTGCCCTGGCAGAAAAACTGATGTCATAGCCTCTTGAAAGCCATGCTAAAAAATGGGAATCCTATGTTCCAGTAAGCAATATCCAGTCACATTATTCTCACTTTTCATATCTGTACCCACATGTCCATCAAAAGGGAGAGCAAAATACAAGAAAATACATGTTTCCTGTTCTACACTCTCCATGAGTTTTGTGAAGTCAAACTTAACTATCAATCCAGGCAAGGTTTGTGAATAACGAGAGGAAGATACTCAAGCAGCGCAAGATCTAGGGGAAGATTTGGCTGTTGTGATGCTTAGTGTCATCAAAACTAACCCACAGGTGTGGTAGAGACCTACTTTTCCTGTGCACTGTTTGGGAGAAGTTAGGTGTGGCTGAATATTTACCAGGCAAAAAAGGAGGGATGGTGTTATACATAGATTGCACTGTCTTCTTAGCCTATCCATGTAAATACTGGAGAAATATGCCTTAAGAACGTAAATCAAACATCTCTGAATTGGATAACTGCAGAATATCAACATACACAGCCTGGAACTGTCTCCCTGTGCTGAGTCATCTAATTCTTTTTCCTTAATATTATTCCTTGAAAGAGAAGCATTGGAGGAAGGGTGGTCATCTTTTCCTTCTTTTGATAAAATGTGCTTTTTAGCTGCCTTACAGAGATGGTTGATTGTACTGTTCACTGTATGCGTGCCACTGTGTAGCCATGTGTAAAGAGCCAAGAGAGGAATGCACAAGGAGCCCTGATATTCTTGTTTTCAGAAATGATATTTTATGCGATTACTACTGTCTAAAAAATTCCAGCGGAAGGGCCAAGGCCACAGAAACCAGATCTCTTTCCTTATTTTTGCTGTCCTTGCTAGTTGGCTGGAGAAACATATTTTTTCTTTGCTGAAAGATATAGTGAATATAGCTTTCAGTTCTGTCAAGCTGAGAAAATTGAATTTGTCTGCATCTTGGACAAAGCTCATATGACTGGGCAACATGTGAAGCATTTTATCTACTGTGTTTATAGTTAAATAGCTGCTCTCTCTTGTTCTGAACTGTGTACCAGACATGCTTTCAGTATGCCTACAGGATCACACTCCTCTGATGATTTGTGTGAAGAAATGTTAGTTCGAAGACCCTAAATGGGAGTTCACTGTTTTTAATTAAATAGGCAGATGTAGTGGACATGCATAGACCTCTGAATGTCTGGATAGGTAACTCTGAAAACAGGCGTCTTTAGGCATTTGAGTGCCTAAATGGCTTGGTGCAATTTGGTAGTCAAGCTTAAGCTGCTATTAAAGATCCAGATCATTTTTGGTCTAGGATTAAAAGGTTTTTGTCAGAAATTCTGTTTTTTGTTGTTGTCTAAGGTTGGTGTGTAATTTGTGAAATTTTCATTCTATTCTGATGTAACTGTTAAAATAGGTATGAAGCATTTTCCTTATAGTAATTGTCCTGATGGTTGAGTTGTAATATTACCATCTTTCTCGGAAGATATTCCACGAGACAGTTGTGAGGTGCGTTAGGAGATTGTGAATGAAAAAATTCCATCTGGTTTCCATTTTCATAGATCCAAGTTTGTAACCAGTGAAGTGTGCTACCATCTTCCAGCTTTATATTGTTTTCTGCTATTTTATCTTCCTGATCAAAGCAAAGTAAGATAATGTGCTTTTATTGTGTCTTCTCACTGATTACAGAATGTCTCATCTAGATGATGCCCTTTGGCATGTAGTTATGGTATCATATGCCAGTTTAGGAGCTACAGGGGTTAAAACAGACTTTCAACATGTCAGTAGCTAGAAATTCTTAGCTTATTTTCCCTCTTAAGGCATAATTATCTCTATCTTGTCTGTTATCTAGCTATAGGTATTTACAACTCAGTTGACTGTTTAAACTATTTATGGTTAATGGCAAAAGATAACTCTTGAGGGCAGTTCATCAGATCTAATTTAGATGTCCACTGTAGACCAGATGAATCATTCTTTAGAAATGCCTCTAAGTGCCGATAGCTTTTGACTATGTTGGATGTAAAGTTCAGTTCAGTAGAATCCTATTCCTAATAGCTGTTATGACAGTCAAAATTCAGAGGCTGGCATGGTAGAGGGATGGGGTCAGGATTGCATTTAATGTAATGCAATTACATTGTATGATATTTACATCAGTGGTAAATTGTGGTGTATGATATTTATATCAGTGGTAAAACATATGGGGATAGATAGAAGACTAGTTGATAATGTGCGTTAGATAATGTAGGTAACCACATCTTTATTTTTTTTTTTTTTTTTCTGTCTGCTGTGGTGAATGCAGTAATATTGTGTTTTTAAACAAAACTCTGTGTATGTGTCCATTTTGTTGCATTAAAATACTTGTTTGATATTTTACTAGCTTGTAGAGGTAGAAGCCACCTGGAACTGTGTGGAGAAAACTGTGAGACAAATATTAAGACCCTGATGATACATGTAGACATTAAGGAATGGTGTTCAGTCATTGCAACATACTTCACCTCATTTCTGTTCCATATCCTTTTATCCACAGTTGTCTTCTTTCTTTTGGCTAATGATTTTCTTTCAGACTTGAAAAATACTCAGGGATCATAAACATAGTAAATCATTTCATAATCTCCATAATTTCCCTAGCACTCTGTCCTACCAGCGTGTGTTTTTTTTCCCCCTCAACTGAGACATTCAAGTTGATTCAGTAGAATCATTAAATTGAACCCTTCATTTAATTTCTGAGTAGATGTTTTCTGGGCCCTGACTACTGTTTGTGAGCAGTACAGATTCTAGTGTTTTACCCAGTGTTATTCTGGCACACCAGATCCAAACGAAAAATAAAAATGTTTAGCTCTCAGTTTAGTAGGGTGTTATTTTTCAGAACAGTTCATCTGTTATCACTTGTAGGTTGATCATCAGGTGTCCACTAGTGTAATTGGCAACAAATACATCACCAGAATCTGAGCTTTGGTTTTAAAAACATTTACTTCCCCTTACTTTGTGAAGATACATTCAAATATGGTAAAGTATAACTTACTTATTGTTATCTGCAGAAGCCTTAAGTAATATTTTGGAAGAATGTGAATTTCTTCATTTCAAAGAGGATGTTATTTCTGAAAACTAGAGAGAGCACTTCAAAGGGGAATGTTAAGTAAATAATAGAATTGATGAAATACTCTACCAACTGCAGTTTTACTGGCATTATCCACCCATGGTAAGTGTTAAGAAACTGTGCATAGAGCAAGGCTCTGAGCCCCTGGCACCCACTGTCAGAATGCATTGGATGCAAACTAAATTTGTATACCTGTCTGGAAGTTAGATCTCTGGCTGGTCCTCATCATGCTGACTTCCAGCTTCACGAGCTGCCAAATGTTTGTTTTTGTTTTTTATATTCTCAGTAAATTTCCACTGTGTCTTCTGAATTTTTTCATGGCTTCTCATTCATTAGGCCTTCCTATTCATTAATCCTGTTCATGTTATTATTGTTATTTATTATTTTTTTTTGATTTGTATGAAGTATGCTAGAGGTGAGACGAAGGTTCTGTTTTGATTGAGTCATCAAATTAAGAGTGAAGGAGATGAGGCAAGGTTGTGGTGGAACTGATCCCCTGATAGCAAAGGTGGCCAGATGTAAAGGAATGAAAAAATACTCTGTCATTAGCTGTACCTAGTCCCTATATTGTACAGTTTATCAACAGAAAGACTTCTTCCTTTATGTGCTCACAATTGCTTATTCAGCCATCCTAAATTCTGTATTTAGTCTGTATTCCCCATGTTCATGTAGTGTTTCATTCATCTATATGGAATTTCATCTACCATTTTATTGTCTGATCACTCAGGATGAAAAATTGTCTACAGTCTTTATACTTTCAGAGTCTTCATACTAGTCTTTATATATACAAGCAGTTCTCTAAATTCTTCATATATATGTGCAATTCCTTAAAAATCTATTTGTTTTGTCCCTTTATTATTTCAGTCCTTGTTCCAGATCATTTAGGCTTGTGTTGTACTGCAAGGGTCAATCATAGGAACTTGTTGAGTGCTTGCAAGGAGTTTTCATCCAGCAAATTGGCTGCTTATTCTTACGCTTTCTTTCCTATGTACTAATAAATCAATAAATTTCTGTAATATTAATAATAAAACCAATTAATTATTAGTAAATTATAATTAAGTCATTATGTTAATAAATTGACCTTCAAGATGAGTGCATCCTCTCATTCTACCATAAGGTATTATATAATCTAATTGATTTTGCTCAAAGTGAACACTTAGTCATGTGTCTGGTAATTATGTATTTCATTGTAGCATCTACAATTTCATTACTGTTTGTACCCTGTATGATATGCTTTTGAGTCTTCCTATGTAGATTTCAGTCTGTCTTAAAGAAAATGAGACATTTTTGTAAACTTATAAAATTTATATAAATTATAGATTTTATATTTTACATTTATTGTGATTTAGGTCTTTTTAAGTGCACTAGTGAAAGTTTATTTGCAATGATTGCTTGTCTCCTCTTCAGCAGAGGGCTGAGACATCAGTAGGAATGTAGTGTAGCAGCTCCATAGAAAACTTTTCAATACATGGAAGCAAACAACAGAGAGCACTGAGGAAGCCTACACTATCCCAAGAAAGAAGAAAGAAGAAATTTTCCTATTGTGTGATATTCAATTCACTGAAAAACTTTCTCTGGCAGAGTTCTTAAAAGAAGCAGCTGACTAAGGGAAGAAGCCATCTTCCTTTCAAAGAAGTCATGTTTCCTTTCAAGTTCATGGAAAAAAGCCAAAGTGCAGAAGCACTATGAATCCGTTTTGTTTTTTACATACTTAGGATTGGAGGGCCATTAGTTAAAAAGTGTTGCTTAGAAATCACCATCATTTGTACATGGAGTATACAGGTCTCATACAAATGCCTGCATGTGTTAGAAGCCTCTTGCTGTTTTTCTGATAATTACTATGAGTTTATATATAAAAATAATTATTTTTCCTTTGGTATAAACACACTGTAGAACATTTTATGACTATGCTTTTGCTGTAGTGGGATTGCCACTTTATGATTGTTCTACCCAGCCGGGCAGCTGAACTTCACCACAACCGTTCTCTCACTCTCCCTCTTCAAAGGGAAGCAGGGAAAAAATACGATGGAAAGGGCTCAAGGGTTGAGATAAGGACAGGGAGATCACTCATCAGTTATCATCATGGGCAAAACAGACTCAGCATAGGGAGATTAATATAATTTATTAACTATCAATTAACTATCACAAGCAGACTAGAGCAGAGAGAAACTAACAGCGAACTAAAATCACCTTCCCCTCACCCTGCTTCTTCCCAGGCTCAGCTTCAATCTCAGCTTTTCCACCTCCTCTCCGCAAGTGGCACAGGGGAACAGGGAGTGGGGGCTGTGGCCAGTCCCTGACACTTCATTTCTGCTGCTGCTTCACGGTCGCTCCCTGCTCTGCTCCCCGTGGGGTCCCTCCCATGGGATGCCGTCCTTCCCGAACTGAGCCTGTGGGGGCTGCCCACAGGTAGTATCTCAAGCGCTGCTCCCACACGGCTCCGTCCCGTGGGGTCCATCCATCCCCCAGGAGGATGCTCCATGCTCCAGCATCCCCCATGCTCCAGCATGGGTCCCCCACATGCAGCAGCTCCCCCCAGACCCCCTGCTCCTGCGTGGGCTCCTCTCCATGGGCTGCAGCTCCAGCCTGGGCCCTGCTCCTGCGGGGGCTCTCCATGGGCTGCAGCCTCCTCCAGGCCACATCCACCTGCTCCACCGGGGGCTCCTCCACCCCTGCGGGGGCTGCAGCGTGGAGATCTGCTCCATGTGGGACCCATGGGCTGCAGGGGGACAGCCTGCTCCACCAGGGGCCTCTCCACAGGCTGCAGGGGAACTGCTGCTGCCTGCCTGGAGCACCTGCTGCCCTCCTGCTGCACTCACCTTGGGGGTTACAAGGCTGCTTCTCACTCCCCACTCTCCCAGCTGCTGTTGTGCAGCAGATATATTTTTTTTTCCCCTTTCTTAAATCTGCTCTCCCAGAGGCCCAACCAACATTGTTCACTGTCATTGCTGTGGCCAGCAGCAGGTCCCTTTTGAATTCATCTGGAGCTGGCCGCTATCTGACATGGGAGAGATGCTGGGCTCTTCTCACAGGCACAACCTCAGCAGCTACCAAACACTTGCCATGTAAACCCAATGCACACTTGTGAATTGTTTGTTTCCTTGTATCCTCTAATCCTCATGATTTGAGGCTATTGGTGATAATTGTAACAGGATCATTTTGTTGTTTCTTCTCCCAGTTCAAGTTCCTTATTTGTTCTGTTCACATACTGTGAAACTGGATAATAATTTCTGAGATTAGGATTATTTTTTGTTGTGTGTTCATATACCATTTTGTGGAGCAAGTTTCCAGTGGAGACTGTTACTTGGAGCTTCCTAAAGAATTTTCAAAAACCATTTAGACCGGAGCCAAGAACCTAGTGGTAGTTTAAAGCATTCTTTAGTTATTTTCCTAGAACTGTTAATAGAATACGATGTTCTGACTGTTCATATTTCAGGCAAG
This sequence comes from Aythya marila, assembly GCF_965140915.1. Taxonomy (NCBI): domain Eukaryota; kingdom Metazoa; phylum Chordata; class Aves; order Anseriformes; family Anatidae; genus Aythya; species Aythya marila. The sequence continues at coordinate 191,612,210 of NC_139042.1, read as the reverse complement.
ATGTTTAAAAGTCAAAAGACGAGGGAGAAGAGTAATGAATTATTGAAGGACTAGATAAAATATGCCACACTAAAAAACTTAAGATCAAATTATTTGCCTAATGAAAGAGCGAATTAACGATAATTGTAATCAGCTATTAATATCACCACTATGAACATAAATTTCATAATGGAAAACATTTCTGTCTAACGATGTTATAAAAAGATCCAAGAAATGGAAAAGGAAATGAGATAAAATCAGGCAAAAAAACGAAGGATTTTTTTCAGAACAGAGATAATTAATTATTGGAACAACTTTATTGTAATTGTGGTAAAACATCATAAATTTTAAAAACCGAGAAAAGATGTCTTACTAAATATTATTCTCAAGTTCAGTCACAGCCTTAAAGTTGAAGTAAGAATTAATTCAGAGAGTTCTGAGCAGATGGTTAGGTTGGACCTCAGAGTTACAGAAGTTATTTCATATCTTTTGATTGAGAAATACAGAACAGACACCTAACTTCCTAGTCTTTTATAATTCTAATATTGCAATGAAGGCTATGATTTTACATTAACCTCAGAGCCTCTAGGATTGGATCACTAAATTGAGGTGGTGTAAAAAATCAGATGACTAAATAAATAAACAAAATTTCTGTCTTTCTACCAGAAAATCTTACACTGGGAGGTGGCAAAGATTCATTCTCCAATCCAAAAAATGAATAATTTTCTTTTTCTTTTTTTTTTTTTTTTCTTGAATTTCTTTTCCCTTTAAATAGTTAAATCGATTTTCTTACTCACCTGAATGACATTTCTAAAACTATTTGCTTGTTGGCCATATTAAGATTTTAGCTTTACACAGCTGTTAGTGGGGAAACTAGGCCAGGAGGGGAGCTAATTAATTAGCAGCTATGCTATTAGCTGTAAGTCACCGGATTATAGAAATAACCTGTTCTGTTTAAAAAAGCTATACTTTGTTGGCAAAAGGGATTTAAGAAGATGATGTTTTGTTTAGCTGAAAAGTGTAGACTGATGATTTTTAGAGGCCAGTATTTCAATGTCATCTATAAGATAAAATTTGACAATTAAGTAATTTGTTATGCTACTTTAATATTACAGAGCTGTTTAAGTAGCCCTTGGAAAAAAAATAAACAGACCAAAAAACTGAAGCCTCATGTAAGAAAAGTCATTAAAAGTATTTTAAAGAAAAGTTAGCTTTGCCACTGAATTCAATCTCTTGAGTTTTTTTTAACAATTTTATTATGAAGGCAGCAGCATAGCAGGCATTCTGTCAGGCCTCCTCTGGTCTCAGTCTGATTTAATCATCAAGATACTGCATATTTATCTTCTTTCACTGATAGGCTTCTGTCATGCATTTTAAATCAAGTCCAAAAGATTTCCCAAGTGTAACTGGTTATTGTTTTAAGTGGAATATTGTTTACTGAAAAAATGCAGTTTTGAAGGGACTGAAGCTATTTATAAGTTTATATTTTACTGTTTGAAAAAATTAACTGACATTTAGCCATGATTTTAAGACATTAAAAATTTTCCTTTGAAGTAACATTTTTCTTCTAATTCATACATAGAACTGTTTCTAATGGAACTATAAAACTTAACAACCCAAGATATGAAATGTGACATAAGCATGGAATAATTTAGGTGGAGGGAACCTCTGTGTTACTGAGCCTCCAACTCCTCTGCTGTGTTTAGCTCAGTCTCCTGACCCAAGCAAAGCCATCTTCACAGTTAGGTCAGGTTGCTCAAGGCCTTTCCCAAATCAGGTTTGAAATTCTGTAGTGGCAGAGACTGCACGGCTGTCTGGGTGAACCATTCCAGAGCTTAATCACTCATTCTGGGAGGCTTGTTTCCTTATACCCCATCATAATTTCCTTTATTGTAAATGGTGACAGAAACATCTTGTCTTTTTTATGTTTTCTGTGAACTGTCTGGCTTTGTCTTCTACAGTGCTGTTTAGGTAGTAGAGGGTGGTAGTGTCAGTAGATCTTCCCTTATCCTCTCCAAGCTGAGCGCACCAAGCTTATGACACATGCCAGATGTTCCAGCCTACAGATCATTTTTCGTAGCATCCAGTGAGCTAGCCAGCAGACCTTTACATTAAAGCCTGAGGTGCAGAGGCTATTCTCTCTTACGTGTTCAGCCAAGCATTATAAAAGCAGTGTATGCAATTTCTTGATCGGTGAAATTCAGGTCTTCAAAGCGTTATCTTGAGGCTTAGAGTTGTGTGGAATATGCTTGAGGATTGCACCCTTGGGTGATGAACAGCCTCATGTTTGAGGATTGCATGTTCAGGGAATGGGCAATTGAACAGAAGAGCAAACAGCCTTTATTGTATGAACTGTGCATAGACAGTGAGGGTCATACATTTTAAGTCCGTATTGATTTTTTGATTCTCTGTGGTATGAGTCCCTGTACTGTCCCTCAAGTGAATGTTACGTTCTGAAATTGCTGAGAGCATTTTGTTTCGGTTTGTCAAGTATAGAGTTGTTTGCTTCCTACTCCTGCAAGAGGGATTTATTCAAGAGTGGGCTCTGTCTTAATTTCATTATTTTGTAAAGTCCAGAACAGTGCAAGGAGGGACAGGGCCTTGCTGACCTTACTGTCTTTGCCAGTTTTCTTTTCAGGACTCTCTCCAGCTATCCACCTTCCAGTCTTTGGCACATCTGACTCTCATTGCAGAACTCTTCTTCCAGATCCACAGCCACATTATTCATAAAAACAGAGAATCATGTAGGTTGGAAAAGAGCTTCAGTATCATCAAGTCCAACAATCAGCCTGACCACTGAGTCCTATCACTAAATCATGTCCCTTAGTACCACGACCATATGTCTCTTAAATAACTCAGGGACTAGAACTCCACCACTTCTTTGGGCAGCCCGTTCCAATGCTTGACCAATGCTCCATGAAGAAATTCTTCCTAATATCCAGTCTAACCCTCCCCTGGTGCAACCTGCGACGGTTTCCTAGTGCCCTATCACTTATCACCTAAGTAAACAGATAGACACTGCCCTTGCTGCAACCTGGGGAAGAGAAAGCTCACATCTTATTCATGTGTATAAATACCTGATGGAAGGGAGTAAAGACAGAGCCAGACTATTCTCAGCTGTATTCAGTGAAAGGACAGGAGACAATGTGTGGTAAAATTATGTTTAAACATAAGATTTTATTTATTTATTTATTTTTACTATGTACAGTGGAACAGGTTGCCCAGAGAGGTTGTGGAGTCTTCAGAGTTGGACATACTCAAAGCCTGACTGGGCAACCTACTTGAGCTGATCTGTCTTTGAGAAGGAAGATAGAACTAGATAATTTTTCCCCAAGTTCCTTCCAACCTCAAGTATTCTGTGATTTTTGTCTGTTTTATTTAGCCATTAATTTTGTTCTTCTCTGAACGGCTCTCTGAAAGTCAGCTGTAACTGCAAATGCAAACTGTACATGCAAACTGCATTTACTGTTTCAAGAAGTATTACATCAGAAAATTATCAGTTTATGAAGGTGTCAAGCCAGAGGTTTGTCAAGAGGGTTGTGAGTACCCCTAAAGGGACTCTTGACAAGTCGATCCTCTGAGCTCACATCTTTCAATTTAAATGATAACTTTGGCAGCAGAAAGTACCTACGTTACAGCTGCCTGTGTTCTTCATGTTCCTCTTTGTCTTCCGTGTATGTAGAAGTAGGCCCCACATGATGAAAGATCCCCTTACTCTCCTTCAAGCTTGCCCTAATCTGAGCGTTTAAAGGATTTCAATAACCTCGTGATTAAGGGGTCTCCCAGGCCGACTTAATACTTAAATCTGCACATACTAGGAAATATCTTTATCAATATCTTTGCATATGTGCATCTGACTCTATTGGACAGAGCATGAGAGATGCAACTTAGTAAGTACTCTTTACTTACCTGCTGTGCCTCAGGTAGCTTTGCAAGTTACAGTGTGCTCATCCTAGGGTCTGGTACACATCTTTTTGAATGCCCCGAGTCTTTTCCTTCTTGAGTAGCTGAGTGTTCATCAGATTTCAATGCTAAGTGTAAGTCTCCTCTGCTTGTGGCTGATTCCAGTGTTTAAGAGTACGTGGCCAGCTTGCTGTGAGAATGCAAATGCAAGAAATAGGACGCGCCAGGGGAAAAAAAAATACTCAGATGATGTATTCTTGCTCAGAACTGCAAAATGGATGGTCCTTATGACCCCATTGTTTTCATTTCTCATTCCTGGTTTGATGCTTGTGTCAGAGAGTGGCTACTTATTCTTAGTGCACAACTTCAGACAGTGCCAATTGCCTAGATATTGCTGCATATTTCATCAGCCATTCCAACTCTCAGTTTTTCCTGGCTCCAGTGTTGTTGAATGCTATAAAGCATTCAGTTGACAGGGGAAGATTTTCTTTATAAACACTGAGATTTATTTGACCTGGAAGCTGATTGAAGACTTCAGCTGTATGTAAAAATTTGAATGCTGTTATTCAAAGGCAAAAGAAAGGCCTTTTAGCCATGCATATATTCCAGCCATACTTGTTCCTATAGAAACACCAGCTTTCCTGTGCTGCTATCATTGCTCATTCATAAATACTTGGCCACAGTAGTCACCAGTTTCGGTTCAAGAGAGTGTTTTTTTGTTTGTTTGTTTGTTTGTTTTTCAGCACTCTACCTGTCAACTTTATTCAAGCATTTCAGAGGATGTTTTGAGTCTTTGCGCAAGAGAGTAACTTCTTTCATCTGTAAGGATTAAGCTATTTGTTCATGTTCTGATCTGTTTCCAGGATCCTGTGCACAAATGCCAGCCCTCTCTTCAGAGATCCAGGGAGATCATTTTGAATATCCAGTATCTTCACCACTCTGGAGAGCTTCTGGAGATTTCTCCTGCCCACTTCTGCACAGTGCTTACCCTCTTCATAGTTACTGCTTTGGCTTAGGAGAATGATTGCTCATGAGCGATCCTGCTTTCTAAACAATTTGTTTTAAGACATGCTCAGAAGCTTTGCAGGGGATCTCAAACAAGTTTCCAGTGAGGTCAGGAAACCATACTACATAGGTTTTAAGAACTGATGTAAAGTCTTGGCAGAGGGGCATACTAATTGACACTACATGTTAAATATTCTTTGTCTTTTTATTTGGAGAGGATATTGTTCATCAGGAAGATAGTTTTGCTTTTCTGTCTTTCATGGGAAGTGCTGGAATATGGATATCTCTGAATATCATCACAACTGAACCTCTCACAGCATAGAAAAAGTGAAAGTACCTTACAGGATTCAAGCACACTCTGTAAAGATGCAAATCACCACTGTGACACTTCAGAGGACTGTTCCTGTTTCTGAGACTTTATAGAGCTGTGTCTTGAAGATGTGTTAACTTTTGTTGAATATTTTATTGTACCTGAGGTGGGTAGTTGATTTTCACAAGGCAGTCACACTCTCAGGTACAGATGACCCATGTGAATGAGTGGTGTTTGGAGTCAGACCCCTGCAGTTTGAGTGAATGCACGGACAGTCATTTGAAGAAGAAAATGGTATTTGAAAGTAATGGAGTTCCTTTATAGCACACAAATAATGTGGCTGGAGTTCTTTACTGCTTTATTTTAATAAGAATCAAGTAATAAAAGGAGATTACTGAGTTTTGAGAGGAAGTGACAGCGGAGGATCCATTCACTTGGGTGTTCAGGGACCAGGGTAGGGAGGCTCCTGTTGGAGACTGAGGGGTCTGTGCAATGGCTACACTCACAGCTGTGATAAACTTTTCCTAGAAAGTTTTTCTTAAACTTTTTTAGTTTTTTAAAAGAACTTTAGTTACAAGAAAATTGCTGTCTTTATATTCTTTCTTTATCCATGTTTATGGATTTAATTCAGTCCTGTCAATGAAGAGGTTGGCAGTCTTTGACTCATTCAAAGTTTGAAGTCACAAATTGCAGTTTTGAGGATTATTAATGATGATCTTTCAGAAAAGTGTCAACCACCTTTTCAGTAGGCTATATTAAAATGTCTTGGTATTTTCAATATGTAGGACAAAATGAAATGCTCATGTCATTAACTCATCCTTTTTTGTTTTGTTTTCTGTTTCAAAAAGAAAGTGGCTTGAAAGAACAGCTAAAACACAATGTTCATATTTTATGACCTGTTATTTATATCTGTGATGTTTATGAACTGAAGTCAATCAAAAGTTATTTTTTTAAACTAAAATATTTTCTGCTTGTCAAGAGCTTGGTGTAAACACCAAGGGGAAAAAAAAAAAGTGTTTTGCAGAAAGCTCAGAGAGAGGAAATGTAGTTACTTCACTGAGGTGAAGTAAGAGCTGGATAGTGCAAAAATGATTCACTTCCAGCACAAGAACTAAACTAGCTAATATTTAAATTTATCTGAAATAAGCGGTCTATGTAAGCTTTTGCTTGCTATTGTCTTTTTTGAGGAAAAAGTGGATTTTTATGCTACTGAATTTCCTTCTAAAATTTTTGTGGATTCTGATGGACTTTGGGGACTGATGTTTATAAAGTTTAGATCATACGATACAGAGTGTGCACCACTCTTCACACTGGAATATGTGGACTTCTGCCACTCTATCTTCATCCTCTGATAACTGATCTATTCATGTGAACATAGTCATTCTCTTTCATGACATCTGTTGAAGAGAAATTTTTATAGGCTCTTCTGTATCTCACATATTGCTGATTTTGCAAGACTTCTTAATTACATCTCCATAAAGTACTTGCCTTAAACTGATGCTTTTCTTTTACAGTTTGGAAGAACAGAAGTAATTGATAATACTTTAAATCCAGATTTTGTAAGAAAATTTATAATGGACTACTTCTTTGAAGAAAGAGAGAATCTTCGATTTGATTTGTAAGTTAACAGTCTTTGACTCCAATATTAAAATCTCTGTAAACATACTAAGATTTGTAAAGCACAAAATTAATTTGAAAAGAGATAGTATCTGTTGACATGGAACAAATTAGTAAACATGATTGATTTAGCATTGCTTCTTCAGAAATAAACATGTAATGTAATAATGACTTAATTTTAAGAAATTGGTAGGTTTTAACTAGTCAAAATGTATTCATGCTCACAATCATTGCTTTTAAAAAGTAGTTTGAAGTAGTTTTCATTTAGTGCATCTTTATCATGTAGACAGCAATCCAGAAGGACAAATGCCTCTTTATTTGCCTAAAATCTCCTAGCAAGTCTGTGGCAAAGCCATCTTTAAATCTTCTAGGCTTTAGTCATTTACTTATCCAAATAGTTGCTTCAAACTGACTCTTACAGTCTCTTTGATTTATTTTTTTTTCTAGAGTTTCTGGAATGCAAATCAATTGTTATTTTAGGCAGGGCATAAAATAAATACAGCAGTGATTGCATTATTGTTGATTTTTCCTATAGTAAAAAAAAGGTATGGTGCCTGATAAATAGACATTAACAAAGTTAATAAACGTATCCATGTTTTTGCTGATTTTAAGTTGCTAGCAAAAGGAACTAAAATAGTCTTGAATAGCCTCATCTCCTGTATCATAAAAACAAAAAATAAACTATGTTTTATTTTTCTTTAGCTTTATCAGTCTTCTATAGCACATCACAGTGCTACCTACATGTAAGTTAACAAGAAGTGTTGGAAGGATGAGTAAGGGGAAAAAAATTCCATTGTATTAAATACACAGATATCAGCTACCTGTTTCACCATGAAAGCATGTTGCAGATATTTTTCTTATTTTTCCATTTTTTTTAGAATTTGGATGTGATGTCATTAAGTCTGCTGAGTATAACTATTTCCTGCCATTTACAATAACTTTAAGTAAGAGCTTGTCACTTTGCAAAATAAAGGTTTCCCCCTCGAAGCATAGGTGATGCATTTCAGAAATGAAGAAACAGCTGGGACCACATAGGAATCTTATTTTGTGTATCTGTTGCTCCTCATAGGCTGCATGTATGTTATGGGAGGAGAAGGTCCAATAGATGTGAAGACCAAAAGAAATGACCAAGGAATAGAAAGCTAGGCTCAGTCTAGGCAAAGAAAGGGAAATCTGTAAAGAACTTCTGGATGTGTGATCTGAAAAAGGACTTGAACCTGACAGGGGAAAATCAATCTCCTGTTTGATCCTATTTGTTTATTTTTAAAAAGCTATAAACATCATACTCTGTACTTAACAGAAAGACCTGACTTTTCTACTGTTGTTCCAGATCACCTTGTGACTACAAGTCTATTATGAACTCACAGCTGAATGACAGTTTTAAATGCTTGCCTGCCCATATAGCCCGAGTCCGTGAATTCTCTTCAAAGTCCTATAACTCTGATAGATTGGAAATGAATTATTGTAGAATTCTGAGCTAAAAATGTGACTCATGTAACTAATCATGGATTAAAACTTTGATATAGATCAAGAAAGAAACATCTTTAAAAAGCTTACTTTTTAAATTCCTTGCAAAATTGTGTGTGTACTCCAGTTGGCCAAAGTGTTACTTTTGAAGGAGTGAAAGTTCTGATGGGTTTAAATTTCTGGCAACAAAAAGAAAAAGGCAGGCATATCTCTGATTCTTTGTTTTATGAGGTACTCATAAATGACCATGAGCACCTACATACATTTTATAGCCGCCAATGTTTCAGCCTTTTTCCTGTTCATATTTTATAATTTCTTCCTAATTTTGCCAGTGAAGTAGTTTTTTGTTTCATTAGTGTATCTAGCCTTCAGAGTCGTTATCTTTTTTTTTTTTTTTTCCTCTTTTCAATTTCACCAGATACTGTGCAGTTATTTTTATTATTATTTAACTCAGCTATTAGTGGTTTCTGCAGTCATTCTTTACAAATGTGTCTGCAACTTTGGCTGTGCTGCACCACACTCTGCTTCCCATCCCCCTAATTTCTGATCCGGTCCACAGAGCATCATCCATGCCCACAACCAGTTGTGGCAGCACACACAAACGGATTTCCATACCACAATGTGGGAATGGAAATGTGCAGTTAGAGGCTGAGATGGGGATTGGAATACTTCTTCAATTCCATTACTTGTATTGAATCGAATGTATAATTTGATAAAAATAATACTGGGGATTTTCTGATAAGGGTGGAAGGCTGATAGTATAGGGATTAGTACTCCCATAAGGATTCTTGTATTACATATTTTTAAATTTATCTCAAATTCACAGAGTAATTTCTCTGAAACCTGAATTGATAGTGAAAAGGAAACAATGGTATTTTCTAGTTGGAGGAAGAACGAGATTATGATAAAAACCTGAAAAGAACAAGTCAAATGCTTGCTAAAAGAAATTTGATTTATTGGCAGTTGTTATTACTTAATTAATAAAGCAACAGAAAAACTACCAAAGAAAATAGTTCACAAGGTATTTTGCTTTCTGCTAAAAGATTAATCTTGAAATTTTGTTCTCATTTTTTTCCTGCTTTCATTCTGCTTCTTGTTTGAACAGGAGTATTAGATTAATTTCTCTTACTAGCCTGTACTTTGAAAACAATTTTATTTCAGATAGGTAGTGAACAGTAATCCTGTAATCTGTCATGATTGCCTTTCTTACTTGTGAGACTTCCATTGAGGTGTCATTTTGTGGTAAATTTTACACATTGAAGTAGGTGAAAGAATTGTTTGATTTTCATTTTTACATGGTCCTCAGATCTGTCATCTGGCAAGTTGGATTTAACTTTTCTTTTTATTTTTTTTTTTAAAGCTATGATGTTGACTCCAAGAGTCCTAACCTATCAAAGCATGTAAGTTTTTTTCCTGTTTATTACACTTTCTTGTACTGAAATGCTTTTGTTTTCCTAAATATGTTTATTTTCTTTTGACTGTAAATAATATCAGATGCTTAGAGACAAATAGAGAGCTTGTATTGTTGTTTATAAAATGTATAAAACTCATGAGGATTACATGACATTCCTCCTGTACAGGGCATATTTGAGCACATGTATACATCTATTCACATATGGTATATGCAGCATTTTGTTGATACTTCTCCTAAAAATTGTAAATATGTTTTGATTGTGTCACAATTAATATTAGTATAACTCCTTTATGCTCATGGCATCTTAAATTGAAAGAGATTAAATGGCAACTGCAATATTTAGAGGTGCCAGAGTAGAATTTAGGGGCTGCTGAGTGAAATTTTAAAAATAAACACAGGGAGACTTTGGTAAGAGAACCTTTAAGAATCTGGAGCAGAGGAAAATATAATGGAAGGAACATTCTGTGTGTGTGCTGCACAGTAAAAAGATGAGGCTTCTTGCCTTTCATCTCCTGTGATATCCTTACTGTAAAGATTTAAAGTCCACGGCAAACTGTTTTCCTTCTGTCATCATGGCAAGATTTTCTGAATAGCCACACAAAACAGAAGTCTTCCTATACTAACTTGAGCAAGGATAAAGCATCATGAGCCTCTCCCCAAAATTGTTTGTTCTTCTCTAGTAAGTAGCTTATCTGAATTCTTTTATTTTTTCCCCGAAACATACTTCATAGTACAAAAGCCTAAGATATAAATGTGTTTTTTTTTTTTTGTTTGTTTTGTTTTGGTTTGGTTTCTTGTTTTTTTTTTTTTGTTTTTTTTTTAAAGATTTGCTTTAAGAGGAAGTGTATACAAGTTTGTATAGACTTGTATGTCTGTGACATCCAAACTGTGCCATATAATGTTGCACTCATGAAGAAGAATCCTGAGAGCCCTGTGAATGATGGTAGCTAGAGATGTCTTGCCACTTCAGTTCATTTCCATTGTTTTCTGGGTGCTCAAGGTTGGTCTGCCTTTTGCATTCCCCTCACCTCTTTCACATAGGCCTTAAGAATTTGAACAGTTCGTAAGTATGGACTGAGCAGAGCTTAGCTCATATTCATGCACTGGGAGCTTGGCTTTTCTGAAAAATATCATGCAGATAGTATTTGCTTAGCTAGACTTCTCACGTGGTATAGTCTCCTGGTGTGCAATAACAACTTTTCTGTCCCTAAAAATTGCTGTTAACCTATTTCTTTGTGAATACCGGGCAGTGTCATATAACAGCTGAACATCTGGGGAGATAGTAAAGAGCAAACCTGAAGAATTTCAGTCTCGGTGACTGAATTTAGGCAAAATGGGAAGAAACTGAAATGGATTGTTATAATGGATATATGAAGTAAGCAGAATAGTCTTTTTTAGTAGACAGCTGCCATTGTAGCTGTCTGTAAGAATGTGTATAAATCTGGCTACCTGAAATTAGACTCTTAGGTTCATAGTAACTTAGAGATTTAAAAAACAAAAACAAAAACAAAGAAGCATAGTAGTTAACAATTGTAATTAATAATAGACTTTGGAACAAATAGGAATTAATCATAGAAACACCACCATAAATGGATATCAGGATCTGTGAGGGTAAAAAAAGAAGAAAATCGTTGAGTACATGGTTTCAGTGTAGAACATGGCATGTTTTAGAATGTATCATGCTGAATGCTTTTAAAAATGAGTGAGGAGCTGAGTATTTTCAGATGCATTTTAGCCATAGCCATTTTAAAGGACTTAATTTTGATGGAAACAGTGTCACAGTATCAGATCAGTCGAAGGACACAGTTCAAAAATGTGTTTTTGCAAAGTGGTTTTCCTCTTCAGTGGGATTAGTTCTCAGACCCAATTTGTAATATGAACCTATAACTAGCACAGCTGGGAAGGTGACTCAGAGATGGGAATGAGTGGCCTGGACTTAAAGAAGAGCAGGAGCTATTTGTACAGATATTTGCTACTGTATCATAAAGTTATGGTTTGCTGTATAGCGATCAAAGTGTTTTGATTCTTGTTAATGTTTGTGAACAAATGTCACATCCTACTGTTACTCCTGCTGCCACTGTTGCTGGCAAGAATAAAGCCAGCAAGCTGCTTTCATATGCAAGTGAAGGAGTTGGACTGCAGCATGATTTTTTTTAAAAAATCCATTCGTATTGTGGTGCTACTTATGTTACAAGGAAATGGAATATGAAAATTACCTGATTTTTAGTGATAAAGTTAAATTAGAAAATTGAAAAATAATGTCTGTCATTAAAGCAATGCTTGTGTACGCCTGTCAATCCAGGATGCTCACAGAGATCCGGCACAGGCTTGAATTCCTGACAACATAATTAACTTTCCTGAAATTGGTAGAATCACTGTAGAGTCTCTTCATAAAGGAGCAATGTTAAAATGCTGCAGTTTGGCGAAGAAAAAGACATATTACTGATGGCTTTACATTTTTTTCCATCTCATTTTCTTTTTTTTTTTTTTTGAAGAAAAAGGTAGTATAAAAGCAGTATATGCAGTGTATTAGGATTACTTCTGTAAATGTAACCCAGAGTTATGTGAAATGTGTAATGGTGAGTCTGGTTTATGTTTTATTACTACATAATTATTATTAAGATGCAATGTTTGGTAGAATGTGTTTTACCCTGAAGAAAGGCCCAAATAAATGGGAAAACATTTATTTTTTCCTAGTGGAAAACACAATTTCTGAGTTCTTTTGTTACTGCTTTTCAGGATTTTTTGGGACAAATGTTCTGTACGTTGGGAGAAATAGTTGGATCACAGGGTAGCAGACTGGAAAAACCAATTGTGTAAGTATGTCATTCTGGAATGTTGTTTGAATACATACTGCTTCATTAGCTGAGAGGTGTGGGGTTTCTTTGCTGTGAGTTATCTTGATAAGCAGAACTGGAAAACATGCCTTCTAAGAGAGAATGAGTTGTTAGGTACAGTAAAATTCTTTCTTTAATTTAAGTTTTGATGGTAATTTAAGTTTTTGAGACTATGGTAATTTAAATTTCAATGTAGACAATTACAAAAGGAATCGACCAATCCATATTTTTTGTCAAATTTAGTATATTGTGCATTAGAAATAGCTTGAATATAATAAATTTAAAAATATTTTTATTTATTTTGTGTTGTAAACAGTTTATTCTTGTCCTTCGAGGTTTAGGTATGACCATGAAATAGAAGCAGTTTTAATTGTGCTCATATCATTGATAAGGTTAAATAATCGACTTCTGCTTCTTCAAAAGAATCATTCCCAGTATTTAACATGAATGTTTATTCTCTGACTTTTCTTTGAATTTGTATATTATATTTAAAAAAAATATTTAAATAGTTGATGTCACAATTCTTTATGATAAATCACCTTTCTGTAAAAATATGAAATTGCTGCTTTTTTACATGATCTCAAGTACAAGAAACATGTATATCATGGTAACGTTGCTAATATTTATTTTAATTTATTTTCTGATGAATTTTACCAAAATACTTGGGAATGTCTGTGAGATGACCATAGCTCTGCATTTTCAACTTTTCTTTATTAGAAAACATAGCTAGAACTAAAGTTCAGTGCCAGATCAAATAATGACTCAAGAATTTCCATCTCTGAAATTCACTTGGTGTTGAGTCCCTGCTATAAAAATGCAGCCATTTTATCTATTCAGGTTAAATGAAGGCATTAGTTCAAATGAATCCATATCTCAAAGGGTCCAAAGGGTCTGTAGTCTTAAAATGCACATGAGTACTTACTTGTGCAATTGAGAATTAAATAGGTTTCATCTCAAATTTCTCAAAAGTACATTGTCACCAGTTGAAGGGGCTTGGTTGCATTGATTTTTTTTTCTTCTAAAATATTTTTTCCTTCTATACTTTAATAAAATACTTGGATGATATCATCTAAATCTACTAAATCCCTTTGTCCTTCATAAGGCTTTATTTTTTTTATATTGAGCAGATCAAAAACTTGGACTATTAGGTAGTAACCTGTAACACCATAATTATTAAAGAAAGTCACAGTTTTACTTCAGAAAAAAACAAAAAACAAAAAACAGTCAAAATTGATAGTATACTATTAGGATTAAAACAAAATTTCCTTTGGAGTAAAATTTTATCCTTTTACTTATACTAATAACCTCCTATCCTGTCCATGAGTATGAAACTGTCATGTTGTATAAAGATGAAAAAAAAACGTTCCTTAGGTATTGCACTTTATAATTCAAGTAATAAAATCTTCCATTTCATTTTACATTAATCCTATAGTACAGGTATGTTACCTTATTTCACTGGTTTTAGCAATCACTAATTTACATGGCTATCTCCCAACATTTACAGAATCATTCTGTGCTTAATGAATCTTATCAAATCCTTAATATTGCATGGGACACTGTTATCTGAGCAATATAAGACATTATAAAATAACCTATGCGCTGAGATACCATGTAACAATCTCTCTGTAACACAACCAAAAGATATTCTGGCTTCCAAATTAACAGAATCACACACAGAATCACAGAATTTCTAGGTTGGAAGAGACCTCAAGATCATCGAGACCAACCTCTGACCTAACACTAACAGGCCCCACTAGACCGTATCCCTAAGCTCTACATCTAAAAGTATCATAACACTTTATTGCCTTTTGTTCGGGCATCAAGGAAGAAAATGCCATGTTTTAAAGCCAAACTTTCCTTCTTTTATTTCTGTTGTTCCCAATAATGCAATTTCCTGTCAATGAGGCAATCCAGAGCATCAAATATTTTCTATTTATCCAACTAAATTTATCAAAACCTTTCATACGATCAATGGGTTTTTCTCTGAGAGGATTTTATGTTTGAAAACTACTGTTCATACAGATATTTAAAATGTAAATAATTTGAGAAATTCTTCACTATTTGAGAAATTCTTCACTATTTATTCCTTTAAAAAATGCAGTAATTGAAAATAACTTACAGTTTTTTATGCAAACGTAAACTACAAATTCAGGTATGGTATACTAAAAGCAAATATTTAAAGGTGTAGCTGGATATTTTTTGTGACAGCAATACCTTTTTTTCATTTAGTATGTTTGTTCAATTTGTTCTGTTTTTTTTTTTGTTTGTTTGTTTGTTTGTTTTTGTTTTGTTTTGTGTTTTTTTTAAACAGTGATTGCACTGCAGTTAGTGATCATGAATTTGGTTACTCTGACTGCTGGAGTATTCTTGTCATATTTTACTGGGTTCACTATGAATATATACAAGGGTTACTTTGATTACTTTTCCTCATCGCTGTTTTGCTTATAAGCGCAGGTGAAGTCTTCTGGTTTAGGAAACCTTACATAGAAATACTGACAAGCAATGTGTGGGTTGAGTTATGTTTCTGTGTGATTCCTTAAGGAAAATACTAGGTTTGTACATTGTCTTCCAAGTGGCTACTGAGCAGACATCTGACATTTATAGGAAAATATTCTTCTGGGCCAAACTTTGGTAAAAAGACCACAAATGGTACATATTCAGACTTTGTATTCACATAAAAAGAATCAATATCAGCATGAAGTGCAATTCACAAAGCTCAGAATGTACTCAGTCTATTAGTATTACTGCAAATAGAGTAAAACTCCCTAATTGAGTTGCATTAAATGATGGATTATTACTCTGCTGTAGGATGCTGAAGAAGTATGTTTCTAGCCATATACTTTATTCTAGGTATATATATGATGTAATTGATCATTTCTGTTACTTAGGTAACCTTTTTATTTTTAAAATAAATAATGTCTTTAGTGGTTTATGTGGCTTACACATTAGTCATCTTTTCATGTGCATTTTTTATATCCTGTCAACTTCAGACCTTAACATTACTTTAAGGAGTAGTTCTGAAGTCCTGTGAAAAATCTCAGAGGTCAGGATCTTGTTGTCTTGTTGTCAGTGGCCAAAACATACCAATTTTCTCTAAATTTTATCAGTTGTTGTTGTTTTTTATTGTTTATGTAAAAAACTTAATGTCATCAATAAAATAGTAACAAAAAATAACGTTCCTCTACATTGTGTAAAAGAGCTTAATGATATGCAGAGGTGGCCTTAAAATTTTTAGCTTCATGAAAACAGTGTCCAGCTTCAAGGAGAACTACTATAGCCATTTTCTCTTTCAGTAACTTTGAGGTGTTGAAGTGTCATGCTAAAAACTCCTCTCAATGTTTGAATCCAGTTAAATTCTAATTATTTTACAGTTCCAACACAGTTGTAGCTTGGAAATGCATCTGAAGTTTCATATTTCCAGGCCAAAAATAATTTTAGGTTGTCTCTAGTAGTGCTTCTGGATGAAATAACAGTTCAGAACAGACCATTTAGACTGATAAATAGAAAGAGAATTTACATAGTTTTCTTTTAATGTAACATAAGTGTCCTCATAAAAATAAAGTAAAAGAAATGTTTTGGTTACAAAAAGTAAGCTTTGTATAATTACATTTAAAATTTGAAAATATTCTAAATGAGATTTCATATTTTAAATATTTTAAATGGGATTTCAACTACTTGGATTTCTGAGACTTATAAAAAAATAAAATTAAAATAAAACAAAAAAATATTTTTGAATCACAGATGTGAGAGGTAGGCTACCACTGTGTTATAGGCAGGCACTCCTATTCTTATGCCCTTCCAGTCCATTAGGCTTGACTAAATTCTGTCTGTAAATGCTTTATTTCCAATCATTTGGGTTTTATACAAAGGCCAATATCAGCTATTCAACGGGACTCATTATCATATAGTTCATGCTTAAAACTTGAATGACATGAAAAAAATGAAAAGTGTTTGCAAAAAATTTTTGCGTAGCATTTTATCAAAATAAATCTTTGGTTTAGCTTCCCTAATTTACAGCCAACCGCAGACGATTCAAATTGATTTGTAATAAATGTCAGTTGTTAGTTCTCTTGCTGAATTCCATGAATGCTGTGATCATTACTGCTGCAACATCCTTTAACAATGTGATTCATTTTCTCTTCAATGCTCAGAACTGAAGTTAATAATAAATGCATTTTGCTGAATTTCAAGGGGTTCCAGTCACCTTATCACTGCAGTTACAAACTCAATTTTTATGACAAATCCCTAGTAATCCCCTGCCCTGAAACCCATCCTGCCCTCCATGCCCTCCCTTTCCCAAGGACTATGCCAGTACTTATTTTTTTAAACAGGGCTTAATTGTCCTATACATAAACAGCTCTATTAATGTCCCTGTGTATTTTGTTACTATTTCCCTTCTCTGCAATAATAAGACTGTGCACATTGGGAAGTGCTTCGTTTTAAAGGTAAATAAAATCTTAAGCTCCTCTTCAAGGTGAGGAGGGTTTCAGTATCTGCAGCATAATTCAGGAAATACAAATGACAAATATACTGTTTAATCTTAAAAACACATCTGTGCACACAGTAACATAGTACGTTAGAGGTAGTACTGCTTCACTTTATCACTTCCTTAAATGACTTGGGAAACTACCGAGAAAAAGCAACTTTCAGGTACAATAGTTAACGTCAGCAAACATCGTGGCTGTTAGACAACAGTGTTTTGTGATTCACCCATCCTGGATATGAAACTTCTAATAGTCTGTCCAGGAAATAGCCTTGAGATAGCCAGAAATAGCCTTGAAGAGCCATCAGACCAGCAAAGACCCATCTCCACCTCTGTCCAGCTCCTCCCAGGGCTGTCCCAGGTGAACACCAGGGCCTGGGGGGACACACTGTCTGCTTGTTCTGGACATGTTTTTCACTCTGTATGGTCAACAAGGTGGTTTCATTGTGTATTCACTTGAACATACAAATTATCCTGTGTTTGGGACAGGGGGCTGGCCTTATTTTGTTTTGTTCTACTAAAAAAAAAAAAGTTCACAGACTATACTAACAGCTATATTAATTAGGCTTAATTTTTGCTATTGAATTGTGAATTACACAGTGAATTGCACTCTGAACTCCACTGACTGTTTTGACCAACTGTTAGTTGACTCTATTGGGAACCTTTGGTGACTTCACCAGAGATGGGTGCTGACTTTGGAGACACCTGTATTGCTGCATTTTGTAAGACAAATCTTGCTTGAATGTCTTAATATATAAATATGTATATATATATATATATATTTTTTTTTTTTTTTTTCTGGCTTAAAAATGTTATATTATTCAGCAAACTATTTTTTTTTCTCTGAGGAAATTCCTGACATTTATTTTAAACACGTAGATTAAAAATAATTGGGATCATAGAATGGTTTGAGTTGGAAGGGACCTTGAAGACCATCTAATTCCAACTTCCCTGCCATGAGCAGGGACACCTCCCACTAGACCTAGTTGTCTGTCATCACTTGGTACAGATTAAGAGAATTAACAGATGAAATTTAAAGTTTGAAATGAGCTATGAGAAAGAATCTTCACTGATACCTTTTCCTGTTGGGAAAAAAAGTCTTATTATTTCATGGTTGTGTGGACCTGTGTAATACATTTTCTCTTGGGTAAGCAAGTGTTGTTTAGGTCTGTGCTTAGAGAGGCTGCTCTGTTGTTTGTCAGATACTAAATGGACCCAAGCCAGTTTTCTCCTTGAAATGTTTCCAAATATCTTGTCCTTTTTGTGTAAGTGATGCGGGTAAGATATTTGTTAATGTTGTTTGTTTTTTCAGCTCTTCCCACTGCTCAGGTTTTACTTTATCATGGGGGTTTTGACAGTGCTGTGGCTAGACAGCTGTGCCTCATTGATTTTTCACTCTGGACTTTCTGGAGTCTGGTTATCTTGGTGTCTAGGAGACATTTGTTATCTTATCTTGTTCATTAAACCATTACATTTCATTTCAAAATTGTTTGGTTATACAGGTGTGATTAAAGTCTGTACTCTTGGATTTGATGATCTTAGAGGTCTTTTCCAACCTAAACGATTCCGTGATTCATTTGGCAATATAGTATGTCATTCCTTCCTAAGGATATCTTCTGCTTTGAATTTACAGTTCTCTTTACAAAGTCAAGTCCATGTTCACATATTTTGAATGTTCTTTATGATCTTTCACTTGAGATCAGAGAGCTTTTTCTCTTCACAGTATTGCTGAAGTTCATTAAAAGTTTGCCTTTTCTGTTCTCTGCTAATAGGTGTGCAAAGAACTCAGAGCTGTTTTAGTCCCAATCAGCCGCCCCACTGAAGTACCACTTTTTGTACTTAAGCAGCTTGAGAAGCTGAACTCCATCCTCTTAATGGCATTCAAGTAAATTTTGACTTTTTTTTTTTTTTTTTCAAAATGAAAGTTAAAAGCATTTGAAGGTTAAACTTCAGAGGTATCTGCTTCCAACACCTACAAAAGCTCTGTGAGATTTGGGAGCCCGTGGCTGCTGTGATCTGGCCAAGGCCAAGTCAGACTGCCCACTACCAGGGAAAGTTCCCTTAGAAATTCTACCCTGAAAGGACATCCTTGTTCTACACCTCATCAAAATTAAGCAACACATCTCAAGCCTAGAGGCTCATTATTACAGTGGTCTACTAGGCAGGCTGAAACACATACCTTGGCACTGTCCTTCATGGTGAGAGCAAAAATGAAGATAAACATGCACACTTTTCTTCTTTGCCTTCATCGCAGGCATGACTTGCAGTTCTGTTGGTTTTAAAAGCTCCAGTGGATTATGCCTCAGAGGCATGAACTTAATCGTGTTTGCTCTTGGCAGGTATGAGGATATCTCCTCAACATCATTGTTTGTTTCTGATAGCATTAAGGGCTTTGAATTCGGTGCACTCTGTTGCAGAAGACTCTCACTCCCAGTGTGGTAGTGCACTGCTCTGTTACCTATGTGAGCGTGAGCCTTTGAGTTCATGATCATAATTCCTTAGTGCTGTGCTTCATTTTACAAACTGGCCAGGTACGGATGTGAACATCTCCTCTAGTTAATTTCTCCTGCAAAATAAATCTAGTCAAACAAGGCAGGGGAAATGGGGAATCTGTCATTTTAACAGTAATTTTTACTCTCTTTAGTTATTGGGTTACTGAATTCATTAAATGCTTTCCCAAGACAAGCTCTGTGTAAGATCTACTCAGTGACCTTGCGTGCCCCAGTTGTAATAGCATGAAAGGATAAGGTACAGATGTATCTACTTCCAGAAACAGCACAGCTTTATTTTTCTCTCAAGAGACTGTCACCTTCCTTGAAATTATTCACAAATAGATATTTGTGTGTTCTGTCTTCCTAGAGAGAAGCTACATTTGTAACTCTGAGCAATATTCCTTTCAGGATCTAATAAGTGCACTGCTGTCAGGATTCTCTGTAATGATGAGGCAGAGCCATTGCAGAGCTTAATGAAGGTTCTACACCAGCTATTCAGATCTGAGTGCCACTGCTTGTTAATGAGGCTGCACTGGAGCCAGCTGGCCTATTTTGGGACGTTCTTTCTCCCGTCATCTTGCTGTCAACATAATTGATAGAAAAAATGCCTGAACCTTGGAAAAGGGACTTACTATATATTTGTCCTAACCTCTTATCCGTGGTTGTGACTGCCAGAGGGCTAGTTCTGTACATTCAGGGTTAAGACTGTAAATTTTTTAATGATCTGAAAAGTGTTCAATCCTCTCTGCCTCACTGCTCTGTTTACTCTCAGATGTTCAAATTCCTAGATGAACTGTCATCTTTCTCTGACTTTTCCACTGAGTCTCACAAGGTCCTCCTTTCAGTCCTTGTTAAGGCAGAGTGACCTTTCAAGCTTATTTAGGTGCTGCAGATATTGTGTCTCAATCATGCAATCATTTGTTCTAAGGAGATGATCACTCCTCAAGGCCGTACCCAGTCTAGAGACATACAGGTATTGTTGTGGCCTTTTCTTTCGATGATGGTCTCATGTTCAATTCCCATAACAGTCAAGTTAATTGCTCCCTCAGAGACTTTCCAATTATTTTGCCATCTTTGGGAACCTTTCCATGCGCATCTTTTTTCTAATGACAAAATCTTTCATTCTGTGTAATATCAGAGGCCTCAGGTGAACCCTGTGCTGTAACAACTTCTGCCAGAAAGACATTTTAAACCACGTAAAAATTGCTAATCACTGTAGTACGCCCACAGCTTCTGGGCTCAAACCAGTAGAACCCTATAAGTAGATCTTCCTCACATTATACCTTCCTTTATTCAGTATGCAACCTACTCACACCCCGACTGGCACATTTTCTATATCTGAATATCAGGTAACTAGCACTGATAGAGTTGACAGTGGCTGTGCAAATACACATTGCCCAAAAAACATATTCTGTAACATTTTCCAGAGAATCCTACCCAGAGAATTTGGCAGTCTGAAAATAAGTACTGTATTGTCACTTCAGTGTTATAGAACCAATTCCAGGACAGCTCAAAACAGATATTCCCTAAAGCTAAAGAAGATGGGCAGTGCTTCTGGATTTAAACAAGTAGAAGTCCTCCTAATGTATTTTTGTGTAGGCAAGACCAGCTTGACATTATTTTATTCTTTTCTCACAAAGCATTATTGCTAGTTAAAGGTTTTTCCATTTGGCTGATCTGTGACCACTGAAGTTTTTGTCAGGGTGCTGAGTGTACATTTAAGGATTTCTTCTCTTGATAAATGGTTGAAAGAGAATTTGTAAGAGAAGAAACTCTTTAGCATCTGTAAATGTCTCAGTCTTTTTTTCATGCTTGTAGTCTGATGACAAGGGTAGAAAACTCATCTTTAATAGCATCTCAAACTGTAGAGGTCATTTGGTAGTTTTCAGTCCCTGAATAATGAGAGCTTTTTGTGCTGTAAGGAAATTCTGTTCTAATCTTGATTAAGCATTTTCACCTCTTTGCCAGCCATCGTAGTGAAATGATCTTTCTTTTGTAAGGCACGTCCTCTAGAAGCTTGGTGATACATCAAGCCAAACCTTGCTTTCAGGTATGACATAGCAGCGTGCACTTTTCATGTCTCATTAGCAATCAATAATTCCTTTTTTTGCTGACATACCCACCCAGGTATCTTCAGGGGATTGCCGCTCCAGTTTCCCCAGCTTTTGGAGTGGTAATTCCAGACACGGGTATCTTTTGGGATTGGGCCTGCCTTGGCCTCCATGTTCATAAGACATGTTCAAAGCATGTCTTCATGTGCAAATCTCAGTTTGAGACTGGCAGGTATTGGCTGCAATGTGTTATATCTGTAAGCAGGGTGGCACAAGATTCTCCTCTGTAACTGTTTGGTGACAAGTTTGTCAGAAATGGAGCTTGCTATCAACAGTTCAGTGCTCCAGGTCTTCAGAAGGAGATTCAAGTTGTATTAGCATGTGACACAATAACCTTTTGAGGGTGAAATAGATCTATTTGAATTTTTGTACAAAAAGAGATGTTTGGTGCTTTTGCTCTTAATACTGTTGCTGCTCGGGCTACCTCTCAAATACATCCCTAATGCCAATTTGAATCCATCCTGAACACAAATGTCTCTGTAGCAAGAGTTTTGGTTCAGGCTATTTTGATACTGGTTCTTTCTGTTCGAGTGACATAGCCTACAGAATGGTGCTGCTGCAACCTTCTGCTTTTTTAGTTACACTTCTGAGATTTCTATTTCTTCCTCACTTGTAAAAGCAGGGGTGAAGGTCATTTGTTCCTTGAAACATTTTTCCATATAAATTCAATGACTCTTATGACTAAGTCATTTCTACTGCTGCTCTTACTAGCAGATTTCAAAAGTTTTTTGAAGTTTAAACTTGTACTGTTCAAAAAAAACTCAACCAACCACAGTTTTTTTCATCTTTTGAAAATCTGGTATTTCACATCAAAATCCTATTGCTACGGAGACTGGAATGGATACTTTTCAGCCTTTGAGGTGTTGAAGGGTGACAGATTTAAAACCAGGTGGTCAGAAGAAGTTGATGAAAATATGAATCATACTGTGTAACACTTGATTGACCTTTTTTTTTTTTCTGTTATTTTTGTAAAGTTCTCCTGTTTGGTCTCAAGGTATTATATTTTATAAATTAAACCATGTTAAATGGAAGGGTGCCCTAAGATCTGTATGAATTTAAATTGTCACTTAAGTTTTCACGTAAAATACTTCTCTATGTACTATTAAACATGTGAAATCAGAGTTACCTTGTTGTACTGAGGCTAGATACTAGGTCCAGGATGAGAGTCATGTATCAAACATCCCATTCTAAACAGGAGTTTCAATGAGTTTCTGAAATCCTCACTTAAGTTTGCATCAGTCTTTGTTCATGATCTGCTTGTAAGAACTATACCCCCACCAGTTCTTTCTTTTTCTTCTCTCCCTCTCTCTTTCCCTTCCTCTCCCCTCCACTTCCCTGGGCCCTCTGTCTCTTGCTCTCTCCCATCTCCCATCTCTAGAGGTTGCAGATATGGTGTAGTGTTGCTTAAAACTTCACAGCCCGTAGTTCTCTTTGCATCATTGTGCTTGTTTTTGCTATGCCCTACCACAGTCTTGGTGAACTTATTTAAAATTTTAGAGCTCTATACAAAAATCAAAAGGATTAAGGAAACCAGTAAGCAAAAATAAGAGCAACGGTAGATATTTGCATTGATATTATGTCATAACAGAAGAACATGAGTGCCCTCTAGTCCTCTTTGAAAAACCTGAAAAATATAATCAATTTAAAAGCCTAATTTTACCTCCATGTCTCCTTGGAAAATAATTTTATTCAAATAATTATTTATTTTCAGGAAAGAACTTGAAGTAGCATAAGCAATAACATTCACCTTGAAAAAAAATCCAGTAGTAATTGCTAATGCATCTGCTAATGGATTTACTAATAGCTGATAAGATACGGCAGCATTATGCAACAAGTTGTATCTGAATACATGTACTTTTTTTTTCCCCAGAAAAGGTGCTGGCACTGAATAATGTCAGATTATTTGTGACTCTTCTGTTCCTATATACTAAGGATTTGTTTTGTGCTTTCTGGTGTTGCAGCAGTGTGTTTTCAATTGCTGTTTGGGTGAATTGTGATTTATTTAATAACTACTGTATTTTATATTATGGTGAGATTATCGCATGTTTTCATAAACATTTCAGACAAAATGTCTTTGTAAAAATGAGGCTGGTGTATAGTTTAAAATTTATTTTTGACATTTTGTTTAAGGAAAATCTGCAAAAGGATCATTTTCATGAATTTCTAAGCTGTAGAGCCATCTCTAAATAAAATGTTAATGAGAGAGTAAAAAATAGAATTTCTGATATTATCATTTCATCCCATTTAAACTCTTTATACTATTTCCTTTAAAATTAAATGTTTTGTTTTAATTTTAACTGCTTGTCCATGCAAATTAGAAGGAATATGCAACTTATTTACCAATTTACTGAAGTCAACCAACATTTTAACATGGGACAAGTGACAGAAGAGTGAAACTGCATAGCATGCCATCAGTTTTGTGACTTGAAAGCTTAACTTATGTTAATCTGTCTCAGCTGTAGCTTTTATGTAGCTTATATTTTTCATATAGAATGATCTGAAGGTACTGAGTTGATGTAGTTATATTTTCTTATAGAGGCATTCCTGGGAAGAAATGTGGAACAGTCATCGTAACAGCAGAGGAGCTGGGCTGTTGCCGAGTAAGTGTGTATTCATTCGTTGCTTTTGAAAAGTAAAGTGAAAATGTTTTTGTGACTTACCCTGCACCAGATTGTTAAATATATATATAAATTTATATTTTTTGATATCTGCAAGAAGTAAGGATATTTTTCCCTCATGAGTTACTCTTACCTTTATGTAGTAAAGAAATAAGCAGAAACAACTTGAAGCATAAGGTTTTTGACTCTTAAATGAGTTTTAAATCTAGTCTTTGGTTTTCCAAGTAATCGTATTTTAATCTCTTAGTGTCCAATTTTTAACAAAGATCCATTTGTTTCAGTTGTGGAATTACATTTCCATTACAGGATATTGATATTGCATGAACATCGCAGCAAAATCGACCTTGTAATTTAAAAAATTCATGCTAATAGTCATATTATTTAAAGAAATATCAAATTAATGTTTATTGGCAAAAGTTATTTAGATATTTAAAAGAATCTCCATACAAGAAGAATGTAAACAGTTTTCTTTCAAGTTAAGACTGCCTTGGCCTATTAATGGTAGCTATAATATTACTTATTTAATAGAAAGCAAAAGAATATCTCAGTGTGTGGGGTCAGTTGGGAATTTGGCTGGTTAAGGGGAGAGACACGGTGCGGTCATGACCTTCCCAAAGGGTATCACCACTTTTCCCCCTCCTAGGTGCTCATGGAGAAGTAGATTGGACAGAGGAGAAGGCTTACTGGTCAGAAAGCACCTGGAGCCAGGCCAGCTCTGTGGCTTCCCAGCACTGAATGAGCTAGCAGCAAGCCGTAAATCATAGGGAAACAGAGACTGGAAGGAAGAATAAGGAAGGAT
Organism: Aythya marila; assembly: GCF_965140915.1. Classification (NCBI taxonomy): domain Eukaryota; kingdom Metazoa; phylum Chordata; class Aves; order Anseriformes; family Anatidae; genus Aythya; species Aythya marila. The sequence goes on along the minus strand of NC_139042.1, from coordinate 191,587,175 downwards.
TATATGCACAGGGTGATAAAGAAGGGTTGGAATCTGAAGGTGGGGGAGTTAGCCCAAACACGGTATATAATGAATGAGGCTGTAGTGTGTACCTTAGAAGAGTTTGCAATGACAAGATAGCAAATCTTAATGAGGAAAGCAATAATATCAGATGTTTGGTGAGATCCAGGGGATCTGGAGAATATAAGATTAGATACATAAACCTACAAAAATGTCTTAAGGCTTGAAGAGATTTGTTTCTGGGGCTTAGCTTTCGCAATTTGGTGACGTTGGGGGATAACGCTTCACAGTTGCCTTAACTTTCACACTGGGTCATAAGCTGTTAATTCTTGATCTATTTCTGCAATAGTAATGACTTTGTATTTTACTGATATATCCAGTAGCTAATCTGTTTAGGTCTTAAGTTCATTAGATATCTGAAGAAATACATTCCATAAGAAATAAATACTTATTTTTTTGCCTTTTTTTTCCAGCTTGGCTAAATTTGTGTTATTTCTCTGCAGAATTGGTGTATTTGAATAGCACACAGGCTAAAATCTTATTTGCCTTTGTCAGACAACCTACCAGTCCTGCACTGTTATGCTAATAGGGTGCACCGACTCAGTCTCACTTAACTCCCATTAACAGTGTCCGTGGGAGTGCACTCATATATGCTACCTTTTCTCTGCTACTATTGAGTGGTGGAATAATAGACTTACAAAAAGCATGCCTTTTTGTGACAAGGATTTCCGAAAGTGGCAGTGGACACTTAATTTTATTTCAAGTTTGATAGCAAGTGGAACCAGAAAAAATGTTGTTCGTGAACTAGAATTTGTTAGGATAGATTATTCCTAATTCTGACACCTGTAGTTAGGCTTTGTTTATTGCTTTTGTCCTTTGCTGTTGCCTTCTTTTTTGTTTGTTTTGTCTTGTTTTTGTTTTTATTGAGGAAGGATCCTAATTCTCTTCTTTCTTATCTGTCATGTTTAAAGGGAAAAACTAATCTAACTACAATTCAAGAAATTGGCTTCTTACTCATTTTTTTCTGTACACAAATGTTTGATCTGCTGGGGGATGAGTACTAACTTTGCCATTGCTCTACACAATGGCATCTTCTTAGCCTGTGTTCACATCTCTACTTTCATTAAAAGAGAATAAATCAGTAAATGCAGAGTGTTATCACACCTGATGATATGAAAGGTGACAGTAAGTGATGGCTCTCTGGTGTAGCAATAGGACATGTCTGTGTTACTAGTACGAATGGTAAGTATGGTCATGGAAAATGCCTTTCTCCTTTTTTGGGAAGTATTTTGGAACATCTGGAAGTAGTAACTGATCAAAATGTTCACACTTAATTGAATGACAAAAATAACATATCATTTGATTGATTTCCTGCAGAAATTATGCTCCTACTTAACCATTCCTAAGACTAGTTCGCCATCACCCTGAGCATTTATAAGTAACCTTAGGAGAGACTGCAGAATATTTTTTCCTGATATTATGATTTAACCATCAAGATCAGCTTTGCCATTCCAGTTATAACAAATCAATCAAAAGTCATGAATACGTAATTAAACCCACAGTTGGAACAGGATTTTTTTCTTTCCCTTGTAATGAAGATAAATATTAAGTGCTTTCTGAGGCCTTCATGTTCTTCCAGATTCACCCCACTCAGAACTTGCATAGACAAGGATAATCAGGGCTCCACAGTTTCCCTGTTCCAGTGTTACTCCTCATAGTAAAAAGCTTTTTTTCTTGTATTTTAATGGAATTTCCTGTATTTCGTACCTATTGCTGGTACAAATTACTTTTTACTTATTACTGGTCCCAGGTGCCCAAGCTTCTTGATGTCAATCCTGCCCCAGTCAGTGGTGGACCGTGTTTTCTGTGGTCTTCCTCTTGCTGACGTTTTCTGGAAATGTCTAGACTCTTTATTTGCTAAGCCTTTTGCTTTACAGACTGCAGGAGCAGACAACTGAAGGTGTAAGTCGCTGAAGAAATAAGGCGTAGTTGTATCTCACTGCAGCTTTTTTAATTAATTCTGATATGTTCTTTGCCTATGCATCTCAGAAGACAGCTTTGGATGTCAAAAAGTACTGGAAAATCCTGAATCATTTAGCATAGAACTTTATGCTTCTCCAAACAAATTCTTGGTTCCAGCAGTTCAAGCTGCACTGTAAGGACATTTGCAAGAATGTGAATGAGTAGAGAGTATCTAGAAGACAGATACTTCTCATTTAGTTTGTTTTCTGTTTGTATAGTCAGTAGTCAATGATAATTTTCTTTTATCAAACTGCATGTTCTTTGTAATTTTTCTGTATTATCAATTTCAGGATTCAGTTTTAATGCAATTTTGTGCGAACAAACTAGACAAGAAGGACTTCTTTGGGAAATCCGATCCTTTCCTGGTATTTCATCGAAGCAATGAAGATGGCAGGTAGATAGATGCCTGTTAAGTACGTCTGCTGCTAAACAGTAGGCAACTTATTCATTTGCAGATGGTAATATCGTTTTCTTCTTATATACATATTTGTCAGATTAAGCTGCATTCCTTTTATGTTTGTTGAATTTTAATAAATAATGTTATGCTGCATAGAAATAAAACGATTGTAACAAACATCAAATATTGCAATTAAGGGTTTTAAGAGTTGAATGTTTGGTAAATATAGAACACAAAAAATTAGTCATAATAGTTAAATAGTGTGACTTTTGCTAAGATACAGCTTGTATTTAAATTAAATAGAATATTCCAAAAAAATAATAGCTTCAGAATATTCTAATACATGTATGTTGTTTTAGGTCAAAGTTCTTTATACTGCAAATTTGGAAATATCTTCTACCTTTTTGACAGTGTTCTTGGAAATAGAATTAAAATACCTCAAATCGAAAACTTTTTTTTTTAGCCATGCCTTCTCAGAAATAGCATGGATAAGAACTTAGGCCTGTGAAATTTAAGGAACATATTCCTTCAGATGGGAATTTTAGTTAAATCTGTATGGAGAATTTCATTATTGATTCCCCCAGTGACCTTGCCTCCTGTTTTCTTTTGAACAATTTGCTTTCCATGATGAGGTTTCAGACGTATTTTAATTTTGCATCATATAGAGAAAGCAAAATATATATTAAAACATTGCATTTCATTTGCGATAAAGTGGTTGTGGAACCTTGTGTAAGTTTATATCTTTTACCTGAGACAGCCTTGGTTAAAAAATACAGACATTCATTGGGGAACGAGAGTCAGATAGCCAAGATTCCCTTGGCTAAGTATCTTAACTGCTAAAAAAAAGTCAAATCCTCTCAAGACTTCTTTCCTTCTGGATCCGTGACTGATTTCTGGCTGTATAAAGCCTGTTTAAACAAGTGGGATGGAGAGTGCTCTTCCCTGAACTAATTCACCGAGTGCTTGTAAGTCTGGTGGAAGTTTTGGGTGAAAACATTTTAGGTTTAGAGTTGCGTAGTGACCTAGTCTGTAATCACTCACAAACAGGTCTGTTCTCGTCAGTTCTCCTTGCCTTCCTTCTCCTGCATTTCACTACTTTTCTTTTCTTAGCTTAAACTTTATATGGACATTGTATCAGGGAATACAGATTACAGCTCTTTTTATTCCTTGTTTGCTGACACAAAATAAAAAGTACATAAATCCAAATATCTCTCTCTTTTATTTTTTTTTTATTTTTTATTTTTATTTTTTTTTTATTGCAGTTTTACAATCTGCCACAAAACAGAAGTTGTAAAAAATACATTAAATCCAGTGTGGCAGGCATTCAAGATTTCTGTCAGAGCACTGTGTAATGGAGACTATGACCGGTAAGCTGTAGGTTATGCTTTCCTAGCATATACTTTTTATTTTTTTCCTAACTCATGTATTCTTTATAGATCCGTTTTTCTAAACAATTCGGTTATGGATGTTGTTTAGATTAATTACTTAGTATTTTGAGAAGATGTTATGTTTTCAGAACACCACATTAAATTTCCAAAAATGAAGTCAATATGCTAAATCTGTAGGAAATGCTAGCAGTGATGTCGGGAAAACAATTCTTCAGTCTCTATGGTGGTTAAGAAGGAGTTAGAAAGAATAAAACTAACTTGACTGGCCACTGTTACTAGTATGCACAAGGATTAATGTTTAATATATAATGTTTCAGTGAAAAGTGTACACCAATGTTTGGCTTCTTTGGTTGACATTGTAATGTCAGAAGATGCTGATAAATGAGAGCATTTAAAATATATAGATAGATGAGGTAAGTAGATCTCATCTAGAGATAAATACATGAGAAACCCAGAAGTTAATTACGGTCTTGTTCGGAGTTGACATTTTCAGTGATTCAATGCAAAAGGGTCCATCTTTGAAAAACATGGTCATAAACTGTGGCTTTACTAATGTTTTACCAATAATATCAAGCTGGTTAGTTAAGTTGAGGAATTATGGATATGTTTAGACTTCTTAAAAAATGGGCATGCTAACTTCTAACAATATCAACAGGAGAAATATTTAAGTCCCTTCTAATGACTAGTTCTGTTGTCACTATTCATATTTTTTGAAAAGCATTGAGATATCACTGTTATTATTATATACCCAGATAAATGTCTGGTAATTTATGTATCCTTATTACCTGAAATCTGGAGTACTGAAATTATTTTAGTAAGACTCTAAGGAAGTATAGACTTACCATTAGTCATAACTCTTTTAGCAGTGTATAATGTAATATTTAGATTAAAATAATGAAAGAAGTATGAAAGAAATATATGAAGACTAGAATAGGAATATGAGTAGTAGGTAAGCTGCATGTAGTGCATAGATTCAATTCAGCCTTATTGGGTGAAAGATAAAAGAGAGAAAATACAAGAGATGCAAGATGTACTTGTCTGGGTATTTCAAAGGCAAAAGGTCAAAAATACAGTTCAAATGCCTTGTTTCCCCTTAAAATCTGTTTCATTAAGTTGAGTTTGGTATAGTCATATTATCTTTTATAATTTGAATGTATTTTATCAGTTCATATAAAAAGTCAGTTAAGATAGAATACCAGTTAAGATAGAAGAGTTTCATATTGCACTCTTCTAACCCTGAACTAATGTTCCCATCAGCATAAGCCCAATCCTTTCTTGAAACCTATTGCTACATGTAGGGAAATAAAGAATTTATTCAAAATTGATCGTTTTCCTGTGATTGTGTCTTTGAAAGAATCTTTAATTTGGAATCTAAGTAGTTACTTTTTTTCTCTACCTAACCTTTCATTTTCAGCTTCCATGTATGTAACTACTGTTCATTCATGTACATATTAAATTGTTGTAGCACATGGTTTTGCCATATCATACCTACATTACTTTATTAAGCTAATTAATTGGTGAAATGTATGAAGTAAAATTATTTTAATCTGTTACCGTGAAAGCCTAGCCTTTTGGGGAGACATTCCTTCAACTTGTAATTTACCAGCTGATGCCAGGGTATAAACAGAAACCAACACTTGTACTGACTTGTGCTTCACTTGACTTAAACTAAGTAGGCAGTATTGAAGAAGCAGGACAGTAAGAGGTGCTTATATTCAATACGCTATGCAGAATGCTTTCACAGTAATAAAGTTCTGTTTTTATAAGCTGCTTATTAAAAATTGAAAGGTCAAAAGCTAATTGATTTGTGATTTTTTTCTAGGAAAGTGAAATTTTTGTAATTCTTCTTGGGAATGACCATTCTTAGTGCTTCCTACTGGATCTTAGCTGATTTATTTTATGTCATACTCTTCCAATACTTGGTGTCACGTTGCTTCAAATTGGAGGCAAAAGGGTTCTCCTACATTCCTAATAATCTCCTTGTGAAGTACTCAATACAGTTACTGTCATTCATATTCATTTCTCTTTCAGTGAGATAGAAAAAAATGCAGAAATCTCATAATAAGTAAATTCTAATCAAATAGAATTTTAAACACATACGTGCATAATGCAAAGCAAAATAGTGCTCATAAAGCTAGTCTCTGTACTTGTCACTGTTTACCATATTAAAGAAAAGGCTTTCATAATAATTAAAAAAAAAAAAAAAAGATACTGTGTTAGTAGCAATATTGAAATAATTCCAGCATTCCAAAAGAGAATAAAAAATATAATGGCATGCTTCAAATTATTGTGTAACTACTGTTTTCTCATGTTGATTGTACTTTGAATTCTTTCTACATAATGTACTCAGTGAATGCCTTATAAATAAATGTCTCCATGGAATTTAGTAGTCCTTCCTATAATAATCATATTTCAATTGAAGAAATACATTTTAGCTATCAAATTCAAATTATTATTTGTTGATGGCCCAAAAGAAGCGTCAAAAGATTTTGTTGTTGCTTTTTCATTTGTTTAATGTGAAAACTTTTATTTCTAAAGGTAAGGATTAGATTCCTGAGATCAGTTTGGTAATACATAAAAACATAAAACCCCAAAGTCTCTTTTGGATAATGGTAGTTTGACAGATGATGCTCCGGATTCTGTGATAGATGTTGAAACATGAGAGTAATGTAATTGGTAAGGGTATGTATCACAGTCAACATTCTTTCTAGTTTGGGGGAGAGTAATTCTGCAGTTAGCTAATGCTTCCAAGTGAACTCTGTCCATGTTTTCATTGTGAAACGGCAAGGATTTGCTTAGCTTCTCTCAAACTATACCATCATACAATATCTTTTAAACCACCACAGGGATTTTGACAGTAGTATTTAGTAACTTTAAGATTTTTGTTCTCTTCTTTTTCTTAATATGAGCTCTCAAACAGCACCTACACACAGTTATTTTCTGCATGAAAGTTTTAAGACAGAGGTTTCCTAAATCCCAATTTTGTGTAACTATAATTTCTAAAATGAAAATAGAGAAACTGGGTCTTTTAAGGTAAAATAGCAGAGTAGAGCAGGCTGAAATACTACTACATGAAAGTTTGAAAGGCCTTTAATACAGTGCATATAGCCATGCATGTGTCATGCAGAATAGGTGAAACTCAAGGTTGGTGATCAATCTTTTTAATGTGGAATAAATTTTGAGGAAAAAGGTTCTTCGTTCAAAGAAGAGTTGTTCTTACTGAAGTTGTACTTCTTGAGAATTTATGTCAACAACCTTAAGAACTGATCTTACTAATTCAAGTTTTCTGTAGCTTTCTTTTAATGTAGGTATTTCAGGTATTAACTAGGTAGGTATGTAGATATTCAAACACAGATTTGTAGGACAATTCAAAATTTAAGTCCCACTGACCCTCATGAAAATCTTAATTTATCAGTATCTTATCTGTTTTAGTAGTTACAGGTTTTGAAACCTGGAAGTAAAATAATGCTTGTCTGGGGAAGGAAACTCCATGATACTGCCTTTCTGACTAAATTAAATACCATTTCCTTACACAACCAAACACTTAGTGGGATAAAGCATGTTTGGAAGTGTTCTTGATTTCATTCCACAAAAGAACAACTGTAATTTTAATTAGTTGTCATTCTAAGGTAATTTAACCCCAAACTGAAATGCTACAAATGTATAAAATCATGTTGTTAGGGCAATTAAATTTTAGTTGAAAAGGGAAACATCAAGAAAAAACAACTCCTCCTTTGCCTATTTTGTAATATCATTATTTTTAATGGATATAATAATGTGCTAATTTGTCTCTCAATTCTGATTTAGATAAATTATTAGTTCTCCTCTTGAATAAGTGTTTACACTGGGTAAATGTATATTGCCAGACTTTAATGTTTTATTACCCAACTTGCCCACCAGCTCCTAATTCACTAAGAGGAGTGTGAATATTCCCAGGGTGACCAAGACAATCAGTCAGTTTGGGAAAAATTGCTGCCTCTGTCATGTTCCCACCCATGCTTCCATGAGCTGCTGATCCCATTTCATTCTAGGAAGCCAGAGCCTTGGATATTTTGCTTAATCTATCGGTTATCTAATATAATCTGTTGCAAAAACTAAAGAATCATTCTCGTGGTTTTACAAGAATTCAAAGAAATGATGCTGCACTTTTTTTTTGTCTTTGGTCAGACATCCAAGCAGCCTCTTCCTCTGTTGTGGGGTAAGAGGGAGTTTAAGGGTCAAAAAGTGCAGTGTTTGCAGTACTACAGATTTCTTTCATCTGCAGCCACAGGGCCTTCACAAAGTCTTGGCTGAATCACACAATGTTCATTTTTTACCACTGCAGAATATTTAGCAGAGATATTTAGCAGAATATTTAGCAGAGAACCAAAACATATAGAATTATAGAAGTGTGCATTACTTTGTATGGTGAACATTTTTTTCAAACAGGGCTATGCCAAGAATTTTTGTTTCATAAGGTTCTCCTCAAGTTCTCTTCTTTTTGAGAGAAGAGTAATCTTCTCAAATACAGATTTTTTTTTCTATAAGATGTTACTACCCCACAGTAGATACCCCAAGATCTTCTAAGTAATAGCATATACCAAGAAATAACCACAGTAAGTTCCATTTTGCTGATTTTCTTTAAAAATATTGATAGATAATACTTTAAGGTTAAAGGATCAATTACCACAAAAAAATACAAAAATAAAAAATCAGAGCATCAGCAAGTAAAAATATACTGGTTAAGCTTCTAATATGTTTACTTGTTCCCTTCGCTTTCACCATATTTTACTATTTATTTATGAATATATATTGGGTAGCCCGAGTGACTTGCTGTTTTCTGCACCATGAGAAATGACTGGAAAAATTGGTCTTCTGGCTTTGGTACAGTTGATGTATCCATATCCTATTAAAATATAAATATTAAAGGCAATCGAGTACATTTGAATTTATATATTGTTTTCTCTTTTTATTTTTTTTTAGGACGATTAAAGTAGAAGTGTATGATTGGGATAGAGATGGAAGGTAAGACATTATTATTAAACCTCGGGATTTTCCATGAACATGTATTACATATATTTTAAAATGTATAAACATATAGTGGACGGAACTGAGCTAGAGAATATTTAGTATATTCTCTATATATTCTCTCAATATATACTCTCAATATATGTACTCTCAATATTTAGAGTCACAAGTACTGGGAAAAAAAAAAAAAGTTGTACTGCAGTTCTGTCTTGTTTTGCAATTAAGGTAAATGTTGATGTATCATCCCATTTCAAACATGATGCGTGTATGTTCATACATGGAACAAGTAAGATGGAATGCTTTGTGATCTCTAACAGTTACTGTACATGTATGAAAGGAGGGATAATCCATTTTATAAGCTCCTTTCTGTGCTTAAAACGTTGCTTCACGAACTGCTGCATTTCTTTTCAAGTAGGATAAAATGCCTGAGCCTGTAACTGATAGGCATGGTTGCCTAGATATAGCAGTGTAGAAACTACCTATTGATTATCATAATTTCAGATGTGATGTGAATGTTCATTTCTATGCCTGTCCTCATCAAAACATTCTTGTAAACTCTAGAACAGTAAGACCTGATTTTAAATAACTCCATCACTAAAAAGAGGGTGGTGGAATATATGTGGATTTTCTTTAGCTAATTTCAAGATGAGGAATTTATAATTGTTCAACCTTACTGTCTTTACTGAGTATACAGTCTTTTTCTGAAGAAATCAGCTTTTCAAATTGTCCTTGTTTTGATAAACAAGACACAATTATTTTCAGTCAGACTAGATTGATACCTTTTCTTTAAAAAATGCTTGAGCTTGTATCTTAATATATTGGATAGGAAGCATATTCATAAATCATGGTACTAGATCTTGCATATAATACAAGAATATATTGATTTTCATTTCTCTATCAGCTGGTCTGTCTTCATTATATCTTTTTAATCTTTATATTTTCTATATATTAATATGCATTTTCTGCATATTAATATATATTATATATACATATATATAATAGAAATATAATGTATATTTCTATATATTAATATGCATATTTAATATGCAATATGCATGCTTTTTAAGAGTATATCGTATATATTACATAGTAATGTCTCTGATGTTACTAAAGCAATTTTTACTGGTATTATAGCTAATGATATTGTGCTTCTGTGGCCCAGTAGATCTTCTGATCATAATAGGCAAATATATTCTGTGCTGCCATTCATTTCTTGGCTGACAAGTGCCAAAACCAGTTTCAGCTTTCTCAGTTCATACTGTCTTTTTGGTTCTATCATAAAGTCTCTTGGTTTTTAAGTATTCTTACCACATATTTACCCTCTATAAATACCACCTGCTAGTGCAGATTCATCCTTCTTGATTAGCTATTCCCTGAAGGGACAAAATAACATATTCTAGCAATTAAAAATATGGGGATTTAAATTATCAAAGCATTATTAGAAAAAGTTGCTGCATCACTGTAAAGATTAATTTCTATTAACATCCTCTGTTTTTCACTTAGATTTGCCAAATCTTCAAAAAATGTAGTATACTTATAACTTGTAGTTAAACTACAATATTTTGTGAAAGTAATCTGATAGTGAAAACTAAAATATTTACAAGTTATTAAAGATAGTATTTTATTAATGTGTTGAGCCCCATGTGCTGACCTATTTCCTCCAAAATCAGAAACTGAGGTATGACTAGAAAGAAAGGGAAGAAATCTGTGAAGTAATATTGTATAGCTGCAGTTCGCAGTGAAAGTTTTTACATGCTGTGGAACTCATTAGCCTCTACTGTGCCAAACAGTTTGAAACATTATCTGCTTTTCCTCATATCTCATTCCTAATACCTGTAATACTAGTGTCTAATGAAAATAAATAAAGAATATTACTTACATGTATTCCTTTTTATTCTAACTGTATGATTTTTTGCCTCTTGCCTTCCATCGTTTTTGAAATTGGAAGCAGACAACATTGACGTTTCACATGTTAAATTCCTCAAAGACGAGACAGTGCCCATCTCATGTAACTTCAGACAATTTAAAAACCAAGCAACTAAACATTTAAGCTACTTCAGTAACAAACAGGTGAAAATTGTCTTCAACATTCTGATTGATTCCATCCTAACAGGAATAAATAGCCATTTGGTGGTTCCTATGACCTTTCCTATGATCGTAGCAAGAACATAACTGACTAATTTACCTTTGAGTTAACTAAATGTACCTGAAGAGAATCCTGTTCAAGATGGCTTAATTAGTGTATCAGTTTTTTGTACTAAGCCACTGTTACACAAATTTGGACACTTTATTAATGAACAGTTGATATGCAATCTGTTTAACTCACTGGGCTGCAACTTTTGGCTCCAGCGTTGTGTACTCTGGGCAAAAACAACCTTTGAAAGATCATCAGAGAGCCTGGAGATAGCAAAGCAAGTTATACTGAATATTGCAGGTTATTCTGCAATCACAAAGACAACATTAGTGTGCGTATACTTGATTTATGAAACAATATTATTTTATTCAACAGTCTTCAGTTAGAGTTGTTTTTTTCCCATTTTTTTTCCTCATCCCTTGTTATTTGTGCTTTGAGAAAACAGCTCGAGGGTTGAGCTACTTACTGTCAAGTTCATGAATTACATCGAGTAATTGTATATTCTTAACTCTCATCTATTTTCAAACATCACTTACAATTTCTTGACTAAAATGTGCCACTAGACAATTGTAACATTAACACTTCTAATTATTAAGCATTTCATTGTCTCAAACCAGTTTTCATACAAAAATAGTCAAAATGTGAAACAGTTGTTCTGAATCATACCCCTGTTTTCTAAGAGCTCTGATAACCCCCCAAATATTTGGTGCTATAAAGTCACAAAAGTTGTTTTTGTTGCTTTAGAGAAGCCCACTTGTGTTAAACTAGTGACTTCTTTTGTTTAGTGTCATTATCAATGACATATAGGCAGGTATTACAGGAAGAAAAAAATAAGATAATATGCAACATTGGATACTTCCATACTTCATTTAAAAGATTTTCTTCTTTTTGTGTATTTTAGTAGACTTAACATTTCCAACAAAAACAGTTTTTCCATGGTTTTAATCAAGCAGTACAAAAACTTCTGTACTGATAGTTAACTGCACAGGATTATTTTCTCTAGCTTATACATTCTTAACAAAAATACTAACTTGCTTGTATTTGCAGTGCTGAATTCTGATGTCATTTATTGTTGAAAACATCTGGAAGATTCTGTATTGGGACATGTTGCACTGATATCCAGTGCATAAAAATTTGACATAAAAATTTGAGTAGGAAAGCAGTCCAGTGGATATAGAATGAGCCTAACAGATAAAAATAAATTAAAAAAATTATATATCTGAGAACCTAAACACTGCAAGAGAGATCATAAACCTCAGATTCCAGGTGCTTTGAATTTATTTCTTGTCCTCCATATTTGATCTCCTTCTCCTTTGCTTAGTTGATTATTAAATGCTGGGGCTTTTCACCTTACTTACTGACATTTCTCGTGATAATTATCCTTTCCTCCATTTTTTTTTGTTTGTTTTTATTATTTTATTTAGATTGTTAAAAAAGGAAAGTTAATAATTCTGAAAGTGTTTTTCAGCACTTTGAAGCATAGTACCAGATGTGGCAGTTTTAGGGATTTGGGGTTCAAGTGATTATTTGATGTAGTAGGAGTCTTTGATACACAGTTCATGGACAAAACTGTTTAAGCCAATGAATATTTGGTGTTAGGAAGGCAAAACTCTGCCAAAGACAAGTATTTATTTGGATTCTCAATTCAGAGACTAATAAGGAAATGCATGGGGTGCTGTGTGATGAGGAGTGTGGGGAGGGATCTTTTTATTCTTCCAGCAGGTGCTTGTTTTTCAGAGCCAGTCTAGTGGAGGAGCATACATTCATCTGAATAGTGAGCATTCAGATCTAGGTTAATGATCTTTTAAGAGCAGAGAACTCTGAGAATGATAATTTATGTCCACACCTTCTTAACAGGATTAGTCAGAGGAATTAAATCTTCCTAGCTCTTAACCAGTCTGTGAACATTGCCACAGGAAAAAAGGAAGCATTCCAGTGTCTCTCAGAATTAAGGAAACAGTTACTTCTAAGCAGTACAGATTTTTAAGTACCTTTACCAGAGACAACCCCGTCTGGAATTGCTTATTGTCTGCTCCAGCATATTCATATGTAGTCATTGAGCTATTGCTTGAATTTCTGCTTTTGAAATAAGCAAACTGACTTGAAAATTTAAGGTAAGAATTGTTATGAAAGGGAAAGGTTCCTCTTCAACCAAGGTGCATTTTTTTTCCAGTGCTGTGGTGACCCAGAATTAAATGCACCTTATGTGCTACAGCCTATATAGATATGATACTTTTTCTATTGCCCTATTGTTGCAATCTTGAGAGCATTTAGAGAAAGGAAATACTATCTCTAAAATGTATTTCTTTAGAAAAAAGTCTCTCTCAGAAGCAACTTCCTAATCTCCATAGTGGAGGGGGATTGTTCCACGACTGGTGGTCTCTCCTGAATCTGAGTAGTCAGTAACACTTCACTATATAGGATTTCTGAGGCTTTCTACTGGGTGCTTTGCTTATTTCATGGGATCTTACATGATGGCTGAACCTTTTACTTGGTTGGTTTACATATATTTTTGAATTCCCACAGATTTCAGAACAAGAGATTTTTATTTGGGGTTTCTTTCTTATTTCATTATGAATGAAGAAAGAAATTTCATGTTGCTATGGATTGTTTGTTTTTCCTTTTCTTGAAATATGCAGGTTTATTTAAATTTGCTTTTAATATTTATAGCATAATTAGAAACGTGCTGTATTTCTCAAAAACTAATTTTACAAGTGATAAAATTATAAAGTTTGACTTTGTATTTTTGTTTGCCATTGAAGGGAAGATTAAAAAAAAAAAAAGTTTAAATTAGTTTCATAGCTCACTGGAAATGAAGGCAGAGTGCAGAGTGTAGAAGAGGTACAATGCCTTGTTAGGGAACAAATTTGAAAACGGAGACAGGGCCAGGAGGGAACGGGAGCTGGAGCAGCAGTGAGAAGTGTTCAGCTGGAGAGGGAAGAGAATGGGCACTGATGGTGTCGTGCCCCTGGCAGTTGTGTAGCTGTTTGGCAGTCACCTGGGTGCTGGCTGCCTGCTCCAGGTGTTCTGAGATGTGACACTGCAGGTCAGTCCGTTCTGGCAGCAGCCATGTGGTTTCCGTGCTCCAGCTCCCTGACCCCAGAAGCCTTTCACAAGGATGCTTCACCCAGGACGCTCCCTCTGGCCACCCTGCTCCAAGCAGCTACTTGGCTACATGCCATACCCTGGTTATGGGTTGACAAAGCAGTTTTCAAAACGTGGGTGGCACAGCACGGCACTGTGGCACTTATTCTTGGAACAGGAGTAGAATACAGAAAGGAAAAGCTTGTAACCACTGCTTAGTGTTAGAGTAAGATCTACTTTCTGATGGAGTCCAGTCCTGAGTAGCCTCAGTGAACTGCTTTTCTCCTCCTGGACAGGAAAAGGCAGCAACTGTGATAAGCCTTGCTCTTCCTCTCAAAAATACCATTGAATGTCATGTTACACGAACTTGTAGGGTTGGTCTTTTTTGATGTAAGTTACTCCTTTCTCACTCTGGATACTTCCCTTTCATACAGTCACACACACCGTTTAGATATCTGTGGTGCCAGTGGTGATCCAGTGAGAAAGTAGTGATAACCTTTGATAGCCCACTCTATTTTCTTAGATTCTCTAAGAATCTAAGAAATAAAGAAATTCTTTTAGATTTTTTTTTATTTGTTTGGTTTTTCATGGGGCACAGATCACTAATTTACAACCTAGTCCCCATTATGTGGCTAAGCTAAGCAGAAAGATTTAAGCTAATAAATCATCTCTTCATTTTGATTACTAATAGAGTAAGCACAACGGAGGGAAAATGAATTTTTTTAAGCAAATTGCATCTTTTGACATTGCTGCTTTTCTGGGTGTCAGTTTGTACTGGCTGTACTTCTATTTTTATGAATATGTATATTACATATTTAAATGAGTAAATACTGTGCATTTGATTTGATTTTTTTTATATAGTCATGATTTCATTGGAGAATTCACAACAAGTTACAGAGAGTTGTCAAGAGGGCAGTCTCAGTTCAACGTGTATGAGGTAAGTATTTTGAGTATATTTACTTGCTTTCAGAAAATAAATGAGAAAACTTCCAGTAATTTCATGGTGAACTGATCAAATCTGCACAGTGCTTGTCAAAATCAAAGCTTTGGAATTAATTTCCATTTCTCTTTTTATAGAGAAGAACAGAGAATCTAAAAGTGTTGCTTTATAAATAGATACAAAGAAGAGTAGGTATGCGTGCATGTGTGTAGGCACTGAGCTGTAGTAGGACAAGAAGAGAACTTCAGATGGCTGGGTTGGCATCATATAACTTGGAGGAACTAGTGGGATATGCCTCATTTCTGCATAGGCAATTTGTCATTGATTTCTCCTTTTACCAACTGTTACACTTGTTATAAGTTCTGCCTGGACTTCTGTAAGGCTTTTGACATGGTCCCACACAACTTTATCTCCTAATTGGAGAGAGATGGATTTGAAGGGTGGACTATTTGGTGAATAAGGCATTGGCAGGATGGCCGCATACAGAGAGTTGCGGTCAATGGCTCTGTGTCCAGGTAGAGGCTGGTAACAAGTGATGCCCCTCAGGGGTCTATCTCGGTACCAGTACTGTTTAATATCC
The DNA here is from genome assembly GCF_965140915.1 of Aythya marila. Classification (NCBI taxonomy): domain Eukaryota; kingdom Metazoa; phylum Chordata; class Aves; order Anseriformes; family Anatidae; genus Aythya; species Aythya marila. The sequence continues at coordinate 191,571,623 of NC_139042.1, read as the reverse complement.
CTATCAATGACATAAACAACGGGGTCGAGTGCACCCTCAGCAGGTTTGCAGATGACACCAAAATGAGTGGTGCAGTCGATAACCCAGAAGGAAGGGATGCCATCCAGAGGGACCTGGACAGGCTGGAGAATTGGGCCCAGTGAACCTAATGAGGTTCAACAAGGCCAAGTGCAAGGTGCTGCACCTGGGTTGGGGCAATCCCAGACATGAGCACAGACTGGGAGAACTCACTGAGAGCAGCCCTGCAGAGAAGGATTTGGGGGTTCTTATGGATGAAAGGCTTGACACGAGCCAGCAGTGTGTGCTTGCAGCCCAGAAGGCCAACTGCGTCCAGGGCTGCATCACCAGAGGGACGGCCAGCAGGGAACGGAGGGGATTGTGCCCCTCTGCTCTGCCCTTGGGAGGCTCCACCTGGAGTCCTACAGCCAGATCTGGGGTCCCCAGCACAACAAGGATGTGGGACTGTTAGAATGGGTCCAGAGGAGGGCCACAGAGATGATCAGAGGGCTAGAGCACCTCTCCTGTGAAGACAGGCTGAGAGAGCTGGAGACGTTCAGCCTCATTGTGGCCTTAAAGAGGGCTTATAAAAAAAGATGGAGAGCGACCTTTTACTTGGGCAGATAGTGATAAGAGAAGGGGGAATGGTTTTAAACTAAAAGAGAGGAGATAGAGATGAGATGTTAGGAGGAAGTTCTTCACTCAGAAAATGGTGAGGCCCTGGCACAGGCTGCCCAGAGAAGCTGTGGATGCCCCATCTGTGGAGGCATTCAAGACCAGGTTGGAAGGGGCCCTGGGCAACCTGACCTAGTGGGTAACATCCCTGCCTTTGGCAGGGAGGTTGGAACTGGGTGGTCTTTAATGTCCCTTGCAACCCAAACCATTCTGTTATTCTGTGATTCTATGCTAGTTTCTTTTATGCCAAAACCTGATGATACCTACATCACATGCAGATCCCTGTGTGTTTGATCTTGTACAGACTTCAGAATCTTAACAGTTTTGATGATGGGATTACAAGTGACAGAATTTAGCTTGCTGGGGCTTTTTTTGTTGGTGGTTGTTTGTTTTTTTGTCATGTGATCAGTTACCATCTTTGCTTAAAAATTTGCTTCTTATTTCCAGTTTGATATTCATTCGTCTGCCAGCTGCTGGGATTGTCAGGCAGTTATCAATTCAAATACAGACTTCTACATCATTAGATAACTTCTAACTGTCGTAAGACTTTCTCATGTATTGTAGGTAAATGTAGACTACATCTACATTCCCTTTGTCCACAAGGCCATATTGCCAAAATTTTATAGGTTTGTTTATTTCAGATCTAGCAAGTCCCTCATTTAGGGGTTCTTTTCCAATTTGTTTGGGATTTGGGAAAAATAGACTTTTTTTTCACCCATGGTCAAACTTTACTAGATCATTAAAGTATGCTGTAATTTATTCTCAGAAGAAATCAAAAGGTTTTTACAAACAAAAGCTGAGTTGCACAAACTTAAGGTGTCATGAAGAGATTCATTTTCAGACTTTTTTCTTCTGTTTTGGAAAAGTCCCTTTAAAAATGATTCCAGGTTTTGGCACAGACAAAAAATTGCTACAAAAGTTAAAGCATTAAGACTCATGCATTAAAACTTCGCTTTAAAATTAATATCTCGGAAGAATTTCAATCTGGAATGAAAATAAAAAGTGAGATTTCAAGGTGTGTTAAATGAGGAGAGGGAATAGGAGTAAAATATGTAAAATGTATTTTGGTCACATCAGCTTTATTTTTGGTAGACAGTGTATAGTACAGCAACCCCAAAAGCTGTGGATGTGTTCCACAGCTAGAAGCAGGATAGATGTTTTGCAATTATGCTGCCTGAGCTAGGAAGTTCTGTTTAAATTGTCATAGCCTAATGATCAGTTCTGGTGCTGATAAAGCACAGTCATCCTCCTTTTGGGACCAGAGGTAGGAAGTCTGCCTACACTGTTCTGCACGTACTCACTTACCTGGGCCTATGTCAAGCATCTGCACTGTATTGCATTGCACACTTCGAGTTGTCTTCCAGACTTCCAGTGAAAGGAATGGTTTAATGGTGGACTTGGCAGTGCTAGGTTAAAGATTGGACCAGATATCTTAGAGGTTTTCCACCCTCAATGATTCTGTGATTCTATGAATTGATTTATTTCCCATGGTAAGACCACATGAAGTGTTTTGAGTTTCTCCTCCTTGGTGTGTGTGTGTGTACACATGTATGTACCAGAAGTCAGGAAGTACTTGCCACTAGTTGAGGTGGTGCAGGTAATAGGTGACTAAGTGTAGTTGCCTGAATGCTGTGTGTGTCCTTTCATCATTGTTTTTTCTCCCAGCAGCAGACTAGTGCTTCAGTACACTGCAGTACCTGAGCATCTAATTTCTGGTGGTATGCATTCCTGATGTCTTTGCACAGAAACCCACAGCTGTTTTGTGATACTGATGGTGTTTGAGCACAGGTGGTTTGCCTAATCAAAGCAGCATTACCATAAAGAGGTACTCCCCACAGAGGCTTTAGAGTAGCAATTTTCACATGGAAATAACACACGTATTCCAGGGACCCACATTTTTCCCTGTGAGAAAATGCACACTACTGCATTTTCATATATGTAGGCATATATCTAGCCATTTGTGTGAAAGCTTTATAGAACCCTCCATTTCACATATGCTCATAGACTACATGGATGGATTTTGCCCAGTATTTTCATTTTCTCTAAGCTAAAGTGCTCAATCTGTAGGGTTTGCTCTATAGGTCTTTTGTAGCCTCACTTTTCAGAGACCTGCAAAGAGCATTTCTTTGATTTTAACTTCACTTTTTTGTTGTCTTCCTCAGTCAATTCTATTATTTTTGCTGTCTTTCATTTCTGGATATGAGCATTCGTACAACACAAGAAAACTGCTGTTTTGGCAGGGTCCAGTCTGTGCTATGTTTATTGTCCCAGGGTGGTTATACGCTGGGAACAGAGGAACCTTAGAAAAGTCTGTGTGTGAAGTTTGTATTGAGTGCTTCTGATCTTGGAGTCATGCACCCAAAGAGCAGTGTTAAAGGTAGACTTTTTTGATGTGCATTGCCTCATGATTTCCAAAAGTTTTCCAAACTTTCTGATAACTTTGTAACAGATCCTTTATAAAGATAAACTGAATATAGAATATGGGATCTTTTGTCCCTTTCAGAGTTTATTAGTGCATAGGAATGTTCCATCCTGTTTATGAGGTTAAGTTTAGTTGTGCTTTCCTTTCTTTCATATTGAAAAGGCTGTAGTCTACTCAGTAATGAGCTTACAAGGTCTTTATATCAGTTGAGGAATGAACATAACCCAGGAAAATGCCACATCTGCCAGAATTTCTGAGGGAAAGATAGAAAAGGCAACTGTGCATCCTGGTGGAAATTACCTTCATTTTGTCTCAGTTCATAAAGCCTTGTTGGTCGTTTGGATTAGACCAACTAATCCAAATCTATCAACTAATCCTAATCTATTGCATGAGGATGATTGACTCATCCTCATGCAATAGATTGTTGTCATCACACCACAGTACACGTCCCCACTCCTGGGTCTGATTGCTAGCAGGATTGAAATGGAAAATGTCATTGTACAGTGAGCCTTCCCATTTCTCTGGAGGAGTTCTCTTAGCATACAATGGGTCTTATTGCATCAGCAGTTTCAACCCTTGTCCTGTATAACACTGACCAAGTATAGGAACTGAAAAAAAAAAAGACAGCACTTTTTTCTACTTACAGTTCTGTTGCTTTGGAGGTTTCTGACAGTATTTATTTTCTTGTATTCTAGAGCTCTGTTGTGGGTGGGACTTGTGACTTTGTGTGTGATACTTTTCTTCATATTTGTTCAGTGGCTCTATCCGTGGCCTCCAAGTGTTACCAAAAGCCAAGATTTTGTTCTTAACCCTCCACCTTCCCCAGGAAGAAGCAGTATCTAAGGCTCCCCAGCATCACTATCAACAGTGGTCACTGGGGCCCTCCAGAAAACCAGGAATACCTTTTTTTGACCAAATCTCCACTTAGCGTAGTCTTGTTATAATGGAGCATCTCCTCTTTTAAATGGACAGCTACTTTGCCTTCACTTTACAATGCAGGCAACACAGGCACTTCTGTACGATGCCACCTTCTCATGTGAGGATTTATATGGGCTGTAGTTGCTTTTGGGATAGTTCTGTGATTGGCTGTCTTGAGGGCCGTGCTCCTGTTCTCTCTTTGTCTGCATGTTGATAGCAAAGTTAATTCTTACATTTAGACTTCATATGTGTCCGGACTGGTGAAACCGCTGACCAACTTGTCTGCAAGATTTTCATGGATGTGATCTTAATCCCATAATCAGAACATTCTAAATTCTGCTTGTTCCAAGGGTACTTTAGAAGTAAGACAAATCTAATATAATCATGGTTACCCTGGTAGATAATTTTAATTTCAAGACCTTTTCTGTCCCTAAATATAAATACATAAGACCTTCTCAGTTGTAGGTATGCTTTTTGAAGGATTTAGGTCAGCTTCTGCATTTACACCATGAGTTCAAGCATCATGCAGTTTGCATGCCTAGTGGCTCTCTGAATGGAGCTGTGGTTTTAGTTCCCCGTGGAAAGATATTCTTGCAAGTGAAGAGAAGGAAAGCCTATGCAGCTATAGCCTGTTTTTTTTTCTGTATAGTATGCAGATCTTTCTTATTCCTCAAGCCTTAAGCCACCCCTTGGTCTTGGTCCATTAGCATTAAACCATTAAACTTCAGTATTTTGTACTGTATCATACTCCTTAAAATAAGTGATCACAGATATGGTGGTTTATGCAAGCAACAATGCAAGGTAGGGAAGAAGGTTGCTCCAGTTATGTGCTGCACTTTTATTTTGAAGGTGAGCAAAGATGCAGCAGTGCAAAGCAGGACAAAGATAAGTTAAAGCCTTGTTTTTTCTTATTTAGTTCCAGGATGAACCCTAGAGTTACTGTAATTTACAGCAGCTTCCCACAGATAGTGTCACAGCACAGATTACTGTGTTCAGTGAAACTGTCCTCTCTTGTTGTATCACCAACATGACTCCTACCCCAGCAGGAATGAATTCTGTCATAACACCTTCCAGTGATTTTGCAGTTTCTTAAATACAGTATCAATGTCTTACTCCCAGCAATAACATACGTGTACATTTCCTGAACATCCCATGTTTCCCTCCCCACATCACAACCCGCTGTACTTTACTACCGCTTCTACATGATCTGTCCATGCAGTATCGCAACAAAAGAGACTGGACAAATTCTTTTTTAATTGTGTTGCAGTTGAAGACTGCCCCAAGGCAGATAGAGAAATTTGTGTGTGAATGGCTTTGTGTTAGAAACATTACTATAACAAGCTCTGTTCAATAGACTTGTTTTTAATAGGTAAGAGCTCATGTAGCTTTCTAGGTTAATGCAGGAGTGTGAGGCTTTCAGAGGCTAACAAATGTTGTCTTATACTAAAGATAACTGAAATTTAAGCAAATCCCTCGTAATTATTATAATCATTATAGTACCTGCAATTATAGGGGACAGAGAAACTGTGAATTATTTCGTCTTTGCTCCCAAGTAGATGCCTCATTTCCCCTGATATTTCAGTCCAAGCTTGAGTGTATTTCCTAGCCACTCCTAAGAAGACAATTGTCAAGGTATCTGAAGCAAAAGATTCTGATAAATCTCTTTTTGGGCACTTAATGACTGCTGGCAAGAAATATGCTGCTAACTCAGGCTGACCACTGGATTCTGGAGCAAAGGGCCACAGGGCAGGCAGGCAGTCTGTTACCTTCATCTTCCTAGTCTGGGCATTTTTCTGCTGGAGTCACCTTCTGGCTAAGATTCTGGTTCAGCAAGAATTATTGCATAGTATCTAAACCGCTACTATACAGATCTAATACACAGCTCACCCATTCAGCCACTGTAATTAGGAGGGGGATGGGTTGTTTGGGATTTTTTAGGAAGCTAGAGGGCTTACACAGGAAAAGGTTTGAAGAATACTCAGCAGCTTGCACTGTGGCTTACTGGAGGGAAATAAGGAGTCACTCTTGTTTAGCCTGTTCTGGAAGACCTCAAATGATGGTTATCTCTTCCTGCTCTTCATTTCACAGTTGTTCTGTGCTGTGCAAGGGATATAATCTTTAAATGTAATTTCATTAGGGTTGGGGGAGAATTTTTGGAAGATGTTTTACTATTTTTCCCATTTTCAGGCATAAACGATGAAATATTTTATAGCAGTTAAGGGACTGAGATTACAGTTGGGTACATTTTCAGTCCTTGTCATTCACAGAACATCTGTGAGTAGTTTACAGTAAAACTTGGCACTAAGCCACAGGGATTTTAGTTTTCCTGGTTATACAGGAGATAGTGGATCAACGTAGTTAACAAAATAATGTTTTGCTTCCAATTCCATGTGCAATTTTGAATAAACCAGGAACACATTTTTAACATGCATGTAACAAAACTGACTGAGACTTGCCTTTAGGTATTGAGAAGGGAAGCAATTTTTCCCATGGCTACAGCAAGAGATTTTATGGATGTGGCTTCAAGACATTCAAGAAAATGTTTTAATGCCTAGTAGCCTGGTTCTGTGAAGGTTCTTGTGTACTGGGAGTGCACGTATGCCAGTCAGGTGGTGGTCAGTGCCATTTTTCATGAAATAACTAGCTTGTTTCTGTTTTGAAACAGTATGATCTGGGCCTTCCTTGCCTTGCAATTGCTGTTCCTGTCATTGCATCACATACAGAAGCCAGGAGTAGAACAACTCCCATGTTTCTCAGATAATACTGAGAAGCTGGAGACAGATTAACTGAGATATGAAGAGGTGCACTGTAAGCCAAAGAAGTTACAACCCTGTACATTGGGACACTGGGATCAAGTGTACATAAAAATGCAGGATTTTGTGAAAATTCAAAGAAGTGTTTCAATGAGCACTCAGGTGTAATGAACACTCACCTCTGTTGTTTCAATCCCTTACTTGTCAAATATGGGTAGCAGCACTGGTTTACCTAGCAGGTACCATGAAGATAAACTCACTGTTTTTGAGATATGTGTATATCCCCTCATTGAGGTGCATAAGTAAACAGAATGCTGAATAAATTTAGATTCCACTGAAAATAGACTATTTCCTAATTTGAAAGTGTCTTAACAATAATCTTTTGTTCAGTCACAAATGATACTGCTTTAATACTTGTATCTGTGTTTCTAGGTAATAAATCCAAAGAAAAAAGGAAAAAAGAAAAAGTATATTAATTCTGGAACAGTAAGTATATATTTATAATATTACTGTGTACTCTTTTCTCTTGAAATACAGCATAGTTGACTTGTAACAGGGTTAGAATAGAACCTTTGTGAAGGCTACAACAATAAACTATTTACTGTACTACAGCATTTCTTTTCAGATTTTCATTTGAATAAAGTTGATAGAAGTTGTTTTCAAGCATGCTGTTAAGTTGCAAATGATTTTAAAAATGAATCATACCAACATTGGAGACAGATTCTTGAAGTTATATCACTGGACACTATTAAATTTTATCTGAAACATATTTGCATTTTCAGGACTCAATTTTATTTTTAAATTTGACCACTGAGCTAGCATCAGTAAAAGCTAGTAAGTCATGCCTACTATGCTAAACCAAAAGCAGTCATAATTTGTTATTACCAACAGGTAAATCTATCTTGAAAGATCTGTTAGTATAATTTGGAATGAGCGTTTAATGTCCTTTTGTCCATACTCTGTTATGAACCATTTGCTAGCAATGCAAATTATTCCCTTGTAGTAGTTTAACCCAGCAAGCAGCTAAGCACCAAGCAAATGTTCACTCACTCTCCACCCCCAATGGGATGGTGGAGAAAACTGGGGGGTGAGAGGGAAGGAGTAAAAAACTTATGAGTTGAGATAAAGATAGTTTAATAGAACAGAAAATTGCGGGGACGGGGAATAGTAACAATTAAAACAAACAAACAAAACAACAAAGCAAGTGATGCACAATGCCATTGTTCACTGCCCACTGACTGGTGCCCAGCCAAACCCTGCACAATGGCAGTCCCTTAAGGTCAATTCCCCCAGTTTTGTTGTTCAGCATGATGCTGCATGCTTTGGGACATCCCTTTGGCCAGTCTGGGTCAGCTGTCCTGGTTCTGTCCCCTCCCAGCTCCTTGTGCACCCCAAGACTTCTCACTGTCAGGGCAGCACGAGAAGCCAAAAGTCCTTGATTTTGTGTAAGCCCTGCTTGGTAACAGCTAAAACATCAGAATGTTATCAGCATTATTCTCATCAGAAATCTAAAATACAGCTACTATACCAGCTACTAGGAAGAAAATTAACTCTATCCCAGCCAAAACCAGGACACCCTTCAGCATTTTCTCAGCTTCCGTGTTCTGGCATCCATGATACTGAAAACATCATCTCTGAAAAAAATAAACATAAATGTTGAAAAACTATATATTAGAAATCTAAGCAGATTTTAGATATGATTAAAAAAAAAAAAAAGTATGTTTTTTTTTCACATTAAAAGTTTATCAGGGCTACTACTTCCATTCTGAACTATAGCCTTGAAGGAACAAGTTGTCATTCTCACGTTCTGTAAGTCTGTTCATCAGTAGGAAAATGATGACTTATTTTCTACCTTTATTTTAAAAGAGAAGTAGTCACTAGCAGTCTGTCCATGAAAATTTGCCATGCAAGATCTGATTCATTAGATAATTTATGTTTTGCTAATATATTCCTTTTATTAGACTTTAAGGTGTTCAAATAAATTCTAATTACATGGAAATTTACAATGATTGGTTTGGTGTTAGTAATTTTCTTTAATCTTTCCTTCTCTGCCAGTGTCCTATACCGTTGCTTTTATAATTTCTTTATCAATACCTTTTTGTCCCTGTTTGCTCTTACTTCTATTCTGTCTTCAAGTTTCCCTTAAGTTTCTCCAAATTGTCACTTCCCTGTGTGTTTGCCTGTAGTTTTGCTTTTACTTCTTTCTGTCATTCACCCAAGGTTTTAATTGTCCCAACAGATACCTAAATTTTCAAACCACTTACCAAGACATGGTTTGGAAAGCCACCATCATTCTCACTAATGGAAAGCTGGCTTCTGGAAAAATGTTAGCAAAATGGATATAGATCCTTGACTTCTATCTCACTGCTGCTTTTAAGGAATACACAGATAATTGCCATCTCAATTCATTATTACTTAGGAGGTCATTTTAAGTTCAGACATTCAAACTACACGCTAAGCAGAAATGTTTCTGAATATGATTAGTTTCAAATGAAGCAGTCAAATTTAAAATTCACTATACAGAAATTGTAGCATTGGTAGTTACTGTCTGTGTGGAAGTAAACATTTTAGCCATTTCTGAAGAGTGTTGTCTGTGTTTTTTACCATTTAAAATTAGATTCACTAAAAACATTTGCTTAAATTAATTAGGAACACGGTGACTGACCACCTGTAATAATAGATGAACCCTTGAAATGACTCTGAAGTGGGAAAACGCATAGAAATTTTAGTCTTATATTCAAGACTATGCTACTTATAGTCTGGTAGAACTTTGTTATGATCTTTTGTTCTCAACAAGAAAAGTAAATTGGCGGTTTTAAACTTTGCAAGTCACTAAGAACCACAGAGAAGCTGTGATGAAGGAAGTAGGAGAGAAGACAATTACTACCTGTAATCTCGTTCTGAATGTAAGTTTACATAATAGAAATGTTTGCAATTTTTATATTTTACTGCAATTGGAAGCAAATAAAATTTTGGTTTTATGGACAAAAATCAACCTCATTTTTATTTTTAAAAACTCTCTGAGTGAACCTGTTTTGAATAGTTGCATAAGTAGTTTTCACTGATTGCCTGATGCATTTTCTGTTCTGAGATAATTGTATGTCACTTTGTAAATAAAATCAAAATAATACGGGCCGAATCCTTTGCTTCATGAATGTTGTGCAGCATATGAAAATCTTGAACATCAGATCTTTAGTTAAATTTCTGTGACTTGAGTGCTGCAAATGCCAGTAACACTTTAGGCCACTGCCTGTGTCTTGGACCCATGTAATTTCTGAATGATGAAAGCTGAGAGCGAAGAAATTTCTTATCTTCACATACTTACGTAGTGTATTCCACTTTAAGTATTTATATTATATACATGTGTGTGTGCATATATATATATATGTATATACAGCTTACTAGTTTTTCTTCATTCTTGGATTGTGTCAATACTCAATACCACTTTTAATATGAGACGGGAAATAACATAAATAATTGTAATTGAGTTCTTTAAACAAAGTTAAAGTACTCAACGAGTACTTCAAAAAGAATAGATATATATTATCATCTGGCCTCTAATATTCACATAGAGAAGTAGTATACAGTGATCAGAAGAAATGCACGTGGTAACATGCCCTGGAAAATGGTCTTCCATTCCCTATCTTTCACTTAAAAAAACACACACACCAAAATAAAACAAAACGACAACAATTAAAAAATAAATTTAGTAGACTTCCAAACTTGTTTCTTCCCTTTCAAACACTGCTTCTTGAAACTATTTCCTTGTTTTTCATATGTTCTTTTTTCACCTTGTGCTTATGTCTCTACTTGTTCAATTGGAACATGACAATTCATATCTTCCTCTCTTTTATTTGCTTTCAGGTAACATTGCTTTCCTTCCTAATTGAAACAGAAGTTTCATTCCTTGACTATATTAAAGGCGGGTATGTGATTGATAACAATTTTTTCTTGTTTTCACAGTCTCATTGCAATTCACTAATAATTTGTATTTGTACTTTGCATACGCTGGCTCCAATTTCTTCTTTCCTTGTTTAGATAGAGGCTGTACTTTCTTATGTAAAACCTACAAATAGTTATTGATGTCAGTTAAGTTATGGAGTTTTATTTATAACGCTGGAATAGGTACTAGTACAAAAATAATGACGTTGAGTAATGACATCTAGTCAACCAATGATAACTGGATTAACTGAAAGGGAATTATCTATATTCTATATCCATCTCTTTATGTTACACTAGTAAAATGCTGGTTTATTTCTTCTGATTACACTGACCTTTTGTGTATTTAAAATTGGTATTTATTTAGAGCCTTTCCCCTTCAAAGGCATTTCTTTCATATTAATTATGTAAAATTTATAACATGTTCAATTTCTCATTTATCGTTATTTTCCCAAAAGGAAATGACCATCCATCCATGTTTACCAAAGTTTGCGTAGAATGAGGTACATGTGTACATGGATGAAGAAATGGTCCTACCTCTGATATGTTTGTTCTTTGAAGTGTATCGTATGCATCTATGCCACAGTTTATTATTCCTCATTCATTCATAGATTGTCTTTGCAAGGAGGGTATAGAAAAGTAATGGAGAAATCAAGTTTTATGTCTAAATTTGAAAAGAATAGAGTGGGCACACATATAATCTTTCAGGTTGAGTTATCACATTTTTCACCGAGATGTTACAATGCCAGTTAATAAGCTCAATTATCTGCATTCTGTAGATAAATAATAGAAATTCTGAATACAAATAATACTTTGTTATTCTTATTGATATTTTGTGTATTTCTCTGTAAATGCAAATCAAATAACTCTTGTGGTATTAATAATTACCACTTGTAAAGATTTTTCCTCTTTTTTATAAAGGGTTGCAGTATAATTTAGTATAATGTGCTTAAAAGTCTGAGCAGTAATACTTATCATTTAATTATTTTATACAAAGACTTGTTTGGTGATTCATACAGTTATTTCGAAGTACATGACAGTGAAAAACTGTAAAGGTTTTTATAAAATGTTACCTTTCCTTCTGGAACCTATGCAGTTTTGTTCTATGGAGGCAAGACCAGGAGATTGAATCTCAAAGTAATTTTATTTGCTTTTCTCTTCCTTCCTTCCTTCCTTCCTTCCTCCCTTCCTTCCTCCCTCCCTCCCTCCCTCCCTCCCTCCCTCCCTCCCTTCCTTCCTTCCTTCCTTCCTTCCTTCCTTCCTTCCTTCCTTCCTTCCTTCCTTCCTTCCTTCCTTCCCTCCTTCCTTCCTTCCTTCCTTCCTACCTTCCTTCCATCTCATTTAATACTACTACATATCAGTTTCAGTCCAGTTAACAAATTTTGAAAGGAGGGGGAAGTGAAGATTTCCTCATCTATAAGTCTGTTTTCCCATCAAGTATGTTTTCCAACATTTTGGTTTTAGTTCCCTGTTTTTCTTTCATTTAGTTAAGCAAGGGAAAGAAAACACTGAATCTGCAATAGGCACGATATTATCTCTTCTATAAATGGATGCTTGTGAAATACTTCATGTTCAGAATTTTCATTGTAATAGATTTGAAGTGTCTAGAACTAATACTGATTTAATGGAAAAGTTGACAGCTTTAACTGTAACAAATTGGGATTACAGTATTGATTTGATTTGTATTTTGAGTCTGCATGTGTTTAATTGGGGTATTCCATTATAAGTATCATCAACGTGACGGTTGCTTTTTTTTAAAGAGCCATGAAGAATGAAATAGTAGTTTGTCCATAAATTCTAATTTAGTTTTATTTCAGAACACTGGTTTTTATATCAGTATGGTCAGAAAGAGATGGATATCTCTTTTACATCTGTGGTGCATCAAGTAGCACCATTTTGGTAGCTGGCTTTTCCTTGTGTCTTGACACTTAATCCCATTTTACTACACTGACCTTCCCACATTTAAAAGAGAGCACATTGTGCTAAAAAAAACGTATATTTCAAAATCAGATTCCTCCTACCACTTACCAATTAATACCAATTAATAGCGTATTTTCCTATCAAAACACCTCCCAGTATATGACTTAGCCAGGAATATGAGGGATATTGCCTTGAAGAGGAATGCAGTTGAAATAATCCTGGCTTATAGGAATGACTGTGAAACAAACAAACAAACAAATATCTGTTAAGGTAGATTAGTTTATAAGTTGCTCTGTTTTATCTAAGAGAGAAAGCTGCAAGACTAAGTATACAGAAAGGACATTTCTGTACAAAGTTTCTAGATTGACTTACTAGAGTAGGGTGTGAGCTAACATGCTACTTTAGACATTTGTAAATCATGAAAATTTCAGGAGCTGAATCCTCTTTCAATCCAAAAGTGTTGTCATCTTTTCTGTCCCAGATTAGTAGAAGATGAGTGGAAATGTTTCCCCACCATCATGTTAAAACTTGCCCTCATCCAGGTTTTCAGATACGAACACCCACATGCTGTTTGGATCCTAAAGGCTTTGGGCATTCATTTTTAACTGAGCTTTACTGAATCATTGATGGCCAAAATGGAAATTTAAAATTGCTTTTATGACAGCTATTTTCATCCAACCAGTGCAGCATCTAACGTAATGACATACATATTTGATGTTCTGAGGAGACCTCATTGAGCTATAGCTGGGAAGCAAGGGCTGCCATAGCGGTGTATCTTAGAGGCTTAACCAGGTATATTGTATCCTTGGAGAATAATTAGAAGTAATAAAACTCTACAGGAGGAATATTCTGTATTATACAGCTTTTATCAATAAAAGATTCTTTATGCTGAAACTGCATTTGCAAGCATCTGCAAAGAGGAAATAAAAAAATTAATGTCACTGAGGACTTTTTAGACTAAATGCCATGGTGACGATACAGACCCTTGGCAGTGTTAGTTACTCCATTAGCTCAGTTACAGATTTCCACACAGTAAGTGATTCTCAAACCTTCACCAGCTCCCCCCTGCTAACAGACCAGCTGTTTCTCTCTGAAGCCACAGGAGGCAATTCGTGTTTTCTTCCAACATGCCGTTTAAAAATCGGATGCTGTCAAGCCTAGTCAAAAGCTACAACCAGGCTTAGTTTGTTCCCTTATGTCTATCAGTTCTGGTAGAACCCTTATTGAAAGAGTCTGGCTTTTACCTTGCTCTCCCAAATACACAAACAAAATACCTGCTGTGTGGTGAAGGTCTATCTGTGGTGTCTCTCTACCAGCTAGATGGTGGCGTTAGTGATGTCTCCAGCTCTGAGTCCACAAGGCACGTTGCTGTGCTTGGACGTCCTCTCTGAGCCCTCCCTGGGTCAGGACATTCAGCACCTCAGCCTGCCAAGCAGATGGCAATGTTTTAGCATCTTTTGCACACTGTCTCATGACCTTGCAACCTCACTGAAGTGGTGGTGTCACGAGCTTCTCATTAAGCTGCTTGAGGAGTGTGCAGCTGGAAAAGCAGGGGCACAACCTCAGTAAATGAATTTCCTGATTAGAAATAACTTAACTTTTGAAAAATCCAGAGAATTAGAAATATTTTAAAATAATGACAAAAAAAAAAGCCTTGGACCTTTGCCTCAAGTAGTTTGTCCTTTCCACTTCCCAGGGCCTTCCTGCCTCTCACTGTGGGAAATTTGCTAGCATGTTACTATCCTGTGTTCTTTAAGGGTATTAGATGTAGCAGTGTCTCCTTCTGCAGGTCTTTTGATTTCTCTTGACAAAGTTTGTGTTGCCATTCAGAGCAGTATCCCCTACTGGGTACACCTTCTAATGCAGGAAACTAGAGTTCCTCCTTCAAATTGCACTTTCTGTATAAAAAAAACACTGATCTGAGGGAATGACCAAATATGACAAATCATGAACCTTCTACTTTCGGAAGGCCATGTTTTAATAAAATATGAGGTTTGTAATAAAAAGGAGAGTTCATAATATTGTACCTTTTTCCATCGCAGAATTCTCATTGTTAGAGCAGTTAAGTTTCCCCAAGCAATGATTTTATCTGTTAGTCTCCCACAGTGGTGTTCTGTGATAGCAGCCAAATCACATGAATCAGACTTTTCTTTTTTAAGCATCTCACCAAGTCAGCAGTAGCACTGTACATTCCTTGTCAATGCTGAGGTCAATACTGCTGCGTGCTTATATTGAAGAAATGAGGTGCAATGCTGTATCAGCTGAATACAAAACAAAGCAACAACAAAAGCATGCAAAATGAATAGAAATGTTTACCTTAATTCCAGCATTTCAATTTTGCATCTGTATAACAACTGTAAGGTCCCTTTGCTTTACAAGTGTGCTGAGGAAATAAATTAATTGTGAAGCAATAGTGATAAGGGTGATTAAAAGTCACTAAAGAAGTGAACAGTATTGTCATCAGGGCAGGGAGTTGGTAGTGTGTAGTAAATGCAACAGGCTGCTCTGAGGATAAAAGGAAATACTGAGTGTTGCCCATCCCTTGCCTGTTCTTTGAAGCAGATTCTGCTCTTGAGTATGGGGGATAGGAGAGATGGGTGGGTTTCAGACTGTATCTGATCACGTTATCAATGATGGGCATATGAGTTGATAGGTTGGGGTTGAACTCAGGAACTTGATTTTGGAGTACTTCTTATACTCACTGCTTTTCTAGCCCTTCTTAATTATTATTTTTACTTTGATATCTGTGTAGGTCAAACAGTTGCCAGTACGGTGATTTTATCTTTTCACAAAATGAAGAATTACATAATTGAATAATTCCTTATGCCATTGTACCTAAACAGAGTGTGGCTTTACCATAAAATTCAGCACAGTTAGAATGCCTTGG
Source organism: Aythya marila (assembly GCF_965140915.1). NCBI lineage: Eukaryota > Metazoa > Chordata > Aves > Anseriformes > Anatidae > Aythya > Aythya marila. Next base: position 191,556,112 of record NC_139042.1, on the reverse strand, counting down.
GTCTTCTGTGGTTTGTGTGCATGAAATTGTTGTCTTGTAAATTGCCAGTTTCTGTAGCATAGTACTATGGAGATTCTGTGCTTCTCTAAACTAAAATCTAACTCATATAGTGCCACTAAGTTTGGGAAAATTCCCTAAAGGTGAGGTATTTTTGTTTCATATTGCATCTTAAGTGCACTTTAGTGGCATTTTAAGATTTTTAGAAAAATGTACAGAGATAACAACATAGCATTCATATATTACTGTGAAAAAGAAGTTTTTTGGTTTTCAAGATTTCTTAGGTGTAGGTGCATGCCTTCTGCTTTTTATATGTGTGTTGAGAATCTTTGGTTGCCAAACAGTTAATGTTTTTGTGTGCTTTTGAGCACTGTTTGTAAAATTACCTTCTTGCTGTTCAGACTAATACTGTACGTCCCTTCTAACAGCATTCAACTACTCATGAAAACACCCCAAGTTTCATTCACAATTTTCATATGAATACTTGTTTAGATTTCATCAGCACCATAGGAAACAGCTGTTTGTATTGTTTTAAAGTCTAAACTAGATTGTCCTGAGTTAAACCCTAAGGTACCTCAGCATACCCATTCTAAATAATCATTATTTCACTGCAGTTATTTTTCGTTTTTCAGATGTAACTCTAAGCTTAGAAGACTTATAAAAACAATTAGTTAACCATCTTAGATAAAGCTTCAGTTTTCTTGGTGTGTTTTAAAATTTGGACTGTTTAATCGTGCATCTAAATTTGTCTTGAAGAACTTCAATTTCAGATGCTTTTTTAAATTTTGAGCATCCTTATACCAAATGAAAGATTTTGTGGCTACTGTTTGTTACACAAAATACAGCAATCTAAGATCTTGTCAAAAGCCAGGTGTCAAACTGTTGATATTTCATCTAAATGTGCATGAGTTAAATCTGTTCAGTAATTTTCAAAGAGCTTTAATCTTTGCTAATTTGGTCAGTAAGTTCATTGTAGTGCACACCGAGAGGCAGAAATTTGAAGGAAGATGTAAAAGACTTAGTCTGAGTAAAAAGGCAATTTTCAGATCCATCCAAAATGTTCTGCCTGATCAGAGTCTTACTAGCTAAGAGATTATCTCCAGAATGGTAGTATTTTGTCCTGAAAGAAGTTATGGAACAGAATTGCATTGAATGGGATTGCCACTCACTAAGTACATTAGTGAATGATTTTTTTGACAACAATATTATGCTAACAAATGCATGATAATGGCTTTAACTTAGCGACTGCTCAAAATTCTTGCTGCCAGATTTTAATTTTATCTTGCAAAATGTTCCTTGATGCACTCACTCAAACAATTGACTATATTCACATGAATGAAATCTCCTGCCAAAAAATATGCTATCCTCTCCAAAGATTTTATATATAGCATGATTTCAAGCACATTCTAACCAAAGACATGGTTTTGGTGTTAAGAGCAGGTTAGTAAAACCCTACATGCTTTGTCAGAGTCATCCATGACTAGAGCTAAACTATGTCCAAGGAAAAAGCAGTGTTAATGTTGAGAATGAATTAATAATGTACATGGATCATAATAACCTTACTGTTGATTTAGAATTTTTCCTAAATGATGAACAAAGGAAAACATAGGAAGGATGAAGTAAATAAACTTTTTTCAATATGCTAATACAATAGTGTTGTGTAGCATGTTGTTGGAATCCTATAGAAGTGTTTTCAATGTGTTTTTTTTTTCTGTATTAGAAAGTCAGTGTCCTATGCTTTGTCCTCAACTGATATAATTTCTTGTTTATTTTTCCATATAACAGTTAAGCTATTGATAAAGTTTGTATTTGCTTATTTTACAGAACCCAAATCAATTTCACAGTAGCTATTGACTTCACAGCCTCAAATGGTAAGAATAAAAATAAGTTTCTTCTTTATTAATGTGCTGTGTTCAGTTTTAAAGCACTTTTTTTGAGATATGTGTGTGTACCTGTACCAGTGTTGTGCTTAACTGCTTTGTATTACTAAGTATTTGTATACTTGTACCATCTGGAATCAGCTGAGCAGTTACAGACTAGAAACCAATTCCTGTCCAGAAAAGCAGGACAAACAGAACAGCTAGATTTATTTATTTATCTATTAAATCTATGTGCAAAATTAAATTAGTAGGAACAGTTTGCAAATATTCCTGTACTTTCTGATTTTTTTGTTTATGTATTTATTATTGCTGGGAGAAAGTTGGCTAAATTAGAGACCCCCTTGAGAGGGACAAAACAAAGGAGTTTCAGGTAGAGTAAGGCTAAGTGTGGTGAAACTAAAATAAATTTTGATTCTACTCCAGAACTACTTTCCAAATCTCATCATACTTTTGTATATTTCATCTTAAAAGTACATGTTGTATGTTATAACAGTGATACAAATTTACAAGTTTAATGACAATTTCTTGCTGCCCTTTCAGTAGTGGAAAAGGTTATAGCTACTACTATTAACCTATTAAAATTGTATTCAGAACATTGCATTTTTACCTGACTTAACCACAGTTATGTGTATAGGATTTATTTTTTTCCTTTTCATGATTTTTTCAATTTCTGCTTTCTTAGATTTCTATCATTTTTAGGAGAGGAAATCTGGGAGTGATTCAGTTGTAAAGTAAACCTGACTCTTGCTTCAACAGGTAATCCTTCACAGCCTACTTCACTGCACTATATGAATCCCTATCAGCTGAATGCTTACGGCATGGCACTGAAAGCAGTAGGTGAAATAATTCAGGACTATGATAGTGATAAAATGTTCCCAGCTCTAGGTTTTGGAGCTAGGCTGCCTCCAGATGGAAGAGTATCACATGAATTTGCATTGGTAAGCTAATAAATATATATAAATATTTTTTGAATTTCTGTACTGCAACCAAATTTGCGGAATTAAGGTTTTAGTGTTAAGTAATTACTGGGCAAGTAAAGAACAGAATATGCTAATTCTTATGTCTAAAAGACTACTTCAAAATGTTCATGCTAGTGAAGTTACTGACAGAAGTCCAGAGTCAAGATGTCCCTGTAGGCCAAAAATAGTAATAAACCTCATCTGTAGCAGCATGAGAAATAAATATTTGTAAGATTTCAGCTTGAAGCTAATCTATCTTAACATGCAAGTGAACCATGATCCAAGATCATCTTTTATTGTTGTTGTTGTTCTCTCTCATTTTCTGGGATCTCTTTATATTTTACAGGCTGCTAGTTTAGAGATTCCTAGAGTGGAGTATAGGATGAGGTTACAGGAACAAATCAGATTTTGTATATGGGCCAGTTAAATTACAAAGCTAAAATCTAACTGGATTTGCTAGAAAGGTTAACGCGTTGAAACTGGTGTTTGAGATTAGTGTGGATGTTTATCTATTTGCTTATTTTGAGCTTTTTGTCCTTACCTGAGTAGGATAGAGTTCTCAGCAAATGTAGGTGTATCAGGTGAGTTTCAATTAAATAGCAACAAAGACAATGGCAGAATAGACTGGTGATTGTAGATGTGTAAATCATCTGTTAGTGTGTGCTAGAAACCAATGCCACATTTCAAGGAGAAGTTTTCCATATGGATGGCAAATTAAAGCAGATGTAATTGCAGATATTATTTTGAATTACAGATTTCCCTTGGGATTCTTTTAGCAAGTTCAAAAACATGGAAACAGATAGTAATTAAGACTATTAAAACAGCAGAATTATTCCTGGCTACTTTCAGATTTTAAAAGTTTATTCTAAAAATAATTCAATTAATACATAAAGTATTGTGGGTGCTTTTACAGGAGGAATAAACAGTCTTTCTTCCTTCTTGCAGACCTAAACATGCATAGTTGTCTCCCATTTAATTCTTAGCAGTGATTTCAGCAATCTTTTTTAACATTCCACATCAATTCCACGAAAAATCCCCTTCGCTTTTCTAGATTCTAAGGGAGATGCAGTGTACTTCAGAATAAGATACTAGCACATTAAGTCAATGAGGTGTTGGCATAAGGAAGAGAGTAAGGTGATTTGGAAGGTTTGAAGCCTTACATGGTTATCTATCTAGCCTGACACAGATCATTAATCTGCAATTTAGCTTTTATATTTGTAATATCATCTGAAAATAGGTATCCTCATAGAGTCATCATAGAACTAGGCAGTAAAATGCCTACCCAAAGAATTTAGTCTTATGTGCAAGTCCCAAATAATTCTATGGGTTTCCAGAGAGTAAGTTCATTTCTTCATCTGTTTATATTAGATCTAAAATGAGTTTTCCAATGTAGAACAGTATACCAAAACAACGAAGAGGTTATAGCTTACCTTATACTCACATACTGTATGAAGATCAGCATTTTGCTCCCATTTCTTTTTCTTCATGCTTTTAAAATAAGAAATTATTGAGACATAACTGTGCTCCTAAATATGATTCCAGTTTTACATTTGTCCCATAATTCATACCTTAAATGTGCACAGAGAAATGCTTGTTACTGTTCCATATAAAGACTGTTTAATTACCCTTAAGATGGTATTTATGTCTGGGAACCTGTGCCAGTGATTCAGACTGCATATAACATGAGGCTGCTAAAACCTCCTTCTACATGCAATTAATATTCAGAACCAGTCATAGCTCATACATTGGACATTGCTAGCAAACTCTTTGAAGAGATCCTTAAATTCTTAGGTCTTTGCCATTGAAAAATGGACACTGGATAATTTTTCACTAAGCTGCATCGTTTTTCCTTCATGGTTATTTTTAGTGATTATTTGTCTCTTACTTTCATTAGAATGGAAACCCTCAAAATCCATACTGCCATGGCATTGATGGAGTAATGGAGGCATATTATAGGAGTCTAAAATCTGTCCAGCTTTATGGACCTACAAACTTTGCCCCTGTAATTAATCATGTAGCAAGGTAAGCATAAGAAGTGCTTTACAGAAACTTTGTATTGTTTGTATAGTTATCGCATGTAGAAAACTAACAACAGTTATATGATGCCAAAATTTGAAAAAGGTATTTATGATGTTTTTTTCTTCTTCTGACTTGATTAACTTATATGTTTAAGTAGATCTGAAGACCTTGTGATAGTATTACACAGACTTTGAGAGCTGATTAAAAGTAAATAGAAGTGATCCAGTTGATCTACCCTGTGTTAAAATCCTAGGAGAATTCATAACGAAAAAATTGTTCATGGGATCACTCTGCTATATTCCCTTTTTGTCATCTGAAGCACAGTAATCAGAATTTCCGATTCACGGATAAGACATAAATCTATCAAAAAATTCTTAAAGCGTAATTTTTAGAGATATGCAGTTCCTTTAATCTCAGTGTCGAATACATTTTGCAGGACTCTTGCTATGATTCTCAGCTAGTAAGGGTACTGTTAAAGCAGTTGTACAGTCTCTGTTGGGGAGCCACAATGCTGTGTTATGCAACACCTCCTCTAACTTCTTGAAGTATAACCTTTCCTGTGTTTTTAGAAGTTTCTCAAGGAGGATAATGTTGCCTTGTCTTAGCAGACAAGATCTTGTCTTACAGTATTCCTCCATGTGTTGGTATAGGAAAAGAGGTACAGATCAGATAATTTAACTGAGTAACTACCTGAACAAATGTTATTTTATTCATAGATACATAGAAAGAACTAATATTCATAAAACAAAGCATCAGGGATATGTAAATAATTGCATGGTTAATGTTTTACTATGAGCTTGCAGTTATTGTAGCAAAAAATATTTACCTGTTCTATTTATTTGCTTATCTGTTTTATTTATCTGTTCTTGTTACTGCTTTTGCTGTTGTTCTACTGCCCAGTAGTAATAATTTGCAAATTCTATGGTACAGATAATTGGCTGTGCACTCCAGCAGGGCTAGAGAGCTGAGTTCAGTTATTTATCATTAGGATTAATTTCTATATCTTTGCATCACACTATTTAAATCATATACATGTATATTCCATTGCTTTCCCTTAGCAACTACCTATCTCCTTTTAGTCTTCAATTTGACATGATCTCTGCAGAAGCAGTCCTCAGACTGTAGTCTTCTGTCAGGAAACCTGCCAGCTCCTGTGATAGATGAATTCCATGTATGTGTCATTGCCTTGTTAACTGGAAATGAAACCCATTTACTTTCATCTTCTTTCAAACTGATTGTACCAACTGAGCTGGCTGGTTCTGATTTTGGCAATTAACATGAAGCCTCCTGTTCATTACAAAAAAAAAAAAAATTGAAATCCTTGACCTAGTACCATCAAAACATTGGTATAAATTGAGTTCTTCTCACCACTTGTTTCTTCTGAATACTTGTCAACTTTTCCATAATTGCAGAAGCCTGTCACCGTCATTTGTAGTTCTTCCAGTGAACTTCCATCTAACTATCAACTCATTGCAAACTTTGGGAACTCATTCTGATAATGAGTCGCTCTATATTAGAAGTGGAAAAGCTAGATATCTTCATTTCTACGGCAAGACCATCATTAATACAATCCATGGACTAGACTCAGTAACAGCATTTCCCTCAAAGTTCAGCTTCTCAGCTATTCTGTTGACTCTTATGGACATATAGACATGGCGGTAGAAATTATGATACTTACTCCTCTCCTCTAGCCTGCTGTTTCTTTTTTAACCTAACTTCAGTCTCAAAGAAATTTCTTCTTCCCACATCCCTCCTACTTAAAAATACATCTCTGATGAAATCTCTGGAAACTATGTCAGATATTACTGTGCTCTCAGATCTATTGTGATCTCAGAACTCTTCCAGAGGTCTTCAAGCAGGTAATGAGTTTGTTATACTTCCCTCACTAGGATAAAAAATTATCCAAACTACACCAGGTTCTCTCTACTGTCTTATATCATCTCTCCTCTTTGTATACGATCTTCCAAAAGGCTGCAGACTGTGCTCTTTTCCATGGATATTTTGAAGTAATCAAATTTCTGTTCCATTTTTTATAGTGTAGACATGTAGACTTAAGTGCTTTTAAGGGGTATTGCATTTTTATTTTACTCTCTCATCTGATCATCCCTTGTCTCTGAAGTCATTAATGAGAAGATTATGAGTATTGTGGAAAAATGAGATGAAAGAAGTCTTGATGTTGTAGGGAAAATGTATTCCATGGTACATCTTGTTAATCTATACATTTGATTCCAGTCCCTACTGCCAACATACAAACAGAAGCTGTTCGACAGGTTGTTGACCATGTGACTTTTATACCCATCTATATCCTGGGAAGGAGAAGGAGGAGCGTGATGGCGTTCTGAGAGTTGTAGATTCCATTTCATACCCAATCCTTCAAAGTCTTGCAAGTGTTATGGTTACAGCCTCTTGTTTACTAGCAGCACTCACTTGCAAATTTACATCAGAGTTAGAATATTCGAAGTAACACCACGAACATCATTAGAACACACCCTGTCCAGTAAGACAGTGAATAAGACAGTGAATTCTGAAATAAGACAGTGAATTTTGACAGTCTTATTGTATACCTGGGCATTTGTATCATCCCCAAGTACATAACTCCATATGGAGAATTCTTTTTTCCCCCTGCTCTCCACACTACTCATGGCCATTTTTCTTACAGAGTTCCACTACCTGACTCCTTGACAGCACCAAGAGCCTTCATGAATGCTGCTGTCGAGTGAAGCAGCAAGTGGAACATGACGCTCCATGCAAAACCAATTATACAGGACACTTTGACCCTTGGGAGTTGAAAGCAAACAAATTCAAGTCTTGGTTTCTGATATGCAGGTCACAGAGTTCAGTGAAGCTGCTGCAGACTCGCTATCTTTCAGAACTTTCCAAATCTTCAAAAGCTGTTCATTTTCAAAGAGTAGTTGCTTCTTGGTTCCTTTGGCTGATGCAGGACTGGGATGGTACTGTATGTTTTTTGTCTTATATACAGTACAGGGAGAGGCTTTAGTCTAGAGGGCCTATTTATGGGTGATATAAAGGGGTGTAAATACCTTAGCCAACATTTCAGGGTGCATGTTCAGCCATATTACAAATCTATACATGAACTATAAACCTGAAAATGAGGTCATTGGTATGTAACTTATTTTTGTAAGACAGAAAAATAATGGTGTTTATGTAGTGTGCTAACTCCTGATAAATTTTATTTGTGCTATAAAAACAACCATTCAATAGTAATATATTCTCTGCATACCAAACGATGTTTCCCAAAGGTAATAGCTATTAAATAACTTTCTAAAGACCCATGATTCTATAAATTGCATTGTGTCCATGCTTTTTTTGATGGTGATACAGGCCCCATTTTTAACTGATTCAACAAGTGCAGATTATCAGTATCAATATTGTATTAGTTACAGTTATTTTATTATATACTTTAAAATGTTCTCAGTTGAAAGTAGAATGCCCATCTTAACTATGAATGTCTTCACTTTTGGAGATCCATCACAATTAATTATTTTTGTTAGTCCTTAGTAGTCAAATTAAAAAATACATCTTTTCCTCATATTAGCTCCTTTTGTGTAAAGGGATTTCTTTTACTATCATAATGCTCTTTTTTTTTTTTTTTTCCTTTAGATACGCTTCTTCAGTAAAAGATGGCTCCCAGTACTTTGTCCTTCTCATTATTACAGACGGAGTTATTTCAGATATGGCTCAGACGAAAGAATCCATAGTGAATGTAAGTTTTGCAAAAAGTATTGAAAATTAAAATAATTCTCGGTTTAAATATTTTAGGCAATAAACTAAGCCTGTTATTATTTTAGACATTAAATTAGTTCTGTAAATTAACCATTCTTTCCAAACAGAAAAAAAAAAATATGCACAAAGATTAAAGGAAACCAGAAGTTGTGTCTCAGCTTAATTAGTGTTTTGTGAGAAATGATACTCTTCTATCTAATGCTGTATATTCATACAACTTTTATAATCTGTGTCTTGATCCCTCCTCCCTCATGCACATCCCACCATGCAGCATTTCATAGTGAACCTCTGTTTATTTTTCAAATAATTGCATACAGCTTTGATTTTTCTTTTTTTTTCCCACCTTCCAAAAACCGCCCCAAACTTTCTGGTCCCAAAGGTCAGGTATGACTGTCAGCTGATAGCCTTTTAGATAGTTCCCATGAATTTTAAAAATTCTTAATTGTTTCTCAGTTTCTTCATTATTTTCAATATTTTTCTCTTCAAAACTGCTATGCGTATAAGTAATATTCTGCATTACAAACACATTCTGTTCTTCTTTCGCCCTTGGGAAATGTCAGATGAAATTACACACACAACCAGCTTCCATCTAGAGCTTGAAAAGATCCATACCAATAATTTTAAACACACCACAGTGGATCTAGTTACTAGGAAAGTGATGGGTGAAAAGCCTACATTAAAATAATTAAGCATCACGTCAAAATGAATGGCACAGAATTAAGTGACATATTTTTGAAGGCCCGCTTTCACTACTTCCTACAGTAGTACCATTCCACTTGTAGGGTGCACAACAAAATATTATTGAAATGTTCCCTCTCTCACTGGAAAGCAAGATGCCCTCAAGCTCTACCCGGCAGCATATGGACAGAGTTTGTATGTTGATAAGGACTCTCTCAAACCATATGATAAATTTTTACCTCTTCCAGTTCAAAATAGGATAAAGCCACTCTTACTTTTATAGGAGATAAACAAGCTTTTATCTTGGAAGTTCATTCTCTAGCCTACCCTGGAAGTTTGTTATCTAGCTTCCTTTACGTGGCAAAAAAGCTACATGGAGGAAAAAAAAAAATAAAATAAAAGCTTTAGATTTAACTGTCCCCTTCAATTCGAAGTCCATATAGAGGGTAAGTAAGAGACCAGCAAGTTTGATTGATTGTGAATTTGTAAGATTAAGTAATTTGTCACTAAGAAATACAGAAAAGCCTTGTTTCCATGAGTAGAAAATGCTACTGGAATAATAGGAACACTAGCTGTTACTCTGCAACTGTCTGGAAGTACAGATGTATTGTTAGCTTGGAATGAGCACAAATTCAGAAATATTACTTCTGATGAAGATTCATTAATTTTTCTGTGTAGTTCTTGCAGTGTGAGTATACCATGACTGAACTAATCAAATGCAATAGCATTTTCTTCAGTCGTAATAATATTTGAATTAATAAAAAGGGCAGTGATGTTAAATACAAGTTGATGTGTATAAGACTTGGGAAGAGTATATTTCATTTTTTCTCGCTAATTGTGCTTTATACATCCTCCTTTTTACAGCATATATGTCACACATGCTGTTTTATTAAATCGTTTAAAGGTTACTCTGTCATTCAGTAAATGCCAACACCAAGTTTATGTGCAAAAGTTGAACTTTTTGTCTTTTCACTGACCTTGCCACTTACTGTTTCAAATGTATTGTATCACATACTACTGTGTCTTCCTAAATAGGAACGTCCATGAAGAATGTTTTATTTACACTCAAATGCTGAGATTGTAGAAAACATCTGAAAAACAGAATGTGTTCCATGCTGTTTTAAGTAGAGACTTCGTGTCTGAAAAATACTTTATACTTACTATCAGTGTCTTACACAGTTAATTGCAACTCAGGTACAGTTACACTCTCTTGATGGTCTTGAGTCACGGAATGGCTGAGGTTGGCAGGGACCTCTGGAGGCCATTTGGTGCAGCCCCTCTGCTCCAACAGGGACACCCAGAGCCAGTTGACCATGACAACGTCTGGTCTTTAACCAATATCTTTAGGATTTAAATTAACTAGGGATTATTATATCTTTTTACTTTGCTACAAGATTTGAGTTGGAAGATAGACTACGTAGGAATACTTCATTGTGAATTTGCAGATAGTGTATAGCACACGCCGTACAATGTAGAGTGGTGAGCACATTAGTGATTTACAGAATGTCATACTTTCACTGTTTTAGTTAATGTGTATACACTAATTAACTGTAAACCTTCTGCTAGAAGAAAGTTGGTTTTATATGCAATGTTATGACAGATGAAGAATGGGAAGTGGGGATGGTGCATCTAAAAAGAGAATGTCTTTTAGATCATGCAGAAAAACACTTTTTATAATCCGGAAGAAAGCTATAACAGTATGTTCTAAAACCACCTGACTTCAAACTTCAGTGATGCTGAGTTTAATTTAGCAGAAAGCATACAGCTATGATTTTTGGCCAGTGTAGACTCCTGTTTAAAATGACTGTAGACATTTCACAGTTCAATGGAATATCTCAATAAGGAACATTTGTCAGCCCTGACATTTGTTAGGTGATTTTTTTAGTTGTTACCCTCCTCAAAAGAGCCAGTTTCAGATGATTTCTCTACTGGATATCTGGTGCTGCCATCAGGGCAGGAAAATCCAATATTTATGATGCTGTCTTTGTAATTTTAAAGGTTTTACAGAGAGTTCAGTCAGGGAAAGCCAGATATCATCTTTGCCTTTTTTCATTGAATAAAAAAGATAAAGTAAAATTAAAAATCTTAAATATAAAGCAGTTCAATATCTTGTTTACTTTGTGGCATGGATGATTAACTTGAATAAAATTTCATTCGTGGAAGAAATATCAGGTAGATATTGCTCAAATAGGTGATATATTCTTCTGAGAAAAGTTGGCATAAGATCTATGTAAAAAATACAGGGAATCGTGTAATTCCAAGCAGCTATGTAATATCGAGAAGCAACTGAGTACATTCAAATAAATGTCAGACTGTCACTAGGTACATATTTACTATTACTGTCAGTTTACAAAAGATTCTAAGAGAAATTTGTCTTCTTAGTTGTCATCTTAGTATTAAATCCTAGCATAGTTGTGTTTAATTATGATCCTATATGATTCAAAGACTTTATAAGGAAAAAATAAATCAAAATGATCATCTGCCTTTTTTGTCTTCATCCAAGATGCTTTGGATGCTTTGTACTTAGCACTTAAGCAGACAATTTGCACTCAGCATTTTAGGAGGTGAGGATGAGGAATTGCTCTTTCAAGCATTACTTCTGCACATTTTTTGTTCATATTGTCCTCGGATCTTACGTAATAGTGGCAGAGGTTATGCAATGTATTAAACCTCTTTTTTTTCTTCTTTTGAAGGCTTCAAAGCTTCCAATGTCAATAATTATAGTGGGGGTAGGACCAGCAGAGTTTGATGGTAAGTGTTTTAGTGTTTTTTTTTAGAATGTTTTATGTTTGTTTACATATTAGTGATATGTGGCTTTTCAAACAAATATTGTTCTTTAAAAAAAAAAAACGTAATATAGAACAAGCAGTAAGCACCGTTGGCATTTCCGGCTGGATTGATTGATAACTCAGTATGATTACAAGCTACCATGTCGAGCTGTATAGCCCCTCAGGCTCTCTGTTAAAGTCACAGAAGCATATGGGTGCTGAGCATCTACATTGCTCTAGAAGATGAGTGGCGAAAAAAAAAAGAGTAAAATAAGTATACTCAAGTAATTTTGAATTTTTTCAGCATGCATATTTCGTGTCAGCTGAATGGAAATTTGATCATTTGTTCTTATTGCAGTAATAAAATACTAAGGAAAGTAAATAACTTTGAAGAGGTGATCTGGGTTAAAGTGGGTTTCACTTTATAACAGAAGTGAACCTTACTGTCTACCAGCATTGGGAGAATATTACAGCAGGAAAGAAATCACCAAAATTATTTGCATATGCTTTCATATGGTGTTCCAGAACAGCACTCTCTATTGCAATGACTAAGCTGCTTCCATTATTTGGACTAATTTATTAAGTGGCATCTTGCACATCAACGCACAATGAAGTGTAGACATTCCTTTTATATCTGTTTCTCAAAGTTACACATCCTTCTTTCTTTTCCATTTTAGTACTCCTAGTTAGACAGTATGTCTTCTTTTGTACATGAAACTACTTAGTACTACCACAGGTATATAATGTAAGTAGTCCTCAATGACTATACATTTAAATTCCTATACAAGTATTCCAGGAGTATGAGAACAAGAGGAAAAAATGATACAAGAAAAATAATTTATTGGGGTTGACTTTCTTATGCTTTTTGACAAGTGGTATATTAAAGTATCATATTCCTTTATGAGATTGTCCAAATGGACATTCATACTTCCGATGATTGTATGCCACAAGCAATGAGAAGAGACCATTTCTCTTCAAAAATGCATTAAGAGAGAAATTTGCAAGCTTTACTTTCCCCCAGATAATTCAAACTCTACACCTATGTTACTTATTTTTTCTTCACCCTTCCTTTGCCTTTTCCCCTTCACTCTTTGTCCAGTCCTTGAGTTTGCTCAAACTCCTCTTGACTGTAGGGTCATGTAGATTCTGCTTTCCTTTTACTTCTGGAGGCTGTCTTTACTGAGTTTTGGGGGTGTCATCCCTATAACTTTTGTTAAAGCAGGATTCTGTTTCTATTGCAGGATACAGTTTCCATCTTTGGACTGATGCCCCATGAGTGAAATTTACCTATTAGATGTGTGCCAGATCTGTAAATCCCTCAACACTCAAAAGGGCAGAGAAGCAGAGAAATTATTTATCCCATATACATAAGTTGTTAGTTTTTTTGTTTGTTTTGTTTTTGTTTTCTGGAAGAAAACAACAATCTCCATGTTTGATGTAGACACTGAAAAAATGTGTGTGTAGGAGTGTGTACATTCCAGGCATACTCTTACAGTTCAAAGACCAGTCAAGCTCTAGTTCTGCTGTAGAGAGACTGAGCTACTTCTCTCCAGATATCACTGCCCACTCTAGATCTCAAAGCCCCTGGGGGCTACCAGAGGGATAAAAGTCTGGAGCATAGATAAAAGTCTGAAGCTTTGATAGATGTCATGCACCTTTGGCACAGCTTTGTATAAGGATGTCTGGATGACTACAAAGACTCAGATCAGTGTTCTGTTTTGCCCAGTGATCAGACTGTGAAATGGCCACAGGCGTTTATCTAGAGAATGTTAGAAATGAAATAAGCAAAAAAGGTATTTCCCTGAATACTGTCTTCAATTCTGAATTTATTGAGCAGAATGTGGTTTATGTTTATTTTGGAAATTGTTAGTGGGTCTTCTCTTCAAATACCTGTCCAGTCTTCTGGTTTGAACATACACACATTTATTGCATCAACAGCAATATCTAGCAATGTGCTCTACAGGCCTACTAACTAATTTTTGAAGAAATACATCCTTCTCTTTTCTTTGAACTTGGATCCTGATAGCTTTATTTATGCTTTCGAGATCTTGCATTGGAAGAAATAGGTTTTGAAATTTTGGGTTCAGTGAGCTCAGCCCAGTTTGTAAAGCCCTAAGAAGCTCTAGTGCTCCAGGGCTTAGATTTTCATACAGTGTACTGAAAGAAAGATTGTAGGATTGCTGATCCAAGGGCTGAGCAATTATTTTGTAATCCCAGATCCATCCATTGCAACACTGACTGTAGAGCAGGTATGCCTTCACACAGAAGTCTAGAATAGCTTCTGGGTATATGGACAATTTCAGAGTTTTCCTGGACCTTGTTCAAAAAAAAAATGCAAGAACTGGCTAGTAAATTTAAGAAAATTATTTTAAAAATTCCTAATTCATATGTAATAACAGTCATTACCAGTATGAATATTATTGCCTTGTTGTGCTATATCCCATGTTACCTTCTGTTAACAATAATTTCTGAAGATGAATTCTCCACCTGTGAAAGTATGAATATAGCCTTACCAAAAGGATATGCTTGCTGATTTGGGAGCAGGAAGGATATGGTGGACCTTATCATGGTGTGTTTTGTTCTGAAGATGAGAATAAAGGCAAAAAATAGGTATTGTTAGCATGAAAAAGTACAAAATAACTGCAATGCATGATGTATTTTATAGAGCAAATAATCTAAAGAGTTACCTTAAGATAGCTGTTGATGGTTTTGTTCCTCCAAAAGTGTAAATTGACCAAAGTTTTCCTCAGTAATGCTTTCCTTGGGTGGTTGAACTCTCACAGATAAATTAATTTCTTTCTTTTTTTTTAAGCTATGGAAGAACTAGATGGTGATGTAGTCAGGATTTCTTCAAGAGGAAAGTTTGCAGAAAGAGACATTGTGCAGGTGGGAGAGAAAAATTGCCCTAATCATTACATTTTACTAATCCTTTTTGTTTTGACTTCTTGTTCTATCTATATTCCCACCTTTCATTTTACCTTCGCACTGACATACTTTATCTTACGGATGTTTATAACAAGCTCAGAAACTCTGTGATACCTCTAAGCCTTTATATAACACAAAATATTGGATATGCATTGAATAGAAAATGATCCCTAACTGGTAGCACACTGAGATAAAGTCTTAGGGTTATACAGCCATGGGAGAAGAGTTAGGTGCCTCTGCATTCCAGGTACTGCAATCTCACTGTGATTCCATGAAGGAAAACTGCAACTTCTGCGGAAATCAACAGTACCTAGACCTTTAGAACTGGATTTAAGATGTATAGGGTATCTTCCCTTGCCTCTAACTGCCAGTACAGCAGACCATGAGTCTCCCAGTTCCTATGTCCTGTCTGCCACGTATGATCATGCAGATGCCTCATGCCTCAAGGTATCACAGATGATAGCAGGCAACTTTGTTTAGGTGACTGAACAAAACCTTAAAAGTGCTGTTCTCACCTGCATTCCACCGGCTCCTCCACTTCTCTGCCAAAGCCGTCTGGTTCTGTTCCTGCTTGTTACCACCATTCAGTCAGCCCTGTGATTGTCATTCACACCTAAGCAGCCACTTGCAGGGTGGTATGGTAGCTCTGCATGCACATACCCACCATAATGCCCTTTCTGCCCAAGAACAGCAGATTTCTATAAGTCCACAGCTTGTCCAAACCATGTATTTCATCCATGCTCCTGGCACCCCTTTTTTGGCCTACTGATTACATACACTCCTGGAAAGATTTAATTTCATAATTCTTTTCTTGATCAAATCAGAAATTAGATACTCATTTTTATTTTCATGGGATACTAAAGGGGAACCAAACACTGAGAAGGATGTTTGATGGCTCAGCATACTAGTCCCTTCTTGCTAAAGGAAGTGTTTAAGAAGTTGACAGTTGAAAAGTAGCAAACTACTTAAAAATTAGATCAACCTGGTGACTGTAGAAAGAATTATATCTGCCTAAGGTATCTGGCCTAAGTCAGCTATAAACAAGCTGCCTTCAGAACTGGAAGTGCTTCAGGATTCCAGACTAATATTTCTGGAAAGCCCTGTGCCGTGTCAGAATTGTTAAAGCTAATTCACGTATCTCTGGCATGCATTGCACTGTGTACTTTAAATATGTGCAAGGTAATTATACATAATTTCTCCAAACAACAGAATCTCCTAAAGCTGCTGTTTTTACATTCAGTGAGCATAAACAAATAGACTTCTTCAAATGTTATACAAAAGATTAGTGAAAATGTTACGCATCAGAAATATTCTAATTTCAGCTGAAATAAAAAATAAAATTCAGTGAATACCTTTTTGTGGTTCCTTGAAATTCATTGCATATCAGAAATGGAATAAAACATTTATTTACTATGAATGTATTTCAATCAGAACTTTGCCTGAAGCCATACTGAATTAGCTGAAGGCAGTAATATTTTGTGTACTTTCTGTCTAAATAATACCAAATACATTATAGTCTAGCTACATAAATAAAAAGGGATAATGTCAAACCCTCTAAGTTTAGTGTGACCTTTATTTTGTAAATGGTAGGATAAAACTGACTTGCTTTTATGAAATAAACTACTCAAATATAAAAAGATAATCTTTTTTTTGTGTTTGTGTGTTTTAGGTTAGTTAAAATTAGGTAGTAAACCTGACTGTTAATTTTAATACATGTAGTCAGTATTACTGTGAAATAAGTAAATTAGGAATGGAGAAATATGCCTGCTATAAGTGACTCACTGTATTGATTATATTTACTACTGACTGCAGTTCGTGGAAAGACATGATCTTTGTTTTTCCCTCCTTGCTAACAAACATAAGTATTGTATGGAGTCTGAATTATATGTCTACCAATTCTTCCTCAGTTTATTTAATTTCTGCTCCTTTGTTATCCTTTTTCTATTTATTTTTTTTTTAGGGAAATATTTATTCATGGTAATGGTACCTATTGTTTCTCTTGAACATTTCATATATTAAAATTTTATATAAACTCTCAAGCTACAGGCAAAGCATTTTGCATTTGTTCAGTTTCCCTTAAATTTTTCTTACATCTCTCATTCTGTGAAAGATTTCTACTACCTCTGCTTGTTCTGTGTGGTAGCTCTAGGCCTTGCTGTCTTTGCCATCTGTCCTTGTGTATCTGTGCATATGTTTATCTGTCCATGGTTCCTCTAACTCTTCTAATACCTATATACCTCAAGGAGAGGGGAGGGAGAACTAATTCAGGCCATCTGTATTGTATAATTGCATTTCAACAACTTCACTGTTCAAATAGCCTCCATTTGCTTCAGAAATGTGGTCTGAGTTTTCATGGCTGTGCTTAAGGTGATCTCTTGAAATGGGACATGTTTGTTTTAAACCGGAGAGCATATGTTTTTTACATAAGACTGCATTAGAAAAGGAATAACCCTCTGAGAGGGAAATGAACACCAAGCTTATCCCTTCACAGCTGAATGTGCAAACTTACAGGCTACAGAGATATTTCCTTTTTTCGTTATTCTAACTAAATGCTTCTGGGGACAGTTAGAGGTATTCTTACCAGTAATGTGATGCAGTTTAAGAAGGAGCAAGCTGTTGAAACTGGGCAGTGCTATGCTGGCTTTTGGAAACCGATGGTGCTTTTTTTTAATAATCTCAAGAAGTCACTTCCAGACTCAGCTATTCAGTGACTGAGTCATCATCTTCTAGGGAGCTGCTTGCTGGGGAAATACTCCAATCAGTTGCTGTTTATGCTTAATTTGGTCACAGGTTTCAGTGTAACTCAACATAGTTTAAGCACCGAGGACTGAAGCTCTTTATCTGGCAAGCTGAGATCCTCATCCAGGGAGTGAAGCAAAGAGTTAACTCCTACTTCAATTCTAAACATATTTTGGTAGGAGATTGATGCCTTGATAGGGACAATACTGAACAGATTCCAAAGCTTGAGAATAAGCATAGGAAAGATACTGCTAATGCTGTCTATGCCTCAAGTCAAACCCAACCTTCAAATTCCCAAATTTCACCTGAATGGAACATTTGATCCCTAAATTTTGTCGGATATCCCGGAGCTGGCTTAATTTTCTAGGTGAGCACCACTAAATGTAATAGTATCCCAGTCTTTTTATTCATCTTCCCTTGTTACCCTCTTCTTCGCTCTTGTGATTTTTGTGGTGGATTTTGAAAACAAGACAACATGCAAGTTGCATGCACTCATGTCATTCTGCATGTGCCATTGTTTCCATGTATCCCTATAGAATCTATAGAGATACTGCCTTTTAAGAACAATTTTTAATTTTCAACTATTTTGCTTTTGATGAACAAGCTATGTTTTTCATATCCTGCCTGCTTTAAGCATTTTTTTTAATATTGACTCCACTGATAATAAAGAAGTTCATTGCAAAACCATAGCAGAATGGTAGCAATAAACTTCATCTAGTTTCATAAGTCCAGGGTGAGAAGTGCTTTCTGGAGCTGATGTAAAAATGATTTAATTAAGTTCTTTATTGCTGAAAGGTTACCTTGATTTTTTTTTTCAAGAGTTGCTTTATTTGTTTAATATATTAAGTACTCTTTTGTTGTGCTTTTTTTCTGTCTTTCCTGGAAGATTCTCAGAAATGCGGTGTAAGTTAAACTCTCACTGTAATTCAGTGGTCTTCTAAGTCTTGAAAGCTTTAATGCTTTTTAGAAAAATGAAATTTAATATAAAGTCTTGCTTGATGCACATCCAAAAGACATTTTTTTTTCGGGTTAGGATAATGGGGAAAAGGTTCTGCTCATTTTAGAGTTCAGCCAGGAGACGAGACATCTCTGGGTTTGGCTTCTCAATCAGTTCTAGTTTTATCCTGGAGAATTATATGAGAAAAGTTAACAATTGAGTCTTCTCTGTTTCATGAGGGAGAAAAAAGGTACTGTTAAGGTTTGAATTCTAGCATAGCCAACCATATTATAACTTTTGAAAATAAATCACGATTTCGAAAAGTCACCCAACTGCAATCCTGAGATAGACCCCAAAATTTGAGCAAGAAGCAGAATTTCAAATAAACATTCCTATTGGCAGAACTGATTAAATAACTAAACCAACTACATCTCTGCATGCTGCCTGCTGTGAATAAAAATCCAGAAGCCTACACTGTTTCTTTTTTTCCTTACTTTTAAGATGCACAATCAACTTGTTAATTACAGTGAATTTCAAGGAAAAGCTGGTGGGTAACTTTTTAGGTGTTGCAGATCTGGATATCCCATAGCACATTCTTTTTTGAAATCAAATCTTTTTAGCTTAGAGCCTTAATGCATTTGTTAGTGTCAGGTATAAAGTATTGAGTTGGTTCATAGCCCTACTGAGTATAATGAAAAATGATTAAGAATATAAAGTCATCCATTCTTGTTTTGTTCACTTCAGATGGCAAAAGTTCTGTGCATAAATTGCCAGAGCAGAGACAGTCTGTTAGGAGAGACCTATACGAACAGGACATGTAAGCTCTTCTTAGCTTTGTGAAACGAAATTATTTTATTGTATAAAAAGGGTTGAGAGATGAGCAGAATATGTCAATAAAGCATGTAACTGGGAATCTGAGCCAGCCATGGTTTAAGAATATGAAGAGCTTCATCCAAGTGAAAGCTTGATACTATTTCTATTAGAAAGTAGATGTTTTTAAATTGAGTTAGAATGTGTGTAGATAAAATACAAAATATGCATGTGTATATGCATATATAAAATGTGTAAGGTGGTATATTCACATACCTTAACTCCCTACATCAAACTTTCTCATCTTTGTGTTGTAAGATGTCTTCTGTGTCTGCATAATGACCTGAGTGAATGTATCTTTTGTTTTGTAGTTTGTGCCATTCCGGGATTACATTGATAGAAGTGGAAACCACGTGCTAAGCATGGCAAGACTTGCTAAAGATGTTTTAGCTGAGATCCCAGACCAGTTTCTGTCCTACATGAGAGTCAGAGGAATAAAGCCATCACCTGCACCACCACCCTACACACCTCCTATTCATGTGTTACAGACTCAGATTTGAGTGCTCCAAAGTGCTTAGCATTTTTCAGAAGTTGAGAGTCTCTGGATGCAGCAGTAGCTTTTTGGAGCTAGAAAAATTCTCTTCACATACCAAATTCTCCATAAGGTTGCATGAGCAACTGAAAAGCTTTTAAATGCTAAGATGAAAATGTGTATGTTCTCTCCGAGTCCTTTTTTTTTTTTTTTTTTAATTTCTTCTTTTGGACAAGAAACCCTGCTTTTTTGATCTATTTATTCGAGGGGAAAGCACAAGTCAGGATTTCAACTCAGAAGAAATGTCCTCTCTGAATACTGTGTGTACATAAATGTATAGGAATGCTATTCCTCTGTATCAATGTTTACATGTTACTATTTTTAAATTTCAGTACTTTTATAACTATTCTTAAGAATACAAGTTTGGAATATTGATTCACATGTCTTCTAGCTTGCAATAGTTTGTCACAAGACCACAAGAGAAGCAATATCTCTTTGAATGTTTGTCCAGACAAATACAAATGGAAGTTAAGAAAAGGACAAATGTATACGTGTTTTCCAATACCTGAATTGCTTCAATCAGTGCTTAGTAATCTATTCATCTCACACTCTGAGAATAAGCTCCTAAAATGTGAATATCATAAATTGTCTATGACTTAGGACCAACTCCAAACTTCAAGGGGGAGGTATGTGTATTTTTTCAGAGATTCTCCAATTTCTAAGTTTATCTAAGTTTACAGTTTTTTAAACTAGTTACTGAAGCAAATTAGAAGAGTTACTTGCTATAAGTAATTAAAGAAAATTACCTCAAATCAGAACTTTGAGTATTACAGTTGACTCACTGAGCTCATTAAATCTTATCATGCATTCCTTAAAGCACTGGAAATTTTGCATCAGAAGAGTCTTTTGGTGTGATTACAGCAGATGTTTTATAATGGATCATTTTAAACTTAATTTAAAATTATAACTTTTTTGTCTAGATTGCCCATTCAAAGGGATGCTGGCTCTTAATATTTGGGTTTATATTGTCATTTAATCACATTTCCATTCAGGATGCATGAATGATAATGTTAATTAACTGGTTTAAAAATTGCACAACCATGTTGCTTTGTGCACAATTTTGTGTACTGAACTACCCAAAAATTTTATTATATGCCTGTTCATATATAATTATGAAATGATTTTGCATGTACAGTTTTTACGAAATACACAGTTTTGTGAGTTTGTGTCAGATATATTTTATTTAGAACTAATGGCCTTAAATTTCACAAAACTCCTGAAATGATTGTGAATTGCCTTCAAATACTGTTAAAACTGAACATTTTTATTTTTTGTGTGTCACAATTGTAACTGTCTTGTAATGTAACTTCTTTTCTTTGCATATAAACTGTTTACTACTTCTGTTTCTTACTACTGTATGTGGTAATGTACAGTATGAAACTAAGGTGCGTTTTTTAAGCATGAAAAGTTTTTTTCCAGAAAGCGTATCTTCAATATTAATGGCATATAACTATATAAAAGCAGAATCTTCCATTTTTAAATATATTTAAATTCCTTTAACTATCTCATGCGGGAAGTTCCTTTTTCCAGATAATTATTCTGTTGGTAAGGGGGGGAGGGGGAAAGGTTTTTTTTTTGTAGAAATAAATATTGTTTTATTTTTGTTTCAAAACAGTTTTTACATAAATATGAATTTTAATTTTCTCACCAAAATATGTATTTCTTAGTGGATTGGTGTTGCATGAATGAAATTTGATACCTGACAATTACAAATTTTGATGAAAGTGCATCATAAAGAATGTTTAAATCTACTGAACAGTGGTGGTGTTCTCCTTCCATCTCCTGCCTTTATATTTCACGCTTGCATTGTTGGCATTTTATAAATAGCTGAATTAATACTATATTTCTGTTGCTTCGTTCTGTTAGATGAATCTTTATGCTGACATTTGTATGAGTTCACATGGGTCCATGTTTTTAGCAGGTTTTTATCCGAAAGCCAAAATTACCAATTTACATTAATCAGTTTCTGGGTCTTCCAAGTTTTTATTTCTTCACCTTTTGTCTAGTATTTATATATCTATTTGGTGTTTTATCTAGCATTTATTCATTTCAGATTGAGTTATTAAAAAAAAAAAAAAAAGGAGTAACTTTATTAGCTCTCATTTAATCAGGACCTGTTATTAATGCCAAGATCAGTCTCAAAATTAACAAGTGAGGAAATTTTAAAGATTGGTATTATTTAATCAATTTAATTAACAAAAATTAATAAATAATTTAATAATTAATCACAATTTTCTTTCTGTTCAGCACCAGTTCCAACCTATTCTGTTCTACACTGTTGTTTTTCCTTCTGTTTGGTATTGGAGCATAAATTTAACATAATTAATGGAAAGAAAAAGATGTAATCAGAGGGATGATTTGTCCTGGGACCAGTACTGTTTAATATCCTTATCAATGACATAGACAGTGGAATCGAGTGCACCCTCAGCAGGTTTTCAGATGACACCAAGCTGAGTGGAGCAGTTGATACCCAGAAGGAAGGGATGCCATCCAGAGGAACCTGGGCAGGCTGGAGAAGTGGGCCCATGTGAACCTAATGAGGTTCAACGAGGCCAAGTGCAAGGTGCTGCACCTGGGTCAGGGCAACCCCAGACAGGAGTCATCCCCCTCTCCTCTGCCCTGGTGAAGACCCACCTGGAGCCCTGTGTTCAGCCCTGGGGCCCCCAGCACAAGGAGGATGTGGATGTGTTAGAGTGGGTCCCCAGTGGGTTAGAGCTGGGGATGTTCAGCCTGAAGAAAAGGCAGCTCCAGGGAGACCTCACTGCAGCTTTTCAGTACTTAAAGGGGGCTTATGAAAAAGATGGAGAGCAACTTTTTACATGGACAGTCAATGACAGGACAAGGAAGAATGGTTTTAAACTAAGAGAGAGGAGATTTAGATGAGATGTTAGGAGGAAATTCTTCACTCAGAGGGTGGTGAGGCCCTGGCACAGGCTGCCCAGATAACCTGTGAATGCCCCATCCCTGGAGGTGTTCAAGGCCAGGTTAGATGTGAGGCCTTGGCCAGCCGGATCTAGTGGGAGGTGTCCCTGCCTATGGCAGTGGAGTTGGAACTGGGTGGTCTTTAGGGTCCCTTCCAACCCAACCCATTCTGGGAATCTATTATCATTTGACTAAGTATTCTAGTAGGAAAAGGAATTTTTTCCGGACTGGTGACATTGTCTCTGTGTTCAACATCCTAATTCTGTAACATGTTTGATACTGTTATGCAGGCCTTCATACCAGTAATAACAATGGGAGTCAATGGTCATAACTAATTTCTGCAAAGCATCATATGGAGTCATTTCTCCTTCTGCCTTTATTCTGAAGAATAATGAGCCATAAAACTCCTGTTCCTTCCCAGGAAATGCTAGCTGCTGTACTTTCCAATAGGATTTCCAGGTTTGGACTATCACTTCTCCAACCAGAGAGTTGCATCTAGTTCTCCCATATCCAGCTGGACTTGGAGCAACAAGGTGTCCTGGCCAGGCAGCAGGGTGCAAGCAGCTCTATGCAGAGTTCACGATCAAGGTAATGCTTTGGTAACGCACATGTTGGGTTGCAAATTATACCAAACTGTTGCAGATAGCATTTCATAATTAATAGTCCTCTTATTCTAATTACTAAAGAATAACAGAGAGTATTTACATTTAAGAAAGGGAAAGTATAACATGATGGGTCAAAATGTACAAACATGCAGGGTGCAAACTGTATAAACGTCCTACAGATTAGGAAGGGCACTGTCTCATGGGGGATATCAGTTGAGAATGACTTTGAGGTTTCATTTAGACTAGCAAGTTATCATTTGGTAATCTGGACGGAGAAATTAGTTTGATCTTAGTTATGAAGAATAGAATACTGTAATTGCAGGGAAAGGTGGCAGCCTACACAACAGAACTTCCATGGACTTCAAATCAGCTTACTTCTATACACAAAAAGGTTTGTTAAAGGTGGTCCCCAGGGAAATATTTGAAAGAGAGATAAAGAATTCAGGAGAACAGGTATTTGCTGGAAAGATACATTTTGAAAAGCTGGGAAGTTTCAGCTAAATAGGGTCAGATGAAATTCATTCCAGAATAATTCAAAAAAATGGCTGAAACAATCTGAATGATAAATGATTATCATCTTTGAGAACTAATAAAAGGACACAAATGACAAATTATGTCAGTGCAGCAGGAAACCGTGGAGCATAGTAAGAGGCTATTATGACTGTATCAGAAGTTCTTCAAACAGAAACATCAAAAAGAATAGAAAAGGAGAATATGTTGCTATGGATAAATGTAAAAGATTAGCACAGGCAAGTATAAAAAAAATCAGGACAGTGAAGCACTCAGTAAGTGCATAAAGGCTAGCAAATCCCAGGCTAGAAAGGGGAGAAAAGTCGGGCCCATTATTTAATGAAAAGAACAACTGAAGAGTAAATCTAGAGAAAACTGAAATGCTAGATGTCTCTTTTTCCTTCATTCATCACAGAAGAGGAATAATCATTGAATTAAGTGGCCAATTCCTCTCTCCATCCTTCCCCCCAAAAAGTTATCTAGACCTAGGTTTACAGCTACCAATAAAAACATGTTAAAAATGCATACTTTTGAAATGATTGTCCTGAAAAGCAATATAATAAGCTTCAGGATAAAAGAAAGAAACAGCTGCCATGTAATTGTATTAAAGCTTTTAAATTACATTTTAAAGGCAAAGAGGGAGATAATGGCTTCATTTGAAGGGCTATGAAATACTACAAAATTGGTTAGGCTGTGTTCAGAAAAATGCTAGCAGGCTTTCATCGTCCAACAGGAAAAATGTATTCATTGGTCTTCCCTAGGGACCGGACTTGGTTTTGGTACTGTTTGGTCGTTGCCACTGATGACGTGATATGTAAAAGGGTTTTATTAAATTAGCAGGTTATATCAACTGGAGATGATTCAAACACTTTCAAATTCGGGCTTAAAACTCAAAAATATGTTTGTGAATTAGAAAAAATACCTGTAAGAGAAGCAAATTCAGTGAGTTCAGATAAGAGTACTTAAGTAGCACCCAACTGCAGTATTTTCTGGCTATGCAGCAATTCTGCAGAGAAGAGTCTGAGTTGTATCCTGGTTTGGGCTGGGATAGAGTTATTTTTCTTCATAATACCTGGTATGGTGCTGTGTTTTGGGTTTAGGATGAAGATAATGTCATTAACACCGATGTTTTCATTGTTACTGGACAGTGCTTAGACTGAGTCAGGGACTTTTGGCTGCTTGTGCTGCCCTGCCAGCGAGGGGGCTGGGGATGTGCAGGGAGCTGGGAGGGGACAGAACCAGGACAGCCAGCCCAGACTGGCCAAAGGGATGTGCCATGCCACGTGGTGTCATTCCAGGCAATAAACTGGGAGCCGCTGTTGCTCAGAGATCATCTGGACATTGGTTGGCTGGTGTTGAGTAACTGTGCTGTTGTTTTTAATCCTTGTTTCATTTTTCTTCTCCCTTTCTTACTAAAATGCCCTTATCTCAACCCACCAGTTCTTGCACTTTTACCTTTTTTCAGTTCTCTGCCCCATCTCGCTTGAGGGGGACTGAGCAAGGGGCTGCATGACAGGCGATGGTGGATGGCAGAACAGACACTGGGCAGGAGATGTGGTGGGACATCCTGAGTATAGACTGCCTGAAATAATCCTTTCACCATTCTCAAAATATTGAGGCCTCAATTAGCCTACCGGGTTCAAGTTTTGAGACTTCAAATAAGACGTGGATCAGTTTGAAGAAGTCAGAGAGGGCTGTCGGAGTGAGCTAGGCACATGGCCAGGAAAGGTTTGAGTGTGGCTGGCCTCCCTGCCAGAGCTGGGCTGTAATATTTTTTGTTGTTGATCGCAGTAAACTTCCACAGCAAGGGTCAGTGTGAGACCACAACTTGCCCTACTGATGTGGGAGAGCAGATGGACGTAAGCATGGCAGAAATATTTTCAGGAAGGACTGGCCATGACCATTTAGATTATTAGGTTGTTGCCTGATACTGCTCATTTCTCACATGAAGTTTGCTCTTACTTCTTTCAGAATGCTTCATGGCAATACTACGTTTTTTTTCTTCCACCACTCCATGACAGATGATTGTTTCTTTGCCACTCCTTTAATATGGCATAATTTCATGTTTATTCCAAGCCAGCCTTTTGCATTGATGCCCATTGCTGTTGGAGTGGTGTCGTGCCTCACCTGGCTGGCGGTGACTGCTATATCAAGTTGGCCCTCTAAACAAAGGGAATAGATGTTTCTGAGCACGTGCTTACTGCCAAACACTAAACATTAATAAATTTCATCAATGGGGTTCATATTTGGTGAATTTATTTTGCAAAGGCGTTAAACCAACTGAGCATTCATATAAATACATTGTGGACAGAAGGCGTACAAATGCTGTGAGATACCTGCTCTGCACCTGTGGTGCCACCAATGTGACTCCCACGGGTGGCAGGACAGCCTTCTGCAGCCACTGCCAGCTGTGGCCACGCACTGAGTAATTTCATCACATCTGTATTGGTCTGTTCTTGAGGAGCAAAAATCCTACCAGCCTGGAGAGGAACATGATTGTCCTATTAACGGGGCGGACATGTGCGTCCCCTTGCCACAGGCTGTTATCGGTGGTTTGGTTTTCTTTGGGCTGCTCGTGAAATCAGAGCAATTGGCTGCGTGTGCAAAGTGATTAGCAATGAAGGCTGTGTCTTAACTGAGTGGGCCATCAGGATGCAATCACCAGAGAAAGGGAAGGCACTGGGAAGCAAATTGGCTGGCTTCTGTGAGCACAGAAGTTCTGGGCAACTTCTCTGTGGAGAATAATGGAGTAAATAATCCCCTCACCATGTCATTAAATACTTCCACTGGAAAAAGCCCCCAAAAGTATGGACGCAAGAACACAGCCTTGACTGATTACTTTCTGTGAGCAGGGGGGAATAGAAAATACCAATAAGTTGTCAAACCTGGAGGAAAGAAGGGAGTTCTGTAGGAGTCTCTCACGTCTATTGCTGGTAAATATTGTCATTAATGCTATTAACAAGGGATTAAAGGCTACATTTATAAAACCAATGAATGTGTCAGCTCACCAGGGCTGCAGGCTGGGAGGCTTGATTAGAATTCAAAAATGTTTCTGATAAATGAGAGGGAAGGTCAGAAATCAGTAAGATAAACTGCTGTGAAAAAGTAGTGGAAAGTGCTGCATTCAAGAGAGGAATAAATAAGCACAAATGAAATGAAAAATACCTGGATAAGCAGCAACACTGGAGTTAATAATCTGCAGATTACAGCTGTGCTCCAAAAAGAATATGAATCAAATTGAGATACCTAAAATCAATGATCACTCTGGAAGATGTTAACAGAAGTAGTGGCTGCATGAGATGGAGATGATTATTGCTCACCACCAAGCAGTGCTGAGCCTGGCACTGGGTCTGGACCACGCTTTAAGGAAGATATGGACAACTTTGAAAGAGTCCAGAAGAGAAGAAGAGCAGGTGTTTTTTTAATTATTGAGGAAAAAAATAAAGTGGTTGGTTATGTTTTGTATGCAAATGACCAGGGGGTCCATCCTAACTCTGTGTGCAAAGAGGTGCTGTAATGAGCTGTCCTCAGAGGTCAAAGTGATGGCAGCTGAAGTTATCATTTTTGGCAGCAAGGAAGGCTTCTACAGGATGATGGACAAAACTTCCTAACTAACTGCAGGGCACTGTCTAGTATATCTCAGGGACTCTGGGTAATCTGTGTCTTAGAAATTGTTCAGAACAGGCTGGACAGCCATTAGGGATGGCCTCCCTCTGAGCAGGGAAATAGTACATGAAGTAGTTAAACATCCTCCTGATGTCCTGCTTGTCAGCCCTGCAGATGCAGCAGCCATATGAAGAGAGAGCAAAGAGCAATACGGCTGGAGAGGAGGCAGAGGACTGGAGTGAGGCATGTACTCAGCGGCTAATTATGATTTCCTTTACTAAATTGGTCTCTTCAACTGGAAAAGAGCAAGGAAAAGAGCATCGTCTACCACAAAGTACTCAAGCACCCAGTGTGGTATGGTCATGGAAAAGGGCAAATGGCACCTTGGAGCAGCTCGGGGAGGGCAGCTTGGGTAGGTGGGTAGGAAGGCAGCAGGCGAACGATGGAGGGCTCTGGTGAGATGTCACCCAAAATATGTATGCTTGTATGTGTACCCAGTCACCCATTTTAGAAGAGATTGATTCAGGTGGGCCGGTGAAGAGGATATTCCCCTCTGACAGACAGGTATCTGTGTGTGTGACCAAAGGCCGAGAGCAAAGCTCTTTGCTTCGATGACGGTGAACATCAGGGGAAGGGTGGATGTGCCATGTGAGCTGGTGCCAAAGCACAGCGAGATGGAAGTCTCTGTGTGCAGATCCCAGGTTTCTAAGCAGGACTGCAACTAGATGCTGCAACAGCAGTCCCTGTAGCTTGATTGAGGGAGAAACTTAATGTGTGTATGACAGAGGTGACAGCACGTTGCTGCCTGCAACATCTGGGAACTGAATTCCCCGCTGTTCCAGGTGGCAGGCAGACATGGAGGGGGACAACCGACCTCTTTGGCCTGTGTCAGAGAAAAAAGGAATCAGAGTACTTGGTCAAATGAGTTGATTCCTACTTCTCATCTCCACAGACCTCATTGCCTCGAGGGGCCTTGAGGTGTGTGAGGAGCGTGGCCATCATGGTGCTCTGCGGCCTTCTCCTTGGGCCTTCTCCTTCAGCCCTTGGCCAGGCCTGCTCCTCTAGCAAGGGCGTCTCCAGAGGGGATGGAAGAACAGGAGGCAGCAAGGGACCCTCTAAAGCTCCCCTCCTCAAACCTCATAGCCCCCTCCCCTGCTCCAGGGACCTTCTGTTTTTCAGAGAAGAGCAGAGAGCCTCAGAAATGTGCTTGAAGTGAGGAGAACCTGTGTCCTGTGTGGCCTCCAGCATGGTGCTGGCTACTCATCATCTACTATAAAAGCTGCTGGAAAGCCAGGTCATGAACCGGGCACCAAAATCTCTGCGTGCTTCAGATGGTAATGCCAGCATCCCACGTTTCCCACTGATAAATTGGTAGAGTCAATTTTACTGATGCTCTCAGGCAGCTGTGGTTACCTGTCATTGAACAAAGGAACATCACACGTTACTGTGACTGATGCGTAATAGCTCGGGAGCTGGAAATTATATTTTAAGCATGTGGGCTGGTGGGGAAAAAAAAGAAATCAACAGAAATATTTCCTACAATTCCTTTACAGGGAGGGACATCGGATATGGAGTTACATCCTCGGGATTCATAACACCAGGCGATACTGAAACACTATTTCTTCAGTAACAAGATATTTTCCTCACATCTCGAACTCACTCATCAGTAACAGAGGATTAAGGCTCATGATAAAAGAATTGAAGCAGCACTTGAGAGATATTGGAATAAAGCCATAATTGGACTAACATTATCAGGTGCCTTTAAATCTGTGCTTTGCTTGTTCGTCATGCAAAGCTTCAAAGATAAATGCCTTTTTGGTGTAGAGGGAGAATCATTTTATGGTGAGAGTGGTTTGTTAATAATACCGTCCCCCACCGGCCTTCTTTGGAGCTAATGGTTTGCTCCTCCAGTTGGAGTTGCAGACATCCTTTTGTTGCAACCGTGACAAATATTTGACAAAAGAAACCCCACTGGCTTTAAAACTGAGTCATCCTCATTTTCTGCTATCTGGGCCTCCTCTAAAGCTGTCACCTTTCTGTAACTTAGACCTGTACAAATCTCCTGTGCAAATGTCACTTTGGCAGCCCTTTAAAAAGCTTAGAACAAAATTCCATTTTTTTTTAGCATTTTACTCAGCAGAATTCGCAGTGTGGAGAAATTACACCTGCTAATGAAATTAGCTATTTACCCCTCACTAAATTCCCTTCAGCGTGAGAATAGGCGTTGCAGCAGATAAAGCCTTAAAAAAAAAAATAAAAACCCAAGTCAATTGCAGACAGACTGCAATTGCTTCTGAAGTTATTTTTCTCATCTTGATAAGCCTCTTGGAGGAATACAAATGGGAAGAAGGTGATGCCATTGTGAGTGAGGAAAACCACTGAATCGCAGCATTTCATTACTGGAGAGAGGCTGTCAGCTGCACTGCAACATTTCCCACTGCCCTGGAAGAATTAGCGAGAAAAGAGAGACACGTTTCATGCACACCCACAGCATTAGCGAGGTTCTTTCTGGCACTGCTAGATATTTAACAGCACAGGGAGATTTCAAATGCTCGCTGATGCATGCACTGTGTCATTATCAATAGATGTGTCTATTACTTGTCATTCCAAGGAAGTATCAGGTTTCCAAAAACTCTTCCTAACAACGGCAAAACAAGCTGAATGGTGCTGTGTTTGAAACCTGTTAGACTGAAATAGGAACAAGAGGATATTTAAGGTATTGCTGCGCTCCGTGGGCAGATGCTCCCTTCCTCTCGCAGTAAATGCACCCTGGGCATCACGCACCGGTGTGGCTCAGCTTCGGGAAGGGAAGGACAGTGCTCAGGTCTGAGGATATTCGTGTGAGTATCACAGCAAATGAGGTAACAGCTAACTGTTTAGGACTATTTCCTATTGGGAGAATGCCATGCTGAAGCAGTGAGGTCATCAGTGGATCAAGAAAGCATTAGGAAGCGAGGGGCAACTACCCACCATTACAAGCAAACACGTGCTACCACTAAATATGGCACTCAATGATTTATTTTTTAATTGAGGGTGAGAACTAAATGAGAGAGACTGGCTGTGATTACCAGAGAACTAGGTATTCATCCAGGTTTGTAAAGGGAAAGGATGGAACAAGAAGGGAAGCATGATTCCCAGAGCACCCAGGACACCAGAGCTGGCACCCTGTGGCACCATCTGCCCTGGCATTGCTGGGGACCTCCCTGGGGAGCAGTGACAAGTGCAGGCTGTAACGGGAAGGCCCACACAGCACCTGAGCAGAAGGCAGGCAGCGAGGGCTGCTGCTGAACTGAGCCCAGTAACACCTGGAGCCACCCAGGGAGAGCAGGCTGGCGCAGGTCTGAGTTTAGGATATCGTTGCCAACAGCTCTTTGGTTTCACATTGTCTGCAGAAACGGAAATTACTGCCAGAGTAATGGAAGGCAGGGGAAAATGCTACTGAAGTGCAGCGTACATGGGTATTTTGTGAGGAAGCTTCAAACATGTGGGGGTTAGGGGGAAGGTGACACCAGCTGAATGCAAACTGAATGTAGATTCAGGAGGAAAATGCAAAGAGGCAAAGAGTTGTCCTTGGGCACTGCTCCCGCAGCAATAGCGTATTTGCAAAACATCTAGATGAGAACACACTGCTCAGGGCAGCACAGAAGGCACTTTCTTCATTTTGCCATGAGGGCTGCAGGTAAACCTACCTATGAAATACGAAAGCGGGTGCCTGTGCAGGTGAAACTTCCAGGGCCAAAGGCAGCACTGCACTGCACGAACCGGGTATTTCAAGGTGGAGACATGGGATTGCCCCTGCCCTTGGTGAAACCCCAGGAGGAAGAGACCTTGGAGAAATGAGGGGACCAAAGCCATTGCAGCTTGTACTGGGGGTTGGTTCAATAGCTCCTTCTCTCTTGTTGTGTGCGTGGTTTGCTTGGTTGGTGGGTTTTGTTAGTTTGTTTGCTTTATAGTGACTGAGCCGTTATGTAAAAATTCTGTCTGTCTTATGGACAACATGTTTTGAGATGTAATGGCCTTCCTTACCCAAAGCAGCCAGTTGTACCTAAAGTCAGACCCAGCAGGAGCTTGAGTAGCACAGCTGTCCAGAGCCACAAAAGGGAAGCACTATTTTGAGGAAAACATGTTTTTTCTCCATTATTTCCACTATTTCCACCCAGCAGGGCCAGAGTGGCTGACTCAAAGGGTGCATGGATGCTGCAGAGAGCCCCCAGCCAGGCGACAGGGACAGGTCTTGCCCCAGCAGTGGCTGCAGACAGCCCTGGAGGGGCAGGTGGTGACCTCCAAGCTTTGGGGGCTAAAGCTCCTCATAGGAGTGGCCTCCAACACCCCTGGCCCCAGGCGCTGCCTCCCAGGAGCCAGCAGCTTGCACCAGAGCAAAAGAGCATGTGAGATGAGCTGGAGTACTGAGTGAGTCAGGTGTTAATCTGTTTCTGCTTCACGCCTGCATAATTGCAGACAAAACTTCAGTTAAACCCATGCAGAACCTGAATTTCAGGCTGCCCACAGAGGCTGTGGGGTCTCCTCCTTGGGGATCTTCAGAAGCCGCCTGGACGTGGTCCTGGGCAGCCTGCTCTGGGTGTCCCTGCTTGGGCAGGGGTTGGAGCAGCTGGCACCAGAGGGCCCTGCCAGCCTCAGCTTTCTGCCTCTGGGAATAAAATGAGGGCAGATTCAGAACCTTGATGGTCTTTGAAAAGTCACCTGTCCCACAAGGAAGCCACTATTTTCCCTGCTAGGTGGGAGCAACCAGGAGGCGATGCAGTAATGCATCATGCCATGCCAAAGGGTGGTGATGAGCCCGCTGGTGGGCTCGCACCTGATGCTCCCCCAGCATCAGGACAGGCTGTCTGAGGACACAAGCCTCGGCAGAGCGGGGTTTCAGCAGCTCCGAGGGCAGCAGCATCCCAACATAAAATTTTCCCTTCGCCTCCTCACTGCTCATTTTCCCTTTGCTCCGGAATCACTCCTTTCAGATTCATTTATTAAAAGGAGAAAATGGGTGGGCCCGGCTGGCTTTGTAGCAAAGGTCTGTGCGAAAAGATGATACAGGCATGTCTGGAAAAAAAACTTTTCTTCTGTCTTTTATCCTTGGGGGGCTGCTCCATGCCTGGACACCACTGACAAGCCCTCTAGGCTCATGACACTTGGCCAAAGCTGCCTCTGCCCTGAGCCACGTAAGCCCCCGGGAGCGGGAAGGAATAAGGAGGTGAATAAGGAGCCAAAAATACACGGGTGATTCACGCTCCTCAGGAGCATCAGCTCATCCCTGAGTGACACCCAGTATGACAGCTGGGTCACGAGTGCCACCCCACACAGCTGCATCTCAAAGCCTGATGTTAAAGGTTTTGTGGTGGACCCTCCGAGCAGAGGGTGCAGGAATGGGGTCACACCATGGAGTGACACCAAGAGTTGTCTACCACCGGTGCTTCATGGCCAGGACCTCCACCCTGCCCTGCCCTGAGCCAGCACCCACTTGCCTCCCCTGGCCAAAAAGGGGAACCAGCAGATGCTACGAGCTGAGAAAGCCATGTCCTGTGGTGTTTCTAGCCTGCTGCCCCTGGCTTTGCTGGTGGGACGTGCAGCCAGGCAAGTCCTCAGCCAGGTGTAGGCCCCTTCCCGCGGCCCTAATTGGGTGAAGCACTTATAGCCATCTGGTTCTGGCTAATAGGTCTGCAATCCGCAGAGATCTGAAAGGACCGCTTAATTCCAGGAAACCTTTTCGTCCTTTGATGTGAAACACTCCAGATTTGTCAGACGCCAAGGCTGCTGTCCTAGCACAGCAGGCCCTTGGAACAGCAGATTCGCTCCCCCCACAGCCAGCAGAGCTTTCTTGAGGCAGGTGGCAGCTTGGCATCTCTGCTGGCCAGCTCAGGGAGACACAGGCAGCTCCACACACCTCCAGCAGCCACAGCAGCATCGGCACCACAGATACTCCTGCCCCACTTGCTCATTACCATGGCATTGAGACATTTCTATGAGGGAAAAAAAAAAGGGGGGGGGGGCCTGGTCTGGAACTGACATAATTTTCTGCTGGGTGTCTCACATCTGGATGGGAAATGCTGAGTTATGTTTCTTCAGAGCACAGCAGAAAAGCAGACAGGCTTCGGGGGCTGCCTAAAGCTCTGCCAGGCTCTCACAGACATGAACTTGGGATCCGGGAAGAAAAGAGTGGGGAGAAAGGCTGGAGGTAGCACACAGCAAGCGACGGGGCCTCAGAGCTGTGCAGCCCAGCAAGGAGCCCCAGGGCATTTTGGAAGCAGCAGCAGCAGCAGCATTCAGTCCCTGTGACAGGAGGCTCTGCCTGGAGCCTCCACCAATGTCTGGCTGTCGCTGGAGGACCCAGGAGCAATTTCACACAGGGCTCTGGCCTCCAAGGAGCCTCTCCAAGGGAGTCACTAGGGATTAAGTTCAACAGAAACACTGGATCTCTGTGACGCTCATGAAAATCCCCTCTCACAGTACCACAGAAGGGTTGAGGTCAACCTCCTTTCAGTGGTTTGTGGGGATAGGACAAGGGGTAATGGCCACAAAATGGAGCCCAGGAAGTTCCGCACCAACATGCGAAAGAACTTCTTCACGGTGAGGGTGACGGAGCACTGGGACAGGCTGCCCAAGGAGGTTGTGGGGTCTCCTTCTCTGGAGATATTCAAGGCCCATCTGGATGCCTACCTGGGCAACCTGCTCTAGGGAACCTGCTTTGGTGGGGGGTTGGACCCAATGATCTCTGGAGGTCCCTTCCAACCCTACAGTTCTGTGATTCTGTGATATGTCCAGGTGGCTTTTGAGCATCTCCAATGATTTCAGAGTTTGGGCAGGTGCCTGGTCAGAGGGGACAAGGGTCGCAGGGATGTGGGGTGGGTGCTCCTGTGTAGAGGAACCAACACAGCACCACAAGAGCAGCTTAAGGGGGTTCCCTCAGGGGAGCCTGCAAAGGCATTAGTGCCTAATTCTGCGAAGTGACAGGGAAAGAAATAGAGCACAGCGCCAGCTCCCCAAAGGGATAACAATGCCACGGAGAGCTGTGAGGAGAATATTAAAGTGAGAAAACTGATGAATTGTTGCTGACCTAAAAGCAGTGGTGGGAAAGCCGCTGTAAAATTGGATCCTTCTCGTGGTGTCCGGCCAGGGACATGCTCCTGCTGCAAGGGCAGGAGACAGCCCAGCTGAGAAGCAGATGGCTTGGGAAGACCAAGGAGCTCTTCAAGGAGATTTTAATACCAATTTAACCATATCTTTCCTATTTTCTCTCTTTTGACACAGTAATTAATGTTTTGCTGAAATCAATACTAGTCTCAAAGAAGTCTCAGTGTATTAATGACATATAGTTTATATATTAGTCTATAAAAGCAAACAGTGATAAGCTGCTTTAATAAGTGCATTTTCAGTTGTCCAAGGTTCAGCAAGTCAGCAGTTGGCATTTATCACATTGATCATGTCAGTGCCACTTATCTTTTATAACCAGATCTGAAAGGAAGATTGTGTGCAAGACATTTCCCCTGGCAGCATTGCTTGCTCCTGCCTAGGAGGGAAAAGGCTGTGCTGCTCTTGTGCAACAAGTTTAGGCATTTTCTTAATTAAGAATAAATCAAAAAAAAAAAAAAAAAAAAAAAAAAAAGAAAGAAAAATCCTTCTTTCATGTGATTAAGTAGATAATATAAATACAGACTACCCTTAAGCACTATCACTGATGAAACATTTGGATGCTGAACAAACAGGCCAAAGAAAAAAAATAGTGTATAAAAGAAAGACTTATCTACTAAGTAGCCAAAAAACTATCACTGGTGGGGAAGAATGCACAAGGAAAAACAGAGACGGAAGGGGAAAACTCATCTTTTCCACAAACAGCATCTGATGCAAGGGTGAGGGGGCTGGGTGCAGGTGGCTGGGGCTGAGGACAGGCCTCCGGCGCTGTGAGCTCTGCACCACGCAAGCCCTTGGTGGGGTGAGGGATTTTCTTCATCACTAATTTCCCCCTCAGTGTAGTGTGAGCTTGTGTTGCGTGCTGTGGGGTTTCCAGCTCACTGGAGAGATGTGTTAAACCCTACAAACCAAAGTTCTCTGTTGTATCGATCCACCTGAGGCATTTCCATTCACCCAGAAGTGCTAAATGGACTCGGGTGCACCGACAAGGCCTTTGCCCTGTTCCTGGCAGTGCTGTTTCATTTCCCAGCTCTGGTTCCCATCCCTGCCCAGCCTTTGGGTCCTGCTGTTCTGTTTTTAAGACGCACAGGCTGTGACAGATGCTCCAGGCTCCCTCAGCCGCCATCCCGATGCGGACGGCAGTAACTGCAGCACCGAGCGGCGGGGGATGGAGGGGATGGATCCCAGCCCGTGACAGCACTGCCATGAATCACACAGGACAGTGATGGATCCAAGAGCAGCCACCCCAGTGCCCCAGCCAGAGGGGTGCAGATCAAAGCCTTCAGCATCCACAGACACATGCCCAGGTAGAGACAAGGCTCAGCTCGCGTCTAGCTGGATGCAAAGCAGCATCCCGTGCTTCCAGGGGCTGGGAAAACAGCATTAGTTTTCTTTTCAATTACTAAGTGTATATTTTTGTTCTTTTAATGACTGTGCTTAAACAGGAAAAGCCTTAGAGGGTGTGGGATAACTGAGCAGATATAAACCCAAGCCAACGATTTTTCCTTAATTTCTTCTACAGCATGTCTTCAAGGACATTAGCCAGAACAGATCAGTTGGGAAAACTTTATTTGTCACCTGGGCAACAGCTAACGTCCCCCAAAGAAAACACTGTCTTGTTCCCCTCTGGATATTATGTCTCTTAATTAGTGTAATCTATTTAATCTGCTCTGTTTGATCTTCTTCTGCCCATGGAGGCTGAGAAGCATCTGCTCTTAAACTTGGACTTGTCACTGTCTCCTCTCTCTTGCGCTTAAATACTTCAGAGCCTTTCTGTTAACAAGTGGTTATGCCTACATCAAAGGCACAGAGATGCAGCGTGTAACATCCAATTCCCTTGTGTCTTGAAATTCCTCTTCACTCGGGAGAAGCAGTGGTGTAAGGGCTGCTGCCATTCCCACCTGGCTCTGTGCCTTCGTGGCCCACCTCTCCCCGGCACACAAAACCCACTTCATGAGAGACGTCTCTGCATGAAACAGTCTGCCTTGTCCATACAACTTCCAGTGCTGCTAAAAAAGTTGTTAAAAGAAACTAAATGTCTTTTGAGTGCCTTTCACCCTTCGTGTTCCCTTCACTTCTTGTACACGTCCCTCTCGTGCTTCACCTGCCTGCCATGACCTATGTCAGCTCGCGGCTCTGCTGCCTCTTCCCTCCTCTCTCACCTTTATCTGTTCATCCGCAGTAAGAACATCCTTGTTCTGAGGTTAGATCTCTCTTTTTAGGGCTGCTTATGTGGGTTGAAAGTATTTCAACCAGAGGAGACAGCCTGGATGGCCTCAGAGGCTCTCAGGCCGTGTGTGGAAGTGGGCTGGCAGCACAGAGCAGTGCAAGTGGTGCAGACACGACTGGAGCTCTGCTCTGCACCAGTGCCCCCTGACCACAACCCTCTACATAAGGGTCCCTCCTCCAGGCCGGCCCAAACCCCGAGTGTTTCACCTAAAGGAGGGAGGATCTCCCCTGAAGAGAGAGGGTATTTCCCTCAGAATTATGATGTGTTCCCAATGAGGGTGGCCCTGGGATTCCCATTGGAAAAATGACTGGGATATTTCATAGCTCCAGCATACTCCTCATCCCCAGAATAGTTTTTGCCTGTGGAGATGGATATCTGTATGGGGACCATGGCTGCTCACACAGGTTTCTCTCCTGTGCTGGCTGTGTTACAGCCCTAGCAGCCAAGGTCCCATCTGTGCCACACCACCCCTGGTGTTTTGCCCCCCCAGGAGGGGAGGCAGGTTTAGGATGGAGCCGTGGGGTCCAAGACCACACTACCACATCACCTGCACATGCCATAGCAGCAGCATCGGCCTCTTCCAGACTGGGGAAAGATCTTCTTCCATGCTTCTTCCATGCTCTTGAGAAAATCTGCTTGCCTGGCAGTGGCTAAGGAAGCAGGGGGTTGATAGTGGAGATTGTTCCGTGTTTATCAGCCAAAAACAAGGACCCCTAAAGGCATACATTCGTGCCACTGCAGTTATCTCCCTCCCCTAGCCAGCTTTTCAGCAGGGATCTGGACCTGCTGAAGGCACGCCTGGCACCACCACGACATGAATGAGGGCTGGGCTGGAGGTGGCTCTGAGATAAGGACATGATTTCCCAAAGCAAGCTCCAGCTGCACTTGTTCAGGGCAAAATGCAGGGCTGATCAATGCCTGTTTGTATGCAGCTGGGCAAGCTGAGTGATCTCCGTGCTGCAGTGTGTCTCAGTGTCTGTACATCATGCCTGTACAGCACGGACCTCAGCCAGCTCTTGGTTTCTTTTGCTCCCTGTCACAGGACGTAGGCCAAGCAGTGGGCAAGCCGAGCACTGCGGTGGGATCAGCTGGCTGGACACAGAGACCAGATGCAAATCCACTGCCTGTCTTCTCTGCTTCTGTAACCATACTAACACCGTATATTTCATCTAGTGAATCCCACAGTTAGAAATTTGTTATTGCTTTTTCCAGTATATATGGCAAAATTCACACGTCGTACTGTGTACACTTTGGAGTTTCAACTGGGATGAAAAATACATCAAGTCAGCAAACCTGGGGTGCAAAAAGGTTGAAAAATATAAGTCCTTGTCCACCCAGACAATGGAGATGGGACACAGCAGATGCATTGGGTCCAGATGCACCTTGCTGCCTTCTTCATTGGGTTTTGTGGGCAATCCTGCATCACCGGAGTGAGCAGGATTATTTGTAATGCTTTTGAGACTGAATTTCAGAGGCATTGCTTCTCTGTTCTTCTAAATCCTGAATACTTGCAAACAAGTATCCGAGTGCTTGCGAGAAGGTTGCAGAGGTGTTAGTTGCATTATTTATTTAGAAAGTGACTTTGGGAAAAAAAAAATGAGAAGAAAGGGAACTGCTCTAGCAGTAACCCTTGAAACATTTCAACTGTCTTGCTTTGGCTTTGTTGTTTCTTTTTTTTTTTTTTTTCTTTTTTTTAATGTTATAAAAATGGCCTTTTGTTCTTTCGCCTTTCTGTTCCCTCCCTGTCAGGTTTACTCAGATTACAAGTCAAAACAAGCCTTTTTCTTCTATTCCACAGCGTGGATTTACTGTCAGAGAAGAATAGGCCTTTCCCTCTGTTATAAATATCATAATAGACAACAGACAGCTGGTAATAAACCATGTTCCATTTCCAGTGAATTACTGGAGTGGCGAGAGCTCATAGATCTGTCTGGAGAGCAAGGAGTCAGCCAGGAGTGAAAAGGTTTCAAGTGCGACACCTCACTTGGCTGCGCTGGGCTTGGCCACCACCGTATATTTCTGGTGACAGCCGGTTCTTGGCTCATTTGCTGAGCCTCGTGGGCCGGCCCAGCTTCCACCACACAGGTTTTAATCTCACTGAATGCTGGGAAGGACTTGGAAGTTATTTATTTTTCACCACTCAGCAGATGCTTTGCTCCATTT
The DNA here is from genome assembly GCF_965140915.1 of Aythya marila. Taxonomy (NCBI): domain Eukaryota; kingdom Metazoa; phylum Chordata; class Aves; order Anseriformes; family Anatidae; genus Aythya; species Aythya marila. The sequence continues at coordinate 191,516,888 of NC_139042.1, read as the reverse complement.
TGCTGTTTGAAGGATGCTTTTGCTGCCGTGCAGCAGCACGAGCCCTCCCCACCAACACCTCAGCTGGAGCATGGTGCATTTTCTTGTCTTCCTTCCACCCCTGGTATCATCTGCCAGGAGCCACTGTAAGAGATGTTAATGCAGGCTCTCCAGGCTCCCACAGACCAGCTCTTTTGGCTTGAGGAGGAGCCCTTTGGTGGAGGACATGCGAAATGCCCATCTGACGGACCTGGTACAGGCTCATGTGTCTTCTCCTGCAAAGCACCTTCCCTGCCAGAGACACTGCCAAGCAAACATTTCCTCAAGGGCATGGAAGAGAGTTTGGGAACACATCATTTCCTTCAAGCTGTGAAAAACCTGGGCTAGAAACAGCCTCAGGAGGCCACCAGGGCTGTGACCCTGTGCCTTTGCTGTAGCTGTTCCCAGCAGAGGTTTGTCTGACCTGTCAGGAATAACTGAATATTAGTTAAAGTCCAGGTCTGCTCCATGTAGTTTCTTTCAAACTGTGGGCAGAGAAGGGCACCAGGCTCGGGCTGTGTCCTCTCCAGCTAGCACCACGGCTGGCACATGTCTCTGTGTGTCTCCACCTTCTTCAGCAGGAGCACATCAAACGCCAGGTGAGCTCTCTGGGGATGCTGGCAAACACCTATGCTGAGCAGGTGGGGGGCTCCTGGGCCAACACTGCCCAAGTTTGGCCACACACAGAGCAAGCAGGAAGGCACATCCATTAGCATCTGGCCTTGCAGACCAACCTTTAATCAATTTAAGGGCCAAGAGATAAAGTATTTCATGCCTCTGGAGAGGGACACCTGATCTTCAGTGTATGCAGAATATATTCCATTGTCCCAACCCATCCATTTTACTTATGAATTACCCTGCTGAAAGTCTTTATTTTCCTGTTACCTTAAAGTTACCAGGGATTATCTTCCAGTCACTGCAGCCCCATTTTAATGCCATTGTATAAATGGATAGTACCTGCCTTCTAGATTATTGCACCTCAGTCCTCCCCCTGGATCTCAAAGCTTTGCCCAAATACAATTTGTTCTCATTAGCAACACCTTGGGACTGCCAAGTGAAGGGACCGAGAAGGCTGGAGCTGTTAGGCTTTAGCTAAGACAAAGAAGGGAGACGCAATGGTAGGCACAAACCAGTAAATGCTAGAGGGAAGATAAATCAGGTGCTTCTCTGAGTCTTTTCCCCAAAGAGCAGGGTGATACAGTGAAGGAGCGCAATGCAACCCCTGTGTAAATTAAAACTGATGAAAGAAAATAGGCCTTGCTGGCTAGATAATAAATCTTCACAACTCTCTGTTCCCAATGTGCTATCAAGACTTTGTCTGCAACCAGGAGCCCCACTGTCCCAGCAGGGTGGCCCCTGCCAGTCCCCTCCCTGCTGCAGGATGTCCCCAATGAGCCATCAAGCCACACGGGCTGCCAATGGCACTGCGCATGGGGCTCCTTTAATCTTGGATTTTCTTCTGCAGGCTGCAAGATTTGGTCCTGGATCCTGTCAGGCTCCGAGTACGGCACTAAATGATCTATTCCAGTCCTACCTCCGTGCCACAAGTCAACTGTGAAGACAATTTTCGTGCTTGCGGTCAGCCGTGGACAGGGCGGCTTTTCCTTCATCTCTCAAGTCTGTCTTTAATTACTGATGGAATCTATTTTGATTCTCTCTTCTGTGATCCCAAGGCCTTGAAAATTTCTTTCCAGTTGTCATGGGTCGAGGAGCACAGACCACTTCCCCTGAGTGATGACTGCTAAGCCATTTTCTAAAGAGCTTGCATCACATACCGTGTACTTTGTTCTCTCCCTCAGCTTCCCATCCCATCATGTCCCACTATTCTCACCAGCAGCCCCACATCCAGGGAGAAAAACCCCACAGCTGCTAGAGAACCGCAGGTCCTGCCCTTACCTAATGTCCTTCTGGACAAATCTGAAAGCCAGCAAACAGTGGAAGGCAACAAAAGTATAGGGCAGAGCTTGTGCGAGCAGGATAATCCGCTGTACTGAGACACTGCCTCTTTAAAGAGAAGTCTTTTGCTGGGATGTTCAGAGCATGAACACTTTTAAAAGATCATTAATACCATTCTTAGTGTTCATTAGGCTCCAACTCCCAGAGGAGGTGAAGCCTGCTTCTGCTCCTGCTTAAGCAGCCTCAATTTTCAGGGCAATCGACAAGTTTTGCAGACCCCGCACCCCTCCAAAGATCAATTTCTTTGATCGTGAAGCCATTTGCATGTCTGAAGCATAGGAGAAATCAATGACTGCTAATAACAGGAGCAAGGGGCCACTTCTGGACTCTGTGGCAGGAGACAGGCTGCAAATTAGCACAACTATGCCAAAATTATCCATTTACAAGGCCTCTAAATATTGACAGGTTTTCATCTCCTCTCATTTCATCTGAGTCTATTTGCTATATCAAGAGGGTATGGTTCATTTTTGATCAATTTTGTTTGTTCTTTTCCTGAGGAAGCTTATCTTGTAAGTCATACAATACTTCTGAAGACAGGGAAAAAATACACATAGAGGCAGGTGTTGGAACTGAAGCCAGCTGCAGAGGAATCAAAGGATTCATCTGCCTTAATATTAGATGTCTGCAGTACAAATATCTATAGATGATCCCATCACCCCGCACTCCTTTCTAGTGAAAAGCGAGAGATGGGCTCTTGCAGGGTGCGACTTAGCTGGACTATTTTAGGCGACTTCGTTAGGATGAAATGAATGTTCACACAAGCTGTGCCTGCTTCTCTCTGCTGACTCTGAAGGAAGTCCAGCTCAGATGTGGGTATTTGCACATGCAGACTGGTGGCCCGCTGACACCTCGGGGACTTTCATCCCTGTGGAGGCAGCCAGCACCCTCCGCTTTCATCACAACTTTTAGTGCAGATGCACCCACTCTTAAAACTCACCAGCCTGATAATGCAGGATGGAGGAGGCTCAAAGCTTCCCCAGGGGTGCATGGGGACGCAGGCTGTGCTGCAGGGACAAGGGCCCAGGAAAAATCGGGATGCTGCCTGTGCCTGCAGTGCTGGACCCCCTCCTAGTGCTGCCCAGCGGGCTCTATCCCTGCCTGCACGCACTGCTGGTCCCAGGCACTGTGGGAAACTGGAGGCAAGAGGCATGGAAAACAAAGTCAACCACTTTTAAATAGTTTAACCCAAGACTTCTGCCACTCCCAATTGTTCAAATACCATTTTCTTTTCATATTAGCAACTCATTCACTCTCCAGTCTTGCAGTAAAATATGACTTGCATGATCTGATTATACGTGCACACGCCTTAAGAGTACACACACGCCTTGTGAAAATCAATTACAAAATCTCCAAAGGACAATGAAGGACTAAAAATAACAAAAACAGCAGGAAGCATTGTACCCTTGTGGGTGACATTAAAAAAAAAAGATGCTGACTTGATAATGAAGCAGCAGTGGTATGGTTTCTTTCCCTTCCAGGCCATCTTTAAAGATGATTTAGTTGTGTTTAATCAATTGAAATTGAGTGAAGTCACAAATTTAAGCAAGAAAATATGTTGTGTTGAAGACCTTAATAGGGGATAATTATTTAATACAGGAGGCAGAAGTTTGCAATATTCCTTCAGTAAATCTCCTTTCAGTATATGGCTGCCTCTACAACTTTTCCTTGTGAGCTTTGTTTCGCTGATATGTTACTTTTACTTACCCATTTATTTATTTATTTGTTTGTTTTTTAACACTTCGGTAATAGTTTTCAGCCCCCAGAAGCTCTGTTTTTCAATCGGCACATCTCTGTGGAAAATACTGTGATTTTCTCTGCTGCAGATGGGTCCCAGGGACAGAGAGCTGCTGAGGGGCATACACATTTCTGGGGCAGGACAATGTTCCTCTGCCTTCCCCCTCTTCATCCACCAAGGAAAATAACCGATCTCCAGCCTTGATCGCATAAAGGCATGACTTATGTCATTACAAAGCACAAACCCTAAAATCTGCTGAACAAATTGTATCATTCAACTACAATACAGCCGTAAGTAAAGGGCCTATGAACATGTTAATAGACTTAAAAGCATTGCGAGGCAATTTGACATATTTTCAGGGGAAACCAGCAGTGTTAACACATAAGCATCAGAGAAGATAAGGTAAGATATTTTGCCATGGTTACAAATACAAGGACAATAAATATGTCTGATCCTTTTCCAAGAACACAGGAGAAAAATAACTGGCAAGGTGCCTGCTTGTAAAAGCAATTTCATTGTATAAAGGGGCCTGCAAAAAAGAGTCCTGACTAGTACACTGCCAGGCAGGGAGAAGGAGAAACCATGTCTGTATGTTAGAGGCATGGAAAGCATAACCAGAAATAAAATAATACTTCCTTTTGAACTTTTCAAAAGTGGGACCAGACTAATAAAACCAATAAACTAATAAAACCCTCTCTGGTTTCAGCACCTGGCATGCCAGACAGCATCTTTTCTTCTTGCTGATAGCCAGGAGGGGCTCTGAGGATGCGAGGATTAAGTAGATAAAGCAGTCAAGGGAATTTTTCCCTCTGACCTCCAATCTGTGTTTTGTATCACTGGCAAATTCCTTTGCCACCACCCAGGATCAGCTTCACAGTCATTGTGGCCTGGAAATTGTAACTTTGGTCACCTCGCTCCCTCCAGGTCAGGAGGCAGGCTGCTGGGAGCACGTTTCTCCCAAGGAGCCAGCGGGACTTCTCTGAAGAGGCTGGATTTAATTCCCATCAAGAGATGCTTACAACAAGGCTATCTGTAGAGGCAGGTCAGGCAGGTCCTTTGCATTTTTCTCTTGGCTACGTGGTGAGATTAGTGTAACTGTGTCACGTCAAGCTGGCACACTTACTAGCATAGAGCCCCACACACGCAGCTCTCGAACCTATAGATAGCCCTTGCCCCACATGCTGTTTTCAGTCACCTGCCCTCAGTTCAAGCCCAAAAGTGCCTATTTCCTGCACATTCCCTGATCCCTCCGAAGTAATGGCTGTAATTCTCCCTGAGGCATTCAATCTGATCTGCCCCAGCACATTAGGGACAGTTTAATACACTTAGCATCCAGGAAGGAGCACGACAGCCTCTCCAACCCTCTCAGCTCAGCTTTTGCCACACAGCTGTACTTATCATTTAGTACCCTACAAGTTGGACACCTCCCCAGGCTGTTGGACACCCCTAGCTGGTGCTTCCAGCTGTCTGCAGACTCTGGGGGACAATGCTATGTTTTTCAGAATACTCCACGTTTCCTTTGCAGACAAAAAGCTCTACAAGCACCATTATTCTTATGCAAAACATGTGGGAAGAGATTTCCCCAGCCACTTATGACAGCTGTGTGAATGACACCCATTTTTATCAAGGGAGAAAAAAAGAATAATGAATTTTGTCTTCAGATTCCCCAGTCAAGCACTATGGGACAGGCACAGCTAACAGGTACTGTAGGCCCTCTTAGATGTGGTAGTTAAAGTAACTCAAAATAGCACCTGTGATGGGTATAGATCATGGTGGCCTCTAGATCTGAACAGGATCCTGCCAACAGGTGTGTGTATTGGGTTTACGTGGGGAGGTTTTTGTCACAGGGGGCTGCAGGGGTGGCCTCTGTGAGAAGAGCCCAGCAGCTGCCTCATGTCAGATAAGGGCCAGTTTCAGCCAACTCCAAAGGGACCCACTGGCCGGAGCTAAGCCAGTGAATGATATTGGTTGTACCTCAGTAAGGGCAGATATACGAAAGGAGAGAAAAAAAAAATGCTGCACAAAAACAGCTGGGAGAGAGAGGAGTGAGAAGCAGCCCTGTAGCCCCCCAGGTGAGTGCAGCAGCAGGGCAGGAGGTGCTCCAGGCAGGCAGCAGCAGTTCCCCTGCGGCCTGTGGAGAGGCCCCTGGTGGAGCAGGCTGTCCCCCTGCAGCCCATGGGTCCCACATGGAGCAGATCTCCACGCTGCAGCCCCCCCAGGGGTGGAGGAGCCCCCGGTGGAGCAGGTGGATGTGGCCTGGAGGAGGCTGCGGCCCATGGAGAGCCTCCGCAGGAGCAGGCCCCAGGCCGGAGCTCAATGTTTTGTTGTTTTTCAGTTTCTCGCTGCTCTAGCTTGTTAGTAACAGGTAATAAATTACATTAATATCCCTATGCTGAGTCTGCTTTGCCTGTGATGATAACTGTTGAGTGATTTCCCTGTCCTTATCTCAACCCTCAAGCTCTTTTCATCATGTTTTCTGCCCCTTTCCCTTTGAGGAAGGGGAGTGAGGGAGCGGTTGTAGGGGAACTCAGCTGCCCAGCTGAGCAAAATCATGACAAAGTCATACTTCCCCACTGCAAAGGCAGAAAATAGATGGGTTTCTAAGAAGTCCTGCCCTTAACACTTCTGTGCTGTGCAGGTGACCAAGCACTGGCACAGGCTGCCCCGAGAGGTGGTGGATAGTCTCTGTCCTTGGAGACCTTCAGAAGCTGCCTGGACGTGGTCCTGGGCAGCCTGCTCTGGGTGTCCCTGCTTGGGCAGGGGTGGGAGCAGCTGGCTCCAGAGGGCCCTGCCAGCCTCAGCAGTTCTGTGATTCTGTGCATCTTTCCTTTTAACTTGAGCAGCTGATTCCCATCAGGGGTATTGGGAAGCCCTTCCCCAGCAGCACTGATTACAGAGGGCAGTGTAGAGAATGAACCCCAAATCCCAATTCTGCATTCAGTTGCCACAAATATATATATATATATTCTAGACATATTAAAATGGTGGGTTACAATTTTTTTATATATTAGTTTCCCATCGACAAATCTCCTAGCTTGCACAGCAAACCTGGGGTGAGGTTCATCATCTGACTTGTGACAAGGAGGACAGTCCCGGGGTTTTTTGACTAAGTGCCAGATACCAGTGTAGGCGGGAACGTGAACCTCAGTTGCTTGTGTGCACTCATTTGTGGTCATAAATAATGCAGCACCTGGAAGCAGTTCAGAAGAGTGCTGCAGAGGGGTAGCCTCTGTATCACCTGCTCAGTGCCAGAGACACAGCGACAGTGGGAGGGTGCTCAGAGCAGCTGGGATGAGAACCACTGCAATTCCTCTGCGAGTGAAAGCGCACGTCCTTGCTGGTCCTGCTTCTTTCCTGTTATCCACAGATCTTAAATATGTCGCATATCTGACCCCTTTTACATATGCATCTCTCCCAGCAATAATTCCCCAACATTGAGTGCGAGATTGTGTTTTCTGAGGTCAAGAGAAGCAAGGTAGTAATTACAGAGATAATTGCTTTTAATGCATTTTTCACCTACAGAGCCCCATTAAAATGTTCTTTGCAGAAGAACAGAAAGGAACAATGTTTTAATGTTAGACAAAGAAAGGTTTACAAGAAACACTTTCTTTCTCCTTTATTATATCCAAGTTCCTTGACAGCGATCATGAATTAATTTTCACACAGCAAAGACATTTATTGTGGAGCAGGCTCTGCTAGCTGCATCTGAATAAAGAAACTTGGAAAGCACTGACAGTATTGATAATAATTAAAATCAGCTGAAGGACACCGATCAGTACTCCCTAGCCAGGGTTAAATTACTCATGTGTCTTTTAAAAATCTGCTAGAAAGAAAAGGCCAATGCATTAAGACCTGTTGGAGCAGGAAGCATGTAAACCATATTTTCCTCCATCCTTACACTGATGGTGTTTGACAACGATCTGAATTAATCCCTGTGTGTCCTGCAACACCTTCTGGCTCAGTGTCGCTTACTTTCACACTGAACTGCTCATATTTTACTTGTCCCGTTTAGCATCTCAAGGAACAAAACTGCTCAGGCCACCTGCAAATAAGATCCCCTTTGTCCCCAGATAAGAGCAGAAGGGAAGCTGCTCCTCCTGCTCCTGCTTGAGCAGGCGGTGGGAGAGCCATGGGTGGCTGCCGTGGTCGAGACCAGGATATGAACATCCCCGGGGCACCTGTGGGTGATGGTGCAGAGGGACTGCCAACAGGGAACTGGCCCCTTTGAAGTCACTCTCACATCAGCTGGCAAAGAGATCAAACAGCTGCCACCAGCCCCGACTGATGTCTTGGGAATAAAACCTCCATGGGGGTAGTGCCTGGGGCTGAATTTGGGTTATCACAGGCAGGGGAAGCATCTTGGTGGGTCCAAGCCCATTCCCACGCTTGCTGACAAGCTGGGGCATGCAGCAGGGGGGATGCTGGTGCAATCCATTGCCACCACCCATCCCTCCTGGCAATGGCCCCACATCCCCAGCAGCCTCCCCATGCAGCACACTACTGCTGGCTTCTCCTCCGCTTGGTCCTTCTCAGCCCTACAGCCTTCTCTGCAGGACTGCCACCTACCCAGGATCATCCCCCATCCATCTGTGCAGTTGACCAGACCTACCCAGACACAGGACTTCCCTTTTGTTGAATTGATTTTAATGTTTCAGGTCAATTCACAGTCTGCACAGATAACACCATAACACCTTCTTTTGGTGTGTTTGTAGCTCTTCCACCTCTGTACAGTTTTGAAAATCTAATGTACAAACTCTCTAGTCACCCAAGCCATGGGTGAAAATGCTGATGGGTCCCCAGTCCCAGTGTGAACCCCCCAAAAAGGCAGCTGATCCGTGTTTTCCTTTGGGCAGTGACCCACTGACAGTCTCTGACCTGCACAACAGACCAGTGCTCACCCTCTACGCTTTCCTAGGAATTATCTGTCTAGCTTGCTAACAAGAATCTCATGTGAGATGGCATCAAAACTTTATTATAATCTAGCTGTGTGTCATACGCTGCTAATTACCCTGTCACAGAAGCAGATTAGATTGCCTTGACGTTATTAGCATATGACAAATCTACAGTGGCTATTACTTGTATATTTGTTATTTCTGAAGTGCTTGCAAATAGGATGTTTATTTGTTCCAGTACTTCTTCTGGGAATCAGAATTAAGCTGAATGATGTGCATTTACCAGAGCCCCCTTCTGCCTCTCTTTAGAGAAAAATACAATTTTCTTTTATGGAGTTTCTTGGTTCCTCAGTTCTCCTACTCTAAAATTGCTCAGCCAGCTTTCAAAGTGTCCTTGGAGAGCATCCAACTTTCAAATTTCATCAGGCTCCAACAATTTCAAAATATTTTAAGTATTGCTGTTCTTTCTAACATATTTCAATTTCCTGTACTTTCCTTTTAGCCTGAGTTTGCACCATTTCCCCTCTGTTTGATCACTACAGATGTCTCAGTGAAAACTGAGTCAAAAAAGACATTCTGCAGTTCAGCCTCCTCAGTATCATTTGCCATTATCTTTTCTTCCACAGTGAGTAGTGGACCGATGTGTCTTCTGATTTATCTCTTTCCATTAATGCCTCCATAGACTGCATTTTTTGCCATCCTTTATTTCTTTTTTTTTCACTTGAATTTGATTTTCTCCCTCCAGCGCATGCTGTCCTTTGATATTCATCCTCACTCACTTGACCTCATGACCATTTTCTCTGTACTCCTTTCTGTATGAGCTCACTGAGGAGCTGGAATTTAGCCAGACTGGTCTCTTGCTGCAATCTCCAGCCTGCCTACCTGCTGATAGTTTCCAGCTCTATCAAAACATCATCCTTTACAAGGAACGGACAATTGTACGGAGCTATTTATTCTTTTAAACTATTTTCCAACTATTTTCTACTACATCTCTTTTGTTACTGAAATCTGTTTCTTGAAGCCCATTGACTTAATTCTGTTTTGTTTCATTTTGTTCTCCCGCTTTTTCCTAAGAGATCTTAACTGTACCATTTTTGGTCTCTGTCACTTACATTATCCTCGTTTCATTTTCTTCTGCAAGCTCATGTCACTCTTTGATCATCATCCTTAATTATTTGACCTAATGCCCAGTCTTTGTGCTTCATTCTTGTATCTGAGATTGTCAGCACTCCAACAGCAGCTGGATGCGTGCCCCACTACCCTCAACTTGGGGATGGCCCAAGGGAAGGTTATGTTTGCTCTCACAGTGCTGCCCTCAGAGGTCTGCCCTCCACTTTGGGGATATTTGAGGGAAAGGTATCCAGATGAGCAGGACCAAAAGGCACTGAGAACCGTTTGCTTCTGAAGGGCAGCTGTGGGCCAGAAGTGATGCCTCAGGGCATCTCTCACAGCACCGGTTGTCTGAGTTTGAGCCCTTCCAATCTCTTGTCATCATCAGCTGCAAATAATTTCCATAGGAATTAACAGAAGAACATCATAGCAAGACTCCTTGGACTTTTGCCTTCTTCCAGATCATAAGACCATGACAGACATTTCAATATAAAAACCCTTGAAAATGCACAGGAGAAATCTGCCATATTGAATCATTACAGCTATCTGCATGGCTAGAGGCCAGGCAGACTGCAGACTGAAAATAAAACCAGGTTAGGGCATGTTTGAAAACCTCCATTTGATATCCTGATGTCCAGCATAATTCGTTTGATGGCAGAAGTGTCTCTGTAGTGATAGGTCTACCTGGTGTCCTCTATACAATGCATGTGTAGAAGGCATCACAAGGCAACACTGCTCCACAGCTAGCACACCTCTGTCCGCTTCGGCTTCCATTGTGTGTGGAGAACAGGATAAAACAGAGACTTCATGGTCTATCCTGTAGTAGTTAGCATCAGCCTGTCAGCTGTACTCTGAGGATGCCTTAAGAGCGCTAGGAGGGAGGTGACAACGCAGTAAGCAGCTAAAGTCAGCCGTGAAAACAGACATATTAATTTGAATCCTAAAAAGAGAAGCTAAAAATTGTCAAAGGACCCGACCCATTAGCTGACCTCCCACATGTATCTTGGCTGTATGTGGTGGTTCATAATGCACTTTCTCTTCTTGACATTTCACTGACACAGCAGGAGCCAAATTAAAACTTAACCTACCTGCACAAGAGATATATTCAGGTAATTAGTGGTAGCAGCTGCAGCTTTAGCTTCTACTGACATTAAAAAAAAAAAGGAAAAGGTGAGGTAGTAGCTGTAGACTGTGTCCAAGAGCTGCACCTCCCTGCAGCAGTGCACAACAGTTTTAGCAATCCAACCCTAGGGGGGTTTAGATAAACCCTAGGGGATGACACAGCCAGAGCCCTCCATGGAGTAACCCCACCTCCACGCTGGCAGCAGCACACCAGCCCTGTGGGGGCCCTGCTGTCTCCAGCAGAAGAGGCTGGGGAAGCACCATCCATGGACATCCATGGAGGTTCTCAAGATTCAGATAGATGACAAGATGACCATGTCTTGCTTGAATTCTTGAGGCCGGGCCAATCACCTCCAGAAGTCCTTTCCATCCCGCATGCTTGTGAAGCTCCAAAGCCAGTTTCCCACCCTCACCAAGCCAAAACAAGACTGGGATCCAAGCAGAGAGATGGTCCAGGTAGCTCCTTCCCTCAGGAAATAGTAGCAGGTACTGGAGGGGAACTGGGCTGCCAAGTACTCAGATTGGGGATGTGTTTGCCTTTTGGGGTTAAATCATACTTCCAAAACTGGAGTGAGGCTGTGGTGCTTCCTACCTCTCCATGCACAATCTTGCTTGTTTAGGCAAGAAATTGAAAGTTTGAAAATTTTGAAATGTAATGTTCACCAATGAGGTGTGATTTTGTAGTTGAGGTTTCTGGAGATGAACTTTTTTGAGATGGTCCCCTACAAATGGAGCGTGGTCTGAGCTGTCACTGACCAGAGCTTAGCAGAGAGGTGATACGTGCAGGTAATGTGGTTCGAGCAAGGGCAGGATTGCACCCAGACACTGAGAAACATCTCTGGGAAGTCAAGGCCTTTCTAATCACCTTCCAAAGACATTCCTCATCTGCCACAGACAATTTGATCCCAGCCCTTTTCCATTCCTTAAACCAATTCCTGTTTGAATTGGCAGGCGGCAGACAGAACCATTGTTTGGAAGAGTGCTGTCATTAACTCACTGAATATTAAATGGCATCAAAGCTCTGTAGATAAAATTATTTCAAGGACTAATTACTACCAACCCTTCTGGCTTTAATTCTAGACCTGAAATATTGCGGTGTTAATAAAATAGGATTCATAGTACATGAGACATGTGAGAGAAAATTCAATTTGTAATGATAATTTGAAACATTTTAATAGGATTTCACCAGCAATATGAAGATTGGCAGTTTAATAATTTGTGGAAGCGAAGAAGAAAAGCTCTGACAACATATACAGGGCCTTACTGAAACACCCAGAAGACAGAACAAAAAAACACTAGAGATCCTGGTGCAGAATAAGCCAAATATCTGGTAAATTCCTGATCTGCGTTTCCAGAGAGACATGCTCCCACACCAGCACTGCAGCTCTGGCTGCAAGAGCTCAGTGCCTGAAGCTGATGGGGAAACGAATTTTAAGCTTAAACTGTCCAAATTCTGTTTACCAAAACCTTAACAATACCTTCAGTTGTGCCATCTTTGCAGCAGACATTTTAAGCTGGTGTTTTGAGGAGCAGCTTCAGGGCTGGACTGAAAACCTTACAGCAGATGGGAAGGAGATCTCCATAAGGACATCCTTGGTTCAACAAAAAACATCACAGTAACAACCTGGGCTTGCAAGAGCAGTGCCTTGGAGAGCCTTTAGTGTAAGCAGAAACTTTAAAAACTGCATGTGAGGAATAAACCATGCCCTGCTGCTTTATCCTGCCCTCCCAGAAGTCCTGTGTGTCCCCCTGGCTGGCTGCAGGCTACTCACAGAGTGCTTGTGCTCTCAGGAGGGATCCTTCGTGGTTCCCTTCCACTTGTAGATAGAAAGAGGGAAGAGGATTTCTTCTCCATTTAGCCAAATCAGGACACTGTCTGCAGGGCAAAGAGGTGTGAGCACCAGCTCTGCCCTGCAAGTCGGGCAAGCTGGGCAGCAGGGGATGGTGGCACCCCAGGCATCAGCAGCAGTGGGAGCATCTTTAACATGACCCTAGGCACCAGCGGTCACTCGGCTCCTGTTAACCCATACTTTCTGTTCTCAACCATGGATGGACAAGGGGAGGCCAGAAAGAGAGCACAACCCGATTTTGTGCCGTACGTACCATTAAAAGGTCACAGCAGCTTTTTGTCTGTATGGTGTCAAAAGACACAGATGAAAGGGACAGGTTGGATCTGTCAGAGATTGAGCAGAAGTACATGGCATGCCTCTGCTGCTGTAAAAGGATATTATTTTGTCAGAGCAGAAGCAGGCATTTGAATAAACCCCCCAACTCTCCCGCTGTACTTTGCCAATCAAAGGGATGACAATACCGTGTGAGGGAGAACGTGGCTGAGGCAGTGATACAGGCTTTTAGGAAAGAAAAGGAAAGAAATCACTGAAAATAAAATTGCTAGGAAGTTAAGCAAGAAGTTTGATGGGGAGACAGACTCCATGCTGCTCCTCTGGTCCCTGTGGGCTTGGTAAATTTGCTGGGAGGGAGAAGGTTTCATCTGTCTGTTTAGACATTTTCTAAAAGTGACTGTAACAAAATTATAGTCTTGCAGAAATGCATCCACCACCTTTCAGTTCTGGCTTTTCAAACCACACGACATGAAAGACACTTGGCTTAATTTATGCAAAACACCCAGCGTGAAGGTATATGTTGGTACCGAAAAGTATCCTTACATAGGAAACTGTATTTTCTGATTAGTTTCTCAGATATCATTGATGTTAATTAAGAGCACATGTGCAGCTGGAGGACAAGAAACACCAAAAAGAAGTGCCCATTTTTGAGAACCAGGAGGAAAGACTTTGCTGTGTATCGGGCTTAGCTGGGGTGTGCCAGGATGCTCGTGCTGAGCACATATTCGCACCCCACCAGTTATGGGATCAGATTAGGATCAGCACACATTCACAGCCCACCAGTTATGGGATCAGATTAGGAGCTTTGTGTCTGCAGCCGACAATAACTCAGCAGCAGGTCTGTGAGAGCCACCATCCCCATCAGACACCCGGATACGTCCCCTCTGTTCGAGGAGGGGTGGAAAGCAGGCGGGCACCCCGCAGAGGGCTGCCGAGACTCGGTGTTTGCACCAGAGGCTTTGAGAAGGATGGGGCTGTGATTTCTGTTGTAAACCTAATCAGATAGCAAAATAAAAGCAGGGAATCAGCATAATTAATTCAAATCCATGCCTGGCACACAGGTTCTCTGTATGAGCCATCTTTCAAGTCAGCATAAATTGAAGGTTAAGCTGGCCTGCCCTGTTGTAATCAAAGCAACCCATGGGCGGCTTAATTTTAATTACAGCTCCTGGGGACCGTTTAGGTGCTACTCTGGATGCTGCTGAGGCTTTATAAAGAAGATTATTAAAGTTGTCAGTCACAGATCATGAAAGTTCATAAGCGCAGAAAGAATGGGTTGGTACCGGTTTGTCCCCAAGCAGAGCGCAGGGAGGATTAAATAAAAAGCAATGTAAATAGCCATCTCGGATCTGGAAGGCATTTTAGACTTCTCCCTGAAAGTTGCTACATCAATGCAAGTGATTATTCCTGATTTGACTGAATGAAGGAGAAGAATGCTTGGAAATGAGGCACTAAAAATATTGTGTTTCAGATGGGGAGGTTAAATGGCAAGAGTAGGTTTTCCTTCACTCATGTGGCCCCATCTCCGAGGCAGAGCCAGCAAACGTAATGGCAGGGGCTACCCTGGGGGGTGTGGGCTGCCCTCCTCACAACTTAGACACCAAAAGTGAAATTTGGGCGTCTCTTAGGAGCTAGTCACTTAAATTCTCCCTGCTATCAGTGAGAAAGAAGGGAGATGAGCTCAGCGCATCTATTTGTTAGCTGCTCAGCTGCCTCTGGGTGGTCAGCTGGTGCCCAGCTGGGATGAAGGAGGGCCCTAGGTAAGCAAATTAAGAAGACACCTGAACCGTAGGGGAATAAACATCTACTGAGCCCTGCCCATGTCTTGGGATCCCCAGCAACTGGCAGAGGAATCTCCTGTTGGGGATAGGAGTGGGGCAGGGGAGTCCTGCCCCGTCCCTGTGCCCAGCCCTGCACAGTGGGATGGGGACTTCCCTTTCCCAGCCCCATCAAAGCCTGTTCAGAGGAAAACCCAAGACTGCTGCATTGTTGCTGGAGGGAAATATTTCTATAGGAGCAAGGGCATTAACACACAACTGAGGGCTGCAAGATTTGCCCCTCCGTACAGCCTGAAATCAGTTATTGGTGGCAAACAGGAATCTGATAATGTATATAACATGCAGTACGTATGAAGAGCTGTACACACACGAGAAGGAAAATGGCTAATGTTTGTGATTCTTAAGAAAGATGATTGCCTGGCGCTCTCGTTTGACATTTCAGTGTTTTTGCAAAGCCCTCCGAAGGGAGGAGGCTGTTTATTCTTTGTGCCTCAAGGAGAGGTGAGGAACATTTTTCAGATACTTTCTGCTCACTGGGTTTCCTCACGAATTTCAGACACTCAATAATTTCAGGTTAATAGGAAGTAATAACTCAGAGCCCAAGTCATTCCTCTTGCAAATGCTAATGTTAATCTATAAATAAAACATACATTGTAAAGCAACAACTCCTGCGTGGCGGTGGGCAGCAGCCAGCCTGCTCTTAAATCTTCAGAGCTGGAGTTTTGTGCAGCATGAAACCCTTGGGGGGTGATTGGCATGGCAAGAGTGCCCATGGTGTTTGCCAAACACCCCGACCCCTTATCCAGGCAACTATTATGGCCAAGGTGGGTAGAGGAGGTGGAAAGAGATACCCAAAGGTGTTTTCTTCCACTTCCCCAGTGTCAGCTGGGTCCTCTTTCGGTGCCCAATACATGGATGTCCTGGTGGAAAGAGTGTGCACTGGTGGTGGGCGAGGACAGGGGCACTGCCAGCAGAAGGGAGAGATGAGGATTTTCACATTTTTCCTAGTGTTGAGCAGTAGAGGCACTCAGACACCAGCTTGTAAAGCAGCTTGGGGCTGGTCTCTTACCTTTTCAGGTCAGCTTTAAAAGATTCACCAAAAGCAAGGAAAATGTAGGTAGCAAAATGTAAGGCCCATGATAAATTGATGAGAACCAGTTCTGAGAAGGAGCAAAGTGATAAATATTTAAAGAATACACAGACATTATTAAATGAAGCTTGCTTTTTTTTTTTTTTTTTTGCTTTTTTTTTCTTTAACCACAAAACAGAAATTTGCATTACTGCCTTTCCTCTACTGGCCGCAGAGATGGTGGGGAATGAAATAAGCAGTTTCAGCTCCAACAGCAGATCATAGCTTTCACGTACTACTACTGAGGAGAAAATAGCATCCGAGAGCTTTAGCTGCTCAGAGCGTGAGTCACCCTTACATAAGCATCTTCGCTGGTACGGAAAAGCTAAGAGCTGGCTTTGGACCTGAGCATCGCACCATGGGTGGACATAGCCCTATTAATAAAATATTCATAAAATATTTGGAGCGATTTTGACACACAGCACTCCAGAAGCCATTAGGTTACTGTTGTTGAGTGATGAAACAGCCCTTTGGGAGCAGTTTCCTGGTGGGAGATGTCTGGGGGTGCAGATGGCATGGAAATGTTGTGGGGTGGAGGTTTCCCATTGAAAAGTGAGGGCCAGGGCTGTCTTCCCATCCCAGAAACTGCAAAGAGGAACCCAGGAGCTGCAGGCAGAGCTCACCCTGGCACCAGTGATGAGTCCAGGTCCTGCTGCCTGCTCCCTGCCCTCAGGGTTTCCCCTTGTGGGCTTCAGGAAATTGCTCAGAGAGAGGAAAGGCTCCCAGCCAGGAGGGCAGAGAGGGAGGTGGAAAACCTCCCAGCGAAGCAGGAACCGAGAACATCCAAAGGGAAATTACTGTCTTCATGCAACACTGCTCGTCTCCGTGCTCATTTTATTGCTTTATGGAAACATCTGTCAGGCAATAAGCCTTGATTTTCATGTTGGCAGTGCTGCAGGAGGAAGGTGGAGCTTTATCACTTGGAGACCTAGGCTCTGCTCTCCTCAGCTTTTGGCATAACTTTCAAGCAGCTTGGGGCAGGGATTGCCTGCATTGTGTCTTCCCCAGCAGGGACCCATTCCATGCCTCCGCTGTTAGGAGCTATGATAATGAAAAGAATTAATAACAATAATAAAATGACATGTCTTTCCCTCCATGGCTGGCTCTGTAGGTTCGCCATTAACCTTTCAGAAAGCGCAGCAAGCAGCCAGCAGCCAGAGACACGGAAAGCCGAGCAGGGTGGGCACATCCCCGCTCCCGTGCTCCCACTTCAAGCAGCGATCGAGGGGGCTATATTTTAGGAGCACCATTATATCCTTCATGGGAAATTACCGAGATTTCAATTTGGAAATGAAATCATCACCTACGGCCTCAGTAGTTAGCAGGAGGGACCTTCAGTGCTGAGACAACGTTGCTTAAAAGCACAGCATTTAGTAGTTATTTGAGTACAGTCGTAGTGCATTAACTGTATTGTATATTTATCAATTAAGCTGGGAGATATGATAACTGGATAATTGGAGGCCTTGGTTCCAAAATCATTTGGGCAACACCTTGGTGATATGAGGATCACCTGTGAGCCCAGCTCTGGAGCTTAGTGCTGTCAGTGATGTTCCTACAGTGATTTCTGTCACTTGGCTGCTCACGTGGAGATGTTTTCTGTCGTGTTGCAGTCCCTCCTCACCTGCCAGTGACACACTAGTGCTGTCAGTCACCTTCAGGACGTCACAGGAGGGCATCAGAGAACCAGCAATAAAGCAAGTGCCTCAGTGGTGGGGACGGAGCGGGGCTGGGCGCGGGGATGAACACAGAGAGGAAGCATGGCAGGGTACATCTAAATTAAGAAACGCACTGACACGGAGGCTGACTCATTCATGTGACAGTGAAACAGCCTCCAGCCCGTACCCTGCCTGGGGCCTGCAGTGGTGAGCGTCATGTGGTGATTTGTCACCTCTTGCCGAGGTCTGCAGGGGTGGGCCTGGTCACCACTGGGGCCAGAAAGCCCCAGAGTTGCAGGCAGCATCAGAGTCAGCAGCAACCACAGAATCACAGAAACACAATCATTTGGGTTGGGAGGGACCTTAAAGACCATCCAATTCCACCCCCCTGCCATGGGCAGGGACACCTCCCACCAGCCCAGGTTGCCCAAGGCCCCATCCAGCCTGGCCTTGGACACCTCCAGGGATGGGTCAATGCAGGGTCCCGGCTCACCCAGGGGTGACTGACAGGCCATGTCACTGGATTGCAAGCAAAGGACCGCCTAGGCCAAGTTCAGCTGTGAAGCACTTTCTCCCTGTCACCTGCGCTTTGTGCTCTATAATTTGAATAGGGAAAGTAATGCTCAGCTCATTTTTCTCCCACCTACTTTGGAGCTTCAGAGTGTGCATGTCCTGCAGCAGCTGCTGCTCTCCATCCTTCTGAGAAGGGCATGGTGGCTTTCCTGGGGTAGAGAGCCACGTGTAACAACCTGTAAAAAGTTAAAAATACAACCAAAACATAAGATGTTTTCTTGTTAAAGTTAGTAGTTAGCCCCATCTGATGAACAGAAGTGTTCACTAGACCTTTTGACCGTGCCAACTCATTTGGTACACTTGTAACACTTTAATGCAGATAAAATATATTTAGCATTGGATAATATGCATCACTTCTGCAGGGAGAAAAGCCCTTTGGGAAGCAGGTAAGATCGCTCATAGGGCAGGTGTGTGTGCCTGCCCTGACCTAGGGAAGGGGAACAGGCACAGTTCTCATGCACCAGGTATGGCCCATCCACCAGAGATGTGTGCTGCCACTGATACCTGCTTCAGCACTTTTAAAAGGCTGCTGGACAGTTGAAAATATCCTAAGAACAGCTATAAAACTGGTATATTAAACTGGCATATTAAGTTCAATTAAAAAAAAAAATCTAATGTAAGGTTAAGGATGAACATGTTCATCTTAGTCTATTTAGACTTGAGGACTTCTCCATAATGCCTGGCAGGTGCCAGGCACTGGTGCCTGCTCCCAAAAGAGCCTTCAAACCATGAGTGTTGGGGCACAAGAGAAATTCTCCCTAGCTCGCCAAAACCAATGAGTGGAGTGGAAGGGCCAAGGAGCAGTGACATCCCCAGAGCACACTGATCAGTCACCTTTCTGTGGGTACCTTGTTCCTGGCCTCAGCATCAGAAATTTCCTCTGAAAATATTGCCACAGCCTCAGGCAAGACACCATGTGTAAACCTTGAGGTGAAAATAATTAGCCACTGGAAACATGTTGTCCTGGTTTCAGTTAGAACAGAATTAATTTTCTTCCTAGTAGCTGGTGGAATGCTGTGTTTTGGCTTAGAATGAGAAGAGTGCTGATAACACCCCGATGTTTTAATTGTTGCAGAGCAGTGCTTATACCAAGCCAAGGACACCTCAGACTTTTGCTCTGTCCTGCCAACAGGCAGGCTGGGGGTGCAGTAAGAGCTGGGAGGGGACAGACCCAGGACAGGTGACCCGAACTAGCCAAAGGGGTATTCCATACCATCTGACGTCATGCTAAACAATATATAGGGGTGGCTAGCCGGGGGGAGGGGGCCGGACTGCTCGGGGTTAAGCTGGGCATCGGTCAGCGGGTGGTGAGCAATTGCATTGTGCATCACTTGTTTGTACATATTATTATTAGTAGTACTATTATCATCATTGTATTATTATTATTATTATTATTATTATTTTCCTGTCTTATTAAACTGTCTTTATCTCAACTCACGGGCTTCACTTTCCATTTCTCTCCCCCGTCCCAGAGAGGGAGGGGGGAGGGTGAGCGAACGGCTGCGTGGTGTTTAGCTGCCAGCCGGGTTAAACCACGACACATGTACCTAGGAATACAGCAACATCTCCTGTCAGCAGAGATCTTTAAATCAAAATTACCTGTCTGGAAGACATTTTATAGTGCAGTGAGGGACACAGAGTGGATGCAGGAATGATTTGGTGGAGCCCCACGTCTGCATGTGAAGAGGGTTGCTCATGGTAATGATGGTCCCTTGTGGCCCTGAAGGATGCGATTTCTTCAGGACCAAGTGCTAAAAATCAAGCAACATGACATGAATAGTGCTGGAGGGAAGGAACTGAGTTTGGTGTCTGACAAGCTCATGGTGTGTTGCTTCCCCTGTCTGCTATGCCAGAGTCAGATCAGCCTTCAAAAAGGGGGCAGTGAACCTCTCAGTCCAACAGTGCAGGTGACAGAGTGGTTGAGATGCCTGAGAGCTTTCAAGGCTTCCAAAAGTCTCAGAAGAGAAACTTTGCAGATGAAAATTGTTGTGTGTGCAATAACTTTATTCTCAAAGCTATTTCAATGACAAGAAAAATAATTTCATTCGACGACAGATGTTAAAAGTTATTTAGCATCTGAAGAGGCAGTGAAACTCTTCGTGTTACATTTTAAGAATTAAATATTTTAGGTGCCTGAAATCCTGCAGATTCACTAGTCCACTCTCAAGAGGAGAGCCAAAGCAAGCAAGCCATCAGATGAGTCTGAGCCTGATGTTTAAGGACACACAGGGTGCAAGCTGTGTTATCCAATGGACTAACTAGGACTATCAGAAAGGGAATAAAATCACTGCAGAAGGAAAGTTACAGTGTGGCTCCCAAACAAAAGGGAGAGCAGGCAGCACAAGCGCTGATGTTCACCTAACAAAAACTGAGGACAGAACCAAGGGTGAACACACGGCCAGGTCCAGAAGCAGCAAATATGGCAACAATCATGGTAAGACCCAAAAGTACTCAGCACGGGGGATGAATTCTTATCTTTGCAATCATAGCAATTCACTTTACTGGAGGGTGACACTCCTACCGTTGGAAAAAAAGTAAGACACAAAGATAACAGCAGGACAAAGCTCTCACGAGGAGCATTATCTCAATAAAGTTGCAAAGCAATGTTCAGCAAGAGATTGGTTTGTGACACAGGAAATAAATGAACTAATATTGTGTTTCAAAACAGATACTGGAAATGAGGACGATGTAATCATAGCAAACACATATAAAAACAATTAGTGACAGCCTGATGTTAAGGCAGAAAATTCAGCTTGCTTAATACAGTGGGCACATCAGAAGTTGATCTACCAGAGTGATATTAGCATGTAGGTATAAAAACCATTACTTCTGAGTGGGATTTTAAATAGCAGGAGAATTCTTCTGTGCTCTGGGGTCGAGAACAGCCTACAAATGATGATACACAAATGGGTATATCTTCTGAGTAGAAGGCAAAAGGCGTTCTTACAAAATGAATTAAGGTACTTAATGAGCTGAGATACATTAGGGAGATAGCACATCACATTGATATTAATCCCATGAAAATACACATCATGTAAAATCCCATAGCGTTGAGAGAGAAAATAAAAAGCAGAGCTGGATGGTAAACTTAGTTGTTACTGAGCAACTTTTGCTAAGCAATATGCTCACTGAAATAAAACCAAATATATTCTGATGTGAGAGGTTTGTATGTGAGCAGTGCCCCAGAAGGACAGCTGTGCCTGGCTTCAAAAATCCAGTAATTCTGACCTTAAGGCAAAGGTTATGCAAAGTGGAGCATCTTCAATTCCCTGCTCAGAAGGCAGATGTCTGGGATTGTCCCAGCACTCGGCACGGCTGCCACAGCCCCGTCTGCGAGGTCCTAGAGGGAAAGGGGAGAAGCAGGAGGTGATCTGGTGACTCAAGCCCTGCATAAAATGTTGGCACATTTCAGGGAAACATTTTTGATCTGGAAGAATAATCCCAGACAGATGACCAGAAGAAAAAAAAAAAAAAAAAAAAAGAAGAAGAAAGAAGGGGGAAAAAAAAAAAAAAAAAGAAAAAAAAAAAAAGAAGAAAGAAAAAAAAAGCAGATACACATAAATATAATATTTTAGAATTGACAACAATGTTTCACACGATGTAATTCTGGGCTAGGTACCTTCTGCCACACTACAGAGCACAGAAGCAGAGGTGCACTGTGCAGGCTCACCCTCCCTGGATGTTGGTAAGAAGTCACCATTCTAAGCATGGCTAAGAATGAAGGTTTCATAGAATCATAGAATCATAGAATATCCTGAGTTGGAAGGGACCCTTAAGGATCATCAAGTCCAACTCCTGGCACCACACAGGTCTACCCAAAAGTTCAGACCATGTGCCTAAGTTCACAGTCCAATCTCTTCTTAAAGAGAGATTTTTCAAAAACTCAAACCCTCATAAAGTGCTGAAAAGCAGAACACCCTGGCATCCAAGCAACCTCACTCCAAGAGGTGCTCCTTGGCTTGGCCTCCATCAGTGGATGGCCTGATGGTGATTAGCTACAGAGCAGGAAGAATAATTTTGTGCACTGATGGCACTGAATAGAATTGTGTCAACTAAAAATTAGGTTAACTGACTTCACAGTCATCCCTCCTGTCCCTAAATTTATAATGCTGTTGCATCCAATTCACAAATCCATTAAATCCCTCTTCCCTTGACCATTGACTATAGCAGGAACCAGTGGGACGTGCTGCTGTTTTGGCCTTTAAAGCCCAGCGATAACACGGTCGCTGTGCAGCACACAGTAAATCACTGCCCATAGCACTGCAGGGTCAGAAATGTGGAGCCCATGGCTTGAGAGCATTTTGTCTTTTAGGTGCACGTCAGGGCTTCACAGAGCATCGCCAAACAGGCTGGCAGAAAAATGAGCGCAATGCATAGCTCGGTTTGAGGAAAAAGTCCACACGATGAGTCACCCTTTTTGTCATTCTGAGTCATGTCTCGTGACGGAGTGCAGAGAGAAAAGCCACTCTGGGCTTCATGTTGTGTCACCAAAAAAAAGGACCTGATCTTGTAAAAAGTGTGCTCAGCTGTGCCCTGGAGCAGACGGGCCTTCCTCTTCACTTGTAGGGTGAGCGAGAGAGAGCCCTCCACTGATCCTCTTCACCTCCCCTGTCTTTTCCACGCAGGACTGACATCCCTTTGTAAAGCTTTTGCAATGCATTAAGGAGCAAACTCCACAGAATTTCATCACACATCTTCTCAACTGCATTACCTGTAATTCTTCAGCAGCTTTTTAGTGGTGTTTTGTTTGGTTTTGGTTCTGGTTTTGCTTTTTTCACCATAGCCTCACCATCTTGTCCAGCCTCTGGGTCTTGTCTATCTTTTTATCAGAATGATGCATTTAGGCTTTTCTCACTTCTGCAGGATGAAATGTTTTGCTAGGCAAACTGAATCATGGAGGGACTCAGAATGGTGCTCTGTGGTAGAAGATTAGTACTATGAAATCTCTTATTAAAATTAGTATCTGTATACACATATTTCTGTGGGGATGCTTGAATTAAAATGTGTGAATTGCTGCTTACAAGAAGAAAATATTAGTCTTTTGAAGAAATGACACAAAAATAATCCCCCTTTTATCATAATAAATCCTCTCATATTGGTACTGTTTTCATTCCAAATTATAAGTGGAGAATCAATGCTCAAACATTCCTGAATTTATTTTTTTATGCTGACCAGGACACACTGTTTTGATTCTGGTTTATCATATTGAATAAGTCATATTTGGGGATCTCATACTCCTCTCACTCCCCTTTGGCCCTGGCATGCTACAGGTTTAGCTCTCTCTTGTCCCATTTCAGTTTCTTCCAGTTGCTGGGACACTGCAGTGGGAGGGGAATGAATCAAGAATATTTCAGGTTAAATGATCAAAGGATTTTATTTTCCACTAGAATATTATGGAGAAAAAAAAAAAATCATCTGGAAAATGTCAGTTTCAGTGAAACACTTTCAAACATCTTCTCTATTACAGCACTTAATTTCTACATTTTGCTTAAGATTTATTTTTTTTTATATTCATTAACTGTAACTCTTGATGGAAACACATCACAGAAACCAAGAGCTGTGCAGTGCTTTCCAGCATCTCACGCACAGGGAGAAGAGCAGGCTTGTGCCGGCTCCTGCCCGTCTCCTCTGGCATCCGTGCCAGCTCAATCTGCAGGATCGTGGCATTTTTCATACTCAGTTATCCCCACTGTTTGACATTTTTGTCCCTTCCTCAACTGCTCTGCCATCACGTTAATTAACAGTTAAGACATTAGCACTGCCTACATTTTCATGACAGCCCCCAGGGCTGGAAGCAATTAGTTCAATACAAAACTACTACAAATATCACCAAGTGAAGGGAGAGACAGACCAGCTCTAAGACAGGAAATAATAATGCCAAGTAAGTTTCATCCTTCCTCCTTTCCAATGGTGTTGACAAATTTGTTTTTATGTGCACTTTTTCTTTTCTTCCAAATAATGATCTTCCTGAGGGAACACTACTGATTTAAGTTTCATATTCTGCTTCAATTCATATTCAATTCATATTTTTATATCCTGCTTCATATTCATATTTGCAAGAACAAGAACTTCAAGTCAGCCTTCTCAGCTTTTCCTTCTGAGCCTTGGCAAACAAATGATTTTATTTCCAGAAGTGCTGAGCACCCAGTGCTCCAGCTGAAGTCAGCAAAAGATATGAGATGCTTTACAGCTCTGAAAACCACATCATTTATTTACTGACATCTTAAAGATTTAAGAGAGAAAGTTAGTTTCCCGTTTCTTCTTGACCTTAAATGATAGAGCTGCAAAACTCTTTGGAGCTTGTTCTATTGGTGATTCTCTGTAGTTCTGAAAAGTTCTCCAAATACTTGAGCACAAAGGGAACCTCCCTGAACTCACTGCTCAACGCCATTTCTGAACATGCTTTTGCAACTTCTTCAGCTGCTGCATTTGGCTGAGGACTGCTCTGATGCTCTTACCTGCTTCCCCTGAGCATCCCCTTGCTCTGGAGACCTGGAGGATTCCTTTATGCCGTGGACATTAGAGTCAGAGTCACAGAATGGTTTGGGTTGGAAGGAACCTTAAAGTCCATCTCATTCCACCCCCCTGCCATGGGCAGGGACACCTCCCACCAAACCAGGTTGCCCAAAGCCCCATCCAGCCTGGCCTTGAGCACCTCCAGGGATGGGGCATCCACAGCTTCTCTGGGCAGCCTGTGCCAGGGCCTCACATTCATCTTGTTCCTAGAAATTCAAGGGAAAACACCTTATTTGCCTGCAAGTTTTAGCTTCCCAAAGAGCCATTTGCATCCTTCACTGTTGCCAAGTAGAGAACTAAAATCTTAGCTTCCTGAATGGCACATTGGTATGAAAAATATGCTGTGGCTTTTTGGCCTCTGTTTGCATTTGTGCAGCACATGCAGGACTTCCTCCTCCCTCTGCAGATGAGCTTCTTTCATCTGCCCTCGTGTTCTTGATCTGCCACCAGTATTTTTCCCAGCTCCCCGTTTGCCCAGCAGTGCCATGGTGTGGATGAAGGGGATGGAGCTGCCATGGGTGGACCCTGCAGCCATGCTGGCAGCACAGGGCAGCAGCTCAGCCCCTCCATTAGTGTATGAGTTTCTCTTCCCTTGGGTTCAAGACCTAGCTAGGAGGAGAGAGACAGGAAAAAGTGCCATTTGGGAAAGCACACGAAAGAAGATAGCCTTCAGGATGCCTGGGTGGCTTCAGGGCTTGCCTCGCGCCCGGGCGTTCAGGTATCAGGAGTCCTGTGCTGGGCATTTCTCATTAGGACAAGAAAATGTCATGTTTCAGTCTGTCACTGAGGAAGCTGTGCCTCACTGGGAACATGAGAACTGAGAAAGGGAGAGACACTCGTGGTTACAGCACACCGCAGAGCATCACTGTGGGGCTGCCTCCCCTGCTGACGAGGCTCGAAAGGGAGGTGCGTGGTATGTAATCCTAGAGCTGGGGAGGTTGTTATCTTGTCAATGATGATTAAAAATTGGATTCCAGCAAAAGTTTGGTTATGCTGCATGGTGCTTATCTTGGGAACTAAGATAGGGGTGGACTGAACCTCCAAATTTCATTTAAAGCATGAATAAATTTTCTAGACTTCTGTTGCACCAGAGGCTTGTTATGCACACGCTTCAGTCTTTCATTCCTCCAGTGCTTCTTAACCCTACATATACATCCAAATAAAATGGGTAAAACACAGTTAAATCCATGACACTGAGTTGTGGCAG
Source organism: Aythya marila (assembly GCF_965140915.1). Lineage (NCBI taxonomy): Eukaryota > Metazoa > Chordata > Aves > Anseriformes > Anatidae > Aythya > Aythya marila. Next base: position 191,491,074 of record NC_139042.1, on the reverse strand, counting down.
TGTTTAAGACAGTAAGGTAAGAAAAAGAAAAGGGGATATTTTTGTCTTTCCCATTGCTGCAATCACCAACCCTTTCATTTAACAGATTTCTTAGCACCTTGTGCTAAGAGGGGGAACAAGGAGATGAAGAATCTGAGTGACAGAAAAGAGGACTCGAGTACCCACAGCATCCTGCATTTTACCTCCAAAGCCCTCCCCTATCTCTGCAGCAGCACAAACGTACTAAACTGGGCAGGTGGCGAGATGGAAATCTGAATGCTCCGGCACAGTGGAAGTGAGAAAATACAGGAAAAACATCCGTGGCCTCTCTTCAAGTCTCTCTAGAGCTCATAGAATCCATGACCAAGGTGATCCATGCCCAAACTCAGTAGCTGAGATGCCATGTCACAGCACCAGCCATCTCCTGGGAGAGCAGCCACCAGTAATACCTACTCAGCCCCTAAGACATCACTGGGTTTAAAGCCAGACCGTGAATCAGATGAGCCTAACTGTTGCTAAAGTACAAAAATTGGGTAGAAGAGCTCACCAGGGAGAGTTTTGCTGTTTATGTCTTTTTATTCTGATTTTTGGAACCATGCCTGTCAATATTTCCTGGCTCCCACTGAGACCACCGGCTGCACTCACTCTTTACAAAAGGTCTTTTGCAAAAATAGTTTTGTCATTTTAATCCAAAATGCCACTTGCTGATACTTCCTTCAGACCTAGAATCTGCTAGTTTAAGGGAAGCACCGCACCGCCTTGGATGCAAGCACTGACATTTCAGGGGTGAGATTCTGCCTTCACCATCCTGAGGAGTCAACTGTGCCTCTCTGGGCAGCACTCCCAGCACCAGCTCCCAAAGTGACTCTTTGTCCTGCAGACCCCACTGTCATCTGCCACGCTTCCATCCCCCAAACCAAGAGCCCGTGATGGCCACGGCATCACTCCCACCACCGCTATCCCCTCTGCAGCTCAGCCACATGCCCTGTGAGCGGTGTGTGGGTGATGGACAGGGCTTTGTGCACACCTTAAGGGAAACCCACACACGAAGGGCAGATGGAGAGGTCAGGATCCTGGTCACAACCACACAGCTGGTCTGGAGCACTGAGGCTTCCCCCAGGGCAACCACAGGAACACACAAAACGCTGTGCTTTGGAAGTGGCCAAACCTGCCCAGCACTAGGGGCATCACCTCTGCCCGCTTACCTGCCTGATACGGAGTGCAAAAAATGGTTTGAACTGATTCCTCAGCTCCCTTACCTTCAGTTTCTGTCCTTCCTGTTCCTACTTTGTAGAAACAACAGCATCAGCTTATTTTTCCTCGTGGCCAAGTTTCTTCCAAGCCTGATGGGCATAATAAGCATGAGAACATATTTATCTGGTGCTGGAATCACAGCTTATGTGCTGTTGGATGTTCTCTTATGTTGCAAATTGCTTTATTTGGTACAACTGTCTGGGGCCTGGTGTTATTTCAGGCACACTGGAGATTTATATCCAGACTTCTGAAGGCACAGGCTTTACTTATTTTAGTAGGAGTTATTAATATTAAGAACATTGGTGTGTGACCTGAAGGTGAAACAGCTAAGAAATTATGGTCCTTTTCTGGCTCTTGGTCTGGACCAGCCTCCAATTACTCCCTAGCATATGATTAACATACTGATTGTTATTATCATCACCATGGCTATTACTGTTCAAGATCCCTCTATATAGTGTGGAATTTAACCACTATAGGATAAGAAATAAGATTTTTTTTTTCCTACGGTTTTTACAACATCTGGCCAGATGAAAGGTCAGCATCACCTCCCTCTGAAAACCTGCCAGCTGGCTTTGGATTTCCACAGGTACCACAAGCATCGAGCATCCCACAGAATACATCTTTGACTACCCATCTACCACAGTGTTTTCCCTGTAACTGTGCATCATAACCCCTATGGGGGAGAAATAACAGAAAGACCCAGAGGATGCTATATTACAGATCAGCAAGAAAAGGAGAAGCAACAGTGCAGGAAAAATGTACTAACTCGTGGTTTTACATTTACAGACCTTAACTGCTGGCAAGAGCTCAGCTGCAAGAAGTCAATGTGCAAGCAGCAGTGGCCGCCCATCCTTGCCCTGCCTTCCTGGAGAGGTGATGCTGCCACACATCCAAAGGCACAGAATAATTAGACCCTACCAAGTACTGGGGGAACGTCCTGGGGCAGCCAGCCAAAGTACTAATTTGTAATCCTCTACTTGACTGAAGAATAGCTAAGCAAAGTAAGGACCCATGTTTACTAATGTTTAATGATATAAATGGTTCCTCCATGCAGCAGACCTCTGCTTTATTAAAGCACTCATTCTTTCTCACTCGGTCATTTGTATATTTTGATGTTTCTTTCATTTTACCAGCCATTTCACTGTCCATAAAGAAATATAGCATTTGTTCAGCAAATGAGTTATTCCAGTTTTGTTGCTGATTATTGTTTTGCAACAAAACCAGAGGCTCCCCTAGCAATATTTTTCAAGCAAATATTTTTCTCACTGACAGAGCTAGAAAATCTGGAGGGTCTGAAGCCAAAGAAATATATGTAAAGTTAATTTCAGCACAATTTTAGCTGTTCCACTGCACGCCTTGAGCAGCTGTCTCCCAGCAGTGGCATGAGGCAGCACGGCACAATGCAGACCACTGCCTCGGCGGCAATTTCATTACATGGGGCTGGAGAGCAGAAAGGAAAGCAGAGCTCGCAGTTTACAAATGCAATTGGTTTTTGCCGATCAATAATGACTTCCTTTGGAGTCAAAACCTTTTCCCTGCAAAATAAAGTAAGGAGCCAGCTCATTTATATTGGTGTATTTATTAATATAAATTAATGTATTTATGTTGATGCAGGATATTGTGCTCCTCCATTTTTGAGGAAAAAGAGGGTTTATAAGCTTTGGAAACGTGGGCAGGCCACTAAGGAGGACTTTAAAGAAGTAGCGAGGCTGTGCAGGGACAAAATTAGGAAGGCCAAAGCTCATCTGGAGCTCAATCTGGCTACTGCCGTTAAAGATAACAAAAAACATTTCTATAAATACATCAACACAAAAAGGAGGACTAAGGAGAATCTCCATCCTTTACTGGATGCGGGGGGAAACTTAGTTACAAGAGATGAGGAAAAGACGGAGGTGCTCAATGCCTTCTTTGCCTCAGTCTTTAGCGGCAATACCGGATGTTCTCTGGATACTCAGTACCCTGAGCTGGTGGAAGGGGATGGGGAGCAGGATGTGGCCCTCATTATCCATGAAGAACTGGTTGGTGACCTGCTACGGCACTTAGATGTGCACAAGTCGATGGGGCCGGATGGGATCCACCCAAGGGTACTGAGGGAACTGGCAGAGGAGCTGGCCAAGCCACTGTCCATCATTTATCAACAGTCCTGGCTATCAGGGGAGGTCCCAATCAACTGGCGGCTAGCAAACGTGACGCCCATCTACAAGAAGGGCCGGAGGGCAGACCCGGGAAACTACAGGCCTGTCAGTTTGACCTCAGTGCCAGGAAAGCTCATGGAGCAGATCCTCCTGAGAGTCATCATGCAGCACTTGCAGGGGAAGCAGGCGATCAGGCCCAGTCAGCATGGCTTTATGAAAGGCAGGTCATGCCTGACGAACCTGATCTCCTTCTATGACAAAGTGACGCGCTGGGTGGATGAGGGAAAGGCTGTGGATGTGGTCTACCTTGACTTCAGCAAGGCTTTTGACACCGTCCCCCACAGCATTCTCCTCAAGAAACTGGCTGCTCTTGGCTTGGACTGGCGCACACTTCGTTGGGTTAGAAACTGGCTGGATAGCCGGGCCCAAAGAGTCGTGGTGAATGGAGCCAAGTCCAGTTGGAGGCCAGTCACGAGTGGCGTCCCCCAGGGCTCGGTGCTGGGGCCGGTCCTCTTTAATATCTTCATCGATGATCTGGACGAGGGCATCGAGTGCACCCTCAGTAAGTTCGCAGATGACACCAAGTTAGGTGTGTGTGTCGATCTGCTTGAGGGTAGGAAAGCTCTGCAGGAGGATCTGGATAGGCTGCACCGATGGGCTGAGGCCAACTGCATGAAGTTCAACAAGGCCAAGTGCCGGGTCCTGCACCTGGGGCGCAATAACCCCAATCAGAGCTACAGGCTGGGAGAGGAATGGTTGGAAAGCTGCCAGGCAGAGAAGGACCTGGGAGTGATGGTGGATAGTCGGCTGAATATGAGCCAGCAGTGTGCTCAGGTGGCCAAGAAGGCCAACGGCATCCTGGCTTGTATCAGGAACAGCGTAACCAGCAGGGCTAGGGAGGTGATCGTCCCCCTGTACTCAGCTCTGGTGAGGCCGCACCTCGAGTACTGTGTTCAGTTTTGGGCCCCTCGCTACAGGTAGGACATGGAGGTGCTTGAGCGGGTGCAGAGAAGGGCGACGAAGCTGGTGAGGGGCCTGGAGAACAAGTCCTACGAGGAGCGGCTGAGGGAGCTGGGCTTGTTCAGCCTGGAGAAGAGGAGGCTCAGGGGCGACCTTATCGCTCTTTTTAGGTACCTCAAGGGAGGCTGTAGCGAGGTGGGGGTTGGCCTGTTCTCCCACGTGCCTGGTGACAGGACGAGGGGGAATGGGCTTAAGTTGAGCCAGGGGAGTTTTAGGTTAGATGTTAGGAAGAACTTCTTCACTGAAAGGGTTGTGAGGCATTGGAACAGGCTGCCCAGGGAAGTGGTGGAGTCACCATCCCTGGAAGTCTTCAAAAGACGCTTAGATGTAGAGCTTAGGGATATGGTTTAGTGGAGGGCTGTTAGCGTTAGGTTGGAGGTTGGACTCGATGACCTTGAGGTCTCTTCCAACCTAGAAAATTCTGTGATTCTGTGATTCTGTGATTCCATGTAACAGGGGATGGACTGTTTTGTGTACTGCTAGTACTATAGTTTCTGCACTTTAAAACTTCTTCAGAGGCCTCTCTGAAAAAGTCCTCCAATATCCTAAGGAGCAAAGCAAATCCCTTGGGAGCAGAAGCCTTAAAAAGCCTGACCCAGGGGTCTTCAAAGCAGTTTAAACCAGTCTGATAAGGGAACTGGAATTAAATCATTGGTTATGGCAGAAATGGTGTCCCACTGGGAATCCTCCAAACCATCCCCAATTTCTGGGGCAGACCCCATGCTTTCTGCTAGGGATGTCCTGAGCTCCTGAGAAGAAGTTGCCATGGGACATCTTGAGACCTCTTGAGACCCCTTGAGACCAGGCAGTTTCATCATTTTCTAAAACACCTTTTCACATCAGTATTTGAGATCTTGTATGGGCACACCACTTATTGACATCTGTGTGTTGTGATATATTCTGACAAGACATGGTACTTAGTTTGCCATGTAAACAAGATTTGGCTTACAGGAGCCAACGTTATGCCAAGGAAGATGTGTGGCACCCAGCTAAGATAACATGAAAGGTAAATGAAAATACATTGCGCCATTTGGGTTTTGACTTCTGGGTCTCTGCTATGAATTTGGGTCCATCTCCTTGTTTTGCCTCAAAGTAGCTTATAGTAAAGGTGCTAGCTGGCATAAAGGTGGCATGGTGGTATGGCTAGGAGAGGAGCATCCACTGACCTCAGTCCTTACAGTGACAGCAGCCAGGTGAGCAAAAGGGATTCCAAGAAACATTGGTTGTGATCCACATCCCCCACACTGTGTAAAGAGAAACGGATAAAACAATAATTTTTATCCTGTTTGCATGTAAAATTCTGAAAATATTTAACTGTTAAAGTTGTGATCTGTTTGCCCACACAAAGGTAATCACACCGTGTAAGAGGCATATGCTGCCTCGGCACACACAGTCAACCGAAGAAGAAATAAATTGATCCATTTCGGTGGGGAAGAGGGAGAGCATATGCCACTCTTCAAATTAAGAAAACATTGTATTATTTATTAAGGTCAAACTCAAGATTCCTGATTCCTGAGCAGAGTAGCTGCTTGTAATCTGTCAGCACAAAAATGAATCTTTTAAAATTAATTACAGTGAAAGCAAGCCATTTGTTTAAAAAGTCAACATGTTTCTAATGGCAAAATGTCCTGAAGTGGTTGGAAATCTGTTAGCATTTTCATTCTTGTAATTACATTTTGAGATGACTGGAAGAAGAAGAAAAAAAATGTTTTTCAACAGCTTTATGCCCAGAACAGAGGCAAATTTCTGAGAAAATTGGAATTCCCAGTCCAGAGAAACACATAGTAATATTTGCTCTCAACTTACTAAAAGCTGACAGCAAGCTGTGCATTCCTGTTTTAATTCGTCTTGATTAAGCATTTAGTACAGAGTCACGGGTCAGATACTGTAGGCTGCTTTCTTTGTTGTTCAGTATCAGACTTCTCTTTCAAATGCATCTTGACAAGTTCCCTTCAGCTTGTGGGATATATTTAGCACACAGATTTATTTTTAGGAACACCATTTATACTCCCACAGAAATAGGCACTGGTCCTTTGGTATCAAATTCTTACTTTGGGGGTTTGGGATGGAAAAGACAGGAAAATTACAAATATTTATATAACTCCTAGGTTTTAGGAAACCTCTTGCTAGCATTTTTGCATAAGAGGAAATCTGTTTTCCACAGCACAATGTACAAGAAGCCCTCGAGGCACATATCTCTGGTAATATGCACTACTGAGCATATGAGCTGCTTGTAATGTTTTCACTAAGGGTGGGTATTGCTAGTGGCCATCTGAATGACATATTTCCCCTAATACAGACTAGGCATAGCCATGGATTTTAATCAAGTGCTCAATGTTACCTTTCTCAAAACTGTGGTTTGTAAGGGATAAATCTTCTTACTCTGAACTGAAATATCAATGAAGAGCTGCAGTATGACTTCTGGACATGGGGACTCTCCCCCTGAGCCCACCTCTGAACACTCAGCATCACACACCTGAATCCTGGTGGTGCTTTTTGACCAAGGGATGGCTACCACAAGGAGCAGCACCACTAATAGTGGGGGATAAAAAACATGCCACTGCTGGACCTGCACAAATGGAGCTGGTCCCACACAGCTGAGCTTTCTGTGCTGAGCCTTGGGCAGCCCTACAACTATTGCTCCAGGGCAGCCCTGTCCCCTTTTGCTTGCACTGCACGGCTCTGTTGCACCCTTCAGAGAGCAAGGCGAGGTGGCCTACACATTGTAAGCTGCTTGTTCACTTATCCTCCCTCCAGAAGAGAAGCATGAACTGTGAAATAATGTTTCAGTTTAAGTCGTTGGTTTGGTTTGTTGGGCTGTTTATTTTTCATTTGCTTGTTGATGGTATTCATTATTGCTGTTGTTATTTGCATATGTTCTACACTTATCCTAAGAGAGGGACGGGTCTAAGAAGCGTGCCCTGAATTGATAATGGCAAGCAATGTGATCTGCATGGTATTTTCCACTTTCCAGCAGTCTCTGAAAAATTGTATTTAGTTCCACGATAAGCTTTATCCTCCCTACACAGAGCAGGATTGCCTAAATGACTGATTTTTTAGGTCAGTATTGGAAACTTAACACTAAAAAAAAAAAAAAAAAAAAAATAGTTCAAGGCAACTACAGATTGAAATCTTTCAAAGTTTGCATCACATCTAGAAAGTTTGTTCCAGGCTGGCTTGGGAATTTGTGACTGATTTAAATTTGCTAAGAAATTCCTGAGAAAAGAAGGCAGCTTGTCAGGAAGAGCAGAGCCCAGATCTTATCCCTTGAGCTGCTGGCAGTGACATCTTCGCAGTGGAGGAGCAGGTCCAGGAGCGTGCCCCCCTGCTGGCTGGGGACATACAGGGGTGACAGCCCCCTCCTGGGCTACGGGGCTCCCAGGGTAGGGTTTGGGGTAGGAGAGGTGCCTGAGCACCTCCCTTACCTCAATGCTGCAACCCCAATGCTCAGCTGGTGGTGTGGCCACCATCGCGTGCTCCAGCTGATGTGCCTTCAGCATAACCTGTGGAGACACAGATCAATGGGAACGGGATGGAGGTACAGCACCTGCCAGGCCATGCCCCACGCACAGGACTCTGTCTGGCAACACCACACTTTGCAGTGCATGCTGGCATGAGCAGGCCTTGGCCACAGGTCATGTTGCAGGAGAAGACTGGCAAAAATCTTCATCCTGATGTAAAACCAGGAATCAGCCAGAGTAGGTGCACCCATGCAGGAGAGAGGGAGGGAAGGTGCTGAGCCTGCCTGTGCATTGAGGCCAGGAGAAGCTCAGCAGGACTTGGCCAGGAGAGCTCCAAGCATGGTGAGGCTGACCTAGCTGGTTATAAGGCATCACAGAACGATTTGCTCAGCTAGGACCATTCTCATATTTCTCCCCATCCTCCAGCACACTAATGACCCTTCCCAGCTTTCTGCTATTTTGGAAGTTGAATGAATGTGGTTCTTGGTTTATCCTCCAAGTCATCAACAAAAATATTGAGTCACACAGAGTCCAGGGGAGGTGGCTGTGGGAATCACAACTGCTGCATCCTCACTGGCAGCACAGTTCTGAGCAGCAGCTCCCAGCTCAGGGTCCCACAGACAGCTCGGCCCCCACTGGGTGGCTGTTCAGAAACTTATCCTGAACCAAAACCCTTCTGAAACTTCGGTCTATACCTCCTTCCATGTGGCCTATCATATTGGCATGAATGAAAATGACCTTTGTTAAAACACATTCCTGTTAAATCTGTGCTAGCTGCTACTAGTTTCGATATTGGCTGTTTTTTTTTACCAATGGTTCAGTTATTTTTTCCCCAGAACAACAAATTCACCCTGTTCCCCACTGTAAAGATAAACTGGCTCCTAACCTAACCCATCCTCCCCAGTTTTCAGTGATAAGCCTCTAATTGCTCTCAGATTGCTTCATCTGATTTTCAAAATTCCCTGTAGAATTTTATTAGCTCCAGAGAATTCAGGTGGAAAAAAATGTAACTTACCGATTTGTGCTCTCAACTGGTTTTCTTTCTCCTAACCCGATTCATACCCATTCTCAATGACCCTGCCAGGGAATGCTGAAGCAAAAAGAAAAAAAAAATACTTCAGTCTGCTCAATATCATTTATAAATAGCTTTTCTTCCCTCTGAGCAGAAGACCAAATCCTCCTTTTATAATCCTCTCACTACTAATCTAAATTTAGACTATTTTCTTGTTACCTTTCATGTCCCTTGCTGGCTGTATGACATTTTATGCATGGGCTTTCTAATTTCATCCTTATATATGCTTGTGCTATTCTTGTGTGCAGCTCCCTAGACATGTGACCTAATATCAATTGCTGTATACTTTCAATATGCCGTCTATATGAGATCACAGAAAAGCTTACTATTGAATCTCATTGTCTTTATGATGCTTTCTATTTCTCATCCCATTTTTTTATTAAGTAGATTTTTCCATCTCCCTGATTAATGTGAGTATGTATACACATACTCACATTAAGTCTTTGCTAAAATATGGGCCAAGATAGATTTAATAGTCATCTGAGCAGAGTACAAACTGTTTACACAAAGGTAAATATGCTAACAAGGTCATCAGAGTGGTAAGTATGAACATCTGCTAAAAAAGTGAGTAATTGAGAGAACATTTCCAAGGATCATGCAGTGCCTGTATGATAAGGATGGGATATGAGCATGTAGATATGAGGGCACTTCAGGTACAAACTACAGGATAATTTGAGAGAGAAAGGTATTATGTTACTTGTTTCAGTCAATGTGTAAAAAGGCGGTGAAAAGCTTCATAAATTTGTATGGATCATGGAGACAATATTTTGTGGAGACACTGACATCCAAATGATGTTTGCATGGCATCTGCGTGGTTCTTGGTCATCTTGATGGTTCTGTGGCATTGCAGTAAGATCTGGAAGTACAAGGACAGCATCACATCTAGCCATGTATATTACGGCCCCCAAATGTGCAATGTGTCAATTAAACAATCAAACTGGTTTCAAATGAAGACGTCAATGCCTCCCATCCATTCCTCAGTGTGCCAACAGCTCCAATGCTAGCACCAAGCCTTCTCCCACTGCCTCCTCCCATGAGCTTGGTGAGAACAGCTCCTCGTGTCCTGGTTAACAAACCCTGCTGTGGCCCTCATCTGTTCACACCCACGGCAGAACATCTCCACTCCCAGAAGAAGGTGCAGAAGAAAACGTGAAGGAGGAATAAAGTCATCTTCTTTAGCCTTAGTCCTGTAGTTCTAACTACTAGTTATAGTCATTAGTTGCAACTGCTATACATATATGTATAATATAAATTTTATATTTATATATATATATAAATTGTATATATTACATATGAATATATATGTAACATATATTTATATGTATGCACCTCCTATGTCTGGTTATGCTCTGCAAACTCATTCCCCACATACAGTAGAGTGAAACAAGGTGCCAGGCTGAGGACAGGACACCACACCAGGATCTAGATATATTGAAATTGACATTGGTCAAATTCATTAATAAGTTATGATCCCCCAGCTAATGGAAAAATAATCAAAATGTTTGATTCATCTTTGTTCACCAGTTGGATAAGTCCACAACAGAAAAAATGGTCGTCTATACTTCATATATAAGCCATTCACTGCACCACCTAAAATCAGCAAAGTGATTAATTTATTGTCATTTTCTCAGGTAACTGAAATGCATTATTCTGTTACTTTGCTGTAAGCAAAATAAAGCTTTAAAAATCCCACGTCCCCTTATCCATTATTATGCCTTGTCACCATTAAATTGTACTCAATAAAAGGGGCTAAGCAGGATAATATTGATGCTTCCTACTATGCTGAAGTTATCTGACCTTCGGTTCAGCTCAGCAGAAAGAAATCTTGGAAGGAAAGCTCCTTGAGACTATTAACTGTATTCATTATTCAGCTCACTTCCATTACTCCCTAAGTGAAGACCTAAAGTAACAGAAAGAAATGCAGAATAAGAGTACTGAGAAGTTTCTGTCTGGCTTTTTAATGGTATCCTGTCATTATGAATCTGCTCATTTAATTAGATGGTGGCTTACTGGCTCAGTGGGTTTTATGTGTTATGTTCCATTACATTTTTAAGGATTTCCCATGCCATCTAGCAGTAGATACAGATAATAAGATCTCCCTCTCTCTCTCTCTCTCTCTCTTTTTTTAGCATTTAAAATTATCTTCAAATATTCTTAAAACCTCTTAGGAACAAGAACATGGGTTAAAATTCAAATTTATGTCCATATCTTTCTTTTAAGTAGACACAACTTCTGTTTATTTAAAGAGAAAAGGCATTATGTGCCTAATAGAATTCAGAGATTATAGAGGATGTGAAAAGGTTTGTATAGAGGTTTGTCTCAAAACTTACAGAATAGAGTAGAAAACAGGACATCATCTTTGCAACCATCTTTGAAACTGTCTAAAACAGATGAAAATACTAACAAGTCTATCATCTACTACATCATACAGAGCTTTTCTGTAAGGTCAGTAAGTGAAACTGTGTTGCCTTTAACGCTGTTGCCAATCAGATACAAACCAATCAATGGCCATGCTTCACTGCATTCCCCTGTAAAACTGGCATGTGTTTCATCCTCACACAGGATTTTAGGCTTCTGTCTCCTATTAGGGCAAAGTCTTTTGTCTTACAAACCCAGATGACTAGGAACCTGGTCGCACACTGTCCAACACAACTCAAACACAAGAGTATATCATCTCCATAGTCTCATTCTCTAGGAATTCAGCTTCTTCAGTCTGAGACACTAAATCTTAGGCAGAACCATAATCCCCAAAATCCATTGTGTCCAGTTTACATAAGAAGAAGGGATACAAAGGAAATAGTCCTGTGCTTAGTATTAGACCAATATTTATTGCAAAATTTATACAACTCTCAAAAAGACAAGCAGATGGATTGTCTAAAGTAAAGAATAATACCAGGTGATTAATTAAAAAGTCAATTAAATTCAATGGAAGATGTCCTTTGGAAAGCCACTTCTATTCCAGCAACTCACAATGTATTTAATCTATTTACTTCCATCCAGACTTGCACCTCCACTGATCTCTTTCGCGAGAGTCAAGCAGGTTGTGTGGTTTAGAGAGACAGGTTTTGGTGTGTGGTAGAGAATCTTTGGTTTACAACAGAAAAAGTACATTCGTAGACCAAGACCAAGAACCAGGAAATTCAAATAAAGCACGCAGTGTCAGCTGGCCACACAGCCACTTTTCTAGCCTTTCCAAGACTGGCTCAACCACAGGCATTTGAGCATTTCCAGATTCCTGGAAAATCTGTTATTCTTATTAAATGCCTCTCTACCAAAACATCTCCTCCCTGGAGTCACAAGCACACTTATTGCCTTTGCTCATTTATCCTGAAGCACTGACAAGGCGTAGGAGTGCAGTTTTATATTCATTGATAGAAAGAATATGCATTTTCCCAGCTTTTAATTTGAAAATATTTCAGCCAAAATTAAGGTTAAGATTGGTATTAACCTTAATCATCTAACAGATTTTCCCTGATTTTTTGTGTCAGTCTTAAGGCTCAGCATTATGGCTTCAATATTTGAATCCAGCTCGATGAATTTGGACCTCAAATTTCAGAGGGCTTGCAGTGTCCACAACTGTTGTGAGAAAGGTTGGATTTACAAGCTGGGGACAAATTAAAAATGCAAGACAATAAACTGGAAAAAAAAAATCCAGAAAAATAAACGAAGTCTGTATTGGGTGCTAGGAGACTTGCCAGGTATGTTTTGAATTTGTGGAAGAGACTCGTTGTATCATTCTGTATCTTCTCTACTTATCCCTTCTGTCCTGCACAGTCTCTTAGGATTTTATCAGACTGTCATGAATTTAGGTAAATTTGCACCTGCTGCAGCCATGTGCATCCTTACACAGCCACACTTCCCTTCACCTAGGTGGAAATAGCCATGGGATGGACGAACAGTGCCTGGGTAACAGCCCTGCAGAGAAGGGTCCGGGGTTGTAGTGAATCACAGTGAGCATGAGCCAGTCGTGCTGAGCCCAGGCCAAAATGGCAAACACCCTGTGGGGATGGACAGATGACGTGGCCTGCAAGGTTGAAGCAGGACAGGCAGCCACAAACTTTCCTTGAAGAAGAGCTGTTTTGGGCTTGATATTGGGATACCTTCCCAACACTAAGGAGAGCGAAGCACTAGGTCAGACTGCCTGGGGAAGAGATACCTTCTTCATCAGTGAATAGCAGAGCTGGAAGATGTCTTGCAAAGCCAGCAAACCTCCATTCAATGGTAATTGCTGCCAAATTCCAAACAGCTGACAACATAATGACACAGCACCTTCTTCTCCCCTGATAATCTGATTTTCAGCCAGAATGTGACCTGGCATCTGAATTTCCAGAGCAGGCACTCCTCTTCTGGAGGGAAGGAGCACAGCCTCAAACGGAGAGCAGGCTGCTGGGTGTTTACAGGCTGCCAGCTGTGCCACAGTTTGGGGCAGATACAAAATTAAACTTGCTGCTATTCTGGCTGGAAACAGAAGGAAGAAGGTTTAGACAATCTGTTATTGAAAGAAGATTGTGTGAAAATAACCACTGAAAAAAAAAATATGTGTAAGGTGAGTCTGAGTGATATGTATAAAATTTAACAATTTAACACGGTGATTAGATATATTCTTATATAATATGCATGTTATTACAAGGCACTTATTTTTTGCTTTAAATGTTATATGCCAGTTGGAACTTAACAGAAAAACTATCAGATATTTATGTTATTTTAAATTGAATAAAAGATAGTATCTGTCACCAAGATGGTATTTCTTGTACAGCTTTGGGAAGTTGCACAGATGAAAAACAGCAGTTAAAATTACATATATATATATATATATGTACTATATAGACCAAGAGAGAGAAATATAAAAGGGAACTGTGTCCTTTTGATAAATCAGAATTTACAATGAAACTCCGAAGAAAACATTAAAGCAAGGCTTGGATTCTCAGTTCACTTCTCCCCATTTTTTCCACCAGCAGCGTGGGAGCTGGGGCTATCACTTTTCTATACAGTCCCAGAGTTACATAGTCATTACTGGAGCTGACATTTGCTCTCCTTCCATCCATTTCCTTAAGATTATGAACGTCAAACAAAAAGTCGGCAGTACACGGATGATCCTTGACCTTCGCTCATGTTCCCATGGAGCAGGCTCCTTTTTCAGCAGCTCCAGCCCCTGCTTCCTTCTGTGAGTCACCCAGCAAAGAAACACTTGTGTTACTAAAGTTATCTTTCAGATCACACCGCGATGATCGTTTCTGTGGCATATTGTTTGCTCCTCTCTGCTTCTAATTATCTCCTGGAATAGCTGTGTCTGAGGTGCGGCATCTGATTGCTTGACACTCAAATAATTAAAACACTTTTGGTTTGGGGAGAATTGGTGAGAAATGACTGAGATCAATTTATTCTCATGGATTTGCAAAATTCACATACTGACTTCACGTTGCTAGGGATCAAACCTGCTCCCGCTTGAGCGAACAGGGATTTCGGTGTGTTCATTCCCCGCATTGCTGATATTGCTTTGATAGGACCGGGAGGCTGAAATACAACTGGGAATGAGTTATGGGTGTGCTTTTTGTTCAAATGATCCATGCAGATGCCTGAGTAAACAAACACATCTCAATAGGAGCCTTGTTTCAGTGGTTAGTTTGGGCTGTCCATCAGTTGTCTCAGGAGATCATAGACAGTTCAGCAAGATTAAAGGTCCAGTCGAGCCCTTAAAAGCATCAGTATTTTCTGAGCCCACCCTGCAACACATTTTAATTTTTAATTTTGATTTTTTTTCTGTGCTTAGTCACACAGTCTGAACGGCACAGGGTCAGCCTAGTCCAAAGCTTTCTGAACACGCATCGGACTGGGATTTGTTTACTTACCCATAAAGTTATCACAGAAAATACCTTACTGTTTTTGAAACAATTTGCACAGTACACCATGTATTTCACTGTATACCCCACTAAAAAAGCAGTCTTTAACATTTTATATTGGTATAGAAACGCTTTCCCTTTGCAATCACATCTTCCAAGACCAGCTGTTGCCTGGAGGGCTGAGAGAAAGAAGAGAGAGTAAAATTTTTAAATCCCAGAAAGCAGACTTGTAAGCAGCCAAATCAGTGGCACATATTTTCCTACAAATACAAAACCTCAATTCCCTAAACTTCTTCCTTCAATAACCTCTGCTCCTCCCTTTGTCCTCTATGACATTCCCACTTGGCAGGACACATCACATGTTGTGGTAGATCCAAAACAAAGCGGGTGCTATGGCCTGGCAGCCTGCATGTGCTGCTTGGTTGGCTAGGAGCCAACAAGCTATCAGTAATAAGGTTTTCTGTGCTCTTTTCTTGGTTAAAGTCACAGCCTAACGTCAAAGAGGGACCAAAAAAATGCCTACAGGTGAGGTACACTGCACCTCGTGTTCATCTAGGAGAGCTTGGATGCTGTAGACCAGGGAGCATTGGCACTGTCCATGGATGGAAACCAAACTGAGGGTTGCTGGCAACAAAATCATGGACCTCAGTAACTCGGTGATGCACATATATTTAAGGTGTGGATTTCTGGATTTCCATGAAACATATAATAGCATAGCATCAAAATAATAAATTAGTTAAATAAAATAATCACTAAGTGAAAAGACAATTAACCGCAGTAATACACAGGGTCTTTCTCCCTCCTGGGTGTTCGTCAGTGCAGAGCCCTTTCAAATCATTTGCACAGTAGGTCAGCTTGTCTCCCTACAAAGAAAGAAAAAATAATAATTAAAAAAAAAAAAAATGCTTGCAGTATGAAGTGAAGGGCACAGTGACTCACGTTGTACCACAGTGGAAGCAAATTCCAGAGCCGCGGGCCTTTCATCAAGAGCTGGGACCTTCCAGGTGAACAAGGTAGCCTCGTTTCAGATGCAGCAGCTCCTCTTCATTTGCTGCTTGTTGAAAGAAAACATTCCATTTTCCTGATCATTTACTAGGCCAACTCCACTCCAGGCAATGCCTGGGCATGTTTTTTTGTATGGGGGCAGTGGGGCATGGTAGGAAATGGTTTACAGGTGGTTCTATTTACCTCTGCAACTCAAGCTCTGAGATCACAAATAAATCTTTCTCCAGTGAACATAAGCGGCTATTTCAGAGTCATTTTCTGCTGTATGCCTCACAGTGTAGCAGGCAGGTCATTTTTCAATTTGTTTAGATTCAGTTGGCAGTGCTAAATGAAATGTGGTTGATGATTTCAGCCTCCCTTTTGGGTGGCGTTCCAAAACCCTGCAATGAGATGCAATGGGTACTCCAAGTGCAAAGGAACTGCCGTGATTAAGGCAGCATATTGACTGAATTTCCCATTACCCTTCAGGCAGGTAAAAACGAGCATGTACATGGTACAGACTGTAGAAAAACTCAGGCTTTGGCACTTGCGCTGTGTTTGTCTGGCTGTCTGCTGTAATAGTCTCTTGGCTTTTGTGGAACAAATATTTTCCCAATTTGTCATTTTCTCCCATGAGCTGTGAACACATGCAAAATTAAGATAAACATCAGAGGGCAAAGCAAATTCTCTTTGCATGCTGCAGCACAACGTAGACTAAAAACCATATAGCTCCCAGCCTCAGAGGAGCTTCTGTTTGTGCAGCACTGACCATGGTTCACTTCACCCTACACCAAAAAACCTGCAGGCTCTGGCTAACACCCCGACTGCCACATGGCGTGAGCTGTCACCTGCTGAAAGATCCACTTCTGGCATCAGCATTTCCAGTGGGATCTGTATTGTTCCTCGCTTCTCTGTACAGATACGTGTAACAAGTCAGCCAATCTATCAAAGGTCCCTGCAGCCGAGCAGCAAAACACTTTACTAACAACTCTGTGTTTGTGTCAGGATACCGTAGCACGTCTTCATGCTGGTGGGAGCTCAGCTGGCTCCTTGGTAGACCAGGATGGTGGTTGTTCTCCTGTCCCCAGGATGATCACAGCCCCTACATCCCTCCTGAGCACTGGGATCTCCCTTCCCAGGATGCACTACCTGGATTATAGCTGTCTTTCAAAGTCTCTTTTTTAATTTTTATTTATTTATTTTTATGATACTCCTGGGCTACTCATCTGGGCTGTCCCCTTGGAGCAATTTACTCTGATGCACTGTTCAGCAGATGTCCCACTACCTCTTCGGTCCTAGATTTTTACCCATTTTTCCTACTAAATTTTCCCTTTCTCAGCACAGAGACACATCACTGATCTTGCCCCCTCCCGATGTTTTCTATACCAAGAAAATGAGAAGGCATTTGCCTTTTTCTCAGTCCCAGATCTCTCCCTATGGTGCTCCCTTGCCCCATCTCCCACGATGGCAGAGGACAGAAATATTTAGTCCAGCTGTATCTTCTGCACAGGTTCTTACTTTGGTTATTCTCATTGCAGTATTCAGTCACCTTCCAGAAATACACAAAGCAAAGTGACTGGCACCTGTCACATCTTTGCACTTTCCTCTTCTCCCCTAGGGAAGAAGTGTGAGCAAAGGAGTATCTTGGCTTTGAGCCTGTATATTTTAAGCTTGTTTTTCATAAAACAGGGCATATGCGTGTCATTTCCCCACCCCAGAGACTACCAGACCATCTGCTCACTTTCAATCTAACTTGACAGGGGGACGGTGGTCTTGAAGACAAGGTGTTATGGTGAAGGCGAGGCAGAAGAGAGACGGGTCCCATCAGCAGGAGAACCTGCAGCAGCGTCTCATCCCTGTTCAGATGTCTAAGAGGATGGGTCCTTGGCTCCAGAGCACCAATTCTTTGGAAAGAAGGCTTTGTAGGTTTCCCCACTGAAGTCTGTGGCAGCCCTCTTTCAGCCCTTGAAAGAGGAGCATGCTATTCCTAGGCATTGCTACAGAGCTGGACATTGACACTGAATGTGAGAGAAGTGGTACAGCTGAGACTCATGCCGTGAGTGTGAATCTTCAGAAGAAGGCACCGTGTGTAAATCGATTTCTTTCAAAACACTGCCCTATGCCTACTGCTACTGCCACCTCCATCCCACTCGAATCTCAGAGAAGGAGGATCAGATTGCATTGGAGAGCCATCTCTCAAGACTTAAGCAACCCACTTAAGTGACTCAAGACCTTCAAGCCTTTCTCCACAACCCTAAGAAACAGAAACACATTGCTGAAAGTAAAGCTGAGGCACGGAGCTCGTCACAGAGCTCATTCAGAAATGCACCCAGTCCTGGGTGGCTACTTGAAATAATGGGATTTGCCACACTGTGTGCACTGTTTCAGGGGTGCCCTCAAAGCAGAAGTGCTGCAGAGGTAACTGGGTGTCTCTGTCAGCGCAGGACACAATCCTGGGACATCTTTCTCACACTGCATTTTTGGCTGCCAAACCACAGACCAGGAGCATCGCTAAGAGGACCATCAGCCAAGGTAGCCCTCTTATCAGCCAGAGGTGTTCTTACAGCAGGTGGAGGTTGCATGAGTGGGGCTGGAGAGTGACGTCCCACCTTCCTTAGCCCTGGTGTAAAGCAGCTATGTCTCCTTTCCCCAGCCTGGGCTGGTTGCAGAAGACCTGCAGAACTTAGCCAAATGTTTTCTCTCGAATCTGTTCTCCATTCCAAGCATGACTTCTGTCAGGAAGGATTAATGAAGCATTTCATTTATTAAATGGGAGCATTTGGCTGCAGTGAACTCATCTGGTTGTTTACTGTTTTCTTTTATGAACATTTGTTTTTGACAAATGTTTCTGTTTTAATCTGTACCTTTGCTATAATCTCTTCCTTTACCCAGACATTTTTCAAAGTTAACAGCATTAATAATCATTTGTATACCACATGCTGAACAAAAACACCTGCCCACAAACACTATTTACTTAATTTGCTTAAGCCAGTATTTATTTACCTGGCATCCAGCTAAAAGGGATAGCAGACAGCTTTCTAGCTTAATACTGTGTTGGTAAAAAGTATTGTCTTTAGAATTGTACATAACACAATCATCAGCAGAGAAAAGCAGCTCTCTTAAATTATTCTGAGCCTCTGAATACCTTATCTCACACTTGACCATTTATTTTCTGATTTTTTGACTTTTTTGTTTGTTTGTTTGTTTGTAGTGAAAGCAGAGAGAGCAAAAAAAAAAAAAAAGAATCTTTAAAACTTTTACCAGATTTTAAAGAACACTTAAAATGTGTTTGGTTTTTCTTCTGATCTTCTTAAAAGCTATTGAGAAAATATGAAAGTTAATTTATTGGATACAGAGGACTGTGAATACTTGCCTGTGTCTGATTTAAACAGGTACAGCTTGTACTGCTTATGCAAGCAGACTAAGAGGGGGCTTGAGATGACAACTGATTAGTCACCTTTGTACCCACCATTTGTTACTTGTTTTGATTTAGGCTTTCATTTTTCTTTCACTGTCTTTCAAAACAGATGATTTTAGGAGCTTCAGATATTTGAAATAATTGTCTGGTGTCCAGTCCAAATGGACATTTCTCAAGGAAGCAAAGTATTCTTTGCCACATGGATGTGTTGGTCCTGAATGTTTTATTAAATATAATAATAATGTGAGATATGTTCATCTGATTCATGTCAATATGGAACAATGCTAGGGCCGCATGGTATGATGAATGTGACCTTCTGTCTTACATGCCCTTGTATAACCACAAGTCTAAGAAAAACAGAGTGGTTAATGTATATAATTCTTGTATCCTGCAAAGGAATGTTTTAGCAATTCGTGTCAATAGAGAGCTTGAAGGGAAACGTATTTGTAGGCTTTTTCTTGAAGTCTCTGATATCTGGGGGGTTTCAGAATAACTGCTAACTATTATGACTATTGCATGGGACACTGTGCAAGTCTCTGGCCAGGAGATTAAGGAGACTGGGAGAGCTGAAGAATAACTAAAAGACAAAGCTTGTAGGGGACGTTGCACAAGTCTCTGACATACAGCCAAGTTGGACAAAGGAGAAGGACAAGAGGGAGGAAGACTATGAGCCTTCAGCACGAGAGACCCCCAGAGGGACTACCAGAGACTGATACGCATGCTCCAGTAGGAGGGTTTGGATTCCGGAAACTAATTATAATAACCCTGGTTTTTTAGAAGTAGTAAAGAATATGTATCAGCCTAGGAGCATAAAAATCAGCTGCTTGATGTAACTGGTGTGCGTCTTGGTGGAGCAGAGACTCCTGGCACACCCAGTGCTGTTTGCTTACCTCTATTCCTTTAATAAATTGTAAACTTTGATTATAGTCCTATTTTCAAGACTGAGCCATTTATTACAATAATAATAATCCTACAAAAATAGGTAGGAGATATATAAAAATGAAAATAAAGGTGGGTGTCTGTACTGTACAGCCAAGGTGAGGTTCTGGGAGAAGATAAGGTCCTAGATGTGAGATGCAGTAGGACGCCACCTGTATTATTTGGAAACATCTGGCAACATCTTGCTCGGCTGCAAAACACCATTTGTCTCTGAAGTTCTGATGGTTTCTGGCCCCTGCCTTCAAGACTGTTTATGCATTTTCTATTTCACATTAAAAACAAGGCAGCTACTAACTGAGGAACCAAGAGTGAAGCTCAGGTCTCCTCCCTCCCATTGAGGTCTGCAGTTGATGAGGGTGAAGTTTTACTCCTCATCTTCTCCCATTGCACTTCATATTGCTGGACATATAGCTGGCCCTTCTGAGACTTTCAGGTCACTGCAGTTTTCCCTTTGGAGCTGTGTCATAAGCAGAGCATAGACAGGGAGCCTGACTTCATCTCTCTGAATTACCTTGCTGTGCATAGTTTCACACAGAGGCTTAGTGGACAGCACAAAAATATTGCAATTCATATGCAGGGAAAAAGGCCTCTGCAATAGAATGTGTTTTGACTATGTGTCTCATGCGGTTTGCCTCTCAGCAGCAATGTAGAAAGCACTTACTCTTCTTTCTTTTCCATAATATGAAGGTGCCTAAAGCTTTCAAGTGAAAATCAGAACTGCTCTGAACTGGTCATCACAGAAATAGCCAAAAGACCAGTCTTACCAGAAAGACCTGGGCAGCACAAGGATGGAGCATGAGAGGGAGACAAGACAGGGGAAACATCAAAAAGAATTAATAAAAAAAAAAAAAAAAGGGACAAGAGAAAGTTTCTTACCTTTTGTATGAGAAGAGGGGGAGGACAGGTCCAGCAAAGTCACTTTGTGAGCCATGCACACATATTGCCTGTCAAAGAGTTGGAGCTGAACAGAAGCAGGGAATGGATTCCATCCACCCTCAAATTTGTCACCTGTTTCCACAGCATGAGAATCCTTTTTATGTCAAATAGTAAATTCATCAAAACATCCTAACTCTTTTTTTTTTTTTTTTTTTTTTTTTTCATATGGGACTTGGCATAGCCAGACTAAACCCTTAAAAAATAACTGTTTTGTTTCTTTTTGTTTGCTCCAATATATTCCGAATTTCATTAGAGCATGACATTCCCACTCCAGCGATGACCCAAGGTTTCAAAAAACCCTTAAGAGATTCAGTCCTCCAAAACCAAACATTGTTTCTGATGGGGTTAACTCACTATTTGCACAGTTCTGGACCCGAATCCTGCTGACAGCTCCTGAACACAGGTGATACTGGCTGGCATCTGCCAGATGAAAACTTTCCATAATGGTCTGATTCACTCACACTGACAGTTTCATGCTTGAAATTCCAGTGTTAAAGATTATTTTAATTGGCTTATGTTTTCCCACCATCTATTGCCTCAGACCAGAACTGCCCTTGTCTAAGAGTGAACTTCTGAAATATTTGTTCTCTGAACCCTTTTTATGCAAATATCCTTCCATTTTAAATTAAAATTTGTTTCAAGTGGAGATTAGGACACTGTTTTAGAAATGTGTTGGTTTGTTTTAACAAACTGTGCCATCTGGCGAGGTAATATGTCCCTGTCATTGTGCTTTTAGCTTTATTGCATTAAAAACTTTCCCAGTATCAATGACTGAGTTTGTGTTGTGTATTAATCTGTGCGTATTAATTAATTGCCAAGCTTTAAACATACATCTTAATATGATGGCAATTATTTCTGTAGATCCTAAATGTGGATTTGAATGAATGGATTGATAATGAGTTACTTCACACTGACATTGAGTGGTGTCTCTTCAGTCAACACGCACCAGCCCAGCTGCCATAAGCCGCAACCAGCTCAGCACTGGCACAGCAGCGAGGCCCCACCTGCAGTACTGTTTCCAGCTCTGGGGATGGTAGTGTGGGTCCAGAGGGGGGCCATGAGGATGATCAGAGGGCTGGAGCTCCTCTCCTGTGAAGAAAGATTGAGAGAGCTGGGGTTGTTCAGCCTGGAGAAGAGAAGGCTGCAGGGAGACCTTACAGCAGCCTTCCAGTGCCTAAAGGGGGCCTGCAGGAAAGCTGGAGAGGGACTCCTTGTCAGGGGGTGTGGTGATAGGACAAAGGGGAATGGCTTTAAACTAAAGGAGGGGAGATTTAGATTAGACACGTGGAAGAAATTCTTCACTCTGAGGGTGGTAAGGCCCTGGCACAGGCTGCCCAGAGAAGCTGTGGATGCCCCATCCCTGGAGGTGCTCAAGGCCAGGCTGGATGGGGCTTTGGGCAACCTGGTCTGGTGGGAGGTGTCCCAGCCCATGGCAGGGGGTTGGAATTAGAAGGTCTTAAATGTC
Organism: Aythya marila; assembly: GCF_965140915.1. Classification (NCBI taxonomy): domain Eukaryota; kingdom Metazoa; phylum Chordata; class Aves; order Anseriformes; family Anatidae; genus Aythya; species Aythya marila. The sequence goes on along the minus strand of NC_139042.1, from coordinate 191,468,571 downwards.
TCTTTAATGTCCCTTCCAACTCAAACTCACAGAATCCTTGTACATGTCAAGGTCCAGCCATTCATTTCACACAGCTGCATTGCTTGTTGGGTTGAGAAACACAACAAACTTCTCCATGTAGGCACCCCTGCAGCTCCCACCATTCCTGCAAATCCCCCCCCATTGTGGCTCCTGCCATGGCCAGGACTGCTCAGCAGGCATTAAGACAAATTGGCTGTTGTCTTCAGACACAAGACAGCCGGTACCTTGCAAAACCACACTCCCTGCTTTGTTGTTTTTCCCTCAGTGTGATTTGTGTGCAACTGGAGATATTCAGGCTGAGATAATTTCCCCAGCTGGCTGACGTGCTGCGGGCAGGTCCCTGCGCGGCAGGCTGGGGGGCAGCGCAGAGGTGGCTAATGAGGGTTTAACCAAAGGATGCTTTGCTGGTTTTGAAGGCCTCTCACAGCTGACAGTTCTCCTCCCGTTTGGCTTCAGCCACAAGGCAGGCAGGAGGGTTTAAAGCCCTGTTAGAAGTGACAGAAACGTGCTCAGCTGGAGGGATGAGGCTCTCAGAAAGCCGTGACTCAGCCAGCCCCCGGCACGCAACTGCCTCGCGCACACAACGCTCCCTTCCGCCGTGCGCTTAGCCAGCCTCTTTAAAGCCCAACATAAAACTAAAATCATTCATCATCCGTGATTAAATTAGTGCCCCCATAAAACTTTAATATGTTCTCTGAAAATTAGCCACATTCAGAAAGCGCTCTCCTAAATATTTCATCAAAAGCTTCCCACCACAGAGGCCGTGCGGCACATTTTTTTTTTTTATTTACAAGGACAATGTTTGAGTTTAATTGCAGTGTTTAAAGACAATGCGAGTTCTCCTCTGAATTGCCCATTGCACTGCTGCTCGGGGCCCGCAGCCCACCCCTGCCTTCTGACGGCTGAGCACAGCTTCTGTACAGAATGTGCCTCATTGTGTTCCAAAACATACATCATTTCTTATGCAAAGATTCATAATTTGGGGAAGTTATTTTAAGTAGGCCGAACAAGAAACTATGGGAGCAGCGTGGGGAAGGATGATTAAATGCATTTGTGCATTGCACAATGCCGTTGTTGAGGCACATCAGGCAGTCACTCAGCTTGCAGCATAGACTATGTAGGAGGACATAATTCCTCTCTGTGTGTCGTAATGACTGGGATTCGTGGTTTAAAGCCAGGGTAGGGTCTGCGGTGCAGCTCAATGCAGACAGAAGCATAAAGTCTTCATTAGTGCAGGAGTACGATTGTTATCATTAGTGCTATTTGTTAAGCATTAATTATATTCTAGGCTTAATACAAGCCATGAAATCACAGCTCCTGCTCTGAACTGTTTACAGACCTGGCGGTCTCTGCAGCATCGGGTGGTGGGGTCCTGGCTGGCAGGGGCCCTCCACGCTCCTGCTGTGGGGTTTGCCCTGCTTGGTGCTTGTGGCTGAGCCCCATGCCTGCCATGCCTTGTGTGAGGGAGAAGTTGCTTCTCCAGCAGAAACTTGGTAAGAGACAGGAGAGATTTGGAGCTGGGGCTTTCATGTGCTGCATAAATACCATCAGAAGCAAATTCATGGGCAATTTTAGAATGAGGGTGTCAGTTTTCTTATCAAATTGTAGAGGGCCCTCAATTCATCCCCATGAGGAAGGGAAATTGCAGTATTATTAATTTGCAGTAATTAGGGAGGACTCCGGTAAAGCAAACCTTGATGTGCTTTTACTGTAACTGCCGATAAACCAAGAAACAGAGCAGAGAATATGTAGGGGAGGGCATAGGAACAATGTTGTAGAGCTCTTTGTTAAGCTGGTAACAGCATCCATCACTGGGTTTTATCAACCAGGATATTCCCCAGGGTGTTGCGTTACGTTCCAGCCCTCTTAAGAGCTAGTTATTCCTTCAGGAATGACTTTGAAATCTCAAACACTTTCACACTTTTTCTTGCCTAAAATTATTTTTAAAAAGGGCTCCCTTCCTGGGAAAAAAAAAAAAAATGCTGTCTCCTGAAAGCTTCACTATTTGTTATGCTCAAGAAAATACAAGTGCTTTCTGATTCATTTTTTCTCTGGGGAACTCATTTACAGAACTCGATAATGAGAGAAACTTTTTAATCTTTTAATATAAATAGGATTCTTTTATTAATATAAATAGATGGCAGGTTTTAATGTATATAAATAGACGTGCTCAAGACACCAGTGAATCCTTCAGCAGACATCACTACTGTCAGCTTTACAGGAGGGACAGGCTCTCTGTTAAAGGCAAAACCATATTAGCATTCATGACACACACAGCACTTGCATTTTTAGGTGAGGGGAATGTGTGCCACATCCCAGGTTGTTGCCTAGGCTTGGCAGGGGGATGAAAAAGCCATTCACAGTCTCTGTTTTCTAATTCTTACCAAAATGTTCTCAGGTTGCCAGTTTCTCCTCTCACCATCAGAAGGGGTTTCAGACAAGACGTGCCACATCTAAGAGGAGGGAGAAACCACACACTGCTTTATGGGTGACAAATCTTGGCTGATCCTTCAGATGAGGGTTGACCCAGAGGATTTGTGTTTACCCAGGACAAATTCCAGCCCCAGCCTCAGCCATGGGCCATGTGCACATGTTCAGAGCCCAGTGCCCCACTGCAAGCAATGGGTTTGCCACACTGCAGGACCCCCAGCAGCCCTGGCTCCATTCCCATGTGCCCATCACTGAACATTGCATACTGGTATTGACAGATAACTGGCATAAAAGCAGGCTGGGAAAGTAACCCCAAACCTCCTTCCAGTGTCATTCCAGACCCAGTGGCCACCTTGGAGGAACAGGGAAATATGTGCCCACAAGCAGAATGTTTTCGGAAAGCTCTATATATTCACAGTGGTGGTGCTCTGCTGGGTGTTGGTGAGTGATGAGACACAGGTTCAAAGAGTATAGAAACATCACAACGTGCTCTTGCAGAAAAAGAATTGCTTTTGGGTGGTATTGTGTAAAAAGAGCATGGTAGCAATAACTCTGAGAAGGAAGAAAGCATTAGGGAGCTGACAAAACAGGCTGTAGGGACCCATAACTCAGGGAGCAGAACATAGTTTCCATCAGAAGGAAGAGGATTTGTGAAGTGCTGATAGCACTGCTTAGAGACAAGGTGCTGGAGAGAGGCAGTGGCTCCAGATTTTCCTTATTGCTCCAGCTGTTACCGTTTGGGCACCAGCAATAAAAAGAACAAAATTAATAGTGCAAAATGCTGTAAAATAGGTCATCCAGATTCTGAATATTCTGCAATGGAAAATGTTGAACGAGGAGCAGTTCCTCATCATCATAAAACTTGCTAACCCAGAGGCAGTAGGAATGAATGATCTTGCAACAAGAATGGCCACATCTTTGAAGTTACATAAACACAGCAGATAGGAGCTTAGACCACAAAAGATCATCATGCATGACAGTAAGGAAAAATGTTTCTGGTAAGCCAACAACTTACCATTTCTGTGAATAACTGATGAGCTTCAGCCAGTGATCACCAGGTGCTGACAGCTGACCTGCAAGCAGCCAACAGCCCAGCCATCAGGCAGACCAGGCTGCAGGTGAGGAAACCTCCACACAGGAGGCTGGAGCCTCAAGACTTGATCAACACACCTCCTTCAGGCAGGTGCTTCTTTTGTATAATTTCAACAATACAGAAAGAAAATTATGATCATTACTTAGGGTGAAATAACAGATAAAATACTCTGACAAGTATTCTTACTCCATATATCTTCATCGAAATCTTGTTTAGATCTTGTGTGTTTTGAAGGCATCAACAGCTAGCATGGATCTTATTCACATCCTAGATAAACTGGGAGACTGCATGCTTTGTTCAGTTCCTGAAGAAACAGGCAATGCCCTTTTCTTCTAACAGTTAAAATGAGCCTCACTACATGACGTTTTCCTGCCAGGAAAGATTCACTCCTACATCAACTAGTCTTATCTGGGGAAACATTAATGGAAAAGTGAAAAAAGATTTTCTGCATCATGTGAATGGAACTATCCATCAGGCTGCTCTCATTGAATCACAGGAAGATGACTGAGCATCTACCATGTGAAGGAGAACAGTCTGGTGTGGACTTACTGTATTTAAACACCAAACTAAATTCCCACAGGATTAGGTTTAATCTTCTCAGAGACCTTGGAGACCTGCCTGCAGTTTGGTCCCCTTACAAAAAAATTCTGCACCCAAGGAGATGTTGCAAATCAGTCATTGCAGATGGTAGCAATACAAGAGTTCTCAAAACACTGAGAGGGAGTTGGCCAGCCTAAACCAACACGGTGATTTATTGCTGTTATCCAGGCTCCCACTCCTTGCCCCACAGAATCACAGAATCATCTAGGTTGGAAGAGACCTCCAAGATCACCAAGTCCAACCTCTGACCTAACACTGACAAGTTCTCCACTAAACCATATCACTAAGCTCTACATCTAAACATCTTTTAAAGACCTCCAGGGATCAGCCATGTCCTTCATCCTTCTCCTCTGCACTGACATTTGCATGGCTAGAGATGAACCCCACCATAAACCTGCTAGATCCGAGACACGGATGAGCCCCATGCACCAGCTCAACTGCCTGAGCAAGGGAAGGGCCACATTTCTAGGGCCAAGGTGTAGGACAACAAAAGGATGTTGTAGCCTTGCCCAAGAGCTATCAAATAGATGATGAAGGAGCATCATCACCATCCTAACTGTGCTGTAGAGCTCCACAAGGTTGCTTATGAGGCCCTTCATGCATTAACATGAAAAGCATGACTTCAGTGGCAATGGGATAATTATGCTGCCAAGTGTCCTATCACCGCTTGCTGCAAGAAGTGTTTAAGTATTTCAGCAATGTTTGTGACAACATCTGCCAGGCACAATTCAACTCAATCCCCTTTAATGATTCATTTCCATGAATTGTACATCTATTTTAAGTGCACTGCAGTTACTTCAGAGAGAATAGTAATGAAAACTTAACGTTTTGGGTGTCTTACACTGACATGGTAATCACAAGATGCAGACCATTGCAGTCAAACCAGGCTAAGTGCCTTACCAGAGCTCTAATGTGCTTTCTTGGAAAATGATCCGGATTATTTATGGCATAATTAAGGGAAGAATACATATTTGTAATTCTTCATTTGCAGGAAGGATCTCTTTTTGATTAGTAAATATGTAAAGCTTAAATGCTATTATGTAAAAATACACCAGGCAAACGGTGTCATCATTAAGCATGTAATTACAAATCTGTAATTATAGAAAAATCTATGTAGGCAAAGTTTAGAGATAAAGACATCTTCAGAAAAAAAACCTCATCACTGCTGAGGGGCACAAACAGTTGAATTGGGTCCCAAGCGCTGCATGCCCATCAGGAGCTGGGGATGGCACGGGGCACACCAGTGTGGTTCACCTCCCTGTGACAGCCACCCTCTGAACTTCTTGGTGGAAACTGGCTGTGAAGTAGGTCTAAAACAGAAGGAGAAAGAGGATTGTCTGCTTGGAGAGTTTGCCTTGCAGATTGTGTAGTGATTTACGTCCTGCATTGGGCAAACAAAATTGGTGAAAACTGCATCTTCTCCAGGCAGGTCACATTTCAGAGTAATTCTGCCTTCCTTCTAGAGCCATAAATCATCACAAGGCATACAAAACAGTAGAAAAACAAGCTCTGGCTGTTTCATTTAAATTCTCAGGGTCACATTTTTTCCTTGCTAAGGTCGGTGTTGAAGGTGAGCTGCAGAGCGTGGGACAGGCAGTTGGGATAGAAATGTCAGGTGCCAGACCGTCCATCACTGTACCACACTGAAATGCTTCTCCTCCCCCTTTTACTGCATACTGTTTGGTACTTGTTTAGTGTATGCTACTAGTATAGCTGTATAATAACCTGCTTAAGCCATTTTGACCTGAAAATTGGACTTCAGACACTTTTTGGAAAAATAACCTTTAAATGCTGAAACCTAGACATAAGAGGATTCCCAAATAAAAGGCACTGGCTGCTCTGCCAAGCCTTCCAGAGGTTTCTGACACTCCTTTTTAACATTTTGTCCATCCAGTCCCACTATTCACAAGGCAGCAGGGATGAAAACCATAAATAAAGCCTACGGTGCGTGATCTGCATCTTTAGCTGGAAGCTCTGACACAAAGGATCACTCCAACTTCTCTGGATAATATCGCAGAGCGCCGTGCACGTGACTAGTGGTAACAAATGTGCACACTCCCCTCATTTCGCAGAGCACACAATTTATGTGAGTGTTCATGCAGCATTGTGAAGGATCAATTTCTATGCAAACTTTGTCAGCTTGTAACGGGGCTCCTCCAATTAGTGTAGGTAGTGAATATTTGTTCTTGTGTCGCAAGTGTTCAGTCCAGATATAAACCTTTCAAGGAACTATTGAGAATAAATTCTCATTTGCTCTCTGCTTTTCAAGGCTTCTCTAGCAAAGCTGCTCTGATTCCTGCAGGTACTGAAGAATATAGCCCAATAAAACTAAAAAAAAAAAAAAAAACCACAGCAGAAATGTCACTCTGAGGGAAAGGTCTGAAGCATGCCTGAGGATGCGTGGTCTCGGCAATGAGCACTCAGAGATGTTCATTTGTAGGCCAGTTTCTTGTAAAACCTTGCCCGTTGCTTTTATACACATAATATAAGATGCTTCCCAAGCAGTGGGCATTAGACCAAATGCCCAATAAATATTTAAATTGGTGTCAAGCAACCTCTCCAAAGAGCTGGCTGGAGCAGCAGCTGCTGTGGAAGCAGATGCATCAGCTCAACCAAAAGGAGCTGCAGAGCAGAGGACAGCCAGGGGAGCCACGGGCTCGATCAGCATCAGACCTCCCCCAGCAGAGGCTGCAAATGAACTGCAATAAATTTCCACCACCTTCCCGTGTCTCTCCCCAAGGAGAAATTTGTAGCACTGCAGCTTAGATGGAGTTACAGAATCACAGAATCACAGAGAGCTGAGGCTGGCGGGACCCTCTGGAGGCCGGCTGCTCCACCCCTGCCCAAGCAGGGACACCCAGAGCAGGCTGCCCAGGACCACGTCCAGGCAGCTTCTGAAGGTCTCCAAGGAGGAGACCCCACAGCCTCTGTGGGCAGCCTATGCCAGTGCTCAGTCACCCACACAGCGCAGAAGTGCTCCTGGTGGTCAGACAGAGCCTCCTGTGTCCCAGGTTGTGCCCACCACCTCTTCTGCCAGCAACGGGCACCACTGAAATGAGGCTGGCTTTGACTTCATCACATCCTCCCTTCAAGTATTTACATACATTGATGAGATATCCCCTTAGCCTTGTCTTCTCCAGACTAAAAAGCACCAACAGTCTTAGCCTTTTCTCATCAGAGAGATCCCAGTCCCTTCATCACCTTTGTGGCCCTACGCTGGACTTTTTCCAGTGTGTCCATGTTGCCCGTACTGGGTTTTCTGTCTTGTACTCAAGTGTTTCTGCACATCTATGCTAGCAAGGCTTTCACCCACATCACCTGTTCTTCTGCCAGCCAAAATGTGCATCATCCACCATTCCTGAGTGCACAATGAATTGCTCCCAGCACCTCCAGTGGGGAACTTCTGGTGCACAGCATGAGGCCCAGTGGTCCCAGCTACCTTCTACAACTCCCTGGTGTCTTGCTGCAGCTGGGGATGAGCATTACTTCATCATCTGAAATGCCAAGCAAATACATTTTAATTTGATTCAGAGTTGATCATAATATTGATTAAAGCTGGAAGATAGCCTGTGCTTTTCTGTGCATGCAGGCAAGACATATTTGAATGAAGAGGAGCCATTTACAGCTACCCAAGGGAGAATAATTCTAGCTATAAATGATGTTTGCCAAAATACATTACCTAGCATTATAGACAGAGGGTATAAATTAATATCATGATTACCTTTTTTAAATCTGATAAGTTATCCAGGGCTTGCAGTGCGGATTCCTTTATGCTCAGTCTGTGTAAATGAGCTGAAAGATATATAGCCTTTGCCCAAGTCCTTATAGCTGAGCAATGTCCCTGAAGTCTAGTCCCAGTGTATGCCTTTAGCAGGTGTTTGTTTTTTTTTTTTAATATTTTTTTCATTCTAGGGCTATATTTAGGAGTATGTAAGAAACAGAGCTGAATTTTCTTGCTCTCATTTTAAGTGAGAACAAATCTGGTGTAGCTGCTACTGATGTATATTGATACAAGGCTCTGGAAATGATGGGTGGATGAGAGGAGATGGGTTTCTCCCACATAATTAACAAGCAAAACAAACACATTCTCAGTGCTGATCTTATGGGAACAACAAATTTCCTCTGACATTGCAGCTATAAATTCTATAAATTCTGAAGTTGTTTTTTTTTTTTTTCATCAGAAGTTTAAGGAAACTGAGAAAAGTTTAAGTTTATTATACCATACCAGATGGTTAAAAGCTCTGTGTGCAGGAGCACCATATATTAGAAGTTATCCACTCTTTCAAGGGAGAAATAATGTCAGAGTTGAAGCTATCAGTCACCACTTACCTGTTTTATCAACTAGCAGCCAGACTTGGACTTCATCAACACTGGGACTGATCCTGACAAGCTCAGTTTGACTGTAGGTAAGCTAATATTACGGGAGGAAATGTGAGTACCAAATCAGTCTCAGAATGCAGGTTCTTCTGGGTGTATTTAGCCTGGCTGACAAATATCTGGGGCTGGGAAGAGAGGGGATTGTCAATGACATTTACAAGCATGAGGTGGGCTTCATCTCACCCCATTCAAGCTTCTGAAGCTGTGAGGACACATCTCTATTGCTAAATAAAAGCAGGTCTGATTCCTGGCTCTGAAGCCAGGTGATTGTCTCAATTCATTTGTGTGAGGGCAGGATCTTCTAGGGCCATGTCAGCTCCACGGGACCCCAAGACTTGAGTCTCTGCTGGACTCGGTGTGATGCACCTGTAGACCTAAAATGTCATTATTCTTGTGTGTGTGTTCCTTTTCAGTTCAAAGGCTCTGAAATGACATGAGGGCTGTGCTGCTGCCTGCCGTGCTTGTGTTGTTACATCCCAGTTGTATCAATGCATGTTGCATGCTGTGGGGATGCTGTGAGACATATGCAGGGTACTCGAGGTCACAATTTCTGCACAGATAACACTGGAGGAAGGTAGAGGGAGTCAGACCTGATTCTTTTCCTGGAGGGAATTATCCAGCAACCATGGCTACGTTTTCCAGGAAAGGGCTGGCAGGGATGGCCCAAGGCAGAGCCAGAGAACGAGCCAGCAGGTCAAGGAACGTTCTTAATAGTTTTTAAGTTTGTGATTCCTTTTAGAGTTGTAAAATAATCAAATACATATGTGTAAAGATACATGTTTGTACTTTATCTATCTATATATATGTATACATAAGTACTGTGTCTATTATCCTAGATAAGTAGGTATCTAAGTAAGCAATAATAAAGCATATTGTAGGATACCCAACTGGCAAGCATGGGAGCTACCAAAATATCTGGAAGTCTTCCAGATTATGCTAATTTATACAAAAGAAAAAGCAGCTCCATACATTCAAAGAAAAAACAGATTTTCTTACTATTTTTTGAGCACTGACAGTGTGCTCATCTCTGAAAACCTTATCTCCAAGCATCTTACCAGTGAAGGACTGTAATCAGATCCTGATCCTCTATATGAGAATTGAGTCACAGGGCTAAGCAGTAGTTAAACATCACCCTTAAAATGTGAATATTATTATTAATTTTAATATAAAGACTGCTATGCATCATTATTTCTTGCTTTCTGTGTTTATTGTTTAATATTCACCTGTTCATCACAGCTTTTTTCTCTGATGCAATATTTTTGAACAGTAAATAACACTTCAAAATGTGTGCACATTTCTGAAATAAAATAAGAAAATAGTGTATTTGAACAGATTTCATTTTGCTTTAAATCTGCAGAATCCTTCAACACGGTCTTTTTCCAGGTCAGCCTGGGGTACGCCTTCTGTTCATTTTGGTTTATTAATTAGTCTCCTATGCTCTTCTGGAAATCAGGATACACAGTTGTCTGATTTTGATGTAAGACAAAGCCTGAAAAAAAATGATATTTCCTTAGTTCGTTTCTCTTCATTTAAATTAAATGTAATTTAAATAGCATCTGAAATAAAGGTATGCAACTGGCTGGGTGTAGGTCATGATTCATATGCCTTTCATAAACAGCAGGGAAATAATAGCTATTCTGACTGCTATTGCATATATTTTTGGCTTCAGAAACCCATCTACCATGTCAGTTAATAGTCACTATTTGAGCCAAAAATAACTGTCACTTTTTCATTTTTAATTACTGCATCTGTTATCCTATTTAATCTTGGCATAATAACACAATAGGACATTGCCAAAAATAATGCCACAAATTATTTCCAGGCTCACGAAGAAACCACCGGTGGATTTGCATAGCAAGAAGGCAGACCCACAGAAAGGGTTGCAGCAGTAAACACTGCTTTTTCGGGTGCAGAAATGTTCCTAGTTAACAACCAGGTGCTTCTCTAACTGAATATGCCTTGGTGGCATCTCTGACTTGTGGCACTCACCAGGGATGCTCTGGTCCATGAGAGGAGGTGGGATGGGAGCTGATGATGTGCCCAAGCAGTACGTGGTACTAGAGCCACAGTGCTGTCTCCCTCCACTAACTAAAGTCATTAATGACACCCATAGGATCGCCCAGTCCTCTCCAGGCTCTCCAGCAGGAATTGGTTCCATTTTGGGTCCCTTTAGATCATGCTGTGTTGAGTGGATGTGGAGATGGGCTAGAAAAGTGGGGGGATGCAGGTGATGCTGAGAGTCCAACCTGGCCCCTGGGACCGGTCACTAGTGGAGTCCCCCAGGGCTCAGTACTGGGGCCAGTTCTCTTTAATATCTTTATTTGTTTTAATGGAATAATTTTAGCATAGGGCTAGAGTGGAGAGAGAATTCATAACCAAAATGGGCGGTTAAGCTGGATTCTCTGATTTCTCTACAAAGCTGCTATTGATGTTCTTTCTATTCAAGGAATGTTTAGGAAACCTTTTCTTTTGGTCTTCAACGTATGAAGATGTAGCAGTGTACATGTGAAGTCTAGTGGCTGTCTTCCCCAGCAAATTGAAATGTATTTTGACAAAGCAACTAGCAAAAGCACTGTAAAATTTTCTAAGTATGGTATAGGTTATCAGTAGTTGCTGGGTCCTGCTTGGATTATTATTGTCATTTTAAATGAAAATATCTGTAGAATGATTTATGACACTTACGTTTTGTTTTCATCTGCCTTGGGAGTTTTGGAAGTTAATAAAATCAACCTGCATATCTCAGTAATTTTGTTTACAGAAAGCTAGTCTTTAAATTCAGATTTTTTGCTTAATATTGTAAGATTACTGTCTTCAATTGCTCAATTAGCCATTCTAAGCATTTTCTTTTTGCTGGAAACTTCAAATAAGTTAACAGATTTATCTGCACATATCAAGTATATAAGATACAGTGTTTATTTTCCCTCCTTTTAGGATAATGACGTCTGTGGGGAATGCTGGAAGCTGTTTTTTAAGATGTTGCAGAGCAGAAGCAGTGAGAGGGGAGAAAGCAAAGCATTGAGAACACAGAAAGAGAGAGAAAGAGACTGAGCTTTATTCAAATAATTGGCTCCCGGTGGCAAAAAAAAAAAAAAAAAAAAAAATCAGAACCCCATTGCTGACAATTTAGAGGTAAAAGGTTTGAGAGAGTTGTGCCTTCATTTAATCTCAATGTCAGTCCCTGCGTGCTGAAGCCAGCTGAATTACACAGCCATATCCTTCACACGAGCAGCACAGCTGTATCTTTTGCTGAGTAGTGAGCTGTAACAGGTTGATGTTGTGTTTGAATGGGCGGCTCTAAGGTGGCAACATCACAAGAAGATAAAACATCCGCTAGCAGCCAAGACTAGTAGGTCTGACCCAATTGTGCTTTTATAAATGTTCTCCAGAAATTCTGGGCTTGATTTACAGTGATTTGAAAGCTGCGTTTTCTAGTCATCAAATGAAATTATCAGAAGGAAACTACTTCAGATAAATACATCACTTGAAATGCTGATGAGTGCATTTCTGGCATTTAAGGAGCATTTCAATCAGCAATAACAACATACCCCTTTTGGGTATATTACAGGACAGATTACAAAACTCCTCTAGCATGCCATACCAAGAAGATAACTAATATAAACTGGATCATCTTTGAGGGTGCCAGCAATAATGTTATGGACTGGAGATTAACCATGAAAAACATATTCAGTAAATACTAGAAACTGTGTTTGTCTCATGAGAGAGAATATCTTAGGAAAAAAAAAAAAAAAAAGAGGATGTATTATGGAAACAAGATGAAAACGATGTTCTTTTAAGTTAAAGTGATTGCCTGCTGCATTGTACAGTATATGACTGGAAATCCTTTTCATAAATTCATCCATTTTGATCAGTGTTTCCAGACTTTGGAGAGCTGTATGTGTTTGACCTCATGGCTACACCTAATGGGAGTGCACCCAAGCACCCATGTGTATAAATACCATACACGTTGTCACTCCTGCTCCCCTGGTCTCCCGCTTCATCTTCATTCAGAATCCCATCCTCAACCAACATCATGTGAATGCGGTATGGACCTGTGCATACACAAACTTCTCCCAGTTTTCATTTCTAAGATTTTTTTCCACCTACTTCAGGCTTTCAGAAAATCTTACAAAGCATTTCTCGGGTACTGCGTCTTGTTCTTAGCAGTAAGGACAAGGTTTGACTAACCTGAGCAGTGTGGGGGTTAGTTCTGAGAGAAGCTCTGGAGGTCCTGCCTCAGCCCCAGGAGAGATGGTTTGCTCTGTCCTCCTGGGGCCAGGAGAAGATCAACCTTTGCAGTTAAGCCAGAGCCCTCCTTGGGACTTGTGTCCCTTGTCATGCTGGCCATGGGGTCATCTGGTTCTGCAGAGCTGCTCTGTAGACCTCATCCTGGCCCTGTTGAGAGCTAGGGCAGTTGTGCAGTTCATTTAGCAAACCAGGAGTTTCCCTCATTTCCTTCCTCGGGCTGGGTACCAGCACCCTACAGCATTGCTGGGATGGAGGCTGGTCTGAAATGGGGCCCTGGGCCCTGGGCAAGGCCCAGGGCAGGTGGGCAGGGACATGAGTGCCCTCAGGGCCCTGCCATAGCCAGAGGCCTGCCTGTCATCACGGGGTGATAAAAACAGGGCTATAGAAAACATGATCTGCTGTCTTTACCACGGAATAAGCAATACTTTCTCTTACATTCAGGACATGATAAATACAGAGAATTATGGAGCATTTTGCCATGATGCTACCTGACTACCTCTGTGATTTTTTTCTCTAGGCGATCCCTTTTTAAGTTACTACATTTCACTGAGACATCTTCACAATTCTGTTCTTGCCTAAATCTGCTCTTTGTCGTGTCCTGCTGCTTCCTTTCTTCCTCCTTGGTTGGACTGTCTGATCCATTACCCTAACAGCTCAAATCACAGGCTGCTTTGTAGCATCTGAGTTGAGAGCATTCCTGCTCACAGAAAAAAGTCTTTGCTGGGCTTTATCCATCCCTGGAAGCTGTTATTCTTTTCTTCTTTGCTTGCCCGTCTATTGAAGAAAGATTTTTCATCTGTTGCTTTCCTAGAGCTACATAACGGTTACTAATCCTAATCCATTTCCTACACGGAAAAATGCAGGAAAGTAATAAGACTTTTAAAGCTGCTTCTGAAGCCTTTGAGGGGTCATCAGAGAGCCCAGGCAGGTGGGTCCTGCTGCTAGAAGACATTTTTTCAATATTTTGGCAATGACTCCATAAGAAGCTAAAATTTAGAGAGTAAAAGCATTAATGAAAACCAGAGAAAGCAGGAGAATCTTGATGTAATGAAATCACTAGCAAATATTTTTCCTGGTAACATTTCACATATTTTGTCCAACATGAAATAAAATGAGGAGGTGATTTTAAAAATTACACACACACAAACAAAAACCAACTAACAGTCTGAGGAATAAGGAGGCAATGATTTTCTTTCCATAAAATATTTAAAGAAATTCTTCTGTACTCAAAAGCTCAAAAGACTCTTAACATGCTAAATTCCTGTTGTAACCTTATCAAGGACCTACAGCATAAATGTTCTGATTACTTATAGGCTGGCATTTATTTTCTGGGAGCAAATTCAAACTTGCTAGGAAATTTTTTATGAAATTGCAAAAAAGTTCCCCATATTACAAGGTACAACAGCACCAGTAAAAATCCATTTACTATTGCTGTTAATATAAAATAGTTGAAATGGTGGTGTTATGAGGTACAGGTGTAGCTAAGCTCTACTACAAAGAGAATTAAATTGGGTTTTAGAAGCAGCCAGACTAGAGGGCCCATGCCTAGATGACTTCATTCGAGTCCCAAGACACGTCTTCCTGGTCATTTGGTCATCACATGTTTTAACAAAAGGATTCTGATAGAGTTTAGGTAGAGCAGAAAGAAATTAAAAGCAATAAAAGGAAAGGAGGCAAGGCAATACAAGACTGCCAATCAAAACATTGATCCCTGTCCATACAAGTGTATCAATATGAGTCAACTTTTTGATTTTTCAAGCCAGTGGGTCAAATCAAGTTAAATTATTCCATCTTGTTGCATGTTCCAGAACTGAATACAAAGGCAATTTTAAGATTTCTTGGACAGATCCAGTGGACAGGTTTTCAATTTGTTTTAGCACAAGGCACTTGCTATAAGGCTTATTAAACTTTTGCATTCTGTACAAACTTGCTTAAAGGAACTCCTTTCTTCTGTAGAAACATGTTTGTAGTCTTGGAAATAAAGGTCCATCAGTTTGTATGAAAAGTACTTGCACAACCAATGTTCAGACAGTCTTGGAACTAGTACAGTGCAGGATATGACAACTTTGGAAGTCAGTTTTGAGTCACTAAGAGCCCCATGTGTCCTAACCACCTGTGACTCTTTGGGTAGCAAATTCACTGTAGGGAGCAGATTACAGGAACCAAAGTGACCCTTTAGTTCTCAGCTATGCCCCAAGGCAGCCAGATATTTGTACACATTCACACCACGAGCAGCTGCTCAGGGGAGCACACAGAGTGCAGCACACTCAGGTTTTGCAGGGTGAAACACCTGCACTGCATCAGAAAGGTGAGGGGGCAGCATCTCCGTGTGCTCCGCAAGCTTTCTGCAACTTCAGGATGCTGTGCTCAGCTCCGAAAGTAAATTTTAGACAGATCTGGTAAACTTGAAACCTGTCAGTGACAGATGGCTTTCTTTCAGGACAAAAGAGCCAGCTCCCAGGACTCAAAGCCACCAAAGCAGCCTGGTCAAATACAGAGGGATCTGCTTTAAAGCATTTGTGGTAGGAGAAGCTCTTAGGAGGAGACGCTAAGCAAGTACAAAGGGAATATGAAGGGATGGAAGGAGTACGTATTTCTGTCACACAAAGCACAGTTTGTCTCTTACAAAAGTCTTCGGTTATTTGTAATAAGAGATTAAACCTATGTTTAAGAAGTGATTTCTAAATTGATGGCTCTACAATCCTTCTCCTGCTGCATGTACATAAACAATACCGAGTACCAACATTAGCAGGAATAAGTTTGTTTCCCTGGTCTTCTCAGTAGAAGATCTTCACTGGAATAGTAATGAATGTCCCATTAGCCTCTTCAGCCTTCCCTTCCCCCTGTTACCTTGAAATCTGATGTCCCCCTTCAATTTGTTTGTGTTTTACGGGACGACATGTAGCCTTTGACTCTAACCCAAAGAGATGCACTTCACTACAGATCAAAGGAAGGCTGGTTTCAGAGGGCTTATTTTAGATTCACGACCACAGGCTTAACTAAGGCAAAGCAAGAGCAGGAGGCTATAGCCTGCCTTGTGGTGGGTATCTCATCCAGGGTGCTCAGCTGAGCGTGGAGATCAGGCTACATGTACCACCGCTGGCATGAAGGCAGCCAGAAAACAGCAGATGTTCACCATGACCCAGACAGACTGGCTTAAAAATGACATATCCATGTACTCAAACATGCATTCCCGAGGTCTGGAATTTGCTGTAGGCCACTTAGATATGGCTGACGAGGTTCCTGGCCAGAGCTGATCTCATTTCTCAGGTTTGCAGAAGAGGGAACCATTCCCAAATGCAGGCTGCCCTGCAAGATCTGTTTATTTCCTCTTTTCCATCCAAATCCTGCAGTAAAACACCACTTTTAACCTTTGTAATAATCCAGAAGCACAGTCACTGACTTGAGTGTCCTGGACTTCCCAAGGAGGGTCTGCTCTTTCACTGGTGACCATGCTGGAGCCCACCAAGACCAGCTTTCCATCTCCTTCCATGGTTTGGGAGCCTCAGGACAGACAGCATGGAGCCCCTCTTTTCTGTGCTCTACACTCACACAAGGTGTTAACTCATTTTCCTAAATGAGGGATAAATATGTGAGTGGGTGTTCTTTCTGACCTATTTCTCCTGTCAGTTTACTGTTTGTCACCATATTTTCAAGGCAGTGCCTGGGGTCGTGGCTGCGTTATCCCTGCTTGAGCCGACGGAGAGCGCGAGGCAGCCTTTGGAAATGCAGCAGCTCAAGTGCCAACATCAACACAGACTGATTTCATTAAGCTGCATAAGCTGTCTGATGCTATTTAAAGCTCTCTTCAGCAAGACCTATGGACAACGGGCATGCTTGTGAAGGGAGGTTATTTAAAAATACACCAACTTTTTTCACCTGGCAGCATACCCTGCCTTGCCATCCAAGGAAAGCTCCTGCATCGCTCTCCAGCAAGGAACAAGGTGTCTGTCCCCACAGGGCAATGCCAACACTGTCCTCATAGTGCTCGGATGAAGGCCAGGAGGGACCCTGAGTCCTGGCAGAGCCTTTTGGCACATCTCCCCAAGTCCTTTTTCTTTCCCAGTCCAAACCTTGCAGGGAGCACTGCTGGGGTGATGGGTCGCACCTCCTGCAGCCTGAGGGGCAACCAGGGTGCTCAGCAGCTGAATTCTCATTAGCAATGAATTAAAATGAAAGGCAAACCCTTATGGCCAAGATTAGGAAACTGAAATACAAATTTCAGGTCTCTGTGGTACAGCTTTCTACCTTACTCATGCATCTTCCTCAAAGCCGAGTCTATTTTTCTCCGTTTCATGCTGTTAAAAATAGCTCTGAGAATGTGGCTTTTAAGTGCTATAGAGATGATGACACGATACAATACAGGGCACTTTTTTCACTGTTTTGTAGCTGATTAAAATAGAAGATCGAAAGTGCTACTTACTATAATATTAATCTCCTACACAAAGACTATTTATCCCTCCTCCCCCAAAGTAAATTGCAGGCTTCGTTACTAAAATAGTGAATCAATTTGTAGACGTGCCCGAGTCATTGATAACTTTGCAATCTTCTAACACAGCTAGGATTATTTAGGGTATATTTTGGCTCCCAATTACCAGACAGCATTTATATATGAGTTCATATTCCTTGCAAGTCTTCACTATTTTATATCAAGAATAGAATTATCCAAGCCCTCCTCTGGGATCCTGATGCTACAGGCAAATTCTTCATTATTTTGGGGAAGGTGTGCTCTGTAGAAAAAGAATGCCCCATCAAAGTTTTAGCATGCATTATAGTAAAGAGAAGTTATGGTTTTAAAGGAGAAATAAAAATGAAAATCCAATTATTTTTTTAATTCTAGAATATGGAGTTTCTTGTTGCACTGTGATTGGTACTAGATTTATGGGTCAAGTAAGAATTTACAATAAAGTAGATAAATTAGAATTAAATACGTTTTGGGCCAGATACTGCAATATCCTGTGAACCCTTACAGGCTAGCAATCAACAAATTGATTGTGATGGATGCTGGTAACATTAACGGGGAAACGTTATGACTGTTGATCACCAAGTGTGTCATCATCAGCTTCAATTACAATAATTTGTCTCTAGTCAGGTAGATCAAAATCTGAGTGATTTTCGCTATGAAAAATGCACATGCCTTCAACTAACTGTTAAAGACATCCTAATTAAATCCGCGTGGCTCAAATCAGACTACATTGTTTTGGTTTAAATCTCAGGGGATCAGAAGGCTCTTTCTCCCTGAGCTAAATCACAGCAGTTATTTATGAGAGACTGATGCACTGATATAGAGAACTGCTTCTGATCCATTACTAGGTCTAAAATATCAGAGGAAGAACTAAACACAAGGACAAAGGATGAAGTTAAATTTTCCTTTAAGATGAATGTCTTTTGGAAATTTTGGCTTTTTGGAAACTAGTTAAGTCATCAGCTATTACCTCTGCCTGGATTCTGACCACAAGAACATGACAGACTTATTTTCTTTGCATCTTGTTTAATTAACGTGCCTTCAGAGGAGCAGTGGCAGTGGCAGCACGGCCCACCCCTGACACTCACTGAATTCCAATCAGCATCTTCTGTCCTCCTGCAGACAGCCTTTATTTGACAAGCTCTTTCTGGCTGACTAATGCGCCTTGGGTCATGCTCATGGTTAGCATAGATACTTGTAGAGCAGATATGACTTATTACAACATGTGCCACTTGTAATGAAAATCTCATACTCTCTAGGAGAGGGAAAAAAAAAAAAAAAAAAAAAGAAAAAAAGAAACAAGCAACAGCTTTATAAAGGAATGTCTTTTGAGCTGTTATGTTTAGGCAACACCTAATTCCATGCATACCAGCATTTTATTTTCATTCAGACAAAAAATAATTACTTTTGGAAGCAGGATTGCTTTGTGTTAGAGAAATGCTGTTTTAAAATGCATTACATTTCTAGAAATGCCAGGGATTAAAGAGAAATACAGCACCATTTGCAATGAACTGGAAAACTAACATGAAAGAGGCAGTGCTAAGGCCTCTGCTTTTTCCTTATTATCAGTGTTGTACAGTAATAGGTGAGGTGAAGAGCGAAAAATGTCAGTGTTTGAATCAGGAGCGCCCAGAGCTGTGGCTTTCATCAGTAGGTCACCTACTTGCTCTCAAGTTTTAAATCATCAGCAATTATTTTAAAGTTTCCATGAGGGAAAATTGTCCCAGATAATCACAGAACAGGAAAACTTTACATTTGCTAACACTGCACTGTACAGTTTTGTGTGTTTCTTGGACTCACTTTGACATCAGATTTATGTCATCACTGCACAGCTATTACAAGGACAATTGGAAGAGCATCCTCTTTCTCCCGGGTTAATACTAGGCTAAATAAAACCTTGAGCTGCACAGTAAGTCGTGCACCAGTGAGCATAAGCAGAGGCATGGCCACTTCTCCCCCCATCCAGCGACACTGATTGCCATGTCTCTGTGCTGCTTTTCAGGCAGAAACACGTGTGTTTGTGCTTTGCTGTGTGAGGGTATAAACCTGGCGTGCCTGGGATGCTCCCGACTGGCTGCCTGTGTGCGGTGGGGCTGATCTGCACACAGGACTGAGTTCACTTGGAAATCCTACCCAAGTTTTTCAAATCCTCTAACACTATGTGAGCGAGACTTTCAGCTGGAGAAAGAGGATGTTCCTAGGAAAACAAAGGCATGTGCTCTGTCTCCATATCCATCTGGGCTCCTGCACAGCATCAAAACCTTCCAAAAACGTTTGATTTTCTCTCCTGTGCAATGATTTGTGAGGTGCACGGAGATAATAGGTAGCTACAGCCACCCACAGAGCAGGTGCAGGGGTAGCTCCAGCACCTCCATGGAGAAGATGTGTGCTTTTAACAGTGTGCAGCCAATGTGCTCTGAGAGCTGCACTTCAGGGGCTACTGCAGCATTTTTAGGTGATCACTGCAAGTCTGTGCCAGAGCTTATAACCGCAGTGAGTTTTTAACAGGGAAAGATAGGGAAACAAGTGCTATAGGAAAGGAGGCGCGCGGGAGGGAGCAGGATGTGCTTCTCTTCTCAGGCTGCCACCAGCAGCCCCAGCAACATCTGGTTCAAACCACAGTGCTGCCAGTTTCCCAAGCAGCTAGTGCTCCTTTTCCTTCCCTTTTTCTTGTACATATTCAGGGGCTTATGAGCTCTGGTTACCGCTGTATCACCCCTGGTGTTTCTAATTGCTACAACAGTCGCTCACCCTGCAGCAGGTTGTTGTGGGTTGGGGCTGGGGCTGGGGCTCCTCCCTTGGCTGCAGGATACTTGTCAGATGCTCTGACATTCACAGCAACAGCACCAACTTCATTACCTATCATTGCCTTTTGCACTCATGTTTGGCCTTGTTATACATCTGTTTGTCTCTTGGTGCAAGGACTTTCATCCCCGTGGTTATTTATATAGTACATTTTTTATATATCTTCATTACAGTGTTAGTAAGAATATTCATTGCCCATTTTAACTATCATTTCAGCAAGTCCAAATCCAAGCCTTGAAGGTGTTGTCCTTTTAGTAATGTCCATTAGGCATTTTTACGTATTTTTTAACTTTTTATAGACATTCCTTTAACAAACCTGAATGCTGTGGGCTCTCATTCATGACTTTAAGACGTACTTTAACTTCCACCAGTCAAATCCTGGTTTACTGTCTGCCATTACTACAACAGGCATGTCATCCTAGTAAATACAAATTTCATTCTTGAAAGTCCTCATTTACCAGAGTATTTTCTAGCAATGTTATTTCTGAAAAGTAACAATCTGGTATAACTCTACTTCTCTGTTAAAAATAAATAAAAATAAATATAAAAATAAATCCATGTTAGCTTTGTGTCTGATATATCTGGAATTCCCACCAGAGGCTATATTCCTTTTCAGTAGCTTCATTTGCCTACAGATATGGCATAAAGCTTAATTGAACCTTTCCAGTCATGTCCTGCACCTGTTACCATTCCCAGTTGCTGCAAAGCCCTGTTATAAGCCCCAGTCATTTATGACCCCAGCCAGTGGCTTCTTTGCTGGTTTTGCCCCTGTTCCAGTAGCAGATTTTGCTATTCACCATCGCTTAGCTATGATGGCAGAAAATGCCAAAATAGATCAGAAGAAATAGCTACTATAAAAATGCCAAATGGGCAGTTTCCCCTGAACCAGGGTGAGGAGAGAGCAAGTTAAGCTTATAATGAGAAAAGCCAAAATCTGGGCTCAGCTGGTGGGAGGTCAGCTCTCCAGGAAACACAGAAAGTATTGCAATGGGTGTGTGGACTTCTTGCACACCATCACAGCACCCCTGCTCACTCCTGTGAAGGACCTCTTCAGATGGCAGGAAATAACCTTATTAGAAGTTTGGAAACTCAAAGATCTGTTAACAGCCAACACTACTTAACACCCTGGTTTCTCTTCATTTACCCATTATTTTTTTTTAATTGTCCAGAAGCATTATTTTTATGTGTATGTATCATTTGCAAATTATTTTTTTAAGGGGACCAACAAAGAGAAGGTTTTATAGGAGCAGCAGAGATTAGAGGATATTGACTCCTGCCATCCAAGAGGAGAATAATACCAGTCTGTGCCTTGTGAGAGGAGCCAAAACATGAAGGTCAGCTTTTACAACCCCACTATTTCCAAACAAAGTCTCTTTTATCATTAGTGATAAAAGATAAGTCTTCAGTCTAATGTTTTTCCTTCAGTGAGGATTTTTTTTAATCCACAAAGGAAGAAAACTATACAATATATTTCCTTTAAAAAGCACTGGTTATAAGTCTTCGTTGGGTTATATGTATCCTAAACAGATTTTAAATATTGCAAATTAAAAATAAATAAAAAAGGAATGAGAGAACAACACAGTTCTACCTAATTAACTCTTATCTTCACTTTATACTAAAACATTTTTTTGCCATAAGATAAAGGAAAAAATAAAAAGTAACACAAAATTGGAAAAAATATCCTTCTCCAGTAAGAGGAAAGACAACGAGACTAGTTTGCCACATATCACAGATGAAATACAAAAAGAAGAAAGCAACTAGAAATGAAAGAAAAAAAGTCATTTCCAAATGCCACTTATCCTCTAACAGCAGCTGCACTCATGCATTTTGAAGAACATCAAACTATAATGGGCCACCGAGAGAATCTGTCTCACTAGAAAAAAATAAAAAAAATAAAATAAAAAAGTAAGATTTTCTAATCTTTTACAGGGATACATGTGCATGGAGAGCAATGAAAAGTGAATTTTATTCTGTAGGCATATTTCTAGTGAAGAAATATCCTTTTGTGCATTATCTCATTCTGTCTCGACTACCTCCGGTGGGACACTGCACAGAACAAAAAGGAACACCACCGAAAAAGTGTTACAAGGTCATCTGGCATACTTCAGTTTTCCACATCCATGGATATTTCCATATCCATGCCACTTTTAACAAAACTACATTTAGTGAATCTCTGAGTCTGAGAGATTAAGAACACCTGACAGAAATTGTCCTTTCCTTTAATTTTGAGACACAGGATTTCTGGAACTTGAATCATAATAATTCAGTGCTTGCGACTGGCAGGTATGTATTTGTGTCTTTGAAGTCATCTTCCAGCAGTGGTTTAGTGACACAGTTTACACTAGCTCCAGTCCGAGTTAAACCATTAGCAAGTTCTGAAAACACTGAAATGCAGCCCCTGGATCTTGGGTTGCTCAAGAGCTACACATCTCCAGGACGAGTAGGTTGGGACACCACAGCACCTCAGACGAGGAAGCCTAAGGGCTAACAAGTTGCTGGTAATTTTGGGGCTGTCTGTAACACTTGTTGAGGGTGGAGCAATGCAATCTGCTGAGCTCGGCCACTTTGTAGCTGCCATTTTAGGACTAAGGAGAAAGGGCTTTCAGCTCCTCCCAGCTAAAATGGCACAATCATCTGGAGAGGCCTGTGAAAATCAAGCCCAGCAAAGCCTCCCTCTGCAAATTTTGCTTCTGACAGCTAGGCAGGATCATCACGCACTCCTTTCCCCAGGCAAATCTTTTCCTATCGAGGTGCCATCCCACCACGCTGATGATAAGTACAGCCTACGTTCAGATTTCTTGAAGTCCTTGCCAGAAGGAGCTCTGGATTCTGTTTTTGAGTAGCAAAAATGATGGTAGGGGATGGCCTCAGGTTGCCAGGTGGTCAGTATGAAGTCAGTATGACTGCAGATGGCCTGTGGCATGTGCTTATGTGAAGAAGAGAAAGTTGCACCAAAGGAGGAACAGTCAAGCAGCTGCAGGAGGTGTAGGGGCTAAGATGTGGAGAGACAGGGCAAGAGATGGGGATCTCCAGAAGAGGGGGATTTAGGAATATGAAAGAGAATTGAGAGCTTGAGGAATTTGTGCCATGGAAGCCAGCAATAGGAGGCCTGGGGAGCTCTGCTTAAGGTGATAAAAAATGCAGGAATTTGCTCAGTTGCTGAAGGTGGATGGCAGGAATGATGGGTCCTTGGGTCAGGCAAAGATAGGCCTGAGGTGGGAAAAAGAGGGATGGCCTATGACGGGAGGAATGGGTTCATACTGCAGAGGGATGAAACTGGATGCTGAGGGGCCAGGGTTGCCATTACCACAGAATATATTCCTGGCCCAAACTCTCTGCAGACACATACACGATTATTTTCATCTTTCTTCTCTTCCATGGGACCACCAGGCACAGCCCTCACTTTATTCTCTTATTTGTTAACAAAATACAGAAGTCCTAATGACGGTTCAAAGAAAAAGATCAGATTTGTTAAGGTATTTAGGTCCACATAAATGGTGATGAGCACCTGCACTATGAGGTCCTACTTTTTTAGATTCAATCCACATCTGTTTTCTACCTTATCAGAGCTGACGATAGAAAAACTGTTACAAAAAAAAAAAAAAAAAAAAAAAAAAAAAAAGTCTTTTCAGTTTATTTCCCTATATATTATGATTGTTTTAAATATTAAATGGTACCCTGCATAAAAAAAAAGCAGTCACTGCTGTGAGTTTTACTTCATTTTTTTGTATCATTTCGTATTTTACTAAATAGACCAAATCCAAAAATCTTCCAAGGTCTTCATGACTGCTTTTTCAGTTTGTAAGACTGAGAGTATGTGGCTGAAGTGTTTGAAGAAGGCATTATTATTTCTTTAGTGTGCAAGTTCCTGTTGATTTAGATCCTCCAGATAGTGTCCTTGGAGAATGCGGTATTGAAATGAAAATAGATCCATCTCATGAAGTTGTACTTACAACAATTTCAATTAACTTAGTGTGTGAGTAATGGAAAAGAGAGTTAGATTGTAATTATCTTCCTCAACTCTGCCTCAGAAGTGTATGTTCAAAGCACCCAAAAAAATTGTCAATATCCATACACTTTCAGAGTAACATTAAAGGTTAAATCTGATTCCCAATTATTCTGCTTACTTTATGTTAGATGTAATGAGAAAATAAAGTATTGAATGTAGGCTGTCAACAAGTGCCACTGCCTGCGTTTCGATTACAGCGTATAGGTCCGCTTCTAACTCCGGCATTAACATTGCAGCAGCACTGCAAAGGCAGTAGGGATCTTTCTCAATGTTCCTTGTAACTTTGAATAACTACCTCGGTGTCATGTAATTAAACATCTTACCACAGATGCTGATGCTATAGACTGCAAGTTCCTAGCTGTTAAAAATGTGTGCAGAACCACTCGCTCACTTATGTATACTCTCCTTTACCTTTACCTTAGTTAAGAAGACCCCCAAATCAGGTGTTCATCTAAGAGCTAATAAAGCCAAATACTGCAAAAAGGATCCTACAAAAAGAAAAAAACAAAAAGGGCTGAAGAGCATTTACCCTGAGTTCCATCACAGCAAAAACTACCAGAAATCTTCTAGTGCTGCTTACAGAAAGAAAGGTGTTGACTACCAGCTGATTTTGACATGCTATTTTTTTCCCCGAGTAACTGCAGACTATCAAGATTTTATAGCTGACTTTAAAGCTTTTTCTTGTTTGTTTGCTTACTCTCTGGCAAAATGATGGGCAAGAAAATTCAAGAGCATCAAGTCCTCTATTATGTATGACTTAAATAGCAAGTTGGAATCTTTGCAAGTGTTTAACATCTTTGACTCAGATTCAGTCACAAACAACTTACGTTAACTGATCTGTACCATAATTGTATGCCAAGGTTTATAGAAGCCTTAATTGCTGGCAAGATTGACATTTATTTTACAGAAAGGCTCCCTATTCACAAAGTTTTAATTATAAAGCTAGGATTTGAAAATGCAAGAGGAATGTGCCCACGAGTTTTGGTGGCAGAGTTAATTTGGTTTTAGAAATCAAAGGTTTCTTGCCAAGTTAAAATGAATAAAACAAAGCCATAAACCCACAAGTGGACTGGCTTCATGGTTAGAGAGTAGTTAGAGCCCCATCAGGGCAATTGCAATTTGACTTAATCAAGCTAAGGAAAAGGAAAGGTGGTCTTCCAGAGCCACCCCATCATCTGGATACCTCTACTTCAAACCACACAGGAAACAAAAAATGATGTGCTCAAATTCCACAACGAAATCATATCTTGAGGCAAATATAAGAAGCTTCTCAATACAACAGCAAGCTACTCAAGGTAGCCCTGGCTCTACAGACCAAGACAGCAGACGGTCTACCCAATTTACCTCCCTAAGCATTTAAGGAGTTCTAGGGGAGGGGAAACAGCCAAATCATTAGCTGCTTGGCCAAACCTCACATGCTGTTCCCCTTTCTCTAGCCACAGCAAAGCAGTTGTTATGGGACTTGTTAGCAAGTCTAAGTTGTATTTTCTGGTATTTTTCCATTACCATGACCTTAGAAGTCCAAAAGCAATGCTTCACCTACAAGATAATGGGCACACTGTTCAAAATAAGGGTATACAGACAAGGTGCCATGGAGCTTGCCTTGCCTAAGTAGAGCAAGCTGTATGTATGCCTAGGTTGATGATACTGCTTCTATACAAAACAGAACAAAACAAAACAAAACCAAGAAAATAAAAATGAAGAAAATAGAAGAACAGAAGAGGTCAAAAGTGTTGTTCTGACATCAATTCTGGTGACCATATTTGTTCACATGTTGGGAAGAAAAAAAAAAAAAAAGAAAAAAAACACACAAAGCCAGAGGAAGAACTATCTGGAAGGAAAGAGTCCTCATGGTTTTGTGGGTCAGTAGGTTAAGACATTGGTGGGTTGTGATCTGCATGTAGCAGCATAAATGGAAGCGAGCATATCCAGAGGTACAAGAGGAAAATGGGGAGATCTATCTGTCTGCACACAGATGTAGCATAAAGCCAATAACCAGAGGAAAAAAGCTTTTTTTTTTTCCTAGTAAAAGTTATTATATCTTTGAAAAAGCTTGTCAAAGGGCATAGCGAATTCATCACTACTTGATGGCATTAAATAGAGTGTGTTTTCAGAAGATGTGCTCCATTTCAGCCACAAGATATTAAACTCTACAGGACTCATAATTTGGAAGCTAATTCCCTCTCAGTGGAAGTTGCTGGATGAAGTTCGATGGCCTACTGCCATGCATCAGCTGGATTGGGTCATTACAACGCTGCCTCCTCCGCCGCCCCCTCCAAAATTTAAGCAGCGTATATTGTACAAGCAGCAAAGGAGGGAGGTGGGAAATTAATAGTATTTATCTTGGAGGCAAACTTAAAGCTCCCTCCAGACATCAGAGAGCCCCAAAATCCCAAACATTATTTCTTCTTAATTCTTTAGGAAAGTGCAAGTTTTTCTTTTGGCTTTTAAGCAATGAGCTATCACTCTTCCCCATTTCAGAAAAGAATGCAGAAAATGTTTCCATCTTAGTGATAATTAACTGAACAAAACTCACTGTTGTTGAAGCAAATCTGTACCAGTATATTTTTAGCACAGACACATCCAACTCCATGCTGATTATAGTAATAATCAGCAAATAAATTCCTTTTCCTTTGACAGGCTGCTGGTTCTTCTGTAGGAAGGGAACTGGACAGGGCAAGTTATTCCCCAACTTTTCTTGAGACTTTAAAAACAAGCTAACATTTCACACTGAGCTGAAAGTTTCCACGTTTAGCCAGCAGAGTGGTTATCGGGGAAATCAGCTCAAACCTTGGTCCTTCTGGCCTAACTGCTGGCTGTGGGGGCCTCCCCAGCTCACAATACACTGCCAAAACACACCGGGCTCTGGAAAGTAGGTGCCAGCAGCAGGTAGCTTTGGCAAGACGCCTGACAGATGAATTCCTACCTTCATAGCTATCTCAGTTGACCACTGCCATAAAATCATCTCCTTGGTAATGAGAAGCATACAGTGTTTTTTTAACAGTGCACAAGTGCACAGAGTAAGGAATCCTATCTGAAACAAAGAAAATGTTAGATAAAAAGCAGCCAGGCTGCTCCTGGCCAACACTACCGTTCTGAAGTGCCTCCTCCCACCCAGCACCAATGCTGTGGCATTTGCTCAGCACTGACCCAGAGGGCAAAATGCTCTCTCTGAAATCAGTAATATTCCTGGGCGTCTCTCCTTTGTTCTTTTCGAGCTTGTCATTTAGATTCCAATTCAACCAGGCAGTGTTTTGTTTGAGATTCGACGGGAACCCAGGAAAATGCAGCACGAGTTACGTGTCTGAAATGTGCAGGTCTGAAGCAGTGCCCTAAAATTAGAGACTCTTGTCAGCGATAATCACCATAAACATTCCTTTTGCGCTGTGCAGGCACAAGATTATTTCTATGACAATACTTCTAGGACAGTTGATACGAAAACATGGAAACGTAATCTCGTTAGAGAAGATCTGAAGGTAGCTAAGGACACAAACTTCTGCAATTACATCTTTGAGAAGATACAGTGCTACCACTAATACCAATTCATACTGATTCCAGTCAAATGCACTGTGTATTAATCTACATCTGCGTAGATCCAGGAAATAAAGCACATGCAAAGACTGTTTTCAAAGTTTATTTTTTTAAGATATGAGATTTTTTTGCTTTATAAATACAGCAGAGTATCTGGACAACAAATGATCTGAAAACAAAAGCAACCCCTTCCCCACTACTGACACAGGGGTGCAATTCAAGTAGGCTCATATTTCTTGAAAACCTTAAAGTTATAGATCCACATCTATGTAGCAGAAACATCATTTGATAAACCAATTAATTGCCAGGTTTACCAAGACCGTTCTACCAGTGATCAGGCCAGCTCCAGCAACAGGCAGCCTCTCCTTCCTGTGGAGAAGACATTTTCCCTCAGGCATGGCAAACCCCTCTCCCACACCACCACACGCTTAACCGAGCTACAGAGCACTGCTCAGTGCAGCAGTGCCCCAGAGCATCCCATCCATGTCTGCTGCTGGTAGTGTTGCAACAACAATTGGCTGTAGCAATCCTTTCCCTTTTGCTTCCTGCTCCTGAAATTCCAACTTTCCCCGGAGCTAAGGAACAGCATGAGGTCCTGAGCACACTCTGAGATTAAGCACAAAGCCCAGTGACAAAAACTCACAAATTAAGGACATTTTAGCTACAGGTTGCCAGCTAGGTTAGCATTTCTGTCTCATGGACAGATTCCTTTTGTCTGCAAAATGATGTTTGCTAGTAAAAAACAGTTCTCTGGATTCATCTAAAGCATACTTTTAAGAGTTTTGTTTGTTTGTTTGTTTGTTTCCTATAAAAGACATCTCAGCTGACGTACAAATGTCACTGACTCAAAAATAAAAGGTGTATACAAACCAACAAGGAAAGCAAAGCTTTTTTAAGGAAAGAAAACAAAAAAAAAAAAACAGGGCAGTGAATAGAAACACAGAATTTGAGGTAATTGGAAGCAGATATTTTCATGGACTCTGGCTACAGACTTTTTCATTACACAAAAAGCAGATGATGCATATAAAATGCTGTGTGTCAGCTACTACAGGGCTAACAGACATTTGAACATTTGTATTTTGTATGCGCATCATCTAACAAAAAGAGCGAATACTTCAGAAAATCACCATGTGTCAGTCTCAAAAGTATAATTACTTTGCTTTCCTCAGTTTGTCCTCCAATGTATTTTTCTTATTTTAAATGGCAATTAATGGACCATATGAAGGAAATAACAATCTGTGAAAGTCCGTAATAAAAGCAGAAGGAAATCTAACTTTCTAAGCAACTGTAGTGTTTAAAGTATTGACATCATGTCAAGAATAAGCTTTCAAATTTCATTTTTGTTATCTAAGACCTGACATGAAAACTTGATAAACAAAAATATCAAATAAAAATATCAAATACATTTTAAAGATGAGCAAAACCAGTGCTTCTTCTAAAACTTATCATACACTCTAAATTGATAATTAAAAACATGAACGTTTTAGCTAAACCAGTTACTGAAACAAGCACTCAGCCATGACAGAACTCGAAGTTTTCTAATTCTCAGGAAATAGCCAAGCTAAGAAACCTGATGCTGTGATTTCAAGCAGCATTGCATTAAGCAGTTGGTCACCCCAACAGGATGGCACAAGGCTGCCACCTTGTGAAAAAATGCAAACCAGCATTGAGAGAGCAAAAATCAACAGTCTTGTCTCTAGGCTATAGAAGACTTTTTCCTACAGTATTTTAACAGAAGTAATCCTTCTGGTTTACCTACTTGCAATCAAAGTAATAGGTAAAAAAAAATCTTTCAGCATGCACATATTGCTTTTGGTGTAAAATTCATACTAATTTTGAACACAAACATGTTGTCAAAGGACTTTAGAGGAACAAAACCAATATAGAATACTCACAAATAACAGAAAATACAGGTTACTGTTTACAAACAATCTACCTACCTTCCCAAATAACCACCTATATGTAACTTCAAAAGTTTTCCATTACTTTCCTTGTGTTTTTCACCTCAAAACAATTCAGCCACACTGTGGCTGTTCAGTTCTCTGCTTGGGTTCTTCTGAGAATGATTGAAAAATCGCCTTCTTTCTGTCTCAGGAAAACTGAACCTGAGCCTTTATTTTTCAATGGCAATTATAAAATTGTTAGCTGCATTTTCTTTTAATCTCAGACATTACATTTCAACGAATTACTGCAGCTTTTTTCTCTAAATGGATAGCTGATTAATAAAATTTACAGTGATAATTGTTTTAATGCTGTTGGAAGTAATTTCATTGCCAATTTACACCAGCGCAGGAATTAACCAGAAGTAATTCCTCCTGAAGCTAGAAGACCATGGCAACAAAACCAGGATAAACACAGCCCTTTCTGCATGTCTCTACACCGAATGGGTCATGCATTACAAACAGCCACAATGGAAATATTGCAGAAGCAAAATACTAAGATGAATTTTCCAAGAGATGCTCCAAGATTATCCAAGTATGTTAAACGAATTCTTATATCTAGATTTTAAAACTGCCACTGCTACTGATACTTCTGAAATGTCTAGGAAACACTTTCTTTGTGATTAATCATAATGTAATTACAACCATCTTGATTTATGAAACTGAATCAGACTAATACCTGTAAAGTCCCTCTGGCTCATCAGCTAAAGTGAAAATACAGCTTTACTCCAAAAACAAATTTCTTCTTTCATGTTTTAATAATTCATGGATTTTCATATTTCTTATTATAACTTGTAACTTATTTCAACTCAGCTTGATTTAACTTTGCAAAAAACATTGAGAAGAATTGTACAGTTACATTAAAATATACAAGTACATTGGTGAATCCCATTATAAAATATTATGCTGTCTTACAACGTTCTTAAAAAACAAATTAATAAAACAGCTCACAGAAACCTCTCTCTATATAATTTTTCCAGTATCTTTTAACATGGTCATTAGTCATTATCATGGTCATTTGTGGGTCTTTTGCATTCACTTTTCTTTTTGAAATAAATGTTTAGTTGCATTAAATAGCATTTATCTAAACTAATTTCTTTTCACTGGAAACATGGCTGCTATCTCAGTTGAGGGTAAGTTTGAAGCATAAGCACTCTCATCATTAACAGATGATTACAGGCATTCAAATACCAACATGGATAGACATCATGGACAAAATAAAACAGCCGTGCCCTATAGAAGTACAGGAATGTTTTCATTTTGTCGAGGAAATGAACAACAGCTCCTCTATATAAGCCAAAAAAATCAAAGAGATCTTGAAGACAGGTCAAAGTAGTGTCCAGGGCCCCATCACTTCCCACGTTACCCTTCCAACTCATTCAGTACCACAAGTTGAGGACACAAATGCAGTTGCACTGAAACATGCATATATGCTCTTCACCTTGTTTACATTTTTGTAATGTTATAGAAAAGCAAAACTGGATGCAGAAGGCATGCAAGACTTCCCCCCAAACCCATCATAATAAAATCACTGCACAGCATCCTGGCTTCTGCAAGAACCATGCTGGATGCTTGAAAAGCAAGCCAATTCAGGCTTCTCTTGGCCTGTCAGCTTGATACAAAGCCAAACAGGGAGTGATGGAAAATTGCTTTCCCTATTGTACGCACGTTGTCAGCAAATTACCATACTGGCAACAGGGCAAAAAGAAAGCAGTGACCTGGCAAATGTTTCAAATGCAATATAAATAAACCTACTCATTGAGTAGCTTTAAGGTTTCCTTAGAAGAAACAGGGTTGCAAAGACAGTGGACAGGAGAATCTGAGCCAAGCATACTCTTCATGGTGTTAGTACAGAGAAGGGCTCAGAGCCAGAACATTGATCTGTATACTATAAAGAAAACACAAAATAACAGCACTGCTGCGAGTACTGACCTTTCGAAGCGCAATTCCATTTCAGAGTGACTGGAGTGGCAATAAGATAATATGTTTGCATAGATGTGACTGCAGTATTTTCATTACAGGGCAAGAAAGACCTTAGAGATGTTAAACAGTATGTGAAGCTTTGCATCTCCCCAGCACATAATTTAGTTATATTTATAAAACCGTTCAACTGTTAACTTGAGGTGATCAAATATTTTTTAGTCTAATTAAAGACATTTACTGACAGGAACCATTACAGTACTCAAACTTCTTTTATTCTGAAGATAATGTGCTAGATGCTTTAAAAAAATCACATACATTGTATTTTACCTTTGTAAAACAAAATATATACTCCCTTGTTCCATTAGATTTGTACATATAAGAAAAACATTTAAAAGAACAATTCAGTAATGCCATTAGTGCTTATTTAAGATTGCACGGCAAAGATCTTAGAAACACCGAGTTCAACTTGGGAGTGTACTCATATCCTACACTTCAATACAAATCTGCAAGCACAGAACTTCAGGACATAAAAGCCTTATTATTTGGAAGGGTATTCATTATACCGCATTCCACTGTGTAACGACACATTTCAGTCTGACACACGTAAATTGCTCCCCTTCTAATAGGCCACATTATCAACTGCAATTTATCTTTTGTTGTACAATAACATTTATTCCCCCAACGAAGGTAGATGCATACAGCTTCCACTGTATTTTCTAAATATCAGTTGGAAGTAAAATTTTCCAAATGTCCTAATCATTAAAGAGCCTACATTCTGTTTGCAAAACTAATGTAAGCGTTTATTGACAAAAAAACTCATGAAAATTCAGTGGGACGTAGGTGTTTTTGCAAACATTATACTTTAGCAGTGTTTCATACCTTGACCTTTAGCAGCCGTAGATGGAAGCGGCCCGTTCCAGTGAGTAAACATGCACCCAGAAGTAACAAGGAGGTTAAACACTTAGGTACTCTGTTTTAAAGAGAAGCCTCTGAAACATCAACTGTCATATCTTCAAGTACATTAGAGAATATATTATAATGCGAAATGACTGTAAACATCCCCCATATTTCACATTAATTACTGGAAAGTGTTCTCAAATTTCCTCTCCTACTGAATTTGTTAATTCCAGGAGCTCAGAAATTCAATATTTATAATACCTTCACTTTATGAGATACCAGACCTCACATTCAGTTCCAAGAACATAAGCAACTTCCTTCCTTCCCCAATCCCCACTGGGGCATAAATGTTCATACATAATGCAAAACACAGTACTTCATTCCAGAGTGCACAGCCTTGAAATGGTACTGGCTTTTCCTCAAGGTATGAAGGTTAAAAAAAAAAAAAAAAAAAGTCACCACATAAACCTCTGGACTTCCACGCTATTTGGCCATTGAAATGTTTTGTTTAGAAAAAGAAAAAAAGCTACCATGTTCACAGCAATATAAAAAGCCAACTCAAGGAGTTGTCTGGAAAGAGAGGGAAATGGAATATTGAGCCTGTATACTAGGAATGGTAAAATAAAGTAACGAAATTCTAGCAGCTTTTGAGGAACGGTGACTGCTAATAAGCACACAGAATACATTAAGGTCCAGAATACTGGTTTTGTTTTTAGGGTATCAAAAAAACTCCAGCCAGCAAATATATAGGCTGGAACTAATGCATATTTAACAAGTTCGTGCCTTTGGAAGATTTTTCTCCAGACATAGAACGTGTAATGTCTGTTATCTGCTAGTAAATACTTATGAACGTAGGTAAATTTCCAAACCAGGAATAAAGAGATGACGGTGATTAAGCCGTATTGCACAGGGTGTTTCCGCAACGACAGAAGGAATTTGCTGATTTTAGTAGGGGTCAGTAAGTGAGGGAAGGAAAAAAAGACAGTAAAGGACAGAAAATAGAACAGCTGAGGAAAGTGCAAACAGGCTTCGTGGCTACTTCTGTCACCAACAACTATCCCACCATTGACGAAGACAAAAACAAAGAACGCAGTGACTAATATGATATACGGCCAAGTTAAAGCAACAAGCGTAACTAAGTTTTTAGGTGATGTAAGATATTCAATAAGAAACTTCAATACTCTGATCAGATCTGGAAACGATCCTTTCATGGCAGAGAT
Organism: Aythya marila; assembly: GCF_965140915.1. Lineage (NCBI taxonomy): Eukaryota > Metazoa > Chordata > Aves > Anseriformes > Anatidae > Aythya > Aythya marila. The sequence goes on along the minus strand of NC_139042.1, from coordinate 191,435,015 downwards.
CTTTTCATCTTTCTTTTTCAGTAACTCTGTCTTCCAGGCTTCATTCAGCTTCTCTGCAACAACATTTCCAGCACAAAAAACTGTCCACACAATATTTGTCTGGCGAAACATGAAGCCACAAAATCCGAGCAGAGCTGAAGCTTTATGGTTACCATAAAGGCACATTAAATATGCAAAGAGAGTAAAAAATACTGATCCCGGGTCCGTATAATAAAGGAATGTAAAAAAATAAAGGGTGGGAAATATTGCAAGAGTCAATGCAGACAAAATTCTCTGGAAACCAGACACAGCCTAGAGAAAAAGCAGAAAAATGTGATTAGTAACATCCAATAAATTTATATATTATTTGTGAGAATTCAATTACCACAATATAGCATCTCTAATGCTCTTTGATTCCATTGCTGCACGAGCACACACGCTAGTTTTGTTAAGCTCCTGCTATGTTAATATAGAGTGCTGGATGATACAATGGTAAAAGACAAACGAGAACATGGCACGTTATTGCTGGTGAGATAAAATACGGCGAAGAAAATGCACCAACTCCTTTCATAAGTCAAGTGTTCACAGATTTGTGGTATCAAAATTATTATGGGAGTATAACTGCTCCCATACCTAGGATAAAAGAACTATAACAGACAAAATAAAGAGGGAAAAAAAAATCAGTTCTTCACCAGGTTCTGTTTGTGAGACAGCAGAACACATCATTCTGCGCTTTTACTATTGCATCTTTTGAGGCCAGCACACGAAACAGTCAGTTCAAGTTTCTAATCTTTGGTGCAGCTTTTGTTTTTTATTTTCATTATAATCCACAAATTAAAAAAAAAAAAAAAAGAAACTTTAAAGAAGGTAGGAGATCATACAGTTAAAAACTCCTCCCAGGTATGCCACTCACTACATGACATGATGCAACTCACAGTGTTAAAAAATGCTGCGTGTTCCTGAAGGATGTAGTCTGAGATGAAACAGACGGTCACCACCAAACAGAAAGGAGAATACAGAAAACGCTCAGAGCTCAAAGTGGCAACAAAACAAGCACATTTTCTCACACTTATACTACTATCAAGAAACTTTTTGTTTGCTTATATTTATATTCCCACTTCCAAACATAAACTTATTTGTACCAAAAAAAGAAACAATGTATTGAATTTGACCTAATTCTGTGTCTTATCCTGTGCTTAAGCATGAAGAGTTTTCTGTATGATAACACATCAGAGGAAGTTTTCTTTACAGTAGTGGAATCCTTGAATTAACAGAGAGCAAGAAAAAATGTTCTTATGGTTAAAAGAGAAACAGAAGAACTTTCACTAAGGCAAGAGGTTTTGAATAGGCCATAAACCACTGTAACAATTTACCTACAAGAGTGGTAGATACTCCATCATTTTAAAAATACAATAGTCTTGTATCCAAGTTGGAATGTTATGTTCTGGATGGGTGAATAGCTACACAGGTAAAAAATTGGCTGCATCAGTGTACCCAGAGATTACAAGAATATTGCAGAGATCTGTACTAGTATCTGTCCTGTTTAACATTAACATTTGTTGATGATCTGAAACAACAGAGTACAACTTCATCACGTTTGTAGGTGATGCTAACCTGTGGGGACTTGGGCAGTATGCTCAAGGGAAGGGCTGCCACCCAGAGTGACCTGCACGGGCCAGAGGAAGGGTGCAACAGAAATCTTATGAAATTCAACAATGGCCTATAGCAAATGCCAGCATCTGGGAAAGCAGACCCCTTACAATGATACAACCTGAGCATGGAGTAGCTGAGGATCTGCTGCACTTTGGAAATTGACCTGGGGTTCTCAGCAGGCAGCAAGGTGAACATAAGCTAGCAGGACACATTGGCAGCAAAGGAACAGCAAGAACCTCTTGAGCTGCTTTAACAATAGGGTAGCAGCAGATCAAGGAAAGTGACTATCCCTTTTTACTCCGTATTTGTCAGGCTGCATTTAGCGTACCGTGTCCAGTTTTGTGCTCCACAATATAAAAAAGTCATCACTAAACTGGAAGAAGTTTAAGGCTACCTGCAAGCAAAGGGCTACCAGGAGAGACAAGGGCTGAAGCACCTGGCCTGGGAGGAGAGGCTGAGAGGGCTGGCCTTGTTCAGCCTGGAGAACAGATGGATTTGGGGTGTCTGAACAGCAGCCTACCAGTACCTATAGGGAGGTTAAGGCAAAGCGAGGTAAATGGAGCCAGGATTCTCAAATGGTGCATGGTGGGAGAACAAGAGACAATGGGTATAAATTGAAATGAGAGGCTCAGACTGGATGTAAAAAAATATATATAAATAAAAAAGAACCCCCCCACACACTCCTTTTCCACCACAAGGACAGTCAGGCAGTGGAACACGTTGCCCAGTGCGGTTGTGCAGTCATTCTCCATCCTTGGAGATTTTTCCAGTCCCCACCCTGAGCAACCTGGTCTGATCTCAGGGCTTGCCTGCTTTGTGCTAGAGACCTCATGAGATCCCTTCTAACTTGGATTATTCTCCAGTTCTAAATATTGACATCAAATGTGGTATATTTCTAAAGAACGTATTTTGGTTCACACACAGCTTACAGGGCTGCATTCAGGATTCGGTGGTTAAAAGTTTTGTGGAGAATCTTAACCAACTAGATGAGTTAGTATCTAATAATTTTAATTTATATGTGTATTTCAATGGGACTACTTATAGTTACGCGTAACGCTGAAGTTTTAGAGGATCACACCCTGACAGAGAAAAAATACTACGTTTTTAAAAGAAAAGGAATGACTAAACTGGTAGGAGTACCTGCAGTTATTTAAAACTGACAGTAGCTCATATATGTAGTGAAGTAAACACACAGAGTCAAGAAGTTGTTTGTACTAGTGCATAAAATAACACAACTTTGACCATACCTTATTTTTCTGGTGGATCTTTAGGAGCAGTAAATAGAGCAGGTAGAAGTTGCCAGCGCTGAAGAGGAGGTTGATAAAGCGGAGCATTCCCGTGGAGCACACGATGGGGCCCGTCCACCCGAAGAGCCAGGCCGCGGGTTTCACCACGCCGACCGACAGCAGGTACAGACCCGGCAGGGTCGTGATCATGGGGTCCCACTGGAGGATGGGGACAAGCAGAGAGGGGGGTCAAAGATGTGTGACAGAGATCTGAGACGTGCAGCAGGGTTAGAATATGCAATGTCAACCCCCGCTCTGTTTCATCGTGTGGGTCAGGGAGTTATTATGGTTGGAGATGCCCTCCAAGCCCACCTGGTCCAACCACCCCCTGCCACCAATGCCACCACTAACCCATGTCCCCAGGCACCACGTCCAACCCCTCCTTGAACACCCCCAGGGACGGTGACCCCACCACCTCCCTGGGCAACCCGTCCCGATGTCTGAGCACTGTTTCTGAGCAGAAAATGCCGTTTTGTTGGACTTGAGGCGTTCTTAGCCCCAGATCTCCTTCATGGTTGACCTCGCGTCCCACCGCCCTCGCTCGCCCCACCCGCGGCAACAAGCGGGCAGGGCTCGGGGAGCAGCCGAGCCCGGGGGAGAGGAGGGAGCCGGGGCACCTGCAGGAAGCTGCCATGGCAGTAAGCTTGTGCCTGGGGGACGTGGAAGACCTCGTCCATGTAGGGCTCCCGCAGGCGGCGGTTGAACGCCGCGAAGAGCAGGGAGGAGACGAGGAAGGCGCCGCTCATGGCGGCGGAGAAGCCGTACGCCTCCACGCCCTCCATGCTGCCGGCCGGGGAGGGCAGGACGGACAGGGGGAAGGAAGAATGGACGGAGGAAGAGGAGGAGGAAGAGGAGGAGGAAAAGGAGGAGCCAGGCGCAGGCTCCCGCTGCTGTGCAGGAAGGAGGGCGTGGTGCTGCAGGCGGATCGGGGGTTTTTAGGGGTGCCGCAGCCGGTTTTTCCCCCTTCACCAGCACCCCTAGGCGGGTGCATGCAGTGAGGGCTCTGTTTGCTGTGAGAAAAGGGCGAAAGGGTCCCACAGCCCTGCGGGCAGCAGCCCCACGGCCGCCCAGCCTCGGGCATGGAGGCGCCCCGTGAGGCGGGGCTGGAGCTGCAGCAGGAGCTGGAGCTCTTCCCCGGCCGCAGCGTCGCCCTCCTCCTCTTCACCGGCGTGCAAAACGCGGCCGCCCTGCGGAGGAAAGCCATGGAGGGGGCCGTGGAAGGAGCGCTCCTCAACCCCGCCATGGTGAGGGGGGCCCGGTGCTAGCGGGGGGCGGTGCGGAGGGGCCGCCGGGCGCCCCCCTGCAGGCGCCATGGCGGGGCCGCCACGGGGCCGCTGCCCCCGCGGGGCCCTTCAGCGTCGTGCGAGGGTTTCTGTGTAAAACATGCTGCCAGGGAAGGATGAGAGGCATAAAAAGGTGTCTTCTTGGTTCCCGTGGCATCTGATTTCCTGGAGTTATTTAAATGTATCTCCACCTGCGGAATGTATTATGAGCTGTGCGCTGCTCTTGTCAAAAATCAGTGGTGTGCGGAGCCTTCGTGCTCGTGTAAACTCCTAACTACTTGCTGAACCGATTGTTTGTTGTCACTAGAATTAGCAAAGCAGTAGTCATGAAGAAAAACAAGATTTGAATCTGTCAACTTACCCATAGGAGATTTATTAACGCGATTATTTTTCATAAGATTCCAGTAATCTGACTGAGAGTGTAATCATTGTTTTTACATCAAGCATTGCCCCTCTCAGTAAGCCATCCCATTCGCTTTGGAAGAACAAGAATTTTTAAAAACATAAAGTACACTTAATTGCTCACTCTTAAAATTACAGACTCAAGCCATCGAAGTTATTTGGTCAGGTGTTTTTTTTCAGAGTTCAGAATATTATGTTGAATTTCTGTTTAATTTATGTCATATTTTACAGATCGTAGATCCTTTTCAAGTTCTTGTGGCAGCCAACAAAGCAGTTCATCTACAAACGATAGGTAAAATGAAGACCAGATCTCTCAACGCAGAAATTATTTTCAGCCTTTCACCAAACAACAATGTAAGATTTACTGATCAAATATCATTTTTGCCAAAAAAGCTTGCTAATAGCCCTGCAGCCAGACTAAATACAGGTATCCACCTAACAGTTTACCTGGCATACTAATAAAAGTTACTGTTATTTTTATTAACACTAATATGCTGTTATTTCTTGTAAACTCATCAGAATTCCATTATCATAAAATGTTTGTTAATTTATACTTCGGGTTTATTTGATCCAGTAGCTGAAAAGATTGTTTAGATGTAGTGAGAAAATGACTTGCAGTATTTTGATCAGTTCCATCTTTTCTTAGATTTCAGATGCATTTAAAAAGTTTGGCATTTCAGACAGCGACACAGCAGTACTCATTGTTCTGGTTGTAGACAGAGAAAAACCTCTAAATCTGGAGGATATAGCATCTCATGTAGAAGGCCAACAGGTTGCTCTAGATGAACTTTCCCAACTGACAGACACTGCCAAAGTTAAAAAGGTATGTAAACAAAAGAGGTGACTGGGGTAGAGAAAAGAAATAAATTACATAATTGTCTATTTATATGCTTCAATTTACATAATTCACATAGGGTTTGTTTTTCTTTAGTAAGACTGAAAACTTGTTTTACATGCAACTTTTTCTTATAATGCTTTTTTACTCTGGAAAAAAAGTTGTAGTCCTAATGGTCTGACATCACAAATTTTAAGTTATCAAATTCTTAATGTTGTCAGAAAATTGAAACATAAAAAATGAATTCCAGATTCATTTTGATTTTCTAGGGGGAAATCTTTGTGTGTGTGTACTTTTTTTAAATGTATGCAATGGACTTTTCTTCCTGCCACAGCTTTCATGTTTTTCTTTCTTTTTTTTTTTTTTGTTTTTGTTTTCCTGCAGATGTACAAGATTACTCCACAGGAAGAAAAAATGGGCACCTTATTAGACAGTATTGTTTGCAGAATGTCAACAAAAGATGTTTAGCGAAAATGTGGAAATAAATTTATTTTGAAGGAAAAAGTGGACTTCTGAAGATGTAAAAACACTTTGCAACTCTGTATCTCAAGACAATATGGTGTAGTACTGAGTTGTTGGTTACATCTGAGCTTTAACTGAGTAAGCTTGGATGTGGGGGTTATCCGGGCTGTATTCTAAGCACAGAGATTAGTTTGGCTGTGCTAAGCAGAATTTGCCATTGACAAATTGTCCATTTTCCTAATGATAAAATATGACTTTTGCCAGAACCTTAAGCTCATCATAAACAGAAAGTTTGGAAATTTGTACTTACTTTTTTTTTTTTCAGCAAATGTTCTGTTATCCCTCCAAAGGTTTCAGATATTTTTTATCAACCCTACCTTGATTTGATACCTGAATTTGATGGACAATATCATTTTAATGATACTACTTCCAGATTTTTCTGTCTCTGTAGTGTGAAGTATTGCTGATGGCCTAGGAAAATGGAAAGTTTCTATAAACTGTCTTCAGTACTGTCTTTCTACTAATGGGACAGTCATTGTCCAGCATTTGGGAAAAGGAATGGGGGTGCATCATGGCACCCAGCAATGTGTGCAGAGGTGCAATGTGGAGCAGGGGTTTCAGTGATGTGCTGAGGAATGATTAAGGTCAGTATGGATGGTGTTAGCACTAGACAATCTCATGTCATCGGATGCAGTGTTGTGCTGAAATACTGCTGTATTGCTGAGTTATTTTAGTGTTAGGTTTAAAGGATAATGAGAGCTTCTTTTACTGTATAACACCAAGCGGCAGTGCTGACATCTGAAAGCTTGGTTCCAGGTACAGAATTCACAGAGAAGTTTGCACCGTAGATTTACTCACTTTACATTGTGGATATAATTTACGTGGCATTCCAAAAGAATTGTTGAAATAATTTTGCTTGGCAGAACCACTGTTAGGAAAGAGCATCAAAGGCAGCTAAAGAGAATGCTGATTTCCAGCAGTCACCAGGTCTGAGTGCCCTGAGTATCATTTGATCACAGGCACCCTGATTAAGACAAATGACTGTCCTAATTAGGTAGCAGTCTTTAGTTTACTGTTATGCTTTATTGTTTTTCTGGGACATGTATAAAACTGTATATTTCTCTGCATTTTTTTCCCGATGTTCTGAGTTGTTAGGTTTTTTGTACTGTAGCCCTGTGATGGAAGCATTCTTAGGACATTATTATGGGTTCAAATCCTTCTTCTGGACTGTTGCAATTAGAGATCTTAAAGAATTGATTAGAGGTCCTTTGCAGCCATTTTTTCCAGGATATAGCCAATACTTAGCAAATGCTAAGGGAATGGCAAGGTTTATCAAAATAAAATATTCAAGAGAAGTGGGTGTGCTGATTTCTTGATATGAAAATGGTTTTACAGAATGTGTTATCCTTTCTAAAGGAAATGTGAGGCATTATTAAGAGATGGAGCTTAGGCAAGGCTTGAGTCTTCCTGACATAAAATGTGAGTTACATCAGCATGGCAGAATGACTGTGGAAAATAAAAGACTTGTTTTTATTTTATAACAGTCCAGTTGGTACATGGAGTATGTCATCAGATTTGCTGGCTCCACTGCTGACATCGGTTTGAGTAGTTTAGAATAACAGCAGACAGGTATGCTTAAACCACAGCCTTTTTTGAACATGTGTAAATCATCAGTCTGGTCTGGTTAATATAAAAGAAATATTAATGAAAAGATCACTGTGTAATAACCGATACACACATTCCAAACGTGGGTTCTCAGTTTTTAATTCTAGTGAGGTTACTTCATTGGTGTAGAACCCATAAGTAGTTTGTTACTGTTGTCATGTATTCCGAGTTAGATTATGAAAGTGATTTACTGTGGGAGCTGTTTTCCTGGGTGGATTTACAGGGAATGATTTCAAGAGCTGTAGACTCCATAACATTCGGTCAGAGAGGTGATTTGGATCTGTTGACAGAGAGGGACTGTGCCATCACCCTACTTGACCACATTTTTCCCCTACCCATGACTGCGTTATCAACTTATTTACAAAAATAAAAACAGTAATAAATGTAGATTCTGTTGACCCTGCAAATTTCTGTTTGTCTTTCTGAATACATTAAATATTAGTGAGTTTATTCCTATAATTTAACTGTTAGTCAACTACCCCTTCTATCCAGCAAGGCAAAAGTTTGAGAAAAAATATTTAACACTTTGTAACTTACAGTATTGATGCATCCAAGCCAGCCTAGATACATTTAACAGCTTAAGATACTATTTGATGGTACAGATAAGCCAGTCTAAGAGTCCACTCTTGCTGGAAGGCCGTGGTCTGATTTCCCCTTTGATTCACGTTCTCACAATTTTCCTCGTTTGTCCCAGCATGCGTTGGACTAGCTACGTCAAGTCAATTTGCAGAACAGTAATCCAAAAAAGAAGTGGGTTGCTTTCTGCCACATTAACGTGCCAAGTCAGGAGAGCCAGCATGGGAGCAGTGAAAGGGTACGTCTAGAGAGAAGAACACCCCAGCTGTCCCAGCATTTCCACGGCTGTTCCCAGCGCTGCCTTAGCCATCAAGTGCGACTCTGCTTCTTTGTCAAAAAACGTGGCTAGCCACTGGGGCAAAAGTGAGCCACCAGTTACCATGTTCTCTCTCAGGGTGGTGCCATTTATTCTGCTAGTAATCTTTAATATGACTTCTTTGTTCCATTTCACAGAATCACAGAAAGGCTGAGGTTGGCAGGGCCCTCTGGAGGCCAGCTGCTCTAACCCCTGCCCAAGCAGGGACACCCAGAGAAGCCTGTCCAGGACCATGTCCAGATGGCTTTTAAGTATCTCCAGGAAGGGAGACTCCACAGCCTCTCTGGGCAGTTGAATTTCATTTATTAGGAAACTTAATTCAGTACAGTCTTTCACACACAAAGAAATCTTACAAGTACACCTGTCCTACCTCTGAAAAGTACAGTACTAGATTGCTTTCAGAGTCCTCAGTATAACTGAGAGTACTTTTCCACAAAGCTCAATGATGAAGTCTGAGATATGATTATGGAGGAATCTGAAAGAGACGTCTTGTGATCAACATCAGTGCAGCAAGTGATTATTCCCCACTCTCCTGCTGCATTGCAATCCTTAGCTAAGGAGAGTGGGGAAAAATCATGAACACAATCTTTTTATAAGGAGGCTGTGAAAGGTACATTCTGCTTTCTCAACTTCATGGTGACCCCTGCTCCCCTTTTTTTTGGTGGTATCTCAAATTCCAGATACCTTTATGTATTCTTCAAGAAAATAGAGATTTTTTTTAATGAAGATGAAAATTTGGTGGTTTTCAAACCATTGAACTTTCTGCTATGTCCTCTGAACTTTCATGTTTTCTTCTCCTCTATCATAAGGTGAGAGAGAGGAAACAACCATTTTCAATACCCTATTTGGGTCTCCAGCGCTTCACAGGCAGGAATATATCTGCAGTATTTACAAAATCAGTGAATAAATCCTAAACTCTGATGTGCAGCCAATTGCTCTAGCCTTGTGTGTGTGGTGTGCAGCCAAATCCTCCAGCTCTGTTTGTGTGTGTGTGTGTGGTGGTGGTTCTTTTTGTTTGTGCCGCCCTTTCACTATTAGGCCTGTACATGACATGGATTGAACAAAACCAGCAGCCTGTGCTTCTAAAAGTCAATGACTAAAACCTCCTATTCTGTTGAACTCACTTTCCTGATTAAATGCTTTGCAATACACGAGTTTCTTGGAGGGGGACTATGTAGCAGAATACACAAAGCTGTATTTTACAATGAGTTTATAGTTCTTGCTAAAGCCAGCAAATCATTACTGTTTGAGTTAAAGATGATGCCAAGCTTTCAGCCTAGGCAGATCTGATACACGACACATCTGAACTACTGGCCAGTCCATCATGTAACAGGTGTATATAACCACCTCTGGGCACGTGGTGGATATATACTTCAGGAAAACCTCATGCTCTCATGGCTGAGGCAGTCGTCCTCCCCTCAGGGGGCTGCAGACAGCCTTCACCTGTGGGATGGTGAAGGATCAGAAGTATACCCACCACATGGCTGGAGAAATGTACGTTTTGGCATAAGATGTGAGAGGTTCTTGAAGGAAAAAATCTGATGACAGATTCTTCAAGGAAAGAGAGAAGCAGAGAGTAGGCTGCCTGCACATCCAACCAATTCCACCTGATTGTGCTCTGGCCATATCCAAAAGCAACTGTGAAGAACATAGCACATAAAACATAGCATAGAACATAGATTACTTTTTCTCCAGTCCAGTTTATGAGCTGCAGCCTGTGCACCTCTGAACTATGTGTTTAATACCAACGAAATGTGTGTTTCTTAAAGCTGTGTATGTAGCTTATGATTCTGTACATCAGGTTCTTAGAACAAGTAGCCAATCTGATGCACAAAATCTTAAGCAAAGGAAAAAAGTGCTTCAGCCCTTGGTTAAGAGTTCAGCAAGTTAATTCCCTTCACCTTTGAGTGTGCCTGCTCCTTCTCTGTTCAGTGGCTTCCTCTCTTGTCATCCTAAGCCTCAATTGCCTGGTTTTACTTCCCCGAGCGCTTCACGGTTTACATCTGTCTCCTCAAGCATAAGCTTGTTCTCTTGCTTAGTTATGTTTTCAAAGCAGCAGCGTCAGGCCTCCTTCTGTGCCTACTTAAGCCAGGGGAAACTCTCTTCATCACTTTCAAAATAGGTGATTACAGAGGACCACTCCTTGACCTCTTGTCATAACCATCTCTCTCTCTCTCCTATAAAAGCTGTGATGATGGTAAACGTCCAGAGTGCTGAGCCCGGCGCCCATCTCACAGCCCTAGTAGCCTGTTTCTTTTCACACTGTTGTCAGGACATATAAATCCCTCTGTCTCCTCTTGTACTTAAAAGGTACATTAACAAGGGAAGGGACGGTGCTTGTGCTCTCACTTGTAATATTAATTCATCATCCGTGCTTTATGACTGGACCTGTGTGTTCTATGGCAATGTATTTAATACACCAAGCATCTGTTTTCTTATTCCCATGTGTGCTGCTCTTCAGGCAGCATTATCAAAGCTCAACTCTCATCACAAACCACGAAGAGATGCTGCCTTACCCAGGGTGTTTACCTGGGGCTGCAGGAGCACTGATTCCACACTGGCCTGCTTACAGCCGACTTGGGTCTCTGCTCGGGGCTGCACTGAGCTTTGTGAATACTCCTTGGGGTAACTCATGTAGGCCTTCTCAGAAACATCTTCGTTTCCATACCCCTCCTGGTTATGCATAGATAGCAGAATAAAGTACATTGTGCTTACAGGAATTGTGTGAATACGGTGGTAGCTTAATCTCAATTTCCAATATTCTCTTTTTACACATCCAACAATCACAAACCCTATTGGCTCTAGTAGCACACTCAGAGCTCACATTGAGTTGTTGTCTGCTATAACAGCCAAAGCTTTGGGTGGTTTTTGTTTGTTTCCTTTGTATTGCTACTTCCTAGGACAAAATCCTCTGTCCTTTAATATGACTTAAGCATTCTCCATACAAGCGTACCATCTGCCCAGATTCCAAGGAGGAAAGTCGTCTGCAGCTACTGCTTAATTAAAAACATGTATCTATCCCTAAATATTAAAGATGTCTTGCAGTTCTTTAGTTATTGGAATATTATTTGTTAGTTTAGGCAATGCTGAAATCTAGAAACTAAGCTAAGTTTGAGCTCCAAAGGGTCAGACTCTGTTCCCAACAGCCGCTGCCCTTCAGAGCTGCCAATCAACCTGAACTAATCAGGGCTAGGTTACCATGCAAAGCTGAAGACTGAGCCACATGGTCCTGCAACAAAGGATGCTTAGAAATACAGTTTATTTCATGGGTTCATTCCTGAGGTTACACCAGAAGTTGAATGCATGCAGATGCAAGCCCCGTCATCCATATAAACTCCCTTCAGCAACTGAGATGAGAATTTGATTTGTTCAGAAGTCCTTTGTCTGCAGGATAGCTGTTTTTATCGATTGATTAATTTATTTTTTTCCTATGTTGCTGTGGCAAGGCAGATAGTTGCCTGTTCATAAAGCATGTTTTACCATGGATTTGGACAGGTAATCTTAGCAGAGGTAGAGACTGGACAACGTAAGATTAGAAAATGGAAAACTGCTTTGATATACAAAACACTGACAGATAAAAATACATGTATTAGTTGAACTCTTCTTCCCAAGAGTGTATTATGCTTAGAATGTTTCATATACATGCAAAGGGTACTACAAACAATTTTATATGTTATATACAAACAGTTATATTATTCACAATGTCATGTTCTGTACATTGCCTATTAAATCACTTCACAGCTTCAGTTCCACAAGTAGCAGTAGTCTAAGCAGTTTCAAGTACACCATAATAGGCAGGGACCATTCTTTGTGTACCTCCTGGGTACAAATAATCAATACGAGTATTTTTTTTTAATATTTGACAAAGAAAGCGTACTGCTACTACTGTATGTATGAATCCTTCCTTGTCCAGGCTCCCCAGATTGCCATCAGAAGGACCATGACGATCACTGTGTAAAGCGTAAGGACTGTAGCAAGCTCATCTCCACGCTGTCGCTTGAACCCAGAGGTACTGTGCCAGTTCTCATGTGTGTTGGCATTGTTTCTCTGTCTGTTGTGAGCACGGAGCGAATGTATCCTACCACCAAAAAAAAAAAAAAAAAAAAAAAAAAAGATAAAAACAAAACCGATTCTGTTTATTAACAGTTCAATAGTGTTTATAATGAGTCCAGAGTGTGCGTTGAATCACAGGCTAGATTTGGGAAAGAGCTCTTCAAAGTGGATGGGGCTAATAAAGGAATTTCCATAATTGGAAACGCAGAACATTTACTGGCCGTTTGGTATATCTCTCCCACTGACACGCAGAGAGATTGGACACAGGCTCCTGAGAGGATGCACAGTGCTCTTATTCTCTGCTGTTGATACAGATCAGTTTTATGAGAAAAAACACACCCTTATGTTTGGCAATATTATGCAAGTGGCACGGTGAAAAAGAAAACAAACAAACAAAAAAACACAACAATTTCTAAAGCTTTAATCCATGGGAATAAGCACAGCATATGCTGTGAGAGTTTCCCATTCTGCTCTGATGATGGGTTTCTCTCTCTGCTTTTTAAAGGGGATTACCCCCAGTGATCTATGTCACCGTATTCTTTAGCCAGCGATACCAGTCAGGAGCAAATACACAAACAGTATCTCCAGTGTTCTCTGAAGTAACATTTTATTCTCTCTGATTCGGATTCTACATTGCTTTGCCACCTTACCCAAATGGTTTGAAAGTGGAAGTGCTAGTCTAGAGTAAGTGACCTCCAGCTATTGTTATCTCAACTGAAAAATTGCCTGTTAAGCTCCAGTGAACCTGCTTTCTATTTATTTATTTATTTGTTTATAGAGAGAAAAATGTTAAATGCCTACAGTTTCTCTTAAATGGAACGCCAAAGGGAGATCAATCAGCCTGTGACTTTGCTGTATCTTAGGAAGGGGTCTGAGGAGTATTAGACGCATTACAGCTCTGGTTCATGCATTTTTCTGCTGTCATTATCACAAAAGAGTAGGAGTTACCAAGAAAAATGTTATGGCAGATACAGCCTATAAATAAAGAGCTTTAAATACAAACTATATTTAGATACCTATGCACTCTTGGAAGAGAGCTGTAAGAACAGAAAGAATGAAAAATGAGGAAGTGCAATCTGCAAAGGTAATTCATCAATAAAAGAGAAGTTCTGCAGCTGAGATTTTACAGGAATTTGTTTTAGAATAAGAAATGCACATTTATCAATGGTATAAGGACAAGGGCTACCTTCTGTGTAATCAAAAACTAGGTAACATAGATCATGATTATCTGGCAGCATTATGTTAAGACTGCGAGGTGAATGTTGTCAATATTTTGCTTTCCCATTTCTACCTGCCTGAAGTGAATGCAGCTTACCTCCTGCAAGCATTCATGGTATCGTAGTGATTGTGTTCCCAATGAATCGGATTTCTTCTCGCAGAGAGGAAGAAGTAGTCCTTGTTTATCCTCTTCTCTCCTTTCACAAAAGAGGAAAATCTTCACTCTACCAGCAAAAAGAATCTTTCTTCTGAGCGCACCAATTTGACCAACGCTGGTCTGGGAGTGCCTGATATGTGTCCATCAAAGCTCTCAAATTGCTGGTCTTCTAAAGCTAATTTTGACACAATTCTTCAAGAAATTCCCTGGAGCAGCTCACCAGGCAAGTGATGAGTAATCCCAATGACTGACTTCTAGCTGCTGGGATCCCTTCTTATAAACAGTGGCTAGCTGCTAACATGCTGCCAGATTCATAGCAACAGAAGTAACGCACAGATGGAGGGTGCTGCTGGTGAAACATGCAGGATGAGCTGTAACTCAGAACTTTCTATTAGATCACAGGCTATTTTTGCGTAAAACTTAGTTCCTTTCTATAATTGTAATTGGGTTTAACTTGCCTAGAGTGAAATTTCAAGCTACCACCACTTAGATGTACTCTAATATTCAAACATTTTTATGAGAAATATTAATCTTCTTTAATAATTTGTTTAGTTTTATGAGACAATCATATTCTATAAGCAGTCAATAGCCAGTATATCAGCACGAAACAAAATATTTGGGCATTTAGGATTAATAAATAAATCACATACATCCTATTCTTCCCTGCTCACCAGAAACCATCATTGACAAGAGACTGTGCTAATAGAAAAGTTCTCCCAAAAATTGTGCATTGCATCATTAGCTGGGTTTATGATGGTTTAAACATAATAAGTCAAACAGACCAGCAAGCATTTGTAGGGCTCATTAATAGAGGGGATTTAAATTTGTAGTTTGGAGAAACAGCCAAAAGCCTTTCTTTCCCAAAAGAAAATCTGAACATCATGCATCATCTTTAAAATGCCACACAAATAAAATAACCTTACTACTTATTTAAATGTTACTATAACTTTATTGTCACATTTAATTGCTGTTGACTTAAGACAATTCCAAACTTGTACTTCTGGTACGTGTGTAAAGGTTTTTGCCGTTCTCTCCCATGGCGTTTTTGTATAAATCATATTTGATTCCTTTAGTTTTACTAAAATCATTACCAATGCCTAAATATCTCTTGGGATATCACTTACACTCTAGAAAGTCTGTTAGATAAAATTTAAAATACAAAATAAATGTTCAAGTTTACAGAATTAAATGCTTTAAATCTTGAGACTGAGCTTGTTTACTCATGCTCTCATCTGTCTTAAAACTCTATTCTGTGAATACCATTTGTAAAAAAGGGCTATTTTGTTCTCATCAAGACTGTACCGGTTTAATAGAAACTGCTTGGAGTCTCCATTTCCTCTAAATGAAGGCATTCCACCTATAAAGGCAGTACATCAGTGTGCACTTCTACAGGCGTGCATGTGCCCTTTACATCTAACAGCTATGTGAGGAGCAACACAGTGTCCCTGTAACCAGTGGAGTTACTGAGGATATCATATTTTTCATTATTGAGAATATTTTAAGCATAGAATAACAGAAATATTACAGTGACTTCAAGGTAGAAATGTAGACATCAGTAAAAAATTATAGGCTTCCACTGATTTTAATCAGTTATAGCTTTTACAGATCTTGTTCTGAGGATATAGACAGTTACAACTTCTGGATTCTGCAAAAAGAGCTGGATGCCTGTATGCTTAAACAATATATGCACAGGGGTAGATGCCACAATAAAAGCTGTACGTTATTTTTTTTCTGTATATTTTTAGTTTTCATCATTGTTTTTTGTTTGTTTTGTTTTGTTTTGTTTTGTTTTTCCTACTTTAGTCCTAAGATCTATACCACTTACTGCCTACTTGTCCCTTTCTCCATTAGTTTCATCTCATTTTTCTGCTTCTTTTTGATCATTTCACTTTTTGACTGAACTAAGCAAAAATAAGTAGGTGGAAGCCTAATGTTAGAAGTGTGAGATTGATGATTTTTGAACATGCAATAAACTTTTGAGATCTCCCAAATTTTCTTCTTCTTCTCTCTCTCTCTGTCTCTATCTCTCTCTGTCTCTTTCCCATCCGGTATCATAATTTTCTGTGGGGAGTATTATCCTTTATAGTACACATGGCCCAGTTTTGTTAATACAGGCATGGATGCTTGCTCATTTTTACTGAAAAATAATCATTATTGAGCTGTTGGTGAAACATTCTCTAGGCTAAAGCAATGCAAGAGAAGAAAGGTAAAAGCATAGAATTGAAATGGTTACATCAGTAATAGTAATTCAGGGACCCATGAGAAAAACACAAAAGGGAGCAGCTATAAAATCCTGAGAGAAAAAGCCAGAAGTTGAAAGATAGCAATTCTTAATTAGCAAAGATTTGTCCTTTTTACAAGCAACAAAACCAGACAATTCCCACCTCACTGACAAGCGCCTGCCAGGAGAGACTCAGGTACTTTTGCTGGGTGATGGGGAGAGAGGGAGAGATGGAGGGATGTGAGCATGTTAATTTTCAGCCCGGTAGCCTATTAGTCCCATTCATTTACTGTTGATAAGACAAGAAATAGGACATTTGTAAAAACACTCAAGTTGCATATATACTGCTTTGAAGTCTCCATCAACAGTGAAAGACACCAGAATTGGTGGCCAGATAGAGATAGAGTTACACAATATTTTCTTTGCCTATATGAAAATCTGCAGGTCATGATTAATTATTGTCATTCAGCTCCTAAATTCCAATCCAATGATTTAGATAGTCATACTCGAACGCTCAGAAAAGAATACACCACTTGACTTTTATTTCTGAAACAATGTAAACCCATATATATCTTAGGAGACAACCCTGAGCGCTGTGTAGCACAGGATTATATGTCAAGAGGTAATGGGCACAACACAGGGCGTGCTGCCTGAACATCAGGAAGCACTTCTTTATCGTGTGGGTGACTGAGCACTGGCACAGGTTGCCCTGAGACGTGGTGTATAGTCTTTGTCCTTGGAGACCTTCAGAAGCTGCCTGGACGTGGTCCTGGGCAGCCTGCTCTGGGTGTCCCTGCTTGGGCAGGGCTTGGAGCAGCTGGCTCCAGAGGGCCCTGCCAGCCTCAGCCATGCTGCGTTTTGGTTAGAACTGTTAAAAAGCGGCATTGTCCTGGTGTTTCTTAGTAGCATTACTCTAAATCTACCACATTGATCAGACAGCCCATTTCAGCTGGCGCTGACAGGGATTGACATCCAGGAACGTCACTGCTCCTTGTAACCTCCCTGCACGGGATTTTTCCCTTGTGTGCATGCTGCTGGGGTCAGGCAGGTGAACAAGAAGCGGGGATGACATTTCGAGCCCCTGAACTTGAGGGGTGTCAAGTGTTGAGGGGCAGCCAGGTGTGTGCGCCCAAGTGGAGCAGGAGGAGCCACCGCCTTGGGCATGTGCGCCACAGCAGCCCCCGGTGACCCTGTGATTCTCCAGGGGAGCCATCCTAATTGCAGGTGACTAATTACGTGTGTTTAATTTGTTAAAAACTGGCCAACTACAACCCCCACAATGCCCCGAGGCGAAGCCGTATCGTTCGAACGGGCCAATGACGGCGCGCGGGGGGCGTCACGTGAGGGGGCCGCCATTTCAAACGGCAGCCCCGCGGAGGTGAGGCGGCTGAGGGGGGACGGGTGGGCGCCGTGTGGGGAAGGGACCGCTGAGGGGGGCTGGGCTTTATTATTATTTATATATATAAATTATATATATATGTATATATATATATACATATATATATCCCGGCTGCTTTATTTTTAATTTAGAGCTGTGGAAGGTGCTCGTAGCCTGGGGGTGGCGGCGTTCTGGTACAGAGCTCTAGGAGCGTTGCCCACCTCAGTTGTGTGAGTCTAGCTGTAGAGCTTCGAAATTCTTAAGGAATTTCGTTTAAGGAATTAAGGAATTTCTTGAGTCTTAGGCATCACTGCCGTGTTTGAAGGCTTTTTATAAAGGTTGCAGAACCGTATGTATCTATATGGTCTGTATCTATCCACATGTATTCATATGGATATATATCTATATGTTTAAACGTGTGTATATATATATAATCAGATAATTCAATACTTCATTTCAAAAGAGTGTGGTGAGATCTTTCTCGTAAGCCATGTTTATGTGGCTGTCACTCACCATTACATATAGGAGTGTGTGATGGCTTTACCCAGCTGAGCTCTGCCACTCTCACCCCTCAAAGGGAAAAGGGGAGAAAATCTGATGGAAGGGGCTCCACAGGCTGCAGGGAAGCTTCAGATGAAGCTTAAGAAACTTCATGGTGGAGTTGGACTCAATGATCCTTATGGGTCCCTTCCAACTTGGGATATTCCATGATTCTATGATTCTGCTCTGGCACCTGGAGCACCTCCTGTCCTCCTTCTGCACTGACCTTGGTGTCTGCAGGGCTGTTCCTCACTCCTCTCTCCCAGCAGCTGTTACGTAGCAGGTTTTTTTTTTTTTTTTTTTTTTTTTTTCCCCCTGCTGTTAAATCTGCCCTCACAGAGGCACAACCATCATCACTTACTGGCTCTGCTCTGGCCAGCAGTGGGCCCCTTTGGAGCTGGCTGGAACTGGCCTGTATCTGACATGGGGCAGCTGCTGGGCACATCTCACAGAGGCCACTCCTGCAACCCCCCTGCTATCAAAACCTTGCTACGTAAACCCAATACAGGATCTTCAAACAGAATGTTCACCTCCTTACTAAGTTGGTGGTAACAAAAAAAAAAAATCTGTGACCTAATTGTTGCTTTTAAAACCCAACTGCATAGGTAATTCTTTGTTTTTTAGACGTTATGGAGGATGGAAAGGGAACGGTATCACGTCACTCAAGTTGTGTGATTGAAGAAAAACTGGGTATTTGCATGAGCGATGGTAGGTGGAAGAGATAATGGGATATTTTCTAGCTATTCCTCATTAAAAATTAAGACAGTTCAGATTGTTAGACCTCTTGTAATTGCTTAGCATCTTGTTCTGTGTACTTCTTTTCTTCGTTACCGGTTTCAGGCTTAAATGTCCTCAGGATGTTGTGGAACTCTGGTTTTTAGAGTATGCAGTGATGTGGGTGACACGAGGTCATCAACTTTTCTCCTATATATCCAATCTGAGCTCTTCTCTTTTCCTTATCTGCCTGCTGCTGATTCAATTAGTATTCAGTGTATATATTAGTTAACAGGAAAACTTCTTCTCATTGCCTCGTCTTAATGTTATGTAGCGGTCTCAACTGGAAGAGAACTGACTGACTGGATGTCTGGCTTGTCATCTAGCTTTTGATTATGTATTCTCAATTTTCTTGATTGGGGGCTGCTGATAACCCTTTCCCACAGTCAGATCCCATGCGCCTGGTATGGATGCTTAGAAGTTACTGTCTAGATCTTTCATGATGTTTGGGAATCTGTCACAATTATGATCATATTTGCAGCTGTACCTTTAAAATAATAAAAAACATGTTCAAAGAAGTTACATAAACCTGACAACTAAAATGTCCTTTGCCATCTGACATTGGCTTCAGAGAGTTACAAAAACACAATGTAGTAATTTTTATTGAAAATCTACACAGACAGAATTCTAATGAAGTTGTTGTAGTTTCAGACATTCCTCTTCTGACTGATGAGAAGTTTGATTTTGACCTTTCACTCTCTCCTGCGAGGTATGTTAAGTGCATACAGGTAAATAAACCTTTTAACACATACATAACATAAGCTCTTGATTGACTTATTTTTCTTTATAGTGGAAATGAAGATGAAGTTTTTGTTGGACCTTTGGGACACAAAGAAAAATGTATTGCTGTCAGTATTGAAGCAAAAAAATGCACTGAAAGGAGTGAACCTGCTTCTGATGAGAAACTCATGTGGAGCCCACTGACAGGAGAGAAATTTGTGCAAATTTTCAAAGAAGCTCACTTGTTAGCTCTGCAAATAGAAAGAGGAAGTAAGACTGAACAGGATAAAATAAGCCAGGCAGAAGAACAGGAAAAGCAGACTATAGAAAAATTTGTTGAGGACTCAAAATCAAAGCTAAAAATACTGAGAAATGAAAATATAGAGCAAAGTCCCAGGGCTGTTAAGAGGGAGACGTACTGCGTGTGGGATAGCCCAGCATCAAATCTGCCGCCTGTTTTTCAGAAGGGATCAGATAAACTTTTGTCAGGTAACGAAACGTACGTTCTTCATACTCCTTCAGATAGAAGCCCCGTCAAAATTCATTTATCTCCTGCAAAAATCACTGGCACCCCTCTGACCCAAGAACAGAAAACTAAAGAAGAAAATAAGAAAGCAGCTGGCAAACTGCCAATGGCTAAGCCTTCAGCTACTCTTGGAAAGAGCATTATGTTGACTGTAGAAAAGGTAAAGACATATCTGGGTAATGATGTTTTCCTTAAACATGCCCTTTTTTACAGGAACACTTAAACTGCCTATGAGGTTTTTATTTTTATAAGTTAACTTTAATCTTCTGGGGTTTTTCTACTTCTTAAAATCCTCAGGCAGGAAAT
This sequence comes from Aythya marila, assembly GCF_965140915.1. Classification (NCBI taxonomy): domain Eukaryota; kingdom Metazoa; phylum Chordata; class Aves; order Anseriformes; family Anatidae; genus Aythya; species Aythya marila. Next base: position 191,414,665 of record NC_139042.1, on the reverse strand, counting down.
TTGCACGTTCAAAAGGAAAGTGGGCAGGTAGTATAGTTCAGAAGCCAGCTAGTATACCTATTATGGTGATGTAGAGTAACTGCTGGCAAACTTCTTTTCCATTGTATTCTGTTTTGGGGAATACCTTTATTCCTGGCTTCTGTTTAAATGCTGTTGTTTGGTGGTTTGTTTCTGCTTGTAAAATTACTGTCTGTTCTTCGCAACTTACTGTGCAAAAATGGCTTACCTCCTCGTCAAGGGAGCTAAGGAAAAATGCAAATTATTTTGATATGACAGGATTTTTTTTAGTTCTGGATCTTGTCCATATCTCTTCTCCAATTGTGGGAAGGACTGATGAGTGGTATAAGATTTAGCTTGTGGCTATGGGACAAACTGAAAATAGAATCCTAGGAAAAATTATCAGAATTGTAAGGGAACAGGTGTTTGCTAGTGACCTTGTGCATACAAATCCCAGTCTAGTATACCTTCTGGATTTTAATGCTCTGTGTTTTATGACTTAGGTTCCATTATGTAATCCAGATTTTACTGAAAATGGGAAATTTCCATCACCTATAAAAATGGAAGATTTTTTTTTTCCAGGTGCTTTAAGAAAAAGCACAGACTTAATGCTTTAAGTAGCCAAATTTTACACTATTGCCAGCCTAAATAGGCACTTCAGATAATGCTATCTACTATTATAGTCTCATCCTTTGCAAGTTTAGAGTAAAGCAGAAGAGTACGCATTAAATGGAGATCTTAGAGGTGTAAAGAACAGCCATTACAGCATACAGGTAAACATGATTACATGAAGTGTGTTGATGACAGTTGCAGAACTGTCATTTGGTTGATTTCTAATCTGTTCAAGGCTGTTCTAATAACTTACCAAATATACTTGCTAGTCTAAGATAAACTATATTAGCCTAAAGACTAAGTAAGGGCTTGACTGGATTCAACGGTTGTTTTATTGTCTATTGTCTTGGTTTCTTAACAAAACAGCCTGAGCAAAAACTTTATATCGGTTTCTAGAAACACTTGCGGCTTTTAAAATGTTGTGTTGAAATTTGCAGCCCAAACAAGGAAAACCTAGTACTTCTGCAAAAAGAGATGTGACCAGCGTGGGATCATCTGAAGATCTAACTTCTGATAAATCAAGTGCTGCTTCAGATGTCTTTGAGTCTTCATTCAGTGGCAGTTCCTCAGTGCAAGGCAAAAAAGTCCTTCCTGCACCAAGTAAGGTAATGGCAAGCATTCTTAATATGAAATTTGTCTTTCTGATGCTCCTGTAAGATGAGAAAACTGAATCTAGCTTGCTTTCTTATTTAAACCTGTATTTCTGCATGTGATGGGTTCAAGGAAAGGTAGTTCCTATGCTGTAATTGTCATCTTGACTGTGTCTTCTATGTCAATAACACAATGAACATACTTGAGAGCAACTAAAATGCATTGGAGTAGTAAGCACTGCCTTTGTTTTTAAAGCACGAGCTGCAGATAAGGGATTGGCAGTTTGCTGTAAGCAGCAGTGTGTAGTACTACCTGAAAAGGCTGCCGTAACTTCCTAGAAGGAAGGAAACCTATAGCTGTCATTTCATTTGCAGCTGTAGACATCTGCTTAGCCCTGGGTGCCACTACTCTGCTGCTTTACACTTCTTTCAGTATGGTGCTGCAGTTTCCTTGAGGATGGTGTGGGTGGTGTAGAAAGGTAGGAGGAAGAAGGCATGAGATGTGTAGCAGAAGACAGATCAGTGGAACTTGGTGTTGGGTTTGGCTCGTGTGCACTTGTGGGGACTGGTTGCCATCTAGTTGGCCTTTCTGTAAGTGTCAGTAGCTTGCTTGCTTCTAAGTAGGTGGCAGCGTATTTAACAGAAGGTATTTGTTCACCCTCACATGACAGCATAGCCCTACGGTCCTGAAAAATTACTCAGTGTTGTGGCATCTACTTAATTAAAATAATGCAGAGAAGTTTGTAGGAGTCCTGTATAATATTTACAAGAGGATAAGTAAGATACAGAAAGTCCTTTTAAGTCTACACTTAGGTTTCTGGCAGAAATAGAAATCATGTTCCTAGATCTTGTATTCCAGTTCTATATAACGACCCAGTTATAATGAACTGTTTCCACGAAAATTCACTTTTTAAACTGTAATTTGAGGAAAGAATTTTTCCAATGGTCACTAGCAAATTACTGTAATGCCCAGCAGAAGCATAGCAGAGTAATGTGTTGAATAATCTTTCTGCTCACAAATGATATCTTCTGATTCAGCCTGATCTCAAGAAAACACATCTGAAACTTCCTGGTGTTGCCAGTCGACTCCCATGGAAAACTAGTTCCTCGTCATCTTTGTCAGTTTCCAGCCTGAACTCAAGTTTGCCCATTTCTCCCATAGGAAAGAATGGTAAATGCTCTTACTACAGAAATCAATTCTGAAGTAGATAAGTGTCTCTTGGCCTGTGGGTTTGAATGTTTTTAATGGTGTCTAGTACATCCAAGCAGTAAGAAATGTTTTGAGTGGAGAATAATATTTTTTTAGGCTACCCAAATAAATCCCTGTGGACTAAAGATAAAATTTTAAGCTTCTATTGCTGGTGATAAATAGATTCAGGTATGCATGATACCTGCATGTGAGTGACACAGCTAGAAAGTAAGCAATGCCTCAGGAAACCGGCTTTTGTTGTGTGCTATCTTTTATTATAGCCAAGCGTGTGAGCTTCTGAATGTTGTAAGCTTATCCAACTTGAATTTAAAAAAGAAAACAACCAATACAAAACACCTGGAACTACAGAAGTGAGATGGAAAGCCTAGTTCCAGGTACTGAGTTTCTGTAAGACTAATAAAAATTCAAGCAGATTGAAAAGACTCTGGAGATAATCCTCTTGGTTGTATTCAGTTTTTTATTCCTTACTGTAGTAAGGATATTAATTTGACCCTTACAGTAAGCCTCAGAGGATCAAGAAAAAAGTCTCCTAAAAGCACTGACAGATGTCACCACACTTCTTGTAGATGTAGCAATATGCCAAATTACAGCAAATTTTTATCATGTACTTTTTCTGGACAGACTATAAGGTATCAGTAGAAGTTAAGCCTTGGTAAGAATTTTTATGAGAGGAAGTATATAGTCAAGATTCATCCTAGTCTGTAGGTTGCTTTCTGTAGAAGAAGTAAGAACCATGCTGAAAACTGAAAAAGCACCTATGGGGTAGTTCAGGTTGTGCTGTTAATCAGCATAACTTAAAGCATTAACCACTAAATGTCTGTTTAAGGGAATGATCCCAACTCTGCAGAGCAAAAATGATGAAAATGTAACTTGGATCTGCTAGCTGTTTTGGCGTTCTTTGAAGAGTATTATTTGACTTAATTGCAGTAATTCAGGTAGTTAGTGAGAAGAGTTTCCAAAGCAAACAACACTGAGTGTTCAGGGAGTAAGTTTTCAACAGTTGTATATTTTGTCCTTAAACCTGAGTTGTTTGAATATAAATTGCTGTTTTCCTGTGTGAGCTTAATCATTTTGATTAGCCAAAAACTTGTTATTTCTGAATCATTGCTTGTTGTCTTTCTATTTCAGGAAAATCAAGCACATCTTCAAAAGCTAGCATGAGTGGCTCTAAACTTTCAACTGGTACGAATAGGCTGGCCCTGGTCAGACCTACTAGGGTGTCATCTCTGCAGTCTGTCAGTACTGAGAGATCCAGCAAGCAAGAAAGATCAGCTAGTACTCCCAAACAATCTAGTGCTGTAAGCCTGGCTAAACCTTCAGCTTCTGCAATGTCATCTGATACTGTAGGCAGTGGAATTCAGAGGATGAGCTCTCTTCCCAATCTGCGTAAGCTATGCCAACAAAGTAAAGATGGAAGTGCAATAAAAGGAAGCCTGTTTCAGAAGCCCAAGTCTAGAGTTTTGTCCGTTCTTCCAAGTCAAAATAAGGGTCCAGTGAAAGCTGGAGGTAAGCATATGCTTTACATGGCCTGTCTTCTACTGACTTGGCTGTTAAATGTTCCTTTGATTGCTTGTTGTTCATTTCACCATACTTCTATCTACCTCTTGGTAGAAACAGGTATTTTAATCAAAAGGTATCTGTAGTTATAAAAAGCAATACGAATGTGAATAGCAATTAACGAAGTGTTTCTTTTTAGATACAACACCAAACAAGTTGGCACCAAAAGTAGCACCATCTCTTGGATTAACGTTTTGTGGCACAATTGGAAGGTAGGTCCAGGTTGAATGTACCAAAGTATACTTAGAATGCAACATGGACGGTTGTTGCAACAATCTTTAAAAGTTCTAACTACTTTGAAAGAAACTTCCTCTAGCCCCTTAAGACCCTCCAGGTTAGGCTGTGTTAATGGTTATAGGAACCAATTTCAAAATTAAAAAAACACTACAACCAAAGCACTTGAGAAAGAGGGTCACTTTTGTAGGGCTAAACTAGAGTTGTTCATGGAAGGATTGTGAAGTCCCTATAGTAATGTAGTTATTGACTTCACAATATTGCCATTCTTTTATTGAACAAAGGCTAATTGATTTCTATTGTCTGGTTTAAAAAAAAAAAAAAATTGAATAAAACTGTTTCTAGGAGCTTTTGGTTAGCATGTGTTCCTTTCTTAGTGCCATGGCAGTCAGCACTCCCGTGAAAGCTTCAGGAGATGGGGTATTTCAGAATTCTGGTGTTCGTGAGAGGTCCGTCTCCGTGACTCCTGCCAGTCTGAAACAGTCTGCCTTACCCACACCTGTCCGTCGTATCTCGGGATTTCCAGCAGCGACTCCTAGAACTGCACCAAGAATGGCATCTTCTCCATGTGTCGCATCTATTCAAAGCTCTAGCTTTTCTACCAAGAAGACGCATACAAATGGGTAAGGAACACCACCACCATCCCCCCAAAACTAAGTATTGTAGGCAAACTGCCTCTGAATAAAGTTTAATGACTTTCAGGCTTCAGGGTTCTCAGCTAAATGTGAGAATATAGCACTTGAGCATTTAGATGCTGTATAGGACAAGTGTGTGTGTGTGTGTATCTTGTGATTAGTAAAATACTGTCAGCCTTCAGATAAACCAACATTAAAGAACTATAGGAATTACTTGTATTTCTTGAGCTAGTCGGCAACTTAAAACTTGTGTCTGATGCTTTGACTGAAAACCAGATTTTTAGCTGGTGGTTTTTTTTGCTATTGTCTTTTGTTGAAGAGAATTAAGTAGATAAAATTAATTTTGCCCCATGCTGTCGCTAATGGTTCTGTAAAATTCCTTGGAAGCATCAGTCAAAAGGTCAAGGATTTAGTTGACAGCTTCAGTTTGAGATTTCCATTGATGTAATGGCTTGTACAAAGGGGGAATCCTATGCAGGTAGTTAGCAACAGCAGGTTTTCTGTGAAGAGAATGTTATTGCCTTCTTATTAACTCAGCATCTTCTCACAAGTGCCATATATACACTTGCAGGCTTGCTTCAGGTTTGGTGGTGGTGAACACTCTAAGAGATCAGGCATCATTCCTACTTTGTCATGTTACTTAAGCCAAACGTCCCAAATAGTCTTTTTCTCTCAACGAAACAAAATTTCTGTAATCTTCAAGATTACAATTCCTTACAAAAACCGATGTGTGAAACAGACAGCATGTATATGTCAATTTAAGATTAAAGTCTTCACCATCCTAGCTCACTTCTTTGCTATAGGCTATAAATTTATTGCAGCACAAGATATTTTGTGTTTTTCAATTAACTAGCATGCTTTTGGATCAAAATATGGGAAGCTGTATAGCCATTAAAACTTGGGGTGAAGAAAAAGAGAAAATGAAGTTAGAGTGCTGCAGCTTTTCTGGAACAGTTTGATTTTATCTGTCTTTCATATTTCCTGCTGAGTAAAGAACTCAGCCCATGTTCTTCTCCCTAGTTCTAAACAGGTGAAGGATGCACAAATATCTTCCTCAGAAGATGATATATCTCCTCCACCCGTGCTGCCTCTTATGCTTGACTTCTCACCAGAAAAACCTGCAACAGAAATAGAAGAAAAATCAAAAGAGGCTGAAGTACAAAATCAGCTGGCTGAAGAGAAACAAACTAAGGAGGTAAGAAATGAGAATCCGTTTTTCTACAGAACTAAAACTGCTTGAAAATAAATTAATTCAAGCCAAGGGATAAGTAGGAAAAAACACTTCAGTACACACCATTAAAAATGGGTTAGCTTGAAGTGTGCACCCTCTAGTGCCTACTTCTAGTACTGAACATTTAGGTTTATACACTGTTTAATCCTGTGTCAAAGCCAAGTGGTCACATACTTGCAGGTTGTACAATTAAACTTCTAGATAAGCACTGCAAAGTCTTTGGATTCGGTTAGGGAAGCAGTGTCACAGGGTGGCTCCTAACACAAAGCTCAAGCTTTTTAGAGGAAAAAAAAGCACTGAAGTAGAGAAATACAGTTGCTTAGCAGCGATGCAAATCTACATACAATGCTTAAGGATTAAACCCCAAAGTTCATGTAGCAATAAACTTAGTTAACTGTCACCTACTTAGTCCAGCAAATGCTGTGTTATCCCCACTGTCAGTAAAATTAATCTGGCTTCATGTTGAAAGCTGGCACTCAACAGGTATTAAGGAAAAAATCTTTCAGATGTACCAGTTCAGACCTATTAACCTGTCAAAATGTGGCTATAGGTTTCCAAGTATTCAGGCATAGAATAAAAGCTGTAGATGATTTACATGTTATTGTGTCAGTTTCTTACTGCATTAGCTTGACCTACTGACAGACTTGAAGTATCTGTTACAGAATTACTTAGTACATGGATAGAGAAGCTAAGCCAGACAAAATGTAACAAAGTCTGGAGCTCTTCAGATTTTGTTTAAATATTTTAATTGGCTAAGTAACATTGTGCAACTGTAGTCAAGTCTTAAATATTTTTATTACTCTTATGTTCTAAATTTGACTTAATTTACAAGGAAAAAAAATGTTTTATGTTCCAGATTTCTTTTGCTTTGCCTTACTGTAACTTCCCTATTTGTGGTGCTAGCCATTGGCAGAACAAAAGCTGAGTTTTCATAATGTGTGCAAACAATCCTGCAAGAAAAATACCCAAACTTTAAACTAAACCTGTCCTGTGATTATTATAGCTGTGTAAACCAAATTGACTGTATAAGTGCTTATGAAGGAAGCATGGAAAACAGAAGAAAACCTTGAACTATTTTTTTTTCAGGTGTTACTGATAGATATTGAAGTAGATAAATCTCCCCCAGAAGCTTTGGAATGTGAAAGTAGACCTCTGATTGATCTTTCCAATACACCTGAGTTCAATAAGATTATTCCCCTAAAGCCTACGTTCTCAGGGCAGGTAAAGGTAAGTTGTATTCATGTCCTCTGGAGAAAAAAATAACAAACTGGTGCAGGTATGCTAGCAGAAAAACGTCAGGTGGCTGCATATGCTTGTCTGCAGAGCAGCTCTACAGTAGTGTAGGAATTAATACCAGCTCAATATGTTCAGTATGATGCCGGATGTTAATCTGCTCTTCAGTAAAGAACATAATGTTTAAAATCTATGTGCACTGAACTAGAGCTGAGTGAACAGTTTGCAAATAAGAAAGAGGAGGAGGTTGGAGAAGAGCCTAATGCTTAAAGTATTTGTTAAAGAATGAAACTGTTCCTGAAGCAGGAAGTGAATTCTGTCTTCAGTAGAGTAGGCATGGTGACTACAAGTCTGTCTCTCCTGTGTAACTCCTCTCCTAAACCCCTCCTCATCTGGAAGATGTGTTGGAACCCAGTCTAAATTTGACAAGAATTTCTTGGCATTTTTTTTTTTTTTGTACAAAAGTGGCTTGAAGGTGCATTCCTCCAGATGCTTTCAGATGAATGGTGGTAACTATGAGGATGTAGACTCTGATGTTAGATGTACTTGAGATCAATTTAATATCAGGCACTTTAAAACTTCAAAGCATCCTCAAAAGAGGATCACAGAAGTCTGACTTCATATGATGTTTGGGGCTATGTTTAGAGGAGTTCAGAAATGCTCTGCCCTGCCTGGATGATAGTGTCACTTGAATATGCATAGTAGTGAAACCTAAAAGCATTTTAGGTTTTTAAAGGTAAGCATGGGGGAATATCTACCTTGTAAGAAGCTTTGAGAAGCTTGTGCTTGTCTAAGAATGAGCTAGATCTTTTTTTTTTTTTTTTAAAAAAATACTAATCTGAACCTTAATGCTTGAGCACAGTGCTTGTATCTGTACTTTGGATACTAATAGGAATTCTAAACGAAAATTTAGAATGTTAATAGAGACTAGCTCTTTGTACATTATTAGTGGTGTTAAACTTTATCGTTTATTTTCTTTCAGTTAATTGATTTGAGTTCTCCTCTTATCACTCTGAGTCCTGATGTAAACAAAGAAAATCTGGATTCCCCTCTGCTGAAGTTCTGAACTTGGACTGCAATGAAGAGTTCCCAGTATCTGTGATTTTTAAAGTCTTAGGTGCTACTCTTCACTCACACAGCTTTATGAAGATGAATGATGAAATGGTGTAGCAATAGAATTCTAACAGCCCTTATACAGTAAAACTCAATCTGACGTGGTATATCCATGAGGAAAACCTTAACGGCGTATTTAAACTTAAGTCAGGGATAGTCTCTGTATTGGAAGCCTGCCTTTTTTAAAGTTTCCTACTAGTTGTCCTTTGCCTCTATTTCCTATGTGCAATGAAGATGTAACTTAAAAATAAATCGGTTTAACTAACAAACTTTTGTACAAAATAGGAACCTTTTATTACAGGATTTGGTCAGACTATTTTAGCATTTCACTAAAATCTTAAAATGCAGGTGAAACTAGTGGATTTCAGTTTTTAATGCAAAACTATTGCAAGTCAGGAAATAAATTCTTTACTGTTGAATTAGTGGAATATACTAATGTTATTAGCTGAATGGTTGTATCTTTCAAAGAAGAAAGCAACAGCATGTTATTGCCAGATGGCTTGGTCTTGACATTTGAAGACTTAAATTTCTCCCTTTCAAATAGCAAAAAAAAAATAGAGTTTGCAACACTTTCATGATATGTGGAAACTTTAAATACAGAGAGGTGAGTGGAAATGAAAATGTACGCAATAGTAGCATAACTGTTGAAGTGAGATACCTGTTTTGGAGACCAGAAGCTTCTGCTGTGCATATATTAGCTTAGTATGTCAATGTATAAAAGGTAATCAGCTTCTGGAAATATTCTACCCATGGGTAACTTTGAGACCAACAGTCTAAATAGGAGAAAGTGTTCAGGGAAGTTTGGTAAACACTCATGTTGAACAAAGCTGCTTTAGCTGGAGGTACTTCACTTTTTACCTTTCCTGTGGTTGCTGCAGTGTCAGACTTGTGAACCAAGACTTTGGCAAGGTTGTGAAGACATTCTGAGTCAGAGGGAACAACCATGCCACCTCCTCCTACTAAGTGTGACCCACAGTCATGTAGAATGCGTATACCTTTTTTTTTGGTTGTTCCTGCTTTCCCTCTGCAAAAAATGAGATGGATAACCAAGGCATTTATTAAACTTTCACTTATGAGTCAGTGCTGCTCAGTTAAAGCAATACTCAAACCATGTCTTTATATAACCTTTAAGCAGGGACCAGAAATCAGTTCTTTGTACAGTTCCAAACGAAAACAAAGAGAGAGACTTGAAAAACAAAAACAACCACCAAGGAAATGCCACACACACTTTCTCACCTTATTGGTGTATTCATGATTTTCTTTCAAATCAGGTTATGCCCTATTTCAGAAACAGTGACAATCAACTGTTATGGTCATGCCCCACAACTGTGCTTAACTGACACCTAACAATAACTATTTTACTGGCAATTCTCAGTGGGCTGTGTCAGCTGCACTGCAAGGTCCTAAAGCAGGCATCTGGCTAGCTGAATAGTTTTGGGATTCCCTGAGAGCTAGGCATGTAGATATATCCATCCCACTTGCCCAAACTTCACAGTGATTAGTCCAGAATGGGGGTGGGCTGCCCTGACCTGCAGACCTGCAGCCTGTGGCACAGCTCCTGGCTCATTAAATAGTGACGAACGTGAAGCAGTCGATCCTAGACATTAATATTTTCACCGGGTGTAACCGGGGCTTGGTTTGTCCGGTACAACTGGAGTCCTGCTGCCGGTGAGCAGCTGGCAGGGGTGGCTCCCACTGACTGCGTAGGGGGTCAAGGGCAGCAAATTCAGGCAACCTCCTCTAACTTTCACACCTTAATTACCTTAATAACGCCTCCTCCACCCACCTCAGATAACCCCCGGTGCCCAAAAAACCTCCCCGGCCTCGCCAGCAGCGGCCAAGCCCCACTCCCCTCACGCCAATCCCGCCCCCGGGTCCATGGCGGCGGAAGGGGCGGGCGGCGGGGAGGAAGGGGCGGTGGAGCCGGGCCTGGCCGATCGTGGCCGTGGCGATGCTGAGGGCGGCGGGTGGTCGCCATGTCGCCTGCGCCGTGTCCGGCGGGGTGGACAGCGCCGTGGCAGCGCTGCTGCTGAGGCGCCGAGGTGGGAGAGGGCGGCCGGGGCCCCGCCGGGTCCCCCCGGGGCTGAGGGGGAGAGCGGGAGGCAGGGCGGGGGGAGCCGGAGCGACTCCGCGTTGTGTGGTGTCACCGTGAGGGGTTTCATAAACGGCTGATCTGGGTGCCAGCCATCGCTCTGCCCTCAGCAAAAATAATATGTGGTAGCACTGCTGCAGAACTCCTGACAGGCTGCATGCGTAATGCGGGGTTTCTCACGTATGAAGGACGCGGTTGCCTTGAAAAACACAATTTGAAAGCCCACCCCATAAGAGTTTGAGTTTATCAGTCACTCCCTGCCTTCCCTTGGTAGGCTACCAAGTGACGGGCGTCTTCATGAAGAACTGGGACCCTCTGGATGAGCAGGGAGCTTGCTCCGTCGACAGAGACTGTGAAGATGCTTACCGGGTCTGCCAGAAGCTCGACATCCCTTTCCACCAGGTTTCCTACGTGAAGGAGTACTGGAACGAAGTGTTCAGGTAGAAACCCACTGAAACAGGTGGTCTTTCGGAAATAGATGAACGTAGTGCCCTGTTCCTGTGAAAAGTGAGGATGGCAAAGGCAGCTTATTGCAGTATTATCGGTGCTAAAAGGAAGTACCGATGCTCCTTAAACGCAGAATTGTGTCCTCGTTCATGTTTAACATCACATGAATGAGAGAAATACTGGTTTTAATGTACTCATTAATTTTGAAATTAATAGGTTTATCCACAGTTTATACAAATGTGTAGTAATTCCATTGTTGCAGCTCATTTCTTTTTCCTATGTACTGGCCCAACCTTATCGTAAGCTTGAGGAAAAATTATGTTATGGGATGCTATTACCCTTGTTTGTTTTATGTAATTTATGCAGTGCATTGTACATTATATTAATATATACTGAATCCAGTTTACCACAGAGCAATCATGACTTAGCCTTATTAAAATTTCTGACAAATTTGAAGTTGTTCTTTAAAGTGGATGTTCAAATTTGCTCTTCCTATGGCTTTGTTCCACTGTAATGGAAGAAAGTTATGCATGGAGAAAGCAGAAAGATTTTATTGGAAGGGAGAAAAAGGGAAATATTGGTGTAACAACCAAGTTTCTCTTCTACTTATTCAACATAAGCTCATCTTCATCCTTCTTAAAGTAGTGCTGTTGTTAACTTGTCTTCGAAGAAACTAAGGAGTAACCTGGTTGTTCTGTTTCTGTGCCACATTGCAGTGGCATCAAATTAAGCACAAAACTTTTACAGTCAGTGAAGAAAATGGTCCTGATCTGGGAAGGCTCACTCTGTTTTCCCTCTTGGTGCGACAGAATGAATGAATGGTATCAAAACTCGTGTGGGTTGGGGGATGGCTGTAAATGATGAATCAAAGGTCACAGAAGATCAGCTTTCCTTTTTTGCTTCTCATCATTTATTAGTACAGCATTTTGGTTTGTTCCAGAAGCCTTTTTTCCTTACTGTCATCGTTGAGCTTGAATTTGTTCCCTGAAGTTTCTCTTTAAAGGATTATTCAGTAAAAAATACCTTTTATCAAGAGAAGTATCTCAGGTCTTGTCTTTCCCATGGTTTGTACAGAGTCTGTTCTATGTCTTTGCATCAGAGAGATTCAGTAGGTCTTTTAAATACAGGTAAAGATGGTTTATCACGCTCTGCCCTTCATCCCTCTTGACTTGAGTGACCACCAAGGGCAAGCAAAATAAAGCAAACATTGGGCCTTCTGCTCTGTGCATCACTGTATGCTAGTTTAATTTTATTAGTAATTAAATGTTTTCAAGTAAACAACGCTAAGCAGTTTAGTTAAATGAAAGTGTAAAAACTAGAACTCGGCTATGAGAAACTGTACTTATTTTTTGAGGTGGGGGGAAGCAGGAAAAATGTCTATGAAAGTTAAGGCAAGGTCCCATGACTGCTTATCATATGCTCTTACAGATTAAGCTAGTGTCCTTGCAGATGAAACACAATATCTTCTGGTGCATGCTGCACTGCTCTGCTGCTTTGAAAAATTGATTAAGCTTGTTTAATTCTGAAAAGCATTTTGTAAGGGATGAGTAGGATGTGCACAGTGCATAGCCATGTCTCCCCTGAGTAATGGTAGTTTAATAAATCAGCTGTACAGTACAAGATTGTGAGTTAGATTTTGACCATGCCCTCAGTCTGTAGCGTTGTTTTTTATAGGTTAAAAGCTAATGGATATTTTATCTCTTGCATAAAATGCTTCATATGACTGGGTCTCAAGTTTTCATGTTTAGCAGATCTTCCAGTCTTGGAGAGTATTATGTGATGTTAATAATGTTAATATACACGTGACTCTTTATTTTACAGTGACTTCTTAAAAGAATATGAATTGGGAAGGACGCCTAATCCTGATATTGTGTGTAACAAGCATATAAAATTCAACTACTTTCTTCACTATGCTATGGATAACCTAGGTAAGGCTTTTTGAAGTGTGTCAGTACACAGCGTATGTGGGGGATGTGCTAAGATGGTAGCAGCTTTTGGAAAGGTGGGGAAAAACAGGAATTCACTTGTATGCATAAATTGTGCATCTCTGTGGCAGTATTTCAATATTTGCGAAGTATTTGAGATCGAATTTACTATTATATATGTAGGAATAGGTTTAAATCAGGGATGCATATTGACCTGAGCATTAAATTTTACATTCTGAGGTGTTCCTTAAAGTACAGGAACACAAGTTCCAGCATGCTGATGAACAGTTCATGTTGATTAAATAGCAGGACTGTGATGCCTGTCAGTATAAGACTTCTTAGTCTTAGACTTAGGCTTCTCCCTTCATTGTTTTCTGCTTTTTTCCTAGATGTTTATAGCCCTGCTTTACGCTGTGAATTTCAAATATGTGCCTTTGTGAGTTTTTTGTTTATGTTTTGCCTTTTTTTTCCTTGCTAGGAGCTGATGCAATTGCTACTGGGCATTACGCTAGGACGTCACTGGAGGATGAGGAAGTTTTTAAACAGAAATATACTAAAAGACCACAAGGGCTTTTCCGAAACCGGTTTGAAGTTAGAAATAGTAAGTAGTTTTATATTTCATCCCAGGTATCAAAGAGAAATTTAAACTATATTTTGTGTCACATAACTGGGGAAGCGAGTGACTTCACATGCTTCACATGTGCTGATTACTGTTTAAACCCCAGCCTCTAGAAGGCTGATTGGGCGAAAACAGGAGATTTGCCTCACTGAGAATTATACTGACCAGTCAAGTGTTATGTTTGCTAATCCAGGTGCAGAGGGGTAAGAATAAGCATTTCAGGAGTAATCAGCATTCTGGAGGAGCTGTAACATGGATTAAGGAGACAGGGCTATCTTCCACACCCTGGAGAAGTATTTCAGGAAATCTTTGTCAAGTTTTTCAGTGACTTGTGTAAAAATTACTCGATGTGTTTCTTCTATTTTCATGAATGCTTTCTTTGGCTATTCAGTATATAGCATAGATAAACCTTATCGTGGGGATATGCTTAGGTAGTATCTTCAGATTTAAGACCTTTGAAACATTAAAATTAATAACATTGTTTTATACGGTAATTGGACTCTGTATTATTTTACTGGGGGGAAAAAAGAATCTTTCATTCAGTGCCTTCTCCATTCTCCTGTAGAAGCCAGATTTTCCCAGGCAGATTAAGGTTCTGCCTACACTGAAATTGGAAGGTACAAGTGCAGCACGTGTAGATGTTTTTAAGGCTGCAATTCCCAGCTCAGCAAAGGTACTAACAGTAGCAGCAGGTTTTGCTCTTCACTTTAATAGGCTGCCTGTGGCTGTACATAATCAGAAGTTGATACCTGCACCGCAGTGGTTCTGTTGTTACCAGTACCTGAGCCAGCTTGATTAATGCTGTTCTGGGTCTGACTCTGCATGGAACTATTGTGGTTTGGATGGCAATGTGGGCATCTCCCAAACAGCTCTGCTGTGGGCCATAAGGCAGGAAAATAACTCAGCTGAAGCTCTGATGAAGCACATAGTACACCCAAAGGGAGAGAAACCTGCAGACTACCTCTCTTGCAAACGTGCCACAGTGATGTTTGTATATTACAGCTTCTTGACTTCCGTTCCTTTGTTCTGGACTTAAGGGGCTTTATATGTTTCGCTGTTTTGGATTTTATTTCTGGGAAGTTGAAACAGCTCCAGTGGGACCAATGGTCTGTCCTTGTGGCAGCCTGATTCAGTTGTAATATCTTGTAATATTCTAAGCAGGCTTCCTGCCCTGTTACTGAGAATTTGTAACAGTTGTGACTGAGCTACTGGCCTGTAGTAAGTGTTCACTTGAGCTGAGAAATGCATCAGTAGAGTTTGTACCTCCCCAGAGGTATGAGCTCTTAAAGAAAGTGGACAGAACATGACTGAAAAACTGCACTGAATTTATTTCATCTGGGTTATCAGGAGGCTTCATTTACTGTTCACTTTTTATATGAAAGAAGGAAGTCAAACTCCTCTCCTTAGATCATCTATTGGAAATAGCTGCGATGGCTGTTCAAATCACTGAGTTATAGCAGTGTGATTTCTGTGCAAAAATTGATTTATTTTAAGAACAGGATGCTCTAGTATGTTTCAGTATTCATTCTCCCTTTCACATGAAACATGAAAGCTGTTTTCATCTTCCATACTGTTGATGTCCTTGCAAGAGAAACTTGCAGTAGTGTAATAGATCAGGCAGTGGAAGACTTTCAGATTCTGCGTTGTACAAGATCAGAATGTTTCTGTACCTTTTCAGGGGTGAGGAAATACTCAAACATTTTCAATTAGATTTTGAAAATCCTGAACAATGCTGTCTCTCACATGTATTTGAAAATAATAAAAATTAAAGTGTTGATTACTGAACGAAATGCTAAAGGAAGTTGAGATATTAAAGGCAGTTACTGAATTGTTTTTTGTGTTTTGTGCTTTGCAGCTGTAAAACTTCTTCAAGGAGCTGACCTCTTTAAAGACCAGACCTTCTTTCTAAGTCAGGTCTCCCAGGATGCTTTGAGGAAAACCATTTTTCCTTTAGGGGATTTAACAAAAAGCTTCGTAAAGAAGATAGCATCGGAACATGGCCTTCATCATGTGCTAAAGAAAAAAGAGGCATGGTAACACTTAAACTCTTTTGATTTGTATTTCTCTCTGAAATGGACTTTTCTGAACTTCCTGAACCTTAATCTCTGAGAAATCAGCTGTTTAAGCAAACAATAATAGAATAGGTTGGGAAGCAGTTTTATAGTTGTCTGCCTGCTTAAAAGTACTTTTATGAGCTTGCGGTTAGTTCTGTATTTTAGCTGGCAGATAATTTGTGTGCCATTGTGTCTGAGAAGAGCTAAGGTGGGGGTGAGTGTAAGAGGAAGCTGTAAGCCTTAAGGAAAGTGTTCTCTGTTACAGCAGGTGAGAAGCCTTGATGTTTATTTCCTGTAGCTTTCAAGGGCTTCTGCACTAGAAGTGTTTCTGAATATGCCTTCACAGAGACTGGGTCATACTGTTCTTCAGTCACTTTGTTGAAATAAATAAATAAATAAATAAATAAATCTGTTTCCCTGGCTAAGAGCTTACACTTCATGATTTGATCCTAACAAACATGATGCAGGCAGCAATTGTAGGTTGATATGGTCTTGACTGCTCGAAATGTTCATATTTCTCCACGTAAATGGTTATCTGAAGAATGTAGGCAGTAACTGAAAGGAAAATCTGTTTGTTTACAGAATCACAGAATCACAGAATTTCTAGGTTGGAAGAGACCTCAGGATCATCGAGTCCAACCTCTACCTAACGCTAACAATCCCCACTAAACCATATCCCTAAGCTCTACGTCTAAACGTCTTTTAAAGACTTCCAGGGATGGTGACTCCACCACTTCCCTGGGCAGCCTGTTCCAATGCCTCACAACCCTTTCAGTGAAGAAGTTCTTCCTAACATCTAACCTAAAACTCCCCTGGCGCAGTTGACTTTGGTGACTAGCTGACTTTGGTATTTCAGACAATTCTTATTTAAGTTTTACTTCAAGACATAGACTGAGTCTACATAATTTATCAGTTTTGTATGTTATCTGAAAGAGACTTATGTTTATAATATATCTACGACGTAGTCACCAATGTTTTAACCTATGCCTTTACTGAACAAGTTCTAAATTTATTATTTCTCTTCTGTGCTCGTGGCTCTCACTGATACTGTATGGGAGTTGTTTACATATGTTGGAGAAGATGTTGTGGGTTTGTTCTTTTTATGAGATTACATAAGTAATATGCGTTACTTCCAGTGTTTTTCTCTGCTTTTCTATGGATTCAGTACCGCATTTCCTTTTCAGAGTATGGGAGTTTGTTTCATTGGTGAAAGAAACTTCAAGAAATTCCTTCTTGAGGTGAGTAACATTAAACCTACAGCAATGTCTGTGTTCTGTTCTGGTTCTGTCTACAGAAGAATCTCTGCCAGCTGGTGGCTGGCACTTTGTAGCATCTCCCTTGGCAGTCCCAAGCCTACCAGAAGCTAACACCAGCAACCTGTATGAGGAAGCTCGCCCCTGCCCCTCCACCTGTGCATAGCTGCTAGGCTCTGACATGCGACTGGGATACGAGAGGGGCAAATGGTTGAAACCTTCTGTTCCCTGCCATAGATGAGGATGGGGGGAGTGAAGCACAGAATTAGTGCTGATAGAGACTGCCCCTCCTGCTTTTCTCCCTCAGGCAGCTTGAGGGAAGAAGCAGCAAGCTGCTTGAATGGTGCTTGCTTGTTGAACAGCTGTTTTCCAACTCCAAGAGAGCTCAATGACAGAACTTGAATCACATTTTGTTGGGGGGTCATCTTGTGACTTAAATCTCTTCCTATTTGGTAGTATTTAGAACCTCGACCAGGGAACTTTGTTTCCATTGAGGATAAGAAGGTGCTGGGAACACACAAAGGTAATTGGCTAACCCACCTTGATAACTGCTTTTAGAGAAATATTGCTTACGTTTAGGAGAACAAAGTTTTTGTGAAATTCCAAAGATTTATTCTAGTTTGATTTCTCTAATAATCATGGAAAACTTGCTCTGTACAGCATGTACAACCTTGAAACCCCTAGTAAGGGGAAATACGAAGACTGAAAGATAGCAAAACCACAAGTTGAAACTGAAATAGAGAAATGTTTGTCTCTTGTAAGAGTACCACAATAGAAATGGATTAGTTTGAAATCGTGTGCTTCAGGTACAGATAGAAACTTTCAGGTAGATGTTGTCTTAACTTGTGATTGGCACACTTCTCTAAAGCACTTGGTTCTTTATTCTTTGCTTAGTGGTAAAGCTTTGGCTTTTAATATATTAAAAAAAAAAAAAAAAAAAAAAAAGCTTTGCTTTGAATACATTTTAAATTATTTTTTGAAAGTAAAAGATTAAAAGATGCTAGCAACCCTCCATTTTCCTGTTTTTTTTAGGTTGGTTCCTCTACACAATAGGCCAGAGGGCTGGGCTAACAAATGTGAAGGATGCTTGGTTTGTTGTAGATAAAGATGTCAGCACTGGAGATATCTTTGTGGTGAGTTAATTAACACTGGTGTTGTGAATGCCTCATGCAAGCATCTCATGACTCCTGCTGTACGGAATGTGATCTGAGTTTGGGCAGAATTCCTGGCTCTGCTACTGGGGGAAACAAGTGCCAGCTAGCGCCGCATCTGCGGGTTTCAAACACCTTGTCCAGACTGGCTGCTGGTGAGTGGAAGATTGCCTTAGATGTTGGCAGCAAGCTTTTTCCAGTTAAATGGCAAACACCAGAAAAACTCAACCAGCCTACTGAGCTCTCATTTTTTACTCTAAAAATAAGAGTTTTCTGTAATAATTGTGACACAGTACATAAAATGTGTATTGTCTTGGTTCGCTATGTTTTGCTATTTTGTTTTTTGGGTAAAGGAGGTAGCAGACAATAATAAAGTTTTATCATTTTGAAAACTGAGGCAGAATATAATATTGTGAATCATTGGCGTTTTAATGACTAATCATAGGAGATGATTGGAGCTCTGCACCTCACCAGCTTCGTTAATGTTTCCTGCTGTTCTTAAAGTTGTGATTTTGATACTGACATGATTATAATGAGGTGTGTTGCTACTTGCAGACTTGCCTGAGGGGGAAAAAAATTGTAATCAAAACAGAGGTGAGAGGAAGCAGACAGGACCACTAAGAATTTAAGGCTGTGTGTGTGCAACACCTTCCCAACAAAGGAGTGACTGGGGCTTGGCAGGCCACCCTTTATACAGACTTTGATTCCGTTCAGTAATGATGTACAAAATATGAGATTTACCCTTGTTTTCACACAGTGCTTCTCCCTGCTTTTTCCCATTGTGAGAAACGACTTGAAGGTTTTAAATTCTGCTTTTCTACAAGGCACATCCTCTTGATTTCAGTGAAGATGTCTGACTTGCATCTTCAATTGTATTTCTCATATGACAGCAGTACATTTTGGAGGGTAAAAAAAAAAAAAAGTATGAGGGATTGCATTTATAATGTTCTTTCCTCAGTTCTAAGGACAGTCCCTGTCCAGAAGTGGGATACTGAAGATTTGATTTGTAGCGTAGCCTATATTATAAACATATACTGTCTTGTGTATTTTTTCTGCCAAATGAAAGAGCTTCTTCATTATATTGCAGCACTAGAAATACACTTTTTGCTTCTAGAACGAAAGGAAGAGTGTTACAAATCAACAAGGGATCTGAACTCAGCCTGAAGAAGGCAGAAATAGGACTGGAGAAAAAAATATAAGTGACATAGCTCTTGAGATGTAGAGGACTGACAAATAATTCAGGCTTGCTTTAGCATATTATTTCATTAAAGGCTTCCACCTGGAAGCTGGTAAATGCTAATAAATTCTTGATTTTGTACTCATTTTGCCTTTATTTTGTTGTAGCTTGATGCTGCTTCTATATTTCATGCTTTACTTCACAGCAGTCCTAGGCTCTTTGGCAAAAACATCACCACTGAGTGAACGTTGTATTTGCAGGCACCATCAACAAATCACCCTGCTCTGTACAGAGACCTGTTGCGGACAAATCGAGTGCACTGGATAGCAGAGGAACCTCCTGCAGAGCTCGTTAGGGATAAAATGATGGAATGTCATTTCAGGTTTCAGCACCAGATGGCACTGGGTAATCAAACCTTGTTCTGTTTTTCTTGTGGCTTTTTTATTTTTTTAATTCATTTTTTTTTATTCTAGTATTGTGTTCAGTGTAGTTTTGCAGAAACAGCTGAAATGTTTGGTTTGCCTTTCTGTTTCTGTAGTAGCTTTATCAAACAATTCTGTGTGGTGGTGTGTTGACTTAGATCTGTTTAACCTGGTGATGAAAGTTGGTTTTGTTTTAATGTGAACATAAGGATTAACTGGCAGGTGTTTGGCCATTTTCTGCTCCAGTGCCTTGTGTGCTGACTCTGAACCAAGATGGGAGTGTGTGGGTGACACTGGTGAAGCCAACAAGAGCTCTCACACCTGGGCAGGTGAGTTATTAAAGTGACTTTCTTTCCATTTTGGGGTGTTAAAATAGAGTAACTAGTAAAACAGAGAAGTGTTTTTAATAGCTGGAGCAAAATAGGTGATTTATTTGCATGTGAGAGCAGTTAGTTTTATTTTGGTTATTCATCCACTACTTTACAAGATGTTTGTTTCCAGCTTAAGGTAATTTTAGAAGTATATGAAAAGATTTTGGATAATCAGTTTTATATGCAGAAATGGTATCTGTTGTCCTCAAGAAATAGATTTTAGAAGTCGTTAGGTTGTGTCATGTGGGTTTAGTGTTCAAATTTGTTTAGTGAGGGTCTGTGTTCAGCAAACCTTGTTTTCCAGGGTGGGTTATGTGCAGTGATGCCTCTCAGCACCACTGATAGAAGGGTATGCTCCGTCCCATTATGAATTAAAGGGTTTCAAACATCTCCTGCATGCCCCAAAACTGGGCCTCTGTGGGATACATCCTGAGGCCAATTGTCTGAGGGCTGTTTGTAACAGAGAGGGACGAAGTAAGAGAAGCGAGCTGAGCTGTGAAGACTCCTGCCAGAATGGATGGTAGGTTTGAGAAACCCCTGAGTGCCTGGAGCCAGTAACTGTTTTTTTTTCCTCAGAGGGACAGGCCGGGAGGTCTGTGCTCCTCCTCTCCTGCACAAACCTGCACATGAGTCCCAGCTGCTTCCTCCAGGTGGATTGCCTCAGTAGTCCTTAACAGCAGGCTACCTTGGTCCCCTCCTTTTTTGAGAAGTGCCGTGGTAGCCTGGGCAGAGTTGTCAAAGGAAAGTCCAGTGAAAATGCAGGTGAATTTATGTGTGTCATCTCCCCTGGGAAAGGAAGCTTTTTGGAACAAAACATTCCACCACAGTAACTGAAGAGTTTTCAGATAATCTTGCAGAAGTTCATGAGGGAATTCCTACTAACATACTGACATTTAGACTCTTGTGAGTTGGCAATTCCTGTACATTTTTCCTTTTTTTTTTTTTTTTCTTGAGATTTGGCTAGAACAAACATAAATGCATACAGTCACTGTCCAGCAGGCATTGCACAGCCTGCAGTTGCAGAAGCTGAAAAATACTTTCCCTGTTTTCATCTCCTAGTTTGCTGTGTTCTACAAGGGCGATGAATGCCTCGGCAGTGGGAAGATCCTAAGGCTGGGCCCATCGGTGTTCACCCTGCAACAGGGCAAAAACAGAGAGGAGGGTGCAAAGAAGGAAGACATTGATACAGTAGAACCTGCAACATAGCATCTGCATTTGCTTATTGAAGGACTTTGAAAAAAATGCTGCCTGAGAATGAGAAAAACAATAATAAAAATATTTTTATTGATCTGTATGTTCTGAAGGTCAGTTGGCTATCTAGTCCCAGCTCTTGACTGTTAGCACTGAAGAGGCTTAAAACAAAAGCTTTGGTACAATGTTATTGAACTGGGTGGTGATATTTATGTTAATACATATCAAGGAATATCTTAAAGTTGTTTGGTAATAGTAGTTGCAAATACAAGAATTTTAATATAAAAAGAATCATGGCTGAAATTGCGAACTTATATTTTATGTATAAGTGAGATATTTTTTTTCTTGAAGATACCTGGTTTCTAGGTAAAGTCTGTGGGTTTTACAGTAAATGTGTGCTCATGCATTGAACTCTGGGAAGGGAATGAATGATGCGTAAGTCCAGTATTTTGCCTGAAGACTGAGCAACAGATATTTATTTTTAATCTGATATAGTTTTATAAAGAATGTTCTAGATTCTTAAACTGTACTAAGTAATGTTTTAAAACATTTGCTATTCAGAAATAGAGATCTAGGAGCTTTAAAACAGTCTTAATATTTATTTTTTTCACATGATTGACTAATTTTCTGTTAACTACTGAGAGCAGAGGCTGTTTTCTGTCCTGGAAGAGAGAATATGTTGTTGTGCTTCAGAAAAATGCAATTTCGTATGCATTTCTTTATTATATAGCTAACTTAATATAGATCAGATAATAATTCAATCTTGGATTGTGCCAGGTGTCAAAATGGAGTGGTTATTAGGAAGAACCAAATACCTCTGTCCAAATTATGCACAGGACTGAGTGTATATCGCAAACACCCTACACTTTCAATAAAACTTCATTATAGCAAGTCAACAAAAATAAATTCCTATATTTCCACACAGTAGTAGAAGGTAACTCATTAAAGTGCATCTCTGCAGGAGCAAGATTTATTAAATGGGTGTAGAATTTTGAAATTGCATCCAATTTGGGCAGTAGGAAAGCTCTAACATGAATAGATCTTTTCAGCAGATTTGAAAGCTTGGGTTACACATCACCTCCTGTCCTTTTCTGGTGTTTTAGTTTTTTCTAAGAATTCCTTTTATTCCTTCTTGTGAGAAAAGTTACAAGTAATCGCTTTTCTCCAAAGTGTGGAAATAAAAGGGGAAGAAGGCACTTTTATGTGTCCAACCTGGCAAAGTTAAACACACAGTTCAGGGAGCATTGTGGGGGGAAGAAAAAAACAGGACTGTTAAAATTTTCAGTATTTGTTTGACATAACAAAAGATATGTTTGAGAGCAGAAAAAAGCCATCCTTTTTCACTGGTGCTGAAATTGATCCAATTTAAGTCTGTGTTCAGAGTGCCTGGCCATGTGCAGGCTGACAGTAAAGACTGTTGAAGCTTCATGTCAGCTCTTGACTTGTGTTAGGGTAGTCATGTTATGGGTCTTGGTCATGATTGTGTTTTCCCAGTATTCCCCTCGTCTTTCCTGAATTTTTTCTTCGCAAAATGTGTCATTAATTGCTAATGTGTTAATGCTCTGTGTTTTCCTCATCTGAATTTTCCAGTCAATGTCCCCATTAAAATCTTCGGAGATGTTTTGTGTAATACTGGTGTGGTTTTCATTGTTACTTCCTCTTACATCACTCACAGGTGTGTTTGTTACTTGATACATCCCTGGTAGAGATAGCTTTGGCTTTAACTGTGAGTACAAGAAAAAGGACACAGATATTTCCGTGTCTTCAAAATTCACTTTCTTTAAAATTCACAGGACTGCAGAAGTTAGAAGGGACCTCTGGAGAACATGTAGTCCAACTCCTCTACTCAAAGCAGGGGCAGCTAGAGCTGATTGCTTAGGATCATATCGTCAGGTTTTGAATATCTCCAAGGATGGAGACTCCACAAACCTGCATTGATAAGATCCCTCTAACCCTTCCTTTCTAAAGGCTGGGTAGTCACAGCTTCTTCATGTCTGACAGATGCTCCAATCCGCCCTCATCGGCTCTTCCGTATCTGTGTCAGAAAGTTATTGTTAACACTCCAGAGACCTCCTGGTGCCTTAGTGCTGTCCCTCCAGCAACTATCGGGGTGGTTGAAGTCCACTATGGGGAGCAGGGCCTGTAAACACGAGACTTCTTCCAGTTGGCTGAAGAAGGCCTCACCTAGTTCTTCCTGATTACGCAGTCTGTAGCAGACACCCACAGCAACGTCACCCTTGTAGGTCAGGCCCAAAATCCTAATACATAACCCCGAGGTAGCTCCCTGCGCACCCCCAGGCAGAGCTCCACGCCTTCCTGCTGCTCTGTAACGTCCTAGGAGGCAACCACAGCAAAAAACACCGAGGTGTGCTCGCTTGGCTAAGGCACAGTTGATGCCAAAGTCACAAGTGCTTTCAACATCTGTGTGAGGACTTCAGCAGTTCTGGCAGGGAGATCCCACTTCTGCTCATGGCAGGAAAGTTTCCCAGAGCTTCTTGTAGTGCAGCTACAGTAGGGGGGAGGTGTGCTTCCCTGCTTTTCTTTAAGCATTCTTAAAACTGGATACAACAGCAATCCAGGATGGCCAGTGTAGAAGAGTAAGTAGAAATTTGTTGTTTAAAGAATGGAGGCTGCAGTTTAGCCCTCGTGCCCTGGTGATGAGCAAAGAGCTTTGACACAGTAAAGCAGCTGCTGATACTGCTCCCAGTGAATCTCACTGTACCTCTGAGAGAAACAAATCAGCAGGCATCTGTGAAATTCACATTGCATGGGGTGTTTTACAACAGGTTGCACACTTTGAGCAACATGAGGTTGCATGTTTAAAGCTCAGCGTTTCCAAATAGCTTGCACTGTTTGAAGGGGACAGTACCATTTCTCTTTCCTTCCCACACATTTCTCCCAGGTAAGGATCTTGACTGCTCCTTGCTCCTCTCCCACGTAGGCTCTCTGGCGCAGTGAATTTTATTTTCTGAGGCACATTTCTAACACTGAACCTAGGCTGTGATACAGAAGCTGACTGCATTTGTGCAGAGAGGGGTGGTTTCAGTGCTAGCAGGCAGCGCTGAGATGAGGATTCAGTGGCCTGAATCCTGCCCAGCCCTGAGGCCTGCAGCCCGGCCAGGCCTGTTGGGAAATGGTGGTGAAAATGGTGAAGAAACAGCTGTAACACACCTTGGCAGCACCAAGGAAAGAGTTCAGTGCTTGAGGGCTTGGCCACCACGATGACAGTGCCTGTGGTGCAGCCGGGCCTGGTGCTGAGCCACCACGTCTCCTCAATGGGAACCCCTGTGGGGCAGCCGGCCTGGTGCTGATGCTGTCTCTCACAGGAAACCTTTGTCAAGGCTGGAACTTGGCTTGGTTTAGATCAAATTTGATAGGAATGGGCTGGCTGGCATGTGAATTTTCATTTTGCTCTCCTGTGGAAGTCCTCAAGTAGATCAGTATCTGCATGCTTTTTAAAACGCATTGGATTTTTGTCATTTTTCTCCCATTTCAGGCAGCAAACTGTAAGCAGGTGATTTCACCTTCAAGTTGTCATTAGGCTTTTTAGGTCTTGAAATACTTGGCTTCAGCGGCTTAACTGAGTGGCTATTTTAAAAGGACTTTTCCCTTCCAGAGCAGAGAAAAGGATAACAAGATTTGGGTCGCGGAACTGAAAAACCATGACTTATTCCAGCTAACTGAATAGAAATTGCTCTTGTACCCCGTGAGCATGTTTAAAACCCGTGTTGCTGAGTGTATAATGTCTGAAAACTTGCACCCCGAGTGCAGTCTTTTTTCTAAAAGTGTTTGTGTTAAAGCTGGCTTCATGGCTCTCCTGGCTTTCCTCCTTCTCCAGTCAAGGGACACTGTGGTGGCACCCCCGCCTGTGGCTGGCCCTGCAGAGCTGCAGGACGGGGATGTTCCCACAGGCATTACAATCAAGAGTCTCCTCTAACTTTTTTCACCTGAGCAGCTTTTTGGAAAGGTGAGGCATCTCTCAGGAGTTGTGAAGGGCTTAATTCACACTGCAGCAGCTCAGTATTTGGGGTCTGGCAATAAAAGCACTGGCTCCTGGTGTTCAAATGAGCTGGTAGGGCTGGAAGCAGCTTTCATCTCTCTGCTTCAAAATTAAATTAGCTGGAAACCACCACAGGAAACAAAGTTAATTTTTATTTTGGGATAGATCTATCTTTTCAGCATATTTGTAACAACAAAAAAAATAACAGCTTTGGATCTGGTGTCAACATTTGGATTTGTACATCTATATTGAGATTCGTCCCTTGTGGACAGATCTGAGCTCTCCTTGGGATCTGGAGCGTAGTAACAGGGCACAAGGCAATAGTTTTAGACTAAAAGGGGAGATTTAGATGAGATGTTAGGAGGAAATTCTTCACTCAGAGGGTGGGGAGGCCCTGGCACAGGCTGCTCAGAGAAGCTGTGGATGCCCCATCCCTGGAGGTGCTCAAGGCCAGGCTGGATGGGGCTTTGGGCAACCTGGTTTGGTGGGAGGTGTCCCTGCCCATGGCAGGGGGTTGGAGTTAGATGACCTTTAAGGTCCCTTCCACCCCAAAGCATTCTGAGATTCTATGTTGCAGCCACCTCACTGCAGCAGGTGAGGGGAAGGACCACTGTGAAGATTCACATGGGTTTCAGGGTCCTGCCCTTTCAGATTTAAGCACACAACCTCCTCCTCCTCCACCTTTATTTCCAAAACTGTATTTTCACATCCCTTTTCCTTTGCCCCAACAAACAAACCCATTTTCAGCTTGGACTCTCCAGCACAGGAAGGTGCAGTGAAGGACTGTGCTGCCACTTTCCTATGTGGGTAGTCTTTGGGGTCTGTAGCAAGGGACAGCAGAATAAGCTACAAAGGCCTCTCTGTGTTACCAAACAGCCTCTGGGGCAGGCAAATCTGTAAAGCAGGCCATGGCAAGCGTGCAGCACCATCTGCTCTGCAGGGATGCCTTCCTCAGGCTGGATCCCCTTTAAAGGATGGAACTGCTACCAGGAGATGGAGCCTTTCCATCTCCCACCTGCTGGTCCTGATGCTGATGAGCATTTCTTCAGCTTCTCCAGAGGTCTGGTGAGCTGGAGACCAGGGAATCACTTCTGAATGAAGGAGGCTGTTCAAGGGAAGGGGGCTTATAAGAAAAGCTGGTGTGGAGGGAGGCTAAGGTGTGTGAGCTGGGAGGTTTGGGGCCAGCTGATAGCTCCGTCAGTCAGTACGAGCATGGGTGGAGGAAGTCAGGTTGAAACTGCAGATTTTTCTGAATTTTTCTGAATGCAGGTTTTTCTGAACCCAGCCTTAGGTGCTGGGTTCCTTAACTAAAGCCAGATTGTTCAATTTCTCCAAGCAAAGCAAATCAGACAGCCCTGGATACTCCCAAACCCTCTGCACCACCACTGCAATACCACCAGAAAACTAAACCTCAAGCCCAACCAGTTATATAAATGAAAAAGTTAGGCTACGTGCCCATAACAAAGCAGGTTTTCCAGTTTTTAGATTTTGCTGAGCCAGCCATTTCTGTGCATTAAAACCTTTTCTGATTTTAACAGAATTTGGCCAGGACAGCAGTGAGAGGTTCATCTAAATCCTCTGGGAGAGGGAACGAAGCTGCCCACGTGCTCCTCTCCCCTGCGGTAGGTGCAGGGAAGGTCCTGTCTCTGTCTCCTAGTCTGTTGCATGCTCCAGGGCTGATGCATGCCAGCACAGCAGGGAAATCCTGGGCTGGCCGCTGCTCACTGCAACACACGAGGGTTTCAGCAAGAGATGTAAGGGTTGAACCATCCCTGTAACATTTCATTTCTTATTTCAAGCAGTTCAGGGAGATTTCCATCTGGAAATGAGTTAGTAGCACAGATCTCTGACCACCCGCACGCCTCGAAGGATGAGTCCCCAGTCCTGCTGCAGCTCCTGCCTGATGGCAATGCTCAGCCACCCTGGTGCGGGTTTGTGCTGCTGGGTGAGGAGCTATATAAAATTGTAAACATCAAAGAAGGGTGGATTATAAATGCAAAAAAAAAGACAGCAACGTGCCATAACTAGATATGATGAGGCATCTGGTGGATTTAAGTTTGGTGCTGGATTAAAGGTAGATTTTATTTTAATCTAGTTACTTAAGGTGGAAGGTTTTTTTTTTCTTGCACACACATTTATCTATCGCTCCTCCCTAGGAGTACATAAGGACTCTGCAGGTCGTGTCATGCCAGCCAGCTCCATGGCAGAGGAACTCAGCGAATTTGCTGTGTGCAGTGAAAACATGCAATTCATTTATTTCGAGGCTGAAAGGTTTGGCAATAAAGACATGGCTTTAAAACTGGAGATCAATTTTTTATTACACAGAAACAAACAAAGAAAAAATAGACATATATAGAGAGATAAATGTTGCAAAAATGATAGAATCAGAATAGCCTACACTGGTTTAAAATACTAAAGGAGGTGATTTTATGGTAAAAGATTTTAACACTGAACAAGTTTTGCACCTAGCTTTTACAGGAGGAGATAACAGAAGAAAAATCTCTGTGAACTGGTTTGCAGCTGGGTGTTAAACTGTATTTAGGTAACGTGGCCATTTCATGGAGCAGAGACCAGCCACGCTTGGTGTGTGTTGTCTGCACTCAAGGCTAACACCTGTGTTTGAAATGCAGAAAAGAGAATGCGCTCCTTAGAGGGGATGTTTGGAGAGGTGAGGGCTTTAAGGTAGTTCTGTGCCAGTTTGCTCCTTATTTTTCCTGAACCTTTCTATCCGCAACCTCTCCACCCCAAAATGTGTTCCCTGTGCAGCTGGAAGGGAAGGAGTTAACCATCCAAGGTTTCTTATTTGGTTTGTCCAGTGAATTGAAATGCGTAATAAAATTTTTGGATTTTTCTCCAAGTGAAGGTGTGTTGTGCAAGGGTGATTTACTGCTTCGCCTGGAAAACTGTCCGCTTCGCTTGCTCTCCAGCACAGCTGGGGCTGCCTCCTACCAGATTTGGTGGGATGTTCCTCACCTGAAGGGAATGAATTCAGGTAAGAGGGATATTTATTTCCTTTAAAGCCAGGTATTCTTCACCCGCTTTGAACATGCAGGCCTTTCAGGAGCTGCTTTTATAACGAATGAAGTTACTGCCCTAGGTTCCTTTTATAAAAAAAAAAAAAAAAAGAAATCTGATGAGCAGGCTCTAGAAGTGCAGCTGTTCTGATTGAAGAGCATTCTCATCTCTGTACCTTCAGGGTGCTTGCTCCATCAGAGCTATTTTATGATGGGTGGCTTACCATGTGCTGTCAACGTGTTCTTCCTTCTTTTTCTTTCCGAGTAATCACGCCATGGCAGAATCTGCCTGACTTTCTATTGCAGACCTCTTGGGCAGATTTGTACCTCGCCCACTAGTGCCAAAGGTTTTGCTGCTTCTGAGCGATTTTATGGGAACCCCTCCTTGCTGGTGTGCTGGCTGGTTGAGAATAACGTAGGGCATCGCGCACACCTAACCTCTGCATTTCTCTCACCCTTTTATTCCTGATGCAGGGGATGCTCTTCCAAGCTCCACCAGGGCACTTGCAAAACCCTCAGCTGTGGTCCGTGTTCATCCCTCACCCTGCATGGCCCTGGAGTCACTCCCAGGCTATAAATCCTTTCACTGCATTAAAAAAATAAAAGTTTATATGTGCACAGAACTTCACATGCTCGTTATTTCCTTGAGTCTGTTGATCTCTAACAAAAGGATTTTTTTTTTTTTTTTTAAACTAAGTTCTTTACTTGGGAAGTGCTATAGCCTTAAAACATAAACAAGATCATTAAAGACATACGTATGAACAGTTGTTGTTAAATGACCGAAAGCAAGAGGTTTTCCTATATGCTAGCCAAAGAGGCTGGCATTTTTGCAAGCTGTTATATTTGTAGGGAAAAAAAAAAATGACAAAACAACCCTATAAGAAATTAATTCTGGAAACAACCCAGCTGGACACACAGCAACTATTTTAATGAAAGAGAGTGGCAGCACCTGGAAAGCTCCAGCTTTGAGTTCATTTCTGTTTCCCGAGTGGAACTGACTTAAAATACTGGCTTTGCACAGGTCCAGACGGGCTCCTGAAGCTGTAGCCTGTGTGGATGGGAGGAGGAGTCCCACTTTTCTCTCTTTTTATTTCTTTTCCTTGCCCTGGCAGCCTTTCAGGGCTTGCTGCAGCGGATTTGTTCTTGGGTTGGTTTGAACCCCATTTTTCAGCAGCCCATGGGTGGCACTGGGTTTTCCCAGCTGGGCTCCCTGCTGAGCACCCAGCAGGGAGGTCGCTGGGCCCAGCTCTACCCATGCCACATCTCCTGGCTCAGCTCCAGGCCTTGGCTGCCTTCACCAGCTCACACAGGCACCAGGCACCCTTCAGGTACAGAAAATATGCTCAGAATACATCAGAATTGTGGCCAGCAGGGCGAGGGAGGGGATTGTCCTCTCTGCTCTGCTCTCCTGAGACCCCACCTGGAGCCCTGCGCTCAGCTCTGGGGCCTCCAGCACAAGAAGGACATGGATGGATTGGAACAAGTCCAGAGGAGGGTCATGAGGATGATCAGAGGGCTGGAGCACCTCTCCTGTGAAGAGAGGCTGAGGGAGTTGGGGTTGTTCAGCATGGAGAAGGCTCCAGGGAGACCTTACAGCAGCCTGCCAGTGCCTAAAGGGGGCCTGCAGGAAAGCTGGGGAGGGAATCTTCGTCAGGGGTGTAGGGATAGGACAAGGGGAAATGGCTTTAAACTAAAAAAGGGCAGACTTAGGTGTTTGGAATAAATTCTTCACTGTGAGGGTGGTGAGGCCCTGGCACAGGCTGCCCAGAGAAGCTGTGGCTGCCCCATCCCTGGAGGTGCTCAAGGCCAGGCTGGATGGGGCTTTGGGCAGCCTGGGCTGGTGGGAGGTGTCCCTGCCCATGGCAGGGGGGTGGAATTGGATGATCTTTAAGGTCCCTTCCATCCCAAACCATTCTGTGATTTGAAGTAATATTTGGGTGTGAGGAGCAGATACCCCAGGTGACTCCAGGCCCCACCAGAGGACCTGCAGCAGCTGCTGGCTCTGGCCAAGAGGACAGACACAGGCCTGGCACAGAGCCCCAGAGGGGCCCTAGGGACACTTAGAAATACTTTGTTTTTCCAAGCCACTAATGAGTTAACGTGGGCTCTGCAACACACATCAGACTAATCTAATTTTCTTCTTTCCTGCGGTGCCTGGTGTGTTGGATAAAGGAGCAGCAGCAGATGGGACACGTCTTCAAGGAAAGTCTTTGATACTGCCCAGCACCATGTTCCCTCACACCAAACACAGGCAGTGAGGGCCGATGTTATTCGATATGAGGTAGGTGCAAAATTCTCTGGGCAAGAGGGGATGTTTTACAAGATCCCTCTTGGGCTCGGTTTTATGTGGTATTTTCATTCACAGGCTGGAAGATGAAATGGAAGGTAGCCTGTAAAATCTGCAGATGTTGCCAAAGGACTCCAGGCATCCTCACAGACAGGATTAAGATTCAAAACGAGTATGAGAAAATGGAGAATGGATCCAAAATCAAGAGGCTGAAATGGAAAATGAGAACAGTGCGAATTGCTTCTTACGGGGAGGGAAGGCGAACTGCCTAAGTGCAAACTGGGCCATAAAGGCGAGGCAGGAGAACATCATTAGGGCCGCGGGGCCCAAATGCATCCTGGCCTGGCCCTGGCTCTGCTGGCTATTGGCAGATATATTGGGATTGTCATTTAGGACTTTTAAGAACGTGTTAGACAAATCCACATGTGCATTTGATTCTGGATTGTTGGAGGGGGCTGAGCTATGTCAGCTCTTAGGTTACTTCAGCCTTATCGTGCCATGTTGCTGTCACTGGTGCATCTTCCAGACTCTTTCTTCCTGCACTTTGCTTAGGGCAAATCTATTTTTTTGGCTGTTGGTAGGCCCGTCTCTTGCATTTTGTGGGCAGCTCTGATCTCTTTTGTCTCCCTTCTATCTCAAAAAAGGATGCTTTAGACCTGGGAAGAGATGGAAGAAGGGCAAGAAGGAAGGCTGAACACGAGTTAAGACCATTTCCTTGCTGCTTGTGACTGAATCAGGCAAGCCATTGTGCACCAGAAGTCTGCATGGGTCCAAAAGCAGTAAGACAAATTATTGAGAGCTTCAGTGCTGCAACTTGCTGGGGGCTCGGCCCCTGCTGGGGACTGTGGACCCTGCGGGGCCACCTCACTGTGTAACAGCGCTGTGATATTCCTCTTTTCCTAAACATCTGCTGTTAGTTGGTACTGGAGACAGGACCCTGGGCTGTCTCATACCAGTCCTGCTGATGTGAAAGCCTGGGTCTTTTGTAATGTTCTTCTGCAGAAAAGTGGGCTTTGTGTAAATGAGACCAAACAAGTCCACCAAAAGTCAACTTGTATAATAAAATCTAAAAACGGTTTCCCTTTGGGCTAATTGCTTGGGTTTGTTTAGTGGTTTGCAAATCAAAGCTCCCCATCTTTGATTTTGCCCCTAAATCATTCCAGTAACCAGTCTTTCACCTCCTGACCTCACACGCTGCCAGGTTATTGCCTAATGTTTAGGAACACTTACAAAAAAGCTGGATGATATTGGGAAATACTTTATTTCCAGAACGCTGGCAGACGTTTGCAGGTCCCTGCTGTGCCTTTAACGAAGAAGACCTGCACAACAGCCTAAAAAGTACAGCATGAGCAGCATGAGCAAGACCCTGGCTTAGTGCTAGCTGGGCTAAGAAAGCCAAGAACGGAGCCAACGAAGTCAGAAAATGTTCTTCTCATCGCAGGCTTTCATTGGCTCCCCTACCCTGACCAAACTCAGGGTCTGCCATATCATGGGATGTTTGCAAGCAGATTTTTCCCCTCCATGGAAAATGGGTGAACAGGAAGCCGAGGTTTGGCTTGCATGGATGTCAACGCACCGGTGTCCTGGGGTTTCATCAGTGCAAATTTTGCAGGAACAAGGAATATGCTTGGTAAAAGAACAAAAACCAAACCCCAAAGAAAACAGAAGCCCCCAAACCCAGCCTTCCTCCCAAACTAAGACTCAGCCTCATGGTGAACTTAGAGCATCTGCGAAAGAGGACTACAAAGGCTTTTCCAGAACCATGTGCTTAATGCCTGTCTGACCCAGAGCAGAGCCTTCTGTGGTGCTTCAGGAAGGATGGGACAGAGGCTCTGCTCCTCGCAGCCCAAACCTGATGCCTGGTGCACATCAGGGGCACCTGATTGTAAAGGAGTGGTGGGGGTGAAGCTTTCAGCCTCTGCTTCCTTGGGAAGATCAATGGGTACCAGCCCATCTCCCCTCCTGCTACTTTGTAAATCCCTAAAAATGCCCCTTGGGCCCTCAGCATCCATTCGGCACTGAAAATAAACTCCAGAAGTTCAAAAAAAAAAATTTTAATTTATTGTAAATTCTCCTTTCATCTGTGCTGCAATTCCAGTGTTCTGCACATTAATAAATACACATTTGTTAAAAAAAAAAACAAAAAAAAAAAAAAAACCTCCAGTGTCTAATCTGCCATAAAGCTTTAAAAAAGTCATAAAAATAGGTTTTAATTTTTTTTTGTCATTAACACAACTGACCCTCCTTTACTGCAACAATTCTGATCAAAATAAGAACTACCTACATCTCACTGGGACAAAATATACATACACAGATGTGAAAACAACTAGCAGGGGTTATACACAACGCCTGAGCACACAGCCAAGTGTCAGGCACCTAAAACATTCAGAACTTTTTTGTCAGCCAGAAAATTTCACACAGCATGTTGCAGAATTTGTACAGGACCAGTACCCTTCCTCCCCCTCCCTTCCCAAAGACATTTCCTAAATGCATTTAAAGGTGCATAGGGATGCGACAAAACCCAGATTGCTCTATATTTGCCTTTAGTTTTGTTTTGTTTTTCTTGATCTCCTGCATTCTATTTAGGGTGATTTTCTGTACCTTCCCTTTCACATATGCACTCATACATGAGCTGGTATTTTCCCAAAGGGCTGCTCTGGAGCGCAGGGAGCTCCTGAGAGCCCTGGTGGTCACAGCCGTACCATTGAACGTGAAACCTGAACCCTTCCATGTGCTTTTGGACACACCAGGAAGGCCAGGGATTTCTCAGAGAGCTGGGAAATGAAGCCTGGCCATCCTTCCAGCCTCGTGTTTCTGCTTTGATTAGCAACGTGCTGACTCCAGAGGGAGAGAAAGCAGCAGTAAACTAAAATGCCTGCTCCTCATGCAGAACCTGGGAGGAGGACCCTCTTCTCAGGAGGCTGTTTTGTCCCTGAGCCAGACCAGCAATGTCCGAGAAACCCACTCCACAGCTACACCACTTGTTTTCCTCTTCTTGCTGTGGGAAATATTGGTTTAACTTATTCCACGCAAGGACTGTGTTGAAATCTTAAGACTAAGACACAACTTATTTTTAGCCCTGAAGTTCAGTTTCTGAACATTTGAGAGAAGAGGCCAAAACACCAAAAAAAAAATTAAAAAAAAAAACAACATTTTTTTTCTTTAGTTTTAGAAGAGGTTACAAAAAAACATACTGTGTCCTTAAAGTCTTCCAAAATCTGTCAACAAAACTTATAAATTATGTTCCTGGATTTAGAAATAATCTTTACCGTCTTATTTTGAAAACTGCATTGCATCTGAAGGTGGTTTCCATGCAAAGTTACTTTAAATGCCAGTTACTTTATCAAATGCCAAATTCAAGTAAGATTGTGCAATGTTTATATAAAAAATATCAAAAACTCTTTTAATCGATTTCCTATTATCAAATTGAGAAGATCAGTATAAATGTAAAATATACAAAGGAACTTTTTCTTTAGCATCACCATACAAAATATATAAAAGTATCTACACTTTATATATATATATATATATAAAGGATTTTTATTTTTATTTTCTGAAGACGACGTGTTCATGGGGGTTTGGAGAGAGATGCTGGCATAGAAACTAAAGGACACTTGTTGGGATATTCCTCCCCAGAGCCCAGCACGCCGAATGGTTCACGCTGTAGCTGGAGAAAAGTTCGCGAGAGGCATCTCCTGGTGCTTGCCTTGAGGCGGACGGGTTGTCTTCCTGTAGGTCCACTGCAGTAGCTTGTTTTTTTCTCCCCAGCAGCTGAGCAGCTCCTGCAGCACTGTCCACACTGCAAGAAGGAACTCAATCCTTTCTAGGAATCCTTGTGGGAATCCTTGGGGCCATTTCCATGCTTTTTGGCACAGGTTCGCGTCACGTGCGGCGTGATCACAGAGCGGCCCCATCACGGGCAGCTGGGCACCGTGCCTCCGCTGCGAGCAGCCAGGAGTCTGCCAGAGCATGAAACCACGCGGGAGTCAGAGCCACCTTCGTCCTCCTGGCTGTGCGGAGACGCCGGAGAAGTCCGAGGCGGCCAGGCAGTGACCCTGCGGTGAGGAGTCCAGAGCTCGCAGCAGCGCTCACGGTTTCCTGATGGTTCAAATTGAAGTTTCGTTACTGCCTCTGTTAGTGGGAAGAAGCAATCATGCAGGCTTGGGGTTAGACAGGCACAGGCAAACAACTCCGCCCCAATCTACCTCATCCCTTTTCGTAAGGGCTCGTGCTCTGTGAAATGACCAAACATCCCCAGGGGATGCTGCCCTTGAGGAGCGTTATTTACAGGCGGTACCCAAGAGATGCACTATTTAGAGAGCTTTACCGGGTGCTTGTGTTTGGCTAACGCTTATGTGAAGATGTGAGGTTCACACGAAACCTTGCAAGTTAGAAGCCTGGTATTTCAGACAGGTTCATGCATTCTGCTGTCAAACAGTTTTACCGTATGCAAAAGGTGCAGAGAACAGAAGAGTTGTTTAGGACACCAAGCTGGCTCGCTTTTCCCCAGTACAGAACCTATTACCTGGTGGCAGCAAGCAGTTATTGCTTGTTAAAGACACCTCTGTTTCCTGGCTAACCAGGAGATATTCAACAGCCAGTCCCCAGCAATCCAAATTTTTGTAGCGAGCTGAAAATGGTCTGCACACCCTAGAACAGCAATGGGTGTCTAAAGCCTGATGGTAGAGTTAAAGATGGGTGAGAAATTTTCTCTGTGTTTGGAGAAGGAGTGAGCCTATTATTTGTACTAATAAAGGGAAGACTGTGTGTGTAAAATGTTTACACGGATTTACTTAAGGCCGTCCTCGCTTTGAATGTGAAAACTGCGATGAGTAATGAGGTTTCTGAGGACACCCGTTGGTTGGAAGCTTGCTCAGCCTTTCGTTGGTGTTTGATTTCATTTGGAACAGCAAATACTCACTCTGTGCAGTGGGTGGGAATCACACACCTGCTAATTTAGGGTTAGTGGCTTGACACGACACTTCTCTCTGCAGCCACTGGATCTCACACCCAGGTAACATCCCCCCCTGCTTGGCTGGATCTCCCCATGTCCCCCCCAGGCTCACCCCACAAAATGCTGAGCTTCCTCCGGGTCCTGCTCACTCGTGTCTTGCCCCTGCCTGCCTTCCTCCAGCTGCCTGCTGGAAACCCACTGCACCTCTTGCTGGACACGCACTGAGAAATGCTGCTCTGTGTTTGCCCTGCTCTGATCCTCCTCCTAGGGTGCCTGCTCCTGGCCACGTTCTCATTAATTGCACCCCATTAGTGACAGATCCCTAATGGCCCCAAACACCCTCCTTGCTACAAAATGGGAGAATTGGTGAAAAAGAGGGGAAAAGAATGCTCCATTGGTCCAAGGCGTGTGAAGGTGAGAGGCTGGGAGCACAGAGGTGGAAGCAGGAGGCAGCCCTGAGCAGAGCACCCCTGAGCAAACCCCACACCAAGGAGCTGGGGCAGAGCTACGTTCCTCATGCCACTGTGCCAGTAACAATCCAGTTTGCAAGTTCAGAGCACACCAAGGTGACTGGTGACAGGTTTCTATCATGGCACCTTGCCTGTGATACCTGTTTTTGGCCTTCTTGTCAGTAAAACACTGTGGTGTGGGGACGTGGTGTGGGCAAACAATCAGCAAGGCCACTGGTGAAGGACTCAAGTGCAGTCCCCAGGCGAAATCCTTGCTCGTGTGGGATTTTGGGGCTGGAAAGTGGACGGAGAGACCAGAACCATGGGAGCTCTGCCAGGGCATCCTAGTTGTGGTACTTACTCTGAGTCTGAGGTCTCAGCATGTCCTGTTCCCACGTGGACGTTCATGGCCATGCCGTTGAGCTGGTCTCGAGACTGCTCCCTCCGAGCGTTTTTTACTGTCACCCCCGAGTCCGAAGGAGAGCGGACCCCATCGTTGGTCCCCAGGGAAGTAGTCCTGGATGAGATCGTGGTCTGGTTATAATCCGACAGCTTTTCCCGCAGGCGATTCTTCATATTCTTGTCCATAAGAGGGGGAGGGTAGGTGACTTTGTTCTTTAAGATGCCTTTTAGAGAAGAGAGGGAAGAATCAGAATTTTGAAACGTATCAGTAAATTCATTTACCAAGCTGAGCACATGCAAAAAGTGACATTTTATAGTTCTTAATCAGAATTCCGCTTTGCCACTTTATTTTGAAACCAAAAGATTAGACTTCACCAGCTGCCTACTGGCTTTAGTTGGTTACACAGGTTGAAGCCATTTGGAGATTGCTCTTTCCCCGTGCAGCTGCTGCATTAACTGATGCTCATTAACATCCCAGCCCCCCAGCGTGCTGTGACGTGGTGCTGGCCACCTTACCTTTCCTCTGCTCTGGCTGCTGGTTATTCTGGTGGGACAGGGGCCTGTTCTCCTTCTGCTGCCCTTCGTTCTCTTTGTCCTGTGGCGCTTCGTTGTTGTGGTTCATCTGGTTTTCCCTGTGGAGCTCCACGTTGACCTTGGTCTCCACTTTGAGTTTCTGCTTGCCGCTGGGGTCCTCGCTGTCGCTGGCCGTTATGCACTCTGTGGGCCAATAGGGTTTCACATGATTGGGAAGGGTATCGACTGCAATGCAAAAAAACACTAGCTCGAAAACCACTGTTTGATAGGCTTTCACAGCCACTGCCCAGCCTGTCTCATCTCCTGCAGCCGGGGAGTAGCTGAGTGGCAGACCAGAGCAATGCTTTCGACGATCTTCGCTGGATTACACTACTCTGGGGTGCAGCAAACCCCCCAAAACACTTTTGTCAGGATGAGAGGGTGTCCCTGCGAGGCTGCTGGCAATCTGAGAGGTGTGAGA
This sequence comes from Aythya marila, assembly GCF_965140915.1. Classification (NCBI taxonomy): domain Eukaryota; kingdom Metazoa; phylum Chordata; class Aves; order Anseriformes; family Anatidae; genus Aythya; species Aythya marila. The sequence goes on along the minus strand of NC_139042.1, from coordinate 191,377,451 downwards.
CCAATCTGCCCTCCCAGCTGTCCAGGGATGGCAATCCCTCGGGCTCCCTGGGGATGGTGGTTTTTTAGGGATGAGGGCACCTGAGGAACTTTGTGCTGTGTCTGTGCAGAGCACGCAGCTCGGACACCCCCTTACCCCTTTGTCTAAGCTAACTAACCTTCCGAAGACAAACTGCACCTAGGAATGGCCATACCCTGCCACACAGCGCTGGTACTGGTGGCCAGTGCTTTGGTTCTGCGACCTCTCCTGACCCTGCTGAATCCACAAGCATCTGCTGCATGAAGAGAGGCAGGTATTTCTTCCTCCTGCCTTCAAAAGAAGCAGCAAAATAACCCTTCTTCCTTCACGTGAGATTTTGCTGGCTGTGTAACACCATTTCCAAACGCTGTATGCTAGCCTGATAAATTCGTTCCACCTACTCTAAAGCTATTTTAAATAAGATACACCCATTGCTGTTCCCTCCCACCAGGAGTACCTTTAGGTGTGCTGTGGAGAGGGCCACGCTCATTATTTTTGGAAGTGGATGTGTTCCACTTTTTCTCCGGCTCAAGCCCATCTTCCTCGCTGTCCGATGAATGGGAGGAGGCGTAGGAGCTGCTGTGTTCGTCGAGGGACAGCTCGCTGTCAGAGTCCGAATCATGCTCTACAAACGTGGAAAGGGGGAAATAGAGCAATGAGAGGGTGAGCAGGAGCTGGACACGTCCGTCTGATTGCATGAACACAAAGACAAGGCAGGCGTCTGGTTTAGGGCATGCCAGGGAAGAGCACTTCCAGCCACAGGTGTTCTCAGGATTAACTCACAAGGACTGTGGCATCCACCTAAGGAATTATGGAAGCACACTGCTCTGCTCAGCTAATGGGCAGGACCCTTTTTTCTGCAAGGGGGCTGCAGAACAGAACGGGGATGCTTTTTTCACTCGTCAGTACACAGAACAGCAGCTCCACAGCATCTCAGCCAACACAACACGCTGGCAGAGGTACCTAAAAATATCAGGAAATCTGCAAATGCACTCTTAAACACTGCTACAAGGCAACAAAATTTAACATCAAGACCCCAAATGAAAGGAAACCAGCCAAGAGACAGTTCTCATTTTCTTGTACAAAACACATAGCTGTAAAAGAGGATATTGCCTCAAGGTCTCAAACATGAAAAGATGTCCAATTAAAAATCAAGAGCAGCAGCGCATAATTCGTGAGAAAGAAGAGGGACGCCAGAAACCATCAACAGTTGTGACAGCTGTCAGCTTAAAACTGAGCCATCACAAGAAGCAGAAAGATCATTCCATTCCATTCCAGAATTCCCTGGTAAGGCAACCACTGCACAGCTCGTTATGCCAACAGCACAAGGGGAACGAGGCACACCGAGTCGGAGTAACTGCTCCTCCTCTTACAGAAGCCTTTGAAAAAAGTGCTGAGAAGGATAAAGGTTCACAACTGGGTCAAAGCATTTTAAAGAAATTCTTACCGTTGGATTTAGATGGATTCCTATGAAAAATGGAGGAATCTGCTTCAGTCTGACCAGCCCTTGCTTGACTTGAGGATCCACTGAGCTTATGAGCAGCATCATCCCTTAGAGAATAAAAACAGGGGACAACTTTCTTGGTCACTTCACTGTTCCTAACAACAAGGCAGACATGCAGATGAGATTCTTCTGGTCACAGACAGCTGCAGCACATGCTAATTAACCTGCGCTTAACTGATTTTCAGAGTAGGTACTTTCACAGCAAGACAGGTTATGTCTGCCTTTGGAGACATGAATTGCACCCTGAAAAAGCCTGATGTTAATAAGCTAAGTCCCACTCCTTGAGACACATCTGTATTTTACCAGGCAAGCAGCACAGCCCAAATAGTTAACAAAATAGCCACGTTAACCACTGCACTAGTGGAAGTCCCCACTGAAGATGCATGCAAAAGAAAACACACAAAAGTAAATGACAGTCACACGAAGCAGAACGGTTACAACATAAAACAAGATGCACTTGAACCAAAACATTTCTGTTTGGCTTTTTCTTTTCCACAAGAGGAATGAAAAGGGAAAGGCAAGCACCTGAAAGCCATGCACCTGCCACCTGATTACCTGAGAATATAAGCAAGGTAGCTATTGTGGCTCTTGGCTGACCTGACGGTGCTTTCTAGGGAGACAGTGGATTCCCCAAGGGTCGTGCGATACATATTTGGCTCTTCTATGTACGTGTTGTTACAGTTCAGAGATCGCTGAAGGAGAAAAAGACACAAAGCAGTAGTGAATGACAAGAAGAACTTGTTTAAGCAGCATAATGCAGTGGATTCCTAACCTTCCCAGGCAGCCCTCTCTGTTCAGCAGGGCACACTAACAGGGACAGAGGGCAATGCACAGCACCGATGCAGAAGCTTGAGCCTGAGATCTGTAATTGATTTTCTTTCTTCAGAAATTTTGTTCAAAAGACTCAGACCACCCTTCCTTACATCTCCTCTCCTACAATTGATGTAACCAACTGTAGAGTGTCGTGCCTGAGAAATGGAGTTGGTGATGGTCTCCTTCAGCTTATTGCTTCTGGTGGCTGGCTGGGCACTGGGCATTGTGTGCCTTTATGGCAGAAAGATTTGAAACGTGACTTGAGACTCTGCTCTGAGCCATTGAGGACATTGGAGAGAAAGCCTGCTAATTTTTGCATTGTTTAACTCGAGTCCACATGTCTCATTAACATTACTGCAAGCAGATGGGTAATCAGATCAAAGCAAGATTTTTTTTTATCTTTTTAGTGTTTTTCACCAGGGTCTGTGGGCAGAGACCTGGTTATTCAGCGCAGTGCTCTGAATGCCCATGACTTGTGAAACCCAGGCTCACAGGCCCTGCTCATCAAAGGAGTGTCAGTGCCTTACTTCCACTGAACCCAACTGCTTAAAAACCATTGCAGAACTAGGCCTTAATACCTCTTCCTCAATTTCCCACCTGATAATAAAATCTAAGTATGAAGGACTTACATTTCCTGGTTAAAATAGATTTAAGCAATGTCTGTGTTGTAAACCAGATGAGCAAAGGCTTGTTCTCTGTTTTGAGAGTAAATGGCAGTGCATAGCACAACTCTAGTCCGCATTATTGAACTTTTTTTTCCTCCCCAAAACAAGATTGCCAAATCCACATTGCCTCTTTGGGAACATGCCTTGGCCCATGCTGGCCTCTCTCATCCCCAGCCATCCCTATACTCTGGGAGATTAGCTGCAAGCTGGCACAGCCAGAACCATGTCAGGGGATGCACTCACAGTTAAATCTCATGGACAGCTGCAGGCCAGGGCTCAAGCCCATGATCTGATCCTATTTACTGGTGTAGATGCCACCAGGTTTGCAATAAAGTTGGAGGGGTAACCAATTACTTCAATTTACAAGTTTCAGACTGTCCATCATATAAGTCAACAGGACTATAACCAGAACAGTGCAAGGACCAAGGTGGTTCAGCACACCCCATATACACTTTCTGTCTTTGAATTTTGCAAGAATAAAAAATAATCAATTCCTACTGAAAGTCCACGTTACCCATCAAAAGCCTCAAAGGAACCAAGTGGTTTTTGATGCCAAGGAAAAAAAAATCCCTCTCAGATGTTTTAATTGAAGCAGTAATCAAAACTTTTGAGAGAAGCCATCAGTAATCTTTGTAAAAGTCACTTAAATAAATCAGACAATTTGCTTAGTTATGGACAAGCCACCTGCAAGTGCATTTTTGGTAACTTCTACCAGCATGAAGGAAGTTCTTTTCCCTTTTTTTTTTTTTTTTTCCTTACAGTTAATAATGTAGCTCTTGTGGCAGTGGAATCATCTGGAAGAGGTTTCTTGCCAGTTAAAGTGTTCTTCAAATGCTTCCTGACTTCTTTGTTAAACACGCAGTGGAAGAAGAAAATGAACAGCCCCTGGATCATTTCAGAGAAAGGAAGAACAAATATAAATGATTCAATACTACCAAACTGCAGATACAAATAGGTATTAGAGCACAGTTGTTTTGAACCAACCCCTGAATTCTAGGTCACAGTCAGTGATTTCAATAGCAATAACTATTTCCTGCCTTTGACTGAAATAGCATTGACTGATCTCCTAGGGCTTCTTCAATATTTGCTTCCAAGTTTAAATGTGCATCAAGGGCCTTGGAAAATATATACAATGATGTATTCCTCCAGGGTTTACAGAGCAGAGCTCATGGCAGGTCTCACCCTGCCCCATGGTTTGGTAAGGAACATTTTTCTCAATATGTCCAGTGAGGACCTCAGTGTCCCACTGATGGACATTCCAGGGAGTTTCAGGGCTGTACATGTTAAGATTTTAGAGCTTTTAACACTGATGATGAGACAAAATCAATAGCAGCACATCAAAAATATCACAGCCTTTAGTGAAAACCTCTGGCAATGGGGAACTTCTGTGGTAGGTGTCCTTATTACTGTTGCTAAGAGAACCTTAGAAAGCTTTGTAAGACACGGAGAGGTACTGGGGGCGGAGAGGTCCCAACTTGTGTCCCCTACGTTCATCCATTCAGCAATATCTCAAGGAGGGAAAACTGCCCAAATCCCCAGGACTGGGCAGCTATTGGCCCGCCAGGAACACCCAACAGTAACTTTCTTTGGGGGTGGGGGACATGCATGTGTATGTTTTCAGATGTATTTGCTCTGAAGGAATTCATGCAGCTGCCAAATGGTTATCAATTCTGGTAGGAGATATAGTTTATAGAAGCCAATCACTCATGAAGTTGCAGCTGTACCAACATCACACGATGCCTGCATTTCATGACTTCAGCCAAAGCAATTGACTTAGAGTAACTTTAAACTTCAAGTTCACTTTCTAAACATTCAATCAAATGCAATCTTAGTTGGCATTAGCACTTGGGGATTATTCATTAATAAAACTCACATAAATGTCTCTTTAAGTTCAAAGAAGGTAATGACGTGAAACGCCACATACCACGGTGCCTCTCTGGGCAAATTTGGAGAATTCCAGCTGCTGGCTTTCCTCCCTCTCATTGGATTTATATTTAATTTAATTTTATCCTAGGCTTGTGGAAGCCTGGTTTTACAGCCTAAGTGGGTATCTTTATTTCAGTTGCAGTGGCAAAATATCCTTCCTCCAGGCTGGTCCATCTGATGTGCTTCCAGGGCATGGACAGGCATGGGAGAAGACCTACCAGGCTTCTTTTCCTTCTTGGTTGCCATTTGTGGCTGTTGTGCTGCAACCAACAGGAATGGCCTGCTAGCAGCAGCTGTTTGAATATTGCAGGCACTTGCCAGGACAGTTTCTGCCATCCTTGGTCACTTTCAAGTCGTGACTACATGACTTTGTGTCTACTTCCATGCCAGGTCTCCTACAAAAACTGTTCTGCATCTGTAGTCAACAACTGTGCTCACCGGGACAAGTGATCCAGTAAATCCTTAATACGAGTTGAGTTTGGAGATCATTATTTGACTCATTTTCTTAAACAGTAACTTCCTTTGTGGAAGCAACAGGATGACTGTTAACTGTAAGCATGCAGAAGAGAGTAGCAAAGATTTTCCCTCTGGGAAGACAGAGGTATAATTGCCTACTGTTATTTGTCTGTCACAGGTTACAATATTAGAGCACTTATCTTAGAATGACTGAAAGTGAGAGATGAAATTACTGAAAGCGATGACTTTGGTGAAAAAAAAAAAAAAACTCCCTTTGAGAAAAGAGACCAAAAATTGTACTTAACAACATCTCAGTTACCAAGTTAGCCAATGTTCACCCGTTCTGGGGGCATAGCAGTGCACTCAGTGAGGTTTGCCGCTGGCAAAATGCTAACTTACCTGCAGGCAGCTGAAGATGGCAAAGAGATAGTGAAACGTCATGACATCGCTGTTCACTGCCATCAGCCCCAGCAGCCACGTGGCGCTGATGAGCAGCAGGAGCAGGAATGCCGTCCGCAGCACGGAGCTGTAAAGCACACAGGGGGGTTGCAGCATGAGAGGAGACATGAGGAAAGCCCGGCTTCCCAACAGGGGTGGGACCACGTGGAAGTTCAAGTGCCCTTTCCTCCCTGAGAGCACACACAGACATGGTGAGGAGCACGCCTACAACTTGGGATCTAGAAGGGCCCTTTGGGCAGTGCCCACCAGCCCCCTGTTCCCAACTCCCTCCTTATGCTACTCAGTGACTTCGAACATTCGGGTGATAAAAAAGGTGATTTCTTTTCAAGTCTGCTTCCAAGGTTTCCTTCAAACAAACACGGCTGTTCGCCAAGCCCTACGGTTCAGTCTTGTTGACTGTGAGGAAGAGATGTGTGGGGTGAATGGTCAGGTCCATCTCATTTCTGCTTGTTGAGTCCACCTTCACATTCTTTCTCCATGTTACAGCCCACGGCTCTGGATTGAGAGCACTCAGGGGAGTATTTGTTTGCCTAAAAGCATTATTTCCACAGGCAATTGCAAAGGTTGGTCACAATTCTAGTGGCAAAAGTTTTGTGTTATGAGTAAAATAGCTGCTATTAAGTAGCAATTACACTCCATTTGTTTAGGAACGTTTAAAAAAGAAACTGAAAAAAAAATCACCTGACAGCCGATGCTGAGTAAATAGCTTGAAGAAGCCTTTTGTAATCTCATTCAGCTACCTGTTTGGAAACAGGGGCTGTCTTGCCACTAGCTAATCGCATTATAGCTCGCATGTAAATTCTGAGCTTTGGGCAAAATCAGAGTTAATGGGAACAGGCTGCCAGGACAGCCTGGAAGGGCGGCAGGTTTCAGCTTGTGGGCTTTCTGCTCATCCCACGGGGAGCAGGCTGGGGGTGGAGGCTGGTCCTCAGCACAGGAGCCTCAGTGTGTCCCTGCCTGACACAGCTGGTCATCCTGGCGTTCATCGGGGAGACCTTTCTGAGCCACGGGTGGCCACAGGGAGACCCAGAATTATACCTACCAGGAAATGCCAGGGGTGAGGTGAAGGGACAGTGTAGTAGGGAGTATGATGAAAGCCCTGGAAGACTGTAATGGCACCACACAGAGACTGATCCTTTCTCTCTTCCCTCTCTTCTCCTGCCTACACTTGTCAGCAGTGCATAGCACTGTGGTGGTTTTACACCAAGGGTACCCAGGGATAGGTGCTGGTAAAGAAACTCCAATCGCCTCTGCCAATGCAGACCGGCTCCTTCTCCAAATATCTTACTTATTCCAACCCTGATGCCTGCTTTTAAGCAATTCTGTCCCTTTGTTATTCTTGACCAGATTTATTTTTCTACAGGTTTTTGAACGCCAACTTACATGACTCCAGTTTTTTCAAATGAACGTTGCCTTCGTCTGCACGATGCTTTCATTGCTAGTATGAAGATGACAGTGTTTATCTGGAAGGGAAATTGAAATAACAGCATGGGTTCTTTCTCTTATTTTGTCAGAGCTCAGTTTTCAATGACAATAGAATTTTTATCTTAACATGGTTTGTGGTGCTAAGAATATTTTTCCTTTAATTTACATGTCTCTTCCAGTTCCAAAATTCATCCTGTTTCAAGCCCACATCAGTCAAGAATGTCCTGGGACTCAGCCTGGATGAAACACAGCAGTAAGATTGCTTGAAGGCTTGAATGAAACAAAACCTCAAGAATAAACTCAAGAATGGCTGTTCCTGTCCAGACCAGAGTCCACTCGCCCAGCATCTTGTTTCAGCTGGGGCCAAAGCAGAATATAAGAATTTAATAACAGGGTTTGGTGATAATTTCTCAGAAAGCCCCTCCAGCCTCTGCTGATTTCCAGAGGTGGGATATACTCGGTGGGATGTTTGTACTTAATCACTCATTATGAATAGTGATGCTGTGAGTTTGTTCAGTCACTCACTTCCTGAAACCACGCAGAGCTCCACCATTGCTATCATCTGGTTTCTGGGAGTTTCTAACTCACCTCCCTGTGGAGCGATCCTGTTTGCTCTGAACCTGCCACCTCCTGCTACTATTTGTGTTAGAAAAGACAAAGCTGGCTCCTCAGTTACATTTTCCAGGCTACTACACTATTACAGACTTCTCCCTGTCCCCTTCTCTGCAGCTTTCTTCTCTTAAGGCTGAAGGTTCTGGTCCACTTAGATGCTCCTCCAGCAGGGGCTGTCCCCTGTCTCTGATAACTCACAACCCCAATCCACACTGCTTCCAGGTCTACTTCATACTTTTTCTGTTGAGGAGACCAGAACTGCACTTGGTATACAAGATACAGTCACATGCATATTTATCTTCTGGTGATCTGTTACTGAGAGAAGTTTTGAGGGAGACAAACTCCAGCCAATTCTTTAGAGTTCCTGACTTACGACTTACTTAATATTTCTTTAGGACCTCTGGATGAAGTGACTTGTTACAGCTCATTCTATTGACTTATTTTATAAGCTCCCTGACCAACAATTCAAATATGGAACAAGGCAAATGTGAAAAAATAAGCATCTTTCTAGCCACAGAGATATTTATCAACAATCTTTGCACTGGCAAGCAGCCCTCTAATTTCCAAGAGCTTAGTTTAGCTCCTATCTTATTTCTTTAAGCAGAAGATGCAAACTTGAGCACGTTGGCTTCAAATGTAAAGAATACTGCTGCTTTGGGTTGTGATTACTGGTTGACAAAACATAAAGGAAGAGGTAGTAGTAGGGAAAAGACAGTTCAGGATGCCAACTCCACCATACTTACAACTACAACGATTACGATGGGTCCCGCAAAACTCCAGATCAGGGTGTCATGAACAGACAACCAGCAGAAATCAGGGTTCCCATAGCCTTGTGGATCCAGACCAACAGCAAGCCCTGGGTCACAAGATGGGGAAAAAGGACATAAGAAATGTGCTGGTGAGATCTTTTATACAAGCAGGCACAGCAGTAACATTTTGAAATCACTGTCCAACAAACAGAAGGATAGTGGCAAGATGTGTTGAGTAGGACAGTCTGGGAAGTCAAAGTCAAGACAAGCATCGAAATAAAACTTTTGTAAACCAAAACCTTTACACTGGTCATCCCATACCAAATGACACATCCCACATCAGATGAGTTTTGCCTATCAGAATAAAGCTCAGCTACATAAAAACTGCAGTAAATGCAGGTCCCAAGTTAATTCTGTTCCAACACAATTTTATAGTCATATTCACACAGAGCAATGAAGCCTTCAGGGTGAATGACAAGCAGAGGAATTTCAATAAGCCTGTGCAGTAGAATGACATGAATCATAACCGAGGAGATGTCTATACTACAAAAAAGTGCATTCTTAACTGCTGTGAGCTTACTGTCACTAAAATAACACCAGAGACAAAGGAACTTGGGAACTCACGGGATTTAACTGCTTGAGCTCAGGAGCGGAGGCTGAGACTCCCTCTGAGCCAGGTGAGTGCTCACCTCACCTTGCTTTCAGCACTGCTTGAAATGGAGTTTGGTGATGCCCCCAAGGCAATTGAGTTAAGAACACACCTTTTATTGTTTTGTTTTTCAAAGCCTGGATATTTCCTGGGGATTCTCAGTCCAACCTCCACCTACTGGTTTGCTGTGCCCTCTGATTTTGTGACCTACACCTTGTGCCCATATGGCAACAGGCCAGGATTTCTGCCTTTGACCTGCAAAATACTGCAGAGTTCCTCCTTCTTCAAGAGGCAGAAATTGATCCCTGTGAAGCCTTTGGCCAGTGCCATATGGTAAATGGCTGCAGCGCGTTGTTTGGGCACTGGGGCACCTACTGAGCTGAGCGTATGCCCTGCCTCAAGCAGGCATCCAAGGTTCACGGCAGTGCCCTTCTCCATAACGAGGATTCATGCGTATTAATAAACACCTTTTGGAACTGAAGCCTGTGTACTTTGACAAAAAGACACCAAAAAAAAAAAAAAAGGGAGAGGTAGTGGTGTTTCACCCTCTCTGCATAAAACTGGCCCACAGCCAGTACTCACATCTGGTACGGGCCCATGGTCTATGAAAATTAAACTGGCTCTTTGGCAAAGCGGTGGATATCGGATCTGTTTTCTCTGAAGTGTGGAATGAGATGGGCTGGTCTCTCCCTCTGCTCCCATTGGCCCTTCCACCACTGCCTTCAGCAGTTGCCATCCAGAAAGAATTAGCCATAAATGATTAAGGGACCATAAAGTATTTTATACAGATGTAATTCTATAGACACAGGCTGTTTCCCAGGACTTGATTTCCCCATTAGTGGGACTTAAACTACGGTTCGACCAAACATCTGGCTCGGAGAGTAACTGGCACACTGCAACATTTTTTCACTCCCCAAATCCGACCCTAAAGTTCTCCATTAAGCAAATAGGGCAAATTTCGGTCTTCAGGTAGGCGGTTCAGATTTTACTGGACTCAACAATATGTGAAATAACACTTCACCCAAAGGCAGAATTAAGCCAATGGCAATTTAATATAAAGAACCATTCTGGCACACTGATTAAATGCTACAGGCTTTAAGGACTAGACCAAGCGTGCGGGCTGCACGACAGCTCACTGGTGCTCATGGGAACCAGGGCTGAGCCCAGCAGCCTGTGGGGACCAGCACCTATCCCAGCAGCATGCCAGGAGCACACCGTGGGGGCATGCTTTGACTCTTCTGAGCTCCTGCAGGCTCTGCAGCAACTGCACATCAGCCTTGCCTTTTTCCTGATTCATCACCTTGCTTAGTATTTATAGCAAATTTGGAAAATGCCATTATTTGGGGTATACTGATGTTAGGGTGACATAAGAACCTGTTTTAACATGAGCACACCCTATGGCAAGCAGTTACTGCATGTATATGCCAACTAGTTAGCATGTTGCCACAAAGAGGGGTCTTGCTCAGTGCCAAATCCAGCCCTTCGCTTCTGAGGCAAGGAAGTCATAAAATCCCTTTCCTAGATGGATCAAACTACATCTTAAAATGAGCCAGCTTAAAGCGATTTAATTTGCTTTAAGCAAATTCCACTATTGCTCCCCATGGAGGAATATTCCAGATCCTTATGCTTTTCATGGCTGTAAGCCTTCTCTCAACTCCATCCTACATTTATTCGCAGCAATTTGCTTTTGTATGGTGTGATTAAATGGGGGTCTTCACCACTGGAGTATTCTCTAGGTAAACATTTTGCTAAGATTTTTTCTTCCCGAAGTTCAAGATTCCTGTTTTTAAGCAGCCTGGTCCCATCGCAGACCCCTTAGACTACATCCCAGTCTGAAGTGAATGTCATTTTGAGCATGGAAAATAGGAAAAAAATGAACAAAACAGGGTAAATCAACTGCTACTATCAGTTCATTTTTTTTCAGGAGAGCCGTAATAGAGATATATAGGGCTAAGTATCTTTTAAATAAAATTATAAAGCCATTTGGATGCCCAAGACTAAAATTCTTTCCCATATCTAGACTTTTCCATTATTGAGAAACATACACAATCCTTCTTTCATAAAAAAAATAAGTTAAAGAAATCATGTTTAAGATGCGTATTAAAGAAGTTGGAACCTTCTTATTCTTTAGATATTAAACTTTAAAATGTATAAAAGAAGCTTATTTGAAATACATACAGTTACAAAGCTGTAATACCAGCAAGAAATACCACATTGTGCTTTTTATGATGAAAGATTTTTCTCTTCAGATGATTTCTAAACCTGGAAGGGCAAGCTAATGGCTTAGCTTTCTTCACTCTTCATTCAGCAAAATCCTCTGACTTTCTCAGTAACAGAGACCTGACATTTTATTTAAGTGAACTGTCAATCAGTAGATTCAGAGTTCATGGTACAGGAGACAAACTGGAACCACAATTCATAATGTATGCATGATTTTAATACTGAAAAACAGTTCCATATTACAGAGAACAATATCTGATTGGAAAAATGTAAAAATGGGTAATATTGTAATATTCATGTTGCATAATACTGCTGTTGAGAAAGTCCCAATTCATTTAAAATTCGGGAGAAACCAAACGTGAAATAGAAAATCCTTCAGATGAAACTACTGAAGAGTTATGTGTTCTGAAATGCTAATTGTTTACTTCCTTTAAAAATATTACTTCTTTTCTACCCGAAATGATGCTGCCAATTATCTCATGACACTTAATATTCCTGAGTGCATTGCAGTAGTCTTGTGGGTACTGATAACAGTTACGCAGGTCTGAAATGCTAGAGAAAACAAAGACAATTTCTATCTGAACTGTCAGGAGTATGTCCAGAGTGGCAGAGCCTTCTGAGCTGCATCTTCTGGTGTGTCCTGGATAAACTGATATAACTGGAAAATATTTATGCACAACTTGATATGGAAAAACTTACCACCTCTCCAGAAAGGATACCCTTTCTCACCTATGCTATGTTTTTGTATTACTCTTCCTTATGTCAAACAGGAAAAAAAAAAAAACCAAAAAAAAAAAAAAAAACCAAAAAACACCAACAAAACCAACAAAACTCATGTAATTGCAGAAGTCTAACTTGTTCCATAATATTTTTGCAAACGTACATGATTGATAGCTATTTATTTGATCTGAGAGACATCTAAATCTCTGTCATTGCTGACGGTATGTTGTTATCTGCAAAAATAAAAGCAACTGGGTAAAAGTTAACTGTCTGCCTATGATTTGATTTCCCATATGGCAACAGATACATGCTGAAATAGCTGAAGCAAAAAACCCCACTCCAACTGTTCTGCGAAGCACGCTTCCCAAGGAGCTGTCTGCCTGCATTAACGCAGCGCCATGTGCTTGGGTATCACTGGAAATGTCTGACTGCAAAAATAGCCACGGTGAGGGCGGAGATAGATGTGCTCCCGCGGATCACCCTGGAACAGTTTAAAAGATTACTGCCTCCAGCTTTTCATTACTTTTCCACAACTGAAAGTTATTGCCTTTGTATCTGAAATGATGTAAAAGGCTGCTTGAGTATTCCCAGCTCATTTTCATGCCAAGTAAAACAGAGCTGCTGAAAACCCCTTCAGGGAGCGTTTACTGTTGGTCAAGGGTTCTGCAGTGGGAATGTCCAGGGAGGGGAATACAATGTCCTGTGGGACCATCACTTCTGAAGCCACTGGAGCTACCTCTCCTGGGACTGTGTGTCCATATCCTGGGGCTAACAGCACAGGGAAGGAAAATTTACGAAGACTACAAGCAAAGTTGTTAAAATAAAAACACTCTTGTTCCCAAGCAATGTTAACAATTCCTGTTTTAATCTGGGTGCAATTATGTTTGTAAAACCCTCAGTATCATTTCAGCTGGCACTACAGACATTTGGTGTGCAGATCTGCCAAATTCAGGCTGACTTTCTGCTAATCGTGACTTGGTGATGCCCTCATGCAGGAAAGCACTCAAGTAACAGCAGTAGTGGAGTGCATCCGTAGCTGGATGGGGTAACTTTTATGGTTTAGTGGAGGACTTGTGTGTGGTAGGTCAGAGGTTGGACTAGGTGATCTTGGAGATCTCTTCCAACCAAGATGGTTCTGTGATTCTGTCAACTTTCCTGTACCTGGCCAGCGGAGATGACAGGGAAAGCAAACAAAGCAGTGTGTGGGCAGCTGAGGGTACCTGTTATAATGGCAGGAATGCCCCAGCCAACAACGTAGTAGAATCGCATGTGCCCAAAGTTGATGTTCCTCACTTCGGTCAGCATCCGGTAGATGTGGAGCTGCTCCACGAACATCCATGCAAAGGTGCTCATGTAGAAGTAATGCAGGAGGATGGCAATCACCGTGCACACAAACTGCAGAAGGGAAAGGGCATGGAAATTAAAATTGCTCTTCTGAATCATGCAGCCTGGTGAGTCACCAGCCCCCAAGTGCAGATAAAAAAAAGTGTAATAAAAAGGTTTTGGCAGAAAGAACATACTACCGTTAATTTACGTTTCTGTCATTTCTTCAGAGTTTCAGAAAAGCTGTTCATATTGTGAAAGCCATATATTTTTATATTGTTATGTGGCCTGTTCTGAGTCTGGCTTGGCTTTACCCTATTGGTTCAATGTGCTGTTGGTTGCTGCCCTTGCCCTTGCCCTCCAGGTTCTGTGCTTAATTTCTCTGTGCATATTTGCTGCCCAGGTGACAATTTTGGCTCTTCTGACTGAATTCCTTCTGCTCACAGGCAGGACAGGGCTGGCAGAGCTCCCAGCTCTTTCTCCTGATGTGGAGCAGGAGGTGAGGATGCCGCTGTGGAAGGTGTAGACCCTCTGCCCTGCCTCATGCATGAGTCCCTCCTGTGTAACACTATTCCAGCAAATTCTGCAACAGCGTGTTTAACTGCATCAGCTAACCCAGCCTCACTGCAAAGGCAACAAATTGCTCCTGAGAACTGTCATCCACATCTCTATACTGACTTGGTGTCACCTGTTTCCACATCAAGGGCCAGACTATAGGTTTTCTGTTACTTTTCCAGTGAGAGAGCTATTTCTCCAAGGAATTGTGCTTAATTTGGTACAATTTTGTTTTGTTTTAAATTAGACAATGTGTTGTGCTTGATATTAGTAAAGAAAAGTACATGGAAACTCTGCTTTTGTTTGGCAAAGGTAGACAGGAGGTGAGAGAGAGAGCTTAGATTTTCAGTTCAGGACCTCCTTGCCCTAAAAAAACTTAATTTCTGGGGAGAGAAACTGATGCAGTTTCAGACCAGGAAGAGTGAGCATGCTGAACGTGAGCAATAGAAATGAATCCAGCCTTTCTTGGAGGTATTTTCTTACTAGTTAAATGAAATGTCTCTCACAAATAGGCAGAATTTGATGTGATCTTACGTGTTACTTGCCATGGCAGTAACTCAGGAATGAGCACTGACAGAAATGATATGAAAAGGAGACAGTGAAGTTGCATTAATATGAACGTAAATAGGTAGGCATGAGACTGTTTGGCCATGCTATTATTATTCTCAAAGCTGGAATAAAAATGAACAAGAAGGGTGATGATTTTCATTTGGAAAGGGATAGCAAGATAAAGGTCTGTTTCATTTACAGTCTACAGGAAGTCTTTAAAAAAACTTGAGAAGCAAAGGCATGGACACATCCACAGGCTAAAGCAGTGGCTATCGCAATGACATCGTGACAGTCCCAGGTCAGGATTTGATTTTTATGCCCCACCAGCAGTACAATGAGGACCACTCAGCTCTGCCAGCTGGAGAGCTGCAAAAATTAAGGACCTGCTGAAGCCAAAGGAACTGGGTCCTCAATATGACTAAGAGAAACAGCAACAGTGGGCAAACTGGCAGCTGAAGTCAACTTTGTGGCCAAATGGACACCCTGAACCATCTGACTTTCACAGATTTGCATTTTGGCAATATCTGCCAACCAAGTTTTTCTCCCAACTAAATAGTTTGATAGCTGAAAATAGGAATGACCACAAGATTCCTACAGATGAGATAAAATCTATTCATTAACCTCCTTTCAGAAACAAAGCAAAGGATTCTGCCAAGGATCTGTTGATAATCTTGAATTAAGACCACTTTGAGAAACCACACAATTTTTGTTTCAAAGTATTTTACATAGTGTTTTTGATTTCAGTGTTCCTTTTTAGCATTACTTTTGGTGTTACTTGTGTTCTTCCGTGCCATAACACTCAAAACCTTAATCCATGCTTCTCTGTTAAATTTTACTGAATAAGGGAATCATATAAAGATCGCCAGCTTTCTGAATTCACTCACTGTATCAGCTTTATTCCAACATCAAGTGTAAAAGTGTAGCTCACCAAACAGAAGACCTTTCCTCCCTCTGTGTAAGCAGGGCTTTTGTTATTTCTACCTGCACATGTATATGAGTAGACTGTTGCCCTGAACATTACCTTTTTCAGGTAATGGCAAAAAAGAAAAAAAAAAAAATAAAAATCACTTTCTATCAATAGTCCAGGGAAAGATTAAAACCTCACCCAGAAATGTGACTGTTAATTTACAGAAACCCATAAAAGCCAGGCTGGATGCCAAGTAGCACAGCATTATTTGTGCTCCAGCATTCTTTCCCTCTTTATGTTCATCAGTGCATGACTCGTTAGACAACTCTCATTCCATACAGACAGATGAATAATTGTCTCAAGTAGACATGGTTTATGGCCCTTCTAACTTCTCAAATTGACTAGGTAGGCTGTAAGGAGCGGCTTTTTGCTCTATGAAATATATTCTGCAACTTAAAAGAACTTTATAAGTGGGTTAAGGGTTTGGGGCATTTCGCTAAGTCCTGGTAACAGCATAGGACAGGATCACACCAGGAGCCCTGAAACATGAAAATGTTCTCAGAAGAGAACAACCTCACAAAGTACAACCATCAGTAGTTGTGGTACTGCTGAAGTGAACTGTTTTGCTGCTCATAAGCATTTGCTTGGTACTTCATGCTATTAGAAAAGGAATCTGGAAATGAGCAGCCATCACTTACTACCTGACTTTTGGTAAGATGCTTCAGGGATGTGGGCTTGTCCCCCTGCTCCATGGTATTCATGTCAAAGAACTGAAAGTATATAAACTTCCTGTAGTGAAAGGCAATGAAAAATGGGTGTTGTGCTCAAGAAGGCATGGGAAAGGTCAAGTTACACAGAGTGCCGTGGATCAATTGGCAAGGTGAGTTCGTTTGAGCAAGTTATTTTAAGATGCAAACTCATATATTATGAAACAAAGACAATGCAGGTCAAACATGATATGAGACCATATCCCAAGGGGCAGGTCATTGCAAAAAACCTGACTGTAATAGCAGCTAAGGGACTGGAGTTCCTGGTGCAGGTAAATATCTGAATACGGGACTGAAAGCAGCACTGTGAGCTGAAAAGTTTTGTCCAGTTTAGTGCTGACAATCTTCCAAAAGGTAAAGTGGAGGAAAAAAGCCCAGAAAAAAAGGCATTATAGAAATGTGAGTCTTAGAAACTGAAGAAATTAAGCAGCTCACTTTTACTTAGTTTTCCAAATGAAATACTGTTGATTAGAGGCTTCTTGGGAAGACAGTTTTTATAACAGAGGTCTTTCAAATCCATTATGAAAAGGTCTTGACAGCATCCAGGTATTGGAAGCTGAAATTAGACAAAATCCGGCAGAATCTTTAACTGGGATGAGACACTCTGGCACCTTAAACTAACAGAAGTAAGGAACTCTGCCATCCCATCAAATCTCTAAGTCAAGATACTTTCTAAAATATATGTTACAACGCACATGAATATCAGAATCCAGGGTGATATTTTAGACTTAAGTTACACAGAAAGTGAGACTACATGGTTAGGCATATTGGTGTCATTACCATAACAGTACTGAAACTCATGGAGTGTAGGCATTTTCTCCCATTTCTGTTGCTTGGACAATGTGGAATCAGCAGGGTTCATTTATTTTTTTATGTGTGTTTTCATCTTAAGATTGTGCTTCCCTTTCAAGATTTAGATTAAAACATGTACAGTAAAGGACTTCTAGAAGATACATATTCTGTAGGGTGTTCAGATGATCCCTATGCTGATATTTTGCATATTTTTCATATCTGTAAAAACAAACTTGTATAATTTCACATGCTCTTTCTTGCATCTCATCTCCTGTATGTCTGCTGATTGTTTGGTAAAGGAGCCTGAGAAGCTTGGAAGTTCTGGAACCCTTGCCTGCTTGTCTCCTACCTATCTGCATGGCAATGATGACTTTTGAGATGTCTACTCCTAAGAATTAAGAGCAATACTACATATAAGACTACATAACTAAGATAGCAATGAGGTCCTAGGTAAAGAACACACTTCGTGTGTGCTGTATATCTCATATTCCGTTCATTCATGGCTTGTGTTTCTTGACTTGCACAATGCTGGAGGTGTCTGCACTAAGCTTTGGCAAAAGGTATGATGAGCTGAAGCCAACGGTCACTGTGGCTGGAAATCACAAAACAAGGTGACAGGTTTCCTATTGATTCTTGGATGTAGCAAGCTGTCCCCTGCCTGGCAAGTGGCTTCTCCAGCATGGCCATGATGGGTGTGAGACATGCATACAAACACCTGCACAGCAGTGCCTCACTGACAACCTACCAGGAGCCAACACCAGAAGCCGTTTGGGCTTGTGGGGTACCTGCTGCAGGAGAAACTGGAGAGCCTTCTACTGGACAGACAAAGCAAGACAGAAAGCATTCTGATGGAAAGGAAGGAAGAAATCGGTATTCAGGGTTCATTTCCTGGGATAAGCCTTCAACAGGGCTGCTGTCATGTTTTTCCTCTGAAAACAGCCCATAGATCTATATCCTGGCATTGCTATTCATCACACAAAATACAAAAGAAGATAATCAAACTGTGATGTTTTTCAAAAGCCTTTTTCAAAAGGCTTAAGCCAAGCAGAAGTAAAAAAGAAGAGAAAGTGAAACAGATGGGAGCAGATAAAAGTCACAATATGAGCCCCTAATTAAAGCTTGACAACACTCTAGCAAAAAGGATGAAGTAACTCTTACCGGGTTATCAGTCTGGTTGATTCCAATGAGAAAGACAAGCTCGGAGAAGAAAAGGGCAGCCACCAGGTTTTTGTGGATGCTGTGCAAGTTGGAGCGCAGCGTGCGGATCAGGACCAGCAGGATGAAGGTGATCAGCAAAGCCACCAGCGAGATGGAAACGGTTGTGTAAGTGACAATCTTCAGGGGAAGCACCTCCCCATTCTGCAGACAGACAGATTGACACAGCCTCTGTGAGTTTTTCCTTTCTTTTCCTCCAATCAACTCTATGTGCTTTCATTACTACTGAGTCAATCTAGAGATCTGCTTTAGGACCAAGAGGAGTGGGTCATGCCATCTCTTGAGTCACTCAACATTTTGAGAGTGTATGAGCCGTACCCAGAGGGAGCAGGGTTAAGCAAGAATCCCAGTGAATTTGAGGCTGGATTGCCCATGTTGAGGCTGCCTTGAGATGCTGAAAACCTGACGGTGTTTATGTCCTTGTTCATGCCATTGTAATGCTAGATGTACCTAATAAGCCCTTGAAGACTAAAGGCCTTGAAAATCACACTGGGATCACCCACCTCTCGTTTTGAAATGTCCATCAGGACGGCAAAGCTGGTCAGGTGGCTGCACTGGCACGCAATATGGCTCTGGTTTCTGGAAAACAGCTCGCATCCCCGGGAGGACCAGGCACCTGTTCCGCCAATCCTGGGGGGAAAAAAGGCATTTCTGGGAGCCATCCTCTGCTCTCGCCCGTGCCTCCTGCTGTGATTACTCTCCAAGACAGTTCTTGCTCCACTACCAGAGAGGAATGTAAGTACCAAGACAGAAATATTTGTAGCTGTCACCTGCCTGAAAATGTCATCAACTTAAAAAACCTTGAATTGATGTATTTTCTGATGTGACACCTGACTTTGCCTGCCAGCCTTTGTGTTTTTGTAACCTTCTGGTTTGAGTTTAAAATAATCTTTTGAAAAATTCACTTTTGTGTCAGTGACCACACAAGCAAGATGAGGAAGCAACTGCACAGAGCAAACTGACCATAACAGGGTGCTGCCACCTCTATGAGGTAAAAAATACCCAAAACACAGACATATTTTTCAGTCATCTCTATTTCCCTAGACTTAGACATTGCTTGTAAAGCTCTTACGTGAAATACATTTCTGCAGAAATATGATTTTGTCATGAAGTTTCTCTAGAAAGAAGACAAGAAGTTAAAAACAATAAATAATATTTTGTATCCAGAAATCTCTTGTATTAACATAATGGAGGAACTGCTCCCTTAAAAATTCTTTCCTTTTCAGCCTTGTGTAACTCCAGTGATGGCAGAAATGATTTTGTATCAATGTTAATTATTCTATTCTGAGGTTAATGAGTAATAAAAACAATGTTGTAGTTACTGAAGGAGTTTTTCTCTTTCAGATATATCACAGTGATCTTCTCCATTCAGGAATAAAACACTTGTAAAACAGCTTTAATATCACTTTCTCTTGAAAAGTACTCACTTTAAAAAAAAAAAAAAAAAAAAAAAAAAAAGCTCTTTTATTATGTTTAAAAGCTGCTTTATAATTGTGGCTGTAAGAAATCACAGACAACAATGCCACTGAAGTTGCCAGCAAATAGCAAATGGATGAATCATGTTTGAGCTAATGAGTTCTTCAAGCCTATACGATGTTTAAAAATTTATGAAAAAGGACTTGCCATTCCCTCATAATTGGCAGAATCATCTATACCTACAAGCAAATAGCACATCAAGAAATTGCTTATCTAACCTTTGTCCTGATATCATCTCAGACTACTTTACATGCAGGCAAGTGGAGTAGTTTATTATTGCTAAGATAATAGATTTCTGTTGCCTCTTCAATCCTTTTAATGATATAATCTTCTTAAGCGTTTGACTAGGAGGCAAACATTTCCTAGGCTAGTGTGCTCTTTTATTTCCAGCACAGGATATTGCCTTTTAGTGAATTTTTCCATAGGTTTACTAGAGTTTTGGGGTCATTAGGACGTGAGTAACAGCTCTTCCTCCTAGCATGGGCTGATAATATCATCTTCTCACTATATACCTGGTTTTATGATTATATATGTAATATTTAAAATATTAAATCTTTACTTGCAGAACATGTAGCCACCTCTGGACACACTTTCTTTTGTTTTATCCACACTCCTGAAATATCTCCAACAGGACTATGCTGCTTCCACAATCCCATAAACTCAACAAAACACTCATGAGAATATACAATTCTTCACATTTTGTAGATCTTCAAGAACTATATGTCTGTATTTTTAACTTTACTAAATACAAGAGACCTAAATGAACTATTTTGGAATATTTCATCTCCTCACTCACACTTCCTTCCTAGAGTCAAACACCCTCTGCTTATGTTTGCTGTCCTGTATCAAAACTGCTTTCTAACAACAGCAAGAGGTCTAAGGTCCCAAAGAAGGTATTTTCTTCCAGTTTTCACTAATATAAATAAAAACAAATACTTAATGGATGATGGAAGGAAAGGTAAGTTGCTTATCAGTGTCACTTTCTTTGGGTTGACTTTTGATTCAAATATGATCTTTCAGACTTATAACCTTTAATCTTATCATATTATCTGCAAAGCCTCAGTTCTTTTTACCAATGTGAAGGCTCACTTGTTTGTTTGTTTGTTTTAATATTTTTTGCACTGGCCCCAGCTGAGGCATCAAGGGTGAGTGCCTGTTTGCCTTGCACTCTGTCCATAGTCACTAGGGTGTGATAGAAGATGCAGCCCATATACAAGCTGAATCATCTTCTGGAGATGACCTCTTAAGAGGAGGGCACAGGGCAGTTAGAGTCCTGACTTAAGAACCTCAGCTAAGTCATGAATCCAGGCACTGGAGCTAGACCACAATGAAGCTAGGTACACATTCGTGGGCAAAAAGAGTGAGCAAACATATGAAGATTGTGAGATTTATTATTGCTGGGTGAAAACAAACCCTAGAAAGACATGATGGCACTGCGTCTGTTAGAAACCACATGGCCAGCCATTTCTTTGAAGAGTTATGGTGATTATTTTTATTTTTCTCAGGTTGATGGGAAGGGAGTACTTGGCTCCATTCCACCAGGAACTAGTTGCCAGTTGAATAAACTAAGTGAAAAAGGTTTTCCTCCAGAATTATCCTCCTAGCCAGGACTTCTCTGCTACCGAGACAGTTGCCTTGCACAGCCTTAGAGAAAGCAGAGACATACGTGATGGAGTGATTCCAGAAGACACAGACAGGCTTCGTTCTCTCCTCCGTTTCCAGCATGGCATACTCCACTATGATGGGCTTTTCCACCAGATTGGGAGGAAGCTCCCTGTCACTGTGAATGGCTGTGCTCACTACAGGTGTATTGATTATAGGGCGGTTTGGTAATCTGCAGAAGGAGAAAAAAATCACAAAAATGAGCTAAACGTTAAGATGCAAAGCACAGATTTGGTAGGTTCTGTAAATAAAAGATTTCCAGTTGCTTCAGCTCAGACAGAGAGGTAGTTGCACCATCAGCCTTTCACATAGCTGTGTTTCCAAGGCCTGTTGGCTCTACTGTTGCAGTTGGGCTCCTACAAGGTGCCAGAGGAGGACAAGAGACAGCACTGCAGTGAGAACTGCAGCACAGATGACATTTGGTTCATATAAAAGCAGCTCTGACTTCTCTGCATGCTCAGAGAAAGGCTGGACAATTCACAAAAAGGTTTAAAGCTCACCTCAAGCTCCTTCGGTCGGGATCATAATTTTCTGGCAGGAGATGTCCTAGGGACCGGTAGATAATGACCATGGCAACAGTATGATGGCTTGAGTCATCTGGGTGTCGCTTCCTTCTCTTTGCAAATGTGCTCTCAGGGCTTAGTGCATCACTGTTCACCTTGGAGGATAATTTTTGATTTGAAGGCTTCATTGTAGGTACTGCTATGGAATTAACACAAATATTAAATTCCTTCCACACAACATCAAAGCTATCACTGAAACTGGTAATTTTGCTTTGCAAAGATTCAGAAATATTCCCATTGTTATAATGCTAAGTTTACAGCACTGAGCATGCTCCTAATGTCACATTCTGTATTTTAATAAAATTTTAACACATTTCATGGTTATAAAACTAAATCAAATATCCATTGAACCGTGAATAAGCATTTTGCCTGACTACAAAATAAGCCATTTCTAAGCTAGAAGATCTGTAAGTACATAAATAATCTGTGCATGATTTAGGGAGAACACTGAAACAACATCCATGTCATTATATTGCACATATTTATGACAGAACTAATGATAGTTACAAATACAATAGGTCACACAGGATTGCTGTGTGCTAATTCTTTTGTATAGTGAGCATCCAGTTTTGGCAAGAATCTCTTAAAATTCACATTCCTTTTTTTGTTACAGAAAGGATACTCTATGCAAGCAGGTGCCTCATTTCTGAGGAAGAAGACATACAGATGTACAAGTTTACTCATTATCGTGTGTTATTTGCAAAAATGTTATTATTTCCCAATTCCAAGGATATTCAGCCACGGTACTTGTATAATTACTGCAGAATTACTCTCTATTGTCCCTTGTCCAAGATGCTGTGGTTTCCTCTCAACCATCTCCAGGTACTTCAGAGGCATGGCAGGTACCCCATGGACTCCACAACGTGCCCCCCGTCCCCCTGCCCTACTCAGGACCTTTTTATTTGCTTTCAGGCTGCGACTGCGCAGCTCTGCTCCCAGCTGGGGATCCCCCACCTCCCACGCCCCCTCCTTCCATCTCTGCAGGGACCAGGGAAGGTGGCCGCGGGGGGAACGTCTTGGTGGGAACGGAGGCAGCGCATTTCTCTTGCCTCGACACGGCGGTTCGAGGGGCCGCCAGCGGGACCTGACAGACGAGTACAGCCAGTCACGCAGCCCCCCGCGCTCCCCTCGCTGCCAGCAGGCAAAATGCCTCAGAGGTATGCACAGCTGCTCCGGCCCTAAATAATGTTCGCTTGTGCAGGCAATCGCCCCGCTCTCACCCCAGTTCCACCACGACCAACCACGTGTCCTTGGGAGCTGGTCAAAGTTGCCACCCGAATGTCAGCAGAAGGATTTTACCTTTCCGGTCTGAAGGTCTGAACAGCGTATCTGGGAAGATAACAGATGATTCCAGATCTTTTGGATAATCTTCCTTAATCTCATGAAATCGTGGTATTCTAGCTCCCGTAAAATTAGACTTGTCAAAGATGTCAACAGCAATAACTGAAGGAAAAAAAAAAAAAAGTTTGACATAAAACTCACTTTAATTCTTTCAAATGTAATATTGCAACAAAACGGAACATGACTGAAGGGGTAAAATATCTCCACAACACAGAGAAGGGATTTAAAACCCGCAATATAGAGCCAAATCTCTCTCAATTAATGCTTTGAATGACAACTAAAAGTCTGTGTGTCACCATTGATAAATTTATAAAATCACTAATTTATATGGATTGTGTAGGCAAAGAAAAGGCATGTACAGCCCAGTACTGCAAACATTGGAAATAAAAGTGGTATGTTCCAATATCAGACTTGCTTCTGCGGGGAAGGCCAGATCTGCTGCTTCAGGAATATACTTTTTCTACATCTGCTTATCTGATTTTGCAGTTTAAAGAAAACAGCCTGGATTTTACCTGCGAATACTCCTTAGTCCTCCAGCTCCCTTTCCTCTACGCTAACAGTTATTCTCTGGCTCACCTCATCAGCTCTGGCTGCTGTCTAACTGCCAAAATATTTAAATGCGGCTGAGTTGGCTTGAACTTTCCCATTTATGAAAAGTCACCGAGTGCCAATTTAGATGTTATAATAAAAGTGAGAAGCTGGAAGTCCTGGGGGTAACCCTACACCAATAGCTGTGATCCATAGCAAGTTCCTATATGAAGAAATATCCAAGTTAAGATCTGCAAATTCCCATTCCTTTCCTAGTCCCTAAATAACTCCCAGATGAGCCATTAGGAAACTCCATTAACACCAAGTTCACCTGGAAAAACTGTTCAAACGAAAACAGAACCCTTTCAGTGCAGGGTTGCCTCATCCCTCCCAAGCTCATGACTTTTTACACAGGAAGAGATGGTCAAAGAAATCAGGGTTTACAACCTGCAAGAAATTCTGGGGTTTGTTTTCATCTCAGTTCAGTTAAAACACTGAACACATGTTTTTCTGAATGTGAAGATAAAACCATTTTGATTCTGATACTCCTAAATGAAAAGGAAATCTTTTGCTTTGGTTTATCAAAGAGAATCAAAGTATTTGAATTTGGCTCAGTTCAACAACAATCCTTCTCCCCTGGAGTCGATGCAGGACTTTATCATAAACTTTGTAGTTTGACTGCCTCATGCCTCTGCTTTCCTCTGGAAGCTGGGATACGCTGACTCCCATGCTGAGCTCTGCCCATGTGTGGACACAAAGCCCTCAGGCCAAGGTTTGTAGGCAAAGGTGAATTTGCTTCCTATACCAACTGGTGTAGTTGGGAAAATCAGGCAAGCTTTTGCTCTTTCTTCAGGTCTGAAAACACAAGCTGAGGTTGATAATAATTCAGACCACCTGTGAAAGAAAAACAGAACTGCAGAGCCATGGAAATGCTGCTTGGGAGTGACCTCTGAAGGTCATCCAGCCCAGTCTCTTAGAGCAGAGCTGTCACCAACACCCAACCAGCTCAGACTGTTGGTGCCTGGGGAGAAAATGGAATAGAGAGGGAACAGGAGAAGGGGAAAGAGGCAGACCAGGCTGTGATTGCTGTGTTTGACTTGCAGATGTACTGTGGGGACATCTGTGAAGTATGTTACAGCCCTGAAAGTGCAGGTACTGCTATTAGGGGAGGCATTTACTGTGATCGGTAGGGAAAGAGTCTTGGTATGCCTGATGTTTACTTCTCAGTTGAGACCCATTGAGGATTTATTGGACCCCAAGGATCTTGCTCTGGTGATGGGTTTTGCAAGGCTAGGAGGGGTGTTTGAAAGCTTGGATGGATGATTCTGAGAAAATATCTTTCAGCACAGGAACTTCTACAGAACATGAGTTTGTGGATAGGTTTCAGGTTGGTAATGTGGTATATGATCAATAGCAGATTTTCATTTGTTTGTTTTTGCAGAGCAGTAATTCTTCAGGAGGTGGTGTGATGATTCTTAGAAACACATGACCCAGTACGTTCAACTGTAGCAGGTGGTCTCAAAAGGCATCACCTTTACTTACAAACTTTGTCCACCCTATCATCTGGAAACCATTGTGCCAGAGTAGTGGCACAGCCCAAATGGAAAGCAGATGAGACATCTCCCAGAAAGCCCCCACAGCAACTGAGAGGTATGGATCAAGGCTCAATTGACTTGAAACGAATGCACTGATTAAATCAGAAAGTTCAACGTTTTTGTTTCTCAGTGGGTACTATTAAAAATAGTTAGTACTTCTGTCTAGAACACTTTTAAAGCACTAATACAAAACAGGCATTTTCAACACAGATACTTACTCATGTTAGTAGCAACGATGACAAAAGGTCTCATGTAGGTTTTCTTCATGTTCTGGGCCACGTTGTTGAAATAATCCTCGTAGTGTCTCAGCAGGTGAGCTGTGCCACCCTCTGTTCGCTGAATGTGTTCCCACTGCTCCTTATTGCTGGGATCCAGTAGGGCACTGCCCACTTTGATAATGTTCTGAGAAGCAGAGGACAAACGTAAATTATGAGGCAAACGAAGCACTGGATTCTGAGTAAGGAATATTGAAAATGATTGGCATTACTGCCCCAGGTGAGTGTATAATGAAATATTTTAATGTAGGCACGTTTTTCTTGCTCTTGACCATGTCCAAGTGGCTTCTAAAGATCTCCAAGGAGGAGACCCCACAGCCTCTCTGGGCAGCCTGTGCCATGCTCAGTCACCCACACAGCACAGAAGTGCTGCCTGATGTTTATACAGAACCTCCTGTGTTCCACATTGTACCGATTGTCTCAGAGAGATGAGAGACAAGAAAAGCAGAGTGCTTGGTTTGTACACTACAGAACTCACCTAGGGAACTGAAAATAATGGGATGTTAAAAAAAAAAAACAAACAGCTACTGAAAGAAGTACTGTTTCCTCATCTATTTTTTTTTCTAATTTATTTACCTGATTCTTGGATAATTATGTGAATTTCCATGAAGAATAACAAAAGCAATTTTCAAAAAGAATAACAAATATTAACTTGCATTTACACATAAGACAAATTATGTTGTTCTCCCCCTGTATTTACGTTTCTCCCCCATGTTTATGTTTCTTACAAACACTTTTAAAAAGGAGGTTCTAGATAAGGACCTGCTGCTTCTGCTCTTTGCTATGAGAATATTCAAAGGAACCTTAAAGAAGAATGGAAGAACAAGACAACAAGAACCCCTAAAACAGTGTTAAATGGCTTAAATGGGAAAGATACAGGGTTTAAATGGGAAAGGAGCAGTGTTTAATCTTGGTATACATATGGACTACATTATTGTGTTAAAATCTAATTCCTAACTCAGGTAAAATTGTAATAAATGATGATAGAATTAATCACCTCAAGCTCTACAGTAGCAGAGGGAAGTATCTGGATGTACATAACCCTTCTTTTAGAAGCAGACAGGGAAAGTGCTGTATTCCCTAAGTATTCCCTGAAGCTGCAAGCTTGTATTTTGGATAAAAAAGGCTGCCTTTATCTAGGATGAGAAGCACTACATGGTTCCCCAGGAACGAGGAGACACATGCTGTACTTGGTACCAGGCCTCCTCACCGCTTGTGAATGTTATTTATGTTTTTTGGATCTGTTATATTTTTCAGTCTTCTTCCAAAGACTATTAAAAAAAAAATCCTTTTTCTCATGAGCATTACTGATTAGTTTTCAAATTCTTGACCTACCCTAAAAATATTTAGGGAGTTTTTGAAAACATCATCCGTATGCATTTTAGTGCCAAGTGCAGAGAATAATAAATTAAAGCAGCCTCCTTTTTTACTTTTGTTCTTATTTTTTCTTAAGAAAGCATGTTAAAAACTCAGTTCCTTCTCAAGATCTGAATAGGGGAGTTCATTCACCCCGGAGCCAACAGTTTGTCAGCAAACAGTCTCCTTATGGAAGGAAACATGGAATCTCTTTAAACCTGGTTTATCTAAGATGATAAATGTTTTCGAAGTTCTTCATTGTCTGTTGACTGCACAGCCCAAGACACCAAGGAATTTTCTTAGCCATGTTCCCATCTACTCCCACCTCACGGGGAGGTGGCGCAGCTCCCTGGCTTCCTGGTGCATCCTGGTTCTGCACAAGGTCTCCGAGTTCACCCTAACATCTGCCAGAGCTGGCTGGTTCCACTGGAGCCCCTGGAGTGGTGAGCTAGGTGTAGCACGCCTTTGGAGGGAGCCAGACCACCTCTGGCTGGCGCGAAGGCTGGTCTTAGCCCAAGGAGGGTTGCTCCAGCATCCCTATGCTGGCACAATTCCAGCTTGGGCTCTGTATTGTGCCACGGTTGGGATCTTGGGAGCAGCATTGCCAAATGTGGGCAGCAATATCCCGTACTGCATGCGGGATTGAGGGGAGCTCTGCCAGGCTGAGCACGGGACATCTCACCTGGTCACAGAAAAAACACAACTTCCTCCATGTCTGACATTTTTCCACCACAACAACAGGTTCCCCCTGTCAAAGAGGGTGCTACAGCTTGTTCTCTACACCTCACCAGGTCTTTGGTAATAACTGGGTCTTTCATGAAGGTACTGACTAGCAGAAGCCTTCTGGCATGCATTTCCAGTATTTGCATGTGCCTGTATCACTTAAAATTTCAATATAGTTTGGAGTCTCTTTAAGCATACCAACTGCTTAACAGATATGATTCGAGTGTTTCCAAAGTTGAATTGTAAAAAAACTTCAGAGTCAGTAGCTGGCTCAGATTTCACTACATATTTAAATGAAAATGATCAAATTAGGCAGGTTTTCCAACAAAATTAAATACAGTAGACAAAACCAGGACTATCCAGGAATAGTACATCAACTTGTTTAGTTTTTAATTTGAGGAATTTTACTTTTGGATGTTAATATTATGCGATTTATTGTAACAGTGCTTTCTACACATGATGTGCTTTCTTCACACATGATGCATAACCAACTTCCCACTCTAAATTGAGAAGACTGACTCATTTGTGAGACAGGTTAGAAAAATTACATAACGTTCACTCCTTCTTGGTCTAAGACAAATTCAATTATCAGTTTTCAATTCTCACACAACTTTTCAGGGGAACTGTAAAGGCTGAGCACAGTGCATACTATCGCTCTTACCTCATTGAATTCCACATCCCTCGTGGCTGCTAGGTCAAACCCTTGCTGCTGGCTCTCATACTTTAGGACTCGGATCATCATCTGGTAAGCTGTCCTCACATCATTGCCATACAAGCTGTGGGTGTATTTGGTGGCGTTCTGCAACACTCTCACAATCCGTATGGTTTTGTCTCCATCCAGCTTGGTCTCATTGCGATGTAACTTCTCATTCTGAACCAGAGACAAGAATGAAGGAAAAAAAAAAAAAACAACAACGTGTGATTTATGTATGTATGTATGTATGTATTTATTTATTTACACTCTAGTTACAGAGACATTCTTCATTTAGGGAACTTCGACACAAAAGTGTCATCTGATCCAAATGGTGCTTGTCTTGAGGAAGGGTTGATAGGACAGCTCAATGGAAAATGTAACTCAAGAGCCAGAAAAGCACAAAGGTCCAGATGGGAAATGAGAGGGTCAAGGATTTGGTCAAAGGATGGAGTTCAGGGACTTCAAACTGGAGTCTTACAGATGATCATTTATAAAATAAAGACAGAAACTATAGGATGTCTTATGAAGTGTAAATATTAAAAACATGTTTATTAGTGCTGAGAAAAATTAAGCAACAGGTGAGCAACTAGAAACAAGGTAAAACAAGAAAATAAAGAAATGTCTTTAAATTCAAGGAAAAGTTACAATGGATCACTGGAAAAAAAAATGATCATTGTGCTGGATTATTATCTATGTAAATCAACGCTGTCCATATGAAGTCAATGACAACATGAAAATTCATATCAAATAGGGATTTGGACTACACTGTCAATAGTCACTGGATGCTACAGTGCACACCTCAAAATATGGTTATGGGGTTATCAAGAATAAATATATCCTTTCTAGACTTAACTGGATTGGAGAAACTGTAGATTTCATTGTGTTCTGGGTGTGTTCATTATATGCAAACACTGCTGGGTCCTGACAGGCTGGTCAGACTCTGGAGGACTAAACACAAGAAAACACAGCTTACCATGATTTTAAGATCCACAAAAGTGTTGGTGGTACAGTTGAAAAGCTCAGGAGGCAGCCAGCCTTTCTCAATGTTACAGTGGCGAACGGCATTTCCTGAAGGAGACAATGCATGAATAGTAAATAACATCCTGAATTGCTCTGGATAAACCTTCATAGATTTCTGTTTTCAGATTTCTTAGCGATATACACATACTTCCCTTCCCAAACTGGCATTCCTTCCTGAGAAAAGTTAAAAGTTAGACAAGCTTCAGATCCACCCAACCACTCTCAGCCACCCTGCCCCAATGTTCTGTAACAAATTCACCAATTTATTTATATCAAACATGAGAATGACTGTGCATTTCCTAAATATTTATGAAAACATAACCCTGCTCAGATTTCTGCGCAATAGCCTGTATAGGAAGACCACCCCAATAAATGCTATTTTCATGTCAATACATGCTGGTGCCTTCACACACAGCGCGCAGTAGACACTTCAGCCAACACAAATAATTTCCTTTTGCCACTTGTGAGTGGTTTGTGAGCGGCCTGCTGTTTAACCTACTATATTTTACTATTTGTCAAATCATTTTAAAAGGTGATTCTTGGCTGTGAATCCTTCAAAACGAATCACAAGTTATCAAATTCAAAACTAACATTGTGCTAGTTAACTTTGGATACACATTGCATGTGTCTAAGCAATGTAATTACTACTATCTAAATAACAGAACTGTAACTGATAGAACAATATCTAACTATATTAATTCTTTTCCATGAATACACATTCAAGCCTCAAATTCCTAATTGAATATTCATTATTATAAAGCTGACTTTCTTTGAATTCACTGTAAAACATATTCTGTAAAATTCACTTAAAATGTGCATCCTAAGAGCATCCCTGACTGCTATTTGCTAGAAGAGACACTGGCGTCAACCACAGGAACAGTGCGCATTTAGTGAGAAAGCCTATTTTAATTCAACTTTAAGGTGTTTAGCAATGCAAATACTGTCTAATTAAAAAAAAAAAAAAAAAAAAGTGTGGGGAGAATTTTACATCTTAAAATCTTCAGAAGTGGAACTTGGGTGACCATGACTCTTCTGAACTCCTGCATCCTCCCAAGTAATAATTGGAAAAGTTACACAGTCATTGTAATTCATTGAACCTGAAGAGTGCAGGTAAGAGTTCCTGGGTCTAGAAATTAGACAGAATTTTGTTTCTGACAGAAGAGCCTTAGGAAAAGATTGTGAACACTTGTTTTCAAAAATCTGCTTTGGTTTTCTGTAAGATAAATGTTTTCAGGGACATGCATGAAAAAACAGATTGCTATTCATTCACAGTACAAAATGACACAGCTCATATGCTCGGTAAAATACGTCTTTCAGGCATGTGAATTATGGTTTGCAGAAAAGATATCTGGCAGAAAAACGCAAGTTCTGCTGTACCTCTTAGCACTGCTAGCCTGCAATGCC
Source organism: Aythya marila (assembly GCF_965140915.1). Taxonomy (NCBI): domain Eukaryota; kingdom Metazoa; phylum Chordata; class Aves; order Anseriformes; family Anatidae; genus Aythya; species Aythya marila. The sequence continues at coordinate 191,346,490 of NC_139042.1, read as the reverse complement.
AATAAAGTGATCACCATGCAAACATTTTTCATCATTTTATCTTTGCCCAGAGGAGCTGTGTTGCTGGAGATGATGTGTAAGTCACTAGAAACTAAAAGTTACATTGGTAAGAAGTGTTTGAACAACAGTAACCAGAATATTGGACTGTGCTTTTCTGAAAATACGGATACAGAATTTCTGTTCTTTGTGTGTGTTTACCTGCTGCACTTTCGTATTTATATTTTGGATATTTCAAATGTATTTTAACAGTTCTTGAGTTTCAGCTAAAGTTTTGTCCTTGTGACATGCATAAGCTATGTGGTAATCTCTAGACTCAATGAATTAACACCATTCCCTATGCACACATTTTTTGCTGTTCCCCCTGTGCCCACATGTAGATAAAGCAGTTAATGTTTTACCCAGGGAACTTACCCACTGATCCCTTAGGACACGGCACGGCAGCTGGCTGGCCAAACTTGGTCTGTGGCCACCAAATACCAGCCTCGAAAGCTTTGGGACACCCATTATAAATTACTGAAAGCAGAAGAAGAAATGATGCAATTTTTTGGAGAAATTAAAATCACAGAGGAACAACTAGAAGGTATTCCAGATTGCCAAAGGGACCTTCCAACTGTTTCCAAGCCCCAATAGGATGCTTGCTCTTTGCAGCGCCTCCCAAGCTTTAGCCCATCACCTGCTCCTGGTTCAGCAGCACAGTTGGACAGGTACAGGCATAGGAGACCTCAGGGTGATTATGGGGCTCTGCATCTTGGTTCTGCATCTCTCTGCCTGATCCTTTATTGTGGGAACACATTTCCCCGTCATTTCACCCACACGCTGCGGTGAGATGACTGCTGCAGCTGCTTTGTGCTGATTGCAGGTGGAGGGTGGGCGGGTGAGAGGACAGGCAGGACAGGCAAGGCAGGGAAGAAAGGCAGCTGGAGTGTGGCACAGGACGTGAGGGCTTTCACCCACCCCGTCAGCTGTGGCACAGCCACATTATTCTGTACTGGTAGATGAAGTCAGGCTTCTTGCAAAATTAGGATTAGGGTGTTTTGCTGTTTCCCTCTAAGCTAGCTATATTTCCACTTGATGGAAATATGAATTATTTTTTCCTTTTTTTTTCCCCAGCCCCTGTGAGTCATACTGGCACAAATTTAGGAGAAGGGGTGCAGATTTAGGCTACTGCACCCCTATTGCCCTGCTAGAGCCACCCCACTGGCCTCACAGGCACCCCAGCAGGCAGCAGCACACCCAGCACTGCGCTCCCCACATCTCCCCACTGCCCTCAGCTCCAATCCTGCAGCCCCAGCCCGGCACTGCTGGACGGGGTGTACCTTCACAGCCCTTCAGGGTGACTTCGGCAAAGGGGTTGTCGCAGCGGTTGCACTGCCGCCCTATGACTCCGGGTTTGCAGGGACACTGCCCCGTCTCCATGTCGCAGGTGCGTGTGTGGGAGCCCGAGGGGAAGCAGTCGCAGGGATAGCAGGTGTCGCTGCTCTGTGGCCGGTAGTAATTCGCCTAGAGAAGCAGAAAAGGACAGACGATGAGGTATTTTACTTGTATCCCAAATATAAGCATTTGCTCGTGTTTCTGAAATGCTGGTCTAGCAGCACGTGCTTCATAAAAGGGCTCATTGAGCTGAGCACAGGATAATGATGGTGTTGCAATTAACAGAAAACATAACGTTTGACCATTCTTTCTGCTAGCCCATAGTTATCTCACTGTGTTGGGCAGACTGAGCACAGCAGGGGTTGCTGGGCTGCCCAGACCCAGGGCACAGGCTGCTGATTGCAGTGGGGGCACAGGGCCCACATCTCTCATTATGTACTTGCTGCCTGTGCCCAGCGACAACATTCTTGAAGGATCTGCAGTTTTCTCTGCTTTGCAGTTCGACTCCTGCCTAGCATGGAGAAGCCAGGAAGAAAACTTCTTGCGCTGTCCATTTATGTCGCATGTACAGGGCAGGGAGAAATCAATGATCGTGTATTCAAATTGCATCTGTAACTGCTTTTGATCTGCGGAGTTACACGATTACACGAGACAATGGTGCTGGCACCCCGCTGACTCGATTTAACGCAACAGTTGCTGTGTGTCCTGCTGGCATTTAGGAAAGAAGTGCTGGGCCAGATTCGCTGCTGCTGGTTCAAATAGGCAGGACTCCTCTGAGGTCATGCAAATCTATTGTAAAACCTATTGTGGACAGCCCATTGTAAAACCTCCAGGAGGGAGGCGCCTCCCTTCCCCACTCTCTGCTCCGTCCCCATATGTCTGCAAAAAGCCTTGAGAGAGCAGTCCCTGAGGAAAGCGTTCAACCTCTTATTTTATTCAACTCTTCCAAGCTGCGAGGTCTTTGCTGACCTGCTGCAGACGACAGCTTCACCCAGCCAGCCCAAGCTGCTGCCCGGAGATCGCTTGCTTGTGACACAAAACCCACCACCAGCATTCCTCTCCGCCCAGGTCTGATCTCCCCCAGTAAATCAGGCTGCACTTCAGAGAGAGATCAGAGCCAGGCTTTCCTTCTCTCCGTTTTGCTTTACAAAGGCAAATAAGATAAGGGCTGCACAGTATGATTTGGTGAAGGGCAGTGCCAGCAAAATGTTTTAGGTAAACATTAACTGTGGTGTGCACATATAGGATACAAAGCACAGCTCTGTATACTTTGTCTGGGTTGCTGCAGTTATTAGTGATGTAGTTACTTTTTAAGCTAAAGAATTTTTTACTTCAGACTGCTGCTTTTTGCTTACCTTGCAGTGGCATTCCCCATTGGTCTTATTGCAATCAGGATCAAACCCTTTACTCGTCTCACAATTACACGGGCCGCAGATAGGATTTCCCCACCAGCCTCTGGGACAAGGCAAGTCAATCCTATAAAAGAAAATCACATCCAGAGAAAGTTCTTTTAAGATTCCTCTTAAAAGGTGGGAAAAAAGAGCTTTGGGCCAAATCTGCACTCAATTCCATCTGCTTATAGGGTGCAACGTACCTCACTGCAGCAGCCAACACTTTATATATGTGTGCGTGTGTGTGTTCACTGTAATAATAAAGATAAAGAATATCAGTTCTACAAAAGCCTAGTGGGAATACTTCTCTAAAAGTTTTCAGGACCAGCTCCTCTATATATCTATATGAGCAAATAGTGTTCTTTCCTCTAGGAGAGGGTGATGGCACCCACGTTGCCTCCTGGAAGTGGTCCCTGGTCCCAGCAGCCCCACAGCTGGGCGCTGCTGGGCTCAGCACTGGCTGGGGCAGGCTGGACAGCCCATGCCAGGCTGTGCTAACCTTCCAGCATCCTGTGCCCTGTCCCTAACTTACCCATCACCACCAGCACAACCTCAGGCTGTGTTTCCCCAATGCTTTACACCTACGTGAGGGCTGCTGTCTGGTTCTGTCCCCTCCCTATGCATTCCTGCCCCATGGTGCAGGAAAAAGCAGGTACAGCAAGCCAGAGGCTGGGCATCAACCCAAAAGCTGAAACATATCCCTTGGTTTTGCTGGTTCTTTTTCTCCAGAATAAACTTCTGAGCAGGTTTGTCCCACAGCCACTGCTGCCAAGGATGCCCTGGGGTGGGATGAGGTAGTGATCAAGGGAGCCTGATGGCTGGAAGTGCATCAAGATGTAGCCTGAAGGATGATGCTGCCGAGGCTGCCCTCAGCAATAATGCAGAAAGGAATCCCTTCCCTGCTGTTCACCTACAGGGAGAAAAGCTGCTCGCTGTCTGTTCCAAAGACCACACTGAATTTTGTTTATGGTAATTGCTTGCCTTGTACTTCTATGCTTTATAATCCAGGAAAAAAATCAGCAATGCTGCACTTGACATGAAGTCAGCAGATAATGACAAGGGACTACTTCTCTTTGTTGCTAATCCAGAGGAGTAACAGACAAATCTGGCAACAGCAATGTCAGTGTTTGCAAGCCCACACAACAAAAGGCAGAGGAAGAAGCTTGCAGTTTTCAAAGGGAAGGAAACAACATCACATGAGCTATTCCTAAATGTGTAGACAAATGCCCTCAAATGAATGATGTGCATTCATTTGCACATCATGAATGGCCCACATTAGAGCAAATCAAAATGCCATCTTGGGGATAGGGCTGGTTGCTGAATGCTTATCTGAGACCAGGAAGCTGCTGATGAGGGAATCTGCACGTTTCCACCACACAGAGACAGGGCACAGACCTCCTAGGCTGTCCAGAAGACATGGATTTTTGCCAGCCCAGGTTCCAGACCCAAACTCCAAAGCCATTTTATATGGCCAGGCCACCTAAATGGGCGCACTGATTTCTGAGTGTGTTGGGGCAGCTGAAGGGGAAGCTCAGAGCCAGCTCTGGCCAAGCCTACCAACAGGTATGGGTTAGAGGCCATGCTGTGTAACACAGCACAATTGGTCTAGCCCCTGAACTGCTCATGAAGAAAAGTGGCCCCTGAGTGTATGGAAGTTTGTCTGGTATCTGGGAAGAGAGCTTGGGAGCACCGAAGGACAGGGGGCCTGCAAATACCATCTACTAGGAACACGTGAAGTAGAACAGGAAAGCTAACTGAAGCATAAAAGAAATTGATGGACTGCTCCCTTAGGAGGAGAGGCAGCTGGGAGGATCAGGGAACCAAAGAATAATTCTCCTACTTGCTCTCGCAGTACTGCCCGTAGTAGCTCTGTCCACATTCGCAGGTGTAGCCATGGGATGAGCTAGGTTTGTGCACACACGTGGAGACATGCTCACATGGGTTCAGGTTACATACATCAACACAGTCTCTTCCAAAGTACCCTGGGGAGACAAGGTCATAAAATTACAGCAACCATTGTAATTTACGATTTGCATGTCTCTAAACGACCATCTATTTTATGCTCATACACTAATAACACATCTTCAATAATCAGTAGATTCTCCCTGAGATACTGTCAGAAGAAGGTACTCTTTTCCCTCTCAGCCAAAAATATAGTGGGCTGTTCTTTTCGACAGCCTGTTAACATGCTTCAGGCACCCTTGTGTCTCTGGTTCCCAATTTTATATTCAGGGCATGTGTTACAAATAGTTTTGTATTCTCTCCCTGCACGTACGGGAGGTGACTGTGCTGGGTGCTGACAGCATGTGCTGGCTACATGCACCAAAACAGAGAAAACATTCAAAGTATCTCGATTAGGATGCAGGCTGTGAGACTGAAATCCAACAGCAGAAAATGCTGGGAAAGAAAAAGGGAGAAAAGAAAAAGAAAAGAGAAGAGAAAGAAAAAGAAAACAGAAGAAAAGAAGAAAAGGGGAAGTGCACAGAAAGAGCCCTTTGGACCAGAAACTGTCTTTCTGTTTGGTTGACACATTTCCTAGAACAAATGATCCTTAGCCCGTGACTGTAGTTGCAAGGGTGGTACAGTAGGGCAAAGAAGGATTGGATGCTGATTGGAAGGAGAAGAAGCACTAGATGAGCACCACCACCAGCAGCAGCAGGAGGTGGCAAAGTGCTTGCAAAACATCCTGCCACGGTGGCTGCTTCTCTTCTGATGAGCACAGGGAGATGGGCTCCAGCTCCTGCCTGAGTGCACGGGGCGGTCAGTGGGTTACCTGGGTCACACACGCAGGAGTAGCTGTCCCAGTCGTCGCTGCAGTAGCTGTGCTGGGGACACGGGTTGGAGTCGCAGGGGTTATCCACTTCACAGCCCTCCTTCACGTTGATCTTGATAGCCTGTTTCATGTTGAGTGTGGCTATATTTGTAGACGTCTCTCCCATTCTTACTCCCTGGTGACAAAAGACAATTATTTTTAATTTAGAGTTCTCATTCTGAATACAGTACGATGTGTTTCACTACTTCCATTAATCCTTGAGGCTGCATTTTACAGAAACATCACCTGATCAGTCAAAACCAGATTTTTTTCAAATGCTTGTCTCTGATTAAATCAAAGAAGCAAAAGAAAAGGGATGTTGCTGTGTGAGACCAGATTTGTACCTGGGAAAGTGGGCAGACTTTACTATTTTGATTCTTAGATATTTTGATGGAGGAAATAGAAATGTTTGGGGAAGGATTAAAAAAGAAAAAATATGCATTTTCATATGGGTATTTTCTTAGAAGATCAACATTTGCCTCTATTATTCTCATTTCCTACCTGCATACAGCCATAAAACCCCTGCTGAACAGAGATTTGGTCACCAGAGACACCTCCCACAATGATGCTTTTCATTTTTAGTCCGGGTAGTTGATTTCCAATTTGCACAGTGCTCTGTTGAGGAAAAGGACAGTTGATAAGAAGCACTATCATCCTCTGCAACACAGACAGCTACTTTCTCTAGTGATAGAATCAAACAGTAGCTGACTGTACATTTTGGAAAAAAATATTGAAGAAGTGAGGAGCTTGGATTTGTTCACAAGATATATTATCATTAGGTTTAATAAATTAATTTAGCTTCTTTAGGCACTAGGCACTGCAGAACATCTCTCAGAGCATAAGTATTTGTCCACAGTCTCCCTACAAAATATTTTTGTTGTGCTTAGTGGCAAAGTTATAATGCTGCCATACCTGGTACATCCCATAGTCCAAGGACATGACGGCCAGGTACTTGATGTCTTTTCCATCTTTAGCACTCTTTAGCTCGATTAATAAATGATGCCATTCCCCATCACTGACTCGTGTCTGGGTCATCTTCAAACTAGCAACCTGGCTCAGGCCACTGTACACTTCAAACTGCACATAGTTGTTCAGTATCTGTTGGGAAAAAAAATCATGTCTATTCTTTGTGACATGGTTAGATTTGGTGGGACAGAAGACAAGATAAAAAACATTTCCTTAGAAAACCCCAAAGGAAAAGAATACAATAAAAAAAGAGAACACTTGCAATAACTCCTTGTATAATTTCAGACATTCAGTTTCTAACTTACCCTAGTGGGAGGTGAGGGAGAAGACAACAGAGAGATTCTTTTCATTTGTATTAATGCACACTACTAACTTTGTTTAGGAAACCTTAAACCACAGAATTTCAAGTTTAGAATGATCAAAAGTAGAAGGCTGAAGAAATCATTTGTATTTACTGATGTGCATTTAGCAGAGTGGATGAAGCTGTGTAGTTCATGTGGCCGTATCCACTGATAGGGATGGGGGAGAATCTCTTACTACTTTTCTAAGCATAAAAGGCCACATTTCTACCTGGATGTTGATCTTGGATGCAGCTCCAGCATTTGCTTGCATTAACATGCCATTGACTTTCCGGGTTCTGAACATCAGCCCAATGTACCACGGCACAGAGATGGTAATGTCAAGGTCACTCCAAATGATGATGCTCTCTCCACTGAAACGCTGAGGAGAAGGCATTACTGTAAAACAAAAAAACATGACAGAAACACTTTATATCCTTCAGGACAGAGGTTAAGAGTAGAAATAACGTGGTATCACGGTGGTGGCACGAGGCAGCACCTCCACACTGCTACTGCATTATAGAGGCGAGAGACGTTCCTAGAAAGGCAAGCTTTGGGATCTCTGCTGATAGATTTCTGCTTGTGAGTGGGTGGACAAAGCAGGAAACGCGAGGCCAAAACTTGCTGCAGATGCTTTCAACATATCCTTGATTACCTGCTTCTAATTAGCAGATTAAACGCAGAGGAAAAGGCTCTGAGGCAACAGGAAATATAAATTAATTATAAATAAGCCGGGGCCAAATTATTCAGCTGTCTCAGCTATGTGGTCTTTTTGCAGGGAGAAAGCTCGTGAGGAGTCACCAGAGCCATCTGCCTTAGACATCTCGAGCCGATAGCTGAAGTGTTGCCCTGATGTCTAACCCTGCATGAGTATGTGGTGGCTTTGGTGTGGGATCTGCAGCCAGGCAGCTCCTGAGTGATGTCCTCGCTTCCAGCAATGGTGCAGCAGCTTTTTCCAAGTGGAAGCTGGCCCCTTCACCCAGGGATAGGTGCAGGAAGCCTCAAGGAACACCTGCTCAGGCTTCTACAAACACAAGCGGGGGCATGGGGTGGGACAACTAAAGCATGGCCTGGTCTTGGAATCCACAGAGCAATTTAAAAGTTATCCATTGTACATAGACCACAGAGTCACAGAGGGGGGCCGGGGCACACCTTCCCCTGCTTCTAAACCAGAAATCTCTGTCCCCCAGAGCTTTGGCCTCTGGCATCCCCCCACCTCCGGCCCTTCCCCATGCCTGGGACTGAGGGGCTGCAGGTGCCAGTGCCCCCAGATGGGACCTGATCAGCCCTGCCACCTCAGGGAGGGGGACACGTGCTTCAGAGCATCCTCCTGCCACCAGCAAGGCAGTGATGCAGCAATGCGAGCTGTCTGCTCAGGGCTTGTCACTTTGAAGTGCTGCCTGTGTATCTACATAGACATTAAGAGACTCCTACATTGAAAAGGTCAACAGAGGGGGGGACCTTGGAAACACGCTGCCAACACACACCACACACACACACACACGCAATGTGTTCAATCAAAGAAAAACCCAGCAAAACTGAAAGTGCTGGTGCTCAGCAGAGGCTGCCTTCTTGCCAAGGAAGTGGTGATTAAAAATGCACATTCAACCCCGGTCTGAGTCAAAGCCTAATAAAATCAGCGGGATTCTTTCCAGTGATTTAAGGGGGCTTAGGATCAGGCATTTTTACTATAAACAAATTACTAAATACTGCCAAGTTCTGTGGAACTCCTTTGGTCTCGTAAATAAATCAATGAAAGCTGCTGTTACTCATGACAGTAAGTCGGCTATCATATTTACTCTAGAGGTGATCTCACGATCATTTCAAATAGACGAGAGGTGATTTTTAGTCTCAGTTGCAATCTTCTGTTACCTATCCCTTAAACATCACAGCGGGACATACATGCTCTGGGATGTCAATGGCTGGTAACGAGACGTGCACACATGACTTCACACCAAGGGGCCCCTGCGTCCTACCTTGCTCGCAGTTTTTGCCCCCGTACCGTACGGGGCACTCGCAGATGTAGGTGTTCCACTTGTTGACACACGTGCCTCCGTTCTGGCACCAGTTGGCTTCGCAATAGTTCCTCTGTGCTGCACAGCCTGGAAGTCAGGAAAACGGTCACTTTGCATGGCTTTAGCAAAAAAAAAGGGCTCTGGATAACTGACTGTGTCTGAGTTTCTTTGCAAAAAGCAGACACAAACACTACAGTATTTTATTTTATTTTTTTTTAATATACTTGAAGTCAGTGAAGCAAAATGTGGATGGCAAATGTTTTCATGAGCTGGGCAAGTGTCACATTCATAAAGACAAATCTATCAATGGCAATTCAATACAGTCACCGAGCTGTAAATCTCTGGGTGGTAAGAGAAAATTTGGGGCACATATCTGGCAGCAACTGCTGCAGACAGCCAGATAGACCAGCGCTGTGACTCAGCAGCGTGGTTCTCAGTTTACTGTCATGTAACCAAGGAACCAACGTGTAGTGTTACGCAGAGTAGTAACACTATTGTAGGTCAATGTTTTAAACCATGTGGGAACATGCTTTGAAATGAGGAAAAGAAATCCATCCTAAAGAAAACATTTCTTTTATCATGCCCTTCCTGATGTGTATTTCCACAAGATAAAAACTTGTGTTTAATTAACATTAGAGATGTGAATGTTAAAAAAATGCTCCAAAACAAAATTGTAAATTTAAGCTTCTGCCACCACTTCCTTCTTAATCCATGATCTGTGCCAAGATCATACATATAAGAACCAAAATTTAGGTCTTACATGGAGCTTCAGCAGGGTGGGAGGAAAGGACCTGCCATTCTTCTGTGCAAGAGACATTTTTATGTTGATGGAGCACTTTGTATATGAGCTAACCCTCATCATTGATCCAGGGACTAGAAACCAAACCAGAAACTCCAACAGGCTGCTGCATGAAGCAGGCTTCGGATTTGAAGGACTGCAAAATTTGTCTTACAGGATAAACTTAATTTATGAAAAAAATCATTACATACTTTGCCTTTTTCATGAACTAATCCCATTGGCTTTCAGAGCAAAGTAACATTGAAAAGGTAATTTAAAAAAAAAGAAAAAAAAAAAAGCCTAAGAGGAGGAGTAAATTCCCTGTGCAAATTCCTGGGTGAAACTCATAATGATGCAGAAGGTTTAAACAAGCCCAGTTCTTTTCTGCATGGCACTTAATCCTTTAAGTGTGCACCTTGCCACAGGCTACTGTGTGTGTCCTTGGCACAGGCACTGACCGCACCCTGATCAAACAAACGAGGTGTGTTGAGCAGGTCTGGCTGCAGCTATGCCAGCGAGGGGGCCCCTTGAAATGCTGAAATGCTTTTTTTTATATACAGCTATGGCAGAGAGTTTTCTACTGCTGATTTTTTAGGTTTTTGGTTGTTCATACCTGGCAGCGTCCCATTATTGGCGATGTAGCTGGCCATGTCGATCGGCTTGCTGTCAATAGAGAGGTTCCTCATGCAGCCGATAAACTGTCTATTGTGCACTGGGAAATCTTCTGGCAAGTTTGGGACCCCGCCAAGCAAAAGAGGGCCAGTCAGGTCCAAAGATCTGAAGAAACAAAGAAATAGTCACTATTTCCTGCACACAATTTGTTTGTTTTTCTTCCTTATCCTACTGTTTCCATAAGTACATCGGAGATGTTGAGTTTACTCGTGTTGCCACACAACTCCCTCTGCTACATCAGTGCTTTCAGAGCTCATAATCAAGTGACTTTCTGGTAAAACAGCTGATCTCAGTGTGCAGAAACACCATAATCTGTAATTTAGGAGTTGATGGATCCACACAAAATTCAATGACCTGTCTCTGTGGCTTATAGATGGCTTACAGTCTGCAACAAAAGGGTTGAGGTGCTGTAGTTTTTAATACAGTGACTTCATTACTCTACAGTGCCAGCCCTTTTTAAATCTTCTGAAGATCTTAGTCTTCATAACATTTGGTGGAAGTAGGTTCTGCTGATCAACTCCATGCTGTATGAAAAGTTTATCATTTGGTCAGTTTGAATTAGCCTTAATTTTTATGATGTGCCCTCCTCTTGGGATTTTAGAACAGCACATGCCTATCAATGGCCTTTCTGCTATCAGTCATTATTTTATACGCCTACCGTGTTGCTTGCTATCCATCTCCTCTTTAAACTCAACAGTAATAACCTTTTTTGGTCTTTCCTCATGGGAAAGCTTTTTCTTTTTTCTTTTTTCTTTTTTTTTTTTAACACTAAATGATTTTTTCCATGCCCTTTGAAGATAGGACTGTTAACTTAAATTATGTAAGTAATAAGCTCTTCAGCAGTCCCCTTCCTAATAACTTGTAACATTTTATTTGCCCTGCTCTCTAAATGTTCATACTGAGTAGATAGTGTTGGGATGCCATCTGCAATGTTTTCCAGTTCTTTTTGTTGCATTTTACAAGCAATTTAGGCACATGTCTGTATCTATGTGAAATTGTGCATTCCACCCAGTGTGCCAACACTTGCAGTAGCCTCCACCAAATTTCATTTGCTGAACTAAAACTTGTAATTTTTTCTTGTTAAGTTGTATCCCTTTTTCTAACTTAATTTGTTTGGCAGTTAACCTCGTATTGTTGACTCTCCCCTGGAAGAAGAGAACGATTGGAAAACACAGATAGAGGAAATCCTTACTTCTTTGAGCCAGTCTGAGTCCCCTGGGCAGCACAGGTGTAGTTCCCAATGAGACTCCCGAAGCGCACGGCCACCGCTGTGTCACAGTCATCCACGGTCACCACTGCCACCTTCTCCCCTGAAGGCCCGTGGGGAATTCCTAAACGCCCAATGTTGGGCTTCAAAGAGTAAATGGCACATGTCACACAACACTGTATACACACAGGATTTAAACGCTGGTTCAGCCAGCTCAACAACATCTTCCTCTCAAAAAGGGACTCAAATAGGATGTGTAAATGAAGTAGCAGAAGCTAAGTTGACCTATGAAACTGCGGCAAGAAAATAAACCAACAGATGGATGACTTTATAGGGTTCATACACGCCCCAGGTGATACACAGCATGGTCAGAAGTGGCCTCAGTCTTTGCCACTGCTGAACCACTTTGGTGATTGCAACAGAAAGGGATGCCTATGGGACTGAGAATCCAGACCCAATCACCTCCACCACAAGCACATCCTTCATCTCTGGTACGCGTCCCTTAATTTCCCAGTGGAGGGGCACAAGCTTTACCCCAGCGTGGCTGACGGGAGAGCACATCTGCTACACAGAAGCTCAACAGCTGCCACTTCTCTGGTGGAGGGATGCACCACTATGGTTAAAAAAGGGACCACGTATACATGTCAGCGTAATAGCCTTGGTGAAGACCTAAGAAATTGTATAAGGAAATTCTTTTTCCTGTTTAGTGTTTGTAGAGAGCTGCAGAGTCCTAATCGACCACTGGTACTGGATCTCTGAGGATGTTTTAGGCGAAAGAGAAGCAATGAGCTGAACTTCCCTGGCTTTGCTGCTGCTCCTCTATGGGCAAAGGGACACCTCACAGGAGGGAATTCATGAAGATCTGACCCAAACGTGTAGCATAACTGAAAGCCAAGAGATATTTTTATAATGTGTTGATCAACAAGGCTTGTAACCATATGAAAATGGAAGATGGCTGGGCGTTACACCCTAGTTTGCTGTACACTTTAAAACAAATATAGCTCAATTGTGTACCAAAATCCCTATTATTATTAAATAAAATTTCTAGAGCAAACAGGGAAGCAGCATGGGGATAAAAGCCTATTCTTACTGCTTCAGTTGTACAGACATAAATTTATTAAAATACTTAAAATCGTATCACCATATGTAAAGAGATACAGATTAATTTTTAAGGGTAATTATCCTAATGTATAAAAAAAATTAAAAGGATATTTCCTGGTGTCGATTCCAGTTAGAAAGTATTTTCCATTTCCTCTACCTAACGTGAACACACAGTCTGGCCGTTATACAGTATAAGGTTTTGACCTCTCCTAATTGATATTAAGGCAGATTTTATTTTTCCAATACTCCATTTGTTGCTGCCTAGCTTGGAAAGACAGGAAGCAGACACAGTTGCACTGCTGAAAATATTGTATGCAATGATGGAAATGTTAGAGAGCAGCTTTTCAAAGCAAATGAAAAAATACTTAAAAAATAAACTAGCCGACGGGCAAACTTTCCCTTCCAAAATTAAAATGTTTACATTCTGGGTGCTACTTCTATTCATTCGGAGGAATGATTTGATTAACATTCATGTTCTCTTGCTTCACTGAAATAATCTATTGTTTCTTACATGGGAGCCCTGACAAAGGGAGGGTATTTATTCTCGCAGCAGGGGGGATCTGCCCAACGTTAATCAAGACTGCAACCTGATGAGACTCATCAGTTTGCAGCTGCTCCTTCACAGTCAAGTAGTTGCAGTGGCAAATGGAGCTTTTTTTTTTTTTTTTTCTACTTTTATTTAACATCGAAATTGCAAGGCTTTTCTCTAGATGTTGACTGGTAACTGCAGTGCGGGCCTCTGGCATCTGATGACCACACAGAACCACAAGATGAAGCAAAGTAAATGGATTATTCAAGTGGACAAAAACAAACCTGCATGCAGTTCAAACTCTTAGTTCAAACGTCTCTTCCAAACTAGAAATTCTGTGATTCTGTGATTCTGTGATAATTTTCTGACCACATTAAAATACTCATTTGATAGAAAAGGCTAGAAATTCAACAATATGTTGCTGGGAAAGGAAAGAGATTCTCTGAGTGATTTCATGTGAGCTGGATTTCTTTTTTTCTTTTCTATGTCACAAGTACTACAGCACTCATCTTTTCAGCCCCTAGCTTAGGGAATACTTTGTAACTGAAGTAATGTGAACAAAAATAAAAAGCTGGAATGGAGGGAGCCTGAATTAGGAGTTCATGCAGAACTGAATCATGAAACTGATTTTATTCATTTAATATTTTGATTAATACTGAATATATTATTATTTTTTTGGTAACTGAAAGGGTATTTAGAGTATCATGCATTATTAAAAAAAAAGATTCACTTTATATATCTGAGTCCTAGAAAGAGAATTAATCACACAATATGAAACTTGGGATCTAATGACAAGAATTTCTACTGTAAGCTTAGAGATTGTCAGCCAAAAATGATGAAAAGTATGGAAGAATTAACCGTATTAGCCGTGGCTACAAAACAATTACGAAGCATGGTGTGATTAAAATGTAAAACTGGCAATGCAATAGCGGGTTGTTGCAAGGATGGGTATTAGGCAAATTTTATGACAATGAATAGCATAAATGTTGTAGACAAATTTGAGTTCATTTATTAAAAATAACTTCAAACCAGAGCAGATGCACAAAAGTACAGCCAAGGCAATGTAGAGCTTACCTTATCAATCAGACTAAAAAGTTTCAGCATGTTTAGGCTAGCAAGGTAAAAGGCTGAGGAAGGGTTTTGGAACTGAGAAGACTATCACTGCAATGGACACATTACAAGAACAATTGGGTAGAAGATGCCTGTGAGTTACATAGGCTGGAAATCACAAGGTGATGCCCAGCCATCAGAAGGGTCATCTTTGGGAAAGTAGCAGGGGCAAAAATGATAAAAAAGAACTTAATTTATTGGTGGTTATAGGAGCTGCTGTTAGCAGAGAACTGACCTATGTTCTTAAGAAAATAAATCTAAGTAATTAATACTTGGAAAATGCACTAGAAAGTGAATTCCCAACACTAAAGGACAGTACAAACATCTACATTTCAGGCACGAGCTTTGCTTCTGTGCAATACAACTGGAGCAAGACTGATCCCTAACAGTAGGAACAGCTAACACAAACCAGCATTAATTCACACTATTATTTTCTGGAAATATGTTCAAGGAATTAAAAGCCAGACTTTCATCTGGGTACTTAGCAGTCCTTTCTGCCTGTCAGACTCATCTCCTGAAGCACCATGCTACCAAAAAGGCAAGTTTCATTAGCTGTGCCAATTCTGTACTCATGAGTAAATGTTCAGTGTGGTGTACAGGAATTTACCAGCATGACCCCCATTAATGGCAATGCAAGTCATGTAACTAAGTTCCTGCTCATGGAGCTGAAAATTTACCTTGTGCTGCCTACCCCTAAAGACTGCCTTTTAATTTAGCGCTTGTCCAGAAAGAGGTTGGGATTCAGACTTCAAAGACCACATGCTGTAAAAGCGAGTAGCAAGCAGAGGAACCAAACAGTGCCAGAGAGCGCACTGGGTCTCATTTAAACAAACTATGAAAGAAATGTACTCCTCCTAGACTGGGGGGTGGGGGGGGAATATTCTGAGTGTTGCAGAATTTTATCACCATCATGTATGTAATGATTCTTCAAACATTCAGTGTATAGAATCATAGAATCACAGAATATCCTTGTGGGAAGGGGCAGAGAGTCCAACTCCTGGGCCCGCATGTGTCCAAGAGCGTTGTCCTAATGTTTCTTGAACTCCATCAGTCTCGGTGCCATGTCTACTGCCCTGGGGAGCCTGTCCCAATGCCTGACCACCCTCTGGGTGCAGACCCTTTCCCTAACACTCAGCCTGACCCTCCCCTGTCCCAGCTCCATGCCGTTCCCTCGGGTCCTGTCGCTGTCCCCAGAGAGCAGAGCTCAGCGCCTGCCCCTCCGCTCCCCTCGTGAGGGAGCTGCAGGCCGCCATGAGGCCTCCCCTCAGCCTGCTCTGCTCTGGGCTGAGCAAACCCAAGGACTTCAGCTGCTCCTCATGCATCTTGCCCTCTAGGCCCATCTGTATGCATAGCCAGGGCATCCCATATTAAAATCTGCTGCACTAACATCTATGCTTGCTTGTCAGAACTACATACAGAGTCTTTTGTCAAAGTGAAAGAAGCAGGGCCCTGACACATGAAGGAAGCCCCTATATTTCTCTTTTTCTTTAAAACAAGATGAATGATATTTATGTTTCTCAAATAATGGCAATAAGTATAAAAAATAGTAAATAGTGACATGAAACTTAAGTTGATCTCTCCAAGTTTGCAGGAAGGAGATTAGAAGTTTTGATCTATGGGTGGATAATCTCAGATTTCAGGTCTAATGCATGGCATTCTCCCTGGCCCAGACAAAGTCACAGGAATGGCAGTGTCCCAGGAGGGCTTGAAAACCGCAGCATCCTTCCCAACCGGAGCAGAACTAATAGTGAGATGTCCCACACATCTACTGTCCTCAGTGGTGACCTGGAGGGACGACCTTCTCAAGCTGCGAAGGTGATACAAGTCCCTTGGCAGCCGACATGGCCACAGGCCACCTGGGCGATTTCCTGTGGTCTCGGTGGTGGAGCGAGAGAACGCCACCCCAAAGATATTTCACTAGAGATGCCAAATCTGATTTTAGTGAAACCCAAGGACGGAACAATGAACTGTTTTGACTTTCCCCCACAATTTCAACAGAAAGAAACACGTGGAGATTCTCACAGGTGCATGTTAAATGCTGGGAAGCTTCATCTGTGAACTTGGTTTGTATAAATGGAGACTGGAGAGAGGAGAGAAGGTCATCAAAACACATCTGTTTATAGTTTGCATATCTACTGCACAAATCTACTCCCATTCCACTTAAAATATCACAGAGATATTCTGATGCATCTCAGTTTCATTTAGATCCTCTGTTATGTTAAAGTAAATATTTAAACTGCTGGAACCCACAGAGTTACTTATTAAGGATACAGATGATCTAATAATGCATAGGGAATGGAAAAGACATACAGATTAATGGATAATGGAAGCCTTTTCTTATATACTTAACTATCTTATTTTTACATTAGAAATAATAGTTTCCAAAGTCATAATGCAAAATGTTGGAGAGGTTTAAGCAAACAGTCGATTTATTTTTAATTAAGCCAGACTAGATGCTGTAGATGTAAAAATATTACAAAGTGCAAATGTTTGTTTAGTTAATCGGCTGCAGCAATGAGGATTAGGTGTCTGGATCTCACCCCATATTAGTTAATCCGCAAGATACCAGGGCTTTTCCAAGGGTCTCACAAATGTCTACTCCATCAGGAACATCTTCCAAATTCCTAGTTCCAGTCTCATATTAAAAAAAAAAAGTCATTTGAATTTTTGCAGGGATGGGAAGAGGGATACTCTTGCATTTTTGTCACCTACAGGAGAGTGTTCCAACTTCACGGATATTTCCTGTACTCAGACTCAAAGCTGTGCTCTTCAGTCCGAGCCTCGGCCACGATTACTTCCGTCTGCTTCAGCCACCCCATTGAGACTATTGAAGGAGCTGACAGCAGAGGAGAGGACTCAGTAGCAATCTGTAAATGTGGCCAAGAATTTGAGAACACAATGGGAACTCTCGAAAGCGAGACCCCACTGATCTAGCAATGCTTGGCATCAGGAGACTTGTTTTTCTCAGAGGACAGATATGTCCCCATGCTGTAAGCACTGCCCTTCCTCAGCTCACTGTACACATAAAAAAAAAATCTGTTTTAGAAAGCTGGTCTTTTATCCAAATGCTTTGTGTGCCATGGCTTAATATGCAGAGCTTGCCTTGTTTGTCTTTAAATAAGTCCAAATCTGTAAAAAGAAAAGCCATCCTGAAGTCAGTGCCAGCCTTTTAGTGTTTCCAAGAGTTTGCTTACTGGACAATAAGTTACCCTTCTGTTTTTGTTAATCAGTAGCTAATGATTTATTGACTGTTAGGAGTGGTTAAAGGTTAAAAAGAATCTGTTTCCTAGCTATTTTTAATACAAAACAACACTCCTCTGCATTGCTAACGTGCCAGTTCAGCCCCCAAAACCCCGTGGTGCTCAGCGCAGAGCACCTCACCCTCACACCCTCTGGGGCTCTTTTCTTCCCAGCTCCTCCAGCTAGGGCGATAATGGGGGAAAATGGAGCCAGTGCAGGAGGGATGCTGCTGTCGGGGTCTGTCCCCCCTCGCTGGCTCCCTGGAGCTCATTAGGCAGCCTGCCAGCCCCCCCAGCTCCTTCATTAACCCCCCGGCCCCTGCTCCACTATCCAGCGCCTGTAAGGGAGCGAAGCTCTCTGATTCCCAGGCGATGCCGTGCTGCTTCAGTGGTCAAAAAGCTCATTAACCGCCTGCCGCCATGGCCTGCCTGGGCCAGCGGCCTGAGTCCAGCCCCCACAAGGACGATAAATAAATAAACAAGCAGGAAAAAAAACAAATGCATCAGCCAGCAGCAGGCAATGCAGGGAGGAGAGGCTAGGAAATGCCACAGGAGCTTAGTGCCGGGATGTGAACTTTTCTGATCAGTCGGGAAACTCCAAATTAGGCTAGATTAAGAGACACCATTAATGTTAATCTCTGCCTTTTTTCGAGTTTCCCCCTAGAGATTTCCAAAGCAACTTTAAAATTAGCTGGTGTGAAGAACAGAAAATCTCTTACACACATCCACTGGATCCCTCCTGATTAGTCACCAGGGAAAAGCGGGCTGCATCATTTCACATAAAACCCTTCTTCCTTTGATGTATGTATCCCCTTTACTCCCTGAATATTTTAATGGCATTTCTTTATACAAACTTGGCTCGAGACTGTAGAGAAACATGAGAGCCTGTGACAGTGAAAAGGAAAACCCCAAAGCTTCCCATCAGTGAGTCAAAAATGCAAATCCTGAAAAGCCACCAGACCAGTTCCTTTTCCTAGACAAACTCCCTGCAACACTGCAGGGTTGCAGGGAGTCCGGATCCAGGCTGGGCAACAAAGCCGAGCGAGTTTTGCTACTGATTTGTTATCTCCTGCCTGGCTGCATCCAGAAGCTAAGCTTTCGACACAGCCAGGAGATGTGGCACGTGGCAGCAGTGGTGCCCAACGAGCTGCTGCTCTCCTGGTGGTACAGCAGGGACGGGGAGCAGCCTTCCCATCCCACCAGGAGTGTCCCACCACGTGGCAATGGCATGGTGCTTCATGACAAAGCTGTGAAAAGCCACGGGTACCTGCACACGGCATCCAGCAGTGCACCTTTAGTCCACGGTGTAACCTTCACAAAGAGCATACAGCTCCTGCCAGGGGCAAGC
Organism: Aythya marila; assembly: GCF_965140915.1. Taxonomy (NCBI): domain Eukaryota; kingdom Metazoa; phylum Chordata; class Aves; order Anseriformes; family Anatidae; genus Aythya; species Aythya marila. The sequence goes on along the minus strand of NC_139042.1, from coordinate 191,327,613 downwards.
TCTTGGATTTGACTCTTTTTGGCCATGTCAGCTATAGTGCTGACGGGAAGAAGGAGACTTCCCTGCCTGAAAGGGAAATTTTATTCCCTATTTGTATTATTAGATGCTCCTCAGCTCTTTGATGCTGAATCAGCGAGGCAGCAAGAAGGACTTGTTTTGGCTGCCAGGAGACCTTGCCCACCCCTCTGACAACATCCAGCTTGCCGCGTGGAGGACACCAAGCACACTGTTGCTCTGCTGCAGGACCCCTTGTCTGCCCTCCATGGCCCTTTCCTCCTCCCTGGGCTGCCCCTGTGGCTGTGCTCCTTTTCTCTGCCCCCTCCTGCCCTCTGAACCCTTTTTCTGCCTTTTTTTGCTTCCTCCCTCCCTTCCACATGCTATTCTTTTGCATGCTCTCCTCTCCCACTTCAGCAAACCCTTCCTCATTCCCCACTTGTCCCTATGCCAGAACACTACTCCCAAACATTTTTGGCTTTATATAGATACAGCATTTTTTATATCTTAATTTTGCACCCAGGACACAAATGTTATTGCTCTCAGAGTGCAGGAAACACCTAGAAATAATAGCACGACATACCAGCCAACTCCTTCTCCTTAACCTAGTCCCTGGGGACACCTTGCCAAGTGTGCTGAAGCTCGGTGTGGGTGATGGGGACACAGCTGGGTCCATCCCAGGGGTCCCACACTGCTGCATGGGCTGCCCCCAGCTCTTGGCGAGGGTCTCCCAGACCCCTGAATGCCCAGGTAATTGCAAAGCCCTGCTTCCCCTCCTTCCACAGACAGAAGAAAAATACCTGAAAAGTTCCCCATGAATCAGCGAGTTACTGTAGATTTAGTGTGTGATTAAAGGGAGATAGCAGTGCACTTCAAAGCCCTTGCACCAAATTCCTGAGGTGCCATTTCAATGACTCTGCTAGAAGCAGTGTGCCATGCTAAATCGGCGATTCACCCCCACCAAAAGAGAAGAGAGGGTGAAAACACTCCTTTGCCACAATAAAAGGCACGGGGCATTTTCTGAAAGAACTGCATACTTGCTCTGAAATGGAAGAGCACAAAACGGTGTTTGGGGACGGGAAATGGTTGTAAATGCAGGTGGAACTCTACTGGCAGGAGCACAAACCTGTCAAACCTGAAGGAAATGATGCAGTGCCACAGCGCCAGTGAAACCAGAACCAAGTGCCCCCACCGCTGGATGTCACTTGGTACCCCTGCCACACGTCCCCTGTCCCCAACTGGCTTTGCAGGAGAGCTCAGCTCGCCAGCCTGCACAGCAAGCTTTCCAGCACACTCTTCAAGACCTGATGATTAAAGATCCTTCAGGCTGTGCCACCCTCCCACCTCCTCAGTTTTCGGAGGAGCTGAAAATCACCGTTTGGGGAGGTGCCCCTGAACCTCTGAGTTGTGTGGTGTGGAGGTGGCAGGCAGCTTGAGCTAAGCAGGCTGACGGAGGGCTGCCTGCTACCAGCTCCCATGGGTCCAGAAAGCCCAAAGCCCTGGGTGAAGCCTCACAGCCGAGACCCAGCCAGGAGAATGGACCCAGGCCTTGAGCTCTGCTTGGTTGTGGCTTGCAGGCCTGGTCCATGACGCCAATCCTCTGCGTGAAGACCCTGGGGAGCGCTTCTGAAAAAGTCCTTTTTATATGCAAATTGCTGCTAAAACAGGTATTTTCAGGTGTTGTGTGCAAATTCCGCAGCAATAACACTTCAAAAAGCACACAGGGGAGAAAAAGACGGGAAAGCCTTCGGTACTGGCCTGGTGTGCTGCTTCCCTAGCAGTGCAGGGGACTCCTCCGAGCTGTTACAGATAGCTGAGTGATCCGGGGCTGGGGAGCAGGACACGCTCTGCATCTCAATGACCTCCGAGTGACTTTCACTGCTTTACACTTTCATTTCCTGAGACACAGATTTAGAGGCCAGTTATTTGTTATTTTGTGTCAAGACAATGGAATGTCGCTCTGCAGCCAAGCCCCGGTTTCCTTTCTCAGGTATTAATCACTTTTCACTTACCCTTTACCAGAAAAAAATAAAAAATAAATAAAAAATCAACAAAAACAATTACTACTAACCGAAATCTGAACGAATAAATATCCTGTTCTGCAAGGGCAGATGGGATACCCCCTGTTATATCCCCCAAAACCTTCAAAGGCTCTGCATCCACGTCAGAGCAGGACCAAAAAAAAGCAAATATCAGCCAGGCGGCCCTGTGGTGATTTTTAGGAAGTGTTGGGTGTGTAGGAAAGGTTGCCACCAGCCAGCCCAAGTCCTGCTGAGGGAGCGTTAGGTGCATGTGGAGGAGCACAAGGCCAGCACAACCCTACAGGGACGTTTCTCCTGTCTTCCCGGCTCTTGCCTTTCCCACCTGCAGCACTGCAGGTGGAGCTCTGGATGGGTTTGCACAGAATTTTATGGATGAAAGGGACTAATTTGATTAGCTTCTCGTGCTTTTGGCTTCTACAACCACAGAACCGGTGAGTCCTGCCTCAACAACGTGGCTTCACCTGAGCTAAAATATTCCCCGAGAAAGGGAAATGCTGACTCCATTTAATGACTTCAAAGGCTGGTAAAACTGCCAGAATTTGGGCAGATAACCCTGCGGATTATATTCCTTCACCGTTAATGACATTGTGTGGTATTTCTGATCAGAATTTGTCAAAGGCTTTAGTTTCTCTATATCAAATTTATGATCTCATCCAGACTAGGACTTCCGTTGATGATCCTCAGGATTTGGGTGGGAGATGATGAGTTGGGCCTCAGCAAGGATGGGAGGCTCGAAATCTTCAGCCAGGATGCCAGGAAATGACTCAGAAACTGAACTATTTCTGCAAAGATTACCTTTTCACATGGCAATTTAAAAGTTGGGTTTTGAGCACGTAGGAAACGACATGTTTTGCATTCAGACATTGGGAACATTTTATGTGTTTGACTGGAACAGCATTTTGAACTTTAAATGTAAAATCTTGGCATGCACTCAGCAACGGGAAATCTAATTTCTTTCCCTTCCTCTAGATGCTTGTAATTTTAATTGCTACAATTTTATTTATTTTTTTTCAAACAGCCGTGCCCACTAGCATCAAAATACATAATGGTATAAAGATAAATGCAAGATAAATAACACAAGTGCATAGAGACAAATTCCTCTCATTAACAGGTCATACCCCATATCATGCAGGTGCCTCCAGCACTAGCTACTGTCATGCTTCATAAGCATACAACTCTGTCCACCAAAAGGCACAAAAATCCACTGATGCAGTAACTTTGATTCTTTTAAGAAAGTTGTCAAAAAATTATCATGATGGGATCTGACTACAATATTGGTAAATCTGTAAAAACTTCTTTACCTCTTAAGTTGGAAAGTAAATTAAACACGCATGCCCCTCAGTACACTGTTAAAAATTCTGGCCCTGGATAGCAAAGCAAGTGATTTTTTCAGTGAAATTGCTTTTCTTCCTTGTATAACAGAAGAAACTCCTTTCTCTTTGAAAAGGAGGCCCCATCCTTTTCCAGGTAACCACAGACAAATCGCTGCCAAGACCAGAGGTAACGACTCGGCTACAGTCCATTCCCAGTGCCCTACAAACTGCCCCATACCTAAGCCATGCAAGAACTTCTGACCCCATGAAAACTCTGGAGAAGGAAGGCATCCAGCACAAAGCGATGATCTCTTAGTTTCTTAGAGATGTTATAGATTTAGCTTTGGAAATGCAGATTTGAAAAAAAAAAAAAAACCTTCTGGAAAAAAAAATGCCCAGAGAAGTGGTTTGTCCCTAGCTGAATGACTTTTCTAGTGTTCATAGCACCCCTCCCTGTCCCCACCCCCCAGTATTTGCTTAACATTGCGATTAATGCTCTGCATTTTTCTCCTCCAGGCAATGCCAAGAACTGCGAGGGCAGGGCCGAGCTGACCACGGCTGCTGCAGGCACAGCGAGTCACTCTGAGCCAGCAGAAGTCAAACTCTGGCAGGGCCCACATCTGATCAACAGTGGCATTATCATAACCTTCAACAACCGCTTTGTTTATTTAGAAAATCTCTCTCAATCCTTCAACAAATTAGTTTGGAAGCCACCGGGAGGATTAACTTCAGAAATTCTCCCTCAGATCGCAATTATGTCTGCTCAGATGTCACGAGTGATAGACATTTACATAAGCCGTATCCAATCTTTATTGCAAATTACATTTCCAATCATTTGACTTGTGTTGGGATCTGTCTCTTCCAAGAGAGCTCCAAAAAAATGACAGGGGGAAGGGAGGGGAAGCCTCAGCAGGTGCTCCCCAGCACAAGCTGTAATACCCAATACCTACCGAAGAATTTCCTTCTCAGGTGCTTCTTCTGACTGTTCAAATGATACTGGGTGGCATCCTGGATCCTTTTGGGGCAAAATCTTTCACCCAGGGTTCAATGACTAAACGTTATGCCTAGCTGGTGGCAGCTCCGTGGCTTTTGTCCAAGGAGCTGGTAATCTCTATTCAGCTGCAGGCATGTGCCTGCCTCGTAAATCACCGGGGCTGCTGGCAGCCTCGCTGGCTGGAGGGGAAACCAAGGGCTGGGCAAGCAATGCCTTCGAGCCCAACGGGGACAGGGGACAGGCAGTGGTGGGGACACAAGGAAGGCTGTGCTGAGCCCCTGTGCCATCCCTAGCCCATGGCAGGGGGTTGGCACTAGGTGATCTTTGAGGTCCCTTCCAACCCAAGCTGTTCTGCAACTCTAATTCAGCCTGTGTTGAAGAAATGGAGTAGAAGTGGAGCCTTGCCCAAACACTGCTGCTAGCCCTGCTGCACAGAGCTCCCATGCAACTTTCTTCTTTAACCCCAACTCATTCTCTAAAGAATCAAGTGAAGCCCTGACCTGGCTTGTGGCTGCCTTTTTCTTCCTGATTTTACCTTCTTGCCCCTGTCCTTCTACTTCATCCCGAGTCCCAAGCAAATGCAGACAGGATTTGTTCCTCTGCCCAGAGGCCCCCCACCTCCACCACCGATGCTGACGCTCCATGGTGCGTGCGACTCGTGGGCGCAGACCCCAGATCACTCATTCTGCTGATGCTGTGTCGCAGCCGTACAGGCACAGTTAAATCACCACTCGGGATCAGCCAGGCCGGCCAAGCATGACATGAGAGCTGCAACATGCACCCAAGGTGCGGAAAATCAATTACAGCATGGGTCTTGGCACTGCAGCGGAGGGGATTTTGGCACCAGGAACCAGCCTTCAGTTGAGGGATAGGCGCAAGCTCTCCAGGAAGGAAAGGCACTGGCAAATTCTAGCCCTGGAGTGGGCTGAGAGCTAAATCTCTGCAGCATGAGCTCAGTCATCGGCAGCGCTCAAGCTCCAGCTTGCCCCAGCTGAAGGCCAGCTAACTCCATCGCGCACCACAGGCAGGAGGTTTTTGAAAGCATGTGCAGCTCTGATTTAGAGCAGCTCACGCACTGCGCTTTGAATTCACGGCACGCTGAAGATCAGCCCGGAGCAGCTCTCGTTTCTTTCAAGTTTATCTCCAGCTGAAGAATTTGCCTGTTTTCTCCGGAGGCTGTCTCCAGGCGAGGCGCAGGTCTGGGCTCTGCCAGCTGGGAGCACACAGCAGTGGAAAGCAGCAGGTCCCTGCTGCCTGTAACCGCTGCAAAAGAGGGGGTACTCCCCAGGCAGTCAAGGATCTGAATTAACAACCTCAGTGCTCCCCAGCAGCCTCAGGGAATGCAAGGAAGGAGTTAAAAAAAGGCACCTTGCTATCTGTTGGCACAGGTGAGAAGAAACCTTGGTCCAGTTATGTAAAAAACATGATGTTTGTCCCCAGTATCTCCTTGCAAGGAGGTGGAGGCTTGAGTGACCAGTACAGCCAGGACTCCAAAATGCCTGGCACCCGTTGTGTTTGCACCTCTGGGCTGTGGAGGAGCATCTCACACATGCTGCCCCATCTCAGTCCCATATCTCAGTGTTTCTTCTGTGAGTCACTCTGTGAGTCATCTAGGGATTTGTTATCCCCTCCTCCACAACTGCTACTGCACATCGGCCACCCTGTGATAGCTTGTTTCTCTCTGCCCTGCTCAGGTTTTCCGTCATTTAGGTAAAATTTTCCTGTGCTCCTTTAAACAGGAGCAGAAGGAGCTTCTGCCTACAGAAGAGTAACGTCCTTAAGCGACTTTGATGTCATGTATATGTAAGTAATATATGAGATACACAGTACATAAATATACATGTACATGCCCTCTATAATTAAAGGAACATGTCCATACGTAAAACATTTTTATCTTGTGCCAAATGATGAATTCTACCCTGAGGTGATGAGTCAGGTAAAACATTAACATAAATTTGATGGAGTATCTTAAATTCTGAACAAAATTGCGTTTCTATCAGAAGTTTGGGAGAACAGCTTGAAGTTTTCACTTAATTAAAAACATCACCCACTACCCAGGCTGAAGAGAACCCCCCGGACCGGGCACATCCTACATTGATACGTGTCCCTGGTGCTGTATGTGCAGTGAACAGCAGCTCCTTGCTGTGATATCACTGATACTGAGCATCGCTACCATCAAACGTCCCGGTGGTTTTGGTCATATTCCAAACTGACAAATGCCAGCATCATCAAACCTATTGACTGTCGTTCACCCCAATAGGCTCAGGAGAGCCACAGGACTGAATAAAGATCAAACTCTCTCTCTTTCTCTCTCTGATGTGCTCTCCACTGATAGGAATCAGGCCACCAAGGCAAAGAGAGCAGCTCGTTTCACTGCTGCCCCTTACACCAGTTGTCCTGTGAGCAAGCAGCAAGTTACTTCTATTTCTCATCAATGTTTTGTTTGTCAGGTTCATAATCTTCCCCTTTCTCCCACCTTTCCTTCCAAACTAACAACAATATCCCATTTCTTCTTATTTTCTTGTAGATATGTCTACCTCTCAAGAAAGCAGGTCGTGCAGGTCACCCTTAATTCCATGCCACCCGTTGATTTTACTGGCTGCAGGATCAGGATCCCAGAAGTTAACGTGTTTTAGCTAACAGACGTGGTGAATGGCTGTCCTCCCTGCCTTCCCCCCAGCTGTTAGCAAACAGCTATAATTGCAGAAACCACCACTAACAGGTAAACTGATACCTTGCTACTGGGGAGCTGACAAGACTTTTAATATAGAACTGAAACTAGAGAACAGTTATAAAACACTCCTTTAGCTCTTATAGCTACTAATTCTTTCCCCTTGGTGTTTTGCCTCCCAGAAACCCAATACAGAGCCAACACTTACTTAGTGAGACATCTATTTGACTCCCTTAGGCATTTCCACCGAAACCAAGTGTGGCAACGGGAAGCATCCATTTCCATCACTGTACGCTGCATGAAACAACGCTGCTTCCCGTCTTCTTCTGATATAGCCTGGTTTGTTTCTGCAGTGTGTCACAGTGCCTGCACATGCTTGTTTTTTGGGAGAAAGCACCAAGTACTTGGTCTGGTACAGAACTGCTTTGCTGCTTCTCCGCAAACACCACCATGAGTGGATGGGGTTGGATGAGAAATTGCAGTGGGCATTGCCTACTGGTCAGAGATCAAAGAATCATAGAATGGCTTGGGTTGGAAGGGACCTTAAACATCACCTAATTCAACCCCACCACCACAGGCAGGGATGCCACCCACTAGATTAAATTAGTCAAAGCCCCATCCAGCCTGGCCTTGAGCACCTCCAGGGATGGGGCATCCACAGCTTCTCTGAGCAGCCTGTGCCAGGGCCTCACCACCCTCAGAGTGAAGAATTTCCTCCTAATGTCTAGTCCAAATCTCCCCTCTTTTAGATTAAGACCATTTCCCCTTGTCCTATCATTATTTACCTGAGTAACAAGTCCTTCTCCATCTTTTTCATAAGACCCTTTTAAGTATTGAAAGGCCAGAAGGAGATTTCCCTGGAGCCTTCTCTTCTTCAGGTTGAACATCTTTAGCTCTCTCAGCATGTCTTCACAGGAGAGATCAGCCCTCTGATCATCTTCGTGTCCCTCCTCTGGACCCCTTCTAACAGCCCCACATCCTTCTTGTGCTGGAGGTCCCAGACCTGGATGCAGGGCTCCAGGTGGGGCCTCATGAGGGCAGGATAAAAGGGGACACTCACCTCCCTCACCCTGATGGTCACACATCTTTTAATGCAGCCCAGGACGCAGTTGGCCTTCTGGGCTGCAGGCACACACTGCTGGCTCATGTCAAGTCTTTCGACCACCAGAGCCCCCAAGTCCTTCTCTGCAGGGCTGCTCTGTGGAGCAATGCCCGTGACTGGCTGCAGTGGGCCTACCTCTGTTTTTTCTGACTTGCACTCTGTATTCAAAAGGGCATCTAGCCACAAGAGAGACTTGCTGCAAGAATAACATTTATTTGTGTGAAGAAGGGCAGGCGCAGACTGTCAGTGACAGGTCTGAGAGGGGTCTTGACTGACCCTTTCTTACTGAGTCCAAAACATTTGTCCCTCAGGGGTAGGAGTCCCATACAATGAGGAGTTAATTATAAAACAACATTTTTTAGAGAGCTCTTAAGGTATCTTTAATTTTACCAAGCACACTTCTGAGTTGAGCAGAGAAAATAATCTGCAGCAGTCACTTCTACACTTACTCCATGTTTAATTATCTTTATTACCAAGCTGACCCTGCAGCAAGGCACCAGCTCCAGGGTGGCAGCATCATGTTGCAGGACCGCGGGCTGTGCTAAGGAAATAGCTGCTGCAGAGGTTTCCTGCCAGGGTTACCCCCTGCGTCCAAGTCACCCCCTCCTGGAATCCAAATTTCAGTGACACTCAGCAAAATATCATCCACAGAGCTGCAGATGCCAAAAACCATTCAAACTTTGCTCGTATCCAGCCGCAACCAACTCAGGTTTCAAGAACAGCTTTCAGAGCTGTGAAAACTCATCTATAAAAATTTGCTTTGGACTGAAGTGATCCATATTATGTGTCAAAGCCTGTTAGCCCCTCTCCTCAAAAACTTCAGATGAAAAATTAACCTCAGCTGTGAAGAAACCTAATACTGCTTCTGAGAAGTGCAGCAGTATCCGGAAGCTCCACACAAGGCTGGGCACCTTTTTTTATATTACATGTATAAATGCAGAAAGAGGGAAATAACCTGAACGGTTTCTAGCTTTAAAGAAGTTTAACAGGAAAAAGGAACTGAGGTAGAAGGATGAAGCTAAGAGTACTGCTGCTCGGGGTGGCTGTGCTGTGCCTCAGCAGGGGAAAGGGGCAGAAGCAGCAATGGAACGAGGATCTGCCACTGTGCAGCAGGATTTTGGGAACAGTGGAAGGATGCATCACCTCCAAAACAATAAGAGAGCAGGACACGGTGCAACCCGTGTCCTGCCCCTGCCAGCCTGCAAGCTGTGTGTAATTTAAGCCAAGTCATGAGTTTTGGGCCCTCTGTTACTCAAACATGTCTTAGCTACATCAAGTTTAGACGCAGCATCCCATTTAACTTGGCACAACACAACCCCCTAAATTATCTCTGCCTTCAGCCTCCTCGCAGGGATTTTTCTTCCAAGTTGGTTAAAACACGAAGTAGCCAGGGAACTGCTCTGCAAACAACTAGCAGCTGGCACCAAGGACACCAAGCCCCACAGGGCTGCCTCCGCTGCATCTTTCACCACTGGTATGGAAAGGTGGTGAGATCAGTGGTGGTTCTCCCCCTGCTCTCCCTTTCTCCCCTGAATTTCGCCTTGTGCAATGGGGACCGATTCATTCTCCTTGAAAGAGGAAGAATTCGTTCTCCTTGGGCTGAGGAAGAAAATGATGACAGGGCGTCCGTGTTAACGCCAGGAAAACACCATTCCCTGCACCGCTAGCACAGCTCACCTACCAGTCCGGCTGAAAATGAGGCAGGGGGTTATTTTTAACACCCGTGTCAGTTCTCTTTGCCTTTTAAAGAGTGTCCCAGGCCCCTTATCTGCTTGACAGCGTGCCAGCAAGCTGCTCCAGTGGCCGTGCTGCAGCCATCACCTCCTTGCCCCCTGGGGAGCCCGAGAGCTGGAGCATCTCTCCACCAACTCTGCAAGTGCTGTTTGCTCTTCATTAAGGAAAATGCAGGGAATGGGAATGCATTTTGCACTCTGTAAGAAAGGCCTCGTGGTGTCCACAGATGCAAGCACGGTGACACACCAAGCTTCACTTCTCTGTGTCTCAGACAGTACAGAGCTAAAAGTATATTGGTTTTAAGCAAAATATATATATATTTTTATTTCCTCAGTAAAATATCCTTCAGCTAGGAGACCCTTTGGACCAGGAGTCCAAATAAAACTGTAATCCTTGCATTCAATCTGCTGTACAAACTGTGATGAAAGGATGCAGCAGTGGGAAATCAAGAACTTGCTGATCATATTAATCCTTCATCTTCCATTCAGCTTCCCACATTAGTATCCTGTTTCCTTTTTAACAGCCAACAATGCTGCTCTATTTCCTTATGTAATCCCTCATAGTGCTATCACAGCAGACTTAAAAGCAGCGCTCCTTGGGAACTAAATGAATTCTCTTATTTTTGCTATAGATGACAAGCTTTGACATCTCTCTGCACACAGTGACACTGCACACCCTAAAAGCCTGCACTTTGCTCTTCCTGAAGCGGCTGGTTTGCACAAATCCCCATCCAGTCAAACCAAACCTACGTGTGACAGCTTCCAAGAGAGCAGATGTGTGACCGGGTCCTCTGGGGACTGCACCTCTGAGTGCCCTGATGGCATGGAGCAATGCTTGCTGCTTTTCTCTTGTACATCCTCTCATAGAGCAGACAAAAACGATGTAGTAAAATAGTTCCTGATTACTGAAAAAGTGTCAAACATTTCACAACCAAATTTTTCAAACCACAGAGGCTGGCACTAACTAAACAGGTTATTTTATGCAAGAAAATAGAGATATATGGAGCAATTTTGTTTTGCCTCAGAAAATTCTGTGTCAGTGGTTTGTAGTTACTGTGCTGAAGGGTCCTGCACTGTGCAATTCTTCAGAAACATCCAAGTCAGTGCATCAGTCATTTTAGATACATTGACACTTGAAAGGGTTTGAAGAACTGAAAACTAAAGGAGTTGCAGGTACCTGGAGGTATCCCTGGTGGTATTTCTGGGGAGGACACACTAGGTCAGATTTTGCCTTCTTGAGACAACGCTCAAAAGCCCTCAAAAGGATTTTTTGATCCAGGCAAGGTGAGTGAGACCAGCACCATTTTTGCAGAGCTGGTTAAATAAATAAAACTCGGGTCAACTGCATACATCAGTAGAGCTCAATGACCCATGCCTCTATTACTTTACAAATCATAGGGGCATCGCCGACGTGATTTCTCTTACCTTGTTGTAGTACTGCACCTGGACCGAGTGCCACTGACCATCACTGACCCCTCCAGGAACGAATGGTGCCACTGTCGTGGTTGTCTCCCCTGCAAGGACAGGTAGAAGAAAAAAATCAGTCAGTGCAACTGCAAGCTCCACTTCACCCTAGACTGCAACATGGAGTGACCCGCATCAGGCACAGGATGTGGTGGTCTTAACTCATCATGGAGGAATTCGTGTTTTTGTCTCGTGAGGAGGCAACTCATCACTACAAGAAGGACACTGAGGTGCTCGAGAGAGTCCAGAGAAGGGCGACGAAGCTGGCGAGGGGTCTGGAGAACAAGTCCTACGAGGAGCGGCTGAGGGAGCTGGGCTTGTTCAGCCTGGAGAAGAGGAGGCTCAGGGGCGACCTTATCACTCTCTATAGGTACCTCAAGGGAGGCTGTAGCGAGGTGGGGGTTGGTCTGTTCTCCCACGTGCCTGGTGACAGGACGAGGGGGAATGGGCTAAAGTTGCACCAGGTGAGCTTTAGGTTGGATGTTAGGAAGAACTTCTTTACTGAGAGGGTTGTGAGGCATTGGAACAGGCTGCCCAGGGAAGTGGTGGAGTCACCATCCCTGCAGGTCTTTAAAAGACATTTAGATGTAGCGCTTAGGGATATGGTGTAGTGGAGGACTTGTTAGTGTTAGGTCAGAGGTTGGACTCAGTGATCTTGAGGTCTCTTCCAACCTAGATGATTCTGTGATTCTGTAAAATCCTCAGTTTCATGGAAATAGTTTGGTGCACAAACACAGAAATAGCTTCTGACCTGTTCTGGTGAACTGTGTTACTTTCTGTTAGGCTTTTGCAGAGTGCTGAAGCATCGGGTAGATACAGCCACTGCTGCAACAGCCAAAAGGAGTTTTTCTACATGTCTGACAAAAGCAGCATGTTGGAGTTTTTAAATATGAGGGGTATCACGCCGGGATATTTGTCAGGGAGGGAAGCCTGCTTCTAGGCAGCGGGGAGGAATTGAAATGCGACTGTGCTCCCTATTAGACAGGTACGTGTATTAAACATGTGGACAGGAACTTTAGGTCTTGGCAAAATTTTACTAGTAATTTATGAAATTATGGGCGGCCTTTCAGTATTTAAATTAGAAAGCGAGTTCTTCACATTGCAATTGTAAAGCAGAAGCCTTCAAATCAGGCCTGAATCAGCACAAGCAGCTCAGTAACCAGGCATATCTGTGCCGAGGTAGCAACAAAATAAACATTCGTGTTGAAAGGACATAAAAGGCCTGGCACGGAGAGCAGATTGCTAGACTTTGTCTTTTTTTTTTTTTCTTTTTCCTTTCTTTTTCTTTTTTTAAAAAACAGTTGGAAAATTCAACATCATAAACCACAGGAAAATAACTCTCTTCCATAAGCCAACATTATTGCTGCGCTTAAAACATACTCTTTATTTACAACTAATGCTTTATCCTGCGTGAAGCATTATTCCTATGTCCTCTGCTTTCCTTTAGCTCTTGTCTTATATAATTCTGTTAATTAAAAACCACAGATTTCAGTTTAACACATTGCTGAGATTTTTTTTTTAATCATTTACTGATTAAAAAAATATGCGGTTAAAAATATTTTTGTTATTCAGTTAGAAAGCTTCCCCAAAAGGAAGCTCCTGGGTCTCCAGTCCTTTTGCTTTGCTTTCTGTGAAAAAGTTGTTGCGACAAGTAGAGCAGTCAGATCGGATGTCCAAAAATTGCATTGTTCGTTAAATGCCACTTAAAACTATAAAACATAAACCATTCCCCTTCCAAAGAAAATACCATTTGTAACGTGCAGGACCAGACCTGCTCTCAGGTGCAGTAGTGCAAATCTAAATTTAGTTTCCTGTATTTTAAAGGAGTTCCTCCACATTTAAATGCATATAAGTGCAAGTAGATTTTTTTTTCCCCCTCATTCATCCTCAGGGTGCCTGCCTAGTGATTTGGTTCAAGTTTAGACAGGTGGAGCACAGAAAGCAAATCCCTCCACCGGCAGCATGCTACTTCATTACACTAATCCATTCAAAAGCCTACGTCAAAATCTAATTTGTGCATCTTCTGGTTAATAAAGGAGAAATGAAAGCAGAGTATCTTTAACCCAAAGGGCCCAAATATGCACTTAAGCATCACTGGTAAATCAGTGGGGTCACATGGGATTTCCTGTGGGGTCTGATGGCCATGGGCTCTGGTTCTTGGGCTCTACCTCCATGCTTCCTTGACTGTACAACAAGAACATGTAGGGACAACACTCCTTCCCAGTTATTTGTTTCTGTCCCAATGGAAAACATCCCCTAAACCTGTGCCAACTAGAGGTTGCTTGCCCTAATGAGATTTAGCAAAGCTACCGAAGTCTCCACACCGAACTCCCAACTGGGCTAATGCAGGAATGCGAGAGGTTTACCAAGAGCATCAGCAATCCTGCTGTAGTCTGGAGGATCATTTCTGGTGGCTTCAATGTGCTTCAGCTGCATGCTTCAGAAGCTGACAGCTTCTTGTGCTACCCCTACTGTGGAAACTAGCGTTGCTGGTCATGATTTCTTGATGGAACTAGTTTATTGGTTCTGTTTTGGTTTTAAACCCAGAAAACATCCCTCTGTTAAGGCTGGATCAGGAAGAGCTCGTTGTAATTGTGCATTCATCAGGAGAAAGGTTGTCACTGCCAGGACTGATTTTCTGGAGCAAACCTCTCCCCTGGGAGAAGGCCACAGTGACAGTGACATGGTCCGTCCTGAGTATCATTTATTGGCCTTCCACTCTCCCTGCTCCTGGAAGCACTAAAAGATGCCAAGTTTGTCCTTAAGCAGAAAGAAAGAAAATGCCAAAGCCTCCAGTCTGTGTCTTCTAGCCCACCCTGGCAATGAGAGGGCAGCTTTGTTCTCATAAATACACTGTGGCTTGCATGAAGGAGAGCTGCTGTCAGAGGGCATCAGCGGATTCCAGCGATGCATTGCTTGTCATGAGGCAATAAAGAACAGCAGGCATTTTTCATTTGTCTGTTAGCTTTTCCTTTGGCTCAAGTGTGTTTTTTAGACAAGTTATGCACCTAGTTTTACTGATAGTGTAGTTTAAAAGCGCATAAACACACAAGATTTATCACAGCATCATAAAATGCAGATTCATTTACACAAACATTGGCTGTCAGACTAGTGCCAATCTTTTATAGTCCTCATAAACTCTGGGTTTTATAACTGATACGTTGACAAGCTCCTGCCTATGACAGCGAGTGTTACTACCACAAACTGCTACAATCTGGATTATTTTGCAAAACCCTCCATCAGTTATAAACCATACAACGTCAGCCAGTTACTCAATTAATGAGGCAGCAAATAGCTGTATAAAGACATGGAAGCACATTTCCAACCAGACTGAGACGATCTCAGGACCCAAAGTAGAAGTGGGTGACACTGGGGGGACAGCTCACCTGCAGAGAACGTGAGCTGTATCTGCTCCTCGATGATCTCCAGTGCAATGAAGTCGTGCTTCTCGTTGAAACGCCCGTTGTAGAGGAGGAGGGCGTTCCTTTCCCTGGTGGCGAACCTGGAACACAGAGACCAGTAGTCAGGTAACGCTCCCAGAAATGCAAGACTTTGACTCGTTCTTTAGACAGGAAATTATACAATTAATTAAGAGAGAGGTCAAATACTTTATTTCACAACCAACAGAGGCAGCATGATGGAAATTAGGGGAATCTCTGCAGAGATCTGCTGTGGATGCTGGCCCTAACGAAAGGTAAAATGATGCAGAGACACAACTCAGAGTGAGTATCTGACTCTGCCCAAACAGTAGCAGTTATTACGCTTTGCAGGGTTGGAAAGCCAGAAAGCATTTTGACATCAAAGGCGGGGTACTTGCTGCCTGCTTACTGTCTACTTGCTGCATGCTACAAGGAGAGTCATAAACTGATCAAAAAGAACTGCTGGGGAGGCAAGGGGAAAAGAAAGATAAGAGGCATTTTAATAATGCCGTGCAGATAATCAGGGTTCCTCAATCAACAGATAAGTCACTTGGAGGGAGGAAAATAAACACTTTAATGAGTCCAGCTCCAATGGGTGTTTTTTTGTTCCTATTTTTCTTGTGTTTCCAATATGGGATGTATCACACCTTTCCTGCAAAAATAGAGG
Source organism: Aythya marila (assembly GCF_965140915.1). Classification (NCBI taxonomy): domain Eukaryota; kingdom Metazoa; phylum Chordata; class Aves; order Anseriformes; family Anatidae; genus Aythya; species Aythya marila. Next base: position 191,312,214 of record NC_139042.1, on the reverse strand, counting down.
CAAATCCACTTTCAGAAAAGCCTGCTTTTTGGTCAGCACAGAACATTTTTTGACAATTTCTGTGTGTTCTGTGCATTTTATAATTTTGAATTGAATCCTGTTATCTTTGGGGATTTACAGACAGCTCTCATCTATTTACAAAAGCAAAAATTTGTGACACATCACATAAACACTTTCACGAAGATTAATATATAAAGGGGGAAAGACAGGGAAACCATGGGAGTTTCTTGTGTTTCCAAATGGCAGCGTAGTTTGATTTTGTATTTTGAACTTCAGGAAATATGCCTGATTTAAATTAACCCACTTTTCCCACAAATGAATCAACTGCTGAGCACAGCCAGTGAAAACTGCTTTCCGCAGACAGAAGAAATTACTCTTGTGCGTGTCAAGAAATATCTGCTAGCAAGGCTGTCATGCAGTGCAACAAAAACTGCATTCAGAGATTATGAAAAAACATCGAGATCTGGTATTTGAAGTAAATTTTTTCAAGACCAAAGAACATTTTTAAACAAAAATTGATTGTCAGACATATGTATGCAGTGGATCACACAGAGTAGAGATCTGTCAGAACTACGGGCCTGAATTTCGGCTACATGGAAATGGGAATTTTTTGGTCTATAAAACGTATTATTTTGAAGGAGGAGAATTAATTGGTCTGGTTCAAAACATGTAAGTCAAATTCTTGAAATTTCCAATAAAGTAAAAATTGAAAAGAATATGCATTATATTCAATCAAAATATTATATTACCATTTTGGCTACTTTTAACCATTTAAAATACATATATTTATTTCTAAATATATTTAACAATATAAAATAATACTTAAGTAAAAGTTAAACTAAATGAATTAAGACAATACAGCTGAAATATTTCAATAGTATCAAAATACTGATTTAGATTTTACTTTTCACAGTCAAGTCTTTCATCCAAAGCAGTAAATCCCTGTAAAACATTTCACAAGAACTGCATTTTTCAGTGGATATCTGCTTCATCAAAGCTGTTTTGATCAGATCTAACTGGAATATGTCTATATGCAAAAGAAATGGGAAATGTATGAGTAATGCTTCCTTAGTGGGCAGAAAGAGTTATTTTAACCAGCAATAACAGGATCTTTACTTCTGTTTGAAAATATTTTGTTGGATATGCTTACAACTGTCTGCCATCATTTTAACTTGAAAAAGGCAAAGTATCTTTCTACTTCTCTACCTGTTAACTGCGTGTGTATTCAGTTCCACTCCTTGCCACTAGCCCAAGGCACCTTTTGCATCGTGCTATTAACTCAGCGCTGCTGCTTTTGAACTTGCTGAGGTGTCACCAGCCGGGGAATAAAAATATTTTTTTTTTAGTAGAAGGGATCTTTTTAAACTCAGGACATAGGAAATGAAAGACAAACTTTCTGGAAGGGTTTTGAATAAATGGTGAGAAAACATCTCCACTGACTGTGTCTCGGAGTGAAGAAGGAGTAGCAACTGCTGGGAGGAGGCAGGGAAGAGGTACAGTGCTGGGAGCAGAAAGACATGCCTGGTCAGTACCCAACATAACCGCATGACACAGCAAACAGGAAAAGTGTTTGGGGTAAATGTGCTCACGTGTTTTTGCTCTTCTACCCCTTTCATTAGGAATATTGTGGCATTTATCCTGCTAGCAGCACCACATGCTATATAAAATCCATGTGCCCCAAACCATTTTTGCACTGGAGGTGTTCGCTGCTCTGCTAAGCTCGTAACAATTATATGGACTTCAAAGAAAGAGCAACATATATTAGTTACTGTACTGGAGTACACAAACATGCTGCTTTTTGTCAGGAGCAGGTTGTGAGTCTCTGGAGGCTGAAGGAAGCTGGACACCCTGTCATATGAAGAATACTCCCGAATCACAAAATATGAAGTGGCAAATTCTTTGCCTAATCAAACCACTGATTCTTGCTTATCCTCATGTTTTCCACCTGCACTGAAGGATAATAAAAGCCAGAGAAATAACAAGTGTGAAAAAAGTGAACTGCAGGTATGAAAAGCTAAATGTGTCCCCATCCTGGACAGCGTGGGATGAAGCCCTGGATGACCAAGGCTTTTTATAATCACACTGCCTGGACTGTGCAGTGTTTAGCTCGGGACTAAATATGCCATCTTGGTTTAAAGACGGTGAAGAAATCCCAGTGCAAGCACTGCCATGTGAAGGCAGCTCGCCGTTTCTCAATAACCCCCACGCAGAGAATTTGAGTCACTTTAACTTGAAGCACCCTACACATCAAAGATCTCTTCCCGAAAGCCTGAAAAATGACACCATGTGGCTGCGGGGACAATCCAAGGGTAGTGCAGGTAATTTATGCTGGCAGCCAGCCTAGACCGCTCCTTTGTTTGCACTTACTGTGGGTCTGACAAGTCCAACGGAGCCTTTTGCTTCTCAGCTTTTCCCGGTGCTTAGATCTAAACCAAACTTCTCAGGCGAAATTCGTCCCTGCCTTGGCTTGCAAGCAAACCGTGTCTGCACATCCTGATTTAACCAAAATTTCAAGAGTCCATAACATTTCTGGCCAGAAATTGCCCGTCCCCTGCCAGGTGTAAAACACCAAACAGCTGCTGGTTGAAGGATGGGACAGGTGCCTGATTTTGCCTGTCCTGAGCACTTTCTCTAGACGGACACACAAACATGTCTGTTGTTCTACCGACCAACAAACCCCTGACCTTGCCCTCCGGGGTGAGGGCTAACACGTTTTGTGCTATTTGCTCAAAGTCAGCCCTGAGGGACAACCAAAGGTCAATCCTGACCAGATAAGCCATGGGAAAGCTGCAAGCCTGCACCCTCTCCAGAGGAAACACCAGTGTCCATCCGGAGCTCTGACTCCACGGAGGATAAGCCCTATGCATGGCCTGAGCAAAGAAGTCTTCTCCAGAACATTTTTTTTTTAAACCTTGGGAAGTCTGAAGGGGGGAAGGAGAGCCCTGTTGCACACAGTGTGGCTGCCACCATCACTCCCCTCACCCCAGAGCTCCTCGATTGTCCCTATGGGAAAAGTGACAGATATTCCCAGAAAAATCTGTCCAAAGAGGATCTGTCAGGGCAGACAGGACAGGTATGAGGCTGCTCACACCTGGGAGCCAAGATGGGACCAGAAGCAGCAGGAGCTGGTCATGAAGGCCAGATGGAGTGAGGTGAGGAGTTGGGACAGTCAGGGTTGTCCCAGGCATGAGGCTGGGAACCAGAAGAGAGCAAGGACCTGAGGAGCACCAGGCTGCGCTCAGCCATGGCCTGACCAGACCTCGTCCTCTCACAGGCTGGTAAACAGGGGAGGGGAAGAATGCTCCCAAATAGGCAGCATGGATTCTCTGGGTCTGCAGCTGACCTGAGGGTCATGAGACCCAAAAAGCCTCCTAGAAAAATGCCTGACATGCTCTAGAGGAGGCAAACCCAGCACCCGCCCTCATACCTCTCAGAACAAGGGCTGCTGAGATGTGGCCAGAGGTTGTGGCCCGGCAACACCCCATGGCCTGGGAAGGCTCCGGGGTCCCCCCTCCCCACATTGCACAACCCACTGAGAGCACTGAAGCAGAGGAAGGTCAGGAGGACACAGGCAGCCCAGCTCCCTCCCTGAGAACCAGCACAGTCCCAAAACCAAGCAGGCAGGGACTGGACCCTCAGTAGGACACACTGCTCTGGTGGTGTCTCCTGAGCTGTGGTATCAGCTGCTGTCCAGATACCGTCACTGCTGCTGGTCCCCCCCAAACCTGTGAGGGTTGAGAGGAGCCCTCTCAGCTGTGTGCAGCACCTGGCAGCTCTTCACCAAGAAAGGACTATGCATACGCAAAATCTCCAAAGAAGAGGAGGTGAATAAACTGATTATTTTCAGTAAGGAAGTTTTTAGTAAAGGTCTGTAGTAAAAGAGGCTGTTAGCATCTCAACAGCATCCTCAGCAGGGCGGAATGATTTCAAGTAAGACAATTTTGCCCCACTTGAAGGAATCAATGCCAGAAATCCCTCATGGTGACCTCTACACACAGATAATTTGTTGAATGTAATGAAATTTAATGAATATGCCCCAAGCTGGAGCAGAGAAGCCACCAGACCCAGACATGTGCCACGACCCTTCCATATGGGGACAAACAGGGAGGCCAGGGACTTACATGAGGGAGACGGTGAAGTGGAAGCGCTGCCGCAGCCCCTTGAAGGTGATGAAGGACTGCGGAGGGAAGCTCCTGGTGGTCATCTCGCAGTAGGGCCGCTCGTATTCTCCCGGGGGGCACTCGCACTTGAACCCCCCGATCAGCAGGTTGACGCAGGTTCCTCCGTTCTTACACACCCCTGGGGCGCAGCGGCCGGAGCGGGAATTCACCTCGCAGTACTCCCCTGGAAGGGCAGAAGGAGACATCAGGGAAGGCAATATCCCACCCAAGCAGCAAGATGCAGGAGACGTCGGGACCCCAGTGCTTGTGGGACCCCCAACGCTAGAACTTCAGCTGCTTTCCAACATCTGTACCCAGCCCCATCTGCAACCGAGGCACAAATCCGCAGTTGCAAGGGACAAAGGATGCTGCATTGTCTTTCAAGTCTGAATTCTCGGGGTGGTTGAGAATATAATCCTCTTCCAAATATTTGGCAGTGTTGGCCCTAGTTTTCAGATTCCTTGGCCGCTTTCACAGCTGGTGATAAATATAAAGCTGGTGATAGATAGATCTGTATGGGAGAAGGTAGCACTACCATTTAAAAACTTGCACACTCCCTCTCAGCCGAAATATGCGTAAATTGTTCCAGCATTTCACTGCGGGTAGGAAATTGTGTAAACAGATAAGTGTTTGCACTTCAGCTCGGCTGGAATTCGGCTTTGCTGCCCATGTCAGAGGCAGGGCGCGGCAGAGCCTGTGACAACGCTTGCAAAGCATTTATAGAAAGAATGAGCAGGGTGCCGATGACATATGTATTGCTTCCATATTTCCAGCACATCCTGCAGGTGACAGTGATTTTCTGAACAGTTCAGCGATGGGCACATTAATCTATGCAGAATTTAAGGATTATGTGTACCACTTGCTGTAGCTGTTCCCCCCCCCCCTCAAATGTTTCATCTTGTTTCTATTCAGAAGTCTGTATTAAGATGAACACATCTTAATGAACACATCTTAATACTGAAAAATCAGGTATCTTACTTTGTATGTACACTATAATCTTTCTGGCATTTTCCCTAAATCTGAATGTGGATTGTAGTTTAAAAAAAAAATCAATTTGCAATACATGGTTCGTAATGTACAGAGGACATTTAAAAAATCTGCTGTGGTTGGGACAAAAGCAGTTGCTCAATTAATCATTGTACAGAAATGTGGCCCTCTGTGTGAGTTAATTAGTTAACATTTATGCTTTGGCATGTGTCTTCCTAAGGTAACTGTGTGATGCTCTATTGCGTGTTCAGGTCCTGCCTGTAAAGCTGTTCACAGAAATTGGAGATGACTTGTAGAGATGAATTTTACTCGGTAAGTACAGTCTGACAACTAAACGCTACAGAGCACCAGTACCCAAGCCAGCCAGCTGAAGGAACACATTCCCATCAGTTTGATGTTTGCATGATGACTCGCTACAAGATTATACAATTACATTAATTCAAACACGGTTAAAATCGTGCAAACACATTCCTGGAGGAAAGCAAAAGCAGCAGGAACTGTGGGCAGCGACTCACAAACGAAGGCAAATTAAAACAGCAAGTTGTGCTGCAGCAGCTGCTCCCCCAGGTTCCCACGCCAGCCCCAGCCGTGGTGGAGCCGGGTGGGAGCTGCTCTGGGAGCATCGCCCTGATCTAGACCTGGGGCTGCACCTTTTTTCGGTGCCAGGCTGTCAGCTGCAGTGGTTTGCAGCCATTTTGCATGGTTTGGTAGCACCCTGGGGACAAGGCGAGGGAACAGCACTGCTGCATTTCTCCTCGCACATCAGCATCACGTGCCTTTCATGCCAGTTCAACGTGCACTGGTGAAATGCTTGAGCAAACTCAACAGTGCTCTGATCATTTATTGAGGGAAATGTATGCCATCCAGGTAGGTTCAGGTCCGGTGGCCTGCAGAGGACCGACCTCTGCTCCCTGTCCTGCTCCCATGACCAACAGAGTCACCAGACACTGCCTAAGACGAGCATGTTTGCAGGCATCTCCTTGCAGACAGGATACAGGGCTTTCCAGTATGATTTAGAAGGACATCATACGAGGCACAAGGGACCTAAACAAATATCGCTATAATAATAATTCTCACAGTTAACAAATTAAAAAATAAATCTTTCCCACCATCCTAGAGGGTGTGCAAGCCCTAACTTCTGAAGCAATAAACCATGTAGCCGAGGGTTCAACTTCAAGCCTGTGCTTAGAGCTTTTCTGATTCACGACTGATGTTCTCATATTCTCTTTTTAACATTAAGATGAAATGCTGTGAAAAACACTTGATAAATATCTCCCCGTTTCCATTTATTAACTGTGAGTATCAGGTTAGGCAAGATTATGTGAAGACACCTTCCTTAAAAGTTTAATGAGGAACTCAGCAAGATTAAAATGCTCTGCAATGTGTTTCTTCTGAAAGAATGTTTATATCATCCGAGACAGAAAATGCCCTCAGTGTATTGAATATGCCAAAAATGCTCACACAGGGATCACATGCACAATGAGGACATTACAGAAAGTGCTTTTTGATGATGCGTGGCATTAGCAAAGTCAATCTGCCCTTAAACCAAGAATTGCACAAATCTTTGATACCAAAACTCTCCAAAAATTGGAAAAACAGAATTTCTGCATAAAGGCAAAATACAGGTTTATCCCTTTAAAAAAAGTACTAGGATATTTTATGAACTAACTCTCCAGCTTGAAGTGGAATCTAATCTTCCAGGCTTTCTGAAAACAGAATGATATATTTGGCAACAGCAAATAATGGGCAGACCTGAACACACAGGGAGAAAAAAAAACAAAACCCAAGCAAAAAGGAGAAATTCCTCTCACTGAAGCATGCTCTGGAAATGCCATGGCAATACAGAGGGGCAATATAAAAGCCTAAGCTGGAAGTCACTGCAGGTCCTGTATTAACTCTATGATATAACAAGAACCAATAGGCCATTTGTCTGGGTACCTACACAGACACAAAACTATTTAAGAGAAAAGAAAGCTCATAGAAAAGATCTATTTAATTATGTTTATTATTGCTTTTCATTATGATGCTTAAAGAAGCAGTTTAAAAAAAAATAGTAGTTCAACTTTAAATATGATCCTTTGCCCTATATTCATTCAGCTGTAGCATCGTTGATGTCCCAGTTCCTAAAATTATTCTGAATTCTCATTAGTCTGTAATGTAAATGAGAACTGAATTTGAGGAGCATTCTTTGATGCTGAATTTTCATATTTTGTGTATATTTACTGAAATATACTGAAACAGCATTTTTGCAATCTCTACAGTAGCTCCAAGGCTCCCCATGCTTTAAGGTGCAAGTCTACCAGGAAACTTGACAAATCCTTTTTTCTATTTTTCCAGAAGTACAGAACAGTGCCTGGGCTTATTTGGAAACACGGCCATGGTGGCTTTATTACGTAGCCACCTGAGCAAGCACTTATTTGAAGCACTGCTTTGATCAGGAGCACCCAATCCATTTTGGCAACACAACACCCCCTTCGCGCAGCTCTGCAGCTTGTCACTCCCAAGGGCGGCCACCTCACCCCAGCCACATCTCCATCCCAAAGCACTGTCCTACGGGAGTGCTGAGGCCTGCAAAACATGCAAAAATTGAAGTGAATCCTGCGTGTACTTGAAGGAAGAGCTGGTTGCTGGCTGACGTGCAGAAGCCGAAGTTGGAAGCCCCTAAGGGAAGAACTCATAAAGGAGCCAGAACGGAAGGGATCTCCATCAGGCACAGCACCCGCATTCAGGATGAAGAATGAGGAGCCTGTGCGCCCGCTCCAGCTGAAGGTCAGAGGGCTGAGCCTGCAGAGGAGCCGGCATGGTTGGAGGCGATGTCTCGCAGTCCAGTGGGAAAAAATAGTACAGAGTGGAAGGCGAGCTGCTGCAGGGGGCTGCAGGGGCTCAGGTGAGAAGAGCACAGCCCAGAAGGCCACCACAGGCAGCCTGGGGATGGTTTGTGAAGCTGGAGATGTCGGCGTGGCTCACCCTGCCGCCCAGGCTGCCCTCCGCACCTCACCATGTTTCCTTTGTTAATATAATTTCATTTTTTTCCACGTTGGCCAACTTTGTAGAAATCACCTAAAAACTACTTATACATCACAACTCGGTGAAATCCACACAGGAAACATCAAGCTTAGTCCCTCCAGCTGCTAAATCCAGAGCATGTGCTGTCAGATAACACGGGCCGTGTCTGCCGGTTATCTGCTGGGCAGATTCTTGGGCTGTGAAAAGCTGCTGGACCAGGCCCGCATGTGGTTTACTGTTACAGGATAGTGGCTGATCTTATATTCTCTACATTAATATTGATGACTCTTAAAGATACACATCCTGTGGCTTTTACATGGCCCTTTATGTCGCGTTTCCCAGTTTTAAAGCCCTTGAGATTACGATAGCTGTGCTTTTGACACTGATTCCTCCTCTAAATCGTACTGCCTTTCATATGCCTCTTCTTCAGTTTTTGGATTAACTTTACAAAGATGTTAATCATAACATTTCTCACAGGAATTATATGTAAGTGAGGGCACCATGGTATCAGGCATAATACAACAAGAACAGGCAAAGAAAAGATTGGCTAGAAAATGGCTTCATTTGGTTCCCCTCTGACACATCGTCCAAATAAAGTAATGGAATAGTTTGATGAATGAGCAATAAATGATGATAAACAAGTGGAAAGAAATAAAAGTAAGCTACTTCAAATATGAAATCATAATCTTATAAATGCAAATACGTTGTGAGCTGAACATTATGCACACCAACAGCACACTTGCATGCATCGGAGTCATCTTTCCAGAAACCCGCCTGTGGTTTTGTTGGTGAGTTGCTTGATGACCTTACAATGACAGACAGTGCATAATGTTGCGAAACTTGCTGGAAACAATGTGATGGCATTGGAATAAAGACAGAGTTATTCTACTCTTCAGTTTACTGCAATATCCCTGTTTAAGACTAAACCTCAAAACTTTGTACAATTCTCTGATGGTCTTCAGGTGGTACACTACGTTAAATATATATATTTACATGCAGACCTGCACTGATGTTCTTGTTTCTTTTTCTTTTGCAGGTTCCCCAGACACGTATTAATTTTTCACTCAGTGTCTGTAATTGTTTGACTTGAATTGTTTCTTCTCTCCTTTCCTCCCTCCTGCCATTTGCTCTAGATACATACTAATCTCTTTCTCCACACTTGTAGTTGCTTAATCTGAATGGGAAGCACTTTGAGAAGCTGACTTAAGCAGCCAGCCTAAAATGACATACTTTAAAGTGGAAAGGAGAAGCCACAAGAAATAGGGCAACTGAATTCTTCAAGAAATCCCCGTTGACCCATTGCCCTAATAAAGAAACAACCATAGTTAAAAGATTATTTGGTATCTTGCACATTAGGGGAAAATCAGTCCTCCTCTTCCTCTCCTCAAATATCTGATATCTGATTTTAAAATTTCCTTTGCAGTGGATGCACTGGATGGCAGAGATGCAAGATGACTCTTGGAGGAGAGATAGATGTGGTGGAGTGGCTGAAGCCAGGTCCATGGCCTCCCCTGTCACCTGTGAAAGCAAGACATGGCTTCCTCCCAATATTCCTCCTTTTTGTCCCACACTGCAGGACTCCCATTTATAGACCCATTGTCTTTACAAAATAATGCAGAATCAGCATGGAAATCTGTACTGGGATGAGATAAACAGGGTGGGATTCAACGCCCCCACTCTGGGGACAGTTTCACTGCTGTTTAGGCTGAGCAGAGTTACCACAGTCCTCTTTCCTCAATACAATGTACTTTCCTGCCCCTCCTTTGTACTCATGTAATCCTGAAGCAGGCTGATTTGCAGAGCTAATATGGCAAAACCCCACTGAGACTGACTTTTCTAATGTAGGGTTAATGATCTTCTGATTAGGCCCCTCCTAGGATCGATGGGATGAATAGCACAGCAGGCACAAAAGAAGGAGGCAGGAACATGCACCCAGTAATAAGAACGAAGGAATGGCCTTAGAAAGGTTTAACTGTTATGGAAATACTGCTTTAAGTTATTTTATACAGCTCACGACTGGGTGTAGTGGCTTACAGTTGACTTGGGTGAACTGGATCAACACCTACAGCAGACACCCACCTCCCTTCACAGACTGTGCAAGCACATACTGCAGGAAAATTGACTCCTGACACACCTCCAATGTAGGCACAAGTCAAGTAATGAAAATAAATAGGGGAAATATGCCCATAAAGAGAAATTAATGGCTTTGGTGACTCTGTGGGGTGTGAGTCTATTCCCAGAATCAAACGGGAGAAATCAGCCTTACTGTCCAGCACAGTCCATTTGCAAATGAAACATTAAACAAACAAACAAACCCAGAAAAATGCTCTGTTGGTTTTATGGGAGAAGTCAGAGGGCAGTTACCCAAAGTTACCAAGCCATTCTGAATGAAGAAGTAGGATCAAAGAGAAATTGGAAGCCACCTGTGCATTGGTGACCGTGATTCATTAGGGGATGACTACATTCATGAACCACTTTACACAAACAACATAGAAGCGCTACTTGAAGAGCAGAGGCAAATTTGGGCTCCCTTAAAAATCAGTGGCCAAAGCCCTGCTGCCACTTCAATGCCAGAAGCGCTCATTAGACTTAATACTGACATTGGTGTTTGTTGCTTTGGGAGGTTCCTCCATTAGCCAGCTACTAAATGTTCAAATTAGAAAACACGCTTTGGTGTTTCCTTTCACATGTTAATGTAGGTTTTTGGATTTAGAATCGACCTAGGAAAATTAAAATCAGTCCCAACCTCCGTACAGGGATAAACATCAGCTTAATGTCCAGGGGTCTCCCTCCTCCCCCTTACTTTCTGCTCCCTTTGCTGCTTTCTGAACTATAGAGGCAGATCATGAGAAACATTGTAAAGTACAATAATACACGCATAAACCTACACAACCATACACCACATACAGATGTGTGCCTGTGTGTGCACACAAACACACTGTTTGGGACTAAATCCCACTGACTCACGACAGCTGGCCTTTGTAATTTAAGATGCTACCTGTTCCAGGCTTAAGAAGGTATATTTGCAAGAGAGTAACCTGAATTTAAAGCACTAAAATAACAATAAAAACACTCCTCTCACAACCTATATATAGCTTGCCAAGTAGCTCTCTGAGGTGATAGACAGAAAACGATCCTATAATGCTACTCAGAAAATTGCTGTTTTATCTCTGGATATGGTTTAATTTCTCTTGTGGGCACAAGCCCTAAGCTCTGAGCTGGTGGGAAGAGATGGCACAGAGCTAGCAGGGCTCTTCCAACTGTGTAGCACTGCTCTCCTCCATCACCACCCTGCTCCCCTCTCTGGGCCTTTTTCCATGAAGCTCCCCCCCCAGCATTCCTAACAAGTCACAAATCAGATTCCTAAATATCATAGGACTGGGTTAAAGGTCGTGTGATCTTTGATCATGAGATGCTCAAAAATAATGAACACGGGATGTTTTTTTATTTACTTTTATCTGCCCCTGAATCTATGGATGGCATCTGCTGGCTCCAAGGCATGTGAGAGCTCTTGGTGGTCAATTCCAGCCTGAAACACACATCAGAAAATGGCTGCTCCGAGGGTTCTCACAATTCCCACTCCCATCCCAAGGGGGAACTGCTACTCATCCTCTTCCCCATCCCTTCCCACTTCTTCTTCCCACAGGGGTCCTTGAAGTTGGCCACTGCACCCTGGCTGCCCCACGACCCTGAGATCTCCTGGGAGGAGGCCCACAACAGGAAACTCCCGTGGTCAAATGGGCAAGGGAAAAGCCAGAGCCCCATCCCACCTGCTGATCCTTGGGAAGGACCCTTCCCCTACAGTGCTAAAGTAGCACCACACCGTATTTTACAAAAACAAGAGCAGGGGAAGCTTAGGTCCCTTTCTCTCAAACTTTTTCAGACCATGCACTGCACATGGTGACGTGGCGCTGAGCTTCTAGTCATTCCAAAACCAGGCCCGTGCCCATGTGCTAAGCACCAACCTCAACAAAGATGTGCCTCTTTTCCTTACCTCTTCCTCTCCCTGATGATAAAACAAGGCAAAATAGAAGACACCCTGCAGGGGTGGATGCATGGATGGATGGATGAATGGATGGATGGATGGATGGATGGATGGATGGATGGATGGATGGATGGATGGATGGATGGATGATTTGGGATTTGGGGGCTTTGCATTTCAATGAAAAGGAATAATTGAAAAAAAAAGGAACAACGCTAAGGAGGATTAGTGATATTTGGGGCACATCTGTTGGAGAAATTAATTAATCTGTTGATTTCAGGAACAATGAGCATGTTCTCAAGATGCTATGTGCTCTATTTGTATGGTCACTGCACCTTGTACCTCCCATGTAACTTCCATCAGTGTTGACAGGAACAGAGTACAGGCAAAAGTCATAACTGAGTCTTGGGACTTCACAACTCAGGCATTAGCATCAGTACTCCTTGAAAAGCCCCTCTGGGTTGTGGAGAACTCTTCAGGCCACGTCTATCACCCAGGACTATGTACAACACAAAATTACAGAAGAGGAAAAGGAAGCACACAGAAATTTCCAGTTCTTGTTGAGTTCTGTGGCAGATATATGTTATACAACTTATCGTAATGCAAATTGCACTGATTTGGGGTAAGATATGGTGATGAAGCACTGACTTTCAAAGGCCTAGGCTTTATCTCTGGATATATTTAGTAAGGAAAAAATTTGACTGTAGATGTTCAAGATAAAACCCTAATTAGCTTATGTCATTGTGTCTGCAATTTGCATCATCTCTTACCCGGAATAAACCTCGTGGAACAGACCTTCCTAAAAATCCTGCTTTCCTGCCATTCTGTTAAAACCAATGGGAAACCCGGAGGTGTAAGAACAAGACACTCCTCCACACAGCACAGGTAACTCATTTGCAGAGGAATATTCCTCCCTCCATTTATTTTTAAGAGAAACATTCTTCTCTACCTTTACTACATATACTCCCGATGTCATTTGTTTCTCTCTACTCTCTGTGCCACGTGGTTTATCTCTAACTGAGGAAGGGCACGTAGAGGGGTCCCAAGGGGTCCAAAGGCTGGAGCAGCCCCTGCAGCTCACAGGACGCGCTCCCTTAGGGACAGGTTTTGCAGCCTGGTCCTTATTTGCATCCATGTGCACCTGCATGCTCTGCAGCATGGGAACCAGCTGCCATACCTGGTTCTCACATCCTTCCACGGGCAGCCGGCGTAAGAAGGAAAAAGGTCACTCGTGACCTCAGCATGCAACTGCTCCAATGACAGAAAAGATTATTTCAGTAAAGTAGCAATTTTTATTGGGCACTGAATGCCACCATAGGCACCGAATGCCACCATGGGCACTGTAACTGCCCCAGGACGGTGTTTCACAGGCCACTTCAGACCCACACAGTGCTTTTCAGAATATATTAAACTATTTACCTGACTGGGGAATGAAAGCACATGGTGGCTGTGCTGTGTGTGTGCAGTAATGACTTTTATCAGCAGGAACTCAGAGTCGGAAAACTAGACATGCTTTCAGGCACAGCCCAACTTCCTGCCCGCTTTCAGCCTGTTTTTTTCCCTAAACTGCTTTCCATGGAGGAGGACACCAAAGGGCTGCAACTCCCAATTCCCAAATTGCAGGAAAACAGCTCTACAAACCTACAATAAAGGGATATTAGTGAGATTTCGCATTTTGTGTTTTCCACAAGCCTGAAATTTTTACAGAAAAATCTCCCTCTTGCATCTTCTGTGTAATCCAACACTCTGGTAAAAATGATGGCATCGGGGAAACAAGCAGACCTCAAACAAACTCATGCCCCTTAACGTCCTAGGTGGTCACAAAGCTTTGGTGGAATGAAGCATAATGGCCAATTAGTGAGAATACTCGAGGAGAAGCCATCAAATATTAATAAAGCAGCTGAAAAACATGCTTAAAGTAAATCTATTATTGTAATTACATCTTGGGAGGCTGGCATTTCAGAGCTTTGTATTTTCATTTTACAGGAGAAGTGTTAGGTTAACAGAAAGTTATGCTGGGAAGCACAATACAGCTTTCATTACTGCAGACCATGAGTTCAGAGGTTTTCCTTCATGGGGTATTTAGAACCAGCAAAAGCAAGCTGATGCTCATCAAATTCCCATTGTTATGCATTTAAGGGAAATTTGGGAGAAAAAAAAAAAAAAAAAAAAAAGCTCCTTTACTTCCCAAATACAAAAGATTAGGGTTAAAAAATAATCTCATAATCTTATGTTTTAATAATCCAAAAAATATCTCTGACATGGGTCAGTAAAAACAAACTGAAAACAAAGCAGCTTAATCAGGGAAGCTGACGTTTTCTTACTGACTCTTGTCAAAAACATCGTGAAGTTACACATCCTGTGCTGAAAACCTTGAAATTGGTGTCTTTTTTAAAACAGTAGCTTTTAAAAAATTTTAAACAGACTAATTGATAACAAATGCAGCCAGCTTCCAGAGTGTAATCCTTCCTAAAACTGTTAATAGATTGAAATTCAGCCTTTGTACAATAGTTTCACTTTGAAATCACTTTAAATGATTACCTAGTCTTGATAGAGTTAATATAGTTTACTGTGTCACCTAGATTGTGTTTAATTATTAATAAAAGACACTACTCGTCATAATAATGTTTCTTAAAATGAGCACATCGGTGTGCTGACCTCTTACAGGCCGGTTGCCCTAGCTACTCAAAGTATGTTTTTTAATTATTATATTGAAAATGTCTCTTACACGGTTAGCTAAAGAGAATTTGAGAGCCCAAAGTAATGTATCTTTACCTCGATTTTTAGAATCAAAGAGAAAATTCAGGCTGATGACTGCCCTGAAAGCTGGGCTGACCAGGGCAGGGTACAGTACCGGGTCCCCAGCGGGAGCAGGGGCTGCGGTGCAGGCAGTGAACCGTGATGCTCTAAACAAAAGAGCATTTGCACCAACAATGAGGCTGCGGTTCCCACCACGCTCTGCACCGCTGTATTGCGGAGTCGTAATTATCTTGATGTTCAAGGCCAAGTGCCTCAGCCTGGTGCCCAACTGTCGAAACTTTCAGTCATCGTAGCACAAAGGAGCGGCACACAAGGAGCCGCACTTTTTTTCCCCTCCCTAACAGGACATCACCCTGAGACCCTCCTCTCTGCACCCAACCATCCTTCCTGCTGGCGCTTTCCTGTTGTTGAGCTACTGATGAAAAGAGAAACGACTAACCCCGGAATTACAAATGTTTTTCACAATTCAGTCTTTTGTTCAGTTCTGTTTCCCAGTTATGTACTCACAGCCAGGAGAAAAGGAGGCCCATTACCTTGTTCCTTGGAAGTTACATTTCTTTTTATGTGTATATTGTTTCAGAAGATCTAAAATATTTAATTCCAACCTTCCTGGAACTCGATTTTTTAGCCTTCATCTCTGCTATGAGAATTGTGAGGGGGTTTCCAGAACATGAAGTATGCTGGAAAAAACACTAGCTCGTGATGATTTTATCTTCCCCACAGCTAACAGAAAGGCAAGTGCTTTTTTTGTTGTCGGTGGGTTTTGCTTTTTCCCCCTTTTTTTCCTCTTCTCTTCTTTTTTTTTTTTTCCTATTTGGATTATTTTCAGTGAGCAACAACCCATCGAGACACCTAGCAGTGGTAATAAAACACTTACAGAGTAGTCTAATGCATGGGCTACTCTGACACTTAGCAAGTACATGTTTTGATGTATTAGAATGAATTTGTGTGGCTTGCATACATTTTAAAATTTCATCCAGCGAGCCTGTCTTGACACACACACACAAAAAATAAAACGATGAGAAAAAACCCCGAGTCATATGTTACACATGGCTCGACTTGGCTAAATTAATGAAAGCACAATCATAAGCGATGGTCACGGAGAAATTTGCAGCAGTTTAATAAAATGCTATTTAAAATATTTTAATTAAAATTCACTTAGCGTGTGTAGTTTCTCTCAGATCAATGTTCTTCAATGGAAATACACATTCACAATGAAGGTAGTGTATGTGGGAACTTAGCTGCGTCACTAAGGAGGGTTTTTACATGTACCTGTAAAATTATAATATCAAATAGCTCCACTTTGTGTAATTACTTTCCACCTTCCCCCTTTTTTTTAGTTACACCAGTGAAGATAAGCAAATGCATTGCAACAAAGGTTTTCAAAAAGCCTGGGAGAATTGTGACTCCCATTTAGGTGTGGTAGCAGAAATCCCATTAATATAGAATCAGGAGTAAAAGTCAAAAGCAAGTACGAGCCCCCCAAAATGATGAAAATTCATGGAGCAAGACATTCAAAAAGACAAATACATACAACTGGTTAAATGCATTAAGAGAGAGTATTCATGTATGCTAGAAACAAGAAAGTCCTGAATTTTTAGAGAATCGCAATTTGTTATTAATTGGAATGGCAATAGGTATCAGAGGTGCTCAACCTGTATTTCTCTTCAATTGAAAAAAAAAAAAAAAGATAGGGTCACATTCATAGGACATATTCTTGCCGAGGGCAGGGAAGGAGAGGCCAGGTGCCAAAGCCAAGCAGGCAGCAATGCCAGGTCAGCAGCCTGCCTACTCATGTAACCGTGAGCACGCCAGTAAGAACCTACCCTGTCCCCAAATCACAATATAACACACGTCAATGGCATTAATAATGGGCAGGTGTAAAAATGTAATCGTAAGCATGGAATCCTCCAACAAGTTATTTCCCACATCCTTCAGACACTGATTTTTAGCTATATGCTACTTGACATTGTCAACAACTGGAAGGAAAGCCTACGATCGTCAGTGATAAATTCTGCAGGTGACTGATAATGAGAGCAGGGAAATGAAGGGAAGACCAGGCCAGCTACTCAACCATCTTAAGGAAGAGCAGAACAATGCAAGAGAAAACCCAAATGATGAGCTGTAGTCACTAGGCAGGATTTTCTAGACCCTAGAAATTTTGGACCCTGTAATTTTTCAAGACCTTAGACATTTTTGACCCTATAATTCATAATTGTTTTGGAGATGTATGACTAAAGTAGCTTCTGAAGGCAGGGCTAAGTGATTGTACTGGTGAGGGACCTGTTGCTTTCTTTTACAAAGCACCCTTCATGCACCTCGTCAGACCGCTGTAAAACTAATTGAAAAGACCAAACAAAGCAGTAAGTCCATAGCTAGGTTTCCAGATGACAGCGAAGGGCTTTGATCAGTGCAAGAATTTCCACGGGCAAGGAGGAGAAGACACGAGGCTCCAGAAGAGGCACCCAAACCGCCGGCAAATGCAAGACTTCAGCTGAACCAAAAACCATTCGTGGGCAGCAGCTGGGGTGGATGTAAGGGAGGGTTGGTGCACGTCTGGGAAGGCTTTCAGGCTTCAAACAGTAGCTAGTTGATACACATCAGGATGAGGGTAATGTGATAAAACTCTTTTCCGGGCTCTCGGAGAAGGCACAGCAGATTGATGTTAGGGCTGCAGGCCATTTACACAGTTTGAGAAGTGTCAACAAATACACCACAGTAATCCAATTAGAGCAGGCTTTCTGCATCCTGACAAGTGAGCATAGGTTGAAGATTAGTTGAAGGAAACATCCGTCAGGGAAAAATCCCGCTACAGGAGAGGGGGACCTCTGCAGGGATTCCTGTCATAATCTGATGCAAACTCCAGGCTCCAGATGTTCATCTCCTGAGATTCAGCAACATTTAGAGAAAAACAGTCGACAGGAGTGTGACAAAGTTTAAAAGTTTAATAAACTTCAGCTTTTGACTCTATTCTATAAAAATATAGCTTTACTCTGTATTAATTATTTCAGTTGCCTTATGGAGCAGTATTTCCATGGTCATGCTATCAGCCTCAGGTCCCGCTGAGCACCAGGAGGTTCCAGCCCAGCCACGAAGCTGTTGTGTGCTGGCCCCATCCCTGCACGCCCTAACAGTGAGCAGCACTGCAAAAACAGGCAAGGACACATCTTAACGTGCAGGGGCACAAAAGATCTCTGCAGGAGAGTGTGTGAGAGCGCGTCAGGAAAGAAATCCCTTTCACAGGGCTCTCCTCCAGTTTTCCAGCCACCAGCAGCCCAGGCATGGCTCACAGGAGCTGCCCTTGCTGCTCGGGATTTTGGCACCAACTGCTTTTATGGGACCTAGAAGATGCTGCGCCATGGTTGCCACCCCTTGGAGTAGGGGGACAGCATTACTTTTTCTTAAAGGGGTGCCTCATGGCCTTCATCTGTTCAGAATAACTTTTTTGGAGTCCAAAGCAATCCTTGGATGAAAAGTGCTTTGTATGGATACGGCTTGTAACGAACTGAAGTCATAGTTCCTTGACCACATGTATACCCAAAGGCAAGAATTTTGCCTGCTGATACCTCTTCATCTGAATATCCCAAGCCAGTACTTATTTTCAGAAATCCATGATGCAAAATGGGCATCACAGTAAAAAGAGAGAGAAGAAAGTAACTTGCACAATCGACCGCTGTGCTCTTCAAATGCAGCGTGCACTGTGTAATACTCAATGGAAGACTTATTATCCATGGCTAATTGCAAAGAATAGGTTGTATAAGTTCCTCCTCATATGTTTAGATATTAAGTCAGCTCATGAGACAACATCTGTGGTTCATTGCTCTGTGGCATGGGTAAATGCAATGGTCATATGGGGAAACTTCAAAGCACTGCGAGACAGATTTATGAGACGCTACGTCTCACAGTACATAGCTGAGTGGCAAAGATCATAAAAAGAGGAAAAGATAGGCTTTTGCAGCTCTTGCACCAGTCCTGCTCTGAGAAATGTTTGGAGGAGCTCTGCCTCTGTACTGCTCACAGAGCCCTCACCAGCTGGCCAAGTGCCGTGAGCTGCTGGGGCTTGGAGAGGTGCCGGTCTGTGCCCGGCTGCTGCCAGCAGCAGGGATGGAGCTTGCCATGTCCACATCAGCTCAGATGTCCGCTCATTCAGTAAAGGCAGAAGAGGGTTTTCCTTACACAAATTCCATGTGGATGAAACAGAGGAAGTTGAAGAAGTGGTGGGAAAACTGTGCAGAGAACAAAACTAAGGAGTGGTAATCCTAAGGAAGGATCCTGTACATGTACGTTCCTTTACCAGGAAACCAGGACTAAGGGACACTGTTTAGGTAGCACCAGTACAAAATAGTGTAGTAACTTCCTTTCATTCAGTTTAATACTTGAATGAGGTATCCTTCAGAGAGATGATCCATAAAGCTGACCCGTACTGTGGACGAGGCCCCTACATTCATGGAAGTGTTTGGGAATAACACAATTCCTTATGCAGTGTTTTGTGCTCAGGACAAACTTGGTCACAGGTGTCTGAAAGTGCTGGCAAATCCCCACGGCCCTGGGATGATAAACTTTCAGCCTTGCCATTGAAAATTTCCTAAAATATGAAGATATGCTGTACAAGACTTTGCTGTTACACACCTATGGGTACAGGGCTCTAGCAGAGCTGCAGAAGTGTAACCGAGACTGGAATTTCAGACACTCTCGCCCAAGATAAAATGCTCATTACAGCTACCCTGGCTGCCAGATTTCTGTACTTGAAAGCTGAAATTCTTCCAAATAAATCTCTCTGGCCTGAAAAATGAGAAACTAGTATCAGACCAAGCAATGAAATTACTATCTGAAGGATGAATATGAGTTAAGAAACCAGAGAACCAGATCTTCATGTTTGCTTTTACTGCTAGATGTTGTTTGAAAGAGCCAAACCCTGAGAACTTGCTGAGCACCATGAATAGGGCCTTCTGGCATGACTCTGCAAAACCAGCTACAATTACCTCCTAGTGGCACACACATAGAGAACTCACTGCGGTGAAGTTAGATGGCACGATTTCTCACATTAATATGGTATCACAAAAATAAATGAGGACTAAAAAAAAATATAACATGTAAAGGATCTCTAATTGCTGTATTTGATTACTACAAGATTTATGACCACTTAAGATTTCTCCCCTCTCTGAAGTGAAATCCAAGGAGAGATGCTGAGGATATGGGAAGTTCTCTGGCAATATCTTTTTTCCCCAGAAATTGCTCCTTGCTAGGGGAGAAGTAGCAAAGGAGGCTGAAAGAATGCATTGTGCTACGGAGAACTGTGGGAACATCAACTCTCTTCCTTATCTCAGGATTATTTTTTTTTTTCCCTTTGGATTGCTTTTGTTCTGTGTGGTTCAGTTTTACTTTGAGGGACTGGGACAGCAGAGGAGAACGCCGGTGGCTGCTGCTGAGCAGAAGGACCGCAGGCACCGAGCTGCCACGGGAGCTGATGGCAGGGCAGGAGATACACCCAAAGAGGTGTCCACAGCTATATGGCCTATAGGAGGCTCAACTGTTCCTGCAGCACTCAAAGATACACAGAACGTAGCTGGAAAAAAAAGAAACAGGTTTTCCACAGTGTCTGAGTTCATTCAGTCTGTTTGCTTAACTTAAATTACGTCCTTTAAGCCTGTAGTCATGCACACAGCTCCCTGCTGTCAATAGCACCATTGTCAGCCTGCACTGTTGTTCACTACTGTGCACGAGTTTCTATACAAAGAACAGAATTTAAAGCAGTTGCTGTTTTGAAAAACATGATTAAAAATATATGTCCTTGTTCCCTCACCTCCTTCCATCACAGGAAGTGAAGCTGATTCCAGCTCACCGAAAACTAGCCAGCGTTCAGGTTTCAAAAATATCTTATAAGAGCTCAGTTTACCTTTGTGCACGTAACAGAAGACTCCTGAAGACAGAGGAACTTTCATCATGTATAAATGACTAACAATTACTTCAAAACAAATGGAGGGCTTCAAAGCAGGGTGGAAAAATGGGGGGAAATTCCATCTGATTATGATAGGACATAATTATCTGCCACAGGAAACAAATGCTATATTTTTAACAGGTGACCAGTCAGATAGATTCAGTACAGGGTTATGATTGTGTAGTGATTTATCATCGAGTTTCAGTGTATGTTAGCAGAAAGATGATAGATCTTAGCATTTTCTTGCAATTATTTTTCGACATAGGCTCTTAATTGGGAAATTGAAACATGAGAGCTGCCAGAGCAGGCTGCATTTCATTGACAATTACCATTCATATTTCATCTTTTACAATTATTTCAGAGATTCATAAGTACTTCGTATTGATATGTTACTACTCTGAGTTTATCCCATGGAAACATGTCTGTAATGCCAGCATCTCCCAGTATTCAGCCTTAGCAATGCTCTGTCCATGCCATCAGCCACTGTTCTGCTTTTCCCATTCACAGTTGCTGCATTATGAGTCAATACACACTGCTGTTCTTGAAACAAACCTGTGCTGCTTAAATGTTAGATAGATATAAAATCTGTATTGTTGCAAACAATAAATATTTATATACAAGCAGCAAATGCAATATTATGATTAATAGATCATAAACCCAATTTACAAATCGATATTAACTTATTTTAAAAAAGGTCAAAAATTGTAGGCAAAATAATGCAGTTCTTAAAGGAGATCATGGACAAAATTCAACAATGGATCAAGTACTTTGTAAACTATTTTTGGTAATAGATTGCTTGTTGATAACATTTTCCACCTCGTTCTGTAAAAGGGGTGAAAAACAACCATCTAATGACCACCATATGTGGCCAAGTGTGTCAGGTCTGATGGAAAAAACATTGTCATGCAACACTGAGCCTAAAGGCACTAATGTAACATAAACCAACCACAGAGTGGATACTAAATGTCTACTGCATTCATTCGGCAATAAAACAGATATAGTCAATAATATTTGTATCAATTTACAGGATAAGGAATTCCAGAGCCTTCTTGAACACAGGGCAAACTGTCACTCCAAAAAATAAAGTTTCACTGAGGCATGGTTAACTCTGAAACCTAAAGTTGGCATGCCTATGAGCAGTGCACATTCCTTAATTTCTGATCACTTCAATATCCTGGCAGGACAGTTAATTTTTAACTCAAGAAATATGTACTGAAAACACAGTTACAGATCAAATCTTTCTTTGTGCATGAATATTATGCTGCTGAATATATGAATATTCATATTATATGAATAATATACGTACAGTGACTGTTCTGACTACAGAATTAATTATTAAGTATGTTCATGAATTATTAATATAAAATTATCCTCTTTCATTTTTAAGCATATTTAGTCTTTTTATTCTGAAAATAGCAAAAGACCCTCAAAATTTGATAGGAGAATGGCATGTTTCTATCATTCTATGTCATTCCAAAACTTTCCAAGACCTTTACTCATGGATGAATTAAGTCTATTTATATGCATACCATTTTCAATGAAACTTGCTATTTCTAAGCATTCCTAATCATATATAGTATTACATAAACATGTTAAACTAAATGAACTGGTTATAAAATGTATTGTGTGATGCCAAGTGTTTTCCATATCATGCATCAACTGTATGCACAGAAAATGGACTTCATAATGCATTTCACTGTATAAGTCACACGCAAAAAGCCTCCCAGGAACAATCATTCCTCAGCAAAGACCAGAATCCCAGCCATCACAGACAGATTCAGGGTTTCAATGGTCAGGCAAAAAAATTGTCTCCAGCACCTTATGAAGATTCTGTTGCCCTGAGCCCCTCTCATCTCAGGGAGCATCTCCTGCCCC
Organism: Aythya marila; assembly: GCF_965140915.1. Lineage (NCBI taxonomy): Eukaryota > Metazoa > Chordata > Aves > Anseriformes > Anatidae > Aythya > Aythya marila. The sequence continues at coordinate 191,289,506 of NC_139042.1, read as the reverse complement.
TGTGCTGGGGAAAGCCCAGTTCCCTTATTGATGCCATGTCCCTGCTGGCTGCTGGCTCCTTTCACCACTGCATTTTTAATTACAGTCCTGAGCCAACAGCCATGTAAAGTGAAGGAAAACCCTTCCGCCTAGAAGGCTGGATGCAGCACTGTAGGCATACACATCATGTTATTTTTTTATATGAAGACTTAAATAATTTATGTTTTCAATTTTTTATAACTTCAGCACTGAGAGGCCGCCTTGGGAACAGTCCCCTCTGCTTTACACCTCATTTGTGGGGGTCACAGCAGATGTTGACAAGCTGTCAGCATCAGTTACAGCCAGGCAGCACCTCAGCGCAGGATGCTCACATGCACGTGCAGCTTCAAACACTCAAATAATCCCACTGCCTTTACTGAAGCACCAGAAAACATTTGGCTGGTGTTCCTCCCTAACATCTCAAGAATGTTTGAGAAGAAGCACTTTGATCTTCACTAGCTTTCAAGATCATGATGCGGCAAAGTGTGTTCCTCAACAGGCTGCTGGATATGGGCCTGGAAGAGGCTTTCTGGAGTCCACCTGGATGCTTACAAACTGGAGCTGCCTCGCAGTGCTTCCCATAAATGTATATTGTGGCAGTTTCTGGTCACCGTGAGCCACCCTCATGCTCTGCACTTGTCCCAAGGGTTGGTGACCTTACTGAGGCTGCCCACCCACACCATGCCCTGGTGGGCACTGCTGAGGTGCCAGGAAGGAGTTAATATGCAAAACCATGGGACAGGGCCCACCTTTTTCCTTCCAAGTATTTGCTAAAAGAAATACGATTGCACAAAGTGGGTAGAAATTCACATGAGGGAGATCATTTCAGTAGCTGTTGGTCCCCCTGGCACGGCCTGGAGCAAGGCACGGCTCCTGTCACGGCATGTCCCTGAGGATATCGGCCTTACCCCAAGTGATGTGTGGCACTCAGAAGCCTTCCCCCTCCCAGAAGGCACCACCAGGAGTTTTTCTCCCTTTGACTAAGAATGTCAGCAATTCCAGCTTGATACAGAGCTGGCCTGGTTGACGGGCTAACATATAAATCATGGGTCAAAGATAAGATAAACACATACCAGTGTAGTCCTCGTAGCACTCACAAGTGTAGCCCCCTTCTCGGCTCCGACACAGCCCGTTGCTCCCACAGGGGTTGGAGTAGCAGAGGTCGATCTCCGTCTCGCAGTAGTCACCGGTGAAGCCGGGCGGGCAGCGGCACCGCAGCCCGTTGATGGGATGGATGGGGCGGAACAGGACCGTGTTGGAGCTGATGAACGGGGCCGAGCTGTCGAACTTGAGCACGGAGACGCACTTCATGTAGTTCTCGCAGGGCTCCCGCAAGCAGATGTTGTCATCAAAGGGCAGCACCCTCTGCGTGGAGATCAGGGTCAGCAGGGTCCTGTTGAGGTAGATCTGCTCCTGAAGGTCCTCGGAGGGGAAGAACTTGTTTCGGATGCCACCAGGGAGCAGAGCTGAGAAGGTCACATTCAGGATGTTGGAGCTGACGTCCGTGTCGTTTTGGATGTTGAACACAAAGATGCCATCCTTGGCGGTGGACAGCACTGTTGCCACCCCCTCCACGAAGAGGGACAGGAGGGGAGAAAGGAACCTCTCCTGGGACATGTTCTCCAGCCGCACCGTGATGCTGTTGGTGAGCATGTCGTCGGTGATGATGGTGACGCGCAGGGTGCAAACTGCTGTCACGCTGTGGACACCATCTGAAGGGAAAAGAGAAAGATTACAGCAGTGTCAGAGACCAGGCTTCAACCTATGGGCAAGGATGTCCCTGCAGTCTCCTAGAAATTAAATGGACCTGTGAGGCATTTCAGGGCACCAGAATTTGAGTAGGAAATGCATCCTTCTGCAGTGATTACCAATGCCTTTACTCAATAAAAATAAATAATAAAAATAAACAAACAAATTTTCTTAAGGATTGCAACTCAAATATCTCAAACAGCACACCCAGAGTACATCCCAGGCAAACAAATGGCGAGGGCTAGTGAGCAAACAGACAGCCTGACAGCCCTGGGATGACCAAGGGGGCTCTCCTGATAGCAACTGAAGGGATCTTAAATACAAGTCACGGCTAGTCTACAGCCGGTGCTGGGAAGCTGTTGCTTTTCACAGCACACCACCAAAATTATCTTCTCCAGGCACAGTCTCAGGCTTAAGGAGCCAGAACTATGCACAGACAGAGAGTTGTTACCAGAGCTTTAGATAAAAGCCACCTACGGAAATATTCACATTTAAACATCTGAATTCATTCATTCTACACACCTTCTTCAGAAAATGTTATGAAACTTAGAAAAAAAAAGTCAGTAATGAAAAGCAGACATTTAAAAACTCTTCAATTTAACCTTTATTTAAAGCATTTCTAGTACAGCTGTGGATGTTTTGCAATAAAACCCATAAATATGTGCATAGTAATAATACCTGACACTGGACTGAGAGATGTCACTGTAAAATCTTAATATACCCCAGGCTTACTGTAGTGTTATGAATGTACATTCTTTCTTTACAAAACATAATTATGATGATACAGTTAATGCTATAATTAATCCAAATTCAATGTGAGCATGGATTGGAAATTGCATCATCACCAAAATCAAACCACTTAGTCTGATTCTGTCTCCTTGCTAACATTAAGGACTCATTAAGAAAATACAGATCACATTACAGAAAATATGATTAGTATTACAGTAGCATCAAGAGATCCCAGGAGAGATTGAGACAGTTCTGATAAGAAATGTTCCCTCTCAAAGATCTTACAGAGCAAATAAACAACTAAATATGGGTGTGAGTTCATCTCATGAGGGATGAACTGGCTTGAGTGGCCACTATCCAGCCCACAGGGGTGTTAACAACAGAATCCAGCTCTCCTAGGTCCCAGCCTAGTCCCATAGACTTGGCCCAAAGCATCCCTGAAATAACAGTTTCACAAGTGACCTGCTATTGCATGTGTTTCAGTCAAACCATAATGCATGTGTGGAAATGGATTTTGCATTAATATATAATCACAGCAAAAACTGCATTTGAATCAATCTAAAACCAGTGTGAGATTAAAATTCTAACAGCACGGATTGCCAAAGGTCATCTTCCCAAGGACTGTTATCTGAAAGTGTAAGTTTATGATCCATTATGGTCTCTTCTAAAAGGTCTTCCAAGAACAGAAAAAACAGAATGGCTCTTTTCCCATTCACAGTTATCGCTGCACCCCAAGTGCTCTTTTTTCAAAAATAAATGTAGTGTTAATTGCTTATATTATATTAATAAATATATTGTTAATTATTGCATAATTAACCAAATGGCTTTCAACTCCATCCTCCCGATCAGGACATCTGTAAAAGCTCAGCTGTTGACTTTTTTTTTTCACACTGAAGCAGCTTTAAGGCAAACAGAAAATTCTTCTCTCCTGTGTGTTACTTTACTACTGCCTAGCTAAAAGCAAACACTAAGAAGAGGTCATTATTGGGGGTGATCTTTTTGATGTGCCCATCATAGCTGCTCACGTGCCAGCTTTTGCTTTCTCCCAGAGATCCTTACCAACTCTTCCTTGGACTCACTCTAGAAACATTTCTGCTTCCACAAAGACCCAAAGACACTGAATGCAACCTTTAAGAAACATCAGTAGCCAAAATTGTCATGTATAACCACCTCTTCTGGGGTAGTCTGTGGATGTCTGGACAACAGCTAGTACAGGATGCATTTTATTTTCATAAACGACAGCCTCTGACTAGTTTACCCACTTCTGTCAACTGCACAGCTCGTTCCACTGAAAGAACAGAAGCAGAATAAACTATTCACATTTTTTTCCTAAAGCAATTGACATTTGATTGCCTGTCCCATAGGGTCCCTGAACTATTTTGCTATTTGTTGCACAATACCCTACAGAAGTGCTCTCATACCAGTGAGGAATGAGAATAGTGGACAATGGGTCCTTTTTTTTAAGAAAACACTATGATCTATAGTCCATGGTATGTATAGTAAGAAGACAAAATACTATCCACTGTCTGACAACACACTAGAGTCTACAAACTGTCATAATCAATATAAACTGTCACAATATACAAGAGCTTCCCAGCATTCACAACAGCTATTCTGACACAGTTAATAAATCACTGGAAAAAGCCCTGTGTCAGATACCACACAGCCTTGTTGTTCTGAAGGCAGCACAAAAGAAAATCGGGCACAGACATATAGCGATGGATTTTGCAAAATTAAGTTATGTTTCAAAAGCAAATTTGGCTTTGTTCAGCCCCATTGCAGAGCATTAAAATAAAAGAGAGTAGAAAGGAGCCAGGCATGTGTGCCATGGGCAACAAAAGACCGGCATGGCTATACAGCCTGCTGGACAAGCAGCTCTTTCATAACCCCAGTGGGTTTGAGAGCAGAATCACTGGATTTGATCATTCTATTCATTCAGAAATTCATGGAAAGCTGAAACAATCTGTGGTTTTATGTGACCAAATTAGTATCTATTCTACTTTGAACAGGCAACATTCCCTTTGAGGGTCTGAAGCAAGTGCAACGAAGGAAGTGAAAATGTTGCCTTGTCCTTATCAGGAATTAAGTCTGACATACATGACAATATATGTGTTTTGAGCCTCTCAGATGAAATACTCCAAGAAAGTTTTAGAAGTTTACTGCCAGAAAATGGAGAAAAATAGTATTAGAAAGTATTATTTTATGGAGCAGTAATACTTCATGTCCTTTCACTGTCTGACATGCCTACCATATGCAGCTACCCGACACACAAGCACAACCAATCTGTTATTCTGCTAAAAAGGCTCTAACACAGCCTGATTTTTCAAAGGTCTGAGGATGCAGCTATAAAAAGCCTGCATCGTGTTTTGGCAGGTGCAAGATGGCTTCAGTCAGGGGTGTGAAACAACCTTCAAGGGATGCTACACAGGAGAAACGCTGGACACACTTTCCTCCTTGGAGCAGACCTAGGCACAGATGAACACGTCCGTGTGTGCAAGGCCTGGCTGTCACTGCTTCTCACAGCCATCATCTGCCTGGCTTCAACAAATGGGCTGGGTGCAGGAGTGTTTCTGAAGGAGCTCTGCAAACATGAGCCACGCTGGCAGATGAGATGTGTGGGCATCCTGCTAAGAGTGTCTTGAGTGGCCTGTGTGCATCTTAGCAGCCCAAGCCACTGGAAGGATGGATCAAGAAGAAAAATAGGGCTCCAAACATCGTTTTGTGGGATTGGCTCCTAAAACCTCTGTCACAGTGGCTTTTGTTGCTCTGTCCCGGAGTTTCTCTTATGTACATTGTGATAACAGCACTTATGTGTAAATTGTGGAGCATGGGATGCAGATGTTGAAATGCTGAGACACTGGGGTAATGAAGGCAACAAAAATACCCTAAAAAAATCATAAAATATTCTTTCAAAAGGTGTCACAAGTAAGTTTATCAAAAGCAAGGAGGAAAAAAATAAGGGGAAAAAAAAAAGTCTATTAATGTTTCACACTACTGTGAATGGACCAATATCTGTATTCTGGACATCCGGGTAATTGTAGAGGAAAGAGGCGTTCATTACAAACACAGTTCATGCACACTGAACTTATAGCCAGGCAATAATGTTCTACATATACTTTCTGCAAAAGACATCTCCAGAAGGTGGAAATCAAAGTAGACGTATTTTGTGTCATTGTCATTGCTGAATATGCTCCTTAAAAAAAAAAAAAGAGCAACTAATCTTTACACTCCATCAAACTAAAGAAAAGATTTAATACAACTATTATTGACACATTACAAACAAAAGAGAATACAGTAAAAGCTGACAAAAGCACAAACCTCTCTAAAATACAGTAATAACTGAGAATTTATTAAATAGCCATTGTTTCATGATTACCTTTCCTTTACAACAAACCCAATCAAATTTGAGACCTTAATCTCAGCTTTCTATCTTCTGGCAGTCCATAAACCAAAGAATTTTATTATCTAGAAATGTAAACACAGCAATGTTTAACTGAAACACGTATTTGGCAATGGCAGCACCTGGCCAGAAAGGATCTTTTTGTTTGTTTTTGAAGTTGGCAGAAATAAAACAATTAACACTTTTTTTTTTTTTTTTTTTTGGCTTATTATATACAAGGGTCTTAGGGATAATTATCAAAGCTGTATATTTTATATAAATATTTTAGCATCAGAACGTTTTTTCATAGATATCCCAACCCACATCTATTCTAATCCTGCTTTATAATGTATCTGGAAATAGCAGATGCCAGAGTTTACAACACAGCCATGCAAACTCCTTGGCCAGAGAACAGAATAAGGACACTCCATAGGTTCACATAAACCTCTTGCTTTTCCCAGCTCGTAGGAATCAGGCATATCCATAGGCAGCAGACATCATTTGGTAACATGCCTTTGAATGATCAGACTTCCATCCCTCACTGCTTGCAGCCGTGTCTTTACATATGGGAGCAGGCTACACTGTGCAGAGCTGCAATCCTCTGCAGGTCAGCAGAGAAGAAACAGATGGGTGGCAGTGGCTGCCAAAGAGAAAAGCCACAGTGGCAGTGAAATCTACAAAAGGCCTCATTTTTTTTCACCTCTTTGCTTAACAAGTTCAGTTTGCTTAACAAGTTCAGTTCAGCCTTGAATTAATGTTGAAGATGCCATAGTTTTAGTGTCATCTCCACTGCTTGGGTGGCAGCAGCATGTAAGTAGCAGCAGCTCATAGCAGTGGAGACAGCAGGCAATATTTGGCTGCCTGAGCAGAGCTGGAACCTAAAACACGGGTTTCACTCAGCTGCCTGCTGAGCAAACAGCAGTAAAACCCAGCAGACATCCATAAAAGTGACATGAGCAGTCCTGCACTAAGTGTTGGTTGTTTGTTGCCTCGCAAAGTCTGCAGTGCAAAGCCCCTGCCTTGCATATGTGCTTGCACACCATGGAAAAAGGTTTAAAATACATAAGATATTAGTGTATTAAAATTATCCCTTCCAAACCACTGCTGTATGCACTACAAAGCCATTCTATGATCAGACAAACTATAAGACAAACCCTTTAAAACATTGTCTACATTATGGAGAATTTCAGGGGCTTACAGCACAGAGAAAGCATCCTAAAAGGAAGTAAACTGCACAGAAAATGGAGGATGGGAACCTAAGCAAGATTCTATGCCAAAACAGGAGAAAAACTACCACAAAAGTAAAAGGAAAATAGGCAAAACTGTGAATTTAATTTTGGTCTTAGTTGTCCAAAAGGGCAGGACAAAGGTCCAGGGGCAACCATCCCTGAACATCCCCAAGCAGTCCTTGTTATGTAATAGATATAGATGAAAATAAAAATTTCTCTTTTGCTAAAGGAAAGCAAATGTTGTGATAACTAAATGTTGTGATAACAAAAAAGGGGACAAAACAAAAAAGGGGACAAACTGAAGTCTTTGAGAAATACTCTCCATCACCTCGTTTTGGTGTAAACACATCTTGTATAACACCCTATCATTTCTTAGACAGGCAGTAATGGATCATGTTAAAGCTTCCTGCTCTGGGATCAGAAACGCTGCTGATGACCAATTCCTTCTTTACACCACATTGAATGAAACGACACAGGAATGATTCCCCTTGGCCACGGGAATTATGGCTTTTGTCCCTCCCTTCATTTCAGACTGCTGGTATCACATTTGCACGCTTAGGACCACTGACTGCCAAAGCAAGTTGTGGACTTTGGAAAGAATATATGAAAATAATTATCTATTATTCACACTACGTCAAATGTTTACATTAGAAACACTGGCCTGAAGAACATCAAGGCTGAGGCCTGCTCCAAAGCCCATTACGTCAACAGGAAGATTCCCATTGACTCCAGCAGGCTTTGCTCCTGGCCAAAATTGGGCCAGCGGCCCAAATCTGTGTGCGCCCCTGCCAGCAGCCCATCGTGCTAGTGCAGAGCTTCCCTCCTGACCTGGCAGCCCCAGACATGAACCACAGTCTGTCAGGAAAGGGTAGTGGTTTAAAATCAAGACGTCGAGAGCAGAAATGAAAACATGAGGGGTGAGCAGGGCGAATGTGCAGACGGGAGCATACAGCCACTGTGGTTTATGTGCCACACGTAGCAGAGGTGAAAGCTGTGGCTGACCACACTGTGAACACTTTAGACAGACTACAACAGTCCAAATCCAGATTGTGGCTATGCCATGTCATGCCCTGCCACCATAGCAGTGTTGGCTACAGACACACTTGTGGAGTGATGTCAGGGTCGGTGCAAGCAGAGGATCCTGACAAGCGTGTCCAGGCACAGAAAGCGTCTGGCTTCTCCCACATGCTGCCAAAGAGCTTTCAGGGAAAGCCACCTCTCACACCCCACAAGCTGCAGATGTTCTTGAAAACCCTTAAAATTAAGCTTTCATGTACTTATTTTTGCTTTCATGTAGTTGCTTGTGCAAGATGAGTCATCTCTTCATCCTGACAGAGACGGGTACCTGTGACACCTGGGGGATGGTGGAGCAGTGGGTCCCAAGGCAGCTCTCACCCACTGGTCCCCCTGGCAGCAACAACAGCAGTATGAGCTCAGTCAGACAGCTATGGAAAGGCAAGCTGTGGGAGGAGAAACTGCAGAAAGCAACCATGAATTCCTGGTGTGTTAAAAAAAAATATAATAATAATATTGACATCATTATCTTTAATTCAGCCTGTGCTATTCAGGCTTATTTACTTTGTACACAATATTTAAAAAAAAAAAAACAACAACGTATTTCAGTTTGCTGCCTGAACAATCACATAGGGGATTAAGAACAAATTGATGCCAACTGGATTGCTCAACACCACACAAGGTTGCCATTAACTCCTCTGAAACCAGCACCTGCGAGCTGCGAGTTTTGAAACACGAATTGGGTTGGTCATAGCAGGGAGTGTTTCCAGAGGGTGGGAAGTAAGGCACGTTGGATATGCTGGCAGGAATAAGCACCGTTGATTCTGACTGTGGTGAGGCTGAAAATATACCCAGCTTTCCTCAATATTTCCTTCCGGCATTGCTGCTTGCTCTCAGAGACCTGCTGCCCATAGGGTACAGTCGCGGTAAGGAGAGAGGTGTGGGCAGGGAAGCCAGCAGGGATGCACAGCCACAGGGCAGGCGGGGGAAACAAGTCCCCATCCTGAGCACAGGCTGGATGAGGGAAGGACACTGTGTAGGAAGGCAGCATGAGCACACTCACTGCCATCTCCTTCCAGACCATTTTCCTGACCAGGAGATTTTCCAGCTTGCCAAAATGTAAAGCCATTTTCCTTCCTGGGCTCTGCTCATCTCCCTGCACCTAAGCTGTCTTTCCCTACTAGCAAGGACTGGCAAGACTGCTCTACCTGGCCACGTTTGACAGCAGAGCTGTGCCAGCTCCCTGCACACCATCATCCTGCTGTCCCCAGCCCTGTCCCCAGCCCTTGGAGGGGGACAGCCCAGGATCCCACCCCAATGCCTCTCCCCCTCTCATGCAGCCTTTGGACTGCAGCTGGAGGGCCTGGTTCCCACTTCATGCTAATGCCCATGGAGACTGCACATATCACAGCACCCATCAGACCTGTCTGGATGAAAAATCCCACTGGAGATGGCTGCACCTGATACAGACACGGAGCGACTTGCTGGGGGCTCCACCGCCTTGCACAGGGCTTGATCTCGCTTCATACATAACCAAAACTATTGCCTAATTACTGTGATGATTTCCAAGCCTCTCTGAACTTTAAAGAGAGAAGGTTTTAATATCTTTTGCATTTTCATTCTGATTGAATGCATAGCTAAATATCCATAGCTAAAAGGCAAGAACTGGTTTCCCAGCCCATCACCTGGGTCCGCATCCCGCACCTCATTGCAGCAGTGGCTGCAGCAGCAGGGACAGCACAGGAGATGTGCCTGTCCCTGTCCCCTGGTCCCCCAGTCTTACAGAGGACTCAGACAGGCTTCTTAAGAACCATGAAAGCACCCAACAAACTGTAAACTTCAGAAGAGAAAGTACCCATTTGGGGTATCCCACTGTGCTGCCCACAGAGCTAACCAATGGCTGCTCACAAAATGCTTCATTCTCTTCCCTGCAAACGTTTTCACTCATCTGGCCTGATGACAGCAAGAACTTCCCCAGGCCTTGATAGATTAAAACAATTTTTGGGATGGGAAGACTTGGGGTGGGGGTCTGGGAGGTTCAAAACTAGGGGCAGCAATAAGGAAATAGCTTCTCTGCCTCGGTGTTCACACAGAAACTGAGTATTAGTGGCCTCAAAGGCCTCCTTTCAAAACAGTGTCAGCAACACAAAATCCATCACATTTATTTTTCCGAACGTCTCTATATTCCCACGTGTCATTTGCCTTGGGATACGCTTTGCTCTTTACTCCTACGAGGTCCGCAGCTCACAGTGAAAACCCAGGGATGCTTCCCGCTGGCCTGAGTTCAGATTTGCTATCTCGACTCAAAAACAAAGGAGGGAACACTGACAAAAGGCAACGGCCCCTTTTTCCTGATGTCACTTCTGTTTACAGCTCAGCTTTCAAAACAGTTGCGTATCAGCTGTAAGAGCCACTGATATGCTGGGCAATGCACAGCCTTGCCCACGTCCCTGAAGCAGAAAAACACAAGAAAAATTCAGCTGTGACAGCTCAGCGGGCTGCTCACTGTGTTCGTGATCTGCAGGAGCACAGCGTGGGAAACTCGGAGGGTTCCTAGGCATGTGTGCACTTTTTCCAGCTTTCTCTAGTTGCAGTCATCACAAGACCACTTGTAAATCAGTGCAGGATCAAAACAGGGGGCATCCATCTAGGGGAGGACAAGGGGAGGCTTCTTTTAGCAATAATGGCCATGCATCACCTTCCACACACACCAGGCATGGCAAAGGTTGCTCAGCTGCTCCTTCTGCTTGAACACGCTTCTCCCAAGGAGGGACCCAGACAAGCAGAGTTACCCCCTCATGCCCTCCCTGTGCCACCTCAATTCACATCGAAGCTCTAAATGCTGATGGGAGCAATGACTGGGGCATGGATGTCCCACCTGTAACAGGCATGCCTGAAGTGAAAGGTTTCAGAGCCTTTATCACTCCCTTTTGTCTTTCTCTCAAGTTCAATTAATGTTTAAGAGTTTTGTTTTGTTTTGTTTTGCTTTGCTTTTTTTTTTAATAAGAAGCAGATGAAAATCCAGAGGAGTGATGGGGAGCAGCCACCCCACAAATGAGCAGTGAGTAGTGTACTCAAGGTCCCTCCACTGGGATCCAACATAAAATACAACCATTTTCCATGTACTGAGGAATTCAGACTTTCAGTTAGCTCACCTCCATTAGAAATCCCCAGAATGAAAATAGTTTTGTCAACAAGATACCACCCTTTCCCCAGTTTTTGGTGTTAAAGGGAATAGGTATTCTTTACCCTTACTGTTATTTTCAACTGACCGGATTTGCTTATCTATTTTTTTTTAACAGAGGCCTCCTAAATTAAACAGAATAAGAAGCAAATAAGCAAAAGGAAACTTAAGACAATAAGAAACTGCAATAAGATTTCTTTTGTATCATCTGAATAAAATAAATAGATAAATAGAACAAATAGAAGATAAAATAGGCAAAAACCTTTAAGGAACTTTTGTAGTTTTGGAAAAGACCGACCAGACACTGGCAATATTTATAGAAGAAATCCCACGTATTTTGTTCAGATTCTGTGTTTATAGGCAACACACACTATTTAAAAAAATATATGATTCGAAACCAAAAAATAACTTTGATTAGTTAACCAGCTACGTGTCACTGGCCACTGGCAATGAGATCATCGTGGTTTTGGCCGCATGGTCAATCGCAAAGGTTATTCTTGGATCCTGGCCATTAAAACTGGTATGCTGGACACTAATCAAAAAGGACAAAGCCCTCGTTTCCTGTTTCTGCAGTCTTGAACCTGGAGCGGGTGTTTTTCTCCTGTGGTTTGCTCTGCAAGACTCGCACAAAGAGGAAAGCGGCCCCACGGACCAAGTCAGAAGAATGCCAGAGCCTACCTCTTATCGCCGTGCGTCATCTTGGAAAGCCGAGGAAAAGAAATGGCACGTCAAGTTCTGACAGATTCGGATGGGTAACATCAGTGACTCTGAGCCACTGCTGAAGAGCAGAAACTACACTGATCTTCGGAAACGATACCGCAATCTCAAATGCCTATCTAATTATTCCCATTCAGCCGAGCTGTAGAAATGGATTTATAACTGCATGATTCACTTCGGCAGGAATCAGATAAAATTTTCTGCCAGACAGTTTGTAAGACACAGACCTTGAGTGAAGCATATTTTGCATTCTAGGACTAACATAAGGTGACCCAACAATTTCTATACATAGAAGGTTACCTTTAAAATAATTCACTTCAGTGAGTAAGAGAGGAAAATGCTGGAGCTCTCAATGCATCCTTGGTCTTCCACAGCATCAGCAGAGCAGCACCAGGAGCACTGTATTTTGTAATATTTCTAATTTTTCAAAATAAGCCTGCTGACATCTGAGGTGAGTACCTAAACCAGATAAATCCTCACAGCATTCACTGCTTGAAGCTTCTCGAATGTCTCACAGGTGGACCCTTGGGAAAGGGAAGCACAGATTTAAGATTTACGTGGAAAAAAGGAAATACTTCTTTTTGGACTTGACAGCTGGTGACAGGGGGAAAGGAAAAGCAGCTGCAACACGGGTCAGGAGAGGTTTATAATGTTGCTGAGTGTACAAGCAGCGCAGGCAGCAGTGGCACAGCATGGGGCAACGTCCTTTGAAAGGCCAGCAAAATTCCCATAAATACCGCCGGGAAGGGAGCGGGCTGTGGCATGCTGCAGGTCAGGGGCAGCACAGGCAGGTGATGCCTGGCTGTCACCCAACATGGCTCCACGATTTGTCACGCGGGTGTCATCTTCTGCATCAAACAAGGACAGACCAAGATGCACACAAAGGTCTCCCGACAGCTGGCCAAAATTGGGTGGTGGAGGAAAAACATTTCTACCCAAAATTTGTCAACACTGGGTCACCAAAACCAGTACCAGAAACACAGCTATTTCAGTGAATCTTTCATTGGGAATGACTTAGGTAATTTCTGCTGCCCCATAAATATATATTTAGTCTATATATCTATATCTAACTCAAAATCCTGTGCTGCTAAGGATGATCAGGTACAGTCTCTGCTCTTGACCTCCAGCTCAGGCGTCCCCCATCACAGCTGACTCCCACAACTGCCAACAAGAGGCTGAAGAGGCTCATCTTGCGATACCCCTCGAGAGCAGAGTCTTGCCCTAGAGAAGCTGGCTTTTGCTCCTCTTTTCCCCTTTCTGCCATCCCAGCCAAAACAAGCTGCTGCATTGGCACCTACAAGATGGTGGGAGGAGAATCAGACAGCTTACAAAAGTGAGCTGTGCTCAGCAGGGAAGGGGAAACAAACTTCCATAGTCTGTTTTGGGTGAGTGGGAAAGCCTGTGGGTTTGCGCTGTGTTCAGCCAGACCCTAGCCTTGATCACCTCTAACTTAGTTTAATTTCATTACAGTAAAACGTGAGAAAATTTAAAGGGCTTCTGCAGTTGCCAAGCATATCTCCTACCTCAGTTTCATTAAAACAAAACAAAACAAAACAAAAAAAAAACAAAGCCAAAAACCAACTCAACACTTTCTAATTAAGCATGGATATTTCCATACTTTTTTTTTTTTTAATTTCACAGCAGGAAAATTTAAATAAATATTCAAGCTCAAAATAAAATATTCTAGCGCCCCCAAAAGCTACCAATGTGTTTTCCCCTCTTTCTCTTAGACCTGTTTGGCCAAGAAGACATTTCAGTTCCCTCCTATGGAAATCAAACTCCACGTTTGTGCTCCAGGACTGCTGCTGGCTCTGTGTTTCGTGGTTAAACCCTTCTGCATTCATCTCTGAAACAGGCTCCCGTGAGCAAGAAGCTGGGCTGCAATGCCAGGCTCCCATGCTGGGCATGTACTCTTTAAAAAAAAAAAAAAAAAAAAAGCCTAAGCTCTGTAAAATGACCTCTCCTGGCTCTCTGAGTAGGCTGATGACATCTCCTGCACTATTGTTCCTACAGCCGTAACCTGAGGCTTCAGAAAACGCCGTAACCTCGGTGGTTAAAGTTAAGTCAGTATCCCCACAGAGGAAATGTTTTCCCAGCCTGTACATTAAACTACATTTTTCCTTACATCCACACTTGTAACTACTTTTTTTTTTTTTTTTTTTTTTGAACATGTCCAAGGCCAATAGAAAGGATACTGCAATTTATTAACAGCTAATGCCATTCAGCATCTGCTGCATTCTGCCATCTGGGACGTGCAGGACACTTTGCAAACAGTGGGAGCCCAGGGGCTTCTTAGGTCTGTGAGTGTGCCCCTGCTCCACAAATGCTTTCATTTTCCCTTTAATTAATGACATTTCCATAATGACTTTAAAAGTACTGATCTCACTCGGTGCAGGCTGTGGTGATTCAGAACCAGTTTGTCAGTGGTGGGATTTGTAGAGAAGCTTCCCAACAGCAATCCCATGTTACCAGCAGAAAATCAATGAATCAGTAAGAAATAATGGACAACAATGAGGTCGTGTGGGCACGAAATGCACAACTACAAAGACTTAGGACTCTAAAATACACTTGGTGCTTCCCTGGGAGCACTCATGAGGACAGCTGCCACCCCAAGGAGGAGGTCAGAGGGATGGCCCTGCTGATCCTTCACCTCCCACAAGGTGGTAACACCCATGGGTGACTGGAGGTACGCTGGGTGTGCACACACGTACCACGAGCCAGAATCCGGCCAAAGCACTTTAAAAAGACTGAACTGCTTGAGATATTAAGGCCTGAGAGCCCACCTCTTAATACGCCATTGCTCTAATTTCTCTTCTTAAAGCATTTGCAGCAGTAATCAGAGGTGATTGCTCAGCTCCGTCCTGCACCTCTAATTAAAGTCTGTCTCTGAAAGCCCTGTCTAGAGGCTAATCCCTCTCTACTCAGCTGCTAGGTTTTCAAAGCAGGGCAGGGAGACAGATGCATGTTTTGGGAGGTGAACGGGGCCGGTCTGGTGTCCCAAGCTGTGACAAAACATCTCCTGATACTGAAGCCAACCAATTCACATGCAAATTGTCAGCGGTTAGTAGGGAAGTGGGGCAGAGACGCACAAGCAGGGCAAAAACAATGAATTGATATGTGAAAATGAATCGTTCAAGGGTAACTGCACATTATTTGAGTTCCACACTGATGGTTTGGGCTCAGGTCCTGTCCAGTCCTTGTCTGGCACAAGTGCTTCTGGTGGAGCAGATGCAGAGACCTGTGGAGCTTGCAAAGAAAATGGGCACCAAAGGTGCTGTAGGAAATCCTACCTACAAGATCTCAAAAGAGATGGGAAAGAAGGGAGAACTGGCACACCAACAAGGGCAAATTTAGTTCTCAAAGTGGTTGTGTAGTGGCTCACATGGTCCTCGTGAGCTAAGGAGCTGTGTTGGAGAGCTCGTGCTTCAATATTGACACAGTGCTCTGCTAATATGACAGAGGTCAACCTCCTGGCATCAGAATTCCCCTGTGTTTCATCTCTCCTCTATCTGCCCCTTCCTCCATCTCTCAGAGTCCCATAGTCCTCCTTTCTATTCCCCCTGTATATTTCTCTCTCCTGCAACACCTACAGGAATCTGCCTTCCTGTAATGACAGCTGAGACCAGGCTCAGTCGTTTTTATGTCTTTCCACTGATGATTTTTTCACACATTAATGTGGCTGAGAAAGTGTCCCACCTATAAACATACATGCAAATGTACTTTGGAGGTCCTTTTCCACCAGGCAGGGCCACCTGGAGCAGGTTGCTCAGGACCACATCCAGAATGAGCTGGACAGACATTTACCACGTTTTTCCTTCAGCCCCAGGAGAGGAATTTCTGTTTTGTTTGTACATCTTTGCTTTGGGTCTCAGCAGGCTTCTAACATACAATAAAATAACAGTAACACAGCAGAGGAGTCTCTGCAGAAAAGGATTTGTGGCCCCAGTGCATGTGCTTATGGAGAATTTACTTCATGGCTTAAGGATGGCTCAGGCTGGCTGGGCTGCAGCTACTCCAGGAGCTGCTGCATGGAAAAGAACAGAAAACTCTCCAAGCATACAGTTAGGATGAAAACACAAGACATTGAGGGGAGACAAAGAGGTAAAAGAAGTGACCATGATCAGCAACTTCTTAGTAAAGAGCCAGACCTGTGGCAGCACGGGCTGTGACACAGAAAATGGGGTATCATTGTGGGAGCCAGGATGGGATTAATACGATAAAACAATGGAAGGGAAACAACCTCAGCAATACAGAGGAATTTTTTGAGTCATTATCTCCAGGTGAAAACCAACGGGATGAGCAGAAGGCAAGCCAACACCTAGCAGGACCGGGCTAGAAGGGGAAGCCCTTTCCGTGATGGTGCTGGTCCATCCAGCGGCCTCAGGATGCTGGGGGGCTGCCGAAAGGGACTTGCAGGGCAGAGCTCAGGGGGGCATTCTGCGATGAAAGGTCAGTGCTGAGATTAGACAGCCTTAAGCAAAGAGGGTGCTAACCTCCCCGTGTTCGCAGCTGACAGTTCAGAAGAGCTTCAAGATAAGTGGGGAAAAATGAGAGGGGCAGCGCTGCCTGGGCTCAGAGGTCTCACCACTGGCTCCAGCATAAAACTGAAGAAAAATTAATTACTTTTCTTACTGCCTAACTGTATACATCACACTTCTCAACTGCAATACACATGACGTGAAGCTAAGGTGCACATCATGTGCTGATGGCTTTTGTTTTTTTTTCCTCCATCGCTGGCAGCCCTGCAGCATGAAAACATCTTCCTAACACACACACACACACAAGTCTCAGGTCTGTGTAATATGGGTTTTCTGCAACCCTGGGAGAACGGCTGAATATGTAACTCTGCAAATCCAACACTGCTGGCCCTTCTCATGGCTTAAAAAATCCTACAAGTTGTAAGGAAAACAGGAAAATGTAAGCGCTTGGTGGCAGCGAAGTTAATGTACACACACACAATGCAGAGGGTATGGGAAACAAGCAAGCTCTGGTAAAAACGTTAATAAATCATGCAATTTGTGACCTAGGCAACATCACTAAACAAAGAACAATGGTTCTTGGGCTGGCAACGGGGAAGGAGAATACAAAAAGAGGCGGTGGGGTGATGCAATGTTAGAAGTACAGACGTTGCTAGCAGAAAAAATTCTCTAACACGAAGAGCAGGGAGGTGAAACATTAAGGGAGTGAATGCATGGGATGAAAAACCAAAACAACTTTAAGTCAGAACTCACAGAGATCACAGCACAATACAAACCTGCTTAGCATTTTGCACTATGCAGGGGGATAGGGAATTTTAAGACACTACATATTTTCACATGTGGTAGCAAAAATATCTTTATTTTCTGCTAGCAGAGCTGTAAAACTGCTGCGATACAGAAACGGCAGCATCTCGTGACAAAAGAAGAGGCTTGAGAGGTTCTTACAAGTGAAAACAAGAATAGCTGGCAATGCCACACCAGGTATTTTAGTACAAGTAATCATGGGCTAGTAACGAACACAGCAGTCAGCACTTTTAGGAGTGATTTGCAAAATACAAACGAATCTGTACTTCCAGTGACACTGCTATCTTCATGACTCAAACGTGATGCAAGCTGATTTAACCTACAAGTGTCACTGGCTGCAATTTCCTTACATAAAACAGGTCAACAGTTGGACGTGATGATCTGAGAGGTCTTTTCCAACCCAAACGATCCTCTGATTCTCTGATTTTAATGTTCCATGATGAAAGCTGGAGGTTTTACAAGTGTTCTTATTTGAGTTAAAGAAGCAACTTCATGTCTGCCTGGCCCTGAGAGATGACCACAACACTGAGCTTGCATCTGCTGCGTGTGAAAACGTGACTGCCAGCACCACACCTACCTACTCGGAGCTGTCGCCTCGTCTAGCTTCATTTCTCTCTCTGGCTGCTGGCCGCGGAGCAGCGTGTGGGCTTGGCTCTGGGCGCTAAATGAAGTCATTCTGAGAATGCACATTCAAAATTTCCAATCAGGACAGCACACCGAGGGCAGGTTTCATGTGCCCTGGGAAGGGAGACGGCTTTTCCCTCCAGCTAGCAACAGAGATTTAAGCTCCTGTGTTTATTATATTCTGGCTGGCTACAGAAATACATATGCCTGTATTCAGCCTGGTGACAAAGAGAATTAGAGGCACCAAATTATGCTTGCAGATTTTAGAGCTAGGAAATAGTTGGTTTCAGTTCACGATATCTTTGTTACACGAAGTGAGTGAATCACGTAGCTGAGTCCAGAAACACCAGGTGCTCTGGTTAATCTAGTTAATATGTTGATTAAAGTGAAATAATAGAGATGATTTTGAAAAGAATAATGAATATTTTTTTGTGATTCCCCTCTGTAAAGTCACCTCTGGAGCCACCTGATCACATTTGTAGATCCCACGCTGCATCGTCCCAGTAAAGTCTCTTTTCAAGCTCTGCCCACTGAGAGTATCCCAGCACCTTGCAGTCAGCTGGCGGCATCTTTTCCCAAAAAACAAACCCCAAACAGCCAAAAATCTCAATCAGGCTTCACACATCAAGCCTACACCAGCTCTGCCTTCCACAGCTGGCAGCACCCGATGGAGGCATCACCTCGGCTGCTGGCCTCACCTAGGCCACCACGCTCAGTAGCCTGCTCTTCTTGACGCTACCGAAAAAATGACAAATGTTGGCTTACGAGCTGGGAATTGCTTAAAGGGTGCTCCTCCTCCTCCTTGCAGGGTGAAGAGCTGAAAGGTGATGTGCGTGAGAGTCCCTTTGATAAGAGGCCAAGAACTGACACTAACAAGATAATTGGGCCTTCAAACCAGCCATGCACATCTGGGCTGGCTATCTGCTGCTTCCATCTGACAGGGGAATAATCCTATTAATATGAGTCTTTGACACCAGCTTGAGTGCCACGGCAAAAGGCAAAGACTACAAGCACTTAACTTGGCTTCCCTCTGACTTGTTGGTGTCCCAGACGCTGACTCATGAAGCAGGGGGTGGAGGGTTTTGCACTGAGCCTTTTTCTCGTGGATAGGTTCAATCTCAGCTCGGTCCCTCCAGGACATTTTGCATTAAAACATCACCTACAGAAGTTATGAGGAAATACAACAGCCTCTCAGACACAACTGTGGGACTTCATATGGACCTTGCAAAAAGCTGAGCCCTGCACACCACCCCAATGGGGCTGTGCCCACACCACATGGTGTAGGACTGCCCTCTAGACCCTGCATGATGTGAGGTGCTACAGCCGGGTGAGGATGGCACCCGAGGGCACAACACAATGCCTCCTGCACAGGGCTGTGTACAGCAACACGAGCACCCACCCAGGCCTCTCACTATCAGCAGACACCACAAAACTTGCCACAATTTCTTTGTCAAAGTCTTGGGGTCTTGCCATGCTGGTGGCACCGGCTCGCACGCTGGGCTTTGTGGGAGCATTGGCTCATTTCATAACCATGAAGAAAAAAAGATGTTATTGTTCTTAGAAGATCTCCACAAGATGCAATTTCCATCCCACTTTGCTGTGTCCTTGCCTCCTTACCAATGGGTTTGGACCACAACTTTGCAGCCCAACACTGCCAGTTTTAGAGAAGCTCATCTCCAGCTTGTCTAACCCTTGTTTTCCTTCTCACAGAGCCAGCTAACCGTACCTCTGAACACACAAGACAATGAGAGAAAAACTGAATCCAGATGAGTCTTCAGGTCTTTCAACTGTTTTCCTGATCTGGCTTTCCCTGCCTCCCCCACCTTTGTTTTTTTCTCACCAGTCTGGTGTGGGTAATGAAGAGTGAATATGCATGTTGCCTCTAGCAAGAGTTTTTTTAGTTCACATCAGCTGCCTCTGACTGGAGTTGATGACATCTGGTACAAGAATGGGATGCAACCCACAGCAGACTGAAAGAAGAGAAACCCGAGGGCTAATTTACCAGGCTCTTCAAGAAGAGGCCATTCCCTGACCGCTCGCTGCCTGCAACACCCAGGTTGCTTTGACCTACCGCTGCTCTCCTGCAAAGAGCAAGACCGTACGTGTACCTACAGCCCTTAGAGAGGCTGCTTGAGAGGCTGAGATGCTGTCTGAGCTTTTGGAGACAACCAGAGGTCTCCTCACAAAGCTGGAGAAGGGGACTGTCCTGCAGGACACCCTGCTGCAGCTCCTGGGAAAGCCGAGCGTTCAGGTGAAACCCAGCTCCATTAA
This sequence comes from Aythya marila, assembly GCF_965140915.1. Lineage (NCBI taxonomy): Eukaryota > Metazoa > Chordata > Aves > Anseriformes > Anatidae > Aythya > Aythya marila. Next base: position 191,269,310 of record NC_139042.1, on the reverse strand, counting down.
AAAAAAAAACAACACAGCAATTAAAGTCCCACAGCTCTCAGTACAAGAAAATCAACTACCGCACCACTTGAAATGTAGCACATGTACATACATGAAAATACGAAAACGGAGCTTCAAAAGATATGCTGGGGAGGAAAGGAGGAGCTCGGGAGGCTGAGTGCTGCCCAGAAAAGAAGCCTACAGCAGTTTTTGTCTCAATGCCTCTGCCAATTGCCTTTCATAAACAATGTTTGGGAGAAAAAGCCTCCATAAATGTCAACAATTGCAGTTTATTACAAGATCCATGACCTATTTGTAAACTGACTCAATTTCTTAATTATATTCACCTTCAGATGGTAAGAACCATACAAAAAATTGGTATCTTTTGTGGAGCTCTAAGTGAGCAAATTACTGGCTTCCTGAGCCTTCCCAACCTTTCAGCGACTCCTGGCACAACTTCATTCACGGAAGAGCATGGAAAAATAACACGTTTGTGAGAAAGAATTCGTGCAGCCTCTTATTCCCATCTTGGTTCAAACCAGAGCAAACAGCCGGGCTCGGGGAAAGCTCAAGCACCCACAACGTGCCTCCCGACAGCGCCGAAGAGGGAGAAAATTCGGAGGGCTAACTTGTAGGGACTAGCACTTGGAAGGTCTCAGCAACCTTTCTAAAACATGCTGCAAGACACACATTGATCTGTCTACACTAGACTAACACACACAGTAGCTCAGGGGTCGGCAGTCGTTCAAGGCTGGCACGCCAGATGCTGTTTTGCCTACTTGGATTAGAGACTGAATTTGCCAAGAGAAACAAAGCGAGCTCTTGGAGAAGCTGCTTCCAGAAGAGGTAACATGCAGCAGAGCCCTCGGTCAGTGATCAGTAGCATCAAGATCTAGGCAAGACAGTGGCACACTGCTGTGGACAGACTTCATTTATCGTTACCCCACATTTGTTTTTCCTCATTTAGTGAATTTCAAGTGTTATTTTACAGGACAAAGAGAATTAACATGGTTAAACTGCAAATGTTGGTCAGGGAAAGACTTCTTAAAAACAAAGTTAAATAATTAAAACTTAAAGACTAGCCTTTTGGCACTGAATTAAAGTTCAGCTTACATGTTCAAGGATAATAAATTGAATAAAATAATGCATTAATGGAACACAGAGCACCAGTGGGACATCTTTCCCTGCTTAACGCCTGATTCATTTCATGCTCCAGCCTATTTGGCTGATCATAACTCTACCACTTATCACACCACATAACAAAGAATTAAGAATAGAAAATGAAACACCTTGCTTTTTTTTTTATTGTTATTATTTTATTTTTGTCTAATCTGGAGTATGCAGTTAGTTGTTATTAGGAGGCACAGCCCATTCCTAAACTACCCTTGCTTGCCTCTAACAGTCCCGTTTGGGCTCCTTGACTCCTTTACACTCAAGCACTGGACTTTGCTGAAATGTCCCACGCTCAGCAGGCTGCTGAGCACTGAGCCAGCTAACACTCATTGAAGCCCCTCTATGTAAGTTTGCAGAAGCAATGCCCAGGATTTTTTGTGCCACCTGACTTCTCTGAGCACAGACGTGCAACCCTACCAGCAAACACTACATTGAAAACCCTACGTTTTCCAAAGGGCACCGAAGAGTCTCCCCATGCTATGTTGCAGACCACTGTTGCAGACCACTGCAGCTCACGTTGGTGCAGAGCTCAGATCCAATTTGCTCAGAAGAATTTGAAGAGTAAGAGTTTGAAAAGCAAAGCTAGGCATATCGAAAAAAATAAAAGGAAACAACTCAAAAAATTATTAAAATGTCTTGTATCCTATTGCATGGTTTAAAAAAGGTTGGAGGATCCCCACCTTAAATTCCTTCCCAGTTCAATTTACAGCTGATTTTATACATTCAGATCTTCTCAAGTGATTTTTTTTTCCTAGGAAGGTACTTCCCTCCTCCCAAAAAGTCCATTAAAAACTTGGTTGTGAAAGGTTTACAAGATTCTTTTTTTTTGTTTTTAATGTGATGGAAATCTCATTATCTGCACTCCAGCCTCTCAGCATTTTAAGACTTGTTGCAACCTGTTTGTGGTGCATCCCTGGTTGCTTGGGAAGCAGCAGCTTACACGTACCAAATTCACGGCTGGTGACTAAACAGCACACAACGGGTATCTGCAGGGCACTAGTGAGGTACAGCAGGCCTCCATTTCCAGAAACTAATTCCCCCATCAGAAATCTGTGCTGAGGAGATCTCAGGGGAGCCAAGTGGTGTTAGCCCCTTCTGAAACTCCTCTGCACTGGTTTGGGAGGGTGATGGTGTGCAGCCTGGTGCCCCAAAGCTCCCCCATGACCCTCAGCCCTACAGAGCTCATGGAATGACCTGGGATGGGTTTGCAGACAGCCAGGATCCTCACCTCAATCAGGAACAGGGTAGCTTTTCCTTTTCTCTGCTCTGTACAAGGAAAATGGTCTTTCCAGTAAAGCCTTTGTTTATGAAGGGTGGAGACATTTGTTTTTACAGTCCTTACACAGACTATTTGTAAAACACATCTTTCTTGCGCTGTGTTGTGTAAACAGAGAGAAAAGATTTGCCTATCACTATTTGACTTTAGCTGTTAACAAGTAACCCACCTCTACTAAGCCTTTCGTAAAAGAAGGGATAAAAATACCCTATTACTATCCAAACAATCACAAGATTATTATTTGAGCAGTTCTGTTCTACTAAGCTTGTGTTCACGCATGTGAGAGGCCTCACAGAGAACATGAGGGACCACAGGTTTCGGATGAAATGCCATTATTTTCAAAACCCAATTTATTATGCAGAATTTTAGCCCAAATCAGAGCAGTGGCAAAATGCTGACCTCACAGCAATTACACAGAAATGCTGAAGGATGACACAAGTGGCAGCCAGCAAGCTGCCAGCCAGCAGTGCCTATTTTAAAAAAGATTTTTGTGTATACGTGTGCAAAAGGTGGTGGTACATTTCAGGGCCCAGTATGTAACACCCAAGGCAGTGCTATTTGCTGCGGTGCTGTGCAATACCTCGGATTTGTCACCACGTGCCATTCAAGAAACTAAATGTACTTAAACAGAAGCAGAGAGGTCTTTCTAAATCTGCAGGTAAAGGACAATTTTATCATCAATTTTTGAGTTGTAAGATCCTTTAAGATTGAAAACATGCTGGTCTGATGTACTTTTCCAGGGAAATGCTGCCCAGCAAGGGAGCACAAAGAGCAGCTACACACAATGCTGCAATGCATGATGAATGTAAAAAAAAAAAAACACCCAAAACCATCCAGACCTGGCTGGAGAAAAGCTGGTGAGCTTGCAGTGAGACAGAAGAAGCCAGACCTTTTTTATCTGTGTATTTGAAGTCGGGTGGAAGCTACTACATCCGTCCTCCTTGCACCCAAAGATGCCAACATGAGGCAATTCCATCGATTTGATGTGTTTCACACAATTTTTACTGAAGAGAGAAGTTGGCACCACTGACTTCCAACATAAAGCTGACTCAGCTTGGTGAGCCTCAACCCAGAGCTGAAACCCTAAAACAAGTGCCTCGGGAACAGGAGAATGAGCCGGAACACCCAGCCCAGCAAGACCCATCTCAAAAGTGCTTTTAGAGTTGAAACCTGGATTTGCATGTGTGGCAGCCCACCTGGGCTGGCATCCCGTGAGGGCTGTGCCGCCGGTTCTCAGCCCTGCACAGGCTGCTGAATTCGGGTTTCATCTCTTCCCTTTTGGCAATTCGCATTGAAGTTTATGTAGAATAAAAAGAAGGGGAAAAACCTACGGTGTCATTAATATTTACATCAACTGGTTTTATCTAATCTCATCTTTTTCTTGTCCATGCAGGGCAAACGCATGAAATATCTCACACTCCCTAGCAGCCACTGCACAGCCAGCACTTGGTGACCATGACGTGCTCTCTAGCCCCGTATTATCCCTATTACAAAACTGCCCTGCCTTTCAAATGAGGAAAATACAGTCCTTGTCAAGATGTCTTTAATCGACTGCAATATTTGCTGTTTGAAGTGGTAAAACAGAGCAGCAATGCTCCTGCAGCTATCCTGTATAAAAGCTGGAGGCGAATGCACTCATGTCATAGCAGCACACAGCCAAAATGGAAGAACATGCACTGGTTCCCCACCACAAACACTGCAGACACAAATGCACATCATAAACAAAAACTAAATCCTAATCAGTCTGACTGACAGCAGTTGCACCCTGAAAGCCCCCAGTAGCTTCCATTTAATGCCCACTGATTTCCATCAGCAAAATCTGAGCTAAGTATTACAACATCTAAATCAAGTTTAGGATTTTTCAGCATGATGGAAATGTATAAATGACCAGAATGAGGTCCCCTGTGACTGACTGACTTTGTGGATACTGTTTAAGGTGCAGTCATTTAGATGCATACGTGACACCTGCAGCATCTGCACTGCCGGTGCTCCCAGATTTCAGCTGCAGGAACCTCTCTCAAGGGAAAAAGAAAGGATAGTTCAGTCTTTTTGTTTTTTCTTCCTCACTGAAACTTGATAATGGCAATCCCAGTGGCTGCCAAAATACAGAGGCTATTTCCACGATCTGCGTTTGTCTCCATTGGTCTGGGGGTGAACGCTGCCAAGCACACTTCACAGAGGCCACGTAACAAAGACCACGGAATAACACTGGAATGTTTCCTTAAAATACAACCTGCATAATGTGTTTGATTTTTTACTATCCAAATACTAACTGTAATGTAACTGAAAGACCAATTATTTTCAATTAATTCGATACTAGAGAAACTCCTGGAAAAAAAAAAAAAAAAAAAAAAAGAAGACAATGAACTAAGAATTGATTAGCAAATGAAAAGAAGAAAGTTTGGATACTATTGTTTGGCATAAAGAGAGAAATACAGTGATGTGAATGAGTTTAAATTTGTATTCATTTGCATAATAGCTTAGGTGCATTAAGTTGTTTCTTCACCGAGTTTCATTATAATGTATTTTAAATCTGTAATGACACCGTAATGGAAAGAGTGATTGTCAAGATCAAGATCAGAACGAGAAGAAGAATTCAAACTGGCATGATATCAACAAAGGTATTAATCCAGCTCCCAACAATAGGGCTCCTGGCATTAGCTGGAGTGGAAGCAGATCTGAGCCCAAGTATCTGCACTTTGGGACTTTGCACAACTCCTCTTTAGCTGCCAGCTTCAGCACTGACACCGTCCCACGCACCGACTGCCTCCCCTGTGAATCCCCTTTTTCAAAGGAAAGTATCTGTGTGCTTTATTTGTGGGTCTGAATTCAGGAGAGGAGCTAAAACATCAAAAGCGCTAGCCAAATGTTGTTCTCATGTTCCCAGACGCCAACATGAAGTAATCCCAGTGATTTTGATGAGGTTTATCCTATTCTGACTGAGAACAGATGCACGTGTGTATGTATATGGCAAACAGACAAACACCTTTACCTTGTTTAGAGTATTAAAGCTGGAGTTTTTAAAATAGAATGCACATTTCTGATATCCTGATTTTTTTCTTTTACTCAACTCCTTCTTTTCAAGGAGTTCTCACTTTCAGGTTTGAACGTGAACCACTTGCAGTTGCAGAATATGATAAATTTTCATTTATAGGAATATTTTTGTGTATTTTTTATTTAAAGAAGTATTTTTCTTCACCACTTTACATCTTGTCCAAATGCTATGAAGTATTTATAACAGTACTAGGCAATTTCTCACAGGTGGAGAACCCTCAAAACTCTTTTTACAGAATTGGAAGCTGCATTGCCCTATACAAGCCCAACATATGGTTATACATTACATGAACCCATACACACATATGCATTCGGGATAAATGCATAGTTTGACAGCCATTAACGCTCGTGTCCTTCACGTGCCAGGAAGCATAAGGGCTTCCAGCCCATCACGTGTTATTCCCACCCTATTTCCCCTTTCCATGTATTCCACCTCTTAATAAAGCTGTGAGCCCCATGAAAAGAAACCTCTAGGCTTTCAGCAGAGGTTTGGGGCACAAGATAGTTCTCACCGAAGAGGGCTGGGATGCTCAGAAGAGGCAAACCTCTGGGATTAAGTGAGCGTATCAAACACCAGCAGCTTCCTACAAGCAATAACCTTTTCCTCTCCCTCCCACTTCCCCCAGTTCTCACCCTTCCCTCCTTTACAGCGGTGGGCTGCTTTGCTTCACAGCCAGCTCCTGACTCTGCCTGGGGTTCCTGTTTGAATGAAGTCAGGATTAGAAGGAAAATTAACTTTATTTCTTTTGGATTATAAACCCCTAGGCCCTGGGACCACAGCTTCTGGAGACAGTGCATCACAACCTTTTCCCACTGGGGCCAGGTTGCTGTTTCCTCTCCTGATCACCAAGCAACGAAGGTTTTCCCTATGTTATTCAATCCCACTTTTGTGAACCAGAACAAAATACGCTGCTTCATTTCTTTTAAAGAGGCTTTATCGTGACCCAGAGCTGGAAACACTTTATGTATGTGTCCGTACAAAGTACTCCATCACAAGCTTCAAAAGACCATCACCCAGAAAGCTGTGTACGTAAAAACAGACACGTCTCCCCAGCAATGTTATCTTTAAAGCCAAAGCAGCAGCCGTGCGAGTTACTGTCATGGTTCAGGCCTGAAGGACTCAAAGCAAAGCTTTCATCCTCCCAGGCAGCTCCTCCTCTGACGTGGTGCTCAAGCAAAGGGGCGAGCGGGGCTGTTTTATGCCACCACTGCATGGAAGTGTCCAGCGACTGCCAAAGCAAGAGGAAAAGCCCCTAGCAGGCAACACAGGATACAAGGACAGCAAATCTAAGAACTGTACATTTCAATGAGGTTAACCATCTATAATTATTTCTGTATTTTTTCCTTGCTCATATTTCTTTCTTTCTGTTCAAACAAAGAAGCAACTTCCACAAATATCTTTAGTGAATCTGCCTTAGTGCTTGTTTTAAATTAGTCTAATTATCAAATTTCTCCTTAGGCAAAATTTTTACACAGTTAACATGGATATCTAAGGGTTTGACATATGTACTTTTATACAGGTAAAAATCTGTTTTACTGTCTGGACAAAACTGCTGGGAAGAGAAAGGAGATTTGTCCAAGAAACCTAGAAGTGTGATGACTTTATAGATAATTGTTACTGAATTCATAAGCAAATTAAAACAATTTACTGCCTATCTGACTTGTTAATACTTTCTGAAAGAGACAGAGGTTGAGATAGCGCTTGACATATTCAGTTCATAACTACTCTGTTTAAATTAGCCAATTTCTACAGAACGGGAGATGAAGTGCAATAAAAAAAAAGGACTCAAGGGTAAGGTCTCTGCTATATGTAACTCAGAAACCGAAGGTTAAATGTCCAGGAGCTGCTTTTGAATCTAATAAAGTGGGAATCTCAGTAAAGTAAGCTGATTTCTTTCTCCCCATCACAGAAAGGGAGTTCTTCATTCATCACGGCAGCACGTCAACGAGCCCAAATCGTAGCTTGGAGAAGACCATTGTTATCGACACAAAGATAAAGACCTCCCGGGCTGAACAAAGTAATCAGCATTTTGAGATTAAGTCTCCACAGTTTTAATATTTTTCCTGGATTCAAAATCGTCTTTTAATACTTTTTCTCATTCTTGCACTGTCAAAATTAACACATAACTACAGAATGTCCTTGGTTTTAAACAAGACTGCAGCTCTCCAGCAGGCAAAGCTGTCACTATCCCTATTTAGGGCTTAAACAGCCCCATGTAAAATAACTTTCTGGGCTCACACTGCCTGTAGTTGTTTAAGGCCCTCTGTCCCCTTTCTGCTAGAACAATGATAAATCATTCTACGTTAGCTCACGCCTTTCTGCCTGATCACTTCCCAAAGCTAAGAATGCGTGGAATTGCTTTCCCCAAAAACACCCAACAATGCCAAGAATGCGCTCCTGCCTCAAGGTTTCTAAAAGCGGCACAAAAAGAGAAAAAGGGAGCTAACATTTCAAGGGAGAGACAGTCAATGAGCGGTGACCAAAGGGGACAGTTACATCACCCCAGAGAGGGATGTGCTGCTCTGACTGTACAACACGTGTCACTTGTGGGCTTTTAAACATCTACCCATCTCAGTGGGCAGTACAGAAAGCTCATAAACCCCGTTATCGAATGTGAAACAAACCCTTTCCCCTTCATCTTTTACTGCAGCACCCACCCGGCCCAGAAGCCAGGAGCTGTTTTCCCTCTGCCAGCCCTGCTGCTGGCAGGGCGCCGTGCTCAGCCAGCACCGCCCTCGGTTTCACTCATCGGCTCCGGGTGAAAACACTTAGTCATCAGAACAGCAAAATATAATTAATGAAAGAGATCTCTATTAATAACCGAGAGCAGTACGTTGCACATAATTAAGCACTTTTCATAACCGGGCGTATTATGCCGCCCAAATGATTTTTATTTTACTAGGTGAAAGTTTTAAAGGGGAATTTACAGATTCGTTCTTTGTTTAACTTCGCAGAGGTTCCTGCTGCAAAGAGGAGCATACTTTCTCTTTCTATTATCTCCTGCTTTTCAATATTTCAACACTACCTGACACGGATTCCTCACTCAATACTTTGGAGAGTGCAAAAGGAATGAAATAAGATCTTTTTTTTTTTTTCCTCCTGTGTGGGAACAAGAATCACGTGAGGTCTTTCTATGCCACAGGGCCTGACAATCACACTGTGCAGGAGGTGGGGCAGATTTGGTGCCTACCATATCCCAGCAACCTTGCAAGCTGCAAGCAGAAAAAAAGCGGGAGGCAGGACTGTGCCTGGCTGCTGCTCTGCACCGGTGCCTTGGTCATCAGTGCTGTCGGCTGACCTGTGGGATCTGAACAATCACATTTTAAAGCCTAAACACAGCTACTTTGGTGCCTGGATATGTTCATTTAACAGTCTGGAACCCCCTTTGTCTCTCTGCATGGCCGTAAGCAGGGGAGGAAGAGTAGGGAGCTGTTGGAGGATTTCCAGTGATGCCCATCCCCACAGCAGCCCAAATGGAAGCATATCCCAGGTTCTAACCCAGACCCTGGCCCAAGCTGAAAATATCACCCAAGCTTAGGTGAGGAACTTCTCTCTGGGGGAAGGAAAAGGATGAGAGGGGAGATGCTTAAGCAAAAGCACAGCCTGTCACTGCATGTGCATCCCACCACACCTGCAGCTCAGGCAGACAGTCGTCTTGAGCAGATGTTTTATGGTTAATTATGAGCACATTTTTTCTCTGCGTTTCACCAAAGGTTAACACCCCAATGAAAATCCTACCCCAAAAGGCAGAGCTGCTACAGGCACCTATGGGCCGCAATACGACAGATAACTATTTGCCAAGATAAAGTCAGAGAAATTAAACAAAATTATTGGGCTGGTATTTTATAAATAAACAGACCCTAGGTTATGCGCTTCCCTAGCCGCACAAAAAGTTCAGACGACGGACAAACCAACACATTGTGCAACCCTCGGGATCTGGGATTTGGGAAGCAAAGGTGATTTTAATGCTGGTTAGCTAATGGCTCTCCCTGCCCGGCACGTACGCGAGCTCTGTCACAGAACTTCCAGGCACCCTTCCTGGCCACAGCACCTGCTCCAGCATGAGCTGCAACACAGATGAGTGGAGAAGAGAAGGCAGCCAAAAGAGGCAACCTGGCTGGTCTGTGAACCAGCAAGTGAAGAGAGGAGGCAGATCCCAGTTCCTCGCCTCCTGATGCCTGCATGTTTGCCATTGGAAGAGGTTTTGTCCCATCTCGTTGGCTAATGCTGCTGCACTGAACCTTCCCGGTGCACCAGATGAGTTCCTTTCACAGAAGCAAAGCACGTGTGATTTGCCTTTATTTATTTATTTATTCAGGAGAAGACACTTCCTTCTCAGGCAAAAACCTCCATCCTCCAATCTTGCCTTGTCCCATCTCTCCCAGTTTGCTTTCCAGGCTCTGCAGGAGCAGGTCCCAAGGCCTCCTGTGCCCCTGGCTTCCAAATTCAAGGTGTTGGCCCCTGAGAAGAGTCACTGACCGTGTCAGGAGAGGGCTCAGCTGGGAACCCAGCGTGACAGCTTCACGGTGACAAATGACAGGCAGAGAGATCTGCAGGGCAGCAGAACGCCTCTCAAAAAAAACCACTATGACACTCATCAAAATACAATTAAGAAAAACTATTAAGAAAGCCATTTGACCAAGGAGTGCATTTATCTTTATGTCAGTCCGACGAGGATAAACTCTGTGGCATGTAATTCCCTCCTCTGAGCTACCTGCAAACATAACCTATTGAGGCAAGTTTGGCTGGGAGAGACACTTGCCGCTCCCTCTGAAGGAAAATCTGATGAAAGGTGATTAGTGTGTTGTGTGTAAATAGACCTGAGAGGCGAATTTTGCTCATAAAGCATCTCCTGTTGAAAAATACTCAGTGAGGAGCCCCACCAGTAGGGAGACGTGAGGTGTCCTCGCGGGCTCCGCTGCTTTCCCTCACAGGGCTCTCCCATCACAAACCTCTTCAGATCCCAACAAGCTCAACTGTGGCACACGCAGCAGGCTTTATTTACAGCACAGGATTTAGGCTGGTTCGTTTATCGGTGTTAATTTCGAGCTGGCATTAGCTCCCTTTATTCCCACTCAGCGGCATCTACCCGCTGAAGCAGTTGCACCGAGGTCCACGGGTTTTATCATGAGAACGCGACCAACACCAGAGTTGCTCGACTGGTCCCTCCGAGCTCGGCAAACCGATCTTTATCTCGCTCTCAGCCAAGTCAAAGGAAAAATTCCCATCACTGCGAACAGTGCAGGCTCCAGCCCGCACCGCGCTCCTTCCACACCGCAGCTGACTTTTCCCATCCCGTTTTTACGGGCAGTTCCCAACGCCCTCAGCTTTGAGACAGAAAACAGCTTTATCTAGCCTTAAAATAAAATACAGGCTACAGAAAGGTCAATATTTCTTTTCAGGCTAACGAGAATCTTCCACCAGGAAATTAAACCCCACGTTCACTCCTGGTGTGCACGGACGCAGTCACGGCAATTGCCATATGACTGCTCCTGGAAGAAAGCGTTGCTTAACACAAACACGGCACAATTACACCCTAGGTCTCTATTAAAACACAGCACAACTGACAGAGCAGGGCTTTTTCATAACAACGTGATCTTAAAATGAAATTGCAGTGGGTTGAGAAATCTTGTATTAAAGCCATTAGGCATTGGCTCATTAGGGTGGTTTAGGTTTTTTCATGCGAGCTCTCAATCTCACCCAGGCTGGAGACTTTTTTTACAAGGGATCACACTAGCAGTAATACCCAGGAACAACAGGCAGAGATAATGATGCCAAATCCTCTTTTTTTGAGAGAGAGAGGGCTTAAGCTGGACCCTTAACATTAGCTTAACACTATTTCCCCCTTCCTCTCTTTTTTTTTTTTTTTTTTTTTTTTTTTTATTTAGCCTAAGATGCTCAAAGTGATCTAAAGGACCTCATTCCCTGCCCCACCATCCCCAGTGGGGGGCTACACAAGACAGCAAAGCTGCAAAGGTCCCCAGGGACACCACAACACCCAGGCACTGCAGCACTTGTAGGTATCTGCCCTCGTGAAGCTGGTTCCACCTTTTGTGCTCAGTCATGGTCACGTAATGCAATGGTGGCTGCAAAGCAGCAGATGGCTGGGGAAATGAGCAGCCTGGGTTAAAAGGCTTTGTGGTGTCCCTGCTGCTGTTCTCCTCGTATGTTGCTCCAGCATGGCGTGCTCAAACCTGATGAAGTGCCCTGACCTCGTGTTAAACGGTGTTTGTCATAAGGGGACGCGCTCTTGCCGTCGGGCCCACCTAAACCACCTAATTCCACCCATTTCAGCAAAGCTGGCCTGGTGTACACTGAGTCTGATGGCTAACAAGCAACGTCTCAACAGCCCAAATCCAGACTTAATGAATCCAGAACCTGACTCTGAAGATGTTTCTGATGGTATCAATAAAGGAGAAAGAAGAAAGGCCTGAGGCGCTTCCATGCTAATGTAGGAATATTAGCTCTCCCTGTTTGCCGCCCAAGAGACTTCATTTACAAAAGTATTTGAATGTTTATGATGCTTTTTCCAACCCCATGCATTCAAATGTCAGGCATTAAACCTCCAGAAGAACAAAGACGTTCAGGCAAATAATAATAAATATTGGTATCTTACTATTTGCATTATAAAATTAAGCCATTAAATGGCAGCGGGGGCTGGGCAACTTCTGAAGCTTCTGTAGAAAAAGCATGTTTCTTAAAGAGGGAAAAAAAGCTTTTATTGTGAAATAGCAGAGCTCCAGGTGCAAGGGCATTAAGCAGTGTGACTGCCAGCAAGTTTCACACCAGAGAAAAGTGATAATGCTGTCTTCGTGCCATCCCACTTGGTACCAGAGGAGCGAGGACACACCTGCAGTCCCTGACGCCCAACTTGAGATGTGCCAGGGCAAATCTTTTCTTCTAGAAACCTGAGCACTGGTTTTACCAAGAAAGGGCAGGAAAATGCTACGAATTTACAGATACCAAATGATTTCATAATAAGAAACTTCCATACCTAGAATGAAAGAAGGTTTTAACCACTAGCAAAGCTGCCACGTTTAAGGAAAGGAAGAAGGACTTGCTGAAAGGCCAACAACTCAGGTACTTCTGTGAATTTGCTGGCTTGGTGAAATCTGACTGACTAACTCAGCAAGTCAAAAGTCCTTACGTGTGAGTCAGGACCTGCTTCACAAACTGATTTTTTAAGGCTGTTAATGCACTCATTACATCCCCAAAGCCCTACTAAACCACTCGCACTGCAGTTTGGGCCAAATTTGAGAACAAGGCAACATGTTTGTTTCTCTTACTAACACTGTAGTTTATCGCATTGTCTTAAGGAGTTTTATGGAGTTTTAAACTTCTTTTAAGAGAAATACTTACAGTATTGGCACATTCATGTATATAGGTATACAGAGACCATTTATACAGAAAAATGCATAAAGGAAATGCAAGCCTGAACTCTGGTTAAATTTGGGCAAAACCACTATCTTGCATCCCATGAAAACAGACTGATCTAGAGCTACAGACAGCACGACGAACTCTCCTGTGACCTACAGCTACAGGCCTTTGGCTTCTGTATTTAGCTGCACATGAGGACCCTTCTCCTAGATCAACATCCACATCCAATGGGAAAGAGAGATGATCCACCAGGGTTTATCGGGAACCCAGTTAGCAAGAGCTACGTTGTCACTAACAAAGTCAGCAGAAGCCCAAGAAGGAAGTTTAGGAGAGTATTCATGATCTGAATTCATGGGAAGGGGTTTTGTTTTGTTTTAACTGCAGTGAACTGGTGCATGCCACCAAGCCGGAGGTAAATGACAGTGAAGATAAGGCATCCATATTTTCTGTAAGGTCAGCTCCCAGGGCTCAGGAAGGAAAACTCCACTGACCTCAGCAAATTTGCAAGAGGATTATAGAAGTCCTTCATCTTCTCGGTACTGTGCCTTGGATAACTGAAGGGAACTATTTGAGTCACAACAAAAAGCACAGCCTACTTTCCATAGTGAAAACAACCCCAAGTAGGTATTTTAGGCAAGAAACTACTCTTGACGTTGCAAATAATTGAAGAAAAAATACAGAACTAATCTGCCGATAAAGTCTTTGCATCATTTCCAAAGCAGAAGTGCCACACAAGAGAAAGAAGATCCACCCAAGCTGGGGTTGCTACATATCTCCTGCTTACAATGTAAATGCCATCAGTGCATGTTTTAAAAAGCAATTACACCCTGAGGAAGAATTTTGCCTATAAATATTTGTTTCCTTTTTTTTTCCATATAGCCAATAACTGGAAACATCACTCGAAGTATAGGTACCAAGAGCAGCCAGTGTCTCTCATCTTTCCAACAACCCGTGAGGCAGGTACAAAATCAAATAAAGAGGCAAAACAATTCTCCTGAGGAAGTCTTTGATTCCCCTGTCCCCCCTAAAGAGTTTATATAAATATTAAATAACACTAGCAGGACCTCGAATACCTTTCCACCAATAAATCACAACACAGAACAGAACCTGGGAACTTCCACAATAATAACAGTCAGCAAAATAATTTGGCTTTTTTTTTTTTTTTTTTCAAAGTAAAAAGGACATTTTGGAAATTAAAAGCTTGAGATGGAAAAGGCCGAGTGCTCCCTGCACCAGCAGCCTTTGTGGGAGAGGCTGGTGCCCTGCGGAACGACATAACGAATTATCTGCTTTATATGTGTACGCGCACCATGTCTGGGTCATTATTACTCATCCTTGCAACTGTTTGAGCATTGGTCAAGGCAAAAGTTGGAGACAGGGCCAAGCACAAGGTGCTTATATGCACGTGAGGGCCTTAATGAAGCTGCCAGACAACACAGAAAAGATCAGCAGATGTTCCTGACGGCCTCACAACAATGGTTAATCCGACCCGCAGACAAATGCACGAGACATGGAAACCTCGCAGAATCACTGTGCAAGTGACCTCAGCTTTTAGGTGTACAAATCACCACAAGGGTACGGCTTGTGTTGCAGTAACAGCTCCAAGCAGAACAAACTCAACAGAACAAAAAGGTTACAAAACCCCTACAAAACCCATATGAACAGGAGACAAGCAACAGGGGTTGGACTGCTCACCAAAAATCACCCGCCCTCCTCAAAATGAATTAAAAACAGCAAAAAGCAATTTGCTGAAATAAACTCTGGCACCCTGTGGGAAAGGAAGCCAAACAGTAGATCCGATCTGGCAACCTTCTTCCTACCCAGGCAGGTACACTGAAGTTAATGAAATTGCTCAAGGAAGAGAGGCCAGCTCACGCAGGTAAGAATTTGCAGTGTCAGTGCCCGGAGAGGTGTCTGCAAGGGACAGACAGCGTTTCTAGATTTGGAAAGGATTATAATAAACCTTCTGTGTCTATGTGCTCTACAGCGATTTGACTTGTTTATTCCAGAAAAAAATTGTTTTACTGCTTGCAACCAAATTATGTGTGTTCTAGTATTTCAGGTAGGAACAGCCGAGGCTATCATCACCAGTCACGTCAAATCTTGCTGAGTATCCCTGCAAAATTTATCCTCATTAACACTGCTCTGAATCGTCTAATTGCAACGGAGCCTGTTTGCCAACAGTTTCCAGAAGTAATTTATTCTGAGAGTCAGCATCACAGGCCCACTGTCTGCGATGATGTGTGATGGCAGCACTGGCTGCAAGCAGTCGGTGTCTGCCTGGGAGCCGAGTTCCACCAAAAAGTGAAATTCAATGAGTATTTAACTCATAGCAGAAGGAGCAGTCAGACATAACTCAGCAAGTTTCTAACAGGTTTAAGGTATTATTTTTTTTTGCAAAGATAAAAGGTTTTTGATAGGATGGATTTCCCTAATGCAGGCAAAGCTACTTACATGAGTGTGATATTGCAGAGTATCTGCTATTTTAATTTTGATGATACAAAACTTGGATACTTTGGATGATTTTTGAATTAAACTAATGAATAATATAAACTCATATGCAACGGTTAACACTTATAAGCAAATATCTTATCCTAGTCCATACTGATGTGACACTACAGGAACTAGAAACAACACACCGCCAGTATGACAGTGATAGATTTCACTGTGACGTGAGCAAATATAAAGGGATGCATTTTATATCTAAAATAACTAAGATGTGCTATATGATGCGAGGTAACCAAAATGCACTGCCAGAGGATCAGAGACAGGCTGCTTACAAAAATAAAAGCCTGATGGGCTTCTTGGCTGCACTAAAAAGAATCACAGAATCATTAAGGTGGGAGAAGCCCTCCCAGATCACCTGGTCCAACCACCCCCTTCCACCAATGCCACCACTAACCCATGTCCCCAAGCACCACGTCCAACCTCTCCTTGAACACCCCCAGGGACGGTGACTCCACCACCTCCCTGGGCAACCCGTCCCAGTGCCTGACTGCTCTTTCTGAGCAGAAATGGCTCCTCATTGCCAGCCTGAACCCCTGGTGATGCCATAGCTGTCTTGCTACCTCCATACAGGGCTGTGTCCCCGCAGCCATACACAGTCCCAGCCCACCCCACCACCGTGCCCCCTTTACCCACACATCTGGCTGAGGACATCTTTCCATCACTCCAATTTTAAATGCATTGGGCAGGCCAGGGCTTATTAACTGTTGCCATTGACTGCACAAGTGCTGGCATACATGTATCTTTATATACATGTATGATATACATATATATTTATATACATGTATGATATACATATATCATACATGTGAGTTTTGAAAGTATGATATACATATATCATACATGTGAGTTTTGAAAGCAAAAAATGTGATGCCTTGCTGCTGATTTGGGTGTCACAGAATCACAGAATGGCTACTTGATGGCTCAAGCAGGGACACCCAGAGCAGGCTGCCCAGGACCACATCCAGGCGGCCTCTGAAGATCTCCAAAGAGGGAGAGCCACAGCCTCTCTGGGTGACCTGTGGCAGTGCTTGGTCCTTGCAATTCCTTACAAAAGGATTCAGCAGGAAAACGAAAAAGAAAACAATAGCAGAAGGAGGTTCCCAATTTGTGAATTAATTCTGAAAACTCCTGGTGGTTGGTAACAGATACGTGTGGTCTATGGATACAAACTCCTATGAAAAATAAACTTGTTAATATAACAAGGGATGTAAGACAAGCCACAATGGGAAATGAAGCGATGTTATCATGGCTCCAGCACCCAGACACTGAGTTTGGATCATGGAAAAATCCATCCCCAGATTTCTTAATAGGACTGCACAGGCCAGCCCTGAGCCCCTGCTCTGCAAACCTGCTCCACTGCGGCACTCGCTGTGTTAATGGAGCTGGGCCTGACAGGTGATACCCTGGGGCAGGTATCAGCTGGCTACCACTGCTGAAAGGCTCATTAAAACGTTCTTGTTGTGAGCAGAGAAGCACAAATTTTGAGTGACCTTACAGCTCTGCAAACAGCCGGTGACAAAGCCCCGGCCAGCCCAGCCCTTGTATCGGTGTTACAGAAAACGAGCTCAACAAGAGCACAGCTGTAAATATCCTCATCTGGACACTCGAAACTTTTACATTTGCCATTGTTTCTCTAGCTGCAAAGCAGAGAGAGAGGCTTTCAGGCAGAACAAGCCCCCGTGCCCCCCGCCCCGTCTCAGATAACTTTTTTCAGCCCAGCTTTGCCTTTTCCAGGAGCTGCGGGAACGCCGCAGCGGCGCTGGGCACGGCCAAAGATCACATTTACAGGCGGGGTGCGATGCTGCCCGTAACCACAGAAACCCAAAGGCTCTGGTTTATGAGTAACCGCCAGGACAATATCCCCCCCTGCAAGCCAGGTGGGGGCCTAGGGGCTGCGGGATGAGACCAGCCATCAAGCAAAGCCTGAGCCCGGGGACACCGGCAGCTGGTGGTGGTCATCGTGATGGGCTTCTCCAAACACCTTCACTGTCCTCCCGTCCTAGTGAGTGTCTGTAGCATTTTCTTCCCTGGGAAATCAAATGCAAGTGTAACTTCAGCTGCAAAAATCTGCATGGGATGCAGATTTTGACTGCTCTTAACTTTAGGTATCAAGGAGAAAGTGCACAGACAAAAAATGTTTGTAACATTTTGACTGCAATTAACCTGTAGGAGCTGCTTTGCAAAATGCAATTCCGAGTCCACCATGTCATGCTGCATTAAAAATCTACCATCAAACGTATTTCCACTAGCCCAGGAATATTTCTTAAGCATGTAAAATCAGCTGCTGGTCTGAAAAGAAAAGCTTTTCTAGGAAAATACTAATGCAGTGGGTGCCGCAGTGTCCCAAGAGCAACAGAAGGTAAGTGCAGATGCCTGCAGAAAGGAGAAAACCTGCCTTGTGCTACCAAAGCTCTTGCAAGCTGTGATCCTCTGATGAATTTTTGTCACCTGATGGGACCCCATGGACTCACACACACCTCACGTGAGGCTAAGCCAGACACCCACACAAGTACAGAGAACTGGGAACCTCGGGGTCGAGCTCATGTCCAGGCTAACGTGGTGGCACACACACGTCCAGTGCAATAGGATCAGATCCATAGGGTAAAGAAGGAAGAGCTGACAACCTCTCAGTATGTATTTCAGGGGTTTCTCCCCTGGCCCTGTCCCCAGGACTGGCAGGCAGTGGTTAGAGTGCATCCCCTGGATTGATTTCTCCTGGAAGGCGCCTGGCTCACGGCTCCCAGACTGCTCCAGGATGCCCATCAAAGCGGAGAAAGTGGGAACAATCAGCAGGTTTCCTTCAAAAGCACACTCATAATTCAGACTAAGATGATAAAATGGATGTGCCCACTCCAAACCAGATTTAAACTCCACTGCGGCTTTGTCAATTCCCAGGACACCCTGGTGCAATATAAAAAATAGGCCCCGTTTCTCACCCAAAAGGATTTTCCCATGCCCGCTGATGCTGAAGTCACTATTTTAGACCTGATGAACTTTCATGCAGGGGATGAAAGTAAAATAAATGGCTCACAGGTCCTGCTCCTTTCAAGTCGATTGCAGAAGTCCCTTTGACTTCAGAGAGAACAATAAGAACAATAATAGGTTCTCATTAGGCCCCCTTCCCAGCAGGGCTTTGGGTACTTCCAGAAATAACAAGATCTTCCCAAAGGTCTATTCTTTGTCTCTTCCTTTAATCCCCAAGGGACTGGAATTTGGGGTTAATTTTGTTGCGGGAGCAGGCATAGAAATCCAGTGCAGCTTGCATCAACACCTCTCACTCTGCTATCATCTCCGAATGTCTCAGGATTAGACCTTTCTTTTTGGGCAGTCAGGTAAAAAAAAAAAAAAAAAAGAAGAAAAAAAAAAAGAAGTGGGTTTCTAACAGATGGCTCTGGGCTAGCCATGAGTTTAGTTTTGATCTAATTAATATTCCATGCATGTGCATGTGTTATGAAAGAATTTAAAGCAAGTGTATGGAAAAAAACCCAAGTACCGAAGGATATAATTGCCAGGAGGCTTCCACAACCTCACCCCGTCCCCTATGCGTATTTTATTCCTAGCTTAATTCTCTTCCAAACTTTTCCTAGATTATCCAGCATATGTATAGATTTCACTTGACTTTATAGTGAAGTTGCTAATCTTTTGGTAAGCAGAAATATAATGCAGATATAACAGTGATTCAAATGATTTATTACATCTGTATACAAAAATACTGATTAAATGCTATATTGCCAAATAAAAGTGATTTGTTTGTATTCCCAACTCTCTCTTTTGGCATTTCCACATGCAGACACACCGGTCATACGTGGGATCAGCCTGCCTGGGAGGTAACAGCCACGTCCCAACCTTTATTAGCTCTGCTCAGTCAAAAGACCAAACGTAGCAAGGAAAGATTTCCCAGGCTGTGCTTTTCAAGCCTGCTCAGAGCTCATTCAGGGCCAGGTTTGAGTGTCTTCTTCGGATCTTTCCCTGTTAATCTGGGGAGCCAAGCTGTGATCCTGGTTCAGCCCGAAAAACACCGAGCCTTGCAATAGCAAGAAATTGGAACTTAATTCCCATTGAGGCGTTTCTTGTAGAAAGTAATTAAAATAAGCATTGATACACAAACAGCACTCCAGAGGACTATTGTTTTACAAGTGACAGAAATCTGCATTTTGACAATGCCATAGGCTCTTCAATTTAAAGGGTCCCTTCCTTAAAAAAGGGACTACAAAGGTGCATCTTGCAGCCTACTTTTCCTGAGGAATGTCTATGAGGAGGTTTCAATCACTATGACAACCTCTTTTTAATGCCAATGCTTTTCTAGCCCAGACAACTCTTTCCTGAGAAAGGGCATGTTTCAAGGCTCTGCCAAAACTGTGGTTAAAAGCGGTACTGACAAGAAGATAATCTATGAGGTTACCGTTTTGGCAAACACCGGCTTTCTAAAAGAACTGGGAATTTTGCATTATTGCCGGCCAGAAGGTTGCTGCTGTAAAGGGAAAAAACAATACAGTGAATAAGTAAAAAATAAATAAATAAAAAAAATCTGTCATAAGCCCAGTGTATTTAAAGCACAGGCATCCTGGGTTCTAATGTTTTTGGCATCTGGGGTGCCTGCAGCCCTATAAAGATGCATTGCAGAGGGACAGATAAGGAGAACATGAGGCGCCCTCTCCAAATCTGCACTTTGTTTCAATCCACAACAAACAACCTCCAGCTTTTGCCGGAATATTTATGTGCTGAGTCTCTGCTACATCTCCATCAGAGAACAAGAAATCAAGAAGGACGCAAACGTTTCTCATGGCTCGTGTATTTACAGCACACATCTGGTCCTCTGTTGCCACTGCCCTCTAGAATAAGCAAATAAAGGTTTTCCCTTTCACCAGTCCTTCGATGCTGTTCTGCAGGAATTACCTCATGGGGAATATGATAAAAGAAACTCTTCAATATTCACAGCGCAGTCCCAGCCCTTGTCAATTTAGGGGCACATCAGCCCGGCCCTGTATGGGCTTCGCATTCCTACGAGCTGGCTGCAGCCATGTGGCCCCGTGGTTTTCCCGTTCAATGAGGGTTCACACACACTCAGGTTCTAGCAAACGTGTGCTCACTTTCTGCTCTGCTTTCTGACCTGTTACTACTTCCACAGGCAAATAAATTAACAGAGGGGGAGGATATAGGCACGGCCACAGGAGCTCGCAGTACATCCATGGCAAATTCCAGAGTACAAAGCGAGGATTTTGGAGCCCCCAGCCTCCACGAGCACTCTTGCTACCCACAGCCTGCTGCACGGGTGGATGATGGGCACGGCAAGCAGCAGGCAGAGAATGTTTTTGCAACCGTAGCCGGCACAAAAGCCCTTGCAGCTGTTGCTCTCGCATCTGAGGTATGGGAAAAGCCACACTTGCACTCCACCAACTGCTCGCGTTGGCGGCTGGTGGCAGCAGCAGCATCCCAGGAACTGTTTGCTTCTGCTGCAGTCATGTTCCTCATGCATGTGGGCATGCCCCAAATGCAGGGATTTCTGTTAGACAGTAACAAGCCAGTGCTTTACAACATACAACAACTATAAGAAAGGAGGTGATTTTATTTAAGAAGTGCCTGGGTAGAATATATGACTGCATTAAAAGCCGGGGTAGCCCCGCTGTACATGCTGAGAGTACAACTCAACTGTATTGAGCCTTGTCCTCTGGAAGCAGCACTTGTGTTGTAAGAAAAAGAGATGTTACAAACACAAAACCAGCAAATAAAGGGGCTGGAAAAACACCTTTGCTTCTGGAAGAATCCACGTGAAGCTGAATACCTGCATCTGTGACTCCCACTAGGATCTGTTACTTCAGAAAGCTGTCGACACGGTCGAACTAACAAGATATTGTCTCATGTTAGTGCTATTACTGACAAGATCAGAAGTAGGGTGGATCTCTCCGTATTTTGACCTCAGAAGTAGTTGCAGTGACATACAGGGATATGGCCATGTGCACACACACAAGTGAGCATGGGCAATGTTGTAATACCAGGATATTTATACACCTCGGAGTGAGTACACAGCATCCCAAATAACTGGTAGCACTTGTATTTCTGCCATGCAATCATCAGGGAAAAAAGGAAAAAAAAAAAAGAAAAAAGAAAAAAAAAAACCACTAAGCTCCTAAGTATTCAGCCCGGGGATCTGAGGAATTTTTCCACAAAACATTTATGAATGGCTGTCCATCTGGGTGAAGAAAATCAGCTCTGTCAGAAAAATGAGATCAGCAGAGGGAAAGGCAGCCAGTTCCCAGTCACGACAGCCAGCCCAGGCTGCGTGTCCGCAGCTCTCCAGCCCACGCAGAAAGGGCTCTGCAGTGCAGACCTCAAGGAGGGGACAAGACACAGGACACAGGGCTGGCGATGGTGCTCCGTGCTCAGTTACCAGTGTGCCAGATTCCTTTCCCGAAACACATCCTCTTGTTCCGGGGGCAGCAGGGCCAGCAGAGCTATGCGAGCATACATTTAGCCCTGGGCTATCTATAGTTTCTGCACACAGATGATACTGTCTCTCAGCTGAGAAGAAGGCTGGTCCTCGTCTATCCGTCCAGGACGGATGCTGGTCTGTCTGGGAGGAGGCTGACCAGTGACAAACTCACGTGTACGACAAATTCAGCTGAGGCACAGGCGCAGGAAGCCAGGCAGAGCCCAACAGGTCTGCTGGCAGCGCTGGGAAAACATCAGCCCGGAGGCAACACAGCCCAGGCTACAGCTGGAGACACAGGCCTATCAGTTTAGGAAAGAGGTGCACAGGCAAGAGAAGCCCAGTGAAAGGTCGACAGGCACAAACACGTGAACTAGTCTAGACCAGGAAATTAGAAAGGAGCAGTTTTCACTGGCATAGTGCTGCTGACCAGGTTGTTTGGGCACAGTGTGTTCATATTTGGAGACTCATGTCAGGATACCCTACCCACAGAGTGAGTACAGGTGCAGCACAACAGGTTTCAACATCCCCCGGGTTCCTGGAAGGTGAGCTTGGCCTCTCCAGGAGCTGACGGTGAGGAAAGGCTCCTGGTTCTGCTGATATCACTGCTTCCTCTGTCTCCAGGGTTTTGGCAACCTGGACAAATTCCTTCTGAAATGATCTTAGATCCAGATATTGCAGATATTGGCATCGAGGACATCACTTCTGCAGTGAAGGATGATGAAGGAGCTTTAAGCAGCAATATAAGCAAGAGGGTAGGGTGTCCAGACCCCAGCTGCAGATCAATTTGATAAGAACGGCGTGGCCACAGTCACTGAATGGGAGAAAAACCTCATTCACCAATGCAACAGATGCCATCTTGGGCCGTCCAGCTCCACAAGAAATGCAGTGGTGATACACATGAGATCATCTAGAGCAACATGGACTGTTCAGAAGAGGAACGTGCAGAGGAGAGGGCATCTCTCAGCACCAGTCAGGAGGGAACTGGTGGCCACAGTGGCCTGTTCTTCAGGCCTCAACCACATGGGAGGCCTTCAGATGTCTCCATCAAAGCTTTTCCTTGCATAAGGAAAGATGTGGAGCCTCATTTGGACGTTCAAGAGTCCACAATATTGCTCTATGCCAATGATACCCCAACCTGGCAGTGCCCAACCTCAGCAGAGATGCCTAGTTTAACGCTGATGACCCAGGTGTCAGCTGTATGGAGGGGCTAGCCAAAAGAAGAAATTTTATGATTCAGGTAAAGATGGAGATAGCCCACAGGACTTTTAGTAAGAGGTCTGCAGTAAGAACTTTGCAGTCAGCTTCCAGTAAACCTGGGAACCCCAAGAACCACAAGCTGCCATGTTCCCTCCTACCCAGATGAGGGAATCAAGGGAGCTTCGTGGCCACTTTGCCCTGCCTCTCTCTCACCAGCCAACTAAAGAGAGGCACAAGACCCTAACAAAAAACAATTGTTAGAAGTTCAATCTCCCATGACAGGTGCCTTGCAGGTGTCACCTGAAGGTCTGTGACACGACCACCACCCCCTGCTCAGTGACCTCCCTGCTCACTCCTGCCCCGTCCTCCAGAGGACCTCCCCTCCAGCTATCCTGTAGCAGGGCCCCTTGTGAACGAGCTTCCTGCATACTGAGCAGTCCCTGCTGTAATAAAGAGGCTGTTTAAGCCACAAAAAGCTCCTGAGTATTTCTAGGTCACGCTAACAACCGCAGTAACAGATCCTGCAGATCACCTGAAGGTGCTCATACACCTTTTGTCTCAAAGCTGGTGGGAGAATTACTGTTAGCTTCAGTGGGGGCAGGCAGGCAGAGTCTGGAAATGGCTTATTTTGGGGAGACACCAAAAGGGGTTTTAGCACCACAGGTGCTGCCCTGCGGGAGGGCAGCTAGGCCCTGCAGCATGGCGCTGGAGCTGCTCGGCCCAGACAAAAGGGACTCTATGAGCCCTGCCTGAGGTGGCCAGGGGCTGACAAAAGGCCACTGGCAGTCCCCTGGCATGGTCTCGAGCAATCTGAACTCTCGGCAGCTTTTTGAGTAACACAGTGCACTTCAAGCTGACACAGGCAGGAACTTTGCAGTAATCCCCATGTTAGCTCTTGGGCTGGGTTAATAATTCCCTGCTCAATCATCTGTGGCCGCGGCACCACCAGTACAATCCCAGTTAAGTCCCACCTATTAAAAAGAGGAGTTAAAAACTTACACACAAGACTTTAAGAAAATTAAATGAAGCAAATGCTCTATCATTTGTGCATGCACAGAAGTGCAGAGCTGTTGGTTGCTTTTTTTTTCTTATTTTATTACAATGATTTGTAATCCAAAATGGGATCAATACCAAAGCCCTACACTTGACAAACAGAACAGGAACAGCAAATACTTCCTTTCTGATGTCCTCTGAGCAACATTGCTGGAGATTTTCTCATTTTCACTTTCCATCTTTTATAAAAAAGAGACAAATTCAAACCTAACACCTAAAATCAAAATGCATCCAATGCTGTGGGCCCTGAGAAAAGCTCTGAGATCCCATTTAGGGACGAGGTGTTCTCCAGCAGGCTGGTGACAGGGCCCCTGTGCAAAGCCTCTCCTTCACCACCATCAGGCTCCCAAAGCTCCTTGTACTTTCTAGATAATATTATCTGTGCTGGTTTGTTTATTTTTTTTTTAATTGTTGTTGTTTGTTTTTTTTTTTTTTTGTCTTTTTTCTAAAGCCTTCAAAAATCTTCTTTCCTGAACGAACTTTGGCTTCGTAAAGAAATTCAGCATGTTCTGATACTGGTGGACAGATGTCTTGTAAAAAACAAACAGATATGTACACCCGCCCCAATTTTTCCATCATAAAGGGCTCACAAGGGGTCTGAAAAATTGGGCAGCTTTACCTGTCATACCTCAAAGCCAAGTGCCAGCCAGGAACACAGCATTAACAGTTCAGACGCACACCGGGATTTTCCTTAGTGATTCAAAGGCAATCCATGGAGCAATTAAAGTTCCAATCCAAATAGCAATTAAAATCGGGTTCAGATGCACTCACAATTCATGTGGTTATTGCAGCAGAAGTGCCCAGATACATAAACAAACAAATAACCTGACAAGGGGGGTGGAATATTTAGCTGGAGTCGATGCTCCCTGCCGTTGGTGTGGTGGCTCGGCTCTGCAGGTGGGATGCGCAGATACTGGGTTAAGGTGGGAAGAGCCCCTCAAGTCCTGGGCATCTCCCACCTCCCCCTCCTCCTGGGCATTTCTATAACCAGCAATTCCCAGGGGACAGGACGACGTGGAATCAAAAGTCAAGTGGGGACAAAAGCAGGAGAAGCAAATGTCTTAATTTCAACAAGAAACCCACTGCAGGTCCTGGCTGCCCTGCATCCCCTGCAGCAGGAGAGCAAACCCTGCGAGGCACAGCTCTCCCGCACTTGTGCTGGCAACCCACCAGCTCAGAGGCTGCCAACAAATACAAATAGAAATGTAAAAATACATTTGCTGCACCTGGTTCTTTATTCTCCTCTGAAATATATGACTAATCTCTCCTCCAACACGAGAGGGGAGGCGATATAGCGTGTATTTGTGTATTGAACTGGGTATTAACTGTATCCAAAACAGCCCGGTCAGGGGGATGAGCAAAGAGAATAACAAAATCTGGATGGGGCACCCTGCCGCCTTCCAGCCAGCAGCAGATACCCAGGGAGGGCTGCTTCTTCGGCCAAGGCTTTGCAGATTTTGTGGAGAAGGGTTTTTAAAGAATGATGTAAGCATAGCAAACATTTTGCATAAAAAATGCAGCTCAAAGCACCTGAGAACAATGCAGGCAGTTAACAGCCCTGTAATTTGTGCCTTCCCTGAATATGGTTTGGGCATAAATACACTAAGTTAGAGCGGGATGCTTTCATTTGCACCCTCCTGGGCAAGTCAGGCACATCTGCAGAAGCTGTCAAGGCCGTCTTCACAGCAGGGCACAAGACCAGGAGCACTCCCTCCAGGGTGGTCAGGCAGACAACCAAGGGGGGGGTATGACAAGGAAATTTAAAATCACAAGAAGGGGAGAGGAGAACAAGTAATCCCTGTTCCTCACAGTGTACGAGCTAAAGATCGCCCAGTGAAATTATCAGGCAACGCGTTTTCATGGAAACAAAACACTTTCTGCAAGCGTGTGAGTCTAAACTGTGGGGACTCTGATGAGGCATTGGGCAAAGCAGAAATCTCAGAGAGGAATTAAATAAACTCAGAGATGAGCAGGCTGTAGAGCCCCAAAAGCCTTAAACATCTGCCTGCCAGCAGCTGGGACAGAGCAATAGAGGAAGGACCAGCCTGTACTTGTCCTGTTTCTCATACTCTCCCTAATATTTGTTACTAGGCAGAGCTAGAGCAGGGATATTAGCTCAGACACCCCTCTGGCCTTGTATAATTTAGCAGCAATGCTTGTGGTAGCAAATTAAGCAAGATCAGGATATAGGCACAGTGCGCGATCACCTGCAGCAGTGTCAGTGCTGGACCTGGAGCGTTTTTGGCAGGTTTTGGCAGCGCCCTGCCAGGCTGCCTCGCTCCCCAGGGACAGATCCTGGCCAGGCTGGGACAGGGCTGAGCAGGGGGAGCAGCACCAGCACAGCCAGGCTCTGCCATTTCTCCTCCGGGGCACGCCAGCATCCCTGCCTTGCTTAATGAGCTTCTGTAAACATCAGCAAGGGCAGGTCTTTTATACCATTAAATTACTTAAACATGCAAAACAGTGGTTAAAATCATCCAGGCTATTTTCTGCTATCTGTACTGCAAGTGGGCTCATTGATCTCGCACATCAATAGATGGGCCACTTAGGCTAATTGGAGGGTATACCTTAATTACCTACGCATGGTGCTGAATCAGAAAGGCAGTTGAGCTAAATCCTGGCCCCTGTGCAGCCCTCTGTCCCTAAAATTAGCCGTGCCAGATCCTCTTTGCCTGATTACCTGCCTCTCCTCCAGACTCATTTCTCCTGGAAGAGAAGGAAGAAGTCAAGTTTGCTTTTTGACTAACAAACTCATCCCAAAAGGGATGTAACTCCCAGAAACTGCAACTCCTTCACAAAGCAGGATATGCATAAAGACTTCTCTGGGGAGCACCAGCTTTTCCAGGGGGCTGCTCTGGGGCATGTTATATTCAGGAAGACGTTTTGTCTGGGTGATGAGGCTGCTCCTGTCTGGGAGAAGCCCTGGTGCAGTGATGGGTGGGAGCGAGCTCCAGGCTCCTACTCAGATGCCCACGGACTCGCAGGACCATGGGGCTGGCTCTGCCTCATCTAGAAATCAAATGAAATTCTCCTTGCTGGGCTTCTCAGCTGGGTCTACCTTTTATTTTACCTCTTACACAAGGTTTCCCGAGCTGGAGAAAGAGCATTGCTGGCTGGATTTCTCTTCTCTGACCAACCCATACTAAGGGACGGGATAATCCTAATGCCCGTGCTCTGCCTCCACCTCATTCCCATGAGTCCATTAGGATGAAGGCTGTGGCTGTACACAACAAGAGAGGTGGAGAGCTCAGTGTGTGGTAAATATCTTTAATGCAAGGACTCTGGGGGGCAGAGTAAGAGGGAGGGTGGTTTGAAGTCAAAACACAGCTCAAGAGACATGAAAGCAGCTTTCCTCTTTGTGCTACACAAACCTGTCTCGAGGTAAACAGTTGCCACGCTTTCTAAACCAAAAATGATTAACAATTACAGACGGCTTAACCTCGTGCTACCTATTGTGCAAAGTCCTCCGTGGATGTTTGGAAACAAACAAATTATTTGGGCTTTTTTTGTCATCTTTGATGATGGAGAAAGCACAAAGGGAACCCCAGGTGCACGGACTTAACTTCATCCTTGGTGGTTGCCTTGGAGTAAGAGGAATTTCCCCACCTGGAGCCCCTTGGGAATTCAGTGTTGGCCAAGCAGAGCCACCTTTTGATCCGATGATGGTTGAAACAGAGTTTACTTGTTTTCTCCCACACCTCTGAAGAGCAGCAAACCAAAGGAAGGTAATGATTTCATGACAGTGACAGCCACTTCCAGCATTTCACACACATAAAGCAATTAACAGGAACCTGGTTCTGGTGAGTCACCCTCTTTGCTTTGACTCATCTCCATCACCACTCGTCACATGCGAGTGGCACGGGACAGACCCCGCATGGCTGATGCTGTCTCGTGAAGGCAGTTACAGCAAGCTGCTCCTCAGGCATCCTGCCTGCTCCTTCGTACCTGGGTGCAGCTTCCACCCGCACACGGGCACATCCTGCACGCCAGGTTTGTCCCCATCCTGGTTTATTTCATCCTCCACCTTTCCTAAAAACACTTATTCCCTGCCGTGTGCTTCAGACGAGACAAAGTAGGGGGAAAATAGGACAGGGCTCAAGGTAGCTCTAGATAAGATGACGCCTCAACCACCAGCAGCCTCCCTGGAGCCTCTCCGTTCCCTTTTCTAGCAACAAGCCTACCGGTGGAGCTGCACCAGTCTTTGCAAAGATAGAAACTTCTCTTTTTTGAAGCGTAGCCAGAATTATGAGCACAATCCTCTGAAGCCGGAAAGGTTTCCTGAAGTGTGAGAGAGGCCAGGGACCAGCCTTTTATATTCTCCCTCTTTGTTCAGATCAGGAATTTGCAATCCAAATCCCAGCCACACCAGGGCAGGCAGTGAGCCCAGCCACTGTGAGTAAGAAGCATCTTAAAGAGTTCACGAGGCTGCTTGCCAAGGAGCTGCTGTGAGACAAGGTGAGCGCAGCTTAAAAAGAACTGCATGCACATAATGCCATTAAGATAGCAAATAAGAAACCTGTCCTGCAATGCACAGGAATGTGATAGTTACCTACTGCTCCCCTACAGCTGCAAAGAGTCCTTGAAATATTAACAGGGTTATCAGCATGCACTTATCAGTTACAGTAGTGCCTAGATAACTCAGAGGACCGAGCCAGAGCATATAACACATCCACTTTCTCAATGCAAAATCCTTATTATCATGAAATTTACCTTTTTAAGCCAGCATTTGTTAAAACTCTTATTAACAAAACCAGAAAGGCAGCAACCTACGGGGAATGAAGAACTAAATTAATTCAGCTGTTTGTTTCTGCATTCATTTGTAACAATATTTTCTTGGACTCTGGGTGTTTCCAAGATACGTGCTTTTAAACATGCTCACCAATTCTCCTGTGGTTTTGCAGTTAGCAATACAGGTGCATTTCACACCACAAAACCCGTGGTAGGTTCAAGCTGTAGGCAGAACTTTGTGCAGATGAAACCCGGGAGTTTTGTACCCACAGAAGAGCTGTGAGTGCAGACACACTCACCTACATGGGCTAGGTGCTAACCACTGTGCAAAGAGCACTGGAAGAAACTCTCCCCAAGTCCAAGTCAATGTGTCCATAAGCCAAAAGGACTTTCTAGAGACTTTCTTCCTTCCAGAAGAGACAAAAACCCAAACGTGGCCAAACATACATAATCTCCTGTAATAAGAAGTAGCAGAGAACCCACCAAGCTGAGGGCAAAACCTAAGCCCACCTAGTTGCTGCCTTCACGCCAGTTGCTGGCTTCACGCCAGCCCTGGCAGCCATACAACCATGTGCTGAACTCTTCTGGCACAAAGGAATAAAAATCTGATTTAAAAAAAAAAAAAAAGGAAAAAAAAAATGGTTTTTAGACATTGGTTGTGCATGCATGGCAGCCAGCCCTTAGATTATCTTAGTCCCATCTCTTGCACTGCACTAGTACTCATCTGATACTTCTTCAAACTGTTTCTTTCCACTGTCAGAGGGTTTTTTGGTTAGTTGGTTGGTTCATTTTAATTAGTACTTTGTTTTTTTATCAACTTTCACCCCCTTTTGCCACTGTGCTACTGCCTCTGATACTCCCTTGACACACCAAGATATTTCTTCTTGCTAAGTCAGAAGTCTGGCTTCTTTTCTTTTTCTTCTTCTTCTTCTTTTTTTTTTTTTTTTTCTTTTTTCATTTTTTCTTTCTTTCCTTTTTCTCCTTTTTTTTTTTTTTTTTTTTTTTTTCTAATGGTGGACTGCCTTTTCAGCAACGTAGTGCGTGGCAACAGCTCAGCACAAGGTCACCCAGGTACTGGGAAGGGTAGGACTGCCGCAGCCAGAAGCAAGATTCGCTCAGATTTGCTGCAACTTGCAGCCTGTGACATTTGTGAGCAACTTCCAGACCCATTAATTTACCTGCTGAACCACACTGCCTTGTGGATTCGTTATCTTCTTTTGATACCAAGTTTAGGAAAAGACAGCAATGCTGCTATCAACAGACAACAGCTCACACAAGCTAAGGCAGTTCAAAGGGCTAATGCATTTGCAATTTGTTAATGTGCGTGTTTAATTTCTGCAGCAAAAAGAGAATGGGAAGGAATTTTCCCATCAACGAGTTCAATTTGCTATTCAAGGAAGCTTCTCAAGGAAGTGTGTTCTATATACATAATATTAATCATCAACTATCAAGCGTTCCTTAATTTATCAAGCTTCATCTTAATCCCAGCTACGTTTCTTTGGATCCCTTCACAGAGAGGTTGCTCCACAAATCTGCTTCCCTAAAGGTTTCAAACTGCCTACTAACATCCCACCTAAATTTACTCAGAGTTTTTCTTTACTCAGACTTTTTCTTTACTTTAAACTCCTATGCTCTTAGCTTTACTTTCCATAAGTAATTCAGAGAGGTAGGCAGAGCAATCAGAGTCTTCCTTGGCTTTTATTCTGCAAAACGAAAGACACAATCTTCTGCCATGAACTGTACCTCCAGTGAAACCAAATCTCTCTTCCCCAACTTGTCCTCTTCACAGCATACATTAACTTTTCTAGAATGGGAACTAGCAGAACAGTACAGACATGAGACATCAGCGATGCCTGGTACGACAGCATGTACTACTTCACTTGCTTTAATAAAACCAGTCCATGTAACAAACCCCTGAAGCTGAAGACCCACGAATGCAGCTGTCCTGTTATTTCCTTCTTCCTCAACCAACTCAGACACATAGACAGGGGTTGAACAAGAAGAGTAAGTTACCTAACCAGTGTAATTTCAGAAAACTGAATAATTTTCCATGCCAGTATTGGATAATCCCTGATTATTCTCCCTTTCCTCATTTTGAATGCACAGCATGAAAAGAAAGATCGCGATTCCCTCGGCATTTTCAATATGCAGTGGCTCAGAAGCAGGGCTAAGAGGCTCATTCAGCCCAACCACGAGGGACCACCAGCAGTCCATCCCACAGGTCGCTTCTAGGGAGATGTTTGCCAAATGGTAATCTTGTTCTTTTCCACATTCTCCTAGTCTTAAAATTAAAGGAGTGCATGTGCCCACAGTGCAGACCTTTGCTGGTGGAGCCACATCTCTGTCTGGGAGGTGGTCTCCGTGTTCCTGGTGGGACCATGGCTTCAGAGGAGGGTGATGTATCTGGCAGGGATTAATCCTAAGGAAGAAACACTTAGAATACTACTTAATTAGGAGGAGGGCTATGTCTCCAAAGACAGAGCATATCATACCCACGTAGCAATGTATTACTTTTTAAAAAACGTTAGCATTGCCTCTACATAAGTGGCAACACACTGAGATGCAAAAGGTGCTGAAATGCCATCACACAGAGGCTAATATGTTCCAAGAGATTTCACGACTCATAAATTATCGAAGAGAAAATTAAATGCTACGAAATCCCTCTGAACAGAAATGAAAAATGAATTAAGGCATCTAACAAGGAACAGAAGCAGTGGCAATTTGTTAGTGTGGGATTATTAACTATTGTGCTTTCTAAAATTGAGACAGCACCCTGAAGCTCTAATGGACTGGCGTCTCACTCGAGCAGCAACAGCTCCTGGCTGCAAACTGGTGCCCCTCTGCCTCTCCCACCGCTCCCTGAGGATGGAGTGAGTGCCACATGGCAAAAACTCCTGCATCCCGTGACTGACCCTAGAGGCATCAGGAAGAAGGCACAGGCTGCCCAGAGAAGCTGTGGATGCCCCATCCCTGGAGATGTTCAAGGCCAGGCTGGATGTGGCTTTGGGCACCCTGGTCTGGTGGGAGATATCCTTGCCCTGGCAGGGGCTTAGAATTGGGTCATCCTTAATGACCTTTCCAACCCAAACCATGCTGTGATTCCACAACCCAGCCAGCTTGCTGCTGACTGCCAGAAGTGGGAAGTGTGGAAGGATCACGCTTGTTAAAACCAAGTCAGAGCCTTACTTTCAGTAATCACTGCACAGTAAAATGGAAAAGTACTGCAGAGAGGAAAAAGCACTAGAAAGGTGAGTAAGGACATGTGGCCCTAAAATCATCAGGCTGAGCTCTCTGCTGAATAAACGGAGGGAAGCAGTGACCTCGACAGAGCCCTACCTGGTGAATGAGAAAAGAATATGCCTTCCCAGGTATTGGGCAACATCATGTAATAGGAGTAATGTGGCACAAAAACCAACACTAGGTATTTCACAACTGCAGAAATCTCAGGCTGATTTCTTTGAAATTCAGTTTCATCACCTGAATAAAATTTAATTAGTCTTTTCTTATCATTAGCCATGTATATAACTTCTTTGAAATACCTTAAAATATACAATATGCCAACCTTATGCAGTGCTAACCCAGCAAAATGTCATCCTACATGATCAGTTTGGGATGTACAGAGCATGAGTTAAGTTGTTTACCTC
This sequence comes from Aythya marila, assembly GCF_965140915.1. NCBI lineage: Eukaryota > Metazoa > Chordata > Aves > Anseriformes > Anatidae > Aythya > Aythya marila. The sequence goes on along the minus strand of NC_139042.1, from coordinate 191,236,890 downwards.
AAGGGACAGTTTTCAATCTGAGTAGCACCAGCAACCAGGCCTGGGGGAAAGCTTTCCAATCAGCCAAAGTCATCACTTTACTTTCCCTTTAGGCCTTGAAAGAGCAACAGGATCCTGTGACAGCTCAAGGGTGATCAAGAGGACAACAGCAGAAAGGAGGGAGTAACCAGCACCACTTCCAAGCAGGCAAAACTGCTTCTTCTGGAGGATTTCCCGCAGAAAACAAAGGTATTGATGCTAGACTGCCACCCATGCTCTGAAGAATTTGGATAATTTTATCTAATCATCTCAGCACCTCATTTCAGAGCAGCCTGATGCATGTTCCCGCGCCAGGGAATGAATCAGCCATCTCGGCTTAAGAAATTCCCGACGATCTGGCAAAGGGACGTATTTTAAAAGCAACTGTAGAAAAGTTTGCAAAATTCACTCATCTAAAACAAGCTCACTGCATGCAATACAAAAAAAAAAAGTCCTCATTTCTCATTCCTCACCTGAGTTTATTGCTATTAATTGGTCATATCCATCAATGCTGCTGGTAGTAAATAGCAATTTCATAGTCTAAAGCCTTTTAAAGCTGAATGAAGTCCCAGGCACTGCTGTTAGCTGAGCTGTAAGGGAGACGAAGCATGAAGGCATCAGCTGCATGTGGCAGCAAAACCTCGATGGTACCACCACCACTTTATAGGTAATGTTAGTATTGTTAAGTATTAATCAAATTTAAAAGCTAACAATGTAAGGTAGCCTTGCATGTAGAAGCTGTAAGTTACCCTATCTTACCTAACTTTGCAAAAACACACAGAAATTTGCCCACATCACTTCAACTCTTAACAAATCCTTTTCCAAGGAGCCTGCAAAGCCCACCAGAATGAACCAGCAGGTTTGGTGATCTCAAGAACTGGAGTTAAAATGGGATTTAAACTCACAGGCAATTATCTGCCAGATGGGGAGCTCATCATGTAGAGCACACACTGCTAAATTATCCTGTGTCAATACAGGGAGGCCAGCATCAGAAATACACCCCATGGGAAGGGAAAATAAGCAAACCAAGGGGTTAGCTCGACCAAGACATCACTGCCAGGAGATCTTTACTGCATGTGTCATGACAATGTCGGCTAGCTGTAGCGTCAGTGAGCACATTGCGGGAACAGCCACAGGATCCCAGCAACAAGCAGGAACACGTTGGTAATTACCAGCAAGTCTATCATCACAGCAAACTGCAGTGAGAAAGAGAATTAAACGGTAGGTGAGGATGCCTCCAACTCTGGATGTTTAGCAGCGTTATTTAAGTCTGATCACACGAACCCTTCTGTAACTGGCCCTTTCATTAGTCAACGTGGGGGCTTCTCCACATAAAAGCAAGCCAGAGGAAGCGTTTTTTAAAGTACATCTACAAATAGTGAAAGCCAGAAAGCAAGCAAATCAGCCCTGATCGATAGGAGAGCACTCCCTGCAGAGCCCTGGGGTTCCTGTTTCTGCCACCTTTGAGTTCCCAGGTGGGAAGATCCAAGTCCCTGGCTACAGCCAGCGCTGACTTAGTCCTGATATGGCCTGAACATCTCATGCTCCAGCATTTATGGCAGCTAAAACAGACCCCAGCAGCTTCAGGTCAGGGCCAGGCTGCCTACACTGGGGCTCTGCTGAAGCGGAGGTGCCCAGACACAGGCCGTGAGCCAGGAAGCCTCGCCGGCGCGCGGCAAGTGTCAGCATGAGCCCAGAGCTTATGGCACTAACCCAAGAGATGGGAAATGTGAGGCCCACAGCTGCTTCTCTATCTTATTCGGTTCCTCTTTAATGCACAGCACAGTAAGAACTCTGAGATCAAGGCCTGGAGCCCGGCCCATCTGTGCCCTCGCTAAGTGTCCCGATCGCTGTGCTGAGTGAAGAGCCCAGGCTGCAGCGGGATGGTATTTCAAGTGCTCCCACTTTGTAGGACACTTGACTGCCTAAATCAGGATACTGCTCCAGAGAGCGGACACCTAGCAGTGAGGCACCGTGGCATGTAATAGCTAGATATGTAAGTTTTCTCCTGGATCTGAGCTGCGAAAGGTGCCAAGCGCCTCTTCCCAGCCACGCTGAGAGAAGTTCAGCCACGCAGCCACGCCTGGTGCTGTCTGCAGGCTGGCAGTCACACGCTGCCAGAACAAACAATGCTCTGGTTAATGTGTGACAACTTTTACAGGATTTCAGCTAAATTCAGACAGCTATATAGAAACAGACAATACAGCTGGGGTGTTAAAAGGCCCGCTTTGGAATGACACCCAGCAGGATGAAAGCTGGAAGCACGTGAGTAATGAGGGGCTGGGTCTCATGGAAAACACAAAAGTGCCATGACATGAATTCAATCAAATACACTCAATGACTGGCTAATATCAGTTTTGAATAAGGTCAAGGACTGTGACCTGGAGCTCACACTGACGAGGCCACAGGTGGGGTGCTGTGCCCAGTCCTGGGCAAGTACAGACAGTACAAGACAGACGTGTACACAGGTGAGAGTCCAGAAAAGAGACATGATGAAGGGACTGAAGTACCTCTCCTATGAGCAGAGGCTGAGAGAGCTGGGACTTTTCAGTCTAGAGAAGAGGAGGGGACCTCATCAATGTAAATAAATGCCTGAAGATGCAAAAGAAGATGCAAAGAGGACAGGGCCAGGCTCTCTTCAGAGCACAGCTTGGGAGACAGGAGGTGCTGCCTGAACACCAGGAGTACTTCTGTGCTGTGTGGGTGACAGAGCACTGGCACAGGTGGCCCAGCAAGGCTGTGTATCTGCTTCCTTGGAGACCTTCAGAAGCTGCCTGGACATGGTCCTGGGCAGCCTGCTCTGGGTGTCCCTGCTTGGGCAGGGCTTGGAGCAGCTGGCTCCAGGGGGCCCTGCCAGCCTCAGCCTTTCTGTGATTCTGCCCCGAAAGAAAAGAGTGAACCCAACAAACCAAGCAACTTTTTGAACCCACGGTACATGCTTCAGTGGCCCAGCAGCTACTGAGAATCACCTTGATTATATTTGCTCCTTTACCAACATTCATTCTTCTGAAGACTTCTAAACCTAACTGTCCCTTGGGATTTAGCTGCAAAGACAGACTACTAGATGCTGGTCAACATGCCTGTGAAACTAAATTTGATGACATAGTCAGGGTCCAGATGGTTTTGCTTCTCCCTGAAACTGGATATAAACCGCAGACTCCACACTAGGAAAGAGATGCAGTGTTGACAAAGGTTGTTAACAATGGCCTTTCCTTCTCTCTCCCTCAAAAAGTGTTGAAATATTTTGACCAGATGTGTCATTTCCAAAAGTGCTAGAGATCTGATGGAATGTAGCATCCATCACACATTTGGCAATGGTGTTGAAAACAGATTACTTTTCTTTGTATTTGATAAGCATAACATGTCTATGTTTATTATGTGGTCCCCTGAGGATGTATTACAGGTTTACCATTTCATTTATTTGCTTTTTCTGTACTTGGCAAGTGTAAATAGTAGAATAAATACGAAGGCAGTTACAGCTTAGCAGCATTAATGGCTTGTTGAAACAAAGTCCCAAAGTCTTCCTTTCTCTACAGCAAATCCTACTTTTCTGTCCAATTGCCTTTTTTTTTTTTTTTCCAAGTGCAAAGATCACCTTTCTGAAGTATTACAGAGTTTTAGTTCTTTGTTGAATGCCAAATTCCCATAAAAGCATATTTTTCCTCTTCGTACACTTGAACACCTGAAAACATTTAAAGTATATCCTAACATTACTCATGGCGAAACATTTTCCTGCTTGCAAGTTATAGCCTCCCCCCATTCTTTCTATCTAGTCTGCTAAGCCTGTAAATACGGGTAGTTTGCTGTAACAGAAATAAGTACAGTCATCACTACAAAAGGAAACTAACCCTTCCTTCCTGGCAGGTACAGTCAGGGTGGGTTCACCCTGCTGGGCTTTGGCCAAATAACAACAAGGCAATTAGCCCAAGTCACTCACCTGTGTTCCCTCTTTAATCAGGGGGGTGAGGTGAGCACCTCCAGCCCACAGCCCTCCTGCCTAGCGACTAATCATGGGTGGGACCTACGTGTTTTACCTTATTTCTCTCGGGGGTGGTGCCACGTGACATAAATCTGACCATCAGAAACAAACCGTGCCTTTGATTATGCTATTTCAGTCCAACAAAATCAACAAGTTGCAATGAAATCTAAACCTAAGGCTATGCATCCATGCCTTATAAACAATTGTGTGAGACTAATCCTCACCAAACAAACAAGAAATCGCTGAATGATGGATTTCAAAATTTTCCATGAAGATTACATCCTGCCCCTGTTTGGAAACTTGTGTTACATCTATAAATAGTTCTGTGTTTTTCAACACTGGAAAAAGAGCTGCACTGGGGGAAAAAGCAGTAAAACTGTCACTTGTCACAGGAACGCAAAGTGGCAAAACTGAATTTAATCAGGTCTTAGACATTCTTTCTTTCAAGTGGACAACTACTGTGAACAAGGCTTTGAAGAACTGAGCCCCTTGTCAACTTGTTCTGTACTATGCTTTAAGCAATCTTTTGGCAAAATGGTCTTTAAGAAAGGAGCAGAAAACAAAAAAGCCAATTACTCATAAAGGACAGAATTGGCATAATTGTTTCTTAAATGTCAAAGTAGATGTCAGAGTAGTTTGAGTACTATTTTGCCTAAAAACATTACCATTCCCCTAGAAACTGGGACAGAATCATTATAACATGAACAATTGCCAAAAAGGCTCATAAGATCTGATCTGAGTATCTTCGGCTCTTTTAACCCTTCTACATTTCCTAGTGGCTCTCCATTGATATTTTTGGAAGTACAAGTCTATTTGCCAAAGGAAGCCAAGAGAGTTGCCCAAATCCTGTAAGTTAGGCAATACCGACTTAAGCACAGAAATTGCATTATCTCAAGCACTCAAATGAAGCAAGTCTGACCCCACCAACTGGCTCTCAAAATCCTGAGGGCTTTTCGAAGTGAAGGAGACGGGATGGAGAGTGTATAGATCGCGTGTTATGACTGACATTTGATCCTCCCCTGTCTCATCTTCTATGCATGAGCGTCACAGCTAGAGTTGCCTCTTAAATATTGAACAGGTATTTGTAGCACGTAGGTTTAGAAGAGGTCTCTGCTTCACATTTGCTCGTTTCCTGTCCAGAAAATGAAATCCAATGGGGGGTCCAATGAAATTGCCTTGCTTGTACCGAGGCCCTGCTATAGTGCAGTCACTGCGGTCTATACCCCAAATAACCAGATGCACGTGAGCTCAGATATACCTATGTATGCAGCAGATACACATCTGGCTGCACTGTAAACACAGCATGGGTGCTGCGTGCTTTCCTACCCAGAAGGGCAGTGAGTGTCCTACCTACTCTCTCTAAAGCCCAGCATTGCATTTCTCAGTCATGGCTTGTCTGACGCGTCACTGTGAATGGAGGTGTCTGAGAAAATCCATTCAGCTCAAAGATGGGAGTTTTAAGATATTGGGAATATGTGCTGCAGGAAAACAGACCACTCAATGAGCAAGTGTAAAATTATACACTTTATCAGCAGCCAGCTACTTCCTCGGGTTAGGATGTTGGAGATAATAAAGTATAAAATGCCACTGCTTCACATCACCTGCTTTCCTCATGACTACTTCTACTGCATGCTTGCTATCATCCTAACATCCAAACCTAGAAAACCGTTCCTTTATTCTAAACAAAAGGTTCTTTTGTCATTACCCTTTACTACAATTCAATATTTATTCTGTATGGGACCCTTGGCAGTCGGCTCCACAACCTCTGCCTAAAACAATTCTGAACCGCAGAGAAACGTGGGACCAGAACAGAACACATAGGGATTACTCCCAATCCCCAGGTGTAAATCACTTGAAGAAAAAGCATTTCATTAACTTCTCAGAAGGAAGAAAATCACAAGTGAATACAGCAAGGAAACCAATTCATGAACAAACCCTGAAGCTTAAAAAGCAATCCAGAAATAATAATAATAATAATAAAATTACAAATCCAATTTAAAATGGTTATTATCACTATCTCCTCATTTGCAAATAACTTGAAAATAGGGGAAAATAAGTTTTCCAGTTAGTATTTCTCTAATTTTCATTGGGGTCTCCTCAACATACGGCCAGGTTTAGGCTAAGTTGCCTGTCCCCAGCAGCTGTCCCTGGCACCCCTGCATCTCCATCAACCAGTTTCCCATCCGTAGAAAAGACATGTGTTATCCTACTTTATATACACATTTTTTTGTGTGTCAATTTTCAGGGACAGCAGCAATGCTGCTACATGCCAAATTCTGAGTTTGGTCCACAGACACAATTGTTTTCTGGTTTGGGTACAGCAGTTTCCAAAGGAGGAGATAAGTGATGTGTTTTCATTGATTTTTTGTCGTGTTTTTCTCTTCAGGAACTGATTGCAACCCCTGGTATTTACAGTTCGAAGTTTCACTGTGTGGCATGAGGTTAAGAAGTGCCATCTGTATGTGCTTCAACCACTGAGATACACCAAGGTAGAAACATCTTTTTAAACACTGTGTAACCAAAAAATGGGTGTGTAGAGCACACACAAACAGGGAGAAACAAACATTTTTAGAGAGAGCTACTTTTATAGTAGCTTTTTAGCTAGTTTTATAGTAGCTTTTTCTGAAAGAAGCTGATGGACAAAACTGTCTGAGGTAAAACATCTCATTTACTTCCCAAGGTATGGTGTGGTAAACATTTCTTTTTTATAACTGGAGATCACTATTTTAGCAAAGAAATTGCTTATTTACTTTAGCTGCAGATAACTTGCTATTTATTTACATGCAGAAAACACCTTTTATCTCAGTAAAAAGTTTATTTTCTCAGTCAGACTTCTATTAAATATTTTTGCACCCGTAGCCATAGACGCTTTCCTGTCTCTGGAAACAAAAATACACCACTCCTATGAAATCCAGGAATGAGGTGGAAGGAAACACATACGAAAGCAACAAGGCAGCAGCAGCAGCAGCTTTTTATCAGCTGGACCAGATCACACAGGGGAGGAGGGCAAGTCTCCCACCCGTGACTTCTTTTACACGGGGGCAAGGAAGGCCTCAGGTAGCCGCAGCAGCCTGGTAGCTCCCCGACTTTAAAAGGATGGTCTTTATTTTGGATTCACTTTTTTAGGAACACAAACGTAAGTGTTCAAAAGCACTGTGTAAAGGCTGCTAGCCATTATTTCCCATTTTATACACAAAGCAATGACCACGGGCAGCAAACACACAGCCCAGGGTATCGCGGCCTGCTGCTTTCACAGTGAGGCCACTTGTTGCTTCCTCCCTGGCCTTTGCAGGCCCCTGGCTGCCCTTTTTCCTTCCCTTGCCCTCACGCTGGATGCACACATGCAATGCAAGCACAGGCAGGGCTGCACAAGCTCCCCAGGAACAGCCAAGTGCAAAATCCCTGTTCTGTCAGGAAATGTGCTCTGTAGGAAAGCCGCACCTCCGCTAACCGAGGGGAAGGTGCAGGGAGAAGCAGGGAGGGAGCATCCTCTCATTTCTATAATCCCGTAATTGTATAACCCGCAGGGTTTGCATCAAAGCTGTGTTTTAGGTGACATGAATTTACTTCCTTGGTGGATAGGGGAGGCCACAGAGGGTAGTTTGGGTGCCAATCCCTCCTCGATGATACCTAAAAGCGGTCTGGCTCCTCTGCATCCTGGCAGCATCTACCTGCTGACCACCAGAAGCATCTAATGTAGCAGAAGTGCATCAGAGCTGCTTTCTCTGCCCATCTGCACCCCAAAAACAGCCTCAGCAACCCCGTATACCCTCATCCAGAGGTGCTGGAGGCACAGCCTCCCTGAACATGGAGACAGGAGATCAGCACGCAGCTTGATGCTCCCAGCCCATATCCAGGGGCAGGGGCATTTTGGGGAGTGGGGCAGGGGAGTGCCAGCTCACACACACAAATAACACCCCATGCCACATATCTCAGGCACAACCACGGTCTTGAGTTTGTCCCAAGGGTTAAACCCAAGTGTTATGTCTCCTGTTACATTTGTATGGGGAAGGCACAGAGCTGGAGATCCAGGAGCATTAGCATAATGGCTTTTAAATTACAATAATAATGAAGATCCTTTACCAGCACAGGAGTTAAAAATAACAGAAGTTTATCGCACCAGGCAGGAGCTCTATCTTGATTTGTATTTGCTGATAGTCAATAATGTCACTGAAAGCCAGTGGAGATTTAAAGTCAAAGAAATGTAAAGGCAATAGTTTAGCTTGCATGGCCCCCCAAATTCTTGGGTATCTACCCCATGCTAGGGAAACCAGCCCATGTGAAAGCACAGAACTGAAGATCACTGCCTTCCAAAAATTACATGTTATATGACATTATTTTACATTTCTCTGGAGCATCCCAAAGCTCTAGCATACACTCAGGTTGACTTGTGCCTGCTCTGTTCCTCGAGGAGGGTGCACACACTTCTATTACGGTGCCTGGGTGAACTGTCACTAATGATGAGCAGGGCTGCTTGTGGCAGTAGCCACAGGTGCAGGCAGAGTGTGCAATGTGACACCCAAGCAAACTCGTGCAGCATCTGTGCACAGCTGAGGCCAGCACCAAGCTGCACAAGCAGGGACCACAGCACAACACTTAACACAGGCCAACATCGTGAGACTGGAGCAACATTCAACCAAAGAAGAAAAATCCCAAAGGAAACAGAATCAATTTGGCATTACTGTAAGCATCACTGTGGAATAAAAGTAACCTTTTCTAACAATCCTGTCAATTCAAGTTAGATATTTATTAATAACACTAAAAAGTCACAGACTGACCTATGCATACCAGAACCCCAGAGTAAAATTCTTCCCCCCTGGAAGGCAAGGGCAGGATTTCAGCAGGGTCCAAGTAGTTAACAGAAACCTAATGATGATATGTGCAGGCATGGCAATATGAGGCCAAGCTCTGCCTTCCTGCAGGAAAGCCTGGAAGGTATGAGGGAAACAGGAGAATGTGTCCTTCTAAGTGACCCCAAGCCTGCGCTGCGAGTACCAGCTCCCAGGGCAAAGTGTAGCTAAAAGGAGGGGGCTCTGAGGGATACATTACTAACCCTGTTCACCCCTCGCCAGGTGAAAAAAAAATCCACTGGGTGGAAAAGACCTTTTTTTTTCCTCCTTATTTATTTATTTATTTATTTATTTATTTATTTATTTATTTATATTTTTCTTTCTTTCCCCAGCAGTACTTGGGGGCTGTGTGAAAGGCTGGTGAGCGTAGGTGCCCACGCAAGGCGGCAGCAGCAGCCAGGAGCGGAGGTGGGCAGCGGGAGGCAGCTGGTGCAGGATGCTTGGGGCCAGTGTGGGATTTCCCTCGGGAGCTGCCATAGCCTGGCCCTGTGCACTCAACCCGGAGACAGAGCTGGGGCACTCGGGGCATGCCTGGAGCGCATCTGGATGAGCTTCATCCCAAAGCGGGCTGGTCTGCTCACTGCACGCGACAGGCACAGAAACCAGAGAGACTCGCTTCAAAAGAGCCTGACTTCAAAAGCTCCAGCTCGGGATCCAGCATGCAAATACCCACACGCCCACAGGAGCCCCACCATCCACATTCCTCCTTCCTCTCCTCGGCTCTGCTCCTGACGGGCTGTGGGGGCACGGCCCTGCAGGACTCACGGCCCCAGCATGGGTCTACACATGTAGGGCCTACACACTTAGGGCCTACACACGTAGGGCCTGCCAAGGGCAGTCCACGGCCCCACGCAGTGCTGAAGGTGTTTACTTTAGGTGAAGTTTTAAAAACTGCCACTCTCAAGTTTTTTTTAGACGAATTCTCTCAGTTTTCTTTTTTTTTTTTTTTTTTTTTTTTTGTGACTTTTCAAGTTTTGTTTATATGCATGAGGACAAAATTACCATTCTTACTCAAACAATTCCCAAATCAAACCCAAGGATACTGGGCTTAGCTACATATCAGAGCCTCACAGTGATTGAATTGGATGGCACGGCTCCTCACCAGCCTCACGCACACTCACATGCCTCAGCAGCACAACGCAGCTCTAGGTGGAAACCAGATTTTTACAGCAGCACTGTCACTTCCGACTCGTATATAGATCAAATTCCCCAAGTTCATAAAGAGCGCAAATTCCTCCCTGACCTGCACAGCAGCTGCGTGCAGGGCAGGACTTTGTGTTTGTCTGGGTTGAGAGGTTAATGGCTACTGCATAGACACGTTTTTCAGTTAACTTGCAGGTCATTTTAGCAGATGATTTGCAGGTATTTTGCAATGCTTATAGATAACCAGGTGGAGCTCTGTCTGAGCTTTTTTTTTTTTTTTTTTTTTTTTTTCTTCTTTTTTTCTTTTTTTTTTTTTTTTGACTGTATCAGATAAACCAGAGAAAGCAAGCAGGTGAAAGTTTCCTGGATACAATCACAAACTGCAAGACTCCGCCCTTCTAGTTTCCAAACAGCCAGCTTCTCGAAACAAATACCACAGGGAGCTCAGTGCTTGTCGGAATTACTACAGACTCCTACTCATGAAAAGCCTTATTTCAGTTATCTCAGGACATGCAGCAGACAGACAGATCAACATCGCAGAAGAGCTGCAAAGTTCAGACCTTCACCCAACATGAGAACGATGCAAAGCTCCAAGCATTATAAAACCAGAGGTCTCCAGTCCTTCATGTCCCTACCTGAGACTTCATGCACCTAAACTGCAGTCAGACTGTTCCTATAATCTATTTTTCTGTCCTGAATACTCTCTTCAGTCTAACAAAATGACTTCTTCAAGCTCCTTGCTCCAAGTCAAGTTCTTATCTTCTGCTATTAGCTCAAGAGCTACTGGTTTGGGCAGACAATGACCACGCAGCCACCTGAGCATTAATCCAAATGTTTTTTTAAGGCCACAAGCCAGTTGCTTGTTTTTTCTGCAAGTCCTCACAGGACACAAAAACGGCATTTATGAGCTAACTTACCACCTCAGCTGCCCCCCAGCATTTTGTAAGAAATAGGAGTCGCTTGTCAGGTGACGCACCCCCACAAATTCAATCAGTGCAGTTAATATCACTTTCATTTTCCTGAAGCAAAAAGGAACACAAGCCTGCAAACACAACAGAGAGCACGGCTCTGTCCCCTGAGGCCCCGCCGCACTTAATGACTACTTACAGTAACAAGCACTGCCAGGATTACGCCACAGTTTGGTATTTTTTTAATACAATCCTCAAAAAAAGAAGCATCTCCCAAAGTGTCGTTCTATGTGCCTAGTACTTGCAGCTATTTTATGCAAAAACGAGTACAAATATTAGCTTTAGGGTTGCACGGGGAGGCAGCGAGGAATGTATCTGGTTATAACGTTTGAAAGTCAACAGAAGTATGGGATCAGGTCCACTGTAAACTTTATAGAGTGGCACCTGCAGAGGAAATTACTCATAGCATGATTGATGCCACAATTAGAGGCATAAAAAGTAATTCCATGATAAACAAGCGACAGAGCAGAAAAAGAATATCCTAAGAGCGTATGCATGCTCACATAAAAGCACATATTGAACAGTCTACCTAACAGAAGAACCGGTTTTCACTGACACACACAAGTTCTCCAAGGCAGAAAATCACACAATACTCATCCCTCTTCGCCCCCACAACACTGGGATCTCTCAGTGCTGATTTTGGTGCTGTTGGGCCATTATCTGCCCTTCGCTCCGAGGCAGCAATCCCGGAGCAATGAGCCAAGTTACACAACTATTTCACAGCCTTATAGCTTCAAGAGTCACCGTGTCCCACAGCGGCACGGGCCAGCAGCACTCTGCTGGTCAAACCAGCACGGCCCCACTGGCCTCACATCTACCCAGGCCATGCCATCAGGGACCCGAGCCAAAACCTAAGGATTGACCAGCCAAACCTCCCAGTGTGCAGATGAGAATATCAACTGGCCTATGTCTTGTTAAAAAAGCATAGATACAAAATCTCACCCTTTTTTTAAAAAACAAAAGAGAATAGAAGGGTGAGAGGAGCTGGTTCTCCAAAGCCATCACGTCTTACCAGTCGTAGGCTTAACCCCAAGCACTACAGATACATGCACATTCCCTGCATCTTTACAAGTTAGGTTAGTTACTCCCTTTATGCAACCACATCAGAAAAGCTTTAGCCAAAGTACCACCTAAACCGAGGGAATATATACCCCCCACATGTATTATTTACCCTCGTGATCCACATTTACTAAACAACTTCAATGCACCACTTCAATGCACAGCACATGGGCTCGATACATTTTTGTGGTTCCTCTCCAAGAACTTCACAGATAAATTGCTGCCTCAGGAAACTGAAAGCTGCACGTTAAACTGCTAGTAGCTTATTTCTGCCCATGCCCCCACGCTGGTCCAATGATCAGACACTTTATGAACCTCGAACGCTTGCTTACCTGAGACCGACACTTTCATGAGGGCTTCCAGGGGCCTGTTGTTGTCCAGATCTCGACTGAGTTTGAGTTCCCCAGTGGCAGAGTCCAAAAGGAGCAAGTTTAATTCGTTGCCTTGCACAAAGGTGTAGGCCAGGCTGTCAGACACATCGGGATCATGAGCAGGGATCTTGCCAATCACGCCAGAGGGGAAGCTGTTGGACTTGTTGGTCACGTAGTTGTTGAAGAGGATCTGGAAGTCCTGCAGCACCGGCGGGTTATCGTTCTGATCCAGGAGGCGGATGTGCACGGTCGCCCGGCTCACAAGAGGGGCCGAGGTGGCCTGCACCACAATCACGTACTCTGTCCGGCTCTCGTAATCCAGGTCCATCAGGGCCGTGAGGTCTCCATTCAGCAAGTCTAGCTGGAAGACCTCGGGGATGTTGCCCTCTACTATCTGGTACATGATCTGTGCGTTGGTCCCCTCATCGGGGTCAGCTGCGCTGATTCGTGCCACAATAGAGCCCACGGGGCTGTTTTCCTCCACAAAAATGTCAAATTCATCCTTCTCAAAGACAGGAGGGTTGTCGTTAATGTCCAGCACAGTCACCTGGATATCCACAGAGGCTTTCAGGGGTGGGCTGCCCCTGTCTACAGCAAAGGCCCGCAGGCTGTAGACAGCCACGTTCTCACGGTCCAGCTTGCGTAGTGTGCGTATCACGCCGGAAGTGGGTTCGATGTAGAAGTCTCCATCTCCATCATCACCGCCCTGGAACGTGTAGAGGAGACGGCCGTTGAGGCCCGAGTCACGGTCAGTGGCCGAGAGCTGCAGGACGCTGGTGGAGAGAGGCACGTCCTCGAAAACCGAGCCCTGGTAGCGGTCGCGCAGGAAGCGGGGTGCGTTGTCATTAGCATCCAGGATGAGGATCTCGACGTAGGTGGTGTCCGATTTCTGGGGGATGCCGTTGTCATGGGCTGTAATGGCCAACGTGTAGGAGGCTTGGTCCTCGTAGTCCAGCTCCATCAGGGTGGTGATGGTGCCGGTGTCGGGGTCGATGCGGAACTGGGGGATGTTATCATCCAAAATGTAAGTGATTCTCGCGTTCTCCCCCGTGTCTTCGTCGGTGGCACTGATGGTGACGATCGAGGTGCCAATGGGCTTGTCCTCACTGACGCTCACTGTGTAGTGGGAGCTCTGGAAGACCGGGCGGTGCGTGTTGGCATCCGTGACATTGATGAAGACCTGGACGGTGTCAAAGCGAGTGCCGTCAGAGGCAGTGACTGTGAGCACGTACTGCCGTTCCTGCTTGTAATCCAGGGGCAAGGCCAGTGTGATCAGGCCCCCTCCGCTCTGACTGGTGATGGCAAAACGGTTCCTCGTGTTGCCACTGGTGATCTGGTAAGTCACGACACTGTTCACGTCCCTGTCCACTGCCGTCAGGGTCAGGACGCTGCTGCCCACAGCCGCGTCCTCGTTCAGCCTGAGGTGGTACACCTTCTCGGTGAAGGTGGGGTTGTTGTCGTTCACGTCCAGGACGGTGATGGACACGCTGGCCGAGGAGGTCATGACCGGCACGCCGTGGTCCCTGGCCTCCACCCCAAAGTGATAGTTCTCCACAGTTTCTCGGTCCAGCTCTGCGGCCACTGTGATCCACCCCGTGCTGTTGTTGATCTGGAAAGGGAACCCCGAGTCACCCGCCGCAGGGGCACCCCCGGCGGGCGGTGCCATCTCTATGAGTTTGTACTCCAGGCGCGCGTTCTCCCCAGAGTCCGCATCCACGGCCTGGATGTGCAGCACCGAGTAGCCCAGGGGAACGTTCTCCAGCACCGTGGCCTGGAAGGGAGTGCTGACAAAGATGGGGGCGTTGTCGTTCACGTCCACGACCTGCACCGACACCATGCCGCTGGAGTTGATTAAAGGAGGCCTGCCCCCGTCCTGGGCTTTGATCCGGAGTGTGTACTCCCGAATAGTCTCGTAATCCAGAGGGTTGATCAGGTCAATGGCACCGGAGAAGGAGTGGATGTAGAACTGACCTTTGAGGTTGCCGCTCACGATGCTGTAGTGCACCTGGGCATTGCTGCCCCGGTCCCGATCCGTGGCCTGCACCTGCAGTATCTGGCTGTTGACCGGGGCATCCTCTTGCACCTGGACCAGGTAGCGCTTCTCGCTGAACTGGGGGTAGTTGTCGTTCTCGTCCTCGACCGTGATGTGCACCATGGCCGTGGCGCTGCGCGGTCCTGGATCCTTGCCCTGGTCGTTAGCTTCCACCACCAGGTGATACTCAGAGACCTCCTCACGGTCCACCGGAGCTCGGGTCCTCACGACGCCCGAGCGTGGGTCGATCTCGAAGACCCCATCGCCCGCTCCCGGCTCCAGCAGGCGGTAAAGCATGTTGGCATTGGCCGGGGCGTCGCCGTCGGTGGCGCGGATGGTCAGCACCTCGTAACCCACCTCCAGGTTCTCCCGAATGCTCTCCCGGTACTCGGGCTGCTCAAACACCGGCTCGTGGTCGTTGGTGTCGCTGACGGTCACCGTCAGGTAGGTGGTGGCCGAGCGGCGGCGCGGGGAGCCGTGATCGGAGGCGGTCACCTTCAGCACGTGGGTGTCCTTCGTCTCCCGGTCGAGGCTGCGGGCAGTGACCACGCTGCCCGTCTGGGCGTCGATGGAGAAGTAATCGTTGGAGCGCTCGTCGAAAAGCGCCTCCATGGAGTACGCCAGCCTGCCCGCTTCCCCTTCATCGGGGTCCTGGGCCCTCAGCACGATGACGGCCGTGCCGGCGGGCTCGTTCTCGGGGATGGACACCTGGTAGCTGGGCAGCTGGAACTGCGGCGGGCTGTTGGGGCTCCTCGCCCGCCGCGCTCCCCGCCGCCCCCAGCTCTCCGCACCGCTCCGGGGTGGCGGGGGGCAGCCTGCCGAGACCCCCCCGGCTCCGGGGGACTCGGGGACCCCCCGCCGCCGGGCTCGCCGCGGGCAGAGCCCCCCACCTCGGGGCTCGGCGGGGCCGGGGGCTCGGCGCAGCGCGGTGCCCGCAGCCCTCAGGTGCCCGGCGGGCGGCAGCGCGGGGGGCTCGGGGGCGCGGCGCCCCGCAGCCCCCGGGGGCAGGTGGAGGAGCGGGGCGGTGCGGGGCGGCCGCAGCTCCCCGCCGCCCGCCGGGGCCAGGGCGCAGAGCAGAGCGGCCCAGGACACGCAGGAGGCGGCGGACAGCCGCGGCATCTCCGGGGCTCAGGAGGCAGAGACGGCGGGCAGGGGGCTGCCGCACAATCCATCCACCCGCCGGGCTGCCCAGCCGCCCTCATCCATCAGCCCCGGCCGCCGCCGCCGCCGCCTCCTCCCGGGCTCCTCGGACGCCCCGTCCCGGTGCCGGTCCCCGTCCCGGTGCCCGTCCCCGTCCGCGGGCGGCGGGTTGGAGAGCTCCAACTTTTCCACCTTCAACTTTGAAGTGAGTTCAAAATGGCTCCTCTCCTCCTCCTCCTCCTCCTCCTCCTCCCGCTGCTGCTCCCGAGAGGGCGATTAGCATAAACCTGCTGCTCGTCTCCTTCTCCAAAAAAAAAAAAAAAAAAATTAAATACCGAAGCACTCCCCCCTCTTTCTCCTCCTCCTCCTCTTCTTCCTCCTCCTCCTCCTCCTCCTCCTAGGGCGCAGCGCCCCCTCGGCGGGGCCGCCCCACGGACGGCTCGGTCCCGCGTGGTCCCTGCGGCCACCCCGTCCCCTTCCCGTCCCTGTCCCTTTCCCCGTCCCCGTCCCGTCCCCACAGCTCCGCGGCGGCGCGGGGGCTGCCCGGGGCGGGGATTCCCGACGGCCCCGCCCGGCCCCTCCCGGGTGGGGGCCGGGGGCCGGATCCTGCCCCCGGGGGCTCCCGCCCCGCTCAGCTCGGCGCCGGGCTCCGTGCCCCGGCCGGGCTCGGCACGGCTCGGCTCCGGGGGCAGGAGGAGGGAGAAGGTGCCCAGGGTGGCCGCGGAGCGAGCGGCTGGCTTCCCCGTGCGGCAGCCACCTGTCGCCTCGGGTTTGCCGTTTCAACCGAAATTAAAGGGATTGAAAAATAACTAAACGCAAATAAAATATATAGAGCGAAAGAAAAGAAATGTGGGATCGCTTTGCAGAGCGAGGGTAACCCCGGTTCCCCCCCAGCCGGAGCTGCGCTGTGCGCTCCCCGCCTTTCCCGGGGCTGCCGCTTTGCTGGAGAGCAGCAGGTAGGACCCGGAGCCTTCAACTAAAGATTTCTTTGGGGCGACTGCAAATAACGCACGAGCTGCAAAGTTAGGCAGTTTGCGAGCAGAAGCAAAGCCAAAGCCCAACGTTTCGCTGTTGCCCCGGTGAGCGCGGTGTCGCTCCTTTCTCTGACTTCCCGACGGGCACTTTCCGTCGCTGTGATTGCGCTATCCCCGGTGGGTTTGCAATGTTCCCGTTGGGTTTGCAGCATCCCCGTTGGGTTTGCAGTGTCCCCGTTGGGTTTGCAGTGTCCCCGTTGGGTTTGCAGCATCCCCGTTGGGTTTGCAGTGTCCCCGTTGGGTTTGCAGTGTCCCCGTTGGGTTTGCAGTGTCCCCGTTGGGTTTGCAGTGCTCCCCTGTGGACGCCTGGCCCCATCCCCGCGGCTGCGGCGTCCCCTGCTGGGGGCGGCCAGAAGCGCGCAGGTTGCGCGCCCGCGCTGCCAACCGCAGCAGAGGGAGCAGGGAGCTGGGAGAAAGGAAAAAAAACGGGCCACAAATGCCAAAAAATGCCAGCAATACCAAAAAAGTGATGGCTCAGTTACAGAGAAAGCCAGCAAGAGGCAAGTGAGAAGACACCAAAGGTGCCACGCCGCGTTTCTGCGATGTGCTCTGCCCCGTGTAGGCACGACAGCAACTTTTAGGGCAAGTTGTTGCTCTTCGGATTAGGCTTTTCAAGATTAGGCTGTTCGGCACTCATGAGAAAGCTGTGTAAATTTAAAAAAAAAAAAAAAAAAAAAAAAAGATTCTTTCAACTGCTTTTTATCCCCGGAACTGCATTATTTCAAGGAGGAGGGAAAAAATGGATTATTGCCAATATGTCTGTCAGGAAATAAAAAAAAAGCTTTATAAATTGCAGTTTTGGAAGGTGTTTAGCTGATTCAGCTTTACTCCATCAGATTTTTTTAAATGGAATTTAGAAGCTTAGTTGCCTTTTCTGATCCTCTGATAAAAACAGTAGTTCATGAAAAGGAAGAGGAAGAAAATAGGTTCAAAAGGAATTAAAAATAACTTCCCCATTATCACATTTGAGTGCATGTAGTGGTGCCTTTTATACTCACAAAAATCAAACAACTCACGCTGTACTTGATTTAATTCATATCAACATTAACTTGGCATCTGGATAAAAAACACCCTGGTGTTAAGTCTATGTTTTTCTCTCTTCATGCAATACTGAATGCCCACATCTTGAAGAATTTTTTTTTTTTTAATTTTTTTTTTTGTGTTACAACACAATCCTTCTCTACAGGTTTTTTAATGTGAGTTCCAAGTACTTGTTTCAGGAGTTTTTATTAGGTTAAACAGATCCACAAGAAAAGAATGTTTAAACTTTTTTCTTCCCATTTTATTGCAGCAAGAGGCAACATCCAAGAGTCTGGAAAGGGAAGATATTGTAAAAGCATTTGTATGAAACTAATTATGAACATAATTACACAAAATCCTCTGTTCTGCTCCTTTTGTGTTACTTGCCTGCTTCTTTCTTGGAGCCACTTGCCAAGCAGTTAATTTTCTCTTGTTTATCTGACGTTTCACTGTTTTCTCATTAATTACACAATTCCTATTGTTCCGAAGCCCTTTCACGCATTCTACCACTTGTCATATAATCGTGCTGTAAAAATGTATTTCAAATGCTAAGCAGCAAATACAGTATTCAAATGCAAGGTCGACTCGTTGCCCTGGTGAAAGGAGTGGCTTATTTAACACATGGCAACTCAAATCTTTTCAGAAAATGGTGAAATGTCCCTGCCTGTCCCAATACTGCTCCGTTAAAACTGGGGTCATCGCTTGGGCAGGGGTCAGGCCTGGACCCATTCCTTTTTGCTGCTCTTTCTGTGGGGTCTTGCTTCCAGAGGGTTGGAGACGGTAACGGTGAAAGCCAACCGCTGGTAAAGGAAACTCAAGGTGGGGATGAAAATCAGAATTATGTTTCATGTTTTGGCTGGCAGGTTTTCAGCAAAGGCTGATCCTTCAAAGAAAATTAGATACTCCCTTTGGGTCTCATTCCTGGTATTAACTGTCCTTTTCTATAGAAGGAATCACACCGACATCAAGACGATGGGAGACTTCCATAAAAATATGTAAGTGGGCGAGGTTTTGCCTGACCCTTTGTTTTCTTGGTACCAACTGATGACATGTTCATTTCACGGTTCAAAAAATGCTCTGTTTCGACTTGCCTGGGAGTGGAGTATTTCAAGCTTCTTTCCAAAGTGAATTTAAAACAAAACTGAGATGCTAAAAAAGAAAAGAGATTTATATATATATATATATATATATATATAGCACTGTTACCCAGATCCATTCAGTGCTCAGCGCAACAAAAAATAAATTAAACTTCAAGAGATTTTCTTAAAACTTGAGGTTTAAAAGAGCAGGGAAAAGACCCTGTGAGTAGTGGAGAGAATTGCTCGTTGTTTTAAGTTCTGCTGTGAGATCTCCAGACCAAAGAAAGAGGAATGTGGAGCTGGAGTTGCCTGTGTCTGGGTCTGACAACAGTTTTTAAGGCTGATTCAGCATATCATCCATCTTTGTGAGGGAAATTGTTCTCTCGTTGCAAGAAAAAGGAGCTTTTCTCATCTCAGCCCATTAGAACATCAAGAGAATGCTTAAAAATTCATGTACATTAATTCTGTGTTACAAACGGTTCACTTTTTTTAAGAATAAGAGGGGTGAAAACCTTCCTGTCATGGGAATTTTCAAGTGTATTGCAAACAGGTAATGTGTGGCGTGCCCCCCAGCACTCAGTGGTTTTATCTGCCTAATTTTTGCTTGGGGAGGGGCTGCACATATGAAAAATTATCCTCAGGTTTAGGCATCCATGCAACACAAACTATATCTTGTACAGGATCTACATGTACATAACGTTAAACATAAATTTATACCTGTAACTTGTATTTATAACTGCATTTACTCACTTCGCAAATGCCCTGGTGATCTATTCCTGCTAAAGTAACGCTCTGAGAAAATAATGTTAGAAACCACAACAGCCAGTCATAAAGAAGCCTTTAACCACACTTTATTCATCAACTTTCCAATTTTCCAACACCTGTAGAGAAAATACAAGCTTTATGCCATACGTGAGGAGTGCATAAAGCTAAGTTCTGTAGGGGAACATTATCATCTCGGATACAACTAACAACACATTAGACGTGCAAACAAAGTGTGCCTGAATAACAAATAACTTGCTAGCTTTTAGGCCACCTGTTGGTGGGTCCTGATATCTCCTGCCCTGGACGTTTAGGTTGGCAATGAGGAGCCATTTCTGCTCAGAAAGAGCAGTCAGGCACTGGGACGGGTTGCCCAGGGAGGTGGTGGAGTCACCGTCCCTGGGGGTGCTCAAGGAGAGGTTGGACGTGGTGCTTGGGGACATGGGTTAGTGGTGGCATTGGTGGAAGGGGGTGGTTGGACCAGGTGATCTGGGAGGGCTTCTCCACATTAATGGTTCTGTGATTCTTTGTTTTCCAGGATCTCACACCAGCACAGATTGGCCTGCTGGGATCCCAGATGAAGTCTAACAAAAAAGAGAGAAGCAAGCTGGGACGTGACACCTGTGCTGCTCCCCATGTGCCCATGGCAGCCAGAATCCGGTCCTGGGGAGGATGCAGGTGCCCTCCTAACACCACGTGGCGTGTGTTAGGAGGGCACCTACTGCCCTTAACATCCCCACCACGCGTGGTTGGGAGCCCCAGCCTGATGCTGACCGGCTCCTCCACAGCTGGGGCACCACGTGAAAGTCTCCTCCTGCCCGAAGCCCCAGCAAGAGACTGGGACCCAGTGCGGTGTGTCAAACTGGTCTGAGCACCAGGGCTGATTGTCAGGAAGAGTGGTTACCTGTGGCATCACTCCAGTGGGTTCATGCTGGATAAAGCCAGCATTTTAGACAATTGCTCTAATCGCTAGGAAGAAGCACGACAAAAGTTGGTGTATGGATGGGCATTTGGACCTCTAACTCCCATGGGAAGCTGTTCCCTTTCCAGTCCAAGGAGTCTCATATGAGCAAAAGTTATTACTTCTTTCACCTTTCGTCTGAGTTTATTTCGAGAACTGAAGAATTAGTTGGAGCTCCGTGAGATGAAATCTGAACCTTCACCTATTGCAGGAACCACACAGGTTTGGAAAGGTTTCAGAAAACACTTCTGTTGCTAACAGTAATTATTCTTAAAGTCAAGAGCAGATTCCAAAATGCTGGGATCCTTCTTGCAGCAACAATGTTCAAGGCTTCTTGGCTGTGTGTAGCTTCTATTGTGTAGCGAGAGGAGAAACAATTTGGAGCTGTTAGGCAGGGAGTTTGCTTTAGCCTATCACATTGCTGCTTCTTTTAAAATCCTCTGTGGAGATAGCAGTGATTCGGTGTTGTAACTTGTTTATTTCCTTAGACTTAATACCATCCATTTATAATTTACCCTAAGGAGCTCAGCTCCACCCTTCTCAAATACTGTAGCCTGTGAATTTCCTCACTCCAAATAGGTTTGGTATTCTTTCCCCTCACTTACATTAGCTAAAGGTTCAACTAGTTAAAACATGCAAACAGACAAATACACCAATAGAAGAGCAAATCTCATGCCCAGAAGTTGCACGGCAGCTAAGAGCAAATAAAGTCTGAGTGTGGCTCGACTCTGATTTATGGGAAGACTGAGGTGGTGAGGAGGCGAATGCATCGTAAATGCAGTCCTAAAAACACTCTGTAACAGCAGAGTATGCCAAAACTGATGCTCCAGTTTAAATAAGAGATGTGGAAAGCCCTGATTTATAGATTTGTATGATGTTCTTACCTCAGAACCATAGGATCATTCAGGTTGGAAAAGACCTTCAAAGTCACCAAGTCCAACCATCAGCCTGACCTACAGAGACCCATCACTAAACCATGTCCCTCAGTGCCACATCCATGTGTCTCTCAAATACCTCCAGGGATGGGGACTCCACCCCTTCTCTGGGCAGAGTCTCGTGCTGTGCAACCAGGTCCAAAATCAGCTCTGGTGGCTTTGCCCAAGAGGCTCAGATGAGTTTGCTGAGGGAGCAGTCCCTTCTCCCTAAATGAAGGAGCAGCACGACAGATGTGCTTGCTTTGCCAGCTCCTGATATGTAATCGGGGGATTAAGGGACTAGTTAATAAGAAAAGAGTGTGGAAGACAGACATATTTACCTGGGCTAAGAGACAGGACTGGAACAGGCGGGAGTCCAACACTGCCTTGCAGAAATTGTGTTCTTGTGGCACAGGAGCATCAGGAGCAATGAGGTGACATGTAAGAGGGAAACTAGACTGAATATTAGGGTCCCAGTTCTGGTACAGAGGGGTTTCTGTCTGTGAAGCAGCCTCCCAAAGGAAAGAGAAGAAGTACTGCACAGGATTGCACAATGTATTTGTGATGTAGGGTGTGTTCCGCTTTTACATAGGATATGGATATTGAGTTTGGATACTCTCAGTTTCTCCTCTAATAATTCCTAAAGCTCTATTTACCCTTTTGGCACACATTTGATACCAAAATGCTGTTTTCCAGAGATTTGAATGTCTCCAAAATCCTTTTTTTTTTTTTTTTTTTTTTTTTTTTCTGGCTATAGCATTGCATTAGTAATATGTATTATTATGGAGCTAACATTAGGATTTTCCCATCATTTGCCACAACTTTGTGCTTCTCGGTGCAGCATCACCTGCCATTAGGTTGCCCGTTCACTCAGCGCTGCAAGATGTGTTGTCACCCCTCCAGAAGCTGGTTAGATTTGATAGCATCAGATTCATTCATCCTGGGTATTTCTGTGCCATCCACACACCCTCCTGTGCAAATCTTTCCCAGAAAAGGGGACCACTGCTCTGCAGCAGAGCCCCCTGCTGCCTTTTCCCGTGAGCTCTCCGTGCCCTGACTGCACTCAGACACAGAAGCCTTTACACAGAGAAATAATAAAATAAAATAAAATAAAATAAAATAAAATAAAAATTTCTTGCAAGTCTTTATTAAAAAACGTATCTAAAGAATGTCTGGTGGAGAAGCATGAAGGCAGAGTGAAAGCCAAGGCACCTTCAAATGGGTCTGAACTGCTGCTTTCCAGAAATTCAATTACATTCAAAGACAAAGTGTTTCGGGCTTTTATGGGAAGAAGCACACAGCTGTAATGAAACACTTTCAGGCAGGGGATTAGTCGCACTGCTGGAAAAATAAAATCATGGACCGAAATGCTTAACAAGAGGATATGAAGTCAGCGTGGCAGGTTGCTCATACAACAGCAGTGGCTGAGACCTTGCGGCTGTCTCAGCAAAACACTGGGAGTGTGACGTAGGTGTCCAGCACCTCTCCTAATCGCCCTGTTTCTGCACAAGGCATTACGGCTCTCACTGTTTCCTTCCCTCTCTCAGTGTTATTTTACACCCAGGGTTTGATGGAAAGGGACTGTCTTGATTTCTAGTCCTGGCCTAGAAGCTCACCTTGTACCACAATCACTTTTTCATCTTTTTTTCCAAGAGGCCTAGAAACAGCCTTACTTTTTTTCCTCCTAGATGCATTTGGCCATGTATTTCTGCATGTTCAGCATCTCGCCTGTAGCCTGACACCTTTGCATGTGAAAAAATATAAAGTGTTTGAAAAGCCAGCATGAAAAATTGCTTTACAAAGCATCAGCAGAGCAGACCCCTGGAGCCCACCTGCTCCAACCCCTGTCCAAGCAGGGCCACCTGGAGCAGGCTGCCCAGGCCCATCTCCAGGCAGTCCTTCAGCCTCTTCCAGCAGCCTTTATCCATCTCAGGCTCGGCACGTATCTGCAGATCACGTCTCTGGCTGCTGGATTTCTTCAGCAATCACTCAGTATCGTTTCATAAAGGAGAGGAAGAACATTCGCACTCCTAATGAATGTAGTTGTCATCACTTGTCAGTTTCGCGCACTGAGGTCTCAGTTAGGTAGAGTAATTATCATTATATTTATATATAGGTAATTATAATCTGGGAAACTTTCCAAATTCTTCTTTTAAATGAGATTGGTCAAGCCCCTTTGCAGAGACTGGAGCCCCTCTGTGCCAGCATCCTGTGGCTGCGTGGAGGCAAGGAGATGGGCTTTCTTCCTCAGGCACCACCACAGGTCATGGCTTCTTCTCCTGGCACCCCCCAAAACACCCTTATCTTCAGACATTTTGGCCTGGAAGCTGTAATCAGGGAAGAGGACAAGAAGAGTCACAGTTTACATAGGCTGGGGATTGGGAACTGAGCTTCCAGGCTTGTTCTCCATCCCTCCTGCTGCTGGCAAGCTGTTTTCCCACACTGACACACGCAGCCCCCACACCCCTCAAGAAGATAGTAATCCCAAAAGACAATTTCTTACGGTGAGCTTTGTCTTCAAATCCCACCAAAGTGTTCCCCACCTGCTGCTCCAGACCTGACCTATGGATATAAATGCTGTCTTGATGGTTTGTCTGACTTCAGGGGAACAAAATACATTTTCAGGTGCAAGACCTCCCCCGAGAACATTTCTAAAAAATCCCTCTGGGGCATTCAGCATCGTCCAGCTGCTGTATCTACAATTAGCAGCACCTTCTGCCATGGCACTTCAGGGAAACACAAGGCACCCTCTGCTTCTGCATGCCATGGGTGAAGAGCAGAGATGCCCAGCACCAGGCCTGCTGCTCGTGCAGGGAGCATCGCCACGACACCACAAAGCACTCATTGCCATTTCCACCCACGGTGCCAAAAAATAAAATGTTTTTTGAGCTACGAGGAGGCTGGAAGACTTGCGACTAAAAATATTCCCACAGCTGCCACTGTCAGTGTTGAAAAAGGTTGTTCTGAAACTTTTAGCAGGCAAAACATGCTGTCAGCGCCAGCAGGGGCAGAGAAGGGTCCTGGGCTGTTCACGGGGCACAGTGTGGAGATGCTGGGTTTCTCATGGGTTGAAGCTGCTGAGCATTAATGGGTTGTTTTTTTTGGGGGGGGAAAAGGGAGGCATTCTGGCTTTTTGTTTGGAAAAAGGAATTCTCCTACTCACCCTCCACTTTCTCACCCATCATCTCACCCTAGGGATGCCAGAGCATTTGTACATGATGTAGCTGGTGGGAGCATATTGCCCTGTACCTGTGTTTTATTCTAAAACAAGAATTTTTCCCTGTACTAATCCATGGTCCCCATCTGCTGTACTGTGATTCTGCTGCATTGTGGTACTGTGTGGTATGTTCACCCCTAAGGCAGCATTTTTCTAAAATACAAAAGAGAAATACAATTCTAAAATACGAAAGGTCAGCCTTGCTCATGCACTAGTTAGGAGCTTGGTGGCTATTAGAGTACATTAAATGTAACCTCTGGTCTCAGGTGAGATCTGCAGCATCTCCTCCTTGTCCCATGCAGTGGAGGAATGTGTTTGTTGGTCAGGTTTTCTGCTTGGTATTTTGTAGAGTGTTTCTTTGCCTGATGTCCAGTGGTGACGTGTCCTTCTGGTGAGCAGAAGGAGGGTCAAAGTCGAGGGAGGAGACCCTTCGCCTCTCCTGAGCCCTGCTGAGACCACACCTGCAGAGCTGTGCCCAGCTGTGGGCTCCCCAGATGGTCAGCCTCCCCTCTCTTCTGGCCACCTGAAACCAGGACATATTGAGATACGGTGCTGCAGTCAGAACTGGCTGCTAACTGATAAATGGCAATAATGTCACAGCTTGGCAGGCTCATTACCCGGTATGGAGCTTATGGGGATGGCTGTCAGCAGTCTGGCCGTGCCAAGCCAGCTCTCCTCCTGTGACACCCATCCAGTGCTCCTGGAGGTGCCAGAAAGCTGCCCGGTGCCTTTGCTGTCCCTGCTCCTCATCACAGATGTGTCCATCCCTGGAACGGATACAGAGATCTCCTGTGGATGGTGGGGTGATCTGAGAGACGTGGCTCCTAACCTATCATTTTTCTGTGATTTTCCCTCTCTCTGGGAGTTTGAATCTGGCACTGGAACTGCTTCGGGGCACGAGCTTGCGGCCACACACCGCTGATCAGAAGCAGCTGGCACGTCAAAGCACAGGCAGTCCTCACCTGCAGTGTTTATTTAGATTGCTAAATTATCCCTTGACAGTTGTGCTAAGTGAGATACGCAGGGATGCGATAATCACAGCTGACAGGCTGTCTGCTGGCAGGTCTGAGCCCAGCTCCCTTGCGCCACTTGGATTGCCACCGTGTTACTCCTATCACTGCCACTGGGAGAGCTCATCCGTCACCCATCAGTGTATCAGAAAGCCATACAGAGTTGTCCTTCTGCTCTGAGAGCTGCCAGAGGCTGGCCATACAGCACCCTGCCCATGGTGGGTGCTCAGCATCCCTCTGGCCGGGCCTGCCGAGCACCCACACACACCACAGGCCACAATTGGGGTCTGGTGCTGTGGGAGCACTGCCCGCCCCAAAACATGGTCTGACTGAAGGGTGCTGGTGGATGGGAGCTTCTGGTGGGGTAGTGCCCATGAGTGGTGGGTGGATAGGAGCTTCTGGTGGGTCAGTGCCCGTGAGTGGCATTGGCCTTGCCCCTGTAGACAAACAGCTCCTGCTGAGGTTTCAGGTACAGTACAGCGTGATGTGCACTCCAGCAAAAGCTTCACAGCCTTTGGGGTCTTTTTTAAATGTAGAAAGTACAAAGAAGAAGCAGACCAAAGGGCCATCTTGCTCATTCCCCTGTTTCTGACTGTGGGCAGTTTGCAAGTCCTGCAGGAAGAGCACAAGAAGAGGACAGGCCCATACTGGTGCTTCCAGAAGGTTCTGTCGGACTGCAGTGACTCATGGTTCAAAGATCTCCTAACCAGAAATGATGCCTGTGTTTTTAATAGCACCAAAATGATTTTTTCCCCTCTTTTTCTTTCACAAATTTGTCTGATTGCTTTCTGAACTGTGTAAACTTCATCATCCTGCTGCAAGCTGTTACGATCAGTGCCCTCTGATCCCTTTCTTCACAGTGCTCAGAACACCACGAGTCCTCCTCAAAAACTGTTTTCAGGGTTCATGGTTGTGATTTTGTGTGTGTGTGTGTGTTTCTAATATATTTGCCATGGGATGAGGGTCCAGAACTACTTATGGTATTTTGATTTGTAGTATGTTATATCAGGTGGTATCCCTGCATGCTGGAAGGTAGAACCGTGCTTTCTAATGGGTTTCACTTAAATTTATCAGCACTTCATCTGAAAATTTCATCTGCCATTTTACTGTCCTGTTTCTGGCTATGCTGAGACCCTTTTGTAACTTCAGAAGTAATTTTCATCCTGATTACTTTGGACAGCTTCGTGCACTTGGCCGATTTTGGCTGTAGCCCCCGAAGGCTTACTATTCATCTTCTTTTGCAGGATTTTTTAAAATCAGTTGGTCAGAGCAGCTGTAGTAGGACTCCAGCTGGGATTTCCCTTCCCTGCAAACACTGCCTGCCTATTCCCTTTTCTGTTTCCTATTTTTTGCCAATGGCTTGCTCACATTTAGGCACCCCCTTGTAATCCATGGCAGCTTCTTTACAAGCTGTTGAAGGAGCTTGCCCAGCGCCTTTTGAAAATCGAGGTGACTGCATATCCATAGATATGTGAGTCATGACTGCTCCGTACTGACTCTGCACTATAAATATATCATATGTATTCACATATCCACAACACAAATCCTATACATTTTTTTTTTTTCCAGCAGACTGTGGAATGGGCAAAAGTGAGTCCAGAGATAGCCGTAGCTTAGTGTGGGTTTCATGTTTCTATATATTTTCTTCTGTTGTATTTTCTTCTGATATATTTTGTTACTGCAGAATTCCCACCAAAGGATAAAAAAAAAAAAAAAAAAAAAAAAAAGGAACCATGCATTTCATCTTCCAGCCACTAGGTAGAGGCAAAAGCCACTGCAAAATACTCACCCAGGAGATAATGTAACAGTATTTCCAAAAAAGCCACTCTATTTGACATCAAATGAAAGCTTCTGGCCAATCTGTCTTCACGGTTCTTAAAATAGGTCTGGCCAAATTCGAATATAAAAATTAATTTTGAATCTCATTAGTTCTGTAGTCAATTAGTTAATTAGAAAGCAGTTGCAGACAATCTGTATGAAGAGCACTCTAATTATCCCTTCCTACCCAGTGCATGAAAAATTAATCGTGGTAGGGTTGTTCCACCTTTTAAGACAATGATAAAAGCAGTGGGGTGTTAGCCATCTCAAAGAGCATTCAGTGGAGCATTGTAGAAGGAGGCTTTTCTTTTTCATAGAAAAACTTAATAATTTGCCTATTAAGGGTTCTCGGAATCAGTCTTTTGAAATCTGGCTGTGTGAGAAGAGTCATAAAAAAAAAAAAAAGACAAATATTAGCAGAAAAGCTCAAAGGTATTAAATACAGAATATGCGGTACATGTGAATTACTGTATGAAATACAGTATCTATATTCTGGTCATGGTCTTTCAAGGGGTTTGCAGGGGCTGCTTATAAGGAGGAGAAACATTTTTAAAACCCTAAATTGTTTGACTACCGAGGACAAAATTTAGACAAATCTCTATGCATATACTCTATGCAGGAACAGCACCAATCCTGACTTTCAAAGTCTTAAATCTATTCTTGATCTAATGCATCACCTGTAACTATTATTATTTGCATTGCAGCAGTCCAACAGAGCCCTTGGTGTGGATGAGGACTCCAGTACTCTGCAGGCTCTGCTATGAACTCAACAAGACTGTCCATAGTCCATGTCTGTCTTGGAAAGAGCAGGGTGGTAGATGTTCGGCTAGTAGCTCTCCCCAAAGATTCTTCCCCTCCCAAAAGCAAGCAAAACAAAACCAAAAACTTTTGAATGTACTTCTGTGTAGAGGTGGTTGGAAGCCTTGAAAGTCTACTAAAACTGCAGCCAAAGTACATCGGCATTTCAATTTACTGAAACTGGTGGATATTTAAATTTGTTTCAGATGTCATCACAGGAGATTGAACTTAGAAGAACTGTATGGAGAAGAATGAAGCAATATGCCTGCTGGTCTCCTGAAATATATCTGAGGACTAGAATCTGATTTATGCAGACTGATTTCCCTGCCTCCCTTCACAGCTCTGCTGAGGCTCGGAGGAAGCCACTTGGCCGGCTGCTGATGGTGAGGGAGGTTTTTGATTTCAGCTGCTGCCCTGGTGCCCAGGGAGGACAAACTTGCCTGCTCTTAGCACAAGTGTGTGCAGAACTTTGATGGTCCTGGAGGAGATGGGGAGTTACTGTGAAGTGTTCACCTCACCTGATTTATTTACTGTTTTTCAAACTACAGTGGGATAGATTTTGGCTATAAGTGCCATGAAACCTGAAAAGGAGGGTTGAAACTTCTTTTTATTTATTTACTTTTGCCTGATTGGTAAATGGGGAAAAGCCAGAGAAGAGCTCTGAGAGCCAGCAGTGAGTCAGCAATGCCAGGAGGGTGTGTTGGGAATACTGGGTTTCAGCTCCTTGCCTTTCCCAGCCTGTCTCCGAAGAGCAGCCTTCTGTAATCTTAGTTGTGATTGAATATTTAACTGTGTGAAAATGGTAGCCTGCACCTAATAATATCCCCTTGATGAAGACACTGCTTCAGACCTAGGATAGTGGTGCAGGCCAAGGCTTGGGTGAAGATCTGGGGCCCAGCAGCCATGTGAATGGAGCAGTTCCTGACCTTTCTTGTAATGAAAACATGATGGGCAGAAGGACAGGGCGTTATTCTGCAGATCCAAGCACGGCTTTGCCTTCTCCTGGTGGAGTTTCACAGCAGACAGCAGCTACAGCCCCCTTCCCTCCTCTCTGCCTGACTTTTGAGTGACTCACCCAAGCCCCACAGCATCCCAAAATGCTTCAGTGACCAGAAACACCAAATTACTTCCCTGCTTCACCTGAGCCATGAGGTATTCACCTTCTAAAAGGCAAACGAACATGAATGACGGCGATGTCCTAGGTGTGCCCAACTTCCTTGCCAGTACATAGAAATAAAGTGTGTGCTCTCACATTACAAGGCTGTGAAGTCCAGCCCCAAAATTCAGCGTGGATTTCACCTGTGTCAGCTTCTGTTTGCTCTAAGAGCAGGTGGTGTTGAAGCTGTCAGAGTGACAGGGGAGGAAAGCTGGAGCGACCTGGGCTGTCCTCCCTTTAGTGTCAGGAGGCTTGATGAAGACCTAAAATAACCCCCCACCTGCCTGTATCTCTGCACAGGTTTGTCAGCATCAAGGTGTTTTTAAGACATCTGCAAAGGGGAGAAATGGAGCTCCCACCTTTAAGGTGACTGTGCTGAGTGAAACCAGCGCCTGCCCTGCAGCTGGATAAAATCTGTCCTGCCTGGAAACATTTCATGCTCTACTTCATTTCCCCCCCTCAGGTGGCTTTGCCTTTCGCACGGTGGGATTTAGAAATGAGTGCTGTGTTTTCCTTTTTGCAAGAAGGCTTCCTGCAGGGAAGCAAGGCACTCCTGTGTGGTATGCGAGTGATGAAGAGCAGAGCTGTGGGCATCGTCTTCTCCAGAGGCTCTCCGCTGCCAGGAGACTACACCTGGGGTGTAGTTTACTTCGTCCCAGTGAAGGTCAGCAGGCTTACACCACCAAAATTCCTCCTTACCCCATGGGCCATACAGGCAAAGTGGAGTAAGGCCAAGTGAAGTGTCTCCAGAGGAGCTGGGTTCCTGCAGCTGCCAGCGTGTGTCAGGGCTGCAGCCTCCTCTGTTACGGGGCCAGGATGAGTACCTGTGCTTTGAGGGGCTTTGAGACAGATAAAAATCTCATTGCTTGAAGTTAAATCTGCTTCTGGGGGCAAACAGATTGTTAGGGAAGAAATGGTTGAAGACACCTGCAGTGGGGAGCAGAAGTAAATGAGAAGGTTAAGGGACACATTGCAGGAAAGATTTTGAACGTGACACCCAGCACTTGGCTGGAAAAGCTGGAAAGATGTGGGGGGCAAGGTAGGACGTAAGCAGATGTTGTCAGATGTGGTTTTATGCTGACAAAGCAGGCTGCAACCAGGGGTGTCATGTGCATGTCTACCAAGCAGTGGAGACTTGTTTCCTGCTAGCTGGATTCTGCTGCTGTTGCAGGATCATATAGGAACATAACATATAGGAACAGAGGTCATGGAAAACACTCTGCAGAGCCAGTTTTGCTTAGAAAACTGCTGTCTTCTGTGCAGAGCAGAGCAGCTATCATGCATAAATCCTGACCGTGCGTATCACCTACAAATGGCCGCACATGGTGGTGCCACAGCAGCCTCTCTCCACAAGCCCCGTGCTCATGCTGCACCTCACCAACAGGGCACCACCGGGACTGCTGAAGAAGGAACAGATTGCAAAGTGTCTGTAAGCAGGCCAGGTCTGTGGAGCCAGGGACAGGCATTTGTCTTCTGGGTCCCTGGTGTCCAGCAGTGTGCCGCAGAGCCCTCCTGAGCGCTTCTCCTTGCTCTTCTGCCAGCCTGTCCTTGCACTGGTGGGTGAGCGCTCTGGCACAGAAACTGTTTTCTTTGCTGTAGAGACCTGCTCTCATTTGAATTATTTTAGCACCGCAGAAATAAAAATAAAATAATTGGGATGGGTGACATTCTTCTCGGTTTTATTTCATCACCGACACAAGTTGGCTGCATTTCAACGATCTGATTTATACCGAATAGCTCCCTGCTGTACCCACAGCTTATCTTTATCTGCAAGAATGAAAATAACTGTCAGCATCAGGCTTAGGGCAGCTCGTGTAGCAGCTGCTGGAAGTAGCTCTCTGTGTGTTGTCCTTCAGGGTCAGGGCTTTGGATCGGATTCCAGGTGAGGGTATTTGCTGTGCCCAAGGCTTTTTTCTCTGTGGCTGCCCTAGTGACTCAGCTCGTCAGCATGGCCTGGGCACTGTCTCAGTTCAGGGTCCAAAGCCCAGATGAGATCGCAGCCATTTCTGTGAGGACCAGGTACTGCCATCTTCGGTTTCGTGACTCATCACCTCGTGGGGGATGCTTAGCTGGCTGACTTGAAGGAGAGATCAGAGTCTAGGCAGATGAAAAATGATTTTTTCCACCTTGCTAAAAATAAGTTGGATTCTTAGTGAAATCCCACTTAATTATAACCCAAGGAGCTAATCAGGATCTTACACCAGGGCTTCCTGAGTACAGCTGCTGGGCCTCTAACAAATACTGCACAGGATGTGCAGTATTATCCACGCCATACTGGGTTATGGCGTGGATAATACTGCACATCCACATCTTAAATCTCAGTTGGTAGTGCTCGGTCACAGAGCTAGGAAGGTGCTAGTAAAGAATAAAAGTGGTCCTGCACAGTGAAACACAACCTGACACGTCCTGTGCCATGAAATCCCACAAGTGATCAAGGATGTCAGCTCAGCCACATGTCTTCTGATAAATCTTTCATAATTCCCTGGCAAACCTCATACCTTGCTGACTCTAGGGGGCTGGGAGGACTGTCTGATATTGCAGCTACCTCTCCTGGGTCAGTCCTCATCTGACAAGTGCAGGAACGCCACATAACCGGGATGTGGAGCGGACGCTGTTCTCGGTGTTAAGGTAGCACCAAGGGATTCCCTTTTAAACTGCCTGCAGGGACGGGCAAAAGACCTTCTGTAAAGGTTAATAATAACAACAACAACAGATGCTGCTATTACTAGTGCTTGGATCTTCAGACCTAGCTAAGGACAGGTCTGCTGTCTTGAATCCAGAATGAGAAGTGGGGTTTGGATTTCCACCCGTGTGCAGGCACTTAGCTGTGCTAGAGATGTGTGCGAGATTGAAGTGACACCTCATTTCCAAGGAGTCCTCCTCCTCTCCCAGACTGACCCCTTGTATAAAAATATTAGAAGGGACATGGAAGTCCTCCTGATGCTGAGCCTAGAGGTGAAAGCAACCACAGGGGAATGGACTTCTGCTCCAGGTCACTTGTACCTTTTTCATTAAGCATATAAGGGAAACAGTATTTAGGTATTGATCTGCTATTTCTTACTTTGGAAATGCTTCTTCTTTCATATATTTTCCCTATTTTATTTTTTTTTTCCAAACAGTGTCACAACATCAGCAGGAAGGGTAGCTTGGGATACCCTGGCCTGGGGTCAGGAAGTGGATGGCTACAGCCAGCAGTTCATGTGCTCCTCCTAATCACTGGTGGTTTTGGGGTGGGATAGGATCTCCTCCTGCTGCTCCCTTGCAACTAGTTAACTCTACCATAAAGCAGAGAGCTCCCGTTGCTTACAAACTTGCATGTATTTAGCCTTTTGTCATTAAAATTCTCCTTGCCGTACACACTCCTAATCCCTTTAAAATACAGCCAAGCCCTCGGTTGCTGTGATACCCTGTGGCATGGGGGACCCTGTGTTCCTTCTTCACGGGGTGCAGCTGCTTGTGGGGAACTGTCCCTGCTGCTGTTATCCATCATCCCACATGAAAACGTGGAGTAACCCAAGTGGTGATTCGCTTCTGCTGGCTCTGAAAGAGAAATTGGTGCTGGTGGTGTCCTGTGAGGCCTAGTGTCTGCACATAAGGGTTATTAAACACCAGGAATGGCAGGCGTGCGAGGAGCGGTGGATTCGGGGGGCTGTAAGGGTTTTTGTCCCCTTGTATTGAAAGCCTGAGCAGAGGCGTGATGAGGAGAGGGGTGAGCTGCCCACTGCTGAGCCATAAAGGCTTCTTTGTGTGAATCAGCCAGGCTAAGAAGAGCTCGGGCTGTCCCCTGCTAACAGGCTGCTGACAGGCCCCACGGTGACCGCTTTTGTTAGCCCTGGGGCTGCAAAAGGGGATGGGGGGACCTGAATTTGAATTTCCTTCTTTTTATTTCCCACGGCTGAATTTTCCACATAAAGCTGCAGCTGGTTCACCCTAGATTTGGGCCCGAGGCCTGCAGCAGGCCTCAGGGTGAGCCCATGCAGATGTGGGTGGGATGTTGTCAGAAGGAAGGCGAAGGTGCTGCAGCTCCCAAATCTGCACCTGGATGTGACTCTTTGCTGCCTGAAGGACAGGAGGAAGAAGCTGTGGGACGGGCGTTGGTCCCAACAAAGCAACCTCTTGCCAAAAGCACCTGTCTGCCTCTCGACCTGCTCAGCCCATCCCTGCTGCAGCCCCCCAGCTTCCCACTTTGCCAGCACTAAAAAAACACTTCCTGCAAAGACCAGGTTTATTGAGATGGAGCTGCTCAATAGCCTGCTTTCATCGCTGCCCGTGAGACCAGGCTTGCTTGGAACCCTTGGATGCTGCACCACTCCACAGAGGCAAAAATCCTATAAAAGGCAGGAGGTAAACAGCAACTGCAGCCTCTTATTTCCTTCATTTTAGTTAAACTGCATGTGATGCTCTTATGTTCCCTTCTTCTGTTGATCACCAACCTAAGGGGAACCCAGGAAACATGACTGAGGACATCACAGCACCGTCCCTCATCCTCAAAAATCAACCCAAAGATGGAAACCTGTCCCCTGGTGTGTGTGTGATAGACAGACGGCTTGGATACACCAATCTCACGTGGGTACAAGAATATGAGCATGAGGGAGTCATGGTGATCAACCCAGCTTTGGACATACCTTCTGTGCCCTTCTCTTGCTGGCAGTGGCTTTGCTCTGCCTCCTGTGTGTGCTGGCATCTTGTGGGCTCCTCATCGGGGTCCCAGCAGTGCCTGCAAACCTTACAGCATTCACTCACAGTCTCCTGTTCCTTCTGGAGCCTCACACCCATCCATTGCCACTCTTTCTCCATGCTTAACAATCTTCTCTTTTCTATTACAGCTCTCTAGAAGACAGCTAAATCTGGAAGAAAATTTTTCTGAATGAATTTTGTAAGAGCTTCTGTAGAAGATTTTAGGGGAGGATTAGTCTTACGGACATTAAAAAGCAGGAAATTGTGTATATATTTATATATATATTTTAAAACAACTGTATCAAGAAAACGAGAAATGTTTGAGAACAGTTTTCCTTTATATGAGAAAGCAGAAGCTCCTCTCTCTTTCTCACACCATCTGTGTTTATTAACTCTATTTTAGAAACAAAACATCTCTTACATCTTTCTTGCAAGCCAGCCTCACTCAATCCACATAACCATCGAGGCAAGCGAAGGAACAATGTAGAAAAGAAAGAGAAAAGGCTTTCTTTTATGCTCTCTTCTTAGGCCTCTTCTTCAGAGGCCTAGGAGAACTGCTTGAAACTCTCAACAGTTCAGGAGGAGTCAAGGCAGGCATTACCTGAGTTTATGTAGATGTCCTTTGGTCCATCCAACCCAACATCTTGTTTCCAGCACTGACCATGAGTGAACAGGCAAGAAAGATTGAAGGAATAGTGCAGAATAATGTAATAACTACCTATTTAATCATTTTAAACATAATTTATATGTGTTTAGTACCTCTCAGTGAATTTCTCTTCCACTAATTTGTCCTTGAACCAAATTTGACCTCCAAAATCCTTTGGCAAAGGGCTCAAGAGGTAAAGTGCCCGTTTCATCAAGTTTTCTCCTTTTCACTTGTTTTAAACCTGGTTCCCTCAGTTTCTTTTGATGTTCCTGAGTATTTGGTTCTGCCAACAGCCTTAGCCATGAGGCACCCGTGTTCAGCTTACGGTCTTGGAATAACCAGGTCATAATAACTGAATAATAACGGAGTAACCAAGACAAAATGGTGGCTCCCTTCTCCCAGCATCCTGAGGGAGCACAGCCACAGGTTTTGCTCTAGCTGTTGTAACCTGGTCTGGGTTTTCCCAAGGCCCAGGTGTCAGCTCTGTTATGAAAGCACCTTGTGGGTGCTGCTCTGCAAAGGGCTATCAATGTGGGAATCAGCAGTTAACAGTATTTTTTTTTCTCTGGAAGGAAATACTCCAGGTTCAGATCAGTTAATTACAAGGCGTGTTTTCTCCAAGTGCTGCTTTTCCCAAATTATCTTAAACTGATGACTCTGTTTTTAGAGAAACTTGAAACCTCTTTAGCTCTGATTTCTCTTATACAGCACCTCTGAAGTCTGAGTTTGTGTCTCCAGCACATGGCATTGGCAAAGCACACACGTTTCCCACTGCAGTGAGTGCATTACCATGCTGATGTCCAGCCGATAGATAAGCTTTTCACTTGAGAGTACTTACGGATAATTCTTTAAAAGGAAGCTCTTTCTCTTCCTGGGGTTTTCAGACGCTACATCTTATTCCATATCTGCTGCTTGTAAGCTTCTCATGGTCCAAAGAAAGATGTTTCTGGCAGCAGGGATCACTGAGTCAGATAAAGAGAAATTCTGAAGGTGCATGAAACACTTCTCTAACCTCACAGTGCTTCTGTCTGTGCAAGGGGAAGGTGTTGTCCCTTGGGATTTATAGGACAGGTGCCAGGCAGTGTACACCACAGGCAAGGACCGGCTGCGTGCAGCAAGGAGAGGTGGGTTTGATGCAGCCTGTACTGGGGACAGGGTGGCTGGTGGCAGCACACTGAATGTGCTCCACACTGTGACACCAGCAGCTGTCCCCTCCCTGGGACACAGCTCATGGCAGACACAGAGGATCATACATATGCACAGCTGACTGTGTCACGTCTCTGCTTGGTGCCAGAGGTGGCTGTGGGAGGTCAAGCTGCTTTTTTGCCATCCTCCTCCTCACCCTGAGGTGAAGATGGATGAACCAGCAGCAGAGTGAGATGGCTCAGCTCTGCCCTGGGCAGGTTGGGTTCTGGGACTGCTT
Organism: Aythya marila; assembly: GCF_965140915.1. Lineage (NCBI taxonomy): Eukaryota > Metazoa > Chordata > Aves > Anseriformes > Anatidae > Aythya > Aythya marila. Next base: position 191,200,815 of record NC_139042.1, on the reverse strand, counting down.
GGGTTCCCCGAGCCCGAGACACTGAAGGAAATATGATGGAGAGTGAGAAACGTTGGGCTGGGAGGTCCCGTGATGTGGCAGAAGCAAAGAGGCCTGAGAGCTGTGTCTCACCTGACTTCCATCAGGTCTGCATTTATGTTTTATTCATACACTTAACAAAAAACAGAATTAGCTGTAACATATGCCCTAAAACAATGGTGATATAACATAGGTTGTACAGTATGTAACACATATTCTCGGAAAAGATCTGTGCACGCAAGCCCACAAGATACCATGCACAGCTAGCAAGCAGGAGAGATTGCCCCCCGGCACTAGTCAGAGGGCACTCCCCCGGATCCTGGTAGCAAGTGAGTTTTATTGTTCATTTCACAGTCTTTCTTTCCCTGTAAACAATTTGCTCTGGATGTAAACTGTCAGAGGGCGCGCTGACAGGGCGAAGGCTCAGGGCTGTGCACAAGCCATGCCAAGCTTGGCGTGGTGTGGTGGGGTGCGGGGACACGGGGCTGCCTGGCACTTGTCAGGGGCACTTGTCCTCTGCCTGCTGCTACTTGTGTTCTCCACATGCTTGACTCAAAACCTACCTGGCCTGTGTGGGAGGAAACCCCCAGACCGAGAACGCAGCCACTCAGCATTTCTGCGGGCTTAGACCTGCTGTGGCGGGTGGGCTTTAGGGAAGCAGGTTGGAAAACCACAAGTAGATCTATCGCAAAAATTTCTCTCCGAAATTGTACATGAAAACAAGTAGCTTAGTGCAATGACCTCCATTAACACGGGGTTAGTCTCAATGCAGTGTTATTCTTCTGCCGTTTCCTTTTCTAACTTTCAATCTGCAGCTGATTTGTTTAATTTATTTATTGGCAAGACACGGGAATGTTCCAGAAACACTTCTGGAGCTGCAGTTGGAATAAGGTGGGGTCAGGAGGGCTTGGTGTATTATCTTCATTGTTCAACTTTTGTATCAGTTCCAGAGCTGGAAAGATGTATTTTGAAAAAGCACCGATCCTGAAGTATGAACCCCCTTCCCTGCAGAACCCCTCCTTGCCAGGGATCTGTGGAATAGGCCACACCTCAGCTTAATAAATTGAAAATTGACACTATGATCTTTGAATTTTTAGAACATTTGCTATTGTCTCTACTTTTAAGGCTCAAACCAAGCCCATCCCAGTCAAAATAATTCCCATCAAAGTGATCTGTGAGCCTGCACAGATTGCAAGAGCCGCAGATTTCCTTTTTTCACGTGTCCTTTAACACTAAGGCCATTGATTTCACAAGTGCTTTTGAGGCAGTCCTAGCTGATGCCTTTCCTGAACCAGCCCCTCCCTTGTCTGGCACAAGTGTCCATGGGACAAATCAGACCAGACACCAGAACTGGGTTAAAATGAAGCTTGCAAGAGGGGAAGAAAAAAAAAAAAAAAAAAAGGAAAAAAGGGTTCATTTTTATTTTAACCTGGATAGGTTCCTCAATCCTCTTCTCCATGTTGTCAGGGGCAAGTAAAAAAAGTGGTATGAAGGGAGAGTGAAGAGCAAATTATGGGTGAAAGGACAGCCTAACTTCTGAATGGATGGAGATGATCAGCCTCGCTCACCTGGCTTCAACACAAACACCCTCCTTAAGCCTTCAAGTATCTCTGCAGCCTTAAATCGCTACTTCTCCCCTCCCTGGAACAGCCTCCAGAAACGGAGAGTGGCAACTGTGGCACAGCACAGGGAGGAGAATGGGAGCAGCACTGTGACTAGGAGCGGGACAGGGCCGTGGCGTGCACACATCGCTGGAACTGAACAGCTCCTGCACTGAGGTGCAGCCCTGGAAGGGGTGGTTTGCGACTCACAGCTCCTAGGGACCAGAGGAGAAAGCTTCAGTGCTGCCAAGCAGTGCTTTGCTTCACGTGTTCCCCTTCTGCATCCTCTGCTTTCTGGTTTCTGGTGTGAATGACAGTGGCTCAGCAGTGCACGTGTGACAGTGCAGGAACATTTTCATCTTTGGTATCTGATTTTGACTTTTTAACTGAAAATAAATAAATAAATAAAAAGGAAGTGAAGTGCTAGGCTGTCCCTTTCAAAGCACGATGGCCCAATGGTTCAGACTGATGGCAGATTGCTGCTACTACATCCAGATGGTGCTGCTGGGAGATGCTTCTTGTGGGTGCCACCACCTTGAGACCTGGCTTTTGCTCTTTCTGAAGGATATCACTGGTGACTCCTGCTGCAATTACTGTATGAAATGTGGCTGAATGCAGAATTCTGCATCTCCAAAAGCAACGTGAATTTGTCAAGGGTCGCCATCACTCTCAAAGGGTAAGATGGAGGCCAAAGTAGGAAAAAAGGAGAGGTGTATGACAAGGGTGTTATCTGGGGGTAGGAATTTATCACATGACTAAAAATGGTGCCTTGGATTTTGGAGAGACCCTTCACTTAGTTCTGGAAGCTGTGTCTTTGCTGCCCTTTTTATTTACAGAACAAGTTGCAAAAAGCAGTTGTTATTTTAAAGACGTGAATATTTTTGATCTGAAGTGCTACAGCCCACCGGAGATTTTGATATATTTTTTTAAAAATGTTGGCTAATTTTGTATTTTGAGTAGGAAGCTTCAGCTTCACACCACTTCTACACATGCTCTTGCTCTGCTATCCAGCAGTCCCTGCATGCTAAACTTGTAACCGAGACGTTCCTCCACTAATCTCTATGGCTTTTATTGGGGTTTTCTTATTGCTCACCTTACTGTGGACTTTGAGGAGGGGAATATCTGAATTAGCTCAAAAGGATTTAACCCATAAAACACCACTGGGATGCAGTGATATTTTACATGTCCCTACATACCCACCCAGCCCCAGCTTTTGCTTTGCTTGCTAGCAGATGAGTGCAGCAGGGAAGGCAGGAGCAGGGCGAGCTGCCCGCAGTGAGCGTCCCCCCTCGGACACCACCCCACCGTGCCCACCCTCACAGCGAACAGGAGTGCACAGGCAGAAAAAGTCTCCAAAAAAGCAGCAGCATTGGTGTCTTGCACACTGACATAGGTCATAGAGGAGGCAAAGCAGCAGCGGGAGGAGGTGGTCCCACACTCCCCTTGCCCATCCGTATGCTTTGGCACAAGCTGGGAGGCAGCTGGTGGCTCCAGCATCCTGGCGGGCAAGGACACGTGTGCCTGCACCACCAGCCTGCTCATCCCTCCTCCGTCAGGGGCGAGGAGGAGCAGCAGCGAGTGTTGTGACCACAGCACTTAGAAAGAGGCCTCACACACCGCTGCCGAGCAGAGATCTCTGCTGGATCCGCATGGATTTCAGTCTGAGGACTGTGGCTGTGGCTGTCGGTGCCACCTCTGCCCGCACAGGAGGGCTGTGGACTACAGGCTGGGGCTGGGCTACTAGAGGGGATGCAAGTGCCGACTCCCTGGTGCCCATTTCGGATGACTGTAAGAAAGCAGCCAGGAAGACTTCAGAGAGAGTATCTCTGGAGTGGGCAGCCTCCCCTGCCGGCGCCACACATGCATGGTTTCCAAGCATGGAGGAGAATCTGGATATAGTGCAGCCAGTCCTTCAGATGGGATGTGAAAGCAGAGGCCTCCTCCACCAGCGTCGCCTGAGGTGCAGCGTGCAGAACCCATAGCACGTCCCGAAGCCCCGATGAAAATGAGCCAACACCCAGCTCGCCGTCTCCTCTTCCACTTGACAGCTCCCAGCGCCCATCCCAAGCCTGTACATTGCCGCGGAGAAGACCTGTGACATTCACCCGGGTCGTAGCTGCCTCCCTGCGCCTGCGCCGAGGGTTCGGTGCTCAACGGTCCCGTCGGAGGGGCAGCGTCCGGCTACTTGGAGCTCGTGTACTTGGTGACAGCCTTGGTGCCCTCAGAGACGGCGTGCTTGGCCAGCTCCCCCGGCAGCAGCAGGCGCACGGCCGTCTGGATCTCCCGCGAGGTGATGGTGGAGCGCTTGTTGTAGTGCGCCAGGCGCGACGCCTCGCCGGCGATGCGCTCGAAGATGTCGTTGACGAAGGAGTTCATGATGCCCATGGCCTTGGAGGAGATGCCGGTGTCGGGGTGGACCTGCTTCAGCACCTTGTAGACGTAGATGGAGTAGCTCTCCTTCCTGCTCTTGTGCCGCTTCTTGTCGCCCTTCTTCTGGGTCTTCGTCACGGCTTTCTTGGAGCCCTTTTTGGGGGCAGAAGTGGACTTGGCTGGCTCTGGCATCCTGAGGGCTCTCTCCTCTGGCCCTCAGAGCTGCTTGGAAAGAACAACAACAACAACAAAAAAGGTTTGTTTTCATTCTTTTGCAGGATAATTCTACTGAAAGATGGGAGAGGCTGAGTCAGTGGCACCTCTGGATCTGAGACGAATGCCCTGTGACCCTGTGCAAGCATTTTTGTGCTGCCGCCAAGGACCATGCTGCTTTGTGCACGTTTTTGTGCTGTGCTCTGTCTAAATCCCCGTGACGCTGGCCTTGTCAACAGCACTGAACCCAAACCCAGTTGGCATCTAACCAATAAATATGGGCTGGGGGTGGACATGTTTCTGAGAGGAACATTCAAGCTCCGGGGAAAACATTAACTGCAGCACGGATTAAGTTAAGCCTTTCTGGAACGGGCTGGAGACACTTGGATGATATCACTGCAGCCATCTTCAGATGAAAATGTTCAGAAGTGTTTTATACAGTAACTACAAACCCCAATAGCTCCTTCTTTTTTTCTGCACGTGCACAAAGGTTTACTCTGAGAGTGCCCATACTGCTATTGGTTTATACCATGCATTACAGTGCAACATAAAAAGAAGATTTAAGCCAGTGGGCTGCAGTGCTGGAATCTCTCAGCATTAATATTAGCTAGCAAAAATACCAAGGAGTAGAAAAGCTCAGAGGAGGTGGCAGGAATCACCCTACAGAGAAGCAGGAATGGGGACAGGAAGAAAAAATCGAAATGCTTTAGGGCCACATGTCGACTGAGACAACTACGTGGACTGAAATTATTTGGTGTTTGGTGCTTTCTGCTTTTGGGGGAGCAGGCCTCTGCTGGTCAGCTGGTGCCAGAGATGCCAGATTCCCTCTCTGACTTTTAATTCACTGTGCCCCAACTTGCAGGGCCCTGACCTTTAGCTGTCTGCTGTCGTGGAGAAGTGCAACAACACAAAGGCAGTCTGTAAAAAGGTCATAAAAGGGGCTGCCTCCTCCTTGCTGCAAATTTACATGCTACGTGGGCCAAGGGACAGCAGTGTGGCAGCCTGGTCTGTTGATACAAATGGCTTTGTGTTGGAGTGCTCCCTTGGAAGGCAAGTCCTGTCCAGGCTTTGCTGGAGGATCAGCTTCCAGCATCACTCTGGGGCTTGGGCTTTCACTGCTCTGCAGCCTTCTGCCGAGGCTGTGCCCCCCTCAGGGCTGACCTACGAGTTGTAGTCGGATGGCTGAGAGAAGAAAAAGGAGCTTCGGGGCAGACGGCACCTGAGGAAATCACAGAATGGTTTGGGTTGGAAGGGACCCTAAAGACCACCCAGTTCCAACCCCCTGCCATGGGCAGGGACACCTCCTGGGCTGCTCACATGGGTAGAAGTAAACAGGAGAGAGAAAGCTGGGATGTTCTGCAGGCCGAGGGGGATCGATGTGCCCACAGCTCAGTGGGTACCAGCCTCGTCTTTCCAAACCCTGTCAGATCAATGTCTAACCTTTTCCTTAAACCCTCCAAAGACATCACTTTCACCAACCTATTTCCTTGGCTCTGCCACCCTTCTTGATTCTTTCAGGGTGTTTTTTCCCAGTGGAGGAATTTGGAAGGGTAAGCTCTGGATTGCCCCAAAAGTACAGGAGGTGCCTCAAAGCTCTGCATTTCCTCCTGTGGTGACACCAGAATTTGTCTTCCCTTCTTCCTCTACTTGGGAAGCAACACTGGGAAAATAAATCCCCTACTGTTCGTGTTTGCAGACCTGAAGCATTGGAAAGGCATTTTTCCAAGACAAGAAATAATCGCGCACTTGCTTCTTTTTCTCCGGAGCTAATTCCCTGGCTGACAAACACCACAACTGAAAAATGGGAACGGCTGCTTCTTGGGCTTTTTAAAAAGGACGTGCTTCCAAAATACCCATCAACCGTTAAGTGGACAGCAAGGCAACTTCTAAAGAAGGAATGCAGCACATAAAAGGCACGGGGGTGACTTCATTTGTCTCCAGAAAAGGTTACGCTTAGCAGACAGCTCTGCCCGTTCATCTCGCTGGAGCCCTTGGGTAGCACAGCCAGGGTCTCGCTCCTCTCCCATGTATGGCTGCAAGGATGCTGAAGTTCAGCAATTAGCACAAAAGCTTCAATGTCGTTGCTTCTCTGCACCTATTTCTTTGCAGCACACAGTTTAACAGCTAAATAACACCTCCTTTGGGGACCGGCTGCCTGCCTTCCAGTCTGTGGGAGAAAAAAGAAGCAGTTGCGTTTCTTCTGGCAGCAGCTGACCCTGCCAGAGCTGGACCAGACGATCTCCAGAAGTGCCTCCAGCCTCAGCCACTCGTTCTGTGGCTGCTGGAAACCGAAGGACCTTTAATCTAGAACAGGCTTCATGAGCTGTGTTCCCCAGGTGGACATCTCGCATGGGATACTGCAGCTCAAGATGCCTACAAGCACCCCTAATGAGGGCTCTCCAGGTCCAGGCCCCCCTGGGACACTGGGTATGGCCATGCAAGAGCAGACAGTTGGAAGGACCAAGGTGAGGTTTTCTCAGACTCTTGAGGAAAGCCTTTGGGCACATTTTTCCTTTTCAGCCACTTTTAATGCTGTGAGGCAATCAGTTATCAGTGAACACAACAAAATCAGCCACAGCATTTCTCCCAGCCTGTCCTAAGCTGTAAGCAGCAGTCCGCCTGCTGCCAGAAACCGGAGCAGCAAGGGATGACAGATACATCTTCCCTCGAGTTGACACCCCTTTCCTCAGCATCATTAAAAGCAAAATGAGCTGAAAACATATTCAAAGATACAAATCACTGCAGTTTCTCGGATCTGAAATGGAAGAGTCCTGCTGAGAAATCCCACGTGAGGCCTGCTGCTGCCTTCGTTTTTCCTAGGCCTGATATATGATAGCTAGGCAGGTGGAGAAGCACCTTCAGCATTTTTTGATTTATTTTTTGCTATTTTTGGGGCTTGCTGCTGAGTCTGGCAAACCTGTGCAGGGATGACAAGGGACATTGTCTGGCCTTTGGGACCTCTCTTCATGCAGAGGTGGAAATGACACTGGGATTTTTCTTTCTTTTTCCCTCTTAAAAGCTGTCCTCAGCTCTGTGACATCCACTGTAAATCCTTGTGCCCACTGCGCTGCTCCCTTGTTGTATCTTACTAATCAGCCGTAGAGGTTACAATTCTCTAATTGGCACTTTGTTCTGAGGATTATCATCCCTTTCCTTAGTTTCTCCTGTGATACAAAATAAAGAAAACCTGGCTTTGATCCTCCAGGCCTAGAAACCTACAGTGAAATTCGCTGCTGCTGTTTGTTTTAGTCTCGAACACAAGGAAGGGCAACAAATCACTGAATGTTTCTGCAGGAAATAGGAGGCTTTGTAACGGCTTCATCTGCTCAGAAATGCCAATAAAAGCACAGACAGAAGATCTGTTAAATACAGTTTACAAATTACCAGATGTCAGCAGACAACTGGTGCTGGAACAGCGCATTTCTGCAAACCCTCCCCTTTTACCTCGCACCCACCTCAGCTGTTAAACGAGCAGTCCCTGATCCAACAGGTGCCCTTACGCAGCAAGGAGAGAAAAATATCAGGAAAACTGAGAACTGAGGCAGCTATTTCATGGTTTTTTGGTCGCAAGCCTTGCCTCGGCAGCAGAGCAGATCAGGAGTGTGATGAGTCACAGCGAGCCACCGGTGCTGCTTCCTCGTGTGCCACTCATCTGTGGGATGGGAAAGGGTTTTTCTGCTGGCGTGTTGTCTGGCATGTGATGATGAGGTAGTGTTTGCTTTCCTCTGAAGGGATGAGGAAAGTCGTTTTCTAGGATAAGGTAAAGTAAGCTGAATCGGCTGATTTCTTCTAAAGGTGGAGGGGCAGAGGTCGGTGTCAGGACGCCAGGTAATTCCCTATCAGTAACAGTGCCCAATCCTGCATACTCTGCTCTATTTTATTCGATTGCTCCTCTAAAGTTATCATTTAAAAGGCTAAATTTTAACTTAGGAGACACACATGCAATTATTCTTGTGAAGACATTCATGCTTACCATGAAAATACATTAGCTCAGCAGACGCCCCTGCCCCTACCCATACAAAGCAAGGCTCCAACTCAGCGCCACACACAGGCACCCTGTGCTCCAAGTGACCTACAGCTTTAGCATAAATGCAGGCAGAACTGAGCACAGAGATGCCCAAGCATCCTAACTGACTGCTCCTCATCACTGCTTGTGGCAACACGTTATTTGGGATTTTGGTCCCGGACACTCCTTCTAGTAATCTTTTCTTTGCTGTTCTTTGCAGGCATTTCTGCTTACAACTCCAGCAAACACATTTCTGAACACCAGCAAGAGCTGCAATTTCTTATGTTACCTCCGCCAAAGATGCAAATACTTCTCAGGGCTCTGGGAGCATTCACCAGAGATGCTTATGCACAAAGGAAGGAGCAGAACCACAGATCAGAGCTATCTGCAAGGAACATACGCTTCATTTTTAAAGAAAAGAAAATCTTATTCATGAGCCCAGCAGAGACACAGTACTGCAAGGGGAATGACTGTCAGAAGGCTAAACATTGCTGGTTTTATTCTGATTAGGTGCCTGGGGTCAGTGGGGGTTTAACCTGGGCCTGAAACGACAAGTATGGTGTTTAGAGATGCTCAGCACCAACAGCCAGCACTGATTTCCTCTGGAATCCAGGAGGCTCAGTGCTTAGAAAAATCAGACTCCATGTTTTGTCAGGGTTTTGTTAGAGCAAATAAATACCTGAGTGCTTAAAAAAGCTACTTGACTTTTATCAGCTCTTCATAGGATGACTTGTAAGCTACCTCCTTTGGAATCTCTCTGATCTGCACACTTGACTAACAGGACCTAATAAAAGAGAGTATATCCAGTACTGAAATCTGCTACAATTATCCTCCCATCAGCTTTCCCACAAAGTTTTAAGAGATGTACATTATCACAGCCATCCTCTGTACTCTCAGTACTAAAACCATCCAACAGAGAACACAACCAGGCTCTCTCCCTGGGGGCTTATCAGCAAGTCAAAAACTTAACACAACATAAACTTCAACATGAGCTTCCTCTCCGAGTTCCACAGTTACCAGGATTTGCTTCTTTTGCCACAAATCCCTTCCTTAAGCAGCAACTTTCTTTATATCCCACTGCGACTGATCTGGACCTGCCCCTGTGTCATCAGAGCAATGCAGCGAAACTGCTTTGAGTACACAAGGGTCTGCAAACCCCATACCTGCAGATGATCTCAACCTGAACTAGAGCAATCCTGCTCTGCAGAAGAAAGCAAGGCATTGCATCAGCTCAGCTACCTGACAGCATCACCAGTTGTACAAATCTTGTGATTTACCACGTGCAGATGACTGAAAATGGTGTAAAACAAAACTCAGAGGTGGCTGGGTTCTGTAAGGCTATCCACCTGTTACCCATCAGGAGGGTTACTTACTCCACGATGCCCTATGCTACTGAAAATGCGAACTGTAGATTCCAAAAAAAAGGCTCTATGCCTAATAAAAAATGAAAATTGCTTCATTTTCGGCCATGATTAGGTCATGTTTTTCTGGAAAAACTGAAGACCATATGTCCTGGTTTCAGTTAGCACAGAATTAATTTTCTTCCTAGTAGCTGGTGGAATGCTGTGTTTTGGCTTAGAATGAGAAGAGTGCTGATAACACCCCGATGCTTTAATTGTTGCAGAGCAGTGCTTATACTAAGCCAAGGACATCTCAGCCTTTGCTCTGTCCTGCCAACGGGCAGGCTGGGGGGTGCAGTAAGAGCTGGGAGGGGACAGACCCAGGACAGGTGACCCAAACTAGCCAAAGGGGTATTCCATACCATCTGACGTCATGCTAAACAATATATAGGGGTGGCTAGCCGGGGGGAGGGGGCCGGACTGCTCGGGGTTAGGCTGGGCATCGGTCAGCGGGTGGTGAGCAATTGCATCGTGCATCACTTGTTTGTACATACTATTATTACTTTCGTATTATCACCATTGTATCATCATTATTATTATTATTATTATTATTTTCCTGTCTTATTAAACTGTCTTTATCTCAACTCACGGGCTTCACTTTCCATTTCTCTCCCCCGTCCCAGAGAGGGAGGGGGGAGGGTGAGCGAACGGCTGCGTGGTGTTTAGCTGCCAGCCGGGTTAAACCACGACAGTCAGACACCATATACTCACCAAGTCTCCTGTATCTAAGTAACTCCTTCTACAGTGGAGCCATAGTCTCTGAAGGAGCTATAGCAATAAGGCTGAAGAATTGCCTTTAAGTAAACTATTCTTATAACTTTGATGGGGTAATGGAGAGTTACCAAAATCCGAGACTATTTTCATTGGTGCTGAAAATGGCATCCATTACAAATGTGCTAACTTAGCACATTTGGCCAAAAATACGACAAGTTACAGCCCATCACCTGCAGGCCATAAGGGGAGCGTGGGTGGCAGAGAGAGAATAAGAAAGCCCAGGAGATGAGAGCTGAGACAGGAGCTATGTGGGAACCGACGCAGACGTATGTGGCACCTCTTCCTCCTACGAGCCCCATTCCTGGCTTTTAGGAGGTTTCTGTGACCTTCTCGATCTGTTACAGCTTTGCATAGCAAAAAGAAACAAGAGCAGAGATCAAACCCCAAAATGTTTCCTGTGGCCAGACCACGCTGATTGGGAATCGTACGTGTGGATATAAAACCAGGGGGAAGTGGAGAGCTACGTTCTGAAATTAAACTAAAGATCAGACCAAGGTGATGAGGGTTTTAAGAGCGATATGATGGGCACATCACAACACCAACCTCCTTTGGCATGGGTGAGACAAGCCTAGCAAAAATGTTAACAGCCTTTGTGCCCCGTTTATAGGTCTGTGCTCAGGGGAACTGGGCAGTGAGCATCACAAACTCTCCCCCACGCTGATAGCAGTTTTACTGTGAAATGAAGACGTGTGCCTGCAGGGAAACAGAGACCAGCGTCCTTCCCCAGACCTCACACCGTGCAGCAGGAGAACCAGGAATACAGCCCAGGGCTGCCGGCACCTTGCTCTGCTGCAGCCGGCAGCTCACACTGCCACAGCCAGAGCCGTCCAAGGGCTAGAGGTCATCTTCCAGGCGTGGCAGCAGGGGAGCACAAGCCTCTTCTAGGGCACGAGACAAGAGAAGCACAGCCTGTGAAGTGCAGCAGAGCTGGCTGCTCTCAGCGACACAGGAGGGGGAAGGCTCAGGATGCAAGAATAATTTAAGGCGAAGGCAAACTCCGCCACAAGAACTGACAATAGGTCATAAATAGATTTGCATTGGAGGTGGGAAGTAGGAAGCTCACACCCTTTACCTGGAAGTGGAAGGGAGATGGAGAGAGAAGAGGAGAGAGATGAGGAAACCTGTATCTTCCATAAAAACTGATTTTTTTTTTTGAAAACATTTCTAGGACATAGCTCTGGCAATACCAAGTAGCTGCTCTGCATTAACCAGATGATCCCATTCTGTTCCATATTGCTGTGCTACTGAAGAGTGGTTATTAACAGGTAAAGAGGCCCTCCACATTACCTTGCTCTTTATTATTTTCTTTATTGTTCCTTCCTTCCTTCTCTCACACCCATTTTAAGTGCCAGGAGCTTCAAAGCCCCAGGAGGTCCCCAGGAGGTTTGCAGCCACTCGGTCCCATTCAACACGTGGCGTTTGTACAGGGACTAGCACTCTGCTTTGCCTTTTGAACAGCCACGGGGCTGAAAAACTTGCAGATCTCCAGAAACATTGGAAAAACTGTGTCTCAGGCCAGGTTAGCTCATGCCCAAATTGCACCACACCATACAACCTGTGTGTGAGTAGTGTTTTAGTGGTGTTTTAATTCAGCTCTAACGCAGTGGTCAGTATTATCAAGTAGAGTCAGCGTGCTAGGCACTACAAGCTGGAAAAGGTGGACTTCTCCCAAAGAAATCAAAGCCTAATTAGGGATACATCACTATTTGTGTCAAGTAAGAATGCAAAGAGCTTCCTGCTGAAGTGGCAACCACTAGTGAAGAAAACAGGGGCTGGTGGGCAAAGTGATCGCCCCAGATGCCAGCGGTCCTGGCTGGTAAGCAGTAATTAGCATAACTCGATGAAGACTTGCATTTCAAAACACAAAGGGGCTTTCAAAGGCAGCAGGTTTAAAATGTCACATTATCTGTACCATGCTGTTATTTTTAACCAGCCCTGGTTCCATCCTCCTACGCTCGTTTTCTTCCTGAGGCTTCCACACCTTTAGTTTCCCCACGGCTGTGGTTTCCCAAGCTGATTCTTCCTCCAGTGAACTGCTCGCCCTCTGCTCTTCCTCCTCACCACTGGTGCCCCTCCGAGCATCGCATTACTGCCTTGGTTTCAAGAACTACACCTTTATGGGGGACTCCTGAGCCCTTGGGTTCTGCCCCAGTTATTAAGCAGGCACAATCAATAAGGAAAATGATCGGAGCTGGGTTGAGGACCCACCGTGCATGAGAGGATAGAAGAGGGGAATTAATTTTGGTGTAGGAGAAGGGAGGTGTGGAGGACAGGAAAGGGGAGACAGATACAGCGTTCCTACCTTCAGAACACAGCTCTGTATCTGCAGTGCATTTTAAGCCTTACACACATCAAGAATGGAAATAATCTGTGTTTTTACTGGGGTGGTCAGAGGGCTCAGTGCCGATGGGATGCTCTCGTGTTGCCTGCCCCAGGATGCTCACTGCCTCCTGTCTTGCAGCGCCCCACTCGATGCCCAACCATTTTCCCGGTTCCATAGAGGCCAAGGTGCCACTTCTCCCTCTCTGCTGATATTTTAGCAACATCCTCGCCCTTCCTTCATCCACGTTTGTCAACTGTTCACTTCTTTTGGTATTTCTGTTCCTTCATCAGGCATCCTGCCTGACCTTGTGGCACACGAACAAGGAGACTCTTTTTATCTCCTTGCTTTTTCTGGCCCTTCACACTAAGAGTTTTCTTAATGCATCGAAATCCAGAGTGGTCCCAACTGTTCCTTCTTCTCTGTCCTTCCTGTATCTCATTTCAGCAACTTCTTTTGTAAAAATGTCACTTGCTTTTCTGCTCAAGCTTCTTCTCACCTTCTAGGCTAATTCACATCCTCTTTGTAATGCTAAACAATCCTGCTGAAGGTGCATTTTCAGTTCTCCCTCCCCTTTCTTCCACTGCCTCCTGCACAGACCGTATTCATTGTACTGCCACCTTTGCAGCTTGTTCTCATTGCTATCTATATGCCTTCTTCCCTGCAGTACTGTCTGCTGGCAAAGATCAGTCTCCTACACATAATTGCTTTCCTCACAAGTGAGAGGACTATATAGGTTATACAAATGGGTTATATGGAAAGATTTTGTGCCCAAAAGCATGTCCATTTTTCCAACTCTGGCAGTTGATATAATACAAACATCATCTTCACTCTCCAAACAAAAATCCTTCATCATCATGGCTACAACACCACAGCTTCTTCCTCCTGCTGGGATTACCCTGGGGAAGGACCTGCCACTGACATATCTGAACTCTCCACGTCTCGTATCAAAGTCAAGTCCTCTGCAAGTGGAAACTCTCTGTTCCCTGACCCTGGAGTCAACCCAATAAATTGCCATTTTTAACAATTAGCCCACAAAAACTTGCTGCGATGGACCACCAATGTATTCTCAATTAACTCAGAAAAGAAAAAAACCCTACAACTGTTCTACAAGAAGCTTTCGGGATGGTTCAAAAGATAAATGATCACCCCCAACAGCTCGTATCTTCAGGAGGGTCGGTGCAATAATATGACAAGCGTGGTGATTAACTCTCACCACAAAGGGAAATGTTGAGTTGAGGTAGGTGGCATATAAAATCCCCCACTCTCTTTATGAGTCAGGTAAGCTGCCAGAAGGCGGAGGTGGGATCCGTGGGATGGAGCTGTGTTCGTTCCAGCCAGCTAATGTTATGCTTTTTGAAATAGAAAAAAAAATGGTTTAATTAATAAATCAGTTTTGCCAAAATTAAGAGACCTATTTCAAGAGCAACATCTAACGGTTGCCCTTGATCCCCAGGATGCTGTCTGCAGTGAAAGTCAAGGAGAAATATTGTTAAACAACTCCACCCCCCCACCACCTGAGGTTCAAATAGCATTTTTGGGTAATGCATCTCTTCTTCTGTCTCCCACCCAACGCCTATGATCCTGCAGTCACATTGCCCTCCTCTCTCCCTGGCTCCAGAAGAAAGGGAAGCTGGCGAGCCAAGATCCCAGTCTCACCGCCCCGCACAGAGCCCTTTCCAGGGGCAGAGCTCAGCCCTGGTGAGGAAAAAAAGCACTTCCTTCCCAAAATAGCTGCACAAAATTGGATTAATACATGCATAGAATGAGATGATTAGGGGAAAAAAAAAAAAAAAAAAAAAAAAAGCATCTTTTGGTCTTATTTTGGGTCAGTCCAGGCTTCAAAGATAAATTTAAATTGACAGCAGCATCCCTTATTTAATATTATAGATTTTTCATTACTGAAACCAGATTTAGAAACGTGAAGAAAATTCCATTAGTTCCTTGGGCTCCTGCTTACAGCTCAGCCTGAATAAGCTGCCTTCCCAGGTTCACTTCTGAATTCGGGAACATTTCCCACGTCGTTAATAATTCTTCAGTCCAGCTGATAACGTGTATTTGAGGAAGGGCAAAGAGCAGAGGGTTTCAGCCCTGGGAGAGAGATGCAATAGGCTGGGACTATCAGCATGAGTCATTTCTTTGTTTCGGATGGAGAATGGAAGATCTGGAGTGGAGCACACATACATATCTGTAGGCATCTCTGTATGTAAATGGCAGTTCAGAGAAGGGACAATGAACAAAGGAACAGCGTGGGGGAAAAATGTAAAGAGGAAGACAAAGTAAGGGCTGAAGAGAGATTTCAGGGAGAAGAGAGCAAGATAAGGTATTGAAAACAGGCTGGAGGAGGAAAAAAAAAGATGGGGGGAAGGATACATGAAATGGGACAAAAAGGAGAGAAAAGGCATGGGTGGACAAAAAGCAGAGAGAAGGGGGAAGGTAGAATAACCAGTAGGATGTTTGGCAAGACAGAAATATTGTATGATAAATAAGACGTAGGGAAGAGAGACATGGAGGGTCGCAGTAAGAAAGACAGGCCTGGCACAGCTGAGATGAGAAATGAGCAGCTGGAGGAAAAATCACCGCCCAGAAGAGCGCTTCTGGAGCCGCAGGGAAGAGGTGAGGCTGCCCCAGAGTCACGCCCTGGGAAGCGAAAGGCAAAACCAAGGTGAAAGGTAAAACCAAGGAGAGAAACGACGAGGCCCGGGAGAAGACAAACGGTACCATGCTGCTGGGTTGTGGCCTTTTGCCTAAAATAGGAACCACGAAGGTCACTGAAATTCCCACTTCGATCTCACATTTGGAACTTGAAGAAATTTCTTTCTTCCCCTGCAATCCTTCTTCCTTCCCTATGTTGGATTAAATTAATGAATGTACACCCCGCAGTTACACCTCCCTGTCAGGGAATAAAGCCCTAGACACCATTAAGCCCGAAGCAGACCTTGCTCTCTGGCTCCCTTTGCGTCTAGAGGCTTCGGCAGAAATATTCCAGCAGACGAATCGAGGTTTCCTGCAGCTCCACAATCACCATGTAGGAGCTGGGTATCATTAGCAGCTTGAGGAAAGAAATAGGAAGTCAAGAAGGGCGTGCGCTCAGGGAAAAGGCTTGTTTTGCTTTCATAATTAGCAAATCTTACCAGTACAAAGGGAAAAATTGCTGCTGGTACCCAAACCGTCACTCCTTTGCACCACAAATAATAGGAACAAAAGAGGAGGGTGTGGGAAGCACATTCATATCATCAAATTCCTCCTGTGATTAGCATGGGTTCAGTGTAATCACAACCTCACCAGGAAAAGAGCACGCTATGACAAAAACGCTGTGCAGGCTATGGAGTAAAACCCTGGTAAGATCAAACAGTGCTCCCGGGGCAGCAGCAGCCTGAGACACCAGGGCTTTATTAGTAGTAACAGCAGCAACATATGGGGATGAATGAAACCGTGTTTGTAAATGCGACAGGCGATCGCACCCCCTCTCTTGGCGGTCGCTTTTTCCCGATCTGACTCAGCCTCCCCACGGATCCACTCCCCCATCCCTCGATTCATAAATTCTCCATCTCGGGGAAAGTTACGGAGGCACCGCACGAGCACAGGGTGTGAGATGATGCGAGACGGGAGAAGGGCGCTCAGTGCCAGCGCCCTGCACCCAGCAAAACCCGCAGTGCAAAAGCTCTCGGCCCTTTGCTGCTTGCAGGGGGGCACCCTACAGGACACGGGGGCTCGCTCCTTTCTGCTGGAGGCATGCAGTGAGGCCGAGCCAAACCCCTTACACAACTGCGTGATGCTGCGCGGTGACGGCTCCGCATTCCCTGCGTCTTGGGACACAGGCGATGGGATATGTGAGGAGGGATGGTGAATGAGAAGGGCTCCTCGCAGCTCCTTGCTGGCGGTGGAAAGGGAGCAGGGTGAATGGGAAGACAGCGGTGATGCAGGAGAAGTGGTGCATGCTGAGCAGGGCTGGACACCCTGCAGTGCTGTGGGCACTCAGGAGGGCTGTACACCCAGCAGGGCTGTACACCCAGCAGGGATATACATCCAGCACTGATGTACACCCAGCAGGGATGTACACCCAGCACTGATGCACACCCTGCAGTGGTGTGGACACCCAGGAGAGCTGTACACCCAACAGTGATGTACACCCAGCACTGATGCACACCCAGCAGGGCTGTGCCCCTCACTGCCTCCTCCACATCTCCCAGCCGTTCCCAGCACACCCCCTGGACCCCACGGACCCCATGCGGGCTGTGTCTCCGGGTCCATCCCATGCCACCCCCAGCCCCGCCGCCCCCCGCAGCACCTTGCCTGCCGGCCGGCCGCTCTCCTCCGCTGAGCCAGCTCCGGGGACGAGCCTCCAGCACCGGCCGGCCTCGTAGGGGCGGTGTTGGTGGCGGCGGGGCCGGCTCTGCGGCGGGGCCGGTGCTGCGGGCCGGGGCCGGGGCCGGGGCCGGGGCCGGGCTCGCCGCCCCTTGCGGCCGCCCCTGGGCCGGGCTGAGCGCCCCGCCCGCCCCCGCCTCCTCTGCGGGCTCCCGCCGCGGCCCCGGCGAGCGGCGGCTGCGCGGGGAGCTGGGCACGGAGGAGGAGGAGGAGGAGGAAAGAGGAAGAGGAGGAGGAGAAGGAGGAGGAGGAGGAGGACGGGCACCTGCTGCCGCCCGGGCAGGGCCGGGGGCTGAGCGGGCGCACCCAGCCAGGGGGGCGCCCAGCGGCTCTGCGGGCCTGGGCTCGGCGGGGAGCGTGGATGAGAGTTTGCTCCGATTTCCGAGCCGGGTGAGAGCCGCGGGGCGGAGCGGAGCGGAGCGGAGCGGGGAGAGGCGGCTGCAGCTCGGCCGGGCGCCTCCTGCCCGCAGCCGGCTCCGTGGCTTTTGTTCCCGGCCCCCGAGCACGCAGCAAACGCAGCCCCCGTGGGGGGGGGCTTGGGCTTGGGGTCGTTGGGGTGGGCGTGATGCTGGCTTGGGGTGGGGGTGAATGCGTGGGGGTGACCCCATCGGACCTCGCTCGGCCACCCCGCTGCCTGCTTGTGCCTGCCGGAGGCGTTGCGTGCCCGCCTGGCCGTAGGGCAGTAGCCACACGCTCGCCCCAAGTAGCCAGCGAGGTACGGGAGCAGTGCGGTGGGAGAGCCTGGGGTAAGGCTGGTTTCTGGAGCAAGCTGCCAGCCCTTCAGGAGGGCCCTATAGCTCTGTGCATCCAGCCCAGGCCTCCTGCCCGCTTCCCTGGGTTGTTGCAGGGCTTTGAGGCACCTACAGGGCAAGTCGGGGGAATAGCAGCCTTTTTTGCCCCATTTCCCTGCCGTGCTTCGTTATCACGGTTTTGGGGTGGGTGGCTGTGTTAGGCTTGTACGAACGTGGCATAAATGCTGGGCTGGTGCTTGGGCTTTGCGTTCCCAATAATGGTTTAGATAGGGTGGGGAGGGGAAATATTTAACAAGAGGGGATCCCAGTGCTCCACGTTACCCGACAGCATCGTGCCTTAATTTTTACTGTGCGACGAGTAGTGTTGTCCCTCAGAATTAGGGACGTGAGCTGCCTTAAACCTTTTTTATTTTTATTTTTTTCAATGTCATATCTAGTCATTCAGAAGGGAGGGCTTGTTTAGTCCTTGCCCGTCGTCTTCTGTAGCTGCTACTGGATCTTTAACCTGCCGGTTGCGGGATGGATAAAATAGGAGATTAACTCACCGTGTGGGGCTATCAGATGGCACAGAAATCCCCCAAAGTCGGAGGGAGGTCCCACCATTTCTCCTGCAGTGGTCTCAAGCTTGCTGGGCTCATTTCTCCACCCTAACACGGGTGGCTTGGGGCTGCGATGCCCGGCTGGAGCCGGGACGAGGCGCTCGGTGCGTCCAGCTCCGCCGCTCACCTCTCGGACGTGGTCCTGCTCGGCGGCAGGTAGGACCAACCTGGGTGGCGTTGGGCCGATGGGTTTGTATTTAATTTGAGCTCCTGAGCCCCGTTCTTCCCAGCGGGTCGGGGGGTGCCAGCTGCAGGGGTTGGGGTGCCGCTGCGGGGTGGGTGCACCCGTGGCTCCCCTTGGGGCCGGGTGAAGGTGGCACCCAGGCTCTCGCCGCTGTCCTCGCCCGCGCCAGCCTGCCTGCCGTGGCGGCTTCGCTGAGGCCTGGTGACGTAAATGCCTGTGGGGGAGGGAGGAATTAAGGGCAGCAGCTGGGAAAAGCCTCTCCTGGCTCCTCGGGGAAACCCGGTTTCGGAGGAGAAAGCCCTGCTGGGGGGGGGACGCGCAGGGGGCTGGGGCAGCCCTGGCTAGGTGTGAGCTCCCCGCGACGTTCAGCCTCTTGGCCGAGCAGGGGCAGCTCCTGGGCACTGCCCCTTCCCCTCCTCCCGGTGTGTGATGCTCAGGGATTGTGGACACCGACCATAAGTTCCTCGTGAGAGTGTGTGTGTGTGATATCGGATGGCAGGCATTGGATGTTGGTGGAGAATAGCAGGCTTGGAGGGGGGAGAATGGATTTGGGTTTGGTAAGGAAGCTTCTGCAGTGTTTAAAAAATGATTGGTGTTGCTGTTAGGTTGATAAACCTCTGGAATAGGAAACGCTGTGCATAATGCTCCGTATGCGTGCGGTGTCTTCGGCATCATTTGGCGCTTCAGCACTCACTCTTCAATACAGAGACTCCAAAACTAAGAAGGAGCATTAACCATTTAACCTCCAAAACGACGACAGATCTGCTGGAAAATTAACAGTGACCCCATCTCACGGCACGTGATCATGGAAAAATCACCATTTCATTTTGAATCAGTCACCGCAATTCTGGAAAATATGAGGCGGTGTTTTGTGTGGCAGATGGTTCCTTTAAAAGATCTGTGGTGCTTGTCTTTTTATTTAAGATGTAACAGATCACATTTTGTGATGTTTTCTTTCTTACAGGTATGGAAAATAAATACTATTTAGCAATGCCTGAGGACCTTGCTGATTTTTTTTTTTTTTAATTATTTTTTAATTTTTGGTTGCAGCTAAGTAGCTATTCAGTGGCTGCTCCAGATCTCTTTCTCCTTCACCTCACCCCAGTATTTGTCAGGCTTATCAGTGTTACTCCAGAGTTTCCAAAGCTCTGGCTATTACCAGAAGACCCCAGTACTAGGTGCAGAAAATCTGCCATCCTGAATTCCAGGCCCTCTTGTCCAAACCTGGCTGTGCCTGGCCCAGATAATGTTTATAACTTCCTAGCTTTATTCTGCAATACTGGTTCCTTTTCTTCCCTACATGGATTTATTTTTCTGGGTTAAATGCTGCCTGCACGGCAGGATCCGTACTGCAGAAGCAGAGATGCCTTCCTCTAATGTGTTGTTTTTGTGACACAGGGTTTGAGTGCAGGAAAAGCTTCTGACAGTCTTGCTCCATCAGGGCCTTTCAAAAGAGATTCTCTTGCTGCCACCATCGAGGCCTTGCACGTTTGTGAGCTGATCTATGAAATAGTCGTGCATGGTGATACAGCCGTTAAACCTAGCTTTTGGGTGGTGATGTTGGGATTTATGCGTTTTGATCTCTAAAGTCTCTGAAAAATGCAAGTTTTCTCTTTTCATCTCATGGTCGTTGTCAGTCGTATGGATGTGGGGGGGCGAAGCAAAGATGCTGAGCCTCCTCCTGGGAGGTCAGAATTTATTAAACCAGTAAGATTTCAGTGGTGATCTTACCTTAAAATTGAAATGAGTTAGTGCTGCTTTTTGGTATGACATAAGGAAATGAAGTAAGAAGTCTTTGAAGGCACTTCAGGCTTCATAAATATTAACAATCTTTGCAGTCTTCGCAGAGAGGAAGGGCTAGGTTTTTTCTTTGTCTTAATGGTACAGTTTCCCTTGCACAGTAGATCTTCTTGCCTTGGCTAAAGAGTAGCGTTCAAATGCAAATCAAAAGTACCTTATCTGTGGTTAGTAATATGTGCGTTATTTGTGACTATCTTGTTCTTTTCCCCCTCCACCCTTTAACACTTTCTCCTATTTTACACTCTGGTAGTTGTAGATTTAATTCCTGATTTAGGAGACCAGATCCTCAGAGATGCTTATATGACTGAAGATGCAGCTCTTTGCTTCTGAGAGCAGTGGAAGGTAAAGACTCCTAACTTCTTCAGGTGCATTGGAAAATTTCTTTCTATTTGCATCCTGGGTCGCCACGTGTCTTCAGTTCTTACCCGTGTTAATGAGGAGGAAACCCGCTGGGTATGTTGGATAGCGGTATTTTTTAAACATGCTTTGAGAATGCCTGCAGTTGTCTGGTTTACTTTTAGTTTGACAACTGTGTCTCCACCTGAATGGAAACTGCAGTTCAGTTGAGAGGCAGCTTCTTACAAATCCTGAGTTATTGCAGCGAGTTCTTTGCGAGTGCCTGCTGAGAACATGTTGCCTGTCCTAGGTAAATATGCTATCAAGAGTGCATCAGGCTTGGAGTAGAGCTTGTTCCAGCTGTCTCAGGGACTGATGCAAACTAGTCTTTATTTCCTTGCATGCCATAAAAAAATAAGTGACTTTTAAAGTCAATTTTGAGCGTGCGTTTTTTCTCTTCTCTGGATGCAGGTCCTAGAGGTCACTGCTAAGTCCCTGGTGATGCAGCTTTCTGAGTGCTGCTGCCCTTCCGCAGGAGCTGACGTCTCCAGTTTAAAATAATAATAATAAAAAAAAAACAACAGACGCTTCAGCCCTCTTTTCCTGATCCCGTCGATGCAGACGTTGGTACATCTTTTGACCTGTGATTAAGGGATTTATGACTCGGTTTGCGGGATGCACATGCCTAGGAATTGTCATCATTAGACGCTGAGTCACATGGGTATGTGTTCCTCGGGTTGTGTGCGTATGGGCTTCTGTCTAAAACTTAACACCTTCCAGTTCTGGGTGAGCGCTCGCTTATGGTTGTGTGGGCACATCTTTGCTGGGTGCTGCTCTGGCTCTGCAGCAGCCACCCCACGCTGTGTTTTAGTCCATCAGGGCTCACCTGGCTGTTAGTGGATACTTGCTATTGAGTCTCCCTTTTATTGAGTCTCCCTTTTGGCATGCCCGAAGGTGAACATCTGTCTTATAAAGTAAACACGGTGAAGTTCAGACATTTTTTCTGCCACATCTGTTTTGTACGCTCACATGGGTAGCTGTAGTCAGTGTTGAATGTAACATTTAGAAACAGGGATTTTATTTTTGGGTCAGTGCTTCAGGTGAGGGGTAAATCTGTTAGTGGAGTATTGACAGCCAAGTAACGCTACTCATAAATGGGAGGGAGAGAGGGGAACAAGAAAAGGAATGAAGTGTGAAATACCACTCCATCCATGGGATTCTCATCAAACCCTGTGGGAGGGGACACTCTTGTTTCTTGAGTGTCCCCTCATTTATATCTATATGGAGTTGACTAAGCTGTTTTTTGAAGATCTTAAATCACAGAATTATGGTTTGTTTTGGAAGGGACCTTAAAGTCCACCCAGTTCCACCCCCCTGCCATGGGCAGGGACACCTCCCACCAGCCCAGGTTGCCCAAAGCCCCATCCAGCCTGGCCTTGAGCACCTCCAGGGATGGGGCAGCCACAGCTTCTCTGGGCAGCCTGTGCCAGGGCCTCACCACCCTCAGAATAAAGAATTTCTTCCTTAAGGGACACGACAAAATAATGTGGAAAAAGTAGTCAGCAGTTCTCTGTGTCCAAACGCAATGGTTAACAGATGCATTTTAGATTTCCAAAGTAGTCCCCTGAAAATAATGGCATAATATGAGAGGTCTGTACTTATCTTAATTAAAGAGAACAAAGCCATGCATTCTATGGTGGCCTGATGCATACAATTAGTGCCTGAGTTCAATTAGTTTCCAGCTGCTATAACCATGCTATCAGAGCTCTTGGTAGGACTGTCAGGGATTTTTATTAGTATCTGGCATTACTAATGCTTGGCATTTTTGCCGTCCTGTACAAGCCAGTTGTTCTTTCAATATTCATTTCAGGTATAAGGTTACTTATAGGGAGAACACTTGAAATTCACTGGTTTGGAAACCAACCAAGTCTCAGTGGCTGAAAGTTAATCTCTGAGCTTTCAGTGAAGGATCCCCGAATGTCTTCAGATGCTTAAAGCGGCGTTTATTTCATAACTTGAAGTTTATCGTTAGCTTAACTTTTGTAAAGAGGAGTCTTCACATTAGAAATGCGAATCTGAAAGGGAGCTGCTTAAAATAGCATGAGCAAGTGTTTTAGCTCTGGAGCCATCTTCAGGGGGAAAAAAAAAAGTCTTCCTGTCTCACACTGCTGATTTTACTACCTGAAATCCCACGCTCAGGAAATGGTTTGTGTGTTTCTGTTCCCCTTTCTCTGAATTTCATCTGTGTTCTCAGGTGTGCACCGTAGCTGCGTTTTTAAACAACCTCCTGCGCTTCTCAAGGTTAAAGGCACTTTGTCATTGCTGGGGAAGTGTGGCAGTGCTGTACAGGGGCATGTGGATTTATAACTGTCTGCAGTGTTTAAGGAGTATCACAGCCGTAGGGATGGGGAAATGCGGAGCCTCTGGAGAAGGAGTTCTTGAAATGTTCTTTGAAGGCCGTGCGTAGCCCGTGCTGCTGAAAAGGATTTCTGTGTTCCCATTTGCTTTTGGTAGAGCCAGCTGATGTCTGTAGCTGTACAGCTTTGAGGTCGGTCCCTCCGAGTTGTGTGAGGACCGATGTGGGAGACAAAACCCTGCAATTTACTCCAGATCTTTGGAGCCTTATGGTCCTGTGCTTCAGGCGTAAACTGCTCTTCCAGACATCGCTGCAAAAGTAGGACCCAGCACAGGTTTTGTGCCAGGGACAAGGTGCTGCCAGGAGCTTGTGATTTTTTGCTTTCTGCATTGCCTGGAGAGGGTGGTGTGCCCAGCTTAGGCTCCGCAGGTCTGAGCAGCAGGGAAGAGACCGGTCTGTAAATACCTTTAAAATCCTGCTCTGGGGCTGTTGGGCCTGGGCTCTGAGCATTTAGGAAAAGATGCAGTTATCACAACAAGATGCTGTGTTGCAGCAGGAAAAAAACAGCATGTTCAACACCAGAAGATGAAATGTTATTTACCTTCAGTGTGACGGTCCTTGCTCTTAAGTAGTCCTTGATGAATACAGTTGTGACTACCTGATTTAAAACCAAGATGCAAGGCGATTTGTAATCCAAGATCCTATCTTGGGGATACGCTCACTTTTTTGGGTTCAGGGCTTTCTTCACCTTTCTTCTTCCTCACCTTTTCCCTCCTGGAATGAGGAATAATGCTTAGGGAGCTGTCTGCGTGTCCCATCCGTGAAGCTCCTGGCTGCTTCCCAGTGCTGCCCGGAGCCAAGGAGTGCGATTTCAGCCAGCAGCCATCCTGTTTGTGTGGGACAAAGGTGGCTGTGAAGCTCTGAGCTTGAGAGCAGCAATACATCCTAAGCATCCCTGTGTGACCGCGGCTAGGACAACTTCAGACTGTGCTCATCAGGTAATAATACTAACAAACAGCTCCTTAGAGGGCCAAGTCTTGCATCATCTTGCAAAGATACTGTCATTGGTTGGGGTAGGAATAAGTGAAGCATTAAACCACTCCAGTTTGATTAACTTTGTAGTATTTTGCACTTCTTTTATCCAAGATCTTCAAACTCCTCTCAGAGGCTAATCTATAAAGGAACCTAAAAGATACTGCAGGATATCTGAGATCCCTTTTTGTACAAAAATGAAGCATAGCTTGCTTTTGTGTAAAATGCTGCTTGGTCTCAACACTCCGTGCAAAAACTGTGATCACGCAATGAGGACTGTCCTTTCCAGTAAGCAGAGCAACGGACTGGACATGCTGATCCTTTAAGAGATCTGCCAGCTGCTACAGGATGCTGTACTCCCAAGTCTTGCTTGAGCTGTAGGAGTTTCCTGGAAACTTGCAGTAATTAAAACTAACGTCAGGAGCTTACAAAACACTGCAGAAGTGAAGGCTGTGGTCTCCTTCGGATCATCTGGAGCTAGCCCTGTTTTGTTTCAGAGAAACGTTGTGAGTATAAAGCTTTTAAAAGGGTCTCTGCCTACTATATAGGTTTTTTGCTTTCCCTTCTCAGAGTTCCTTATGGGTGTGAAGAAATTATACACATTCAACAGCTCTTATTTTTACTTCTAGTTATGTGAAATAACTTGCCTAAGTAGGATAGTTCTGATTTCCCCAGAAAGCTCTGTATTAGAAATCATTTTTACAACAAAACTGATTTTTTTTTTTTTTCTAAAGCTACTTCTGCTTTTTTTTTTCCTGTTCTATCTAGTAGCAATCTTCTAGTTTTTGAGGGATCTGCTAACAATGATTGCATTTAATGCTGGATTACTTATCCCCTTACAAAAATGCTTAGGAAAAAAAAAAGTCACAAATACCATTTCTTGGAATATTTTGTAGGAAGAACACAGAACTTGCATTGCTTAGGAGTTTGAATTTGACCAGCGAAGCTCTCTGGCACTTGGCAGTCCTCTCGTAAAGCAGAACAGAGACAACATATGCTTTCTGAGGGAGGAACAGTGCCCAGTATTTCCAGATTGGTTTTCCTGGTGGTGTGTGAGCCTGAATGTGCAGTATCTGCTTTGGTTTTCACTCAGATAAAAACAGTTGGAAAAGATGGAAGCTATTTATAAGTACCTTCCTATTTTTTGTTAATGCTTTGTAATTGCATAAATATTTTTTTTTCTTTATAGATAAGCTTTAAGCATTAAGCTATTATCTGTGACTCATTACTGTAGAATCTGCTGTTGGTGAGTTTTTATTGTCTTTGTTAAATCATGGAAAATCTTTCCATGCAGTTTATGTTTCTTTTTGTCTGAAGCAAATTACATCTGTTTATCTTACCCACTGGTGGCTTTGTTCTCAGCTGGCTAGAAGCTCATGCTATCCGAGAGCTACAGCAGACCTCACGCATGGCACAAAAATTTCATGTGTGTACTTAGCTGGTGAACAATTGTGTTAGATGGTTTTTTGGAAACACTATGTGGACTTGGGCAAAAAAGTGTCTGTTTGCTTTATAGGTGGTGATTTGCTTTTCCACTTTCTCCTCCCTTTTCAAAAGCTTCAGCTAAACAAAGTGTTGGTAGTTAAACAGACTGATGTTTCATAGGGCTTCTTTTTTTAAAGTCCATGATATAATGAATTGTATAAATGCCAAAGTTGTTATGAAGTTAATAGTGTGTTATTGTAAATGTCAGAAGAAAAGTAGGTAAAGACAGATCTGCTGGGAATGCTAAGAAGGGGCTGGACCCCAAAGATGACTGGCTAACCACAGCTTGCTTGTTATCTGAAACAGGAGATGAGGAACCGTATTTAGGAAGTATAAGCATTGCTGGTGCTTCTGAACCATGGAGGAAATAGCAGACGCCAACGCTTGAAGTAGATTATCTGCTACTGCCATACGTATTTTCTTACTTACGGATTGATCATCATTTGAATAAACTTCCTTTTGTTTTCATACGAAGATTAACCAGCAGATTCAACTCTTAAACTAAAAGGATTTTTGCCAAATACAGTGACAAGAGGAATGTGAGCATTGTAACTGGGGCACAGGGAACAGCAAAGCACTCTCCCTGGCAAGGTGACATGGAAAGCTCGTCTTGTACTCAGCCAGCTAAAGAAAAACCCTATGTTTAAGGGGATTCAGTGCCATGTGGTTCAGTAGTACTATCATTCCTGAGGGAAGACAGCTTCTTGTGTGCCCCCATGGGATCTTGCATGCATCCTTGTGTAGGGATGCCAGTATGGACTGACCTCTTCTGTAGCCTTGTCAAAGTATATGCCCAATCTTTTCTCCAAAAGCTTGTTTTTTTCATTTTATTTTATTTTTGATATATAAACTCATGTGACCTTTTAGTCATAGGGCTAATTATAACACAGATTGGGCCCAGCTTTCACATGTTATTGTTTGACTTGATTCTCAGGTACCCAGAAGATTTTCCACTTGCTGGCCCTGAAGGTACTTTTCAAGACCAGACAAACTTTCTTACGTGTCTTCTGGGTGGTGTGGATACCTCTTCTGAAGGACAATCTGTAGCAGGGCATGTTTTTTCTTCTACTTTTATAATGCAGCACTTGGAGGCCTGATGCCTCTGCTTTGCCACAGGCCATCAGAGTTGAGTACAGCAGTAAAACCCCAGAACAGTCCTTGATTAAAACTGCTCTTTAGCTTTTGAAGGTTTTATACTATCCAATAAACTGAAAGGTTTGGCAGGCATAAGATATGAACTGTTTTTTTGCTATGTATTTATATATTTTTTAATCCTGATGGCTTTCAGTCCCTATTTCTTGTCTCCTCCATCCTGTGACTTAGGCCTTGCTGAAGACGGGCTCTTATTTACAGCCGCCCAAGTCCCTGTTCAAGGTTAGTCAGCCTGTCTAGATCTTGCAGGTGGGCGAAAACCCCAGATACCTATAATGAAGAAATCAAAAGTTGTCATCTTTCTCTCTTATCCTCCTTCCGCTATTCCCCTTCCAGCAAATTTGGTGCTCCAAAGTTGGTTTTTGGACAAAGACATGGGCCTCCTGGAATTTCTAATGTAGTCAAGAATTATATATGTATTTTTTTCATATTATATATTATATATCCAAATCAGAGATAAGGGAGAGTTCACTAGTAGTTTGATCTTGTCCTGCAGTCTTCAGCATATTCAATGTAAAAAAGCTTGAGCTCCATTTCCGTGACTTTGGGAGACTGTATCTGTTAAAACATTTGTACAGTGTAAACAAAAGCCTTGCTACCCCCAGATCAGAATTTGAGTGTGACCGATAATTAAGTTTTTAGAATTTCTCTGGAAAAGTGAATCCATGGTTTAATTTTTAAAATCCTCAGTTTTAAATATGTGACTGTTAATGAAATAACCAGCACTAAGACAGAGCTGGAAGGAGTCTTTATTAGGACTTTTGACCTGAAAAATAAAGTATTTTTTAGAAGAAGAGATTCTGAGAGGAATTCTTTGTCTTTCTGATAAAGAAGGGTGGCACCTCTACAAAAATCTCTCCTTGTGAGGCTTTGAAATGTGTGCAACTCAAATGATTTTATTGTGGCTTGTGTGTGCAGGGAACAACTCTTCTTGCCTCTTCCTTTACCCGCACCCAACCATGACTGTTCAGAAAGATAAATCGTCTGTATATGGCTTTTTTCTTCAACAACTTGGGCCTTTTTTACCTTTATCATTACTGACTGAATTGTCATCATGGCATAAACACACCTGTCAGCTCAAGCAGTGTAATTCTGGCCCTCGTCCCAGTCTTAGAGGCAGACGTATAAATGCCATCCTTTATCTGCCTTTTAAATTGCTCGTCTGATTGAAATGATGACTGAATTAGTCCTATTCACATTCCTTCTACCTTGGTTTCTTTACTTCATTACTAAACTATCCATTGTGCTTTTTTTGAGTCAATTTAGTTCTATTTCAGGTCTGAAGCTGCCGTGATGTGCCAGGTTACTGCTTACTGTCATGCGATTTGTATTGCTTTAGCAACCTGATTGGGTTGCTGGTGTGTTTGTGACAGGGAAATATTTTGTTTTGAAACAGAGCATGCAGGTAGTGTGCTAGGCCCGCCTGCGTGTGCAGGCTTGGTTAAGAAACTCTCTGAGGAGCTGATCCATGAAGTGCTAACAGCGCTGGCTTCATGGGTTACTTCATGTCTGGGATCAAAAAAAGCAGACTGGCAGAGCTTGTTTCTGCCTCTTCCTTGTGTCCAGTACATTTTGTGTTGAGATGCAGTTGAAATACTGCTAATATGGCTGTATCGAGAGAGGAACCGGCTTCTCTGGGGAGAAATGCCACTTAGCACAAAATTACCCTTCAGTGGTGCTGCCAACAGTAGGTTCCCCCCTCAGTAGGGGAATAGAGCTCGATACGTTGATGTGCCCTGATTTATTTAAAGACCTGCTCCAAGATAACTTGTTCCAGTTGTTTCAGCAGCTTCAAAAATGTAGTTGATAACTCTGTATAATTTTTATTTTGCCACTGGAAACATCTGCTGTTATGAGGCAGTAGGATATAACAAGTGCCATTAAAATGTTAATTTCCTACCAATGCAGCCAAATTAATGAGAACTGGACTAGTTTATGGTAATAGCTTCAGCTGGCCAGTTAGTTGTTAGGAGGAGGCTTTGTACCTTTCTTACAGATTTATGTAATGCATCATTTCTGTGTTTTGTTGAAGTTGTGCAATTTTTTGTTCAGTTTTCCTCAACTCTGTGCATGCTTTAAGGAGGCTTGAAAATTTAAAAGGAGTCTATTCAGACTTGTTTCTTACGTGGTTGCCTGAAGAATAATTGTCATAAGCTCTTTGAAAGCCGGGTAAAAAAGCTGAAGGCTGTTACATTAAATACTAGAAACTGCTATGGTTTTACATTTTTGATCTCAAAGTTGTATACAAAATTGCTTGAACTAAAGGTCTAGTCACAGAACTTTTGGAGAGGTTCTTCAGTCTTTGCTGGAAACTGACCTGGACCTGACTGAGCGATGAGACCATGGGAAACAAGCACTGGTTGCAGAGCGCTTTTTTGAGGTGGTTTCAGGATTTTGGCAATGTCTCAGGCCTGACTGTGAAAACTGGTTGTTGTCCCAGAGTCTGCAGTACCTGGAGTGGAGTTTGAGTGTCACAGTAGAGTGACACGGAAGAAAAAAAGCAGGGGGAAGAAAAGGTTTTGCTGCTGAGTACCCCCCCTAAAGAAGGTGACTCAGGAGACTGTAGGTCTTAATTCATTGCCTTGTGATGGCCAATAGTTCAACATATTTTTGAGGGTTTGGCAAAGTCTTAGAGTTGCCTCCTTGTAGAATACAGCTGTGTATTTTCATCTTTCCCCTCCTCTTCTGCACTGGTCACGTATGTAGTTACGTATGCCAGCCTGCTGAAGGTGGACAACTGAGCTGAGCTGTGTGTGTCTGCAGTGGGTGGTGATTGCTGACGGGTGTTTGTTTGTGTCATTGAGTGTTTTGAGTGACGAGGTATTTTAATTTTTGTTTGCAAAATGCCAAATTGATGGATTTGGTTTTGTGAACTAATAAAATTTGGGAGAAAAGACAAGAATGTGTGGGAAACTTTACTGGAGTCATTTATTTATTTATTTATTATCCTCTCCTCTGTATTTCCTTACAAGTATCTGGCTTGCTTGCTCTGTCATTCTTTGTGAGGTTATTGCACTTCCCAGCACAGGCTTGTGTTGTCATTATATGTCTAAAATTGTTAATGGGGCAGGGAACAATCTCTGCGGGGCCTAATGTTTACATTTCTCTGCCAGCTGGTTATTTAACAAGTCACAACTGTCAGCATGTGTGCATTTCTGGTGTCTGTCTTCTGCTGAGAGCAGTTAGTGGTATCACCAAAATTGGCTTTTTAATTTTTTTTTAACCACAGTTGATACCATGTGCAGAGAGTTCGGGGAAGGAAGGTAAAGACAAAACGCAGGATACATGTATCTCTTGGGAGAATCAGATCCGAGGGCAAAGATTCCCACTGAATTTTGCTGTGCAAAGAATGTTAAAATAAACATGTGAACTGAAAGGTGTGCAGTTAAGCTAGAATACCCAGGTGGTTTACTGAGAGAGTTAATGTACAGGGTAGTGGGCACTTATATTCCTTGTGGCTCCTCTACTTTCTCATCGGGTTGGATGCTCTGTTACCTGCTGTGTCTATACAGGTTTGTAACAACCTAAAGCAAAAGCGTTTTTTTTTTTTTTTTTTTTTTTTTTTTTTTTTTTTTTTTTTTAATTTAGGAATGCTAATCTAAGTAGTGTGGGGACAAGAACAGATATTCTGCATACCGAAGGAATGATTTGGTTGGAAATTTGAGGGAACGGAGGCTTGTCCCTGTAACAGAGATTAGCTTGAACAGCAGAGTTTTCCAAACTGAAGCCTGCAATTTCATTGTTTTTAGAGAAGTGTGTTAAGTAGCCAGATTATTTAAACAATTAATTGCAGTCCAGAAATCAGAACTGTCTTTTGGGTGCTCTGATTCAGTTCTGGTTATAGCCAATGTGCCAACAGTGCAAATGGATTTACTTGGAGAATGATGCAGTGAAGAAATGGAAAAGAGGTCCATGACACCTAGAGGACAAGTACGGTGCTTTCCTGTGTAACAACTTTCTCTGTTATTTCCAAACTTTGTCACGTGGAGTAAATATTCCTCTAATCTCTTCCCAAGCTGTGTGATAAGGAAGGAGGTTTTTTTCCAGAGTGGGCAAGTTCTGCCCAGAGGAGCTGCTGTGTACTTTTCCATTGGTTTGGTGGGATTTTGATCTTGAATGTTGTACTCTGTGATAAGATTTGAAGAAATAGTTTACATTGCTCCTCTGAGCTGCTGGATAGCACAGACTGCCAAAAATTAAGTTGCTGTCTGAAGGAAGATTTACTGTATGAAACTTGCTGCTTATTCCTTCAGTTAGTGTACTTGGATAAATCCCTCTTAGGTATGTTGTGCAGCACAGCATTTTCACATGGTGCCCTTTCACATATCTGTGTAGGTTTTTCCACAATGCTTCGTGTCCCTTCATTTAGAAGTTGACATAATGAGGAATTACAACGCTGTGTACTTACCTAATCTATGCAGTGATTTATTTTTTCCAGCCCCCTTCCTTCTATGCCTGTAGCATCAACTGCAGGAGCGTTTTCAGGTTTCTGTTGGAAGGAGAAGGAAGGAAGAAGGAACAGAATGAGATGTGGCACTGTTTCTTACATAGAAATATGTGGGATTTGGGGATTATACACGTAATTTATAAGCTCAAGGCCTGTATATAGGAGGGAAAATTAAGATTTTTAATTGTACTGTGGTTATAGTTGACACGTGCTAGCTTGTGTGTAATTCATTTCTTATGTACCAGAAATGTTGAACATTGTTACTTATGAGAGGAAATTCATCATTGATTTCTGTAGTTGGTACATCTCAAACACTTGTTAATTTTTGATATATTTTATTTTTGTATTAGAGATATTTCAGAGGCTTAATAATTTTTTCAGATTGCAGTAGAATAGCTCAAGTTGGCAGAAGTTATGCAGTACTATACTCAGAATCACCACATCCTTGAAGCCTTTTTGTGAAAATTCATACCTAGATGGATTAATGATATGTGTAACTTCGGTTACTCACAAAACTGTTAATGTTGGTTTCTGCTGAATTCACTCTAAATTGTGCAAAGCCCCTCAAAGTAAACTGTCTTGCTTTACTCTGTATGATGGCCCTTAGCCACCTTGTCAGTGGGGTACCCATAATAACTGAATGATTTGGGGTTATGAACTTTGATTTGTGAACAAAAAGGTAGGAGAGTTCATTTTATCATTGTATATCTAGCATAGCAATTATGTATCTGTAGTCTTTTGTGTGATAGGTCAGTAACTCATTTTGTGTGGTTTTGACCTGAGAGGAAATAAAATACTTAGGTAGCTTGGCACTGTGGCGCGTGTGAAGATGTGCAAGGTGTTGTAAGGGCTACGACAGGCTTCTGTTTGAGCAGTGAGTTGCATGCTCTCAGCTGTGCTGAGCTGAAGAGCACTGTGTTAGCCAGACTTCAGTCATTTGCAGTGAGCTGTGTCCTGCTGCAAATGTATACATGTAGCTCTTAGCACTCTCTCTCTTTTTTTTTTTTTTTTTTTTTTTTTTAAAGAATAGCAAAGCACAATATTTATTGGAAAATAAAAAACTGCACTTCAGATTTTATGCTTTTGGTCTCTTTCTGAAGATTACTGGGTGAGCTACGAGCAATCACCCAGAGCAGATGAAGCTCTTGCCTGCTGCTGAGAGACTGCTCCAAGAGGTCCAAAACTGTTCTTCATACCTCTTGGCAGGCTGTTGTCAAAATGCCTTTCTCTAAGCCTGGATTATGGTTCATTTTTCATGGTGTGTTTAGTTACTGTACTCCTCTAATTTATCTGTATTTATCATTAAAAGATGATGACTGTGTGGTTCAGATCGTGGAAATATGTGGTCAGTGTTGAACAGGTATAGCTGCACTAGTCTCAGTAACTTGTACTTTGTTTACTCGAAGTGATAGAATGAAAATTCTTCCTCAGTGCTAACAGGACTTTCACTTTTTAAACAGTGTAGTGATCACATTTCATAATAAACTTATTAGCCTGAATAAGATGTTCCATGCCAGTATGTGTACTTCCAACTTCAAATGTTTATTTTAAAGCAGAGTATAAAAGGCCAACTTTATTCCGAGTGTTATGTCAAGCTAGTCTTCATGTATTTCCTTTAGAAGAGTGGAAAAGGAGATGCACGCCGTGAAAACCTAACCTTA
Organism: Aythya marila; assembly: GCF_965140915.1. Taxonomy (NCBI): domain Eukaryota; kingdom Metazoa; phylum Chordata; class Aves; order Anseriformes; family Anatidae; genus Aythya; species Aythya marila. The sequence continues at coordinate 191,167,941 of NC_139042.1, read as the reverse complement.
GCCCATGTTAGATGTCCCCCCAGTCCCCTGGTCCCTTTGCTTTTATGGGCAGAACTTGGGCCCTGGCTTTGTACTTGGCTGGAGCTGGGCCAGAGCCGGGCTGGCTGGGCCTTGTCATCCAGGAGGCTCTTGCTGAGCTGGTGATGTTCTCGTCTTCCCATCCTGACCAGCAAGCAAAAAGCAGTCAGAGAGAGGAAGCAAAAAATGCATTTTGCCCATGTAATGCTGTGACAGGCTTCCCCTCTGTCCTTCAGAGGGGCTGAAGCTCTGGCGTAGGCCTGACTTCTGAAATGTGCCTTATAGCAGCCTCATAAACATTGTCTTCAGGGTGAGGTTTCACAGCTGTTTAACTTGATTTAGGTGCAGGTGGCTGCTGTACCGGGATACTTTCTCCCTCAGCCCATGACCAGAAACCTTTTCTGTGAGGGAGGCACGCCAGCTCCAACGCTGTGTACAACCACGAGTGAGCCTGAATGGCTGTCTGCTCTGATTAAACCGACCCTGCCAGAAAACAAACACAAATTAGTTGGATCAGCAGTGAATTGATAAACCGCATGAGTGGTCAAGTGACAGAAAGGCTGTGGCAGAAGTGACGAGGCTTGCTCCCTTCGGTGCCAGCCTGCGATTGAGCTGGCTTCAGGCTCCAGCATGCCTGACCAGGAGGCACTGAGGGGAGAGCGGTGGGAGCTGGTGACCGGGATGGAAGTGTTTCACCTGGAGGAGGAGAAGCTTTTACTCCTGTCCCTATGTGCTACCTATTTGGACCATTATTTGCCGTGTTCGAGGGGCAGAGGAGATAAAAACAAAAATGCTGAGAGGCTGCCTGTTGACTTGTGGTTTGAATCTGTGGGCTTCTCCTGTCACTTGAGCTTGTCTGCAGGCAAAGTGGTTTTCTTGCAGGGTATTTGTGGTGGTGCTTTTTAGATGGTATAGTAAATGTTTCACTTTTTCACACGAGGTAAAAATGAGCTTTATCTTCCTGGTTTGGGAGTTGGAATTTCCACTTTATCAATGTACAGAGGAATTGATTTAACGTACCTTGTTAGTACTATGTCTCATGATGAATGAGCAGCACAGGTGTGTAGGGCGTCAATGTAATGAGGAAGGGATGTGATTTTGGCAGTGCATTTTTTTCCAACTGGGACATTAAGTGAGGGATTAAGTACAAAGTACACCTACCACAGCTGCTTAGTCGCAATTGTCCCTGCTCTGGGTTTCTTCACATGGGTGTGTGACCTGTACAGGTATGTGTGTATGGTTTTGTTGTGTTCTTTTTGATGTCCCCTCTGTGCCTCCCACAACTTCCCAGTGGAAATCAAGTCCAGGCCCACAAATTTCAAGTGGCCTTGGGGACTGTCCCTAGCAGTGGGAGTAGCAGCCCCACCTTCCATGGAGGGGCACTGGAGGTGCCTCCTTTGGTTTGTTTCAAAGCTCATCCCCAGGTTACTGAAGGATTAAGACCAATAGGTTGCACAGGTCCAAACCTTCGCAGTGATTGCTTGGGTCATTTTGGGACCCTTCAGCTTGAGATGTTTGCCGAATATGTCTGAAGAACTCTGTGGCAGGGGCAGGACCAGAAGCAAGTCCTACAGCCACGTTTTGCCACCTTTATTGTGCGGCCGTGTCCTGTGACACCCCGCTTCCCCCAGCCCTTCTGCCTGCACCAGCCAGGACAAAAATCTTGAAGACAAATCACTTTCATTGTACGGCACTGGTCCATCGCCTAGGCAGCTTCATGTCGGGTGCTGAGTGACACGGTAGTCTCTTTTGGAAAAAAATAGATTTCAGCATAATGCATATTCATGAAGCTGAATTATGGTTGCTGTGACAACCTCACCACTGGCAATCAAGATCAGTGTTTTAAACTTCTGTCTCCAGTGTCTGGGTTTCTACCACAGTGGATGTTACACATACTATTATTTTTTTTCCTCCCTTAGTGGACAATTTAAATTGTTTTAGAGCTGTTAATTAGTAGCTGCATGTAACTAAGCTTGTAACACGTCCAAGCACAGCTTCCTGCTCGTTTCCAACTGGTGTTAATCGAGTGCTGTGGAAGTGGGACGCTTTGTGGTTGGATTTTCTTTGTTCGTTTTTCTTTATACTTGCAGGAAAAACAAAGCTGAAATAGTAAGCATAATATTTCCCCATGCCTTAGGTAGCCTGACTGATAACATAATCTCTCACGCTAAAAAATGCAACAAGATCCATCCCTGTACAAGTTCAGCATTTTAAGGACTCCTGACCCCGAAAGGATTAGGTGCTTTTTGTCGGTGTTACTCAGAAGCAGTATATAGTTCATGCTGTATGCTCAGTCCATCATGTCGTAACCCTGGGGCCAGAGTAACATAGTTTGAGGAAGACTTTAGCAGACTGTGACACGAAGGCAGTGACTAATTTCAGGATGAGCTTGTGGTGGGTTGAGCGTGGGGAGAGCTTAGCTCCAAAGGTCGGGTCCTGCCTGTTTGTTGATGTCAGAAATCGAGGGCACTTGTGCAACCTTTCTGACATTTGGAAGGTGTTTGTAGGCTGCTCTTGGCTGGTCTGACTGCATGTTTGGCCCAAAGAATTGCAGTTTCTTTGTTTCCAACAGGTATGATGCACATGGCCGCCTTCATAACCACTGATGGCAGGCAAGAGGCGTTCTTTTCGGAAACCGACTGTGCCCTTAAAGCTTTTCTTTCCAAGGCTCTCAATCGGTTTGTGGGTGGGGGTGTTGAAGGAGGGGAACCGGACTGCCCAGCCGCGGCAGCACTTGGGTTTTGTGGAAATGATGACAACATTATGTACAGAGAACTTAATGTATTGCTTAGTCTGGGCTGAGCTGAAATAGTGTGCTCTGTGGACACAGTACAATTTGGGACAGGGCTGTGTTGGGAGAAGGTTGCGTCCCTTCTTCCCTGTGCTTCAGCATCTTCCTGAGTTGAGCTTAATGCAGTTTTCTTGAAAGATACCAACTTTATCTGCGCAAAACCACTTCCTGTTGTTCAAGAGAAGAAGCAGTGAATAAGGTTTGGTTTTCTGAATAGATCTGAGCCTTCTGGAGAGCAAAGTGGGAAAACTGTGTGCACAGGGGAAAGAGAAACTGAGCAGACAAGGATCTCACAGTGCAGTCAGTTGATCTTTCTCTGGTTAAAGTTTTTGAAATATTAATAAGTACAAAATGTTCAGACAATGGCTTGAGATGAGATTCTGCCCATTAAAAAGGGGGAAACTAATGTCGAGAGGGAACCTTTTACACAAAACACTGTACAGAGCTGGTCTGTGAACTTGTTGTAGGCTTTGGTATTTTACCAAGGGTTCCAGTTTTAGTTAGGCATGTCCTGAAGAAAACACAACGAGCTTTGTTTGCAGTACTTTAAGTATCAGCTGGTACATTCATACCATCCACGTATCTCTCTGTTCCTGCTTTCCTGTCAAGATAATACACCGGAGCATTTCGGTGAAGGAGTAATGAATACCTCATGTAAGCCTGATACTTTCCACTCCCTCCGTTTGCATGTCCCTCCCTCATGATAAGACTGAAACATCCTGGTGTTGACACTTGCCTGTGTTTGTTCACACGCACACAGTCGTGCTCTTGCTGAGTCCCAGCACTCTTACCTTTCACTTCTGTAGAAAGACATTTTGAGATTCAAAGGAGGATGTGAAGGAAAATGAGGTGTGAAGATGAGAAACCAGCGGTATGTTAGATTTATTTTGATTTTATTTATGTCTTCAGCTTTCTGAAATGCTGTTTTTCTAGCAAAAGGAGCACAGGTGCTTCAGTGGTTGCTTTGCTGTGTCAGTTTGCTATGGCCTTTGGACTTTATATTAAAGTTCATCCATAATGTTCTAGCATTGTGTGTGTGTGTTTTTTTTTTTTTTTTTTTTTTTTTTTCCCAGGCTCCCAATGAATGCTTGCTGAGGAGATGCTGTTTGACTTTGTGTAGTGGCTCTGCATTTTGTTAACAGATGAGGAAAACGAATCTCAGGGCTGCGAAGCAGAGCCCTTCCCCTGACAAAAGTGCACATTAAACTTTAGCTGTTGAATCTCTGCAAGGTCTGCGAGACCTCGTACCCTGATTCAGCATGTTCATGTGTCAAAGACTGGATGTGAAGAGAAAACTGAAACCTCTAAGCAAGTTTTTTGGTGCTCATGCTGAGGGATGAGTCTTCCACAATCATGCAAGAGCAGATCGTGTTAGTCTCTTGCAGGGCAGCAAGGGATGCTGGTGTTAACTCGGGACCTGCCAAAAATCTGGCAGTTTGTGGGGGGAGCGGTGCTATGAAGGGGTGAGGGCATTTTTCATAGGAGCAAACCCTGTAACTGATACCCCTTGGACTGTGCTGGGCAGGCTGGCTCTGGGCATTCCCCAGCAGCTGGTTACCTCCTTTCTGAAGCCTCTCTGCAATTGCAAGCAGGGAAGCTGCTCCAAATCTCCTTGCAATTTTTATGTGGAAATTTGGGGAACCCCAAATTTTTCTCCTTATCAGAAGTGGGAATGTGTGCATATGTTGTTTCTGGGGTTGGAGTCACGGTATGTTAGTTCAAATGAATGTCTCATGGTTATTTTGGGGTTAATTGGGGTCCCAAAAAATGTTGTTTCTTCTCCAGCCCTCTGTAAAAGGGGTTAAAAGCTGTAAAAGCAGCTGGGTATTAATGTCAATTAAAGAAACCTTTAGAGATATTTTACTGTTCTGTTATTTGTTTGTTTTTCAAATGTGAAAAGTGCAGATCTTTTTCACTTATCACGCCCTCCCTATGTACGTAAGCTGTTACGAGATGATTTGGGACTTCGGGATAATTTTACCAGGCTGGTATTTAATTTTGCTGATTTGACCTCTGCCACTGCAACGAGAGAAATAAAAGCCACCTTCTTAAAAAAAGCCGGGTGCCTGAACAGCCTTGCTTGCAAGCACGTTAATGTAAGATATCCCGACGATATTATGGCAGGGGGTCTGGGAGTATTAATAGATCTGGCTGAGGTGCAACAAAGTTGGACCTAAATCAGTCCTGCACAGTCAGCGTCTGCCTTGTTGCACTCTGTGCTTTGCATGGCAGAGCTGGACGTGGAAAAGATCGCTCATTGCTTGCATTAATAGCATGGCCTTTGTGTGCAGAAATGATCTTGACTGGGGAGAAGGGATTTGCTTTTCTTTTCCTCAGATCAATAATTTACGAGGGTGATAGCAGGCTTATTTGTCCGTTTTTTTTTTTTTTTTGCATTCTAGTGAGAACAACTGTTGTCACTGATATGACTGTTAGGAGGTGAGTGTGTGTTCACAGTGCACGGAGTTAAAATAGTTGTGTTTCTTTCTGTTGGTAGTTAGCTCAAAAGAAGAAGGAGACGTGGGCCTTCGTTCTTGCTCAGAGCTCTTCAAGTACAAAGCTGCATGCCAGGCTTGGTGATGCTAATAGGGGATCTAACAGCCCGAAACCTAGAGCTGAACTAGCTGGGGCCGGGATGTGGCTGGGTAGTTGGGAGAGGGGAAGGGGCTCAGTAGCTGTGGTGTGGAGCAGGTGTTTTGGTGTTTAGTTACTGTGTTTTACAAGAAATGTAATTACAGGTCAGAATCTGGCCTTTTGTCTTACTAAAGACTCATTTGCTTCCTCAAGCTTAGCTAGGTTTCATCCAAGTCACTTGAAATACAAAATCTCTGAGAAGCTTTTTTTCTAGTGAACATGAAAGTGTTGAAATGTTGCTCTATTTATTGATCTTTGTCTTAAAAAATAAAAAAGTTGCTCGTTGGAAGAATAGGATGCTGGCATAAAAAGCCTGTCTTGGAGTGCGTGCTTGGATTGCGGCCAAGTAATGAGCTTCCATAGGAGCTTGTTGGCAAGCTTAGGTTTTTGCTTGGGATCATCTAATGTAGGTAAGTAATCTGTAAGCCTGGTATGCTCGGACAAGTTTCAGACAAAATATTAATGTTTTAAATTATAACCGAGCAGGTATTTCTATATAACAGCTTCTTGTACTTAAAATACTTCGAAAAATCCCTAGGAACGTGATTCTTTACTATTTCCTTTTTTAATGGTCAGCCTGATCAAAAATATTTTAGGAAATACTGACACTGATGGACCAGGGAGGTGATCGTCTCCCTGTGCTCAGCTCTGGTGAGGCCGCACCTCAAGCACTACGTTCAGCTTTGGGACCCTCAGCACCAGAAGGACATGGAGGCCCTGGAGTGTGTCCAGAGCAGGGCTACAAAGCTGGTGAAGGGCCTGGAGCACAAGGCCTGTGAAGAGAGACTGAGGGCACTGGAGGTGTTTGGTCTGGAGCAGAGGAGGCTCAGGGCAGACCTTATTGCTCTCTGCAGCTACCTGAAAGGAAGCTGTGGGGAGCTGGGGGTCGGCCTCTTCTCCCAGGGAACTGGTGACAGGACCAGAGGGAATGGCCTCGAGTTGTGCCAGGGGAGGTTCAGGCTGGCAATGAGGAGCCATTTCTGCTCAGAAAGAGCAGTCAGGCACTGGGACGGGTTGCCCAGGGAGGTGGTGGAGTCACCGTCCCTGGGGGTGTTCAAGGAGAGGTTGGACGTGGTGCCTGGGGACATGGGTTAGTGGTGGCATTGGTGGTGGGGGGTGGTTGGGCCAGATGATCTTGAAGGGCTTTTCCAACCTTAACTTAACACGATCACTACCCCATCCGTATTATTTCTGCCTGTAGCCGTGCCATTTGAAAGTGCTGTTGTGGCTGGGCAGCAGAGGGGCTTGGTTTAGAACTGCCTTGGTGTGGGTCTGACCCGCGTCCTAGGTAACACTGGCTGATCGCAGATGGAGATCTCTGAGATGGGAAGGAGCGTGGCAGTCTGTGCCAGTGCTTATCAGAGGTTTAAACTGCCCTGATAGCATTTGTTCTCGAGTCGCTATTAATAGCAGGGCCCACAGATATCTCTGGATGTGATAGCTGACAACTTTCCTCATCATATAGGCAATGAATGAGCAGAAGTGTTTCTATTTTAAACTCAGCTTTGACAAGTAATAGAACTTCAAAGAAAAGCAGTTCGTAGAAAATAACCTTGGGGAGAGTTACCACAAGAGGCTGAAGAGGAAGAATAAACACACGGCTGCAACCTGAAGGATCTCCGATAAAGGACGAGGCTGGTTTTTCTGAGCCAGCTGTGCTCAGGGGGATTTGTATGAGCTTCAAACCTCTGTGTTTAAGCTAAGGGTGCTAATAAACCTTGGCAGAGTGCAAACTGAGGCAGGTCATGAAGGTAACGATCTGGTTTGAACTTGGTGCGATTAGTTGCTGCTGAAGTGTTGGAGGATCTGCAGGGAAAGAATAGAAGCTCTGTTGAAACGAGGTTTGTGTTAGGAGGTGATGTGCAGTCATGTTTCTTCTAGTGATGAGGAGGGCAATCTGGACTATGGGGAAAGAGGATGGGAGGATGGTAATGGCAACAAGAGCATCAATGCAGATTTTTACCTAGCAGAAGTTCTTTGAGGAGAGTATTAGAGCATCCCCTGTGTGGAGGTTTCTGAGCTGAAGACCAGAATTTGCACCAAAAAAAAAAAAAAAAAAAGTCTGTGGCTAGCTTGCAATAAACTGCCAGTGCTAGTTTTCTGAAGTGGCAGGATCAAAGACCTAACTTTTTATTTTTTATTTAAGTTGGAGCTTGTGACCTTTTGTACATGGTGTGGTAGGTGTACAGCATTGAATTGGGCTGCTTCAGGGGGTCCAGTTTAAATCATAAGTGATGCAGTGCAGTATTTTAGAAAGCTACGATTACAATAAGTTTACATATGTTAATTCAGATTTCTTATATAATCTTTTTAAAATATATATATATATTAGTGGGGTTTCTGAATTATAACGTCAGTTTAAGTTTAAGTATTGCTTCTGTCAATGTGTGGTCCCCAGAAGTGAGATGTTCTGGGCACTTGCTGTTCCCCCAGATGGGGTAGCATCTGCATGATCTGCACAAACACTGGCTGAACTGATGCACTTAACAGTAAAGTTTCGCTTACGCTAGCTTTTAAACAATTTGGAAACATCACTAATAAAGCGATTCTCCTTTGTATCTCAAAGGGAGCAGTCAAAATCTAGAAAAGCTCCTTCTCTGGGTGTGCAAGATTGTCAGCAGTGCTAATTTAAAGGATTTTGGCTGTACAGTTGATTATGGATTATGTCAATTTATCAATCTGTAATTCTTAATGGGAGCTCTTCAATAAATCATTGTTACCTTCTTTTCTTTAGTTTGAAGTAGGAGGGTGATATGGTAGCCTTGCCACTCTTTTTCTCCATATTTTTCAGAGGATTTAGGGATAAGTTGTGATGCTTAGTGGATTTTCATGCCTTTGATTAGAAATGTCAGCAAACTGAAGAATGTGGACTTAACAGCTTACTTTAAACAAAAAATAAAACTTTAGTTAAGAACAGACTTTTTAATCTTAGTTTGGGGTGCAGGTTGTGAGCTTGCATCCATCCTGTCTTTAAAAATAGCCCTGAGAAAGAGGCCATGATAGTGGAGGCAGGTGGTAAATTGCCAACTAATGAAAACCAAACCACACGTCTGTTAAAAGTGTCTTGTAAAAAGATATGCTGCAAATTGTTTCTCCTCCAGGGGCAAGAAGACACTTGAAAAAACAGAGGTAGCTAGTGATCAGAATGTGTTTTTAGGCTTGTTGCAAGCTTTCTAAAGTACTTCTGATGTTTTGTTTCTCGCAGAGACTCCAACCGTCATGTTAAGGTAAAGCAGAAAAGTGCAGTGCTGAACATGCTAAAGAAGTTGGACAAAATAAGGTTCAGAGGTCACAAGAGAGATGAGTTCCTTGATTTAGCAGAGTCTCCAAATGCTTCTGACACTGAATGTGGAGATGAAATTCCGGTGAAAATACCTCGAACATCAACCCGAGACAATGAAGAGCTGAGAGACCCTGTAAGTATTGGGTGTTTAAATATCATTTTATGTTATATTGTTACCACATAGAAAAAAATAACAGAAGTTTGTAATTCCTTGCCCCTGTATTTTGGATTTAACAGTTGAAGATGTGTGGATTAGGAATAAAGCTATTTGAGTAGGCTTCCATTTTATGGAAAGATCATTTCTTAATATTAGGGTTCCCTCTTTCTGCTATTGCTTTTAGATGTAGGTTGAAGGGTTTGGTGTGCTTTTGGAGGGTTTGATAACCACAAATGTGCTTCTGAATGGTGTCAAGTTTTATTTGTAGTGTTCAAACACTAACAAATAGATATGAAGGAAAGACTTCTGGATGCTTTTCAGCCTGAAAAACTCAGACCTGCTCAGATGCCACTGACCAGAGCTGTAGGTGTACGGTTTCTGATGGCGTCACTTAGAGGGTCGTGCTGCCTCGCTCTGTGCTGTGATGTTGTGTCCAGAGACGCTGCCCTGTCACAGTGCTGGCTGAACCCTCTGCAAGACTCCTCAGTTATGACAACTTTTTGGCATGTGGAAGCAGAAGCATCCCAGTAGAACTGTCATTTTTAAACACTGAATGCTTCAGGAGAAGCTGAATATTGGTTTAAGAAAAGAAATAAAAAATCCTCCTTCTAACTTCTGAAATGGCTGTGGGTTCCTGAGCCAGGACTCGTGGGTACAATCTAAATTACAGCTTGGTAATTTAACTGTTGAAGCTGGAATTTGTAGCTCTCTGGGAGCTCACCATGCAGTTTTTGTCCCCACGTGTGCTTGGTCCAGCTGCTGGCTGAACGCTCACATTTCCAGCAGCACAGGGCACGCTCACTGCTTGGAGGAGTTAAACTGAAAGCTTTCAAAGTGTTTAAGGTTGAGCATTTCCTTTGGGGTTGGCAGCTTGTGTCCTTCTCAGTGGCTATTAGTTTTCTACTGTTTGTTTTTAACTAAAGTTTTCTTATATAGCATCATGTACAAACGCTTATATGGAGCTGTTTTGCCAGATTTTTCCTACGATCACGGAACAAACAAGTGGATAATGACAGAGCGTTTTCTGCCACAAAAAGTCTATTGTATTCATATCCTCAAGCTCCTCACGCAAGGAAGGTCTTTTTGAATGCCTTTCCTTCGCTTTTATTGTGCTGAAGACATCTGTCACTTGTTAATATGTATGGATTGTATATGCTGAGTGTACTCTCTCTGCCCGTCCAATGTGGTATTTTCTGAGTTAGTTTTAGGTAAATACTGGCTTATTTTCATTAAATTTAGGCATTATATTAACGTGGGGAGAGCAGGGAATGTATCCAGTCAGGACAATGTGGATGGCAGCATTAGGAAAGACCTGAATTAAAGCCCAGGTAGTATTTTCCGTGTCTCTTTAGGAGGACAGTAGATGCAAGGTGGTATGGCCCAAGGAATCATGTACTAAACCTACATTTTTGGCTAGTGATAGAGCCTCACAGCTGTGGTCGTTGTGGTCTCTACTTTCTCAGCACACAGAGCTGAACAATTGTAGAAAACAATCTGAAGAGACCTGTGTTGCTCTCTGGCTGATTAAGCAGGCTGTCCTGATCTATCTCTGTGGGATACAGCTGAGCACAGTTATTTAAAAACAGAGGGATAGGGGAGGGGAAAGCAGGAACAGTATCAAACTTGTTATTTTGCCCTGCTCATGGAGTTAGTGAGTTCCAAAGCCAGTGTGATGCTGGACCTGGGTAAGAGCAGCAGCTGTGCTACAAACACTGGCTAAACAAGCAAACGTGTATGAGGAAAGAGATCTGGAGTATAAGGGATAGGTTTCACACGGGAAGTTTGGGGGATTAGCACTTGGCTCTGGCAGGCATCTGTCTGTCCCCCAAGTGCTGCTGCCCATCCGTAAAATGAAGGGTGAAGAAATAATCCTCTGTGCTGCAGAAGTGATCGAAGCAACAAAATTAATTCTTGTATGTTTAAGTCAATATTAAGGCAGTGTCTGAGACTAGGTGTACAGACGGAACCTTAGCTATTTCTGTTTCCTACTGCCATCAGATTCTTGAGTTCTGCCTGAATTATTTTTAATTCAGCGACTAAAACTCAAACCTTAAATTGCTTATACAGGGTTGTTGTCTTTCACAGGCTTTGAAAGCAGCACGGCATTATACTGTGATTATGCTGTCTGGGAGAGAGGCCATGAAAAGACCCAGTTGTGTTGATTTCTCCCTGCTGAATACTTCAGGGAGTTGTTCAAAGCATGCAGAAGTCAGTGCAAGTCTCGTGCATAAATGGAAGCTAGGCCGTATGTCTTTTCATATATGTGAGAGCCGGTGCTGTACTTTCACTTTTCTTGCTTCACTGCTTCTCTGAAAATCTGCGTTCAGAACTGGTGGGCTTAGGAGAGCAAGATTAGTGGCTTAGAGAAGAGCACAGGCGTGCACAATTTGAGTCCCAGTCCTCTTATCTGCATCTTCAGTACCCTGATGTCATTGACTCCTCTGTCAGCCATTCTCTTGTCAAAGGCTTCATCTCTGCCCCCTCTACTTTTTTTTTTTTTTTTTTTTTTTAATTTTGAGTCTGGTGTATTAATCGTTACAGAGCCATTAAAGGAAGATCTTGGTCTATTAGAACAGTGCAGCACAGTCACACGAATGAAAGGCCCTTCTGTGCCGTGCCTCAGGGGTACAGAGGGCGCGTTAGAAATGTGCAGATTAGCTGCCTCTTCTTTATGGATGTGTCTGAACTTGTCAAGCATATGCAAAAAGTTGCCACAAGTGGAGGTTTTAGAGGAAAATGCCTTGTCGTAAAAGCTTGTAGCTGCAGAGATCTGTCTGCAAAGAAAAGCATCCTCTGGGATATAGCTCCAGGGACTTGGGTGAGAGTTCAGGCACAAGCCACAAACACAGCAGTGGGAGCTAGACCCAGCACTTCACATCTTACAGAAGTAGCACGTGCAGAATTTCCGTCCTCTGAACAGACAGAAAGGATGCTCAGATAAGGGAATCTTACTCTCTGTCTTACAACTGTGAGCTTTACCTAGGTAGTTCTAGAATAAGCATCCAAACGGGTGTTTGGGTAAAGCAGCAGCTCCATAAGAACAGCTGGTTGCTGCTAGGAGAGCCCTGGAGTTTGAAGATTTGTTATTTCTCTTTGAATTCTGTTCTGAGGCTCTGTTCAAAATGTGTTTTGCCCTTAATTTGAGCTAGCTTGCTCTCAACTACAGGCTGTCCATTTCCTTGTGTGGGTACTTCTCCTGTCTCTTATTTAAGTGCCCTTACTACCTGCTATTTCTGGGATAACAGATAATTTCTAGGGTTTCAGTGGGTACCTGGATACTGTGATCAAATCATAGCCCAGACAGCTGTCTTGGTTAATAAGTTAACTCTTTCCTAAGCATCGTTCAGGTCAGCAGCTTCCCAGATTTTTCCTTCTTCCCACTTTAGCAGTAGATTTTTGTAGATGTTGGGCCTTCAGCACCATGTGCAGCTGTTATTTTGGCATTGTTTTGTCAAAACACCACTATCAAAGGAATAAGTGGAGTGGGAAACCTGGTCCATTCCAGCTTCCTTGTAGTGAATGTATTAGCATTGGTCATGTTGTGATGTTGGAAGTTAACATAAGTTGTGAATTATGTGAATAATTCACATTGCTCGATTAATGAAAGTCCCATGAATTCAGTGCTGTCACAGTTTTCTATTCTGTAGGTGTAACATGGGCTCCTTTCTGTTAATCCCAGTTCTTGGATTTGGCAGCACCTAAAAAAGCTTTAAAACACTGCAAATGTTCAGGGAGTGGGGCTGTACCCTGAAAATCCCAGCCCTTCCTCGTATTTGCCAGCTCTGGCTTGCCTTGCCTCTTCTGGAGCTGTCTCATCGTTTCGTGCTATAGATGAATTTCTGTCCTGTTAAAGTGAAAAGTGTTCCATTTTTATAAGGAGGAGAAAACACCCGGTACTGCGTGCAGCGAACTTGCTGCAGCGGAGGATCACGTCCCCCTGGGCAAAAGGGAGAAAGAACAAATTTGTGTTTCAGCCCAGGGAGGTTCTGCACCAAACTTGCAGCGAGAATTACAAATGGAAGCTCTCTTGTACCTGGCATATTGTGCTGAAAGCAGTCTAATCTACTTAGGCAAGTTCCCTGGCAGTGCACTAGGATTAAATGTGAATTATTATGGCACAGAAAACATTAATTTAATTGCTGTTCCAGTACAGATTGGCTTTTCCTGAAACACAACAATTGAAAACTCAAACGCTTTTGTATCGGTTGCCTCATTTACAACGATATGAAAATACAGAGAATGATGCAAACATTACGGTTAGGATATTAAAAGTCTCTAAACCGGGCTAACACTAGATTTGTCTTTTTTTCTTTTAAAATTTATGCAAAATATGGCAGTGCTCTGGGAGCTACCCAGTAGGGGTGTGCTTCACAGAATAGCTATGAAGGAATAACAGTTCACACAGATGCTTTCTTGTTCCTGAGCAGTCTGGCTGGGTGTCTCTCCTTTCCTTACACCAGGTACACGGTGAACCCCTCTTAATGAGAAGACTCCATGTGCAATGTCAGAATGAGAAACCCAGGGCATTGAATTTCGTAGCATGTGGATATACAAGGAAAGTAATCCAGGAGTTGAACGCACTGTGGGCCCTCTTCATGTAACGTGAGGGTTTTCCTGGGGGAGAGGAGTCAAGGGGAGGATGTTATGACTGAGCTGGAGTCTCCCTAGGTCCAGCAACCATTGCCTTGGACAAATTGCATCTAAAATGCCCCTCCTGTGCTGCACCAGCCTTTGCTTCGTTTGGGAATTGCTCCTTTCTTCTAGCAGGTTAATTGCAAACCTGGAAATGAGACTGGCATCTTGTTAGGTAGTCCTAGAGGAAAATCATCTCTCTCCGAAAGGGTCGGGCAGTTGCATTTCCACGTAATGCTGAAACGTGCCGCCCTGCAGACGGGGCAGACAGATCCGTATTTGCTCGGTGGAGAAGTTACTCAGAGCCTCGCTCCAGGCGCGTGGTGAGGGTGCTCTCGGAGCTCAGAGCACAAAGCAAAACGCCAGGGCTGGCAGGATGGAGGGGGACGTGCGTGGGGAAGGCAAAGGTCCAGAGGTGCCGTCACAAAAAGCCCAGACTGGTGATGGCTGTAAAAATGCATCTGTGGGTCGATGAGGTGCGGTTTTTCAGATCCGGAGCTGTGTGTGGCTTGGAGCAGGAACTCAGAGCTCTGACAGCGGGTTGCAGGCATGCTGTCGTCACCAGAAATCTGCCTTTAACCCCTCTGACTGCAGCTCTTCCTGCCCGACTCTGTGGCATTTTGCTGTCCTCCCAGGCGCTGTGAAGCCCTCTTCGCTAAATAATAGTGACTGCCAACATTTTGAGGGGGCTCTGGTGTCAGATACTGCCCAAGCTGGGAAGGCAGAAGGGGGTGGGAAAGCAGAAATCTGTGGAAGGCTTGAAGGCTTTTACTGAGTCATGCAGAAGCACGAAAGGGCACCTGTACGGTGAAGTTTAGTTAACCCAATCCAAGTCTGCACTATCCTACAAAGGCAGTAGAAGAAAGCAACGTTATTACCAGTTAACACTGGCATTACAGGGACATTTTTGTTAACCCGTGAGTGGAGGCAGTTATGCCTGCTCCATGCAGAGGTGGGGAGTTTTTTACTGCAGGGGCAGGCGGCTGACCTCAGGTGAATGTGACAGCCTCCTTTCTTATCTTTCTATCCCATTAACGCCTCTTGACAGAGCAAGGTGTGTTGGTGTGGAGAGAAACGTGTGACAGAGGAACCATCTGCTTAAATATCTCCCATATCCCTCCCTTGTAAATGCTCAGGTTTCTGAGCACTGCTAGATTGTATTCGTTAGTACCTCGTGGTGTCACTGATTTTGGAAAGAGGGCTCTGTTTGCCACCAAACTTGTCTTGCTGTAAATCTTCCTATTCTGGTTAAACCATTTCATTATTAGAAAGCAATTGTCTGATCTTGCTCCTAGCATTCTCCGCAAGCAGCCCTAGGTTTTAACTTGTCTTGTTATTTTTTCCCTAACTTAGAGGGTCAGTGTGAACATTTTGGGTTAGTTTAATTACACGTACCTGCTGATTTTTAACCCATTAACTAATGTCAGAGTTCTTGGGTCTAACCCTTTAGCAAATCTACATGTCTGTAGACTTTCCAAATGAACCCTTTTTACCCTAATCGTCATGTTCCCAGTGTTTTGTGCACTTTTTTCCTTTTCCTGCTTCCTAAAAGGTTCAGCTGAGGAATCTGGGGCTCTAATTAGATTTAGCATCATGGAAGAATCAGACAGGACGAGGGGGAATGGGCTAAAGTTGCGCCAGGGGAGGTTTAGGTTGGATATTAGGAAGAAATTCTTTACAGAAAGGGTTGTGAGGCATTTGAATGGGCTGCCCAGGGAAGTGGTTGAGTCACCATCCCTGGAGGGCTTTAAAAGATGTTTAGATGTTGAGCTCAGTGACAGGGCTTAGTGGAGGACTGGTTAGTGTCAGGTCAGAGGCTGGACTCGGTGACCTTCCAGGTCTCTTCCAACCTAGATGGTTCTGTGGTTCTGTGATTCTCCTTGCTGGGTTTCTGAAATGCAGCCCATCTCAGAGTGAAATAACTCTGTGCATCTTCCCCGAAACCTAGAAAATGTATTTTAATTAACTTTCTTGTAAATTAGCTGAGTTTATGTAAGGATGTAATTAAACCGTCGTGGTTAAATGTATGTAACCAACTGCGGAGAGCAGTCCAGTCTCTGTATGTCTTCAGAGATAAACAGGGGGTGGGGAAATGCTTAAGATAAATATATTTTTGTCTTAAAATCCTTTTCAGGATGTGGGTTCCTGTAATCTAGTGCTTCAGCTTGGGGGGTAAGCTGTTGGAGAAGCTCCTGTAATCCTCACTGATGGATTTAGGGCCGGGGGAACCACACACGGGGCCTGAGCCTGCACTGGCGAGGAGGTGCCCTCACCCACCCCTTCCCCTGCCTTTTGAAAATGCTCACTTTAGGAGAAATGGGCAGCATCACCTGCCTTCTGCTGCGTGGGCTCATTTTTTTTCCTCTCTGGCTTTGTGGAGGTGGCAGTTGTCACTGCTGTTCTTCTGAACTGATCACGTTGCTCTTTAATTCTTGTACTGGGCATTATTTCCAGCGCTGGGGGGGCTGTTGGTGACAGCAGTAAAGCTGGCAGGTCACAGTCTCCTGACTTCCCCCTCTTGTGGTCCTCCTGGAAGGTCTTTTGGGCACCAACCACATCCCTCAGCAGTAAGCGGGCGGTGCTGGAGGAGGGGGACTGGGCCCCTGCTTGCAGAGAGGCTGCAGTCTGCACAGTTACACATTGCATAAATGTTATTGCAGAATACAGCATGTGCTTCCTAATAACTCAGTGAGCATCTAGAAAACTATTTCTCCTGCTAGCTTCACCATATTATGTGTAAGGTGTGTTGCATTCACCCTTCACTGAATGAGAAGAGGAGAGGAATATTATAAATACACCTTTTTAAACCAGGTGAAGAAAAGATACATGATGACGCAGCAGAACTGGTAAGGGGGCCAAAAAAAGTCTGTTTTCTCTAACTCCCTGAGGTTACATAAGTGCCATCTGTAAATCTGCATGGGAGAGATGCTGTGCACTGCATTAGTTTCCACTCATTTTGGTAGTTTGACACTGAATAAGAGGCATGCTGACTTGTTGATACTTGCATGTTTCTCCCATGGCCGTCTGTTTACTGCCCCAGAAGTAAGTTGATATATTTAAACGACCCCAAAATGTGCCTCTGAGCTGTCACTGTGTTCTGCCTGTCTTATAGGCTGGTCCAGGGACCATCATCATGGCTTCAGGAGTCCAGGATTTTAACAGAACGGAGTCTGACAGACTGAATGAGATCAAAGGTCACCTGGAAATAGCCTTACTGGAAAAACACTTTTTGCGTAAGTATAAAATTAATGTTCCGTGGAAATGAGTGGCTTAGGCCTGCTGGAAAAAAAAAAAAAAAAAAAAAAAAGCTTGGTGTATTGGTGTAGGTTCTCCAAAGCTGCAAAAGCAGGCATTGGAATTTCGTGATGTGTTGATGCGTGGATAATGCATGGGCAGACACTTCTGTAGGAAGAACTCAGCATTCCCAAGGTTACCAGGTCATTTAAATATTTTTTTCCTCATTGCATTCCTCTCAGCATACATCACGGCATGACAAAAGCTGCTTATGTGGAGTCTCACTGTTGGCAGCTTCAGGTTATCTTAGAATTAACTCAGCATTATTGGTGATTGCAGTAGGTGTGCTTTGTCTAGTCATAGCTGCAAGAGATAAGACTTCTGAAGGGACAACCAATGCATTCCCTTGTAAGCTGTTTCGACGATTAAAGTAGCATAAAACACATTTCTTTAGTAATGTATGGAATATTGGTAAGTATTTCTGGTATTAAAATAAATAAATAAAACGAAACTATTTGTAGACTTTGTGTTACGTGTTTGGTTGTATATGTATGTGTATGAATGCGTGTGTGTATATTGGTGTATATATGATAAAGTTCTCATGCACAGGTAGAGGCACCTTTTGGGGTTTTGGGGACTTTTGGGATTATATTTCAACAAATCTGACTTTGGTAGTTAAAACAACAACAAAAAAAGGAAGATGAGCATTCCTTTAAGTTGATGGAAGCAGAGATCTCTAAGTAGAGATCTTGCTCAATTGCTTCCCCAGATGGTGACTTTAATGGATAATTTTTGAACTTCAGATTAGGAAGGCTGTTTCTGTGGGCTCAAGGCTTGTTAAATGTTTTCTGAAGGTAAAAATAACAAGGTTATAGATTCTATTCAATAACTAGATTATAATCTCACAATAATTCAAGACTTGTAGTTTACCTTCAGCATGTTCTCAAGGACTTGGAATTAATTTTCTGTGACTTGTTTATCCTTTGACAATATTTCTTTGATGTTTTATTCCCCTGAGTGCGAGAGGGAGGTGTGATAAAGAAAGCTGGACAAGAATTTATAGTGAGCTGATACCAGTTTCCACTGATACCTGCAAGAGATATCATGATTGGTGTATCAATCAAAAACTGAAAGCTCGGAATTGGCTTGTTGCTTTCATGATTTATTTCAGTTCTCATTTGTCTGTGCAGTGCAAAGTTACCTCATACTTCCTATGTTCCTGAAGATGTATTGCTTAAGCTGCTGTTAACAAATTGTTCTTTAAACTATATGGGACCTGTCTGATTTCTTAATGTAATCTGGTGTGCAAGAGAAATGGTGGGACTGCCCAGAACGGATTTCTGGTTTGAAGTAGGATCTACATATTGCTACTAAACCATTGTACGGTCACCAAACATTTCCATAGCTGGTGAATCCATTTGCAATCTTTAGTTTATGGTTACAGTGACTGTGTAGGGCACACGGTTTTGCGAATATTTTCACTCTTCAGGTTCATGCTGTAGTCTGAAAACCTTCTGATCAACCACTTCAACATTTCTAGCTGAATGCTTTCCTTTTGCAGAGATGTTTATAACAACCTCCAAGGTAATGAAGCTCACTGTTTCATGTGGACTTCCATCAGATGTTTGGAGGTTCAGGCCAACGGGGGTAGTTCTGGTGGCAGTCAGTCTCTCTCCAGCCCTTAGTGCTGGGTCAAGAGCTCTTCACTGAAACCTTAAATTTGCTTTAGCTGCACTTAGTCTTGTCCTGGCAAATTGGTTGCAGCTCTGTACAGAAAAACAAGACAGAATGGTCAGCTGGTCGAGGAATAACCACAGTAAAGCTCATTTCTTACTCCTACCCCTCTCAAAATTTTGGGCTGAAATGCATAACTGGTGTTTGCTAGTTGGAATGAAGTAGGAGCTGACTTTTTTTGGGTATGGTTCCTGTATTTGTTAATCTCTTCCTTCTTTTCTATGAGGTTAGTGTGTTTTCTTTTGGGTACTAGAAATGCTTCATCATATTTTTTTCTTCCCAAAACTGAACTGACAGTGAGCAGAAAAACATTCTTGAAATGTGCAGTTTGTTTGCTTTAATTTGCCCTTGGAAGGAAGCCTGCTTCTTTTCTAATCATGCTGCTTCAATAGAAGTTTTTTTAAGAAAGCGATTAACTCAGCCATATTTGCATACTACTACTATATTTTTAATACGGAACACCTTGAGGACACTTTTCTAGAACTATATTTTTACCTAAACAGTTTGACATTTCCTCATATTCCATTTCCACCCGTTAGGTATATTCTTCACTGCACAGGATGTGTATTGTGCACAGTACAGCTCCAGCTTGGTATTATGGCATAGTTGCAAGTGTCTGGCTCAGGGAGAAGCAAGCTGCTGGTCTGCTCTAAACTCCATTCACTCATAAAAAGGTACAAGTAAAAAGTGCAGGTTGGCTCAGAAATGTTTTCAGTGAAACACATCCAGTCCTAGCTGGAGCCTCTAAAAGCCAGAGAGGAAATCTAAAGAAAATACTCGGCACACACACGCACACTTGTCTAAATGGAGGATGTCTTCATCTAAGATGCCAGATGAATCCCTTCCTTAATGGCAATATAAAAATCCAGGGAGGTGGAGCAGGAGAGGATTATTTATTAATTTATTAGCATGTTGCATTGCTGTAAATGCAAGCAAAATGTGGCTGGAAACGTGAGGATTTTAATCTCCGGGCTGACAAGCGGATGAGGCACGAGGAGGAAGGGATCTTAGATAATGACATCTTAAACAAGGGAAGGATCATCTTGATGCTTGCAGGCAAAAGGGCTGAAGTTGATTTTCCTGTCTGTGCAGGAATGTTCTCAGTCTGTCTGTTAATCCAGCGGGGCCTTCTGAGCCTTGTTCCAGGAATGATGACAGCAGGCGTTTTGGGGCGAGCGAGGCTGCAGCGTGGAGCGGATGACTCAGTGATTCATTCCTGCAGAACAATGCCAAAATGCCTGCTGAATGAAAAGAGCAAAAAGCTTCGTCTGCTGGAAACACCAATGGAAGTGGAAGAAAAAAAACTGGTTTGGGGCTGCCACCGTCATAATTATACATTTGTAAAGGGCTGTGGTACTACAGCCATGTTTTGGTGCCTACCAACGCTACCTGGGTGCTTGCTGAGGGTCAGGTTTGGTCTATAGTATATATGTATATACAGTAAATATAATATATATATAGTATCATGGTCTATATTTATTCTCTTGAGCCATACATCACTTAATACAGACGAACAAATGGTTGAACACCTCTTATGATGTACGGCACGCTATGACAGATAACTTGTAGTGCTTCCATTTCAAAACCTGGCTGTATCTAAACAAGAAATGACAGCTCACTTGCTGCTCTTGCATTTGGAAGACAAAACGATGGGCAGTATCTTTATGTTTGCACCTCACTGAGGGAAATCCTCTGCTTTTCTTCTGCTGCTGTCTGTGCCTGGTTACGGAGGGCAGTTCTGCAGCTGGTACCAGCACTGTGGTGCTGGTGCTAGAGGCATGTTTTGTGGGCCTGCATGCATCCTATGGCTCCTACTGTTACCTAATTCTCACTCAGGGATGCTCAAACCTTTAGCAATGCTAATCTTAGCAGCTCAGGGAAGAGGAGGTGGCAGCAAGCAAGCGTAAACAACCCAGGTGGCTTAGGGAAGAGGGTGAGTCAGGAACCGATAAACTGCAGAAGCCCTGCATGAGGATGAAAGGCTTGGGGAGGAAATAAAATCCTCTCCCACGAGGGTTTTGCATTCCTCTCTGTTCCACAGGCTGGGGCAGGAGTCCCTCGGGACATAAAACAAACAAACAAACGAATCCTACTGGGTTTGGTTATGATTTTCATAACAGTGTTAAAAAACTGCATTAAAAATGCTTCTTTCCTATTAAAATTCCTGCTGAACTTCCCTCCCTTTCCTTCACTCTTGATTCTCACATGCCTTTTTAAACCATGTATATTTAGTATTAGTTACTGCTAACGGTTATTTTCTCTGACTTCTGCTGTTTTGGTGTAAGTGACCCAGGGATGGTTTTTAAGAAGAACAAATTAGCAGAATGGAAGGAGAGCTCCAGAAACTCACGTGTGGTCTTCAGGCAGATCTGGGATGTTAGAAAGTGGCCAGCTTAGGGGCGGTGTGTGTGGTACTGGTGAGTGACCAGCAAATAAACTCCACTAAGAAGTCCTGCTCTGCACAGAAATGCTGATGGCTCCTGGAACAGCCATAATAATTGTATGCAACAAACACATTTGACTGTAAAATGAAGTCAGAGTCCTGTTACAGACTGTGTCAGTGTGCCCTTGGTGTGACTGCTCCTGATGTGAGAGTCAAATACCTGCTGCAGCAGCAGAGCTGGATAAGGGCAGAGGAACAGTTTCAGTGCATCATTTCTGCTGTCCTCTTACTGACTCAGCAGCCTACAGTCACCTTTAGTTCACAAATCTAGGAGTAGACTGAAAGCTGATAATGCAGCACGGGCTTCTGAAGCTGGTGCTAGCGAACACCGAGGGTGTATCGCATGCTCTGCACCTTCCCCTAAGCCTTGTCTCTTTCAGCTTCACACCCTGGGCTCCCAGGTGCTGATAGGGGTGTTCCTGGAAGATCTGCACATGTCCCTCGAGCCTGTGAAGTTTCTCTGGTGATATCTGTAGTTTGCATACGAGGACTTGTGGGGAATCTTCTTGAACTTCTTCCCTGGGCACCCAGAGAAGCAACAAGGAAAAAGAAATGAGTCTGGGCTCTGCAGCAGAGCTGTCTGCTCACTAGAGCTGCTCTTGCTTTCTTCTGTATTAAAAAAAAAAAAAAAAAAAAAAAAAAAAAAAGCAATGTTCAGATGATTTTCTAGGACTGGCTTCTCGTAAATCTGTGGAAGGTTTCTTAAAACGTGTCAGAAAGCTTTTGCTTATACCCAGAGATGCTTGCATAACTCACCATGTGTGTTGAGTTCATGTCTAACATTTCCTGGAGAAAAAAAGCCCTCCAAAACTCTGGCTTCTTTTTCCTACAAACGTTGTCGGAAGAAGAAATTGTGAGCAGGCTGGGCCACAAGTCTGGGGCTTTAGAGACTTCAGTGCAGACTCAGGAGGATTCAGGCCTCCATTTCTTGTCTGTAAGGACTGTGTCTAGCAGGTAGAGGATCTTGCTTGCTCTCAGCTTGGCTTCAAAAGCCCAGGCTTGCTAAGCTCAGGGGAAGGAAGGAAAGGGAGTCCAGCCCAGCGCCGGCAGCAGGATGGAGTCCTGGGCTAGCCCTGTTCCAGGGCCACCTTGTGCAACCTCCCCGCGTCACTGCCCCACACGTGCCTATAGAAGATGCAGGAAGGTGACAGAGCCTGGAGGGCCCAACCCAGGAGGATCACACACTGCCTTTGTGGGGCCCATTAATCACTGTGCTGACACAGGTGGGTTGTTTCTGCTTCCAAAACTTGTTCCTGCACTGGCTCTTACAGGTGCCACCTACACATTGCATCACGTAGGCACAGCGTGCTCCTTCCTCCTGCTGTTTTTGGGTTCCTGGCTTGGCTTTGTGAATTGCAGGGCTAGAGTTGGTTGCAAGCTCAGACAGGGGCAGCACTGCTGTGCCTGCCCCTTTTGTATAACCAGGCCAAAGATTTTGGGAGCTCCATGCAGAACCTGCCCTTCCCTGCTCGGCTTAGTAACACAAAAGTCTTGGAAGAGTCTGCTGCTATTTCTGAGCCAGGCGTTGAAATGTTTATAGCCTGTTTCGCTGCTTCTGCCAAAAACAAGGAGTGAAAACAGTTCCTGCACCAGCGACAACATTTTTCACAGCTCCCTTCATTTTAGATGGATCCGCAACTCTGGTGACATTTTTATTTTCTGAAATTTCTGAAAATCCATAGAGCAGCAGTAGTTCTCATGACTTTTCAGCTGACAAAAGTGTATCTAGCAATAGAGAGCTTCACACTTTGTGTTTTGAGAGGGGAGTCTGTCTCAGTAAGCTGTTGATTTTTAAGGTAGCTGGCATATTTTCAGGAAACTTTTAAAAGTTGAAATCCATAATAAAGGTGAAATGATCCTGTCTCTTCTTTGTCTATAATAACATAATGGTGCTCTATTGAAAACACTGCATGTAAATGTAAAGTAACTAATCACTTGTTAGCATAATTACTCAGTACATGCCGTAGTAATGACAACCGAGTTCTTTCTAACCTCACCCACTCGAAGTGGGATGCAAGAGGAATGGTGAGGGAGTAGGCTGGACCGGTTTGCACAGGAGAAGATCTTGTCAGATAAGAAGCCCTTTTAGAATTAGGCTTCCTGATCACGTGAAACAGGGATGCTTTACATAAAACTCTGCTGTCGAGGTGAGGAATGTTGTACAGTTGAGCAGCAGGCTGATAGTTCAGGCTCTGCCCCCCTGCTGCTGCTTCTGCATCAGCGTTGGCTTATTTCCTACCAGCGCAGAGGGAGGCCGTGCTGCTCCCCGTCTGAGCTCCTGGAGGCGTGTGCTAAGAGACTCCAAAACTGGTCCCCAAAAGCTATGCTCATTGCAAGTACTGGAGCAGGAACTCTGCCTTTGGAAAAGCAGAGGCACAACAGAATGACAGGAAAACAAACAAACAAAAAAAATAGAAAGGAGAAAGGAGGATTGCTTATCTGCCAAACTTGTGTTAGGTTTTCTTAAAGAGAATTAGCATCACTATTTCTGAAACTGACGGGTCACTTCGGTTTGATGTGTGCAGGTACACCAGTCTGAGCTGGAGAAAGGTTATGGTGAAAATGTCTGTCTGTGCTTCTTTTTTCTTAATCTGTGACTATTTCATTTCTCCACACTACCAAAATGCCTGTATAAAATGCAGTAGGAAGGAGAAGAGGATATGCACTAGATAGATGTAGTTCATCTTTAATGCATCCTGTCTGCTTTTCTGGCTTTGCGTAGCAGCTATATTCCCATTAGAAAATCTTTTCCCCTGTCTTTCTGTGTGAAGGAATCTTGCAAGCAAATGAGATCTGACCACAAAGGAAAAGCATTGAGTTGACAAAGCAAGATATTTTCAAAAGGAATAAGATGAAGCTATGCCTTTAGTCTTCCAGCTTTGCTGACTCTTTTTTTCCCTTTATCTTATTCGCATTTGAATATCCTACTTTTTGTCCCCATGCATTGGTTGGTTGGATTAAAAAATATATATATTCAATTCTCTGTATCATTATTTTCTTCTATGCTTCTCAGATAATGTAGTTGAGCAAAGATCAGCTGCAGATAAAATACTTCAGGGTAAGTCTTTTAGAACAATATGAAAAGAAGTTTCTGAGGCAGGAGGAATGAGAGATCTTGAAAAGCAGTCGAATGTGTGGCGAATGCATTTTGATCCTTGTACAGTAGTAGATCGTGCAAGGTGGGGATTTTTGGTTGGTTGGTTTTTGCATTTACTGGTGATTTGACGTTATCCATATGAGGGTTTCTTTGCTCACCTGCAACTCCTCAACGCTGAATAAGTAAGACAAAACGAAACTTCACTTTTGCTGTGGAGGTTTTCGTTGTAACACCAACTGCTGAAGGTTGCATAGGTGAATCTGAGCCCTGAAATGGCTTTTCTTGGCCTAAATAATGCTTCCACTGACACCTTAAACTGTGCTTTTAGAGGAAACTGTAGTTGCAACTTACCGGGAGTAGGTTTTGTATAGTGCTCTTTCTGATGCTGTAATGTTGGCTGCACTTCCACTCCTCCTCAGAAGAGCGGTGGCACCCCTGGCAGAGGGATTCCCTCAACTTGCAGGTAGGTGAGGATGGGAAGAGACTGCTGCAAATCTCTCTTCTCATGCCCGTGGAAGAGCACCTCTTCCTCACCATCGTCAAACCAGGATGCTGGGCTAAGTAGCTCTTCAATTTCAGTCGATACAGCTGTTTAAATGTGCAGCTTGTATGACAGGATCTGCTTAATATTGCTTTACGAAATATTTGTGGCAAGATAAATAGGGAAAAAATAGCCATCATCTCTGTGCCTGAGTTGCCATAAAGAAGACTCTGAGTTAGCCAAAGTCTGAGAGTTTCTCCTTCAGTTTAACAGAACATAAACCCCCTTCCTCCTACTTATATACAATTAAATGGCGTTATATGGTATTAGCCCTCATACATCATAACTACCAAAACAAATTTGGAGGAAGCACTTGGCAAAAGAGGGATCAGTGATGCTGAAACTCATAACTATATCTTACTAAGTTCAGCTGTGTCTTTTTCTGAATTAAAGGGAATAGAAAAATAAAGATAAATCTAAAGGAGGAGATAGGTTGGCTTTAGCCTGTTAGTGTGCAGAGATAACAGTGAAAATAGTAATAATAATAATAAAGAAAAAAGACTGTGGGACTTAAAAGTCAGAATAATTTGGATTTCCACCTTTACAGGACACTATTCTTAGCTGCAAAAAATGGCATGAAGAACTCTTCTTGTGCTTTAAATGCAGTCAGCTTACGGTATTGTACTGAATCATCGTGCTTATAGTACCTGACATTTTTATAGTAGGAAGGAATTTGTAAAGCTGTGATAACACCACATGCTGCATCTTCCACCCTATTCCCACCGTTGCTGCTCTGTCTGCTGAGATGACTTTCCAGACCACTCCTTGTCCGTCTTCTTGGAGAAGATCCGTGAAGAACATGAAGGCTGGTATCTGTTTTGCAAGTGACCGCCTAAGCCCACAAGACAAAGGAAAGATTAGATGGTAATCCTGGCCTCTTGGGCTTGAGAGGAGAGGTGTTTTGGTTCTTCCTCCTTAGAATGCTAAGGGTGGTCCCCTAAGCAGGTGAGCTTCATGCTTCCCGTGTAGAAGTCTAAGCTTGAAAGGGCATGAACTTAATTAAGAGGTGGCTTAAAGAAGAAAAAAGTGCTGATAAAGAGGAGCTGCTGGAACAGAGGTCTAGGTAAGCCCTTTTCAAGCATCTCTCATGTGAAGTAGAAAAATGTCTTGTGAAGTCTGGTATCAAAGGCTAATGTGTTATTTGGAGTCTCTGTGGGTCTCAAGTCACTAGTGGAAAGTACTTAATGTCCTTATGGGGGAGGAGAGGCAAAAATTCAAAGAACAGGTCGTAAATAGTACGCAATTAAGCTATATCCAGTTATAGCTGTGAATTGTGGACTTGCCTGCAGAAATGAATTACAAAATAACTATAAACAGAAAAAAGAGGTTATTGAATTATTTCTTTTTGATGGGTCCTTCCTCCATCACCACTGCTGGGCAGACAGCAGGCAGCGTTCTTTGGATGTGTCTTTGCTTTATGACACATGGTGAAACATTTCCATGTGTGTCACAGCACTGTTCTTTGCTGCAGTTTAGGATAAAGAATAAAAGCTTTTCAATATTTATGGAGATAAAAAATATATCTATTTCCAGACTTCTAACATTTTGTCTGTAATGTTGTACAGTTGGCTTACTTGGGACAAACTTAATAGTGGCTTTGCATAGGAGTAGGGAGTCTGGCAAGGGGAGAAACTTCATGTGTTGGAGGTAACTCTGGCTCCATCAGCACTGCTGATGAGATCCAGTTTGATGGTGTGTGGTTGGGACTTGGTGTGTTCAGTACCGATCAGACAACGTCCTTGAACTCTAGCAATGTGCAGAGTGTTACAGGAAGATTTGCCATAATTAACATACACGTAGAAGAGTTATTTCTTTCTTACTAAGTACTGGTGTTTCCCTATGTAAATATGACAGGATACATGTACGATTTTTGGCATTCGTAGTTTTTAACTTGGTCTCCTTTGATTTAACAGTGAACCGATTTGGTAGCTGTACACAGCAGTTTACCGCCTGATCTCTAGGCTCTGCTCCGGAAGAAATTTTTTGTCACTCTGTCCTACGGGAGGATTTTGCACCATACCTGTAGGCCTACAAGGGAATGCTATTATGTAAAGTAGCTACTAGGAGACTCCCTAATCCCCCTCCAATCCCCATATTAAGGGAGACATCCGCTTTACTGCACATGCAGTATTGAATTAGGAACCTACTGCGTCATGCCTTCCAAGGCTATCGTAGCATCTTTCTTTTCTGTATACCACTCAGATTTTGTTTGGTCTCTCTGAACTAAATATTTTAGTATTTGAGCTTTTCAGCAAAACATTTCTTACAACAAGCTTGTGTATTCTGAGGAGCAAAATGAAATTTTTCGGTTGTTCTAGGAGCTGATGGCATACAATTCAATGATTACTGCATAGTGGTAAAACACCAAGTAGCTTGTCTTTGAACAGCTAGGTGATAGCAACTAAACTTTTTGAGTTGTTAAATCTTTAAATGTAGATGACCAAATCCTTAGAATGCAGGTGTGACAGTGGTGTGGTAACTAATAGAGGATAAAATGCTGTAGAAAAACTGGAAAAAAAAAATTAAAATAAAAAATATATACAGGTAACTTGTGAGATACATTGCTAATGATGGTCTTTCCCACAAGGTCAACTTTACTAGGGTTTGCACTACAATAAGATACAGGTTAATGTAGCTTAAACACTATTGTTGCCTAGTCTTACAGACTTCCAAATCTGATTTTTGCAAGTGCCGTAGCATTCAGGTATTTCCCTGCTTTTTCTATACAAGTTGACTTTGTTTAGAGAGGATTTACAGCGTTTTTGCAGGATCACACCTGCATGTCTAGTTAAGCCATGCACTAAGCCTCTTGTAATGTTTCTTGTCCAGCATGAGATAGGGAGCTGTGACTGACGGGCCTGAGAGGGAAATTACAGAAGCTGATTACTCTTGGACCTGAAGCTTGACCTTTTATGTTTACCCTGCCTGTCTGAAGACGAAATGCAAGGAGCACATTTTTCTCATCGTCAAGGAGGATACACACCTGTAAAGCTCAATACATAAGGCACTGTGTTAAGACTTCCGTGGTGAAACGTTCTTGTGGGTTCTTCCAGAGAAGCGTCTTTTTGTTTTGTAAATTTAGTTCAGTTTAGCCACACTGTAGATTATTTTAGGGGAGTGAGCAAGGAAGGACAGTAGTGGGTTTTTGTTTTGTTTTGTTTTGTTTCCCTCTCCTTTGTGGTTTCTGTTGCTTAGGAAACTTAGAGTATTTAACTAACCAGGCACGGAGGCTTTATGATGCCAGACCCACACTGCTGCCAAAGTAGCAACAATGCTGCCTTAAAGAGTGGGAAAGGCCAAAACTGGGATGGGTTTAAATTGCAAAGTCTTGTACTTGGGTGTTAGAGAATGCCATGCAAAGCGAAGCTCTGATGAGTCCCAGTGATCGGGTGCTGTATTTTTTGTTTTCTTTTATAGGAGTTCAACCTTGTTTGTTGTGCACCCTTTATCTCTTCCTCTTTGCGTAAAGCAATTCTGTATCTCTTGCTCTTCTCATCCTAGTGTTTGAGTCTCTGGATTTTGTTTTTAATAGAACAAGATGTAGTGTAATCAGAACAACCGGTATTAAGGAAGCTGGAAGATCTGTGCAGACTTCCAAGGGCACTGAGGTTAATTTACACTACTTGTGGCTTTCTTATGTACATATAACGCATATTCATTTCCTCTTTTTTACTTTTTTAAAAGTGCTTAACAAAGAGGTTTTTCTTTCCTTTAATGGTCTGAGAGGATAACATCCCTTTTGGAACTTTGTGATACCATCATGATAGATTTCAATTGCAACAGATGTTTCCCCTCAGCTGCTGCATGCTCTGTTATGCAACAAGGCAAGCTCTTGAAAGTGCAGGGTAGGCTAATCATAAACACAGTTTTCTTGCTGGAATTCAAATTGCTTGTAGACACGTAATTAGGAACAGCGGTCCCTCTCTGCCCCTGCTCCCTGTGGGGTCCCTCCCATGGATGCCGTCCTTCCCGAACTGAGCCTGTGGGGGCTGCCCACAGGCAGCAGCTCTTCAAGAACTGCTCCCACACGGCACCATACCACGGGGTCCATCCCCCAGGAGCAAACTGCTCCAGCACGGGTCCCCCACGGGCGGCAGCTCCCCCCAGACCCCTGCTCCTTCGTGGGCTCCTCTCCATGGGCCGCAGCCTCCTCCAGGCCACATCCACCTGCTTCACTCAGGGCTCCTCCACCCATGGGGGGGCTGCAGTGTGGAGATCTGCTCCATGTGGGACCCATGGGCTGCAGGGGGACAGCCTGCTCCACCAGGGGCCTCTACACAGGCTGCAGGGGAACTGCTGCTGCCTGCCTGGAGCACCTCCTGTCCTCCTGCTGCACTCACCTGGGGGGCTGCAGGGCTGCTTCTCACTCCTCGTTCTCCCAGCTGCTGTTGCACAGTGTTTTTTATTTTTTCTTTCTTAAATCTGCTCTCCCAGAGGCCCAACCAGTGTTGGTCACTGTCTCAGCTCTGGCCAGTGGCAGGTCCCTTTTGGAGCCGCCTGGAGCTGGCTCTGATCTGACATGGGGCAGCTGCTGGGCTCTACTCACAGAGGCCACCCTAGCAGGCCCCTGCTACCAAGCCCTTTCCATGTAAACCCAATACAAATTGCTAGAGGATAAGGTGGCTTCTGTGTTCCAACTCTCCTTTCTAGGGTCATTAGTGATGAGATGATAGCAAACTCTTTTCAGTTTAATGGCATTCAACCTGTAGCCTCACAGTGTAACACATCACATCATGTTGTCCTCTCAATTCATCTATCTTCTTCCTTCTCTTCTAATTCTGTGCTCTAAAGCCCTTAGTGCCGCAGGAATACAGATAATCTACCGCTGCCTAGCTTGCACAGCAGATAAAACAGTCTGAGATACTGCACTAAGGCCTCCTGCAGGGAGGGGAGAGAGAGTTTATCACATCTTCTGAGTATTTGCAGTAGGATTTCTGACCTTCTCAAGACACGTAGTGATTGAAGAGAGAGAGATTCAAACATCAAAATTACCAGATTATTTAAGATTTATGAGACAATCTATAAAAAGAAACAGAAGAGGTTGCTGTAGGGTAGAACATAATATATGGATCACGTAAAACAATGTAAAGCTTGAACTACTGTCTGTGGTGACAGTAGAATTAGCAAGTATTTTCTGTTGTTCTACTGTTTACTGGCAAAATTGAGCTAAAAAAAAGAGCCCAGAGAACACAAAATAGAGTAATTTTGTCATTAAAAAAAAAAAAGTAAAAAACAAAAGAGATTCCCAATCTTCTTTTTGTCATCTCTTGAATGCTTATGTGGGTAAAATGATCACCAATAGCGAGCCTGTTGTGTGGCTCTGGGCTAAAGTAAAGTCACAAACTAGAATACTGTCAATGACAAAAAACAAAGCTAATTAGCTACAAAAAGCCTTATGCATGGTTGATAATGTGCTCATGAAAGGAAACATCTGTATATATATGTGTATATATATATATACATATGTATGTTTATATGTACATGCATACATAAGTTACTCCTTGGAAGTTAGTAGGGCAGACTAACTTCGTAAAAAGATAGAAATCTGAACTTAGCTCTCCATCTCATAACCCATTCTTAAAACTATGATGTACTCAGGTTCTTAACAGGCCCATCTGACGTGTATAAAAATATGAGAGTGCCAGGAGTTGATGGACAGAGGGTTGCATAGCATTGTATGACTGTATGAGTGTATGTATATTTTTTTTTCCTGCCCAAACATATTGGGGGTGTGGGGGAGAGACACAACATACTTGGCAATAAACAGCCTTTCCTGATGATTATTTCTTTGGGGAATTAAGGGTATGTGAAGTTGTATTTAAATAAAGGTAGCTTACAGGAACTTATTTTTGATGCATCTATAAAAGAAAACTTTAAAGTTGTTTTTCTTCTTGTTTTACCAATTCAAATTTAACATTTTGTACACGATACAACTGTGTGCTTTTTGTGAAGTCTTTCTAACTCTTGATTACCTTTTTTTTTATGGTGAACATATTCACTGTAACACAAATGGAAAAAACAAGCAAACAAAAAAATACCTAATTTGTCATAATTAGGCTTTAATTTTCTTTGATATAACTGAATCTTCTTCTTATCCCCTAATTAATAGAGGAGGAACTCAGGAAGCTGAGAGAAGAAACAAACGCTGAAACATTAAGGCAAGAGCTGGAAAAGGAACGACAGAGGAGACTAGAACTAGAACAAAAAGTCAATGAAGTACTTAAAGCAAGGTAAGAGAAATGTCTTCACTCTATAGCTAAAAGCCACTTGAGGTCTCAGACTCTCTTAATGAGGAGTTTTGATGAAAACATCCATTTCCAGCCTGGGCTCTCTTCAAATAAATGAGTAACTCTCACAGAGAGAAGCTGTCTGTGCTTTCATGTGAAAGTACATCTTGTACATGCAGGTACTTCCATATTACTTGACCATACATACTGCCATAGTTACAGAGGTGTCCTGACAGCTATCTGGTTGGGATATTCTTCATATCACTGGATCTTACGTACCTGGGGATATAAGTGTGCAATGTGTGCTGCTGAGTGCCAGAGCCTGTGCCACGACACTGCATATGCTTTGCCTCCTCAAGCATTGTCATCTCCAGACTGCTCAGTCTGTAGTACTCCTCTTCTAGCAGGACATCTCAATACCACACCACAGACCTAAATGTGTGGGAGTGGCTGAACTGTAAGCCTTCCTTGCCACTGCATTGGCAAGTGGATATGTGCCTCCCCATAATCCAATAAAACCCAAAACCCTTCAACGTTGAGGATATCCTCTGTGGTGCTGCTAAGCCATCGTGTTTGATGATGTCTCTCCTTACAGTATTGGACTTTAGATCTTAGACTCACAGCAGCTGCTTGGTGGCCTTGTTGGTCTAAACCCACTTGCGTACGTAGTTGCCTGCATTATCTTCCTCAGCAGTAGCTAAGGTTACTTGGCTGAGCAGTAGGAGTTGTGGTTCAACGTCAACTACTGTCAACACTAAATAGTGCAGGCTGATTTAGTAATCATATGCAGTAAGCACTGTCAGTTATTTAGAAGTGATGAGCAAGAAAAAAAAAGGGTAGAACTATTTGCTTGGATATGAGGTTTCTGAATGTTATACAAAGTCTTCCCAGCGTGCTACTTACTTCTGTACGCATTCGGAGCATAAAAATGCTTTTCCTGGTTAGGTCAGCAGTCCATATCCCTTGGTATTATGTTGCAAGGACAGGGGAGTTGTTTATGGGGAACACGTGAGCCCAGTTGCTTTCAGTGATCTGTTTATCTCCTACTTCTCTAGCATCCATGAACACTGCGTGAGGGGTATTTGAAGGTATATCATTGCCTTTTCACTTGGGACTCTGTTTGCAGACCTGTTATCCAGGGATTTGTTTAGTCCCCTTTTTAACATGCCAGTGCTGTCTACCACAGGAAGCTAAGGAGGCGATACCTTACAGAAGTTGTTGATTACAAAAAAGCAGTTGTATGGTGTTTGTTTGTTTTTAAACAGATTTCCTAGTGGTTTCAAGACATACCCTAGAGTTACAGAATTGGGAGATTTGGTGAACAACTGTTCAGCATTCAGCTTAAGTACCACCTTTGATCTCTTACTCTTCTCCTCTGCAGACTAGAGAGTTCCAGCTTTTCTGGTATCTTCTTAAGAGTACTCTCTATTCCTTTCATCACTTCAGTTATCATTCTTCAACTCCTGTGTCTTAAGATGAAGAGACTGAGTTCACGTAGTATTCAAAGTGTGGGTTCACCAAGGCTTTATATAGCAGTTTAATTAGGCCTCCCCTCTTATTCTCAGAACCCAGGACAGTGTTAGATTTTTTTGTCTGATGTATTTTGTCTGACTATATTGACAGTCTTCCAAAATCGCTGTTTCCATGGAAGGTTGGTCCATGTGCAGTCCTGACCTGAGCTGCCAAGTTGTGTGCTTAGAGCGGGCTCTGCAAGGTCCTTACAGAGAAGTTGTTCCCAAGCCAGGCTGTGATCTTGCACTTGGAAGGCGATCTGCATAGCTCTGTTTTCTGGGGATTTTTTTCTGACATTTTACAGTTGCTCTTAGAGCTGGAAAGTGTGAGTGTATTTTTATCTCCTGTGCTGGTTGGTCTGCCTGCATGCTCATGTAATTTCCAGTTTGTGTCTAGACTGATGTTCTTTTGTTTGAGTCGACTACTGGGGGCAGAGGAAAAGGGACAAACTTGGTCCTGTTCCCACACTGAGAATATCTGCTTGCTATGTAGCAGCAGTACAAAGCAATGACAAAGAATGGTCCTTTCTTCTCTTGGTGTATGAAACTGGTGCTTCAGGACTCCTTCTTGTCTCCGACTTGCTCCCTTGAAGGTGTTTGAGATGCAAGTTCCACCATCCCTGGAGGTGTTTAAAAGACGTTTAGATGTAGAGCTTAGCAATATGGTTTAGTGGAGGACTGTTAATGTTAGGTCAGAGGTTGGACTCGTTGATCTTGAGGTCTCTTCCAATCTAGAAATTCTGTGATTCTGTGTTTCTGTGCTTGTAGCTGAGCACAGTACAGGTTGTACCATCAGCTCTGGCCCTTAGGCTTTCTCCTGAAAGCAGGTACACCTGGGTTCTAGGTCATAGCCATCACAGAGGGAGGAAAATGATCCCATCGTTGCTGAGAGTCCTGGAGAAGGATGAGGACTTCCTCTGCAAGAAGGTACCCAAATTGCAGCCTGCTGAGTCCCTCTTTACGAGGAGTAGTGAGGATGGTCCAGGGTCTGATATGGCCCACTGTGGCTTGTGAGTATGTGTGTTTTACTGAGAAAAGAGTTTGGTCTTTGTTTATCAAACCTTTAGGCTTTCTTTTATCTCTTTCAGTGTTTCTTCTTCAAGTGTCAACATCTGTGTCCTGTTGGGTCAGATAGATAACCATAATCAGAGCAAATCTCGTGCAGGCATACCACTATTAAACTAAGGTGGCATGACCTGCCCTCTCCAGTGCTGTATTCCCATTTAGATATCCTAAGGATGGCATTAGCCCTTTTAGCTTGAGTTGCACTTGAAGATTACATTCAGCCAATTATCCATTTTATCAGTCTTTTTTTGACCAGTCTTGCTAATATTCTAACCTTTTTCAGACAGGCAGGTATATATAACAAAAATAAATAAATTCAAAGAGTTTTCCATTTTATACTCAGAAGACAACTCAGGTTGCCTAGGCTTCTTCATAAATTGTGCTCTGTTGTGTGAAATTATTTATCACTGCTTTTTATCTGTTTGCACTTTGCTATAGGCATTTTGAAATAGTTCTATTAGCACTACAGGCAAGGTGTTGGTTGACACAATCATGTATGTAATAGGCCAAACTTATATTTACTAGAAACTTAATTTTATTAAGCAACTTGACCCCAGAAAGTCATTTACTCTGCTGAAGTCAACAAAGCCAAATTTGCCCTGTGTCTCAGGTAATTTTTCGTATAATCTTTAAATAGATATGCATATAAAAAATGTTTGCATGTATTCTGTTTTTGCTTACAGCATTGAACTGCTAATGAAAAGCAAAGCATGTCGTAGTGTAAAAAATAAATTATTTTAATTGTTGCAGTTTTCAGAAGTATTTGTGAAGTAGATCGATACATGTAGCTATATAAATAGACGCTGCAAAATGTTCAGCAAGGAGAAAACAATGAATTAACAGCGTAGATTGTTTCTGTTTCTGTGTGTGTGCAGAACATGGGCTTACTTCATTGAAGTCTTTGCAGGGAGGAGTGGAAGAAAAGGATGCCTAGTGGGTTTGTTTGTCATGGTGTACATTGTCTGTACATCTGAGCATTCAAAAACGTGCCCTCAGTTAAAGTTTTCCATAGACGCTTTGGGACAGCCCAGCATTTGGTACAACAGCTGAAGCTGATGACATTTTGTTAGTGGAACAATGCATAAATAATTTGGAATAGTCTGTGTGAGTAATGCTTGTTTAGTGTAAATTGTAGGCTGCTGTTGCCTTATTTTACAAATTTTGAGCCAGCTCCATCACGCAGTTTGGAAAAAAAAAAAAAAAAAAAAAAGTATTGTAATAACACCTACCAACATGCTGTGGCTGGTACAAACCTTTTAGTAGTATCATTGTGAGCTATTTTTAAGGAAGAATAGACAGTGCTCCTGCACAAGCCGCTCTTTCTTCTGTACCACTTATTTTTGTTGCCTCTTCCTGGCCTTTTGCTAAAAGGCATCATCTTCCACACACGCAGTGCTTTGGGTATAGCTGACTTTGTCACTTGAGAAGATGCTTCAGATGGCAGTGGAGATTCCTCTGGAGCCTGGAGACGCTCCCTGCTGGAAGGATACCTGTCAGCCTGGGACTCCGCACAGGTAGAAAGAAGCTGAGTCCTGGGTCAAAAGTTTGGTTGCCGTGCTGCCCTGGGATTGCTAACATACTTGATTGCTGACAAACCCAGTTGGCTGAACTGTGTGTGTCTTTATTTTTAACTTAGCAGCCTGTCACCAGATCTGCTTGTGAAGTACCTCCTGTCAAGAGTGCTTTTTTTTTTTTTTTTTTTTTTTTTTTACCTCTGGCCACAAATATTTAGATCTTGTACAGCTTTGGGCTGATGACATTTCTTCTGAAAGCCTGTCTTTTGTTTCTGACACTACAAATGCAGGACAATAGCCATGTAAAATGTGGGAATATCTGTGAGGACGACAAAAGCTTCTGATGTGTTTGGTTTATTTTAATGGGAAGGAGATGAAAAATGTTAAAATATTTTAACTCAGTTTTGTGACAACTCCTCAGGTTAAGGAGCCATGTGTACCTGAGCGAGTTGTGTTTAAACTAGGTTGAGAAAATACTTCCTTCATGTTTTATTTTTACATTTCTGAGATTGGAATGTGCTCGTCTTGCAAATGTGTATGCGTCCATGTTACTCTGAGCAGTAACAGTTACACAGATAAAACAGACTTGACTGGCTTCCACAAAAGCTGTCTGAAGAATGATGATGGGTTGCTTGGGAGCTCAGTACTTGGAGCTGGTCTGTAGGAAAATTGCTCTGAACATGGCTGAGAACAGCTCAATAGCTGTTGTGCGATGGGCAAGGTCTTCATGTAACTGTTGGAGAGATTCTTTTGGTTCACATACTGTTCAGCTCACAGCTGTAGTCAAGGCTAAAGATGCACTAACCCAAAATATTTAGTGAAGATAAACGGCCAGCAGTTCAGTGTCAAGGCTGTCTTAACTTTTGGGTCATATTTGCACCTACAAAAATAACATTTGGGCATCGTTCTGGATGTTTCTGTGGGGCAGCATTGAGTGGGAGCCTCATTGATGTGTACTTGTCATTTTTGAACGTTATATTTGTACCAGTCATGAATAGCTCTAACATTTTGAGCCAGCAGTGTGCCCTAGTGGTAAAGAAGGCCAACGGGATCCTGGCGTGCATTAAAAGGAGCGTGGCCAGCAGGTCAAGGGAGGTGATCCTCCCCCTCTGCTCTGCCCTGGTCAGGCCTCACCTGGAGTACTGTGTCCAGTTCTGGGCTCCCTGGTACAAGAGAGACAGGGATCTCCTGGAAAGAGTCCAGCAGAGGGCCACAAAGATGATACGGGGCCTGGAGCATCTCCCCTATGAGGAAAGGCTGAGAGACCTGGGTCTGTTCAGCCTGGAGAAGAGAAGACTGAGAGGGGATCTTACTAATGTTTATAAACACCTTAAGTGTGGGAGACAGAGGGATTTGGCCAACCTCTTTTCAGTGGTTTGTGGGGACAGGACAAGGGGCAATGGCCACAAAACAGAGCCCAGGAAGTTCCGCACCAACATGCGAAAGAACTTCTTCACGGTGAGGGTGACGGAGCACTGGGACAGGCTGCCCAGGGAGGTTGTGGAGTCTCCTTCTCTGGAGCTATTCAAGGCCCGTCTGGATGCCTACCTGGGCAGCCTGCTGTAGGGAACCTGCTTTGGCAGGGGGGCTGGACCTGATGATCTCTGGAGGTCCCTTCCAACCCCTACAGTTCTGTAATCCTGTGATTCTGGGGATGGCTTGTGTTTTCTAGCCTCCTAACTGATCTTTGGCATGAAGAGTGGTTCAGAAACTATAGGAATGATAATTCCTACCCTCTGTCAAAGGTCTTCCAGTAGTGGCTGATTTGACCTGGTTTTAGGATTGTGCAAGCCTAAAGAATGAATTAGAAGCTTCCTGGCCCAGATCTGTCTGAGGTGGCTAATTATAGCCTGATTCACAGGTGCAGTAATGAGCTATCATTAACCTGATGATTCGTAAAGATCAGATTCTTCGTGGGGAAAGAGTAACAGGCAGATGGTGGGTAAGACATTGCCAAACAAACAAACAAACAAACAAAAAACAACACCATGAGTGGCCAAGGCCAAACCTTCACGTGCCACTGAGGGAGCCCAGTCAGGCTGGTATTCATGACTGTTTTTGGCTGAGATTTTTCTTGATTTTTTTCCAAGAAACGTAGGGAGTAATGACGCTGAGCTGCTTCTGAAAATACACCCCAGCGTGTGAAAGGAAGGCCCAGCCTGAAGGCTCTGACGGGTGGTGGCTGTGGGATCCCATCTTGGCTCTGTCACCAGGGCCGTTCAGGTGTGACATCCCCTCAGCGTGCTTGCACAACGGGAGCAGGTCGAGTAACTGCCTCCTGCCTGTGAATGACTACATCCTCGCTGCCAAAACGTGTCTTTAATGAGAGACGGTGGCAGTGACAGATTGTGACTAAAAATGTCCCACCTGTATGGTGTAACCGTTTGATGTGCTGGAAGGAGTGTGATCCAGGAAGACAAGCCACTGCTGTATAGCAGTCTGTGCAAAGTTGACGGCAGAGAAGCCCAAATGAAAGTTTAGTTAGAAAAAAAATTAACTAATAGAATTCAGGTGGCTTTTGAAAAGATTCAAGAGTTGCTGCAAATACAGGAGCAACGTGGAAAAATCCTGCAGGGGAGTTGAAAACAGGTGAAAAGCAGAAGCCATTGAAGTTGGCTACTCACCCTGATAGTTGTCCAAGTATAGCTATAAATCAATAAATTATTTCTAAATGCTCCTTTTAGAAATAAACAGGAATGTGGAAAGTTCATTAAATATGGGGAGTGCTAAGGGAAGAAGGGAGGCAATTAGTCCTGTGGTTTTTCCATCTTACTCATTCAGAGTGCACGAATTCAGAGTGGCCTTTTCCATACACAGACAATACTGTGAGATCTTTTCCTCGTGTACTTCGTGGAGGAACAGAGAGATGCCTATAAATCTACTTATATATTCTGTAATCTGCCCAGTGCAGTGGGATCCCTCCTCCTGCTCTCCATTTGCTGACCTGCATCCCACTTGGTTCCCTTCCTGAGGACTGAAAGATGAAGGGAATATTTGAAAGCACCTACATGGTCTGCTATATAAGTGATATTGAAATTATGCAATGAGCATGTTTTTAAGTTCAAGTAGTAAACTTTTCCATCATACAACTGCGTCAAGTAAAGCTTGCTGCAGCTGGTGTTGTCAAAGCTACTGCTTCATTAGAGAAATCTTGCTGTAGCATATCTTCATGGATGGCTCAAGGCTTTTGGACTGATGCCTGAAGTGTTATCAAGCCACTTTAGCAGTTGGAGGCTATGGATACTGCAAATGTAATTTGAAGCCTTGCACATGTGCAGAATGGCCAAGGCATTCGTATTTTCCATGATCTGCTTACTTGTAATAAATGTGAGTATTGTTCTTAACCTGTTTGAAAGATGTGACCAGTGGTGCCTGGTTCTTGCCATGTATTTTTATCACATTGTTGTCTCTGTTTTTCACAACATTATTTAAATTCTGCATTTTAAAAAAGATATTTTCATCTTGGGTTGGTATCTTTGCACTTCAAGAGCTTACGACATAACATTTGAACATAATTCTTGACATCTGTTCTTCTCACTGTGAAGATGAGTGGTGTTGATTGCAATAACGGTGGCAGAATTCAGGGTTCATGAATTAAGCTGATTTTATTTTAGCTCTGTGGTTATCAACTTGCAATATGGAATCCCTTTTCATTTATTACTGTGGGAAAAGTCAGGGCTCTGAAGAGTTTTCCTGGCAGGCATTGCAATGAATCTACGATGCAAAACCAGAAGTAATGCAAGAAAATTGATACTAAAATATTCAGTAGCTGGAAGATCAGGCTGAGCTGTTGGTGACACAAAATGGCTAAAACGCACTTTGCCTTACACAATGGTCTTTCTCTGGATCCTAAGTACAGTGTACAGTGAATATTTTGAATCCTGAAATAGGGCGCACACTTGGTTTTCTCTTAAAATTCTGAACTTGTAGCATTTCACATTGTTTCTGTTTTCTTTGTAGAGCTGAAGAGGTGCCTGCAACACAGCAAGCTGCAAAGCCACAGACACAAGCCAATGGAACAGGTAATCTTGGTCAAATATGTACGAGCAGTTTGATGCAGTCAGATCTTTTTTTTTTCACCTCTTTCTTTTGAAGCTGTTCCAGAAAATCAAATGTTGCAGAAGAACTTGCTGGGTCCTGAAGGAGACTTCTGAAGAAGCCAAGTATGAAAGAGCATTTGAGCAGTTTCTTACCTCTGTATATGATTCTGCTTTTACTCTTTGTTGATGATTTTGTATGCCTGAGCAAGGAAACTATTTTATACTACAAGCCCTTCAGGAATGTAATGAACTGTTGTTGTCTGACTTAATTATTCTTGCACACCTAGCTGATCCTCAACTAATCAGAACACAGCTGTAATATATAGGAAAGATGTCTTGTTTCATTCTCAACTGCAAAACCTCTTTTATGCCATTAATGGTAGTACTTCTCTTTTCTAAAAGAAAGGACATTCTGTAGAGGGAATAAGCTTAAGTGAATTACTAATTTCATT
Source organism: Aythya marila (assembly GCF_965140915.1). Classification (NCBI taxonomy): domain Eukaryota; kingdom Metazoa; phylum Chordata; class Aves; order Anseriformes; family Anatidae; genus Aythya; species Aythya marila. The sequence goes on along the minus strand of NC_139042.1, from coordinate 191,128,568 downwards.
TTCATTTCTCAAGCTGCTGCTCATTATAAATAGAATAATATCTGAAAAAAACTAAGGTAACAGGCAGGTTCTCAATCTTTCAGAGCACTTGAGTTTTCTTCCCACACCTCTTGATTAAGAGTACTGTGAGAAATCTCTCAATAATTTTCTCAGACGGGGTCTTCTGTGAAGCTAATTTATTTGCAGTTGCAATGGCAGGCGTCCTGCAAGCAGGAGCACACAGCAAAAGTATATCATAACCTTATATTCCCTATTACCTGACACCCAATTCCTCACCTTTTTCCTCATTGGTTGAGTACTACAGGTTCACAATCTACTTGACGCTTTTACTATTCCACATACATACAATTTTATTTGATGAATCTTTCATTTCTCCTTCCCCCCCCTTTTTTTCCTTCTTCTCTTGTGACTAGAGGGCCTGTTATTTTTGTTTTTACTGTATTCGCACTGCTCGTCTTGCTTTTCTTAGCCACCCTCCTTATTTTGGAACAGTGGAGTCTTCCACTGTCCCCTTACCTGCTTAACATTCCCCATTGTTGTGACTACACAGTCACTCTTTGAATATAAAAGGTTAGTGGAATTTTCTACTGCAAAAACACAACTTTTTTTTTCTTTTTTACAATACCAGTTAGACTTTTAAATCTCTGGATTAAATGAAGTGTTTGAAATCGTTCCTCCTGTACTTCTGTAATGTCAGTTCTGTCTTTCTTTGTGAACTACAGCTTGTCATTTGTACCTGTCATGCTGTATGCTCAAAATTCTGTTCTCTGCACTACCTCAAGTGTTATTAGCATTTTATTTCAAATGTAAGCTTTTTTCTCAGCTGTGAACTGGTATTGAAGTCCTTGGTTTTCTTAGTTCACTGTCACACATTAACGTATATTTTAATCCTGTTTTCTGAGGCCTGGTTGTTTTTTCTTATGTTTTTGTATGCTTTTTCTTACCCTTTCTGTATGCTTAGAAAGGGTAGGTTTGGCAGCCGTAGTTGGCTGATCAGTCTTTCATGCCTCTGATTAATCACGTGTTAATTTTATGGAGTTCTGTACTAAGAGAGGTCCTGGAATAGTTGTGACCCATCTCTTTACACTGCTTTACTGACCTTCTTTTCCAAAGAACAGTCTGTCTGTTGCTGCTGGAAAGTGATTTTCCAAGTTAGAGGCAACACCAGATGTTTGGCTTGCTCTCCCCTGCACTGCTTTGCCGTGGCAGTAAGGTGATTGTCCTGTTCTCTGCTCAGGAGGGTTTTGCTTTACACTTACTTTTCTCTAGAAAACCCTTCAGCACAATAGGAGTGCTGAAAATTAGGGCAGTCTTTTGTTTACGGGAACACAGGAAAAAGTTTTTTTAGCATTTGCTAAAAAAACTCATTTGTCTGGAGTGTTTAAGTAATTCCTGTACTTCTGTAATGAGATGCTCCCTCCCATGTGTTGTACTTACAGCAAAGCTCCTGCTGGAAGCAGGAATCACCTTTAGTCATCTTTTACAAGAATGGTATAATCACTCTGTCTGTGAAATGGCAGAAATAGATTGCATAGTGAATTTCCATGAAAAGTGTTAGTGAAGGACAGAAACGCTGTTACTAAAATAGCATAAATAGCTGTGAAAAGTAGCATATGGGAACAGATGCAGGTTTTGTGTGATGTTTTCATGTAATATCCTGATACATGGTGCTTCTTTTTTTGTAGATAAGCGTAGTCATACAGTGTGTTCAAGACTCCAAAAGTGGTTTTGTGACAAATTTGGGGAGTATGTTGAGGACTTCAGATTTCAGCCAGAGGAAAATACAGTGGAAACAGAGGAGCCACTTAGTGCTAGAAGGTAAATCTCTAACATGATTGTAAGAAACTGTTGGCTTCTTTACAAGTTGCTGCTGCTTTTTTTTTGTTTTTCTTTTAAGAACACAATACAATCTTTTATGTGGTTTGAGCAAGTGTTTCTATAAAAAGTAATGAAACTGAAGATACTGAGCTGTCTCAAATGGTTTGTCAATACCTTGGCTGAAACATGAAATTTGAAGTCTGTCTGTGGTCTAAGGTAGAATAGAAGTTATTATTTGGCAGATTCTGTCACGTACTTCTCAAAAAGTGTGGCCGAGGGCTTAGTTAGGCAGGAGAGCTTTTATGTTTCAGTTTTTGGCTTGATGCAAGATAGTCTATACTACTCACTAGAAACACTTCACAGCAGGCAAGAATGAAGCTCTATACACAAACATTTAAGTTATAATTGTGAGCAATTTTTCAGAGACCCAATATGTATCAACTGCATTTTAATATAACTCACTAGTAGTCTATTTAACAAGTTAATTTTATTTTACTTTATTTTTTTCAGGTTGACTGAAAATATGAGAAGATTAAGTAAGTACTTAAAAATATTTTATTTTCTGCAAGTAAAAGTAATTCTTGGTAACCCTGTTGGGAAGACTGCTCTGTGCAAAATCTGATGTTCAGAAATATTTCTGCCAGTTCATAAGCAGAAATGATTCTGAAAACCTCAATTATTGAGTACAAATCCTGAAATCCTGAATGTTTTTTTTTACAAAGTAACTTAGAGGAGCAGTGGTAGGACCTTACTCTGTAATTCAAGATGAAAGGTATCTCAGAACAAAAAAAGTAGTGCTAATTAAAATGTGTAAGCATGTAATGAGTGAGAGCAGGCTATTTCTCCAGTGGCAAAAGTCATTGCCCATAAGCTACGTCTGAGCTGCTTGTAGTTTGCTTGCTAAGCTTTTAGCTCAAGGGGAGGGGTTGGACCATGCAGACCCTGAGCGTGGCTTGCATTTCTTTCTCATGGAGAGCTGATAACTTATTTTGGAAAGTGGAGGATGGGTGACGGCAAGTTAAACAAAGTAGTTTAACCTTCCGTGCAGCAGAGAATTGCTAGCTTGAAAAAAAAAGGCTAATTTATGTCCTGAGGTTTTAAAGTATTGTAGGGAGGAGGCAAATGCAGGTCTTTAATCTCTGTAATTTCAGTTTTGTTCTCTTCAGAATGAGCACCAGTATTAGAATAATTTCCTTTGGGAGAATATTAGTGACTTGTTCTCTGTGGTGGATGCGCATTGCCATTAGGGATAGCTTTAAAAAACAAACACTGAGTTTAAGCTTTGAGTGGTTCTTAACTACCAGCAGGTGAGCCACAAAATCTACATCCCTGCTGTCCACCGGTGCCTGACTGCCACCCGGGCCTCTCAAGGCCTTTCTGTCACCAGTGGCTCCAAGCGCTGACCTTCCCTGCAGGTTTGGTGTTGGTAGGGCAGAGCAGATGAGAAGAACTGCTGGGAGCAGGGCTCGAGTCAGTGGCCTCCTCTGGTGCCTTGAGCCTGCCCCTTCCACTTGCTTCATCCGCTGCTTTCTTTGTGTCACTGATGCTCAAGGAAGTCTCGCTGTTTAATTGCTTCCCATCGGGAATACATCAAGGCTAGCTGCATTTCAGGGCAAACAAACCAGGACAGCAAGTGGCAGGCTCTCCTGAGGAAAGCCTTTCAAAGTTGTGAGCTGTACTGCAAACAAGGCTGGGTACTCCTTAGGCCCCCCCTGCAAGGGGAGTCTTCACTTTTCTCAGCAGGAAAGGCAAAAGTCAGCGTTTGCTAGTAGAGTAAGCAAAGGTCGTCTTGCAAAGGCCCCTTCCTATTTTCCTGTGTTCCTAGCTAAGTAGTAAAAGAGGATGTAGGAATAGAAAGTGTAAAGGACAAGTCTTTTTTAGGGAGCTCTTACTGTTGCTGGCTGGCGGTGTGCATCAGCCTGTGGGAGCAGTGCCTCTCCCTGCACAGATCTGTCACCCAGCAAGAGCAAAGGTCTGCAGAGGTGAGAGACAAACGCTCTCAGGCAGAAAACTCCTCTGTCTCCCGGCTTAGTAAGCAGCAAAGTGCTAGCAGTTTGACTGCAGCAGAAGTGTAGCCAAGAGATGTCTAGCCTGGTTTGGAGCTGGCTTTTTGGGGGTAGCAATGAATGGCTTCTTGGTGGCTGGGAGTCCCGTCAGGCTAATTTACCTTGCTTTACAGTAGGACAGGCTGACCTGTGCTGAGTTCTTTGTGGGCAGTATGAACAGAGCTCAGAACAGACTTCTGGTGGCATCCAAGTTAACTTTTGTAAAGATAGTGCTATGCTTGATTTTTCTTATTTATTTATTTGGTCTGTATTTAACAGTCTAGACATAACCTTTGTCTTGATGAAGACACTTAAAGTTTTGGAAATGTATTGCTTAACTAATTGTTCAGTTACATTGATGGGTCTCTTAAGTTTTCATTTTCCTTAATTTGGATAAGCCTTTTTATATTTACATTCATATTTTCTGTTTCGTTTACCATTTATAAGTGATTTAACACCACAGCTAATTCTAACAATTGTGCTTTTTTCTCCATTCTATTTAGAGAGAGGTGCCAAACCCGTTACTAATTTTGTGAAGAATCTTTCTGCCTTATCAGACTGGTATTCTATCTACACTTCTGCTATTGCCTTTATTGTAAGTTATTGTATTCCTCCGGGAGTAGTAAGAACTTTTAAAATGTATTGTTTACTGAAATTCATTGAAACTACCATATCTGAGTGGGGGTGTGTTACAGTTAGGTCAAATCAAACAGTGGAATGACATTTAACACAAAATGCCATGTAGTTGACACTTTAATTTATATTTCAAAGCCATTTCAATTGTGTATTCTGCTTTGTTTTGTAACCATTAAAGTAACTTAGAACAATCGGGTCATTGTTCTCATGTTCCTTGCTTCCTGTCTCCCTGTCCTATAAATTGATGGTTTCTTCTGCATCTGCAAAACCTCTCCTTTTCTAGAGCTGAAACGCTGATAGAGGCTGTATTTGATAGGAAGGGTATTTACCAGCAGTGCTCTTTTCCATTGATTAGGATCATCGTTAGTGATGAGAGACAAAGTGTCTTGATTTGAGTATCGCTTAATGTGCCAACAGGAGGTCTGTGAGCTAAATTTAAGTATTCCCAAGAACTAAATTTAAGTATTCCCACAGGGCTATGTAAGGAAGTTTGCATACTGCTGTGATATAACTATTTAGTGGAGTTTCAATTTGTTATTTTTTTTCTTCTACTTGTGAATTAAATGATCTAAATTCTTTTGGTCACGATATAGACACAATACTTAGATGTCAAAGAAAACTATTAGCAGTAGTTGTAGCTAACTTTGTCAGGATGAGCCTCTTAATGAAAAGGAGCGTGACATTTTCACCAAAGTGATCCACCCCTGTAAGTTACAGAGCCTTATTGGATGCTACTTTGCACCGCACAGTTGAAAGAATATTGAGAAGGGGCCTGTCCCACCATTGTTAGGTTGGTAAAGAATTTGGGATTTAATTGACCTGAAGTAATGCAGTGAGTTTGTCCTGTTGCCCTGTAAGGGTATAATTGTCATAACTCCTGCTCTTCTACTGTGCCGTTACTTCACTGCCTTAGATGAAGTTCGACCCTATTGTGTTCATGTGGCAGATTCACAGACTTGAAGGCTCACTCTTTTCTTCTACGCCATCACATGAATGCAGCCTTGGAAATACTCAGTCTCTCAAGCGGCTGAGAACTATTTAAGTGTTATCTCTGGAGATTTGGTTCAATCTTACAGTTTTAACTTAACATTCATGAATGCAGCGCTGTTGTCAGTCATGGGGTGGCTAAAATCCATTAATGTTCATGATCTGAGTTGCATGATGCTGTACACAATGGTACAGTGGGAAACAGTCTATGACTCACTGTACCCAAGTTTGTAATCCACATCTCTCTTTTTCTTTCTTTGTCTTACTCTGCAGATTTACATGAATGCTGTATGGCATGGCTGGGCCATTCCTATGTTCTTATTTTTAGCAATTTTGAGGTTGTCCCTAAATTACCTCATAGCCAGGTATTTACTTATATACTAGATCATTCTCCTGTAATGCTTTGCTTAAAATCTGTTTTATTATTATTATCATTGACTCATAACCCATTATCTTTCCTAATGTTGTGAATTCAGCTTAACAAGGTAAAATTCAAACTGATTTCATCACTCAGTTCTATAATTTTTGACTACACTAAGGAATTATCTTTATTTTCTGTGACTTAGAATCATAAAATCATAGAAGCATTAAGGTTGGAAAAGCCCTCCGAGATCACCTGGTCCAACCACTCCCTGCCACCAGTGCCGCCACTAACCCGTGTCCCCAAGCACCACGTCCAACCTCTCCTTGAACACCCCCAGGGACGGTGACCCCACCACCTCCCTGGGCAACCCGTCCCAGTGCCTGACTGCTCTTTCTGAGCAGAAATGGCTCCTAATTTGACTTGGGTCATCATAAATGATGCTATGTGCTATCAGACAAACCCCTCAACACTTAAAATTTCTAAAATAAAACTACTCTCCAGTATTCAGAGTATCATAGACCCATAGAATGGCTTGGGTTGGAAGGGACCTCAAGGATCATCTAGTTCCAACCCCACCTGTCATGGGCAGGGAAGCCACCCACTAGACCAGGTTGCTCAGGGCCTCATCTAACCTGGTCTTAAACACCTCCAGGGATGGGGCATCTACAACCTCTCTGGGCAACAGGAGTAGTTGGAGAATGTCACATATTGAAACTTGCTGATTACTCCTAGAGAGAATTTTCGCCTAGGCAGTTATGTCATTTTCAGGAGCTGATGACACACTTTATCCAAAGAATCTTCAATTTGTAAATTCAGTCTCTATTAACATTTTTGATTTCTTAAATGTGTATACATATATATATATATATATTATGCTGAGAGGCTCTTTTAAAATGCTATTATAGGCTTATGGTATTTCCCCCTTAAAATTGGGGTGAGGACCTTTTAGTGTGCATATTGTTAACTCATTTTCTGATTTCCTAATTGGCACTTACTATCTGACACTCCATGCTTTGAAAATTAATAGGAGCAAATAAACTCCTGAATGAGTTGATACAATTTTGTTCACATAAAATATCCTCTGTGCATGCAGTTCACTTCTGTTGTAAAATTGGTGTACCTGATTCTACGTACCTGATTCTACCTAATACCATTTAAAAATAATTTATATACATTTAAAGCTGTTTGTGGTTGAGTGCTTGTGCTTTTATTATGTGGTGGTTCGTTTGATGTTTGGATTTTTTTTTAAACCATAAGAGTTTATTGCAGAAAACTGCTTTTTAACCTCTTGCAAACAATCCATGTTGGCAGGTGGAGAAGAAATACTTGCTATCTTTAACTATTTCCGTAACTTCTAGGGGTTGGAGAATACAGTGGAGCATTGTGCCTGAAGTTTCTGAACCTGTGGTAAGTCTTTGATCAGTGTGTTCTGTATGCCTGTGTTAAAAGCTGCACCTTCAAAACCTTCCTGTGTGTTTGTGTGGCTAGTTGAGACAAGAAAGAGTAATAAGGTATAAATAAAGACACTACAGCTTCTCTTTCTCTTGCAATTTGGAAACCTTTACTAACAGCACTCTTACGTTTGAGTGCTTCACCATAACATATCTGCACTTGAATTGCATTTCTGGAATAAATGTTAATCTAAAACTTGGACATGTTAGATCCCGTGGGATCTTCAAGAAGTCTTGCAGTCTCCTTTGTAACATTTTGAAGGTATCACTTACATACCCTGCTATAAGCAGGGAGTTGGACTAGATGACCTACTGTGGTCCCTTCCAACCTGAATTGCCATCTGGCCTTGCTTCCAGGATAATGTTACTTTTAAAAGGGCAATATTAGATTATTTAAAAAAAATAAAAAATAAGAGCTGTAAAACTTCTACAGAAATAACATTTCTATGCTAGATCAGAAATAAGTCAGTTAAGGTCTGTGGTGTAGACTGAAAGCCATTGTAACTGCATTGCATCAAAGACTTACTGTGTCTTTCACAGTGTCATATTACTATATTTGCATATGTCACGGAGGAAAAGCATTCATAGCTAAAGATAACCATCAGTATGACATAATCAGTAGGTTTAAAACAATGGGAGAAACTTGGTAGATTTAAAGATTGTTTAAAGTGAGACTATTGTTGCCAAGAATGTGGAGGGGTCACGTTCTCATGAGTTTTGTAAAATACCAGCTTCTTCTGAGTTGGAAATTAATCAATCGTCTCTTTCTTGCCCAAGGAACCCCCGAAAGAGGACCTGACGGTGTCTGAAAAGTTTCAGCTTGTCCTAGATGTGGCTCAGAAGGCTCAGGTATTGTGCTACTCTCACACCTCTCCTGCTGCTTCCCTAAAACATGGAGGCTCATTCATTCTGAAGTGGTCAAAGCACTTTGTTACACACTGTGTGAAAACAAACACTTAAACAACACTTTTCTTGCATGGGGATCTTCACTTTCAAGCAATAGGACATCAGCAAGAATGTAGATCAGGTGGTAAATCTTACCAGTATGCTGGAGCATGGATTCATATCACAAATCTGCTAGTGACAAAACTGATTTAAGAGACCATAGTCTTTCAAGATTTAATCTGAAGGCTGCTGCTAGTTTAGTTCAACAGTTTGGACTGCATCTCTGGAAAGTCTGTTTTCTAGACACCACCACCTGCCTAACCCTGAAATCTACTATTTACATGGCAAAGAGTGAGGGAAGGTTTTCTCCCAGCGAAATCATTTTGGTGAGCTACACTTGTAGCCCCGTGACTCGACCATCTAGTTGAACCTTGTGCCTTGCCATGAGCCTTGTGCCATGTCTAACAATGTGCTGCTGCTCAAAGTAGCTTACTTTTCTGTTGCCAACTGTGTAGTCTTGTCTCCTTCCTTCTACTGGCTGTGGTGCGTGCCTGACCCCTTGTTCATGGAGTTGACATAAAATTGATCTGACAGAAAATGAAACCAAGCTCTTGGTCAAGTGGGGGGCAAGTGACTGAGAGCAGGGAAGGAGCTTACCGTGGCAGTGAGCCATTGCTAGCCTCAGGTAGGAGTGTGGTGAGCCAGCAGCATGGTCTCCTGCTTCAATAATCGTCCCATTGGTAGCAGCAGAACCAATTTGTTGGTTCCTTTTGTCTGGGCAATAAGCGACTGGGCTTCTCCTGTGTTTATATGACTACCTTCGGAAGTTTATTGGGAAGATGAAATTTACAGGTGCTGTGACAGCAAGGATCAGTTAGGGAAGGTTGCTGAGTAACACTGTTAATACAGAGCTGTTGTCTGCAATACAGGAATTACATGGAATCTAATAACTTCAAGAGTGTATTATAAAAACCTCATTGTGGTAGGTTTCAATAAAAACAACAAACTAACAGACCAACATTTCATAAACTTAGTAACTGCTTCCTGAAAAGTCAGTGCTCAGAGTGTTTCAACAAACTTCCCATTTTGTTACCAAATGACAGAAGCTCTTAACTTTCAAATTCTGACAACTTAATTTAAAAATTTTACAGTGATGTAAACACCTTGCAGTCACACCACTGAGACTGAATAACTTCTTCCTTTCACTTCTAATAAACATGAGTTACAGAACAAGGTGTTAAATGAGATGGAAGTCATTGAATATTACTGTTCTGTGTTGTATTTACTCACCTACAAAGTATATAAATAGCTAAAAGTTATTGCAAAAATCACTTCCAGGGATTGCTTGTTCTGTAAGATAACTGTTGATTTCTATTACGTGGACAAAACCCCACCAAAATAACACGGGACTTGGATTTAATTCTCTTGCTTTTTATGCAGAACCTTTTTGGAAAGATGGCAGACATACTGGAAAAAATTAAAAAGTAAGTTATCTGACATGAGTCTTTTTACCCTCTTAAAACAAGACTTGACCGATGTCTGGAAAGCATGGGAATACAGTTTTGATTTTTTTTTCTTTGTTTGTTTGTGTATTTTCAGCTTGTTCATGTGGGTCCAACCAGAAATAACACAGAAGCTCTACATTGCTCTATGGGCGGCTTTTATTGCATCCTGCTTTTTGCCCTACAGGATTATTGGTCTTGCAATGGGTAAACACAATAAATAATTGACCTATTAAAGTCTAGACTTAATGCTTTTAAAATAGAGCATGATCTTCAGGGGGAGAATTTTCGAGTATAAGAAAGAAAACCCTGCATTAATAAATAATGCAGTGTTTTAAAGTATCTTCATTGTGCTTGGCATCATTTGTTGTGTTCATTTTGAAGACCATCTCTGAATACATAATAGAAAAAGTAATGCATTTGCTCCTTGAAGTGGGAAAGTTTCTGATGAGCTTTTAGCAGAGGTCTTCAGATTGCCAGCTATAAGGCTTCCAGGAAGTCCTATATTTGGGGTTATTTTTGCTCTCTCTTCCTTGTAAATGAAATACATGGGACCACACAGAAGGCACAAGGATAGTAGGGCTGGAAAAAAAGTGAAAGATGTTGGTAGGACTACGTGTAGAACTTGGAGGATAGGCTGGAAAAAGCAGACTGCTGTGGGTAAAGTTTCAGATACTTCCACTTTCAGCTGGGAATTGGGAAAAGACAGCTCCCTCTACAGCACAATACTTACATCTATAAGATATAAGGCCATGTTCTGTGAACCAAGAATTATTATTTTTTATTTTTCTCTACTCACTGAAGTTATGAGATGGTCAAATGAGTATTAGCTTCAGTGGCACTGAACTTCAAGCTTCAAATTTAAACATATACATAGATTTGCTTGATATAGCTATTGAATTATGAGTGTGAGGAATTATTTTGTTACTGTGACTCTTAGGAGATCTGAATTGCATTCACTTAAGTTTTAAGAAATTTCAAAGCCTTTTTAATCTGTCAGAATGCAAGGAAATATCTTCCGCAAGATAAGGCCTAGTGGACTGGAAGATACAGTTTAATGCAGTACGTGAGAGCCCTCTGTTGCCATTTAAATTCCTGCAAGGAACTGCAGCGTATAATGCTCTGGCATGTTTCCTGTTTTGGAAGTATATTATGTTTTCAGGATGTTTCTGTTAATAAGCAATGTATGCTTGGATCATTTCAGTGCTCTTCCGCGTAGTAAGAAGCTACGTGTTTAAAATCTGGGGGAGAGAGGCATCTGGGGAGGGGATGAAAAGGAGTAGCTTCCTGCCTTTGTAAGAGGACTCCAAATAGAACCTAGAGAGTGGTTTAACACTGTAAATGAAGATAACTAAAGAATTTGGTTTCCTTCATGAACTCTTTAAAACACGGTCAAAACTGGGATGTTCTTAATGCCCTTACAACATGCATACTACAGTGACCTTTTTTTCAGGCCTCTATGCCGGAATCAAGTTTTTCCTTATTGATTTCATCTTCAAACGATGCCCCAGACTAAGAGCTAAGTATGATACTCCTTATATCATCTGGACAAGCCTCCCAACAGATCCGCAGCTCAAAGAACGATCTAATGCTACAGTGTCGAGACGGGTAAGGATAATAAGTCATCTTGTCTCTTTGTTCCCAACATCTGAAAATCAGATCCCTATCTCCCTTCCCCCTTTCCCCAGTGACTAGAGCACATTAAAGGGAAGGTTAATTAAACCGTAATGGTCAGTGTTAGTTCTATTTTTATAATTACTTCCAAGATTCACAGAGTTTGCATCTAGAATTTGTTTCTTATAAGAAATGAATTTATTATCAAAATGTGGATATATTTATACACATACACACAAATAATGCAAATCATAGGAAGCTAAATGCACAAAAATGATGCTGTCCATACTCATATCAATTTCTGTAACATACATTGTGTGATTTTTGTTGTCAAAATTTAGTCTTCTGTAGCTTTTCTCTATTCCCAGATATTTTTTTTAGTGGAGATTCAGCTGCTTGTGTGGATTGAAGAACATTTAAAAAAAAAAAAAAAAAAGAAAGATTGATTGTACGTAGCTTACTGATGGGATAAGTATTGATAGAATTAGTAAAGCAGTTCACATATTTAGGTATTATGCCTTAAGGTTATTCGTATTAGATGACAAGTAAGTGTAGTGGTGACAAATAACTTTTCACCGTGTTGGTACTCATAACAGTAATTTTTTCTTTTGTTAAAGTCTCATAGACTTTAATCCCATTTTAGTGTTTGCTTAATGCCTCTTATTACAATATGCAATTGCATTCATGGGGTTTCTGAGTTCTTTCATAAACTCCCTGACTATAATGTGAAGCACTTAGCAATAATTCAGCCTGAGAACACATCTGGGGAGCAAAATGGATAAACGCATGAACCCTTGGTTAACCTGTCAAGAAGAAGACAAAATTTCATGTCTGGGGGAAATTTAGCAGTAGGTGGCAAAATGGTAACAGCAGTGTGACTTGAGTATTTGAGAAGGAAGTAGAAGAGAAGGAAAATCTCTGACTGAAAGGGACTCTTTTGTTTGTATTTTCTAAGGGGTGAGAGAGATGAGTGAGTGGTTAGACAGAGCTGTAGGTTCTGTCAGCTGCAGTCAGACTATTTCAGTTGCTTGTAGAAGGTTGACTTAAAACTTTCTTACCATTCTGTTATCATTGCAGGTTATCACTCGCTGTGATGATTGTGTAATTTGTTTTAGGGATGGAAAGGCTCTGAACTGCTGAAGTTGAATCTGTCATCCAGAGACGACAGTAATTGTCCTTCTTGGACCTTCCTTAACAACTTAAGTTTTGACAAGGAGACCAGGGTTTTGAGACTGACTTGACAGGGTTGGCTTTTCTCCCTGGAAAGGACATGCAGGACTGCATTACCTGCTTCAAAATGTCTTTGAAAGCATTATCTTTTTCTTTGTATCTCTCCTTTTTTCTATTATTATTTTATAAAAGGTAAAAGCCAAATGGATTTTCCTTTTTTCCTTTTTGACCCCCGTACAAAAGGCAAAGCCTGGAAGCATGCACAGCTTATGTGCATTTGCTTTGGCTTATTATCCTTAAATAGTGTACACGACACTGTAAAATTAGACACCATGCATTACCTGTACCACCCTGACCAAGTGTCCTTTGAGAAAAATCCTGACACCAGTGTCTGATTGGTAAATATTGTACGTCAAAAGCTGAGGACAGGTCAAGTGGAAGCAGCAAGGAATCCTGTTTGCCTGCTTCCAGGTCGTTAGGCAGGCAGGACTCCTCTGGCATTACAAATTCAATGACTTCCAGTTATATTTAAGGCTTATTAATATATTGGATTTGATGCTTTGCTTTTAGGCATGGATCATGGTTTGTCTCTAGCCTGGGTGGTTATAGCTAAATAGTTACTTGTTTTAATGGAAACACTTGCCTGTTTTAGGAAGGACTCAAAGTAAGGGCAGAGCTGTTCACATCTCCAGCCTCAGGATGGGGTATGATACTGAAGCTTAACCACCTTTTTTTTTTGCCTCTTTTTAATGGTTAGGTAGGAAGCCATGCAGCAGAGGGCAGGAATAATCTTTATTCCAGAGCAAAACACACTATCTCTTTTGTCCTGACCTTCTGTGTGTCTTGGGCTGGGGAGCTTCACCTGGTTACGTGTGTATGGAGCCAAATAACTCGTCCAAGAGAGCCTTCCAAAAATTCATCTGATCTTTACTCCCACACAAAGAATTGGGGAAGCTTTCCTTGGTTCCAGGGGCTGGTTCCAGGGGCTTACTCACTGCTAAGGGCAGAGCAGAAGGGCAGTCACTGAAGCAATAGTACAGTTATTGTCAACTATTTTCTTTCAATCTCAACTTTCTTTATTCTTTTCCCTTGAGGCATCGTTGTATTACGGTTACCCTAAAAGCTGGATGGTAAATACCCTCTGTTGTGCATAACTGTTTTGTCAGTCTGATTTTATACTCAGCGATTGCAGTGCACACTTCTCATTTGCTTTATATTTCTTTTGTTAGAGCTAAATCCTGTGAAGTGTTGAGTGCTGCCAACTTATGCTCAAAAAGTGGCTGAGGCTAGCTACCCTCCAACAGCACTGGGCTGCGCAGGAGAAGGGCTTAGTCCCGAGCTTGCATGTTGTCAGTTTGCCAGTTGTTTAACTGCATGTGTGCAGTAGGACTAAGAACAGAGCTGGTACTGCTTTCATGACAAAAGCCAGCCTTGAGAACTGTGTGCTGTGCTACCAAGGTGAAAAAAGCAAATGGAGGCAAGCTTTCTGAAGGAAACTGCCTTCAGTCCTTCCAGAAACAAGGCCTTTTTTTAGGGCAGTCCCAGAGGTTCAGGAGCCCTGTTTAAAGGTAGATTTTACTGAAGGACTTCAGTATTAAGAACTCCATGCTCCTTTTTTCCTTTTTTTTTTTTTTTTTTTTTTTTCCTCAAGGATGCTGACAACCATTTCAGTTTTATTTCACATGTCTACGCTCAAAAGTCAGTGGAACTTCAAAGCAAAGCAAAGATCAATGACTCTAACACAACCTGAATAAATTGAACTGGTGTGCTCTAACCACTGCTAACTCTCATTTTTAATTGCATTCATTGTATGTAGTCTTTTGGTATGTGAGCAAGATCTTGCAGCTTCACTCAGTTCATGTTTTATTCTATGTATTATACTGTTAAATAGACTTCACTTTTTTCTTTTGTCACTGTCACATTTGTGTTGTTTGTTTCTTTTCCTGCTAGCTGTCAGGGCATGAAAAGGTACGGATCGTAGCGTGGAAAACTTCCTTTCAATTTCAGTATTTGTATTCATAATGAGCTTATGCAGTTTGGCGTGCCTTTTTCTTTGTTTGCTCTTTTTTCTTTATAAACTTATTTTGTGCAAAAATATCTTGTGCTTGGCCTGTCTCTTGAAGACAAGCTAAGTACTGATAATATATTAGCTATTACTAGTTCCATTAGGGTAGTAATTTGGAGTTGTGTGCAGTGACTTAGCTGTATGTAATCAGATTACCATTTCTCTACAGTAAAGGGTATTTTTAGGGCAGGAATGTGCAGTGCCATGTGCTTTCATCCCTGCAAAGGGTGCCTGTCAAAGCAGAGCACTTTGAAAGGTTGTCTTCAGATAGCACGTTACAGCCTGTGGTAAAGTAGTAGTAGAATTCAGTAGTCCAAAGTCAACATCAGTGAAGTTAATGAAAATTCTTGTCTTACAGTCTATTTGTTTGCTTGTTTTTCAAGGTAGAATAGTTAGTCATGTTTTTAAGAGAAAGGCTTCTCTGATAAGTCTAAAATTATGTTTATTTTTATTTTTTTTGCAGCTTCAGACAGCAGCATCCAGAAGTTATGTGGGCTCAAATGCCCCAACCGGAATAAACAAAGATGAAGACACGAGTCGCTTCCATACCACCAAGAGGGGCAATTTCCATGAAGTTTTTAACTTGTCAGAAAACGAGCGTCCTTTAGCAGGTACTGCAATGGGAAGGCTACGTTACTGGAATCTGTTCCAAAAAGCTGCGGATAATTTCAAGTTGGATTCAGTGCAATGTACAAATATAAGCCTGTAATTAACAAATGCCTGGTTTCAATTAAGATGAATGGAGGTGATCTCCTTCATTCTTTATCCTTACAATTCTCTGTGAGAATCCACAGCCTGTCATGCTTTTTGTGGTAGTGCAAATGTTAAAGTAAAAATCGTGTATGTGTGGTGTTTTTTTTCTGATTTATTATTTTTTATTTTTATTATTATTATTTTTACCAGTGTAAAACAGACATTACAGTGTCTATAAGCACCTTGTTTAGGCTTTGTTTTGTAAATACTTCTGATTTGGGGTACGTAAAGTTTCATTTTCAGTGTTTTCTGCTTCTTTATAAAGTAATTGCTAGGGATAATATCTGTTTTTCTCTTTCTTAAAGTAAGATTTACTCTTTTTTTTAGTGTGTGAAAATGGCTGGCGCTGCTGCTTGATTAATAGAGATAGGAAGATGCCTACAGACTACATCAGGAATGGAATTCTTTATGTCACAGAAAAGTGAGTCATTGCATCTGACACATTTCTTAGGAGGGAAATGCAACAGACGTTAAAAAATTGAATCTGAAAGCAGTCCTTTGACAATATTTTGAAACAACACTGCTGATAAGTGGGTATCAAGTGCCTTTTTGTGGTGCTTTAAAACCTCAAGAAAGCACTGTAGGAGAGGGAGAACTAAATCTGGGTTGTGGCAAAGCTTAACAAACATGTTTTTGTTAAAACATGTTTGCATGGGAATGCAAAGGCTTGCATGGGAATGGAGAACAGCTCTATGTAGTTAGTTGTTAGTAGCTGCAGTCCTTGATATGGATATCATACTTACTGTATGTATATTAAAAAAGAAACTAAACACTAATTGTATTTTGAGAGTTGTGATTAATGGTTATTTATCAAATACTCCGGTTCATTTCTTTAAAGCAAACTGAATGTATAGCTTCCTTGAAGCAATGTGCAACAACAGCAAAAAAAAAAAAAAAAAAGAAATTCAAGCCTTGGTTTCAAAACTAGTATTTATGTTTGTTTTTAATTCTTACTTTCTCTTTTCCCCCTCCCCTGTGCTGAAATAAATATCATGACTACTGTTTGGCTCTTGCACTGAAATTCCTTTGGAGTGTAATGAATGGAAGTAAAGCTAATCTGTATGCAATGTCACCTAATGATAGAGGGCGTTTAGAATCTCTAGCATTTAGAAATCTGAGCTTTTGTCTGCATCACAATGATATGTAACTAACACATTATTTTCCATTAATCTTCTAGCAAAGTAAAATATTTATAAGCCTTCTGAGATCTAGTATTTTAACTCTGTAAGGCTCTACTGTTTTCTTGTATCTTTAAAATACCTATTGGGCTCAGAAATTCAATGCAGTAATCTAAAAATAATATATTTTTTTGTGTATGCATACTGTTTGTTTTGAATTTCCAAACACATTAGTTTCTAGAATTTACAAATGTTTGTTCTTAGAAGCTGTAACTGAATTGCATGTTGTTTGCCTCTTTTTGTGTAAAGCTGATTTCAACCTGTGAGATTTCAAACTTCAGAAGTGACAGGAAGGATACTGTGAGCTTCGTTTTAGAATACTGTATCAAAATGACCATTTTCTTTCCTTGTTTTCAGTTACTTGTGTTTTGAAAGCTCCAAATCTGGCTCATCTAAAAGAAATAAGGTTATAAAGCTAACGGATATAACGGATATTCAGAAGGTATGGCTGCTTTGTGTTGCAAGTAGGGGAGAAAGCTGGGTTTCTGTTCAACTAGTTTTGCTTTGGTTTTCTGTGGTGTTTTTTATTGTTTGTTTGATGCTGTAAAAAAAAATATTGATTTTTATAACTAAGACATAATTCTTTGATCAAAGAATATTTTCCAGAACTGTTTGGTTAGCCGGTTAGACTGACCATACGCAAACTCACTATGAGCATAAAAGTTTATGAAATTCTTACACTCTTGATTTATTTTAAAATTAAAGTTGTACTGTTTCTTAATTCCTGTAATGACCAGAATTGTGTAGGCTTTAAGAAGATTTTGTGTTAGCAGTAATTGTGTAATGTTAACTTAAATTTGTGTGTCGATGTGGGTAGACGCAACATCTTAAATGTAGGTGCCTCAGAGGGAAGAGGGATTATTTCAACCATTGGAGTAACATTACTGGATCGGAGCTTTGTCTTGGTGGCATCCCATCACTAAAAGAGGGGAAAAGTGGATGGTCAGAAGCATGGCAAGTGAGGTGTGAGCCTCTGGTTGAGTTTTATCAGCCCGCTGTTACCAGAGGCTTTAGTCCACACC
Source organism: Aythya marila (assembly GCF_965140915.1). Classification (NCBI taxonomy): domain Eukaryota; kingdom Metazoa; phylum Chordata; class Aves; order Anseriformes; family Anatidae; genus Aythya; species Aythya marila. The sequence goes on along the minus strand of NC_139042.1, from coordinate 191,111,078 downwards.
TAGCATCGTGCTATATGGAGATATTTGTTAACCTCTCTGTAATTATCTAACACAAGAAGGCCAACACCAGTGCTTTCTACTGCATCCCGTGGCCATGAGTGCAGTCGTTTATATTATGTTGTTCAGAGAAGTAATTTGGTCTGGTGTGTGCTGTTTAGGTACCTCCAGATTTTCAAATGACTTTCTTCCATTTATGTCACATCTATAAATGAGACGACTTGAGCTCAGATTGAACATTCTCATTGGAATTAATAATTCATAGTGATGCATTTTAATCATACTTGAAGCAGCGAGGGCTTGTTGTTTAGTAGCATGCTGCGAATGTTCCTTTGTATCTGTGTAGCTTCTTAATGAAGATGAGACAGAGATCATGCAGCCAAGCATAAAAACATATTGTGCCTTGCTTCATTTGTGGATGGGTAAAAACATGCCACGCTCAGGCTCCTTCCATATTTAGGATATTCTCTAGTTCTGCCAACTGTATTTCATCTTAGCTTTAGAGGTTTTCTTCAAAAAGCCCAGCTGTACATACCCTGTTGGTCTATCGAGTTTTGAAAAGAAGCTTTTTCTGGTCTCTTTCCTGCTTCTTTAAACAGTAGATGAATATTAGTTCCAGGGAAACCTTTAGATAATACACACTTCCACACTTTTTCTTGCCTGTTTATGCATGTATATTTACATGTACGTGCATGTATATGTATAATACATATATTATGTATATATACACACAGAGACATATATGTGGCAGAAAGGGAAGGGGCACAAGCAAAGTTGGCTGCACAAGCAGTGCTGTGCCCATGGACACCAGGGGCAGAGGGGAGTGCTTGGCCTGCTCATATTTTTACTGCAGGTCTGTTAGTTGTGGTGGGAGGGTCTGCCATTGGTGGGTTGCATGACCTCTCAACACCTTTGGCAGTTGTTCAGTAGATATGAGCTATCTTTTGATCTGTGCTTGGTCTTTTCAGTATAAAGTGCTCTCTGTTCTCCCGGGATCAGGGATGGGTATTGCTGTATCAACACCATCTACACAAAAAGTAAGTAGCTGGCTATATCTTTATGTCTGGTTATATCTATATGGCTGTGTTTGACTTCATGCTCTTTTTGTCGTCTTTCTCTTGGCTAGCACCAGCAAAAAGGCTTTTTTATTTTTTTCCCCACTCATGCTAGTGTTTGTCTCCTTTATTTCATTTGTGTGCATATCAGCATGTCTGGTTTCAGAATTTGAATGAATTAAACATTCAGCTTGTTTTACTGCATCTGGACTATTTTACTGCAACGCTTCAGAAAGATTCACTTCTGCCTTACTGCTCCTTTATTTCATTACCTCCTTTGAGAGCATAGGGGGTGGTCTGCAGTGGAAACAGTCTGAAGCTCAAAGTTGATGGCTTGACAGTATCTTTGTGTGTGCTGCGTGGCAGGTTTGGGGGTAGAAGGGCCTGACCCTCAGGATTCAGTTTTCCTGTTTCGACCTTATTGTGCTAAAGATTTAAACATCTCTAAGCCTCAAATACCTTTGGGACAAATGAAGCTTTTCTTAACATGTTACTGTACCTTGTTTTAAACTAACCACTTATAAATAGCTTTTCTTTAAGTCATATGAGGGTTGTACCAGGCTTTCTGCTCACTTTTTTAATACTGAGAAGTACTTAATAAAGAGGTTGAAAATGCTAATCTACCTAAATAAATATTTTATGAGCTGAAGCTAAGAGGCACTGATAAAGAGTCTTAGAAACCTTTAACAAAGGCAGAGGTCAATCAGGGAAACTTCATGCACTGAGCGGATGACAGAGTTAAAATATTCTCTATTGCTAGTACTCCGTGCAGATGCACTTTATGCCATGGTTGTTTTAGGAAGAGGCTGGTGAAGTGAAAATATTAGAAACTCTGGCGTGCATCCAAGGATTTAATAGAGAAAAGGATTCTTACTTTATGAATGCACTTTGAATATAGTTCATCTCCTGCTGCTAATGATCTGGCCAAAAGTATACCTGAAAGAAGACTTCTTTTTTCCAAACTGACATGATATTTTTTCTGATTTTTTCCTTTCCCCTGTCATCCAGCCGTTGGTGTTTGGTGCCATGGTACACCGAGATGAAGCTTTTGAGACGATTTTCAACCAGTATGTGAAAATAACGTCTGCATCATCCAACAGTGAGAGCTAGTATCTTATCATAGAAGACCTAAAGGAAACTTTCTTATTTTACAACTTGGTAGTGAAAAAAAATGAACATCCTCATCTATTTTGCAATAATTTTTCTTGTCTGGTGGTTTATATTCTATCTGTTACATAAATCAAGTGTATTTTATATATGCCTTCATGTTTGTTTTTAAGGTTTTTGTAAAAAACAAACAAAAAAACACAAAAAACAAAATGAAACAAGACGGTGAAAGTGCTATCATCACTATTAGCCTTGCACATTAAGCACTTTTAATGTTTATTTACTGACATTAAAAGCTGGGAAGACACTTGGAGAACTGACGAAATAATGGACTGAAACAGGTTGATCCCTTTAACTCCACTGATATCACTAGGGATACATTTGTCCCATTATCTCATTTATTTTTTTCCCCAAGACATGAGAATGACAACTCTAGTAGCCTGAAGTCTGTTTCTTCAGCTCTGAGTTTTTAATTGGGTTCTACATTAAAACTGGTAGCAACACCAAGGAAGTATTATCATCGTAGTATTTCTGTATTTGTAAATGCACTTAAAATAACTCCTCCTTGCTAATTCTTGCATTGCAGAAGGATATTTTACTGGTTGGGTTAGGTTCAGATTTTCCTGCATACAGAGGTTTAAATTGTTTGTACAGTGAATTGGAGGAAAAAGTTTGTAACTATATCTTCCTTTCCGAATGAACCAAAGTAAGAGGAAGGAAGGCAGGCAGATACTTTTTATAAAAGACGGCATCAAAATGTTGTTCCTAAAATGTTAGGCATCGTATATTTGTATTTCTGTAGATACTTGTCACAGAAGGGCTCAACTATTGTACACGTTGTATGTACAAGGTGTTTGTATGTTAATGCATAAAAGACTTGCAGGCTTTTTGTGTTGGGGGAGGCGGGAATAATTAAACTAAACTGAGACATGACTCTTTTAATTTAGCTTTTCTCTTGAGTTCCCTTATAATAACACTATAATATAGCAACTGAAAGCACTATTTCCTTTTCAGAACATAATTTGAGGGGCACTGGAATGTTGCTGTGTTTCCCCGTGCAAAATTAAATTTTAGTTACAATTAAACCCAATGGCCAGGTAAAACAGGAAGGCTGGACTCCTTATCTAAACTCTCTCAGGCCTTTCTAGCAGCAAAGCACATATTTGACCTTCGTCTTTAATACAGAAAGCTTTTATATTGTATACAATAGCACCCTTCTGAGAGGTTTAGAATTATATTTGCATTTTTCTTAAAGCACAGTAGGAGTTACTCTATGCCTTCCCGTTTGTCTTCTCTTTTGCTATGTCCTTTGAGTTGCTAGTGTGGATATCTCCAGACATCATATGAAGGTCCCCCCAAAAAAGTAATTTTGCAGATGCAGATTCTTACCTAAAAAATGGGACTTTGTTCTATGTTTTGTTTTGTTTTGTTTTTAATCGGGGATTTTTCTTTCTTTGTGGGGAAAGGGGTAAAATGAATGACAGGCAGGGGAGCCAAGCACCAAAGGGTCTTTAACTCTTAGCACAATTTTTACTTCAAGCCTCTCAACAAATGCAGCAGTACTGAAGAAGGTGGCAGTCAAACTGCGCAAACCTATTTCAGTCTGGCCATGACGAGGTATGATAGAAGAACTTGATGTGAACTTGACATGAAGAAATACTGTTGAACGCTGTGAGTTGGTTGGGTGTTGTAAAGGAAAACACTGACTGCAGTAAAACTCCATTCCCTGAGTGGAACTGTGAGCACGAGCTGGGGAGAATCCACCAGAAGGGGAAGGATGCAATTTTTGAGCTCACTGGGTAGAGCACCTTTATGTGACCAGAAAAAGGGGGGCATTTCTGATACCTCCTTAGGTATGGTGTACATCAGGACCTGAAAGCTTAACATACAAGTGAAGTTGGCTGAAAAATGCATTTTGCCACCATCTAATGTGGGTGTAGCTTGACAGTTTGTGTCTTCTTCACTTTACATATGCAGGTTTTTTGTTTAAAAAAAAACCTTAAAGTTTTTCTTCAAACCTGCTTTGAAGTCAATTAATCTTTTTTTCTAACTGCTGTGTATTACCATTTGACCTTCCTTTCTAGAAGCTTCCTTGAATAGTAAGTGTGGCTAATAGGCATTAAAATCGCTTAATGTTATATAAATCTTAACCAGATTCATTCATTTTGTCTTAAGGAAAAATCACTTGAGTGTGTTTCAAGCTATTGTTTTTTTTCCCGAGGAAACAGAAAACTATATTTTTTACAGAGAGCATGCTCTTTTTCTTATTTTTGTATCATTTTTTCAAGTGTAATTTATATCTTCACTCTGATCATAGCAGCAGTTTCAGTAGGAAATCAGTTGACTGGCACTTACTACTCCCCCCACACGTCCCCCCTCGCTGTTTGACCCTAGCATACAGGGTTGTCCTAGATCCTGGTTCCCAAAGGAGCCGTAGGTCCTGCGCTTGTGGTGCCAGGACAATTAACCACGCCTAGGCTTCAGAGAGGGAGAAAAGAAATAATTATCCTTTTCCCAGCCTGAAATGCCTCATGCACAATATGCTCTTTTTTTTGGTCTGAGCAAGGAAACTAGAAACTTGTTAGGAACTTTAATAATCTAATTTGAAATTAATCCACGCTTTAACAGTGTGAATTTAAAACCAGACTCCTCTTAAAGCAGTAAACCTAGTGCAAACTGCAATGCAACATCTTTTCATTCTAACGTGTAGAAAAAAGACTGGATTTTTTTTTAAAGGAATTGTAATATAACTGTCAGACATCTGTGTACATATTTGACAAGTTTCACTTCCATTAGGTTGTCCAGATTACTGCTATGGAATTGCTCGTGTGTTACCAAACATCAGAGCTGGTAGCAAGTCCCCTCGGTGTGTTTACTCACGAGTGCTCCTCTGCCCGCTCTTCTGCTACATCCTCACGGGCTTGGAGGGGATGGACAGTGAGTAAATATGTACTTGACTTGTACAATTACACTCCAGTTAACCTTAAATTCCACTTGTCCTACCAAGCTTTGCAGTGTAGCCTGCTGTGCTTCATCAGCAGGCTGGGTAGCATCACTTAATGTAAAGTGTTACTTTCTAATAGCAGAAGATGATGTTCTTGTCTTTCTGTTTGCTGTTAATATTTGCAGTTCTGTTGGTGTGTGTGGTTCACTGCTGGATCATTCAGGTGTAATTGGGTTTAGCTTTTTTCAGTCGAATTGCATTGGTTAGTTTGAGTCCCTTTTACGGGAGAAAAAAAAAAGGGAGATGAAAACTGACTGCTTTAATTATTTATTGATGACCATTTAAGTTCAAAAGGCAAAAAAAAAATAAAGCTGAAATATGAAATCATGCCTTTCCGTACACTGTAGCTTTTGTGAGGCAAGATTGAGAGAAACAAGCTATTTATAAGTAGCAACACCACACAGGAAGCCAGCAGCAAAACCCTCCTATTGTTCCTGCAGACAAAGAAAAACACAATTTTACCCAATCTTGAAGAGATGAAAGGATGTACTTTTTTTTGGCTACTTAAACTTGTATTAAAAACACTGGTAGTTTTTATTGAATTCTGTACATTTTGGCAGATGTTTAATTTCTACTACTAATCATTGAGATATAATGGATGTTAAAATTTTTATGTCTGAAGTTCGAGTCTATATTTTGAAGTTGTAAATAACTCATTATCAGTGTAACTTTTGTTTGACAAAAGACTTATACTGTACGAAGAATTGAAATAATGAAATAATTTGCCCTGTACATTTTTTAAGAAAATCTTGTTTGTTTAAAAAGTCTTGTATAAATTATAATTTTTATTTAAATAAACATAAAAATGCTTTGTGCTAATACTTTTTACAAACTTTAATGAGTCGTATAGCAAAACTAGACGTGATTTCTTGGAATGAGGTGAGCTGCTTTTGGCATATTCACAGCCACCTCAAGCCCATCACTGGGGGGAATTGGGTGGGCTTTGCTTTTGAAGCTTCACTGCTTTTGAAGCTCGAGGACCCTGCTTTAACCTGAAGTAGTCATGTTGGTGTATTGCAGAGCACAGTAATGTTTTTGTCTTCTGTGCCATTTAGTGTGTTAGGAAGAGCACAAATGGATACCTGTAAAAGCTCTTTCATGAAACACAGTAATAGCTGAAGACTGTGCTACAGGTAGGCACTGGAGGTAAGAACAAAACCCTTCTCTGCCCCCAAAGGTATGCAGGAGAGAAGCTTCTGACATCCGAACAGGGCTGCTCTTTGTCTTGCAGAACATGTAGTGGCCCGGTCCATCTGTCTTACAAATACATACTGAGCTGCTGAGCCTTTGGCTGTGCTTCTGTGAAATCTGTAACCTTGTTGGGATAAATGGTAGGGCTTCTTTCTCCACGCTGTGTGCAACAGGAGCTGGCTTTCACTGGGTACACAGCCCTTTGTCTTTGGTTAGGAATATGATACCAGGACTAAGCTTCCTGGTCATCTAATCCCGACGTATTTGTTTGTCCCTACAATGCTCCTCTGTATGTTTTGCTCCGTTGACAGAGCTCAGTCCATGGCAGACCCTGCAGTCATGAATGCATGCTGCTTCATTTCTTTCTATATTTAGCTTTCTCACGATGGCAGCTATGCATCTGGCGATACAGTAGTGCTTTCAAGCTCGTATTTTAAATGCTTGTGCGTTCTCACCATACTTAACTTCCCCCTCATACTTCTGTTAATGCATTTTTTATTAAATATTTGTACAAGATAGCTGCATCTATAGCAGTGCTCACGTAGATTGGACTCAAGCATGCCTGCAGCCTTGTGGAAAGAGTCTCTGGAGCCTGGACATCTGATTTTGGCTGTAGACCACGTGGGACTTGGGGAAGGGGGTGGTCTTCCTGAAAATTGCACTTGTTTTCTCAACCTTGCTAAGTAGGGGAATTTAGTAAGCTAAACATTCTGCCTACAACTTATCGGCTCCTCTCAGCTTCAAATATTTTTCCTGCATTATGAGCAAAAAGGTCTAAAAGATGTGTTTCCTGTGTTAGAGAAGTTGGGGTGTTTGTAAAAGAACAAACAGTCTCTTGAAGCATCAGTATCCTCCTGGAGCTGTTGCCACTCTAAAATGTAAGTGGGCTTGATGCAGTGCCACAAGGACATGGTTGTGAATGTGTCTGATATTATATTTAACCTGAACTGTGTCTGATCATTCGGCATTGTATGGGAAGCAGAGAGAAGATGATGGGAAGATAGAGACCTGTTTCCATGTTCAAATACCTGCTGTTCACTGTACCTTGTGAGTGTAACACCTATTTCAGATGTGAATTAGGTGAAATCTCCATTTTTGTGTCCTGTACTGAAGCTCCATCTTTGCCACTTTGAATGTAAAATGGCTAAATGTGGGGAAGGATTTCCTTCAGTCTTCCTTGTGCTTTTATTCCAGTTAACAAGCAACTTTGCATATTCTCTAGCTTCTCCCTTATGTTTCACCCTCCCCTAATTTCATGTGTATTTCTTTGTGCTTCTATCTTGCTCCTTCTCGTGCAGATACAAACCTTCCTCCAAAACCCCTTGACCCATTTAGCCTGCTGCATCCCTTTCTTTAACCTCTGCTCTCTGTTTTATCTCTGGATGATCACACGTAAATGGGTAAGATCTCACTAGCCATTTGCATGCTTGGACCAGAAATTTGTCTTCATCCCCACTTCATTTAGTAATTAATGGCAATTAGTGGCTGGTTTCTACCTTACAGTCTAGCTGCAGGTTCAAGGTGAATTATGTCCAAGAGGAGTCACTCTCTCTTTTTTCATTCCTAAACTTCCCAAATTTTTGTTTTGCTTTCTCTCTACATAATCAGGTTTTGAATTGAGAGCTTTCCAGTGTTTTTTTTTTTTTTTTCTGATGTGTCCTCAGCATGGTTCCAATTTTCTTCCTCCCTATGTTTAGGTCCTGATTGTTCAGACGTTGAGTAGCTATGTCCCGATGAGCACATCACACGTTGACTAAAGCTGCCTCCATGTTTTACATCTTCCATTTTGTGTAAATAGGAACCAAACTGTTCTGTACTGCTTTGGGTCACTCTGCGCCTTCCATTTCTCAAGCTGACGTGTCAGGTCTTTGCATGGCTGAAGGAAGAGGATGTCTCTTGAAGCGTGCACTCCTCAGACTGGACAATCTCTTCTCAACAAACCATTTTCTTACTGGTTCAGGCTTACACCGAGCAAAATCGGTGTCTGCAGAGGAATAAACATAGTACTAGGTACATGCCACAGAAAGGTATTTGGGAAGGATTGTTCCAGCCTAAGCTGGTATTTGCTCAGCTGCCTCCGTGCTGTTCTCTTGAGCACAGGGCATCAGGTTTTGATCTCTCAGCTAAGTCGGGAAGAACTTCTGTAAATCCTCTCCCTGTTTTTCTTAGGCTAGGTAAGTATTTAGGAGGAACTGCTGCTGGTATGAAGTCTGTAAACCAAACAGATATATTAAGTGTTATTTATTCGTTTTGAAAAGTCATCTCTGACCAGAAATGTCATTAGCCACTGAAAAATGTTAACCAGTCACACATGAATAAAGAGTGAGAGTCACATGAGCTGTTTCTAAACCCCCTGATCCCTGAAAATATCACACAAGTCCATAAATCCACAGAAATGGGATCTGTCTGAGAGGCATTTGGGGCTGGGGAAAAATGATCAAATCTTTTAGAAGGTGTTTGGGAAAAGCTGGGGGTGGGGTTCCAGAGTGTGAACTAACACCACCATACATTGAGTGTTTCCTTATGGGGTATATGTTTTATGATGGTAACATTTACCATTATCCTTGGGGGGATGGAGTGTGTTAATGAAGGCATTTCCTGTATTTGGATGGATTTTTCTTGCAAAACCCCATGTTTTGCATGCTTGCAGGAAACATGCTGAGATGATACTGGTTAGTGGACATGCTCTGGGAAAAGTGAAGGTACACAGGGCATCGTCAGTGCTCATCTGGCAGGGGAGATGCCTTAGAAAACTGCCTTCCTGCTCCTGGACAGAGCTCTACCTCGTGTGTTGACTCCTACGAGCTTTCCCAGATCTGAAACCCAACTGCATGGCTCATGGAGCAGTGGTGGCTGTGTCTGCATTCACGTCCATCTGCAACGACTCTGGGCGCTTTCCAAGGAAAGCACAGCAGAAGGGAATTAACCCTGGACTCACTCTGAGTGCTGCAGGCCTGAACTGATGTCTGCTGGAAGGGAGGACAGATGGGAGGCTGGGGACAGGCAGCGCTGAGTCCAAAACTGGGCTTGTGATGGCTGTGGCTCCATCCCCCCGACGCCATCTGGGGCTGAGCAGGGTTCAGGAGGGCTCTTGGAAAGGGGGGAGATGCTCTCTTCATACAACTATAAATATGTTGAGACTCTACTTTTAAATATACTGAAATCTGTTTAAGGGGTGTCTATATGGAGGATGGGGATTTATTGTCCTAACACAGTAGTTCTCAAAATATGACCATCGTGGTCTTCGTGCAAGGTCACTACACGGCAAATACCAGCTATGTTTTGTGGCTTTTTGAGGTGGAGAGAAAATCAAATGTGAGCTCAGCAAGCAACCTGAAAGCAACTTAGAGCTCTCCTAGCTTTTGCTTAAAACTTATTCCTACTGTTTGAGTAGTTGTTTTATTATTTTACATTCCTGAGCAGGCGGACAGCTCGGTGAAGACTTCCTGAGCACCGTACAGCTTTCTCTTTACTTGTGGATGGCAGCAGCCCTTTAATGCCTGCTTCTCCCAGGTGTGCCAGGCTCCAGGTCCAACTGTAAATATTTTCTTCAAATACTTTAAAGTAGCTATGGTTTCAAGCCAAACTAAGAGCTTGCTGTCTCCTGCCACCTGCCTTATGCCAGCAGAAGGGCTCATCAGACTTTCCTAGAATGGCAGAGCCCAGCAGAGGACCTCGGAGTGGTGAGAAGAGCACTGCACATCTCCCTTCCAAGCCAGTAGCTGCCCTTGAAACCCCAGCCCCAGGTAAGCTGTGGGGGATTGTAACAACCCTGATATACAGAGCTGGCTCTGTGTCCCCCTTCCAGTTTTGCGAAGTCCATCAGATTCCAGAGGTAACCTTTAAAAACAAATTAAATATAAACTTTAAAGTGCTAGCCCTGAGTTTATAGTATCAAAGAACAAAGCAAAGAACCAGGGAACTAAAGCTAACTTCTGGGTGCACGAGTTAACTGGGCACAAAACCTGATCACCCAAATATTTGCAGAGTTGCGTGCTGTTGTCAGCGCTACGTTTAATCTGCTGCCTCCAAGCAGTGACTTTTCCACTGCTCCTCTCAAAACCCCAGAGCTGGCAAAAAGAAGCGAGGAGGGGGGTAGCAGTTGCCCATCCAGGATTTTTTTGGGCCATTGCAGTCGGAGCAGGGAAAGTCATAGGGCATCTGTGTCTTTACTGAACGCGTTCCTGCAGGCGTGTCACTGTGCGCACTAATGAACAAGCCCCAAATGTACCCGTCAGTGCACAGCAGATGTGTTCGTATGAATTTAGTTCACGCTTTCCCGGTCCTTGTATTTTTTCTGGCAGAAATAGGTTCATCTCACTTCTTGCAGCTCCCCCAGGGAAGCAAAACCCTCTCCCTGCTTTCTCATATGACCAGTGCTCTTCTCCTTAAGCAAGGCTTGGGAAGACCCGTACTCCATCCAGCTTCAGAGGAGCGGGTCTAGATTGGTATAAAATGCAAAGAAATCCAGGATTAGATTGTCAGCCTGCACAAAAAGAGAATTATGGGTGAAATCTTTGCAAAAAGTTTTGTTTCTGACTTGAAAGCTGGGTGCAGGAGTGGCACGGATGGTATGGGCAGACCCCAGAACCGCAGGCTGCCGGGGCCAAGGCTTAGGCTTCCCAGGCCCCTATCTTCATTCAGCAGTGTCCTTTCAGCAATCTCATTAGGTTGCTTGTAACCAGGTCAGCTGATGAACCAAGCACCTGGCACAACCAGAGGGCACATCACGAGCTGTGCAGTTGGGTACTGCAGCGCTGGGAGACGTGGTGGGACTGCTGCTTTCTGGCAAGGGCTGCACGAGGCTGGGCCTCTGGCTGGAGGTGCCTGCACCGTGCTCCAAACATCTTAGCAGGGAGGTGAGAGGGAGCAGCTCATGTTCCCCCCAGCACTGCACGTGGTGGGAACAAGGTGCTGCTCCTCTCCAGCTTGGCAGAACCAGGCCAGGTCCAGGCCTCCAGGCCAGGTCCAAGTTGTGGCTTTATCCAGGGCCGCCCCTGGTCATGGCTTATGGTGATCAGCTGAAGCAGCCAGGCCTTGCACCTCCTGCACCCAGGTCAGAGCTGTCCCCAAGCCACCAGCAGGTGAGCAGCGGTGGAAGAGGCTCTGCTCTTCTGTCCTATGGCTACGGCCTGACACGTTTCAGCAGAAAGAAAAAAAAAAAACACTCTTCTAACTGTATAAGCTTTTCACTTAGCAGAGCAGAGATGCTTAGGCTGATGTCCATAAATACCTGAAGGGAGGGTGCAAAGGAGATGGAGCCAGGCTCTTTTCAGTGGTGCCCAGTGCCAGGAGAAGAGGTAATGGGCACAGCGTGGGACACAGGAGGTGCTGCCTGAACAACAGGAGCACTTCTGTGCTGTGTGGGTGACCGAGCACTGGCACAGGCTGCCCACAGAGGCTGTGGGGTCTCTTCTTTGGGGATCTTCAGAGGCCACCTGGACGTGGTCCTGGGCAGCCATCCCTGCCCAGACTCGGAGGTCCAGGGAACACAAGGGTCCTGTGTTGTGCTGTAGCTGAAGTCTTCAGCACCTGGAGCACAGCTCAGCTGTGAGATCTCTGGTCTGTTTGTTTTATTTGTTTGTTTTTGTCTTGTTTCGGTTGTTATTTTTGTTTTACAAAGTGTTATTTCATATGAGTTCTCATCTGGTGCATCCTGCTGCATTCTGCTCGTGGTGAAGGCAGCTTGCGTTCCCGCAGACCCTGGGCACAGCCAGGTAAGACCTTAAGCCAAGTCTGTCTGCTGGTGTTTAATAATGAAGGAAAGAAACGTGGAGAAAGTGTACTGCTGTAGATCCACTCATCAGCAGTTTCTACACGTTCGTCAGCAGTGAGGTGAAAACAGCATCTGGCTACAGAGCAGCGTGCAGGGCTCGGAAAGGTCTCTGTGCCCACCAGAGCAGCAGCATCTGGATGAGATCATTTGATCTGGCGGTAGCTGGAAGAAGGTCTCAGTGTCACAGTCCTGTGTCTGGTTTAACCCAGGGCTGCCCAACCTGGTGTAGGCCCCGCACGTCCCCCTTTGGCGTGCTGCAGGCCCAGTGGTGCAGGAACCCGTTGTCCATGTGCCCCATCACTGGAAGTGGTCACAGCCAGGTCGGACGGGGCTAAGCCGTGCCTGCATACAGGCAAATATCTTCCTTGTACCTGCCGTCTGCCGTGGCTATTTAGTGCTGACTGAACAGAGCAACTGCTGGCAGGCACTCTGGGGACAAAAAGCTCTGCTTTTTGGGAAGCCTCTAGGCCTGGCACCATGTGCTGGTGATGGGCTCATGGCAGAGGAACTTCCCAGCAGCACGAACCTCAGCCACAGCTTGCTCAGTTGTCACAGGAGGAGTTTTTATCCAGAGAGGTCAAAAGGGGTATGAACAGCTATGATTCATTCTTTATGTATATCTTCAAAAACAAAAATGATAAAACAAACAAACAAACAAACAAACAAACAAAACCAAACCAAAACAAAAAACAGTTTTATTATGTCTATCTGAATCAGCTTCTTCCTGTGACCTATCAAGTCTTCCAGAAACAGAGAAGGATAGGAAAGAGACAACAGATAAACAACAGTAGTTATTTTAATGTTTCATTTTTTGGTAAACATACAGAAACCTTATGAGCCAAGCAGTAGCATGGCCCTCTCTCTCCTCTCCTTTTTTTCTCCCTCTCCTCTCCCTCTCCTCTCCTCCTAAAATGAAGATGTAAAACTGTGAGGAGTACGATGGCAGGTCATTTTAAGGGTCTGTGAGTATTTAGCAGTAGAAGGAGGAAGAGGATCTATAAAAAAAAAAGCAACAACAACAAAAAAAACGAACACCTTAAATCAGAGGTACAGCAAGACACTGCCATCATCTTCCATACCCCAGTTATCTACTTTCCGAAGTGGAGCATTGCCTTTCTGCTACCTGGATGTGTTATTTACCCCAGTGCATGCTCCAGATCCTTAGTGACATACTAATTCTTACTTGTCTCTTTATGCCCTTTAAACTTTGCTTCAATAAATACGAAGTGCATACCTGGGGATATTCATTGCTTTCATGAGAACGCTTGTATTTTCTTCTTGTTTCTTTCTGGTCTGCTATCAGGTTCAAAATCAAAAGAAACCCAGGTTTCATTAAAAAGACATAAAAAAAATATCGCATTTCCTTTTAAGATGCCAAATTCTCTTGATAGTAGTCCTTCTGACTGCTGTTTTGTTGCTATGGTGATTACTAGCCCATTTAAGCCACTTTAAAATGGTAATGATGAGTAAGAAAAAGGGACTCATAACAACGTCATTAGCATAGCTATTTTTGTGTGTTTCATGAGATTAGGAAATGGTCAAAGTTGGTGAATAATAGATTGGAAAAAAAATTGAAAATTGATTTATTTTCAATTTTTTGCGGACCACTAATGCTCTAATGGAAAACAGATCAGATGCAGGCTGCTATCAGACGCATCAGTTCAGAGCTCTGCAATGATAAAGCTAACAGACATTTATGATCTCTGATGGAAGCACAAGCTACCTTGAACTAATTAAAATACCTTCAGAGACATCTGACATCGCTGGCGTGACATCAGACTTACTCTGTGAGAAACCTGGCCCCACTGCTGTGCTATCAGGAAGGAAAACCTCAGACGGTGTTAAATTAGCTCCCAAAGTTTGGGGGATGATCAGCTTCTAGGCCATGGCCCTAGAGCTGAGTGGCAGGACTCTGTGCCATCGCCACCAGCACTTCAGCTGGAGCACTACAGAGGTGATGCCCTGCTTGTGGAGTAGCTCTGAATTAGGAGGCTGGTTGGGAGAATCAGGAGGGCTGAAGGAGAGCTCAGCTTCAGGGCTTGGAAGGGGAACAGGCATGGAGGAGACCACAGGCACTCACAGTAGGACACTTCTCTGCCTGTCATGATGTACGTCTTTGCTAGGGGACTTAAATGAATGAAAGACATGAATAATGCTGGCATGAGAAGTGCCTGATGAGGGTCATGTGGAGGAAGACAAGGAGGACAAGGAGAAGGCTGGGACAGAAACACATGTACCTTCAAACAGCACTGGTGGGGGAAGCTGGGTCTGTCCTTACAAACCTGTGTTTCTTTTGGTCTTTTGGTGAGTGCTTCAAAATGTAGTAACATATTTATCCCTTTAATGGGTAAATTAAATGTATTTGGTATCAGTAAAAATCATTGTATGGGCAGTTATGGCTGATGCCAGCAGGAGCTGTGATGCCCTCGGGGTATAGAAGGATGCTCCCCCCTGCTGACAGGACAGAGGATAAGGATGCTGTACCAGTGAGAAGTGACTGCTGTAGGCAGGGGATGGGATAGCCATTGCCCCTTGGCCATCAGCAAGAAGGACATGAAAACAGGTCTGACTCCAGGGATGAGTGCACCCTGCAGCTCCATTTCCCTACAAATTGTGTCTACAATAAATTCATCCTCACTGAGCTAATACATCAGGGAATGAGCTCCAAAATCTCTTGCTTTATGGAATATGTATTACATAAAAGAGTTTCTTAGTGACTAAATCTCAAGTTTCAGATACCAGACTGCCACTCTTTCCTTACTTTGCCTCATGATAGCAGCATTGCTATATATTAAATTAAAGGAGCTTGTCAAAAAATGCTTTTATGGATTTCAGGTTCACTTTCCACAGTGCTAAGAGCACTAGTGTCCTCCTCCTCAGTGCTACAGAAAGAAGTTAACATCACTGCAAACCTCACAGACTGTTCGCTTTGAAGAAGGGAAGCCAAGATATGCTAAAAATGCTGGACCTAAAAAATCCAAGCAGGTACGCTGTTGTCTGTGCTGGCTGCAAGCCCTCAGTCCCCATGATCAGGGTCACAGAGATGCCCCCCAGTGCTGCACAGAAGAGCTGGAGCTGCCATTTGGAGCATGATGACCAGGGATGTGGTGGCAAGCTTGCAGGGAGGAGGTAGATCTGGATGAGCTGTTCGCTTTGTAGTCAATGACAGATGTACAAATGATCGTGCCTGTTGCAGGCTGAAATCATCGCTGCTTGCACTGACAAAGATAAAATCACTCCGTGATCCCACTTGGAAAAGTGGAGGAAATGCAGGACCTTTCATGTGTTTTCCTACATGCCAAAGTGGGATGCAAGAACCTCATTTTAATTCAAAGGCTGCACAGCTTGATATTTTCCTTTATCTCTTCCATGCATATGGGGCTTCTATGCGACCAGCAAAGCGAGAAAAACAATATCAAAATTAAAAAGAGAGCAATAATATTTTTGGCTTGCTGAAATTTCATCATACACTTCATCACAGAAGTGATGGAGTGGAGATAGACTCAGCTTGTCACTTTGGATGCAGGCAGAGGGAAAGGTAAATGAAAAGACTAAGAATGAAGGTGTTGGGTCACTATCTGTAATAACACATCTAATTCTGTTGTTATTCCATCTCCAGACTGATCTGGGGAATTTGTTGAACTGTGAATTTCTGTACACATATAAAGTTCACGCCTCAGTGCACAGCACTGATTGCTCATCAGAGGCCTGTGAACGAAGGCAGTGACTGCAGAAATTCGGTTTTCTTGTAATGAGCTTGTCTAAAAGAAAGAAGAAAAAGGATTAAAGTCAGTAATAAATCATGTGTGTTTTATTTTCTATTATAATCTTTCTTGCAAACATCTTAGCTTTCCCTCTTAAGAGTTCAGTACAAATGATTATGTATTTTAAACATAGCACCTCCTTTAAACATAGCAAACATTCTCTTTGTTACAGACGTAGAATAATCAAGGGAACAAACCTAAAACCCCGAATGCTTGCTTTTTGCTTGTGGTATTTCAGTGAAGAAAGCCTTCC
Organism: Aythya marila; assembly: GCF_965140915.1. NCBI lineage: Eukaryota > Metazoa > Chordata > Aves > Anseriformes > Anatidae > Aythya > Aythya marila. The sequence continues at coordinate 191,094,931 of NC_139042.1, read as the reverse complement.
TGTTACCAAATTAACTGGCTTCCTCCTCTGTTTCTTTCACTAACAGCCGAACAAGTCAGCAAGACTGAGAAAAATCGCTATTGAGTCTCCTCTTTAGTAATTGATCAGGGTAGAGCAAACTTCATTGCAAGCCGGTGAAGGCAGCAGTGAGGAGCACTGTGTTTGCAGGGGGTCTGTGAGCTGCAGCACCATGATAAGTGTGAAATGTGGCTCTTTATCTAGTAGGGAAATTCAGCACAGCAAAAAGGGACTTTTAAACAAATGAGCCGTTTGGAAACCGTTCGCACAAATAGGGTGAGCCTGGGAGTGTGCCTTAGAGCAGTGGCAAGGATGAGAGCTTGACAAGAAGAGTTTTCTGTTCCTCTGCAATTGTCTTCAAGGATATCAGAACTTCATTCATTTTTTTTTTCTCCTTATTGCAGTGTTTATTGAGGACAGCTGAATCCTGGTCAGCTCTGCAAATAGCAGCTTTCCATCTGCTTGTGAACCAGCCTTTAGAGCAAGCGATGGTCTTTCTCAGAAGGTTCACAGCAAACAATCCTTTCAAACAGAATTAAGCTCTGCGGGTTTTGGTGCCATTTCTTTGAAATCACCCCCGTGTAATCTCTGGTGAGTGTTACTGCATTTCCACAAGGTGGCCAGCTGCACTGCTCCATCGTGGCTCCCTTTCTGCAGAGAAAGTGCTGAGAGACCGGCTTACTCCTCTCTTCCCTTCAACTGGTGGTAGGAATAAATTTTGTTTCCACCACCTCAGAAGTGCTTCTGTTTCTGTTTTTCATTATAATTGTGTCCTGGTAGTAAAATCCTGCAAAACACATCTTGCAAAACAACTCTGTAAAACACATCTTGTTAAGGTAATATTTTATATCCCGGGCATCATTTGGTACTTGTGTTAGCCATGTTTATCTCTAAGGGTGCTATCAGTGAAGGTCAGGGTCCTCAGACTGGCTGCTCTTCAGAACTGCTTGTCTCCTTAGACTGCAAGGTCAAGTAGGTTTTTTTTTTTTTTCTTTTCATTTTCTTTTTTTCTTTTTTTATTTTTTTTTTTTGATTGCTCGCACAAGCCATTAAAAAGTCGATGTTTGCCAGTTCCTACCACAGGTATAGCCCACTTTTAATTAAGCCTCTAAGCTACTGCAGATTGTTTATTTTCCACAGCCAAGCAGAAATTAGGTTTTTCATCCCAGGGGAAAAACAGGTTCTTCAGCATTTGTTGTTTTGTCCTAAAGCAGGCTGAAATATTCACGTGAGCATAAACATGGGGAATGAAGCATTCAAAGCCAGTACCTAATGCGGAACCAGGTAGAAGTTTGTGCTATAAGCCATGATCTATAGCACGGATGTATCCCTGATGCTGCAGTCCGTGGGGGTGTGCATTGATGTCCTCTCTGCTCCAGTTGTCTCCTGTGGCATTAGTCTTCAGGCTTTGCTGCCTCACAGCCAAAAACCCCGAGGAAGGAATGCCAATTAGGCACAACCTACTTTCCTTTCCCTCATTTGCTTCCGTGGGACCTTGTCAGCCCCTTGAGCACACATGCGGCATCTGAAAGGCTGAGGCTCAGAGGGTCGTCTCTTCAGTGGGATTACATCTCCCATTATTTACCCACAGTCATAATAAATTTTAAAAAATTTGATAGAAATCTCCGATGGGCTTTATAAACTTATTTAGTAGTGGCTTCAAATTTCCAGCTTTAAAAAAGAGGCTCATGGAAGCCCCCACATTCCTACAGGGACCTGTACTATGTTCTCTGTGTTGCCTTCAACATCCCTTTTGACTCCTGGATTGCTCTCATATTAGATAGGATCCAATTAATATTTTTAGGTTTTGCAGGATTTCTTCCTAATCAAGCACTATGAAATTATTAAAGAAAGCTCTGAGTACAATTAATGTTCTTCATGCCCAAGGTCAAAACAAGTTTTCTTTCCCTTTTTCTTTGTTTTAGTACACAGACCTGCAGCATCTATGGAGCATCCAGTGAATCACTGCCAACACTCATTTCAGATCCAGAAGAATAAAAAACAGAGAGGGATTAACCTGATTCAAAGCATTTCTAAAAGTACAAACCAAGAAGAATTAAAAATCTGGATAAGATGAGAAGGAGCTCCTGCAGAAATTCAATGTAATGCCTTGAAGGAAAGGACACCAGTGACATAATGCCATTATCAAATGGCAAATGCAAATACTTTCAGGTTAGCAGAAAAAGAAGAGAGTTCTTCAGAGACTGTAGGAGAAGTAGCTAAACATGGGAACAGGCAGGTTAGATAGCATGGCAAACTGACCAGCATGAATATCAGACTAGGCCGTGGTGAAATACTGAGCGGGGGCACCAGTAGTGCAGCCTTCTGGGAACAGGTGAAATGAAACTTTCGGAATGATGTCGTATAAAATGGTCTTGTAAAGATGTCAGCAATCAGAAAAGGCTAAGTGCTCTCTCGGAACAGTTTTACAGGCATTTGTGGAAAAAATAAACCTATTTTTCTCCTGCTACTTCAAAAGCAAACCCATTTTCTGTGGCTCAGCTGTGATTTCAGCATTTAGTGTGTTACATGTTCTTTTAGTGTTTTTAAATATTCTTAAACAATCAGTTTTCCATTTAGAGCTGTGGACAGAGCAATAACAAAGCTCATTCAGATATCACCTCTTCTATTTAGGACGATCTGGGGCCAGACTAGAGCTAAGGGCATACATAGGGCCGGGTGGCTGCACAAGCTGCTGGTGGATCCTGCCATAGGATTGGGTTTAAGAAAAGGAAGACAAGCAGCCTCCTTCCCAATCTCATGAAATGCCATTTCTTTTATGTCTCTGTGCTATTTTTTTAAGCCGTAGGAGAGGGAATTAAAACATATCCATTGAGGTGTTTTGTTGTTGTTATTTTCTTGCTCAGGATTGAAGACTACAGTGGTTAGCTGGAACAGGATAGGAGTTTATTAATATGAAATGACATTTGCCCCACATCTTCCTTGTTTTCCTCCACAGAAAACTTTAACATTTTCTGAAGGCTTTTTATTCTTTGAGAAATAAAGATGATAGTCCTCCAGCTCCTAGCCTTCACGAGCAAGTAAAAGAAATTAATCCGATGAAAGCTTTGTAAGAGAGCATCTAAAACAACCCTCTTTCTCCCAGGGTTCAGGTCTCTTACGCAGGTTCTCTGCAAAGCCCTTTCTGAGGTCTTTGTGCTTTCGGTGTTTTGTTTTAGGTAAGTGTGGAAGTCCTCAGGACAGTTTTTTTGTTTTTGTTCTTGTGAAAATGGATCTGCATTTCCCTGCCGTCACCGTTAAGGCATCTGAAGGATGTAAAAGCCATCTGGAATTGGAATCAATTAAAAACAAATTGAATCAGATTAAATTCTCTTTGATTCACCACTCTGAAAGAAGCACAAAATTAGAAACAATGATAAAGGAGGAAGAACATTTTTTTTAAAGGTTCAGTTGAAATCCTCTAAACCACGGAGATTAATTGAGGCAAAGATTTTTAATTAACATGATTTTTTAAAGAAAATAAAACTCAGTAGTGAAAAATGTAATATTGGATCATGGTATTCATCAGTTCCTCAGACTACTGCTTATGTGGGACAATGACTGAGGTAGGAGCACAGAAGGTGTTTTTGGGACCAGGTATTCCCTTCTTTGGGATGTCCCAGAATTTTCTTCTATCTCACCTGGACACACACCAGTTTCTAGTAACCCATAAAACCTTTGTTTGTCCTTTATTAACCAGCTCAGTGGTCTGGAGTATGGATATCACAGCAGTGGATGTGTTAAAAGAGGCAAAGGTTATATGTTCATCTGACTACATGCTTAATCTTAATCTGAATATTGACCACTGTGTGGTTATTCATATACTTGTGTATGTGCTTGAACATTTTAGTATATTGGAAGTTAAATTATGTGATATTTATGAACGTTATTATGAGTTGCTGTGCCATTAGAGCTTCATTATCTTAATGGAACTTGAAAAACAGTTAGCTCATTAACATAAACTGGCTATGATTTCGACTAGGGTTGGTATACAATATTTTCCTGCACTATACAGTAATTTGTTGCAGGCTGGAGGTGTCTCTGGAGACCATCTACTCCCACCCTTGCTCAGAGCAGGATCAGCTGCAACAGGTTGCTCAAGACCATGTCCAGTCAGGTTTGGAGTACCTCCAAGGATGGAGAGCCCACAAACTCCCTAAGCAATGAGTTCCAGGGTCTGACCTTCCTCACACTCCCAAAAAAAAAAAAAAAAAAAAAAAGTTCAAGTGCTGTATTATACAAGTTTAGGTTTTCTTAAATCAGCACTTGATGACAAAATAGACTTAAATTTAAAAATACAAATATATATTTTTCCTTTATCACCAGAATGTATTACGTTGTTGTGATAGGGAAAATGCCACTAGGTGGCATAGGTGAACTCCAAAGGTAGTAAGAAGATGGCCGGATATATATAAAGCCCTTCTAGCGTCTCCCACACCCCAGAATCAAGGAGTACTTGCCAAACTTCAAGAATGTGGTTTGAGTTGGCCAGGATCGGGGTTCAGCTTGACCTCCCAGCTCACAGCCCTAGGCGTCTCATTGTCTATCTCCTCATGAGAGCTGAAGAAACATTTTTGGCCCTTCTGAAGCCCCAGTTTATTCCTCGCACAACTCAGCCACCCAGGCTTAGACAAGAGAGCAGAATGTGGGATTTCTGTTATTATTTTTGTTTTTATTTAGCAAAATGGACTGCTCATTATGAACCCCACCCAAAATTTCATGAAGATAGAAGTAATTTGGGCTCTTTAAAATTAAAATCTCTACTGCTTTAGCTTTGTTAGACATTGTACAAACATGTAAAAATCTTAGGAAGTGTGTTTTTTTTTGACAAAAATTAATTAAAAAAAAACAACATTCAGGTAAGATGGATGCTTTTCATATACTGAGCTCTATCTTTCAGCAAAGCAGAAGCACCCCATTCTCTGAAAGACATGAGCGAATATTTGCAGGTTATGAAACACAGAAGCAAATCCTGAGTCGGAAATTAAAAAAAAAAAAAATAATAATAAAAAATAAGGATTAACATCTTCAAACCAAAGCAAAGCATTATTTAAAGTGCTCATCATGAGATGTCTTCCCTGCAACACCTGTACGGCAGCAGTTCCAATTCGCGTCCCATTTTCATGAAGCTGTCGGCTCAGTGAAGCACTGCATCACCCCAAAACGCTGCCAGCAGCAGGGCAAGGCGCAGCCCTTATTGCTGGAAAATACCTGGAGCACTTTTTCTGCAAATGAGGTCAGCGAATTCGTTAGGAGCCGAATTGCCTTGCTGTGGGTTAGCCCTGAGCGGTGGATGTAGGAGCAATATCTCCCCAGAAGCACTGGATGGCAGTAGATGCACAACAAACCCGCCTCAGACAAAGGCAATTAAATATAGCAAGGCAAAGAGAAGCTGAAAACTTCAACTGCTTCAATGATCAGTTCTTTACAAATGGCTATTATATAATATAATAAGTAACTGTAGTTTTACTTATTCATTAGAGAGTTTTGTGCATGAGTACAATCCATCTGCTTTAAATGGCTTGAGAGTGAAATTAGCTGTCTCAGATGTTATGGGAGTTGCTGAATATCAGTAAGGAGGAAAAACCTTTCTGTTTTCAGGAATACTGCAAGGCGGATGAACTAAAGATTTTCCTTTGAAAATTTAAATAACTGAATATATTTTCTTATTTGCTGAGGTTTTGCAGATTGATTGCTTTTCTGTATGCATAGGCAAATGAGTGCAGAGCAGTCTTTCTGTCAAACTTGATATTGCTTTTTCTTTGAGATTCAGTCGGACTGATAAAAGTAACAGCACTGCCAAATGCTGCACTGTAAGGCGTTTCGTTTGATAACACACGACTCTCTGTTAAAAAAAAAGAAACACCACCAGCATTTCTGTACACAAGGCAACACAACCCCCTATCCAAAGGCTTCAGAAATCTGCTAATGGGCAGATTTCAGAAAGTAATTAAATTTAGGAGCCAGCATCCCAGTGAAATCCCAAGATTTCACAAAGTGCCTGCTCCTGGCCCACTTCTCTTGGGCTTTTGCTGCTGGGGTGCAAATATCCCCCAGAGGGGCCAGTTGCATATGGCACGGGGGGTAGGGGAGATGCTAAAGGGCAGCCCCTCAGAGCTATCTGATGGCACAGCAGTCTGGGCTTGCTCGAATAATATGGCTTTTAATGCTGTGCTGAGCTTAGAGATAGAAATGTGTACGCAGGAACAAAAATGCAGGTAGCAGTGATGGGGCTCGGGACTGTATTTCAGCAAGCAATGGCCAAGAAATGGTTTCACAGTGGATAGCTGAGTGCTTATGGCTCCCAGTCTGACCGAGTGGCTGAAGCACTACAGCAATCCTTGGCTGCAAAGGAAGAAACTACTGATGAGAGGTGGGAAGAGAAATTATCACTCTGTGAGGCATTAGCAAGAACATTACTGGAACAAACTGACCGCTTCTTGGATCCCCAGTTTAAGGAGCATGCTGATAAATTGGAAAGGATTCAGAGAAGTGCTGCAAGAATGATTTGAAGTCTGGAAAAGCTTAGAGAACGCCAAGAATTCAATATAATTTATCCAGAAGAAGCTTAAGTGCCTTCATCATGGCCTGTAAGTCCCTGCCCAGGGAAAAGGCTTCTGAAGTTTCTGAGCTGCTTTAATACCACCGAGACAGGCTGAGGCCATGGGCAGAGGAAAGCTCGAGATCCAGGCTGGAGGACAAGGACTTTTTCAAAGCACTTGTGCATTATCTATGAAGAGCTCAGGCTCAGCCGTGCTGGGACAGCCGTAATCAAATAAAATGAGCATTCTGCGGATGAGATGCTCCTGTGTTACAGCACTGGGTATCTAGATGAGCAACTTAAGTCAACAGTTGTTTTAGATTTATTCAAGCATAAATATGAGCAGATTTTTGTCTGCCCTTCACCAGACAAACTGTAATGTTCCTAATTTTTCACAGCAATATTAAAACAGAGAGAACTACGCTGCCATAAAATGGATTGTGTAGTACTCAGAAACAACATAATGTAGACAACAAGGTCCTTAGGATAAACAGATATTTTTGTTGCAAATGCAAGAGAACTCTTTTTATATAAAGAAAAGCAGAGATACATCAGATAAAAGCCTCAGTACATAGCTAGATAACAGACCATATTCAATAAGTTTTCTAAACATCTTGTTCTGTCTGTCAGATCTAATGATGACTAGTGACTAGACACCTCAACAAAATGCTGCTTTGCTATTTATTTCTCATTTGTTCTCCTGAGAAATCTCAAAACATTTCCAATTTGATTTAAGGAAGTTTCCCGAAGTCAATTGAACATGCTATAGAAAACAGTTCACTTTCATGGTCAATATGCAGTCTATAAAGAACAATAAGGAGAAAGTAATTTAATTTTGATGAAGCTAACCTTGTATATTTATGCTCTACTTGAATTTTAATCCCCCTGTCACCTGCTCTGAAACTTGTTTTGTGTTGAATCCTTTTGTCACATCCAGATCTTCACCAAGACAGGATATAAACTTCTCTCCCGGGGAGGTCGGGGCCCCAGAGGCACACAGGGGACGAGCACACAGACGCAGATGGTGGTGGAGCACTGTGTGATGAGACTTCTGCTTCCAGCCCATCCTGTCCCATGCTCTCAGAAGTGGCTGTCCTGTTTAAGCCTTTCCCTGGCTGCATCTGAAATCATCTTCGGGTAATTTACCTATTTGTGCCAAAGAGAATGGGACAGTGAATCACTTTGTACTTCACTTTCTACTTCAATGCCAGAGTCCCTCAAGCACAACTACTATGCTGACAGCAGCGACCTTCCAGATAACCCTCAAATTCATCCTCAACCTCTGGACTGCAAACGCACATGTCTGCTCACTGGTGTTCAGAAGGGATGCCTGTGAACCTCAGTTGCTATTATGGCTATTTGTGGGAAGGAGAAGCAAGAAAACAAAGAGTCTGTGCTCAGCCTGGTAATATGGATTGAGAGGAGGTATGCTCACTGCAAATACACATTGAGGGAACAGGCCTCAGGGAGGTTTGGTCTGTGGGACAGCGTAGCTGTGGGATATAAGGGGGACTTGAAAAAACACGGGCTGGAAATTACAAGAAGGATCCCGATCTATTAGAAGAATCAGATCCATCAGGGAGAACCCCACCACCTCGTGCCTCTTGCTGGCATGCCCTGCTTGTCTGGATTGATCCCTGCCTTCCCAAAGTCCTGTGCCAAAGAGCAGCTCTGCTGCTTTTCTGCTTTCCTAGCACACACCCTGTTTTTTCATGGAGAGGATAAGAAATCTCCAGGTTGTGGTTTTTCAAACATATTGTGGGTAGAGTTAAAAAAAGACACCCAAGCAATAGTTTTACAATGAATTTCAGGCCTGCAGTACTTGGCTGATGGTTTGTTGCCAGACTAAACTTTTTTTTTTTTTTTTTTTTTGGTTTCTAACATCATTAAGTGCTACAATTTCATGATTTAACACTGGGAAATTTGTATGCGAGGACAAGCCAGCTCTGTGCTTTAATGATACTTATGTATATGGAATTTTAATGAAGATTGCCTTTGGTGGGCCATTCGTCTAATCAAGAATATGTAAGATGCTTCATTTTCTGTGGAGTCTGGAGAGCGGTAAGAGATAGGCATTTGTCCCAACACCACGCAATCGACAGCGTGGCATTTCACACCTGTGACTGGGCAGGGGAAATGGGGACAGACCCGTACAGCTGTGCCCCAACCCAGGATACTCTGTGATTCTATGGCCTGTGGAAGCTGCTGTGATCTGAGCACTGGGAAAGGCTGGTGGAACTTACATCTGAGGGGACCAAAGGATGCTGAGCCACAAAGACTTTGGGCTAAAGTTTCCTGCCTTGTGCTGGAGGCAGGCAGCCAGCTTGGGGCAGAGCTGGTGCCTCAGTGGAGCTCCAGCTTCAGGGACCCCATCCTGGGTGGTAGACAGGGCTGTGGGGTGAGGGTGCTGGCAGCAGAGAGTCCTTTCCATGGATGCCAAGTGCCCTGCAGCAGCTGTGTTAGCTCCCTGCCGGACCAGAGCCCCTTCGTGGCTCCTTGACTCTTTTGTTCCTGGTCTGATTTTTCTCCCCAAACTCCTAAAACTACCCCCTGCCACCACCACGGTACTTCTGCACTTGGCGATGCTGTTTCCCCGTTTCAGCCTGCAGATTTTAAAACACTGTGGGCCTTTATTTCTGGAGACATGACAGACTCCTGTGCCTCCAGGTCTCCCTCCCAAACAGCACACCCGATGTGTTACTGGCAAGCTGCTGCCCGCACATTCATGTCAGGGCTGTAGTGAGGCTGCCTACACCTTTGCAGCGACACGCTGTTTATTTTCCCCCCAGGTGCACAATGCACTTTGTTGTTAATATTTATGAGTTTTCCCAGTCCTAAGAGAGCTTCAGAGACATTCATCTGAGAGAGCTCCTTCAGCTACAAGTAGCTGAAACCACTCCCAGGTCACCTTCCCGCATCCCTCAGCGCTCCCTCTGTGTTTCAAGTTCTGTAAGAGCTGTGTGGGGGATGTGAAAGGAGAAAACATTGGCAACAGGCACTTCCTTGGCTTGAATAATATGTTTTCCTCATGTTTTCTGGCAATTAGTGGAGGGCTGAGGTATCAATATACATATATAAACTCCTCCTATTAGATTACTTTGTGATTCCCAAATCCCATGGCTTTATCCTTCAGGTTGCTGAGCACCCTCCCGACCCAGGAGCCCCAAAACCTCCCCGCAGGCTGTAGGGTGGGTGCTGACTGCCACGCTGGTATGGCAGTGATTGTGCTGCAGAAAAGCTGGAGCTTTTCAGGCAGGCAGACAAGCAAATTTGCTACCTCGACATCATTCCTCTGCTGTAGCAGGCTGCTCCTTGTTGGGTGTGCGTGGGGCTCGGTGCCGGAGGAGTTAACAGCAGCGGCCCTGGGCTGGTGGCAGAGGGCTGGAAAGCACGCTCTTTAGCATAACAGTGCCTTGCCCCCTGAGCAGCACTGCGAGATCAATCATATTTCTGTTTTAAATTCACTTCCTTGCCTCAACAATATGCAATGCTTCCATCTCCATGGAAATCCTGGTGTTGTGCAGGGCTCACAGCACACAAGGCAGAAGCACAGAAGACGCATTTTTCCCCATGTAAAGAGCAGGCCCAAATTCTCCAGCAGCTGCGAGGGGCTCCCTGCTGCCATTTACTCATTCAATACGGCTGCTCCACTTTAAATATTTTTAAACACCAGAAACTATTGGGCTTTCCAGCATTCTGCTGTCTTGAAACACAAGGACCTTGCAGCAGACTCCAGGTTGGTATAAAAGACCTGCAGAGAGGCACAAAACTCACTGCTTGCCCTTTCACTGGGATGGTTTGCAGACCCCACAAGTGCAAAAGCAACTAAAGGAGGAGGGCTCAGGCTTGCATCATGAGAGCATCCTTTCTTCCTAAGGTAGAAAAGATCAACTAACTTACTCATTTTCCCCTATGTATATGTCTTTTTTTTAAAAAAAAAAAAAAACATTTGTGTACCACAAACTTACAAAAAAAAAAAAAAAAAAAAAAAAAGTGCAATACACACCGGGAGGTCTCTTAGCACAGTGATTTATTTATTTATTTATTTATTGCACCACCAGGAGGTAGAGGACCAGCTCTTCAGGCTGCTCACCTCAAAAAGCTGCTGCAGCTCTGGGAAGAAGCCCTGGTCTGCACAGAGCCATCTCCCCGCACGGCTGATCTCCAGGTCCCTGGCCCCAACTTGTGCCCACCCAAGCAGAGCTGATCCCATCCCGGGAGGCTGTGCAGGTACGCAGGGGTAGATGGTGGTGAGAAGAAACCCCGAGTATTTTGTACACACTGGGGGTGAGCGGTGGGGAAGCCGGTGTGATGCTGGTGGCTGGGCTGCTCTCTGTCTCTGTCGGGATGTGAGCTTGGCTATGGCTCTTCTCCTTTTGGGAGAATGTGGAGAGTGACAGTAATGTCTTTTTGTGGAAATGCTTTGAAATGTACAGATAAAAAGCCTCTACACAGAGGCTAAGTACCGTTATTGTTACTTCTATTCACACAGCACAGGCTTGAAGCACTCTCCTGCTTCTGCTCTCATTTTTAGCACAAATAGGAAGAAAAAAAATATAGATCTGAAAGGATGGCCAACCTAGAGTGAGCTGCCTTACATGAGATTAAAGTTGTTTGAATGAGGTGATGTTTTCCAATCGCCTACTGAAGCTCCCACTGGCATCAGCTGTGGTTTGGCTCCCATCTCGTGTGCTCATCTGATGACTCCTCACCTGCAGTGCTGGCAGGTTCTGCCCTTGCAGGTTGTGGAGGAGAGCGCTCCTCCCTCTCCTTAAGCTGTTGGTTTGAGAGGTTTCTTCTGAAGCAGAGTTTGTGACCCAGTCAGGCTGAGATGTTGGATCAGAAGCAGATGTTTGTTATGTTGGTGTAAAGCTAAAGGAGCAGCTTGGAGTTTTGTGGAGTTGTATGGGATGGAGACGTCAAACAGGCAAGAAACCCCAGTCACTGGGGTTTGTTGCAGTTGGTCATACCAACATAGATTTATATTTTGTAAATTTATATACATTTTAATGTATTTAACTACATTTTAATAAGGACCCTGAACAGGAAACACCTACACAGCAATCCTTTTATTCCAGGATGGAAAGGTTTTCAAACAGCTTCCCCATCCACAGCTGTAGCGTTGTGCCAGCGCCTTCACAGCAAGTCTCTGTGCCATGCTGTCATGAGGAAGGATGGCATTTCCTAGAAAAGGCCAGGCCTGTAGAACAGGCCAGGAGAAAAATGGGCCAGAGCAGGGTGATCAGTGGTAACGAGGCAGGAGGATGCTTGTCTTGCATTGCCTGGTTTCCCAGAAAAGGCTGCAGTGAAACCTAGATGGGGAGAAGAAAGAACAGACCTTTCAAAATTGACAGGCAAATACAAGCTAATGCTTATTGAGAAAAGCTGATTATATGAGGATGAATATGGTATCAGGTATAACAAGGAATTATTGGGTTTATTTTAAGCTGATTTATTTTAAAATAATTTCTGAGCTCCCGAGGAACTGCATAAACATTTTTCATAGTATTTTGGAGCAAAAAAAAAAAAAGAGTATTTTGGAGCAAAAGTTTTTCTAATAGAGCTTAAAATTTGTCTCTAGACCATACTGACTTTGTCTATGGGCTGGGCTGCTTACACACTTTGGCTTTTCTGAAAAGCCCAGCTCAAATTGGAACTACTTAACGTAGTTACTCTCAAAATAAATGCCTGCGTGACATTTTAACTCTTTTCAGTTGGACTCACACAGTAACTCTGGACGAGTTGATTCTATCTGTCTCGAGAAAGAAATCACCAAGTTCCTCTCACCTGACTCTGGATGTCCACAATGTCTGCATCTGAGCCAGCCTAGGCGATTCTCCTGATTGCAAGGGACACACAGATGTCTGATGTACCCCAAGCATCACCCTGAAGGTGACCCTGCTGAGGTCAGGGCAGACAGGGAGATTGTCCCTGCTGTTACCCTGTAGACAGTGACTCCAGCTGATGGAGAACATGGCTTCTGTGAAATGGCCTGCCCTGCTAAGAGGGACAATCCCACCGGGAGGTGTGGGCTCTGTGGTCAGGCTGGGTCAAGCAACCCATCAGACAGAGCCTGGCCTGAGCTTTATAGGAGGCACTGAGCTCCAGAAATCCCACCCAAGGCTGTTTCTTGATGTCTCAAGGATGTCTCAAGGATGTCTCTTGGTCTCCTGAGCTGTTTCCCTGGTTCTGAAGTACAAAATGCCCCAGCTGTAAGGTAGAAAATGCCTGTGAAGCATGCAGGCTAGCTTTACATTTTGAAAAGTTTGGGATTCCTAAAGAGAAGCTGCTCCTGTGACTTCTACCACTATAAGTCCCAAGGTTATTACAAATGCAGAAATTAACACCCTTGTCTTTATAGCCTGTGAAAAACCTGATGGAGTTATTTTTATAAATGAGTTGCATATTTTTATGGGCTTAACCTTTTATCCTGAAACTTCTCATAACTGTTTTATTAATGCTCAAGAGATCTGAAGTACAGATTGCTCAGCTTAAATAGTGGAGGAAATTTAAATTACAGTTAAGACTTGGCAGGAAAACTAACCTGAGCCACAGCTGCTGCTTGGAACGAGTGGCTGGCGGGTTAGGTCACCTGCCACTGACCATCTGCCTGGAAAATGTAGACTTTGTACATTGATACGTACTTCGTGTTTTCCAGTGACGGAGATTTTGTAGCTAGACGGTAACCCTTGACTTCAATATTAATTGAGATGTGTTGTTTTTTATTCCCATTAAATGCCTTCTCTCATTTTGAAACTTTACACCACTCCCATGGTAAAGCCCATTTAGTCTGAAACGAGGATGTGGAATTACTGCTGTGTCCCTGGGTCCTCAGCAAGGGCACTGTGCAAGCCCTTGTTCCCCTGGAGCTGAGCAGGGCATGGTGGCCCAGCTCTGTGCCAGGCTAAATTTTGGCACAGCCAAAAGCTGATATCACCTTGGAGGGGAAACTTCCTCCATTACAAATTACAGTACCGAGAAAGTGAGTTAAATCAGAGACATGAAATTATTAAATTTGAGTTGACCTCTAACTTATAGGCTTTCACCTGATTCTTCAAATGCTGTGTTAAGGTAATAATTGGTAATTGTCTTAAGAATGCCATGAAGGTTCACCTTATTCTCATTCTCAAGAAACGAAGATGAGGACTTTGGGAAAAAATTAAAGCCCTGACCATCTCAAAAAGGACAGGCAGAAGGGTAAAGCCTGCTTCTGAATCTTGGGCAAGGGAGAAGAGGCAGAGAGCAGCATTGTGTCTCAGAGGAACGTGGCACGTGCAGCGGCAAGGGACAGGGAGCCCTCACACTTGGGGATCGGAAGAGGAGACCAATCAGTTCCTCTTCCTCTGTAGATTGAGAAAAAGTGCACAGGGGGTGGACTGAGCCCAGGAGGAAAGGTTGAACAGAGATCCCTAAGCCAAAGATCCCTAAGGAAACCAGAAGCAAGGCTTTCAGAAGATGTAAATGAGAGGGTCGTGGTGTGACAGCAAAAGATGACTTTTCTTTCCTTCCTTGGGTGTATATAGAACTTTGCTGAGCATTTTTCCAAGCTCACAGGATTCATATGTCAGCAAAGGCAAATAGCGTGTGTTAACTCTACCTCAGGTCTGGACCAGATGGTGCTCACTAAGGCTATCACTGGTATTGTGGTCAGGTGAAGAAGGAACTGCATAAATGGATTTCTTGGCTCATTTTACTAAGCTCAGGTGAGAGGCTTGTGTGAGCTAAATTCACGAGTTAAGGTCTGTAGAGTCATCTGGGGACATTTGGCTTAATCCTGTAATCAAAGTAGGGCCATCTCTGAAGTTAGCTTCAACTTCAAAGCTAGATCATATTGCTCAAGGTCATGTCATGAGCTACATAGCATACACCAAAGCTACACAACTCAGGGAAGCATGCAAAAGCAGGTATTGAAAGATTAGGTTTTCCTTCTGCCATTGGAGTCTCTGAGGAGGGCTAGTATCAACAACCTGAGCAATTTACAGTTTGTTGCACTAGAGATGCCATCACCTGGATCACAGTTAGGTTTACATTGGAGTCTGTGAAATCCAAGGCTAGAAACCTAGTATGGTACCGAGTCCTGCAGTATGCAGCCTTGGAGTGAGTTTGGTGCCTTTGGTATCATGCACGCTACAGTTCTTCACATAATGAATGTGGGATTCCTGTGCCAGAAATGCTTGTGCCATTGCTGTGTCCTGCAAGGCCTGTTTGATAAGAGGAACAGCATTCACTGGGATGACTGATTTGCTTTAGGGTTGGTTGCATTTCCTCATTTGTAAGGGTATGAGATTTATAGGTCAGGATTTAGGAATTGGGCTGAATTTTTATTTATTTATTTATTTATTTATATTTTTTATTTTTTGAGATCACTGCACATCTACGGAGCTTAGAAATCATTCTGATCTATTGGCCTCATTTCGTAGCAGCCTTCTTTCCTGCCTGCAGTCACTGCAGGCTCTCAGTCAGGCTAAAGGAAGCACTTCTTCCTTGTCCTTAAACAGTGGCATCTGTCCCACCACTGTTAGCTGCCACATCAGTCTGGCATGTTTAGTTGTCTCCTTCTCCTTCAAAGATAGATCTTTGTGATCTATCACAAAGTTTAACCATTCGGTGTAGTTAAACTCAAGGCCATAACGAAATAAAATACTGAATTGTCCACTGGAGCCTATCCAAGCCCAAATCCACCACATATTTTGGAAGGCAGGGGAGAAAAACTAAATTATTCAACACATGAGGTCCCCACTCATAGCCTAAATCAAATGACTAGCCTTCAATGACTAGCTAATGAACTAGGACTTAATCATAGCCCACCAACATATAGCAGCACAACTGATTAATTCCACCACTTGCCACGTTACAACAAGTGAGGTCATTTTTCTCCCCTCCAAATCCAGTAGATGTTAATTCTAGCACATAGCCTTCCCCTTAGCCTGGATGGTCTCCCCAAAAGCCTGCTCAGAAAGCCTTCTTGTCCATCTCCTTGGGCCCTCAGTTGATTAAAACTGGCATGGCTGAGGGCTCGGTGTGGAGGCAGATACAGACACCAGGCTGGGAGGTGCGGCTCTTGGCCAGAGGACCAGGCCTCGAAAAGCAGGAAGGGTGGGCCAACAAGAAACTCATGAATTTTAGAATGAACAAGGCCTGCACCTGGGATGAAATAGCCCCATGAAATTCTGCAGGTGGGCAACTGAGCAGGCAGCAGCTCTTCCAAAAAGGACCTGGGGTTGCTTGTGGACATTAAATTGTGCCAATGCTGTACCCTTGCAGCCGGGCAGAGCAGCTGCATCCTGGGATGCTCCAGTGAGGATGCAACCAGCACCCCTCTGCTTGGCACTTGTGAGGCCTCTCCTGCCTTCTGCACCCACTTTTGGACATATCTGCTACAAGGAAGAGATCACCAAGATGGACAGAGTCCAGTGGAGAGCCACTAGGATAGTTAGGAAGCTCAAGCAACAATTAGGAAGAGCTGAGGAGGTTTGGTTAGCCGTGAGAAGGCTAAGAGGGATGTTATTGCTGTCTTCTGCTACATCATGGGATGGGGTGGTGATAGAGATGACAAATGCAAACCCTAATCAAAGATGCAGAATGAAAGGACAAGAAGCAACTGTCATGGGCTGCAACAAGGGAAACACCAACTGGACATCAGCATATTTTTCAAGGAGAGTGCAATTGGGAAACCTGCTCTGCTTCGAAGCTAGCCCTGCTTTGAGGAGGAGGTAAGACCAGAGGCCCCTGGAGGGACAGCCTTTCTTATCAGAGCTGTTCTGCAATTATCTGGTTCTTCCTTTTCACTCCTCAGACTTAATTCCCAGCAATAACCTGTACGACAGGGACCTGTCAGGTCTGGGAAATTAATCATTTATTGTTTATCTGCATTGTATTCTGCCAAATCCTCCATGCTAGAATCAAGACAGATGCCTGCAGGGTTGAATTACTTGTATTTTATTGAGCAAAGTTATTGTTTATGACATTACAGCTAAGACAGAGATGGAGTGGGATAAAGAACGTGCTTTCAGATCTTGTGGCCTGCAGGGCCATATTTATTACCATATCACTGGCTATATCTATATCAGTATATGTGCTAGGATACATGATTGGCTATTTTTTTTTTTTTTTTTTTTAACAAAGGCCCTCGTAGGGCATTGGCCTGAGCTGGCTGGCTCAGACGGCGCCAGGACACAGTTTGGGGCATAACAGTCTGAAGGAAAGAGCCAAGTCTTCTTTTAAGAGGTAGGGTGAAGGCTTGTGCCTATGTGCAATGTTCTGGTCTGGGATAGATCACTGGGCTGTGATACACAAAAAGTTTGGGTTTGAGGTTATCTCTTGGGAAAACCATTTGTGAAAGAGCTGGGGTAATGTCCTGAGGTGCTGAAGAATCAGAGTGAGGGCTGGTTCCCCTGGGACACAGCTTATCGCAGGTTGTGTGTCTGGATTAAAGCTAAAGTCTGCTTAAAAAAACAGGAATTAAGAGCCTGAAGAGGGTTGAGTGCTGGCTGCCCTGTGACACTCCTTTGGGGTGGCAAGGGCTGTTGTGAATTTCTGGTGCATTAGGTATTGTTATACTAGGTTTTCTAGCTGAAACCACCGCTCCTGTGGACACGGGACTTCACCCTAGCCTTTGAAGGCTTGAAACATAAATCTAGCTCTCAAGTCCCTTCCTCATGCTGACATATTAATGCTAAAAAACCCTGAAAACTCTCAGAAAAAAAAAAAAAAAAAAAAGAAAAAAAAAGGACACGGTTTGGATTTGGATCAAGGTTCCAGGCTACATGGGGGCAAGCGTGAAATGTTCAAATGAGGGATGAAAGCTGTATTCTGGTAAATGATAAGCTAAATTTCTTCCTGGAATCATCCGTGTTTAATTCTGGGGGCACAGAGGTGTTGCTGGGCAGGGTTTAAAGCTAGAATTGGGGTTGAGGGCTAGAAGTAGAAGCAGTTATTTACAGAATGTTACAGGAGTGATAAAGTTAGAATGAAGCTTGATTCTCCGAAGAAGAACTGGGTTATAGTTTGGTGATAATTAATTAATAAGTTTTGGGTTAGTGCTAGGCTTGAGGTGAGGGCAAAGAGGTTGTGCTACCTGTTGGATTCTGTGAAATCCCAAGGAAGTAAAAGAGGATGTTGTGGATGTGGGTGAAGAAATGGTTGTACCTCTTCCTAGACTGGGTGAGGATTTGGTTATGGCAGAGCAGAGAAGTTAGATCAGTACTGGATTTTGCAATATCTGCTGCCATAGGGTAAGTATACATAAAACAAAAACAGATAAATAAGCAAAGTGGAGAGTTGGCAGGAAGGTTTCAGTACAGAAAGTGTCCAGGCAAGGGCTGCAAAGCACAGAGCAGCAGGGAGCCTATCCAGGTGCTCTCTGTGTCCAGCGCTGGCTTCTTGCTCTAGCTTTGTCTGCTGTCAGAATGTAAGATCCAACTAGTAAGGCAATGCACTTTCCTAGCCAAAGTTTCCAGTTCAAAAACAACTGGTATACTTTTGAAAATGGTCCAGATTTAAAGGGACTGACCTTTTTTTCTCTGAGCATTGGGCAGTATATTCACATTGCATGGAAGTGTCCATATACAACTTTGATAAAAGGATGAAATGGAAGCCTTCATAGAGTACCCACTGTAATTTTCCTGACCACAGAGGGCAATGTTTAATATTCATGCTTTGGATGTATTAAAAGATAAAATATGAATCAAATAGCGTGACTGGAAGCTGGTTTCTTTCAGAAGAAAGTAGAAGTTGAAACTTTTATGCATCTGCACATCAAAGCGTTATTACTAGCTAAGGTTTCTTTTTATAATTTAAGCCCATATCTGAATTGAATTTCAATGGGTTGGTTGTGCAGTGTATTCCAATCTCCATATCAGTCAAATTTGATGAACACCCCAAAGCTCAGTGGCTGAGAAAGAGAGAAGAAAAAGCCTGCCTAGGAACATCAAATGGGAGTGCAGGCCTGATATCTTTTGTCAGTAGAAAGATTGTTTTAATACCCTGTCGGTCACAGTAATAACCTTAAACAAATAGATCACTTGTATTTACTTTGTAATATCAGTGCTTTTACAAGATTGACTACCTAGTGGGATTGTCTGTACAAATTTCACAGTTGTCCCCAGGCAGCTCTGTGAAGAGGACACTTTAACTCCATATGCCACAGAAAGATGCCTTCAGTGACGCTCCATGAATTAATCATATCCCCAGGGGCTATGGGAGGACAGTCGTAGGAAAACCCTGCTGGAACGACTGGGAGAGCTCCAATGAGCTGTCTCAGCACCTGGCTGCTCTGTGTGGTGGGGAGCAGTTGTATTGAATAAAGCAGGGTGAGCAGATAGAGCTGAACCTCAAGGAGCTGCCGGGGCAAGAGATGGAGGCGAGCTGAGACCACACAATTTACATTACAGACCTGCATGGGCTCCCCACCACCTGAGGCCAGGGGGTTAGAAGAAAGAAAAGGCAGTAAACATTTGTCTAGCAGATTACTCTTTTCCCCTAATCCCCAACACTGCTCTTGTGTTACAAAACGACTTTAAGGACAAGCTGTGCATGCTCCTTTCTTGCTCTTAAAATTGCTAAGTGGCGAGCTGGAGGTTTTGATGAACAAGTGACTTTTTTCTTACTGGTTATCTATTACTTCTCAGCTTCTAGGATCATACCCTCCACCCTGAGGCCATGCCCAGCCATTCCCAAGAAACACAGTGCTAGTCCAGCCTGTGCATCCCAGGGATGGGGGGTTAACCGCCTGCAGTGAAAAGGTAAAATGATCACCGAGACCGCCTATATTTTCTATTCTTGTTATTTACAGCAGGCTGTGCCAGTTCTGGCTCAATTTTCTTTCATCTTTTCTGGGCAACAGAAGTTTTCCTTTTAGATGAACATAAATAAAAACCTCTCAGAGTAATGATGCTTGCATGGAGGGTATGCTAACCTACAGGAGTGTGAAGTAGGTTTACATTCAGAGAACAACATATGCATCAGGATTATTCACCCTCCCTCCCTCCATGTGAAACCTTTTCCTCTTCTGTTTCCATTTGTGTGAGGTACCAGTTCATTACTGTCAGACATTTAAAATGCATCCAGTGCAAGTTAATGCATCAGCTTTTTTCTAAATGCTTTTCAATTGGTCTGTTTCTACTGTATTTTAAACCTGTTTTTCCCTGTCAAGACTGATCTTGCTAGATGAATATGAGCACAGCTTTGGTTTTGTATTTCACTGCACCTGGTTCTGAATTCACAGGGTCTAATTCACCTCTCCAACCCTGCCAAGGGACACCCAGGAGACCACTGGAGGAAATCCTGATTTATAGCTATAAAGTAGGAAATCAGATCACTGGTTAAAGCTTTAGACATGCCAGGAACAAATCATCCGACCACACAGACACAAGAATGGCTAGAAATGTAAAGCAAATCTAGAAAGTTCCAAAGGACACTGTGTCCTAAACACATTTCTTTCTGCCAGTCAATATGAAGGGAGCCTTGGTGTGACTAGCTTGGATGTAGCCCTCTACCATCTCCAATTTGATGAAATTCATTTCCCATCTTCTCTTTCCCCCAAATTGTCACTGTTGCCATTCATCTACGTGCTGGATATTCTTGCCTTTTCTGGATCTCAGGGATGAAAACCAGACTCCAACATCCCCAGCGTGTAACACTGTCACATCAGAGAGTCATAGAGTCATAAAACCATTAAGGCTGGAAAAGCCCTCCAAGATCACCTGGTCCAACCACTCCCTACCACCAATGCCACCACTAACCCATGTCCCCAAGCACCACAGCTGGTGGCAGGGCCAGATCCATAAACACCTCAGGCCCTATTAGTTGCTGAGAGAACCTATACATTAACTGAAAGTATTCTGCACTGTCCAACTGCTCCGACAGAACCAGAGGACTCTTTTTTTCCAAGCTGCACTGTAAGAATCTATGTTCTTTGTGATTTCATGAGAGCCTGGGTGCCCTGAGGCTTTGGTTAATCTGACTTCTTACTCCTCATGCTCTCTATGGCATTTCTGTCTCCTTTCCTTTTTGCACAGAACAGTGGTTTTGTATTTCTGTTGAACTTGAGCAGGCTTTGGACTGGGCAGGTACAGGTACACACGATCAATTTTACTTCTGCTGTGAGTAAAAATCTTAAACTGTTTAGTCAACACATGTCTCCTCCAGAGAAATGCCTCATTGCCTGGCTGTTTCATTTTGAAGCCTTGTAGCCATGAAATCTGTTGGGAGAACACAAACACTTGTGATTACCTGACAGCTCTAGGAAATGGCACGGAGACAAGGTTTGTCTTTGAGATAAAAGTGCTGATTGCAGGTGGAGGCTGCAGGCAGATCTTTGAAACTTCTGCCTGGCCTTTGGGCTCTCAAGAGCATCAAAGGCAGGGATACCCTGCCGGCCGGCCTCCATGAGCAACAGCAGCTTGCTGCTGCTCTTCTGCACAGCGCTGAGTAATGGGTTTGTTAAACTAAATAGGGTTGAGGGTGTCTGTAAGCTTGATGCCATTACTTTTGCCTGATGTAAGTGAGATGCCATTATTCTGTAATGTAATCACTCTGTTACACAGACCTTCCCAGTAATTCCGAGAGCCCTCGCTATTGCACAGGCTGCGCACACCCCTTCCGAGGAGCAGGTCCTGAGCCAGGGACATGCAGTCTAAATAATATACAGGGGAGTGTGGAGAGGAGCACGTGGGGAATTTTTATGTAGGGAAATCAAACAGTTTGCACCACACTGAGCAGAAAGCCTGTCTGAAGGAGTCGGATTTTCAAGTGCTAACCATGAATCCCTCCTCAGAACGGTGGCGGGACAAGCTGCATTTGTATCTGCCTGATCTGAAGCACGGCTCACTGCATCTACAGCGAGCACTGTCAGATGCCACTTTAGAGACGGGAGCCCCAAGAAGTGCTGCTTCCTGGGGCTTTGGTCACTGATTCATCAAATACTCCTTAGAGAAAGTTGGGAAGACCAAACTTATAAAATCCACCAATTCCTTCTTTCTCCCTCATCCCTGGCTGTCTCTGAATGTGTTAGTCCTCCTCGCAAGGGCTTTCTGAGCCAGGACAGGGGGTGAAGTCTGTGTTTCCCAGCCACAGACCACACATCTTCAGTACTGCTCACTCTCCTTTGCACAGGGGAGGCCTTGCACTTCCTTACACCCTGGTCCTCCCTTTCTGATTCTTTTTTTTTACATATTCTTTTTGCCCATCACAGGCTCTGAACTGTCTGTTAGCGGACTACCAAGGGCCCTATGCACTTTGCCTTTTCTTTCTCTCTCTCCTCTTTTTTTTTTTTTCTTTTTTTTTTTTTTTTCTTCTTTTTTTTCTTTTTTTTTTTTTCCTGCAAATAACTTTCAGCATTAGAGCTGATGTGCCTCATCAGCTACAAATCCTGCCAAGGAATCTTTGTTCCTGTGACTGTGCTCCAGCACCATTCGTGCCACAGGCAAGTGGGGAGAGGATGCAAACGTGCAGGTATACAAGCAAATCCTGGGAGCTCTCATCTGCGGTGTAACGGTGAGATAATTGAAAATCCTTGGTGGTTATGCTTTTGTTGGTCTTGCTTTTACAGAATGACCTACGTGAACTGTAGTGAGACCCAGGCACAAAGCCAAGGGCAGAAGCTTGTGTCCGTCATGCAGAGCCTGGTCAAGGCAGTCATGGCTTTCTGGCTCTCTTTGCATTCCTGCCTGCTGCAGATCTCTGCTGGACCAGCATCCCACTTTTCTTCCAATTACATATAATCACAAGGAGGCTTCCGAGGTGTGAAAATCAGGACTGAACAAAGCAAACCAACTGCTGAACTGCCCTCAGCCCACTGCATGCTGCTGGGGAGGCAGCCCTATGCTGTGCTTATTCTGAGGTCAGTTCATTTCAATTTGTGCCTAAATCTCCTGATAGCACAGCACCAAGCAGTGAAGCTAGACCAAAGAGCACCAGTAGTCCAAATTATTATTAAAAAAGAGCAAAGGAAAAGGGATTTATAGACTCATTTGGATTTCAGACCTAATCTAGGTAGCGCTCTGCTTTACACTCAACTATTCTGGAAAATATCCTCGTGAGATTTTGAACAGGAAAGTCAGAGATTCTACAAAACGGATTGCGTGCTCGAGATTTCTACCACTTCTGGGCAAAAATCCCATGAGGGTTGTTATTCTTGTGAATTTTCATCTGCATCTGAACAAGAAAGTATGTTCTTGAAGCTTTAAATCTCTCGGTCAGATCCACAGCAGAGTAGAAGTTCAATTCTGACACTTCCTAAAGTCTGAAAAACAAAGTGGGATGAACTGTGAGAGTTTTTTTTTCCCTTTGTCACACCCTCAGTATCACCTACCAGTGGCCTCTGGGGGGGGGGGGGTCAGCACTCAGCTCTGCTGCCTGGCGCACAGGGACAGCTCTGCATATGCTGCAGTGCCCCATGGACAAGCAAGAGACTGGGCTGGCAGTGGAGATGGCCAAGGTGGCCACAGACTGAAATTCTGTGGTAATCTAAGGGAAAAACAAACAAACAAACAAACAAACAAACAAACAAAACCCAGTATTTTCATCTGGTTCTATAGAAAGAGAAAGGGGAAAAAATGCCATCTTATATGTACTCTGTTAGAAGCGTTAAGGTACATTGGGTACTGAGGCTGACAGGTTTTTGGTTGCCACCACCTTCTCCAGCCTTCCAGGGAGCGAGAGGGGTGCTACACGAGGGAGATGGGGAACGTGTGGGACCCTGGTGTGGGCCATGCCCCTGCTGCCAGGCCCCTACCAGCTGAGCAGAGCTGGGGGGCAGCAGCAGGTCCCGTGCATGAGTCAGGGATGGGGTTGAAGTCAGGCACACCTACAGGGGCCAAAGTGGGCCCAAGATAGTGCAAGTGTATTCCTGAGAGGTGTAGGGGCCTAAATCAACAGGAAGATGTGCAAAACCTCCCCCACAACAACGTGTGAGGAGATTCTGACACCACAAGACCCCAGCTGTTGTTTTTTTTTTGATGGTAAGACCATGCAAAGAGCACTAGGGCCATGTGGAAGGTCTTGAGCTGTGGGCAAAGCCCCATGGATACATGTTGGCATCCAATTGGTGTCCCCAGCTCCTGCTCCATGCCCTGGGCAGCTCTGTTGGTGTTTCTGGCCATGGTTGTGACCTGGCAGACTAGGTACTCATTTTTTGTCCCCCTGGGGCAGTCCGTTCAAGATGCATCTGCAACTGGCAACTCTTGCCAAACCCATGTTAAGATGTGGGCACATTACATTATAGCATAATGCTCAGGCAGACACAAATGGGTCCACATCTCCCAGGTGCCACGTGGATGGGGATTTAGGCACAGCCCCGGTCCCCAGTCCCAGACTAGGAGCTGCTGCTCTCCTCTCTCTTGCTGCCATCCAAGGTGATTGGCCCATGATTGAAAGGGTTTTTTGCAACCTGCTTAGATAACAGAAATTTCAGAGTACTGATACATTAAGAAAATAGGCATAGTTTGCATTTGGTTTTCATAAGGAGGTTGGATACGACCTGAGGTATGCAAATGCATTCTGATGCAGAGAAAAAGATTTCAGGACTGTGGAGGTGGAAGAGTTGGCAAATTGCACAGCATTATGGAATAATACTCCATTTTAGTGCAAATTGAGGAACAACAGCTGTTACAGCATGTCAGTATTTGGGGAGGTTAATTCTCAGAGCAGAGGAATAGAAAGCATTGCTGTCACGTACACAGAAAGGAAAGGAAGAGAGCACAGCAACAAACAGGTGAAAAAGACTCGTGTTGTTATCCATAGGAGAATACGAACACTAACTCCTTATTTAATCCTTGCAGAACTATTTAAAATATTAAAAATACTGGATCTCAGAGGGGATCTAGAATCGTTACAGAAGGTGAGTTAAATTATAAAATGAACGTTTGAGGGTTTGGGACTTATTTGCAGGAGTAAGGTAAGTATTTCTTTTTTCACAATTCTTTTTCTCTTTTATATTTTTTTTCCTTGGGAAAAAAATGCACACCACATATTCTTCTTACCAACGTTTGTGTTCTTCAAACCCAGACGGTGAACCCCAGCTTCACCCGCAGCCTCACCCCTGCCCTCTGGCAGACACTTACCTGCCCCCTGCCCCAGCTGCTGCTGACGGCTGAGGCACAGAATCTCACAGATCCTCTCTTAGCCTTAATCTTCTTCCCTCCCTTTCCTCCTAAAGTATAACCAATGGTTTGATTTTCCATCCTCCTAGAGCTGGTATTTGTATCCCCTGCTTCTTGACCCCATTTTCTCATATTCTGTTCTCTAAACTCAATGAAGGAATTGTGTCTTCGCTTCTAACTGCACCCTTGGTCCCCCTATTCCTTCCTCTGCCTTCGGCAACTGTTCTTCTGGGACTGGAAAGACTCCATTTGTCTGGTTTTATTTATGCATGGTCACGTTTACAAAATTTAGGCCTATCATCAAATCTTAGTATCACAGTATCACAAAATAGTTTGGGTTGGAAGGGACCTTAAAGATGACCCAGTCCCACCCCCCTGCCATGGGCAGGGACACCTCCCACCAGCCCAGGCTGCCCAAAGCCCCATCCAGCCTGGCCTTGAGCATCTCCAGGGATGGGGCAGCCACAGCTTCTCTGGGCAGCCTGTGCCAGTGCTGCACCACCCTCATGGTAGAGTTTTTTCCTGATGTCTAATCTAAATCTACCCTCTTTTACTTTTAAACTGTTACCTCTTGTCCTGTCACTACACTCCCTGATAAAGAGTCTCTCCCCAGCTTTCATCAAAGGCCCCCTATAAGCACTGAAAGGCTGCTATAAGGTCTCCCTGGAGCCTTCTGTTCTCTGGACTAATTAACCCCACCTCTCTCATCTTGTCTTTGTAGGAGGTGTGCTCCAGCCCTCTGATCATCCTCATGGCCCTCCTCTGGACCTGCTCTAACAGGTCTATGTCCTTCTTGTGCTGGGGGCCCCAGGGCTGAATGCAGGGCTCCCGGTGGGTCTCACAAGAGCAGAGAAAATGAGGACAATCACCTCCCTCGCCCTGCTGGCCATGATTCTTTTGATGCAGCCCAGGACACAGCTGGCTTTCTGGGCTGCAAGTGCACACTGCTGGACCATGTTCACTTTTTCATCCACTGTTTCCCAATGACAATCTGACACTAATCTCAAAGTGAAGCCTGGGTAACTAGCTCTCAGAGACCCTGCTCAAGCACGTTAACTATAGTGGAACGTTTTAGCAGCAGAAACATTTGTCTTGGACATCAAGTTGGAGTCAGTTTTCCTGCATAAACATTAGTACCATTTGAGATGCCTGGTCTGCCTGCTAGTCCAGGAGCATATGGCCTTCTGCAGGCTCTGGAGGATCATTTGAACACCCTGGAGCATCTGACTCCACATTCACTAAGCTTAGGGAAGTTAGGGAGATCCACAGCTAGGGGAGACAAGACCCCAGGAGATGAAACCCCAGAATAGGCAATGGAGGTTGGGATTTAGGTGTCCGTGTGAAGAGAAGGCCATCTGAGATGCTCTACATGTATCTGAGATGATCTTACCAGGTTGGCATTAACCAGCCACTGTTTAATGCCAACTGTGACTGTGCCCTTCTGGTGTGGCCACAGCAGTTGAACAAGCAAACTCTGTAGCATCTCAGGTATCATTAGGTGCCTCTGTTCAGGCAAATGAATCCAGTAAGCTGAGCCCTGGGAGTAAATTGTCCTCACAGTTACTGAAAGTATTTAAGCATAGCCACTCCCTTCATTCTAGATGTCCCAAGATACCTGAGACCCTGGCTAGGGCTGGTGGATATGGCAGCAGGCCTGTCAGATCCCTGCTGGCATGCAGCAAGATTCCTACAGCATCTTGAACAGTACTTGGTGTCCGTGTTGGTGCAACTGAATCGCCCTGGATGTGACCTTGGTGGAGTGAGCTGAATCGCTCTCTGTGCTCCGCTGGCTCTATTGACCAGGCTCCCCCAGGGTGTAACATAAACTTATACATCCAGCCGAAATGGTGGCACCTTGATTTAGCCTGGAGCTGCATCCTATCCTTACAGCTGACAGTTGCAGCGTAGCCCCGTGGCTTTCTGTGGAGCATTTAGCACACTTCAGGAGTTTAAAGTCTTAATAATGATGTCAAAGCAATAATACAAGTGTAATAATGCCATTATTTTTATTCTAATTTTCTAATCATGAAGTCCTATTGGTTGTTCTACTTCTATGGCTCTGTAGTAAACAAAAGATGAGGTTCATTTGCTCTCCAGAGCTTATCTGTAATTACATTATATTTATTTAAATAGCATTTACATTATATATGTATATAAAAATGACACATTGCCCCCATTAAGAAATAAAAACTATCCACTAGTAGAGGTAGGAAGTAGAAGATGCGGGATACAACCTCTGTGGAGCAGTGAAAGCTCAGGGTCTTTTATGGAACAAAATCAATTTGTTTTCTCTTTCTCGTGGTGCCTTCAGATGTGCAGAGGAATCCTGCCTAATACCACGTTACCCAGCCTTGGCTGTCTCAGCCTCCCTGCTCTGGGCTGCTCTGCGCTTCGCTGGCTTTGCTTTTGCTAAGACCTGGCCAGCAGCACTCCTTGGCTGGGATACACGAGCAGAAACACCTCTGAAAACGGAGAGCCTGGCTCTGCCGTCCTCATGGTTAGTCCGACAAGAGTCGCTCCTGTAGGAGGACCAACTGAAATATTGTTTCTCCAATTTAGTCTCTGCCAGCTCTTATTTTTCATGTTCTATCTGTGCTATAACTTAGTTGATGCAGCAGGTGCTTTTTAAATAAAGGGAGAGAGAGATTGCTTTCCTGTTTATTTCGTGTTTGATAACTTCGAGGTGGATACATTCTGCCTATGCCATCCTTAATAGAAACAGGATTTGTGAGATCTGTTGTAATATCACCGGAGCAGGTGTTAAAGAAAAGTTGGTCCTTCAGGCAGCCTTAACCCTTTGCTCATCCAGCAAGGCTGATCTTTACATACATGGTCACCCGAGGGCTCTCAATTCTCACCATAAACCCAAGCAACTGATCAAATGGCAGGAAATTCTTCTCTTCCTTCAAACTCTGGGGTTGGGGTGGTAAGTTATCTTTTAAAGAAACATTGGCAGCCCTCCAAAAATGCCAGTAATTTGCATCTGGCTGAGCTACAGCTGGAGCAATTAGCTGTTCATGTTCCTCACTGTTTTACTTGTGGTTGTGGATTGGGTTATTTTTACCTGGCTGTGAAATTTTGGAGTTTATTGCTATGCAGCAAACCTGTGTGACCTGGCACAGGAGAGCTGATGAAGGACAAAATCAAGTTTGACTGTTTCAAAGAACAAAACTTTAGCACAAGTAAAGAACAACTTCCAGCAGTGCTAGCAGCTTGAAGATCTGAGTCTGTTCATTCAATTCAGCTGGAGAGCTCAAGCATCTGATACTCCCCTATAGCTGGCCAAAGCCCGAGTTTGAGCTTTGTGGCAAATTTTGATTTTTAGTGAGATTTTAAAGACCCAGTTGCAGCAAACCTCTCCAGCTGAAGAGCTGATGGAGACGGTGTTTGAGGTACGAGGGGGCAGAGAATGGTTAAGTGGATGCAGGAAAGGCAAAATGCATTGACAGAAAAGCTGAACGTGGAAGAGCTGATACTGAGGGATGGTGAATATGGGCAGCAGGGGACAAATGGACCAGGCAGAGCAGGAGCCACAGAGAAAAGTCAGCAGGAGAAGCGTGGACAAAAGTGGAGGAGGCTGAAGTGGTGTTTGTGAAGCAAGGAATGATTTGGACATGGGATGAAGAAGGTGAGCAGGAAATTGATAGGAATAGATGGAAAGCAAAAAGGTGAAATTGTAGCTACATTTCAAAATGTTTCTCTCAGTTTCTCAGTGGCTCCAGGAGAATCAGGAGATGTCTCAACACATGCAGCACCAGCCACACTTCTGAGCTAGCAGACACCTGGGCAGATGACAGACCACTGGCAGGACATACCTCTGCTCAGCACAGCATCTTTCAGGGTGTTTGTCCAGGTGCCAGTAATTCCATCTCCACCAACACCCTACACTGCAGTCTCATCAGTCTCACTGCCAGGTTTATGCTTGTGCAATATACAACAACCCCCAAAACATCAACATCTCCATTTCAAGCACGTGGTGGCAGAAACATGGGTCTAGCCAAAAGAAAAGTGGAATGTTTGATTTACTAAAAAGGCCTAACAACTCCTCGTGTTTTAGAGAGGCAGTGCAGAGATGGCTGTCTGGTTTATTTTATTTCACCTGTTAGCTTTCTCCAACATTGATATGCTGCAAATTGTTTTCCATCTTTCCCTCGCAGACTGGGGAGTAGGAAGGTGTTTTTTCCTTTTCCTTAAAACCACGTTTTCATATTGAGCTTCAAGGGCTGTATTTTAAACTAAAGAGGAGCACCAGCACAGTTTTCATTAATAAAATATCACTGTGCATGGTATATAGGTTGCTACTGGCAAGGAGAGAAATGACTAAGCAGGATATATGCTTTTATTTTTTATATGCTTATTCTAAAATTGACCTGACAGTTTCTAGCTATTCCTTGGTGACGGATTTCAAACTATTCAAAAAGATAATTTTCAGCTCTTGCATTTCACTTTGGAACTTCATGCACAGATTCTTCCACAATGTTTAGCGTGTCAAAGGCTGTCTAACAGCACAGAGCCTTGCTTGTAAAACACGTGCACACAGAAATGTAACAAGATTGTGTTTTGGCAATAAGCTTAAATCTCAAAGAAATGTTCCACTACTGTGATTAATTAAAGACAACTCAAGTGTTACCTTCAGCCTGAACTGGTACATCGTTAAGCAGCCTAATTAATACTAGGACATACTGAAACAAGAGAGGTATTTGGGATTTTCAGTTACTAAGGGAAACCTAAGTGCTGTCTGTTAAATGCTTTGGCCTCCTTTTCTTGTAGAAAATGTGCTTTGTAACTTCCCCATATGCTCCTGCTGTTCTCTTCCTGATGGATGTTGCTATGGAAGCAAACTGGGGGGAAAAAAAAAAATCAAACAGCTAATAATGTTTCTGCAAATGATTGCACAGGTGGAGCTGAAAAGTACAGATGACATAAGTTAGTTAGGCAGTGGATGTGAGCTGCAGCAACTATTTGAGGCCAGGCATCAAACCACTCACATTTCCCTTTCCTTCTGCTTTACATCTATTTATTGAAATCTCAGATCTCTGCAGGCTGTTGAGGTTTGTTTTGCCTCTTATTGAGTAAATTTATTCAGAAAGTTTCAGAGATGTTCTTATCCACTGGCTAAAACAGAGGTTTAGGAGATGGAGAAGAGCAGGGCTGGGTACACAGCTCACGTGGCAGGACAGTCTTGGAGAATGCAGGTGCCTTGAGGCTTTGGGATAATGAACTTCTGTCTTCTATTCAAATTAAAAGAGACATCCTCTGGTTCTGTGTGGAAATTGTATATTATTCTAGCAGTAGGAAGGATACACATACTGGATGTTGGAGAGATGATCATGCAATGTGACTTTCTTCTTCTGTGCTGGCTTTGATGCAAAGTACACCCCACAAGTGTGTGAGGGTGTGGGGATACACTACTGAGAGGTCCATATAGAGTCTACTTAAGTACTAAACATGAGGATAGAGAGATCCAAGGAGCAAAAGCAATACAGCTTGTGGACAGGGTCTCTACAGACTCTTGGCTAAGGCAGTGTGGCTGGAAGCGTGTCTCCAGGGCACGGAATAGGTAGCTACTCTATTTATTGCTTGCTTGCTTTTCAATCATGTTGGCTGCCACTCTCCCTGACTCTGTGACTCTGAACTTTTCTCCAGCTTTTCAGAGTCTTAGATAAACTCATACATATGGATTTTCTTCAAGATGGTTTTTGCTGCTTAGCCCTGTGTCCAGGCATCCATCCCTCTCTGCTAGCAGCTTACAGCCCATGGCTTCTTCCTCAGAAAAACTTCAGACATGTTTTAAAGTGCAGCAGGACCACTTGAATGGTCTGGGACAGTCAGGTGGCTGCAGCCCTCCTCATCGAGCACAGGGTATGAGCCAGCTCCCCAGAAGGATGCCTGAGTCCATCCTGCACCATGAGAAAGGACACAGAATTCATCATCAGGGCACAGTTAACCATAGAGCATCTGTCCCTTTTACCATCTTTTTAAGGTTTTCCAGGTGTTGCAAACCAAAAAAACATGGTGTATCAGTGAAAGCAGAACGGTATCAGTGTGTGTGTGTGTGTTTGTGTGTGTTGGGTGCTGGAGTCCTCCCTCCTGGAAGGGGTCTGTGCTGAGCACCCTCACTGCATTCAGCTTTTCACTGAGAATACTGACAAACAGGGGCTGGAGCCTGGGGGACTTGCATGCCAAATCAGAGCCCCACGTCTGCCTAATTTTAAGAAACAACCTTTTCCTGCCAAATCCTCTTGTGAAACTGTCAAGGAAAATTATATAGCCCACCACAACGTTACAGTGCAAGCATTTTAACCACTTGTAATCAGGAGATGGCATTCAATTGGAAGAAGGTCAATTCATCTGCTCAGTCTCTGACTACATTAGGGCTAAGTGCCTGGCTGTCTCCTTCACAGCCTGAATGCTACCACATGCACAGGGATGAAGTAAAACAGGGATAAAAAGATGTGGGGTTGCATTAAAACCCCATACGTACCTAGAACATACAGGAGCACAAGCATAAATGAAGGTGCAAAAGTGAGGCCTGTGACACCAATCACACGTGTCTTGGCACAAAATTTGGCCAGTCAACTGGGGAGTGGGTCATGAATCACCAGAGCCAGGCAGCCTTACTTGTATTAACTCACAACCAAGTGACAAAGTTATGGGGAGAGGCCGGATCCCAGCTGGGAAGTCCATGCAGCTCTTGCTCTGCGAAGGAGCATGCCCAGGTGCATGTGCAAGTGTTTCTCCTGGTGTGTCTCTATTTACGTACTCTGTATGGGTACACAGACATAAATACACAGCTGTCTGCTTCTAATGTTGCATTAAAACCAAGGTTCCCGGCTGTGGGGGGCTACAAACCAGGCTGTCCTGGTCCTTGATACCAGGCAGCCCTGACCTCACTGTGAAGAGGCCTGGCCTGGCCTACTCCATCCTCTAGCACTGGTCCTGTGGGGGAGGAACTGCGTGCCCCTCTTTTGTCCTCCCAAAGGAAAACTTCCCAGACACTTCCTTAGGTTATTTCACCCTTCTCAGCCCAGCCGTGTGTGTGTTCCTGAGAGGAGGGCCAGCACATTGCTTGTAGCCGCAGCCACTTGGTATTCAGGGGAAGTTCAGAGTTAGTGAGGCGCCTCTAGAGCAGCTGCAAAGGGCCTAATATAAATATGAAGAGCTGCCGAGATCCATGATTGCACCTGGCTGTCCTGCTGCTTTACAGCCACTGCAAATTAATTCTTTCTGCATGTGAATGACTAAGTCAAGTCACTTAAACCAGTGGCCTCTTGCGGTCCTCTTAGGAAAAGAAATAGATGATCTGTGCTGCAGGGACCTAATCCTGTGCCAAGGGAGTCATCAGCTACTCTGCTGTTACCTTTAATGGGTGTCAGAGTGAGCCACGGAAGAAATTTCAGTTTAAAGTTCAGCTTCTGTGTAGCCCTTGATAAGGTCCAGTTACTGTCCTCTGGATCTGCATTCCTGGGAGAGCTCCAGGCACAGGAGAGCAGAAGAAAAACAACTATATATTTTACTATTGAATTCATTGACTGCAGCTGGGATGTCAGGAAAAATAATAAAAAGGACATAACCTGTTCAGGGAGGGACATCACTCAAAATGGGAAAAGCTGCTTGAGAAGCTGCTACTGAATGTCTGGCATAGCAGAGCCCTGCAGACTGCACCACGTTCAGGGGCCTGGAAGGTCCCACCACAGGTGCTGTGCTTGCTCCTATGAGGCACCACCAGCTGTAGAAACCCCCTGCCATCGTGCGATGAAAATTGCATGCTGTGCTGCATGGTAGTAATGCAGAAGTCACCCTCTTTTACTTTCTGGAAGGTCTGATTTATAAACACATATATCCGAAGCACTGCAGAGGGCTTGTGCAGCATGGCTGTGTTTGTGGAGCAGTATATCTAATTCTTGCAATATTTGCAGAGGTATCAAATACTAACTTTTTATTTCAGTGTGAGGAAGAGAAATATATTCTTTCTGGACCGGAGACATCATTACCAGGGTTAATACTGTGAGAGAGAAGTGTCCCGGGTGTGGTTCTCTCCTGTGCTATGTTGTTGGATGCTGGGGCTGCTCCCCCAGCCCTTCTAAGATGCTTGTGTGAGCACATCCACGAAGTGTACTAAGTGCGTTGTCTTCCAGGTCTGCTGGAATACATTGCTGAGCCTTCAAATGTATCTTTAGAGAAGATCAGTGGCAGACAGCAAAGGGAGAGTTGAGAAAGTGAAATTTGTTGTTAGACTGCTCCACTGAGGTCTGAGGTGCTATGAGCCAGGACTCAAAATCAGCTCTGCTCTCAGGTGCGTTTCACTGACCTCACATGAAAGCTGCAGCAAGTAGTATATGGTTCTTTCTACGTGACCCGTGAGGACCCAGGTACTCATACTGGCTGTGAAGGAGTGTGCCAACCTGGGCATAATAACTTTTCCAGAGCTCCCCATGGCTTGGCTGAAAAGAAGGCTGTAAGGAGCTGCAAAAGCAGGAAAATAAGGCAAGAGAGTCTGACAGCAATCAAACCAGGAGAGGCAGTGAGATGTATTTGGTTCCTGTCCAGGATGTTTGGGAGGGAAAATTCCTGAAAATCCTGGGCTCTTGCATGTGAGGTCTCCCAGGCAGAAGGGGCATGGG
The DNA here is from genome assembly GCF_965140915.1 of Aythya marila. Classification (NCBI taxonomy): domain Eukaryota; kingdom Metazoa; phylum Chordata; class Aves; order Anseriformes; family Anatidae; genus Aythya; species Aythya marila. The sequence continues at coordinate 191,061,647 of NC_139042.1, read as the reverse complement.
TTGCACATTCAGACTGAGGAACCCAGCAGAGAGAATCAGGGACTGCCAGCATAAGTGGTGACATTCACTTGGACAGGAGGTCTCCATGTGATGTGATAGGGCATCCCTGCTCAGCAGCTGCTGGCAGAGCTGGTGTGTATTTAGAAATTGATTCAGCGGCCACATGCATCTACAAGGGGTAAGCTCAGCTGGTCTCTAGGCTCTGCAGCCTACATCGGCCAGAGGATCCATGCAGTTGCCTGCAGAAAGCCCTCTGGTGCTGTCTGAAGTGCCTGGCTGGTAGCGGCCACTTCAGAAGAGCACAGGTCACCCAGCTTTCCCACAGCAGGCATCCTGGCTCTGCATGGTGCCCCAGGCACCCTAGGGTGCTTCACGGTGCACTAGACCCTTAAGTACAGACAAAGGAAGCCTGTGATGCCCCTGACTCATTTTTTAAGACTTCTCATGGGTCCTAACACCTCATTAAGTGACTCTATAATGTCCCTGGACAACCTGTTTCAATGCTCAGCTGTCCTTACAGTTAGAAAATTTTCTTAATATCGAACCCAGAACTTCTTTGCTCCAAACTGAACTTATTAATTCTTCCCAGACTTGATAACCTGATTACTTCTTTCTCAGAGCTTTTCTCATATTGGAAACGCATCTGCTCTCTTTCTGGACTGTCAACATTTGCATCTCTATATGGGACTTGGCTACAGGAGGAGGAGCAACGAGTGTTTTCCTTTTGTCCCTATAGTCAGGATTTTCTGTTTAAGATGTAATGCTCTGGCATGGTTCAATTCTGCTTGATACGACGGAGCCTGGAAGCTGGAATCTCCCACTTCCCAGGGGACAAGAATAATGTGCCAACTACAGCCATCACCTGCTCTTTGTGTCCTGTCCAGAGGAGGACTGGAAGACTGGGTGGAAGTCCTTCAGATCTCACATCCTCAGCAGTAGGGGTAGAGTTAAGTGCCCTACATCTCCCTCTGGAGTAGCTTTCCCCCCTATAGAAGCAAAGGGGAAACAAAGAAGTGACTAATTCCAACCCTCCTGTGTCTCAAATGGCCTTAAATAGTCTGCAACCTTCTGCACCCAGAGCTGGAGTTTACAGCACAAGGTGGCAATGCCTGTGTTGGCTTCTGGGATCCATCAGAGTGGATCTCACCTGAAGGAAATTAAAATGAAATCGAATGCTACCAGTAAATTTGTTGCTATGTTTATCCAAGTGTTATGAACCTGGTCCAGCACACAGCGCTACACACGCATGCTTGTTTGTTTTTAATGCCTGTAGCAATCGTCTTTCTGCTTGACACAAGTTTCCTTTATTTGCAAAAATAAAAATGCTATTATTACCAGCCATAAAATTATTCAGTCCTTTTATACATAGACATAGTAGCTGAAGTGCTCCACTGATTTTCAAGGATGCAATCAAGGACTTTGTGTGCAAACAGTGCGTAAATATGTACTTTTGTTGCTCAGATGTAGTTTGTCTGTCAAATCTGTGGCCACTGTGAATTTGCTGTCCTTGCACATGTGGCCTCAGCAAAAGCTTTTCTGGAATCACTGGCAGTAACAAATTCCATGCTCTGTCTTCCATATGAATGAACAATTTCTTTATCATCTCTTCATCTCTTCAAATGGAATTGCGTAAAAACCAGGCACTGGTGAACTTTGCTGCCACATCAAGAAAACTCAAAATATTTAAAGAAAACCCCTATAATTTTCAAAGAGGAACCATCCTTGTTTTTCAGCCCCTTCATCAAACTCTGCCATCTGTTTAGCAGGAGTTTTCGTGCGTTGGTTAATAGTCACGTTAGGGTACAATGCCGAGAGATTGTTAGGTTAAATAGTAGGATGTGTACCAGTGCATCAATGGAACACCCCAACTCTACACATTTACAATCTTCTTCCTGGTACCAGTTTAGCTGTAGGAAAGTGTTAACCGGGCTTCATGTTCCTGGCAAGGATAGAGCATTGTATATCACACTGCACATGGCACAGCATAAAAAGGTATTCTGTCGGGGGTCTGCACTTGTATTCCCATTTGCATTACTGAAATCATGACAATAACAGGCTGAGGAACTGGACCTTGCTGGGATTTTTCAGATATGGCATATCACTGAGGAGCCTTCTTTTTTCTCTACTGTGTTATTTATTGACAGGAAATTTCCTATTGTTAGCAGTATTTTCTTTTTCAGCTATTTCTACATCATGGAGATAAGCGGTTGAATGTTTTTTCCTGACTTCTGGCTGGGATGACAACACTACTGCTCCATTTAAATGTGATGTTCATTTTGTATGACTGGAGAGAGATAAAAAAAGTCCCAAGTTAAGGAATGATAAATGGCCATGTCACAGGGATGAAATACAACCTTTTAGAGCTAATTAATTCATTAGCTTATCCCAAGCCCCCAAATGACTTTAATAATTGCAGACTAATTGCTACTGATTGGGACAAAGAGGTGAGATGTGTTCTTGGAAGAACTGAGTGGCAAAACTTTTTGTACTTGGGTAGTTGTCCCTCAGTATTCTTGCTCAGAAGGCAGTGCTTGTCAAAACAAGCAAACAAAATGATAACAACAACAGCAAACAAGCAAAGAACTTCCAAGTTGTAAAAATAAGATTTTTTCTTGAGTTTGCTTATGACCTGACCTGTTAGCTCCGGCTCCTCTCACTCTTCCAGGTACTGAGATGAATTCAACACACGTGGCATTTGTATAATATTTCCTGCTGAATAACTGTGCAGTCAGGCATGTTGTTGAAGCTTCCACATCTCTTTAGTAAGCCATTCACTGCCTGTAAAGAGCAGGGTGTGTTCACCCAGATGTGCAAGTCATGCCTTGTGGACCGCATTTCTTTGTGCTTGGTGGGCGCTGGGATCACCCATGCCCCACGGAGCTGCAGCTTGCTGGGTGACCTCCAGCACCTTCCTGCCTCGTCCAGAGGAGCAAGTTTTGGGACTTTGTGCTCATTTGCTGCCTTTGAAGAGCAGGGAGGAAAAGTCTGACATCCTACTGGAAGAAACTCAGCATATTCGATCTCAGTAACCAAAAGGTGCAGTTTGGCAGCCAGAGCTAAGGCAGGCTTTGTGCTATTTGCAGGCTGCTCTTGGAGGGAGGGGGCAAAGGCTAAGCAGGGTTAAGGTTAATGTAGATGGCTCTGGTGGGTGCCAGTTCACCCCTTCCCAAGTACAGGTTTGTGCCTGACCTGTCCTGGTGATACCTGTGTGCTTTCAGAGCTTATTCTGTCAGCAAACACTTCCAAGTCTGCCTTTCCCTGCGTATTTCACCCACGTAGCTATTGCAAAGCCTTGCTCCTTGCATTTCTCCTTTCTTCCCCTGTATGGGGAATTCCCGTGTAGTCTGGACCTCTCCATGAAGCCATGTTTTATACTTTACATGAGTGAATATTCAGCAGCCATGCAACAGTCACATTTGCGCCCAAATTTGACTTGATTTAACACTCAATTCATCTTCATAAAAGAAAGTTTATGGTAGTGCTTTTCAGTTTGGCATCTAATCACAAGAGAGGTGCTTAAATCTCTCAGGAACAGCCATGTCCAAAGACACTAATTTTAGAAAATGAAAAACCTTAAAACAGAGGGTGGGCATTTACCCCCAGCAAGCTTAAGTATCCAGCCTTGGTTTTGAAGCTCATCTGGGTCGGTTTATACACATCATAGAAGTGACTGATGCGTGTGTTAACAGAGAGCCGTGTTCAAGCTGCCTTCCAGCAGTGCTGGGGCTGAGAACTGCAGTGCATTTTAATCCAGGAGTGCGGTGAGGGATAGGGACTGCTGCCCCACCGTGACTCCCTGCGTGCGCAGTGATGCTGTTGATGCCTGAGCCACGTTTTGGGCTGAACGTGTTCAAATTGGGTGAAGTGTGAACACATGGATGCTGGTTGAGATGCTACAAGGATTTGGGGTTTTTCGCAGCTGCAGATACAAAACAAGGAAGCCGTAACTCCCAGGCGCGGTTGGCAGATGGGCCGTTATTCTTTACAAATTGCTGCTCATCCAGGCTCAATGCTAACTTTGTGCTCTGCTTTGATTCGTTATTTCTTTCTCATTACTGTGTGTGCTTAAATAAGATCCCAATTCCAGAAAGTTCATTTGTATGGTGTTTATATGGCAAAGACATCTTCCTCTTTCTTTTGTGAGCCTGTGTTCTGGTTTTGATTTAGTATATCGGGTCTCTTTAGTGCCAAGAAAACACTCTGCTTCTCTCTGGCTGATAAATTCTGATGATTGCTCTCGTTCTGTTTTCTTATGTGAGGAGACATTTTAATATTGCCTTCTCATCCATCAAACCTCTTCTCCATCTCAGGGACTCAGGCAACTATCTGTTTGGGCAGTGATTTCTTGTAAGTGTCATTTTCTAAAGGTGAAGTCCTCCTGGCCAGCACTTTTAATAATATTTTAATGGCAGAGGGCTTGCAGAGACATTGTGTAATCAAAAAGATGTCTTTACACAGCCTCCCAAGGGCTTTGCCACAGTTCGACTCAGCCTGCTCTCTCCCTCCCTCATCTAGCAATCACAGGGAGGGATGAAATGGTGTTCACTTCAAGCTCCATGTTTGTCAAGCTCAGAGTCTGCTACTCAGTAAAGTGGGAAACAGCTCCTGGAACCTGTGAGAAGAGATGCACGTGTACACCCATAACCACCAAAAGGGTTTAATTTCTTACGAGCCTGCAATAAATAGCTGTTTGTCCTCCTGTCCTGCGAACTACAAGGTTGCAGTTGCTTTCTGCTGGCAAGAATCAAAGATCTTGCTTCCATCGGCAGGTCTTTGGTATGCAGCAGCAGCCACGCAGGCAGAGGCAGCAGAGCTGCACGGGGCCACCTCGTTAGGTGAGCAGTTAGCAAGCTCTGCCTGCACGGCCTCCAGAGACCCGTGCACCAGACGCTGCTGTCCTTAATAAACACGGGAGGAATAATGAGGGCAGAGACAACCAGAAATGTGCTTCAGTACAGTTTGTTTCAGCATCCTTTTTTTTTTTTTTTTTAATTTTTTTTTTTTTTTGGGTCAGGCTCCATTTTAAGCACTCTGAGCAAAGCATCTTTTCTGAGCATTTTGATTATTTTCAAACAGCATATTTTGTCCAGCAGCCAGAGCCGGTGCTGGCTGTTGGCCAGGCATTGAAGAGTATATATTTGGTGGGTAACCAGTCCTTAAACAGTACTGAAGGAAGACGACCTGGAAACAACTCCATCTCGGCACATAGTGTGGAGGCCAGTGCTGGAGGAAGGCTACTAGCCACTTCTGAGGCATTTTGTCAAGGCAGGACAGAAGACATTGCTGGGTGAAGAGGTGTAGCTGGGCAGTGTGTCCCTCCTTCCTTGCCACTTCACAAATCACTGGTGAGGGTTAATGTGACAAATGTTCTTGAAATATTTTGCTGAGGAATTCTTTTTGGGACTCCTTTCCAGCCCCACTGCAAAGGAGGCTCTAGACTTTCTCTTAACCCTATCCCTAATCTTAACCCTAAAATTACCATGTTTTCTCCAGTTATTACTCAAATATTGCTTACCACCACCATCTCTGCAGCCTCCACTTGACTTTTGCATCCTCATCCCAGCCCCACTGCCATGGGAGCACTGGGCTTGCTTTCATTCCACCCTGACTCCAAACATGGGATGGAAAGTTCTCCTAGGCTTGCATTAGACAAACAAAGAAACAGACAAAGAAACAAACAAAAGAACAAAACATACCAAAAAAAAAACAAAACAAAACAAAAAAAAATCATTATTTTCCTCTAGGGACAGGGCTAGCTTTAATGTTACGGAAGGGTTAGGATTAGAGGTAGGAGTTAGGGTGTGGGTTAGGGCTGATAAAAAGGGAAAGCTCTTGCTTTGCCCAGGGATCTGCAGCTTTTGGAACAGTTCCCAGTGGCATCTTCACTCCTGAGATCCCTGAGGAAACCCCTTTCTAGTCTGCTCTGAGGAGATGGTTATTTCATAGCAAAGCGAGGTGGTGCATTCCCATACAAAATAGCTGGTTGCCTTCCAAGTAGGGATGAAGCAGAGACAGATTTATAATACCTCCTTATAAGACCTCATCTGAATGTTGGTCAATTCACCTTAAACCATTTTTCTTCCTACATAGCCCCAGGCTTAGAGCTGCAGAAGAGACCCTGGCCGGGAGCTTGCTCACAGCAGCACAAGGTCCATGGAGCATCTCTCTGCCCCCTGGCTCTGCGGGGTGGCTTTGTGTGTTATTTTGCTAGAACAAAATAGGTCTGGTGTGGTTATACTGGCCCAAATGCTTACATGAATAATAATTCAAACACAGCAGCGACTGAGATGCCTATGAAGTAGCATCTTTGGCTGCCTAAGTCTTTCAGGAACAAAAATTTCTCTTATTGTATAAAGCCCTTCTCTGAGAAAACTGCAAATGGAAATGTGGGGAGCGTATTAGCAAGATCACAACAGGCTCCCTCTCTTCCCCCGCAGATGTTGCAGAAAGGAAATCTGAGTAGAGAGGGCTAGATTTTGTAAAATCAGCTCTGAGTGGTCTCATCTACCTTCCCTTATCTTCGTGCCACCCTTTTTTCCCTTCTGCATGGAGAACAAACGCACAGCCCTGATTACAGGATGGTGAATCGCTGTAGGTGGTGTTGGAAAGGCAGCTCTTTGGTATTTTGGTGGGCCAGCAGACTCAGGCTGGATGTCACAAACAGGGCCCCTTGTTTTATTTCCCTGTTGTTTCCACAGTACCACCCAGAAGCTCTTTGGTAAATTGCCACTGTGATTTTTCCACTTACTTCACAGTTTTTTAATACTTCAGTTCTGAAGTACCATAAAATCTAGATTAATAGTATAATGGGGATTTGGAGAACTGCAACATACGAGCAGTAGGAGTCCATGAAGCACAATTATAATACTGAGCTAATCAGCACTGCATTCAGTTGACTAAATTCTCACCTTTTAAATGAGAGTAAAAAAAAAAAACACAAAACCTCCACACGAGAAAAATCAAGAATGAAGCAAACACAGGGAAATATCAAGGCACGTTCATTTATTTCAGTGGGTGACGTGTCAGGGGTGTCCCATTGATTAAAGTGAATACTGTTACTGTGTTGTGCTATTATTGATTCCCAGTTTGTGCCAGTTTAAAGGCATGGGCAGGTAACCACAGCTCCCATGGCAGGGAGTTTCCAGGGGACACGAGCAGAATTTAGGAGGGATGTGGAAGAAAGGATGCATGGGAGCTAGTGGGGCAGCGGTGGTGCTGGGAGAGGAGGTGCTGGAGGCTGACACCCCCAGCACTCTGCATCTCTGCAGGCAAAACATGTTGCTTTCAGACCTGCTTCATCACACTGATGTCTTCATGCAGGGTACAAATGATGGGCACCTTGCATTTCCAAAGGTCTTCTTTAAAGGTTTTTGGTTTTCTGTCACAGGTTCCCTCAACCTACTACATGGGTACATGCTCACAGCTGCATGTCGGATAGCTCAGGTGAGTCTTGGTTGATTTCAATTTATTTTTTTTTTCTAAATTACATTTAAAAGGAAAACATTGGCCTCCTCAACCTGTTCTTCACAGCTTTTCTCCCATTTCATGTTAAATTCTGTGTCAAAACAACGTGACTCCCAGAAAGTGCTCTTCATCTTTTCGCTCTTCTAGATGTGGGCTGTACTCAGGGCACAATGATGTGGACTGACCCTAATGAACTTTCACCTCCTGTAATGCAGGAGATTTAACCCTGTTAGGCAGCAGTTTTCACCTGCTGGTGGTGGCCAGGCCAAGCACGCTGCGTGCTCCTGTGCTGGTTGTGCCCCAGCGCCAGCCCCTGCCCCAGCTCTGCTGCCCTTGACCTTTTGGGACCTCATTGGCACTGGCTCAGCATGCAGGTGATTGTATATTTGTGTCTGAGACCCAAGAAATGCAAGTAGCCCTCATAGTTTTTGATCATCAGTGCTGTCTGCCCATGAAACAGTTCTCAGGAATATGCCCTGAGCCTCCATTTCAGCAGTTTCTGAGCTCTGGTACCACAGGGCTCTGTTAAAAACAACTAAGAAAGGCTGGATTATCCTTCACTGAGTGAAGCACATCAAGAGGAAATAAAAAATGAGATCTTGATTTCATCCAAAGAACCTGTCATGATTTATTTGCTATTGTTTGAATCTCCATTAAAAAGCTCGCTGCGACTTTGCTGATTTCTTTCCATTCTGGTTGTCTCATCATCCGTGGGTGTTTGAGGCCCCGCTTGTTACATCTGAATTTGAAAGATATGTAGCCACCCAGAGCCTGGCAGCACGCAAACATTAACTTCCTCTGCCCGACTTATTTCTGCCGGTCCTTTGAGGAAGATGAAAACTGATGAATCGACTTCAGAGACTTCCTGGATCGCACAAACCCCATCCTTCTTGTTGCCCAAGCAAAGCAACAAGCCCTGCTAATGAACCCATCGGAGGGCTGTGCCTGCCGCTCTGTGACAACCGCATCCAGAGCCGCTGTGAACTCCAGAGCAGCGATTTCTAATTTGGGAAGTCTCAGATTTATGTAGCTATTTTCTTGTTTTAAACGAAGGAGTCAATACGCATTCGCAGTTTGACCCCCATTAAAAGCCAAAGTGACGCCGCGTTTCACCAGGAGAATGCTAATGCTATCAAATTTTCAGCTCTCCTGCTTTATTTTCAGCATGTCGTGTCCCTTCATATTTAGCATGTGCTGAGGGACTGCTGCAATTCAATTACTGCCTGTCACTGTTATTTACGTTGATTTATAGATCATCCATTTTGACAAGTTCATTGCGAAGCTTTAATACGGCTTAATAGCTTTATTGTTTATTAATGGCAATGCACGGGTCCAATTTCCATCCTGCAGCCCTGCATCCAGCACTGGTCCCTTCAGTGGGGCAGGGAAGGGATGGCGGTGCCAGGCTGCCCCTCGAATTAAGGAGCACCCTAAAGGGTTTCCTTCTGCAAGAGGAAGAAAGCAGTGCCCTCATCAGGGATTTAGGAAAAGAGGAGGTTTGTTTAGCAGCCACCTGCCATGAGGACCAGCAGGATGGGTTGTGTCAACGGGATTTTGGTGCTGGGCACCACTGAGCACAGGGATCACTGCACGCCCTGAAAAGGATGAAGGTTAGCACCGCAACTGGTTAACATATCTGACCAGAATAATACAACCAAGGCTATTATGGAGAACACAGAGGTGAAAAGCCTATGTGCATCATGGGGCTTTTTATGGCAAAGCTATGTGGAGTTTTATAATGAGGCCAGAGTTCACCGGCAATTATTGCCTAGGAGAGTTTTCATGGACGGCTATATTTCTGTCCTTTCTTGCCAGCTGGCTGTCTGAGATATCAATGGACCACAGAAAAAATTCTCCTCAAAAGCAGGAGTTCGCAGGCTTCCTGGGTCAGGAATATTTCAATGGGACAATGCCACAGAAAAAAAATGTCCTGAACAGTAAAATAACGCGTTGTATATTTTAGGCAGGAGCTGTTGCACACCAGTAGGATAAATGCTGAACAGCAGTACATTTCTGAGTATTGTCTGTCTAAAAATACCCAGGCCTAATTTTTCCCGTGAAGCTTTAGCTGTTCTTTTGTGCCCAGTTTTGTGTGTTTTCCTGGCACTGCCGAGAGCTGCCCCATGCGGCACTGAGCACCATGCTTCAGTTTTTTAGGATGGTTTGCAATCCCAGGATGGCTGTGGGAGAAAGCTGCTTTTTCATGGAGGTACAGAGCCAAGCTGGGAAAACGGGAGGTGCAAATTCCTTCCCCCAAAACAGCTTTGTCCCCTCCATGCAGCCTTGCTCTCTCCCGTGGGCTGCTGACAACAGTGGAGGAGGGCTCCTTGTTCTCAAGACCCTTCCAGAAAGGCTCCCCCTTCCCGATAGCTCACTCGGCACCTTCAGAGGAATAGAATTATGTGTTCATTTCTGTTTTGGTCGGCTGCATTTCCCCAGGAGCATTAGTTCATATATTCCTCTTGCCTTGACTGAAATGATGAGAAATGGATAGCACTTACACTCTGTCTTTCTCTCCCTCTCTCTCTCACACACACAAACACACGCGTATACATATTTAAAGAGACATCTTCAAACTTAAGTTATAGCCCTGGATAAACAACTGAAGGGTGTTTTTTTCTTCTTTTTCTTCTTCTTCTTCTTCTTCTTCTTTTTTTTTTTTTTTCTTCCCTCAAATTCAGTTTTCTAAGTGAATTCAGCAGGAGTTGCCACTCCTGATGATAAGATGTGACCTGTTTTAATCACTGCTGTCCACTGTCAGGTATGTCAGGAAACTTAGCTTCAGGTGCATAATGGCAAATTATTATAGAGATAGAATCATTTTAAGTTTCTAGACAGTGGGAGCATTCCCAGAATCCATTACTGCCTGATTAAATTACCCAGATTTCTGTGTGTGAAGGTTTTGTACAGCAGCATGTAATCCACGAGAGTAACTAATCATATCATATTGATTTAGATGCTGCTAGAATGGGAAATCTAATTGTAATACTGTGAAAGCTTCTTGGGGAATCTGTACTAATGATTGCATTTGTAATCCCATTTGCAGGTGAAAGTTCTGCAACGCAGCCGTGAGATGAATAGCAATGATGCTGTTTTGGACAGAGCGCTGCAAAACCAGGCTGCGAAAGATGAGACTGGCAGAGGTTACCCTGATAGCTGTGCCACGAGTTTCTGTCCTCCTGATTTCCTCCATTGATGCTTTCTGTAACTCATATGGGAAAGAAATGGGAGCAGGAGGTGTGTATGAACATGGATAAGGCAGCAGGGTTCAGCCTCCAGCTCTGCTAAACTTCCAGCGACCACCGCTGTGCTCTGATCTCTGCGTTGGCTTTGCCAGGACACTGCTCTGCTCTCTCTCTTCTTTGCATCTGAGGACAATGACATCTGGAAAGGGAATTTTCATGGAAATAAAATGCTCACCTGCTTTTCATTCAGATTCTTTGTTGTTGTTTTGTTCTTTCAATACAAATTTCTACAGTGCTTCTTTTGTGTTCAGTGATTGCCAGCCACTTGATCTCCCTTGACCTTTCATGTCTGCACCCTCACAATATAATTTTTTTACTTTCTTTCTGGTATATTTGAGCTATTAACATCTGAATTATATGAACTGCTTTTTATCTTTCCTCTTTGTGGTACTACAGCAGAGCTGTATAAATATAAAACCATAATGCGATGAATTGTTCAGCTCACCTACTGTCACGGGAATTTTTTGTGGTAGTTGGTTTTCACTTTTCTGACCTGTTTATAAAGAAACATAAAACAATCCTATCGAGCTGACCCTTGCATCTCCTGCCTGCTGGAGAGCCTGTGGGTGAGATGACACAGATGGCTGGGAGCTCTGGTTTGGACTCTGAATTAACACCTGGTTTTGAAGGATCGTGGAGGAGATGCCCTCATCCTTCCCCTGTGAGCTCAGCCTAACTGATGCCAGAGTGACTTTCTGAGCCCTTGTGCCCTCTCCTGCTCGCTCTACAACCACATGAGCTGCAGATAACTCACAGGGAGCTGCAAGGGCCACGTCTGCTGCAGGAGGGCAGTTTGACACTGCTTTCCTTCCCAGCCCAAAGATGGCCTCAAGGGAAGAAGAAGACCACAAGTTTAACAGGTGTCCTTACAGCTGGTGCTCTGCCAGTCATGCTGTGCAGTAGGGCTGTGGCAGGGGGTGCTGCCCCTGCTACCTTTACCACCTCTCTTGTGGCCATTCAGTGCCTCCCAGTTTGCTCCTTCAGCCTGAGCTTGGGGTGAGCGGGTGCAAGGCTGGATAAAACGGGTGTTGAACTCATTCATTATTTCTCTTGCAGTGTGTTTTTGTGCACAGCTTGGGCATAGCTCAATGCCACTCATGACAGAAATAGCCTGAACAACATAAGAGACATCAGAAAACACCGAGAGTTTAAAATCCCCCCCTGGATAGTTCCTAGTCATGAACAAACACCAACATCATGTTGGGAAGATCAACAAAACTGAAAATTAATTAACCACAGTGTAAATAGCCTTTAGAATATTCAGTGATGTGGAAGAAAGCATTTTGCTTGAAAGTTTAATGGACAGTTCTTATCCTGTCTACTAGGTGTCATTAAAACCCATCGGTGTTTACACAAGGTAGACTTCTCCACGTTTTAGATAACATTTGAATTTGGGATGAACTACAGTTTGGCTCCTTGACAAGTCAGCAAAAGTCTGAATGTCTTGGGAAGACATGGTGTAGGTGGTTAGTTGTGGTAGCAGAGGTTCCCACTGGCTGCAGATTTTGTTCCTGGTCTGTAACCAGGGTGAGCTCCTGAGGCAGGTGGGACCCCTGGGGAGCAGCTCTTGGGACGAGGTGGACAGAAGGGAGCCAGTAAGCAAACAAACCTGGTTCATGCGCTGTCATCCTGTGCTCAAGGACCACTGTAAAAGTGTCACTAAAACAAATTGCATTAAAAATATAGACAGATTTTCTGCATCGCTGAGTTCCTCCCGGGGAACCATCCAGCAGTGCCCCAGTTATCTGCTGCTGCCTGACAATGGGCAATAATAAGAAGAGCATTTAATGAGGTAATTTAAGTTAAACCGCATTTAATACTAGATCATCAGATCCTGCCTTACTGTGAAATTACAGCCACATTTCCACCATTATATGAAATATACTTTCCAACAGTCTCAGATTTCACTGACAGAGATTTCCTTGAGGTCTGAAAAATGCAGAGCAGTTACAGAAATGCTTTAATGAATGCAGTCTCCTCTATTCTATTGTATTACTTCCTCCTCTTTCTCTGGGCTGAGAAAAATCAGTAGTGAGACTGGGAGTCTCTAAGAGATGCTGCCATCCATCTCGCCACATCAGCTTCTCTTGAGATTGCTCCGTGTCTATCAACGTCTAACTGGGCTGAGCTTTCAGCTCGTATGCTCCCACCATTTCCATCACCTCCTTGTCAGCCAGCAGACCTGCAATCTGCTTTATCCTCTTTCTGGTTCGATTTTTACATTTCCCAGTCCTTGGCCCGCAGTGTTGTCTCAGTAGGAGTTTGGGGATTGTTTCCCAGCGTGTCTCTGAGCTGAGCTGTGCTCTGTAGAGAGGTCACTCGGCAGTGCTCGGGTCAGATGCTGCACAAGCACAACCACGGAGCTCGCAGCGTCCTGTGCTGGGCTGTGCTAACAAGAGGCACTGCAGCATTTGCCCCTGCTAACTTCATTGCACAAAGGGGTCCATTTATATATAAGCTGAGTAGATTTACCTGTGTGGACTTCCCCCCACAAAGCAGGGCCTGTGACTTCTGCTGGTAGCTGCCTGGCTTCAGCCAGAGCCAGAGCATACCTTGCAGAGCTGCAGTATGTTCGTATTTCCTTACAAACCACACACCGTTGTAGCAGTTCCTAGCCTATAAATAGGACATTTTTGATTCACACCACGATAATGGCTGAAAATAATGGGGTTTAAGGGCAAACAAATATTTCTACATATACACATGTTTAAGTTGTTAGTAAATACTGTAAGTATAAGATCAAAGGGAGCACTGAATAAACGGCCCCAGCAGGCAGGCTCTTTCAATTGCCCACAAGACCAGAATTCACAGCCCGCCCATGCTGGCATTTCCAAAGCTGTTACCGTTTCTTTCTTTTGCTGCCCACTCTGTGCCAGCAGCAGGTTCAAACTGAAGGAGTGCTCCTGCCCTCTCTTCATTGCAAAGCTGCTAGAAGACTAAGAGCAAGGCCAGAAGCTCTCAATCAGGAGGATGATTTGGGAGGGATATGTGCGTGATGGGATGGATGGCATCTTCCAGAGCAAGTGCCTGGAAGATTGCCTGCTCTGCAAAGACAACCCTTCCCACCATTTTCTCTGGAGTTCCTGCTGCAATACTTCTCAGGCAATCAGGAATACTCCCCTTTTGTGCCAATTTAGCATTTATTTATTTATTTCAGAAAAGAGAGGTAGCTTTTGTTGTGTTACGTGCTTCCCTGTAATTAATCGGTATCACCAGTATATGCCTTCTTGTGCTACATTTCTGTTTCACGGTGTGTTCAGGTTTTATATCTCAGTCAACGTATTACCTTCCCTGCAAAAGAATTATTTCTATAATCAGATTAGTGTTGAATTTATCCTGAGTCTGAAGTACAGCTTTACTCGCTTTATTATTCAGTTTGCTATAAATGTTGGGAATAAATTCCAAGAGAGTGAATCAAGCAATTTCTTTTTTACTACCCTTATACATATTTCTACTTATTCACCATGTACCTTTACCAGACCAGCCCCAGTTGTTCAGAGCAGACCAAAAATGATGTGTTGCAAGGCTGCAGGACCTTTCTGGATGCTGAGATAGCAGCTTTAAACAATTTTCCAGGCAACAAATTCCTCAAGTTTCTGTGAGCTTTCTTCTGAGGTAAGAGCTGGAAGGGCTTGGACATTTTTTCACACTCAAATTGCTTATCTGTCCTGAAGAGAGGTTATGACAATCAGCATCTTACAGATTACTATAAAGGCTGATTATAGTGGCCTTCAAGTACCTAAAGGGGGGCTGCAGGAAAGCTGGGGAGAGACTCTTTGTCAGGGAGTGAAGTGATAAGGGAAGGGGGAATGGCTTTAAACTGAAAGGAGATAGGTGTAGATTAAATATTAGGAAGAAATTCTTTACTCCGAGGGTGGCGAGGCCCTGGCACAGGCTGCCCAGAGAAGCTGTGGATGCCCCATCCATGGAGGTGTTCAAGACCAGGCTGGATGGGGCTTTGGGCAACCTGGTTTGGTGGGAGGTGTCCCTGCCCATGGCAGGGGGCTTGAACTGGATGGTCTTTAAAGTCCCTTCCAACCCAAACCATTCTGCAATTCTGTGTTTCTCTTATTCTGCCTTTCTAGGATTATACTGTGTTGGTGACAATGCTGACAACGCACCTACTGTGTAACTAGCAACACTGATGTGTTCCCACACTTCACACACTAACCCAATTCAACTCACAACTTTTTCAGTATGAACTTTTCATGGTAGGAGCATGCTGAAAAGTATCCAGGTTAGATGGATGGTGCCTGTGTTCTGCAAATGGCACTCGCTGTGAGTGCCAAGGAGTGCCTCCTTGTAAGGTTAAAGGTAGGTGGTGTTTCTAGGGCTAGTATGCTGGATGTGAAATATCAATATGAGCATGATGTGAGTATGAATTGACAAGATGCATGAACAATGACATAATTACTACAAATCCTGAGACTTCTTTATTTAAAAAAAATTAAGAGGATCATTTCTTGACTGTTAGTCAAGAGTTAATAAAAGTGAAGCCTGAAGTTTTCAAGTTATTAATTTTTCATTCAGGAATGGGCTTCTCTGAATTCAATTATCCAGATATAGAAGTGCTTCCCAATATTTGATGGCATCTCCTTTGAAGTAGAAAAGATGGTGTGCACATGACTGTGCCCTAATTAGAAATGGAAAGCTTTGCATGTTATGCCAAGGTTCGCCATTGCAGAATGTGCCAGGGTCAGGAGCCTTGTCCCTGCAGGACGCTGTGTCCCCGCTCCCCAGGCTGCACAGAGGAGCACAAGGGACTGGCATCAGGGTGAATCAACAGCACAACCCAGAGCGTGGCCAATTCCCAGGAAAATGCTTCCTACCAGCAACCGAGTACAAGCCCGATTAGCCTTCCTGCTTCTTGCACCTAGATCAGCACTTGAAGGCAATGGAT
Organism: Aythya marila; assembly: GCF_965140915.1. Lineage (NCBI taxonomy): Eukaryota > Metazoa > Chordata > Aves > Anseriformes > Anatidae > Aythya > Aythya marila. Next base: position 191,046,038 of record NC_139042.1, on the reverse strand, counting down.
GATAGCTGGCTGTAAAGAGCAGAGGCTGATTTTGTTGCGGACAAGCTTAGCAATCTATTTAGGAGTACAGAGATTATGAATGCTAGGGGAAGATTATCTTGATGATAAGCTATTAAACTTTCATGTGTACTTAATCAACGTATGAGTTTTGATAGAAGTATATGAAACCAATGCCTTCAGTATTAATTTCTTTTCTTACAGTTACAATTTTTAAGGTCTGGCAAACTCATTTTTATATAAACTTCCATCAAAAGCAATAGTCAGGCTTTCAATATATTACTTTTTCTTTGGTATTCACCAGACCTTGAACTAGTTAATCAATATTTCTGAGATACTAAGAAAAATGTACTTCATACTCTATTTCCTCATGCTCTCTAGCAGCCACTTAGACATTACACTGGAATTGAAATAACCCTTCTCACACAGAGAAATGTGCTGAGAATAGCAGGGAATCCTACGGGGAATACAGTTCCTCAGAAAATAACCAAGAGGTTGTTTGCTGTCCAAAAAATACCACCACGTTGACTTGGTATCTCACCCTGACTACTGATGCACTGAATGGCAGTGGATATCTTTGAAGATATCCATCGCGGTCAGTTATAACCAGGAAAGCACTCCTGGAATTCATTCTTTCTATCCAAGCTCCTTTGAGAGCAACCTTGAATCTGAAATCCATGCAGACACTTCTCAGCTCTGGGTCACCCCCAAGGAGCTGTGGCCGCATTTAGGATGCTGCCAGACGGGTACCTGCAGCAGCACTACATGGCCTCTCCCTCCCAGCTCCTGTGGTGTGCCACCACTGCTGGGGGAGGTTTAGATATCATTGCCCCAGCAACATGGAAGTACTATTGTATAAAAAATATCTTCCCAGCATTTCTCACTGTCTGGCTTAGTGTTCAGTGTCTCGAGGGATGAAGCTGCTAGTGCTCTCTCTGGGAGTCCCTCTGGGAGATGTACAATCAAATCAGAGCTCAGTGCTAGGAAGCTCTCCTTCAGCTTCCCTCAGCTTCCCTATCCATAATGCCGTTCTCATTAATTCCACTCTTAATAATATCTGTATGTATAAATAATTCCACTCTCTACTCTGTTTTCACAACCACTGGGGGTTTACAGAGACTGAAGGAAGTAATATATGCATTGAGAATATTGCAAAATGGCTAAAAACGCACTACTTAGAAACATCACATTATACTGACATAAAGCAGGGCTCCCTGCTCACCCAGGTGGGCTCAGTCCTGATTCTCTTACAGAGTCAGAAAGCCCAGCATGGATGGAAATACATGTACATTTTTTATGTGTATGGTAGGGTATACTTCAGTCTTCCATTAAGACAGATGCGGTTATTGAGCGATCCAAGACAGAGTTACATCCCCTTTGTGTGGGGGAGCTCTGAACTGCTATTAGTAAATAAAAATAGCTAAATAGTCTGTCTTTGATTTACCCATTCAATAATGTACCAGGAAAAAATCCAGGGTTACATGTGCCTTCTGCTCTTCAAGGAAACAACCAGGAGCAACCCAAATCTACTGACTGGCTTAGGACATTACATTTGGCCATCCTTGGCTAGTAAAGAGTCATGGGCATCAGCACTGGTAGACAGTAAATTTGCTCTGCAAGGTTGTGTCCGGGAAGCAAATGTTCTTGGTCTGACTTTCCCGGTGCCTGTTTTATAAGGTCTTTACAGTGAAGTTGAATTACTAGTAAAAATAACATCTTTTCCCTCCCATCTGAATATCTCAAAGCTGTTAAACTCACACGGACACTTAGCATCGTATGTCAACAATACTGTCACCTCTAGTTCAGAAATGGTGAAACTGGGGCTCAGAGGAGCCACTCAAAATCTGCCCTAGGTCATGAATAAAATAGATCCAAAACATCGAAGTAAGAACTGAGTTTTTCTCAAGAGCAACCCCTCTCATCAGACAGATGAGAGACCACGTTAAATTCCTGTCATTTAGTGGCTTTGTTGGCAAAACTCTTCATAAGAGTTGAGAGGCCCAGAGAGTGATGGCTGGAACCTGGAAAACCTGGTGTGATTCCACAGTGATGATAACAGCCCTGACAGAGGATGATGAGCAGGGAATTCTTCCTTCTCTATCTGCATTGTGTGGGCACCATGGACATTTCCCATGGCCGGGGAACAGGGATTAGGGAGTTTCCAGCCAGCAGCAGCTCCTGCCAAACTGCTGGTCTCACAGGCCCCAGGCCCCACAGTGCTGGGGAAGGTGCTGGGGAAGGCTGGTCACACACAGGTGGTGGCACCCAGGTCACATCTGTCCCACAGGCAGACGTTCCTGATGGCTCTGTTTGTTTCAGGGGGTTATTTCTGGTTTTCTCCCTGTGGAAGAGGACAGGGCTGACAGCCATGACACACAGTTTCTTCCTCAGGCTACTCCTCCAGAGCTGCTTTTTTCAGCTGCAATCTCAAGTCATTTTAAATAACTCCCCAGCAGCTCTATCTCACAGTAATGTGATTAGGGCACTGACTTCTCTGACCATATTGCTTCATATTGCATTTCAGATGGTAAATGCATTCCTCCTCTCAGGGCCACCTCTTCCAACTGCCCCAGGGCTGAAGGCTTTCATGGCAGCACATGGATTCATCACCATGCCCCTCTGGCAATGGCTGCACTTGTACTCACCCTCTGTTCTACCACTAACTAAAGGGATCCTTGAAGATTTGCACAAAAGTAGCTCCCCTGACACCCTGAACCTCTGGTTTTGCTGAGTTTTGGGGCTGTGGTGGAGGAGATGTTGTGCAGTGGGGCTGGACTTTGCGCAGGCTGTGGACATGGCAGGGACAGGCCACCACAGCAGCCACATCAGGCATCTGATGATGGGATGAGTACAGAGCAGAGACCCCAATTAAGCAACATGCTGTTTCCCACTACATGCAGTACTTTTAAAGACCACTAAATGTCTCTTCTTAGCAGCTCCTGTGCTCTTTCCTCGTTTAGTACCTATGGCACTGGCAGGTTAAAGTCATGCACATTTTAAAGGTAGCTTTACACAAATCTCCAGGAGAGTCACTGGAGCCTCTTGCCCTTCGAGGAGGATTGACTGGGTTTCTTTTTGCAGAGTGTTAGCCCTTAATCTGATGCTTGTGGAGCTGAGAAGATTTTGCTCTGGGCCAGGATTAGTGGGGGAAAATGTCATCTGCCCTGGAGAGCCCCTATTTTACTCCTCCTTCAGTACACATGGTTAAGTAATGAAGGCAAACCCTTCTACAAAAATAAATGCTAGAGAAATGAGATTCCTAAAGACAATTGTAGTTTAACCACATCTTCACTTGAAGCAGTTTATATGTCCTTTAGGAAAACCAGTAAGCAGTGTGATGTGACTGAAGGAACCATCTAGTGATGTCTTGGGCAGCCACACGGCTTGCTGAGGTCAGTGTTCCTGTGAACAGAAATTGTTCCATTTAACAATTACTATCATACTCTATTAATTAGATTATGCTTAAAATATGCAGCTCTGTGCATATTAAAGTAATAGTTCTAATACTGGTATACAGATCATTAATTTTTCCAGTGGTCTTCCTCTTCATTGACTATTAAGAGCACTACTATGCAGAGGCAAGTTAGGCTTCTGGGCTTTATATATGCTGCAATATGACATATTTAGTATCAGCCAAGTTTTGCTGAGATCGTAGGATGCTGATAACGAACTGAATAGTACTTCAGCTCTTCAGGACAGCCTGTGTAGTTTATCTGCCTAAAAGATAAAGAAGGTTTACTCTCTTCTTCATATATAACTCTTATGACAATGTGTCAAGTGTAGATTTTATGGGAGAAAGCTGTCTTTTGAGATTCACTCCCATATATAATTTTTACACAGGTTTATGTTTAGTGGCACTTACTACTCAATAAGATAGAGTGGTACTGTTTACCATGAGATTAAGTTGTGTGAAAGCTTGGCAGTACAAATACTGCATTTGCTGTTATGCTGGTGTCAACCTGTGAAGTGCATCCAATACTCAGATGCTACAGGCCTGTCCTATCCTTTGATCAATTATTTCTAATGGAAAGGGGAAATCAGTTCATGAAAAACGTATAATTATAGAATGATTCAGGTTGGGAGGGACCTCTGGAGATCTCTGGTCTCAAAGAGGGGCAAGCATCAAAAGAGGGCAGACTGCTCCTGGTCCAGCCCACAGTTTTGAATGTCTCTGTGAATGGATACTCCAAACCAATTTGGACATACTGGTCTGGTTTGTGGCCATTCTCACTGTATGTTTCTTTTCCCTTGTGTCAGTCTGGCATTTCCATTTCTGCAGCCTGTGAGAGTAAACCATACATCTCTGAGAAGAGTTTGGACTTTTTCTCCTCTGTGGTACTGGAAGACAATACCTCCATTTCAGGCATTTCAGGCAATTCCTTCATTTCATCCTTTCCTGCAGAGCTGCTTCCCTCTTACTGCAGCTGCTTCCTTTTATCCCAGATGCAGGACTTAGTGCTAGTCCATGCTAAGCTTCGTGAGTTTCCTGTTGTTTCATTCTTCCAGCCTTTAAAGACCTCTCTGAATGTCCCCTCTCTCCTCCTACTTGCCCTCCTGCCCATAATTCAGTATCACCTTGCTGAGTATCACTGTCCTCATACCACCTAAGCCAGGCACTGCAGCAGAGGCAATCAGGCTGGTCAGAACCATTTAACTTTCTTCCTTCTCCTTTCTCAGTCTTTCAGCACACAGAAAACCTTTGCAGGAATCACATAACCTTCCAGAGAGCATGGGAGATGTGGTGCTCCCTTCTCCAGAGGGAAAAATATGCAGAGAGGCAAATCTCTGCCATGTTCCCCTAAAGACTTTCAGGAGGTGAAGATTTTTCACCAAAGTGAAGAAACTGAAGCCAAGTCCAGTACATAAGTTCTCCTAGAGAATGAGCACACAGGTGTAACACAGACTTTGCCACCCCAAATGCTGATATTTTTATAAAAGAAATATTTTATTCAAACCAAGCTTGATTTAACTTCATGGAGACAGCTCTGTCCAGAGAAGCACTCTTAGCTGAGAGTAACAGTGTCAGCTGCCAAATCCTAATGTCTCCATGCACCAAGGACAAGGAATATTCTTATTACTCCTGTCACCATTATTTACATATTTGTGTTATCATCACACTCACAGACCAGGGTTCCCAATGCAGGACACTGCAGAAAGACTAAGATAAAAGGATGGCTCCTTCCCTACAGCACTCGCATCCTAAGCTGCTATGTTGTTTTCTGCCAAGTGACTGCCAGGTGCAGCTCTGTGTGTGTGTGAGAAGCCTGAGCTTTTTTTTTTTTTTTTTTTTTTTTATGAACAGAATTCACAAGATTTACTGCAGTAAAGAGGTTTATTTTATAGCTAACGAGTGAGAGGGAAAGCTGCCTCAGCATGATTAATTGTGGAGTACCGCAGCCCCAGAAACCTGGACAAGGGGAGAGGGATGCAGCACCCCTTACTTTGCTGCACTAATCTGGACCACTTTTCTTTTAGCAATGGGGGGCTTGCAAAAGTCCAGACCTTCCAGCTCTGTTCTGCATAAATCTCTGAGCAGGATTTATCAGTTGCTCACCTTATTCATATTCGCCTTTTTCTCTTATCTCTGAGGATAATGCAAAATGCTTTTGCCTGGAGTGCTCATCAGGCTTTATTAATGCACTTATGAGCTGTGGTGTTCTAAGTTGTGGAAGAGGTGAAGAAATGTCCAACTTTTAATTCATATTGTCAATGGTTAGGGTAAGGTCAGGTATAAGCTCAGGCCTTATCTCCATGGGAGATAAGCACCTACGAAAGACAAAGTTAAACACAACACACTAGAGAAAGCAATGACAGCAAGTCTTGAGAAACAGAGAGCACCGACTTTTCAGAAAGATGGTGGTGTTGTATAATGATCACAGCTACCAATAAGTGCAAGAAACAGAGAATGCTACATGGATAGATAACTCTGGGGCAAATAAACCAGCATAAGGTAGCAAGGATAAAGCAGAGTTTTGTTAGGATCTGGTAAGCTAGACAGGGAGGAGACATAACGTTCTCATCCTCTCTTCCAGGTCTCTGTCTCTGTAGGATTGTCCCCTGCAAAATAACCTTTCTGCTGTCTTCAAATTAGAAGTTGAGTAGAAAGAAAATGGATATCAGAATGGAGGCTTTTACCAAAAAATGCCTTTGGCCAAACTGATGCAGTGGAGGGACCCACCTTGAAAAAAAGATCCTTCCTTTAAAGGATTGTTTGGTTCAATAGAGGGGAATGGCACAAACTAGAAGAGCAACCTTGACTTCCTGAGATTCCTCTTTACTAATATTTATAATTTGAGGGCTGCAGCTCACATCTGATATACGAGTATCTGCTCTCCCATCAGGTTACAAAGCTTCCACTTCCTATTAAGTAACACCGCATTTGCCTGAATCTCCTGAAATCCCAACACAATCCAGACTGTGCAGCTCTCTCCAGCAGACCACCCTGGTAGGGATGTGCCTTTGACAGCCTGCTGTCAGAAGGATTTCCCTGCAGGCAAATTCTCTTTTTAAAATTCCTGACAGATATGTCTTTTGAAAGCTTTCATTCTATAAGCATCTTTCATTTGCTCCTATACTGAAACCTCCTGAAAACTGGATTACCTTCCCCTGGATGCTTCTGATGGGTGTTCTTGTACCCCAAAAAGACATGTAGGATTTCTGGTCTGATTAATGGAGTAATTTAAATGCAGTAGACATCTGGTAAACACGTCTGAAGATCTTCAGTATGTGACATCTTGAAATAGATGGAGTAGACTCTACAGCATTAATTAGGAATTATGTACATGTCCAAAAATATGTAAATAAAATACAGCAAGCTAAGAATGCTAGAGATCACAAAGACTGAAGGTTCTCAGCAATGCCTAATTAAAGACACTGCCAGTGTAACTAATTAATGAATCTTCTTTTTCAAGATGATCCTTTTAATTGACAGGGTTCTAAAATATGACTTTTTTTTTCTTTCATATTCATTGGGCATCAGGCACCTAAAAGCCCTCTCCAGTTAAAGAATGAAACAACTGAAACAGGGCTTTGGGGTCCTGCCAGCCTGGAGAGCAAGCAGTTATCCACCACCTTTATGGAAGCTGGTCTAAAATCAGTACAGCTGTTGCCTGAAAACTCAAAATGGGGTAACTTCTGTCCTAAGCAGAAGCTCTCAGGAAGCTGAAAGTATTTTCTTTTCTATGTTCCTGGGAATTTGAATTTAAACAAATGAATCTAATATAAGCAAAGAGATATTGAAGTGTCCCTGCTTGAGCAGGGCTTGGACCAGATGGCCTCCAGAGGGCCCTGCCAACCCCACCATTCTGTGATTCTGTGAACATCTAAAGGCTGGAGAAAATATGCTTGTAAACAAAGTCAGAAATACATCAAAGTACAGTAGTGCTTTTAAGTGGGAGCCACCACTGTGCCTGAATGGATGCTTTGTTTCCTAAATAAATGACCTACCAAGGGTGGCTGTAGGGACCCTCTGTTAAGACGCAGAAATTATTAGCCATGATTAATGGAACACAAATTAGTCTGAAGGTCCAGAAGAGGGACCATGAAGCTCACCAAGCATGAAGAATGTATCAGTGGAGGAAATGTCTTCAAGAGGGCAAGTGGGGTTTGTTTCTCTTGAGGTTTTATAAATGGTGATCCTTGCCCATCCATGGTCTTGGTGGATGAACAAACACGTAAATATATCTGTTTTTATGAGGGACACGCATCTTCCTTTTAATATATGGACAGGAAAGATGCAGAAGTCTCTTGCATGTTCCCAAGCTGTCCATTGACTGGTGTCCATTGCCGCAGAGGTGGGATTGAAGGGGGAGGTGTTACCAGGGCACAGGGACATAATAGATTAAGCCAAAGTACTGCAAGGACTTTTGTTACTGGAAGCTGTTTGGAGGCTCTTTTAGAGGGAAAATACAGTTTATTCCTTTTCTTTTGATCTTTATTTTGAGCAGGGAAAGAGAGAGATGATGTCCTACATTTGTTTATTATATTCAAGTGCTAGTGCTAAGATTTGCATTCAGCATCCCTGTGCGAGAGCTTGTAAAGTAGGTTTGTTGAAAGCCTCTGTAGCTTTGCCAGTAAGTGGTGCTAGCTGCACAGTTTTGCAGCCCTTCCATGTAAATTAATGTTAAGGCTACAGCCGTTCCCATTTTAAAGGGTTATGTTGTTTGATGAAAATATGCAAATATAAACTGTTTGAACAACACAACTTGGGAAATCATCCTCTGATCATTTTAGGGCTGTGATAGGCACGTTTGACTGAACAGTGCTTGATTCTTTGGTCATTTTTACCACCACTGTTCATGGCATGTGTGCTGGCTCTGTACATGAAGGGCATTTTTATCAGTATTTACCTGCCTGGTGCAGATATTTGCTGAGCAAGCACGGATTGCTTCTATATACACATATGCACATGCACCCTGGTGCTGCCTACATACCCACTCTGAGCGCTGCAGTGCTGGGACCTGCTGCAGTTCCGAATTCACGTGTGGATGCCCTGTTACTATGGGGATTGGCTCCTCGGAGCTGTGTGACAGCGAAATCACAGGCGTGCACCCGCTGGGCATGGGAGGGTTAAAAGGCAGAGAGTCCTGGGGGAGGAAGGGGGACATATTACTGCTCAAAAACATGCTAAGTGGACATATATTCACCTGCATGCTTGAGCAACTCCAAAATAGGGAGAAATATTAATCCCATCACCTGAGTAGCACTTATCAGCAGAGGATTCACTTAAGAAGATTTTCTACCTTGGCTTCTCAAAGTAGGGTGAGGCTGCACCAGCACCTGCGTGAAGCTCAGGGGAATTTGATAGCGACAAGACATAAAAATGGAGGCTCAGCTCCAGGAGAGCCGTAGGAGAATGCAGCTGTACTGTTGTTGTCCTCACGGGTATTTGCACACAGTGCTTCCAGTGCCCATGTGAGGATAAGCACAGGGGCCTGATTTGGCTTGGGATATTTTAAGAAAGGAAATGAGGGGCAAGGACTACATGGGGTGCTCTCCCTGCGTGCTTTGAGGCAAGATAAATGCCCGTTTATTTCAGCAGGTTTCTCACCACAGTGAGAGGGGGAGCAGTGGTGGGACCCTCTGTGTCTGGCTCCTCAGGATGGCTGGGTTGTAGCTCTTCCTGACAGAAGAAGGAAGCCACTGTGGGCACAAGAGCCACTTGAGTTTTATATCAGCAAATTTTGCACCTGGATTTCCTACTTCCCTTGTTTTTGTGCTACATTTTGGGGTTCTCCACAGCCTGCTCCGTACCTCTGGGTTCAACCCCACAAGAGGATAGGTAGAGCTAGAACCTGGTTTCCAGCACCACCATGTAAGCGTGGTGCTCTGCTGTGACAGCAGCCTCAGTGTTGATGAGCTGGGCTACAAATTGGATGTTAGAAGGTCGTAGAGCTTCAGGTTTCTTATGAGGTGAAAGTATTTTCATGGGGTAGTGGCTGATGAAAAGACCTAGGGCAGAAACTACCAGGGGCAGGGGAGTTTCTGAACAGTGCTGGGGGGAGAGCTGTGGGAAGGAGCTTTCCTGTCCCACACTGTCTGTGTTTCAAGTCCCATAAATTTTGATTTCCATTGCAGGGAAGGAGAAAAAAAAAAAAAAGTGAGTGTGTCTGTGGGGAGCAGTCTCCAGGGGTTGTCTGTACAAGGCTGATTTCTGGAAAGGTGAGGGAGGAGTCATCACAGCAGGAGGGAATTTTTAATTAGAGCTACGCTTGCCCACAGAGAGTTGCTTGCAGGGAGCAGGTGGAATAGGCTTTTAAACACTGCAATTGAACTGCCTTAATCAGAACAGCTGGCAATTCTCTGGAGGATGGGATGGTGCTTTTGAACATGAGGGAAGGATTTCTCTTTTTTTTTGCTGCTGCTTTCCCTGGCCACTAAAGCTGAGAGGCAGCCATCCTTGAGGCTGGCATGCAGGTGCTGTGTGGGCTGGGGTGAGAAAAAGGGGCAACTACTCAACAACGGCAAAAACTTGAAAGGTTGCCCAAGGAGAAGAATGAAGGACTCCAAGGAAATTCAGGGAAACATCTTTAAGGGCTTTGGCCCTGGAAATCTCATCGTTTCTAGTGCCTGCAATAGAAATTGCTTTTTCAGAGTTGCATACCTTCTTTGGTACAGGCAACTGTAGCTGCACAGAGCTCCAGGTGGGCCAGCCATGTCTGGGGTTTGTCCCGCAGAAATGCACCTTGGGCAATTCAAAGGTGGTGTTTTTTTCTACGCTCATCCCCAACCTAATGTGCATTTGCAAAGGTGACTGAGAAATGGGCTGCGCAAAGTCATTAGCCACATTGATTCTCATTATTGGAACATATGCCGGTGCAAAAACACCCAGCATCCATAAGATGGATGGGTTGTGCCGGCCTAATTAGTTAAAATACACAGCATCATAAATGCCAGCATCGACAGGCGAGGCCCCACCACGTCAGTGTGGTGAGCAGCGTTAATTTGTGCTGACACCGGATCGCTTGCCGGCTGTGGGTGCCAGATCCTTGCTCTATGCTGCATCCAGAGCGTTGCATCCAGCTCAGGGCAGCATCTGTTTTGTGCAAAGCTGTCACAAGTTAAAGCAACAGTGGCTGTGAGAGGCAACAGCAACAGCAGCGGGGGCAGTAAAAGGCAAATACGCGCTGCGGGAGGCTGGCTAAGTGCTGTGATGTCCTTTCTTCTCAGCCTCCATCAAGCAAAGAGCTGCAGGAGCATGCTGGCAGGGACTCCCTATTGCACAGAGCGCAGCTTTCCTAGCGCGGGGAAAGTCAGCTCTGCCTTCTGCTTGCAATTAAAACCCAGAGCAGGGACTCGCTGCCTGCATACACGTATCAACACACGAAATTGCCTTGCTAAATCAAACTCCTCTGCTATCGTGCATCCTGGCTTTAATCCTGGCATCAGCAGCTCAGGCGCCCAGACCCGGGCGATGCTGCGTGGCTGCCCCTGGCTGCTCTCCCCAGCTGCTCTCCCCGCTTCCCCAGTGCCACTCATGTAACCTCTGCCAGCCGAAGCTTGCCACGACTCAGAGGGCACCGCGCCAGCTGATCTGTGAACAATTTAACCGATTTTTCATTAACCAGCAGCTTATGGAGAAGTTGCTAAATTTTATGGGCCATTAGCAGCTTCTGACGCTGCAAATGACTATGAAATTGAGGGTCTTGCAGTTTTGAATCTTGTACACTTGATAAATAGCCCTCATTGCAGATGTAGCGCTTTGAAGGAATGCGCCCCGTCAGTGCGGCCAATTTTAGCAAGCTGTCGTCGGCGCGGGGAACCAGGTGGATGGGGAGTGATGGCACAGACGTGCAAAACGGTCTGTGCCTCCCCCAGAAGTGGGGAGTGGGAAAAGCTGGTTTTGAAAAATGTTCTCCTGGAGAGACAGTCCATGAAGGCATCGGGGAGTGGGTGTGAGACATGGTGGAACAAATGTTGATGCAGCCATTAAAATACATGTTAATCACCGAGATGGCCAATAATGCCGAGCACTATTTATGTGTGTGCAGCAGGACATTTGCAAAAACGACATTTATCTACATGTTATGGCTGGGAAAACTCTGCTGCAGCCAGGCAAAATAAAGATCCTGGTGACCCCACACAGACCACGAGCTGAGCGGGTTGGGATATGGATTGGTGCTGGCCATGGCTGTGGGGCTGCACCGTGCACTGCAGAGAGCTGGTGGCTGCTCCAGGGGAAGTGTGGTGGTGATTTCTTCCCAGCTGCTGAAACCTCCCTGGTGACTTCCTAGCAGAAATGATCCCTCCTGCTTGGCTGAAATGGCCTCGTGTGGGAGAGGATTGAAAAGCAGACTTTAAACCTAAAGAAATGATGAAATTTTGGAGATGGGATGCTCAGGTTTTGATTTTTGACTGATGGTCATTTTCCAACTGAAAGGGGGCTGTCGCTGGCTGGAACAGCCCGATGTACTGCTGGGTGCTCTGCAGAGGTCTGCACTCCAGACTTCTGCCATCTGGGGACACAGACAGGAGGCAAATCCCTGCCTGCTGCCAGCACATCCCAGCGTGGGCTCAGGGGGCTGCTTCCCATCCTGCCCAATGCTCTTAGAGACCAAACCCATGGAAACTGGGAAAGTGAGCTGTGAGAGAGAGCGTGGCCACCAAAAAATGTTAACCAGTGAGTGCTGTGCCTGACGAGCACTGTGAGCATTGGCCTGACAACCTGTGCTTCCCAGAGGTAGGCAGTGAGGCCACCTGAACACAAACCCCTTTCCAGCACTGCTTATTTTGCCTTTGGATGAGGGGAGGTGGGCATGGGCAGGAACACGGAGAGGAGGGAGCTTGAATCACGTTCAGAGCAAATAACATTTTTAAAGCCTTTTGCAAGGGGAGCCTGGTTTGGGGCATGCTGGGGAAGTGCCTGCCTGGAGGGCTGCCCAGGTGCCAAGCAGCACTGACAGCGATGGCTTCTGACAAAGCCCGGCCGGTGACGGGAGAGGCGCTGATTCGGAGAGACAAACCTTGGCACCTCTCTGCAGGGAGGTGGCGGCGGCGATGTCATTTACATGAACTCCACAGGAGTGTGCGGAGAGCCAGGGCTGACCCTGCTAATGAAGGCTGCACTGGGTGAGACCTGAGCCTCCCCTCGTGTACTGAATGTGCTGAGTGCATGCCGGCGGTGTCCAGCCCTCCACACACTGCACTGCACATGCCCGTGCTTGGGTTTGTTTCCAGTCCTCGGTGTTGCACAGAGTTTGCCACCTGCCGCCCAAGTCCATTTAATAGAGCATTGCAGGGACCTGAAAAAACAGGGCAGCTCGGCCCCATCAGACTGCCACCATGACCTCGAACCATGGGTGATCCTTGAGAGGTAACACGAAAAGGAAAAAAGGAAGGATTGCAAATGTAGACATCCGGCTGCTAGGACTGCCTTGGGGTTGGTTCCTTACAGGCAAGTCAAATTTCCAGAAGTGGTGCTGAGAATTGAGCTGGCCAGAAAATTAACAGAAGCTTTGAAAATAGGGAAAACGGGTCAGCAGTCAGGGTATGGATTCACTGGTTGCACATGATGGAGACTTCATCCACAAGTGAACATTCACAGCCACTCCACCGTGGAGCTGCTATCTGACATTAATATCTCAATATCCCAAAACAGAGAGAATTGTTAGTGCCTGCGTTATTCACAAGCCCCCTCAAAATGCAAAGGTCCTGGGTAGCAAACCCAATTAAGAGTTTATTAGACAACTGAATGAGGTATTCATTTGTGTAGAGTGAATAGGGAGGGCACTGGGACAAGCCTGCTCTGCTGAGAGCACGCAAACAGCAAGCCCCTGCAGTCCCCAGCTCTAAAGGTCTTACAAGTACAGAGAATGCAACCTTAATATCAGTTAGGAAAAAGCGTGTATTTAATGGAGAAAGACTAGAGGAAGATCAGATTCAGCAATCTGAAGATATGTACTAATGCATATTTGATCTACTCAAGGCACGAGTGTGTGCTCAGATAGTGCGTAGTGTGCATGTCGGAGACTGGGAGGAACATCGGTCAGGGTATTGTTACACACATTTATCTCTGCTTCTTTGATCCTTTTTCGTTTGATGTTTCCCGACTCAAAAAAATATTCAAGCAAAGGATTTCTCTCTGTATTTTGATACTTGTGCTTCTAAACAAAGTCATTAAATGTGCAGGTCCATGAAATAGGAGGAGGGAACCTCACCACCTGGGCACACCTGAGCATGAATCATCCAGCATTTGCTAAGCCCAGGTTTCCTGGTTCTTCCCTAGTGTAAGTTTAAGGAGGGAAGAGAGATTTGTTCATCTCAAAGTTTAAAGCCTTATGTTGTTTTCTGTGTGCCAGTAACCACCTCTGTCCAGTGGAAATGCATTTTGATGGCCTGACATCTAGTAGATACAGCAGTTTTGAATGATGAAACAGCACTACTAACATTATTATTATATTTTTTTAATGCATTATAGATAGTAATAGAGGACTGTTTAAGAGAAATAAATGCCTGGAGGGTCAACAGAGCCTGGCATAAAGGTGTACATGGGTCTGTATTTCTGACAGCATTAACATGCCTGTCCCTCCCCAGCCTGCCATGCCCCGATGTAGCTGCAGTCTTAAGCAGAAGCTTAAATGCCAGCACTCTGCCACCACTAGTGCCCGCAGATCCACAGTCAGCATCAAAATGCTCATGGGGGAAGAAAAGCAGCACTTGGCTGACACGTTGGTTTTGGTAGGTATGTCACCTGCTTTGTCCTATAGCTGTTCCTCCTATACCTATACTTTGGTACTCGTTACTTGGCAAGGAGCAGCGTGTCATGCTGAGGTCCGTGCTGTCTTATAAATAGCATAGGTGCTGGTAAATTACACGGAGTTAAACCTGCACAAAGATGCACTCGACTCAAATTTATCTATTATCATGCAATATTAATAAGCCAGTTCCAGCCCGGCCGCTGGCAACTTGAAATGCTGCTGTATCATCAGAGGAGTGTGATTTACAAAACACTCATCTCTTGAGGAGAGCAGAAAAAGGAACACTGTATTTCTTTCAGGTTCTTGGAAAAGAAAGGCGTGGAATTTTCCTTACTTTAATGTCCAATATTCTCCCCTGTTTGGGCTCTGCTGTAGTTTCTTCACTGTAAATTTCTCCTTATTTGTGTTTATTATGAAGGAATGTTAGGTGAGTTTAATTTTTCACAAAGAGATTGTATAGTTTTGAGTTAAGAGGCCTTTCTAGGTTGAAAATACTTTTAAATTATGTGCAAATTGTTCCACAGAAACACATTACTTCATGAAGCTGGAAAGCAAATAATCTGAGCAACACTTCTTATGCATTTTTGGGACTATCCGTCATAACCCGCTTTTACCATTTGCCTTTGACCAGCCAAAGAATTAGAGGGCTATATGGATAATCAAAGTGCAAAAGGACTTTCTTTCAGGGTAAGTGATGACCCTGAAGACCCAGAAGAGCAAAATGGATTATTTGCCTCAGAGTTTACTATGGAAGGGAATGGCGAGGTTCCCATATAAAAACTTTTCTAACTGGATAATTTTCTCCCATAGAAATGCTAATCGAGGTGATTTTAAACTAAGCTGGCAGAATTAGTGGTAGCAAATCACCAGGATCACAAAGTGCTTGTCCAAGAGCTGTGCAGTAACTGTAACAAATTGTCCATTGTACCAGGGAAAGAAAAAGCAGCAAATATATTAAGGGCTCCAGGTCTTTGAAACAACTAAGCCTCATTTCTCCACCAAAAAAAAAAAAAAAAAAAAGCTGTGAAAAAGATCAAATGAGGCATAGTAAGATCTGAGCTACTCAAATTTGTTCCAATAAACATTGTTAAAGACACCTGCATTTCTTCTTTCACATCCATTGTACACTTTATATGAGATACCCAGTACTAATATGAATCTAGCACAGCTGCTAAGTATTAAAGCACTGAATAAGTGATGTGAGTATGAGTATCTAATGTTCTTATTATGATAATTCCCAAAGCATTCAGTTTTTCTTTGAACAAAAAGAGAAAATGAAATCCCCAACCCCACTGACACTAATGGAGTAGGGTGAGACACATCATTCCTACCGACCTGCAGAATACAGGAGCTGCTCCACCACCAAGCTCCCTGCTTATTGCCTTTAGGCAGAGCTGGAAACATAGTAATGCAATATTATCTTCTCAGATCAGGATGCTAGACCTGAAGTAGAGTTGTTTTTTTTTCCAACCATTGTAGATCTGTTGTCTTTTTGTTGCCCAAATAAAGTGAATAAGGCAAACCAGAATTATAATGGGGCATAAATGTAATCCAATGCTGTTCCAGAAAGCTGTGACTCAGGTTAGGTCTCATCCCTTTCCCAGATCATAATGTATTAAGTTTTTATATAAAACATTAGGTTTGGCCTCTGCCTCCATTTCCAGGGCTCTGGATTTTCCTAGTTCTTTCTTGCTCTATTCAGATCTCCTTTCCAGATACTGTTCTCCTCATGATCTCCCAAGTGATGTTTCTCCCTTGGCTTTGGCCAATCTTCTGATCTGCAAAGGAGATACCAAGCCACAGTCAATTAGATAAAATCATGTGTCTGCTTTGATTTTGATGAATAATACAGTGGTTTCTACAGGCAAGCTAAAGCACATAGGGACTAATGTTAAAGCAAAAAAGCTGCAATGGTACCAGAGATGTTTGTGACAGATAACACTAACTTCACTTAGCTTTTGTTTACTTTCATCTTTAGCAGTTTTTTTTTTTTGTTTGTTTGTTTTTTTTTCCAAATTAAGTCTTTTCTGCAAATTCTTAAAAGTATTTAAATCCTAATAGAACAGAACCCCTATGGAGTAATTATTATCACTTCTCAAGACATCTTATAATTCACTATTGTCTCTTCCCTGGAGTATGATTTAATTACAGCCATATCATATGCATTGTATTTTGTCTAAAGTGAAATGACTGCTGTTGATGAGCAGGCATTGCTGAAAGCTGATAATGAGTTAGGCATCTGAAATCTCACCTAACCGGAGGTTAGGAATTGGTGCTCGTGGTGATGATTAACTGATGTTTGTTTCTCAACTATAAATAAAACTCCACTGCCTAATTGTCATCTTGCAGAGTGTGTTTCCACTGTGTCTTTCAGATTTAGAATAATCAGCGTTTCTGCATTTATTTTTTTTTATTTTTTTTGAGCGAGAAAGCAATTTGCTAGAGTGGTTGGGTAGGAAGCAGTATGTGGTACCTTAGTGGGCAATTTGAGCACAGATGTTTTTGGAAGATAAATTTGGCACATGACTCAAAACTTGGTGGGCTCTCAGAACTGAGGTTTGAATAAACACTCAAATATTGGTGGGTAAATATTGTGAACTGCATTTGCAGAAATAATATTTACTTTATGCCACAAGGATTAACGTTGAAAACATCAAAATAGCTCGGAGAGGCCCTTACTGCCAGTTGAACTTTAGGAAATGAAAGACTTGAGTAAGTGCTCCGGGCACGGGTGACCTGATGTCTTAATCCAGCTGCCATTTGTTATTAGAAAACAAAAATCATTGCTTGTCATGATTATTCTTCCCTGGTTTTGAGAAGGTTTTATATAGAACTTCCCTTTCACCAGAGCCGCAGATGCTTGTTTTCCTGGATCTTTCAAAGTCAAAACATTTTTAGCTTTTCTTATTCTGGAGGAAAGAAAACATACAGAAATCCCACAAGTACAGAAATCATAGCTTCTTGTGGCTACAAATGATTGTTTTATATATATATATGAGCTCCGCTACCTGGAAAAAGCTTCCATCTCTATTAAATCTGAAGTGAATGTTTAGCATGTCTCCCTCATATTCCCAGAGGAGATGATCCCCTGCTAGAGGGGTATCCCAACAAGCTTTGCAAAGGCAGGTAAACAGAAAGTCACCACACATCCCAGCTCTCTTTTTGAAGTTGCCAGGATTTTCTCCTGGGGTCATTTTAAATTCATTAGTCATAAAATTATAATTGTGTTGTTTTTCCCCCAGTGGTTTGGTTACAATGGATAGATTCTGCGTGCTTACTGCAAGCACGGGGATGAAATAAACCCTTGCTCAGGAAGCTAGCAGGCTTTGATAAGAAAAGAAATGGTGAATGAACATAAGCAATATCCAAGCTGTGCTGCTGTCTGACATTAAACAACACATGCTCAGCGTTTCATGACAAACTGATACACAGCAGAAAGTTACTGAACAAAACCCTCCTGTGTGAGAAACTTGCCAGGGTCACCGTCGTGCCAGAAGGTGCACTGGCAGAGAAGCCATAACATGAGATCATATTATTGGTAGGTATTGCGGGAAGTAGTGGAAAATAATGCTTCCCAGTGAGCTTTTTCAACCTAAAAATTACTTCCCCTGCAGTGTCCTGATCAGTATTGATACCCAGTCACTGTAAGGTTCGTCCTTGCTTGTGGAGCAGAGGAGAGGAATGGTTACACCACGGCTGGGAACAGCCACAGGCACACTCATCACGAGCAGGCCACTCACCTGACTTCTCTCAAGGTGTCCTGCCCTCCAGACCAGGGCTTCTGGCAAGAAAAACATCATTACTGCATTACCAGAGCATTGGAAGCACGATTAGTGCCTGGTGTGTTTGCTTGGCCAGGATGTCTCATGGTGAAGGGGCTTCAGCCAGATGGAAGGGATTGGTGTTGCCATCTCACACAACCCCCTAGCTCCGTAGAAATCTGTTTCCCCAGGTGATTCAACTATTTCAGTGCTCTCTTTCTGCAGTTTGACAGGCATTCAGGTGCTTCTGTCAAATATGTTTAGATGCCTATTAACTAAAGTGGAGTTTTGAGATCTTTTTTTTCTTTCTTTGTGTATTCTGTAACACTTCCAGTCGGTCCCCAATTTTCTGCTGAAAGCAACCGTGCCACTTTGCTCAGGCTGGCGATGCTCGATGCCTTTTCTAAGTGAAAATTTCTCTCTCATCTCTGCTAAGGTGACCTTCTTTGCTGCCCTGTTGAGAGCTCTGCAATGCAGAAAGCAATAGCAGCCATGGCCTTGCTCTGGTCCTGATGGATGGACACAAAGAAGGATGGTACAAACACTATGTGGTCACCATCAGATCTGACCGAGCCACCTGAACTCCTCCAACAGACTTTCAGAGCTTGTCAAGGATCTCCCTGCCATCTTTTTGGGCAATCATAACAAAGGGCCCCTAAAGACGTGTGGTGTGTTTAAAAGAAGCAGGTAACTAAATGACATCAGAAAGTGAAGAGCTATTTGGAGGGTGGAGATTTAGCTTTTTTCTCTCCCTAATTAAAGAAATGCAGCATTCAGGTAATGAGATCTCAGCGCCTCCCTTACCCAGTTGTGTCTGAAGCCATACAACAAACCAGACCTATTGGAAGCCTTCCCCAGCCCAGATTTTACACTCAGTCATGAAACTTGCTCTTATTTTAAATCCTGTGTAGTCAGACAGCAGGCAAAGTCATTACAGGAAAACAGCAGAGTAAAAAGCGACTTTGAAAGCATTGTCCTTCACAGCATCTCACTCTGCCTGCAACTTCTCCTCAATGAAACAGAAAAAATCAGATTCCTGCTTCTCACCAGCTGCCTCTGAGGTCGGGACAGGGTTCAGCTGAGCTCCTGATGGTCTCCACCAGCCCCGTGAAGCCAGCTGGGCTTGGCAGCTCCTGAATTCCGTTGGGAAAGGAACTTGTTGTGGTCGCTGTGTGTGGGAACTTTTCCTGGGCCAGAAGAAACACGGAGTCCTTCAGGCACAGGAGGTGTTCAGGAGGTCGAGTGCCACAAACCCTCCCCATCACCTCCATCACCGCCCTGCTCACAGCTGTCTTAATAAATGCTTCCAGCCTCAGATGAACTGAGACTCCCACATCACTTTTCGTTTTTATCTAAACATTTACCCTAAATATATAAAAATATATAGTCCCATTTGTATTTGCTTGTCCTAAAGTCAAACTGACACAGATCAAGAAGCACTGTTTTCCCATCTTGTTACCGGCCCTGAGAACTGCATCACATTTTAAAACTGCATTTCAGCAAAACAATGGTGGAGTAAACCCGGCGAGGCAGCAGCTGTCTCCATGGCTTTGTTCGTACAATGCCCGGCACGACAGGGCTCTGCTTCCAGCCAGCCCCTGAGCACTTCTGGAATAAACAGGACAATAGGTGACTGCAACCTTTGCTTAGAAATATTTGTGAATAGCTCTGTAAGTATCATAAAGCCGCACAGAAAGCCTGCTGCTGCCGGGGAGGCGGACTGAGCTCTGAGCAATTTTGACATTCAGATTTACAGCAGACTTTTGGCATCCTCTCTCATTTAGGGATGAATAAACCGCCTTCACCCATTTGAATGAAGGTGTTGTTTCGTTATCGGCAGCCTCTGTTCCCTTTTCATTCGGCTTCCTTCAGGTGTGAAAAGTGATTGCACAAAAGAAAGAGGCAGGCTGGGGAAGGACTAAATGCTCTGATTCCCCCAAACATCCTCCTTCCTTCCCTGAGCAAACTCTATTGCAAAGCGTGTTCCTCAGAAGAAACGAGACAGAAAATGGTGGTAGTTTTGAAAAGACTGTAAAGTATCTGTGCAACAAATCTGTTCATAGCTCCAGTGGAGAACATCTGGAAACGCAAATGCAGGTGTTTGTCCTCCGATGCTGATCTGGTCCAGCTGCTTAATTACAATCTGTAATTAGAATAGCTAAAATATTATTGTTATTTATAAAATCAGCCACGCCAGCCTTCTTCATATGGAAATCTCTTTAAATTGTCTCTTTCTTTTTTTCAGAGGGAGGGAGCTTTGGCTTTTGGGACCTCATCTCCCACCCATGTGTCAGACCCAGAGACCTGGGCAGGTCAGGTAATCTTTCTGTGGCTCTGCCACACTAGACCTAGCTGCTCATTTCTGAAAACAAAACAAAACAAATTTAACTCATCTTACACCGAATGTTGGTTGCAACTCCTTGGCACATGCTCCGGTGAGATTCTGGGTGAAGATGAGATGTTTGACTGACAGCTGGAGCATTTACATTACACAACTCTGCCAACACGCCAATTTTTCTATTGTCTCTCCTGTTCTTTGTGTCTGTCTGTGAACGAAAGAAAGCAGGGCTTTATTTCATGCTCTGTGCACCTGTGCTCGCCAGTTGGCATCTCTCAGCCACCCCCTGGCCCAGGTGTTCCCCCCGCCATCCCCATCCACAAGAGTCCTCCAGGACACTCCAGAACAGGCTGCACTTGCAGAAAGCCTCGTTCTTGTTTATAATTTTTCTTGCCTACCTTATGATCATGCCTGTTACCATAACATCCTAATGCCTTCCAGAAAGGCAGCGCATGATAAAGTTGGCATCAGTCCTTCATGGATTTCCCTGTCTCCCCCTCTCACATTATTTCCTTTCTTGCTTCCTGAACAATACCTGCTTTGCTGTGATATTATTTTCTACGTGATTTCACCCTCACACGTCCCAGGTTACCTCTCCTCCCCAGTCCCCAACATCTGTACTGCCTTCCATGAACCATGAACAAGTGCTTGGTCATAACACAAACCCTCCCTGAAATCTCCTTGGATGGCTTTGGAGCAAAAGGAGCAGCTCACAGTGTACCGCAGGTGGTCTAGAGCAGAAATTTGCCCTGACTCCATTTCAGAGTTTGAAAAGCAGAATTTAAAGTTGGAAAGTTGAAGGTATAAAACGACAAGCGTCTCACAAAAACAATTGCTGCTGACTGAGAGGTGAGGTGGAGGGAGGGAGAGTGTGTGGGCTGAGCGTTGAGCAGCACACGGGAGCTCCTGCCGCCGATCCGCCTGAGTGATGTGTTTGTGGTGCCTCATAATTAACGCCTAGAAGTCTTTAAGCTGATGGTAGGCGCTGGTATCGATTAGGACAATTTACTAATTCTATGTCTGCGTCAGCTATCTTTCTCTAAAAAATAGGATAAAACATTTACCCAAAGTGTATAATTAATGTGCCTGAATGCTCTGAGACTCCACAGCCATCATGATGTCTGGAGCACCGCACAGAGCTCTAAATACAGCCGCTGAACACGCTCTGTGGTACCATGAGGTGTCTACCTTAGACTCAGAGGAGCACAAACCTATTAGGAAAGGGAGATCCTGTGTCATCTCCGTGACATTTGAATGTTCCCCAGACCCTTGGGTTTTCTAAATGACACTGGATCCCTGTGTATGAGCAACCAGATCAAGTCACTGCAGTCTTATGTTTGGCCTCTGGCACCCTTTACAGTACGGGAAGGGTTTTCTTTATATCATGGACAACCATCTTTGCAGGACAGGCTGACTTTCACATGCACAGCAAGATGAGCTTGAGCTCCCAAGACAGCTTGCTGGTGCACACACTCTGCTTAGCTCCCCAGGCTTGGCTGGTCTTCTCTCACAGCCATAACTCTGCATCAATCCATCACCAGCACACTGGTGTTTGGAATATATCTACAGGCAAAATAAATACAGGAAACAAATACATAAAAACTAAAAGCAATTAAATACATTGTAAACCAAGGTTATGAAACTAAACATGAGAGCTCAAGTTTTCCTTGGAGAAATCTGCATGCACTCTAAATTTACGAGAAAGTCACTGATGTCATGGGACCATGACACATTCATCACCTGCTGAATTACACTTCTTGACCCATATACTTTCATTATCCAAATGCATATTCTGCCATACGCTTTCAAAAGCATATATTTTATTTTATCCAAGAAGTAGGACTCATTTTTGAAAAAACTAAAGCATGAGAATTCTTTTCCCCTTTTCATTTTTGCCAGTGGAGAGCAGCCTTGTCCGAAAATCAGGTGCTCAGGCTGAACTTTCAAAATGGATTTTCAAAGTCTTAAATTACTTTGTGAAAGTTAATATATATTGATGTGTCTCAGGTGATCTTGACTTCAATTTAAGAATAAAAGGCCTAATTAAAGAGGGAGTGATCTTAGTAGCGCTTCTGCAGTGTGAGTCAGGAGCAGCTACCGTGGTCAGCCCCAGTAATATGGCCTTCTGCATTAGAAATGCAGTTGCAGCTAATGATGAATTTGAGAAATTGCAATAATTATCTATCTCAATTTATTTGTTCTAACCTCAGTCAGAGACCAAAGTAGTAATTGCTGTTATTCCTAGTCAAATGATGGAGGTTGCTCTGCTCTAATTCCTACCAACATCATAATAGCCCAGAGATAATAATGACAAAGAATTATAGACTTTGCTTGAATGTTATCAGACTGGGCTGAGGCATCACACAATTGTACTATATGCATAACGCTCATAGGAAACACTAAAAAAAAAAAAAAAGCCACTAAAAAAAGAACAAAACAATACAAAATACAAAAAACACAAGCAAACAAATAGAAACAAAGAAATCAACAAAAAACAGCAATAAAAAAACATTCTAAATTAAAAAAAGACATTCTAAATAAAATCAATTAATTGGCTGCCTGTGTTTGCCCTTAATGTGTGAAGTAATTTGAGGCAATTCTGCCTGAGTAACACTGTGGTAGGTTTAATTTAGATGTCATAGCAAAATGTGTACTTCGAGTGTTTGTCTAACCCTGTCCACCACATTTCAGTTACAGGGAAAGGAATTAAGTTGCCATTTTTCATTTCTTTGTTATGTACTTAGGTAATAATATATTTTAAATGTTAAAATGGCACAAACGAAGTGGGAAAAACAGCTAGGCCCCTTTCCAATTACATGTACGGACGCCAAGAAAGCTATAGTGTCTCCTTATGAAGAGGGATTTTTAGCAGAACATTTATAGCATAATAAGGGTTTTCTTTTTTTTTCTTTCTTTTTTTTTTTTTTAAATTTTTTATTTTTTGGCTGTGTAATTGACTTGGCTCCCTAAGGTCTTTGGCAAACATGACATTAATTAAATTTACAGATCATACTAAATTGTAAGGTGTTACAAAACCCAGGATAGATAGCAAAATAATAAAAAGAGAGCTGCAGAATTTAGAGATATAAGTAGGTAATAAAATGAGATTCAATCTGGAAAAAAGCAGGTAGGGAACAATGAAAGCAAAACACAGAAACTGTATAGCAATCAGCTACATGGAAAGCAGTAATGAAATTAAAGACTGTAAAAACAAACCCAAACAAACAAACAAAACCAAAACCCACAGCTTGTTGGATGTGAGTTTATATACTGCAGATGTCATCTGTCTGTAAGTGCCAGCTTCAGCAGTGGGTAGTTTGAAAGGATCTGTCCTGTGGTGTACCAGTACAGATCTAAACTAAGTATGAAGCCATTGACACTTGGGTAATAGTAATTCAACCCAATATTCTTTTCATTCATTGTGTCCTTTATTGCCATGTGCATTGCTGCAGTGCCTTAAATATGCTGAGTACAAACACTCTTCTTCCTGAAGTAGCTGGCTCCATATAAAAGGTACAAGAAATGGTGACTGTAAACTATGAAGGTCACTGCAAATGAAGATGCCATAATGAAAATGAGAAGAAATACACAGTATCATCAGCGGTAGGGGACTAGTAGAAAGTTTCACATCAGCATTATGTACTGTTGCAAATGAGAATGTACACAAAGATGAAGGTGCTGGGCTCGCAACTCAGCCTGAGAAAATGAAGGAGACAAATGTATTCAGTGGGAGTAGTCAGCATGGATTCACCAAGGGCAAGTCATGCTTTGCCAGCCTGATGACCTTCTAGGATGAAAGGACTGGCCTGGTGGATGGGAGCAGAGCAGCGGACATGCCTACCCTGGCTTCAGTCAGGTTTTTGGCATGGTCTGCCCTCAGACCCTCATAGAGGAGCTGGTGAGGTATGGCTGGGTGAGCAGACAGTGGGATGGGTTGGAGCTGGATGAGCAGTCAGGTCCAGAAGTACAAAATCTGCTTGGGGGCCTGTAAATAGTGTTGTACCCCAAGGGTCAATACTGTGTCCAATCCTGCTTAACATCTTTACCTGATGATGGATCAGGGCATACCCTCAGCAAATTTGCTGGTGACACAAAACCAGGGGGGCTGGCATTCATCAGAGAGTCGTGGTGACTTCAGCAGGCTGGAGAAATGGGATGATAAACATCTGACAAAGTTCAACAAGGAGAAATGCAGAGTCCTGCACCTGAGGAGAAACAACCTCAGGCACCAGCACATGCTGGGGACCACCCAGCCGGAAAGAAGCTTGGCAGAAAAGGCCCTGAAGGGGTCACAAAGGCCCCTGAAGAGCCTCAGAGATGTTGAAGGGACAGGAGAATCTCTCATATGAGGACAGACTGAGAGCTGGAACCATTCAGACTGGAGAAGAGAAGGCTCAGAGAGAAACTCACTGATATCTACCCGGAGGGAGGGTGCAAAGAGGATGGAGCAAGGCTCCCAGTACCAGGACATGAAGCAATGGGCACAACCTGGGACATGGGAGGTGCTGCCTGAACACCAGGAGCACTTCTGTGCTGTGTGGGTGACTGAGCACTGGCACAGACTGCCCGCAGAGGCTGTGGGGTCTCCTCCTTGGAGACCTTCAGAAGCCGCCTAGACGTGGTCCTGGGCAGCCTGCTCTGGGTGTCCCTGTCTGGGCAGGGGTTGGAGCAGCTGGCTCCAGAGGGCCCTGCCAGCCTCAGCCATGCTATGATTCTGTAACAGGAGGATAAGTACAGTACAATACTTATGAAGATAAGATTTAACATTCATACATCAATTAAAATGTAAATATTGATATAAGTTTAATATTTAGTTGCAGGATGTGATCCCTTTGTTGGCTTTTTTTAAAAAAATTCTGTTAACACTGCTATTAAAAAGATATATTTGTATGTGTGTTTTGAATTCAAAATTTTAGATCACACAAATCAGCCAGAACAAAATGATCTTTCTTATCCGGGATACGATGAACAAACACAGTGAAGAAAAAGTCCTGCATTTATTCCAAGCACAACACGTAAGCTATTTTCAAGGATTATTCAAGTAATCTCAGATACATTCTCAATACACATAGGGAAGCAGGATCCATTCAGATTAGTGTATTTTGCTACTGTACCATTTTTTTTTCATACACAGATAGCTATCACCCTCATAAATGCCTGAAAATAGATTTCTTTAAACCTGTGCATATCCAGTTTCACCAAGCAGTTCAACCCTCTGATAAACTTTATCCAAGCTGCATTCCATTTCTATTAGAGGAAGATTGCAATATATCCATCTTTGAGGGAAAAAAAAAAAAAAAAAAAAAAAAAAAAAAAAAAAAACCAGTTATTTTTATTTTATACTGTACCATAAAATGTCCTCAGCAAATTTCTTCTGGGTCTGGGAAATGTGCTGATTGCACATGCAGCACCAGCAGGTTTTTGGTGTGTATCTAAAGGGCTTTGCACTGCAAGGCTGGGTCTGCCCTGTCTGGGGAGGTGGTGGGTGGCTGGGCAGACCCCAGCTGCTCCCCAGCCTCTGCTTTACTCTGCACCGAGCATCCCCTGGGAGCATTGAAGCCTTGGTAATGCCACCATTTTTTAAATAGCAGCCATATATTTCTCACTTTTCTTGCCGTCTGATGTTTTAAAAAGCAGGAATGAGCAGAGCTATAGGGTTTTATAGCATTAAGTAAATTGAAAGACAGATTGATTTACCTTCCATACAGCACAATGTTTCGGTCTTTTCAAATCAGAATGAATTTCCCTCTTAAAAATTGTTGTAAGGTGTCAAGCAGGAGTAGTGTAGCATAGCCTTCCTCAGAAAGTGTAGTCATTGAAATGATCATTCTCTTTGTACTACCTGCCATATATCATTAAATTGTTTATGAATAGTGGAAACATATAAACAGACCTCATACCCAACAGTCTTTTGTTTGCCTCTCAAAATATAACTACAGAATATACCAGAAACTAAAATTGTTCAAAACCAAAAAGCATGCACAGCTGTAAAGCACCTCAGCAAAATCTCAACCATCCTCAGAACAAAATCTCTAAACACACAAAATCATACCTAGATTTACCCTTTCTTTCATTTTTTTTTTCCTAGGAAAATGAAAGTCACTGAGCTCCTATTTCATTTAGAGCAGAGAAATATTTTTTTTTATGTGATGGAAAAAAAAAAAAAAACACAAAACAAACACTGCAAAGGAGGACGACTTTTTAAAAAATGCATTTAGCACCCCTGTGACAGCATGCAACGGGAGCTGTGCTGCACAGAGAGGCTCGGTGCTGTGCACAGCAGAGGGTTTTACCACTCTCAGAGAAATGCACCAAAGTCCCAGTGCAGGGGATGCTCCACTAGCAGGCATCTCCACTCACTGGTGCAGCAGCTTGGGCAGCTGGAGGAGGCAGCACTGGGCACATCCCTGGCTGGAAGGACACTAGGACACATTATACAGTCTATTATACTGAAAATGAGTCAGCAATGTGCCCTTGCTGCAAAGAAGGCTGATAGGATCGCGGGCTGCATGAGGCAAATTGTAGCCAGCAGGTTGATAGAGGTGCTCCTTCCCCTGCACTCAGCTTCATGAGGCCACACACGTAGCGCTGTGTCCAGTTCTGGGCTCCCCAGTACAGGAGAGACATGCACGTACTGGAGAGAGTCCAACAAAGGGCCACGAGGATGATCAGAGGGCTGCAGAACCTCTCCTACAAAGAGAGGCTGAGAGAGATGGGGATATTCAGCCTGGAGAAGAGAAGGCTCCTGGGAGACCTCATTGCGGCCTTCCAGTGCCTACAGGAGAGCTGGGGAAGGACTCTTTGTTGTGGGTGTAAGGATAGGGCAAGGGGTAATGGTTTTAAACTAAAAGAGGGTAGGTTTAGATTAGATATTCAGAAGAAATTCTTCACTCAGAGGGTGGCGAGGCCCTGGCACAGGCTGCCCAGAGAAGCTGTGGATGCCCCATCCCTGGAGGTGCTCAAGGCCAGGCTGGATGGGGCTTTGGGCAACGTGGTCTGGTGGGAGGTGTCCTCGCCCATGGCAGGGGGTTGGAATGAGATAATCTGTAAGGTCCTTTCCAACCCAAACCATTCTATGACTCTGTGATTTTATGATATCTAACACTAACTCCTGGAAAACAGTATTGCACCCTTCCAGAGAACAGCCAGCACAGGGTGCTCAGAGCTGTATGTCTCCTATAAGAGCCAGGTGAAGGGCATTTAAATGTAGGGGGAAGATATTTTACAAACCCAAGTGTTCTCTCTGAAGGACGTGCAGCTTCCCAGCACAAGTCCATCACTCAGGCACATGCCTCAGCCCGGGCTGTGGAAAGCCCTCCTTGGGGATTTGTCTGGCTGGAGCCTCTAAGTGAATCGCTGGGGTTTTGTTTACTGCCGATTTCTATAAATGAAATTACAGCTATCGCAGTCCATGACATGTGAGTGTCAGGCAGTGTGTCTCATCCCTGCAGGGAGAAGAGACATGCAAGACAAATCCTTAAACATTTGTGGAAATTGTGTACGTACATCATCCATGCACTGGTGGGAGAAAAACCTCACCTTCCTCCTTCCTCCAATCGCTCATACTAATGCCTCCCGGGGCTGATAGTCGCTGTAATTGTTATTAAGGCATCACCAACATGAGAACAGTTGAAAAGTGGACACAAAGCTTAAAAGAGACAGATTTGAGATGTAGCAGCACATTATGCAATGAATTTCCACTGAATGAAGAAAAGAACTTTATCTTTTTCTCTTTTTTTTTTTTTATTTTTTTTTTTCTTTTTTCTATGCTATAAGCCTGGATGGTGTACCTTCATAAATCATTTCTTCTGATGAGCAGCCTTGAGCAAAATAGCAGTTTGGACAAAATGGTGCTCTCCCCCATGTTTTGGTACATCACTGAGTTGTAATCACTTCACAAAGGCTGTTAAAACCAGTCCTGCAGATTGCCAGATATCCGAACAGAGATTAGCTCACCATTATTAGTAGATAACATTATTTTTCCGAATTAGCTTCTAGATGGGTGAGCAGAGAATAGCAGGAGGGGGAGATAGTCGTTTTTGTAGATGTAATTTTTGGAATATACCTGCTGACACTTCAGCAGAGGTTTGAGGCAGTGCAGGCTTAATTTAAAGAAACAGCAAGTTAAACTCCCCTTTGAGGCTTGAAGTAGATTTGTTCATTTCATTAAGCGGCAGAGCTTGTGTGACAAGTAAGTGAGGTCTATCTACAGTATCAGCTAATCAGGATTATGGCGGTCCTGGGGAGAAGGCTCAGGTTGAGCTGAAAGCTATTTTCCTGGTGTTTGTGTCCATGTGCACTTAAAGACATATGTTGGGTAATGGGCAGGACCTTTGAGACAGCCCCATTTATGACAATAATGAGAAGTTCTTTATTGCTTAGCCACATGTCAGGCCCAGCGTAGGAATTACAGTTTTCTAAATCGCAGTAGTTACCCTCCAGGGCAGAGTATAACCAGAGTCACGGTATGCTGCTGTTAAACATACCCGTGGCACACGACAGATTAGTGCTTAGCAGGGACGAAAAGCGTGAGGACAACAGCTCTGCAGCGGTGGGAGACGCTATAGTCAAAACAAACCCCGGGGGCACTGGATCCATCAGCACTGGCTGCCCTGCACTCTGCCCATGTGCTGGCGACGCTCTGTGAGAAAGTCTGAGGCACTTGGCCAAGAAAGAGAAATTTTTCACCTCATGTACAAAATCACTCCTTGGTACGGATGGCCAAGCAGCTGCCCTTCTGCACCACGGAGGGGTTGCTTGCTGGAGATGCTGAGCTCAGCTGCTGTCACCAGAACGCGGTCTGGGCTCTGCAGGCTCTGTATCCACGTCTGTGAATTCCCAGTGGCTGTTGGCTTCAGCACTTTGCTCTTCCAGCTCGGGGCAGC
This sequence comes from Aythya marila, assembly GCF_965140915.1. Taxonomy (NCBI): domain Eukaryota; kingdom Metazoa; phylum Chordata; class Aves; order Anseriformes; family Anatidae; genus Aythya; species Aythya marila. Next base: position 191,016,862 of record NC_139042.1, on the reverse strand, counting down.
CCTGCTCATTAGCAGTGACAACATTATCTGTCAAGCACTTCTGCATCTCTCTGAGCAACTGCGGCTCCAGAAGGACCAACTGTTGGAACTGGTGTGAGCGTTGCACCAGCTGCTCCGAGGTGGAAGCCTACTGCCAAGTTGGTTATATTCCCTTTTCCCTTATCACTTCCACAAACCCAGTAAATAAATTAATTTGCATTAAAATATATAGTATCACACCACCCAGTGATGTTGACTTCTTCCAGCAGCTTCGCATGCTGTGTTTTTTGTTTATTTTTTATTTTTTATTTTTTTTATTTTTTTGTCTCCATATCCATAAAAAGTACATATAAAGTCCACCTCCTGGAAGTGGAGGAAGCAGACAAGTATTCAGATTAAATGCAAAGGCACACTGTCAGAGCTAATTGCAGGAGGGCTCCTGGCCATCCCGGGTTAAATGAAGAGCCCTGGAGGTAAAGCATCCACTCTGCTAAACAGAACCTGAAGGGAAAGTGACTTTCATGAAAATGAAGAAAAGAAGGAGGGAATTGGGAACTATTAATTCCTTGACGAGCTATAGTTGAGAAAATGTGATGAACTACAGGTTAATTCATTTCCTGAATTAATGGTTATTATTTTCTAAATGTCCATCTGGGTGAATCATGAGGGTTTTCTCTGGTGCCTAATTTTTCTATGGTAAAGATTAGGATATAAGCAGTGTTGGAAAGAATGTAAATCATGCATTAGAAATCAGAGCAGTTTCATCTTAATTTCCAATCCAATTCACCATTTCTTCAACTTGTATGGTAAGAAAGGCAATATTAAGGTTTGTTTAATTCCAATCTTGCACTAAACCCAAGGGATTAAAGCCCTCACTGGCTTTTCAGAACAGCTTACTTCATTCTGTTTTAAGTATTTGAACGTGTTAGGTGTTCCTTTCTGTGCACTGTTCTGGAATTGGTTACTGATGACCATTACACTGGTTCTGATCCACCCAGCATATAGGTCTGTTATGAAGACTCTACCATGAGATGGTAGATAACACTAAATATTTAGTGAAATTTGGATCCCTTCAGGGATGTGGAACTGAAACCAGTGTTGATACACTGACAGGAGGTCTCCTACACCAACAGATGTGGAAGGAACATCCTTGGCCATCTCCTGGCCCTACAGGCATGGGTGTGTTGTGTGTGCAGGAGCATTGTGTGCTGCACTGCAGGCATCCTTTTCTGGAGAAAGATGGACAGAGCAAATGTGCCAGGGAAAGCAATCTAATTGCTTCTTGTACTGTGGGAAGGCTTCGTGGTTTTACACTGCTGAGTAAGTTATAAGACATGATATAGAACAAAGTAATTAAAATGTGCTGTATTGAAATGTAGTTAACATTTACATTAGGTTTATTAACTGGAAGTTTACAGAAAGCATAGGGATATAGGGATTTACTTGCCAAAATAAATTCACTTAAACGTAATATAAAGAATTTCCACAAAACAAAACAAAGCAAAAAAAAAAAAAAACCAAATAAATAAAAATACTTCAATATCTTTCATCCATAGAAATGTCTTAATCCTTATCTGACTCAAAGTAGCCAACCCAAGCATGGAGGAGCACCAGATCCTGCCACGGCCCAGCCTTACAGCTCATCACTTAGATGCATCACCTACAAAACCCAGTGAAGCTGTATTACGGTTGATTCCAGCATCACACCAGGAGTTGTCTGCAATCTTCTATGTATGATACAAATTAAGGATGATTCTCACTAACAATTTTCTCTTAACATTCAGAAATATCAAAACAAACATTAGGAGAAAGACCTCCAGGTATATCTCCCGAAGAAGAGGCCCATACTGAGCCATTCAGATGTTTGTCCTCTCAGGTACAGGTTCAGGTAGTTTGTAAGCAGGTATGGCCCACACATGGTAGTCATTCAAACAAAAATAGCCTAGGCAGGTCTGTTTTATAAAGTACCTTGAAGACACGGCCTCTATGAATATCTCCTTACAGTTGTGAGTTATGGTCCCATGTCAAAATATCCCCCCCCTTTCCCAATACAAAAAATTAAATAAAATTAACACCAAAACCATTTTTTTTCTCTGTTTGAAAGATTCTCCTTTTCTTCTTTCAGCTCATCCTTACCTCCCACCTTAGGGGTGCATGTCCAGATGCTTTCCACAGCTGTCAGGTGCACCATGATCTGAAAGCAAGCATCAAAATAGGGATGGAAATCTCATCTGCTTTAATTAAGCCCTCTCCTGAAATTGCAGGCCTTGTTCATTTTCTCACAGAAGCAATGTGGATTGACATGCGGTATACAGGCAGCTCCTGTTGTGTGACACACGGTTAATTTAAGGAACTGCTGAAGGAGGTTTCAGTCTTTGGGACTGGCAGGCCTTCCTCTGTGACCTGCTTTATCCACATGAAAAAGAGCTCGGGTGAAGGTTACTGCATTAACACAGATCAGCAGCTCTAAGTGAGCTGGAATTGGCAGGCAGTGTTTCAGATTTTGGCATGTCAATCAGCAGCAGCCGCTCAACAAGACAGAAAGCAGACACCTGGAAATGAATATTGAGGAGACTAAAATTTTGCTGAAGAGGTCAGAGGTGGGAATATCCTCGACTGAAAGTACACTAAGAAGAGGTAATAAAGAGATGTCTTTCAAAAGTTTGATTCTACCATGCTTTTCATAAAAGATATCATCTATGGTTTCATATATATTTTTCCTCACATGCTTGTTCACACTTTTTTATCTTACTGTACTGAACAAGGGGAGAAGATAGATATAATACCAGCTGCGCTCAGAGCACTTCAGAAATGCTGCTTACTCCAAAGCCAACCAAACAAACAAAAAAACCCTATATTTTCTGTTAGAAATTGGAGAGTCCAGGTGATCCTGTGATAGGTACGTGATGATAATATTGTATTTGTTTAGCACAATGGAGCCCCAGTCCTGACTTGTGCTTCTGAACAATTTTGTTTTGACTATTATTTTTAACGATGTATTACTATTATTGTTACTATTATTGTATTTGTTGTCATCATCATTAAGAATTATGCATCATCATCCAAGGTTATTTTCATTTTGACCTTGCAGTCCTGAAGTCCATAGGGTATTGCTGCCACTCACTTTTAGCACAATTAGGTTAATTTCCTAAATTCTGATCTAGAACCAGATTTTTTTTTCTTTTTTTTTTTTTCCCCCATACAGTTTTTCACATTTCTGTTAAGAAATCAGACTCAGTTGTTCTTACCATTCCATGTATACTTTCTTTCTTTTTTTTTTTTCAAATAAAATGTGTCATTTATGGATCCCCAGACAGAATTTTCTACCAAAATATTATAACAAGTAGCCTTTATATTCCCTATTCATTTTGTTATGCAGAAAGAGCTTCTACCATGCAGTGACACTGAATGTTCTGAATACCAACAGACAGCATTCTGCATGTGACATCTGATTGTCATGCTGTCATGAAAAATATCTGGATGGTACTATGAATACATTTATGTGGGGTTTATTTTAGGAGCTAGGATGACAAACCCATGTTCCTATTTCACACTGTGAAATGAGCAGCTCTGTGCTTTAAGAAAACAAATGGAGAAAAATATTTTAATATCCTATATAGTGTTGCTCCTGTTTTATGAGCAAAATGTGTTTATTTTTCTTTCTGGTTCTGTGGACCCCAGGAAAATCTTTTAACCTTGCAGTTCTTTACACCATTGCACATTAAAGCTGTCAGAAACTAAACTAATTAAACTGAAAAGCTGCTTACTTCTCTTTCTGTATGAGGTTAAAAAAAAAAAAAGAAGATACAATTACTGGTTAAATTAGGGCACTGAACAGATTTTAAAACTATGTGCAGTCTAAAAACATTATGAATATGAAATCTTTGTTTTATAAATTACAGCTTGCATGCAGGCCTGGGCACCAGCCTAACTAGGAAGATGATGACAAATTAGAACGAACTTTAAGAAGAATAAAATGCCTAACATAAGGGCTATAGCGAATGATTCATGCAGAAAGACTGTAAGAGCTAAATATTTTAAGATGCCCCACACAGTGTCCCAAAATGCTATAACTGTTTACATGTCCTGAAAGATGTAAGCAGTGAGACATTAGGGAGATTGTTTAGAGTGCTTCTAAGAGGTATAATTGCATATAAAGGTAGGAAACTGAGCAAGGGGAGATTCGAGTTGACTATCCAGACAAAATTTTAACAAGAGGTCTAATAGACTGTGAAATAGCTTCCCAAGAAAAGTGCTAGGAGTCACATCTCTAAAATGATTTAAAAGCTGACTGGACACATCACGTGAAAATATAATGGGAAGAGAATACAGAAGCAGCTCGTGGTGTGCTTCTGACTTGCGGTTTATGTGGTCCCTCCAGCTCTGGCATTTGCAGCACCCATCGCCAGCCCTGCTTAGCACCCCTATGCAGCTGGCCAGAGCTGAGACCAGGAGGAAGGTGTACTCCGCAGTCCATATTTTCACCAGTTCTCCAAGTCCACTTGGGTCCCCTGGAACTCCTGTCCAGATGCTGCTGAACCCCGTGGTTTTGCACACAAGACTTTGTTTTGGGGGCCAGCCCATGGTCACCAGATGCTTGGTACTGAGGTTTGAACTCAACCCATGAGGTCTGAGGGGGAAGCTCAAAAACAGGCACTGCCGCTTACCTTTGCTGCTGGGTTGAGAGGACAGCCTTGTACAGGGCAGGTGAGTGTGCAACTCGGTTGATATGGGAGTCTGGCTTCATTTAGATTATGACAAGCCCTTGAAAATCCTTCCCAGCCTTCCCCCCCAAATTAATTAAGGCTGCTGCTGGCTTCACTGCCATTATCCTTCTATATCCTTCTGCTCCATTTTATACAAATAGTTGAATGCTTACTGTCCAAAGAAGATGAGTATTTTGCATAAACATTAGACAACCAAGTGGAATATGAGAAATTAGGTGTCTAATTAGAGCCTGTGCATCTCACTCAAGGCTGAATGGTGGCAGCATAGCCCTTATATTGCCAAGTAGAGCAGTGCCCAAAGACATGAGGATTTGGTCCTACCTGGCTCATCAGTTGGCTGATGGACATCTCCCATCTGTGATCAGCTACATTGTGGCTTCTGGTTTCTTCTTATGAAATCCTCTACCCATTAACATGACTGCAGGTGGATACATATGCATGAAACAAGCAGGAAATCAGTATAAAAATGTCAATTTAAATTTTCTGTGAATTTTCTATGTTAACACTTCCTATATTCCACTCCTGCAAATATTTTGATACCCAGAAGGTTCTTCAGTGGAAACTTGCAAGGAAATTTCACACAGAATGAGGGTTACAGAAATGAAATTTTGTCCTTGTGAATGCTAGATGGATTAGGTTATACATATCCTTAGGTGTCTCTTTTTTTTTTTTTTTTTCCCCAAGTTTCTTCCATTAAAATGTACAGAACAGAGAGGAAATGATTTGGAGACGGACCACTTTGGAGACCTCAAAAGTTAAGTGCATCTATGGAAGCAGTGGTATTAGCAGAAGTAGCAGTAATATAAATACATCTTCAAAATAAACAGAAGTGATGAATCTATCATTAAGACACACAGTAGGGGCACCAGGAGGTTCATGGTTTCCCCACAGGTTTTCCCATAAGGTTTTAATATAATTCCTTACTTCCCTCTACTTTTGTGCTCTTTGATTTGTAAAACAGGGATAACAACACCCATAGAGTGTATTGGAGGGACACGAGTCTGCAGTGATTTCACAATTATTTGAACTGCTCTGGCAATAAAGACCTCAACAGCACAGGCTGAAGAGAGGAGCCAGCACTGGTTGTTAATACGGGTGTGATGCTGGACCCGGTAAATCATGCTGGGAAGTAAATTTTCATCCTTGAACACAGCAGGCTACTCCTAGCAAGAGTTGTTTAGGTGACAAAAAAAAAAAATGTTTTGGCTGAGTTCATTGATATCCAGCTAAAAAGAAACGAACAAAAACATTTATGAAGTAGTTAGTCTTAAAACCTTGGAATAATCATTGTCATAAAGTGTAGTTATCTTGTTTCACATCAACTCTTTGAATCTAGACATGATAAAAGCATGGTGTGCTGTATTTGAAACAGAGCAGTCAAATAATGATGGCAGCAGTCGGGAAAAGCAAAAAAAATATGACTACTTTTGGTTCTGAACCTGCAATAGTGAGGCATGATGAGTTTTGTTTAAAAACGGGGATACAAAACAAATTTTCAATTCACTGATGAAAGCAAACTGCACCCTCCCATCAGCCAGCCAGAAAATGTGAAAGAATGCTGAGAAATTCTCTACAGATGATCAATACTCAGCTCCACTTGATAAATATGCCCAGACATTGGAAATAATTGCTTAAGCTCTACAGTGCCATTATGTATTTGAAAAACTAGCTATAGGAAATGTAAACCATTGAGAGAACAAATTAGGGAGTACATTATCATTAAGAGCAGTATGCTTATGTGGAAAAAAGTAAAGGCACTAAGAGCTGGGCTGTATTGCCATGTGCAAAAAGTCAGGAGAAACGACTGCACTGTGTTATATACTCTCATTCCACATGTTGACTTATTTAATACAGTAACAATTTAGTAATCTAATAGTGTTAAAGACCTAGACATATTCTGCATGTATTTACCACTCAAAATGTAAGCTATCACAAAAATAAGCTCTCCTGTTCCTCTCTGCCCATCATCAGGAACCTGCCTCAGCTGGCCAGTAAGAAAGTCCACACAGATTATCTCCCTCACCTTCACAGTGGATGGACACAGCAGCAGGGTAAGCAGGTAATCAATAAAACAATCGAGTTCTCCTGGGTGAGACTTGGAGCAGGGACTGTATCGGTCACCCTCGTGAAGTCCTGACCCACCAAAACTCTTCAAGCACCACTGTAGTGGTTAGTGAAGAGTTGGCCACAGGGACTGACCTCTGTGCAAGCCCACACCAACACCCAACCAGGCACTCACAGGGCAGATGCAGGAGCTTCATCAGATTTAGGATGCCCCAAGATCACTTGCTTGGCTGCTTCAGGCCTATCTACCACACCTGTCCTCTGTTAACTTCTTCCTTAACCTTTGCCCATCTGAACGACCTGGCCACCTTGAAAGAAAGAGAAAGCTGGCCCATTCTTGCTGCTCTCCAAATAAACAGGTTCTCCTGGCATGGGATCCAGGCCCAGAGTGGCAAAGCCTAATTAGAAGAGCCATATGAGCAGCTTCTGTCCTTTGGTCAGTTTTGCATTTTCAGCCTCTCCCTGTTCTTCCAGAATTGATCAACAGAGCTCATGCAGCGACCCCTGACTGGTGATATGTACCGGCGTGTTTGGAGATGGGGTGTTCAATTACACTGATATGTTATATCTGAATTTATCTTACCCCTTTGACCACTTTATCTGCTTCTCAAACCCTATCTCGTAGGATTTATCTCAACAGTCCCCAAATGGGAACAGCTCCCTGTAGCTAATATTTCCTCTTTTTCATTTCAGACATGGAGTTTCTCTCAAAATGACACCTGTGTGAGCTATTGGAAAGGTAAAAATCCGTGCTATTACAGTGACAAATTTTCTTTGCCTAGAAATGTCAGAGCTTTAATGCCCCATATATACTTTATTGGATATGACTAGAAATTGAACCCTTTATACCAATGGAAAGGAAACATTCCCAGTCTCCCAGGTCTAGAAAGCTTTGAGATATCTGACTGTTAAGGTATGAAATATTTTTAAGCATATAAAACCTATTTTTGAAATGTTACAGCTACTTCTAGGCTCCAAATATCTGGACTAGCAATCATGAAAGCCCTTGGCTCTTGAAATGGGATGATATGAAATATATATCTTCTAGACAATCAAAATCCCTCCAGAACTTTCAAAGTATGTTATTTTAATTTTGTTTTCTGTTTGTTGGTTTCTTTCTAGGAAGTTCATGGACTTACTTAATTCTCATAACCACAGGGACAAAACCAAGGAGGAATTTCCTGAGTTTTGCCTGCAGCACATAAAAAAGAGAAGAGGCACTGCTGTTTTTCTTTTCCCCAGGCTGCGGAAAATCTCTGAGCTGTTCTTGTAGACTTCTCCAGTTCTTGTTCTAGGTAAAGTGGAAAAAAGTGGAACAAATTAAAGCCTATAGTGCTCTAAACTTCAATTTTATTCTATTTGTTTATATGTTTGTTTGTTTGATTTTATTTTACCATTATTATGAAGACTGTATGGAGCAGGCCTCTTATGAAGAAGGAATGCAGGAATATTGCCTCTCCATCAGCACCATCACATGTGAGCCTTTTCACCAGTTAGGTCAGTGTAGATTTGTATTCACACAAACTCACACAAGAGTGGGCAAACTTGCTGTAAAGATCTGCATGCCTCAGTGTTTGTCAGAACCTGTTTAATAAACACTAGTCATAGACAGCAGCTGGGACAAGTGGAAAATATTTCACACTGATGTACGTTAGTCACAATCACAGATGAACAAATCAAGTGGTGAGGCTTTGCTTTTTATTTTTATTTTTCCAATAATGGGACGTTTTATTTTGCTAATTAAAATTAGCAAATTTAAGTTCTCATCACTGTATGGCCATTGCTTGTTCTTATGATCTTGTTCCACACCACAAATAGTGTTTCAGGATCTTTGAGAACAAGGTGTGTTCCTTTCCCCCCAAGGAAAACCCTCATTGCTCTGCCTTCCTTGTGCCTGGCAGCATAACTTAGGCTGGTTCCTTCTACACATCAAAGGCAAATTAATGAGATATTAACATAAAAACACCAAACAAAAATGGGAAAACACATCTGTGTGTGCTGACAGCCTGTTATGCCGTGATTTGTCTGGAAGAGGAAGCATCAAGCCTGGGTACCTTGTGGAACTGTACCACGGCAGCCATCAGACCGTCCTGTCTGCCTCAGCTACGTCTGGGTGCAGACTGGAGGAGCACATCAGAGTTGAAGTGGTTGGACAGTGATGCACCCCGATACCTCTCCAGATGGGACCCTGCCATGCTGCGGAGCCCGTCGCAGCACCCGGCTGACAGGCAGCTGCCTCACGTTTGGAGGTAGCCTTCTGTGACAGAAAGGGGCTGCTTTCTCTGCCGCTTCTGCCGCACGTTGTTACACTTTACACATCTTGCCGTATATCTGTGATGTCCCAAATGACAGGTGCGTGTCTTGCTGAGTTCTACCGGGGGCAGAAATTCCTAGACGAGGGAGCCCGCAGCCGGGGAAGCATCTGGTAGGATGAAAAAATGCTGTCTTGTACTCTGTCAAGTGTAATTAGAGTTGCCGGTTGTCATCGCTGCTAGCATTTGGTTAAGTAAGTTTCTCTGATGAGAAGCTATCTAACAAAAGCCAACGCCACCTAAAGTTACGAGCAACGCAATTGCAAAGTATCTTTTAAAATCTTATTTCTAGTCTTTAGTCTAGTTCAATAAGATGCAAGGGTTTCAGCAAGTTGCAAAAAATTGCATTAATAAAGAAACTCAGAATAATTTGCTTTTAACAGCAAGCTTTGGGAGGTTGGTGATGGGTTTTCTACAGCCTGAGTAAGAAGGATAAATATTTTATGTTTTTAATTGTGTCTGGCAACATATTTAATTTCTTCCTTACCAGTGTGCAGCACACAGGGACCATCCACACCCAGGCACCATCTGAAGATCTCTTTTTGCTGAAACTTTGCTTCTGATGCTGAAGCTTTCTGCCTTGCTGGTGTTACTTCTCAGGGAGTGATCCCCAAACCAGTGCCATCTCCCAAAGCCTGCCAACGCCCCAGTAGCTGGAGCAGGTAAGAGCTGGTTTTGTTGGCAGCATGCTGTGGTCACAGCTCATCAGCTCTAAGTTTAAAATGGGTTTCTGGGTGCCTGAGGCTGCCCAGCCACAGCCTGACCCAGCTGCCCAGCCACAGCAGCATCACTTAACCCGCCTTGATCATGCTGGAAAGGAGCAGCGCTCCCCACACAACTGCTGCCAAGGACTCCTATATTCTAATCATTCCTTTGTTACATTTCATTATTTATAAACATCACTCTGTTTTTATAATAGTGTGCAATTTATAATTACTGCTTTATTCCATTACTTTCTTAATGTGGGTGCATCCTCAGTGTTGTTCACAAGCAGGAAGTCTGGTGGAAACTTCAGCTTGATGCAGAATGAGGCAGCCCCCCTAGAAATCAGCAGAGCCAGCCCATGGTTATAATATGGTGGATTCTTGCCCTTCCATCCATTCGTGAATTGAGCTCCTTCCGATCATTAACTGCATTTTGTGTGTTTGTTAATTAACTGCTAATGGGCTTTCTGCTGTATCTGCACAGTAGGTACCAGTACATAAAACAGCTAAGCTTAAAGTTTTTTTCCTGGAAATATTACAGAAATAAACAAACATCTATGCGCATTAACTTTTTTCTTTTCACATATCGAATACCCACCATATGCTAAATGCTTTAAATGACATCAGTCCCTGTGCTTCCAAGATAAAGACGGAAATCAAGGATTTAAAATTCATACAAGTGTAAATGCCTATTGAAAGCTGCGTTTTGTCCCACACAGCAGCAAAGTATCCAATAAGTTTTCATTAGCAAAACAGTAAGATACAGACATTTTGATGATGCATGTTTGGTATTAAGAAAAGCAAAAGAGAATTTATAGTGGAGAGATTAAAGGGTGAACAACTACGGAATTTAAAAAGATAGGGTACATAAAATGTGAAGAAGCTGTGCAAGGCCACAGATCTGTTGTGATCAAGTCTGTGCTGTTTAAAAACTTACCAGAAATTTTAGCTAGTGGGTTTAATTCTGTCATCCCTAAAGGCAGTAACTTCCAGATGATGCTCTGCAGATGCTTGAACCATCGAAATCCATCCCCCGGGGGTTTCCAGTGAAACCCATAGTGTGACACGGTCACCTGGTTGTTTGTATCTGTATGTAGAGGTGTGAGCCCAAACCTTTAGCAAAAGAGTAAGAATAGCTGAGCATCATCATTGCTGATGAGAATAAATGGTATGTGGGGGAAGCTGAGATGCTGGGCAGTCCCAGGAGGCTGTCCCTCAAATTCATGTAGGTTATGAACAAATTTGACCCATAAACTTCAGGAAGCAAAGAACCTTTTAAAGAGCACTGTCTTTGATACACAGGAATAACTTAAAGGCTTTCACATAAGAAGAAATTTCTTGGTCCTACAAGGGACTGGGATATGAAATACTCAACTATGTAGTCAGTAAGTGTTAAGAAGTATGCACCCCATGTGTGGGAAGAAAGACACATGTGAAGAGTATGGTTTAAATAGGCCATCTTTTTTTTTTTTTTTTTTTTTTGGGGGGGGGGGGGTGGTTTCATCAGGGAACTTCCTTGAGTGTGCAAGGCTTAACTTCTGACCTCTGGCCACCACATTTCTATTCAGATCTAGAAATGGTCAGAGAGGAGCATCCAAAGAAGAAAGGCCCCTTTTTTCTCTTAATCACCATGTGAAATCCCTTCTCTACATCCTTCTTCTTAGAGCCGTGGGTAGTGACTTCACAAGCACAGATACGGATGCTCAAACACCCAGGCAGCTCTTTGTCTGAAGTTGTGGTCTTAGCCTTCAATTCCTGACCACACCAGAGCTCATCAGCTCTGTAGAGGCAAAGTAAAAACTTAAAGAGTTAAGGGAAAATTAATGTGTGGTCAAAGGTTGTGTGCAACAACTCAGTAAAGTAGGAGATGGATGAGGGAGTTCATGGGATGATGGTTAAGGAGCATACATGCTTTACTGCCCAAAAGAGAGCTCAAAGCAGGAACCAGATGAGAAGGAATCAGAGCAAGAGTTATTAAAGAAGCATAAACAAATAATAAAGGAAGGTAGAGTAGTGAATAACATCCAAATAGCATATATAGTAAAGAGGAATGCTGGTTTTTTAAGCACACAGTAGTTCATCCAGTGCCAGTACTGAGGAGTTTAAAGTATTGAATCAAGTTCAGATCCTTTGTTAAAACCTATAGAATTTTTTGAAAGAGCATGGAATCTGTCAGGTTTTGGCAAGAAAAGGTTAGCAGTGCAGTCTTGAAGTTTCTTAACTTCCCTGTCCAGAGAGAATTTTATCTATGACAGTCAACTTTTTGGAGAATGGAAAGAAGTATTTTTTTTTCCCCTAAGTAAATGAAGACACTGGGAAAAAAGCTTTGATTTTTAAATTTGTGCTGAATAATGGATGAGAATCCACTCACTTCCCTCAGAGAACTACTGCCCCCTCAGCCCTGCCCATCTGCCAGGCGACCAGGCAGCTCATGGAGGTGGAACTGCAGAGCTCCTCGGAACAGCTCTTTTGGTACATACATGTTCATACTGATATACATGTAACTGGATTGTAGGGTACTGCTGAGGGCTATGGGAGAGGAATGTACTTCACCAGTAGGCTGGGAGTTAGGGAGACATAAGCTTCAATATATGAAGGCATAATTATCATTGTAATGGAACTGAGAGTGTGATTGTGGCAGCAAAATGAGCTCTCTTTCCTAATGTGTAACCAGATATATATTGGAAGAGAGAGATTTCATTTTTAGAGTAACACAGTATGTTCATCCACAGAGGGAAACAATTGTATTATCCATTTAAAAAGCTATCGTGTGAGTTGTTTCAGGAAGAGTACGGCCAGCTCCTGTGGTAGCCATCGCTACTTCCCCAGTGTCCTTGGGAGTGAAGGGAGACACAGCCTTTGTGGTGCTGTTGGGAGAGACTTCTTGAGAGACAAAGCAAATTATTGTGTCAGGACATCGTGGGAAATGACTTCATAGGCTGCTTAGCCTGAATTTTAGACTTGCCATCTAGCACATGCAGAAATCCTTGAACAGGTGTAGTGAAAAAAAAAAACTGAAAAGGAAAGATTTGTTTTTCCGTTTTCTTGACTAACCTTAATGACTATTCTTACACAACACAGCCCACAGCTGGAGGTCTGTAAGTCCATTGGAGACTGTGCCCAACAAGGGACTTGCCTGCATTTTGAGAATTGTCCTGAACAGTGAGTGGGAGACAGAAAGCATGAAAATAAACTTTTGAGCACCCTGCTTAGGGAAGGAGAACCCTGACAAATTCAAAAGATGTTATGGAAGTGGTGGCTGTGGAGTAAACTGTGCATTAGCCAGACATGGACTGCACTCGAGTAATAAACTCCCAAAATAATCACAGAAAACAGCTCCCCTCCACCCACCCATGACGCCATAAGGAGTAGTAAAGACCCTTGTTTTGTGAGGTCAAAACACCCACACAAAATGTTTTTAAAGAACAGGAACAAAGTAATGAAAGTTAACGAGCTACAATGGCTTAATATCCCCCCAAACAGGTAGTAAAATCCTGACCCTTTTGTCTTTACATGGTCAAGTCCCCTCAGAAATCACGTACCATATTAGAAATTGAATTATTTGCCAGATTTTTAAGAACTTACAGAATCAATAAAAGCCTGTAGAATTTCTAATATTTTTGAGAGAATATCATTGTACTGTGTTCCTCCTAAGGGCAGACTTTGGCCTCAGGCTAAGTACTTACCAGGCCGATACCAGCATTTTCCTATGGCACCTCTTAGCTGCATTGTTCAGCCTCATGCTGTTCCTTGAGCTATGGGATACCTTTCACAGCAATTTCATCAAGTCGGATTGACAGTGAGAAAATAGCACAAGCAATCTACTCTGTACATGAATTACTATTTTAAGTAATATAAGAAAATGAATACAATAATAAAAATGCCTGTTCTGGAATAAAAGACAAAGAAAAAAATTGCCTAAATGTATTGGGAACATTATTCATCCTATATAGACCTGGTGATTGAGTTTCATCTGCCCTGGTTTAGGCTTCCAAAGTAGAGTAAACTTCTCCCTCTGGGTATGAGCCTGCATTTAGTCACAATGCAATTGCCCCAGACTACAGAACTAATTCCTCTGGATTGCTAATAACCCCCCAGATATCTAGGCACTCATTTCAAGCAGCTCAGCCCCATTTAGGCTCATTTGCTACCTAGCACCCTCATGCCTGAGAGGTGATTGCAAGACACGTAGTCCATCAATCTGTGCTCTCATCCTCTGCCTCCTAGCTCCAGCACTACTACTGGGAGAGACAAGCTGTCACCACTGAACACCCTCCAGCTTGGGTTTCTGGGCCCCCTCTGCTTCACCTGAGTTGTTATTTCCATATTTTCAGGCTGGAATGAAATGGAAACGTGCCCAAATTGTGGGCTTTAGCTGTCCTAGAGTAAGGATCACAGAATCGCAGAATTGTAGGGGTTGGAAGGGACCTCCAGAGATCATTGGTTCCAACCCCCCTGCCAAAGCAGGTTCCCTACAGCAGGCTGCCCAGGTAGGCGTCCAGACGGGCTTTGAATATCTCCAGAGAAGGAGACTCCACAACCGCCCTGGGCAGCCTGTCCCAGTGCTCCGTCACCCTCACCGTGAAGAAGTTCTTTCGCATGTTGGTGCAGAACTTCCTGGGCTCCATTTTGTGGCCATTGCCCCTTGTCCTGTCCCCACAAACCACTGAATAGAGGTTGGCCAAATCCCTCTGTCTCCTACACTTAAAGTATTTATAAACATTAATAAGATCCCCTCTGTCTTCTTTTCTCCAGGCTGAACAGACCCAGCTCTCTCAGCCTTTCCTCACAGGGGAGATGCTCCAGGCCCTGTATCATTTTTGTGGCCCTCTTCTGGGTTCTCTCCAGGACTTCCCGTCTTTTTTTGTGCTGGGGAGGACGGGACTAGGCAAAGGAGTTACTGGAGGAAATAAAGAGTTTCCCACCCTTAGCTCCTCAGGCTTTACTGGTGCTCTTCAGGAAGGACCCAGGAAGACCCAAGGCCTCCCCTCCAGCCTTGGAATACTGTTCTGGGGGGTAGGTGGGGGGCAACCACCACACAGCTTCCAGCAGGCTGCTCATTACAACGAGGCACAGCTCACACAGTTCTGGGTGGTGATTCAGGAGGGCACGGGCTCCATGTCCTCACAGGGTCAGACATCGAGCAATGGCTGCCTCTCACTGCGTTGCAGTGTGCAGAGAATGCAGTGCAAATACAGTGACTTGAAATGGAGGGTGGTGACAATAAGGGGATTCAGCAGGCAACATAGCCACAGAGCCTGGCACTTGTCTTGGTCAGAGGGGATTTTTGAGAAGGCAGCTTCAGGGGGAGTCTAGCAGAGGGAGATAGCTCCAGGAGGAGCAGGGCATCTCAGTGGCAGGTCTCAGAGCTGATCAGGGATCAGCGGGATCAGGTGGGAGTGTGACATGACTATTTAGGTGGGTAGGCCCTGGTGCTCTTCCACCTTTGGGGATATCAGGCTCTGGGATGGGTAAGCAGGGATGACACAAGATGTCAGGGAGCTTGGTGAGGGGCCAAGGATTCAGAGGTGTGGTGGTTTTACCGTGCTGGGCAGCTAAACCCCACAACCGCTCTCTCACTCCCCCTCCTTTAGATGAGGAGGGGGAGAAGTAAAGCAAAGAACAACTCACGGGTTGAGATAAGGATAATTTAATTAAAGGGAAATAATTATAATAATTAAATAAAAACTACCATGAACTAAACAATTTAACTAAGGGGAAGTAAAAGGGAAAAGGGGAAAAAGGGAGGAAAACAAACAAACAAAATAAATGAAAGCTATATGGAAGTGCAGAGGAAAGAAATTACTCTCTACTTCCCACAAATGAGCGATGATTGACCACGTCCTTGAAGCAAGGCCTCAACGCACGCAGCCGGTGTTCCAGAGGAGGACCGACGTCTTCTCAACGAGAGCCCACCCCTCCCCTCTTCTTCCTGTTTCCACCTTTTATTGCTGAGTGTGACACCACATGGTATGGAATATCCCTTTGATTGGTTTAGGTCAGCTGCCCTGGTGATGTTTCTCTCCTCACTTTTTGCCCACCCCCTAGGAGGGTTAGAGAAAGGCCCAATGCTGTGCCACTGCTGCTCAGCAGTAGACACAACACTGGTGTGATAACACTGCTGTTCCAGCTACAAGTACAGAGTACGGCACTGAATGGGCTGCTGCCGGGAAAGTTAACATTCCAGCCAGACCCAGTACAAGAGGGTACCTGTGAAAAAAGCTAATGGAGGCAAAGAAAAAGAAGTTGTGGCTGTCACTCTGACTTGGTAACAGAGTGGGCATAGACCAATGGCTGCAGGACAGGAGGCATTAGGAAGTATCTGGCCTTAAGTACCTGTGTGCTCACAGCTGCTGGCAGCAGCTGGCCATTTCCACCATGGCGCCTAATGGTGGAAGCAGCACCAGGGGACCAGCTCACAGGTACCTTCCATCCCTTGGCCTCAGCTAAATGGGATGAGAAAGAATTCATGGTCTAATTTTGGCCTCATGTTGGAAGGTAAGCTACGAAATTAATTACTTGGTGTGCTTGCAGAGTGTGTTCACAAATTCCCCTGGAGACCCCAGACTAGCTGATCCTAGTCATTAGCCTGGGCTTGCATGGAAAAGAGCCAGTGGCCAGAATCCATACAGTACGTTTCACAAGCATCTCAGCAGAGGTGATGATGGTAATTCTGCTGACAGCCTGTCTAAAGATCGTTGCAAAGATACTGCTTAATGCACATGCTGTGCATAGCCTGAGGTATTTGATAAAGGCCTTGTCCACAAGACATGGAAGTTGGATTGCAGATGAAAGTCAAAGGATTCAGCAAGCAGGCAGGTTATTTACACAGACTTAATTGATTTAATTTGCTCAGAATGTTTGGTTTTACTTTTTCTTCAATACTTTCTAATCCAAGTGACCTAAACAGATCATGAAAATGACAACTGAGATTTTATCTGAGCACAGGACTCAAATAAAAACAGCAGCTATAGTAAAAGCTGTGGACTCCAGTGCTGTAGACTCCACCTGGTTAAGCTCTTTGGGCCTGAGTAGCTACGTTCTGTGGAGCTGAGAGGTATGCGCTGAATTGTAGTACTACTAATGGATGGGAAGACATGGAAACAAATTGATTTGCAAGAGTGAAGGCACTAATGTTGACTCTAGAGATGGCAGCCATGTGTTTTGTTTGAACAACTGTGAGAACCAAAGAATGACCCCTATGAGTATTTTTTATTTTTATTTTTTTTGCTTTGTCATTGTTTACTATTCTGTTTTTTGGTGGTGGTGGTCTTTTTTGGTTTTTATTTTTGGTAGATGTTGGCAAGAGCATACGGCAATAGCAGGGTCTTACACATTCCATTTTGTGGATGATATGTTTCATGTATATTATTTACTTCCAGCACAAAGAATACATTAATTATTCAGTATGGCAAGAATTGAGTGTCCAAATGCCTCTGGTGAAAGTATGAATTATAGATTGATCTAGCTATATACGTGTTCTGTTCTTATGAGTTGGGCTTCTAAGACTTTGTCTCAGTGGACTGTTAGTCAATATGAACCTGATGCATGCCAGTAATAAACTAATAGTGCAGGTGCAAGCTCTCTCATTAATAGGGCATCCTGCCTTCAGCTCTCTGGCCCTATTCCCATTGTTCCAGCATTAAGGATTAGCCCTATTCAGAAATATATGTACTACCTATACAGCTGTCTTGGCCACATGTGGCATGGCCGCTCAGTGTCTCCTTGCTTGCCTCGTTGCTCAGGGCAGAGCAGTACTAATGTTCAGCCCAGGCACTGAGAGGGGAGCTGGCGGCATCACACTCTGCTTAGTTTAGAGAAACCCGGTCTTGGGCAGGAGGATGAGTGAGCCTGGAAATGCTCCTGCTGTTTGTTTTTTTTCCAGAAGGGCACAACTCAGCTGTGGAAGAAGGGGATTATGTCAATGACAAAGAACAGCAGGCACAATGTGCTGCTGCCTTGTGCAGATCCAAATTTATGTCCACTGAGATTGTGGGAGGATAAGAAATGCAGTGTCTGGTGTTGTGGTTTTCATGCAGCCAAAGTGCATTCAGTGGCAATGTCACGTAAGCACAAAGACTTCCTTAGGAAAGCCCAAGGACATACAAGGATGGTGAAGGCATGTAACGTGGGATGGGCACCTGCATCCAGAGATGACTGTTGCCTTAACCTACCTTCTCCTGAGAAAACAAGATCTTCAGATTCCTGATAATGTCTGTGTATGCCCTTGGGCAGAGCAAGCCTGGTCCAGGCAGTGGGGGGATGCCCTCAGACTGCTGCATTAACTTGAGGGATAAACCCTTTTACAGCCTCAAAATGTCTGCCCTTCTGCTGCTATAAAATGCAGGCGGACCGAAACAACAGAGTGCAAAATTATACAGAACAGTGAGTGGTGGGTAAATATTGTATAGTATGGTCAAATTGGAAATGGAAAAAAAATAATTTTATCCACACCTGTCATCAGCTAGACCCTTGGAAGAAAACCCCAGAGAGTTCCTTCTCTGTCATTGTCCTGAACAAGGACAGCTTTTCCAGACAAGGTCTAAAGGACAGAATCATGTCCATATGCATTTGTGTCCTATTCAGCTCCGGGTGTAACATTTCCCAGTTGGGTGTGCATTTACTCATAAATGACGAGTGAGCAATACGCAGTGACGTACTTTGGAGACCGTGAGGGTGGTGAGAACCACGGAGAAGTTAGCTCAGGAGTCCTTTAGAGACAGCATTTCTTGGATCCATGAAACCACACAGACTTTTAAACATCAGGCACTTGATACAGCTGAAAGTAATTGCTCCGGTGCTGAAAAACAGAATTGTTCTCTAGGGATGATAGTGTTCTTTAGTTAAAATACCAGGCAAATAAATAACTTACTTTTCTAAAAGAAAGCCAAAAAATGTCACTTAGAGCTGAGCAATCATTCTTAAAAGGCAGCACTTGTCTGACACAGCTACAGAAACAGCACTCTTCGCAGGAAGGAGCTTGTGTGGTTATTATCGTAATTCGTGCAGGTCCAGCTGCCTTGCCAGCAGAATGCAGAGCAGCTTTAATCACAGCTTTAAACTAATGTGGCAGATATTTATGATAAGAACAGTGGTGTCAGCTGTGTCAGATGCTGTAAAAAAAAACCTCAAAACAATCAGCTGTCAGACCGACTGATAAAAAAAAAGTAGTTTCCTCTCAAAGTGCTGAGGTAATTTAAAAAAAAAAAAAAAAGAAAAAGAAAAATTATAAAGAGTAAAATTAAATTTAATCAAGCCATTTCAGTGATAAATTGCAGCCAGGGAAGTCTCCTGAGGGTGTAAAGAACATGCTTATATTGTCAAGCATGTCAAAAGGAAGATTAGATGGGGATGTTGTAATGACAGAGGAAAGCAGGGATGCTCCTTTCTCCCACTCCTCTGCCATCACAGTGTCCCAGCAGTGCTATCTGCACCATGACATGGCCAAGTACATCCCATGCCTACTTTGTCTCCCTGAAACTCTCACCGGTGAGGATACTTCTTTCTGTGGAAAGAGGGGAAACAGACAGTAAAAGACACCTAATGTCTAACTTGTCTGAGTGTGTCCCTAAAAGCACAGCTGTGGGTGCAGGTGTGTGCCATCAGCTGCTGCTGGCTGTCCTGGGGGTGTGAGGCAGGGCAACCTGCAGCTGCACCTCGCTCCTCCGGCTGCTGGTGGGCTCCGTGCTGGTGAGCTGAGACCTTCTCACCTGGCTGATGGCCAGCAGGAACAGCCAGAGCCCCAGGGCCTGGTTACATCCACGGGGGAGATCTCGCATGAAATGCTGTCTGTTCCTGTGTGCTCTGCAGAGAGTTACGGCTAGTGGGCATCTGATAAATGTGGGGCTAAGCAATTTCGGTTACGCTCAGTAATAATCCATGCTGAAGATTCAGCACATTAAAAGGGACATGTGCTGAGATGGTCAGAAGGCCCCATGCAATAATTTTAAATTAAAAAAGGAAAAAGCATTAAATTAATCTCCTTTGTTGTTTCTGTATTTTTAATGGGAAGATTAATATGGGAAAGCAGCAAATGAAATAGGCTGATCATTTAGTGCCACAAATTACATGTTATCGTTCAAGAGGAGCGTTGCATGCAGAAGACAGGATACATTATAGATATGTCGGGAAGATTCAATGTAACTGAAATAACTGGAGAACATAAGCTCTCCTTCACAACTGACAGAAGAGCTAGGAGTGTTTGATTTAGTTCATGCTGCTGCACTGTGCCGCTCTGCTTTGTAAGTCCGTACTTTTTCTGTTAACTCCTCAATTCAACCTTACAATTGGGAATTCAGATAACACAGCCCTTCACTTCTGATCGTAGTTGAATACCAATGCCATAATTTTATGCTTCCTTGCTTTCTCTACTCCTGACCTTTCATGTTTCTTGAGGGACATCTCATTTCCTGTAGCTTTCAAACACCTCAACATTTATTTCTTCTTATTGGTGATACAATTAAGTACACATCCTTAATTGAGTTACAAGCAAATACATAGAATAATAGCAGGGTGTTTATCTTTGTCAACCCTAGACAGGTAATTAAATAGTCTCCTTCACACTCTTCTAGGCAAACAGAACCCTTTAAACTGATATGCCTCCTTTACATAATGTCAATAGACTGTCTTCTCCTCTCTGTTTAGATGAGCTTGGGTATTCACTAGAAAATGCAAATTTTCCTTACTCGAGACTCGTCTGGAAATGAACCTAACACTTCTATTAGTCTGGTTCCTCTGGCTCAGAGTATATTAAAGTGGAATAAAAAGTTACTTCTTTTGCTAGTGCTCACAGGAAACAATTCCAGAGGCAAAGCCATAGACACAAAAACCTGTTCATAGTTGTGGTGAAATGCGTGCTGAGATTGGATTAAGCACGTATATTGTCTAAGCAGAGTAGCAAATTTTCACCTGTGGTAAGCTGTGATGTGGCACTATTAAAAATCAGAGGTGTTGTGATCATTTCCATCAGCTGGGGATGTAGCTGACCTGCCATTGTGCCTGGCCCCATTGCCCTTTGGAAAAAGAAACCCTCTGGTGCTCAGCATCAAGGCACTTCTGCTGACCTCCGAGGGCTTTGTTGGTGAGTACTGACTTTCAAAACATTTATGTGAGGCTGCTCAAGTGGAATGGTCACATGCCAAAGGCACCAAAGTGCAGTCGGCTTGGATTTTGTAATCAATGTGCCACTGGCTGAGCCTTCTGTAAAGACTGGTATATACAAACATGCAGAGGTTTGGCTTTTGATTTGAGCTTTTCCCTGCGATGTATCATTCCCCTGCTGCTCCCCCAAGGGCAGAAGGATTGGTACCTCTCCTGCTACCTTTTTGATAGTGTTGTGTTCTCTCTCATCATTTTCCACTGAAAGCCCCAGGGATCTTAATACTCCTGAATTTAAAAGATGGCCACAGTCAGCACAGAATACACAGCCCTTTTGGCCATGGGAACAGCCATTTCCCTTTTATAAAGCTTATGGTTTCTGATGAAATCCAGTTACAAACATCAGGATGCACTTCAATCAAGTGTTGTGTGGATTATGGATCCCATTGTAAACAAGCCAGCTCATAGCAATAAATGCTGGGAACATTTGCACCGAAATCACTCTATCCGATTTTCTGCAAAATTGCTTTTTACACATGTATCATTGCTCTGCTATACAGGAGAAAATATGTAGAGCACGAGTATTGACATTTATATTGTCCATACCAGTACATGTTAAAGGAATCATTATTTTTTTTAAGGCTTTCAATAAAGATGGCTGTTGGAAGGTTAAGAGAGAGAACAAACATCTTAGCAGCACCACACAGTACTTCTGTTTCCTTGGAGATCCCTTTTAATGTAGAAATAAGTACGAAAAGCTCACTGTTCACAGCGATGTGTTTTTTTTAACCCAGTCTCTTAAACAGAGGAGTATGAACACGCCAACGTGCTACCCCAGTGGTGATGCTGCGCAACCTCTTGTCAGTGATACTCAGTATTTAAATGCTGCCTTTGAGAATATGCACTTATTTGCAACTGATTTCCACATAAAGAATAATATTTTCATATTGTTATTGTCATTCATTTATTATACATCAATATTTCCCCTTGATAAAAGTAGTTTTGAAGAATTTTCAAATACTTAAGACAGAAAACACTCAGAAAGCCACAAAGCCAAAGCTGATCAGTATGGCTTGGATATACTGTAACATAAAACACTTGGGTGCCCAAGGACACGTTCAGATGCCAAACAACTTTCACATCTCTTCTCAGTGATATACAAGTAAGTCCCTTGTTTCAGATGTATGTCTGCATCACAAAATCAAGCAGAAAAGTTCCAGAATAGAAATAACACAGAGAAGAGCTTGATAGTCTGCGTGCTGGAGCAGCAGGCAGCCCGACCGAGGGAGTATCAAAGGTGGACCAAGGGAGATTAAAGGAAGAGAGAAATGTCATCAGGCCAGAGCTACAGGAACCACATCTGAACTCAAAAAGAAACTGGTAAAAGAAGGCAGTAGAAATAGTAAAAGGTCAGGAGAGAAATGACAAAGGGAAGAAGAGAAAAAGTGTAAGAGGTGAGTGAGTGTGTGCCTGGGTGTGCTGGATGAGCAAGGGGAAAAGCTGGGGGAGAATTAGCACCCAGAAATACTGCTATGGCTTAAAGGAACAGTGGGCTGAGCCTGGGAGCCAGGAACAGAGAGGGGGAGGAGAAGCGGCACCAAATCTAACCCAGTTTTGCCCCAGCCTCCTGTATGCCATGTGGCAATGACTGACAATGACAGACAGTGAGAGAGTGATTTCCTGGGTATGTCCTTGCAGGCTACCAGCTTAACATACGTGGAAGCTTATTTTCTTTATTTATATTGCATGAACAGTCCTCCACTCTTCTTTAGGGCAGAGTACAGCGAACCCTCACTCACCAAGAGCTGGAATTATCCAAGAGCAGACAGAAAATAAAATTCTAGCTACCATTATTCATGTGCCCAGCACGCTTACAGTGCAGGCAAATCCTCCCAGATTGAAAAAGTTGGTACCTGAGAAAGAATCTAAGGATCTCAGATCCTAACATTTACAATTAAGTTTTCCATTATTGACCTATGTTTCTATCCTTTTTTTTATTGAAGACATTGTCCAAATCATTCTGTTGTTTGGGACAAAAGCAAAGCAAAGCAAAACAAACAACGGCAACAACAAAAATTGTGCAGCATCTTTCACTGTTTGAACACAGTGAATCCTGAAAAGAAAATGAAAAGCAGAAATTACCAGTGTGAAATAACATGTAATTTGAACTGAAGCATGTTACTGCAGATCTCATCAGTAAGGCAACCCACAGGAAATGGATTTGCCAGGCTACCTTAAAAATGAATGCTGTGTGTTGAAATGCGGTTATTTTCCAGAGAAATAATTTTCAGTAGAGGGAGCTGCAGGACCATCAGACTTAAAACACTGACTAGCAGTTACTGCAGTAAGGTAGATAACTAAGTATTTACATTAAAATGCAGAATTTTTAAACAGTGTACTAGAGAGTTTATTATTATAAAGTGATTTAAACCCTGGAACTCGCCACTTGAGCTTAGGGTGTGGAGAAAACAACAGTGACATGTATATAACTGCATGCAAAGGCACTGTCTCACATATTGCTGAGAAATAATCTTCTCTTTTCCTGGATTATAGGCACTGATTTGTGATACAAAGGCTCTGAAAGCAAAACAAAGCCATATTTCTTTCCTTATTGAAAGTTAGTGGCAATATTTCCAATACGGTGACTTCAGACTGCAGGGTTAGAGATTCAAACAACGTGCACGCCAGAGAACAACAGGCAGAGTTATATATGCTCTCTCCATCCTGTTGTATTTGTATGCAAAATAATCTGTTTCTACCCAAAGGCAAATCTTGTGTGTGTGCAATTTTCTCTGGATGTGTCGTTTTCAAACGTTATCCTTTCTACTCAACATGCACTGATCCTTTTTTTCGACAGAGGCTGCTCTACCAGCGTAGGCCAGTTAGCAGGGTTTGAAACGCCGTGCCAGTTATAGATGTTTAGTGTCCCTCTGTGTTGGTGAGCCCTTTCTGTTCTGACACTGCTGTGTCAGCAGTGTCAGCGAAGATTGAAAAACAAGACCTTGACAGGTGCCTGAACAGAGAAAAATGAGGTTACAACAAAAGACCTGATGTTATTTACAGGTCTCAGTGCATCCAAAGAAGTCTGAGACATTTGGAGATGAGCATCTTCTCCAGTGGGCCTGCATGAAGAGGTCTTGAAAATACACCTTTATGGCAATTATCTCCTCAGGTCAAATTACTCCCAAACACTCAACAGTAGCAAATATGCTGTAGTGCTGGGGCAGCACCAGTAAGGCTGCTCTGCAGTCTTTGCTGCTGGCTGCCTTAGCCCTGTGAATGAGCTCTGCTTATGTTCACAGTCTCACTGTAAACATGGGGGCCTCTCTGTGCCACAAGCCCAAAGGACAAGATGCTGCTTCTCCATCTTAATTTGTACACACCTCATAGACCCTGCTGCCCTATTTAAAATGTCCTGATGTTGTAACCTCTCACAGAATCACAGAAAGGTGAGGCTTGCAGGGCCCTCTGGAGGCTGGGTGCTCCAAGCCCTGCCCAAGCAGGGACACCCAGAGCAGGCTGCCCAGGACCACGTCCAGGCGGCTTCTGAAGGTCTCCAAGGAGGAGGCCCCACAGCCTCTGCGGGCAGCCTGTGCCAGTGCTTGGTCAACCTCTCAGTGTCAATCTTCTTCCTGCTCATCACTCTGCTGTAACAGCCTGATACTTATGATATTATAGGCCAAGGATAAATGAGATAAATGAGAAGGGTGAACTGGTAACAGCAGACATGGAGGAGGCTGAGGTACTCAGCA
This sequence comes from Aythya marila, assembly GCF_965140915.1. Lineage (NCBI taxonomy): Eukaryota > Metazoa > Chordata > Aves > Anseriformes > Anatidae > Aythya > Aythya marila. The sequence continues at coordinate 190,992,227 of NC_139042.1, read as the reverse complement.
ACTTCTTTGCCTTAGTCTTCACTGCCAGGCAGGCTTTCCACATCTCTTGTTTCCCTGAACCTTTAAGTGAGGGCTAGGGGAGCAAAGTCACTCCCACTGTAAGCAAAGAGCAGGTTCAAGACCACCTGATGCAACAGAACGTTGGAGACATGGATTTGAAGGTGGACCATTCAGTAGTAAAGGAACTGGCTTGAGGACAACACCCAGAGAGTGGCAGCCAATGGCTAAGTGGAGGCTGATGATGAGCGGTGTCCCTCAGGGGTCTGTCTTGGGACGGGTACGGTTTGCTTTTTTTGTCAACGACATAGACAGTGGGATTCCTGGCATAGCATGGCTACCTACAAGTGAGAAACTTTTAGACATTTGAGCAAGAGCTGCCACAAGATTTGGAGTGCCAGTGCGTGTGTTGCCAGGCTCTCACCATCACGTAAATGAGTGGGCAGTGCCTTCAGTGAGCTGATTGTGCTCAGCCCCTGCAGCTCCATAGCTCGGCAGTTCACAGTCAGCAAGTCCATTGCAGACATCATTAACAAGAGCTCTGTGAACTCCTCTATTTTGTATAGCTTGTTTTGTCTGCTCCCTGTTGGTTGCTCCTCGCTGAAACCTCTGCATTCTGGAGGCACAGCATGATTTGTGTTAGAGCTATCAATGAGAAGCACATCCTGATCTGATGATATGTCCTGTGCAGGGCATATTCTACATCAGTGCTCCTGATGGCTACAGGCCACTCCTGCTAATCAGGACTGGTTGTACAACCATAGAGGATACCCACATATTTTTTCTGGTGCATTCCAGGGGTTTCTCAGCATACATCTCAGCATATATGAGAAAGAAAACCACAGAGTCCTCCTCTCCTGCTAAAATGTCTGTGGTCTTAGCCTAGTGATAATGGCAACCTCATTTCCTGATAGAGGTCTTCTGATTGCATCTTCACATGGACCAAACCCTGTTAGTAAGACATCACTTTGATGGCAGTAGAAATCATAGAATCATAGAATATCCTGAGTTGGAAGGGACCCACAGGGATCACTGAGTCCAACTCCTGGCTCCACACAGAACGACACAAAAATCAGACTGTGTGTCTGAGAGCATTGTCCAAATGATTCTTGAACTCCAGCAGCTTGGTGCCGTGCCCACTGCCCTGGGGAGCCTGTCCCAGTGCCCGACCACCCTCTGGGTGCAGAACCTTTCCCTAACCCCCACCCTGACCCTGCCCTGTCCCAGCTCCATGCCGTTCCCTTGGGTCCTGTCGCTGTCCCAGAGAGCAGAGCTCAGCGCCAGCCCCTCATGAGGAACAGAGAGGGAGAGGCAAGGCAGCACTGCAGGAGACATTTCGGTGGGCTTCTGATGAGTGCTTCCCAATCTTTAGGGAGACAGCAGAGATCCAACCCCACCTGAGTGGCATTAGGAGAAGCATTAAAAGCACAGTAATTGCAGTGTGTTTCAGTCATTGCCTTGCACCAGGAAGGCATTTGCCACTGCATAGGAAGCTCTGGCCAGCATCACTGAGAGACATATCCTGTGTCCTGGGACTGAAGGGAATCCAAACAAAGTACAGCTATTGGTACTTCCAAAGGGCAGAACATTCATTTCCTTAGCTCCCAACCACATCAAGCACGCAAAGGGGTTCTGGTATCTCAGCAGTCTTTTTTAGGAGGCATACATTAGAAGCCTTGGTAGAAATTAGTAGAAGTACCAGTAGTCTCCTACTCCCCTTGCAAGTGCAAAGTAAGATGCATTGTGTCAGACTCTCAGTAAGGGATGGGGTGAGTCAGCAACCCTTTCCTCATCTTCCTTTTCATCTTTAAATTCAGGTGAAGAAAATGAGCACAATCCACTTTGCTAGCAAATTCCTGCTGAGCTTTTTCACAGCAGTGTTACTGAATTTATCCCACATCAGTGAAATTTCCTGCAACAAATGAAGGCAGGGCAGACAGCCTTCAGTCCCCAAACCTGAGCTGTTTTCACAGACACAGGACAACATTTTTGTTGACTGTGAGAGTGCGATTGGACTGCTGAGTGTGCATAGCCATGCATCTTTTGATATCTGTGCTCGTCTCATCCCTCTTCTGCTTTATTCCACTCAGAGGAAACCTTACAACAAAGCACAGCCTCTGCCTGCTGTTCCCACTTCAGCAGCCTGAGGATGGACTCCTGAGTACAGACAGCAGCAGGTCTGTGCTTCCTCCCTGGCGTGCTTTCCTCCATTGAGTCTGTAAATGCTTTTATCTAGGGAAAATACATACTCTTTTGTTAGCCTAAAGCTTTGCCTACGCACAGAGGAGAACAAACAGCACAATCTGCAGTTCCAGTGGGAGAATACGCCCATGTTTGCTCTTTCCTGGCACTGCTATCAACAAGCTGAGGGTTTTCTGAAAACCTTTAGCACGAACTTGCAACTAAATCAATGCCAAAATGTTCAGGTTTTGCCTGTTTTCCCTTGAAAAGCTTCAGCATTACAAGAAAAAATGGACAAGCAGAGCACACCTGAGAGCTACTTATTTTATTGGGTTGATCGTTCTTGAGCTAGGGGCGGTGCAGAATCCACCAGCCTTGCAACCATCAGAGTCGTTATTTCTTTGATAAGTATTGCTAAGGGGAGGTATCTATTCTAAATACATCCATCAAAGCTGCAGACAGTGTTCTATGAAAACATGATCTCCAGGAACTAACAGCATCTGCTTTGATTGAAGACGTTATGCAGATATGCATTCCTCTTCTGGAGCAAGCCTGTCAATACTTGCTTTCTTTCTACAGAGTCACTTCTTTGGTGGTAAATAGAAATCAGCTTCAAGCAGTTTTTCTTGATATCGATATTCTGCTCAAAAATCTTTCCCCCCCCCTCTGTCTGAATATTAATGCTGCATAAGCGAAGAGCAGCAGACTAAGAGGGAAGACAGTAACATAGGTAAGGGCAGTGCCTTGAAGGGAATGACCCATTCCCTCTGCCTGCTGTGGCCAGAACAAGGAAGCTTAAATACCGAAAAGGCAATTCAGTTAAGCAAATAAAGTTTTCTAGCTATAAAAATCTTTAAGCAATATGTTCTGGTGGCTAAACTGCTTTGCAAAGCCCACATCACTGCAGGCTCGGGAGAGCAGCTTACACGAACATCTACCAGCAACAGCAGAGGCATTTAGGTATGCAGTCGTTTTCCTTGGCAAGTTTGCCTGAAGTTAAAAGGTTTATGGAGCAGCCCCTTAGCTGGCGTGAGTTGCTGTCCTACAGCTTTAACCTCAGCAGCACTGAGGTACTAACATAGCACTTCTTGCTTCCTGCCCAATCCCCCCCCCCCCTTTCCTAAAATACAGTTGCTAAATATTAACATGAAAAATACCAGCAGATTAAATTCAGCAGCCATTTCAGATTACTGCGCATTGCTACGAGGAGCTGCTTTTACAATTGCCCTTTAACACCTCTTCGAGTGATGCTGCTATTTTGCTGAAGTTTGCAAGTGGGGATATAGACCACGACTAAACAACTTAGAAATATGTCTTCACAAGTGATGAAGTGTTTATTCTCTCTACCAGTTGTAAATATTCAAATTTCTGGTAATCTATTCAAGCTTTTAGTGCCAGATTTTCTGTATAGTTAAAGTAAACATGACTGGGCAATGCTTTCCAGAAAAACAAAACAATATGAAACAACAAACTAGTATGTCTGCATTTTATTTTCCTATTTCTATTTAATCCCTTCCCTTCCTTTCCCCCTTCTCCCTTTCTCTTTCCCTTCTCCCTTTCTTTTTCCCTTCTTTCCCTTCTTTCCCTTTCCCTCCTTCTTCATATAAACTGTTTTGCATTTGCTCACTTTCATCCTTTCCAGGAATCCCTAACCAGGATAATGACAGACTGATGAATTATTCTTTAAGAAACTAAGAGATACCTCTAGGCCAGCTGCCCTTGTCCTTAGGGATGATTTCAACCTGCCAGATGTTAACTGGGAATACCACACAGCTGACACAAACAGGTCCAGGAGATTCTCAAAGCACCTGCTGATAACTCCATGGTATAGGTACTAAGGGAGCTGACTAGGAAAGGTGCCCTCCTAGATCTGTTGCTTATGAGCAGAGAGGGTCTCATGGGTGAAGCGATGATGGGTGGCCATCTTGGCCATAGTGACCATGAAGCAGTCAAGTTTAAAGTCTTTGATGATGGGAGGAAAATTGTCACAAAAAAACAACTCAGGATTTGGAGAGAGCAGACTTCAGGCTAATCAGGGAACTAATTTGTAAGGTGCCCAAGAAACTGCTTTTGAAGGCATTGTGGTCCATCAGTGCTGGTCAATTTTTAAGTACCTCTTAAGAGCACAGGACCAGGCAATTCCAAAATGTCAGAAGTGAAGGAGGCAGGGCAGAACGCCAGTTTGGCTGAGCAGGGATCTACTAGAGTTTAGGCAGGAAAAAAAGCCTATGGCCACTGGAAGAGAGGTTGGGTGACACGGAAGGACTACAAGGATGATGTTTGCCATTGTAGGGAGAAAATCTGTGTGGCCAAAGCTCAGTTAGAGTTAAAGTTGGCCAGCACCGTGGGGGACAGTGAAGAGAATGTTTTCAAGTATGTTAACATGAAAAGGAGGGCCAGAGATAACATTGATCCATTACTTGATGAGGATGACCAGCTCACAAACAGGGATGTAGACAAAGCAGAACTGGTTAATGCTTTCTTTGCCTCTGTCTTCAATGCTGACGATGGGCCCTGGGACCCCCAGAGTCCTGAGTTGGAGGACCACGACTGTGGAAACGATAAACTTTCAGCCAACTCCAAATTTGTGTGGGATTTGCTGCTCCACCTGGATGCATATAAGTCTATGGGGTCTGAAGGGATTCATCCCAGGGTACTCAAAGTACTCAGAGCTGGTTGATGTCATTGTAAGACCTCTCTCAATTGTTGGGGATCTGGAGAGACCCCAGTTGGCTGGAAGCTAGCAAGCTTTTTTAGGAAGCTAGCTTTGTTCCAATCTTCAAGAAGGGCAAGAAAGAAGACCCCAGTAATTGCAGGCCTGACAGTCTCGGTGCAGTGCCTGGTAAAATTGCGGAGATTATTCTGGGAGCTACCAAAAAACACTCAAACGACAACACAGTCGTTGGTCACAACTGACATGGATTCATGAGGGGAAGGTCCTGTTTAAGGAACTTTATTTCCTTTTATGACAAGGTTACCCACCTAGTTGACCAAAGGAAACCGGTTGATACAATCCTTCCAGATTTCAGTAAAGCTTTTTTTTTTTTTTTCCATTTGACATGGAAAAACTTTTTACATGTAACAAACAAAAATGCACTGTAGTTGAAACAGCTCCCTAACCCAGCACACTATCATTTCAAACATGGAAGAGTCTTAAAGAAGGAAACATCTTTTGAAGACAGCCCCTTGTTGGCAATTTCAGTAGGTACATGTTAGAAATTATTTTTAGCAGGGGGAAATTAAATAAAAAAGTGTTAGTAAATAAAAAAGTGTTAGCTGTCTCATTGCAGAGTATTTGAAAGGACTAAATTGGGGCAGATTACCCCAATTCCTTTTAAATAATGGGTCTTGTCACACATTAAGAACATACATAAGCTCTTTGCAAGATGTACACTATGTGCATATCAGAGGGTAAGACAAGGCTGAGGAGATTTGCTTCATTATGGACAGAATTCATTTACTGCAACTTAAAAACCAGCCTATTAAATGTATTTAACTAACCTATTGAAAGTTTGGAATAAGCAATATGACTAGTGAGAATAAAAATGATGAAGTCCTATTATTCATTTAATTCATACGGATTAAGGCAGGAGTTCTAAGGAAATAATATTTGAACAGCAAGATGGAGATTTCTGGTTCTACATATCATCTTCCCATTCATGAATAAACATTTTCATTGAAGAAGTCTTATGACATCCTGCAAACATTGGCTTGTTGGGTAACTTCAAAAGCAGAACTGTCTGAAGTGTTGAAAATCATATTCCTACTGTGTCCACTGCTCACCTATAAAGAACACATTGTACTTCTTACTTGGAAGTGTGCTGTATCACTAATAATTATTGCGATGAAACTCTAAAAACATCTTCTTGGCATATAGTCGGTACTGTTTATAGTACAATATATATTCTGTGTTTCTTACAATGGTAGTTGGTTTTGACTTGTTACAGTTTAAAATTTTCCATAACCAAAACCTCTAAATCCTCACAACTAAGTTACTTCTCCTCCTTCAATCTTAAGTTTCTCTTAATAGAGTTACATAGTTTTAGTAGAAATCTAGCTTCACTAGTTGTTTTCCTCCACTCTCAGTGTTTGCCCACACTCACTCTTGCTATACAGCTGTAGTCAACATCAGTGAAACCTTATGAATTACTTCTCGGCCTGGTTTAACATGGGCATGTCCATTACACTGAGTACGTTACCTTTGTGGGGCTGAAATCTCTCAACAGGCTTTTTTTTTTTTTTTTTTTAAATCAAATTGTGAAAAGAAGAAAACCACAGTACTGCTGCTGCACAACATTATTTATTTATTTTTTTAAATGAATTCCCTTAGCCTCATAAAACAGAACACATTTTCTAATCTTGAAGCCAGCAAGATTGGGAAATAAAAAAGGAAATCGAACTTGGTTTTCCTATAAATGATTTTCATATTGAGACTACATTCAGAGAAAAAAAACAAAACAAACAAACAAAAAAAAAAAAACCACAAACTACTAGAATTAAAACGAATGCAGACATTACTTATACAGCTCTCTTCTTAAAATACACTGGACATTTCATACAACTCAACTATGATGCTTTGCTAGTATAATATGCTACAAGTAGAATTATTCAAATGCAGCTATGTAGCTTTTCTATTTTCTAAGAGATTTTATTTTATTATGTTGCAACACCTTTAGTATTTACTTCACACTTCATTACCATACTACCAAATGATCTTTTTTCCCTTCTTGTCTGGTAGCTCATTTCTCAGAAGGGGGGCCTTAACTGTGGGCTTTTTTGGAAATACCAAGTGCACAGTTTCAGATATTAAAAGTACTCAGAGCACTTCAGTATACATTCACAATGTAACTAATCCACTGTTTTTTGAGTTAGGAGTCTCATGACTTGCTAGCAAAATAATGAAAAGAGCTGGCTAGTATTTACTTCTGTTCTCATAAATAAGAAAGTGATCTAGATAGCTTTAATGCTTCATAAAAGTCCTTGTCTGTTGGTGAGCTGAGTGTATACTGTCATATCCTGCCCAAGAATTACAGTAATTTGAAATCTCATTTTTTTTCACAATATTCCTGGATAGATCAATCTAACTAAAACTTTTTACACAAATGACACTTTCAGAAGATATTTGCATTTGTATGACTGCATAATTTGATTTTTCAACAGGGTTCTTGGTTCAAAAGTACTATTTCGCTTACTAAAAATGGCTTAAAAAATACAGTATACATAACAAATGTCTGAAAAACATTGGATGAATCAACTTTTCAACTCATTGCATCACTGAAGAAAGTACAGTACTACTTTTGGAAAAGTTTTCAAGTATCTCCCTGAAACACTATATAATGAGAAACAGATCCTAAACTTTGTATGACTGTAATCAATTATTATTTGCAAGTGTTTTTTTTTTTTTTTTTGTCATACAGTATGAATGCAACAGTATGAATAATACTTTATAGCAACCATATAGCACAACATTTTAATATTACACAAAACTGGAATGTTTCAATGGAAAAAAACAAACAAACAAACAAAAACAACAGCCACTTAAAACAAATTTCAAGTGTTTCAGTAATAAACCAACCGATCACCATGGCTTACACAGAGCAAATACACAGGAGACTGAAACTAATATAAGCTGAATGACACAAGTGCCAATAGATATACATGAATAGAGAGAGTCATTAGCTGTTCAGACACACACACAAATCTGAGATGCAGTAAGGTTTACAGAAGAGAGCAGGGACTAGCTTCTGATCCTCACCAAACAGGAATACAACCTGTATGAGAAGAGCAAAATTCAGCACCAAGCCTGCACACAGTATATGTGTGTGCCACAATACACAAATTCATACACAAATAATCACTCAATAGCTGTACATGATAGTCTTATGTATTTGCTGTAAAAACGAGTCAGCACAGTGCTTTATGATTTATCATATAACAGTTTCTTCCCTTGACTTCACAACACAAATTGTTTCCTATTTAAATAAAAATATTACTTTAAAACATTCAATCATTGAATCATATCTTTAAACAACATTCCAACAACTTATTTTGCAAAGACATTTTAATGTATCTAGTAGAATCTCCAAAGAATTGTGTACTGAAAAGGGAAGCTTTTCATATGTTAATTTTAGTTATTTTTAGAAATGTAAAATTTGCTGGTGTTTTACAAGATATTTATATCTTCCCTTGCCTATGCCTTCCTGGTATCATATGTATCCCTACCAGTCGCTGACAAGACATTTCAGTTGCAGTGTGTGGTATTTGGTATCATCCAAACAGTCATAAAACCCTTTATAAACCCAAAAAGCAGCATGCAAGGAAGCATTTATAAATAGATTACATGAGAGAAGGTATGGTCTATATACAGATATGCTTTTATTTTTCAAAATATTTCTAAATTGTTATTGTTATTACTTAAAGCCAGGAATGTGTGTTTGAATTGCATTGATAAGTTGCAAGGTATTGTCAGAATTAGAAAATGCAAGATTTTACTAAAAAAAATTAAAAAAATGCAAAAGACAACACCGTTGTCCAGCATTTAAGCCACATGCAACTGCATAACACTCCCAGCAGAAAACATCTTCTCAGACTCTGAAAACATCTTGTCCTGATATCTTGGTTTGATGGCAATATAAAGTTCAATGTTTTATATTTAAATATTATTGCAACACAGCTGCTAAATTAGCTCTCTAGAAAAGCACAGAGTATTTATCAGTCATTGTGAATACATACATATATGCCAATCTAACATAAATTAGATTACATGACTTCAAGACATTTTAATGATTAGAATGTTACAAAAATACACAGTGAAATAAAATGTCTAAAATTATATTGAAGCCATCACAAAAAAAAAAAACACAACTGAATTTTTAAAATACTTGTCAATTTGACTAAAATGCATATATACTCAATTTCCTTGAGCTTTTATTTTTTCTTCTCCCCATTGGAGGAACAGTGTCTATAGTAAGTGTTCAATGCTACTGTGGCTGTAGGCAGCTTCATCTTTACAGTTTTCCTCAATTCCTCTTGCAAACAGTTTCATTAACTGGCAGTGAACCCTGAAAAATATGGAAATCAATTAATCATACTTTTTTTTTTTTTTAATATAAGTAGGTACTATATATTTCGTTTTAATAATCTGTGTATCTCAAGCAGTTAGGCAAAATTCTTTGCTGACTACAAAAATAGCCCTCATTCTTGATACAATCCTCCCCTGCAAAGAAGACTGGATGTTTTCACACATACATCACTCTTGCTACTACTCTTTTCCACACAGTTAAGTGACATGGGATACTTAGAGGATCTGACCTTGTATAACATACACTGTTCTTACATAAATCACTCAGACTGTTGTGAGATTGCATTTGAATGGAACAAACTTGGATGCACATATTTTGTATTTGTATTTCCCTTTAATCTACAATAAACAAAACCAAACAAAACAAATTTAAAAGCCCTTCAAAATTTCAAAGCTGTTATTCCCTTCCAATTTGTTCATTTGTAGAACTGCAATCTTCTTTCTCCATATGCCAAGGCTGGAGATAAGACTGTGCTGTGCGTCAAAATATACAAAATACAGGACATACTCAGTATTTCTGTAAGATGCTAGTTAAGACGCTAGTTAAACACATCAGGTGGCTTCTATACGACTTTTTTAAAAAAAGGAAAAAATATTACTATTTTCCTGAAAAATGCTTTGTTTAGTTGCAAGAGCTAGTGCTCAGACTAATGAAATACTGCATTTGTCTAAAAGAATCCTTCCACCAAGACCTCCACCCTTCAGCACTTCAAGCATATAACACCAGTTTCTAAGAACTAAGCAGGACTTTGAGGGTAGGGTCATCTATCTATCTTAAAGAGGTCATTTACAATATATATTTTCATTTACATTACATAGCTGGAGTGTTTACTAGAAAGGACCCAAAACTTAACAACAATAATCTAAGTTTATTATCAGAAGACTCGAATTTGCTGGGGGGATACGTTTTTGGGGTATCTTTATTAGCACCTTTACGTCAATGAAAAGGCTTAATATCTTCTTGGTAGATGCAGAGAGAAGTAGATGCTCACCTCACTTCAATTGCTGAACTATCCAGAGTTTCTCCATCACAATTCCAAGTGCTGTCAGCGATATTGCAGCAACAGGCTGGGTGATCTCTACAGAACTGGCCAAAACGTTTCTTTCCTATGTCTGCAACATTGCTTCCATTGTCTTCTGAAAGCTTTGATGTAAATTGAAAACTCTTCACCCGATAAACATCTACAAATGAGAAGTCAAACTACAAAGAAAGAAATAATCAAAAAAGGCAATTACAATTACTTAAATATACTTGATGCATAAAGAAACTCAGCATGCAGCATTTGGTATTCAATAAAGTCCATCCGTTCCAATTTTCTAGAGACTTTAACCTGAGGCATAGAGTGATACTTGTTTTTAAGAAACTGCAAAAGTCAAAAACCATAAAGCAGAACTGAAACCTTATTTTTGATGGTTGTCTTCACGGAGCAGCAGTACTGCCACTTTAAGGGTAATGAGGTTACAGGTTCTGAGATTATGAGTATAGAGTATAAGAACTATGAATAAACTGTAAGAAACAATTATAACATGGAATTTAAGTCAAAAAGGTTTGGATTGGAAACTTGTACCATCCTCAGGACCTGTTCACTACAGCCCTTAAGAAACATACACTTTTCTGAAAGTCTTATGCTTCTGAATTTTGGAAGAGTATCTTGAGATGAGCCAACCACTGCCCTAATCAAAGAATTAGAGAGATTGGGGAGCTGTGTGTATAGGAAAATACGAATATATGGAGATATTATTATACTCCAGCAAAATAAAATCATTTCAACTAGCTAATTCAGGTAAAACTAAGGTTTGAGTCTGAGATTCACTAAGAAGCATTCCAGGCCAAAAAGTTTAGCTGCAAAAACTGGTTATCACTGGCTGCATAGAGCCACTTGTGAATGCTCTCATGTATCATGGCTAAGCAGAATGTTATTATAATTATTTCTTATTTTATGATAGTAATGATATAATTACATATATTATGATGATTATCATTGCATAATATATTTTCATATAGTTTGTTTTTATCATTTATATGTTTTACTAATTTAAAATTGATAGATTGATTGATAAAGATTGATAAATCTTGAAGCCAATTGGAAAGGCAGCTAGGAAAAGCTTCAAATAACCAAAAATACTGAGGAAACAGAGAGAATAAGAAGGAGTGAAGGGAAGAAGAAGAGACAAAGAACAGTGGGAAGACAGAACACAGACAAACACAATGTGCCTGGGAATGGTAAGAAGGAAATACAAGAAGGAGAATTTATACAAACTCTAGAGGATGAAGAGTAGCAATGCAAACAAATGAGATTTGTTGTTGCTATAACCAGATATGCCATTAGTGTATTGTTCGGTTATCTGCCAGAACTTGTTAATAATATCAGGTTGTGACAAATATTAAAGTGCGTGCATTCATAGCCATAGCTCTACTTTCAACAGGTATTACACTCCAAAGCAGTGATCAATCTCCCCTTGCAGTTTCTCCTGACAGCTGTAACTTATGCAAGGAAGCACTCTGAAGCTGAATGCCTAAAGCTCATGTCACACAGATGTATTAAAATCCTGCTCTAGGCCTGCAGTTTAGAATCAAACTGTAGTTCTAGTAAGTTTTTTCTACATCATATTTTCATACATTTTACAAGAATTATTATTCCTTGCTAGGTCTTCTACCTCAGCTACATTATATTGCTGTGAACAATTTTTCATGAAGTGTGTGCACAGATCTGGTAACATTTTAAATATTGTCCAAATAGTAAATATACTCAAAATATTATAAGAAGGAATTTAACTAATAAAAGTGGAACTTGGTTAGAATCATAGAATATTCCGAGTTGGAAGGGACCCATAAGGATCGAGTCCAACTCTTGGCACCACACAGATCAACCCAAAATTTTAGACCATGTGACTAAGTGCACAGTCCAAATGCTTCTTAAATTCAGACAGGCTTGGTGCAGTGACTACTTCCCTGGGGAGCCTGTTCCAGTGTGCAAACACCCTCTTGGTGAAGAACCTCTTCCTGATGTCTAGCCTAAACCTCCCCTGCCTCAGTTTGACACCATTCCAGCAGGTCCTATCACTGGTGAATAAGGAGAATAGGTCACCCCCCCTTCACTCCCCGGCATGAGGAAGCTGTAGGCTGCAATGAGGTCTCCCCTCAGCCTCCTTTTCTCCAAGCTGAAATAAATATAATATAGAATGCTGTAGGCCAAAGACTTGAGTTAATTTAAGTGATTTTTCTGATGGTACACATGCTAAGATTAAGTCATACAAACTGTATAAGCACTTTTTAAAAACCTGTTTTGTAGATATTCTTTTTGTCATATACCATTGTCAATATTTACAACTCAGGCTGCTCCTGGAGAGTTCACTGCCAAAGGGAACACACACCTACCTGGTCATCTTGGTTTGTATTTCTGACAAGATGCCGTAGAAAATCAAATCTGGAGCATTTACGAACTAGAATGAGGTCAGCTGAACCATCTGCCAGATGAGCTGCTGGTGAAAGACCTTTAGGACTGCGTGGACAGGCACAGCTCATATTTACTGCATTGATGGCTAGAAATTTCCCTTTAATAACCTTCCATTCTTCTTCATCTTCTGAAACACATGAATAAAGGCATGGATATTTGATAGATTATTTGATAGATTCACAAGAACAGTAAAAAGCAATCAATGGCAGATTAAGAGGTTTTACTGGGCATGTTTATGCACTGTCATTACGCATCTAAAAAAACTGCATTTAAAAAAAATCTGTCTTTCATATACTAACAGAAAAGTTGCTTCCTCCCTTCACAGACCATTGTTATCTACTAACACTGCTTACTGTAAAACCACAAAGCCTCAGGCAGGGAGAAGACAGAGGCAGGTTGCAACTCTTGTAGCTTAAAACTTTGGGAGGACTTTTAACTTTATTCTTGCTGTTCGACATGTTAAGTCTTAAGCAAACAATAATGCAGAGACAGTGGTTTAGTGTCTGGTTTCTAAACCAATATTCCTCTTCTGCCTCAATGCCACAAACTATAAAAAACCAGCCCCAAACACAGCAACAACAAAACCAAATCTGAAGAGGGAGGACATGACTCAGGGTTCAGGAAGCATCAGGATGCAGCAGTGCTGCTACATCTGTTAACAACACCCCACAATGTCTGCAGATGAACAGTATGAGCAGAGTTGAATTTTTCCATGAAAAAAACATTCAGAGACTCCTGGAAAACAATATAAAAGTGTTTTCAACAATGCAAAACTGTTCTGTTAGAATAAAACTGGACTGAATTTAAATGTGTGATGGAATAAACACTACCAAGAGGCAGAGGAATTTTCTGGAACGAAGACTGATTACATTGGCAGCCGCTGCACAGAGTTGTTATCTAAACTGTATTTTCATCTATAGGGATAAAAACAGATAATAAAAGCCTTTGCATTTGTAGATTACACACAATTGCCTTCCCCACTACGATAAAAAAGCCATAAAGCAGCTATAACACTCTGTTTTGCCTCCAAATATAAACGGGCTCAGATATTTCAAATGAACAACTCCACAGTACTAATGATTTCAGAACAGTCTGTGGAGATGCTCACAGTTCTAGGGCTGTATTTCAGGAGTGAAGTATCACAGTAGGGGATAGGGGGGTAAAAATTAAGGAACAACCAAAAAAAAATTGTTTATCTAAGATTGTTTAATGTGTTTCATAATCAAACCACAGTAAGGTAGAGGTTTTGAGGCATATTAACTAATAGAGACTTAGAAATCTAACACTATCCATTTGTCCATAGTGGGGTTAGTTTTTAATTATTCACAGTGCTTCTTTGATGAGATTATATATAGCACACCAAGCCATCTATTTCATTTCCTGAAATTCCATTATTTTTATTAGCTTAGTTCTCACGCCTTACTACCTTAGTTCTTACATCTACTTTAGAGAATCATTACTGAGGTTCAACAAGATCAAGTGCAAGATGCTGCACCTGGGTCAGGGGTTGCCCTGACTGTGCCCAGGTCAGGGCACAGACTGGGAGAAGAACTCACTGAGAGCAGCGCCACAGAGAAGGACTTGGGGGCTCTGGGGAAGGAAAGGCTTGACACGAGCCAGCAGTGTGTGCCTGCAGCCCAGAAGGCCAACTGCGTCCTGGGCTGCACCAACAGAAGGATGGCCAGCAGGGGAGGGAGGGGATTGTGCCCCTCTGCTCTGCCCTTGGGAGGCTCCAGCTGGAGCCCTGCATCCAGGTCTGGGGCACCCAGCACAAGAAGGATGTGGGGCTGTTAGAAGGGGTCCAGAGGAGGGCCACAGCGATGATCAGAGGGCTGAAACAGCTGGGGACATTCAGCCTAGAGAAGAGAAGGCTGTAGGGTAGCTGCATTACAGCCTTTCAATACTTAAAGTGGACTTATAAAAAAGATGGAGAACAACTCTTTACACGGACAGATAGTGACAGGACAAGGGGGAACAGTTTTAAACTGAAAGAGGGGAGATTAACATTACATGTCAGGAAGACATTTTTTACTCTGAGGGTTGTGAGGCACTGGACTGTGTTGCCCGGAGAAGCTGTGGATGCCCCATCCCTGGAGGTGCTCAAGGCCAGGCTGGATGGGGCCCTGGGCAACCTGATCTAGTGGGTGGCATCCATGTCCTTGGCAAGGGGGTTGGAACTAGATGATCTTTAGAGTCCCTTCCAACCCAAGCCATTCTGTGACTGTAGGATTACTACCATTGTCTAGATAATTGTGGACCTAAATTCTGTAACACATTCATTTTGAATTAACCTCTTCCAAGCTTTATACACCAGGAAAAGAGGAAAAATAGGGGGGAAAAAAGTTCCTGTAGACCTTGTCTTTTCAAGTTTTCTATCTTCCTTTTTTTTTTTTTTTTTTTTTTTCTTATTTTTTTTATTTATTGGAATTTCTTACTATCCCCTCTCCAGTAACAAAACCCAGAAAACTGGAACTCCAGGGAAAACAGAGAAGGATTGTAACATGACAAAAGACTTCAAGGAAGCTAAAAATAACTATCACTTTTGCATCTAGTCTATCTTTCTCTTTATATTCTGATAAACAAATCAGTAATAAAAGAAATGTAGCTTTGTTAAATTCAACATTTTTACATCATTTCCCAGAGTGGTTTTAGTATCAATTATGTTTGCTCTACTGCTGATCTTTTATGTTGCTTTCAAAAAGGACATTACAGAAAGAAATCATTTAAATTAGATTCAAAATATGTATTTTAAGAGAGAAGAGAGAAACATACATCAAACTACAGAATGACTTTGTTCAGGCTGCAGGCAAATGATGACTCTGCTCTGAGATTAAGGGAATCAAACAGAACATAAGAAACTTCTGGAAAAATAAAAAAAGAAATAGTTCAACCTAACAGTTATCAGTGTGAGAAGCTGATGAAAGTTGCAGACAGTGCTGTAAAGGATGTCTGGGTTTTGCAGGCAGCTGTGAGGAGTTATGTGAGAGATTGCACAGAGAACTGAAGGGGACGACCACCTTTAGGGGACTTGCATCTTACAAGGCCAACAGCACCAGTGTGTCTATACCAGTAATACCACACACATATGGGATCACATAGATCCTATTAGAAATACCAATTTTGGGCATCGATGTAGCAAAGCTGGAAACAATGATGAAATTTAACTAGATCCAGCTGTTTATATGGGAGGAGACAAGGCTGGAGAAAGGGAAGAAACTTTTGCTTGTTAAATAAAGAAGACCTTGTGGGTGATGTGAAGGCTGGATTGGGCAGAGTGATCACAAATTAATAGAGTTTTTGATTCTTGGGAATGAAAGGAGGGACATTAGCAGAACTGCCACCCTGGACTTCCAGAGGGCAGACTTCGGCCTGTAAAGGATACTGGTTGGTGGAATCCCTTGGAAGGCAGTCCTGAAGGGCAAAGTAGTCCAGGAAGGCTGGACACTCTTAAAGAAAGAAGTCATAAAGTCACAGAAGGACTAATCCACGCAGAAATGATTAGCGATCTGCTAAACCACTTGGACATACACAAGTCAATGGGACAGATGGAATCCACCTAAGGATACTGAGAGCCACCAGAAGTGCTCACCAAGACACTTTCCATCATTTATCAGCAGTCCTGGCTATCAGGGGAGGTCCCAATTGACTGGCAGCTAGCAAATATGACACCTATATTAAAGAAAGGCTAGAAGGAGGATCCAGGGAAATACAGGCCTGTCAGTCTGACCTCGGTGCCGGGGATGCTCATGGAGCAGATCATCTGGAGTGGCATCACATAGCACTTACAGGACAACAAGGGGATCAGGCCCGATCAGCACGGGTTTATCAAAGGCAGGTCCTGCTTGATGGACCTGATCTCCTACAACAAGGTGAAGCTCAGTGGATGAGGGAAGAGCTGTTGGATGTAGCATACATAGACTTCAGTAAGGCTTTTGACATTGTTTCCCACAGTATTGTCCTAAAGAAGCTGGCTGCTCAAGGCTTGAATGAGTGTATGCTTCATTGGATTAAAAACTGGCTGTGTGGCCAGGTCCAAAGAGTTGTGGTGAATGAAGTTAAGTCCAGCCAGAGGCCTGTCTCCGTTGGTGTCCCCCAGGGCTCAGTACTGGGGACAGTTCTCTTCAATACCTTTATCAATGATCTGGACAAGAGGATAGAGGGCACACTCACTAAGTTTGCAGACAACACCAAGTTAAGCAGGAGTGTTGATCTGCTTGAGGGTAGGAAGGCTCTGCAGAGGAATCTGGATAGGCTGGACCAATGTATGAGGTTCAACAAGGTCAAGTGCTGGATGCAACAACCCCATGCAGTGCTACAGGCTGGGGGAAGTGTGGCTGGAAAGCTGCCAGGAGGAAAGGGACCTGGGTGTACTGGTCGATAGTCAGCTGAATATGAGCCAGCAGGGTACTCAGGTGGCCAAGAAAGCAAACATTATCCTGGCTTGTAACAGAAACGGTGTGGCCAGCAGGACTAGGGAGGTGATCGTCCCCCTGTACTCGGCTCTGGTGAGGCTGCACCTCGAGTACTGTGTTCAGTTTTGGGTCCCTCACAACAAGAAGGACATCGAGGTGATGAAGCGTGTCCAGAGAAGGGCAACAAAGCTGGTGAAAGGTCTAGAGAAAATTCTTACGAGGAGTGGCTAAGGGAACTGAGGTTGTTTAAGCCTACAGAAAAGGAAGCTCAGGGAAGACATCATCATGCTCTACAATTACCTTAAAGGAAGCTATAACGAGGTGGGGATCAGGCTCTTCTCCCAGCCACCAAGTGATGAGGGGAAATGGCCTAAAGTTGCACCAGGGTAGGATTAGGTTGGATAATACGAAAAATTTCTTTACTGAAAGGGTTGCACAGAATTGGAACAGGCTGCCCAGGGAAGTGGTTAAGTCACCATCCCTGCAGGTCTTCAAGAAACATGTAGATGTAGAACTTAGTAGCACGGCTTAGTGGTGGACTTGTAAGTACTAGGTTAAAGGTTGGACTAGATGATCTTAGAGGTCTTTTCCAACCTGAATGATTCCATGAAACAAGGTTGATTAAGGGAGGACACACATGGAGAATGTGGAGATAACTGATCACTTGAGCGTAAGGAGGCTGCTGGTCAGTATGTTCGTCTGGCCAAGTCCTACACCTGATCATTGCAGGTTATTCTTATTAAACTTTATTCCTTTGCTCTCTATGTGCACAAGATGTATTAGAAAACTTCAAGTCACACTAGCCATCGAGTAAACACGTAATCT
The DNA here is from genome assembly GCF_965140915.1 of Aythya marila. Taxonomy (NCBI): domain Eukaryota; kingdom Metazoa; phylum Chordata; class Aves; order Anseriformes; family Anatidae; genus Aythya; species Aythya marila. The sequence goes on along the minus strand of NC_139042.1, from coordinate 190,974,273 downwards.
GTAAAGACTCCAAGTCAGAGCTGGAGGCTAGCAAACAGCCTGGGGTCTGGACTCAGATTCTGGATTTAAGTTCAACGTACCCAGAAATATGCATATGCATCAGAGTTCAATAGCTGAATGTAGCTATAGGTTTTGTTAGCAAACTGGATAAAAAAACAAAAAACAAAAAACAGGATCTGAGCATTGATATGGGAGATACAAAGTACGTTCTAATACCTGAGGGATCCCTGAATATGAGCATGGTTGTGAATCAAGAGAGCGAAGGTATGTGTTATGTTCTACTGGCAAACTTCAATCCTCATCAGAAGGAGAGAAGGCAGGATTGGGCTAGCTGTGGTGCTCATGTTTTATGCAGAGGCTGTTCATGGTTACATGGGTACCTGTAAAGATACTGACCTTCTGTCTGCGTAGCCAGCCATGTCTGTACTCTGTCTTGTCTACGCCTGTATGAGAAAACATGCTCAGCCTTGTTACTGGCTATACCTGGGAAAAGGAAAAGCTGCAGCCTCACAACCTGCACACTGGGAAGGGAGGAATGTCCCTAAGTCTTAAAGTCTAGCAGGCTTTAATAGGTTTAATGGGCCACATTCATCATTTTAGAATCTCAACTAACAGTAATACTTACTTTTACTTCATACACAATGCTTGCCCATCATCTGTGTCCAGAACTATACAAGCTATTTTAAAGAAAAACAGACGTTCTCTGATATGGAAGCAACAAAATGAAATCAAGACCCTTTAACAATGAAACCTTCTGCTGTTTATCTAAATAATATTAATTTAGTATTTACTATACCTAGGTAAGTGTTAACTTTTGAAGCATGCTCACTGTGCTAAGTAAGTCTCAATGTACTTAGGGTAGAATGCCTATATACATCGCTGTAATTGACTATATCGAACTGGTAGAAAAGTATTGTTCAGTGAAAATCTAAGCATGTCGTTCAACAGTAGCTTCACTGTTCAGTAAGAACAAAGTCAGAGTACTTATCACATTTTAGTTGGCCAACTGTTCTCACAACCATTCTGCAGGGTGTCTCACTGTAATATCACAAATTATTTGCCTACAATATCTTCCATACAATAGAGCAATCATAAAAAAGTGAGAAAATAAACGACACTCATTTCAATCGTCTATTGTGTATATATACTGCCAGTTGCTGAAATCAGCCTAAAGTGTTAGCACTCCAAATTTACTCAGCACATGCACATAGACCTCTATAAAATACGAAGAAGTATTTTCAGTGATGGTTAATAAAAGCATCCTTCTAAACTCATCTGAACTGTACACAAACCAAGTAGGCATAATGAAAGAGTCAGCTAATACACCCTGGTGAGTAAAAAGCTTACACGAGGCGGCAATTTAAAATCCTTCTTATTGCAAATCAAGAGTAGTGGATTGTTATTATTTGCTTACCAGTATTGCATGGAGAATAGACTGCAGTGCAAAGAAAAACTGCTACTGAAAGTAAAATTTAAGACAAAGTCCTACAGAATCATCTGCTTAATGTTTTGTGCTACGCTGACTAAAGCAGTCTTGATCGCTCACTAACCTGTAACTCACTTTCTTCAGCCTTTGTTCCGTTGCTGAACCAAAACTAATAAAAGTAACTAGCAAACAGACAAAAAAGGCAGACAATTATTTCTCACAGACATCCCCCACTGAATTTTTCTTATGAAAAAGAACCCTGCTATCAGATTTAGTTCTTAAGAAAATACTATGTAAAGCAATTTATTTAATTTATTCCTAGATTCAGTTCTGGAAACTCTAGAAATACTCTAATCAAGCCATTTGTCAACTATATCAAAGATCTAGAAGCAGTAGTGGAATGAAAGCATTATGGATAGCTAGGTGTGTATACACACACACACACACATATATAGATACAGGCATGTGTAACAAGAATTAAAGTTGGCGTAGAAATCCATATACAGGCTTTATAGGCTACCAGTGAATCTCTACAGAGCGATGATACTCTTTGCTAACAAATAGCTACAGCCACGCACAGATACTGTGCAAAACAACAGTAATTACAAGGCAATCTAGGTCAAAAGGTCCAAAGCCTGTGTCAAGAAAATTACAGTTTTATGCATTGGGCTTTACAAGGAAAAAAAAAAAAAGTAAAAATAAGCACCCATGGAAAGTCTGCCTGCTGTTTAAAAGGGTTTTATCCAAGAAGATGAACTGTGAGCAGAGGCTAAACTCAGGCAACTGAAGCTCTGTATTTTCTACCAGCAAGGTCAAAAGTGTACCAATACCAGTGCTTCCTGTCAGGGGGCAGTAATCAGACATGAAGAGATACAGACAGTGAAACTACCGCACAGAATCCAGCATATAAACATTTGTTCTAATATAAGAAAGGAAAAGGTAAGCCCACGTAAAAATCCATGGAAGGGTTTGGAATGGGGGAAAGAGGAAAAGGGCAGCACGACTAAAGAAAGAGGAGAAAAAAAATCTAATTTTTCATTTATACTGGCTGTTGGTGATGTGTTGCACAGAAATACTTAAGTTCACTGCCTCATATTTATTTAATAAACAACTCCACATAGGGTGACCTTTGTGCTAACAAACACAAAGCTGAGTCCTCATCTATTCCGAAAGTCATCTTAATGAATTGCCTCTTTCTACACTGGCTCACAGTTTAATTGTTAAATCTTACTCACAAAAAAAAAAAAAAAAAGACAAAATCTCAGCTCACAGGACTCAGCTCACAGCTTTCCTTCTCAAAGAAAAGGAGCCAAACATACCAAAATAAGTAATTAGTACAATATTGATACAAGATATATAAATAATTAGTACAATTTTATCAAAACTGAGGCTTGGGTGGAAGAATGTTTCTCACTTATACATATTTTTAAACGTACAGATACATTGGATTTTCTAGTAATCTGCAGTTTGAAAAAAAAAAACAAACATACGTACTTGAGCTGATATATAATGAAGAACAGTAAGTTGCATAGTATCACATCTTACTTTTTATGATAAATTACCTTCATTTTTTAATCCACATTTCTTCTGCTGTTCTGCCAGTTGTTGCTCACTTTCCTTGCAAATATAACATCTGAAAACAGAAATGCAATTGAGTTGATGGAAATAAAACTATTCAGCTCAACTTTTGTGCGTTGTACCCCATCATTAAAGGGCTTTCCCCGCCATAAGATGGGGTGTGGCACCAACAACCCTGATGTACCATGAATCAGGATAACTCTGGAGACAGTATAGGAACTTAGGCATAGCATTCAAATGTATTGGAGGTCAGAAATATGGCTCTGTGATGCTGTTGAGACCACAGAGGTTGGAAGGGACCTCTGGATGTGGTCCAAACCTCTACTCAAAACTGGTCTGATAGGATCAGGGTATTACTTAATATCTTGTTCAGTCAAATTTTGACTATCTACAAGGATGGAGTCCACAAGCTCTCTGGGCAACCTGTTTCAATATTTGATTGCTGTAATGGTGTAATACCTTGACATAGTGCTGCTAGTGCTCTACTTCACAAATGCTGAATTCATAGGAAAAATCACTTTTCCTGACCTTTTGGCTTCTGTCTTGCTTAGAAAGCCAGTACATGGTTGGCCCTTCTTGCTGCAAGGACACGCTGCTGATTTGGGCGTAGTCTGTTGTCTACCTGGATCCCCAAAGACCTTTTCAGCGGAGCTGCTCCCCAAACAGCCAGTGCTCACTCCTTATTGTTGCATGGGACTATTACACCCCAGGTACACACCATTACGCCTCTCCTGAACTCCATGAGGTTCCTATCAGCCATTTCTTCAGCCTGCCAAGATCATAGAATCATAGAATCATAGAATATCCTGAGTTGGAAGGGACCCTTAAGGATCATCAAGTCCAACTCTTGACACCGCACAGGTCTACCCAAAAGTTCAGACCATGTGCCTAAGTTCACAGTTCAATCTCTTCTTAAATTCAGACAGGCTCGGTGCAGTGACCACTTCCCTGGGATGCCTTTGAATAGCAGCCCCGACTTTCAGCATACCAGCCACTCCTCCCAAATTGCTATCACCCATAAACCCACCAAGAGTCCACTCTATGTCAGTCATAAATAAAGATGTTGCACAGCACTGGCCCCAGTATTGATCCCTGAGGGATGCCATTAGTAACTGGCTGCCAGTTGGACATGGTACTCAAAACCTTTCTATGTAGTCTAACCAATTTTCCACCCATCCTCTTACATAGTCTACATCTCATTGAAGTGATTTTAAGAAAACAACAGGAAAGATCTTGGTAAAGTTAAGGTATGCAACATCCACTGTTTCCCCCTCATCCACAGGTCAAGGAAGCATTTCCCAGCCTTTTCCAGATCTTTTGTCACTGGGTCCCTGTCGTGGTTTAACCCGGCCGGCAGCTAAACACCACGCAGCCGTTCGCTCACCCTCCCCCCTCCCTCTCTGGGACGGGGGAGAGAAATGGAAAGTGAAGCCCGTGAGTTGAGATAAAGACAGTTTAATAAGACAGGAAAATAATAATAACAAAATAATAATAATAATAATGTTACAATGGTGATAATAGGAAAGTAATAATAATATGTACAAACAAGTGATGCACAATGCAATTGCTCACCACCTGCTGACCGATGCCCAGCCTAACCCCGAGCAGTCCGGCCCCCTCCCCCCGGCTAGCCACCCCTATATATTGTTTAGCATGACGTCAGATGGTATGGAATACCCCTTTGGCTAGTTCGGGTCACCTGTCCTGGGTCTGTCCCCTCCCAGCTCTTACTGCACCCCCAGCCTGCCTGTTGGCAGGACAGAGCAAAAAGCTGAGATGTCCTTGGCTTGGTATAAGCACTGCTCTGCAACAATTAAAACATCGGGGTGTTATCAGCACTCTTCTCATCCTAAGCCAAAACACAGCATTCCACCAGCTACTAGGAAGAAAATTAATTCTGTTCTAACTGAAACCAGGACAGTCCCCCACACCACTAAGCAGCTCAAGCAGCTCAAGTTTCTGCATAGTATAATGGTCTGTTCTTGCACTCTGAGGAGGTCATCCTTAAAGACCCAGCTCTCCTGTCCTCTTTGTCCTCCAGGGCAACGTTGCATGGGATCTCACCAAGGTTCCTGAATAAACTAACACTTATTCTTCTCAAGTTCAGGGCTGTAATTCTACTTTCTGCCTTGCTCCCTTCTCTCAAGACTTTAAACCATAATCTCACAGTCACTGCTGCCAAGACTGCCCTCAACCATCACATTCCCCACCTTCATTTTCTGTAGCATTTCTCCTAGTCAGTCTGTCAATCACCAGTACGATTATCATCATCAACGCACTCCAGGCATCTCCTGAATTGCTTGTGACCTTCCAGCAATTACCAGGATGGAAAAAAACACCCATAAATTCCAGGGCCTGCCATCAGAAGGCTTCCTCCAACTGTCTAAAGGCTTCTTCACCTACTTCCCCCACTTAATCAGAGGTCTGTTGTAGATGTCTACCTCCCCGTCATCTGTGTTTGTCTGTTTTGATCCTTATCCATGAGGTCTTCCCTCATCCTGTGCGCAACAGAGCTGTTTCTTTGCATTGAGCACAACCCCACTTCTCCCCCTGGAAAGCATATACATATGCTGTGCTCATGTGAGCAATCACACCATATCTATAAAATCTCTCTGAGACATTAGCTTTGCATCCATTCATGGATTTTCAGTTCCTCCTTTTTGTTTCACAACATCTTGCATGTGTTTGTATTCAGACACTTGAAACAGACATGCAGTCACGCTGACATGACACAGAGGTGAAGCTCTCACACTCCCATGCTATTTCCAGACACTTTCTCAGTGCCCCTTAGCCTTTTCTTCTGAGAAGTGAAGGTCACACAGAATTTATACAGGATAATTGTAGTCCATTAAAAAAAAGATTAAATAGTGGTTCTTGAAAGGACCTATACTCAGGACAAGTTGTTGTCATTACACTAAAACAACTCTTAAAATTGCTAGTTCCAATTACAACACGAACATTTGAAACTTTCTGAATAATTATTTCTACTTACAGAAGCTATAAGGTATCCAGACTTGTTATTTATTAGGAGTAACACAGAACTGTGTGCTGTGGTATTATACTTTGTTTCATTTAAAATTGGAGATGGGGAGGGAAGCAGGCTAACAAAATTTTATTACATTTTTGTTCACTGACCTGATAAAATAAGGTATTCTCTTTAATGAGTCAATAAACCTCTTTTTAAAAAGCTTGTCTCTTTCAGAGTAAGTGTTTTGATATTAAAAAGCAACATTGCTGTAACCTCTGTTTACATACAGGCCTTTTCCAACAGTTCATGTCAAGTATCCAGAAATAAATATTAGCCTACCCTGTTCTGCAGCTATCTTTATCTCGTGGAGATCCAAGTGTGTGTTTTGCTGGTTGAAAAGAAATTGTTCCTTCATAATAATGATGAGAAAGAAAAGTCTTGAAGCCTACATTAAGAAAAGGTAATTAAATTCTGCTTTCTCCTAACATATAACAAATCAAAAATGTAAAACATACTTTCCAGTAACATAAGATTTGCCCAAATATCAAATACCCAGGCTAAACCACTCAGCTAACTCTATAATCAGTACTGAAAGGACCACAACAGTTCTCTCCATCAGCATGCAAGTCCAAGACAGCAGAGTGCCTACCTCTGTCCAACTAATTGAGAAGGAAGTCACAATGATTAACACAGAATAAATATAACTTTTTAGGCATCGCTCTCTAGGTGAGACACATCAACACATGATACAAACACTACAGAACAGTGCTAGAGCGCTAGCAGGTTCACTAATCAAAAAAAGGCTGATTAATTTGAATTAGTGTTGCTTTCAGCATCGTTCATGACAGTTTAAATACACGTTTTAGTTCTTTATAAAGCTTACAAAACACATAAGTGTTAACTATCAGTTAATTTGCTAACTGTGTTATATAGCCAAATTCAACACAACTTTAATAAGCAAAGCGTTAATGTTATCTCCTAAATTACACAGCTTTACATAATCTGATTCAACACACTTGGTACCTCAAGGAGTATGCAATCAGGTTCAGTCTGTCCCTTTTGATTAAAAGCTTCAGAGAAGCGTGATTTGGACAGAGGGTATCAACCGCTCCAGTATGCTTACATGCTGACAAAAGAATGTAATAACCCTCCAAGTTACCTGAATAGTCGTATCTCATTGGACCCATCCACCGTTTCTTTTCACTGTCTTTTAATATGTCTCCATAAAAACCGTAACCCAACAGTGATACAGAATACTTCAAAAATGTATTGTTATGATGCACAGAGGAGACATCCAGAGGCTGGCTATCACCTACAGAGGTTAGAAAGTATAAGGTTCCATTAAGGTTTATTTTGTTTCAAGCTACAAAAATAGTAACAACTTTAATGTTACAGATTTTTTCATTAAAATGTCGTACAACATACATATGAATCAAACGTACATATATATATATATTTCTTATACATGGAGAAAGAGAAAATCATTTTTTACAACTCATTTCTTTCAATATTTAAAAAGCATTAAGCACTAAGTGAAAAGAAAGGTCAGTATGCTAAAAGTATATAATGAAGAATTTGCACTAGGGCTACACAGGAGTGGGAGAGGACATTACAAAAGAGATCAAAGCAGAACTGTACGTCCAACGAATAAATTGTACATTTCATAGTATCAGAGGATAGGCAATTCAACCCACAGGGGCCCTTAGGAGGTTTCTCATCAAACTTCCCACTCAGAGCAGGTTCAGCTATGAGGCTGGATCAGATTACTAAGGGCTTTATCCAGTCAGGCCTTGAATATATGTAAAAATGAAGTACACAACCTATCTGATGTCCTTGTAGTGGAAGACTCAGAAGTGTTTGTTTATTTGTTTGTTTTTAATTTTAAAAACATCTGCACCAACCCGACCCTATACTATTTAACTTTATGCCCACTCTCTCTCCTCTTTCCACCACAGACCACTATGAAGCACCCTTTTATGCACTTGAGAAACACACTTAGAAATTTAAATACATATGTTTATATGCACATTTAATAATCCAACTAAGCTATTGTGATATACTAAGCACATATTAGAAAGCAGCTCTTTAATTCCAGTCCAATGGGGCTAAAATGTGCGTATGCTGAACAGAGTTAACCATAGGAGAGCAACAGAGAAGCTCATGTGTAAATCTTTGCAAGAGCAGCTCCTAAAACTGCTCTTGTTAAGCACTCAATAAGCAAGTAATAATGAAAGAACAGTCAGCTGGAAATTGCATCCTTTATGCTTACACAAAATGGACGTAATCAAACACAATCCTGTACAATTTTTCAAATTCAGTATTAAGAACTGGGTGACTGTGTTTCCTCAGTATATGGCAGATCGGAACGACATCACTAGCTGCGATGCAGTGAGCATGCAAGCTGTCTCCTTTAGCCCCCATGCAATTCAGGGGCTCCCTTACTTGAGGTCTATGAGAAGTGGCAATGCCAGTACCTCTACTTACTGATGACAACATATCAAAAGGCATTTACTGAAGAACAATTGCTTTCCTCTCTAGCTCCCCCTCAAATATGTGATTTTTAGACTGCAAAATGGGGAATTATTAGCTAATTCCAGTCAAGCAGAAGCCACATTTCTAACTTGGTATGAAAGCATTGAATTGCACAAGAAAATTAGGCAACTAAGTTTAAAATAATACTATTCAAATGTACGTGCTACTTGTGACAACTTTGAATTGTATAATTCAATAATTTATGCTGTTTATTATGTCATACTACTATTTTAAAAAGCATGCCAGAGAGCATGAAATCTTAAGCACCAAATCTAAAGTTATATTCCCTTGAAAACAATGAATTACAGTGGAGAAAGCAATTATTTTTTAACCTCCTGTATTTCAAATCAGAAAGAGACTTAAATCCCAGACAAGAAGTTAATTTTTCAACTTGGTCATTATATTCAAGTTATATTTCACAGACATGGGGAAAACAATAACCAAATGAAATTACTATTTTTGGACATTGGAAACATTTTCATAGCAAAACAGTGATTTTTCATCACTCACCTACGATAATATGAAGAGCTGATGTTACCGGATCAGAAATGCCAACAGTCGAATAGCATACGCAGTCTGTTGACCCTGAAAAATGAAGACCAAGAGATTATATTGTATATGTTCAAAGCAAGTATTATTGGTATGGATCTCTGAATAAAAGCTTTCTATTCTTGTAGCTGGCCCCTTTCTATTTTATGGAACAAAGTTAAATATATAGATAGAAATATTATGATTTAAATTGGAACAATAACTTTTTTTCAGGTAAACAGAACTTGTTTGTCTCCATGTAAAGTACAAGGACTTAAACTATATATATACGCAACTCCAAAACTAACTCACAGGTTCTCAGATTTCTTCCCTGGAAATAAGTCCTAGAAAGTCAAGGTTCGAAAAATGAAAACCAAAACTTAACTTGTCCACGTATCTGTTCTCAGATTTGCTAGTGATATACTAGATCAGAGCAGCTCATATACAGAGCACTTGATTCCAAAGGCCTAATCAAAGTAAAATATAAAATTAAAAATGGAAGAATGACCAGTAACTATTTAAAATAACTATTTAAAATCTTTTGGTTCTTTCTCTTTGAAAGGAGTCAGGACATATTTTTTTGTTCCTTTTGATAATGGTATATCCTTTTGCCTCCAACTTATTTCTCAGGAAATGGACATCACTTCCCCTATCAATAAAGTGCACAGAAGAAGCCTCTTTCAAGCAAACACAATGCAGAAGGCAGCCACTGTGAACAAGGAGCTCTGCGAGTCAGTTAAAGAGAAGATAAATATAATAGAACTGGCAGAACAAAGGGAAATGTGACTAAGAGGTTTCTCTCTACACAGGCTGATGTTCATGATGGTGCAAATGTACCACTACAAGCTTATGTTGTTGTATAGGAAACAGGGCTCCAATTTCTCTCAGTACCACAACAGGTGAGGCACACAAAAGATGCTACTGTGCCTAATTTGGAGTTTTATAGCAGAAAAAATGTAAGTAGAGTTCAGATACTTAAGTTACACTTTATTGCTATTTTTTCCAGTTTTATATTGCCACCTAACTCATAAATTTCAGTTAGGCAGAAAATTCTTACTACTTTTGAAAAGAAACCCCAGAAAATTGGCCGCTAGAACACTTGACCTGAATTTTCTGCTAAACTTACAAAAGCAGTATTTCATCCAGCCTTTCAAATTTCTTTGAGAAAAATTTGTATTCTGCTACTAGAATTACCTTAAAGCCACTTCTGTCCTGATGTAAACAGCCAGAGCTTCCAAGTAGTCTTACGCTCTAGGTGGGAGGAGAAGAGGGGCATCCACACAAGCTAGATTTAAACATCGGAGGCTCCCTATCCTCTTCTGTAGTCAATTAAAAGCTGATTTATCTGCTGGGCAATTTTACAGGAGTTATTTTCATTTCTCTTCAGTTAACAAGCAAGGGAGGCCTAAAATTAGACCTGATGTCTGAAATTAACTCACAAGAGTCTAAAACGGCAGGCTGGGGAAAATACCAACAGTGTTTACCAGCTATCAAATGATCCCTCTTTCTCAGACTTGCCAGTGGAGTAAAAAAATACCACCACCACCACCAAAACAAAACAAAAATAAAAATAATAATAAAGAAAAAACTAAAATTAACTGACCTATGAAACAGTAAAATAGCCTTTTTTTTCTTCTCAGATCCAGTAGTATGGAGCAAGAAAACCGGTATCATTCCTCATGTACATTCTAAGAGAATCTAACTGGTACTAACACCACATCATGCCAAGTATAAACCTAACAATGCTAGTTTCAAGGTCACAAAAATGTTCATAATTAGTAAGGATTTGGATCTCTTTGAATACTTCAGAACTAAACAGGAACCAGATTATTTTTGGAAAAAAAAAAAAAAAGTTTTTCTCCTTTATGTAGTTTGACTTACACCCCTTGATTAACACTCAGTTTGGGCAAGAAGCTCACACAGAGCTTAATTCTTGACTAATGTTAGGTGTTAGATTTTTTCTTCTTCTAAAAACAGCATTAAAATGATATAAATGTTCTGCTAGATTTTCTTTGTGGATTTGTAAGGGACAGAGTATAACAGAGTAAAGGAAAATAAAAGAGGTTTATATGGATTACACAAAAGTATTCTGCCCTTCCAAGGTGTATATGAAGCAGTTAGACTGCTTTTTAACAGTTTAATTCAGCTTTAATTCATTAAAAAATAATAATTAAAAAAAGATTTTCAGATTGGAAAAAAGCTTTTGCATTGGTTGTGCTGGAGGAGAAGAAAATCAGTGTGCAAGGGAATGGTTAAGTTTCAAGTTATGACACCTAAAAGTAGTTACATATGTACGTGTGACTCTGTAGACTGTATGTCACAGCTCCCACTCTGGTCAAAGAGATCTTGTTAGAAGAGCTGATGGCAGCCTGAGATCGACTGAAGGTACCCACACACCGGCACCCTGCACCTCTTGAGGGGCCTCTCAAGAAATAAAACATCTGCACAAGCAGGCAGCTGCAAGACTGATCAGATGGCCCCTGGCTATAATGTGAGTTTAGACATCCACCTCACCTACAGACAGACAGAGGTAGCATCAAAATCTGGGTCTAAAGTTCAAACTGAAACTCACCCTAAGGAGAATAACTGCTTTACCTAAAATGGCACCAACCACCAGTGGTCAAGTGCTGCAGATTACCCTGCTTGGCTTCCACTGCTACCCTAGTAGACTAGATGTAGAGGGTAGCACATTCCAAACGGCACTGTGTCACTATATGTATGTAGACAGCTGAATCCCAAACCAAAGCATCCCAGCTACCCGAAGTTCTCACCCCAGATATTTTGATATTAAGAGCCCATTGAGAATAGTAAGTGTGTAAAGGGCACATCAACTCTTACAGTAGCTGGCCCTTGTTAAAACAAGTATAATTGCTTTGAATCTTTACCATACATCGTGTATGTTTCATTAGCCCATTTTCCCAAGAGTTTGTTTGTTACTAGGAGGTGTTATATAGCCACACTATTGCTATATAGGCAAATTCTTCCACTTTCTTACCATCCACAAATTAAAACTTTTTTAACGTTAACGATAGAAAAATTAACCAAGGTTTTTTTTCAAGCTTTAGGTCATAGCATACCAAAGTAATAAGCAAAAACAAATGTCATTCTAACTGGTTACATGGATGATTCTGTGGACAAAATCAGCATTTACCATTCTAAATAAATGGGAGGAAAGGCAAAGCATTCAAACATCATTTTTCATATGATTAAGACTACTAACTTACCACTAAGTCTTCTCAAAAGAATACATGCTCTTTCTTTGAGGCTATGACTGTTCATTTTTGCACTCTTTTTGATGGAAAACTAAACAAATTCCAAAGAACTGGACGACTGTCACTGCAGTACTAAACTAAGCAGGTGACAGAAGCAACGGCCAGCTAGACGTTGATCCTAGAGCAAGCAGTGAGTTTAACAGAGAAACAGTAACACTCTTAGCACTCAAGAGCATTGCTCAGTGTGAGATACCCTTGACAACTGGACAGGTATTTCTACAGTGTACTCTGAATCCTCGAGGAGAAATTACCATGGCAATGGGTTTTCCACTACATACAAGAACAGCTTCATCATGGTTCTTGTACATTTATGTTATTTTTATAAAGCCAAAATTTTGTGAAGTCTTTTTTTTTTTTTTTTTTTTTTTTTGTGTCACTCATTAACAAAATACCATGCTAATGACAGAGTAACTGCATATTTATTCTTGGTTGAGCAGCATTTAGTATTTTGAAAAATCTAGACGGTGACTTTGCTGGGAAGTGAGTTTTAAAGGACAAGGATGTGACACATTCAAAAGTAAGGAGGCTAAGTTACTGTTACAGGGAGAGATGGATGGTCTGGGCACCTAGAAACCAAGAAATCAGCTTCACATCTGCAGAATGGCAGGTTAGCTTAAAAAGAAGCACTTCAGAAGGATTTGGGGCGTTTTTTATTGGTTTTTATTCTTGTAGATAATCACTTCAGCAGAAGTTCAGTACCACTGTATATAAAAAATGGTAATAGTGGCAAATTTTAAAGATGAAATTAAAATCACAAACGTTACAGGGAAAAGTAATCTTGACTGACTTGTTCTCATAGCAGCCCCACCGTATCCAATGCAGTGTTTAGCTCTAAGACAGTCGTTTCCAGGAGTAGAACTGATTTAAAATGAGGAAGGTGGAACAAAACATTGGACTTCACCTTCCAAATTGAATGTACTCATCCTTGAAATGAGATGCTAACTAAACTGCAAAGGTCATTAAATATTACAAATATTGTAACCAGGAAGGCTGCAGATACATCATTTGGAACCTTAAAAAAGTTAGCTTTTAATGCTATGCTTTAACACATTTTCCAAGAGAAACTTTACAGCCTAGATGGCAGTAGTATAGGAGTCCAGTCACACTTCATGATTTCACTTCTAGCTGGTTTTGAAATTTGTGAATGAATCTTTTTCCTATGCAACCTTCCCGTACGAAGCCTCTGCTGGTTTTAGCATGAGCTTCAATAGGCACACATCAACACGCTGATTATAATCACCCTGCATGCTTCCGCCCTAGGCATTAAGAGTTCATATCCTTGAGTGCAGCAAAAGCAAGAGGAATCTGGATGCTCTAGAAGCCTAAATCACTATGGCAATTAACACTTTGTTGCTGCATTTTACTCAATTCTCTCCAGTACTTGAAAGATTTTTCCCCTGTTCCCAGGGCAGACTGGCAGGCTTGGTTTCTGGAAGGAGAAAACCTGCACTAGTATTATGCCACAGCACAGTGTGCAGCAGGATTTTTTTTACCTGCTGAGATCATAAGGGCATTTAATCCAATCGGTTCTCTTTTACTAGAGGAGTTTCCAACAGCTGTTGACAGCTTTGTACCCCTCTTCTGTGCCAGGTTTAGGAAGAAGAATGAATTACTTTGGCTTACTCTAGAGGGTATCATTTTAATACTAAAGCACGTGGATGAAACCTCAGTGCCACGTTCCAATATAAAAGGTTCTCTCTGGTTTCAGCTAGGCATACTGCCACTCTGGCTGTAGGAAAAAAACACAGCTGAATGTGCTTTAAGGGCAGCTGCTACTAGCAGGAAGTAATACCTAAAGAGAAGGTTTTTTTTAGGTGCACTCTCTTGTAGATACCAAACTAAGTGTGGAACTGGCAGGTTGCTACAGCCTCTAAGTACTTTTAACAAGAAACCTGTTTACAACAGCAGTCAGTCAATTTACATTGGCAGATTTAGGAACAGCTGCAACTAATACAGAAGTTCAGAAGTTAAAAAAGCCACATGAATAGAAGCCTTTATTCGTGGCATTTAAAAAACAAGTTATTTTGTAAAAATGTAGAATAAATTGTAAGATTAACAGACAGTTTTAAACAGAAGACAGACTATTCTGTTTCCTTAGTGTTATTTCCGGATACCCTGAAAGAGCCACGTAGGGGCTTGCTTCAGAAAATAAGAATTATGACTTACAAGTACCCTTACGTTTATAAAAAGATTCTGAAGAATGGGATTCTGCCTATGAAATAAAGCTAATTCCTCAAAAAAGATCATACGGGTGAGGCTGTTTTACCATTAAATCTTTCTTTCATTTGTAGTTTCAAACCTCTGTTCAATTAAATTGACAGTTTCTGAGCAAAGATTAAGCCTGCTGAATTGAGTGCTAGTTCGAATATAGGCAGCATTTAACCACAGCAACAAAACTGCAGCAACCTGCCATGTTTCTGCTAATGCAGCTTGAAGTTAGGAACTAAAAGATTAAAAGAAAAAAAAAAAAAAAAAGAAAAACCACTGAGACACTGTCACCTTATCCCAGGCACCTGTCTTCAATGAATAAATTGTCTCCATATGTCAGAAGACACACACACTTTTAGAACTTAATCCCTGGGTAATGGTTGTCTTCAGTATCAGCTGACATGTTCTTAGGATTTTAAGAAAATGTTGGTTGTAACGAACTAAAAAAGCATTATGCATCAAGCTTTCCTGGATTTGCACTGCTTTATTCCTTTTTACTTGTTGTATTTCAGGATTGTCAGTTTAGCTTTAAAAATATTCTTTTTAAAGACTTCATTTATTCTGGAACAAACTCCCTGAACTACTCTGAGAACCAGGGGATCTGCTGGAGTCAGTATATGGTCACAGCTCAATCACATCAAGTGAAGCATAGAACCACACAACAGTCAGGTAAGCACCACAGAGAGATGCTTCACTAGAAGTTTCACCAGTCTGGAAGAAAAGTCCTGCTGCCTTCCCAAGCATCCTGCAATGCATGGGCTTGGCTATTTCATACACAATTTCAGGTCTCCATGATAGCTAGATGTGTTAAGAAAGCATTAAGAGTTGTTCAGTGCGTTTGATAAATACATCAAAATAATACTCCTACAGGCACTTTCACGTACTTCAGCAATGAAGCATTTTAAATATTGTATAACACAATTTGTATCTCGATCTGTTTATATCTTCTGTACTTCCAAAAAATAATTAACAGAACTTCAAGACCAGCTTCCTTATACACTATTGTAAAGAACTTTTGAAGCATCAGAATAATGACTTAAAGAAAATATTTGAGTCTTAGCACTGATTACAAGGCTGGATGTACCTCATGGTAGTTCAGGAACACAGCACACACTATGCATCCAGATAGCAAACAGCTACAGCAGGCAAAAATAACAATAAAAACACTGAAGTACACCAGAGAAGAAAGTAGCTTGGTACACGTGAGCAATATTAAAACATCAGTGAAGCTCATACTTCCTGGCTGTGATTGGAAAAAATGCATTAAGAAATCATTGAAAAGGCAAGGTTAAATCTTTCAATTTTATGATGCTAATAGTTAATTTCCTTTTCCTAGGGGCAAAGAAATAGCTTTCAATACTGACATTGTTTCTTTTTTTTTTTTTTTAAAACTGTCTTTTTATGGTCACTAATATCACCAGTAGGCAATTTCTTTCTGAAACCAACTCATGTAAGCAGAACTCCTTAATCCAAGAAATAAACATTAATAAGGGAAATGAAGGGTAGAGCACTTCACATTCTATTCTTTGAAGCTTAATATACAAACTGATTTAAATACAAAGGTTCAACAAATAAAAACAGATTACAGTTAAATATTGGGTTACACAGAACCCTTAATGTGCTAACAGGAACAAAAAAAATATAAGGGGATATTCACGTTACAACTTGCAATACAGTAACAGTTAGACATCTACAAGCAGAAACTGTTAAACCTTTTCCAAGCAACAATTCAGATGTTTAGGTTTAGATACATTCTTCTTAAATATACAAGGAACACAAAATTAGTCACCTGAAGCCTGAGGGTACAAATGTTCTATTTCACCCTGTGTATTTTTATTGTTGATGTTAAATTTTCAGATAGAGTCTGTGTTTCAGTTCTAGTTAGAAACTCACAGATTTATTTCAGATCAGTTCTTTAATTCAAATCTCAAGCGTCTGACAAGGAAAAGAAAACAGCATACCAATGACACTAAAAAGTGCACTTGTCTTTCCACACAGTCCACAAAATTGTGGATAAATAATATAAAATTGCAGATAATTGCCATTAAAGAGTTGCAAGACTGAATCCAATCTTGGACAAGAGAGTCATTTAAGTCCACTTTTTAGACATCCCACCAATTGGGAAGGATGAGGTAACAGGTGGGCCACTAGGTTTAACAGCAAGATTAATCCAAACACTGACTGTGGTCAATAAAAAGTAAATTTATCATTGAAGCACTGAATCCTGAGACAGTTTTCACAAATGCCTCTCAATTACAGTATGTGGCTGAACTGTGAAGGTACAGCACGTGGCACCAGAAGTAGCCTGCGCAGAATATGTAGTAGCTATCTGCAACCTGAGGACTGTTCCCCAGCTGCAGTTGCTTTATGTTTTCTGTGATAAGAAATGGGAAAACAAAACAAAACAAAACAAAACACACAAACCAGAACCAACCTGTTGCCAGAACAGTGGGATGGTCTTACTGCAATTCTAACTACATTTGTGGAGAATTTGGAACTGGAGGAAAAAAAACCAAAAACACACACCACTTTTTTTTTCCCCCCACAGGTTAAGTCTCCATTCAGTAAATTTCCCTCACTGATGTGTTTAGATGAGCAAAGACATTACTGTCAACATTTTATCTTGTATTAACATAAAATGAGCCACAGAATTAAGAGAGCAAGAAAGAAACAAATTCTGAAGTTGCACATTTAAGACGTGCTTTCCTTTGCAATGCATCCTTCCCAAATAGTGCATACGGTCAGTAACTACGCTGGGATACAAACAGATACAGTTAGGTGCCGTTATTGAACACTACTGCTCGTATCTCACACTTAAGCCTAATTTCAAGAAGTTATGAATAGAAGAAATTTCAACAAGAAACGAATAAAGTAAACTGAAAGTTAACCCTTTCTTACCAGCAGGGATTATGCCAATCCTTATATTGCATTGGACTAACGGTGCTTTGGGATTATTTTGGTCTATGCCAGAGTCCTTCTGCATTCTTCCAATGAGACCATGCATCACTTCACTGAACATGCCGTCCCCACCAACACAAACAACACTGCCAGGAAACACAAATTAGAATGCACACTAACAGTCAATAAACAACACGGCAAGTGTTCTACTTAGGGCATGCACTGCACATCAAATATAGTTGTTCTAATCTCCTCCTCCAGTTTTTACAGAATATAGTAGCTCACAGTCAACTTGGCATTAAACAAAAAGCAGAAAAAAAAATTCAAGCTACACAACTACAAATGCGCCTAGACAGTTCTCTAACGTTTGAAAAATGTTGGAATGCAACCTAAAAAAATTCTTTGTCCTCTATTGCTGTATGCAGACAGACAGGTATCAGTGGAAAATCACTATACAAGGAAAGCACCGAACAGGACTGCACACACAGCTTTCTAAGTAAGCAAAATGGAAAAAAGGTACCTTTACCAAAAAGGGAGAGGTAAGTTTAATATTTGTGGCTTCAAGCAGAAGTATGCTATTTTACAATATTCATTTAGCAGGGATATGAAAGTCAAAAACAGCAAAATGCATGCTCACATGCTCTTTTGAACGTGCTGATAGCCCAAACAGACAGAAGTCGTGTATCTACATAACCACTCATAATGAAACAGAGTTCTAAATGTTACCAGAAGCAAAACTTTGGTTTGCAAAATTAATTCAGGTCAGAGCTGGTGCAGCAGCTACACAGATCCTCAATATGTTAAAGCTCAGCAGTGTCCACACCCAAGCAAATACTAGGAAGTAAAAGACTATTTTACAGCAGTATACATTTCATGCACAATAATAAAATGCACAATAATAAAATGCACGCTCTGAACTCTAAAAGCATAAACATTCTGTAACCGAAAGACTACTTCCAATACATCTTGAAGGAACACATGACAAATCCAAAATTATACATACATGATTTGGAACATTTCCTGTTTTCTATAGCAATCATTTCCAATGCACAAACACCAACTCTTCCACATAGTCAACAATAGATACTGCAGAATGAGCACTCATCCCATAGGACAAGTTAGCTGATTTTGTTTTTAAATAGTGATGATTTAGATTTATTATTGTATTTTCAGAATTCTCTTATTGTGAATAAATAATTTTCTTCCCCATTAATGGAGAAAACAGTCTTATACTGTCCAACTCTAAGTTAACACCTAAGAGACTGTGCGAGAAGGGAGAAAAGAAGGTTTGTGTTTCATCATTATAATGAATTTATCTCCTTGAAGCTTAAATACTTTATTCTTCAGCTTCAGTAACCTGTCTCATTTTTCTGTGCAGCTTCTAAGAAAGGGAGGAAGTGGTCAAAAATTTCCACCCCAGCTTAAGGTCTATGTTCTATTTGTAACAAACTGTATATCCAGACTCAGAGATAACAGAACAATATGAACTTCTATTCCTACCAAGGGTAAATTTTTAAACTGACAAATGAAAAAGTTCACTGAGACAAAATTAGTATGACCAAATTGATTGCAAACATCAGATGATCATCAAGGCATGACGCACCTGTATGAAGGGCCCCTAGTGAAGGACTACTGTAAGAGACATCTTCCTGAAGTGTTTCTTACATTTTGGGTTTATTTTTCTAATGGAGTAGCGTTTCACTTGTTAGACAGATAATAAAAATAAAATATATTCACAACTTCAGGAGTAGCATCTCTATGAAACAAATGAGTTTTAAAAGAGCTGTGCTCCCTTCCAACCTCAACCTGCAATTCTGTGAACTAATTCAAAACTAATTCAAGAACTAGAAGAAGAAAATGAAAGTTTTCCACAGACCTGTGAAACAGGCATATATATGAATCACTATCATCCTTATGCATATCAGATTTATTCTTAACAGTCATTATTTGTACAATATTACAGCATTAATATATCCCATTATGTAGTTCTGCATAACGAGGTACAAGAACCTGCTATACGGTAACTACGTTGGCTGCTTTAATTAAGCTTCAAGGGGAAGCTGCTCTATCACTGAGCTATTGGATCAGTACACTCACTGGGGGAATTCTTATTAGGAGAAATGGGAAGAACAAACAGGAAACATGCACAAGAGGTTTATACAACACGGCTCAGCATATACACTTGGAAGGTAAGGAAGCAATTATCAGTAAGAATCCTGTATCTAGTTCTAAAATTACAAGCAAAGCTTTCCCAAATTGGGAATTGGTAGATTAAATGAAGAATCTCATCACTGAATGAAGGAAAAGTCACTTAATCAGAAGTGACTTATGAGGACAGGTGAACAACAATTAGATGAAGGAATCCAAAGCTTTCCCTCTATGTGAAAAGAATCAACTAGGAGAGAAATACACGCTTATGAGATTGAAACATTCTTTTTTAAATCTTCCATTTAACCACATGATCTGATATTTAAAAATTTGCAAAAGAACTGCTTCCTAATGTCACCGTTCGCCATAGAAACATACTTATACACAACGGTCAAAAGTCAGGCTCAGAAAGACAGCATGCAGTTCTCAAGGCACCTGCCATTCAGGCCCAGACTTGGAATGGAAGAACCCTGAGATTCTGAAAAGATGCACTTCTCTGGCCAACTGTTTTTTTCAGTCATGGTAGGGAAACCATAAACAACCCCCACCAAAACAAGATTTAAGCTGGAACTACCAAAGAGAGATTTAGAGAACCTTTAAAATGAGTAAGTACATCTACACTAGAGATTGTTTCAATCTGTCAAAAACGTTTTGGGTACCACTACAATTGGTCACTGCCACTTGTTGTAAAAGCAAGTTGCTAGGAGGGAATCTATCATGTTTTAAAACATACCTTTGGGGATGGGAAGGCTCATCTCCTCCTTTTAATTCTGGCATATATCCCCAGGTGGTACAATCACCTCTCTTTAGAGCTGACCAACTCACCATGCTTTTTTAAAATCACTGCTAGCTTCAAGTTGTTCCTCTTATTCCTAAACTTCCTAGAATATCCAACTTCTGCAGTTACATACATACATACATATTGCATGGTGAGATTAAGTAGGCTGTTTTGTTGCATGTGGTTTTGGTTTTAAGCTATACATTTTTGTTTGCTTGCTTTTAGGAAGGCAAGGATTCTGCTTGTCTTCCCACTTTGATGTTGCAGCATTTCCTAAGTAGTCTTCCTCCTTTCCCCAGAAGTCCCAACTTCTGTTTAACTATTTTTCTGAACCTCCTGAAAAATACTTACTTTTATTTTTCTGATGAAACAGTAAGTGGCCTTAATGAGAATACACATATGCACAGCTTACAGTAATACATATAATCTGCATCAATATAAAGCATTAGAAATTTGATGTTGTAGAAGTTTCACTTCCCAATACTTTACTAGACTAAGTCTATAAAGGTAAAGGCTAAAACATTATATTACAGTGGAAATGGAATCCTCCCATCCACACTAACAAGTTCAGCTACACCTTTTTGAATCTCACATGAGAGTTGCCTGTTTTGACAGTCCTTGACAAACCCTGCAGGACAGAATGATTGATTACCACTTTGGGCACCATCTCATACAACAGCCAATTCTAGACGTTGGCTTGCTTGATTCTTTTTCCCCACTCTGTATTGAAATTTCACCAATCCTCAGTATTATATACTTCAAATGACTTAAGTCAGATGAAAAGGAGAAAAATCTTAAATGTTTTTTTCTAGGTTACTTTCCTTGCATATCTGCAAAACCAAGGAAAATGCCAATACTGTCAAAACAGTTTACATAAAGTCAACTTATTTTAAAGCAGGTCTAGGAACTCAATCTGTGAAAAGCCTAGGAACTCAATTTGCAAATGTAGTTTCTTACTATCACAATTTGTCAACATCATGCCTTCACTTGATTTATACCATGCAAGTATATTTTCAGAGTACTCTTGTAAATCAAATATTGCTTTTTTGTTTTGTTTTTTCAGTTTATGAACTTAAAAGTACCTGCCTACAGCCATAGTAAGATATAATTTTAAAATACTGTAGTTATGAGAGTTCATTTGCAAAGGTTCTGCATACATTTTCAATTTTATAATCATATGGCTCATTTCATGTCATGAAACAGAACTGAAATGATTAGTTTATTCATTAAAAATACTCCGCTTCTACAATTGATTTAATGAGGGAATGCAATTTTATTATTCAGCTAAGTCTTCTTTTAAACCAGTAATTTCACAAATAGAACAAAACTGGTGAAAAAAAATAAAGCCAAACGACATCGTTTATTTGCACTTGGTGAGAGGTATATTAAACATTTCTAGATAGTGCATGATTTTACACACATGCAGAGTACCACTAATACATTTTTTTTTGGACTCATGTAAGTGTCAAGATCACCTATACTAAAAAACACTGCAGGATATTTCTCAGGCTATCACAGAATACTCAGCTTCTGGATCAGCAAAAGTAATCTTACATTGATCTTCTGCACACAAATCTCATGCAAATATCACTATACTTCACATGAATATGTTACATATCGAACAGATTTACTGAAATAGTTCTGTTTTCCTTTGATACTCCTAAACGTGAATAACCTCATACAGAAAGGAACATGTCCTGCATCTCCCAATCATCAATGAACTCTACTATTTTAAGTTAGAGACAACAAGAGACAGAATACAGAATAGATCAGTGAGGGGGAAAAAGGGGAGCAAACGAATTTACTTACCCATCATATTTATTAATATTAACTTCAAATAAGTTGTCCTTAGCATGGTTAGCATGTTCAGTTACTATGAAGAAATGAGCACATAAAAATTACTGTTATAAAAATACTGTTATAAAAAGATATGGCTGTTAAAACTGTTATTAATTTATTAATAACTGTGATTCTATTGCCAGTATGCCCACAAGAACAGCTTGCCCATAAAAAGTGCTTCAAATGATTTTATGCCAAGGAAAGAATTGAAAGAGACAGGCACTATGATATGTATCTATATGTATACACACACGGTTATGTATAGCACAATTTTTAGCGAAATATTTTTCAAGTGAACAATTGTTTTCCAACAGTAAAACTGAAAGGGAGGGTAAAAAACAGTATTTATTATAGATGAAGAGATCAAATATCTCAGAACTACTCAAACTTACAAATTATTTTAAGTTTGTACCTAGTAAGCAGAAAATGGACGTAAGGTCATGATATATCTGGGTCTTTACACTTCAACCAGAAAACATTCCCTCTCTACCACTTAGCTTCATTCACTTAGTAAGAAAAGGTAAAATAACAGAATAAACTTAAACACCATACCAACTCTTTAAGACATTTCTGAGTAGCTTATTAAGATATTGAAATATTCATTACTCACTAACAACATCAGTGGAGATAGAAGCCAGACTGAAGAGTGGAGCAACCTTCTGTTCATAAATCCTCTTTCCTTGTCGTTTTCCTCCATATGGATTAATATACACAAGCAACCGCTTTGGTCTACACTCTGCAGTAAGGTAAAAAACAAAAAACAAACAAAAAAAAAAGATTTAAAAAAAAAAAAAACACACAAAAATCAACAAGCTATGCAAAAACAAATCAGAAAGTGCTAAAGTAAACATAACATGCTTCTTCTACCTTGTTTATCGTACCAAGTATACTGACAAAACTGAGTGAATGAGTAATAAGACAGCTGGTAAAGTTCAGGATCAGCAATGTTACTTTTTTTTTTCCTTCATACCAGCAGAACCACAGTGCATCAAATGGTATGACTAGGTAGAAAACTTTAAGAATAAGCATATAATACGTAACTGGGATCTGGATTTCTGCTTCATGTTGTAATTTCACAAGTTGTATCAGTTACAAAGAATTAAACACATGCATGCACAGTAGAAAACTAACGGGAGAAAAATCACTGAGTGTATACAAACTACCTGAGCCAGAGGCTGTAAGACATTTCTGGAAGCTAAGGCTACTGTGCCAGAGGATGTAGGATTCACTCTGCTCTGTATGCTCTTACGAAATATTTGCCAATACAGACCTTTTGTCTGACTCCATGTGGCTAGTCTCACGCATATTATTTTTACAGTACATTCCCACGACATATTAGTAGCACAGGCACACAGGACAAAAAAAAATCCAAGCACAGCAGGAGGAAAGGAACTTCCACATGAGGCATACATACAAATCTTTTACATTAAAATATGTAAACAGTCTTCCTGTTTTATTTAAAGTGAATTTCCTTTGTGCTATAAAGAAGCAATGAGGATATTTCACAAAACTACATGCTGCAACAGCAAAAGTTTGCCCTACATATGTAAGCCCTTCTCCTCAGAAAGGACCTTTTGAGTTTACTATTTCAGGTTTGTTCAAATTGCTATGGATTTACATTGGCAGTGGTGATGAAAACAATTATATCTCTGCACCAATAAATACCTGAAATGGCTTGCTACACTTTTTTTTTTTTTTAATAGATCATCTATCTGTTATAACACTTGTACCTTCTCAGATGACATTCTAAACTGTTATTTTAAAAGAATAAACAGAGTTATTAGACCAACACACATAATAAATCCACCCAAGCTAGACTTTTTGAATGGTTTAAAGCTACCACACACCAAAGCACCATCCTCTCTGAGAACCTGTTACCTTTTCTGAAACTGTTTGTTACTGATTGAATGAAAGTTTGTACTCAGAGATGTCTGACCAGGCCACATGTCTCACAGATGCAGTGAATAGGTGCACAAAACCCATTTACTAAAAGATTTTATTGAAGACATACCTCAGGTGTAATACATACAAAAGAAAAAAATGGTGAGATGCATGCTTCCAATGCCTATTTAAAAGAATGTTTTTTGTTAAGTATTTGGTTTAGGTATTTTTAGGCCTTGCCTGAGTCACATTGTAGGTGTAACTGCCTCCAGTCCCTTCCCCATTTCTTTCTCTCTCTCAGATGGAGCTCAGCTTTATGCTGTAGGTAGCTTGTCCCCAGTCCTGTCTCCAGCCCCACCAGCCCACTGCTTTGGATGGACTTGATTTCTTTGTCATGTCTGGGCTGTAAATGGGACCTGCTGCTATCCCTGTCCTGCTCAGAAACAGTGGGACCGTACCCTGGCCAGCGAGGGCACTGCCTGTGCTGCTGTCACCCTTGACTTGCCTTCTGCCACGTCCTGCTCCTGCTGCTCCCTGACATCTATCAAGTTGTCTCTGTCAGGAATGACTCCTGCAAAACTACTCTTAGCCTTCCAAAAAGTAGATGCCTGAAAGTTCCAGAAATTATTATCTGGAACTCTTAACTATATAAGGAACATTGTTACTGAGAGAGCGGATATGTGACACATAAGCACAAAAAGTCACTCACAAGTCCAGTAATTACTACAACCCTTGTCCTTGGATCTCAAGAGTATCTCAGATTTCTGAGTCTACATCTACTCTTTACATTCCCCAAAGCTAGAATCTTTTAAAGCTGCTGCTAAGCTCCCAGTATGTCCCTATTTTGCAAAAATAATTAAAAAAATAGAAATGTATAAGACACCTGTAGTCATAACTGATAAAACAGTCACTCAGAACAGCTTACAGATGTAAGTACAGCAAGATGCAAAGTAGTGACAAGAAGATTCCCCACCTGCCTCACCTTAAGCTAGCCTTAAGACTTTAAAAAAAGATATCAAAAATCTCAAAATAATCTTGATTGACATACATGCCTGTAAATTGATGTAGCAAATGTTAGTGTTTTTTCAAACTTACTTTGCATTTCAAGTAATTCTTTCAGTGCCTGTGTCCACTGGTTACACAAGTTCTCATCAACGCACCAAAACGTCACATCTCTGCACCACCAGCGGTGATTTCGGGCTTTTTTCACATAATACACTATTAAAAAAAAATAATAATAATAAAAAAGAAGAGGTACAACGAGACAAAATTCACCAAATGTTTAGTGAAATGACATGCATTTCAAATAGGTCTCTCAAATATGTGACTTTTTAAAGAAGTGCTAGCTAACCCCCGCTAACAAAAGGATTCAGAGCATCAACAGTAGAAACAAAAAAAAAATTGAAAACATGCTCTATGTCCTTCCCTTATATCAGATACTCAAACATAAACACTTTTTAAACCCAATGCAATCCATTCTCCATAAATTGATTATAAACATACAAAAGTTCCAAGCTTGTATAGATATTTTTAGCCATATTGAAATCTGCAATGCCTACGTGATCTAAAAGGCCATAAATTTAAGATAAGCCAAGACGTCATAGTAGCTCCCATCTAACCAACAAAACAGGGTGACTTTAATTGCAGAAAGCTGAAATTTGAGGAAAAAAAAAAAAAAGATTAAATCTTCTTGCACATTAAGAACTAGGTTGGTGAGATCAGAACACTCTTACTTTTCCATGTGCAGTATCATCAATCGTTACTAGACTGCTTGAAGGACAGAATTTACTACTGTTTCCCCAAAACAATCAGAATGGTTTTTTGGCACTTTGCCTTATGAATGCAGTCAATAACACAAAGAACATTTACGTGCACACATTCTGACGGTTATGAATAATAAAAAAAAAAAAAAAGAAAAAACACACAAAAACAAACAAAAACAAAGCAAAAACAAACATTTGGTCTCATTTTTTCAGCTTTTCTTCTGATTGTCTAGTCAAGTAGTATAAAGCAAGTGTCCTGCTGCAGATCCATTTAGCAGCAGAGATGTGAGACATTAGCTGGCACTTCAATATATAGCCAAACCATGTGTTCTTAAAGGAAGGGTTCAAGTTCTCAAACAAAGGACCTTTAAATGTATACTGGAAGATTTTTTATTCACATTATTTCTGTTAAAAATATTACTTATTCTGAAGTTTACTTTTCAATCTGCCCTAGAATATCTCCAACAAGGTAATCAGCACACGCGCCCTGAGACTGTATCTGCCTTACCTGTGAAAGAATGCGGCTTTGCCAATTTGTGCCATTTGCCAGTGTTACGCTGCTTCTTGTTCAGTTCACTTTCTTCTACAGCAATGATCTCAGAGGTTGGTACAAAATAGTTTTCTGTGTGAACACAAGACCTTACACATTTACATCTTAAAACAGCACCTGAATGTTTATTTCTACATATGATGTAGATGTACAATTAGAGTAGCTGCTTATTAAGCACAATCAAGAGCATAACTAGAAATTTGCTGAACATTTCCAATTTCCCCTCTCATTTACTCAAAGTACATCATCAATAACCACCTATGAGCTACTTCAATTAATGCTTAAAGTGTCTACGATTTCTGAGAAAGCTAGATGTTCTGAGTATAAAAACGTTTTTGCATGAAGCCAAAATCCAGTAACATTGCTTTCAGAGGAAGGAAATTGCCCCTTCAGTGACCCCTAATCCAGACAGTTGAGTGAATAGCACAAGCTATTTCAAAGACCATGCAACTAAATCAAGCAACAGAGAAACTACAAAGGCTATTTGTTATTTTCAAGTAAGTAGCTGTCTTATGAAAGAAGGGTGTTCATAAGAATTCTTAAGTCTTTAAATCCCACCAGGCTTTCAAACTTCAAGACCTCCTGAGAAGCAAATTCTAGATGTTATGTTTATGTACTGTTAAATATATTTCCCTTCCATAAACTTTAAAAGTAATGTTTTTCAGAAGTAAAGGCCTCTTGTTCTTAAAATATGAAAGAATTTCTTCTACGCGCCATTTTTTTCCTCTCATTGTCCCTCAACATTCTCAGTCTTCCTGACTCCTGCCAAACTGAGAATTTTGTCTCATTGTCATTACCAATTTCAAAATTTCTCTACTTTTACGTCTAATCTAAAAAAAAAAAAAAAAAAAACAAAAAACCAAAACAAAAACACCACAACTGAAGAGGAACTGAAAAAGCACACTGTATATTTATATGCAAACAAGTGGTGCACAAACATATACACACATATAATTAAAGAATTATGTATTATACTTTTTACTATATAAGGGATTGTTATATTTTCCATATGTAGACAGATGTAAAGAGATATTAGACAAAAAACAAACACTAATACTTTTGTTACTGCTTGCTGTTACTGGCTTTTACCCTATATTTCACCTTTCTTGCTACTTTGCACAAGTAGTATGGTGGTAGTTAGGAACGTAAAAGAAGTCA
Source organism: Aythya marila (assembly GCF_965140915.1). Taxonomy (NCBI): domain Eukaryota; kingdom Metazoa; phylum Chordata; class Aves; order Anseriformes; family Anatidae; genus Aythya; species Aythya marila. The sequence continues at coordinate 190,946,746 of NC_139042.1, read as the reverse complement.
AACTTTTCACAAGCTCTTTACTGTGCTGACTACAATTCCTTTGCTACCATTTTTTTTCCCCTCTGTCCTATTTGTCAACAGCTCTTCTCAGTTGTTGTGTATCATCACATTCTACTGAGAGCTTGGGATTATACGGTCAAGGCTTATTTCCCTTACACTTGTTTTAGTATGCAACTCAATGTATATTCCTTTAGGGTTTGTATTCTCACAGAGATTTGAAGATTGAGTCCAAAGACATGCTTACTAGTCTCCACCTTCACTGTGAACTATTTTATGAGTACCTTCCTTCAGGAACCTGGCTGTATTCAAATAGTTTTCACTACTTACAAAAGAAATTGCAGCTTATAATGACTGTATTTATTGTATTTAAAGCATAACAGGGAAATGCAACAAACACAGAATCTCTATAAAGATATAAGAGCAAAGACAAACTCACTCAAAATATTCAACATATATGTAGATATCACACATACATGTACGTATGTAGGACTACATCAAGTAATTAATATTGGATATTAACAATTAATTGGCCTTTCTGATATTCAGAGCAAAAATCTGCTTGTTTTTAGGAATCTTAATATGATTATCCACTTAACATTTATCCAAGTAACAACATAGACTAGAAGGAACACTAAACTAAGAAGAAGGAGCAGGTGCTTTAACCTTTCTTTTTCTAGATCTGCTTTTAGTTCTCATTTTTCTATCAGCTATGCCACCTATCCATACATCAGAATATGAAAGAAAGCTCATTACATTTATAAAGCCTGCACTTCAGTAGCTCATTTTGATGTTGCTCACAGATATGCTACAGAACTGACAACAATTAGATCAACATTTAAATGACAATGCTGTAATGAACATTTTGAGAAACAGTTTTATGTGCTGGATACTCATTAGTATGTATGCTAGGAGCAGGAACAGAAGTCATTGTTTTATTAGGCACTTTCTGTATTAAAAAAAAATAATAATAAAAAGAAAGGTTTCCAACTGTACAAATAGCAAACTTTAAAAAACACCTCCAAACCAGTATTACTGAAAGCATTTCTTTGGTGCATGTACTTTAGTACATACTGCGTAACGTATATTAACAACCCATGACCTTGAAAGCAGTCTTACGAAGCCCTCTTAGTTCTTAAGATGCATTCTCCACCTGAGAATCACAACTGTGTAAGTTCTGCTTTTCTAGCAAATCTCTTCACAGACGTGTCAAAAATGCAAATAATAAACGTCCTAGTTAAATACGTGCATTTTTTAACCTTACGCCACAAGAATTACATACCACTAAAAAAGAGGTTCCTGAACACAAAAAAAAAAAAAAAAAAAGGAAAAACAAAACAAAACAAACAAACAAAAAAAAACAGCATGACCTCACCCTCCCTCTGTAAATCTTTGAGTTTGGAGAAAGTCTGGGAAATTTATCTTCTGTGAATGCCAGTGATGCCCCTCAGTACTATCTGACACTGTGCAAACACCAAGCAGCTTCATTGTCCTGACAGAATTCACTAATTTTAATTAGTCAAAAACATGCACTCCATAATACAGTAATTGCAGGGGGCCAGAAAGATACAAAGCTCTCTCAAATATAAACATGTTATTCAGAACATTCCCTACAGCTTAGGAAAACAAGGCTTGAATGCTACAGCATTTATGTTTGAACAGAGCTCAGGAATTCCTATGAGCCCAAATCACAGAATGGTTAGGGTTGGGAGAGCCCTCTGGAGGTCACTTGGTCCAAGCCTCTGCTTCAGCATGGTCACCCAGACCATGTTGCCCAAATCCACGTCTAGGTAGCCTCTGAAGATCTCCAAGGAGGAGACCCCACAGCCTCTGTGGGCAGCCTGTGTCAGTGCCCCGTCACCCGCACAGCACAGAAGTGCTCCTGGTGTTCACCTCCTGTGTCCCAGCTTGTGACCACTGCCTCTTGCCCTGGTACTGGGCACTGCTGGAAGACTATTAACTAATCCCTTCATCATTTTGGAAGCCCTCCATTAAACTTATTCCAGCATGTCCATGCCTCTATTGTACAAGGGGACCTAGAAGTTGATGTGGTACTCTAGTCGCAGCCTCATCAATGCCAAGTAGAGGGGAATCATAGAATCACAGAAGTTAGAAGGGACCAACAGGGTTTATCCAGTGCAACTCCTGACTCCACGCAGAACCAGCCAAAACTCAGGTCATGTGTCTTGAGAGCATTGTCCAAATAATTCTTGAACTCTGGTAGCTCAGTGCCGTGCCCACTGCCCTGGGGAGCCTGTCCCAGTGCCCGACCACCCTCTGGGTGCAGAACCTTTCCCTAACCCCCAGCCTGACCCTCCCCTGTCCCAGCTCCATGCCGTTCCCTCGGGTCCTGTCGCTGTCCCCAGAGAGCAGAGCTCAGCGCCTGCCCCTCTGCTCCCCTCGTGAGGGAGCTGCAGGCCGCCATGAGGCCTCCCCTCAGCCTGCTCTGCTCTGGGCTGAGCAAACCAAGGGGCCTCAGCTGCTCCTCATACACCTTCCCCTCTAGACCCTTCACCATTTTCATAGCCCTCCTCTGGACACTCTCTAATAGTTGTAGAGATAATTTCTTACACTGTGGCACCCAGAACTGCGCACAGTGCTGGAGGTGAGGCTGCACAGCACAGAGCAGAGCAGGACAATCCCTTCCCTCGCCCAGCTGGCAGTACTGGGCCTGACGCACCCCAAGGCACAACTGGCCCTGTTGGCCAAACAGACTACAACAGACAGACAACAATCTTCCCACCACACTGTCTGTGCCACTCATTGTTCCTTGCTCAGTGCTCTTACAGTCTGAACACTCTTCTCTTGAAGTGCAAACTGACAAATCAGCAAAATACTGTTAGATGCATACTACTTCTCCCCACGTTAAACAAGTGGGGAAAAAAACAAAACTGTAAGGTAAACACTCTGACTAGGTTTGCTTTGTGAAAATAGGAACTGAAAGTTGTAGTGTGTTTTCGTCTGTTAGAATGGGTTTTTAGTGCGTCATCTCTGTCTGTCACTCCCCCAGAACGCTTCCTGAGTTTACAAGCAAACTCGTTCAGAACCCAAGTCAAGATTTATTCATTCACTACAGCCAACCATGTATCCTACAGGTCAATTTCTCTCTAAAACATGTTAGCTTAGTGTTTCAGCATGCAAAAAAAACACCCACCAAATGTCTGCGACTTTAATATTTAGTTTATTCCGAAGTAATCAGCTCAGCCCCGTGAATACGCCGGCTTTCAGAATTAATTTTATAATAAGCCTACTATTTTAACTTAAAAATATTAATGACTAAAAAGAAAGAGTATTTTTTTAGTCACTTTGAAGACTAATTTATTGTTATTTACTGTTACAGAAAGACAGCATGAATAGTAAGTTATCTTATCCCAAGTTTAAGCTTTCCTTTCACCTAAAAGCCAGAAAACAAGAAAAACAAAGTTTTCCATCAGAAGGTAAATTGCATTACATTGATCATACACTAGAAAAAGTTGTGTCAAATAAAGATCAGAATATGTGAAGATGCTGCATAAGGATGGAGAGCATAATTACATAGAATTCACATCCGTAAAAAAAAATAACAAAAAAAGACGAGGAAACAAAAAAAGGAGTTGTGATTTAATTCAAAGTGATTTAATTCAAAACTGGAAAAGTCACTGAAAAAGCTGAAGGCCGCAATCTCACAAAATACAGTCATGCATGCGCGCGTGTGTATATACATATAAACAATGACTGAAAAGAAACAATGACTGTCAGGCCTGTTATTCTCCACATCCTACCAGCTCAGTCAGTGAAACTGCCAAGAAATAAACATGGTTCAGATTTCCTTACATGCCTACTGCCAGCTGGGAACAACTGAGGAAAGGTGACTTTGACTAAGGATGTATCAACACACTACAGGTGCTTAACAGACATAGTTTCCAAGTAAGCCCACCTCTGTTGTTTCTGTACTGTGTTTATCAAACTGAGCATTCTCTAGAATCCACATCATCAGAATGGCATCAGTCTGGTTAACACTAGTATTGAGGCTTCCTCGAGCGGTTCTTTTGGGAAAAATGCTGAAAAAAAATGGGCCAAGGGAGGATTCTGAAGGAAAAAAACAGAAAGATTAAGAGCACACAAGAAAGGAAGGTACACAGTCCAGTGCCGACTTTGATTATCCCTTTCCTTCCTGTACTTCACAAATAAAAAAAATAGAAAAATGACTAATGAATCTTATTCTGTTTACACTACCTTAGAACTAGCCAAGACTTAAATCATTTAAGTATATATATATAAAATACATAAACTACAAAATTTAGTATGCCACTTTTTAACTGTGTTACTTGAAAAAAAAAAACAAAAAAAAAACCACCACCCCACAGATTGTGGCATCAACATGAGGAAATAATAAAACAATATAAAATAATTAATCACTGCAGCTTTGCATAAGCTACTTAAGATTTCCAACTACGTCTTATGTACTAGTGTTCCAAAGGTGAAAAAGAAAGCTCTTCAGCAAGCTTGAAGATGAAGACATGTCTAGGAAGAAAAGGTGTATAGCTAGAAGTAACTGAGAAATACATGAAGAAATTCAGATAAGCCTTTTCATTCTAAGTTCAAATGAGTCTAACCAAAGAACAGGAAATGGGAACCTCAGCACTTGAAAATATGATGCTGTTAAACAAGGCCTAACAGGAGGAAGGAAAGTAAACATTACTTAGGAGTTAGTTTTAAAAACATACCATGGCTTGAACAAGCATGCTATGTTTTTATCTTCTCAATGACAGCATTAAAATAATTCTGCTGAATCAATACTTATTTCTTCACAGAAGACATCTTGACAATGTTTTTTTCAAAACAAAAAAATTATATTGTTGTGCAAAGATGGGAAACCGCACAATCTCCCCATATTCTACAAAACCACATCTTACTAGACAACAGAACAAAGTCTCTATTGTTTCTCATCTGTTCCTGAATTTGGTTGCAATGACGAAGAGGTAAATATTTCAGTACTTCTACAGTACATCTAACTACAGTTCTAGTTTCTTATCTGTGAAAGCCTGAAAATCTTGACAAAATATATGCTGAATCATTTTAACTAAAGCAGTTAAATGCAAATGAGCAATAAACACTCAAAATATAAGCAGCTCTGAGTTGTTCTGTTTAAAGAAGACTGTTTCAGTGCAATAACTACCTATTCAACAAGAAGAAAAAAAATAAAGAATGCCTATACTGCATAATTAAGTCTGTATTTAGGCATACTGTAAAGCAGTCACGTAGTCAAAGGCTAAATGGATGAAAGATATCAATCTTGGTCAAGCTACACCTCTGAAATTATATGCTTCTAACTAACCATCTTCCATATTATAAAGCTTATTTATATACCGTCATGTACATTGCTCATGTTTCCAAAATAATTGCAGAGAACACAATGAGCCATCCCAGGTCTTAAAAAAGCTGAAAGACAGGAAGGCAGCAAAAATATAGAACTGATGGTACTAAAGTGCAAGCTCGGGAAACACATGAATTAATCAGGGCTTTTAGACTACTTCATTTATTGTAGTGTTCTCTACATAAATTATAGCTGTGCTTTCGGAACACTTAAGCATTTCTATTTCTTCTCCCACTCTCCTTTTCTCTTCTCCATCTATATCATTTTCCAAAATCTTGTAAATAGCTGTGTTACAGGACAGCAACTGCACTCAGTAACCAGGCTTGCCACTTAAGGAATCTTCAACTGAGTACTGCTTCAGAAACCAGCTCAAAAAGAGCCTTGTTTATTATTATGTCCCACTCTCCTTCTACTACTCCCAGCATTCCGACATCCACACTGGAGCTGGCTTCAGGACAGGCTCATACTTGGTTTGGTCCACCAGCAATAAATTAGGAGAACTTGTTTATAAGCACTTGTAAACCTCAGAGGACTAATAATAGAGCTAGTGGGATTTTGTGGCATTCATTCATGGTCTGAGGGAAGTTACCATACCGTGGAATGGAGCTGCCACTGAGCTTGCTCTAGGCCTGTAAGGCAACCAGTAACTTCAGAAAGGGTTTTTAGAATGATTTTACACAATTCAACAGAATGCTCTCCATAGCAGGGGCTACTTTACCTTGTGGGAGCAATTGTCCCAAAAAGGCTTTGAAACGTTGTATATTGCATTCAAAATCCAGATACCTTCCTCTACAGGCATTTTATTCCATGAAACTCAGCAGATTAAAAAAAAAAAAAAAAACAACACTAATTTGTCTGCAAAGTTTTAAGTTCATTTCGTGGTACATCTAAAGTAAGTTTCAAATTACCTTTTTCAGCAGTACTGCTGAACAAATGCTAGAGTACGTCAAATTGTGTACGCACAACAGGAAGGGGACAACACCAAAAGTGTTTTTAAGTTATCACGAATAAGAGATACATTTAAAACAGGACTGATTCTGTCACGTAGACTGCAACATCAAATTCATACAATTCTTTCTAAGTCCTCCTCTTTGCCCCATCTTTTTCCAAAAAGCCTGAAGTCAACAAGACATTATGACAGAAAAAAAGAAAAAAAAAAAGCAGGAAAATATTTAAGCACATACTAAGAAGGGAAGAACTATTTTACTGTCTAAGTCTGTGAACTTCCCAGGAACTGGAGACATCTACATTTAACCTAAGATAAACTTCTAGTTAACCTTTCTATCATTCACTTAGTTCCTCTCTCTCTCTCAGTTCCTCCACCTCTAAAACGAAGATGACACCGGTTTTCCACTCTATAGCAGCTACTGCGAAGAGAAGGACATGGAACATTTTCACATATACACTTATCATGCTAGCAGGGCTATAAGACTATTGGGAATAATACGTATATAAAAACCACAAGGTTAAAGAATCTGATAAAAGAAATAGGGAGCAGGAAGCTTGATCTACTTCATGCAAAGACATTTTCAGAAGTCATCTTGAAATTTTCTCGGGCATTTTGGCAGTCACCTCTCCCAGTTGCAGTTTTGTAAATCAGCACTATTCAAACTGCACAAAGGGGGAACTACAGACAGCTTTATTACCGCATTACAAGCTATGAGCCTGCAATAAAAATTTCCCAAACAGGAACTCAGAAAAGTTAAACTTTCTTCGGAAGTTTCCACGAAGCCCTTTTGAAAGGGAATTGCTTCAGAAATAACTAATTTGGAAAAGAAAAAAATACCTGAAACACTGTTTCGGGATGAAAGTGTTTTTTTAAGCTGTAACTAAGTCACGTAGGTGAAAAAAAAAGTCACTTTTAAAGTTCGGTGAGTGCATGGTGTTGTACTCTGATGCAGGTACAACCTGAAGCCGACTTGCTGCCACAGCACCAGGGAACAATGGGCTTACACTGAACTGGTTTTCTCACCCAGCCACAGGGCCGGCTTTTCTCCCTTGGTTACCCAAAGCCCGTTCCCTGCTCGCCCCCTCCGCAGAGCCGGCAGCACCCACGTGTAAGGCGCCGGGCTCAGCGAGCCGCGAGGGCACAAAGAGCCCGGCTCGGCCCCGCGCTGCTCCCCGAGCGCTCCAGGGCGGACTCTGACCCCCAGACGCTGCCTCTGAGGACGGGTGGCCACGCTGCCCGGCCGCCTTTCCCCCTCACGAAGCGAAGGGGCTCGGCACGACCCAGCCCTCGCCACCCTGGCTGCAGCCCGGCAGGTGCCCCGCGGCCCTCCCGCCCCGCTCCGCTCCGCTCCCCGCTCACCTCCGCCCCGCCGCGGGTGGCGCCAGGCCAGCAGCCCCCGCTCCTGGTCTAAGGTGACCTCCGAGCAGCGCTGCCCCAGCCCCAGCGAGGACACCAGGCGGGGCGGCCGGCCGGCCGGCCGCTGCCTCTCCATGGAGGGAAGAGCCGAGAGCTGCGGGGGCCCGGCGCGGCCCGCCGCGGGGCGAAGCCCGGCAGCTAACGGCGCCCCTCGGCCGCCGCTACCCGGCCCCGAGGCGGGGCGAGGCGTCAGCGCCGACGACAGAGCCGCCGGGCCGGCCTCCGAGCGCGGGGCGGGGCGGAGGAAGGGCCCCGGTGGCCGGGCCCCGGCACCCAGGCCTGGACGCCGAGGCCCCGGCGGCGGCTGTAGGGGAATGGGGGTTGTTTTTGCGCAATAAAGCAAGACGTGGGTCGTGCTGCTGGTCTGCGTCGTGTGTTCGTTCCGAGCGGGGATGGAGCGCTGCTCGAAGTGAAAGTGAAAATGTGTGCTTGGAGAAGGCGCCGGAGCTCTCAGGATAGCCCTGCCTTCCTCTCTGTGGATGTAGTTTGTGTTTTACTTCAGGGTTTGAGTGGAGCGTGCTGGAAGCAAATCGTGCAGTTATAATGTACAGAGATCATCGAGTCCAACTCCCTGACTGCTTCAGGGCCGTCCCAAAGTTAAAACCTATCATTAAGAGCATTATCCTCTTGAACACTGACGCATGACACATCAATGACCTCTCTAGGAAGCCTGTTCAAGCATCTAAACAAACCTCTTAAAAAAGAGGTTTTTCCCAATGTCAAGTCTGGCCCTCCCCTGATGCAGCTCTGAGCCATTCAATGTGCCCTGTCACGAAACACCAGGGACAAAAGACAAGCAGCACCATCTCCACCTCCCTTCCTCGGGATGTTTGAGAGCCATGCGGTCACCCCTTGACCTCCTTTCCCCCAGGCCTGACAAACCCAGTGTCCTCAGCTGCTCCTCACAGGACATGGCTTCCAGCCCTGCCAATAACCGGCCTGTTGTTGGCAATAATTCAATAGGATTAAACTCTTGAGCCTTTGCTGCCCTTCAAGTCCTCCACGGTGTCATTGAACCTCATCACTGTAAGCATCAGCATCCTACTCAAAATACCGGCCAGAGTGACAGGCAGTTTCTTTGCCTCTGACCTTACTCCAGACCTGATTCTGAATATTTTCCACAGACTATAGAGAAAAAATTCACTGGTGTGTTCTTGTTTGGGCCAGTGCTCTGCTTCACAAAGGATGACGCAGAGATGCTCCAGCTGGCTTTGCTCGGAGCCAGCACGGGTCTAAAAAGCTTGAGCTTGAGCAAGAGCACTTGAACTCTGCTTTGAACCTTGCGACGTACACTCATTTCATTTCCTGAAAACAAAAGAACTAGTCATTGTCATCCAAATTATGTGTTTGGGATAGTCTTGAACAAGTATGTGTTTCATGTCTGCTTGTCATCTTGTATCTTGATTATTGCAACATCCTTCGCTCTGACCTTGAAAAACATGATGTTGCCAACTTTATTTTTGTAAGATACCAAGGTATCCCACCCTTTTCCATTCTGTATCAACTGTATTGTCCTTTACATTTTGGAATCCATCCCCCCACAAACACCCAAACACCTGTAAAGTTCTTTATGCTGAGGCTTAAATTAAAGCTCACTTGTTGTGAAAGTCTGTTGTGAGCATTAGTCAGCCAAATCCACTGGTTAGCAGCCATTAACATCCCACTGGCTCTTCGCATTGTGCCAGCTACATCAGCTGTTACCATTTCTCCTACACCTGGATTGTAATATCCTTGGGCCAGGAACAGTCTTTTTGTTTTGGATAGTACCCTATCTAGCTAGCTTCATTCCCATTATTTGTGCCCATTACTACAAGCCACAACAGCAACGTGAAAACCACGGTCTAGTGCTAATGCAATGCAACAGAGCCTCTTTCAGTGTTGACCTCCTCAGACACGCACCAGGAACTAACAGATCATTCATATAATGCTGCTTATTTAAAATATTATACAGGGGTACTTATTTCTAATTTTAACACTGAGCAAATTAAATCTACTCTTTTATAGTCTACAATCACCTGAATCAATATTCTTACACTGTGACCCATGCTAGCTGAAGAAGTAAAAAGTTTATTGTTTTTACAATTCTTGCCTATGATTATTTCTTTTAGTTCTTACCAACTTGCTTACCGTTTTGGGGTTAGCTAATGCTAAAGCCTTCAATTGTAAAACACAGAATTGATAAAATATTCTCAGCTCTCTTTAAAGTCTATAAGGGTGTGTTAGCATCACTGGCAGGCCCTCCAGCATTCCCCATCCACATTCCTTATTTGTTTAGATAAGGAGAAGTCCCTTATTTCTTGCTTGTACACCATTTTAGCATAATGGTGTTTTGGTCCATGATTTGGGCTCCCTCTGCACTGGTACAGGTATGTTGAGCAGGAACTCTTAACAGCATGGTGTTTGCTATGCTCTGTCACTCTCCGATAATTCCCTGAACATCAACATTTGCTTTTGCCCTTCAAAAGTAATGCTCAACTACAAGGCAACACAATGGTGTTTTTTTTTGTTTGCTTGTTTGTTTTTTTTTGGTTGGTTGGTTGTTTTGTTTTGTTTTTCATTTAGTTTTAGCATTTTATGATTTCCTTTCCTGACTAGAATAGAGAAAGAACTTCTAAAGCACGACTGACTTTGTAGGCTGAAGCATGCATGTGTCAATTATTGTTTTGCTGCTTATTATATAAGCCTACAATTACCACTGGGACAGAAGAGCAGATGCAGTGATGCCAGTAAACTGCAGGATTTATAGCCTAAAATCTTGCTCTGAAGACAGCTGATGACAGGGTTCCACCCTGAGAAATAGTATGGTTGCAAATGACCTCACTTTGTTCGCAGGTCTGTAGAGGCCACAGGAAGGGCTGCAGTTAACTCAGGGAACGATCATACCTTGCATAGCAAGCACCATTCACAATGTCGGTGGAAAAAATGCAGGAAGGTAACACAAGGTAACTTACAAGGTAACTTACCAGGTTTATACAGACTCTATGACCCATTTATTTTATATGTACAGCAAACAACATAACTTTTAAAGCTGTCTTTCTCTCCCCAGTGTCTGATTTTATAATAGGTCGTTTATCTCTATAAAAAGTTCTTACTCCGAGCAACTTTATGTTGTACTGAAGAGGATCATTACATGATAATATAGGCAATCAATTAAGGAAGTCTTCTAACCAGGTACATCTTTCTAAGCAACAAGAGCAGACAGGTGCTCTTCAGTGTGACCCGCATTAACAAAACATTGATTTAAATCATTACGAACTCGAGCTAAGTTGCAAAACAGTAATCTGGCTTTCTTCCAACTCTTTTGGAGGTTTACTTATTCATTAAGGACCTTGCAACTAATTTTTTCCAGAAGGGACTACAAAGCATGCCCTTTGTAATACCTTGGCAGAAATAGAAGGTACTGTGTTTGCCATCTTATCTAAGACAATGGAAGGTCTAAAGTGAAAAAATATATATATAAACTATTGTAACTAGGGTGAAAGCTGGATAATAACCACATAAGTGCACCAGTGATCATATTTTTATCAATCTACTCAGTTCCGTGCTGGAAGCAAGAGGGAAGCACAGTTTTTTTACCAGGAACACATTGATAACTATAAAATATTTCTTTCCTTCCACAGAAAAAATACCCTAAGACAGTTTCTAGATAGCTGCTTGGGAATTATCTTTTTTTTTTTTTTTTTAATATTTCAGTGCATCTCCTCAGGAAGATTGAAGTACTTACACCTGAATCAAATTCTGTTCTCAAGTACACAATGCAAGTCCCAACAGAACACCCATACACTCAGAGGCCACATTTGGCTATTGAAATACTTTCAGAAAATGGAAACTAACAGACAAAGACAGTAGAGGACAGGAAAATAATTCATTTTTAACATCAAAATACTGGGTAATGGTCTAATTCCCTTTCCACTCATCAGCAAACAAATACTAAGGAGTGAGTGGAATATTCTTACCACTGTTCCAAAGAATGACATCACTTTCTCTGGAAAAATACCTGAGCTATTTTCAAGCACTTCTATGCTTATATCATAAGTTTAAATTACTGTTGAAAATGATCTTGAAAAAGCAGTCTTAAAGGCTTGTCAGAAAGGATGATTGCAGCCTTTATTCACTCAAACTAAAAGGTAATTGAGAGAAAGTTGTTGATACACTGGAGGGAATGGATCCAGAAGATAATTTTTCTCACGAAGGGAAATGTCACGTACTATTCCTGAACCATGGAAATTTACAGATTCTTTCCTTTCTTCCAAAGCTCCAATCTATCTCCATATTCTCTGTATAAACTACCTGTCATTGTGAAAAATACTAAACATGGTTTGTTTCAAGCTCTTATAGCTGTGTCTCCCACCTAGACATATGCACAGTATTTGACTACCTGTATTTTTTTGATTACCTCCTTATCCCTATTTTAATCATTAGCCTCAATTGGACTCCCTCAGGAGCTGTGAAATCCCCCTTATGTCCAACATCATCCTTTAAGAAGCAATGAAATTACAAGTAGATTTTCCTTGCAGTGCTTATTGGCAAGGGTAACTGAAGAAACAGAACTGAAAAAATGCTGGCAATATTCAAATGTTTCTCTCTTTTGTCCACTGCTCAGTTTTATCAATTTTTCTAATAAAATAGCACGTTTCTATCTGAAAACTATGTCTTGCAGATGTCTCCAGTCCCTCAAAGCTGCTCTTTACTAGGCCCAGGTAGAATTTGCCTGGAGCATGCCTGTGTGCAGTTTTGTAAAAAAAAAGCAAAAGAAGAGCTCAAAGAGACATTAACTCTGGGTGGGCAGACAATATTTCATAGTTCAGGTATTATCAAACTACATATCAAGTTCAGTAGTAACCTCTACCACATATACAAACTCTGAGTATATGAAAAGTAAGATTTTTTGAAGGTTTATAACCTTGCTTGGGTATTTACAGGACATGTGTGTGCCAGTGTCGTGACACTTGACAGATTTCAAGAGTGGGCTCCAATCTATGCATTAGAAGAGCTTCAGGATGAAAGAACTGTTCATATAAAAATTCCTGCTATCACCAAAGCAACGCCTTTTCTCCTATCCTCATTTTTATACCTCTGGGTTGAGCTATTTTAACTTATATTCCTTGATTCTCTCAAGAAAAGCCTATTTCCAGAGTACTTCTTTGATGCTCTGCTTTGGTAAGCAGGGCTCTAATCCGTATCAGCTGTAATCCATGTCAGGCTTACACCAGAGAGTGTGGCCTTCATAAACTAAAGTAAGACTACTTTCTATTTAAGATGGAGAAACATATAGTGAAGTGACTTTAAGGTAGAAGAAGGGAGTTGATGTTTTTTTAAATTATTTTTTAGTATCTTCAAATGCTAATGCATAGTCTCCTGGATACAGGTTTGACTTAATTCACGTAACTTAATTAATGATGTTATTTTCCATGGTTAGTACTATCTTTAAAGAATACAATATAAACTTGAAGAAAATGCTTAGAAATGCAAGTGAAATTTTCTTTCAAATACTGAGATTCTGAATGATCAGATCAAAGATAGATTGGAACAGTTTGTTTGAATAGAGTAATTTTCACTTTGATTGTTTTTCAGCTGAATACTGAAGCAAAGATGATGACAGCTGGTATGAAGTTGTCTGAATCAGTGATCGTGGAACGCAGATACTTGCCAATACTTTGCATAAAATCTGCAAAGCAGAGCTATTTCTGCACTATGCCTTTTGACATCTCAGCAGGCATGTGGACTTGAAATGGATTTTTCTCTTTCTAATATTCTGGTATCAAAATAAGATGGAAAGAACAGAATATGAAATCAGACACAGCTACCCAGAAATGAGGGCAACAGAGAACAAAGAAGATCTTCTCATAACTGAAGTTAAATATTTAATTCTAGCAAACAAATATAATTAAGGAACTTTGCTGTAGCGGACTTCATTCTTGTTCAAAGGGAAGCAATCATGCTGGGGATAATTCGGAATATGTTGAAAAGAAAATTCAAAAATTGAGGAGTAACCTGGTAAACATTTGTAATCTGCTTGTCTTGCCTGACAAATGGCTGACAAATTAATTTGAAGCACGCCATCTTAGAGGAAACATTTTTAGAGCTGACTAGTCTACATGTCATTCTAAATATAATTTATAGAAATTTTGATGAAAGTGATACATTTTCAAATGATTGCACAGGGTTTTGTTCAACCAGCTCATTTAGTCAGAACTATGAATCAAATTTCACTGCAAAGCTTTGAAAAATCAATCATATCCAAACTATCTCCAGACTGTTTAATGCGGATAGTTTTGCAGAAATCATGACTCAAAGACATAATTCTAAATCACTGTAGATAAGAAATGACAATTAGAAGTAATCTGTGTTTTGAAAAAGAACCTGAGTGCAAAGGAACCATTCAAGCCAATTGCTTTTATGGTTGTATCTATAAGAACAAGCCATCAGGAAAAGAGATTACATTGTTAGTAACAGATTCTTTCCCTTGATTAGAAAAGGAAATGTAATAACGAGCCTTGAACTAATAATACATTCATAGTAGATTAAGCTGTGAGAAACTTCCACAATTGGATGGGTGTAAAATGAAGAGCCAAAACAGCAACTGTAATAGAAACCGGAGAAGTATTGTGATGAAATAAATATTCAGTCTGAAATGGACTTGTACAACATTTCATCCTCTTGCTGTTTTTAGCAAATTTTGAGACCGTGACTAGAATTCCTAGGACAGAAACTAATGTAATGCTATGTATGTCTTTCACAGCCAGCAACCACTGGCTACTGAGAAAACATGTGCGACTTACCCGCTATACCATATGGTTGATAATCTCAACATCACAAATCAATCTGGCTTTGGAAGGAAGCGTTTTGAAACACCACAGGATAGAACATAAAGTGGGGAAAGAGGAATAGAGAAGTGCTCTGTGGACTTACACAGTACAAGCCAGAAACTCAACTATAGGCTTAGCAGAAGCTGACAGTGCCCAACTACAAACAGGACAAGAGCGGGAGATAAAACACTACATTTTCCCTTTTTTTTGCCCAGCACAAAAACACCACACTCATGCACCGTTTCAGTAGACAAGCAATATTGTGTGCAGCTCTAACAGCACCCAGGAGAAGCACGCATTGCAACAGCAACAACAACATAGCTTCAAGTTGTGTTAGAAAATACAAACTGCTCCTGCGTAACTGAATCGATGCCAACACGTCTCTCCGAAAACTATCAGATAAAAAGCAACATGACTAATGGCAAAGTAAAACTGAAGAAAGACATTACTTTCTTTCACTCACTGAGAACAATTACGAGTACAAAGTGTACGTGTGTGCATGGTGAAAAAACATTTACCTGAGCTTCCAAACTCACTGGGTGATAACGATGGTAACACCTCACCCACTGCTTTACGCATCACAGTAGTTAAGGTATAATGCAGCTAGACTTCTTTACTTCAGAGACTGAATTTGCTAATCCTAAAAATCTTTCTAGTGTTCTTCGTACTGGTATTCTATTTTGCTGTACAGTGAGTATGATATATGAGAATAAATAATGCTTGCTTTCACAGAAGGTATTGCCTCTTATAATTGGTTTCAAGTATATGAATAAGTAACTTGCTCTTTGGACAGGCATAAACACCTGCGGGTAAAGCAAACTTAAAACAAAAGTCCTCCCCGTCACTGCCCATCCCTGCCCCACTTTCTGGACAGACACCAAAATGCCTTGTTTGGATACATGGCATACTCGGAGTTCATTGTTCAAAACTCTAGTTTTTTGTTTGATTTTTTTTTTTTTCTTTTCTTCACATGTGGGTGGTGAACCTGATTGTGTACCATTTGCCGAAAACAAAGTGTCTAATGCCAGTCGACAGGCCTTTATGTAGCCAGGATGTCTGTGTGGGACAGGTAGACATGACACAGGACCTCAGAAAAGACCCACATCTTCTGAAGCAGCAGATGGAAGCTAGAGTGGATACACTACAACATCTAAAATAGAACCAATTGCCAAGATTTAGGCAACTGAATGCCACTCCTCATGTTTGACAAGTCTTAAACAGGGAGACCTCAAAGTTTTGTCACGTAAATACTGGGAATAATGTCCTAAATATGGGAACTTCTAATAATTTAGACACTTTCTTCCTGCTGAAAGTGCAATCTGTAGATTACAGTGAATGAAGCTAAGGCTACTTACATCTCCAGTCTGTGAGACTCAGGAGACTGACCCTGGTTTAGATGTCAGCCAGTTTCCTGCACCAAATTTCTCCACTACATAGGTGGCTGAATGCTCAGTGTAAAGCGACAGACACAAACTGGAAGACCTTTTGGTGGCAGAGTCCACAAATAAGTAAGAAACCTATCTATTGCCCCTGAAGACCACTGCAGCCCTTTTGGATCAACATTTCTGGTTTAGTTTCCTTACAAACAGAATCTGCTTCATGGGAACCACAGCTGTCCTCAGAACTGAACTGAAACACTGCAAATGGAGACGATCAAGGGATTTTCTTCAAAACTGAATTACTGCTGCGATCCAAATTGCTAATGTATTCCTGGTTACACTGTAACTAGAAACCTTAGATTTGGCCCAGGGTCATCAGGACAGACTGCTTTTATAGTTTTATCATCTTCACTGCTTGGTGAAATAGCTTCCGCCACTTAGAAAGCATTATCTTTAAACAAAATGAACAAACAAACAAAAAAACCAACTCCCCCTTCTTTACTGTCCTTTGAACTTCAAACGAATTTCCAGGCTTCAAATCTTCCTGGGCATCTGGCAAAAGATACCTCCTTTTTATCAAAGGCGTTAGAGCAACTCAGAGCTGAGTGCCTTTACCTGGTTTCATGACTATGTTTCAAGTTCCTGCTACAGTACAAGTATTTAAAAACAACAAACAAACAAACAAAAACAAACAAACAAAAAAACCCACGACCCCCCAAACCAAACAGGTTTCAAGCAAAATGATGGCTGAATTATAATGGCCTTAAACTGATGTAGATATAGATGTATCTCAGTGCTGTCAAGAGACAGCAGCTATTGTAGAAAACTGTAACTCCTAATAGAAATATATATATATATATATTTTTAATACTTTTGCAATGGTGAAGCTATTATCATGCCTAAGTAAATCTTGCATTCATCCATCTGGGAGTGAATCTACAGAGACACCCTCTGTAGCATCAGTGTTTGGCTGTGTAACTTACCTCGTGATTTGTTCTTCCCCTGACCCACCTATAATACAACACCCTTCTGCTTATTTATCCACTTGTACCATAAATATTTACAAATACTCTTCTACAGCACCTTGTATAAATCACATAGAAACTCTGATTCTTTTCACGTCTATTTTTATTGGACAGGTATCTGTTTTAATGGACAGCAATGAAGTAGCAATTCTGTGAAATCACAATATTTTTCATCATTATCGTGATCTCAGAGTCAAAGAAGCTGTTGCCACAAGGGCTAGGGGCTAACACACTGACACCTGTGCCCACGCTTAACCCTGTGCAGAAGAGTCCTCTGGTTTAAGAACCAGGAGCATCAAATGGCAGGGTGCATTCAGCCAGGAGTGCTCCCAGGGTATCTCTGAAGTATGATCATATCATCCATCCTCCTCTTCACATGTTCCAGCTCCCGCTATTAGAATTGCTTGGGCTCTTACGCATTGTCTATCCAAACCACGCCTACCACTCAGTGCTTCTGGAACAATAAGCATTTAGCCAACCTGACTAAAAGCAGAAAGAGTCCATACAGAGGTTTAATACATGTACCATTACATTAAGAGCAGGCACACAGAATCCTCTCATGGCAATTTTCCATGAGTGGAAATCCATGGGTGGATGTGTTTTTTTATTTAAAAGCTTTGACTCCTACAGGAGTAAGAGCAGTAGTGCTGTGTCACTTTAATTTGTTCAGGAAGCTACTTTTACACTGATACAGTAATTAAACGCCATAAGCACATCAAATTTCAAGTTTATGTCTACCAATGAATTTGAAAGACATAATTTATTTTCTACTTTAGCGCATGATCTTTTATTGTCCTTGGAGTCATCAATATTTGAAAGCTGATAGTAAAAGCAGAAAATCATCCTACAAACTAAATATCTTGTTTACAGGAGGCTATTAGTGCATAATCAAATCCTACGTGATTTTTTTTTTTTTTTTTGTATACTGGAATAGTTCAGAAATAAATGCTATTGATTGTTTCAGTGCACTGCCTAGCAAAAATGCACAGAATAGCACAAACAATGCAGTCCCTAAGATGCACTCACCCCATTTGTTACTGTTCATTTTGGTTCATTTTGGTTGGCTTGGAATTCTATTGACCTTTCTGGCATCTGAGGGCTGGTATCTCAAACAGTCAGGTCCTTCCATCGTGCTCCAAAATCCAGCCCATATCTGAGCAGCCAAAAGCCTTCATCAGATCAATGGATGTTCATCAGATTTTTTTTCTTTCAGATGCAAAATGATGGAACTTTAAGAATAGTTCCATGGCTCGTCAGAACATGTTCCAATTGCAGAAGCTTTCTTCATTTTCTTACAATATTTCAGGATGTTTTACATGAATATTTTTAATCATTATATCATTCCACAAGCTGGGGTGCAGTTGGCCTCGAAATATGGTTAAGCACTAGTCTAAACTGCAGCAGTGTAACTGCCAAGAGAAACCAGGGGGTGCTACCTTTGGCACCCACATTAATTTTGAACAAATGCAGAAGCCACCAGTCCTACCAAATTTGCAATCTACTATCAACTCTTATACCTTTTACTGCCATTATCATGTGTTAGTCCCTACAATGCCCTGAGCCTGGCCTAGAATAAACAATATTAGAAACAACAAACTGGTGAAAAATGAATAATCAGGATGGAAAGCAGTTTGTACTCAGGCTTTACAAACAGCTTTTTATTACTAGGTATTAAGCAATTATGCATGAATCAATACGTAGTATCTCCTGTATAAAGAGATTAAAAGCTTCCCCTTCCATACAAAATGCAATTTTCAGCTACAGATTTGTTTTCAGCCCACTTCTGTGAGGCCACGAGACCAGAAATGGGAAGACACAATATTTGTGAAAATTCTAATGTGAGAAAACAAGCATCCCCTGCCTTGATATTAAAAAAATGTAGCAAAAAGGAACAGCAACACTGCGTATCACTCAGGGCAGATGACTTTTATGCTGAAGTCCTGGAAAGAAATTAATCATTGCTGTAAGTGGGCAGAACACAGCTGGGAGTGGCTGAATTGTGTTTGCAGCCGAGGAAAGCTGAAGAGCACTCTGTGAAGCAGCTCAGCTGGATTCCTGAGCAGTGAGAGGCTGCTAACCATCAGCGTTTTCAAACACCGCAGCGGTAAAAGCCCACCAAACGGCTGCAAGGAAGTGTTTGGTCTCAGGCCCAGTGGGAATTTCCTCAGCTTTCAAATAGTGGGGGCCCTATGCCAAGATCCCCACAGCACTGCTTATCTTGAAAGTAAACAGCCCAATGTGTTTGGCACCGGCTTTGCTACTGCCGTTCCAGCAGCTTTTATATGGTTTGTACGGGCACAGCTATCACAGCGCTGGAATTAGGAAGGATCCTTTTTTAAATCAAGGATCTTTTGCTAAATTTCCAGAAAGCATGTGCAGGGAAGATACAAACTGACAAAAATCTTAGCCATAGATAAACAAACATGCAGAACTTTTAGTCATCTCAAGCAGAAATCCCTCTTTCCGTTGTCCACCTACTCCTAAGTGCAACACTTCTGGATGTCAGATGGAGTAGGGTGTGCTTTTCAGTAGGGTATGCTTTTCAAACTTCATGAAGGACCAGCTTTATCCTTTAATGGATTCTTTTTTTCCAAGATAATCTTAAAGCTCTCAATGTTGCAGTTACTGTAATAAACCTAATAAGCTCCTAATGCACTAATGCTGCTGCCAAAGTAGGTAGGTTCCAAAAACGTGGACTCACATGAACTGCCCAGTGACCATGCTGACATGAAAACAAGTCAGGTTCAGACATCAGGTCAGAATGCTGTGATCTTCAGCTGACTGACACCTGGACATGCTGCAAAATGATAATTGGCTTGATCCTTACGAATGAGATTCGTAAACCATCAGAGCGCTGAGCAGCACCAACTCATACTCCAACAGCTGTTTTGTTGGCAGACTCCAGGGAGACCTCTTATTATAATCTCATAATGAGGTATTAATAGCAACCTCAGGAGACACTTGCTCTTTCTTGAAGAGGCATTATCTGTAACTATAAAGCCCCATTTATTCTCATGAAATGGATAGAAACACTGGTGACAAGGAAGGCACTCTCTGGGTTCTCTTCTGCAGGTGGGAAGACCCTCCTGACCTGTGTGCTTCCTTCCGACAGGAGAAATTGCACACTGAAAGTACAATACTTGGCCAACAGTAAACTAGAATCTGTGGTCTTTGATGATGTTTTCATACAAGGGAAAGTAAAAGGAATTATTATTTTTGTCTGTTTAGATTGATCCCATAGGAAATAGCAGTGAGAGCCACTTACACAAACAGTGATGCTACAATAAGTTCATTTCATTACATGACAGAGGATAAATGAAGTAGACTAATTGTAACAGAAAAGAACCCAGTCATGAAGCAGAATCATCCCTCTAAAAGCACACAAGACTACTCTTGTGGATGTTTTAAAAGTTAAAAGAAAAAAAAAAGTCTTTGGTCAAGCTTCCAGTCCTTAAAATCCATGGGATCCATATGTGAGCTGTTTATAAGAACCAGTGTTTCTTAGAGCAGCATGAAACCCTACCACCTAGGTTCAGTTTCCTCCAGGCACTGTGTATGTGCCCATGGAGGTGTGCCTGCCAGGGAGAAATCTATAGCAATGCCGTTCAGATGGGCAGGTGGCAATGGAAAAAAGGCTGTATGGAAGGAGAAACACTCAGGGTGCCAAAGATGCCTATTGCTGGCTTGTGTCTCCAGGATTTCTCCACCTTTAAGAGGTCTCTCAGATATTGATCTTTTTTCCTTAGTATGAAAGGGACGAATGATTCCCCTGAAGTTCACAGGAGCTGATGAATGCTATGAAAGGCTTTTCACAACAGCACTGACAAAGTTGCTTGCCTGTTTCTTCCACTAGAAGAAAAGATCGTACGGCTTCACTGCTGAAAGAAACAAAAGAGCAAACAAACACTGAGCAATTCTTTTAAGGTGAAGTAGGTACTCAGGCTGCAAATGCATCCCAGATGTAGAGGACCTGATCTTTTCCATATGAAAAGCAGGTTCTGCTTTGTTTAGGTTTGAAGAAAAAAAGATGAAGCAGGACTTATGTCAATTATGCCCAAGATCTTACAATTCAAATGCAGCAATCAATGTTTCAGTAGCGGTATAAAACAGTGAAGCTAGAATGGATATGAGTTCTATTTTTTGGCACCCCAGAACACAAGAATGAACCAGGGAACATTTTTGCATAAATTTGACCTGAATAAATATGATAGAAGTGATTTGATATTGTTAAGCTTGCCTCTTGTCAAGGCAGATATGCATACTGTGATAACACCAAGAAGCAATTTCTACTAAAACAATTCAAACTACTTCAAAACTGCACTAGGTACTGTGTTTTCATCAACCAGAGTATAAACAGACCATTAAAAGTCAAAAGTTATACACACTTCTTTTTTTATTACCATGAAACTGATGGCAATGATGGACATGATGCTAAACCCTCCTTTTCCCCTGTTCCTTATTTTTTGAGGTTACTGGAGTCATTATTTTCTTCCTCAACTAAAAAAAAACTTCACAAAAATAATTGTCAGTGGGCATCCAAACCCTCAAGTTTAGTAATTTAGGACTCGGGCCAACAGCAGGATTGAGTGAAGCTGCGGGAGGATTGAATGAAGCTGCAGGAGGATTAAATGAAGCTGCAAGGTGATATTTTGCCATCAGATGACAGGATGCTTATACTGCACGACAGGACATCCACACAGTCCTTCTGCTAAAGCCATCTGACGACATGAAAAGGACAGAAACAGTCTAATGGTTTGCCCAGCCCTTCTGAAAATCCATTTCACTCACCAGTTGTATAATCCTTGATCGTTGTATACTAATTATGACATTTTCCAAAGCAACGTGGCTTTAGTGCTCTGAACAACTCTAATCTCTTCTTAGGCTTGTTTCTCAGCGGAAAGCTGAGCTCGTTTCAATGGAGATCTGATTCTCGTGCCTTTCACAACGCATTGACCCACAGGCACGTGGCTGTCCTGGTCTGTCCCAGCTGGAGATGGAGGCGGACACAGCCAACAGCACTGGCACTGAAATCTGGCATGGAAGGCAGCTGGGAGTGAGTGGAAGTACCGGAGCACAATATTCTTTAGCAGGGAAGCTCCTGGGAGGCTTGCACTCTGTGCCACGCGGAGCTTCCAGGGGTGTGCAGTCATACAGTGCTGGGCTTGTCTGGTATCAGAAGCAGGAAAAAAGCTAAAATCTTTTCCTCCCTTCCCTGCTGAATTAATTTGTATTTGAAGCACTTCTTTCACAAATATGCTATTGAAATACCTGAAAGGTTGAAGACTCACATGGACAGAAGGTGCAATTTTTCTTGTTATCTGAGGTTGGCAGACATGTTTTTACAAATGAATCAACTCAGTTTCCAAGGCAGAGAGACAAATCGGGTCCCTGGAGTTTCACACCGCGGGAAATGCTTTGGAAAGTGTTCCAACCAGTCCTTTATCAAATATTGCCGTGGGTTTGAGCCAGCAGCTCCTCATCAAAGTATTGATCTTTCGCTGGCGTTACAGCATCTTGTTGAGACAGTGACATCATGTTTCCAGCAGAGCCAAGGGCACCTCAGCCCCTCTCCAGACGTGCTTGAGTTGAGCACACTGAAAAGCGCAACCAGATGCAGAGTGCTGATGAACAGTTCTTCACCTTCAGGAAGGGAGAACTTGAATGCAAGCAAAGATTTATTAACACAAATGCTTCCGTTACGTTTTGAGACTGGTGAAAATGACGTGAGCTTCAAGCTTCAACCTAGCTTAAAAAGCACAACTGAAGATTTGTCTCAACAAAGTTCGATATTGATAGGTCACTGCATGACTGAAACTACTCCAAAGGCAACAGTGTTATGGAAAACACCATGGACAAAACCAAAGTCTACTGAAGTCAGTTGTATCTTAGTGCCACCATTTCTTGAAAATGAAAACTGACTGGTATTTCTCTGCCATAATAATTTTCTAATTAATTTTACTGGGTTTGAGCATAGTGCCAACTCTCAGCATTGAAAGAAAGGAGATATTTTCCACCATTCTGCAGTGGGCAACAGACAGAAAGTTGGAATACTGTAAAGAACTGACATAGCTGCTGCTGTGGTGGTGATTTATTCCTTCACTGCTCACATATGTTCACACTCCTCCTGGCTAATTATTTAAAAGCTAGGAAGAAATTGCCGGAGCTACATTTTGCTATGGAGAAGGCCCAGATTCACACCACTTCTCATGAGACAAGCTATAGAAGGAGCCTACTTCCTGACTTTTCTGTTTCTATTCAAGACAGAATACATTTGAAGACAGCAGTTTAGGTCTTAGCTTGACTAGAAGGTATTCAGAAGTTGCCCTCTTTCTTCAGCTACGCAAACATATGAAAGCTCATTTTTAGACAGAGCAAGTTAAATTAGCTTCCTCCACCATTTTTTCTCTTGCCACAAAGGAAAAAATATCATTGTTCTTGGCAATACTTTAATAAAAGTACTTTTAAATTTGATTTCTACATAAGACCAAGCATCTGTACTGACGTGCATTTATATATACATATACAGTCATACCTAAACCAACACAATGTAATTTTCTGTATTGTAGAGAGTTTAAGTAATACAAGTGACAAGAGAGATAAATTATAAGAAGAAATTCAAATGGGAATAGCTCTGAAAACAGTTCATAGGTTTTAAGGCCAGACAGGCTCTTTTGATCATCTCCTCTGATTTCTGCACACAGAACACAGATTTTCACACAGTAAAGCCTCAATCGAGCCCAATGAATTGTAGCAGTGCTACAGCATATCTTCCAGCAAGACATCCTGCCTTGATTTAAAGAACTCAACTTATCGAGAAGCTCCTACATCCCATAATGTATGATGTAAGTGCTCATCCTTCTGCCCAGGGCAGGGGGGTTGGAACTAGATGATCTTTAAGCTCCCTTCCAACTCAGATCATTCAGTGATTTTATGATCTTCAGTCTCTGGATAGCATTTCCCCTTAGCTTCTTCCAGTACCTAGCTCCAGCTGTTACATAACGTTATGACTGCTATCTTCTTGAGCAGTGATTGCTATTATCATTATTTGCAACTCTTAATTTTTGTCACCTACAAATACACAGCACAAACCAAAAAGGAGAAAACACAGACATTTTCAAGATTCATTAGGGTTTCAATATTGTTCCTGTTCTACAGTTCATGGCTGATTTTCAGAGCTAAAGAGAATTTTGAAAAATGATGCATAACGTATTTATTTCCTCTGGCTACTTGTGAAATCTTATTCTAATGACCATGCATACCAGAATTATTACCACTGTACTTCAGGATTTCAGTATAAGAGATTAATCCTTTGAGCTCTTTCTATTTAAAATGGCTTTAGCTTCTGAGGAGCTGCCTGTGATTGCCTTATCATTTTCTCTTCAAAACTCAGGGCCTCTCTGGTGGTTTACGTCAGTATTCTTAGTTCATTTCTTGCACCAAGATTGCCAGTCCTGAAACAACTGTCAATATCATTCAAGTAAAATTGCAAATTTTCATTTCAAGGTTTAGAAGCTAAGCTGTTCTTTTATTACTTTACAACATGATGAGACATGCTGTGTTATACAAGAAAGTGATATGAATAGCAAAATATTTCATTCTCACTTTTTATTCTGAGTTTTCTTTTTTCCCCTTAGCCGGAAAGCTTGAAGTATTCCTACCCATTTCTGAAAAGTAACAACCTCTAACTTACATTCAAGAAACTAACTTATATTTAAAGAACAAAATTATGCAGGTTTTGCCTTTTTTATTTTATTTTATTTTTTTTCCCAGTTCCAGCAAATTTTTTAAATTTGGAAAAATATTCATTATCTTTTTCCAGTGAATACTTTGTAAACCCAGTTCACTAACAGAGTGTATACCTCTTGGATAAAGAGCAGCAAAATTTCAAAATGAATGTATAATAAAATAGTTTGCCACCTTTATCACATTTTTCTTCCACCCAAATACCCTGGAATTACTCTTATTTTCTTTGTAATATAGTTTTGCTTATGTCTCCTTCACCAGCCAACAGCCTTTCTGTGGTAGCGCTTGGTAATTCTTTTCTACTGAAAATCATGCTTAAAGGATCCTGTTACTAGAGCTCCAATTCCAATATCTTTGCTGTACTCCTCACTCTTACATATATTTGCTTTTATTAGAGCAAGCATACACAAATCACAGAAACAGTGATAAAAAATTCTAGTAATAAAGAACAGCTAATGAGACCCAATCTAAACATACCTCTAAAGCA
This sequence comes from Aythya marila, assembly GCF_965140915.1. NCBI lineage: Eukaryota > Metazoa > Chordata > Aves > Anseriformes > Anatidae > Aythya > Aythya marila. The sequence goes on along the minus strand of NC_139042.1, from coordinate 190,921,585 downwards.
GCAAATTCCATTCCTCTTCAAGGAAGAAAACATGATTTTTATACAATTCGCTTGACTTGAATAATAAATATAATGTATGATGCTGAAGATATTTTTGGAAATTATATCTATGCAACACAGTGCACAGCCAACTGTGAATTTATATTCTATCCTGTATTTATCAGTCACCTTACATATCTGAAGTCACTCTATCGCTAATCCTGTTCTACGGAAATTGTAATTAAGAATATTTCAATACTGAAAATGTGTGGAACACTGGAAAAAAAGAAGGGAAGAAGGCTGTTTTCAGGTTAAGGGTAAATTTCAACTGCTATACAGAGAAACTCAGAAATGGATTAAAAAGCAAACAGTGAAACTTAATTATCTTCTAATATATATTTGGATCAAAGAGAAATTAATTGAGTGCAAAAAGTGTTTGAATAGCATGGTAAAGGCTTTGTTATCCTCAAAGAACATCAACAAAAACTAATCCCTGAAACAGACACAGAAGACATGGAAAAGGCACTAAGAGTGGCTTGGAGGGATAAAAAGTGAAGTCTATGACAGATTTGAATTGGATATAGAAATCCAAGGAGAAACCCGAGGAGGAATTTCAAAAGGTGCTGGTGATGGAGCTGGATGGCTGAAACCAGAGCAAAAGAAAAATATCTGCAGCAGTCAGGCTTGAAGATTACCAGAAAACAAATGTTCACCTCAGCTCTCAGGATAAACTGAAGATGCAGATTAACGCACAGCTTGATGCATACTAACACCTGAAAATATCTGCTAAAGATAATCCATCAAACATCTCTGTAGTATCATGTCTCCATTCTCCTTAAACATGTGGGCAGAGTTACAGATTCACTTCTGAACAGCTTTTCTGACCACAAAATGGAAGGAGTCATACATGTGACTGCCATATCAAATGCAATGTCTCCATTTTGGATACATCCTTGCTGAATACATCTGCCGAGCAACTCTGTTTAGGACAATGGATAAAATAGGATGAGAAGCACAGACTGTCCAGGTAAAGAACAAAAGGGAATGTCACTTTTACAGACTACTTAAGAACAGTACAATGAGGGATCTGGAGGTTTTCAACACCTGAAGAAGGCCCCAAGGAGAAAGTCTGCATATAAATTCATCATAGGTTTGTAATAGTAAGCCACAGGTAAGAACAGGCCAGGATCAGCAGTCACAGCAACAGCAGGATAACCAAAAAGTAAATATTGAGGAGAAATACTCCTCTCCATGCCTGCTACATGTTCGGAAACTTTGAGAGGAAGTTGTCCATTAGAACCAAAGTGACCAAAACTGAGAGGTTGAACCAAAACACCTCAGTCAGCTATTTGATTCTTTCTTAAGAGCTATTAGTCTCTTGGTTTTGAGTACTTTATCAGAAAAAAACAAAAACAGAAATTTTGAAAAGAGGAAAAAAAGCAAAGCCACTTAGCAAGGTGACTATACTGATAAGGAAACCCAAGGGATCTGAGAGCCCTACTCACAATTGTATTGCATGCCCAAATCTGGTTTTGTACTACAGTTAATTACAGGTGAAACTTAAAAATGCCAATTTGTAGATTCAGAAGAAAATCTCCAGACAGCCATCTTTTGCATTCTGTCCTACTAAATGCCCAGTTTTTAGACAGAAGCAATAATACACAGTTTTGCTATTCGTTAGGACTCTGGAAGAAAGTGGTTCTGTGTCTCTTCCAATGTGTTGCCTACTCTCACTGACTTTTGAGAAATGTTAATGCCTATTTCCACATCAAGCCACAGCACTAAGCAGGCTGTCCAGCACCTTTTAAGATCTCCCAACAACTTGGGAAGATCTTTTACCCACAGGAAAAATCGACTAATGTTACAATTTTTCTCTGCACCTTGTTATGACAGCAAACTAAATTTGAAAATCAGAAACTGATTTGATTTGTACAAATTAAAGAAAAGAAACTTATATCAATAATGAACAGAATAGAACTATCATGGCTCAGAGCCAAATATGCGCTGATTTAATTCTCTATGTTTGAAGTTCTGTCATGGTGCAATACTATGTTTAAACCTTCACTGTATGTACTGAAGGCATAATTAACTGGAATTTCAAGGAACAAGAAATATCTTGGAAAGAAAACTCGTTACTTTTGCCAACTTGCCTGTCTTCTACCCAAGACTTCCACTTAAAAATCGTCCTCCCTCCTGTGAGTCATGTAAGCCTCTACTGCATATTGCATCAGAACTCAGGAAGGAGCAGTTTCATATTCCGGACTGTCAGTGAACAGAGAGCGCTCTGCTAGGCTATACCCAGCAGAAAGTGCCAGATGATGTGTGTGACACAGATAAAACTAAAAAAAAAATAATTAAAAACCTTCACCTAAAAATGCATTTAATGTAAACATGAGCACTATTGCTAATATTTTAACGAGTGACAGATTTTTAAAACTACCCACATCGACTACTCATCCAGAAAGTGAAACAGAAAACAGAGACATTTATCTAGAGACAGCAAATATTTATTTATGCTCTTTTCAGTTTCATTATCTTCTTTCTCCATTACTTCCTACAGTGTGAATGTGCACAATTCTATACATGTGCCCTATCAGTGCGAGTGTATTTTGAAAAGTCTGCTCTTTTTCTTTTTTCCTCTAAAACCTTGTTCAACACATATAATAGAGAAGGCCACTTACTGAGAAAAAGTTGCAAAATGCTATGATGACTGCCTGTCTGTGATGAGGACTCTTCCTAGCCACCAGTTCTCTCATACTGATTCCTTTACCACTTTCTTCCTCTCTGATTTTCTGATTTTCTTCCAACTTTCAGTATTAGCCTCCTGGCTGACCTTTTTTTTGGATGCATCTCTCAAATCATGTTATCTACTTTATTTTTATTATTATTATTTTTTTACCTGTAATGCCTGAGTTTTGAAGGACTCATGCTGACATTCTTCACAGAAGTCCCTGTGTCTTAGGTTTCATATTTCTCATTTTTTCCTTTTTCTTAGACTATTCTTCATCCTATACATGTATACACCAGCACCTTCCTTTATAGTAAAATGGGAAAAAAATAATTCTTTAATTAACTTTTTTTCATCACAAGGTTTACCTTCTTTTTCATCACAAGGTTTACTGAACACCCAATTCTTACAGAAGTCTTTAATGACTGCTTTTTGCTACACTAGAGGGCCCCTACTAGAAATTCAGTTTCCTTAAGTGAACAAAAAAGCAGCATCATTCTGACCTTTCTAAAATATGTATTTTATTGGGTCTCTCCATCTGTCTTTCCTTCATCTCTGGCTGCATATTCAGTACTCCTTTTGTCATTTTCTCCTTCTAACTTTATAGATGATGGCTTTTCACTCAACACCTCATCAAACAGTATGCCCACAGACCATAGTCTGCTGCAGTAATTAGGTGTTCATCATGATTAGGTCACAAACTCCTCTTTGGCTCCTTCTCTTAGAGCAGTGCTCCTCAGAACATCTCCACCTTAGAAAACAATCCTATTATGCTTCCTAACTCTTCTGTCATTATCCTTCCCTTCCTGCTCTCATGCCAACCCTGTAGCTGGATCCTCTTCAAGATGTAGCCTGACACTTGGCGTGTTGCTGTGGGGCTGCAGTGGGACATACAAACCATATTAAAGAGGGTTCTTCCTATGTATGGCCACCTTTTGGCCATATATTACCATAGGATTCCATCAGACCTTGAACTCTCAAAAAAGTAATTCTTGCCAAGCCTACATTTGTAATGTGCTTTCCTATGAATCTTTGAAATCTCTCACTGTCCAGCCATAAGATTGAGTCAATTAGGAACAAAGGTGAAATCACTCCTGCTTCTGGACCATCTTAATTCCTAGACCACCCTTCACTGCTCAAAATGACAGCATTTACTTATCAGTTCTGGAGTTGTTCACACTCAACATACAGGTTTTGCTCAGATGTTGCTGCTTCTCCCTCTGCACATCAGAGAAATGCCTTTCTCTTTGCCCATAAGACTAATGTGCTCCTCCTGACCCTCACATCACACACACTTTTCCTCTGCACTGCACTGAAAGAACTGCTGTGAATGTGTTATTTACTAAACCATGCCTAACCTCTTTCAATCTAGTTATTGGCTATCCCTCTTCTTTAACATCCTTTTGTTTTCTCTTTCATGGCTCTCCAATGACTACTTCTCTAATTTACCTTGTGTTGCCCTGTATCTTTTTGTCACAAAATACTGAGCCCTCTGAGACTGTTGTCTTCTCTGGTATAATTGTCTCTCTCTGTTTCTACTACTCTACTTTTTGGATGCAATGCTGTTCTTGGGTTAGCTTGCTCATCAACTTTACTCCCTCTGCTTGGTTTTATTTTAAAGAACTGCTTCTTCCATGACATTTATGATAAAGTAGATGGATAAAACGGCTAGGTTAGGTTTAAGGGCATTTTCATCAACCAAACAGCAAGAGTGAAGTATTGTGTGCAATACCCAGAAGCACTTCCAAAAGTTAGTTAAAGCACTAAGAACGTGCAGAAACTAATACTTCAATATGGAAGTGGTTTGTTTTAATTGTTTAAATGTTTTCCTTATTGATTCAAGCAAACAAAAAGTGGATACAGACTCAGTCTTGTTAGCTCTTACAGCACGTCACTTTAAACCACACCTCACTGCTGTGTCTACATCATAGCGTGTTGCTGACACAGCGATGTAAGGATAAGCATGAAAAAGCACACTCCCTAGCTTACACAACTTTATCAGCAAATCCTCCCCGTGTGAGTCTAGCTAAGCTAGCACAGGAGTGCTGTTGACAGCTCAGTTAATTTTCTTTAGCATCAATCTATACCTTCCTGTGTCATGAGAAAAGCTGTTCTGTATACACACCATACCTCCACAGAAAAGTCTACCTGTATAGGCATACCAGTGCAGCTACAATTGCTGAAACACTCCAAAACAGATGAGCTGAAAAACAAATTGGTGCAACTGAATGCCCACTGAAATACCTGTATATATGACTCACCAGGTATCACACCACAGAATAAATATCCCAGTGTCTACTTTGCTCAAAATATTGCTAGTGAAAGCTATAGCTCTCCTAATTTTGACCAGCCAAGCACATGGCTCCATTTCTACAATTTAGAACATACAGAAACCTCCTGAGCATCCTCATTTACCAACTGTACGCAGTGAGTGGACTTTGAAAAACAACCAAGAAAAGTAAAAACAAAGAATTTTGCTAATTAAAGGCATTTCATTCCTGCTGAAAAAAAAAATAAAATTAGGTGTGGTATCAGTAAGAGCTTAATTTTGAAATGGCCTATAGGACTTCAGAAGAAGAAGGCAGACCCTTGGAGGTTCAATATCTTGAGTCACTATTTTAGGGAGACATGCTTCTCATAAAGTACTCTATAATATATTTTAGAATATATATATTAATAGAAATTCTATATTAAAATAAAAAGGTACCAGAAAGAAACTGAGCTGCATACCAACACCAATTTAAACTTAATTTATGCTTAGCCTAAACTATAGTCCTCCATCCTCATTCTGTCCCACATTATTAGGCTTTTCATCCTTTTATCAGTGCATTTCCTACTTTACACACACTTACAGAATCCAGAAAGTAACCAAACTCACAAGCCACTGGAATCCTAACTCCTCTATCAATATTGACTGAATTGCCCACAGTCTGGATGCTTCTTGTGAGCTCGATACCTTACTTGCCTATGCTGGCAAAGACCTTAACTTAACTATAAATTCTTGCACAGAACTTTGCATGAAACTAAGCAAATAGTACAATAGGCCAGTTGATATATTCTTGCTCCAGAATAATGAAAATTCCCATACAAGTAGTAAGTGAAATATTGCTCTAATTATTGTGATCCCAGTAGTAAAGAGCTTAGTTAACATAGCTGCACCAACTTGAAAATAGCTAGTTTGGATGTCTGAAGCACTGTAACTACAGCTGAGCACAATTCAACATTAACCAATTTCCCAAGTGCTTATTCAGAGTCTTGGGAGTACTTGAAGACTATGCAACTACAGTAGGCGAATCCCAGTGGTGACTGCAGTGTTGTAATTCTTTTTGAATGGCACCCCATGAACACTTGCAAATTTCCTTCTTAAATACAACAAAGAGGTTGACAGCTAAATCTGTATATGCCCTTAGCTGCACGTTCCATTTCTGGTACCAAAAAAACTAAAGCAGGAACACTGCTAAAATACATATTCACACCACCTTCTCTTTCCAAGTACTCCATAGTTGTGAAATTATCTTATTTTGACAATACAGCACACTGTTTTGTAAGTCCTTTACAGGGACAGGCTCTTCGTAGCCAGATCATCTTAAGTGACAGGCATAAGGGATTGTACATAAATTACCTGATGGGGTCTTGAAAGACTCTTCCTTCCAAATCCTTCCCATCTCCCTAGCAGCACAGGTCTGTGTTTGGGATAAAACAAAACAGAACAATGAACAAAATACAAAAGTGAATAGAAAATGAATGAAAACAGTGTCCTTGTCCTCTTGAAAGTCAAAAACAGAGAGGGCCCCGTCCAACTGTGGATGACCTCAGCCCATGGGTCTATGCTGGCAGCTGCTTCCCACAGTAATGCTGACAAAGATTGTGTCAACGTGTTCTCCCTATTCTTCACAGTACACACGTAGCTCCCTTTGCACATCCTGACTATCTGGAGTGTTAGTTGGAACAATTAATGCAACAGTTGTTTCCAATGTAGAACTTTCCACTGCACTGGAAATTTAAGCACAACATAACATATACTGAATGTAATGAAAATGAAATAATGCAGTTAACTTTGTACTGACTTTATTACGTAATTCAATAAAACCTTCACTTCTAAAATGAACCAGAAGTTCCACATGGTTGCACCAGACTGACATAAAAGTTAAGTGGCTTTGCTTCAGGATTCAGGCCAAGTTTTACAAAGATTACAGATGGCCTAGGCTACCTAGGCTAAAAATAATTAAGTTTTCCTCCGACAAATATCAACAACGAACACGTAAAAAGAGCAGAAATACAGCTTCAGAAACTGCATTACTGCTTATGACAGAATACATTTATTATGGATTTATCACGTTTTTGACTGTCACAAGCAAAAGTATCTCATTTTTGTATTCTGACAACGATGGGTCTAATGTAAACTTAATCTATTTTAGACCAAGCAAAGTTCCACTCATGACCTTGCAGGTGTCATTTTCACTTTAGCTAATAGACATAGTTCATATTACACTATGCTTCCTGTGTATTGTATTAAAACTGCTGATACTCAAGGTCACAAAGCATTACAAAATGCTTACAGGCCCATAATCTTTAAGAGGGATCTCATTCATAGGACACTAGCAGAGAAAAGGATACCCATAGCATATTTGTCGATAAGTAGCATCGAAATTTCCATGACAAGCAGCTTGCACTGCTAGACCCTGACCTTGCATGATCTGCTAAGCAACGATGGTTAGTTCTTAGAAGGTAAGTCCCAAAGTAGGCAGAAAACTTCAATATTTTGTACTTCTAATAAATCACTTGCATTTGAAATACACACCAAAGAACAAATGCTGAGTTACAAGTCAGGTGTTGTACTACATGCCATTTTTGAGTTATGCCAGAATGTTCACTGCAGGGACATTGACATATTAAATTAGCCTTGCATTAGGATGCAGAGAAAAAGATCTGTAATCAGCACTGTTTTCTCAGGACCCAGGCTCCAGAGACTAGCATAGAAACATATCCATTCTGTTTGCAGAAATGAGGCATCTTTGGATCAGAATTGCTGAGAAAAACAAAAAAATAAACAAACCAACAAAGTGGATACGATATGAAGTCTAGTCTTTAAGGGAAATTTAAGGTTGAGAAAGATTACAACTGTGCCTGCTTAACCCACAAAAAGATAAGATAGGTAAATAACAGTATTTAGCAATTATATAACAGAAGAAAAAAGATAATCCAATTTATTTAAAACATTAGATGTAATTTGATTGAAATTTGTCCTTTTATCTTCAACGTCTCCTTCTGTTGACATGTCAGGTTTTGCATTTCTTCATCAAGAATATTCTGAACTACTCTCTGTCTATATTGGCTTTATGAAAAAGGACTAAAGCCTGAAAGTGCCTTGCTCAGAATACCATGAAGAGCAGTCTTTATAGGAATAGTTCAGGCCATTGATCATACACAGGACCCATATGGAGGTCGCAATACCTTTACAGGCTATCATAATATACCTCAACACAAGGTCTGCAAGGGATTTAGACAGGATGGGAATTGAAGCAAATGGCTCCCTGGTGCAGCTGCCTCAGCCTAGATTTCTAGGCTGATCCCACTGGGGTCTGCCTGTTGCAGCTCTGTGGGGTAGTGCTGTGGGATGGGTGTCCTATGGACAGTCTGTTTTTCTGGAGCACAAGTCCTGTGAGGAGCAGCTGAGGGCACTGGGGGTGTTTGGTCTGGAGGAGGCTCAGGGCAGACCTTATTGCTCTCTGCAGCTACCTGAAAGGAAGCTGTGTGGAGCTGGGGGTCGGCCTCTGCTCACAGGGAACTGGTGACAGGACCAGAGGGAATGGCCTCAAGTTGTGCCAGGGGAGGTTCAGGCTGGCAATGAGGAGCCATTTCTGTCAGAAAGAGCGGCCAGGCACTGGGACGGGTTGCCCAGGGAGGTGGTGGAGTCACCGTCCCTGGGGGTGTTCAAGGAGAGGTTGGACGTGGTGCTTGGGGACATGGGTTAGTGGTGGCATTGGTGGTAGGGGGGTGGTTGAACAAGGTGATCTGGGAGGACTTTTCAAACTTTAATTGTTTTGTGATTCACAAGAGGCCGCTGCACATGTCTAAGCCTCCCCGTCCCGTCAGGGCCACCTCCACCTGCAGCTCGGAGGCCGCGCCCCACCGCCCCCTGCCCGCCCCGCCCCGCCCCGCCGGCCCCGCCCCGCCCCGCCGCCGCCATTCCGGACTCTGCCCCGAGCGCCCTCCCCGGCGCTCCCTGGCTGCCATTGGCCCTCTGCGAGCCACCCGGCAGTACTCTCACTTCTGGTTGGCAGGAGCCGCCGGGCCGCCTCGTGGGGCGAATGAGGAGCGGGCTTGTTTACCGGTGCCAAGATGGCAGCGCTCAGTGCCGTCCCGGGGGGAAGCAATGGCGGGGAGTGAGCCGTGAAGGCTGGGCCGGGGCCGCGGCGCCGCGGGGCGGGGGGATGAGGTGACGGCCGCCATGGCGAGCGACGGCGGCAGGAAGCAGTTCTGGAAGCGGAGCGGCGCCAAGGTGCCGGGCAGGTGAGGGGCGGCGGCGAGCCCGGGGCCGGCGGGCGGGGGCTCCTCGGGGCCGTCCCAGCGCCGCCGCCGCCTCCCGCGGGGCCGGAGCCGCCCGGGGCTGCCCGGGGGGGCGGCGGGAGCCTGGGCCCGCCTCGCTGCCGGCCCCTGCCCCGGCCTCGCTGCCGGGACCTGTTTCCAGCCTGTCACTGCCCGCGCTGTGCTGGCCTTGCCCCCTGTCGCTGTCCTGGCTGACAACTCGGTGCGGGGCCTCCCCGCCCCTCTGCTGCTCGTCTGGGGTCAGCTCAGGGCCTGAAGGGTTTCAGCGTCAGGTTGCGCTGCTTGGGAGGCTGCGGGTTGGCACAGCGAGATGGGGGTGTGGGTCTGGGGAATAGGGGGCTCAGGGCAGACCTTATTGCTCTCTGCAGCTGCCTGAAAGGAAGCTGTGGGGAGCTGGGGGTCGGCCTCTGCTCACAGGGAACTGGTGACAGGACCAGAGAGAGGGAATGGCCTCAAGTTGTGCCAGGGGAGGTTCAGGCTGGCAATGAGGAGCCATTTCTGCTCAGAAAGAGCAGTCAGGCACTGGGACGGGTTGCCCAGGGAGGTGGTGGAGTCACCGTCCCTGGGGGTGCTCAAAGAGAGGTTGGACGTGGTGCTTGGGGACATGGGTTAGTGGTGACACTGGTGGTAGGGGGCTGGTTGGACCAGGTGGTCTTGGAGGGCTTTTTCCCACCATGAAGATTCTATTAGTTGCGTCAAAAAGTTGATCGTGGGTCAATAAGGAGTAGCTGACTTAGTCTTGTCAGGATTAGTCTTGCCAAACACCTGAGTTAGCCTTGCCAAACACCTCCAAAAAGGTTCTGAATAAGAAACAAAGGTTGTCTCAGCAAGTGGTGGTTGTAACTTGGGTCAAAAAGTTGGTAGTGGATAGATAAGGGGTAGCTGAGTTAGCCCTGCCACTGAATGCTTCTGAAAAGATTCTTCGTAAGCAACTAAGGAGTGATGGGGATAAAAAAGAAAAAGGGGTGTAGTTAGAAAGTAGATGTAAAAAGTCTCTTTTTTTTTTTTTTTTTGCTGCTAAAACAGCAGCTCTTCTGCAGTTCTGTACGGTCAGCTGTTTGGGCGGTGGATGGGAAACTTTTACTTCTTCGGTTTTTAGCCAAATACTGTGAAATTTCAAAGAGACGAAAGGGGACTTTAATGATTCCCAGCTTCTGGCCATGTTCTATTTTTTATTAATGAATATTAATAAAGCACATTGAAAAAGTTTTCTTAAATGAAAAGGTTTTCTCCTTTAGTGAAGACGTGCAAACTTGGAAAATCGTGAGGATGATTAGTGTTTTTACAAAAAGAAAGCTATTTTTTAGTGGTCTGAATTTGAAGTTGTTGAATACTGTTACAAATTTGCAAACTCTATTTACTCAGTGATCGAGGCATCATACAGTGAATTGACGGGTTCCTATTTTCTTTATGAATTTAAATAGTTGTGCCTTGAGACTAAAACATGGCTATAAAGCTATAGAGTATGTTTTCCTGCATAGTATTCAAAATATTTTTTTTGTCAACTTTGCTTCTGAAGTGTGAAGAGCAGAACCAGTTGTCCTATAGCTGAGAGCTACAAACGTACTCTCACATTCAAAATTTTCCAGGGAATATATCCCCCAAATGACATCAAGTGTTCTGACACTTACAGTTATGTTCTCTGCTTCCATCCCTAAACTATTCTCAGAGTTGGGTAATTCAGTTTCTTACATCCTTTTTTGTACAGATGAGATGTATTCTTGGTTCTCAGGTAAATTATGTAAACAATAAAGCTACCTTTACTTGAATGCTATAGGAAATAATCCTGCTCATCCTTTAATTTCTTCCATTCTCAGTTATCCATAAGCTCTAACTGGTGGTGGTTTTGTTTCTCTAGTTGTAAATGGACTGTTCTGGTCTGACTGTTCTTGTCTCTCTGAACTTCTTGTTCTGTAATTTCATAAAGTTCTTGCGGGGCTAAAACATGTTTGACTCTCCTCGATTGCACAGCCTGACCCTTGTGTAAAGCAGGAGAGGCAGTTCAGAGCGCACAGCATACAGCTGTGTGGGAAGCCTGGTGCTGGGTTGACTTTTTGGATTGTGTGGAATTACGTAAAAAATTCAAGAGTGTATAAAGCACCACCCTCAGACATCTCTAGGGTTAATTTCCCAGCTGTCAGTATGGCCTCTTTAGTATAAATCCAAGTCTCCTGTAATTTGTTATGACTGCAGTCTTTTTGGTGTGGTTCTACCTCAAATTTATGAAGGTTGGACGTATTTATATTTATGGTCTTGGGATTGATTTTGATTTGTCAGGAGGGCACATTTGCCTCCTGTAATGTGGTTTTCAGTGCGGATTTAGAGAGGTGTTACTGTTGCATATGATTTGCTTCTCTTACAATCAGAGTTTTTCAGTAATAATTTTCAGTATGAGGCTGCATGTAAATTTTGCTGGGATTTCCATGGAGCTTTTTGACTTACGAAATAATTTTGTAGCTGAAATCTGGGAGGAAATGAACTTGTAGTTTGTAGAGTTTTATTACTCAGGGTAATACGCTATTTTGTATTATTAGATGTTGTAGTAGGAAAAAAATCTGTCTTTGGAAGCTTTATTTCAAAGCATTTGTTTTTACTGCTCTTACGTTCTCTAACAGGGCATCTTTCACATGCTTTTTTTCCTTTAAATTGTTCAGCCTTTTGCTTTAGTGACTGTTAAGAATTGACTGGTTGGTTTTTGGGCCACAAGTACCCAGAGAGGATGAAATCTTTACAGACAGTTCTTTGAGAGTTTTTGTTTTCTTTTTGGCAAGAGATAAATGAAGAAGTGATAACTCAGAAAGGAGAAAACCTACACTGCTTTAGATTCATCTTATTATGGAGCTACCTTTTCTTATTTTATTTCCTGGAGAAAACAATAAATTAATGTAAGCTACTCTAGGCCTTAAAAAAGTGATTCTGTTTGGCATATCTAAGATTTTTATCGAGTAATTTCTTAGTACGTGCTTCAATTTCAGCTTCATTGTTTTTAGTTGGTTAGGGGATCCTTTGAAGTTGAAAACTGCTGGAACATTTCAGTTGTCTTCATTAGTGATTACTTATTACACGCTCTCTCTCTTCTCCTGTAGTATCCAACATGTGTACGGAGCTCAGCATCCGCCTTTTGATCCACTGCTGCATGGAACGTAAGTTAACCTAGTACTCAAATATTCAAGGTGGTTTGGATCTCGTCTGTCTTCTCTCCTCCTTTTCTTCTTTTTGTCAGAAGATGTTAATCTTCCTTTTTCAATTGTTGTCATAATCTTGACTTCTCTGTTCTGACTTCTCTTTTGTGACTTCCTGATGCTTACGGGTGTAAGTGGCTTTCCTGTATGCATCTTTCTGTTGATAGACTGCCTATTTTTTGTGTGTGCGTCCATCTGTAAAAGAATAGAATCAGATTATGGTGTAGATTAATTTGAGGCAAAGGTGGGCATTTTACTTGTGAGTGAGAAGACGACAGAGATTTACAGTGATCTAAAGTTTATTGACTTAGATCATGATTACTGGATAGCAGAATATGATGTTCATGAACGTGGCAGAAATATGAAACATCATTAGTAACCAAATAAATTTCATGCTAATAACCCCAAACTAGTGCAAACATCCGTCTTCATGTCCTTATGGTTGAGGTGTTTAGCAAAATACATTATTGCATCCTGACAGCTTCTGCTTTTTTATTTTTGAGAGTGGGGAAGCTGGCTCGATGCCTTCTTTAGCTGAAATCTGATGTGACTGCTCTGCGTTACAGGGAATGAGGACAAGTGCCAAGCTAGGGAGTGACACTTGGTTCGTCTGCCTTGTAGTGTGTGTTGGCAGAGGGACAAAAGGTTAGGAGCTGATAGGGCATGCTCAGACTGGTAACTGGAGGAGTTATCCTGACTGCCAGAAGAGCAAAGTTCTGAAGCAAATTCATGCTGGAGTGCCTGATTGGGGAGGAACGATAGTTGTAATGAGTTTTAAGGTGAGACTTGATTTGTTTATGACAGTGATTATGCTGTGTGATTGCATGTGATGGCTTGGGACTAGGCCCGATGACTTGATTACCGCAGCTGTGTCATTATGCAGCAATTGCATGGAAAGGCCTGAAACCTCTGTAGGAGTTCACAAAGCAAGAGAACTGTAACGTGTCCAATCTCCTAAAGGATTCCAATAGTATTCCCCTTACTTGACTGTGAGCTTTATTTATTTATTTATTTATTTATTTATTTATTTATTTATTTTGAAGACAAGGGAAGGAAGGATTTGTCCAGTTTGCATTCAAAGCCAGGAAGAGTCAGGTTGTTACCTGACTTTGTTCTCAAGAGTATTCTGCTGTATTCTGTCAGGGTTGGATGTAACAGCAACGTGAAGGGAAGGAGATAAATACTTGCTATGTATATAGTGTTATGCTGTCAAGCACAGACTTCTGTGTTTTTATTTTATTTTTTTTTCCCCTATCCGTCATGTGTTGCCTATTCCATTGCTAGTTCTCTAAACATTGTTTACTTGTTTTTAACAGCTTGGTAAAGCCAGGATCAAAACCACCTACAACTCCAGTGAAACTAAAGAAAGTCAGCACCTTCCAGGAGTTTGAAAGTAACACAAGTGATGCTTGGGATCTTGGGGATGATGATGATGAACTCTTAGCAATAGCTGCTGAAAACCTAAATACAGAAGTGGTCATGGAAACAGCTCACAAAGTAATTCAGAATCACAGCAAGTTACAAGAACAGCATAAATTTCAGGAAGAACACCAACAGGAAGAAAAACAAGTAGAATCTGCAGAGCTGACTTCAATTGCGTGTGGTGATAATAGGCTTGTTAAATCAGTCAGTGAAGGTCATACTTCGAGTTCATCAGGTATGTTAAGAAATGAATAGAAATGTTGAAAATAGAGTGAGGAAAGCTATAAAATGTACTTTTTAGGGCATTAACCCCTTCCCAACCTTTACTGCAGGTAAATGTTATTAAGTGATATTAATTGATTTGAGGGAAACACTGGACTCCATGCTAAACCATAAGGCATGTGTGTGAGAAATGCATAGATGAGGAAAGAATAACTAATTTCCATTGTTTTCAGACTCAATAAGTCTTCAAGTTTTGGAGGAAGTTGCACTATTGAATGTATCTTAACACTGAACTGTACCAAGATGTATGCAATTACAATTTGTACTATTGTAGAAAAATTGTTACTAAAATGCCACTGTATAAAATATATTGAAAAACTATTCATATAGTTGGAATGTTTGTCCTTATGTAATCTGTTCTGTGTTTTAATTAATTTTAAAGTAACCAATTGCAATGATTTCCCAGTTTATTTTTTTAGAACGGTGAGAGAGACAGAAACAACTTTCAATAGCACAGAGATGTTAGCAATAAATTAGCTTTGCCGTTAGTGCGATCTCTAATTGATGTGTTTGAATTGTGAAACACTGCTTGGAAGAGGAATAGTTCTCCTGTGAAATCCAAGTAATTTGAAGTTCAAAATTGTGTTACGCTTGAGTTTATATTTCCCCCAAACAGAACTTGATTTGAAATTTAGAAGTTCAATTCAAGTTATTAGTAGTTGTTTTGGTATCTAAGGCTAACTATTATATTTCTTTTTCCCTTCAGATAATGCCAGTGAAAATTCTTCCATGCAGAGATCTCAGTCTCTTCCACAAACTTCCACACCTCCCATGGTGAGTGGAGTGGCAGACTTCAGTACCTCAGTTACTCCTGCATTAACTGAAAGAGAAGCATCCCGATTAGACAAATTTAAGCAGCTACTTGCTGGACCCAACACAAATCTTGGTGAGTATTTCTTGTTTAAGCTATGAATTCCTTCTAAATCACTAGTAAACTATAAAACTTCTGTGATTGTTGTACTATTTTTCCTGATGGTTTGGATCTAGTTCTTTCAGCGTTTAGAATTGATCTTGCAAAAGAAGGATAAAATATTATTGAATGGTTGTAGGAATCATGCTTGTAATATGCAAGTTACATGCATGTTAGGTGGCTTCTTGTTCTGTTTCACATTATTTCTTCTTACTGGACAAATTTCAGGGAAAAAAAACAAACCATGAAGTATAATTACTTGTGTTTAGTATTGAAGCCTGATTAAAAAAACAGAATGTAGTATAGGAACGATTCTTATGCTTAAAAATATGAATGTGAAAAAATGTTTATGAATAGGAGTGTTACTGTTTGTCTACTCAGCAAGCATTCATCATGTTCAGACTGATACAGTAGTTCTGTGTCTCATCTGTGAATGCTGACAACATGTTAATGTGAAAACAAACGAATGTGTTGTCATATAACGTGACTGTTGCCTTTGTGCACTACGTTTTAGCGGCTGATGAGTAAGTGGAAGTGCTGAGAGAGAATCATAGAATCAAATGGCTTTGCATCCCAAATGAAAATCTGAGCAAGTAGAAAGAGTGTACTGTGTTTGGAGAACTTGGCCAGGCACTTTGGTGTAGGAGTTTATGTCAAAACAATAAATAAAATGTCTTTGAGTTAGACAACTCTGGAAGATATCTTCAGGAAACTTACAGAAGGACATAGAAACCATGCGTTTGCAGTTCTTGCATGAAGACTTCCCTTTCCTCTGTCATGAGACTTCTTCAGTGTAACAATATAAAATAGCCCAAATTGTGGCTTTTTTTCCATTCTGTGATTTGTCTTATTGTGAGATTGATGCTAGCAAAGCAGAACTATGGAAACAACGCTAACTAGACCAGACTTAACACTTCAGTGAGTTGTATCACATTCTTACGCAATGCAGCTGTGAACTCTGAGGTGTTGAAATAAATTGCATACTTTGCATAAGCTTGCAAATGATAATCAAATATCACTTTTTCTTCCTTTTGATCTGGCTGATGTTATGTTTTATGTGATTGTGACTGACACAAACTATTTCTAAAGAGTATTGTGATGGTAGAAACCTTGTTTACAAAGGGTTACAAAATCGGAGGGAAGACAAGGTTTAATTTAAACCTACCCGTTTCACTTTTGCTGCCTTACTTGATGGGAATACTTCCCCATTAAATGGAATCTAGGTATTAAAGTAAAATATTTTGGGACTAAAGGAAAATATCATCCCTTACTAGGAGTACAGGCACTGTGAGTATGGTGAGAGTGTACTCGGTGTTGTGAAAACAATTGTTGTTTTCAGAATGTTGCAGCTGGCTCATTCTCTTTCACATGTGAGTGGAGAGGGGTGCTTGTTTATCCTGATGGGCTGAATTAGTGGTCAGTCATCAGGGTGACATTTCAGCAAAAATTTCTACTCATTTCTGCATCTTATAGTAGGGTTGGCTTTGCTTGGAAACAGCAG